>NC_080091.1:29076562-31560312 GCF_950005125.1 Chionomys nivalis
GGATCATAATCCCCCTATGATTGTTTCTGAATTCTCAGATTTAGTTAGAAATACTGTATTTGTTACCAGTAATATCCCCATAATAGTTCCTGATCTGTGCATTGAAGGACTTTTCACACAGACACAATCACACACACATACACACACACATAGTGGTGGGGTTTCCAGGTGATGTGAGCCTTTTCGACCAACTCCAAATGCAGTCCCTATGACTTGGCATACTGCTTCAGCAAGAAGAGAAATCAGGAGGAAATTGTCCACTTGTAACAAGGAAAGAAATAGAAGACAGTAGTTTACCAGGTTTGATTTGTGGAATTTTAGTTTCCTGTGAGCAGTGATCAGGAAGGATCCTGCCCTAAGAACATATACAGGTTCTACATTTGCCTTCGGGGGAGACATCACCTGTCTACTGCTTTCCTGGAAAAAATTATTTCTTGTTTGTTTTAGTTTTTTATTTTTGAAATTAAAGTACAATCACATTATTTTCCTTCTTCCTTTTCCTCCCTTCAATTCCTCCCTGTACTTCCCAACCCCCCAGGCTGTCTTTCAAATCCATAGTATCTTTTTCTTTTAATTGTGGTTACATTTAAGCATATTTATAGATCTATAAACATAACTTACCAATGCTGTATAATGCTATTTACATGTATATGATTTAGTGGTTGACTACTTGGTACTGGATAGTCAATCTGGGGGTTTGTCCCTAGAGAACTTTTCTTCTGCTCTCAGCATTCTCTCGCTGCCTGTAGTTCTTTGTCTATGGTTTTGGCCCCTGAGTTTTCCTCTTCCTTGTTAGCATGACTTGTTCCTTTTCTTTTTCTTTTTTCTTTTGGATTTTCGAGACAGGGTTTCTTTGTAGCTTTTTGGTTCCTGTCCTTGAACTAGCTCTTGTAGACCAGGTTGGCCTCGAACTCATAGAGATCCGCCTGTCTCTGCTTCCCGAGTGCTGGGATTAAAGGCGTGTGCCACCACTGCCCGGCTACTTGTTCCTTTTCAATTCTTGTTTTAAAAGCCATGTTGATAAGATGTCATAGGTGTAGTTTCTCTGATATTTCTAGGAGACACAATCTCACTGAAAATTCCTGTTCTTCTGACTCTTAAAAACATTCTACATCTTCTTCATTGGTGTGCCCTGGGACTTAGGTGCAGGAGCTGTCTTCTAGATGTAACAGTTTGGGTCTGATCACCACATGGTTACTTGTTCTATGTATTTTGATTGATTATGGCATTCTGCAATGATCTCCATCTGTTACTGAGACATTTCGTTGTGGGGGTGAGACCTACCCTTACATACTTGTTTAGTAAAGTGGCAGTTATTGGTTCTCCTAAATCGATAACTTTAATAGCCCTAGGCTGTCAGCTAGGTTTACAGTACAAGGAAAGATTTCCCTCTTGTTGACCAGGCTTTAAGTAAAATTAGGCTGCTATTGGCTACTGCCAGGGCACGTGTGCCAATATTGCACTCTTACAGATATTTTGAGATGGTAATTAATCTTCCAATACCATGAAAACTAGTCTTCAGGAGGAGGCTTTCAGGTAAGACCCAGCTTGGCTCCTTTGGGTCCTGTGTCTTCAGCAAAGGAACTTACTTTCAACCTCTGGGAGGCAACAAAGGGCAACAACAATAGGTTATAAAGCTTCACTAGTGCTGTTAGAGGTTTGTTAGTTAATCTGTGGCTCTGTCGCTGCCTCTAAGGTAAGTTACCTGCCGGAGAAACTGCATTTGGAAGGTGGTAGAATCTAGCCTAAAATAACCAATTGTTTGCTTTTGTTTACTAGTAGTGGAGGTCCCAAAGTCTTTACCAGGAGTGCTTCCCGAAATCCTCTAAGATTTTGCTTAATCAGTTTCTAATTAGTGAATTTTATATAGTTTTAAGCACCAAGTTTACTTATTTTGCTTTTGTTTTCTAAACACATTTTTTCTTCACCCTCTTCACTCCCTCCTTCTCTGTGTCCTTCTCCCTCCTGCTCTGCCTTCTTCCTCCCACATCCTTTTGTTTTTTTGTCTTTAAGGCCAAGTATATTGAAAGAAAATAGCACACCCATATTGTACACCCATACTCTAATGTTTTGCAATAAGAGTTCCTTTTTTTTAACCAGTTTCTATCTGCCCATTGTCACTAATCCTTTGGGTCTGTCTCACAAATAGGATTCCAAAACAGTCAGCTTTCCCATCAACAGTCCTTCACTCTTTGGACTCCTTGTTTCTTTTGTTTCTCTTCTGGTTAAGTCACCTGTCTATATCTAAACTTTTCTTTCTTGCTATCTTTCCTAACAATGCCTAGTAGGAGTCAAAACACACAAACTGAGTCTTTCCAACTACTTCAAGCTTTGTGTCTCTCAGGCTCATGGTCTCCTTGCTGTATTGGCACGTTTAGCATCATCACGGCTCCCAGCTATGAAACCATTTAACCAGCATTCGCTTCTTATGATAATACCAAGAACTTTATTTTTATGCTAAGACAGAAATCCCCTGCAAAGGATTAATTTCTGATTTAGTTGAGGTATTAAATAAGCCCCAATTTCAGAAACATACACAGGAATTGAAAGTAGAAGCAGCATATTTATTAGAGTCTTACTGGTGCAAGAGATTACTTCAGGTGTCGTGATTGAACTTGGTCTGTAACTGCTAGCTTGCAGCTCTAGATGTAAAGTGTCCAAAGCAGATCTCAGTGAACTCAAGTCCAAGTATTGGCAATAGTATATTCTGAAAGTTCCAGAGAAGAATCTCCATTGTTGAAAGTTGATATACTATTAGGATATGCCTGAGGATGCTTCCAGGGGCTGCCTCTATTCTACCTTCAAGGTCAGTAATGCTAATCAATTTTTTCTCACACTGGATTATTTCTCCTTGTCCATTTCCTCTGTAGCACACTCAACCACAGTGTTTCTGTACACTGCTCTGCTAAACACAGGTGTCTATCAGTTTAAGGACACAGCACTGGAATCAGCAGTTGCCATTCTTCCATCTATGAAAAACAATCCAAGAAATCTGAAGGGAGCAGGTTCCCTTTTGCGGCAGTATGAATCACCCATGTCTCACTGAAGTTAGACAGTACTTATGTAACATGCAGTTTTAAGCTGTTTTCATCATGCTTTTGCATTGCCTATCCCATTGGGAATGGCAAGTGAAGTTTTAGTAACATTACATGATTATGTCATACCCAAATAAATGATCAAGAAGAATCCTAATCTAGGTTCACCTTGAGCATACCCCCCATTTAGAGGCCATGTAATATTCTACAACTACTGCTTAAGATACAAAATATATTTATAAAATTCTTCATACTTCAGTAATACATTTCCTGATGATTGTCTATTTTTCCATTTGGTGATTTGGGATGGCACCTCTTTTGTTTTATTATTTTTCAAATTTCACTTATCATTATAGTGGGGGTGGATGTCCATGCCATGCCATGCAAGTGGAGATGAAAGACAACTTTATTGGGTTGGATCTTTCCATATTTTCTGGGTTCCTGGGACTGAATACTAAGTCATCAGGCGAGTGTGACAAGCACCTTTATCCTCTGAGTCATTTGGTTAGCTCCTACTACGTAAGATTTTTTAACATGCATTTTTTTTCAGTTTTCCAATAATTGGTCCAAAAGGAAAAAAAAAATACTGAGACTGCAAGCATTCTGACAGTCCTATCTGGAAATAAAGTAGGTCATTTTTGTAAATATTCATTCTCTAGAACTCAACTACATAAATGTTATTTGCAGTATGTGGGTGCACCCCTCGCGGTCCTGAGTTCCTTGCTCGTGCTCTCTCTCCTTCTGCTCCTGATTTGGACCTTGGGATTTCATTCCGGTGCTCCAATGTTGGACTCTGTCTCTGTCTCCTTTCATCGCACGATGAAGGTTAATATCCAGGAGGATGACTATATGTTTTTCTTTGGGTTCATCTTCTTATTTAGCTTCTCTAGGATCACGAATTATAGGCTCAATGTCCTTTATTTATGGCTAGAAACCCATTATGAATGAGTACATCCCATGTTCCTCTTTTTGGGTCTGGCTTACCTCACTCAGGATAGTGTTTTCTATTTCCGTCCATTTGCAAGCAAAATTCAAGAAGACAATGGGGATGATCTATTGGGAACTCACCAAGTCCAGCTGGCCTGGGTCTGAAAAAGCATGGGATAAAACCGGACTTGCTGAACATAGCAGACAATGAGGACTGCTGAGAAGTCAAGAACAATGGCACTGGGTTTTGATACTACTGCACATACTGCCTTTGTGGGAGCCTAGGCTGTTTGGATGCTCACCTTACTAGACCTGGAAGGAGGTGGGAGGTCCTTGGACTTCCCATAGGGCAGGGACCCCTGACTGCTCTTCGGGCTGATGAGGGAGGGTGACTGGATTGGGTGAGGAGGAAGGAAATGGGAGGCAGTGGCGGGGAGGAGGCAGAAATCTTTAATAAATAAATAAATAAATAAATAAATGTTATTTGCAAATTCCTCTTTAAACTTCAAAAATTAGTCTCCCTATATATATTATCAGGACAACACACAATTTTAATGAGCAGCCAGCTAGACTCTGCCACGTTAGGGAATTACTGATGTATAGATGCTGAAGGACACATAGGCAGAATATTGATGCCATCAAATCAAGACTTCTGAATATATTGCTCTTTTGTGGTACACTGCAATGTGATAGAATAAAGTAAATATGGGGGCTTTATTTTTAACAGTATACATGTATTGAACATAATCATGAGTTAATTTCAAATAATTTTATTCCTGTCATTATGTAAAGTCAATCACTCACACTGAGATTTTTTTTCTTAGTGTTGAGTTCTGTCTCCATGCAAGATATATGTCATGCCCCTTTTCCATCTTAAGCTAATCTTCCCAAGTTTCTCAAATTGGCCTTGATTAGCCATGCTCTGTAGCTTGAATGTCTGTCTCCTTCATTCATTCAGGTAGCTAGGATTGTATGTTTGTACAACTATGTCATATTTTAAGATATTTTTAATTTAAAAAAAGTTTTAGAAGGCTGATGATATTGCTCGGTTGGTAGATTACTTGGTAGTTCCTGAGTTCTAACCCTAGTAGTATATAAACTAAGAGCTGTAGAATATTCTTATAATCCAACATACAGTAGAGGCTGAAGGACTCTGAGTTCAAAAACATTCTAAGGAGAGTTGCGAGCCAGTTGGGAATATATGATATCTTGTCAAAAAACAAAAAAGAAAGGAAAGCAAGAAAGCAAAACTCACTGTGATTTACATCTGCAAATTACATTGAATACGGGGAAGAAACGTCATTTAGAAATTGTTTAGCAGTATTTTTACTGAATGTGATTTTGCTGCCAAAGCTGATTTATAAAAACTACAAGAACCCAAGCATTTCCACACTAAATCACTTAAAACCGGAATTTTTTAAAGACTCTCCCCACTAGAAAGTTACTAATAAGCTCTTAACTTCTAATACTTACTAAAACATAAACAATTTTGTTTTCACTGCAATGGACTAGCACTGGGAAAGCATGTCTCACAGGCTGGGTTTTAGCAAAAGGATATATAGTCAGTGAATGAGGTTAAGAAGCCAGCTTCAAAATCACTGTAATTGACAGAGTGAAATAATAAGAGAAGTGACATTGGGCCACTTTGGTGATGTTAAACTAAAAGCCAAATGTTAAGTTGCATCTCCCTGGGCAAGCCCGGCAGAACAGAGCCAGTCACACGGTCCTTCACAGTAGCTGCACAGTTCTATGTGTTTTCTTCTCTGACATGACAGCCACTAATTTTAATCAACAGCACAAAGCCATTTTAGAACAGAACCTTCAATTTTGCTGCACCATGAGTGTTAAAATCAATATTTTAAATTATAATGAAATATATTCAATCATGCTTCGGTAGAATATAATAAAAATGTTAATAAGAGGTAATAAATTCTATACAAATATAGTATTTTAAAATATATTAAGGTCTTATTTATTTCTTGGTTGCATAAAATTTGCTCCAATTTCTGTAAGCCACATGTAACATAAATTAATGATTCCAAATAAAAAATTTTTTTTAAACTTTTAAGGATTTATTTAACATTATTTTATGTACATTGGTGTGAAGGTGTCAGATCTTGTGGAACAGTTGTGAGCTGCCATGTGGTGCTGTGAATTGAACCCGGGTCCTCTGGAAGAACAATCAGTGCTCTTAACAGCTGAGCCATATCTCCAGCCCCGAAAAAAATTTTTATAAATATATACATATATATACAATATTTGAATAGACAAAATGTCAAAACATAAGCAAAAGTTGCATTCGAAAAGATGTTTATCATATTTTCTTATTAAATACTATTGTGTGTGCACATGTCCATTCTCATTGGCTGTTTTCATGGTGCCTATGATTATTATGCCCCTGTCCTCTGTGTACTGTCTGTGTTCCGGACTGCCTGTCCCCTGTTTATTGTCTGAGTTCAGTACTATCTTCCTTTGAATACAGATTGTTCACGACTTCCCTGTTCTAAGTTGCACATGGCCATCCAGGGCACAGGGCCTTACTCTGTGGTAGCCCTTTACCATGAACACATTCCATAGATTAATCCATTATTTTATATTTTAAACATAGAAAAGGAAATCCCACATGCTCCCATATATCAGATCTTTCCTCATAGCTTCTGTCTTTTCACCTAGAACTACCATGCCTCTCTTTGTTGGCCTCCTACAGATAGGGACGGTCCCTGTGAACTTTCTAAACCCCACCCCCTGCCTATGGTTCTTGTTTAATATTCCACAGTTATTAAGTAGGAAGAAGCAAATGAAACTAGAAAATAAACAAAAAGAAGACCCATAAAATTTTTGCTTATAATTTAGTGTTGTAAACTTGCACCTGAATTGTACCACTGATCTATCCACTCCTCCGTCCAGGCTGATGATGAAGTATACTCTGGGTGGTTGCATAGTGGTTGTGTGATTAAAGGATTATCAAATGTCAGGTGCAAAAAACAGACCAAGCCAATGATCTGGGTTTAGGCTATTTTATAAGTGAATAGATTTATGAATCAGCAATGCCTCCTTATCTCTGACATTTCATCACGTAATCTTCTTGAAAGCTTAGATTGGTGTTTAATTTTTTGATTTTTAAAAACACTTTGATTGACCACAGAATGTAAATAGGATACTTCTGCATGACAAAATCAGATTCTAATTGTATAATCTAGTTTTAAGCAAATTAAGATAAAAACTGACCCTCTGAAATATTTCTTTCGAGTAAACTCATAACTCTTCTATGACCTTAGTGAAAAATCCAGGCCATCCAATCCCCTTCTGCTCACTAGTACTGGACAGAAAAATGGCCTGAACACTTCTTTAAGTGATTTTCTTTATCTCTGAGAGACTCCTTCTCACAGGCTGAAAGTGTTTAGAAACTAAATCTTCTAGCCATAGGTAGCCAGAGATTTGGCTTTTCCAACCATTAACCCCCAAGACTCTGTCTACAAGGCTATGCCCACTGTTTCACAGATTGAGATATTTCAGACATATGGCAATCCATTCACTTTTAGACTCAGTGGTAAATGCTTTCCATTTACTGTCCCCTGTGTTCCAGTTGTGGAAATGTTCAGACTTGTTCTGGTTTTGGCATGAGCACTCTTATGCTTACAGCAAGTAGAGAGTCCTCAAGGTGCTGTGTGTTCTCAGACCTGGATGCTTATGATGCAGAAGATCGTGAGTCTGGATAGACCACTCTACATTCAAAAACTGTCCTCATTGTACAATTTTTACAATACGAAATTATACCAAACTCTTTATAAATGTAATTGCATAATTCATTGTTATGCATAAACACACACACAATGGATTCTCGCTTCTTCATTAAGAAAGATATGATATTAGTTCATGAGGTGAAGGTAAATGGAATCAGTGTAGGATCTGCACTTATCTAACAACTGAACTGAGGTGGAAGAGGCATCAGACAGAAAACAGGACAGCAACAGCTACAGGACTTTCATATGGACTAGTTATAGAAGCAACGGATTTAAAAATAAAGACTAGAAAATGAAGCCTGGAGTTGGATGGATTCACCAATGGCAAAACTAGAGAACCAGAGGAAACCTTTTTGATAAAGTGATCAGTGTGAGTAAACAGAATTCTGAACATTTTGCACACAGCAAGGCTATATTGATTATGCAGCAATCAAGTAGAATTTGTTATTGAAATCTGGTTTAAGAGACTGACCTCAGGAAAGAGATCAGCCATGGCTATAAAGGGATTACTAATTTGTGATCATAATTGTAGAATTGCTGATTGATTGTTTTTAAATTCTTATACCACTCAATGCCTCTTGTTAGAGGTGTCACACAGAGCCCTGTCAACACATCTGAGCCCAGGAAATACCCACAGCAGTTAGCTTAAATATTCCTAGGCTAGGTAGCCTGACTCCCTTCTCTAATGTGTGGGTGTCTACTAAAAAAGTCTATCCCGCTGACTTCTAATTAGCTCTTTCTTCTGCTTTTCCATTCAAGGAGCGCCCGTCTACCTTATTTATCAACAAATCTGTACCTTAGACTATTTCCCAGATGTGTGAGTGAGTGTGTCTGTGTGTGTATACACATGTACATGCACACTCCAATGATCCTGCATATATGGTTCCTGTGTGTGGAGATGAGAGATTAAACATCTGCTATTGTTTCTTGGGTATTATTTTGTGACAGGTTCTCCTATTGGCCTGGGACTCATTAGACTAGTGAATCCCAGAAATCTAAGTGTCTTGGCTTTCCCAAGCATTAGATTATAAACACAATCCACTATGCTTAGCTTTTTATGTAGGTTCTGAGAATTTAACTTAATGCCCTGATTTTACTGACTGAGCTATCTCCCCAGACTCCTCTGTGTTATTTTTGTTTTGTTTGTTTTTGTTTTTGTTTGTTGCTGGGTTTTTTGGTTTTTTTTTTTTTTTTTTTTGGTTTTTTGAGACAGGGTTTCGCTGTGTAGCCCTGGTTGTCCTGGAACTAGCTCTTTTAGGCCACGCTGGCCTTGAACTCACAGAGATCCACCTTCCTCTGCCTCCTAAGTGCTGGGATTAAAGGCGTGTGCTACCATCCATTCTTAACTTCTGATATTTTGCAGAATGTCTATGCATATCTCAAAATTTGAGATTAATAATAAAAGATTTCTTTTTTATTTTTTGAAACAACTTTATCATTTGAATTACTCCTACTTCATTCCACTTCCCATGGCATAACATATATAAATCATTCAGAGGGTCAAGAGAAGGTACACATATTTTTTTAATGGTGCCTGGAGCCCCTGGGGTGGTTGCCATGGAGAACCTCATTTTAATCTGACTTAACATGGACTCAGATATTCTTGTAGTGATACATATCTCAGTTCTGTATGGCCATAACACATAACTGACACTGTCAACCTATGGAATGGAATTTTCACTTTGTCTTAATGATTTAGAAGTTATAATTGGAACCTGGCAGTAGTGGTGCACACCTTTAATTCCAGCACTTGGGAGGCGTGGGAGGCAAATCTCTGCGAGTTTGAGGCCAGCCTAGTCTGCAGAGTGAGTTCCAGGACAGGCACCAAAGCTACAAGTTGATGATCAAATTACTACATTGCTTTGCAGTTTAGAAGAATATAAGTAGGAGTAAATCCATTCACCTTAAAATGCAGGAAACAGAGTGAAGAAGGGGCTAATGTCCCACAGTTGCCTTCAAGGGCATGTCACCACTGATCTACACTCCTTCCAAAACGCCCTGTCTCTCAAAGTTTCACCAATACTCAATAGTGCCACTCTAGGCACCAAGATTTGTCACAAGAAACATGGGAGACATTCGACATCCATATCACATCAAGAATAGTACAGCCATCTTGGGAAAATGTTTTAGGAGAAGAAGATTTGCCTCAAGCTATCACTGCAATGATTCTTTCCACAGACTCCAGAAATCCCCATTCTCACGTCTCTCAAAGGAGAGGTGCCTGTGTTACCAAGGACTGAAAAGACTCATTCACCTCTGCCTTGCCCTGGGTCTTTGGACAACTCCAATTAAAAATAACCCTCTAATGCACTCTTCACCATCAGTGACTCCCAGTTCTCCTCAAGTTTGAAATATAAAAGGGGTCACATAAGATAGAAATTGAAGGGAGACAGAGACTATACATCCCATTGTGAGTAAAACCTTCTAATCTGGCAGTAGGAGTGAGGGAAAGAGGAAGGCAAGCTTGCTATTCTGTTAAGGTGAGCACAGTCTACCCAAGAAAGCCGAAAATCAAGAACTGAGATTAAATGTTTTAAAATAGATAAGTGTTTTGATTAAAATAAGATTTTATTTGTGCAAAATTTGTAACCATAATTTTTTCTAGTTAATAATTTTTAAAATACACTTATTTGCATTTCAGAGTTGAAAGTCTCACAGAAAATTCATATTAAGTTATTAAAAAATAAAGCCACCCACTCAGAACGTTATACCCTTCCTGCAATGCATAAAAGGGTTATGTTTGTCTGTTCTGAATTTGCATACATCTCATATTGGGAAATTTATTACTTGTAATATTAATATGTATATCTTTGAAATTTTGACTCAGAAATACTTCTTATATTTAGCTTAAATTGTACTGTATGCTTTATATATTAGTCTTTTTTCCAGTTTTTGTTAATACAAACATCTTCATGAAATTCAAGTATGGCACTATGCAGAAGAAACCACTTATTAATTTTGGCAATATGAAGTTCTTTTATTTTCATCAGCTTTATTACACTGCATTATCTTCTCAAAAGCACAAAGGACTTCACCTTTGAGAATAAAATAAGGAAAACATCCATTCATTACTACAACATATAGAAAAGCACAGAGAAATGTGTGTGTGTCTTTAATACATAGCAACATAAACAGCATAAATATCCAAAGCCGGAATACAGAAAATGAGATACTAATTGTATGAGAGAAGAATAGACAGGCAAAGGCAGGAGCCTCCAGTAGATTAACTTGCATCAAATTATTATTATTTTCAGGAATATATGAAAAAGTCAGATATTAAAAGTCTCAGTGTGACATGGTTTGGTAAACAGAATCAATTTAAGATAACATCACCTAAACATTTGTTTGACAGGCACCCATCTTTTCTATGTGGTTTGCATAAGCCAACTTACTCATATTCTGCAAGGTAGATACTGTTAATCCTATTTAAAGATCAGAGAATGAGTGATAAAAGTTTTAATCATTTCTCCAAGGTGACACAGTAGGTAAGTGACAAAGCTTGATCTTCAGATGGAGCATTCTCTTAAACGTCAAAAATTTTAATTGCTCTCAGTCAATGAGACAGACTCCTGAGTCAGGCACTACTCCTGTAGGTCCAATGACCAGGTGACAAGCTGTCCAAGGAAGTCAGTTATATTGTTTATGCTCTTGGAGTCTACAGATAGTGACTTGAAAGAACTAAAGACAAACTCTTCAAGATTAGTCCAAGACAAATTTGTGATTAAAGTAAGAGTATAATTTGGAGACAAAAACAAGCATTCCAAGGGTCAACTGGACATACTAAAAGTTAAAGTAAAATAAAAGTACTGAGACCATTCCACAATAAATCAGGGTGACTGACATTAAACATCTTCTTATAACGCCGTTGTTATGTAGCCAACCCCCAACAAGTAAATTAAAGCTTTAAATGCAAAGATTTAGAGCTAAGTCAAGACTGTCTTTTGGATCGATAAGAGTTTTTCTTCTCCGCCACTCCTTAATTTTTTCATGGTTTTATCCAGTAAGAAAAAAGCCCTTCCATATTGAATTCATATAGGTCTATTGGTCCACCAACGAGCTCAATATCTTTCTGAGGTAGATATTCTGTATTCTGTTGATTTTAAACACTGTCATAGCTGCATCTTGTATGCACTTATTTATTTGTATGACAACTGTCATTTTAACATGTATCCATCATCACTCACAGTATATCTGAGTTTGAAGCCCTTCTAGACTGGAACTGTGCATTGCCAAGCACAGGTGACACAACTGTAAGCAAGTCTATCTTCCCTCTCCTTAACCACAGTCAGCAGATAAAGGGGTAATCTTAAAGTCCCTGCCCATTTGCCACAAGAGAGAAAAATATGTTCATGTTGCCGTAAATATTGAGATGATTCATTATAAATAAATAATGGAGAAATCAGAAAGACTAGACAATACATCTAATGCCATAAAACCAAACATTTTTTTTCTTTTTCTCTTTGTAAGACAATCAGAAATTCATTCTTGGTTACATGTCCTTGCCAGTATGAGTTTATGCTATTCAAAGAATTAATATTGCCATAAATTTTAAAAATTACAGTCTGGAGTAGAGTGGACTTAAATAAACTCCTATGAACTTCTGAAGAAGGTGGAATTTACATATAACCTAGAATCAAAGTGAATAAATTGCACTCATGAATCTTCTCCCATTCATATGTCAACGATACTTGTATTACTCCCTATTTGCAGGTGGTAAATATTACAGGCAGAACTACTGTAGGGCAACAATGGACTCTATATACGCCACATACAATATGTCATTAAGTATGTGACATGCAAATATTCCAATTGTACAGATTGCCCTTTTTTTCTCATTATAGACCTTTTATTTCTTTTTCTTGAAAACAGTTTTTTCCCTCACATAATGTATCCTGCTTAGGTTTTCCCTCCCTCTACTCCTCTGAATTCCTCCTCACCTCACCTCCTATGTGGATCTACCTTTTTCCTGCCTCTCATTAGAAAATATATAAACAGGATTCTAAAAAATAATAATAAAATAAAATATAGTAAAGTGAAACAAAAACTTATACCTTGGATTAGCACAAAACAAACAGAAATAAAAAAAGCCCAAGAAAAGGCACAAGTAGCAGGTATAGATGCAGAGACCCACTGGTTCACACACTCAAGGATCCCACAAAAACATTAAGCTGGATATGTCCCCAAAGGACCTGAAAGACAAAAAGAGATATAAATATATAAAGTACAATACTTTTTAGAGTCCTGACATGACATTATAAGACAAGAAAACTGCAAACAGCCCACATAGTTCATTTTCTGTGGGATATATACTTTTAAGGATAGTCATGCATTCAACTCTTAACAGTATCCCCAATGATACTACCTAGGGGAAAACTAAGGCTATCAACTGGAGATAGTTTCCTGATTAAGGATGGGGATATATACCCACATTTTTCAGTTCTAGGACCCCATCTGGTACAGACTCAGGACCTATACATGTGGCCTCAGTCTCTGTGAGTTCTTAAGTGTGTCAGTTCTGTTGATTTATAGGCCTTGCTTACATGGTAGCTTAGGTGCCCTTTGGATCTTACACTCTTTCTGCCACTTCTTTTGTAGGTTTCCTGAGCCCCAAGGGGAGAATTTGATAGAGACCTCCTGTTTAGGGCTGAGTGTTTAAGAACTCTCACTCTGTATGTTTGACTGGGGTCTCTGTATTTGTTCCCATCTGCTGTAGAAGGAAGCTTCTTTTATGATGGCGGAACAAGGCACTGACCTATGAGTATATTAAAAAGGTCATTAGAAGTCATTGTAATGCTCTGAACATTACCAAAAAAGAAATGCAAGCACTAACCCAGACTAAAACTCTTTGATCTACAATGTGGTTCTGTAAGATATACTATGGTAATGGTGGCACAAAGCTTGTGGGTATAACCAGTCAATACCTGATTTGACTTAAGGCCCACTCTATAGTGATATTTTATGTTTCAATAAATAAAACTTGTCTGAAGATCAGTGTGCAGAGCTAAACCATAGAGGGCATGTAGTGGTGGCACACATCCTTAATCCCAGGACTCAAAGCCAACCTGGGCTACACAGTGAATTTATATAAAATTGATATCTTTTCTGCATTGAGCTTTTCAAATTAATTCCATGTTTTCCCATATTATTTCTTTGATTTCTTTCATTTTTTTCATAGATAGGTGACAGATTTATTCTGAAAATTTTGGTCATAATAGTGTGATATACTTTCTTATTTTGTTTCCATTTGTGCACCAACTTTTTACAAAAAATACAAGTTTTTTATGTTAATGTTATATCTGTAACAGAAATATTTATTCTTGACTTTTTTGAAAATTATAATGATATACTTTTATATTTTATTTCCTTTGTGCACTGCTTGTATATAAAAGTACAAGTTTTGCATGCTAATGTGATATCTAGAGACTATATTAAGTCTTCTCCATCCTAGGAACTCTGATTAAGTCCTTGTTTTCTACACAAATAATTATATCATTTGGACAAAAGTTCTCATCTCTGTCAATTCTGTGTTTTCAGCTGCATTGAATTCTCATTGGAGGTGATAGTGAGGTAGAAAAGAGAGGAGAGAGTGTGTGTGTGCTAACTCTCTAATTCAGCAGTTTCAAAAACGGATATTCTTCCCCAGGTCTCCATTTGATATTTCTTTTTTTGACCTTTGACCTTCAGAGAGGTTCTCCATAGTGCTTTCTCTCAGTGGGAAGCTGCGTGCTTAGTGAAGAGCAAGCTTGAAGCATTTACTCCATCTCACGCAGACCTGTGGCAGCTCACTTATTTATTTAACGTGTTTCTGCTCTAACCTCAGAGGTTTTTATTTATTACTGACAGTAAGGAGATGCTTACAAGTCCCCTGTCATTGGCAGCCTGTTGACACAGTGCTGAAGTCACAGGAACCACCACCCATGGAAGGCAGTCTGAGCCTTGTCTTAATCCTCAGTTATTGTTGGAAGCACCGCCTGGCTTAGGCTTGCTTTCCCACCTGTGTGTATGGTTTGACATAAAAGATCCTTTAGTTTCTGACTTAAGGGAAATTTTCAACATTAACACAACAGATTGCTAATATCCTTAACTCAGCACAGTAAGTCCTTTCCTCTCCCATTTTAATCCATATTAGATATTCTATTGTTATATTCAAATGATTCTATTCAAAGCCAATCTTGTTATTATTATTCATTTTCCTTTTGATTTAATATCACTTTTTAAACTACATCCTTACCTAATGACCATAAGGTATCCTAATCTAACTAAAGTCAATCTTCGAAGAGCTCAGGTTTCTTTCAGTAAAAAACGCTATTGAGGAGCAAAGATTTAGAAGCTTTGTTCCTGTGGCTTTGTGTTTTAATAGGTTCTGACAAAATAAAGGAAACCAGCCTCAGTTGAGTCAGTCAGCCCCAATGAGGTCTTCCTCTTCATTGGGCTGTTCCTTGCGTCCATAGATTTTGCTATAAATGTGAAGGCCTTGTTTCTCATGCTCCTGAAATTCTGGCACAGGTGAAAGGAGACTGATGTAGGAGGTCCTTCTGTATTTGTGTTGCTTTCATTGGTTATTTTTTTTTTTCACAGTCAACCCTTTTCAAATTTATTTATTTTTTTTAGACAGAATTTTTTTTATTAATTAATTAATTTAATTATTAAAGATTTCTGCCTCTTCCCCGCCACCACCTCCCATTCCCTCCCCCTCCCCCAATCAAGTCTTCCTTCCTCCTCAGCCCAAAGAGCAAGCAGGTTTCTCTGCCCTGTGGGAGGTCCAAGGACCACCCACCTCCATCCAGGTCTATTAAGGTGAGCATCCAAACTACCTGGGCTCCCACAAAGCCATTACATGCAACAGGATCAAGAACCCATTGCCATTGTTCTTCAGTTCTCAGTAGTCCTCATTGTCCATTATGTTCAGCGAGACCGGTTTTGTCCCATGCTTTTTCAGTCCCCGGCCAGCTGGCCTTGGTGAGTTCCCGATAGATCATCCCCATTGCCTCAGTGTGTGGGTGCACCCCTCGCCGTCCTGAGTTCCTTGCTCGTGCTCACTCTCCTTCTGCTCCTCCTTTGGATCGTGAGACTTCAGTCCAGTGCTCCAATGTTGGTCTCTGTCTCTGTCTTCTTTCATCGCCTGATGAAGGTTAATATTCAGGGGGATGCTTATATGTTTTTCTTTGGGTTCACCTTCTTATTTAGCTTCTCTAGAGTCACGAATTATAGTCTCAATGTCCTTTATTTATGGCTAGAAACCAAATATGAGTGAGTACATCCCATGTTCCTCTTTTTGGGTCTGGCTTACCTCACTCAGGATAGTGTTTTCAATTTCCGTCCATTTGTATGCAAAATTCAAGAAGTCATTGTTTTTTACTGCTGAGTAGTACTCTAATATGTATATATTCCATACTTTCTTCATCCATTCTTCCATTGAAGGACATCTAGGTTGTTTCCAGGTTCTGGCAATTACAAACAATGCTGCTATGAACATAGTTGAGCATATACTTTTGTTGTATGTTTGGGCATCTCTTGGGTATATTCCCAATAGTGGTATTGCTGGGTCAAGAGGTAGGTTGAACCCGATTTTCCTGAGAAACCACCACACTGCTTTCCAAAGTGGTTGCACAAGTTTGCATTCCCACCAGCAATGGATGAGAGTGCCCCTTTCTCCACAACCTCTCCAGCAGAGGCTATCATTGGTGTTTTTGATTTTAGCCATTCTGACCGGTGTAAGATGGTATCTTAATGTTGTCTTGATTTGCATTTCCCTGATTGCTAAGGAAGTTGAGCATAAAATACCTTGGGGTAACTCTGACCAAGGAAGTGAAAGATCTATTTGGCAAGAACTTTAAGTCTTTGAAGAAAGAAATTGAAGAGGACACCAGAAAATGGAAGGACCTCCCTTGCTCTTGGATTGGGAAGATCAACATAGTAAAAATGGCAATTCTACCAAAAGCAATCTATAGATTCAACGCAATCCCCATCAAAATCCCATCAAAATTCTTCACAGATCTGGAGAAGACAATAATCAACTTTATATGGAAAAACAAAAAACCCAGGATAGCCAAAACAATCTTATACAATAAAGGATTGTCTGGAGGCATTACCATCCCTGACTTCAAACTCTATTACAGAGCTACAGTACTGAAAACGGCTTGGTACTGGCATAAAAACAGAGAAGTCGACCAATGGAATAGAATAGAAGACCCTGACTTTAGCCCACAAACCTATGAACACCTGATTTTCGATAAAGGAGCTAAAAGTATACAATGGAAAAAAGAGAGCATCTTCAACAAATTGTGCTGGCAAAACTGGAAGTCAATCTGTAGAAGAATGAAAATAGATCCATATATATCACCATGCACAAAACTCAAGTCCAAATGGATTAAAGACCTCAATATCAGTCCAAACACACTGAATCTGATAGAAGAGAAAGTGGGAAGTACTCTACAACACATGGGCACAGGAGAACACTTCCTACGTACAACCCCAGCAGCACAAACACTAAGGACATCATTGAATAAATGGGACCTCCTGAGACTGAGAAGCTTCTGTAAAGCAAAGGACACTGTCACTAAGACAGAAAGGCAACCCACTGACTGGGAGAAGATCTTCACCAACCCCGCAACTGACAAAGGTCTGATATCCAAAATATACAAAGAACTCAAGAAATTAGACCATAAAAGGTTAATCAATCCAATTATAAAATGGGGCACTGAGCTGAACAGAGACTTTTCAACAGAAGAAGTTCAAATGGCCAAAAGTCACTTAAGATCATGCTCAACTTCCTTAGCAATCAGGGAAATGCTTTCATTGGTTATTAAAGAAACTGCCTTGGCCTAGTTGATAGGGCAGAACTCAGGTAGGCGGGGAGACATAACAGAATTCTGGAAGGAGGAAAGCAGAGACAGGAAGATGCCTTGATGCCCCTGCCTGAGATGGATGCTGGTTAGACTCATACCTGTCAAGTGACAGTCAAGCCACAGTCAAGTGACAATACACATAAATGGAAATGAGTTAAATCAAGATGTGAGAGTTAGCCAATTAGAGGCTAGATATAATGGGCCAGGCAGTAATTTAATTAATACAATTTCTTTGTGGTTATTTCAGGGGTTAAGCTAGCTGGGTGGTGGGATGCAGCCACTCCTAAATACTACAGGAGACAAACTGTGCATTCTGGCAGCAGTGTCTCATCCTGTTGCCATGGCACATAATCCTAAAGAGAGACTTAGCATATGATCACCTAAACAAATGCAAGGTCATGTTGGTGTGTCGATTATGGCTAATAAAGGCAGGACTGTTCCCCGTCTCATACAGCACAACCTGTCCCAATCAATCATCTTCCAATTGATTCCTAACTTCTCACTTCACTTTTCTGCCTAAGATCGAAAAATTGCAATAACCCAATTATTTGCTCGAGTCTAATAATCACTGATCAATATAATTTAGAAAGGCAAACAAGGCACATGAACGCTAACTGAGTTAACAATTCCTTTCAGTTGAGCCTGAGAGCATGTGCTTCATTCAAAAGCCATTCAGGACTGAGTAAGGCAGCAGATGTCTGCAAGGTTAGTCAGGTGACTTAGTTAAGAGGACCACAGATTTAAGCCAGCCTGGGATAACTAATGAGACCTTGTTGTAGAAATGAATAAAAGATAAAAATCAAAACAATTTGGCTTAATCCTCATATTTCCTGGGTGATTGTTATTTAATGGACATAAACTTTTTATTTGTTTTTATATTTCACTTTGCTTCCATTTTTTTTCCTATTTCTTTGCTTTCACTGTTACTTATGTGATTTTTGTTTGTTTATTGTGGTTGTCCAATCTATGAAATAATGGCCTCAGTTGCCTTGCTCCTGCTCAAACTCTATAAAAATGTAAGCGCAAAGGAACATGGTTAATCCTACTCTCTATGCCTACATGCTTCCAGCAGTAAATAGACACGTTTATTGTAGTTATCTTGTTTCAAGTTAATTGTTAGTTTTTCATCAGTTCAAATGCCCTGCATACAATTCTGCACAAGTTTGCTAGCATATTCTCCAGGATTAATCATGTCTGCATAGTATTACATTAGTAAACATGGAAAATTTTATTCAAATATTTTCATGGATAAATGGGCTGCAACTTTTCCTATTTAAAAAATGCAATCAATATGGCTATAGGTTAGGGCCATTTCAGGCTCCCTCTCCTCAGCTGCCCAAGGACATCTCCATGGACACCTGGGGACACCTCTAGAGTCAAGTCTCTTGCCAACCCTAAAATGGATCCCTTAATTAAGATATATACTTCCTGCTCCCATAACCACTCTTCCTCCATCCCAACCGTCCCATTCCCCCAAGCTCTCCCCATCTCCCGTTCTTACTTTTTTCTCTACATCTCCTCTTACCCCCACCTCACCCCACCCCCAAGTTTCCAATTTTTGCCTGGCAATCTTGTCTCCTTCCAATAACCAGGAGGATAACTATATGTTTTTATTTGGGTTCACCTTCTTATTTAGCTTCTCTAGGATCACGGAGAACCTTCATCTGGCGATGGATGAAGTTAGAGACAGAAACCCACATTGGAGCACTGGACTGAGCTCCCAAGGTCCAAATCAGGAGCAGAAGGAGGGAGAAAATGAGCAAGGAAGTCAGGACCGCAAGGGGTGCACCCACCAACTGTGACAGTGGGGCTGATCTGTTGGGAGCTCACCAAAGCAAGCTGGACTGGGACCGATGGAGCATGTGATCAAACCAGACTCTCAGAATGTGTTGGACAAAGAGGGTTGACTGAGAAGCCAAGGACAATGGCACTGGGTTTTGATCCCATTGCATGTACTGGCTTTGTGGGAGCCTAGTCTGTTTGGATGCCCACCTTCCTAGACCTGGATGGAGTGGGGAGGACCTTGGACTTCCCACAGGGCAGGGAACCCTGACTGCTTTTTGGACTGGAGGGGGGAAGGGAGGAGGGAGGGAGATGGGGGAAGGGGAGAAAAATGGGAAGAGGGAAGGAGGTGGAAATTTTTAAGTAAAAATAAATAAATAAAACAAACTGAAAAGGAAAAATGCAATCAATAATTCATTCTTGGCTACTCAAATTTGTTAACTTTTCTTTTACCTGCATTTTGTATTAAACTCAGGAATAGTTTCTCTACAGACATCATTGAAGAATCCATGCTTATATTATCCCCTTGGACTCACACAGCATTATAATTTTATGTTTACATTTCCTGACCTCAGCTATTTAGAGTGTGCCTTCTCAGCTTTACCATAACTAACACCTTGGTTAGGAAAATTTTCTCTCAAATGGCCTGACATACACTGTAGGATTTTATGGTAATCCTTGGTTTTCCTCCATGCTAAGCAGCTAGCACCTACTCCTTTATCACATCACAGACATCACTGATACCCTGTGAGGAAAGCAGCTTGCTGGCCCATTAGAGTATGTTAATGGCTCTTAGGCCCAATACTGTTTGTTTACAAAGGGTTATCTAGTTGATTCCATCATCATTTAAGTGCATATTTATTCTACTGGGCGACATGGCAACTTATTCTACATATCTTACAAATGTCCTCAGTTTGTTTCTGAATTTTTTATCCTTCCAAGTTTTTATTGGCACATAGTAATTGTGTATATTTGTATTTGATGTAGGTGGGTCTTCTATCTATCTGTTGTTTCACTGGTTAATTAATAAAGAAAATTGCTTGGCCTGATAGGTCAGAACATAGGTGGGTGGAGTAGACAGAAAAGAATGCTGGGAAGAAGGGAAGTGAGGCAGATGCAATGGAGCCACTCGCCATGATTCTTCGTCCCGGGACAGACATAGGCTAGAATCTTCCCGGTAAGCCACCACCTTATGGTGCTACACACATTATTAGAAATGGGTTAAGCAAGATGTGAGAGGTAGCCAGTAAGAGACTAGAGC
The DNA here is from genome assembly GCF_950005125.1 of Chionomys nivalis. NCBI lineage: Eukaryota > Metazoa > Chordata > Mammalia > Rodentia > Cricetidae > Chionomys > Chionomys nivalis. The sequence continues at coordinate 29,097,159 of NC_080091.1, forward strand.
TAATGGGCCAGGCAGTGTTCGAATGAATACAATTTGTGTATTGTTATTTTGGGTGTAAAGCTAGCCATGCGGGAGCCGGGTAGGATGAAAAGCATGCCTGCCCATAGCTCCTTCTACATGTATTAAGTGATAAATTGATAGAATTGACATATCCTGTGATGATGAAATCAGAATAATATGAAGTTCCTTTTCTGGATAGCTTTATCATTTATTTCCCCTCATCTCTCTTAAGAAGAGTCTCTATATAATATTATTATAATAAGTTGTATAGTCATTCAGCTGTGCTATGAAACACTGGAAGTAATTCCTCCTCCCAAGATGTATTTTGATAACCGGTCTTTATACTCTTGTGCCCATACTGATCACCATTCTACTGTCTACTACCACAGAATCAGTGTTTCCATCTTCTCAGAAAAGTACCATGGAGATCATATCAAGTCTTCTGGCAATCTCCTCATGTCTTAATTAAGTCAAAAATATGTTTTAGAAACTTGCTATTTTATCCTGACCAGAGAAAAAAAATTAGGGTGAACTTAACTTACTGGGTTTTAACATATATCTATTTTTAAAAAAGAAAACTGTGTTCATGAGTATACATAAGCTGCTCAAAGTCACAAACTTTTCAGTGAGACGTGGAAGCTCTCAGTTTCCAGAGGTTCAATCCACCCCGGCCATGGCAAAGACTGTATGTAGTTTACATGGAATGAGCAGATCTCTAAGAATGCTGGAGTCTTTAATATAATCCTTTCTCTGTAAATACTCCTCCTTTCTGAAACTGTTCCCTATTTTGAGCATGGTTGATTGACTGTTTTGGATATGTTAACTATTGGTTTCTACTAGACATTCATGGATTAGCAAAGGCTTACTTTTGTCTACACAATTCTCTAAGCTTTACTCAGTAGCTAAAGACTGATTATGAAAAGAAATAGGCAATTACAACTTTGTTATAATCTCTATGACTTTCTATAACTCACCCGCACTCTCTTTTAATCCTTAAGTCAATAAAGAATCGACGTTTTTCTAGTTCCATTGTGTGACTTGTTTGATACTAAATGCTTTCATAGATTTAATTTGAAAAACAAATGACCGAATAAGTTTGCACTTTTAGGGAGTTTATCTTTCCTATCATTTAGTCAGGTTAATAACTATTCTTGAAATCAAAGCATTGCTTTTCCTTGTGGTAGTGACTTTAACTCCACAGTCAGATCTGCTATTTGGAAGAGTCAACAAAATCAATCATTGTGCAAGTTTTGACCTTTATTATTTTGGCCATTAGCAATAAATAAAATAAATGTCCCAGAAACCACTCCGCTAATGCCTTTATTATTTGATGAATGAGATTTCTAAGGTCTTAGCATTTTCAGTTTATGACAATTTTCAGGTTAGGAGATTGTCTTTCTTTGCTTCAAACACTCAGTATCCATCCACGCTTCCTTCAAACCCTCAGTACCCAGCGACACATCCTTCAAACTCTCAGTATCCACCCATAGATCCTTCAAATCCTCAGTATCCACTCATGCATCCTTCAAATCCTCAGTATCTACTCATACTTCCTTCAAACCCTCAGTACCCACCCACGCTTCCATCAAACCCTCAGTACCCACCCACACTTCCTTCAAACTCTCAGTACCCAGCCATGCTTCCTTCAAACTCTCAGTACCCAGCCACGCTTCCTTCAAACTCTCAGTACCCAGCCACGCTTCCTTCAAACCCTCAGTACCCAGCCAAGCTTCCTTCAAACCCTCAGTATCTAGTCAAGTTTCCATCAAACACTCAGTACCCAGCCACGCTTCCTTCAAACTCTCAGAACCCAGACATGCTTTCTTTAAATCCTTATGAGATTTTGCCCCTTGTTTGTTTGTAATATTTTTCTGAATTTCCATACAATGTTTGGAAGAGTTTTGCTTGATTCCAGAATATGTATTCCTAAGTAGTCACAGTACTGATAGAACTCCCTCTATCCCCCATATATTAAATATACATTTCATGTATGTTACAACAATATTACCTGAGATTATTTTAATCTCTGCGGTGGAACTTTTACAATAATGATGGATATTTAGTTTAATATCAAAGTATGTAGGATTTAATTCATGAAAGCCACTTAAGTAAATAATATTCTCAATAAATGCTGGTCTTATATGTCCAAAACCCAGCATTTAAACACCAGATGCAGCATAAAAAAAGAAGTAAAGGGATCAAGGGAAGAGAAAATAGGAAAAGACATGAAAATGAGAAATCAAATTTAATTCACAATTTCAATATACATATGTTTTGGTCTGAGATAATGCTGAGTTCTATTAAGTGTAAAATGAATACAGAACAATATTAAAATTATTTTCAAAATGTATTATTCCTTTGAAAGTTCCACATAATATGTTTTGGGAATATTCACCCTCCTTCCTCCACTTCTCCCCAGATCTATACTCCTTCCCTTCCTATCCAACTTCGTATCCCATTTTACTTTAAATCCTTCAAGACCACCTGTTTTTGTACATGTAGCCTTCCACCGGAGCATGGTTGAGTTACCAGGAGTTACACTCTAAGAAAAAAGGAAAACTTCTTCTCCTAGAAGTTACCAATGCTGGTGGTTCCATGTTAAGTGGAGGGACTGTATGCCCAGCTCCTCTCCCTGCTGGGATTTCATCAGGCATGGACATGCACCGGTTTTGTCTCTACTGATAAGAGCTCACGTGTCCAGCTGCCCTGTTAGGTCCCAAACACACCGTTTCTTTATAGTCATTTATTACCTCAGTTCTTATACTCTTTCAGCCCCTTCTGTAATGACCCCTGAACCTTAGGAGAGCACATAGTATATATGTTCCTTTTAGAGTTGTTCATTCTGCAGTTTCTTAATCTATGTGCTTCAGTCAATTAAAACAGTAGTTCACTGTTTTAATCGCCATCTATTTTAAATAGAAGTTTCTCAGATGAGGGTAGAGGGATACATTTTACTTTGTATATAATGATAAAGTCATTAGGAATTGGTTTAACGCCATGTCTATTTAGTTTCATAATAGTGTTTGCTTTCTCCCTAGGGCCTCTGTTCTGTATAGCCAAAGGTTCCCAGCCTGATAATGGTGCCAGATAATGGGTTTCATCTTGTATACTGAAGCTCAAATTCAATCAAAAAATGATCGATGACTCCCAAAATGTTCATGACACTATTGAGCCACGACCTGGCCTGGCAAGGCCAAGCATTTTTGTAGTTTGAAGGGTTCATAGCTGGATATAACTGGTGATTACATTTCTCCTCTGATAGCATATATAACACCTTCCAGCATTATGAAAGCTGTTGAGTAGGGATGAAGCTTCTGGGTCCATACCAGCTTAATTTCCCTATGCTCTATGGCTCAAGTATTTATCTTTGGCAGTAGTGTCTTATTGTAAACTTCCAGAGGTTAACCAAGAGCAACGACAATATTCTGCAGTGTTTGGGAGTCTATGGGTTTTTACTGGCCAACACTTCAAAAGAATAATCATCATTATCACTAGGATTTTTATTGGTTTTCTGTAGGTGAATTGTTTCCATATATGTATGTATGTATATATTCCAACTCCAATTTAACTCTTCTGTATGTGTTCATATACTTACATTTTAGGAATCTTCTACAGTACTAGGTTTCCAGGTCTTTAGTGTTATTTATGCCTATCCACACTCTCTTCTCTATACTACCCTCCAATCTTCCACCCCAGCTTATCTTTTCCTATTTCATTACTCTGTTTTAATCCTTCATACTAGGGTGTTCTGTCTGCCCTCCCTTAATGATCCAGCTACACCACTCTTTAATATATATTCAATGGACTCCATATTATATGCAGGAACATCTGCTCATCCATGTTCACTGCTGCTCTATTTACAATTGCCAGGAAATGGTAAGAGCAGAGGTGATGAATCTATGAAGGATGATATGAAACTTAGCATATTTACACAGTGGAATATTAGTCAGCTAATAGAGAAATGAAGTAATGAAATTCACAGATAAACAGACAGAGCTGAAAATAAGCATTCTCAATGAGGCAAACTAGACTCTGAAAGGCAAACATCTCATGATTTTTCTCATCTGTGAATACTATTCGAACCTTAAGATATGCTTGTTATTTCAGCTTTCAGGGGGATAGTGTCCCAGAAAACTTAATACCTTGAGTTCCTTCCCAGAAACTGAAGTGAAAGTGGAATAACAAAAGCAACTCTGTTGATTTCCTCTGACCTCCACACAGGTACTGTGGCATGTGTATCACCCCAGCACACATTGTACACACACACACACACATACACACACAAAAAAACCTTTTAATTTAAAAATATTGAAGAAATTTTGATTGTTGAAAGTGGGGAGAGATTTGATATTTAAAAATTTTTGGTAAAATTCGTGTATTTAAAAACCCACATTGGTAATTTGAAGTGTAGGCCTGCTTTCACAGACCAGTTTCTGCCCTAAATCCTTTGTAAAATATTCCCAGTATGTAAGGATGATTAAGGAATGAAAATAATCTTCCATGTACAGAAAAATCAAACAGTCCTCAGGGACTTAACCTTCTTCCTGCCATTTGTAAAAGGTCTCCTACTCTCTGCACATTGCCCAGTTGTGCGTCTCTGTGTTAATTACTATCCACTACTAAAAGAAGCTTCTCTGATGTGATACAATAGGGGTTAATACAATATGAACTCACAGAGGCCATTCTTTACAAACATAGAAGAAACAATGAACAGTTTTTATGGAAATACTTAAAGAACAAAGATTGCTAAAGCAATCATGAAGAAAAAGAATACTGTTGGAGGTATATCTATTCCTGATTTCACATGCTATTATATTAGTAAAGCAATAAACTCAGCACAGCATTAGCACAGAGATAGACATGTAGATTAATGAAATATAATTGAAGACCCATATAAGTCTAGGGAACTATGGCTACATGATATTTCAGAGACCAGAAATACATATTTGAGAAAAAATTAACATCTTAAAAAATGGTCCTTGTATAGCTGAATTAGAAGGATGAACTACATCCTTGTCTCTACCTACACAAAATTCAATTCTAAATGGAAAAGTACATTATTGTAAGACCTCATTTACTGAAATTGCTAAAGGGAGACTTAGGGAGTATGCTTCAACTTATAGGCACAAATAAGGACTTTCTGAATAAGGTTCCCGTAGCACAGGAAATAAAACCAACAACTAACAAATAGGCTCCCGTGAAGCTAAAACACTATGTACAGGCCCAAGAAACTGTGAAGCAAGTGGCTAGGTAACCCATAGAATGGGAGAAAACTATTGCCATCCATTCATTTGACAAAGGATCCGTGTCTAGAACATACAAAGAACAAAAAGCCCTACATTAAGAAAATAAGCAGTCCAGCTAAAAATAGTCTGTAGAACTGTACGTACAATTCCTGAAACAAGAACTAAAAATGACTAAGAAATACTTTTAAATCCTTGACTATTAAGGAAATGAAGAATGTGCTGTTGGCACCTTGCTAGACAAGCATAACAACTAAATCATCTAAAGATAAATGGATTGTGGGAATCCAAGCATCAATAGATACATTGCTATCATAGCTCCTGTATCTATGACTCAGGGAACATCTTGGAAGAAAAAGTGGATTGACATAGGAGTAAGAATATCAAGGACTCTTCTGCGAAACTCTCTCATAAACAAAAGCAGAGCAAACGCAATACCAATAAAACTGATGTTGTGAAAGAGGAAATCTCATGTTCTACCTTTAGACAAAGAGCTACAGACAACTAATGATGGCTTGGAGAAGGAAAATTAGCCTCTCTTAGGTATAAGCCACTTTATTCATTGTCCAATATATAGGGTTAGTCTGTCTTAAAACCATGTGCACAAAAACAACAAAAATGGACTCACCTGGTTATGTTTATATTCATATGTATGCGACAATGGTAATCAATGAAAAAGAAGCTATCACTTGAATGTATGTTGGTGGGTATTGGAAAGGGTTAGAGAGAGCAAGGGGTGAACGTGATGTAAAGCTATTTCAACTTAAAATGTATGATGCTCTGCACCTGTCCTTGGCAGCACAGTCGAGCTGACCCTCATGATGGGGAATGGGGATGCTCAAGAGTGTGAGCATAGGGGAGCTGGTTCCATTACTCTCTGTCATAATGCAGCACAGGCAGTGAGATATCCACCCTCACCACCTGCAGCAGGCATGAGAACAAGTCCCTGGGTCATAAGAGTGGAGGATCTGGCATTGCTTTTCACTGGTTGCAGCAACTCTAGACAGCAGGCCTTGCACCTCACCTGGGCAGTACAGTAGTGCTGATGGTGCTGGTGGGGGCACATGTGAGCCAGCCATGAGGTCATGAGAATAGGAGAGCTGGCCCTACACCTCTTGTTTGCTACATGGTGGCATGAGCAATGGAAAGATGTCCTCCCCCTTTCCCTTGTCATGTGCAGATCCTGCCCCTTACCAGCTGCAACACTTGGGAGAGCAGATAGCACATTACTGTTGACACCACTAAAGGGGCACCAGTGAGCCAACCAAGAACTAGAGCTTGAGAGATCTGGTCCCATCCTTTATCTGCCACACAGTGATGTGTGCAAAGGAAGGCAGCCTCTTCTTATGTCCTGTGGGCAGGTGGAAGAGCTGTCCCTGAGGTCACAAGAGAAAGATCTGCACCTCATATGGGCAATATAGTAGGGCTGACTCTGGTGATACAGGTGTGGGCAAGCCAGCCCAGAGGGTGTTAGAACAGGAGAACATGTGTCAGCCATTGCTTCTTACTGCATAAGACGAGCTAGTTGGGGGAGGTCCTGGAGAGCTCACCCTGTTGTTGAGGATGAGGAAGAACTTGTGGGCTGATGAACTCAGCAAGTACTCAGGTCCAGAACCAGGAGTATGAATTGACCCACCACAATATCCACCCGGACTATGATCTTCTGGGGCAGGTGAAGGGGCCAGTCCTGTAGACCCAAAGTTGCAGGATCTTGATGACACAGGACCACAACAGGATATCTCAGAGGAGTCTCAGAGGGCCTAGTATCAATAGTGTAGCAGAAACCAGAGGCCTCAGACCAGACTAATGACTCTTTGCAGTGAACATTTGTAAGTAAAGCTGTATGGACTAAAGGGTGTACTGTGTAATTCACTCTGCCACACTACAGCTTCCAGGATGAGAGTTTTCTTTTTTTCTCATCTTTTAAATTTTATGCTATCTTTCAGTGGAGGGTGCAAGGGTAGACGGCAGGTGAGAAGGGATAGGGAGATGAGTGGGAACAAGATGCATGATGTGAAATCCACAAAGAGTCAATAAAAAACTAAATTAGAAAAAAGTATCATTTTCTTAAAATGTTTCCTTGATGAGTATGAAGACACCTTTGTCTCTTCTATTTTTGCTTTTCGGTCTATTTTATCAGATACTAGAATAGGTACACCTGCATGATTCTTAGTTCTATTTACTTGGGATGGCTTTATCTATCCTTTCACTCTAACGTGGTATCTATCATTGGTGGTGAGTTATGTTTCTCAGAGGCAACAAAACGCCGTACATTGCAAGTTAATGTGCTTGTTTGTGTCTTTATTAGGAAACTTGAGGCTATTAATATTCAGAATTACTATACAAAAATGTGTGTTAATTCCTGTCAAGTTATTGCTTCTCTGGTGTTTTCTTAGGCTTCTTTTGACTAGTCATCATGGTTTTGCTTGTTTATCTTCTGTGTTTTCTTATGTTGTTTACCCATTTCACACCAAGGAACTCCTTCTGGGATCCTCTGTAGTGCTGGGGTAGTAGTTAGCAATCTTAAAACGATTTTTATTACAGAAAGACTCAGTTTCCTTGATTTTAATAGAAACTTGTTGGGCATAAACATATGGGTTGATAATTGTGATCTCTCAGAACTTAGATCTATATTTTTTGCTTTTCTGTCTTGAAATGTGTCGATTTTTTCTTTGTGTTCTTTTTTTTTAATTTAAAGTCTTTTTTCTTTCAGTGGAGGTGTATGCAATATTCAGGACATGAATAGGTTGTATATTAGGGCTGATGTGTCATTTTTTGCTATACGACTTGTATTTAGGGTCCACAGCCAAGTAAGATTGTTGGTGGCAAACCTTTCTTAGCATCCTAGTACTATGATAGCCAATTAGAAGGTACAGAACTTCCATGTAAGTCCTCATATTATTGATCCATTCTTGCACAAAGGTATGCAGGGTCTTCAGCAATGGGGTCTTACCTAGTTCTTTCGTGCAGCTAATAGCAGTAACAAATGCTTTTTATCATTCTGTGGGCCATTTGAGCCTCCCTGTACAACGAAGACAAGAGATGTGACCTCCCTCTGACACTAACTAGGATTTTTATATGACAATCTAATGGTACTCTCTTTCCTATTCAGACACAGTATCTTTTCTTAAACGCCTTAAATGCTGTCTTTACTGTTCTTTCAAATGATTTTTTAAATGAATGTATGAAAAATTAAAAGATAATATGATGTAAAAAAGACTTTTTTTTTTAATCATAAGGTGAGCAGGATCTCTGAAGGCTCTCCCATGTTGACTCCAAGCAAGTAGAAGTTGGTTTTGATGACTAAATGCTAAAACATTAACTAGGTCTAATTCTGCATGAGAGGATACAATCACTTCCTTCAATTGTTTTGTCAAAATAGCAATATTAAATACAATGGAATGGATGGGAAACGTCCTTGGAGAACTTCTGGTGCTGCATGGACACTGCAGGTCTCCCCATTTCTGATATTTTTCAGAGATCTGATTATTGTTTTTCTTTATTTTAGTTTATCACTGTTGCCTTAGAGTAGCCTTCTCACTTTGAGAGCTTCTGAGACAATAATGTTGCTTGTGTCTTTCACTGGTCACATATAGCTTCTAAAAGAGTCCTGGTTTGGATAAATATCATCCTCCAGTGTACTTTACACTGCATACTTTGGGGCATCAGATAGTTCCAAATTGGTTTCCTAACCTAACTCAAGGAGTATGCAGCTACTACTGCACTAACAAGGCACACCGGGTCTACAGCATGGGGAAAGGTAACCATTGCAAGATTGCCTCCCCAACCCATGGATATCCTGCCCTCATTCATCTCAACATTCATCGTAAAAACAATGCCATCACTCATACCCAGCTCACCTTGGTTTTGTCCATCTCTGTTCAGATGCCAATTGTGCTGTATGAGTTTTCTGATGATTCAGAGGAGAAAAAGTCCACTATCCTCAGAAAGTGTACAGACCAGTTAAAGAATTTTATCAAAGTCTATATCAGTGCACTAGTAAATTTCTGGGGACATTTACATAAGCATGAGTGAATGATTACTTATAGGAGCACAGATGACTCCAAGACCCTACCCTCACATAGATGACTTGAGAGTTTTATAATTTCCTGCATCTTGTAAGTTTCATTTATCTACAGAATACTAGCTTTACTCCAGGAGGGAAAATGACAATTGTCTTCCCACTCCTATTTCCTCTCCCCTACCCCTAACATATCAGGAGCCAACTGAGCTTGTAAACGATGTAGCCTAATTACATTAGAAATATATAGGTTGTTTTATTTCAATAAAACCAAAGTGACATTCATTTTCATTTTTACAGAATTCCAGTTTGAGGAACAGCTTAGAACTCTATATGTTAGATAATTTATTTGCTCCATTTATAAAATGAGGCCCAGTGAGCTCATGCACTGCATCTCAATTCAACAGGAACAGGACAATCTAAAGCCCTCTAACCTGGAGACTTTATGCCCATCTTAAAAGCTATTTCTATTATATTTCCACATAATGGGCTTTCTATAGAGGTAAGAAATCAGAAAGTGTTCATGATTAACAGTAGCTCTGCAATCTGCAAATCTAAAAATAAGGAAACACTTATCCTTCCATTATAATTGTGGAAAACACTAATGGGGGATCAGTCTACAAGGAAATGTTACTGAAACATTACAAAAGTAAATTATTCTTTCACGGCTATGTCTAAAATTATACTTGAATTAGAAGACTTCAAGCACTCGACTCATTAATGAGTTAACGTTTATTTAATAACATGTGGATGTACTGCTACCCAAGTAAAAAGTACTAAACTGGGAGCTCACCTTTGTCCCCTCGACATTCACAAAATCTGTTGTTGGAGTTAATTGGAGGCAAGATCATTCTGCCATGCAGTTTTTTTGTGAAACAATAAAAGGCCAAGGCATGGATTCACGAAAAGAATCTGAAAGTGCTGCAGGTCATGAGAAAATGATATTTACCCAGAACTGCAGATGGTTTGAAATGAGAGGTTCTCGGTTTATCATCGGAATCATGATGACAAGAAGACAACTGGTTATTTTCGTGTTAAAGCACTTGCACACATCAGTAAGCAGAGAACTTGAACTTTAGAGCATATTGATTTTAAAATGTACAATGCTCCATACATCAGTGAATTAGACAATGAGCCCAGTCTTTGTTCACGGCAAACATGCTCACTTGGAAGACTGTTATGTGAACAGAGGGCAAGAATCACTTTCAAGTTAAATGGAAATAAAGGTTGCAGCTTCCTAAACTTTGATCAAAGAGTCTCTGATGTGGCCGATGCTTTTAAAAGTGAAATCATCTGAGACTACATTTGAAGCAGGATTTGCCTCCGCACGTCAGCCACTGAAGGCTTCTGATTCTGCAATTTACAGGGCTTGCTGCATCTGCATACAACTGATTTCTACAGTGGCGAGGAGAAAACCTTCCTATGAGACTGTGACCACAGACCTCCCTCCCAGCTGACAGCATTTGCTTTGAATGTTAATCTGTTAATTATCAGATCTACTGTCTCAGGCAAATGAGAGTTCTTAAAGGTACCATTTACACTTAACCTTGCCTGTCAAACCAGTCCAAGCTACATCTAGTGTGGTAAATTTTCTTATATGACTAAAAAGGGCATATACACAAGCAAATATTCAACTTCTTTTCTGCAGTATCTTTTAAGTTTTCTTGCTGTGTTCTTGGAGAATATTAGCACCAATTTTAAAAGGAAGAGACAGTTTTCACTGTGTGGAGAAATAGTATTTCACTCTATAATGCTTGAGGTTGACTACTTTCATATATACCTATTTGAGCAGAATAATTGACCTCAAATCAATATGAAACACTGTGTCAATGTGATTAAAATAATGGGGAGAAATATAGTAGGGATAAGTTACTATTTTTTGTTGATTTCGACTGTTTACTGTCTAAATCAGCTCCTAGGACTAAGTGAAAATAGGCAAGCAATTTTGTGTAAAGCCATAGCTAAAGCTTATCTCCACAATTACTGATGATTTAGAGCCATCATTCCTAGAGCTGTCTGTAAGGAGTACAGTGCTCCAAGGCATCTTTGTTTGTTCTAAAAATCTCAGAAGCAAAAGGCCATCAGGAATCAGAGAAGGAAAGAAAGTGATGTTTTTAAGCTTCACTTGCTTGAGAGGGAAGCTGTAACACATTTAGAAAAAATACGTGCCTTCCTATTGAGGAGACATTCTGTCATTTTCAGAGTCAAGATCTGGCTACCTATGCTTGACAAAAGCACTTTTAAAAGTTATATCTGTGTAGCTGCACCACGGGTCCAACATGGAATAGGTGACTTACATAATGAAAAATCTGTAGGAGCACAAGAACAAAACAGAGGTCCTTCTACTGGACAGGGTTTAACAGATGCAGGAAAGACATCTTAGGGTAGCACAATGCCACTAGAAGTGAGGAAGAATTGTTAAAAACTCCAAAAATCTCTGCAATTGAACCACAGGAAGCATGAACATCAGCAGATATTCTTTGCCTAGGATTTTTAGTTATGATATTTTGGGTAGTACTGTAAAGCATCTGCCTTTCATCTGACATCTCCTTAGCAGGTTTTTTAGCTTGCAGCTAATCTCTAGCAACAGTTCTTTAGAGCATCGTGGGAGTGGACGTGTACAAAGGTGGGGGGTGCAAGTATTAAACACATCATTAAAATGGGTATCACTATTAAAGGTGTCTAAGGGTACAGTTCAGTCCATTCCATGGGATGGACAAGAATGGTATAGCTTGTAAAGAGGAGCCACTCAAGAATGCCAAGTCAGAGAAGAAGTGCAAGTCCACAAACTGACAGCTAGAAATTGGAATTATGGACCTGAAGGGTCCCTGAGAGAAAGTAAAAGTTACAGATCTGATGTGGGAAGCCACTGAACAGATAAAGTATGGATCTTATATGGCCCCTGAACCACCTGGAACCATGATCAGGCAAGGGTCTGGGGACTGAAGAACACACAGAGACATGCGTGGCTCTTGAAATAAAAATGTCCCTTTTATTGTGTTCCAGGGCAACTTATACAGTGCTCTCCTTGACTAATGGCCACACCCTAACTCGGAATTTTTCAGCTGCAAGCCCACCAAAAACCACTTCCTTGTATCAGTAACTAATGAGGGTCTTGTGCCCAGAGCATCTGCAAGTACAGGAAGAAAAGCTGTTTATTCTGACAGGCAAGGGGTCATAGAAAATTCAGGGTCTGAGGGTCTGAAGTCCCCAACAATCTTAAAGATCCAGCCACCAAGTAAGAACAGTTAGAGATCCTGAGGCCAGACATCAGCGTGAAAGTGAGTTAAAGATTGACATAGAAATGGGAAGCACCAGCCACAGCGGGGGAAAAAAAGATATTAGAACAGACACACAGCTCCCATCAAGAGGCATAGGGGTCTCCAGATATGGGTGTCCACCTTGAGGCCTCTGGGTCCTATATTTTATAGGCAAGGGAAAGGGTCCACTCCCTCCTGACATCCTCTCCTTCCTGATTGGTCCTTCCAGGGATATCCTCTGTTAGACAGGCTATCTTCCTTTTGCCTGTCTTAGAGGTTTGGACAGTTGCTCAAACTATCCTGGGGTGGGGGGGTTGTTTGTGGAGGGGGGACTCTGGAAACACAATGCAGTATTTGAAAAGTCCCAAATTGGCCCAAATTCTACTGACCCCCTGCTTCATCACAGAAGTCTTCTGCATTTTTTCTCTAGTTCTTGAAGCTACTTTGTAAAAATGATCTTCCACACAGTTCTCCCCTCTTTCTCTCCTCTGCTAACTCCGAATGCTAGAGAGCAAATGCTATCTTCCATAATTTTGGATCTATTAAATTAACTGACTGCCTTTCCTACCATTGTAGGCAGAGGCTGCTTGCTTGTTTCCTGGACACCCAGACCTGAAATAATCATGCAAAAACTATATTAATTAAAACAATGCTTGGCCAATCACTTAGGCATATTGCTAGCTAGTGCTTATATATCAAATTAACCTATTTCTATTATTTTGTATTTTACCATGAGACTCATAATTTACAGCAAGGTTCCGGCTGGCTGCTCATGTCTTTCTCCTCAACCACCTGGCATCTGTCTCCAGCTCTCTGTAACAAAGCATAATATGTGGTGTATCTCTTTCATTGGAATATGATCCAAAAAATGCTACAGCGAAGTCTGGCACCTGAACACACACAATTTTCTGTCTTGTCTCATGAGTGTGATGCAAATAAGTGGAAATCTGGGTATTATGAAAATATCCTGGGGTCTTGGTACCTAAATAGAGAAAAATACACCTGATGAGCACAACGTTCACCTGAATGATGTAAAAGTCATCATGTCATTTAGCTTCATGTAATTCCAGAAACTAAAACTTAGTGCTATCTCTGTTATTTTATTACCTTTCATTTTTAAGACAAGATTTTATTTTTATGTATATGTGCTTGCATATATATATATGTGTGTGTGTGTGTGTGTGTGTGTGTGTGTGCGCACACTGCTGTGTATACCTGATGCCCTCAGAGACCAGAAAATTGCATCAGCTCCACTTGAGTTGGCGGTATAGATGATTGTTAGCCACCATACAGGTGTTGCGAACCTAACCAGGATCCTCTGCAAGAGCAGCAAGCACTCTTCACCAGTGAATGACCTCCAGCCCAGTTATTGTTGGTTTTATTGTTCAGAGATAACATCTGTCTTTGTACCACTGTAAAACTACTCTAGTTTTGTGCTGTTGGTGGTAGGTTGTGGTCCCAATATGAAGCTTTCTAATAAACACCAGGCTAAACCCCCAAGGGAAAGAAACTACAAGGAATAGACTGTGGCTAGTTGTTGATGCAACATCGATAAAAGAGAGTACATTAAACACGCTTTACACACATGCACACACACAGAGACACACACAGAGACACACACACATACATACACACGTGGTGGTAGCTCCTGCTAAAGGATTGGTAGTTAGAGTGCAGAAGTGGCAAAGTTTTAGTCTAGGTAGCATCAAAGCTCAATTTTGACTTTTAGGAACTTTGGGGGAGGATCAGAGACTGTTCCTACTACAAGAAGTCTGGCAGCTCTTCCTTGATTTGTTTCTTTTAATCTACTTGCATACCCACTTCAGTCATGCAGGATCCAACTGGTGTCCCATAAATGTCGTTCTTCTATGATTGTCAACTGTAGAAGCCTAACATAACTTGAAATAGGAAGAAGAGGAGGACAACAGCCTTCCAGAGTCACTGCGGACTCCATCAATGATGTCAAGCAGGGAAACTCTTTCCTGCAGAGGGGAATTTGTCCCTGCAGCTGCTTCCTGCCTTCTGAGACCTGCTGTACCAGGGACTCATGACTGGAGCCTTCAAGATCTGCTAAAGAGATATCTCGGCTGCTTCTGTCACTCTCACCACAGCCTGCTTTTTGGTCTCACTGAAGGCACCATTCTTGATTAGCACCCCTAAATTCTCTGAGAGCTGCCAGCATATAGAGCTTGCTGGCAATCCTTCAACAGGCACCCCAAAGCATGCCGAGATAACATAACAACCTCAAGCTAGGCAACCCAAAGTCTTCTGAGGAATATATTCTGTTTTCTGTACACTTTCATGTACACTCCTTTATGTCCTAATGGATGGAGAAGTCACTGATGAAGGGATCAATACACTGAATGGTTTTTCCCTTTGGATTCTGGATTAGGCACAGACCACACCCAAGCATCAATTTCTAACACAAAAGATCCTTTATTAACCAAAGCAAAAAGACATGGTGGCTGAATCTGAATCAGGCAGAAACAGCAGCAAATAACTTTGTAGATGTCATTTTAAGAGGAAAAAGAGGGAGGTCTTTGTTAGAATGAGCCAGGATGGGTTGGTAAGGTCGGTCGGATTTGGCATGTTAATCAGGATAGCCAAATAGGGATTTTTGATTGCTGGACCATAATATTTTGATAATTAGACCTTGGTGATCAGCTTCAGGAATAAGCCAGGCATAAGAAAGTGGCCAAATAAGGGAACTGATCTCTGTGACTAGCTTTAAGAATGTGAAAGTGCAAATAAGGGGGGTGGGAATCTAATGGTTTAGCAAGGGAGAGGGAAAGAGTAAGAGCAAGACCCATAAGTGCCATATTTGCCATGCTTAGGTGTGTTAGAACTCTTCCTTCCCACCTTTTTTGTTTTATTATTGGGTCATTGAGTGATGGGTAAATGAGCATCCTGCTTCTGGCTGTGTCCTGCTGATAAGAGCAACGATCAAGGACAAGGGAGGCATTAATCTAACAGGACTGAAAGTGGGGCCAGCTATTGAAGAGGTAGAGAGAAGGTTAGAAGGAAAGCACAAAATTTAGTAAGCACTGAGTCAAGGAGCTTGAAACCAGATAGGTGATTTCCTCACACTAGTCATCTGGTGTGCAGAAGGGCATTTGAAAAGCCAGAAATCCTTCCGTAGACCACCAAGGAAATGTCTCCATGCCCTGAGGAGGTGTTCCTGGACCAGATCAGATGAAGAAACAATGGTGTCACCTGCAGTGGTGAAAGGTTGGTAATGACTGAAAAAGGGTTGATTAAAAGTTTTCTCTATTGATTGCTTAGTTTTCTTTTAACAGCCTCAATAAATATATTGATATATGATATCACATGCATAAATAATATTCTGGATGTATTAAAAAAAGTTTTCTCTATTGATGAGATTTCTTTGGTGGTATAAAGAGTAAAGCCAGTTAAAGAAGAGAGGCACAAAAAGTGATAGAAAAACAATAACAAAAGGGGGCCCATGAAAGGCCAGACCCGGTTTATTAAGGGGAACTAGTACCAGCTTGTGAAGCCACAATTTAAAAGGGAATTCCCTTTTAGTTGGTCCCAAGAAAATCAGGTTAGTTTAAAAATATTTTTGCCTACTATCCTTGACTCATTGAGATAATAATAATGTACTTCTCTGAGGAAGATGTATCCATTGGGGAATACTCCCAAACTTAAGGCTCAAGGAACACAAACAAAGAAGGTGGAAAGACAGTAACAGCCAGGGGACCAGGGAGCATACTGTGAGACTGTGTCTCCTATCAATATCAGGAGCTACATGTACAAAGTCTCAACAACATGACTGTCCAAACACGAGCTGAATAAGCATAACACTAATAGACATTCTAAAGAGAGTTGGGAAAACCAATGAGGCCTCAAGCCTATACAAAGAACTAAAAGCAACTAAAGGATGTTAAGAGAAGGAAAAAATCATCTTCCACAGATGAAAGCACACCAATTGATTTTTCAATGACAAATATATACATACATATACATATATATTATACAGGCTGAGCACGTTATATTAGGAACATGTATGTACATGCATGTAATAACAATAAATGAAAAACAGGCCACAAATTTGAAAACGTGAAGGAGTAGATATGTGGGAGGACTTAGAGGGTACAAAGAGAGAAAAGTTGTAGTTTTATTATAACCTCAAAAAATCATTTTTCAAACTACTTGTTAAAGGCTGGAATGAGTTGCAAATCAGTAAAGTGCTTGCCAATTGAGTGAGAGTAGCTGAGTTCAGATCCACAGCATCCGTGTGAAACGCTGCGTGTGGCAACAGTGGGTAAGTAGAGATGAGGAGAATACAGGTGGTTCACTGCACAGCTAATTTATTCTAACCAACAAGCTCCAGATTCAACGGGAAACCCTGTCTCAAAGGAGTAAATTGGAAAACAATGAAGGAAGGTGTTCAATATCAACATTTGCCATTAACACGCACACACACATCCATACACAAAACTGAGTAAAGTCAGTAATTTATAGATAAGAGAAGTCAAAAGTCTTCTTCATTAAAACAGAAATGGAGGATATTATTGCACCTCACATGGCCATTGAAACAATGAAAAGTGAACACTATGAAGTGCTTGGTAGTCACAGATTCAATACTTTAGGTGATGGATCAATTTCATAAAACACAAATCTATACAAATTCAAAGATACAAGATACAATAGACATGCCAATAATCCCCATAACATCAATATAAGATGAATTAAAAAGTTATATGACCCCCAAAATTTTATTTCAGTCCAAGTAGAATAACGAGAGAATTCTGTCAAATTCACAGAGTGAGAACTAGAGGAACTGGACAGATGGCTAAGCGATTAGGGGCTCTTGTTGATCTTCAAGAGGACCTGACTTCATTTCCCAAAATACACTTCAGATAGCTCCCGGCTACCTCTAATTCCAGCTCCTTGGTATTTGACACTCTCTTCTGGCCTTCACAGGTACCCTCACACAAGTAGTAAAAATAAAATAAAAATAAAAATTAAAGTAAATATTTATCTGTTTATCATCTATCTATAAATAACTCAATGTGATACCAATATTATATTAGTTCTTAAAAATAAGAATTGCAATTATAAGCTCTTAATGTAGGTTCTGAGGTTAGTATTTCTCAGGTACTAAAACCAAAAGGAGAAGGAAGGGAACACAGAACTGAAAAAGGAAAATTGAAGCTAGTGTCTCCTAAAATTTAATATAATAATCTGCAACAAAATGCCTTTTCCTGAAGCCAAAAGCATGCAAAAAGAAGTAGCTCCACACCCAAGTCAAGTATTTTCAAATAATGCAGTTATTTTTGTTTTTACTATTGGGGTCTATTTCCTATGGGGATACCTTGCTCAACCTAGATATAGGGGGGAGGGTCTTTGTCTTGCTTCAAGTGAGAGACTTTGTTGATTTCTTTTGAGAGGTCTCACCCTCTCTCTGAGGAGTGAATGGGTAGGGTGAGGGAATGTAGAGGGAGAAGGGGAGGGGAGAGAGAGGGAAGTGGAATTTGTATGTAAAATAAGATTGCTTTAAAAATGAAAAAAAATAAAAACTAAAAAAAATCAAATCACAAATCTAAAATATCAATAACAAAAAGAAGAAAGCTTTTATTATCTTTTCAATTGATATGGAAAATGTATTTGTTATTACACAATCATAATGAAAAATATCAGCCAATTAAGCATAAAGGAGACATCTCCATCCATTTGATAAATTGTATTGGTATTGGATAACCAGTTCATGTATTCTTCTCTGGGAAGACTATTTCTCCCATTCTCAACATTCCTCTGAGTAGGGTTAAGGCTTCATAGACTACTTCTATCAACTTTAGGATGCCTCTTGTTGTCCTAATTCGGGTCATATTCAGAGAACCATGTTGGTGATACAAAGGAGGGAAGCAGCCGAGAGTCCTACCCAGCTGTACCAGCTACGCATCACAACAGCCAACAGTCCTACCCAGCTGTACCAGCTATGAATCACAACAATGAACTTGAGAACTTTTGCCAACTCCCAATGATTTTATTGCTTAAAAAGAAAAAAATTCTTATTAATAAACTGAGGTTTGGGATTTGTTTGTTATTTAAGTATAACAAAAAGAATTTTTACGGCAATGGCAAACTCTGATAAATATAAAACTTGGCAGAAATTAATAAAGAGTCATCATTTGTATAAGCAAGAAAAAAAATTTAAATTTTAAGAACCAAGTCCAAGAGAAAACTGAAATATGTAGCCTCAAGTTTCACTTTGTCCTATATATAATACAGATGTTATTTTCTTTATATTAAAGATGAGAGAACTGATATAGTGACAATAGAATACAGTTCATATAGCCAGAATTTAGGGATCCAGAGGTCAATCCACACTTGACTCATTTTTACGTACAGAGAAGTGATACCTATTGAAAAAGAATGTAATAGAAACTTCTGATCTTTAAACACACACACATACACACAAACAAACATTATATATATATATATATATATATATATATATATATATATATATATATATATATATAGCTGGACAACACCAATAGCTTATCCTTCATTGAGCCTATGACTTTGATCACATTTGCAGTAACAGACTTGAATTCCCTCTTGAAAAGCATGCCACAAATCCTCCTATTATTGCATCAGTGGACACATATTTCTTAGCAGGTTGGTACTCTAGTTTACAGGGTCCAGTGTTGCATAAGAACTCTATTGTCCTGCCTCTTCCCCAACAGCAGCAAGCAGAGCCCCTACCGGAACTATGAACATTAACCAGCAGGAAGAGAGTTTCTTGGTCAGTTGGAGTTGATTTCTCTATGTCAAGTAACCAAAGTGTGTTCTAGGTTTAGCATATAAATTTGCAAGAGTCATGTTGTCAAGCTGCTTTCTAAATATTTGTTCTTGTATCCATAGATGTGTGCTGCTCTCAACCTTGATGAGAAAAGCTTCTTTTTACAGTGGATAGTGGTTCAGTCAGAGAATCACAACTTTTCAAGGTGCTGAGAATAAGGGACTATGAGTGTTCAGATATAAATGAGACATCTATGTCAACTGTCTTCACAAGGCTCAGAAAACATCATGGAAGCAGGGGATAAAAGAATCTAGCTGAAGAATGATGAAGAGTGTTGTTATTCTTTGTCTTCTGAACATGAAATGGTCTTGTATGACAGTAAAGTATTTGTGGGGAAAATGGAAGACAGATCAAAGAAAGAATACCAAGAAAATCCAACTTGGTGAACCCTTGAGTTTAATAGCAGTCAAAGAATATGAAGGAAGGCTTACAGAAAAATAAATGACAATAGCATCTCCAAAAACCCAGCCCAGCAGAAGTGAAGACTCATGAAAGCTGGAAACCTAGAACCCATTACTCAACATGGAGGCACATCATCAGGTTTGAAAATTGCTTTGTCCAAGCAGCTCAGTTGGTCTAAACATCTTCCAGGCAGCTCAGCTTGTTTGATTGTCTCTCAGTAGTCATCACAGCTTATTTATCACTGGAAGGAAGCAGCCAAGTGAATCTGGTCAGTTTCAGGGACTTCCTGAAGCTATTGAGTTTTCCTGCAGTATGGAATGACTCACCAGCTCTCCTTATAGCACCCTGTGTCTTGAGGGACATCTCTCTAAAATGGAGATTTATTACAGAGGACATAGCTATAAAACACATAGCTGTTGAACCCATGGATTCACAGCATCTGTCTTTACCAGAATAATATCTACACAAGATCAAGCCTGTTAAAAATTCCAGTTTGGCTCCATGAAGGGCCCAGAGGACCCATTCCTTGCTGAGGAGGTATTACCAGTAGTTGTTCACTAGGTAAAGAAAAGTGCGTTTTTCTTTGTGGGGAGCAGTTATTGATAGCTTGTCCACTTCCTGGTGGATGATTGCATACCAATGTGCACATGAACTTCGCTCGTTGGACTCAGTGGGTTATTCAAGAAAAAAATGCATGAAGTTATGAGGTAGGTGTACAGAGGGAGTGCCAGAAGCAGTTGAAAAGAGGGTCATTATGGTCAAGATACATTTAATAAATTTAAATAAATTTCAAGGTATAAAAATTATGTATTTCATAACTGATTTCTTACTTTTTAAACATATTGTTAGTATATGCATTTGTACACAGGTGTGGATTAGCGTGCCATTGTGCATGAAAGGAAGTCTAAGTCTGTAGACATCTTTGTGGACTTGGTTCTCGCCTTACACCCTTACCTGGGTTCCAGAAACTAAATGCAGACTCTCAGGCTTGCATGGCCAGGGCTTTTGTTCACTGTGCCATCTAGCTGTCCTCTAATCTAAAATTTATAAATTGCTTAAATTTTCAATAAATTTGCATAAATACAAATATAGGTAGAAGCACACATACATTAACAAATATACAATTTAAAAGTATTGAAATAATATATAAACTTTCTTCAGGTTTTTTTTGCTATTTTCAGTCCAAAAGTATGCTAGTATTTTTAAAAGTCTCTGTTTTTCTACTACCCATGCAGATTAGATCTATGTATGTCTATCTTAAATCTCCTGAGTAAATTGGGAGAATGGGGACCTTGGGAAAGGGTTGAAGGGGAGGGGTGAGGTAGAAAGGGGAGCAGAGAAAAGTGTAGAGGTCAATAAAAATAAATAAAAAAAGAAACTAAAAAAGAGTCTTTATGTGGACATACCAGCCTGGTCATATTCCAGACTGGCTCATTGAGCAACTTAACAGAGAGAACAAGGTGTAGGTGCAAGAGGCCTGGATTTACCTTCCTTTCAATAGTTGGAAGGAACCATAGGATCTGGGCATCAGGGATGATGTGTGCTGTCTCTAAGCTTCCTCCTCTGTTAAAAAGTATGAGTTTTCGACAAGGATTTACCCTAGGTTGCATAAACTGGCTCTTTGGAGCCAGTTCTCTACAATGGGATATATTGTTCATCCTTGAGGCAGGGAGGAGGAGTTTGGTACTGCCTCAACGTGTTATGCCAGGCTTTCTTGTTTCCCTTGAGAGACTTTACCCTCTGATGAGGGGGGTGAGGAGGGGGAACTATGGTTGGTATGTAAAATGAATAAATCCTTTAAAATGAAAATATCTTAATTTGAATTTTAAAAGGAATTACTTTTACTTAAAGATTTTACACATTGGCCCGGCGGTAGTGGCGCACGCCTTTAATCCCAGCACTTGGGAGGCAGAGGCAGGTGGATCTCTGTGAGTTCGAGACCAGCCTGGTCTACAAGAGCTAGTTCCAGGACAGGCTCCAAAACCACAGAGAAACCCTGTCTCGAAAAACAAACAAACAAACAAACAAAAAAAAAGATTTTACACATTGCCAGCCT
This sequence comes from Chionomys nivalis, assembly GCF_950005125.1. NCBI lineage: Eukaryota > Metazoa > Chordata > Mammalia > Rodentia > Cricetidae > Chionomys > Chionomys nivalis. Next base: position 29,118,970 of record NC_080091.1, read on the forward strand.
CTTATTAAGCATGAACTTTGAATTTTCCTGCTTTTAAATTTTGAAAAGAAAATGCCCAGTGTTGTAAAATGTGTTATTAATTTCATAACTGGCACATTGTGACAAAAATGTCATCTCACATTTCTGGTTGACAATCCTCAGTATTTCGCATGTTTATCTTTCTCATGTGTTAGCCATTTTTAAATATATGTGACTATACAAAACCTCCATATATTGAGGCAGTTTTTCACAAAAAAATGGAATATTTTCAATCCATTGCCTTTAAGGAAACTTTGCTAAGTAGGTGAATGAGTGAATAAGTACTTATGAGTTGGTGAAAAATAGTCATTTTTAATTAATTTAAAATGATACTCCTTTTTTATAATTCACCAAACTCATAGGTATTTTAAGAAGTAGCTTATGATGAAATTTCAAATTAGTATTTACAAAGAAAAATTGGATTGTTTAATTCAAAGCATAAAAACATTTTTTAGAGTTTGTAGACATGGAAGAATTGTACCATGTGTTGGTCAGGGCCCCGATTTTCCCCGAGCCTCAGAAACTTGAGATGTAAAACAAGGTGATGATGTTTCTAATTTTCCTGTCACACAAGTATGCATAATGTAGATCTAGCTGATATTTCAATTATAGATTATAATGAAATATGCATGCTTCTGTCTAGACACTGGGGAAATTATGTTATATTTTCCAGCTGCAAAATTGTTATAAAATATGCCTTTGTGGAGTTTTGTAAAAAGAACAAGAAACTCTTGTTGTAGGTTAACTTCCAAAACTAAAATATTTTATACTCAGACAGCATGACTTGGGTTGACTTAAATTGATTCCCTAGCTGAATATAAAGTATAGCAACATGTATGTTAATGGGTAGTATTGTTTTCTCTGTAATTTGTAATTAGTACTTACAGTTTAACATTCTTTCCTTGTCTCTTTATAGATAACTATCCAAAATGTATCCCAGCTATGCGGAATTTTATAAGGATGTAAGGAGAAATGATGATTGATCTTTATTTTTGGTATTTTAGGAGTGATTTTGAAAAGAATTGTCTCTGAATAATGCTAACAAAATGGATGAAGAGAGCCTGTGAGCACTTATTTACATTAAGGCTGATGGGAGAATGTTCATCCTGTTATGTGCTTGTTCATAACTCCTGTTATTGTTCACACACTGAACTTTTATTTCTAGTATAAAATTTAATAGAAGTCGCTTTAAAAAGTCATTCCCGATCTCCAATTTTTTTCTATAATTCCTATCCCAATCCTTTCTGTGAGCTGGAGATATGGAGTACTCACATTCAGACGGCTGTTTTTGGAGCTCAGGAGACGGTACTCGAATACTAAATTTTATCTGAGCTCTATGGTAACAATGCATATAAAAATAGGATATAGGACTAGTTCCGAATTTAGAAGAAGCTTATAATTGTGCTTCCATTTTCTCTTGGTATTATTCAAATTGCTATATTAAGTAGACAAAGAAATAAATTTTTTTGGCTGAGAATTTACATTTCAGCAAACTTAAAGAATTGACTGTAGAGAATGATCGGGACTGCTGGAATCTGGCCTAGAGTATCAGGTCAATCTTGGATCAAGTTTCAGAAAGCTTGTGGCCACTAGCATCAGTTTTGGTGGTACCACACTTTAGAGTTAAGCTAAGTCTCAGGCCCAAGCCATCCCCATGAGTCTCCACAGCACAATGGATTCCTTCATTATCCAGAGTCTGGTTGCCTGGCATCTCTTATCACAGAAGGTCATTCAGGTGAATGATATGGCTAAATATGTTTGGTGTCAATCAAAAATAAATGCTACTTAATGTTACATCCCCTTGTGGACAAGTCCCTTTTTGTTTCCCTTTTGAAACTACACTCAGAATCACTCTTTTCCAGTTCTTATATTATAAAAAAATACATAATTGCATCACACAAAAGGAATTAGACAGCAAACACACAACCAGACAAGCAAAACCCAGAGCTCACTGAGAATGTATCTCAGTGGCTGTGAACAAGATGCAAAATGCACAAAGACCATTCTAACCAGACACAAGGAAAGCCTATGAATGGCCACTAATACACGATAAACAGAGAGGCCACCTATACTCTTCCAAGAATTTTTAATTTGTTAAGTTTAAAAGTGATAGATTCCACTTCTTCCAACAAAAGACTCAACTTTCTCAATCTTTCCAATGTTAATAACTGGGGAGAAATCTTTCTAAGTGTTTCTTACACACAGCAGGCATCTTAAGTGCCTGTCGATTGTTGCTTAGATTTGATTTATAGGAGATCTGCTAGAAGTAAACAGATTTTCAATAAAACAATAATTGCTTGCCAGGAAAAAGATGAATGAAGGAAGGGTCTGTGGGTCCCCTTGCAGCCCAAAGGAAATTGCTGTGAGGTCCATTTTAAGACGGTCCTAGCGTAGAGTAGTTACAGTAGACTCCTGACAGTACAGGTTAAAAAACTAAATTTCAAAAAGATAATTGATTTTAGATTGATTCAAGAAGCACTTTGAGGCAGCCAGATGGTAATCAAAAGAGTCAATATAGTTTCTAAAGTTTTTTTTAATGTGTTTCCTGTAGACTCTCCTGCCCAAGGCACTGCCAGTTCACAGTTAAAGATGCCAGACCTGTCCCAAAGTGCTTTGCTTAGGCAACCTCTGGCTACCACTTAAAGCTGTTTACCGTAGAGCAAATGGATTAACTTCTTCGTGCTTGCAAGCACTGCAAAATGGATGTTACACATAAGGTGGCTGTCACAAGATAAGTACCATTTTGTATAATGCCCATTGTTTAAAGGAAATACTTGCCGTGGTAGTATATGGAAACAAAGGATCGTCATTTCAGGTTCTCACCATTGGTGACAATTTTATATGGGTTTGGAAGAAAAAACAAAACAAGAAATTTCTTCTTCTGCCTGGGAGAAGGGAAAGAAGGCAAAAGAAAGAAAGTCATTTTTTCTGAGTTAGAAAATAAGAGTCTGCATCATGAGAAATATCTGAGTGTCCTATGCCTGAGAGTGTTTTTAGAGACAGTATGCATGCTTGGAGGGCCCAGGTTTTGACCAGTTCCTGAAACAGGGAGCCAGGAAGAAGGAAGAAAAAGGGTACCACTTTCTAAGTCAACTCAGAAAGCAGGCAGGCTTCGCCATAAGAGACTGTATGCAGCTTTATTAACAGAGAGCCTTAATCCACATCTAACCAAAGAGATTTAACTCCTCTCATCTTCATCAGTAGTCTTCAGACTTTGTGTGTCTTTTAACCTTCTGGCAATCCATCTTGCTAATATTTGAAAAGATATATAATACATAACACCAAATATATATTAAGAATTCAAAATTATCAGCACTATTTTCTTGAGTTAATATCATTAAATATATCCATAAATTTATACTTTTTCATAATTTTGAGATAAATTAGAATAGATAAAAATTATAATCTTCACATTATATTAGTGTTCTATTTTAAATAGTCTAAATGCTTTTAATAATTCAATAAAATGTCTATAGATGTTAGATTCTATAATTATTCATAATATGTTTTCGTATTTGTGCAAATTATTGCTTATGTAACTATTTTGTTTTGGGGTTTAATACAATACAGTTTCTTCTTAGCTTATAGTTAGTTTTTAAGAAATATATTAGAAATTTAAAAAGAGAACAAAATTCTCAATAACCTACTATAGTTTATTTTAAAATGAGTTATTAGACTACATGTTGACATAGAAATTTTGTTAATTTAATTTTTAACTCTGAAAATTTCATACATGTAGAATATGTATCTTTATCATATTCTCCTTTACTTCCTTCCTCCAGTTCCTTCCAGGCTGCCCTCTAACACACACCCCTCCCGACGTCATGTCTTCCTTTCTTTTCTGTTCATATGCACACAAGTATGGGTTCATCTACTAGAGCATTAGTGACCAATCCACAGAGAAAAGTAGCTGTCCTCCTCCTCCCAGAAGTCCTAGGATGCATTCTTAACATCTCCATCGGTATTTGTTTATAAATTCAATACCAATTGACATCCATCTCTAAGATGTACTGGTATCACCTTATTCTACCAGATTCTCAGCTAGGCTCTTTCGCATCTAGCTTTTTCATATTCCTTCAACTCTCAGTTTGTATGTAGTCTTCTTACAAATGCTCTTCTTGACCTCCCTCAAGCATTGCAGTACGTGTGTGTGTGTGTGTGTGCGTGTGTGTGTATGTGTGTGTATACACATACATACATATATTGTATATAAACATCTGGCTTTTACATGCTACAAAGACAAAGACTTTGTTACATTTTGCTTATCTAACACAGCCTGTTGAACACTTTGTGATGTGCTTTAAGCAAGAAGAAATTATTATCCCACTTCTTACATTCCTTCCAAATGCTCCCTCTACACTACAGACTGATGTTTTAAGGAATAAATTATGTCGACATCCTTAGTATTGTCTCTATCACTACAGCAGAGTCTTCATTTCTTCAAAGTTCTAGAATTAATGCTAAATTATTATTCACCCATGAGCTCCTCTGACCTCTCTACCTGGTATAGCAGCTTTCTAATCTCCCAAAGCCTATAAATTGCCTACGGAACCTACCTTGTAATAATTATCCAGAGTGTAAGTCTAGAATGTCTGTTCTATTTGTATATTATTGTTCTTTCACATGAGGGAGAAACTCCCTGAGGAAGGGGTGCTTCATTAGACCCGGCCACAACTGTTTCTAGGAAAAGATTGATACCGAATAAAAGAAAAAGTTATATTACCAAACCCATCTTGAGGACTGAAAATGAGTCGAAAATAGTTTGACTAGAAAAGTAAGTATTATTTTATCTCCAAAAGATATATTTTATTTTTCATCATACCCATTAATTTTAAGGACCATGTGACCACCACTTTTTATTTTGTATGGAAGAAGCATCAAGCTAGCATCACAGCTTTGCTAGCACAAAGAAGATACTCTTAATATTATTTAAGGATCACATTTGTGCATTTCACCATTAGGAATGGCTGTATTTCATGGTGAAAAGCACTATTACTAGTCATTTAATTTTTAACTTCTACAAGTGCTTTCCAAAAGGTAAACTTTATAAATTTGCCTTTTACCATTTAATCCCCATATTACCTCTCAGATAAGGAAGACTTCTTTCTTTTTTTAGGTGTCAGAAACAAATCTGGAAGCTCAACAAACTCGAATTTGAAACTATAAAAGCACGACCCAATTGGTAAATTGTGTAGTATTTTTTTCTATCAGTTCCTAGAGTTAAAATAGGAAATTTGAAAAAAAATACCTGGTTGAAAGCCCGAATTGTAAGTCAGACACACATCCTATACACAAAGAAAGAAAAGTCCAATTATAAAGCTTTTATTTCCTGTTAATTTCCACCTTTGATATTTTGCATATTTGTCTGATTATTGTTGTCTTCCACAGGTGAACTTAAGAAGACTGTTGCTTCCTGGGTGTAATGTCTCTACTCCACAAATAAGAATGTCCACAGGCATGAACAGGTGGAAAATCATCTTCCATTTCCACGAATAAAGGCACCCAGGAGAGCATGACAAATTGCCCTCGCATTTATCAATTTGATGTGTGGGAAGTGTAATCTTGCTGAGGAAGAGATTAAAAGTCAAGTGGCAACTGCCTCCTGCCATTATAAGATTATGACCCCTTTTGTAGGAAGAGCACATTAGCCTAGCGTCTTTGATGGTCAGTGGGCAGAAGCTGCATGAAAAGCTTCAACTTCTCTGAAAAAGTAGATGAAATGTAGGGTCAAATCCAATGTGTTCGATTATAGAAAAATCACTAGAAAGGTCATTGTCAACTATATATTAACTCAAACTGAGTCTGATTCTCTCATAGATTACAAAAAGATGTCATGTTCTAATTTAATGTAACTCAATATCTCTAAGAATTTCAAAAGGGCAGCAGGGCAGCAGTCCTTTTGTGAAAATCAAACAATATCCCTACCCACTTAGAGCAATAAAATCTGTATGGAGGGAACACCTGAGTTCTTAGTGATCACCTTTTTTTTTCCTTATAAAAGTATTTCTAGTATTTTAAAGTTGTTAATCAACTTGTTCAAACCTTGCTCGTAAGGAGAAATGCATTGTGTGACTATCTAAAATTATGTTTTAAACTTAAGAAATGCTTTCCTGTAGGATTATTTCCAGGTGAGCAAAATAATATTTGTATTGATAACCACAAGAAACCACATGTATGGTTCAGTCATTTTTGGGGGGTGTCAGATTTTTTAGCTGTTAAACTCAGACTAAAGACTTTTTTCTTTATAATGTTAAGCTAATATTTAAGTTCCATTCTACAAAGGTTTATATGTATTTCAAAGATTAATATAATATGCATGACTACTTACAAAATAAATTCTTTATCTACTGTGGTAGTAGTTGAACTGGTTCTAAAATATTACATAAATGGTCCTAATGTAGTCTTTGTTTTTGTCTGTAGTTACATAAGACAGGCCTCCATTGTCTGCACACCCGTCCAAATCACAGTCTTCAAAGTTCTTATAATTGTTCTATATGCTCTGAGAACTCATTGACATGTTCTAGCCCAAAGATCCAGAATCTTCCCATGGTCCTCCCCCAAAACCACAGGGTTCACAGTCATACACCGTACTTTTGGTAGCAGTTTCTACTCTTGTTTGCTTATCTGTTGCTTTGATAAGTGCCATGATCAAATAGAACTTGGGAAGCAAAGAGTTTATATTAGGTTATAAGTTATAGTCCATCATTAAGACAAGTCAAAGCAGGAAATAAATTAAAGAACTTAGAGAAATGCCACTTACTGATTTTCTTCTTTATACAATCCAGGACTACCTGTTGAGGTGGCAACCACGCACAGCTGGCTGGACTCGACTACATCAATAGAAAATGTCCTACATAATTGCCTGCAGACCAATATGATGAAGGTAATTCTTCAGTTGAGGTTCTCTCTTCCTAGGTGACTCTAGTTAATGTCAGCTTGGCAATGATAATCAGTACAGTCATTAACATTACCATGAAAAAGTGAAATCACAAAGGAAAAGGGCAGTGGAATGAAGTCTTTGGCTGTATATACTCAGTATTGTAGGGGAAAGAAGCATTCTAGACTGAGATAGGTTTGTGTTCAATATCCTGCAAGCATGCTAATATGGTCCATTTAGAAGATGGTATATAAATCAAAGGGATGATAGGGCAGTATGAGTAAATGGATGGAGAAATGCAGATGCACTGAGAAATACATTTATTTGTGATAGCATACAAAACACACATTGTACATGGCTTTATGGTTTTCAAGGAAAGGCCTTGTATTCATTGCTATAGACATTCCAGGAAGTCAACTAGAACAATGGAAAAGAAAATAGCCATAGTGGTTTTAGTCAGACACATGCTTTAATACATTGTTCTGTGAGAGAAAGAAAGTACATGAAGGTGTCAGAGATACAGAGAATTTGGGCATGGTTGGGGTTGGGAAACGATATGATCAAAATATATTATATAAAAATAGTGAAATTTCTTTTAAAAGTGAAATTGTCCTTTCTAGCTCTATAAGAGGCATTTGGGAAATGTTCCTTAAGGATGTGCACGAGTCCTTTGATTAGTGAAAGAAAATGCCCACCCAGACCATGTCCTTCCTTTCCGGAAGCTGAAAAGCAAAAACTGTATCTACTGAAGTCGACTTTACTGCAGGGTCAGCTGAAAGAAAGAGACAAAGAAATTTTCAGGAAAGGAATACACTGCAGAAAGGTGTGAGTCTTTAAATGAAAAATAAAGACTTGAGGTTACAAGTCTGAGTCAGACAAAGTTAAGGAAGTGATAAATGAATGAGAACCAAAGTCTTGACCTTCTGTGTTAGTGCTGAATATCAGATACATATGTAAATGTAGTAAATCTTCCTAGTAATTCCATAATAAAAGTTTTTCTCTCACATGTATGTGTGTGTATGTGTGTATATGTGTGTTTGTGTGTGTGTATTTCTTGTGAATAAAATAAGAAGAAAATTTCTTTTTCACATTCAGGGTGGCAGCTTGATTCATCCTCAAATTTTGAAAGTAGTTAAGGATGTATTTGTGGCAATTTCTCAGAAAATTAGGAAACAACCTTCCTCAAGACCTAATAATACCACTTTTGTGTATATATCTAAAGGATGCTCAATCATGCCACAAGGACATGTGCTCAACTATGTTCATAGCATCTTTGTTTGTCATAGCCAGAACCTAGAAACAACCTAAATGTCCCTCAATAAAAGAATTGATAAGAAAAATGTAGTACATCTACACAATGGAGTACTACACAGCAGAAAAAATAACGACAGCTTGAATTTTGCAGGAAAATGGATGAAACTAGAAAACATTATTTTAAGTGAGGTAACCCAGACACAGAAAGACAATTATCACATATACTCACTCATAGGTGGTTTTTAAACATAAAGCAAAGAAAACCAGCCTACAAACCACAATCCCAGAGAACTTAGACAGTAATATGAACACTAATAGAGACTTATATTGATATAATCTACATGGGAAATAGAAAGTAGAAAAAGACAAGATCTCCTAAGTAAATTGGGAGCATGGGAAGCTTGGGAGAGGACTGAAGAAGGAAGGAGAGAGGCAGGGAGGGGAGCAGAGAAAAATGTAGAACTCAATAAATATTAATAAAAAATATAAAAAAGAAAAAAATGCTGCCTCACACAATGTTCATAAGCAGTGAGTCGAATAAATGTTCCTTTTTCTTGTTGAATACATGTCAATATGCAACTAATTGTTTATTGTGATCATTCAAACATGTTTTCTTCAGGATGTTACTTATCATTAGTTCATACAAACTAGTTCTTACTAGGCAAGATTACAGTGAATTTATATCTGTGACTTGCTTAATATCATTTCTTCATGTTGCCCACAGCCAGATAAACAGTGAAAAATCACTTATGCCCATGATTTATAACCCTACCCTAACTTCTTTGCCAATTAACTTTACATTTCAGACACGATTTTCTGTCCTATCTTTCCTCCAGCACAGATCAAGTGATTCCTCTAGTTTCCATGCTTGCTCCTGCTGCCGACCTGATGTGTCTGTCCACTTGTAAGATGCCTTCCTACCAAGGCAGCCTCATGTCTTCTCCTAAAATTTCCAGTAATTTATTCTCCAAAACTACAGAGAAACCCTATCTCAAAAAGAAAAAGGAGGAGGAGGAGGAGGAGGAAGAGACGGAGGAGGAGGAAAGAAAGAAAGACAGACTGACAGACGGAAGGAAGGAAAGAAAGATCACCGTATGAAACTTTTCTTTTACTGTAATTCATTGTAATACAGATGGGCAGATAGCAAGATTAACCTCTGGCGACAAAGGGCATTTTATACCAAAAACAGACCTATACTGGTAATTTGGGGATTTCCTATTACTAGGTCCTTAATAAATATTGTCATGCAACAACACCTCAATACCTTGTTAGAGTATTTTCTGCTCTATTGTCAAAATAAGTAGAAACTCATATGGGTCTGTCCTACCAAAGACCATATGTTCACATCTGGATGAAGGGTCCTAGTTGGGCTTCTTCTCTCTGAGACTTTTAATTAATATTTTGACCAAGTTGATACCAATGTGGGGAAATACTGAAGCTGTTTGGGTTTATGACCTGCTTGATATTTTCAACTATGACAAGAATTTTGAACTTTTCCCTACGCACACACACACATGCACACACACAAACACATACACACACAAATACTTTAACACAAGGTTACTTTCCTTGCTTGTGGACAAATAGTACTACAGCTTGTTTATAGCATGTCTTCATAGGCATTGCTGGATGTGTACTTTTTTGGGTAAGAGATTGAGAACTTTGGCTGTAATAAAGGCTGTCTTTCTGTGAAGACAGTTCTATTGGTTGTTTTTCCTATAAATTGAAGCATATATTAAACTGCTAGCAATTCACAGAATAAATTTGGTAGATACCAAGTCGTATGTTTAACACATATGTACATTTGGGGCTTTGGAGTGTGGGTTAGTGACAGAACATATGCTTTGCATTTATAAGGCCTGAGTGTAGTTCTCACCACAGGACAAAAATAAATGAACTAAAATTAGCCTCATTTGTTGAGAAAAGGATAGCATACCTTTGGTGCATTACCGCCTGGGCTAGAATTTTGAATTCTCAACTTGCTCAAACATTATGTTTTCTTTCTTGATGAAAGTTTATAAACCAAGGTATTTACGTGATTGAAAAACTATATCCATGAGGCATAAATATCATATGTAAATAAAATAAACTCAATCACGGTGTTCAAGCATTATGGTTTAAAGACAATCTTCACATATGCAGCCTAAATGAATTAGCAAGTTTCTTAAATCAATAAGCATCTGCTTCTTGGTCATAACTATTCAAAATAATAGCAGATGCACTAATAAATGATAATATAAACTAAATTAGATACAGGGGGACTATAATTAGATATAATGAGAGTACTGAGCAGATTCTTGTCACATAATAAAGAAAGTTTTGCTATTAATAAAGTTTCTATGTGCAGTATACATGGGAGAGAAAAGATATTATGATTAGTTTCTGATAGTTTATGAATTAGCATTTTCACTGATGTACAAATAAGTTTTTGAAATATTAATTCCTTAGGTTCCAATCATGCAGACAACTTTTAATGTACATTAAAATACTGAAAGAAATTGTTCCATTTCATAGAGTATTCACACTGATCTCACCAAGATGCTTTCAGCTACATAAATTTACAGTGGCGTTAGTGTTAATCTTGGCTCTATTTTCATTGATAGGTAGCTGTGGAAGTTATAGCTATCAAAAGTACACAAAATGATATATGAGATTATTAAAAGTACTATAAAATTCTAATAAGAATATATTTTAATATTATGTCTTATACTATAATCAGCATTTACTTTAAATCCTATCATTTCAAAATATCCTGTTTATGCTGTATGGCTGAATATCCTAAATGTACGTTTTACCTTGGATTCACTGATGGCAATCAATGCTGCTTTTATTAAATTTTGCCTTCAAACATCTTATTTATACAATTATTAAAATATTTCAGTCAATTTCAAGTTGCATTTTCAAAAAATGTATATATATAATCTAAAATTTCTTTTATTTTTGAACATTTTACACTTTCTTAATACATCTTTTGGGTTTTATTTTGCCCCTTTCTATTGAAAAACACCTTTTTTGATACAAAATATTCCTATCATGCTTTTCCCCTCCCCAACTCCTCTGAAGTTCCCATTTTATTGTGTTGACAGAGGTTTCTGTACTGCCTGGCCCTGCAGCCATTCAGTTCCAAAGAAATACAAAGAGGTCTACATGAATTATAAACTGGTTGACCTATTAGCTCAGGCTTCTTATTAACTCTTTCTTACATCTTATGTAATTAGCTCATAATTCTTGTCTGTGTTAACCACATGGCTTGTTATCTTTTATCAGTGAAACATTTTCATCTTGCTTCCTGTATGGCTGTGTGACAATTGCAAACTGACTCTTTTCCAAGAATTCTCCTATTCTTTTTGCCTGACTCTACTTCCTGCCTGCCTACTGGCCAATCAGTATTTCATTAAAATAATACAAGTGACAACATAAAAGATCATTGTCCCACAGCACTTCCCACCCCTGTTATTCAAAACAAGAACTCTGAATCTAATATCCTTTGTTTAGCTTGTTGTCCAGACCATTATCCAGAACAACTTGTAACCAACACTGTAAACAACAACAACAAAAAAAAAACATTTGTAATCCATTTCTTGGGAATGCGGGCATAGGTCTCCAGGCTACCTCCGGCTGATTGGGGGCACTTATAATCTTATGGGGGCCTAAAGAAAATTTTAAATTATGGACAAATCCTGAATGGAATATTCTGTGAGGCTTGATCATCTCAGCCAGCAGTCTTGAAACTGTTCTCCGTGAACAGCTCAGAGGAAATTCCAACAGAGGTCCTCCTAAATGTTGGATCATCTGGACCATCTGCTCCTATTGGAGATTCTTCAGGGGGTCTTTCTGGATCAAACTGAGTTTTCTTAGCCCAGAATGAATCCACAACCTCTCATTTCCTGTGGAAACAAAGCAAAACCTCTTCTCCAAAATAACATATTTTTGACTTAAATTTTGAAGTCAGACATTTTCAAAATATGTATATTGGTTTAATCCAGCAGCATTTATAATCAAATACCTTTTAGCAGCTTTTGCTTTTTCCTTAGCCATCAAACAATTTAAAGACAGCACAATAACATAGATTATTAAGACTCCCTGTATGGCTTTGTTTTAAACTCTATTTCTTTTATTTTTATTTTTAATTATTGGCTTTTTGAGACAGGGTTTCTCTGTATATCTTTGGCTGTCCTGGAACTCACTCTGTAGACCAGGCTGTTCTTGAACTCATAGAGATCTGCCTGCCTCTACCTCTGCCTCCAAGTGCTGGGGTTAAAAGCACGTGCCACTACACCTTGAACTCACAGAGATCTGCCTGCCTCTGTCTCCCAAGTGTTGGGATTAATGGTGTATGCCAGCACACTCAACTACTCTCTGTCTCTTTTATTTTAAGGACTTTATTCTTTTTATTTTATCTCCTAAGCTTACATATATTTTTTAACACACTGTAAACCATTTAGAGGGTTTTTTTTTACTTTGAATCTCTCTTTACTGCATATCTCTCTTTTTCTGACTACATGAGTCTTTAATTTGCTAAGTGATAGGGCTAGGATAAAAGCAGTGGCTTTGATGGCTGGATTCACTCCATTCCTTAGCTTTCTGAGAGTCTAGCATCATGGCAGAGGTACCAGCCAAAGCCATGTTTATTGCTACAACTCTATGGCATTTCAAGGTCCCTGCCACCACCAAGAAGCATGCTATTGGCTACTCATAAACACCATTTAAGTGTTTGGTGGTGGGGCCTCTTAAAAGAGCTGCAAGGTTTTTGCTTCTAAAGCTGAGTCAGGAAGCCTCTCTTAAATAAGGTATACTTGCCTCTAGCAAACAAAGCCCACCTGAGAAAATGCTACCAAGAAGCCATGCTTACCTCTGTTCTTTTTTGTCTAGAATTATTTCCCAAACCCTCTCAGGTTTAAGTGTATTTAGCTGTCCACTTTGGTACCATTTGTTAACAGAGGTTTCTGTCCCACCCAATCTCACAGCCATTCAGTCCCAAAGAAATACATAGAGGTGTACAGTAGTTATAAACTGGTTGGACAATTACCTCAGGCTTCTTATTAGCTCTTTCTTATATCTTAAATGTAATTAACCCAAAATTCTTGTATATGTTATCCATGTGGTTTGGTACCTTTTATTAGACAGGCATTCTCATCTTACTTCCTCTGTGTCTGGGTGACAACTGCAAACTGACTCTTTCCTCCTCCCAGAATTCTCCTGTTCTCATTGCTCTACTTCTACTTCCTGCCTGTCTACTGGTCAATCAGCATTTTATTAAAATTATACAAGTGACAGGATAAAAGACCACAGCATTATTGTTCTCTTTATATTATGTTTTCTGTAATGCCTTTCATTATCTATCATCAGTTCTCATCCATAGACTCAACTAACAAAATATTAAAAATATTTTTATCTTAATTTTTTATAACATTTTTATTTATTTTACATACCAACCACCCTTCCTCCTCCTTCCTCTTTTTCTATTCCCTCCCTTCACCTCCTGTCTACCTCAATCCATTGCCTCTTCTATTCAGAAAGGGGCAGGCCTCTGAAGGGAGTCATCAAAGCATGTCATATAACATTGAGGGAAGACCAAGGTCCTCCCTGTGTATCAAGGCTGGGTGAGGCATCCCAACATCAGAAATAGGTTACAAAAACTCCCAATCCCACTGCTGGGGGCTGCACAAACAGCCCCAGCTCCACAACTGTCACTCACATGCAGACGGCTTAGGTTGGTCCACCCAGGCTCCCTAACTGTCAGTCCAGAATCGCTGAGTTCCCAAGAGAGTTAGGCCTGCTCTCTGTGGATTTCCCTGTCATGATCTTAACCATTCTTATCCATATTATCCCCTCCTCCGTATCTTCAACTGTACTCCCAGACTTTGGCCCAGTACTTGGTTATGGATCTCTGTATCTGCTTCCATCGGTCACTAGATGAAGGTTCTCTGATGAGAATTAGGATAATCTCCAATTTGATTATAGGAGAAGGCAAGTTAAAGTACCCTTGCCACTAATGCTAGGAGTTTTAGATGGAATCATCCTTGTTTATTCCTGGGAGCATCTCTGGCACCATAATTCTCCCTAACTCCAAAATGGCCCCCTCTATCAAAATATCTCCTTCATTACTCTCCCCCCTCTATCCCACCTCCAACTCAAGCAACCTGATCCTTCAGGTTCCCATCCCATCCCCCTATCCTCTCCTTTCTCCTTCCCCTTGCCCCCTACCATGTTTACTAGGACATCTCATCTATTTCCCCTTCCTAGGGAAATCCATGAATCCCTCTTAGGATCCTTCTTGTTACCTAGCTTCTCTGGGGCTCTGGATTGTAGCCTGATTATCAAATATTTTTTTAAAAAAAGATGAATCTGTGCTGAACATACTTGTACAGAATTAAAGAGGATGGGGGATTTCAGGAGAACATAGCCCACTGAATCAACTAAGCAAGGCTCACAAAGACTGAAGCAGCAAAACAGGGCCTGCAAAGGTCTGAACCAGGTTCTCTGTGTATATGTTATGGCTGTAAGCTTGGTGCTTATGTAAAACTCCTCCTAAGAGTGGGAGTGGGTGTGCCTCTAGCTCTTTTGCAGGCTCTTGGAGGTCTGTTCCTTCGATTAAGTTGTCTTGTCAAGCCTCAATATGAGGGCTTGTCATAACTTGTTGTATCTTGTTTTGTCATGTTTGGCTATTATCTCTTGGAGGTCTTCTCTTTTCTGAAGGGAAACGGAGTGGGAGTGGAACCAGGGGAGAGGGGAGGCATGGAAAGCTGGGAAGAGTGGAGGAAGGGGAAATGGTGGTAGAATATATTGTATGAGAAAAGAATCTATTTTTAATTTTAAAAAATAAAATATATTTAATAGCTTTTATGCATATCCTACATTATATTAGACGTAAATAATCTGAGCTGATACAAAGCATATGGGAGAATATGCATTGTTATCTGTAAATCCAAGATCATTTCATGTGACTTGAGCATATCTGAGTCTTGCTTCCCTCAGGAGATTCTGGAAACATTATTCCACAAACACCAAGTGAAGACTAGATTATTACAAACAACTATAAAATATGATTTGTCATTTTCAGACCAATATGTTTCTATATCTAATACACATAGCCATACTTTCTTTCCACAAACCTAATATCTACTCACATTTCCAATTTTTCATGTTAGACATTGAACTTTCATCTTTCCCCAATATTATTTCTTAAGTAAGTGTGGTATCTTCTGTTTTAGTTCACTTTCTATTGCTGTGACAAATACCATAACCAAAAGAAAATTAATTAGAAAAGATTTGTTTAAGCTCAGCTTTCATCCACTGTGAAGAGAAGTCAGGGCAGAAACTCAAAGTAGGAACCTAGAACCAGGAACTAAATCAGAATGCATGGAGAAATACTATTTAAGGATTTACTCAGCCTGCTATCTTATATTCCCTTGAGCAGGATGTCCAAAGCACCATACTCAATGAATTTTGCCTTCCTACCGTCAATCATTATTCAAGAAAATATACCACATATTCACCTACAGGCAATCTGATAAAGGCATTTTCTCAATTGATGTTTCCTTTTCTTAGCTGGTGTCAACTTGACAAAAGAACAAAGATAGACACCTACTTCTAGAGAGGGCATTGTCTGTAATGAAAGTCTTAAAATCTGATCGTTATACTTGAACACAATTTACAACCAGCAGAGCTTTGAATTTGTTAATCTTTGCATAGAAACTCTCTCATGCTGTTAAATCCTTTCCTCTCTAGAACCCTAGATTTTTAATGAGCCTCTTAAATATCCTTCCAACCTGCCTGGTTTTTGGAGAAATGTTTTATATTTACCACTATCACATTATTGACAGATGCTGTTCAGCAAGTTCTTATGAAAACACGTACACATAATTAACCTGGAAGTCTGATAAATGTCTAATGATAATGCTTGGCCAATGGCCATTATGCAATATACTATTTTCTAGCTATTTCACATAGGAAGTAAAATGAGACTTTAGCGCACAAGGAATGTACAAACATCTATTGAACTACTCTTCACAAATTATAAAAAAAATAACCTTCCAAGAGCTGAGGTACTAAGTAAGAGATTGCAATTATTTAATGTAGCACAAATGTAAGAAAGGGTGCATTAAATGGAGCAGGTGGGACACATGCACATTGCTCACTAAACCTCTCCTTCAGCACTGAACCCATGACTATTCGGGAAACACATAAACAAATACTCATCCCAGATAGGTACTGACAACATACCAAAGAAATAATTCCACCCAAATATAGTCTAGTGTACTATCAATATTTTTGGACTTACCAACAAGAGTGCCAAAGATACTTACAGAAGCATGGGTGACTCAAAGACACCCACATCACCAAAAATTCTTGGTTAGTATACACAATAGCTCTTAAAAGATGCCTCCTTTTGTTCTCTTGCTAGCTTGAAGGCATCTGGGCTGGTGGTCTCCCTAACAACTGTTACTACTTATTGAACCATATAGAGGAATCTTGAGAATCTTAAAATTTCAAGAGCTTACTAGAATTTGCAAGTTTCATCAACCCCCTGTATCTTGTATGTATTTTTTTCTTCCCCACCCAGTCTCTTCCACTCTTTCCAGGAGAGACTGTTCCAATTTGGGGAGAAACGCTACAATAAGCGTAAACTACAGGGCATAAAAAAGGACACTGTTCTTGATAGAGAGACAGAGAAGAATATTTCTGGACAACTGGGCATCAGTAGGCAGAATGAAACTAACCTTTACTTTACATCATATATAGAAACTAATTAAAATGAATTAAAGACTTAATTATAAGATCAGAGAATGTAGGAGTAGAAAATATGTAGATTTTCTCAAGGCATTTAACATATGTGTACAAATGATCATATATGTGATATAAGAGCACAGATTGTCAATTTGACAGAATCTAGAATCACCTGGAAAGTGGATCTCCCATTATTCCTGTGGTGTTTATTTGATTGATTTAACTGAGGTAAAAAGACATCTTCACATCATATAGTTCTATATCCTGACTGCAATCATGCTATCAGTGGAGGAAAAGACAAGCAGCAGGGTGAATTCATTGTTATCTGGTTCCTGATTGTGCATGTGATGTGGACAGCAGCTTCAAGCTTCTGATAACGTGACTTCTCAGCAATGGTAGACTTTACCCTTGAACTATCAGACAAAATAAATCCTTTCTCCCTCAAGCTGTTTTATCACATTATTTTATCACAGCAACAAGAAAAGTTATGAGTCTAAGCAAGAATTCTTACATATAAGTTCTATTATAGACCATATTTCATAACATTTTTGTAACAGTAAAATTTATATATTACACAATATAGAACATATTTGTATATGATATATGATGTATATGTAAGCTCCAAAACACAAGTAATTAAGTAAAAATTAAAGACATTGCTAGGCCTCAAATTAGATAGTTTTTATGCAAAGTAATGAGTCACTATCAAATTAAAGAAAGCATCCAAAACAAATATCTAATAAGGACATTTTGTCCAAATTATATAAAGAATTCTGACATTCAATTACAAAATTAAAATGAAATGAGTCCAATTATCCCAATTAAAAATGGGCAAGAAACCTTTTTTTAAAAAAGAAATAACAAAAGTTCAACAGTATATGAGAAAGAGGTAAACATCTGAAAACATCAGGGAAATGTCAACTCAAGCCAAGGTGAGATATCACCTCACACCTATCATAAGAACAACTACTCAAAAATTAAAGTACAATAATTGGCTAAAACTTAGTAAAAAGAAAATAGACCTCATTTATTGCTAGTGGGAAGGTAAGTTACCAGGAGCACGAACAAAATCAGGACAAAATATCTTATTTATAGGGACATGAGGCAAAGTTAATTAGTTCACTGAAGATATGCTTGCAAGCCTGGGGTTACTGCAGCAATATTCAAGTGTCAAGTCATGAAATCAACTTTAATGTCCAAGAACAATGACTCAAACAATTCGCCATAAAAGGAATGAAATCATGTGACTTGTGTCAGTGAAGGTAAACTTGGGGACTTTTGTGCTAAGTGAAATAAATAAGGAAAAGAAAGGAAAACACACACGCACACACACACATTACATTACATTACATTACATTGTCTCACCTCCATGTCTCTCTTACATACCTACATATAAAGAAGCACAGTAGGATAGACATTAGCAGAGGCTGGACCTTACGGGTCAGGTATTGAGGAGATGTTACTTGGGGAATCAAAAAATGCAGTTTGACACAAGAAATTTAGAAGCCATTTTACACATGAGATGTCAATACTCTACAATAACATGCTACTCTTGAAAATATTGGTCAATTTTGGATTCTTTAGTTAGAGAGAGAGCTACATGAATCAATAAATTTTAATTATTTGGTAGAGCATGGCATATGTGTGTAGCAGATATTTTTAAAAAAATATTTTAAAATCCTTATTTATCTATTATAAAACTTTTTTATTTTAAAATATTTTGTTTAAGTCCTTCTTATATAGCCCAACGGTTCTCAAACAGACAGTTCTCAACCTCTTGTCTCAGTCACCGGAATTCTAGGATTAGAGTCATGAATCACCACACCTAGTTGTAATTTTATTTTGTGAGTAAAAACACTTAAAGGTTAAGAAAATCTCAGATTTAAAAATATAATGTTTACTGCTATAAAAGTAGTTTATATAATTGTTATTTTTCCAGTAGAGCTATTAGTTCTTGTCAGTCTACAAAGGACTTCTTTCTGTTTTAAAGGCTGCCCTTAAGGCTGACGAGACAGCTTAGAAGGTTACAGCACTTGCCACTAAGCCAAACAACCTACATTGAATCCCCAGAACCTGTATGGTGAAAAATAAAAACTAATTCCCCCAAAGCATTCTCCTGACCTCTATACATGCCTCATGATGCTGTGCTTAAAACACACACACACACACACAGAGAGAGAGAGAGAGACGCGTGTGCACATGCGCACGCATGCACACACACACACAAACAAATGCAATAAAAGGTTTAAAGAAAGGCTTTCCTATGAAAAATGTATAAAATTCCTATGATTAAATTAAATAAACAAGGTTGAAAATCAATGATAATAAAACTGATTTACAATTACATGTATAGATTTCAAATTTTGAACACAATGTTTTACATACTAAACCAAATGAGGAAAAGACCAGAAAATCTTTGAAAACCCTCAAGTCTATTTCGTATATTTTTCTACTTCATAAATCTGTATATCTCCTATTCTTATTCCTATGGGCTGGACTGTTTTCATGAATAAATTTTTCTATGATTTATATATTCTTGATCTCCCTTACAAAAAGGCATAATTAGGTTTTTCATTAATTACAGCTTGCACATGAGATGTTACGAGGTTTTAGTTGTCTTTGTTCATTTGCTTACACACACAGAAGGGAGCTTGTATGCCATGTTGTTCTACACCATAAAATTTTAAATGATAGTCTTCATCCATCATATTAATAGTCCAATTAAGAGCACACAGCATGCTGTGGTTCTACCTGATTTACCTTGCCTGGTGAACAAGTAGACATTTTTTTTTCCAGTTAGATCCCTAGTATTGAAATTATCCAGGAAACAGATTTAAACTGGATGCCTTGACTGTTAACGCCAGCCATAATGTTTTTAAGCAGGGAGCTATGCATACTTTCCATTGTTATCAGAAGAACATCTCACACAGGAAGAAAACTCAAATGACTTCTCAGCTCATGTGAAACCAATTTACTTCCAAGTGGTAATTATCAAAGAGGTGACATTTTTCCAAAGTGTCTAGACCTTTCATGGGAGTTTTGATGGTACCACTAAGTCAATTGATTAAAATACTCTCATTTGTCTACCTGACTTTCTATCAGTGTAAAATGTTTCACATTATTAGGCAATAAAGTAGTGTGCACAAAGCTAAAGCTTAATCTATGTAATGGGCAACATTCATCACCGTCTTAGAGCACTAATCAGGCTTCAGACGATGCAGCCATTTAAAAGTTTGCTAATGAGTGTTTCAATTGGAAATGAGCGATTTTATTCTTAGGTGTAATAGCACTATTCATGAGCATCCACTGAAAACATTAAACTCTCGAAAGGCCGATACTACAGTTCCCATAATTACCTCTGAAAACTTTTTCAACAATGCTAAGAGATGGAATGTATTTGCATAATAAACAATTCCAATGTCCAGTAACTTTGAGAATAATACATCACCTGTCAGCTTCACCTCAAGTTAGTGCAATGTTCTCTAGATTCTGAGTGAAGCTGAGTCTTTTTTGCATTAGGCTGCTGTGCTCTGCACTGAACAAACAATTGGTGGGAATTCAAGTCAGCTGTCTTTGACTAAAGTAGACAAACCAAGAGAAATTGATGAGAGATGGGGAGTGAATGAATGCTTAAGCTCTTTCTTTATCCACTATTTACTTATTCTTTCAAATTTATTATTTTTTTACCATTGCTGTGGTAAAATAGATGACACATAAATATCTACACTCTAACAGCAGGGACATGTGGCTTCATTACCTTACACAGAATAGGCAATTTTACAAGAGGTACATTACTGATCCTTTTAACCATTGTCATTGCATATTCATCATATAGAATGATGGGCTTCTTTTTCACCTTGTCATACACACGTTGATTACGCTCTTCAGCCTCCCCCCTTCCTCTTCCCAAATATACAACTTCTGAACTTCACTTAGTTTGCTTGATGTGATCTCAAATTCAGTCCATTTTGCTGCAAATGACATAGTTTCATTATCCATTGTTAATTTAAACCCCACTATAAATAGCCACATTTTATCCATGTAAACATACCCTGACTATTGTGAATAGTGCAACAATAAGCATGAATATGTTGGTATCTCTGCTATGTGTTTAAACTTGATTATATACCCAGGCGTAGTATAGCTGGATAATATGTTCTATTTTCTATTAATTAAACTTATTCATTTATTTTACACCCTAATAACAGTTTCCCCCCTCTCCCCCATTACTCCCCTACCTTTCCCCCATTGTAACCTGCCCCCATCCACTTCTCCTTTGCTTCTCTTCAGAAAAGAGCAGGCCTTCCATGGGTGTCAACAAAGCATGGCAGATCAAGTTGAGGTAGGACTAAGCTCCTTCCTTGCACTATGGCTGCAGAAGGCAACCAGGTATGAGGCATAGGTTCCTGGAAGCCAGCAAAAGCCTTAGGGATAGGTCCTGCTTCCACCACTAGGAGTCCCACAAGTAGATCAAGTTACACGACTGTCACACATATACACATATATAGGGGGCCTAGGTCAGTTCCACGCAGGCTCCCAGCTGTTGGTTCAGAGTCTGTGAGCTCTTATGAGCCCAGGTTAGAAAGTCCTATTTTTAAAATACACATCCCTGTTAAAAATGAGTTAATTCTTTAAATCCTTCTACTAAGTCAGGACTCTGTCAGACTATTTCTAAACAAATGTGACTGACTCTTTGTTACTTAAGTTTATGCATCTTCACTGACATTTATCTAAAATTAGCAAATTGAGGTGGAAGGATAACCCTGAATCACCCAGGTAGGACCACACCTACAAGGATTAACCAAGCTAGAAAGACTGGACAGTGCTATGCTTCTGGTTGTGAGCCTGGAGGAAGCAGTTGAGAAAGTTTGTAAAAATAAGACAGAACAAGAAAAGGAAGGGATCCTCAGAGAACTGCAGATGGAACACAGTGCTTAGAGCACCTTGACCTTAGCCCAGTGTACACCCCTTGGGTATCTCTAAACTATGAGGTAATAAATTTGTATTTTGATAAGCACTATACTAAGAATAATACTTATAAGGCATCCACTGTCATTATTCGTATATTAGCCATCTCAATGTCTCTCCTTCCATTTTAAAAATCTTTTATTTTTAGCTAAGGTAAACAAACATTTACAAAATTGATACAAATCATTATCATAATAAACACATAACCAACACACATATTAAACCAAGCCTTTCCCCATCTGCCTGCACAACTCTAGTAACTGCCTGGAACCCAGTACTTTAACTTTTATTTTTATTATTATTATTATTTTCACTTCCTCACATAAGAAAGAACATGCAGCATTTGTCTTTTTGTATCTGATTTAATTCACTTAGAAAAATGCTTTTTTTTTTCCTTTCTGACTGGAATCTTAGATTATTTGACATACTGATCTTTTCGTGGAAGCTGGTGTTTCAAGGGTCTAAAGCATTAGGAGAAAAAGGATTCCCTTTGTACTGAAGAATTCACGTAATATTTTCATAAACATTGCTGTAATCCTTGCTGATCCTTTCTGTCAATTTTAATCCAGAGAAGTCTAAAATAACACATACCATTTCCTACAAAATAGGTTGGTATACTTCACAGTCTCACCACATTGTACCAGGAGCAAACCCTTGGCTGAAGAGGCAGCCAGAGGTGCCCTAGTGTGTTGATCAAGTTAAAAGAAAGAAACTAGGTTGATCCTGAATTTCCTGAGAAACCGCCACCTACCCCTGGACCCAGCAATACCACTCTTGGGAATATATCCAAGAGATGCCCTATCATACAACAAAAGTATATGTTCAACTATGTTCATAGCAGCATTGTTTGTAATAGCCACAACCTGGAACCAACCTAGATGCCCTTCAATGGAAGAATGGATGAAGAAAGTATGGAATATATACATATTAGAGTACTACTCAGCAGTAAAAAACAATGACTTCTTGAATTTTGCATGCAAATGGACGGAAATAGAAAACACTATCCTGAGTGAGGTAAGCCAGACCCAAAAAGAGGAACATGGGATGTACTCACTCATAATTGGTTTCCAGCCATAAATAAAGGACATTGAGGCTATAATTCGTGATCCTAGAGAAGCTAAATAAGAAGGTGAACCCAAAGAAAAACATATAGTTATCCTCCTGGATATTAACCTTCATCAGGCGATGAAAGGAGACAGAGATAGAGACCCACATTGGAGCACCGGACTGAAATCCCAAGGTCCAAATGAGGAGCAGAAGGAGAGAGAGCACGAGCAAGGAACTCAGGACCGGGAGGAGTGCACCCACAAACTGAGACATGGGGATGTTCTATCAGGAACTCACCAAGGCCAGATGGACTGGGTCTGAAAAAGCATGGGATAAAACTGGACTCGCTGAACATAGCAGACAATGAGGGCTGCTGAGAAGTCAAGAACAATGGCACTGGGTTTTGATCCTACTGCACATACTGGCTTTGTGGGAGCCTAGGCTGTTTGGATGCTCACCTTACTAGACCTGGAAGGAGGTGGGAGGTCCTTGGACTTCCCACAGGGCAGGGAACCATGACTGCTCTTGGGGCTGCTGAGGGAGGAAGAGTTGATTGGGGGAGTGGGAGGGAAATGGGAGGCAGTGGCAGGGAGGAGGCAGAAATCTTTAATAAATAAATAAATTAATTTTAAAAAAAGAAACTAGGAAAACAGGACTTCATCTGATAGACCCTTATCAACTTACTCTTAGAAACAAACAAACAAACAAAAATGACAATTCCTTCAGTCCCTTCAATGAGTTTTCATTTAACTAAATCAAATCACTGGGAGAAACACCAAAGTCTACCAACATTCCAGGACAAGAACTGTCTTTCAGTTTGGTCCTACCTGATATTCCAAATGCAGTCATTCACAAGGCATCGTCTGTTCATGAGTCCAAGGTCCTTGTTACAGGATAAAATATTCTTACCAGGGTCACAGAATTCTGCTAACAATCATTTGCTATTTTCCAAACAAAAAAAGAGATATGAATCCTCTATCTTCACTTTTCCCTATATGTCCGTATTGAAAGGAGGATTTTAAACCTCTGAATTGTACAGGACTATTGGCAATTACTCAATGGACTGACATCCTGCTCATGATAAATGTGTATGTCTCATCTACTGTTTAATCTATCCTTTGTCATTTCATCCTAATAGATTTTTAGAAGCCAAGCAAAGCCTTTTCCTTCACTCTCCACAAGAGGCTAAACATTGTCCCCACAAACCAGAAAAATCATACTAATAGAGGATTTTGATTCAATCATTTTAATAAATTTGAGTCTATTTGATACATGGTGCATTTAATTTCAAAGGGCAGTTGCATTTTTTAGTACTCACAAGTTTCTTCAATCTATGAAAAAACAGAGAAACAAGGCACTGGGATTGCAAAAGAAAAAAAAACCAGAACGCTGGAGCTCCTTCAAGCAGCACACACTGCTGTGCACTGCTCCTTCATGCTGCTGACACTGCAGACTAAACAGCCTGCCGTTCAGTTCACACTGTTCACGCAGTGTAAAAAGATGAAGTATTTGAAAGCTCCTCTGATTTATGGCGGCCCAGCTAGAGACCATCAAAGCTTGGGGTGAGTTCAGAAATAAATGGCTTTTCCTTAGAAATCAATGGCTCCCCTTCCACAGCCAGGAGTAATTGATTAGACATCACTGGTGTCACTACTCCAGCTCTAATTAGATCATTACCTTACCTAATATAGGTATCTGGCATTAAGTCTGCTAGAATGCATGGTCCAGTCCTAACTGTCCATCACCATATTTCTAGTTCCATGGATACTGTTTCTTCTTTGAACAGCAAACCTATTTTTATGCTAATGATATCAAACTCATAATGTCTTAAAGTTTTCCTAGGGTCTATTTTTTTGGGGGGAGGGGGAATAAAAGTATTGAGTTTGTGCTGAATTAGTCACTAATGCTGTCTACCTCATATTTCTTGACTCTACTTCACCAGAAGTTCCTTAAGCTTCTGGGAGTGACATGAAAACCTATAGCCAAGAAGTTAGGATCAATCATCTGAAGGCAGGAATCCTTCCCTCTAGCCCAATGACAAACAGTCTTCAAAATGGTACCTTATATATTTTCAAGGATAATTGAATGATTTTATATGTGTAATCCTTCTGATTAACATGGAAAAAAACCATCTATTCCAAATAAGAAAAAGAAATCTCCACCTTTTTAATCCTCCTTGATTTGTGGATTGCCTGAAAGATAATAGAAAAAAAAAAACCAAAAATGTAGGTGATTTAAAATAAAGTGCAATTAACAAAATAAGACTAGCAAAAAAAATTAGAAAAAGGAGAAGTGAAGTCTGTGAAGCTGTGATCATTCTTTTTGCAGCTAGAATTACACGGACAAGAACCCAGTTCTATACCCAAGCCATCTGTAATTACTGATATAGTAGTGGATGTGCTTTATAAATTCACTGACTGAAAATAAGGGTGATGAAAATATAGCTGCTGTGAATTTAGAAATCGCTTATGTGTCTCTACTCCAGAAAGCTTTGATAAGTACTATACATTAGAAAAATGAACCCGGAGAAAATAGAAGTACCCAGGTATGAAATTCATTATTCAGTCTTCAGTCTTGCAGACAATATATTAGATATGTTTAGAGATTAGTCATCTCTTTCAACATCATATTCTCCAATAGAAATATCTATCCCTCTCTCCTCCAGCAAAGAAGACCCACTGTTTAGTCAGCATCTGCCTAGGAGTACCAGCCACAGAGCATGGTGTCATGTCGGTATGGATTTCTGCTTTCAACATCCTTACCCTGCTTAATAAACACTCAAAGTCTAAGTACCCTCATGAACAATCAGTGTTTTGGTTTTTCTCTAACTACTTCTGCTCATTAGAATATTTCTTTTCAAAAAAAATGTGGTGTACCCTTTGTTTCCAAAGTCCAAGAACAGAAACTCAAGATCTCTTTGTGACATTTGACCACTTCTCATAGTTAGCATGACTCAATAAAGATGGCAGTTGGGGAAGCTGATAAGAGCCTGCAGCTAGATCCCCTGTTTTAACATTATCTCAGCCCGCTGAACCT
The DNA here is from genome assembly GCF_950005125.1 of Chionomys nivalis. Classification (NCBI taxonomy): domain Eukaryota; kingdom Metazoa; phylum Chordata; class Mammalia; order Rodentia; family Cricetidae; genus Chionomys; species Chionomys nivalis. The sequence continues at coordinate 29,144,900 of NC_080091.1, forward strand.
AAATATATTGTGGAGCCCACCTGTTGTCATATCAGACATAATTTAGAGTTAGGAGCAGGGCCTCAATTTTCACCCACCCAGGACTTCAGGTTTCCCAAATAAGTCACAGTAGGTGTAGCCAATTTCATCAGACACAGGTTTCAGAAATGAGGGCAGTGCTTATTACCCTATCATCAGAAACAGAGCTACCAAGAGTCTTGAGGTACTCCAGCCCATTACTCAGCATGAAATTTCCCTGCATGGAAAGCACTGCTCCTGTTTGGTGGATTTTGAGCAAGCTATAAATGGATAATAATAAGATGATGTAAGATGTATGATAATATAGCTTAAATTTGCTAACATATCTATTTGCTGAGTCGGCCAAACATGCTGACTTAAATGGTCACACATAGATGAGAAGCCATTTACTTCTTCCAAAGCCAGAGAATCAGTGACCAACACTATCCTCTTAATGCTCTTCCAGTCCAGGCAGCACACACAACTACCTTAGTCTGGTGAGCCAATCTACCTTCTTACATACTCCTGTGATGTGAGGGATTAACCTTCCTCCAAATCTTATCTCAGCATTGTTTGATTGTATACAAGCAAGGAGTGGCCTGTTTTAGTATTAAGATAATAAAAATGGAGACTGAAAAGTCTTGATAGCATTATTGGCAGTCTGGAAATCCTTCGCAATTTTTTCTATTTATACATTTTCAAGTATATTTTGACACCCCTCCCCTCTCTATAGAATGCAGAGGAGGCTTTAAGTGAGATCTTGATGATCAGCTTTGACTCAGAGTTCAGATTTTTACAAAGTGAAAACAAATTGCACACTGCAAGTGGTGAACAGTATCATTTTACCCTAATTAAACTGAACCTAAAAAACTCAAAAGAAAAAAAAAAAAAAAGAAAACCTAGAACTACAGGGACTTAAGGCATATCATGAGGAAACCATCAGACAAGTACAAATGTCACTCTGCATTTCTGGGTGTCAGTAATAGGATGAATATGTCATTCGAAGTATTTTCCAAGGAAGCAAAAACTAAAGATCATGGGCTTTTTTAAACACTTGAAAAAGTGAAAACAATTTTCATTGTAAAAATCATCTTGTAACATGAATTTTTTTAATATATGTTATTTTAGTAAAAAAGCTACTAGTCAGTTCCCAATCTATAACATCCAACACGTGAACTTTCAACTTTCAAACAGCATAGAAAGCATTACCCTCTCAACAGAAACAGTACTTCAAATTTTGATCACTTCTCAGAAGTAAGCAGTCTTGGAGGCACAATAAACGAGGTACGTTTTCTGCATACTTTATTTAGGAGCTAAGTTGTTGAATTTAAGAAACCAAGCATAGTTCAAAAAGAATATTTTCAATTTATGATTGAGTCATAGGGACATAACCTACTGCAAGTCAATCAACATTTGCTTTTCAGTGCCCAGAATATGTGGAATTTTCTTTTGACAACTCAAAACCATCAGTAGTCCTCCTAAAAACAAATGATAAAGGGGTTAAAAAATAAATCACAGAAATATCACTGCTGTGGGACAGTGGTCTGTACTCTGTCAGTTATATTTTAAATAAATGCTGCTTGGCCAGTAGCAAGGCAGGAAGTATAGTAAGGACAACCATGCAGGAAGTAGAGGTGGGCAAATGAGAACAGGAGAAGTCCAGGAAGAGGAAAGCTCAGTGGGCAGTCGTGACCCAGCCACAGAAGAAGCAAGATGTAACTGCCTTGCTGAAAAAGGTACCACGACATGTAGCTAACTCAGACAAGAATTATGGTCTAATGTAAATTATAAGAATTAGTTAATAAGAAGTCTGAGTTACTAAGCCAATCAGTTTATAACCTCTGTGTGATTTCTTTGGGACTTAATGACTGTGGGAACTGGGCAGGACAGAAACCTCAGTCAACAAACATATCACCATTTACAATAGCCACAAATAACGTAAAATATATTAGGATAATACTAACCAAAGAAGTAAAAGCCCTGTACAATAAGAACTTTAAGTCTTCGAAGAAAGAGATTAAAGAAGAAATCCGAAAATAGAAAGATCTCCCATTCTCTTGGATAGGTAGAATCAACATAAGAAGAATAGCAATCCTACCAAAAGCAATCTACAGATTCAGTACAATCCCCATCAAAATCCCAACATAATTCTTCACAGATCTCAAAAGAATAATATTCAATTTTATATGGAAAGATAAAAAACCAGGATAGCCAAAACAATCCTGTACAATAAAGGAAGTTCCAGAGGCATCACCATCCCTGACATCAAGAGCTATTACAGAGCTACAGTAATGAAAATAGTTTAGTATTGGCATAAAAACAGAGAGGTTGACCAATGAAATTGAACAGAAGACACTGGTATTAATCCACACACCTATGAACACCTTATTTTTGACAGAGAAGCTAAAATTATATAATGGAAAAAATCATCTTCAACAAATGATGCTCGTATAACTGGATGTCAACATGTAGAAGAATGCAAATAGATCCATATCTATCCCCAACCACAAAACTCAAGTCCAAATGGATCAAGGACCTCAACATAAATCCAACCACACTTAACCTCATAGAAGAGAACGTGGAAAATAGCCTTGAATGTGTTGGCACAGGAGACCACTTCCAAATATAACACCAGTAGCACAGACACTGAGCGCAGCAATGAACAAATGGGACCTCCTGAAACTGATAAGCTTCTGTAAGGCAAAAGACACGGATGACAAGACAAAACAACAGCCTACAGAATGGGAAAAGATCTTCACCAACCCCATATTGGACAGAGGACTGATCTCCAAAATACATAAAGAACTCAAGAAATAAGAAATGAAAATACCAAATAATCCAATTAAGAAGTGGGGTACCGATCTAAAAAGAGAATTCTTAACAAAAGAATCTCAAATGGCTAACATCCATAAGCATCAAGGAAATACAAATCAAAATGACCCTGAGCTGCTATCTTACACCAGTCAGAATGGCTAAGATCAAAAACACCAATGATAATATATGCTAGAGAGGATGCAGAGTAATGGGTACACTCTTCCATCACTGGTGGAAGAACAAACTTCTATAGCCACTTATGAAATCTGTATGGTGGTTTCTCAGAAAACTGGGAATCAACCTACCTCCAAACCCAGCAATACCACTCTTGGGCATATACCCAAAAGATGCTCAATCATAATACAAGGACATTTGCTCAGATATGTTCATAGGAGCATTATTTGTAATAGCCAGAACCTGGAAACAATCTAGATGTTTCTCAGCTGAAGAATGGATAAAGAAATATTGCTCCAAATTGGTCTGATCTCTTCAGGTCCAAATGAGGAGCAGAAGGAGGGAGAACATGAACAAGGAAATCAGGACCACGAGGGATGCACCCACCCACTGTGACAGTGGAACTGATTTATTGGGAGCCCACCAAGGCCAGCTCGTCTGGGACTGAATAAGCATGGGTTGAAACTGGACTCTCTGAGCATGGCGGACATTGAAGGCTGATGAGAAGCCAAGGACAATGGCACTAGGTTTCGATCCTAATACATGAACTGGCTTTGTGGGAGCTTAGCCTGTTTAGACGCTCACCTTCCTGGACGTAGATAGAAGACCTTCGTCTTCCCGCAGGGCAGAGAATTTGGACTGCTCTTCAGTATCGAGAGGGAGGGGGAATGGTGTGGGGGGAGGAGAAGAGGAGTGGGGATAGGGGGAGGGGAGTGGGGGGAGGGGCAATATTTGGGAGGAGGGGAGGGAAATGGGAAACGCGGAGCAGGTGGAAATATTAATTAAAAAAGAATAAATAAATAAATAAATAAAATTAAAAAAAGAAATATGTGGTACATTACACAATGGAGTACTATTCAGTGATCAAAAACAATGACATCTTGAAATATACATGCAAATGGATGGAACTAAGAAAAAGCCATTCTGAATGAGGTAACCCAGACCCAGAAAGACAAACATAGTATGTACTCACTCATAAGTGGATATTACACACAAAGCGAAGGCTAATGATCCTATAGTCCGCAACCCCAGAGAAGCTAGGTAACAAGGAGAATCCTAAGAGAAACATACAGGGATGACCCTAGGGAGAGGAAATAGAGAAGAGCTCCTGAAAAAATTGGGAGTGTGGGGGTGGGGAAAGGGGGGAGTGAATTGAGAGGAGGAGGGGAAAAGGGGAGGGGTGAAGAGAACATGATGGAACAGAATGGGCCAGATGGGGAAGGACAGAGACAGAGAGCAAGAAAAAAGATACCTTGATTGAGAAAGCCATAGTGGGGCTAGTAAAACAACCTGGCACTAGGGGAAATCTCAGGGATGCAGAAAGATGACCTCAGCTGGGACAATAATGGAGAGGGTGTCTTGTCCCCTATAATTAATTACAGGAAAATTAATGACTACCTTAATTGTCCTTATAACTCTCACTCAGCAATTGATGGAAGCAGATGGAGATATCCACAGTGAAGCACTGGGCTGAGCACCCAAAGTTTAGTCGAAGAGAGGGAGGAGTGATAATATGAGCAAAGAGGTCCAGACCATGTTGGGAATACCCACTGAAACAACTTATCTGAGTTAAGGGGAGCTCACTGACTCTAGACTGATAGCAGGGGAACCAGTATAGGACCAAACTAGACCCTCTGAATGTGGGTGATGGTTGGGGCAATCTGTGGGGCCACTGGCACCTGGACCTGGATTTATTCCTACTGCTTGAACTGGCTCTTTAGAGCACGTTCTCTTTGGAGGGATATCTTGCTTAGCCTAGAAATAGTGGGGAGGGTCTTGGTCCTGCCTCAAACTCATGTGCCAGACTTTGTTGACTCCCCATGAAAAGTCTTACCCTCTCTGAGGAGATGGATGGTAGGATGGAGGGAAAGTTGGGGGGAATGAGAGGAGGAGAGGGAGTGGAAACTGGGATGATATGTAAAAGAATAAAAGATTGTATTTTAAAATTAATTAATTAATTAAAATTTTTTTATAACAATAAAGGAAATAGTATAAAAGTAATATAGCTATGACAAATACCAACCTTTTGTTTTTGATTATCTATGACTTTGAGCAAATTGATGCCATAATATTAAATAATATATGAATTGTCATTTAATATTATATCATAAACTTGTTCAAGCTATTATATGAGCCCTATGTTACCTAATAGTTATATAACATACTAATATAAGTACTCCATAATATTATGTTTGTGTTTTCATCTGACTTGCCCTTTCAGTACAGTTCATTTCCTCATTTCAATTCTACAATATGGCAACTAACACCTGCCTGTGATATGGATTCTGCAATTTTGGATGATAACCTTTGAGAAAGTTTTCCAAGGGAAAGAAATTTTTAGATAAAGCAAAATATATTTATTACAATATATTATAATTTAGGAAAATTTTTTGTTAGACGTATACAAATATAATCTACCTATCAGAAATGCATTTTCGTTGTAGTATTTCAGATTTGAGTAGCAGTAACTGTAATTATATTGCTTAATACTTCTCACTTAAACCTCCGCAGCCCACACGCTCCACAGACAATGCTTTTATAACCTTTCCGGGAAGAAATATCAAGCAGGAAGGATGAGGCACGTTGGTGGTTTGGGTCACTTTGGGTTGAGGATGAATGTGAAAGTCTCAGTTCAGAAGGTTTTGGTGAGCCAAGAGATTTATTTCTACAGACATTGTTCTCACCAACAGGAGCATTCTGCTTTCCTGGTGACAAATATAAGTAAAACACACAAGTATCGCACTTTCTTATTTTTTCCTTTGGTTTTTGACATTACAATATAATCACACCATTTCTTCCTTCCTTTTCCTCCGTCCAAACCATTCCATATATCCTTTCTTGCTCTATTTTAAATCCATGGCCGCTTATTTTGCACTAGTTACTTTTATACGCATATCTATATACATGTATAGAGATATATATTCCTAAACATAACCTGATTTGTCCATATAAAGTTACTTGCATATATGTTTTCAGCGCTAACCATTTGGAATTGGATAACCAATGTGCGTGTTATTTCTCCTGCTCTCAGCATTTCTTTATTGCCTGTAGTTCTTTATGTAAGTTTGAGGCCTCCCAGTCCTTCCCATGTCCCCATTGGTGTGTCCATTTGTGCCATTCCTATGCAGTTCATGTTTAGATAATAATGTTAATTCTTATTTTTGACATGTATTATTATACAACAGAGGTAAGCTTAGGTCTTTGTCTCTCTCTGTCTCTGTCCCCCCCCCCATTCACACACACATATGAATAGCTTGGGTTTGGAATCTAAATCCCTGCTATTTTCTCAATATGTGATTTGCTTTCTCCAAAATAGGGATAATAATACATTTCTCACTTAATCATTGTGAGGATTAAAATTCAGAATGATGATAATGATGGCACTAATATTAGTGCACATATGTTTGGTGGTAGACAATGCATTCAGGTCATTCTATAATTTCCAATTCACCATACAAGGCTGTCACTTTGAGCTATTATTATCCCTACTTTCCAAATGATAAAGTCAAGGTTTCATAAGATAAAGTGAGACATCCTATAAAGAGATATCCTTCACTAGTGCGAGCCAACTAATTCAGCTGCTATGCACTCTTCCAGGAGGCCGGTGACTCTTATTCTTTGCCCATTGATATTGCATTTTGAATATCACACTTGAAGAATAATTATTTCAGATATTAAATAAATCCAGTCTTAAATATGAATGCTTTGAAACTGATTTATTTCATGTTTAACTTTAGTTCTTTAATTTTTCAATGTACAAAAATCAGTCTTCATTTTATGATACATTTTTATGTTTATTTACAAATATCTATATATTATAGACTACAGTTTTTGCATTTTCTCAAGCAAAATACAGTAACACAATGCATTATGTGAAGGGAAATGGACCAGATTAAGAGAGAAAATTAAGCACATTTTCTCTCCTATGAAGAATATATGCTTAAATCTTAGGGTGGCGGGAGAGGACCATGAGAGGGGAGGAAGATCTCTTGAGGTGGGAGAAAGGATAATGGAAGGAAAAGGGAGGGCTAGTTGGAGGCATAAAAGTGACCAGGAAAAAGGCACAGGGCATAGAATATGACTAAGAAAAAAGCACAAGGATATAAATGTGTAAAATTACCATAAGAGATTCATCATTTTGAATGTTACCTAAAAATTAATCAAATATATAAAAATATAGTGATCGTAGACGGGCAGTGGTGTCGCACGCCTTTAATCCCAGCACTCGGGAGGCAGAGGTAGGTGGATCTCTGTGAGTTCGAGGCCAGCCTGATCTACAAGAGCTAGTTCCAGGACAGGAACCAAAAAGCTACGGAGAAACCCTGTCTCGAAAATCAAATATATATCAAGCCTTTTCACTTTTGTTGATTTTTTTTGTTCAATATAAACCTAGAAAGTTAGATGTGTCTGCTAATTATGCTTTTTTCCCATTGATCTGTACATCTCAACTTTCTTGTTCAATTGTATCACTATGATTAGAATTATTTTCATTAAAATACTTTAAATCTGCTTAGCTCTATAATATTCAGCAGTCCATGAAATTTAAATAAAGTACTGTTTATATATGTATATGACTTAATATATATACCCATAAGTACCCAAAATAAACTTGTTCTTTCATTTTTCTCCTGGGGGATTCAGACATTCCTGATTTTTGAAACAAAACTTTCTAGAGTTTCTGTTTCTGCACACTGAGTATGACTAATATTTAACACTGTTGTTTAATATTGGCATCAACTTAGCATGGGGTTTTGTTCACGAAAATCCAAATGAGCTTTGGTTCTCCTGCAAATAATTTGCATCCCTCAAGAACACATAAAACATTTTTATATTTCTTTTATTTGCACTCTTTCTCTTATATCTTCTAGTGAACTATGACCACTGACAGCCAAAAGTTTGTATTTCAGCCATCATATTTTTAATGTTCAGACATTCTTTTCTCATTGCAGACTGCTTGTTTCTCTTTATTCTCGGTTTTATCTAAGGGAAGAAATAATGCAGAGCCAGAACATATCTTGTTGATGCCTCAATTCTAAAATCAAATTGAGCAGTAAGAAGATCAGGGTCAATGTCTGTCTCAAATACCTGTCTAGATGATGAATAAAGCATGGAATTTTCATACTTTGACCTCTTCCTCAAACCATCAGAGAACTGTGAGGTGATCATAACTAAGTCAGGTCCCCAGGGTCACTTAGGAGCAGTGTTCAACTGAGCTTGCAAAGGATACATAGTTTCCCAGAAAGTGTACTCAATATTTTTGGAAATGACTTCACACTGTTTTGATTTTTATTTTATATTGTTATTTCCTGCCTCCATAGGTAGATAATCAACTGTGATTGATTGATTGAGGAGTTAATAGCAGAGAATAATAATGAAGGACTCTAACTCTTCCCTGTATTCTCAACCCTGCGACAGCCCTAAGCACTAGCAATGGCCTACTCTCCTTTGTGTGTTGTAGATATATACAGAAAATCACTCATAGATGGTAGTCTTTGTTCTTTTTTGCAGTGATGTACTTGTCCCTTACTACCCATGGTGACATTGAGGGTAAGGCAGATGCAAATAAATGCCCCATGTCAGATTGACTTAGGCCTCTGTATCTTTTGTGGCATCCCTTCCTGGGCATTCCTTTCTTCATTTTCCAATTTCTCCCCCTCATTTGCTTTTCAGTCTCTTTTTCAGCCTTTGCCTTTCATTTAAATTCTCTCTCACTCCTTTCCAAGCATAGACTTCCTTAAAATTCAGTGACATAGCTACCAAGATCTTATTCCCATATTTAGAGAGAAATGCATATTAATATTTAAGATAATTAATGTACTTGATCTATTACCATATTTTAAAATATTTTATGGCTCATTATTTTAAACAAGTGTCGAATGGAAAGACAAGAATGAAATTTTCCTGACAAACCATGAGGAGAAAACACTCAGAGGTGAGTTTACATGAGTACATTGCTGTCACGGTGCTTATGAGCAAAAGATTTCCAGGAGCACAACTGCCGAGGAGCAAGTTGGGTTGATTAGTCTCGACAGTGAGACAGTGCACTCAACTCAGCGAACTCTGGTGGATATTAGAGATAGTGCTGACTGTTGGATTTGACTCTGCTGAATGATTTTGAGGTAGTCAGGAAGCAGAGCTATGCCTGGGTTGTATCTGTCCAGAAACAGGATGTTTGTTATGATAAGGAATTATAACAAATATTACCTAAGAAGAATGAAGAACACAGCTGAAGCCAAAAGAAAAATAGAGAAGACTCTCTTCAATGTGTTCAATAGGAAATCGTGGGCTGCATCACTGTTTGGTCAATATTTTTGCTGTTTGGCATTTTAGGCATCATTTTTGTCAACAACAGATATATAATCATGCAATGGTACTGTCTGATGATATTCCATGATAGTTTTATGAGCAGAAGCACACATATCAGACAGAGCATCATGGTGTATGTCTTTACTTTGTTCACAGGACCAGGATCAAATCCCTTTGAAAATTCAGTCAGAAAGAAAAAAAAAAAAGAAAGAAATTGAAGATACATTTTTTTTTTTCATTAAAAGTATGTTATTGTGATTTTTTTCATTTGGCTTTAGAAGTTTTGTTTTGTTTTGTTTGTTGCGATAACACAACACCATAAACCACATAATTTAAGAACAGCATTCTATTTTATTCAGTAGATGTGGACACTAGAAAGTTCAAGTGCATGGGACAACATGTGCTGGGCTTCCTGTGCTGTTCTCCTACACTCTGCATCATAATATGGCTGAAAAGTAGAAGAGAAAGTGGGTGTATACAGAAGAGCAAAAACCTAAGAGGCAAGTTTGTTTCAAGATTCTTCTGCTCTGCAGTGGCTGTGTGTGATAGCTAATACTGACTGTCAACTTGCTTGTCTATGCAATTAATTCCAAGTCAGACCTCTGAGCAGGTCTGTGAGGGCATTTTCAGGAAAGATTAGCTGGAGGCAGGATATCTTCTCCCAGAATAAACAGCACTTTCCTGCAACAACACAGATATAAAAAGTTCCTACAAGCAACAATACTGCTTGCTTTCCTGCCTTCACAGCTCACTGGTGAATGCGTCCATCCCATAGTTGTTGATGCCACTGTTACCATTGTTTCCTGACATCATAACAGCTTCTTCAGGTTCCAGTGTGAATTGAAGGCCAAAACCACTTTGTAACTGTTGAGACAACCAACCTCCTAATGAACCATTTGTGGGTTCTCAACTTCGCTAGCATGAGGATGGCCTTCACTGGACATCTTAAAGGTTTCAACATCTCTCAATACTTACTAAATTTCAACATGAGCTCAGAGTGAAATAATTATTCCAACCATAACAAATGCCCTCTAGACAATAATAGTATATAGCTGAGGGATTTAAGTTTGTCATATTTTAATGCCGAAAAAGATTAAATTTGAACTGGAGATATAAATTGGCAGGTAAAAGTATCTAACATGCAAGACTGACAACTGGAATTTATTTTCCAGAAGCAACAGTGGAGGGAGAGAACCAGTCTGCAAAAGCTGTTCTCTGACCTCCACAGATTCTGGGACACATACATACTCACATTTTCACACACACACACACACACACACACACACACACCTTAATGAAATAAATAAAATTAAAGTGGGTTTGTATATTAGTGCAAAATGAGAGAATAATGAAGTATACCAATGATGGACACAGAACAGAAAACAACAGAATCTTGGTATACCAAGAATATAAAACAGCAGAATCTTGGTGAACCAAAATGCAGACAGGATGAAAGTTCACTGAAATAACTGAATTCTAGGAGTCTGTGCAATGATTTTCTCTGAAAAGGCATCTAGGGGATCATGTTGAAAACTGACTTGGCATCTCCTTCCCATAATAGTAGACTCACTACACATGACACATCTGTGCTGTGTCTGTCTGTTATTTAGACTTTCACAGAGATGCTCCTGTTTAAGTTTCTGACAGCTGACGGAGCATGTCAAGTCACAAAAATCTACATGGCAAGGACAAAATTCAGATATATTATTTCTGGCTGCAAAGCCACACTCTGTTATGTGCATACATAACCACGCTGAAAATGATTTAGAGAGTAAATCAAATTATTAATAGTCAACTGGAATTTCTAAGTCACATAGGAAATGCATACATAATTTTAAAACTTTATTTTGACTATATCACTAAAACCTACAACATTTTGTTGCCTTTGAAATAATTAATGCACTTAAGACAATGTGAGAAATATATTAATTACTTCAAATCATCTGAATAATTTATCAACTTCTCTATATTGATTACCAATGACACAGTAACATTAGAACTTCAAAATCAATATTTTAATGGTACAAGTTGATATCTAAAATATTAGCAAAAGTTCACTTACAGCTCTTTTCCCTCAAGCTACTTTTGTTCTGTTAGAGAAGAAATGCTTTTAAAATGAAAGTTGACCCAGATAAAAAATCCTGCTAACCTAACTTGCAATTATACATGTAAAATATAGACCCCAAATTAGGCCAAATTAGGCAAACTACCCAAGTTTCAGATTTGGGAGTACCCAGAGAGTCAGGCTTCCTTTATCACTTTGAACAATGTTCCACATAAAACAAAGCTACTAATCACTAGTTAACTAAAACCCACGCTATTCTTTATTAACATGTGATTGCAGATATAGTGGGAAAAGCTTGGCCTCTATAGCAGAGTAGCCTGGATTTGACTTTACAATGTGACTGGTTTTAAATTTGTTTCACAGCTATCTGGTTTTAGAATAATAAACTGATCTCAATAGGTCTGGTTTTCTGCATTTGTACATTGATTTTAATATTTTACTTTCTATAGCATTGTGTAAAAACTTAGCTGTCATTGAGTACATAAGTCATGTGACCCAAGCCAAAAGTCACAAAAGTGGGGCAGATTTTTCATCTTTGTGCTCATCCATCACTAGCTATAGTGCTACTCTCCTTGTTGCTCTCCAACTTAATGACCACCGGCAGGATTAGAATTAGCACCACCATCATCACCTTCGTATTATCTTCTTCTAGTATAGGTATGATGCTCAACACTTTGTAAGTATAATCACAAGTCTGTTATGATGACATATTTGTTTAATACTGGCACTTGGGAAGCTAAGGAAAAGTATGGCAAGTTTAAGGTCAAAAGAGGCTATATAATGAGATCCTGTCAAATGAAAAATAGAGAGAAAAAGGAGGAATAAAAATGACCGTATCTATAAACTTGTGGTTGTAGGAAGTCAAAAAGCTAAAATATCATCTAAAGTTCTGTAACCATTTCATCATGTTAGCTTTTTAACATTGAGCTTCCCCAGGACTTTGGTTTGAAACTTTTCTGCAACATTTCTTTCATCCAGTTACCTGTCATTAGTTTTATGACTTGATCCACCATCTGCACACCAGTAGCATATGTACATATGTGTATCCTAGATCACACAACTGCCCTCAATTACAGGTCATGTTAGATTACTTATCCTTGAGTTATCATATATATTAGTAGTAACTCTGGGCATTTCCCGCAGACCTCTGCTTTTAAGTTTTGCTTGCTTTTGTTAAAGTGACTTAAATATACTTTTTTGGTTGTGTGCACATGTGTGTGCATGCATGTGTGTTTGTGTGTGCACATACCCACAAGCCCACACATGCATGCACATGATGTGTGTGTGTGTGTGTGTGAGTACATATACCACAATGCTCATGTGAGAAGTCAAAGAACAACTTTGTTGAGTCAATTCTCTCATTCTGTTATTTCTTTGGACTCTAAGTATCAAACTTAGTTCACCGAGTTTATTTGTCAAGTGCCATTACCAGCTGAGACATCTTGATGGTGCCCAAGAGACAAGGAAAGCAATTTTCTTTCAAAACAATTTTTTCTTTCCGTGGTGCTGAAAATCAAACCCAATACCTTGTGCATGCTAGGCAAGCCATCAGGCTACATTCCGGGTTTTACATACATGATTGGATTAACCAAATATGTAGGAATCACCTTGACTTTCCAGACATGCTATCTAACCAAGCAGCAGAGAAACAAAATACTCACAGGATGTGCTTCTCCTTGACTTGCGCACTGGGTCCTCCTCTCCACAAGATGGCTTTGGAGTATCATCCTTTCATTTTCTCCCTTGCCCCTTCTCAGGCAGCAGCTTGTGACATGCTAATTTATTAAAAAGAAGGTTGATTTGTGGCACATTCTGACCTCAACTGCCTGCCACTGTAAACATTGTAAATACCCTTGCTTTTGTAAGGGCAGCTCTGTGATGGCTCTCAGTGCCATCTGCCTCCCTCTAGTGTCCCTGGCCATCACCAGATCCGACCTCATGCTCTGCTCTCTGTGCTGACTCTCTATCTGCAGGTATACTGCCACCTGAGGGCTGTATACATGCTGCTTGTTGAATCTCTTCTGAGAATCTTCATGATCCTTTTTCATCTCCTTTTGCTCTCTGCCAGACATGAGTATCTTTTTCTCAGGGACTTCTATAACAAGTACATTAAAATCAACAAGTTGCAAGACCAGAGTTTCCAACTCTACTTCCTAGCCATAATTTCAGATATTACCTCCTAATATTTTATGATATCTGTTTATGTTCCTGTAGTCTTCCCTTACCTTACTAGTCTACAAAGACCTTCAAATGAGAATTTTCTTTCAATTTTTTCCACTGGCTTATCTAAAATAATGTAAATATCGTTAAACATATTTGAAATAATGGGTGTATTTTTGACTGAGTGCTTGCTGAAGGCAAGCTAAAGCAAGGGAAAGAAGCAAGCATCAGGAGAATGCTTAATTTACAACAACCTGTAACTCTAAGGATAAGTAACTGTGAGAATTAACCCATTTCTGAGAAAAGAAGAATTTCCTCTAAGAAGCCCCATCTCACCCTTGTTCTGAGAATTGGTTGTCCAGCATATGACATTTTAGGAAATGAGTTCAAACACAGCAGTCTGTGTTACTTCTTGGGCTTTCAGGAAAGGCTTGGTCCATGGCATGTGCTGATTGGCGTTTAGGTCCTCTTTTTATGTTATCTGTGGACCCAGCTTGCTTACCCCACCCTTTCTCTCTCTCTCTCTCTCTCTCTCTCTCTCTCTCTCTCTCTCTCTCTCTCTCTCTCTCTCTCACACACACACACACACACACACACACACACGCCCACAGCCAATACCAAGCGACTGTGTCATCCTGCAAGTTCTCTCCTGCTCTAGAAATAGGTAACGACGTGTCTCCACATCCTCACCCTCCTTAAGTATTTCATTATGCTCTAACGCATAGCTGTTTTTCTACATCCTGCACCGACAAAGTGATGTGCAAAGTGTTAATCCGAAGGTGCCTGGTGACCTAGCCAATACTGTTGGGGACTAATCAGAATGATGTGTCACATTGGTATACACAGGTTTGGAAATATTAACAGTGAGTCTAGGTGAGAATGTGTAAATTATCAAGGGCTTAGCACTTTCTAGGTACCAACCCAGCACTTATGCAACAACACAGAGTAAATTTCCCCTGAGCTGTGCATGCTTTTTGTTTTCTGTTAAATACAAGCCAAGAAACTGTTTAAGAAACAACCTTTATTCTGTGTAGATTCATGAAAATTACATCCCTTGAGTTTATGTACAAAGGCTTTTAGAAGCCATAGACAGTGTTTTCTGTTACTACAGGTTTCCAATTCCTCAAATGGATGTCTTACAAGGGCATTCAATAAAAGCTGAGGTCAGAACACAGCTATACCAGGGAAAGCTGTTACTGAACACATGTGATTTAATTTGATCCAAGAGTGGTGTTGGTTTCTAATGCTGAAAGAGCTCAGCCAGGTCTTCACAAAACAAAGAAAATGATTATTTGAACACTATATAGTTCTCATGGATTTCTTATTGATTCTTAGAATAGCAATAAAAACAAACTGTTAATAAAGAATGTCATGATTTGTCTTAGCTAATCTTTCTTAAAACCATAATTGTATATGGTCAGTGCTGGGGTTTGGCTTAAAATATTGCTCAAACAACTTGTATTGAAGGTTTGGCTCCTAGTATGTGTCACCACTGAGAGGAGATGGAACCTTTATAAGTATGACTTACTTTTATAGGAAGTGAAGTCACTAGGGGCTTGCCCTTGAGAGGGATATTGGGATTCCAGCCCACTTATGTCCTTCCTGACTGTCAAGAAGAGCTTTCTTGCTATTATACACTATGTTGCTACAACACAAACAACAACCATTCAGAATAGACAAGACCTCTGACACAGTGAGTCCACAAAGATCCTTCCTCCTTACACACTCGTCCTCTCAGGTATTTTGCCATAGTGATAGGCAGATGTCTAACACAACCTTTTCATCCCAAACATGAAAATAACAATAGTTTTGTTGGGAGCCAAAGTTTAGTTCTTATATAAAAGATGGTAGTATATATACCCATAGTACCTAAAAAGGAAGGAATTTATTCAACACAAGGCAACTACCTTTGTTGGTTCCTTCATAGTTGATCCACTGGAGCCTTCTGTATCTATTGACCAAAATACTAGGTTGAAATGGAAAATCAAAATTTTTCAATGATGAAGAAAGGGGGAGGAATATTATTTTCTTTTGATTTTCTCAATTGGATGAGGAACTGTATAGATTAAAAATCCAGTGTTTTGCTGGACAAAGATGGTGCATGCATTTAATCCCAGCACTCTGGGAAGCAGAGGCAGGCAGATCTCTGAGAGTTCCAGGACAGCCAGGTTACACAGAGAATCCCTGTCTCGAAAAACAAATTTAAAAAATCTAATGCTTTAAACATTGTGGTGGAATGGTAGAATGAGTCTTTACCTTCCCTGGAAGTCTCATTGTTGAAGACTCTTCTACTACATTATGATAGTGACAGGTGGGCCCTTTGGGAGTCAATTAAATCATGAAGACCAGTTGAGCACAGAAGCAAGGTACTGGCTAGACACCAGGAAGGGAGCTGCACAGTCTTCAACTTTCAGACTCTACAGCTGCAAGAATGTATAAGCCTCTGATCACATTTCTTGTTACATCAGTCTGCGTGGGTCAAGACAAGTTCTACTCCAATTCCAGCACCCACCAGCTGAGTCTTTCAAAGCAGATTGACAATTTTTTTAATGTCTTTTTCTTAAAGAGTGGCCATTATAACATCATCCTCAGTCACCCACAGAGAGAATCAAATAATATATGGAAATAATTTGTTACACATGCAGTCTTCACAGATGAGCAATTCAACCAAGAGTCTCTGACACAAACAGGGCATCAGACTCAGGCTTGAGAGTTCATAGAAGGTGTCTGTATATGACCTTCTGTTTATTTGCTGGTCCTGAGTAAAACTACTCCCCTGTAATGTATAATTCTATGTTTTGTCTCTGCATCACTTGTGATGCTAATTATGCAGGTTAGGCAATTATCCAGTTACTGCTCATGGGTCTCAAAAAACAGCTTTAAAGTTAGCTACATTGTTAGCTAACTGTCACCAGGGAGATGATTATGCAACACTAGGCAACACAATTAAAGTATTCTTGAAGAGGTGGGATAAAAGCTTTCTGCTCTGACCTTTCAAAACCCAATTGTAGCAGACATGATTTTCCATTATAGTTGATTAAATGAAATAGAGACATCCCTGATGAAACCAGGGCAGGTATTTATGATTGTAGGCATTAATGAAAAAGAAGGACCTTACAACTACAAATGAGAGAACAGGAGATGATGATTTAAAATTGCTTTGAGGCAGGGCATCATTGAGATGGGATCATGCACAGTACATCAGATTACAGAATCTCGAAAAAAAGGCCAAAATCATTGCAAGGGGATCAAACTGAGTCTGATGCAACTTACATGCGCTAGGTGAAGCAACATACACAAAAGGTTGATGTGCTGTGCTGCGTTCCTACTGAAACACTGCCTGCTTTCAGGTCAGCATGGAGCAATCAGATACTTCTTCTACCATTCTCCAAAGCCACCTCATTTGACCCATGCTCAAGGTTTCTGCCCCTGGACTTTTCATCTCCTCATGACAATCAAGATGACTTTAGAGCTTCACAGCTTTGGTAACTAGAGTGTCTCTGTTCCCTGAGGCATTTTTTCTTATTAATGATCTTAACCACTAGAAGTTGGGATTACACAGAGCAGAGGACCCACATTGCCTATTCAGCTTGTGCTTATTTAGTAACTCTGTCGCTTAGGGACATAAGGCAGTGTGCATCAGTTACTGTGCCAGGAGACCCTCCCACTCACATGTGTTAGGTGCACATGGCTGTACTTTGCTGATATACTTCTTTCTCTAGTATTCTTGAGTTTTTCTTCATGATTTCTGTTTCCCCAAAGAAATATCTCAGTGCTACTTGATGACTCCAACAGGCTAGCTTTTCTTGCCTTGTTGATTCTCTGAACTGAATTTTGTGTGCTGACTCCCTTCTTCTCCCTCACATCCTCCCCAGTTTAGACTTTGTGCTGACCGAGGATTCTGTCCCACCTGGTCCTACAGCCATTAAGTCCCAAAGAATCACACAGAGGTCTACACTAATTATAAATCAATTGGCTCATTAGTTCAGGCTTCTTATTAACTAATTCTTTCTTTCTTTCTTTCTTTATTTATTTATTTATTTATTTATTTAAGATTTCTGCCTTCTCCCTCCCATTTCCCTCCCCCTCCCCCATCAAGTCCCCCTCCCTCATCATCCCTAAGAGTAATCCGGGTTCCCTGCCCTGTGGGAAGTCCAAGGACCACCCACCTCCATCCAGGTCTAGTAAGGTGAGCATCGAAACTGCCTAGACTCCCACAAAGCCAGTACGTGCAGTAGGATCAAAAACTCATTGCCATTGTTCTTGAGTTCTCAGTAGTCCTCATTGTCCATTATGTTCAGCAAGTCCAGTTTTATCCCATGCTTTTTCAGACCCAGGCCAGCTGGCCTTGGTGAGTTCCTGATAGAACAACCCCATTGTCTCAGTGTGTGGGTGCACCCCTCGCGGTCCTGAGTTCCTTGCCCGTGCTCTGTTTCCTGCTCTTGACTTCAAACTCTATTACAGAGCTACAGTATTGAAAACAGCTTGGTATTGGCATAGAAACAGAGAAGTCGACCAATGGAATCGAATAGAAGACTCTAGCTTTAACCCACAAACCTATGAACACCTGATTTTTGATAAAGGAGCTAAAAGTATACAATGGAAAAAAGAGAGCATCTTTAACAAATGGTGCT
Organism: Chionomys nivalis; assembly: GCF_950005125.1. NCBI lineage: Eukaryota > Metazoa > Chordata > Mammalia > Rodentia > Cricetidae > Chionomys > Chionomys nivalis. The sequence goes on from NC_080091.1 coordinate 29,163,050, forward strand.
GGCAAAACTGGATGTCCGCCTGTAGAAGAATGAAAATAGATCCATATCTATCACCATGCTCAAAACTCAAGTCCAAATGGATTAAAGACCTCAATATCAGTCCGAACACACTTAACTAATTCTTATAACTTACATTAGCCCATAATTCTTGTCTGTGTTAACCATGTGGCTTGGTACCTTTTTTGGCGACGCAGTCACATCTTGCTTGCTCTTTGTCTGGCTTCCTCTCCGGCTGGGTGACAACTGCAGACAGAAACTTCCCTCTTCCCAGAATTCTCATTGCCCTGCCTCTACTTTCTGCCTGGTTGTCCCACTTATACTTTTTGTCTGGCTACTGGCCAATCAACATATATTAAACAAGTACAAGAAATAAATCTTTACAGATAAAACCATTGTCCCACAGCAGACTTGAAATGACAAGAAAAGACTAAACTTCACCTACAGAACCATAGTTTTGTTCTTTGACAGAGTGACTTGATTGTTGAGATGAGAACAGAATAACCCTGAAACTGAGAAATTTTGTGTTCTGCCAAAATTCTGTTCTGGAATATCTGTATACCATAAGGTAAATCCTTTCTACAAAGCTCTTCCCTAAGCTACAATTAATGAATCTCTAATGTTGTCTCCTCTAGCTCTGAGGGTTTTAGGTATATTGTGAATTTAGCTGACAGGAAGAACTGAGCCCTTTATCAGTGATTACTGCTGTGTATCTTACCTGCTCACTTCTCTGATAGAAAATGAAGAACAGACCAGAAGAGAGACACTCTGTCATTCAGTATAATAGAAAATTTGGTAACCCAGAAACCGCTATATTTAATTCTCACTTCACTAGTCCAAAAGGATGGGATGTATATGAGTTTAAAAAGAGAAGTAAACACACCGTCCTGACTGATTTTGGCTGCTAGCAAGCATAAGAAAAATCCAAACACAGGAAGTAGAAGAGAAAGAACAGAGATTAACTGACCAAAGAACAGCAAAAATTCAAAGACTTCAGGCTGCATCAAAACCAGAACATTGAGTGACGTGCCCCATCAGCAGTGTCAGGAGCCACCAAACATTGGGAAGTAGAAATATGAAAAAGGACAATGCACTCTATGAATCTATCTAGTTCCTATACGGCATTGTGTGGTATGAGACCAGTTTTTGGGAATGGGGTCAAGATGTGTGTGTGATTCATGCTCTAGATCCCATACCCATCCTTGCTGTTGGAACCCAACAAGGAGTCTGTTTCTAGATTCAGCACCCAGCTCATCTCTAAAATGGAGATGATAAGCAAATGCATATCAAGGTCCTGAGCATATTAAGAATATCAATGCATGTGCAGGCCAAAGAATAATAGTGAAGCTGTCCTCAATATTATAAATATGATCACTTCCAAGGACTCTAATTGCCTTACAAGGCTCTCAGTCCACACCCTCCCCACTTGTGGGTTCATCCTCTCGAACCCAATTTCTTTCTTTCAACTATTATGCTCATTGCTCCTTGTTCTCCCTTCCTTTATTTTTTCTCTTCCTACTCTATCTTTTTGTTTTTCTTTTTATCATGTGTGGTGTCTGACTTTTATTTTCTTTCCCATGGGGTGGAATCTGAAAGAATTTGATAAATCTAACACAGGTTGGATAACCCCTGAGTTATCACATATGAAAATGCCCATGTAATTTATAAAGACATGAACGATTTTCTCATTGATCCAACTATTCCTTCTGGTTACAAGTATCATTTCGCATTATTTTCCCATTTACCTTGTATTGTGACTTGGCTTTCATCTCTCTCCATGACTTTAGGTCATGTTCTCTTCAAAGGAAGTTAGGAACTCCCCCAAGTCCTCTGACTCTTCAACTTGCCATAATGTAAGAAAATGGCATGTTAAAAGATATGTCTCTACCTTTACACCCAGAAGTTGGGAGGCAGAGGCAGGTGGATCTCCATGAGTTTGAGGCCAGCCTGTTCTACAAGACCTAGTTCTTGTACAGTATCCAAAGCTACAGAGAAATACTCTCTAAAAACAACCACCACCACAACAAAGATGTGCCTCAACAGCACCATTGTACATTTGTGGGCATACAGAGGGAGGTACCTTGGTTTCCATGGAATAAACAACAACAACAAAGCAAACAAAAAGAAGAGAACACTTCAAAGTAAAAATACTTCAAAGGCAGAAGCTTCAAATGTAAGGGTGTTCAGTCCTCACTTTAGACTTCAAACTCTTAACAAAACACACATGGCACAATCAACAGTAAGAGTGTTTCGGCAGATGAAGCATAATATATCAACTGGTTACCAGGCAAGAGAATGTATCAATTGTTGTAGGCTTGTCAGTGACCTGCATGCTTCAGTTCAGGAGTTATGTAACAAAATGGGTGAATTTTCAACTTTCATTTAGAAAAACTGACTTGAAATTATTCTCTCTATTGTAGTTAGACAATGGAACATGCTAGCCAGTAAGAATAGAGCTTATGGAAAAAACAACCTCATTCTGTTGTTCTTTGCCCCTATAACAGGTGGAATTAAGTCTCAGCTATACAATATTGGACAAAGGTTTGCCTTCTCCACGCTGTCTTCCACTGTGTGTAAATAAGAGCTGTAAATGCTACCTCACTATGGTAGTGGCAGAGGAAATGATGAACAATGCAAATGTTTGTCACTATCCACGTCCTGGAACCTATGGAAGTCCCAGGAAGTTGGCATTGCCCACCTGCTTCTTTCCAGAACTTGTGCCATATACCACTACCATGCACATTCCAGGCAGCTTATTTATCCACCTGATTTGAATGCCTAGCGAACCCTAGTGTTTGACCTGATTACACATAGAATGACTTTGTCTTAAGCATTCTGTGACAAGGGAAGATTACAGTGCTTACCACCGGTGACAATTAAAACCTACTAAAAGAAAAAAAAGTTGTTTGGCAAGGGAGAATTCTAAAACGTTGCAGTAGCAGAACACACACACACAAAAACAGCAGCATCTGCTCTTGCCTCTATGCTCATAAAACAAACATTTTCTACTATGAAAATCATTATCTGCAAAGGCCCTCCTGATATCCTTTGTTTGTATAGCGTTCCTGCCACACACTGAGGATATTACAATTTTCCTCTCCCGTTCTCACTCTGTCTTTATCTTTACCCATCTTTTTCTGTTTTTGTTAATAACACAGTATCATTTTAAGGCTATAAAGGGACCATCACTGCATCCCATATTGTTGTTTATATCAACCAAGTGCTCAATTTGGTAAATAAACATATGTCTTAGCATTTTAAGTCAGCACTGGGCTTAAATGTGATATTGTTCTTTCTTGTAACACAGAATGAGGATCATCTATTAGTTTGGGGCTAAGCACATCCATCCCTTAAGATTCTGTTTATCTCAAAAGAGAGTACTATACCTTAGAAGTTTCCTCAGACAACTGGATTTTAGAAATACAAAGTGCCCTGATTCCAGATTGTAGATTTGCATACTGTTCACAAGGTAATATGAAGCTATTTAAATAATAGGACAATAGTGTGTTAAATGCAATTAATACCAATAAAAATGCACCAATCATTCAAACTGCTAGCAAAGCAGGTTTATGCTACGATGTTTTTTGTAATTTTGTTATTGTTGTTGTTAATTTAATATAATGTTTATAATTAAACTCCACAGTCTTTCTTATGAAAGTTTGGAGATGAAAGAATATAGCTCAATATCCCACTTGACATCTGTGTTAGTATATGCTCTTTGACACTGAGCATAACTAAGTATCCCAATTAGTAACTATAATGGCCAGTGTATAGCTACACAAAATGTAACAGATCAATTTTGGTTTGGTTTTGGTATTTTTAAATGTTTGACATTCCATATTTAATTCCATGTATTTATGGGTAGCATGATGCATGTATGGAGGTCAGAGAACAACTTAGAGTTGTTTCTTTTCTTCTACTCTGTGGATTTCAGGAACCAAAATCAGGTCATTATACAGAAAAGCACTTATCTTTCTTTTTACTACCTTCTGAACCATCTCATTGGCCTGCTGTGGGACAATGGTATTGTACTCTGTAAAGATTTGTCACTTGTACTGGATTAATAAAGTGCTTATTGGCCACTAGCCAGGCAGGAAATATGGGTGGGGTGACCAGAACAGAAGAATTCTGGGAAGAGGAAATGCTCAGTTTGCAGTCATCAACCAGATGTTGAGGATGCAGGATGAGAATGTCTTACTGATTAAAGGTACCAAGCCACATGGCTAACAGAGACAAGAATTATGAGTTAATGTATGATATAAGAGTTAGCTAATAAGAAATCCTAAGCTAATAAGCCAACCATTTATAATTAATGTAGGCCTCTATGTGTTTCTTTGGGACTGAATGGCTGTGGAACCAGGTGGGACAGAAATTTCTGTTAACACTGGCCCTGATTTCTTAAACCTTTCCCCCCAAATTACTGATGAAATTCCCAATAATAAACTCTCCAAGTCCTATAGAACATTCTGAACCAGTAACTATGAAAACAATTAGGAAAGGCTATCCTACTCATGAGAGGTAACATTTTAAATTAATTTAAGAAAACTAAAGGAGTTATCATTTGCTGACCTTCCCTGCCTGTCACCTGAATACCCTGTCCCTTTAAGAGACAAGATCCACCCTGCAAACTAAACTCAGGCCTTCTTTCCATCCTCTCTCTCTCTCTCTCTCTCTCTCTCTCTCTCTCTCTCTCTCTCTCTCTCTCTCTCTCTCCCTCTCTCCCTCTCTCCCTCTCTCCCTCTCTCCCTCTCCATCCCTCTTCTGAAGAGGTAACTTACTTCCCCCTTTGACCTTACCCATCTCTGCCTTGCTCTCTTCTCCTTCTTCTGCCTTCCCCCATTTCCCCTTCCCATTCCCCTACTTAACCCACTAAATAAACTCTATACGCAAACTCTCTCTACATGGTGTTTATCTTTCTGTCTCTCACCCACTGTGGTCTCTCACCCACCAAGGGGACCCATCAAGACCTCGGGTGGCCCCCCTCTTCCCCTAATGGGACTACCATCCCTCGTGGGATTGATCCCCCACCATATGTTTACAAATAACAAAAGGGATTTAATTATGTTGCTTTCCCTGATACAGAATGGAACTGTGGAATAGCTCCTTGGCAATAGTTCTGATGTCCTATAAGAAGAGGAAAGAGTGTCTTGGAGAAGGAAAACCGGGAGAGAATGACAAACTGTAGGATGAATAATCAGAATATAGTGGCATATTTACAAAGATGTTACAATGAGACCCATTTGTTTTTATATGAGCTTACAATTAACTTAAAATTTAGTTCTTACATTCTTAAAACAATTCTTGTAGTAATAGGAGATGACTGGTGCCTCTGTGACTCTCCCCTTCTGGGTCATTGAGTACCAGGGATAAATAAAATAATTTAATTTCTGCTTGCTTATCTCCCTAACCATAACTGGCTGCTTCCTGTAGTATCCATAATGGTTTAGAGAATGACTTCCTAACCTGGGTGACTATTTTCACTCATCTTTTCCCATTTCTGAACTAAAGAGAAGTTTATGGCATTACAACTTGAGGGCAGTTTCACTCTCCATTTGACAATTTTCCTTTAAAATTTTATCTTATTACTTTACAGAGCAGGTAACCGAGTCCACGGCCCTCAGCATATTGACACCATAGGGCTACATTCAGACTCTGGGCTGGTCTTTTAAAATCTCCTTAATACTTAAACTCTTGCAATAAAGACATTGGAAAGACATATGGAAAAAACATTAAAATTCTTAGATAATACATTAAAAGATTATTTTTTTAAGAATAGAAATAGAATGAAAACTTGCTGTTCTTACTTAAATGGTAACTGTAATATTTCATTATTTGCTAAAAGAATGTTCATACATATACATGCATCAAGTTGTTCCTTATTTGCCTGGTTTTATTCTGGTGTTTCCCATTGCTTAGAACTAGTAGAGAGTAACAAAATGTGCATAATATATTACTAAGCCTAAAGAGACTTCAAAGTATTCATAAAATATTATGGTTTTGGCATATTTGTGATAATGCTTACTTTAGACATTGAATTACCTGATTTTGTTGGTTAGCATTGCTGTGGATTTCAAGGTTGTAACTAGAATAATGAAGTGAACACACCATACAAGCAGCTAAAGGAGTTGAATTTTAGCTAAGATTTTTTTTTTCTGTGACAACTCGTATATATATTATATAAGAAGAGAGAAGATTTCCAGCCAGGTTTCTTTGTGTGAGAACATAGTTCCAGTGCTCATGTGTGTTCTTGCCAGTTCGAATGTTCACAGTATTAAAAACTTTCATTGTCTACGAAATAAGAGCAAATGATATCATCAGCTAATGACCAATTATCCATATCAAAGACTAGAATACCGCTCGTTTCTGAAAATCTCCTAAGAAGTGCAAAACCCTTTTGGAGAGATCAGTGTTAAGTGTGCACCATCCAAGGGGCTCCTGTTCTGCAGGGCATTCATTAGCACTAACAAGGTCTGAGGCACTGAATGGTCTCTTTTGTCAATGTAGTACACCATTAGGCTTTTCTACGAATTGATTGTAATCACCTTTATCTTGAAGTTCAAGTATGTAATTTGGCCATAAGTGCTTTCATCTGAAACCTTGCATTTTTCAGACAGTGCTAATCCTGGCATAGAGACACCTGTGCTCTAGGACCTGAAACCATAAACCACATCTGACCCGTGTATAAGACTCATGAAATGGATTAAAGTCTTCTGTCTCCCTAGCACTTCTTAGGGTGAGAGAAGGAGCAGAAGTAAATAGAAGTCAACAGACAAGATTTATCCCTCCCAGACTATGACAAATTTTGAAGAATTTCAACCTCTACTTCTGACATTTACTGTCGTGAGTGGCCTGTGTAGTTTTCTACTTCATTTAGTTATAAGTAATTTTAAATATAGTTCTCTAATAACAAAGAACTAAGATCTGTCCTAACCCGAATAACCTTGGGAGAGGATCCTGAGCTTAGATAAGAAACAGCTTAGTTTACTTTCAACTCTGTGAGAATCTGCACCCACTTAACCCTTTTCTGGATTTCTAATAACTGTGATAATGTACTGTGAACTGATATTTTCATAAGGGAATAATTATATACTTTATCATAAAACAGTGACAAATTATGAAACTTTAAACATACTCAATACCTACATTTAACATTGTTTTGCATATAGAAAGTTAATGATTTGAGGGCTGATAGTTTTGGCAGATGCTTTGATTAGTAGTTGGAAGGCATTCTTTTATAAACCAAAGAAGTATAAAATGCCAAACTACTCCTTGGCCACATAACAATTAGCAGAGGCCATTAGTGAAAAGTACAAGTCAAGGGGGAATGAGTGAGCATCATGCTGTCCAATGGACATAGGGCTACAGGCAATCTGATGAAACCCTGTGTGGTGGACTTGAAGATGAAAACATTATTCAGACAATGCAGACTGGCAAATGATTTACTGTTCTGTGAAAATTGGAAAATGGAAGACAAAAGATTCAGGACAACATCTTGGAAGTCAAACCCTCAGCTTATCAATCATATGTGGTAAAGTAAAGAAGGGCAATGCTTTGGATTCCCTATTATGGGATTGCTTATCATCTTTCCTGGTCTTTTCAGTTGAGTGAATATATTTGTTTCTTTTGATGAGAAATAAATTATTACAAGCTAAGAAGATAGAAAGAATGTACTTATTCTCTCCAGGTTTCTATGGGTTGTGTGTTTATGTAGGAGTTGATTACCTATTCTTCGCAGAGCTCTCCAGGATAGAGACAGATGCCCATTCCTGGTAGAATTTATCTCATTCAAGTTCCCTTTTGTAATGTATTTAGATGATTATATAATTGATTTCCTCAGACAGGATCTTAGTCCCCATTTTCTTTCTTGTTGATGACTGCTCCCAGAAGTTCACATATAAGCTCAAGATTCTCACCTCAGCTCATAATACTCCCTGTTAGTTCCTCTCAGTCTTCCTCTCTGCTTTTTCAAACACTTACTGGAATCTGTCAGTCTTCCTCTTTGTCAAATTAATCACCCTTCATGGTAATCCATCTTATTCAGTTTCTACCTGTGCCAAAATGAAAGGACTTGAAAGAATGTGGACATCAAGGATAAAAATTACAAATGTTTCTTGGAATTCTGTTCAATAGGGTGCAAGGGTCACAAACAAAAGCACAAGTCATTCAGATCTTTGTAGACTAGCATGCAAATGGTATTGCAATAGAAAACTGGGGCTTCTGTGATTTCAGTTTGCTAGTACCAAGATGCAAGCTGGCCAGGTGACACTAATATAAATAATAATGGGAAAAACACTGAAAGATGCAGTTATAGATTCCAAAGGTCCTAAGAAATGAAAGTTGGTTCATAAGAAAAAAATGGGTGTTATGGTAAAGGGAAGATGTACATGTATCATAGCAGTAACATTTGCTTAAGAATAAATAAAGCTGAGTTTAGATGTCATGGACATGATTTGCAAAAATCAATTTCCAAGTGTTAACACAAAGCAGAAATAGAGAGCCAAATGGTAGTCCAATTCCTTGTGGTGTATGTACTGTAAGTGTGTGAATTCAGTGACATATTTGATGCTTAAAATAGCCTCATCTTATTGTATCTTATTTCATTCTGAGTCTGTCATCTCTTGGAGGCTTGCTCTTTCCTGAAGGGCAAGGGAGAGAGAGTGGGTCTGTGGGAAGGGGAGGGGAATGCTGGGATGAGTGGAGAGAGGGGAAACTGTGATCATGATTGGTTGTATGAGAGAAGACTCTATTTTAATAAAAATAAAAAATAATAATAATCTTTTCACTGTCCACCTCTAAAAATTGTACCATATTGATCGATCATGACAAGTATCATTTTCAAATATCCAGATGCAGGACATGAAGAAGCTTAAAAGTTCTTACAGCTTTGCTCTCCTCATGGCGACAACAAAGCAGAACTCTGTCTATAGAAGACAAAAGATGAATGGAAAGCCTGGAAATACCTGAAGCAAGAAAGTGGTTGAGGTGGGGTTTGTTTTTGCTCACTACAATTCAAGGTCTTTTGTATGAGAAGAACATGATAAACACTTCACTGCACTCAATCTCTGACGTGTAAGGCTCCACAAGTCCAGTAACAGCCTCCCTTTACACAAGCTCACTGGGCTTTGAAGCATCCTCCTCTTCAGTGCGGCACCCTCTCTAAGACAAGGACTGAGAATTATGCTGTCGAATGGTAACTAGTGATTGGTAACTAGCAGTTTTTATCTACAAGACTCCCAGTGGGTGACTGACACCAGAGACATCACTGAACTCTCCACAGACACAGCTCTTTTACAGGTATTATATATTATAAATTGGATGAAGAAAGAACAGAATAATGAGTAAGAATGATATAGAAGTAGAACAGTAATACACTTGCTAACATCACCCTTTTTCTTGGGGCAATTATTAAGAAAAATAAAGTTATGTTACTTCCCTGAAAGAAGTGTAACACCATGACCATCGATATGATAACCAAGACAGTTGCTAATGACTAACAGGTAGCATGTACAGCGTGGATAAATATCTTCAGGTCACAGTTGACCTCAGGTTATTAAAGTCATGGAAAGCAATTTACAGATAGTGTAGACTACTTTATTCTTCAGGAGTCCTGAAGGCAGAGAGTAACTTATTTCCTGTGGCTACCAGCACTGAAGTGAGGGGGGAGGTGGGTACTCAAAAACGTTTCTGAAATCATTACCCTTGTAACCCTAGGATTCCAGACTATGAACTCCCAGGATTCTGAGGTAAGGTTTCAGGTTCTTTGAAGGCATCTAGTCTGCAGTTCTTTTGCATAGCAGCCCCTGCACACTGTACAGTGCAGGGCAGTTGGCTTGTCCTCATACTCTTCTTCCCTGTCCACAAACACATCACTCTTCTGTGTACATGATCATAGGGCACATCACGTCATCTCAAATAAGTGAATAAAATGAGTCTCTCAGATGCGTTTTGATGAAGACGGAAGGAACCAACAATGAATCTAGACAGGCAGAACCCACACAGATAATTGTACTTCACACTCCCACATCCAGAACAAAGACCCCTTGTAGTCGGAGGCTGCTTGTTTGTTCCCGGACACCCAAACCTGAAATAATTACAGAGAAACAGTATTAATTAAATCACTGCTTGATTTTTTTCTTAACTTGAAGTAATTTCTCCAATATTTGAGTGAAGGATAGGCAGTCATGGTGGTGCCTATCTTTAATCTGAGCATTCAGAATACAGAGGCCAGCAGGTCTCTGTGGGCTCAAGGCCCACCTGGTCCACACAGGGAATTCTAGTCTAGCCATAACTACATAGTAAGATACTAACTCAAAACAAAACCAAGTTGCACTAAATTTTTCTTCAAAGAAATCCTTGAGGTTGCACTTCTTTCTTACGCATCAATGATGTGGGATTCCACTCTGTATGCTGTGAATATGTTTTATTATATATAAAAAAATTTCTAGATTGGAATGGACAGAGGCAAGCACAGGTTCTTGGTAACAGCTTTGTCTTGGGTGAGCTCTGTTTGCTAGAGGCAAGCAAAGGTTCAGCTCCTTTAAGAGAGACTTCCTGATTCAACTTTAATGACAAAAACCTCAGAGCTCTTTTAAGAGGCTATGGCCACCAAACAATTAAAAGGTGTTTATGAGTGAGCCAGTATCAGGTTTTTTAGTGTTAGCATGGATCTAGAAACTCCACAGAATTGTGACAATAAACATGGCTCCTGCCAGTACATCAGTATTTTAACTTCACCCAGAATTCACAAGAGCTCGAAGAGATGAGATGAGGATGGAGAAACAAGGGAGAGGACAGAACATCACAAAGTCAAGATGTCTTAAGAGGAAAATGCAAACCCAAACATCACTCACAATACCAAAAAAATAAAATCAGATACTGGTGTGCTGTGATGAGAACAGACCAAGAGCAAAGACGGCATTCGATAGCATGGCTCTATCTGTGGAGATGGCAAAATGTTATTGAAGACCAAAGATGTTGCTTTCCTCAGTTCTCCTTATTAGTTTTTAAAAGTGTGAACAAAAGTACAAAGAGGGGAGGTTTGACTTAGGAAGGATACAGAGGGCGTTGTTTAGGAAATTTTAATATGGTAATTTTTATATTCATTGAAAGCATTTGGAAGATAATAGAGGAAAAAAAACTAAGTAAACCTTTGAGCTTTATTAGAATGTTTTCTACCAAGTAAGTACATAATAAACAAATAAGCTTATTAGTAATTATTTAGAGTTAGCCATTTTGTACATTAGAAATATCCTCCTGATAATTAGAAATGATCCATAAATCTTTAGGTTTTCAATTTTTTTTAATTGTAGAACTTGTTTTTCACTTTTACTACCTACATAAGCTGAATTCCAAAGAACATAAGCCTAATTTAATTGTGTTCATTGAATTCCAGTAACTAGATTTCACTGACTTTTCTGCTCCTATTTTTCAAAGGTTACTATACAGGACAGAGAGAGTCCCTTGACACTGATTAACCCAGCAATTAATTAGGGCCACTTTGTGAATCTTTGTGTTGAGTTTTGCGATATAGATTTAACTTTCCCATTAAAGCTTTCCCAATCTTTCTAAGCACCTGAAGGTGGTCCCCTTCTGCTTACAAATTCCAGCAATGATGTGAGGTCAGGTGTCCTGTGTATGTTACAACATCCCCATTAAGACAACAAAATACACCCAGTTATGGATCCTGCCTCTCAAGTTCTGATTCTTTCAGAATCTCAAAGCTTTGAGTCTTTGGAATGACCAAAGAGTTCTGAATTCTAGTATTTTTTTATTTTAATAAGCACAAAAAGCATTAGGTATCATAATGGCATTTTCAAACAAATTGTAGTTTAGCTGATTTCCTCTGGTTTTGCTTCACTGTTCCTCCCCAGCTTCATTTTTGCCCTTTTCTATCATGCCTAGTCTCCCTAGAAAAAGGACTCTATTTAAAAATAATGATAAATAAATAAATTTGGGGGAATTAAGATGATCAATGACGATAGGTGAGAGGGTATAAAACTGGATTTATATGACATTGTCTGAATATTTTAGAGAGCATTTTAGAGATGTTGGATCCCAAGTCTCCGTAACAGCATGCAGTCCCTAACATATTTCTCCCTTGATGAGTATTCCACAAGGGCCTGACAGACACACTGTGCTATAGGAAAAATTCAAAGACCCCAGCAGAGTCTTCTCTCTCCTTAGGCTCAGTTCATCCTACCTTCTTTCCCACTAACCCTGCATATGATTGACAAATGCTCAAGAAAGTCTAGTAACATACGAACATTAGACAGGCAAATGGTGTATGCTAATGGCCGGCAAAGGGTCATGTGTATCGTGGCCCAATACTTTTGGGAGTATTCCTTCAATGAACAAGAGCATTTTCAGGAGTGTTTTCCTTACTTCGAACTGAATTCTTTTCTGTCCTAAACACATGTCCTGATCCTGTTATTTACCATGGAACACAAAGAACAGGATACTCAGACTAGTGCCTGGGAGGCAGATCTATGTTCATTACAACCCTTGTTCTGATCTCTTTAGGAAGGTTCTGCTTTCTACATATGTTTGTGTCTCTTGACCACCATCCAGGGATGAGGCGATACTTTTCTATACTTGTCTCCCATTGGAGTGTGCATTAGACACTTCCATTGAATGTGCTCTGAGAAAAATTATCTAAAAGCAAACACCACCTAAAGGTACAATGAACATGTACCCTTTCATATTACTGAAACCAGATATGACACATTCATCTATAGAGACAACCTGATCTAAAGACTTCCTCTAAATTTACCAAATAAACAAATCTCGAGAGGAAAAATGTTTGTTTAATTTTTAGCATTAGCTTAGGATCTTATAGAGAGTCAACATTTTTATTCAGGTACAACAATGTTTTAAAACATGTTCTTTACATGACAAGGTAGTCCTCTGGGGGGCATCTACTTAATCATGATCCTGAGTATCATAAATGTGAGAGCTGGTTCCTATTTGGGTTAGAAGCCAGAACTCTATGAGGATGTGCATAGGAACCATGCTGAGCAAAACCTCCAGGTTTCATACTTCAAGATTTAGTTTGCAATAAGAAGTTTATGGGATTATGACACCCAGGATCACTTCAAGGCCATCACATTGATTTCTTTCTTCATATCACTCCCACACCTGAATAAACTAATTTCTGCCAAGATAGTAATTTAACAGAGGGCACAATCATGCAGTTCTGAGAGTATATTCATTTGAGCCAATCCAAAATACAATGGTTTCTTTTGAAATGGTTACCTCTGAAGGAACACACATTTTAGACCTCTTAGGGATCTCTCATCAAATTTCATCTTAAAATAGTTTCTACATACTATTAAAAATAGTATATTATCAGCTGGGCGGTGGTGGCACACGCCTTTAATCCCAGCACTTGGGAGGCAGAGGCAGGCGGATCTCTGTGAGTTCAAGACCAGCCTGGTCTACAAGAGCTAGTTCCAGGACAGGTTCCAAAACCACAGAGAAACCCTGTCTCAAAAAACCAAAAAAAACAAAAAAATAGTATATTATCATAGATAAATCCATTATAGTACTGAAATTTCCTGTTTCTTTTTTCTTGAGTTCTTCAAACAATACTTTTTCCTACTGTATGTTATCAATTAGAACTTAATTTACATCAGATACACTGTAAAAGTAGGATTATATAGATTTTTCAGGTAACAGTATAGCTTTCTAAAACTAAGAAAACTGCATTTCTTATAAAATTCATTTGATCATCATACAATGTATACTTGAAGATTGGACTGTCTCCAGAGTGCAGAAGTTAATCTTGTAGAGAAAGATGACATCAAAAACCTAGAAGCAATTGTTACATAGATTTTCTCCAGTGGACCTGGGATAAGAAAAATATAAAGTACTAGGTTCTATACCCAGAAGACCAAGTAGAAACAACTAACCAAGGAAATGAATAAGCTGATGTGTTTTGTGTTTGGCAGGATTTGATATCCTCCTTTCTAACGTCAACAATGACAGAGGCTGTCATGAGAGCTAAACAGAGTCAAACGTATCCAGGTGGGAGTAGGGTAGTGTGAAGTCAAAGATGCGAGGTTTAGGTGTTCCCCTTGTTCAGGAAAGCTGGTGTAAATGAGTACAGGCTTCAGGTGGGAGTTAGTGAAAGGGTAGGGAACACATGGGAGAGAAAGTTCAAAAGACAAAAGAATCTCATGGGGAACACAGAGAAAGCAAGTAGGGACTTGAGCCTGTAACACCATAGGTAGGAGTCCCTTCTTTCTGACTGGAGAAGACCCAGAAAGAAGGACAAGGAGCAAGTGGGTGAAACATAAGACAAGCAGTAATTAGTGGGTAGTGAAGGGAAGGTGAAATGTCTGGGAAATGGATGCCTTCAGCAAGAACTGCTGCTGAACAGCAGCTCATCTGCAAGAGCACAGGTCATCTCAGTCCCTACTGAGCTCTGTGGTCCTGGGTAAGATACATGAGCTTTGGAGGGCAAAGTTCATTGCCCAACTATCCTTTGGTGGGATGTGAACAAAACTAAAATAGATTAAGACTGATTTTGAATATCCGTTGGTCACTAAGGTTGCAACCAACAGCGCATTCAGGACACAGGGAGATAACCTCAGCAAATGCCTTCTGGTTACCCCATAATATGCGGGGAGAGGAGGTGGGTAATGAACATTTCAGTCAGATCCTGAGACAAATGATCATATATTTTAAAGACCTTGACTGCTTCAATCTGTTAGTAACGAACTATGCCTTTTTTCTTTGTGTTAAATGTATATTTTCACTAAATAAACTCAAAATATTGAACTGTAATGTTTCAGGAATACTTTAGCACATTCTATATAACATAACAAACACTCTTAATTCCTTGAGGTCTTTGACATCAAAATGTAAGAGTATAGATTACACAGGAAGAAAATTCTCCTGTCTACCTAGTGTGTCTGATAGCAATTTTGGATGAAAAAGGGAAACACAGATAATAAGGTAGCTGCAGCAATCCCTAGTAGACAATTAAGGACTAAAACCAACCACAAGTTTAAGCAAGTCCAGGATGAAAAATGACCCTATTACTTTTACATCCACACTGTGCACCTGATGAACCAATTTTAATTAAAAACAGACACGGTCATATTTTCAAAGACTGTAGTAGAATCTAAGTAACTGCAAAGTTAACATAGACTGCAGAAATGAATTGAGAAAGCAGACCATTTGCTGTCCTGGAGGATCTTGTCTGTTTTCTGCTCCATTGAGCTTTTTTGAATGAAAGGAAAACATAAGGAGATGGTGTATATGTAGACACATTGCATCAGTCTGGTCACTGTCTTATAAGTCAAATGTTTCACAAGAAAAATAACTCCATGCCATTTAAATGTTCTTGGCCATACCCTTAGTTCTTTTTAACGTAAGCAGAAAACTATAAGGTTTTCTTCTATCTGTTGTGAGGCAAAGGCCTTTCTTTCCTTGGACTGTATCTCTTCTGTAAACTCTATAACACTATCTGTCCAGATGCCTTGCCACCAGGTGGGACCTCACTCACCCACTCCTATCTGCCCTACTGTCTTCCCCACTGCCCCTCTTGAAGCATCTTGTCTGCTGTTTGCATAATTTCTTGTGCTCTCCCCTAAGCCATGTACACTTCGGAAGGTACCCACGCTCCAGCACCCCAGAGTGATATGCAGGTGTCCCTTCATGGCCCATGGAAAGAAAGATAGACATGGGCCAAGCTGACCCCTTGCTAACATCCAGGCCTCCAAATCCAAAGTAACTAGTCAAATCTTTCCCTTAACTTATTGACTCTGCTCACTTGGAAGAGCTAGTGGAACCCTTATCTCCTTACTCTCTAGATTTCATATAGCAAGTGTTTTCTGGCATTCTGTCTGCCTCTTTTCCCTGAACTGTCCCCAGGGGCTCTGTCATAAGCTCCCTTCAGCACTGAAGTCACCTAAATGTTCAACATGATGTCACTGTTTCAGTGCATATGCACCTGGGTATTCTGCAGGGCCCACCTCTTCCAGCCACAAAGATAATGGGAAAATGCAAAAAGGGCCCATTATTTTCATAATCAAAAGGACTTATGCACATCATGAAACTGACACAGAATTGACACTGAATATGTAATGTGTGTGCACTCTGTGTATATAAAATATTTCAAATACCTGTCAGTGTTTCATGGTTGTATAATTGCATTTATACAAAAACTTTGACATTTATGTTTTAAAATAGCTCATTACACATATACAAATTACAAAGTATCTCCTTATAAATGTAAATAACAGTAAAATTTTTAAGTATGAAAAAGTTTTAAAAGTTCAAAAAGCAGTCACTACTTGAAACTTTTAATTTGGTTGGGAATACTGAGGGGGAATCCCTGGGAGAATGGAAAAGACAGACATAGCAGCGCATCTTCTTTCAGTGTGGACAGTTTCATGTCGTGTATCCAGTGGCATCACCTTCTTTTTATTTGGACGATAGTGCTAAAGAACCATGTAGAAGCAGCTTCGCCTTCAGAAGACAAAGAAAAATTTCAATTTAACATAATTTCCTTAAGAAACACGAGAGATCCAGCATTTCCCTAACACAGGAATTCCCTCTTAAGGAGAGTCAGACTTTCTCTTTCCTTCCTCATCTACTTCTTCCTTTATAATGAAGTCCCATTTTGCTCACGAAGAAGCAGATATCTCTCTATCCCAGGGACAACCCTGCCCAGGCCCAAAGAAAGAGCCCCATAAATGTATCCTGTTCCCCTCAACCCAAGAAAGTAAACTTAAGTGTCATGCCTGTGAGCTATGCACACATCCAGCTACTAGCACAAGTTAGGGAACATATGTCTTCTTTGTAGTAAAATTATATGACCTCACAAGGATAAACACGATTACTCTATGCCTGGCCTACCACATTTTGTCTGTTAATGCAGCCTTGAAGTTTCTTCACAGGCTTCCTCCTTCTCTGGTGAAACTTTTGACACTGAGGGAATACAAATGCATAATCCCCAAAGCTAGGGAGGGTGAACTCAGAAAAAACCTTCTAGGATGGATCAGAACTAATCTTGGACATGTGTTGGAGAAGACCAGGCATACAAGTGTGAGGTGAGACATCTAGCTGAGAGAATAAGTATAGACAATGGCAAGTAATGAAGAGATACTACTTTCTGAAGCCTTCACTTCCAACTGTTGCTAGTTTAATTCAAGATTGAGTATGTGAGGCCCAGTTTGTACTTTCCCTAGTCAAAGAGCAATGGATGCTTTTTGAAACGGTTAGCATATGTCTCTGTGAGTGCATATAACACACACACACACACACATATACATATATATGTATGTATATATATATATGGACTACAAAATGAATGAATCAGCAGATAGAACCAAATATCAAATACAACTATATAGATCATACTACATACTGAGTATGAGCATCTGGCTTTTTGAATGTCCATGTGTTTGTGTGTGTGTGTATGTGTGTGTGTATGAGTGTGTGTGTATGTGTGTATCCATGTATGTATTTGAGTTGATGTATTTGCATATTTGTTTGTATTTCTGTGTGTGTATACTTCCCTTTTATATACATAGTCTGTGTGAATTTGTTGTTGCATGTTTGTGGTGTGTGTGCATATTTCTTTGTGTATGCACATTGGTATACACTTGCCCATGGAGTATATGAATTCCTACAGAAATGTTTCTTCTACCACCTACAATCTAATGGGTAAAAGAACATGCCAAATAGTGGCAAGGACAATGTAATTAAATGAGGCCAAGGATTACCTGGGAGTAAGAAGCAGTGGAGAATGGGAGAACCTCTTATAGAATGGAGAACTTGTAGTAAGTAGTGCAAAGGACCTACACACATGAATGAGAATTGCAATCACAAGTAAGAGAGGGGTTCCTGGTCTGGGATCTGGAGCAATTCTCATGATATTGTGGAGCAACAAGACATAAGGAAGACTTAGCCATGGTGCCACTCCTCCTGCATGCAACAGATGCATATCCTTATATCACAAGAGCATCAAGAGACTCTAGAAAATTGGGAGCACAGACCAGTTGTTCCTCTAAACACAAATACCAGTCTTCACTTCTAGATATATTGAAATTGTGCTGTCATAATAATTCTTAGGGAGAAAGAATTAAGAGTATCCAAGAGCAAACAAATTATTCAAGACTGAAAATTAGATGATTGGATTGATGGAAGGTATCTAAAGGGAGTCCTTTCAGTTCTTGAAAACGTACGACCAATGTGTATCTGGCCCACAGTTACTTCCATGCATAAGTAGAGCTAGGCAATGACACCTTGAAATACTGACTACCACCCTGACCGGCCCAGGAGGAACAATATAAATAAAGAGAAAATCCCAAGCAGAGGGTGAATAAATGGTATTAGATGATCGCACCCCTGCCTACCACATCACAGCATTTCAAAGGTTGTGGGTGAATGACATGATTTTAATTTTAACTTGAAGACTGGGTTTGAGGCTCTAATTTTGGTCCAGGTGTTTTTCACTCATGCTAGAGCCCTGCCTTATTCCTTCCCTAGCCCAGCATTCTTAGAAGGGACTTTTCTCTCTCCCACATACTTCCTTGTTCTGTGCATCTTGGATGTAGTGAAGAAAATGGGTAAACTGTCACAGGCATTGACTGTGAGCCTCCCCTTCCTGGGGTCTCAATCCTAGAAGAGCAGAGGGCCCAAGCCACTCTCTCTAGGGCCTCAGTTTTGTTCCTAGAGTCGGCCCTTCCCTCCATCATGAACTACCTGTCCTTAAGTAAATTACTCAGTCTCAGGGACATATCTCCATACAGTGTATCTATGGAGGGATATTCAGTCTGTTGCTATTTGTGTTTGGATTCTAATTGCAGAGCTTGTAAAGCCATTTGTTTCTACAGTGACTAATGTTTGCATAATCCTAACATGCTGCTCTGTCTACACCAATGACATACAGACAAAGAATAGAAGACATGTTTATGATAGGAGAATGGAATATGAATCTTTTAAATCTTAGCAGACATGAAAACAATGTGTTCAGCAGGCTAGAGAAATGCGGTAGGAGGTAAGACTGCTTGCTGCTCCTCCACTGGGGCAGAATTTGGATCCCAGCACCCACTCAAAACCACCTGTAACTATAACTCCAAGGGATTCAATGCCCTTTTAGCTTCCATATCTACACAGAGATACATAAATAAGATGAAATAAATATTTTTCAAATGCCACAATGAGTAAAAGAATCAGAAAGACATGAGGTAAAGAGCAGAATGAAGGTAGTGGTGTCTTCAGAGTTCATAGTATTAACTCAAAATACATGGATGATATTTGTACATAGATGATATGAAATTATAAATTATGTTTTCTGAAGAAATAATATGTGTGGGGTGGAGATAATTTTATTCATATTTTAGGCCTCTTCTAAATTATTATTTTAATCATATAAACAAAGTATCTTTATTTAGCATTTGAAATAAGTTACCTCAAGGAAAGACAATTTACAATGACTTAAAGATCACAATTGATGAAGCCAAAGGAGAAATGAGACACCAGGTTTCAGAACCTTGCTTGACATTACCCAGAAATTGACAGGGCTGATGACCTGGGGTTTAACAGTCTGGTTGCCGTTTGTGGGAGGACAGAGATGACTTAGTTCCTCTTTGAAGGAAGGGAAGAAAAAAAAAAAAAAACACCTGTTAGTTTGGCAAGGGAATGAGCATAGGAGCTGAATAAACAGTGGGTGGGACTGGTCACTCGTTTTCCGAACCTCACCAGTACAAGGCAGTTGGCTTTATCAATATGCCAATTATGTAGACTCAAAAGGATGTTAAGATTATGTAAATATTATTTACTGTAGATCCAAATGGTTTAGCAAGCGGTGCAATTAGACCCATGTGTAAAAAGCAACAGACATTACCCCATTCCTCCATAGGTGCACTGTATGGAGACAAGTCCCTGGGGGCCTAGTAATTTACTTAAGAAGAGCAGGTGGTTCATGTTGGAGGAAAGGGCATACTCTATGAAGAATGCCAATGTTTCAATTACAATTGATTGTAGTAATATGTTTCTTCTGCCTGTGTGTGTGTGTGTGTGTGTGTGTGTGTGTGTGTGTGTGTGTGTTTCCTCTGGTTTCTTGCAATTTCCAATGTTTAACAGACAGCTCAGAGATTTTGTTCTGCAGTTTGTCTCATTAGAATCAGGAGGACAAAGGTTTGAGAGGCTGCCCAACTCCACAAGATCTTTAGACCCTTCATCCCTTTCATATTAACACCAGAACATTCTCATGGATCCAATCTGACAGCCTGAGATCTAATAAAAATTAGTGGCTCTGTGCAAACCTCAGTAGCACAGGTAATGTAGGAGATGCCAATCACTTATCGTTAACATTTTTAATGAGATCCCTGAGTTATAGCTGAAAAAAGGAAATATTTACACATACTGAAATACCTATAGCAGAAAAACAGAAATGTTTACACATGCTGAAATACCTTAAGTGAGAAGGTTATGAATTTTTCCTAAAACTGCCCTGTATACTCAGAACTTAAACACTAAGCACAATAATAACAACAATGCTTTGTGTGCGGGCACCTAGGGAAGTTAAAAATTGGATGAGGCAATGACCATCGTTATGAGGTGATAAATACGCTCTTGGAAAAAGAAAACTCAACAAAGAAAACTTGCATCAGCAATAGCTAGATGTTAAAAACACATAGGACTTTAAAAGACCCCTTAAATCTTCAGAACCACACTGTCCTAATGTATATATTTAAATAAATTTGCATAGTCATAAGCCTTAAAGAGATTCTTCATAACAATATGCTTTATTTATTCCCCAACTTCTGGCTGAACATGTCTCTGTTGGAAGCCCAGGCTCGGAGGGAAATGGAATACTGCTTATTCAGAGGCTGTTTGAATCACCTACTGCAGAGTGTTATTATGCAAGATAGATTGTGCCAGACACAGTATTGCACCATGAAGTTAATCCACAGAAGTGGCTTTCAAAAGAGAGGGAAATAATTCTTAGTTACCCAGAGTGGCTGTGCTACTGCTTTTGAGCCACTTTTCCTCTCATGCAAGCAATGCTTTCTTTGGAGTACTTGCAAGGGCAGTGAACTCAGGCCAGAGGTACAAGCAAGCCACGGGTGGGCTTTAAAACCCCAGGAGCCATCAGAGAGACAGAAACATCCAAAACAAACTGATGCAGACTGAAGAACACATGTTTATTTATCAATCTAAACAAAAAGTCAAAGGGAAAATGTAAAGGTATTGAAATAAATTTAAATCCAACCCTGAGAAGTTTCACTTATACTAGAATATGGACTCAGGATATCCAGTAAGTGGTTACACACCTTATAGAAATTACAAGCAACTTAATTTCAAACACACACACTCACTCATTGAATGCATCTTATTTTTCTCTATATCTCTAAGGCAGCCTGCCTTATCTGGTACCTATACTTGTGCTTGGCACTAACTTGTCTCTAGGATGAAACTGAGGTCAGAGCTGGCTAAGCATTTTTTGGAATTCTGCTTATAGATACTTAATAACGGCTATATTCATTAATCAGTTATTTTGAGCCAATATTTACAAAAATAGTTCAGACTTTATGACTCTTCTTCTCCTGTAGATAGTAGATAGATCCCAAATACACACACACATGTGTGTAGCTATATAGGCACTATTATATAATAATCCAGTGGCATTGTTTGTTTACATTCACCTACAACACTTAGCACAAAACTAAAATAATAAAAGTCAAAATATACAGTGTGGCTTAAGGGTCACCTTATTCCTCTGTGAAGGAGTCAGGAGTAGTGCTATCACAAAGGACCAATCCTGAAGCCATCACATGGTCTTCTCTCATTTACATTGTCTGATTTCCCCATGGCAATATTAAAATTTAGCTGTTTCTCGCTGAACTTTACTTCTTTCTGGAATTGGTGTCATTAAAGGTCAAATATGTTTCTGGATTTCTGACCTTGACCTGTAATTCCTCTATTGTCATCAATGATGTACTAAACATCTGAGACAAGCAATTAAAAAGACAAAAAAAAGGATTTATATTAGATCAAGTATTAGAGGTTTAATTTAGTGGTCATTGACTTTACATTGGCCCTACAAAGTTCACGACAGTGAAAGGCTCTTCTCTTCATGGTCTCAGGTGGCAGGCAAGGACAAACCTGAGACACCAACATCTCATTCAAGGAAGTACTCCCAATGGTCTAACTTGCTTCCACTAGCCCTCACATCCTAGCAGTTTGCATCATGTCCTAATAGTACCATAGGCCAGAGACTAAGCCTTTTAGCATATGGGCATGAAGGGAACAATTATTCATACTATGTCAGCAGTTAATACGGAAAATTTTAGGGAACACTGTGAGAGAAATCAAAAATTGTTAGGAAATATAAAAGAAACTATTCAGGAAACACACACAAGCAATAGTTTGGGTAAGACTTCATTATACCAAAAATAATTGTGATGCAGTTACATTTGACAGCATGCTCACAGATAAGACAAAAAGTGCTAATTATAAATTACTATATCTTTGCTAAATCCCCACTCTTCTAGTCCTAAGGCCTTTTCTGAATGGTTTTAACATTTAATGCTGTCACTGAAGATTTCTTAACCAATGACAAGAGACTGGAAGCCAAAAATAAACTTGAAGAAGATGCACCTCTACTTCTGACGGGGTTAAATCCTAACAAGCCCATGAAATATCAAACATGACTGACTCAACATGGACTGAATCTGTCTAAGCTGTGCAGCATAGAGCCTAAACCAAACAGACTCTGTCTCCCTGAGATTCTGTAGCACAGCACTGCCCAGCATCACAAGAGGGGATGATGAACTCATAGAACAAGGTCAAAATTCAGGGTCCCACATTAGTTTCTGTGAACTCTCAGCAACCTTTACACCATTATAATGTCAAAAACATAACCATCTTGTTAAAAGACATCTTTGTATATTCAGTTTGCATGGCATTCATTAAATTTAAAGAAAATATCATCATTACAAACTGTATTTCCAGACATTAAAATCTGGGGAAAATTCCACCTTTGAGGTAAATGTTTCTCCAGCCATGTGATGAACCCCATGGGACAAAGCCTCTTGGCAACTTCCTGACAGCATAGGTTTTCATTAAATAAGATGCAATCTGTCTAAATGTGAGGAGAAAGGCAGAATGGAGAAAAGAAGGAATAATGAAGATCCTCATGCTGATGGAACTGGCTCTGTTGAGGCCATGCCTCCCTCAATGTAGTGAAGGAGGCTCTCCATCCTCCCCTCCCACTTACTCTTGATAAAAATGCTTTTCTTGGCTCCTTTAACTCCCAGATCAAGCCCACAGATTCCAACTAGATTGAGTTCAGTATTGCAGTGGTCAAAGACACTGGAAAAGATTTATGCTGGGAGATAGGGGAAAGGAAATGGAGAAAGAGCTATGGTACAGGGATTATCACAGAGACAAGGTGTGTGTGTTTGTGTGTGTGTGTCTGTCTGTCTGTCTGTTTGTCCATATGTCTGCCTGCCTGCCTGCCTGCCTGTCTGTCTGTCTGTCTGTGTGCTGACCCATCCTGTGAAAGGCAGTGGAAAATTAAGAAAGGATCTGTGGCCACACCTGACTCTGGGAACCAAACTTAAGATTTGAAATCAATGAAGCACAAGTACTGCGATGTTTCTAGTTAATGAAGTGCCTCCACAATCTTAGGAAATTTGATGTCATTTTTTTTCCTTTCCCTAAGCAGAATCCCATAAACATTTTCCAAATTATCTTTTCTAAGAATTTTTATTTTACTAGTAAAATACGGTGACGCCCTGACTAGTATACATTTTGGTATCAAAGAAGACATGTTATGATAATTGCATTCTAGTTGTTAATAACTAGACATAAATACATGTATATTGGAACTATTCTAAAATATATTAGGAAGCAAAAAGTTCAAAAAGAAACAATTTCTCTTACTGTTTCTCATTGAACTTGGATAATGATATACCACATCAATAGTCTCACCATTTGTCAAATGTGTTTAGAAATTGAATCTTTTTCATATTGCTTCAGTATGGAATAAGTCAGAAATATTGAATTGTAGGTGTGTTCTTGAGCTCTGACATAATAGAGGTACTGGCCATGGCCAACTCTTCAGGAAGCTCCAACTTTACTCAGTGATGGAATGGCCTTCAGTTTTGTGGGATGGTACTCATTAGTTCTACCAAAACAGATGACTATAACTTTGTTAGAACTCATGGAAATCCTGCAACCTCATCACAGATGTTTCTAACCAAGACCTCATCTACAGATGTGTGTGAACAGCATCCTTATATAGTTATGGAGGAGGTAGTTGAGAAGAAGCATGCATCTGAGGGAGAAAGAAGACACAACATGAGCAAATTATGATGTTGAGTAAGACGCTAGAAGGTCCATCCCTCTCTGACTTTGTAGTTGTAAAAGGTAAAACAGTCCTGTTTATAATCTTTCCCAATGGAAGGAACACGTGGATCTGTTTTCACGGAGAATATGATCCTGAAAGGGAGCACAGCTCTTTTGGAAAGAAATTCTTGACAGCTCACTGGGCAGGATTTGACAAAGACTGCTACTGGAAAAACAAAGCAATAATGGTCCTGCTGTGGGTGTGGTGTTTCTCCCGAGGGTCCATGTGCTGAAGCATCTTTAAGCATCAGGGTCTAGGGGAAGGAGACTGGGTCTTAGAAACACTCTTAATTAATGGTGGTTTTTCAGAATAGGTTAGGGCTCATAGGAGTAGAGTAATCCAGACCTCTCCCAGATCACCTTTTCTGCAATATTTTGCACATTTTCCTGATAGCTGTCATGAATTAATGAAGCCAGTAGTTCCTACCTAGGCCAAAATGATGAAGAAGTCCAAACTTGATTTCCAACTTCCCAAACTGTGATAAAATAAATCCTTTAACCTTCTAAAGTACCTAGGTTGGGTACATACTAATACATAAAATAGAGTAATGCAGATTCCCAACAAAAACTTACTCTGAGAAAAGGTAGGTGGATAAGTGATCAGAATAAATGTCATGGTTCCCAGCTTCACATCCCACAAACCTAGCATCCTTCCAGGTGATCCATAGGCAGATGAAAAGATTAAGGAGCAGGATTCTGGTAGGTAGCCTGCCCATTACACTACACACTATCTGTCATTCTCTTTCTCGTTTTTATTGCCATTCTCTCTCTCTCTCTCTCCTCCCATCTCTCTCTCACACCCATGCATACACACATACACACAAAACTCTCGTGCACACAGTTTTCAAACACTGCCATAAAACTGCATTAATTAC
Source organism: Chionomys nivalis (assembly GCF_950005125.1). Classification (NCBI taxonomy): domain Eukaryota; kingdom Metazoa; phylum Chordata; class Mammalia; order Rodentia; family Cricetidae; genus Chionomys; species Chionomys nivalis. Next base: position 29,188,291 of record NC_080091.1, read on the forward strand.
ATCTCATTGACTCTCAAAAACCAGAAGTCTTTGCATGCAGTGTGGATACTACATCCAATTTTATATATTTACATCAGATCATATCTGACTAATGTAATTTCAAGTTGTTTATAGCTGTAAAATCTGTGCTACTATTTACATTGTGTTAAATGTTTAATTCACAAAAGTGATTATTTTCCCAAAATAGTACATTAAAACATAAAAGTAATTCTGAAATTAATAAGTAGTTTTGTATAATTTCAACAACACTTAATAACAAAGAATTAGCAGGTGTATTAGGGTTCTCTAGAGGAACCGATCTGGAATTTATTAGAATGGAAGAAAGGCTTGCAGTCTGTAGACCATCTAGTGCAACAATGTCTATCTACCAAGGGAAAGTTCAATAATCTTATAGCTGTTCAGTTCACAATGCTGGATGGATGTCTCGTCTGGTCTTCATTATATGCCAGAACCTTGAGTAAGCAGACCCAGATGCCAGTGAAGGAACAGACTTGCCAGACAAAGTGAAAGTAAAAGGCAAAGAAGATATGCTACCTTCTTCCATGTCCTTCAGACATAAAGCTGCCAGTGGGATGGCTCAGATGCATCTTCCCTCCTCTAAAGATCCAGACTGAAAGTGCGTCTTCCCATTTTGAATGATTTAATTAAGAAAAAAAATCCCTCATAGGTCTACTCGGCTCCTTCAGTTTTAGTTAACCAGATGTTGTCAAGTTGGGAATAAAGAATAGCCATCATAAGTTAACCCTTTGTTAACTTGAAACAATCATATTTCCATATGCATTGCTTAAATTCCAAATAAAAACAATAATCAGTTTATATTATGCCTAACATTATAACTATCCCACACATAATTGAAAAAGTATTATATCATTAACAAAGTCATAAATACACCTAACATTACATAACTATGCCACATACAATTGTGAATGTCCTAATTATGTTTAACCAGGTCATAGTTATGCCCAATATGATATAACTATCTCACATACAACTAACTGGAAATACTTTATGAAATTAGAATAGGTGGCAATATCCCTTGGACAACATTCTTTTAGTGTCTCAAATATAAATATGATAGCCATTCATATTCTCTAATTGATGATAAAGAAAGAGAGAAGAGAAAATATCTGTATAAAACAGATATACAAATATCTGCATAAACACCTTTTGACAAAATATGACAGAAACACTTAGGTCAGTTATAATCCTCATTTCTGCTCTGCAACTGTTCACGTGGCCTTCACTGGTATCTATAACTGCCTTTCTCTACTCCCCTTTCTGTATTTCCAACATCCTCAGAAAGCACATCAGCAAGTCTTGATTCTTCCTGGAGGAGAGACTTGCACTTTCATTCTGGGAACGTCTAAGCACTTTATCATCCCTCCTGGGTTAGGCTGTTGTAGTTTCCCACTGACTGTAATCCCAGGACATGGGCTCACCAAGGGACTCCTTAAAGGATTTCCTGCGCTCTAGACAGAATTTTTCTTACCCCCGTTGTGAAAAAACAATCTCATTTTCCTATGGTAATATGACTCAACCACTCCTCCTAACACTGTTATTCGCTTGTTGAAGGCATCAGCAGCCCAAAATGTCAAGGGGGAAACCTGAGCTTCCAATTCAATGGAATGTTTGTTATGTCTCCTGGCAGGAATGCTCACTCCTCTAGGCCACTACAAGGTAAGGTCATGGGAACAAGAAGCAACTTCCCTAGTAAGTTGTTAGGGGTAATATCCATTGGAAATATCCTCTTGATTCCTGGACCTATGAATACTCCCTATGGGACAAATCATATCTTCCACAGGATGCTGATTCAAACATATACCTCCTTCTGAAGAACCCTGCTCCAGCACTCCATGCTTCTTCGATTTAATCGGTGCTGCCACTGTGTCTTCAAAAGATCATTCCATCTTTCTATCAGGCCAGCTGCTTTAGCATGGTGGTAAACATGGTAAGACCAATGGATCCCATGATAATGACCATTGGCCCACGGTCAAACTTCTCTGGTTGTCAACTGAATTCCTTAATCAGAAGCAATACTATGTGAAATACTATGGCAGTGAGTGGATAAGGCATTCTGTAATTTATGGATTGTGGCTTTGGCAGAAGTATTACATACAAGAAAAGCAAATCTATAACCAGAATAAATATCTACTCTAGTAAGGACCAAGTGTTGTCCTTTGAATGAAGAAAGTGGTGTAATGCAATCAGTCAACCTGCCACCATGTCACTGGTGGGTCACCACAGAAAATGCTACCATATCTGGGCTTGGTGTTAATCTCTGCTACTAGAAAATCTGGCACTCAGTGGCAGCTGTAGACTGGTCAGCCTCTGTGAATGGAGGGGCATATTGTCTAGCCCATGCATGACCTCTTTGTTGGCCATCATGGCTAATTTGGTACTGGGCCTACTGGGCAATGATGGGAATGGCTAGGAAGAAAGCTCACTGTCCACATATAAATCATCCTATTTACTTGATTGTTCGATGCTTCCTCTTCTGAAGCCACCTTTCAATGAACATTTACACAAGACACATGTATCTTCACATCCTTTTCCCACTTGGAGAGACCAATCCACATATTTGTTCCCCATTTGTCTTCCTCACCAATTTCAGGTATTAAATAAAAACAGAACACAAAAATTTATAAGAACAGGAAACTTAATTCTTTAAGACAGGGTTTGTCTCTGTATCCAAGGCCGGCCTCAGACTTGGAATCCTCCTACATGCATCTCTCAATTTTGGGTGTATAGGCCTGGGCTACTAGTCCTAGCTTGGCAAGTAAATACTTTTCTGGGAAAAACATATCAGAGAAATGAGCAAGAAACCCACTAAGTACCATGCCAGATTTTACCACCCAAGTACCCATGGTAATTTCTGGTATTTCTGACAGTTTGTTGCACTGAAGTAAGTCTTTACTGAAAAGTCTCCTCTTACCTGTGTCCATGGTCTCTATAAGTAGCCCAAATGATCAGTTATTGAATCTTTAGTTTATTTTACAAACTTTAGGAATAAATTGGAAAAATACAGAATATCAAAGAGTTATCATTGAGAACATGCCTGTATTCTAAGTCAGGCATCAGAGCCTTGTCTTATGGGGAGAGTATAATGAATGCCTTCTTTCTACATTAAATGGGGAGGCTGATAATTAGGTTTCACAGTATGTTTTAATTATGCTAAATATTGTCACACTACCACTCTTTTATTCCTTCATATATATCTAAAAATCACCACTTTGGGTAGCAGTAAAAGCACTTAGGGTATTTCATGAATAATGAAAATTTGAAAACCTGTAGCTTGTGGACTGGAAGCAGTACTCAGGGGGATTTTTGCCTAGCGTGTGTGCAAGTTGAGAGCAAACAAGAGGAATCTCTTATGTTCACTTCTATAAAGATGTGCTGGTCCTCTATATTGTAAAAAAGAATTGGCACATGCCCATTATAAATAGCTCAACATGTACGCATGGGCAATGATTTGTTCTGAGTTAAAGTCCCTAAACACAGATGTCCCAGGAGATGTCCCAAGGTTGCTGCCAGCAGAAATCAACTACACCCAACATTTGAAAGTTTGCCTGGGCCCACCAAACACAGAGAACGAGAAGAGAGTGTAAGGCACTATGAAAGAAGCACACACAGTGGCTCAGAAATGTGGCTTACCATCTCTGACCAGAGGCACAAGAACAATTGATTGCCTTTGCATCCCACCCCTCCCAAACTTTGTAGGCTAGAGGTGAATTCTAAGACAGCCTTTTAAAAGATATTAATCTTCTGCTTTCCTACAAAACTGGCTGGGCTCTCTGAATGAAGAACTTAGAAGATTCAATTCCATTTCTACTAAATGGCCTTCAAGGCAAAGCTTTGGTATTTTAGTTACAGTGTTTTTAAAGCTATAAGAAACATCACTCTATGGGACACGGCAATATCCAATTAATGCCTAAAGATGAGGCGCTGATGGATGAAAGAGAAAGTTGTGTTGTAGGAGGCCGCTTGTTAGTTCCTGGCTGCTCAGCCCAGAAATAATCACATGGAAAACATATTATTTACAATACTTTTTGGTCAATAGCTTAAGCATATTTCTGACTAACTCATATCTTAAATTAACCCATCTCCATTAATCTGCTTTTTGCCACGAGGCTGTGACTTACCGGGTAAAGTTCCGGGGTCTGTGTCTGGTGGGGGGGGGGGGCGCTACATGGCTTCTTTCTCTACCTTCTTTCTCCCAGCATTCAGTTTAGTTTTCCCCACCTAACGAAATTCTGCCCTGCTATAGGTCCAAAGCAGTCCTTTATTAACCAATGGTATTCACAGCATACAGAGGTGAATCCCACATCAAAGGCTGGAAAGAGGGGAGGAAATTTCTACTTCCTCAATCCATCCCAAGTCTCTGATGATGAGAGTGTGTTCTAGGCCTAACTGCTGTGCATGTGAATATGGCCCTGAATGGCACATGTAGGTGGGTTCTTCACCTGGAAAAACACTGTTGCATTCAGAGTAGGAGCTGAAGACAGCCAGGTATGTGACTCAGATGCTATGTGGCAGCCAGTAATAGAAACAATTACAATCTGCCACTTTGCACTGTGGATCAACAAGCACTGATCCAATACTGCAGGAATCTCTGTAAGCTTAGAATTTAGATAGAGTGGCTTTTTAGAAATAAATAATTCTTGAGTCATAAATAATCCAAGTGTTTCCTGAGGGAGAAAAATGGATACTTCAAAAATTAAGTATTTGGAGGCTCAGAAGCTAATCAAAATTTTTCCAGGGACATGTGCTTCTGCAAACTTTTTTTCCCATTCTTTTTCTTTTTTATTGTTTTTATTGAACTATATATTTTTCTTCACTCCCCTCCTTTTCTTTCCTCTCCCCTTCTACCCTCTCCCATGGTCCCCATCCTCCCAATTTACTCAAAATATTTTGTCTTTTTCTACTTACATGTAGATTATATCCATGTATGTCTCCCTCAGGGTCCTCATTGTTGTTGAGGTTCTCCGAGATTGTGAATTATAGGCTGGTTTTCTTTGCTTTATGTCTAAAAGCCATTGATGAGTGAGTACATATATGATATTTGTTCTTCTGGGTCTGGGTTAGCTCACTCAATATGATGTTTTCTAGATGAATTCATTTGGCCACAAATTTCAGGATGTTATTATTTTTTTCTGCTGTGCAGTACTCCATTGTGTGATGGAGGAGTTACTTCCATTTAATAAAGAAACTGCCTTGGCCCATTTATAGGCCAGCCCTTAGGTGGGTGGAGTAAACAGACAGAATACTGGGAGAAAGAAGCCGAGTCAGGAGTCGCCATGATTCTCCCACTCCAGACAGACGCAGGTTAAGGTCTTTCCTGGTAAGCCAGCTCATAGTGCTACACAAAATATTAAAAATGGGTTAAATCAATATGTAAGAGCTAGCCAATAAAAGGCTAAAACTAATGGGCTAGACAGTGTTCAAAAGAATACAGTTTCTATGTAATTATTTCGGGGCATAAGCTAGCCATGCGGGCGGCTGGGTGCCGGGGACACAGCCCCGCCGCTCCCATTTTCAACAGAGTGGCGCCCCACGTTGGGCGCCACTCTGTTGTATTATGGATTGTGGGGCTGTGTCCCCGGCACCCAGCCACCCGCATGGCTAACTTAAGCCCCGAAATAATTACATGGAAACTGTATTCTTTTAATCACTGTCTGGCCCATTAGTTTCAGCCTCTTATTGGCTAGCTCTTACATATTGATCTAACCCATTTTTAATATTCTGTGTAGTACCACGAGCTGGCTTACCAAGAAAGATCTTAACCTGCATCTGTCTGGAGTGAGACAATCATGGCGACTCCTGACTCAGCTTCTTTCTCCCAGGATTCTCTTCTGTTTACTCCACCCACCTAAGGATTGGCCTATCAAATGGGCTAAGGCAGTTTTCTTTATTAGTTAACCAATGAAAGCAACAGATAAGATACAAGAACCACCTCCATCAATTGTGTAAATGTACCACATTTTCCTTATTCATTCTCTGTTCGAGGGGCATTTAGGTTGTTTCCAGGTTCTGGCTATGACAAATAATACTGCTATGACCATAGCTGAGCACATGTCCTTGTGGCACAATTGAGCGTCCTTTGAGTATATACCCAAAAGAAGTATTCCTGGGTCTTGAGGTAGGCTGTTTCCTAATGTTCTGAGAAATCACCACACTGATATACAAAGGGTATATACCAGTTTGTACTCCCACCAGCAATGCAGGAGTGTTCCTTTTACCTCACATCCTCTCCAGCATAAGTTGTCATCAGTGTTTTTTTTTATCCAAAGTTGACCAAGATGTTCTTTTTAAAATTTTTTTCTATACCTATTTATTTATGGGGGAGGGGCTGTATGAGTATACATGTGCCATACTGCAGATGTAGAAGTAAGATAATTGGAAGGAATCAGTTTCTCTCATTTCTATCTTGTGGTCTCTAGGGATTGAATTTAGGTCCTCAGGCTTGGCAGCAAATGCTTTAATCCACTCAGCCATCTCACCAGCACAGATACAGTCTTGCAAAGACACAAAGAGCATTCATATGCTAGATCCAGTTTTCCTCAGCTCCCAAGTCACTTTCTCACTTCTTTTTAACACCACCTCCTAACTCTTCATGCAGTTACATTCACATTAAACATGATCTATCCTTGGATCCCTGGAGACTGGCAAGAGGTACAAGCCAGAATTTCTTCACTGGAGAGCGGCTCCTTAAATATTGTTAAAACCCATTACCCCTCCACTTTCACACACACACACACACACACACTTACCACCTAATTTTTACCTGTAAGATCACATACAAGCTTCAGAATTTAAATGATATGTTATACACGCTTAATGATTACTAAGAGTATATTTTATTAACAGTTTTTACTTAAAATCCAATTCCTCAAATGAATAAACTGGTATTTAGCATTTCCTCTTCTCAAGCTCACCTATATAAATTACCAAATATTAATTGTATCAAATTTAGATGTTCAGATGTAACTGCAGTCAAAGCTTTCCTTTGTTGGATAATTTCTTTATAAGAAAGAAGAAAGTTTTTTTCGATGTTTTGAAAAATGGGCTCTGAATAGAAAACCTTCAATAGAAAGTTGACAATTAAATCTGAAATACCTTCCTTCATGCCCTTTCTTAAAGGAAAACTTCATAAAGATCATGTTTATTTTCAGCTCTACTGACCCATGTAATGAAAACAAAAGTACCATTGTCTTCTTAGGCATGAAGTATTCTGAAATGTACTAAAACTTTCGCTCGCTTTCTTAGTTCAGTTTATTTCCCTAGGACAGTGGCTCTGCTAACAAAGATGTTAAGTCCATGTGGTACCCATGTTCCTTCTCTGCAGAGAAGCTCCCTGACACAAAAAGGCAAGCATCTAGTGCCTGCTATTTCCTCTGATGGACTTGCTCCAGTTTGCTGCCTGTTGCTGTTATAAACACCATGACCAACAGCAACATGGGATGGAACATGTTTATATTCTTTACATGTCCTGATATTAGTCCATCTCAGGAGGAAATAAGGACAGAAAAAGAAGCAGGGACCTGGAAGCAGAAACTGAAATAGAAACCCCCAAAAGAACACTATGCCCTCTCTTGCTTCCTCTAGTTGACTCAGCTGCTTTTCTAAAATGGTCCAGGTCCATCTACTTGGAAATAGCATTGCCCACTGCATGCTGGACCCTTATACATTAGTTAGCAGTTAAGAAAATGCCCCGACAGACATGCCCATAGGCCAGTCTGATGGAACTAATTCCTCCTTGAGGTTTCCTGTTCTCAGATGACACTAGTTTGTGTCAATTTGACAAAACTAGCTAGCACAGGAACTGACCTCCAGGTCATGTTTATGTCTGCAGAGGAAGTGGCACTATCAATGAGAAATAACACTTTCAGCAGAAGATATCAACAATTACTGTGCTCTACAGACTTAAATCAATTAATACAATATTTTTCAAATCAAGTTTTCACCTAAACATCACAATCACAAATTTCTCGAAACCTCCTTCTGTGAAATGTGTAAATAGTTTTATAACTAATACTATAGCAGGTGAACAGAAAGCAATTCTGTGTGGGGATGTATGGTGAGGAAAGTAGATCATCTTTCTAACTCTAAAGAAATAAGCCAGGCCTTGGTGAGAGGTAAGCATTTCTTCACAGGAGCTCAAATCTAACCCTAAGCAAGACTGTGGGTTGGAATGCCATCGGGACCCTGTTTTTGATGGTACAGACAGGTGCACCCATATGAATCTCGCTGTGCACAAGCAATTTCAGGATAAACTGGGAGAGGGAAACTGCACTGAAAACAGTGACCTCACTAGGCCTTGGAAAGGGTTTTAGAGTTCTCTAAACTCAATAAGGCCTTAAAAGAAAACACTCAAAGAGAAACTACCCCCAAGAGTGAAACAAGCAGGTACATTTCTGCTTTTAAGGAGAGGGCACTGGGGTTTGGAATGGAAGTGACACCACTTCATAATTGTTTTGAAGGAAAGCACAAATCCACTCTCAGGTCATTTTCTCCAGAGCCAGAGTTGTTGGAGCATGAGGTATTGAAGTGTATACATCAACACTAACCATAGGCTGCCTTAAACATAGGCTGCCTTAAATAAGGCTCTCTGGAAAGGTGCACTGTTATATGTCAGGCCAGCTCCATGGAGCGGGGCAAGAAGAAATGGCTGAGCCTCTACAGGTTTGTCACATGTGGTTCTCCAGAGGGGAACATGTGCTGGACAGAGCAGAGGGTGACTCAGACCTGAGGGGTGGAATCACTCCACATACTCCTTCTCCACAGACTTATGTAAGCTATTATCATGATTAAGATTTGGAAACATGCCTGCTTAAAATGAAACTAATAGACACTTACTTGTTAGTTAGTTTGTTTGCTTGGGTAGAGCTCAAGGTAGAAAACTGACAGTACCTGAGCAGGTACTCCATCCTAAGTTATACTCATCAACTGGGGACAAAATGTCCAAACACATGAGCCTATAAGGAAGCATTTCTCATGCACAATACATTTACTATCCAAGCAAAACATGCTCAGTACCTCCTGGTCATTTTTAAAACGTCTATAGTGGATAAATGGATACTATCTTTGATCACTTCCCAGAAGGATTACTCCTGAACATCAGTCACTTGTTCAGCACACCATTTTAACAGAGTTGCAGTCAGACATATACAATATATATGAATAAGTATATATTCCAGAGCACAACGCCTACCTTAATGCTCAGTTATAGGAAATATAGGTACACTCCTCTCCTGAAAATCAATTAAATATTATCATATCATATTAAATTTATTTTAAAATTCAGTTCATGTTTGAATTAAGAGCACAGTTTTATTAAGAAGCAAGTATCTATCTGTGTGTCTCTCATGTGTGTGTGTTAGAGAGAGAGAAAGACAGAGACAGAGAGAGAGATTGTAGATTTGGGTACATGGGGCGGTATGATGGTATGAATCTTTAGTTACCTATTGGAAAATATACTTTAATTGTTCTTAAATAAATGTCATAAGTCAGCTTGCCCTAGCATGAGGAATTATTTTAATCAGCTACAAAATTAAGCAAAGTTCCATATTTTAGCTATTCATTTCTTACTCTCATTTTAGATAATTCATCCATGATCCTCTGTGAAGCAAGGTTTTATTGAACTATCTTTGGACCTCCAGCACACATATAATGACATGGAGATTTATTACTACGAAAGCTCAGCCTTAGCTTAAGTGTGTCCCACTAACTCTTACAACTTAATTTAACTTGATTCTATTAATCTAAGTTTTATCATGTGGCTCTTTACCTTTCTTTAATCCTGTATGTCCAACTCCCATTGTATCTTGTTGTCATCTCCACCTTTCTTCTTCCCAGAGCCCTTTCTGTCCCTGGAAGTCCTGCCCAACCTCTTCCTGCCTAGCTATTGGCCATTCGACTCTTTATTAAAATAATCAGAAGGCACATAGTCAAATACACATCTTTACAACATAAACAAATATTCCACAACACCTCTGCTGTTAATGAATACCTTTACATTTCTGCCATTTGTGTGCCCTAGAAAATTGCCTCTGAAAGATGTTACTCAATTACAATGAAGGAAATAGTTATTGGGAATTTAGCAATCAGAAAAATGGTTGGGTAACAAAATTTGCAACAGATCAAAATGCTGAGACATGAGGAAGGAGTAGATCTTCCAACCAGTTGGTTCAGGGTTCATTACAGGAAATAAGGCAGAGAAGAGTAGGGGACTGAAGAGTGGTCAAGCTGCTGGTGTTTTGTACATGAAGTCCTTATTCTGTGACTAAATAAGAAAAAAATACATGAAGAGAAAACAGAGGTTTTGAATGAATTCTTTAAAATCTTTGAAATGATTTTCATTGTCATTTTAAATACTTTTATATTTTTATCTTCTTTTGCATAAGTCATACTGGATAAAGCATAGCCACCTAGCATTACAAATATACTATTATAGACATTTGTTAGAATATGAGAGCTATTTATTTTGTCGAATAAAAGGAGTATTTATCCAAACTCTTTGCTTATTTTATTTTATATTTAATTATGTATGCATCTTTCTGTGGGGGCTGCACATTAGTACAGGTACCAGTAGAGGCTAGGAGAGGGTAGTAGGTCACCTGAAACTGGCCTTACAACTGTGATCTCCCTGACAGATTCTGGGAAACAAAGTGCAGTAAGTACTATTAATCACTAAGTCATCTCTCCAGCTTCTACATTTATTACAATTACATATAATTACAAATCACATTTATATACAAGCTTAATTTAATTATTATTATGTATAGATGAATAGTAAATGTAAACCACATTTGAATTTTATTTATTAATATTATTTTACAAAGTCAATTAGATAATTTTGTAACTATAATTCCCCAATTCTCATGTGTATCAGACTTTAAGTTGATGTCACCTGCCTTTTAGCAAAATGATTCTCTTTAGTCTATAATCTACTATTACTTACCCTTAATATTTCTTTTGCATTTGTTTCTAATTGTTTCTTTAAACGCTATAAATGAAGCTATATCTTATTGTGTGATACCCAATGTGCTTCATAACTCTAAAGCATTTTGTACTCGTAAACGCACTGTGAAATAACCTCCTATTTTTAATTAAATGTATAATCAAAATCTGTAAATCTAAGGCCAAAATGACTGAAGAAAGTTTCCAGGTCACAACTGTAATAAATATAGTAGTCAGGCTTGTTTCCCAGGCTCCCCCCTGGGTCCATCTCTAGACTCTTTTTCTGGTTATGAACTCTCTGATGAACTGAGTTTTCAGGAGGACTCTTGCTTCTCTTCTTTGGGATTCAGTCAGTTTCTTTGTCTCTCAGTGCTCCAACGCTTAGTAATGCTGCAGTATACATCCCCTGACTCTGCCTAGACAAGGCACACATTTCCCCAGCTGCTAAAAGAATTTATAGCTGACAGCTCTCAGCTAAGTCCTCATTAGCCTCTCACTGCCTTCAGCTAAAGGAATTACCCAGAGCCATGTGCATCAGCAGTGATCGATCATGTGACCACATTGGGACGGCTGAAAGATCATCTCAGCTCTAGGGTGACATGTGTGATTTACTGAGAATTTGCTTAGGTTGTATTGACATTTGGACCTTTATCTGCTTTGTCTTACATCACTCTTTCAGGGACATAGACTCCAGATTTCTCTTCATGTGACTCCCTACATGGTAATTCCACAAGAGTCAGTATTTGGAAGCCAATTCTATAGGAAGAATTTGCTAGATTAAGATGGTGGTCAGACAGTGGAGCTGTAAATGTGGGACCCAAGAGATTTAGGAGGACATGGCTTCATGTCTTGCCATCATTAAATATCCCAAGGTCCCAAAAGTATCCATTATCAGCACCATTCATACCAAAAAAATTGACAGGTTTTCTAACTTGTCCAAATGCTTTCCTAGATATATTTCAAGATATATATTGAGTCCTTAACTATTTTTAATTTTGTTTTCCAGTCTTAGTTGCTGCAGTTTTCTGTATATACTCTTACCATGACATGTAGCCTACAAAGAACCTTTAAAGTATTTGGTGAATTTCATGTGTGTACATGGTATCTACATCATTATAGTCCCTCTTTCTATGTCCAATTCCTTCACTGTACCAATTCTCCCCAGTTTCACATCTTTATTTCATATTGTTGCATACATATACACAAATGTATACATGACATAGTGAGTCCATTTAATGTTGCTCATATATACATGTGTCAAGGACTGGCCACTTAATATTGAATACTTATCTTTGAGCATGTTCCTGTGGAAAATGATTCTCCCTGTCTCATTGACACCTGTAGCTCTTCATCTAGGAAAAAAACCATGTAGAAATTCCTTTGTCCAAATTGGCATTTAACTGGTGTCGTTATGTTGGTTTGGTTCAGGCAACTGTGTTGTTGAGATGTAATTAGTTTATTTTCTTTTTCACTCTGATGGTCACCATATAGCAGCAAGTATCCTTGACCTCTGGCTCTTACAGTATTATCACTCTTCTATGATTTTCCCTGACCTTTTGATATAGGAGCTGCATTTCAGGTATATCAATTATGATTAGTCATATCAGAGTTACTTCTTATCTGAATTTTAATCAGTTATGGATCTGTAACAGTCTCCAGCTGTTGCAATAGGAAACTACTTTGATAAGAGGTAAGAGTTACAATTACCTGTGTTATAAGGATAGTCTTTAGAATATAGTTTAAAATTTAAATTTGGGAATTTGCAGAGAAAAATCAAAGCTGACTTCATACATGCCATAATTCACAAACATGCATTCCCTTGATTACATAATAACATCATATGTCAGTATGTCATACAACTTTATGTCCTAATAGTCAATGGTTTAAAAGAAGCATCCTGATTTGGATGGCAGCGCCCCTACCAACTGATGACTTGCTTTCAAAGAAACTATACAGTTTTCTTTGGCTAATAGACTTTGACATATGGGATACAATATGTGAATTCCGTGGTTAAATGTCTTTTAAGTAGACACCATGTCCAAGGCAAGAAGAACACACTTGTCTGTGAACGCAACATTATATTCATTATCCTTCAGGGAATTGTTACCCTTTGATCATAGAGCAATCTAGAATCACGAGGGAAGAGGCTCTCAAAGACAGTTGTTTAGATCAGGTTTGTCTGTGGGGATATCTAATGGGGATTGTTTGGATTATTTGAAAAGAGATGACCCACACACTATTGGGGGTATCATTCACTCAGAAGAGGGAAAGAGTGAAGAAAAACAAAATAACAGTAACTATGAATGTATTATCTCATTCCTCTCTGCTTCCAGACTGTCAATTCATTGTGATAGGCTATATTCTTTCTCCTTCCTCCTTCCTTTCCCTGCCATTATAGTCATCTTTTCTGGAACTCTAAGCTCCAATAAATCTTTTCTCCTAGTTTCTTTTGTCAAATAATTTCTTTCACAGCAATTGAAACAAAACAAATATAGGAGCAAACTCATGTTTATAGCAGATATCAACTACTGTTTGGAGAAACAGCACTAAACTCTACAGTGTGAAGGATTTGGTGTAACAAAACCTTTGAGCAAGACTTCCAAAGAATCATGCCAAGGCAAAGGTTCACTCTTGGACCCATGAAACGGGGCATTCCTGTTCAACTAACTGTTGTATATCATATCATGGTGACTGAGCTATGATCTTCAATTTTGCACCAAACTTTAGCCCAGTGGTTCTCAATCTTTCCAATGCTGTGAAACTTTAACATACTTCCTTATGTTTTCGTGACCCCAATCATAAAATATTTGCTACTTCATAACTGTAAGTTTGTTACTGTTATGGATCATAATATAAATATCTGATATACAATCCCAATGAAAAGGCTATTTGACACCCCCCAAAGGGGTTATCACCCACAGGTTGAGAACCTCTGCTTTAGAGGCCAACCCATATTTTGGTTTCTTACAATTAACCCTGCTTAACCTATCTTTTCTGATTTGCTGTTTTAGTTTAAGGAGGTCAGGAAATTTTAGAAGGTTCTCCTTTGATGGAGGAGGGTCATCTGTCTATGTGTTACTCTCATTGGTTAATTAATAAAGAAAATTGCTTGGCCTGATAGTTCAGAACATAGGTAGGTGGGGAAGACAGAACAGAATGCTGGGAGGAAGAAGGGAAGTGAGGCAGATGCCATGGAGCAAGCCACCAGGTCAGACATGTTGAATCTTTCCCGGTAAGCCACCACTTCGTGGTGGTACACAGATTATTAAAAATGGGTTAAGCAAGATATGAGAGTTAGCCAAGAAGAGGCTAGATATAATGGGCCAGGCAGTGTTTATATAAATGCAGTTTTTGTGTTGTTATTTCCGGGGCTAAGCTAGCCATACGGGAGCCGGGTGGGATGAAAAGCAGGCCTGCTCGCCTGCACACTACACTCCTTCACCCTTGTTATCCTAATGTTTTTTATTCTTCAGGTCAACAAATAAACTGAGAATTATGCCAATTATTAAGGAAATATATTCCAATTATATTTTGGAATAATGTGAACATATAAAACCAGTTCTCTGAGCACTTTGAATAACTTTGAGTCCAAGGCAAATTTTTAAAGTCTCCTCTCTTTTGGAACTCAGCCTATCATAGGAGACTGGCATCAGTGCTAATTCTATATGCTTTCTTGGTATCATGTGTCTGCTAGTGTGGGTACCCTCGTAAATGGATATAAGTATCATTTGACATTAGACTGTAATTACTAAATCACCTACACTGGTGTTTAAAGATCCTCATCCATCCCCCAATTAAACAATGGACTTTGTACATGAGAATTGAAAACTGGAGTAAACATTCTCTCTCTCTCCTCTCTCTTCTTTCCTCCCTTTCTCAACCATGGTTATCCTTCTCTCTTCATAATGTTCCATTTTGTGTCTGGTTGGCATAAAGAAAAGCCAATTCTTCCTACACATGTATTATCTCTTGACCCTTGCCACATTCCTTGTTATTGCTATTCTCTATTATTTCCACTTTCCCTCTATAATTAAGAGCAACTACTTAGCTTCAGTCATTTATTCTGGAACCCCATAATATAATATTAACCTACTGTCAGTCTGCGCCTGAAGGTGACTGTCACCAAAGCCCTGGGTAGCCTGAACAGATGCATGACGCTAGTGAAAGATCCAACCCAGTGACATATCTGGTCTACGCAACAATTCCAACAGTGCTTTTAGCTTTCTGACTCCTTGCTGAAATTTATACCAAGGAAGCTAAAGAATACTTCATTTCCTGTAGGTCTTTTACATTCCATTAGCATTTTGGAATCAGCTCCAGAAGACCCAGCCAAGACATTTATTCTAAGTCATAGTTGAGTATTCCTTGCATTCAGTCTTGATATCTAGTTTTCCTATCTCTGTCCTCCTAGTTTCTGATGATATTGCTTACAGATAACAACAGTGGACTTCTGATAAAAGGTCTTCCTTCTTAGTACCAGGAGTGGGTTTTCCTTCCTTAGTCAAGAGACTCAACCTTAGTGTTTGGACTGTAGACAATTGAGTGTCATATGATAGACAATAAATGGGACTATTTCAGCTCGGAGGTCTTTTCCTTCTTGTATCTCTGTGGGATCTCCAAATAGGAGGAGCCTTTACCCTCTCACAGTGGCTGCCTCTCATTCATGCCTTTCCTGCACAACTTCTTCCCACCTCCTGGAGTGTCAGTCTTTTATAACCAAAGCTTGCTTGTGTGTAGGAGTCATTCTAAGTCTGGGAAGTCCTCTTTTGAAACATTCCCATCCTTTCAATTCAACCCTGCACCTAATGTTTAGTCAGATTTTCTCTAATGCTGCAGAGGATAAAGGCCTCCTTCCAGAAGAGCATAGAGCACTGCTGGCTTTCCAGGCACACTTGAATTGTTTTTAGCCAACCTGAGGCATGTTCCCACTCAAAGCAGTTGACAGAAGACTTGAAATGAGTCATTACCTCCTTCACCACTATCCACACACGTCCTGTCACCAAATGCTCACTGAGAATCAAACCCTTCATCTGTACTTCATTCTTTCTCAACTCCCTCAATGAAAGAAAGACATGGTAGCCTGGAGACTCCTCCAGGTTAGAGACCATCACACACTCCACTTGTCTCTGGAGGTGAAGGCCTTTGACCATCAGAAAAACTTTGATACAGCCACAAACTCTCACTTATTTTTTTTAAACTCTCACTTATTGATACATCAGATTCTCCTGTCTCACTGAGTTCTTGCCTTCCCCACTTCAAAAATTTAGTGGATAAGCAACAAGAGATAAAGAAAACAGGAAATCTTTTTATCTTGAGATTACCAACTAAGTAGAGAAGTAATAGGTTACTATATGGGTTGGTGATTTGAATTGGACAATGTGGGATTTGAACTTGTGGGAGCATAGAATGTTAACCAAGACTTTGTTGTTATGTGGTAGAAGTGTGCCAAAAGACAGTTTTACCATCAAGTTTAATACAGTTTCCCATTGCTGAGGAGACATTTTGACATTTTTGCATTAGGGACATTCTTTTCCTGCATCCTTCTCACTGCTGTTGTACCCATATCCCCCCCCCCAAAAAAAACACTAGAATCTATGGATCTGCTATAGTCATTGTAAGCTGTCAAATACAGCCTGTTACAGGCTCTTTTCTGTCATGTATTCCATTGCTGGCTGTCACTTTAATGACAGACCCCCACTCCTACCATTTATCATTATGATTCCTAAAAGTCCTGACAATGCAAGCTCTGGTTTTACTCACTTGTTACCATGGTTTTCCTAAAGAAGAGAATATGAGATCATTTCTGTTGTGGGGGCCATTTAGTGAGGACTGCTTTAGGAAATAGAGGGAAAAATGGGAAGGAAGACATACCAAGAAAGCTGTGTGACCAAATATCCAACTGTTTGGGCAAATAGTATTCAGTCCCACTGGGCTTTCTGAACAGTTGTTTGAATTGTACTGGTTGGGATGGGTAACCGTAGCCTCTGGCCTGTAATGTCCCTTTACTTAAAGGTAAGGACACTCTGTGATGACATGCTGATCTTATGAAGAGTATCTTTCTAGGCTTTGCTCTGCTTAAGCAATTTCTCATTTTCCTCTACAAGGGAACTCTGTACTATGGAACTGCAACTGTAGGCATGTTTTCTCAATATCAGAAATTATTTGCTGGCTCCTGCCTTAGCTGACACTTATCTGCCCTCTATCTTTGGCATACCTCATATTAAATGTTATTCTGCACTAGTTCACTGTCCACCAGGGATGCAGGGCTCGCTCTCCCATGTACTGCAGCATGTGAAGGACAGGGCCAGTTCTCCAGCTCTCCTGATCCCAGGGCCCGCTCTCTCGCAGGTAGCCAGGGACAGGGAGGGCATTTTTCCTTCATCCATACTACCACATGGAGGGGGTGATAATAGGAGAAAGATGTTGGGTTAACCAGTCCAGCTGGCTTCCAGAACCAGGGATGAGTTGGCCTACCCCAACATCTGCCTCATCTATGAACAATTAGAACAGGAGAAGGGTATGTACCTACAGATCTAACACTCCAGGTTCTCTACAACACAAAACAAAGGCAGGAAATCTGGGGAAGTACTGGCAAGAGCCCATTATCTGTGGTATGACAGAGGATAAAGTCATTGAAGCAGACTGATGACTCACGCTAAGAACACTTGAAAATGAAGATGAAGGGACTAAATGGTGAAGCCACACACAGCTTCTAGAAAGAAATTCTTCTCTCTGCCCCTGCCTTTTCTTCTTTTTTATTTTGCTTTTGTGACTTGTTTGTCTGGTTTGTTTTTTTGATTTTTCTTTTAAATTTTGTTTTTTTTTTGGGGGGGGGAAGGAGGTTGCAAAAGTGAAGGGTGGGTGCACAGGGATGTGGAGAAGGATAGAATTGGGATATGTGATGTGAAACCACAAATAAACAATAAAAGTTAATTTTTGAAAAGTTATCCTGTATGAACAATTAAGGTAATTGTAGTAGGAGGCAGTTTGTTCATTTCCCAGGCACCCAGACTCCCAAAATAACCATACAGAAACTGTATTAATTTAATCACTGCTTAGTCTATTATCTTTAACTTCTTATTGGATAACTTTTACATCTTAATTTAATCCATTTCCATTATTTTATATTCTACCACAAGGCTTGTGGCCTACTGGCAAGGTTTCAACATGTCTGTCTCTGGCAGCAGCTCCATGGCTTCTCTCTTACTCTGTCTCCTTTCTTTCAACATTCAGTTTAGTTTTCCCCATCTAGCTCTACTATACGCTATCACAGGACTAAGGCAGTTTCTTTAATAACCAATGGTATTCCCAGCATACGGAAGGGAATCCCATATCACCTCCCCTTTTCTGTTTAAATAAAAGGAAAAGTTTTAAATTTAACATAGTAAAATTACAAAAACTAAACAGTTATCAAGTAAGAATTATAGTTACAATATTTATATCAATTTTACTTTTTATTATAACTAAGGAAAACTATAATTATAAGAATCTATTCTTCAACTCCATGAAAGACACCTGAAGGAAATAATATTACCTAAGAAAACAGGAAGTGCATTGAAAGCAACTTTCAAAACTCTAGAATTGACAGAGACATCTTGCTTCCTAGACAGTCACCTAAAGTTCTTCTGTACCATTGGGGCATCCATCTTCAGCCTACATGCCCATAGTATCCAGCACACTTTCCATGACGCACATAAATGTAAAGACAGGTCTGCCTATATTGGCAGTTTGTCAGTCACTTCCTTCTGTGACCCACAGAATGTCTGGCAGACTCTTTCATGAAGCAGGAACCCCGAGGGACTGTCTTACCTTCTTTAGGAAACTTTAGCAGTCATATTTCTGTGGGTCCTGCATGCCCAGTTCACACAGCATAACATCATGCAGTCCAGGCAAGAGCAGTGTCTTGCCCAAATGGCTAATTAACTCCATAAGGAGCCTCTTCAATGCCTGTCATCTTGAAGTGCATTGGTATTGCCAGGAGCAGATGTGTCTCATTGTCAGGAAAAGTCCTAAGTTTTTAACCATTTTAAATGCCATATTCTATAGTCTTTGAAAAGTTTGAAGAATGCCTATCCATCTGAAATACATCTCTGTACACCTAGAAAATCTAACTAAGATGACTACAAGCTTGACTATTATAGATAATTATCTATAATGTATATTTTTAATTATACATTAGATCTTTAAATCAGCTGCACAAACAATACCTTAATCAAGGGCAGAAATAGACATAAAACAAAATTGACCTTAAGTCTGTATCAATAAACCAAGATCCATACCAATGCAAATCTCTATAGCGTAGCCCTCTTTAAATGTAAACAAACATTTATAAACAATGTTTGGAAAATATGGGCATAGTTCTCTCCAAACTGCTTCCTGTTTTTGTTGGGTGAAGTAATTTTGTGGGGGTATTCACAGTGACTTTTAAGGGGGTCTTGTTCCATCAAATCACATTAGTCTGGACTTAATACACAGGTTCTCATCCTCTGTGGAAACAAAAGAAGAACCTCTTTTCCAAAGCAACAAATCCTTAGACTCAAATTTTGAAGTTAAGAAACTTTAAAACATATGCAGTGGTTTAGCTTAACAGTCCCCAGAATCAAATATCTCTCTGCAATCAAAATATTCAAAGAAAACACAGTAATATACATAATCCAAACTCTCTGTAAATTTTCCATCTTTACATGGCTTATTTTTCTTTACTCCTTTTAATCTATGACTGTCTGTACTCTGTGTCTTTAAAGACTTTGTTTTAATTTTTTTAAATGATTTACTTATTTTCCAATTCTCTATACTCTTTTTCTTCTCTCTTCTAAGTCTACATATATTTATCCAGCACTGTGACCCATTTAGAGGTCTTTTTTTATCTGAATCTGTCTTTATTGTGTATACGTCATTCTTTTCTGGCCAGAAGTGCTTCTTAAAATGTTAAGCACTTCTTATGAACTTAAGCAGCAGCATTTCTAGGGGAGATATGACTGTGACTGATTGTTCTACCCACTCCGACATGGTGGAAGTCTGTTCACTGCCTCTGAGACTGCAGGATGGGATCCATCCTCACCGTCTCAACTCTGATAACCAGTTGGCCCTTGCTGCCACCGAGTAATTTGCAGCATGCTGCCTAGAAACCCCATTTGTATGCTTAGCCTCTGGAATGAGCCAGAGTTCATGCTTACAGCACAGCCCAGGAAGCTGCTGTTTCAGAACAGCTTATTTTCTGCTACCACTGAATCAGGAAAACCTCTATTAAAGGAGCTGCAGCACACCACCAGCAAACAGCAAGAAGCTGCGTAACACTTTGTATGTAAGTGTCTAGAGTGCCTTTTTAAGCTCTCTTGGGTTTTTAATTGGATTTAGATCACCACATTGGTGCACCAATTTGTTGGGTGCCTGTTTGTTGTAGGAGGCCTTGTGTTTGTTTCCCAGCAGACAAGACTCCAGAAATAACCACACAGAAACTATATTAATTAAATCACTGCTTGACCTATTTGCTCTAACTTCTTATTGGATAGCTTTTACATCTTAATTTAACCCATTTCCTATTTTATATTTTACCATGAGGCTTGTGGCCTACCAGCAAGGTTTCAGCATGGCTGTTTCTCGTGGTGGTTCCATATCCTTTCTCTCACTCTGTCTCCTTTTTTCCAGCATTCAGTTTATTTTTTCCTGCCCACCTCTACTCTACCTTATTATAGGCCTAAGACAGTTTCTTTATTAACAAATGATATTCTCAGCATTCAGAGGGGAATCCCACAGCAGGTAGTCATCAGTCTGATTACAGGGAAGGCCAATTTAGGCATCCTTTCCACTGTTACTTAGAGTCTTAGCTAGGTTCATCCTTGTGAACATTGTGATGTACTATGTTTCTTGATAGCCCTTTAATGGCTTCCTCAATTGAGGCATCTCTTTTTTTTCTCTCCCTCATTGTCCTTCCCCCTTCTTGAGGAATCAATTCCCTCATGTTCTCCTCCTCCCTCCCCCTTTTCCCTTCTCCCACCCTTCCACCCTTCTTTCTCCTTTCATAATTTTCTCATGAGGTGTTCTCTGTTTCCCCTTCCCAGGGGATCCATGTCTCTCTCTTAAGGTTCTTCTTGTTATCTAGCTTCTCTGGGTTCATGGACTATAGGCTGGTTACCCTTTGCTTTACATCTACTATCCACTTATGAGTGAATACATACCATGTTTGTCTATTTGGGTCTGAGTTACCTCACTCAAGATGTTTTTTTTTTTTTTTCTAGTTTCATCCATTTGCATCCAAACTTCAAGATATCTTTGAATTTTTACTACTGAGTAGTATACCATTGTGTAAATGTAGCACATTTTCCTTATCCATTCTTCAGTTGAGGAGCTTCTAGGGTTTTTTTTAGGTTCTAACTATTACAAATAATGCTGCTATAAGCACAGTTGAGTAAATATCCTTGGGGTATGAGTGTGCATCCTTTGGGTATATGCCTTAATTGTCATTCTAGAATCTTCAACCAGCAACTGATGGAAGCAGATACAGACATCTACAGTGCTACCTGAGACCAGCCCAAGAGGGAAGAATGATAATATGAGCAAAGGAGACAAGATGGTAACACCCACAGAAACAGCTGATCTGAGCCAGTGAGAGTTCACTGACTCTGGACTGATAGCCGGTGAACCTGCATAGGATCAAATCAGGCCCACTAAATGTGGGGGACAATTGTGAGGTTTGTACAGTCTGTAGAGCCACTGGCAGCAGGACCAGGATTTATCCTTTGTGCTCAAACTGGCATGAGCTGTGTGCACTTGGTCACACTGTGTATTGGAAAATGAGGAGGACATGAAATTGTGCAAAGAAAAGGTAGCGAATTGGAGAAGGCAGGGTGGATATGATACCAGATTTTATGGGTCTCTCTGAAGTGTGACTTGTGCTAAGTGTTCTTGTGGAAACCACATTGTAAACAAGGCAGAGGGTCAGACCTTTAGCTCAGAAAGGCCTTGCCAACATTGGACTAAAGACACAACTGGAAGTCAGTGACTGCAGGCCTGTGTTAGCTTCCCAGGGCTGAATAACAGCAATGGACTTCAAAGTGGTGACCTCAAACACAGAGCTTAATTTTCTCATGATGTAGTAGACTAGTGTTTAAACTCAAGGTACAATTCTGTTCCTACTGCAGGTTCTAGGAATTAACCCCTCTCTGAAACTTTACTTCCCATAACCCGAGCCTGTTCTTTGCCTGGAGTGGCATTCCTCAGTCTCTACATCTGCCTTCATATAGGATCTTTCCTCCATGCAGGCATTTTCCAGTCTTTACGTGAGCTTATGACTAGGACGTTAGCCATCAGGTTAAAGCCAAGCCTGGCTGTGTCTGCAATCCATTTCCATTCTGAAGTTGTAATGCATATGTGATTGGAGAGCATCCTGTGCAACCAAGGGCAGACTTGTATGGATATGAAGCTGCAAAGAATGGGACAAGAACAACTTGAGATTACAGTCAACATGGGCAGTGGTGACACACGCCATTAATCCCAGCACTCTGCAGAGGCAAGCAGATCTCTGTGAGTTTGAGAATAGCCTGATCGAAAGAGTGAGTTCCAGGAGAGCAGGCTGTTACACAAAGAAACCTTGTCTAGAAAAAAAAAGATCATAGTCAACAAAACACTAATAAGACTCCTGTTGTGGGTTACCCACATTGTAAATGAGTCTGTTTAATGCTGTTTAGTAAACAATAGCTTAAGTAAAGCAAGAAAATAACCCTGTATTCTTAGAAAAGGGCAAAAGACAGGGTTTTTTGTTGTTTGTTTGTTTCTTTATTTTAGTCTAAATTGGTATAAGAACTTTCTTGTCTTTATTCTACCCTAATTTCATGATCCCTTCCCCAGTAGTCTCTTTGGGTGAAAGGCACTGACTTTATAAACTAACTGTATATATCTAACTGTTGTCGGAGAAAGAGCCCAGGTCACAAGTGTGTTTGGATGACCTTTATTCACATCTAATATTGTTAGAAGTGGAACATCACAGCTTCCCGTTCAAATCTCAGCCTACATATCTAAATATCGCTTTTACTGAAAGAAACTTCTAAGGTAGAGCTCTGCATCAGCTCCAACTAATCTGCTTTGCTGAGCTAAATTGCTGAAGATTTAGCATAGAGCTTTGCTGCAATATCCGAACGGTGAAAAATCAGGTGCAGAGCAAATGAGATTAATGTCTCAGCCAGCACCATATATTTCCTTTGCTTAATGTGGAATGCAGTATTTCCTCTCCTGGTGAGGCTTCAGAGAATTATCATACTTTAGAGTGAAACTAATTGCCAGAGAGAATGGAAGTTCTTTTCTACAGATGAGATGGCTCCTCAGGCCGGGAAAGGAAGAGTCTTTCTTCAATCTTGATTTGCATTCCTGGGGGTGACTACAGATACTTGAGGACGTCTGCACTTCCGGCTGCCCAGCTGCACAGGCAAACCCTTTGTCTTCTGAGGCTGATGTGCTTAGGATATCTGTTCTGTTCTGCTGTCTTGCACCAGAGAACAAAGAAATGTGATTTTTGCTTTGATTTAGTGGTGATAATTTTGGTAATGATGATGATGCTAGCTAATAATTACACAATGATACAAGATGTTGTGTGAGGCACATCATACCAAGACTTTGTTCAGCAAGCCTACGTACATACAGATTATATAGCATTAACAGCCTCCCATAAAAGAGGAAATAATCTCAGTGAAGCAATTACTCAGGATATGTACAAAAAAAAAAAAAAACCCACTAAACAAAACATTATCTTCTTCCCTTTATTGTCTGCCTCTTGATATAAGCAAAATACTTTACTTGTGCTAGATAACATTATTTTAGCATATGAGAGGAGCCAAAGGGCAGAACCAGAGTATCACAGTTGGACATGAATTCTTAAAACCATGTACTCAATATATTGCCTTGTACTTTAATGCTCAGGAATTAAAGGGCAAGGAGGGTGAAGTGACTCCCTCAGGGTCACACAGCCATGTGAAAAAAAAATCCAAACTTAGATTTCAACCCTAGATGCCACAGATGATAGTGATCTAATTTTCAATGATGCTATATTTAAGAACTTTTAAGAATTTCTTAAATTTTATACTTGAAAAAATTTACTAAGTAAACCTAACATGGTCAGGCAGTAATGCAAATAAACAACTCACTGTCAGGAGATTGAAAGCTGATTCTCTTTTATAGATGTTGTGACCGAAATTCCCGTCCAGAGAACATGTGCTAACTGAACATCTCTGGCAGCAGCTACCTAGATCTCTACCAGCTCAAACTTCAACATTTCCAAGGAACCATATAACTACTCATTGCCACTGGGTGATGCCCATCGGGGACATATTCTCTTTCTTGCAGCACAGGGGAAAATTCACTACAGAAAAGACACATGCAAACACAACTTTCCATGCAATCACGTGCTTTACAAAAACAGAAATATTTCCACTTAAGCTAAAACACCAAGTGACAAAGTCCTAAAAAGTTATAATATCCCTGTTCTCAGTGCAGAAATATCCAAATTTAACTAGCTTAACTCTGGTGCCAGGGAAATATTGGTAAGATTTGAATGTTTTCTTTTCCAAAACACACTTAGAAATTTGACTGCCATGGTAGCGTTGCTAAAATGGTGGGGCCGTTGAGAACCTTCAGAACAAGCTAAAGCCATGAGAACTTTACAGCTTCATGGGGTTCTATCATAAAAGGATTGGTTTCCTTCTTGCTTCTCTTTGTTTTTACATTTCTCTGCCAGGAATAGCATTCCTTCCTTCTGAAGAACGCAATCCTCATGACGTTCTCTTGGAAGGAAGGACTCAGATTTCTCCCAACAACAAATCTGGTGGCATCTCAGTCTTGGATTTGCAAGCCTCCAGAATTATTATCAAGAACATGTCTTTCTTTATTAATGACATAATCTTGGGTATTCTTTTACAGTATCAAAAAAGATAGTTGTGAATTTTTTTAAAAAGTCATCAGGCAATAGTTTTTTAAAGAATTCTATTTCAAATGAAGGCTAGAATCAATAAGTGAAATGATACATGATTATTTTGCTAGACTTGTTGTTACCAAAGATTCTAAAATCTTTGATAACTACTTGTTGGTGGCCAGGCATAAACTTCAGAATGTCAACTTTCTCTTTCCTTCGATGTAAGTCAGCACCTGACTCAGTATTTCCTACATGTTTCTTTTCCTGCTTAGAGCACAAATTCTTGCCCATGGCCTTTATAGGCAGATCACTCTGAAGCAGAGGAGCCTTACTTCAAGAGATCACATGTCATGGCTCCTTTTGAGGCACTATGAGGCAGACTGTAGTAACTCAGTCATGTGTCTGCTTCCATAGAATTTGTACATATTGTGCTATGGTGAGATTATGCCTTCTTCCATGCTAATGTCCCTCAAGTTTCCCATATTCCATGAGTCTGGAGAAACTGAGGGCATATTCAAATTTGTAAACAAGAAGTGTTCAGGGAAAATAGAACCGGGCTCTAATATGTGTTGTTCAGTCAGTTCCATGTTTATTTGAGTTGTTACTAGCTCTCCAATGTAGCAATGGCTCAAGGACGTGTGTCTGTCATCTTCACTCTTCTCAGAGATGTGTACTCAGATTCATGGCCACTACTAAAATCTCATGAGTATTCAAACAGAATTGCAGTTTGAAATGCCAAAGATGCAACGTAATCCTCCACAAAATTTCTTTTCCAAACCGTCTTATGCCCAGCCTTTGTCTAAATGCAAATATCCTTATTGCTCATATGATCAAAACCATACTAAAGGATTTGTGAAGAAAAGCAATGGACACCTGACCCTTTCCCCATGCCAGTACTACTTCCTGACACCAGGTACTGGAAATGGTTACCAACTGCAGTCAGATTTTTGTGTCTGGTGTCATATCTTGTTTATTCATTATGGGAACGGTTGACAGAGCACTGCGATGTCAAGGACTCCAAGGCCTTAAACCCGTGGCAGGGGCTTCCCATTGGTGTTAGCACTGTATGCAGAAGGTATCAAACACAGCTTTCTGCTCCAAGATTACCACAGCCTGAGATAGTTCCCCTAAAGATACCCCTACTGAGGCAAGTTAACCTAGCTCCTCATTCAACTGCATATAATAAACCATTTCTTCATTCAGTTGTATATGATAAACCCACCTCTTGTTTAGCTGTATATAATAAACCAACCTCCTCATTCAGCTATATGTAATAAAGCCACCTCCTCATTCAGCTGTGTAGAATAAACCTCCCTCTTCATTCAGTTTTATCTAATAAATCCACATCCTCATTAATCTATATGTAATAAACCTCCTTCTCATTCAGTTTTATATAATAACCCTCCCGCATTCAGTAATCACAAATGCACCTTTTCCCAGGCATCTCTATCAGAGCACATGGCTCACCCAATCCTGGCTTTCCTGTATATATGTCTGCTGTTCATTTATCCCATTGCCGCAGTTAGGTCAGTGTCTAACACATAAAGGTCATGACAGTCCATGCCATAGGATATTTATTAGTTACAATATAAAACATTGGACTGACTTGGAAGGCTGTGCTCTTCATTCACATCAAGCAATGATTTCTATTTGGTTCTTCTATTTCAGACCCCAAGTAGCATGTCTTCCATTCCATCCACTACAGAGAAACAATAAGAAGAAACTACAACTAGTCTACATATTGACATCCAACTTGTAGGGAAAGCAAAAAAGATAAAAATATCACCGAGGGGCAAAGTAAAATTATATGTTTATCTTATAGAAGACTGATTATAGAAAAGAGACAAAAAGAGAAAACAAGGTGTGTTCTTGGGCTGATAAGACTAAGACAAGATTATATCATTCAAAGCCAGCAACACATAGCAAGAGCAAAACAAATTCCATATTAATACATTTTTTTTGCTATAATACACATATGTGTGTATATACATGTGTTTCTTCAATCTGTTTTGTGTTGCTGAAACAAAATGCATGAGACTGGGGTATGAATAAGCAAAGACTTTAGTTTGGATTATAGGTATGGTAGATTATAATTCCAACCGGCATGCAACCATATTTTGAGCAAAGGGCTTCTCCTCAAAGTATCTATAAGGAGGAGCTGAAAAGGGACTCAGATAAATTCAGGAGACACATAGCAAATGGACTAGCCTTGTTTTATAGCAACTGCTCCTAAGAGGACTAATTCATTCTCCAAGACCAGCATTAATGCATGAATGAGGTTGGAGACCCCTGGCTGCAAAATGTCTCACTCAGTCTCGCCTTTTAAAGCTCTCCACACATCACTATCACCTGATGATACCTAATTTGACAGTAGAAGAATTATTGGGCAGACAGGCCCAGCCAGGTGGGGTAGCATATGTAACCCTTAGTTCTCATTAGAAATAGGAGCCTTACTCCCATTTTAAGACAATTTGAGAAATTTTTTAGCATTTGCTCAATTTAAAGTCATCTATTTGTGCTTTGAAGGAAGAGCTAAAATCAAAGTCCATTTGGGGAAAAACACTGTTTCTTGAGAAGATGGAGGAAAAGTCTGAAAGGTCAAAGCCAGTTTTAGAGAAAATGTTATATGTAGGAACCTAGTGAGATGCTGTAATTCCCTGTACATAAAATAATCTATTCACTGAATTTAACAATAGCATAAACCTGAATAAGCCTATAGCTGTAATGACATTAGTCATGCATAATTGACATATACTCTTTCCCAGTCCCAAGTAGAAAGCACACTTATTAATGCTTATCTTGGATATATCCTCTTTCAAGCTATTTTACCCTACATATTTCATTCCACATGAACCCTTGGTACTTAATAATTTTAACATCTTATGTAGCACATTCTAAGCTTTCATCCTCAGAGGAGCTTGTGGGCTTAAAAGCAAAGGCAAGTACAACAGAGTTATTCAAATTAAATTTGTTCATTGTGAGCAAAGCCTGAGTGGATATTTATCCTTTGAAGGAGACTCCAAGGATTCTCTAACCAAGATCATTCAAATCTTAAAGTTACAAATTGAAAAGATATTTTAATTCATTAAACTAGAAATACTCTGCATTCTGATATTCTGCATGACTATTTTTAAATGTAAGATTATTCCAAATTTTCTATTCTAGTTTATTAAGGGACCATAATATATCAGTATGAAAACTTAACTTGAATAGTGGAACACATTTTGTTCCTTTTGACAAAGGCAGGGCTCATCTGGATTCTCTCTGATTTTATCACTAAAAGATTGCTGATTGCTTGCTTGAAGGCTGAAGAATGTTTACAGTGCTTGGAGAAGCTGAAAACTTAAAGTATAACATTCACTCATATCATAGAATTTCTCAATTAAGGATTGTCATGCCAGACCAGTAGCAAAACAGAAATCTGTGACACAGTTTTGTATCTATTTAGCCATTTAGAAAAGTATTATTCATTGGCATCTAGACCCAAAGCAATGACCAGATCTCGCTAAGCATTCCAAATTTATGTCAGGCCATAACTGTGTATTCTTTCAGGTTAATATTGTTTGATGGAGCAAATCCCCTGACAGGTCTCCAATGGAAACAATGGTCCAGGTCATCGAACATCCAGAACATCTTCAAGGCAACTGGCTGAGATGATGCAGCCTCACAGACTGCTACAGTCAAGATTCAACCATAATTCTAAATGTCCTCAGGATCTCCATAAGATTAACAATGCCTCCAACCAGCAGGAAGTAGCATAGAAAATATGTCCAAATTCCCAAAATATTGTTTATAAATATTTGTTTTCATTTAATGGGAGACACCATCATCTGTCATAGAAGCAAGATGTGAAGTAACAAGTCACAAACCTCATAGTAAATTTATAAAAATATAAAGAAGTCATTTTAAGCTGTAAGTGCTAGTTAATAATAAGCCTGAGCTAATAGGCCAAACAGTTTGTAATTAATATAACTTCTGTGTGATTACTCAGGATCAGAAATTTGTCAAATGAAAGCATAGACTCCAGTTACAGGCCATAGTCAAGGGTCTCCTGATAAAGTGTAAAGACTAATCTTTATTTTTGACTTGACAGAATTAGAATTACCTAAGGAACATGCTTCTTGGCTTATCTGTACATGCATTTTCTGGGAAGTTTGACTAAGGTTTGAAGACTCCCCTAAATGATAGGTGGAATGTTCTCTAGGCTGTGTTCTCAGAAGCAGTTTAGAAGACAACAAAGCATGAGCATTCAACTGTCTCCACTTTACTCTGTAATGTGACCAGTTGTCCCAGTTTCTGTCATCATACTGTTCCTGTCCTAGTAGACTGTACCCTTAAATGTGATCCAAAATAAACTCTACCTTCTTATATTGTTTTGAAAGGGTATTTTGGTCACAGAACCAAGAAAGGTCACTAGTATGAAAATTATTACTAAAAAGTGAGGGTTTGGCTGTAATAAACCTGACTGTGTAGTTCTTGGGCCTTTGAGGATGGTTTGTAGGATGTGCTGAATTTTGGAACTTTAGACAAGGAAGGTCATAAAATCAGAACTTAATGGGCTATGTGCTAAAAAGAACTCCTGCCCTCAGGAAGTTGCTTTTGGAAGGTGTTCCGTCACAGCTTGGAGAAAAACAGCTAACTATAACAGAGAGAGAGAAGCCAAGCAGGAACTGAGCATCACACAACATGATATACTAAGTAGAACTGACCTAAATGAGAATGTAGAAAAAGGAAACAAAAAAAGGAAGTTGGACTGTTATCATTTTATCCAAGTAGAAGTTTATCAGAGGAACAAATTAAGGAGATGTTCTTTCAAGCCTGGACTATCAGAAAGGGTTTTGTATAAAGTGTCATACGAACAGCACCCTGGAAATCAAGATGTGTTTTGAGAAACAAGAACGATTGAATAGGGAGTTTTATCAAAATAGGTAATCATGAGCAAGTCACAGAGATGAAAAACTATGTGTCATACAGAAGGAACACTGAATAACTCAACATGATGACAGCCAAGGCTTTCACTATAGTGCCTTAGAAAAGGGACACCACAACCTTGCACCAGATGGATATGCTCATGAATGCTGAATTAAAGATCTCTATTATTAGCTCATAGGCCTCACAAGACTCTGGGATAGATTGCTGGTCCATGGTGTAAGTTGCTCAGACTCCTCAGTGAAGAACATACTAGGAAGTCTGTGCACAGAACTTCAGTCACTAGCTGCTGTAATGATTGACAGGGCTAAGAGAAGTCCCTAGACCCTCACTGTAGATTCATCATGGTCCTGGAGCCTGCTGTTATAACAAAATACCTTTGGAAAAAGGATAAGTTTATTTAGTTCACACCTCTGCAACTTCAAGAACATAGAATTTCAATCCTTTCTGAGAGCAACCTCACCCTTACAAACATAATACAAAGGACCTTTTCTGCACTGGGGACCAAGTATTCAATAAACAAACATTTGAAGAACATAAACAGCTCTATCCAAAGAAAGGACAAGTTTTAAGTCAAGATGTCTTACAGGTCAGCCCAGCTGCCTTTGAGTCTGTATTGCATCATGTCGTTCTCCTGTACCTCCATTGATCCTTTGTGCCTATAAGTGGATACTAGAGGAATTTTTTAAGTCCTCTGTTTGCTAAATGTAACTTCACAGCATGCCCAGCCAGCTACACAGATTCCGTGTAGGAGGCACACAACCACAATAGTTACAAAGAAGTGTTAAAGTATGAAAAGTAACAGGAGAAGAGGATTCTAAGTGTGGAAGAGGTTTTAAGATTGTGTAAATCTGTCAGTAGGTGATGAGAAGCCATGCATAGGTGACAGCCAAAGGCTGAATCAATGACAGAATAATGACAACACTCACTCACCAATCACTGGGGCTTTTAAAACACACATGTGGTTGGAAAAAATAGGAAGAAATCAGAAATAACTTGGAGGATAGAAATGGTGCAAGTATAAGGAGAAGATGGGCACAGGGAGAAAAGGATAGGTCATGGAGAAGACAAGCTCACCTTTCAGCAGGAGCAGAACTGCTCAGCCAGGACTGTGAGGTGTGTGTCAGTAGAGCCCTGAGGCTAAAATGTGGAAACAGGAATAAGGGAGAGACAACAATAAGGTTAATTCCCCCAAAGGAGCATCTGCTTATGAATCCCTGTGAGAGAAAGGAACAGTTCTCTAAAGATTGTTTTTATTCAATTATTCTTAAGTATGTTTTATTTGAAATAGAATTGCATCACTTTCCCAAACCCTTTCTACCCTATAGCCTTTCCTATCTTCTTCCTTCAAAATCTTCCTGTATGTGCACTCTCAAGCTGATAGTTTCTACTGATTATTATATAATAAACATGCATGCATGTTTGTGTATGCAAATATATGTAGATATATGCAGCATGCTGAGTCCATTTTTTGACATTGGTATATATATGACTTCAAGGCTGTCGCCTAGAAGAAGAAGGAGAATGAATTGCTTAAATTTTTTGTCTAATGGTAGGACTCTATAAGATCCCCTACCCGAGTAAGATGTCCATTAATCTGGTCTTGTTTATGTAGCTATCTCTAGGAAATACATGCAGACTTCCTGGTATTCTGGCTCTTAAAATCTTTCTTCCAATATGATCCCTGAGCCATAGATTCAGGAGTTATGTTGTGGATGCATCTTTCAGGGCTGGTCTCCCCACAACTTATTTCTCTCTGCCTTGTGTCCAGCTGTGGTTTTCTGTGATAGTCATGACTTTTTCCATAAAGAGAGACTTGTTAGGTGGGGGGGGGTCATAGATATACTTCTCTGTGAATATGAGGATAAGATCTAGAAATTAGTAGAATTATACTTGTCCAGCAATATGGAAGTCAAAGATTTTTTGTAATGTACATGATCTCACTAACCCCAAGAAATTATACTTAGAAACTACAAGAAAGAAGAAAAGCAGAAAGAGAGCAAAAAATCCATATCAAAGACACAGATAAAGAAAAAAGGACAAGATTAATGTCCAAGAGGATGAGGACAAGGCATATTTTAGAGAAGCCAGAGGGCACTGGATGCAAATCCTTCAATGAAGCCAGAGATTAGGGTGGATAGTCAGTGAGCTGAGGAGACAGTGGCTGTGGGACACAGAGTCTTTGCTGAACAGGGTCACAATAACACAGGGTGGGGACCACTTACTGAAGAGAACTTAAAAGTATTTGGGCAATCACATGCATGTAGAAAGTTCCAGAGCAGATGCCTTTCATGAAAGGAGTTAAGAAAATTTCATTCAAACATTCCTTCTATATGAGACTCATGTAAAGTAGTCAAAAGAAGAAAGCCTCACAGACTCTTTCTACCTCCTGCCCTCAATTCAAAGAGGCAGTCTCATAGAGAGTAGTCACAGTCATTTATACAAGGAGCAGAAGATAAGGCCAGCAACTCCTGGAGACTGCTTGCTGGAGGCAGTGCTGGGTACATAGGTGGGAAAAGATGATTCAGGAGGATCATTTTGAGTCTGTCAAAAGGGAACTTTAAAGAGTTGCTCAGGGTAAAATAATTGAGGGGGAATGGCAGAGAATTCTGGGAAATGCTGTAATAGCTGTAACTGGTCTTTTGAAGACAATCTTCCAAGAAAGGCTTATAACGTCTAGAATTCCCTTAAAAGCACCTTGTCTGATTTGACTCTGAGAAAGATCAGACCCTTTGAAACCAGGGTTTATGTTGGCAACATAATCCCTATAGATCCATATGCAAGGAGACAGGTATATTGAAGAGGAAGCACCAAGAACAGGAAGGAAAGCACCAGCATGACTGTGGATGGAAAGAAACACAATCAGAGAGAGATCTGACCTGTCAGAGGCAAAGTTCCTTTTCCTTAGACCAGAAACAATGCAGCTGTCATGTACTGTGGGGGAGATGTCTCTTTGCATTCCCACAGGGCTGGCCTAAGTGAGTAACCATGCTGAGAGACAATAACACTTCCTCCTCATTATGGAGGGGAGAGGAATTGGGCTGACAGAAACTAAAAAAGAAGGGGACAGGGACATAAATTAAGGAGACCACGGGGCTTGGTGTGACCTAGAAAAGGATGTGATCAGAAAACAAGGGCCGAGTGCTGACCTTAGTGCTGGAATGATTCTGAAATGCACTTGGAATGAAGCTGACAACTTCAAGGTTCTTTGTGTCCTTTCCTCTCTCAGTTATTACCCTGAGGTTCTGAAAAAGGACTTCTGTTCTCATCTGTAAAATTAAATCAGAGTTCCTAAAGCTGACTCTAAACAACAAAGCTATTCATTCATTCACTCATTTAGATTCACGCTTATGCTATTAGCAGAATAGTATTGAAGGCCCATTAAGGGAAACTGCTCCCCTCCCATCCAAAAAAAAAAAAAAAATGCACTCTACCTCTGGGTATGAAAACACATATGATTGTCATTCATTTCTTTTAAGAGTGAATCTACTGACCACCAAAAGGACCAAGCCTCAGGAAGGCTAGTTCACCTTAAGCCTTGCTGAAGACATGAGAAGAATAATTTACTCTTTAACGAGATAATGTACAGTTTCTTCCCAGAAAGCTAGCCCCTATGCTCAGTGGCTTGCAGAGCCTCAGTCATGAAGCTTTCAAAAACTGCTTATATTTCTGAATTACTCAGAAATGCTTAACTTTTCCTTTCTTCAACCTATCTCTTCTCTAAGCATGGCTTTCCTAACACTTTGGGCTTCAGTTCTTTTCAAAACCTCCTCTCCCTAGCGTGTGGCTACTTTTCTACCATGTGGCTGACTTCCATGTTAGCTTAACTCATATTTTTTTCTGTGTTTCTACTCTGGCTTCATTTTCCAGGCAGCTGCCAAGATTTATCTCTAGACTGACCTGAAGCTTTTCTTTTAAACTCAAGCAAACTTTTATCAGGCTGACATTGAGCCTGTTCTGAAAACGTTTTATTAATTAAACTAAAAAGCCCAAGAGGAGACCTTGACTTCCTTTCTATCATATGCTGATCATGAAGAGACTCACAAAAATTTCCAATAACACTATGTAGCCCTGCCTGGTCTGGACCTCAGCATCCTCCTGCTTTAGCCTCTACAGGCCAGGACTACAGCTATGACAACCTCACTCAGTTTAAGCAATAAGAAGTTTTAAAACTCCATTAGTTAATAAGTTTACTATGCAGTTGAAATCAAGATAAAGAGAATTAAAAAGATATAGACAGAAAGATAGAAAATTATAGATATACAGATGTTAGATATAGGAAGATAGATAGGTGATTGATAGATAGATAGATAGATAGATGATAGATAGATAGATAGATAGATAGATAGATAGATAGATAGATAGATAGATAGATAGATCGATGATAGAGAGATAATAGAGAGATGATGATGATGATGATAGATAGATAGATAGATAGATAGATAGATAGATAGATAGATAGATAGATAATAGAGAGATGATAGATAGATAGATAGATAGATAGATAGATAGATAGATAGACAGACAGATGATAGATAGATAATAGATAAATAGATGAGAGATAGATAGATGAGAGATAATATGTAAATTGTGACTTAAATATTAGAGGCACTTATAAACTTCTTTATAAACATATAAATTATAATTTGGATGTCAAAAAAGGTTAAAAAGAATCTGCTATTCAGTAATTTCACCAGAAAAACTGTTTTTCTGTATTGTAATATGTTCAAATTTTATCTTAATGTTTTCTTGAAATATAATAGATTTTATTTTTTTCCTTTTATTTTAAAAGTAGATTTATTTTGGATTGCTTACAGGCTTCAGGAACTTCCTTGATATTTTCCAAAATGGCTGTACTAATTTGCATTCTAAACATCAACAGGGCCAACAATTTTCTTCACCTCCTGAGCAACATTTATCATCTGTCCCTTTTAGTCCTTTTTTATAATAGCCATTCTAACAGGCAAATGAGGATAGCTCATTATGGATTTAATTTGCATTTCCCTAATGATTAGCAAGACTTAGTCTTTTTCATAGACCTTTTGACCATTTTTCTCTCTTGCCTGTTGTGAAAACTCTCTTGTTATGCTTTCAGAAATTGAGCTATTTGTTTTATTGCCAAGTTCTTCACATATTTGGATGTTAACCCTTCACCAAATGCATAGTTATCAAATATTTTCTCGTATTCTACGTCTCCTCTCCCTATGAGGGATTTCCCTTGTTATACAGAAGCTTTTAGTTTATTAAAAATAAAATTTTTATATGATCCTGCCTGTGTATATTCAAATTAGTTGCAGGCGGTACATCAAGGAGATATCTACACAACTATGTTCATTGAAGCAGTGTTCACAATAAGATTCCTTATATTGATTAAAAATAAGGAATCAACCTAGGTGTTTATCAGGAGATGAACATGTGAACAAAATGCACAAACAAAATAAAACATCCCATGCACTTTGGGATATTCTTTTACCTTTAAAAGAAAGAAAGTCTGGAATTTGCAGGCACAAGGGTGAAAAGGAACAATGAGCTTAACAAAATAAGCTAGACACAGAATGGTAAATATTTATTCTTCATTGATATTATTTGTATTTGTAAATGTGTGCTTATACTCTTGTTTACCCACTTGTATGCAGCATATGAAGATTAAAATCCGTGAAGCTAAAGTATAATGGTGACTCCCAGAGTCCGGTATAGGAAGAGAGAAGGGAGTCAGAGGGTTTTGGTGAAGGGGTGCAAAGACAAAAGGGTGAGAAGCTGTTCCTACCATAGACTAGAGCAACTCTAATTATAACAATAACAAATTCAAAGCAACTGGAAGAGCACATTTCCCAATCCAACCACAGAAAATGCAGAAAATTAAAAGGCTTTCTAATTATCTTGTAGCAATAATTCTACATTTTTTACATATACACCAATGATGTGGGAGTGTCATCTGTCTATCTGTTGTTTCATTGATTAATTAATAAAGAAAACTGCTTGGCCTGATAGGGCAGAATTTAGATAGGCAGAATAGACCGAACAGAATGCTGAAAAGAAGGGAAGTGAGCAGACACCATAGCTCTCCTCTCTGAGATGGACACAGACTAAGATCCTTCCTGGTAAGCCACCACCTTGTGGTGCTACACAGATTATTAGAAATGGGTTAATCAAGATGTGAGAATTAGCCAGTAAGAGGCTAGAGCTAATGGGCTAAGCAGTGTTTAAAAGAATACAGTGATGGTGAAGGGTCATCTGTCTATTTGTTGATTTCATTGGTTAATAAAGAAACTGCCTTGGCTTTTGATAGGGCAGAAAATTAGGTGGGTGGAGTAGACAGAACAGAATGCTTGGAAGAAGGGAAGTGAGGTCAGATGCGATGAAGCTCTGGCCCAAGATGGACGTAGGCTAGAATCCTTCCCGGTAAGCCACCACCTCGTGGTGCTACACACATTAATAGAAATGGGTTAATAAAGATGTGAGAGTTAGCCAAGAAGAGGCTAGAGCTAATGGGCCAGGCAGTGTTTAAAAGAATACAATTTGTGTGTTGTTATTTCGGGTGTAAAGCTAACCATGCAGGAGCCAGGTGGGAATGCAACCCACTGCTCCTTCTATAATACAGTTTCCATGTAATTATTTTGGGTAAAGCTAGCCCTGTGGGAGCTGGGCAGCGGGAAGCCACCAGCAGCTCCATACTACACATCAAGATATCACATTGTACCTATGTGTGTCCAACAATAATTTGTTCCTAAAAATAACAAGTAAAATTTAATGTTTTATAAAAATTTCCATATTTGAGAAAGATAACTAGTATGCATCTGTATACTATGCCTTCAGTGTCCTTATATGGAAATACAGGTTACATTTGTACATTTAAGTGTTTAGCTACATCCTCTAAAGAATCTTCTATGTGTCTATAACAGAAAAATATTGTCAAGAGAATAAACCAAGAACAGGATTTCACATCATGCCATGTATCACTTGTTGCTCTCAACAAACTCCATGACTTTTGCCAGAACATCTGATAAGATTCATTTCTCCATCTTCTTAGACATAAGTCAGACAATGAGTGTAGAGCATATTGTACAGCAAGAATCAGCCTTTGTTTTTCCTCAGGAAGGGGTTTACTCAGCATTTTGCAAAAGAATTTGAAGGAAAACACCACACAAGGATAGAAAAGTCTGTTCCTAAAGGACATAAGTTATCAACAAATCGTCAGTACCAAGAATGAGATTTCTATAGGTGAGATGTTGGTCAGGGAGACCTCAGAGACTCCCAAACCAAATAAGCTCTTGCTAATCCTCTTAGTTGCCAATAGAACTAGATGGTAAAGCCTTATTGAAGAAGACACTGCAGACCAGATGCTTGATATATAGAAATAAGACTGGAACTGAGCTGGAAACTTCCTCCTTGTTGATTCCTTTTCATAGTGCTTGAATATGTTGTTTAGGCTGCTTAGAGAGAAAAGGCAGCAATAATTTTACCAAACTGTGAAACTGTGAATTATTAAACCAGCCTCCAAGGTAAGATTGCCCACTTTTGCAATAATGACACTACTATTAGAATACCTACTCTCTGATTGAATTTAAGGTTCACTCCACTGAAAGAGGTAACCACAGCTATTTCTGTAATTCTGGTCAAAACTCAATAGTGTGAGGAGTTAGAGACCCTAGCAGATAAGTGACTACTGTTGTTTAATGAAATCTGTGCAATATTAAGCTGTCTTCTAATATTTATGTTGATATCCATAAATTGATGTTATTTACCTTCTTAATCAGAGAAGCCTTTTTTTCAAGAGAAAGTAGCTAAGGCAAGACATAACTACTTAAAGCGCTGAGAAGTAACAGATAAGTACTTCGTAACTAAGATATTTATACTATCCACTCTAAGGTTCAAGCATTGTTGAATAAGTAGGGGAAAAGGGAGTAGAAGGACCAGAAGATATGGAGGATTGTAAAACACCATCTTACAGGCAATACAAATCCATCGAAGTCATGAACTCTCAGCAACTTCAGATGACTACACTAATCCTGCACCAAAACAGGCCTATCAACAGGTATGCATGATCTTTAATGATGCAGGATCTTTAGTGATCCACACTCCTCACTTCAAAACTATTAGCTACCCACAATGTTTAGAAAGCCATTCACGAGGCAAATCACATCTCTTTAACAATACAATAATAGTTGTTTCTGCATTGGTTCCTATGACATCTCCAGCCACAGGCTTCCATCTTAGCTTGTAGTGACAAGTGTGAGCTCCTTCCTATGGAGTGGGCTTCGTATATTACAGGAAAGTGGTTGGTTGCATCCCAAATAGTCAGCCACTATTGCATCTTATCTTTGGAATGCTTGCAGTGTAGCACACAGTGTCCATGCTGATCAGGATATGGGAGTGATGGTTTTCTTGTACTTGCTCAATAGTATCTTCCAGAGCTGCAAAAATCAGCATATAAGAGTCAATTCATCACGAAAGCATGCTACTCCAGCAGATATGCCCAAGATTGTCAACTACAAAGTTCATGTTTGATAGCTATGTGATAATTGTTACAGGGAGCAGGACCCCTAGTTCTGGCCACCCGGCTAGCTTACACCCGAAATAATCACACAGAAACTGTATTCATTTAAACACTGCCTGGCCTATTAGCTCTAGCCTCCTATTGGCTAACTCTCACATCTTGGTGTAAACCATTTCTATTAATCTGGGTTCACCATGAGGTCATGGATTACCAGGAAAGATTTAGCATGTCTGACTCTGGCATCTCCATCGTGGCTCTCTCTCTGCTTTCTTTCTCCCAGAATTTAGTTCTGTCTTCTCTGCCTACATAAGTTCTGCCCTATAAGGCCAAGCAGTTTCTTTATTAATTAATCAATGAAAGCAACAGGTGTTACATAAATAAATAAATAAATAAATAAATAAATAAATAAATAAATAAGAAACATGTCTGATGGGCTTTGGCTCAGTTAGTAAAGGTGCTTCCTAAGCAGGTCTGACAACGTGAGTTTGACACCTGGAATTCAGGGTAGATAGAGCAACAAAATGACTCTTAAAGTTTCCTTTAACATGTTCATTCATGCCTTGGTATGCATATTCACGTGTGCTCACACACAGAGAGAAACATGCATGCATAGTAAGAATAAGCAAATAAAAAGTCACAACACAATGGCACTGGGTTTTGATCCTACTGCATGTACTGGCTTTGTGGGAGCCTAGCCTGTTTGGATGCTTACCTTCCTAGACCTGGATGGAGGGGGGAGGACCTTGGACTGCCCACAGGGCAGGGAACCCTGACTGCTATTTGGACTGGAGAATGTATGATTTTTTTCATAAAAGATATATACATTTTAGAGTTTTATTAAATTTCATTTAAAAGCAAATAAAAGAGATGCATTATGAAAACTGCATTCATGTAGCCACCAATGTGATTAGGGCCTAGAAAAAGCTTATATACCTACTCTCTTCCAATAGGAAAACAGTATTTTGCTTTTTATAACCACAGATTGAAAAACATTATGCAGACTGAGAATGTTGTATTTTATATTTAAGAATAGATATATATGTGCATTTGTATATATGTACATATGTATATAGGTCATGATTTTGAAAGTCAGCAAAGGGGGGAGTTACATGAGAGAGTTTTGAGGGAGGAAAAATTTTAAAAATGTTGAATTGCATTGTAAATATTTTAGAAGCCAGTATCAGTGTCATAACAATACTTTTTAAAATATTTATTATTACAAATAAGATCATGGATTATACTGCCTAATGAATTTCTTTTCTTTTGATTTTTGCATGTTTTACTGCTTGAGACTATTTCTCTCACACATAATAAGTAAGGTTTATCCACTCTCCACTTTCTTTTCTATAAACACATACTTAAATTGATAATTTTTCAAAGTTGTTTGATGAAATGCCTGGGTCTTGACTCTTCCCATTTTCATTTTACCATCTTTGATTATGAAATAAAATGGACTAAAAGCTACAAAGAAGCTAATATAGTAAAGATTATTTCCTTCTTCTTCTCAAATAATCATCTCCAGTGTTTACTTAATTATCAGCATTAAATTGTCCATCATTTTTCTATTTAAAATTTTATTTTACTGTATTAAGAGAAGCTCTATTCCTTCATTTTGGGCTTTGATAATTTATGGGTTTTAAAAAATATTCTTCTTAACCCAAATTTTTAAGAAGCAAAAACTTATTTATACTGTGACAAAAATCAATTTGGACTTTGTAAGCATATCATACTATTTCTTATTTCAATAATTTCTGCTTTAGAAGATTAATCATCTGTCAACTTTACTAGGTCTGGAATCTACTAAAAAGCAAGCAACTTATCATTCTCTCAGACAACAGCAAATTCCATGAGAGATATTCATGACCAGATTGTTTAAAATGGAAAGACCATCTCTAGATGCAGTCAGCACCTTTCAGTGGCAACCAAGGATAAAAGGAGATGAGAAAGGAAGTTTAATGTTTGGCCTACATCTTCCATGTCTTTAATGTCAACTAGTTTCACAGACTTTTCACTGTGAGACAGCCATTGTTCAAATACCCAGATCAAACCATTTAAGGTAATCTAATAAACTCCGTTTTTATTTACAATATTTGTCTTGACTCTTTACTCTTTAGAATCTGAGTAATAAAGATTGGGGTAATGGGAATGAAACCATTGCTGTGACAAAACTTATCATGTTGCTTTAAGCCTTAGGAATTCTTTGAAAAGAAGATTTGTAGAACTTTGGAAGAGAAAAAGGCATTTGGTGGTCTAGGGATATTCTAATGGGACATTTAGGTGGGACATTAGAAGTTATAACTCCTGGGGTGTTGGTGGAGTGGCGGGGCTGCATCCTACCACCTGGTTAGCCTTACCAGGAATAATTACATGGAAACTGTATTCTTTTAAATACTGCCTGGCCCATTAGTTCCAGCCTCTTATTGGCTAGCTCTTACTTATTGATCTAACCCATTTCTAATATTCTGCATAACACCATGAGCTGGCTTACCAGGAAAGATCTTAACCTGCATCTGTCTGGAGTGGGAGAATCATGGCGACTGACTGACTCAGCTTCTTTCTCCCAGCATTCTGTTCTGTCTACTCCGCCCACCTTAGGGTTGGCCTATCAAATGGGCCAAGGCAGTTTTTTTTATTAATTAACCAATAAAAACAACAGATTAAAAAAAATCACTCCCACCAGGCGATGGTGGTGCACGCCTTTAATCCCAGCACTCGGCAGGCAGAGGCAGGCAGATCTCTGTGAGTTTGAGACCAGCCTGGTCTACAGAGCTAGTTCCAGGACAGGCTCCAAAGCCACAGAGAAACC
The DNA here is from genome assembly GCF_950005125.1 of Chionomys nivalis. NCBI lineage: Eukaryota > Metazoa > Chordata > Mammalia > Rodentia > Cricetidae > Chionomys > Chionomys nivalis. The sequence goes on from NC_080091.1 coordinate 29,229,379, forward strand.
CTGTCTCGAAAAACCAAAAAAAAAAAAAAAAAATCACTCCCACATCACTGGGGGAAAAAAACTCTAACAATAGAGACCCAGTTTGTGAAGTTTTAGTAGGAACATGGACTCTATCAAGTGATAGACTAGAAGCTAATCATAGGATATTTGGGCCAAAAAAAAACAAAGTTTCATTGTATCCATGTCCTCAAGCACCTGACTGAGGTTAAGTTTAAAGATAATGGGCTTATTCTTTTGGAAAACAAAATTTCAAGGCAAGATGACATTCGGTCTTCCTCTGAAGAATCAACAGTGATTAAAAGAAAATTGTATAGAAGTTCTCTGTGTTGAACTGGCACAGTAGGAAAGTAATTTCTCAGAGCTAGAAGACATTTGATTCAGCTGCAGTCCAAAGGAGCAAGTCTGTATCTTGAGTTCATAACACAATTTGACAGAGTCATCAGTATCATATATATGAAAGATTTAGGAGGTCATGGAGAACAGTTGAGGACATGCAGTGTATAAGAGTATAAGAGGTCTGGCTTACCTCACTCAGGATAGTGTTTTCTATTTCCGTCCATTTGCATGCAAAATTCAAGAAGTCATTGTTTTATACTGCTGAGTAGTACTCTAATATGTATATATTCCATACTTTCTTCATCCATTCTTCCATTGAAGAGCATCTAGGTTGTTTCCAGGTTCTGGCTATTACAAACAATGCTGCTATGAACAAAGTTGAGCATATACCTTTGTTGTATGGTAAGGCATCTCTTGGGTATATTCCCAAGAGTGGTATTGCTGGGTCCAGGGGTAGGTTGATCCCAAATTTCCTGAGAAACCACCACACTGCTTTCCAAAGTGGTTGCACAAGTTTGCATTCCCACCAGCAATGGATGAGTGTACCCCTTTCTCCACAACCTCTCCAGCAAAGGCTATCATTGGTGTTTTTGATTTTAGCCATTCTGACAGGTGTAATATGGTATCTTAAAGTTGTCTTGATTTGCATTTCCCTGATCGCTAAGGAAGTTGAGCATGACCTTAAGTGTCTTTTGGCCATTTGAACTTCTTCTGTTGAGAATTCTCTGTTCAGCTCAGTGCCCCATTTTATAATTGGGTTGATTAGCCTTTTACGGTCTAGTTTCTTGAGTTCTTTATATATTTTGGAGATCAGACCTTTGTCAGTTGCAGGGTTGGTGAAGATCTTCTCCCAGTCAGTGGGTTGCCTTTTTGTCTTAGTGACAGTGTCCTTTGCTTTACAGAAGCTTCTCAGTCTCAGGAGGTCCCATTTATTCAATGATGCTCTTTAATGTCTGTGCTGCTGGGGTTATATGTAGGAAGGCGTCTCCTGTGCCCATGTGTTGTAGAGTACTCCCCACTTTCTCTTCTATCAGGTTCAGTGTGTTCGGACTGATATTGAGGTCTTTAATCCATTTGGACTTGAGTTTTGTGCATGGTGATAGATATGGATCTATTTTCATTCTTCTACAAAGAGGAACATGGGATGTACTCACTCATATTTGGTTTCTAGTCATAAATAAAGGACATTGAGCCTATAATTCATGATCCTAGAGAAGCTAAATAAAAAGGTGAACCCAAAGAAAACCATATAGGCATCCTCCTGAATATTAAACTTCATCAGGCGATGAAAGGGGACAGAGACAGAGACCCACATTGGAGCACCGAACTGAAATCTCAAGTCCAAATGAGAAGCAGAAGGAGAGAGAGCATGAGCAAGAAACTCAGGACCACGAGAGGTGCACCCACACACTGAGACAATGGGGATGTTCTATCAGGAACTCACCAAGGCCAGCTGGACTGGGTCTGAAAAAGCATGGGATAAAACCGGACTCGCTGAACATAGCAGACAATGAGGACTACTGAGAACTCAAGAACAATGGTAATGGGTTTATGATCCCACTGCACGTACTGGCTTTGTGGGAGCCTAGGCAGTTTGGATGCTCACCTTACTAGACCTGGATGGAGGTGGGTGGTCCTTGGACTTCCCACAGGGCAGGGAACCTTGATTGTTCTTTGGGCTGATGAGGGAGGGGGCCTTGATTGGGGGAGGGGGAGGGAAATCTTTAATAAATAAATAAATAAGAGTATAAGAGGCCTTGACTTTAAACTATAAAGGTGTAGACTCAGTTGTCCTTGGGGATCCCAAAATACTAGAAATTCCAAGACTTATTTTAAAAGGAAAGTCAAGATATGTAGTGTATCTGGCCCAATTATAAGAGAATCTGTGTGTTAATGTGTTGGAGCCATGATGGTGGATATAAAGGCTCTCTGGATCCCAAAAATTTGCACCACAACACCAAGATGACAGACATGGAACTGCACTCTTCATTATTTGACTTGCTACATCTTGAGTTGTTCCCTGTTTGTTAAGGCTTTATTTTTGACTTTGGGGTATAAATGTTTATTCTGTGTCATTACATGTTGCAAGTATATAATTTAATTTCTGCTTAAAAGGATTCCATAGTTTAAATACTTTGGACTTTTAAAATAGAATTTTTAGAGACTATTTACTTTCAAATTTGAACTGTACTTTATGAACAAAATAAACTTAGACCATTGGAGACAGTGGGTGAAAAGTGATGGCTTAAAGTGATAAAGGTCCTATTCCTTCAAAATAGGACATTTATTTTAGTCATATTTAGGTTTATATTTCAATTTCCTTGTTTTGCTTTTCCCCATCAGTTTTTTTCCTTCCACCTCTCTTGTCCTGTTTATTTTGGATGAGTTAAAATTTCTAATGCTCAAATTTAACAATCATCTAAAGATGTTGTATAAATATGTGAGTACATACTGCTCTTTTTACATTAAGGTTAAATAATCCATTGCTTTTCATAATCTTTCTAAAGTTAATAGTTAATATTATGCTTCTCTATGTAATATATCAATATTTATGTTTTTATTTCCATACTGTGATGGGTAGTAGCTGATAAATTTACTCTAACATTTAAATTTCTCAATTCTATTTCCCACAAAGCTTATTGGAGGTTGACTTCTACATTCAGGTTAGTGATTGGCCAGTGACATGTAAAAAGCTCTACGGAGATTTGAAGACTCTTTCACTTTATTGCCTCATTTAATAGATCAAACCTTTTGATTGTTAGACCTTCTGGTAGACCTAGCCTCCTTGCTTTTACAAGCCATGTTACAATTGTGATTTTCTGCTTAATTTGCAGTTTTTGTATTGTCTACATAACTAAGGATCTCATTCAATGTCATTTCCTTCTTTCAACCATTACTGCTCCACATTCTGCTTGTTTTGATTGATTTACAAGACTACACAGAGTTGAATGTTTTTGTTCATATTTTATTGCAGTGAACTACACTCTGTTAGGACACATATAGCTTTCTCTATTGTTACTGGGTCAGTGACTTTCTGGAGCGTTATCTTTCCTATCTCTTCAACCACTTCTGAAAGACCAATAACTTCTCACCTCTGTGTGTATTTGTTCTTGTGTGTGTGTGTGCTTGTGTATGTTTTAGATTATAATATAATTACATTTCTTTCCCCCCCTTTCCTTACTCTAAACTTTCCCATATATACCCCCCACTCTCTTCTAAATTCATGGCCTCTTTTTTGCTATAATATACTTATCTGTATATGTATATTCATATATATTCATAGATATAACATTTCATTCCATATAATGTTATATGTCTGTGTGTTTTTACAGCTGGACATCTGGTACTGGACAACCACTTGTTGGGATCTTCTCTGGAGAGGACTTACTACATGGGGTACCTATTCTGCTCCACATGCTTTCAGTAAATATTAAAAGTAGAACCATTTACTTGTACAGTGTTTTGTTTAACAGACACATTTCCTAAGTACCACTTGTGCCCAAAAACTGAGTTTCTGAGACTGTCATAGTGAACAGGCCAGACATTCTGATATAAAAAAAAAAGTTCTCTTTCTTGGGTTCATCCCTCCCATTGAGAAAGTCTTCAATTTTAATTAACCTAGCTCATAAGAGCTCCAAACTTTCTACATGTCTTTATCTGCTCAATTCTCCTTATTTATGTCCTTTGCATTGTATTGACTAGATAAAGCAAACATCTTTACATTTGCTCTCTTAGCCTTTAACAACTCTTGTCCTTTCACAAATATAATCTTCTCTAAAAATACAAACCTGCAAGAAAAGATGTGTCCATTGTTACTCTAGTGGCAAGACGGTTTCCAGGGAAACCAGCTCCACTCTCATTGGACTCGTGGCCTGGTATGCCATAGAATGGATCTCGTGCCTGGTGCTATATGCCTGATCAAAAATGTATGTCTTGGTAGTCCACACAAAGGACGTTACTAACGATACTTATATCTAGCTGATTTATGAATGTCTATGTGTATACCCTTAAACAAAAGCTACTCTCACCCTTAAATAAGCTTGTATTTGCTATGACAGTGGTGAAAACAGAGACTTGTAGCTGACAATAAGAGACGTTTAAGGACCCTAAATTGACCATTTATTTTACCCTCTCTAAGGCTCATGGAACATGTATGAGGGGGTAACAAGACTATATGAAATGATTGATTGTTAGAACAAGAAGACAGGGAGAGAGGTGGAAAATTCCTATAGACATAAAACAACTAACGTCACAAACATGTAGCATTTGTAGTTAATTGCAGTAGATCTGTATAAGGCAGGTCCTCTTAATATCATTCATCAACAATGAGAAAACACACATTACCCAGTCTCTTAGGGCTGAATTATTGTCTAAAAAATGCACTCTGGGAGACAGGGAGCCACTATCTTCAGATTCTCATGTTAGTGACAATCCTAAGGCCACACAGACAGCCATGGTGAAACCCAGAGGAAGAAAACCAAAGCAAGCAGACATGAATGTGGGAAAGATATGAGAGGAGTAGAGTAGACAGGGATGGAAGAGGACAAGGAGGAGTTCAGTGAGAGCCACCTTAATGCGTTATACATATGTATGAAATGTTCAAAGAACAAATTTTATTAATAAAAATAAAACAAAATTAAGTTATGCTCATGTTTTCATTCAGTGAGTTAAACTTAATGTAATCAGTTTTCTATAGCAATATCCCTTGACCATGCATCTGACAGGATGTAATTTGCTGGTGTTAATTACTCTCTGTTCCCCTTTATTTCCATTTTAAGTGATGCTTTACATTATATTATTTTACTAAAACATTAATTTTCGATTGGATTGTGTGTAACATTTGCCTTCTCTTAGCTTAGATTAATTGTGCAAAGTAATAGTAACAGGTTTCACTATAACATCTTAATAAATTTATGTAATTGATCATACTCATCCCTCCTATAACATTTTTCAACATATGAAATGAACAGAATTTAGAGCTAAGATGGAACTTAGAAATCTCACAAAATGTTTTGTAGATACAAAAATATTAGGAAATCTGTGGAAACAAGATAGTTTCAGTGGGTGGAACCTAAAACACTTAAAGAATATTCTTTGTAAAGTATATATTTCCCCAATTTTTGGAAGAAAAAAGTCAAAAGTGTTATTTGGAACTAACTGGGGAAAATTATATTGAAAAATTTTATATATAAAATTATACATGCATATATAGTGATACACATATATGCACACATTATATGATTAAATAATATGGAAAATTTGTAATAGTTTAATCAGAGGCTTTCAAAGAAATCTAATTGTATATTGATTAGCTTAAGAGTCTATCTTCTTTGTGCTTTCATTCGTCCATCGATTTAAACTGGAATGAAAGATACTGAAAATTAATTATTTAATCTTTCCTATGCATAGAAAAGACATGCTTAAAGCAATGTCAGCTGTCTGTGATCTTTCAGTGTTGTTGGGAGGTATGATTGTTACTGTTAAAGTTAGGTATTATTATGTAGGATGGCCTGGCTAAGTGCTTGCTGTGCAATCCAGGCAGGCTTTGAGTTTATGGCCATCCTTCTGTGTTAGCATCCCAAACCTTTATCACTTCTATGGCTCTAAGCCCTTTCCTCCATTTGTTCTTTCAGCTTTGGGTAAATAACACAATGAAGAAGAAGCTCTTGGCAGCATACCTGTTCTCAGAGGCTCCAGCCATGCCCCAAGCATGTTGGTGAGCATGCCAGATTATTACTCTTTCATATCAGAGCAGGGAAGGTCAAAAATCAAAGCACAAAGACATTTAGAATTTTGAAAAGATTAAAATGGTAATGAAGAGCTTGAATCCAAACACTCATCTATTCCAAGTGTCATACCTTGTCAGAAGGCCACAGTCTGTGCACATGAACAGTGGAGTACTCATCATTCACAAGCTCTGTGTTCACAGTGTGTGATACATGGGACTCATTCTAGCTGGGGTTCACCCAGGTGCATAACCAAGCGGCATTCAGAGGTCACCTTCCCTTGGTGTTTGGCAGCTCCACTCACGGGAAGAGTCAGCTGAAGGCCTGGATACCTATACACTGCACCCATGGTTGGTCTGGTAAAAGGTTCTATTGAAATTAAGGCATCTGCAATTGTTTTCATTTCCTTTTGCAACCTTAAAATAGTATTGAATGGTCTTTCACTATTTTCTCTATGACCCAACGAAATGTGATGAGCACAAGGCCACAGCAGATTTCTGAAACTGAATGTTTAAAATCCATAATTAAGTTGGCAATTAAAATACATGAAGCATTTTTGTTTAAGCTGATTCAAAATATTAAAAAGAACCCTTGCTCACATATAGTCACCGGTATTTTTTTTTATTAATATAGGGAACCTCTTAAATCATAGCTTAATTTGCAATTATAAATTCATTTATTTTTTAATGTTGTTAAACATACTAGTTTCTCCTAAAGACATGCTCACAATTAACTCTAAAATGGTTCTGAAATGCTTCTTAATAAGGCCAAGTCCAAAGTACCTTGACTGCTGTATTTCTTTAAGCGATAGTGCAGTCAGCTCTGCAAGGCAATCACACAGCTTTGAAAAGTCATGAAATACCATAAATTTAATGAACTTTTCATTTAATTTGCATAACTTAAAAAGTTCAGAATGTGCCTGGAGCAGAATTTGCTAGAACTCTCTCGATTTACATATTGCTCATTGAAGGAACTGGAATGTTGTCAAAGTAACTTTTGAGTCAGTTTGTGAGAGAGAAAGCCCTGGAAGAAGGCACTCAAGAGAAATATTTATGTCCAGCTTTGTTATACCCAAAGAATCAGGTATCATGAGCCCACAATTTTCCATTAGGAACTGGATATATCCATAGGAAAAAGAGTACCTCTAAGTCTTTAACTGCATATATTCACTGGAAAAAATTGTGCCTTTAACTCTTACATTACGGAGACTGTTGTCTAGTAGACTGGGATTGGGTGTTGGAAATATTATACATTTTAGTTTACCTGCTTAATGCCACTGGAGCAAAGAGTGAAGGGATTATAGGTATAGCAACTAGAGGATCCTCTACTGATCCCTGTTAATTTCTGAACTGTCTACCTGAACCAAGCAGAGCAATTTCAAGAAGAGAAATGAATTGGCTGGAAGGGACACATGGGAAAATGTGGCCTTGTAGAAGCCAAGCCAGAATATACATCAGACAGAGAGAGTGAACAGCTATATCAAATGCTGCCTCCAAGGGTTGATTAATCTTGGGGAAGAGAAATAATCATTGGCCTATGAAGTTAAAACCTGCTGCAATGACAAAGGTATTCTGAGATAAACGGAAGGCACGTTAATAGAAGCAGTGTGACTTGAGGCACCACAGATGACTCTGCTTGAAAAGTGTTTTATAATTATATACCATAAATAGTAAGACCTGAAAGCATCATTTAGTACAAGGAAGGTCAACAGCTCTTAACTTAGTAGACTTTGGCTATGTAATCTGCAGGTCTTATATTCCAATTTGTGTTGTATTTGACCTCAAATAACTTATGCCCTAATATAGAATGCTATGTACTCTTTGCATAAAGTAGAGAATATGAAAGCATTAAGGTGATATAAGTAAAGTTCCATGGGAGTGTTTCAAGAGTGAAAACAGAGACTGCCCAAGAATATGTCCCAAAAACTGAACCTTTAAGGTGATCCTTAAATGGTTGACAAATTCATACTATGTGAAGAAATAACAACACACAACAGCTTACAGAAACATGTAGAGGACTTACAAATGTGCAGCGTATTCGCTTGGTTTTCCTCAGTGATCATAAGAGTGATTGGAAAGGTGAAGAAAAACATCACACTGGGCAGGAAGATTGTGCTATATTATGGATGGTTTTGTGCATATGAGAATTTAGAATTGAGAATAGTCAGTTGAGGAAAACTTGAGTAAGTGCTATTGTCTAGATAATTGCCTCAAAGAGGCTCATATGCTAAAGATTGGTCCGATGTGCAAGATGGTGCAGGACATCTAACATTTAAGAGATGTTGCCTCATAAAATGAACTAAGGTTTTTGGCCACTTGTCCCAGGAGACCCTGAAAGCTCAGTCACCACCTTTTCCTCTCTTCCACATCTTGGCCATGAGGTGAAAGGTTTTGTCACATCATCACCATGGTATTGATATGGTAATTTTTAATATGATGGAAGCTTTCATGCTTCCGTTGGCCATGACTCAATGACTTGGTCACTAGAATGAACACTCACAGTTCCCAACTATGATCAGTCTCGAACAGTGGCTTTCATACCAATGCTATAGGGAAATGAAGCTTAAAGACAGATTCTCATGGAGTAGACAAGACAGAAATAAATTATATTCAGAATTACAGAGAAGTAGGAAATTAAAGAAAAATGCAAGACATTCCAGAAAAGAGGGTATTTCAAGAGAAGAACGTGCCACTATACTTCCTTTTCTCGGGTTTTTTACTGAGCTATGGCAGAAATAAGACAGCAGTGGTAATTGGTGGGAGAATTGCTGTCTTTCTAGGATATTATTGGCTAAGCCATGAAGAACCTATACACGTATAGTGTATATCTCTGATCCAACCAGGGAAATGACATGGTGTCTGCATGCTACCTGCACAATTAGAGGTGGCTCAAGGACACCCCCCTTTGCTCTCTGACTCTACTCTTGCTAATTAATTATTGACTTGAGTGTCTGTTAACTGTCAGTTAATTTTCGACCATTACTACCTTCCAATCTCTCAGATACATTTTTTGTAATCTCACGCTATGTTTTCACTGCAGTTTTCACCATGGGCCAGGTTGCTGCACGATTTATAGAGAGCTAGCTCCTGCCACAGCATGCTTCCACCACAGCATAGCCAACCTGTGTTCACAACCACGTGTTCAAACCTCTAGAACAGTGAGCCAAAATGACTCTTCACTCTTTCTGAGCTATCTGACACAGAAGTTTGCTACAGTGATGGAAAACTCACTACCAGAAGCCCCTCCTGCTGCTCTCAAATCCCTAGCAATTGTTTGACAAACAGCCGAAGTCCTGATAATCATAATGACAAAATTGCCAAATTATTAGCAAATTTCTATTATTTCCAATATGGATTTAAGTGACGATGGCTTTCCTGAAACACTGTAAGAGGATCAATCAGAAAAAGATAATTAGGTAACAGGAACAAAAGAGTTTGATATCAGCAAAATGAATTAGCACTAAACACAGTAGGTAGCAGGAAGCCAAGATGAGTTCCAAGAGAATTTTATCCTGAGGGGTTCTTTCCACAACAAAGTCCAGTAAGAACCCCGAATCTGGACATTCCTTTAGGAACTCAAAATATATGAAGAGATCACAGGAGAAGCTGGGAGAAATGCCAGGACATGGGCTTTTGGGCAAGAAAATTGAGAAACACAGAACATCTGACCTACATAAGGCATTTAGAAGACATGCGTACATTCATAGATGCTCGTGCATATTTGCATGCATGCACACACACACACACACACACAGATGGTGGTTGAAACAGGAAGAAATGGACTTGGACAGCAACCTTACAATCGCCTCTTTTAGTCTCTTGATGAAGGAAAGTCCTCTCAGCATAAGGCCATCTTTACTGTAGAGCAGTGTAATCGGCACTCTCTCTTTGGATAGGATGGCCTGTGTCTGGGGGGATGAAGACACAAGGAGTCTTCCCCATCTAGACACCAGCAGCTTGATGTTTTTTTTAGCAGCTCAGTAGCCTTAAAGTTTGAGAATTATCTCTGGTTCCTGATTGCCCTCATTCTTCTTGACTACCTCTAGGCTCTTAATCCTCAAAGCATTCTTTACCCAAACATTCTTATCTTCCAATTTCCTGCTTATATAATCATTTTGATCGCACTCTAATTTAGTAAATTTATTGTAACTTTCTTAAGATGCATTACTTTGTACCTTTCTCGCACCCTTCAGCACATGATTATCTTAGTTGGCACTTCTATCCTGACAGGACAAATAGCTCCTAAGAACTGTAGAATGCTGTCATCATCCAGGGAACCAGGACAAAGTTCCTCATACAGTGAAAGGATGAAATGACATGAAAACTAAACTGAATACTTATTACCTCTGTGTTGTGTTTCATGTTCACAACAAGATTCATATTAATCTATCAAATACCAAGCTGTTAGTAATAATAGATTACAGATGAAGAAACTGAGGTATATTCTACAACTAATAATAGTAGCTGCACTAGTGATAGGGTGGTGGTGAATAGCCAGCAGTATGCAATGACCACCAAATTCGTATATCAGTTTTCATGTTCTGTACATCCTATTATGCAACATAAACAACTGAATACATTTTAACATTTAGGAAACTGCTAGGACAAACCAAGAGCATTAGAATTTATCCAGCAGTGTAAACAGACACATCCATTTACAGTTTTCCAACAAGGAAGTGACATGACAAATATTAGATCCCAAAGTCATTTGTTTGGTCAAACCTGTATTCTCCATCCAATTCTGTAACTCCTGTCAGGGAGAACATATGACTGTCACTCGTAACTTTAGGTTCTGTATGATATTACCTGGAGTTAATTGTTTTTTTTTTTTATTCTTTTTTAATAAAAATTTCCACCTGCTCCCCGTTTCCCATTTCCCTCCCCTCCTCGCAAATATTGCCCCCTCCCCCCACTCCCCTTTCCCTATCCCCACTCCTCTTCTCCTCCCCCCACACCATTCCCCCTCCCTCTCCATACTGAAGAGCAGTCCAAATTCCCTGCCCTGCGGGAAGACGAAGGTCTTCTATCTACGTCCAGGTAGGTGAGCATCTAAACAGGCTAAGCTCCCACAAAGCCAGTTCATGTATTAGGATCGAAAGCTAGTGCCATTGTCCTTGGCTTCTCATCAGCCTTCATTGTCCGCCATGCTCACAGAGTCCAGCTTCAACCCATGCTTATTCAGTCCCAGACGAGCTGGCCTTGGTGGGCTCCCAATAAATCAGTTCCACTGTCACAGTGGGTGGGTGCATCCCTCATGGTCCTGATTTCCTTGCACATGTTCCCCCTCCTTCTGCTCCTCATTTGGACCTTAAGAGCTCAGACCGTTGCTCCAAATTGAGTCTCTGTCTCTACCTCGATCCATCGCCAGATGAAGGGTCTAAGGTGATATGTACGATATTCATCAGTATAGGATAGGGTGATTTCAGGTTCCCTCTCCTCAGTTGCCCAAGGTACCAGCTGGGGACATCTCCCTGGACACCTGCGAACCCCTCTAGAGTCAAGTCTCTTGCCAACCCTAAGATGGCTCCCTTAGTTAGGATATATACTTCGCTGCTCCTGTATCCACCCTTCCTATATCCCAAACATCCCAATCCCCCAAGCTCCTCCCATCCTCCCCTTCTCACGTTTCTCATCCCATTTCCCCTTTGCCCCATGCCACCTCACCCGCAAGTTCCCAGTTTTTGCCCTGCAATCTTGTCTACTTCCCCTCTCCAGGCGGATGACTATACAATATTCTTTGGGTTCACTTTCTTATTTAGCTTCTCTAGGATCACAAATTATATGCTCAATGTCCTTTATTTATGGCTAGAAACCGATTATGAGTGAGTACATCCCATGTTCCTCTTTTTGAGTCTGGGATACCTCACTCAGGATAGTGTTTTCTATTTCCATCCATTTGCACGCAAAATTCGAGAAGTCATTGTTTTTTACCGCTGAGTAGTATTCTAATATGTATATATTCCACACTTTCTTCATCCATTCCTCCATTGAAGGGCATCTAGGTTGTTTCCAGGTTCTGGCTATTACAAACAATGCTGCTATGAACATGGTTGAACAGATACTTTTGTCATTTGATAGGGCATCTCTTGGGTATATTTCCAATAGTGGTATTACTGGATCTTGGGGTAGGTTGATCCCAAATTTCCTGAGAAATCGCCACACTGATTTCCAAAGTGGTTGCACAAGTTTGCATTCCCACCAGCAATGAATGAGTGTGCCCCTTTCTCCACAACCTCTCCAGCAAAGGCTATCAGTGCTGTTTTTGATTTTAGCCATTCTGACAGGTGTAAGATGGTATCTCAAAGTTGTTTTAATTTGCATTTCCCTTATTGCTAAGGAGGTTGAGCATGACCTTAAGTGTCTTTCGGCCATTTGAATTTCTTCTGTTGAGAATTCTCTGTTCAGTTCAGTGCCCCATTTTTTTATTGGGTTAATTAGCATTTTAAAGTCTAGTTTCTTGAGTTCTTTATATATTTTGGAGATCAGACCTTTGTCTGTTGCAGGGTTGGTGAAGATCTTCTCCCAGTCAGTGGGTTGCCTTTTTGTCTTAGTGACTGTGTCCTTTGCTTTACAGAAGCTACTCAGTTTCAGGAGGTCCCATTTATTCAATGTTGTCCTTAATGTCTGTGCTGCTGGGGATAAACGTAGGAAGTGATCTCCTGTACCCAGATGTTGTAGAGTACTTCCCACTTTTTCTTCTATCGGGTTCAGTGTGTTCAGACTAATATTGAGGTCTTTAATCCATTTGGAACTGAGTTTTGTGCATGGCGATAGATATGGATCTATTTTTATTCTTCTACAGGTTGCCAAACAGTTCTGCCAGCACCATTTGTTGAAGATGCTCTCTTTTTTCCATTGAATACTTTTAGCTCCTCTATCAAAAATTAGGTGTTCATATGTTTGTGGGTTAAAATCAGGGTCTTCTACTCGGTTCCATTGATCGACTTCTCTGTTTTTATGCCAATACCAAGCTGTTTTCAATACTGAAGCTCTGTAATAGAGTTTGAAGTCAGGGATGGTAATGCCTCCAGACGAACCTTTATTATATAAGATTGTTTTGGCTATCCTGGGTTTTTTGTTTCTCCATATAAAGTTGATTATTGTCCTCTCAAGATCTGTGAAGAATTTTGATGGGATTTTAATGGGGATTGCATTGAATCTATAAATTGCCCTTGGTAGAATTGCCATTTTTACCATGTTGATCCTCCCAATCCAAGAGCAAGGGAGATCCTTCCATTTTCTGGTATCCTCCTCAATTTCTTTCTTCAAAGACTTAAAGTTCTTGCCAAATAGATCCTTCACTTCTTTGGTTAGAGTTACCCCAAGATATTTTATGCTTTTTGTGGCTATCGTGAAGGGTGATGCTTCTCTGATTTCCATCTCTGCTTCCTTATCCTTTGTGTATAGGAGGGCAACTGATTTTTTGGAATTGATCTTGTATCCTGCAACTCTACTAAAAGTGTTTATCAGCTGAAGGAGTTCTTTGCTGGAGTTTTTGGGGTCGCTTATGTACACTATCATATCGTCTGCAAATAATGAAAGTTTAACTTCTTCCTTTCCAATTTGAATCCCTTTGATCCCTCTTTGTTGTCTTATTGCTATTGCTAGAATTTCAAGCATTATATTAAAGAGTATGGAGAGAGTGGACAACCTTGTCGTGTTCCTAATTTTAGTGGAATAGCTTTGAGTTTCTCTCCATTTAATTTGATGTTAGCTGACAGCTTGCTATAAATAGCTTTTTTTTATACTTAGGTACGACCCTTGTATTCCTAATCTCTCTAAGACCTTTATCATAAAGGGATGTTGAATTTTGTCAAATGCTTTTTCCGCATCTAATGAAATGATCATATGGTTTTTTTCTTTCAGTTTATTTATATGATGGATTACATTGATAGAGTTTCGTATGTTGAACCAGCCCTGCATCTCTGGGATGAAGCCTACTTGATCATAATGGATAATTTTTCTAATGTGTTCTTGGATTCGGTTTGCCAGTATTTTATTGAGTATTTTTGCGTCGATGTTCATGAGTGAGATTGGCCTGTAGTTCTCTTTCTTGGTTGTGTCTTTGTGTGGTTTTGGTATCAGAGTAACTGTAGCTTCATAAAAGGAATTTGGCAATGACTTCTCTGTTTCTATATTGTGAAATACATTAAGGAGTATAGGTATTAGGTCTTCTTGGAAGTTCTGGTAGAATTCTGCATTGAAGCCGTCTGGACCTGGGCTTTATCTGGTGGGGAGGTTTTTTATAACAACTTCTAATTCTTTGTGACTAACAGGTCTATTTAGATTGTTCACCTGGCCCTGGTTTAACTTTGGTATATGGTACTTCTCTAAAAAAGTGTCCATTTCTTTTACATTTTCCAATTTTGTGGCATACAGGTTTTTGTAGTAAGATCTAATGATTCTCTGAATTTCCTCTGTGTCTGTGGTTATGTCTCCCTTTTCGTTTCTGATTTTGTTAATTTGCGTATTCTCTCTCCGCCGTTTAATTAGTTTGGATAGGGGTTTATCAATCTTATTGATTTTCTCCAAGAACCAGCTTTTTGTTTCATTGATTCTTTGGATTGTTTTCTATGTTTCTATTTTTTTTTTATTTCAGCCCTCAATTTGATTATTTCCAGTCTTCTACTTCTCCTAGGTGAGTCTGCTTCTTTTTTTTCTAAAGCTTTCAGGTGGGCTATTAAGTCTCCAATGTGTGCTTTCTCCGTTTTCTTTAAGTGGGCACTTAATGCTATGAACTTTCCTCTTAGCACTGCTTTCATAGTGTCCCATAGGTTTGAGTATGTTGAGTCTTCGTTTTCATTGAATTCAAGAAAGACTTTAATTTCTTTGTTTATTTCTTCCTTGATCCAGGTGTGGTTCAGTAGTTGACTGTCCAGTTTCCATGAGTTCATAGGCTTTCTGGGGATAGCATTGTTGTTGAATTCTAACTTTAATCCATGGTGATCTGATAAGACACAGGTGGTTACCGATATTTTTTTGTAGCTGTGTAAGTTTGCTTTGTTACCCAGTATGTGGCCTATTTTTGAGAAGGTTCCATGAGCTGCAGAGAAGAAGGTATATTCTTTCCTATTTGAGTGGAATGTTCTATAGATGTCTGTTAAGTCCATTTGATTCATTACCTCCCTTAATCCTCTTATTTCTCTGTTAGGTTTCTGTCTGATTGACCTGTCCATTGGTGAGAGAGGAGTGTTGAAATCTCCTACTATTAGTGTGTGTGGTTTGATGACTGCCTTGAGTTTTAGCAACGTTTCTTTTACATAAGTGGGTGCTTTTATATTAGGGGCATATATATTCAGGATTGAGACTTCATCCTGGTGAATTGTTCCTGTTATGAGTAAAAAATGTCCCTCTCCATCTTTTTTGATTGATTTTAGTTTGAAGTCAACTTTGTTAGAAATTAGTATGGCCACACCTGCTTGTTTCTTAGGTCCATTTGCTTGATAAACCTTTTCCCAGCCCTTTACTCTGAGTAGATGTCTGTCTTTGTGGTTGAGGTGTGTTTCTTGTAAGCAGCAGAATGTTGGATCCTGTTTTCGTATCTAATCTCTTAGCCTGTGCCTCTTTATAGGTGAGCTGAGTCCATTGATATTAAGTGATATAAAAGACCAGTGTTTGTTAACTCCGTTCATTTTTCCTTTCTTTCTTTCTTTCTTTCTTTCTTTCTTTCTTTCTTTCTTTCTTTTGGTAGTAGAGTTTGTGTGTTTCCCTTCTTCAAGTTGTGCTGGTGAAGGGTCATTAGATGTCTGAGTTATTGTGGGCATTGTTGGACTCCTTGGTTTGTGATTTTCCTTCTATTACTTTCTGTAAGGCTGGATTTGTGGCTACGTATTGTTTAAATTTGTTTTTATCCTGGAAATTTTTGTTTTCTCCATTTATAGTGAATGAAAGCTTGGCTGGGTATAGTAGTCTGGGCTTGCATCCATGGTCTCTTAGTTTCTGCAGTACATCTACCCAGGACCTTCTGGCTTTCATGGTTTCCATAGAGAAATCAGGTGTAAGTCTGATAGGTTTACCTTTATAGGTAACTTGACCTTTTTCCTTTGCAGCTCTTAATATTCTTTCTTTTTCTGTATGTTTTGTGTTTTGATTATTATATGACGAGGAGATGTTTTTTTTTGATCCAGTCGATTCGGTGTTCTGTATGCTTCTTGGACCTTCAAAGGAATATCTTTCTTAAGGTTGGGAAAGTTTTCTTCTATAATTTTATTAAATATATTTTCTGGACCATTGAGCTGTACTTCTTCTCCTTCTTCTATCCCTATTATTCTTAGGTTTGGTCTTTTTATTGTGTCCCAGATTACCTGGAGTTAATTGTATTCTTGCTAAGGATGAGGTAAACCTAGTAGAACTTGACCTGAGAGCCTACACGATCCTAGTTCCCTACCATTGTCTTTTTAAATACAATTAGTTACAAACGACAGTGCAACGACTGAGTGTTTAGTATTCTTTGTGCCTGGAACGAGATTCCTGCAAATTCAGAGGGAATGAGGAAATCTCGACTATGAAGAAGGTAGACATCAGCATCCCCTCTTTTCCCGAAGAGTCTGCTTCAATTCTCCTTAACTTTGGAGGTTCTCAAACCCACTGTCAGAAAAATCAATGCATATTTTCATTATTGAAATTCATTTAAAATCAATGGAATTGATATTTTATGTATTACTGATTACATATTACTTTGAATGACTTCAAGATACACTACTATGTCATGATCTAGGAAATATTACACCGTGACTCTCTTGTACCTGTATCTTATATCTAGAGAACAATGCATTTTTTCATTTTTAAAGAAAGATAAAAATTATCACACACACACACACACACACACACACACACACACTTGAGACACATTGGTCTTATCCAGATCTCTCACTACTAGAATAACAAGACACCGTTAAAAATATTTGT
Source organism: Chionomys nivalis (assembly GCF_950005125.1). Lineage (NCBI taxonomy): Eukaryota > Metazoa > Chordata > Mammalia > Rodentia > Cricetidae > Chionomys > Chionomys nivalis. The sequence goes on from NC_080091.1 coordinate 29,246,348, forward strand.
CAGAATTCACCTTTGAGACTGATTACTGTTGGGCTAGAGATCGGCCCTGCAGAAAACAAGACAGCACATCCTTGGGGACAAAAAACAGGCCTGAATGGAAGAATATGATGTTTCCATTTGCAAACAAACTCCCACTTTAGAAACTCCAAAAAAGGAACACATTTGCCAAAAGGAAAACAAAATACATCATAGAATGTGAACCTGGGGCTATCAGCTGGTCATTTGGGGATTCTCCTGCATGTGGAAAAGCAGATAAAGAAAAATACTTCTAAGATAATAGGTAATCAACTCAGGTTACTTTGGGGAGTCAGGATTGCTGCTGCACTCTAGGGAAAGGAAGGATTTCTTTCAGATCTAAAGAACAGTCCAGACAGATCCAGGAATTTTTGTTGGGGACAGCAAGAGATGGCCAACAGCAGCATTTATGACAAGTATCAATATTTGACTGAGGACCTCTTCCCTGCTTTTCATAAAAGAAGAAAACCTTGAGGCATTGTGTTATAAAACACCAATCAAAGCCACACAGGCAACAGACAGACTTGGGCAGTGCAAGCTGGATCTTTTGCTTGGTTAGTGCATTGATTCACCCAGCTTGGTCTCATTGACGTAACTTAGACTTCCCTTGATTGCTCTGGTGGTCACTGAAACACAGCCTGATGTGCCTCAGCCCACTGCCCTCAAGTTCTAACTGGATCCAGCAAATGTGCTTTTCTGACCCATGTGTTCACAAGACCTGAGAACATGCAGCTTGAGAGCTTCTGGGTTTAATTAATAGGCTAGGAGTTGAGGAGAGCTCCTTTGACATTTCTCCCAATATTATATATATATATCCCCTCTGCTCTTCTCACTACCTCAAAATCAACGTCCAGAATGAAGAAGCACCAGCGAAATTCTTCTGGAAGTCAAGTCTAATGTGACCTGCTTTTGCCCTACAGTGAGTTACTGTCTACCACACTCATTTCTCCCTGGACCTGATCCAGCCTGGAATTCTATGTGCATATAATTGATGACAGAGCCCAGGCCTCACTGGTTCTGTGTGCCCCTCATTTCAATACACAGCTTAGCTTGCCAGCACATTATTGGCACTCAGTAATATATGTTGTGTGCTACAAGACTTCGTCCTACTGCCCTGAATAAGGAAAAGAAGCTGTCTGCGAGAAATTCCTAATGCTCTGCATGGCCCCATGAGCCCTGACCACGACATCTCCTATTAGTGATCTGCTCTTGCAGGGTTTTGGCCCCTCTGCCTTTGCCCTTTTGAGAGCTTACTTGCAGGAGAGCCCAAGTCTGTTGCTACAGCTCAGGTTGCCATGGTAATAGGAAGGTTTGGTTCTCAGGGTCTCATGTGGAGGCAGCTTAGAGGGAAACCTTGCCTGATGCCGACTCACAGCATTGCACTCAATGAGTCTTGCAACCTTCTGAACTTTAGCTTCTTGTTCAGAGGGGTAAAGCAAAGGCACAGAATAACAGAGAAGATCCAGTATTGCCTTGGCTTTCCCAAACAGATACAGAGCTATCTCCTCGCTACTTGGGACATGGTTCTGTGGAGACTGAATTTGTTTCCCTGAGCTTGTGAGCCAAGACTCCATTCCATCAACACATTTGTTATTTGAGGATGTATTAGTAAAATAGAGCCAAAATAACACTTAACTTGAGATCTATAGGACTAGTGTCAGGATAAAATACACTGCTAATAAAAGTTTGAAGCCATGTCTTACATGACATAAGTACTAATGAATATCAGTGTTTTTTTGTTGAAACTTGAAAATTCTATGTATTCCAGAGACATATGCAAACCTGAAAGCCCACACACAAATCCCTTGTCCCTGACCCTCTTCCAGTATCTCCATCATCTTCCTACAGTGAGTCCACTTGTGAGGAGACAGGTTCTATTCTGATGGGACTTGGCAATTATCATCATTCCACATTCTCAGCTCAGCAACAGCTTCTTTTACATCATGAAGGACTAGGTGCTCTGCTGCTATGGGTCTACCTTCTTGCTTGTTCCTCCTTCAGCCTGCATTATTCCTCTTTAGTAAAGGATACAGTGACTAATTAAAATTCTGTTCAGTTATAGAACACCTGAGTGAATCTGCTTTGGGGCATCTCTCTGGACCATTGCAATATTTCAGGTCAGAACTATAGTTGCTCCAGAAAATTAACCTTCCAATACCACATATGAACATCCTTCTCCCTACCTTGCTGCTTTCTCTGTGACATGATTCTCAACCACCAAATATCTTGTATGCTGAAGAACATCGACTAAACATGGAACGGTAAAAGGCACATTCACAAAGACTAGGTGAATGTACTAAGAATTAGCTTCACTCTAACTTAATTCTACCCAAGTAGGATAGAACTGTGTCCTCTGTTTCAGGAGAATGCAGAGATAATCTTCCCAGGGCTGTCTGTGGGCTCCAAGGTGTTACAGAGTTGGTCTGTTTCCTTTTTAAGTTCTTTACCTTGGCAGAGCACAAATCTTCAAGGATACTTCATGGTCTAAGATGCCTGTAGATGCTCCAGACATGAATTCATTTCAGGTATGGAAGACATGACTACCATCTAAGTTCTGCCTATTTCCCCACAGTTGCAACCAGCAAGATTGTTGATTATGGTCACGTATAGAAACAAGTGAATCTGGCCTTTTAGAGAGCAGAATAAAAGGTGGAGCTGTGGAAGAATGGATATCTAACACAGGAGGCCAGCCTGTCAAAGACTCATGATCTGTTGTTACATTTTCAATGTCTCTTACATATTTCTTAGCATTGGTTTTGATCTCAAGACTGTGAGACCCTTGAGGACAGATATCATCTATTTAGCTTTAGTGTCAGTATAATCTAGTTTAGTATCTTGGTAACTAGGAGACGTTACATTTGCTGAAGTAGTGATTAAAAGACTGAATAAATAATTTAATCAACAAACAAACAGATGTTTGAAATTAAGAGGTACAACTTGTAAATCCACTTCAGTAGTCACTTTCTATTTGAGTATTTTTCAATTATTAAATCTAATATGTATTACCATTTAAAGTTTAACAAATTGCTTAACAAGAGATCTGAGATTATTCTGACATTTCAAATTAGAAAGTTTTTTTTTTTCCTGGCAAACATTAGAGGGCTATAAATTTTCATTAGTTGAGTTTGCCTATTCCCTAATGCAATAGGGCTTATTTTTCTTTCCAAAGGTTAATTGTGTTTTTCAAATGTCTACTCTTTCCTTAAATCACATTGGGTATAATATTTAAACACAGTGACCTCATTTCGTTTTCATATTTTGTTAGCATTTATTCCAATTTTATTATTAAAGTGATTTCAGCATAATATTCTGAAAAGCTAACTCAGTGGCTTTCGAACAATGTGGATTTAAATTTATATTGCAATTCTGAAGATTTTTCAAAGGTATCTATATTATGGCTTCTCTAACATAAATAGGTATGTCTAAATGAAATACACAAGTACAAATAAAATAGAAGGGAAAGACATAGATTTCTCTGTGTCTTTTAAGTTTAGAAAATAGAAGTTTAGTGTGCTGAATTTTAAATATGTTTTGATTTGAAATTAATAACTGATTTGGATCTCAGGGTTTTGTCGTTTATGCCTACTTAATTAGAGATGCACTTGGAAATGTAACACACTCCATGCATCATTAAGCACTTTAAATAATTAATAGTTGATTATTTTCCCTTTTAAGATGGCCTCATTTATAATTCTGTCTCAACGATAAGACTGACCTTTACATTAAAATCAAGTTGTGCTTCTATTTAGAAAATAGAACTTTGCTTGGAGTGTATAACAAGTGACATCCAGGCTTGATGATCTGTAAAATGTGAAAGGCTTGGCCAATTACATATCAGTATTAAGCGAAGAGATCAATAATCATGATAGTATGAGGCATCAACTGATGTTTCATATGGTCTGATCCCTAGGACCTTTTGTTAACCCCTGACTGAATCAATAAGAGAGGCAGACTGTGTGATACATGTTCTCTATGATCAGGGACACAGAAACAGTTGCAAGAAAGACAAGAAAAGGACCAGCTTCTTACCACTGATGGAGGAGGCTGCTTGTTTGTTCCTGGCTGCCCTGCTAGCTTAGGCCCAAAATAATCACATAGAAACTATATTATTTAAATAACTGCTTGGCCCATTAGCTCTAGCTTCTTATTGGCTAACTTTTACACATTAATTTAACCCATTTCTATTAATCTGTGTATCGCCATGAGGTTTCGGGTTACTGGGTAAAATTCCCAGTGTCTGTCTCTGGTGGCTCCATGGCTTCTCTCTGACTCTGCCCTTCTTCCTCCCAGCATTCAGCTTAGTTTTCCCTGCCTAGCTAGCTTAGTTCTGCCATGCTATAGGTTTAAAGCAGTTTCTTTATTCAGTAATGGTAATCACAACATACAGATTGGACTCCCCCATCACCTCCACTTTTCTGTTTAAATAAAAAGAAAAGTTTTAACCTTAACATAGCAAAATTACATATAACAAAACAGGTATCAATCAAGAATTAGAGTTATAATATATCTACTTTATCTTTTATCATAACTAAGGAAAACTATAACTATAAATTCTTCAACTCCATCAAAGACTCCAAAAGGATATAATATTACTTAGGTAAACTGGAAGAACATTGGAAGCAACTTCCAAAACTATAGAATTGACAGAGACATTTCATTGTCTGGACAGTCACCCAAAGTTTCTCTGTACCATTGGGGCATACATCTTTAGCCTACTGGACCATATTATCCAGCAGACTTTTCCATGAAGGAAGAAATTCCAAATTCCGTTCCATCTGTATTGGCAGTTTGTCGGTCACTTTCTTTTGTGTCCTACAGAACATCTGGCAGACTCTTTCATATAGCAGGTACCCCAAAGGACCATCTCACCTTTAGGCAAGTTTGGCAATCATTTCTCTATAGGTCCTACATGTCAAGTTTATCAAGCAGTTCAAGCAAGAGCAGTTTCTTGCCCAAACGGCTAACCAGCTTCATAAGGAGCCTCTTGGATGCCCATCTTCCTCTTGAAGTAGCTTGTGCTGCCAGGAGCAGATGTGTCTCATTGCCATGAAAAGTCCTAAGTTATCAAAACATTTTAAATGCCATATTCTGAAGGTCTCTGAAAGATTTTAAGAAGCCCTATCTAACTGGGGTTAAACATCATGGAGACAGAAGGGGACAGTGGAGGAGAAGTGCTAACGGCAGGGCATATAGGAAACAGAAAGGAATCAAGGGACCAGGAGTAATATATCCTAAGTATCCAGATCCAGTGACCTACTCCTATTTCTTCCAGGTCATTTCCACATCCTGCAGGTTCTATAACCCATCACAATAGTATTACTTTCTTGGGACTAAACCCCAAACACATGAGCTTTTTTTTTTGGAAGATGGTGTGTGCATGTGTGTGTGTGTGTTTACATGTCGTGGGCATTCAAATGGTGGATTCTTCAATCACTCTTTGCTTTTTTTTTTTAAAGTAAGGTCTCTCATTCTCACTGAAATTAAAGCTCATTTATTTGGCAAGACTGGCTGGACAGTAAGTTCATGGGATTTTCCTGCCTTCATGGACTCGTAGCTAAGATAAAAGCTACATTTCACCATACCCATTGGTTGTGTGTTGTATTTTGTTTGTTTTTATTAGTTCTTTGAAATGTTTATATAAAGTGTTTAGATCATAACCTCCTCTCCTCCAAAAACTCTTTCTAGATGTACCCCATTCCTATCCAACAACTCTTGTCATTTCTTTTTTACGTAAGTCCATCCTGTGTTAAATTTGTGTGGCCCTTATATTCTTAGATATGGTGTTTTCCACTGATGCATGGTCAGTTTACCAAAGACTAAACTCAGAGAAAACTATTTTTCCTTTCCAAGCTTCTGTTGACAACCAATAGTACCCTAGCTAGGAGATTTTGTGCTCACCCTCCCTCTCCATGGTGAAATTTGGTTGGGATTGAAGTTGTGTTACACAGGTACATGCTATCGTAACTACTGTGAGCTCATATGAACAGCTGTGTCCCAAAGACTATGTTTCCTAAGTCATTAGCTGCCTTTGACTCTTAACATTCTTTTGCTCCTTCCCCCCAAAGATCTCTGGGGCTTGGGAGTACACAATGTGATATAGATGTCCCATTTAGAGTAGCAACCCAAACTTGAATTCTGAGCATCTAAATCCAAATTCTCATAATTGTATTTCAAGCACCTGACTGAACCACCTTCCTATTTTTGTAGAATATTTAAACAATACCATTCACACAGCCATGCTGACAGGGCCATTTGGGTACATCGTTGCAGTGAAAATTCAAAGAAAATTGTCCTGAAACCCCAAACTTGAAAGGGATGAGGACAATGGATGAACTGAGAAATGACTATTCATCCACAGAAGATCTCCCCCTTTGCAGAATGGTTCTAAGGACTGATAGTAGGCACAGAGTTCCGAGTTATAGGCTTGCCTGCTAGGGAATTTGTTTTCTTTCACCTCTCTTAATGGAGACAGTCTCTTTTCTGGAGGGAGGAGGGAAGCTGATAAAGAAGTAGATGAAACTTATTAGATTCAGGAAACCCCAGAAACTTATAAGATTCACAAGCTCAAAAAGTCACAAGATCCAATAGGCCCATCCCTAGGGTTAAAAATATCCATAAACAAATGCTGAGAGGAAATAGATTCTTTGGCAGAGCTGCCTGAAAACTGAGCAGGTAGAAGTAGGGATGCAGGGCTCTTGAGTCCTCATCCATGCGGGGTCGGGTCTCAAGGGGATATAGCTGTCTTTGAGTCACATATATTTCTGTATGTGACCTCTCCCCTTTGTTCTGCTTCTGTAAGTGGCCCCATTAATTTATTTGTTGTACAAAGTAGGCTTATATGGAATCATTTCTGATTCTGTTGTCAGTTCTCTATATGCGGAAACCAGACATTTGCTCATATTTTCACAGGAAAAGTCATACAACAGAGGTAATGTAGTGATGAGGATAATTTGCCTCAGCCATGGGTAATGGGCAAGCAAGAAGCAAAGCACAAATTCTTCAAAATCCCTATAAGGTAAAATGTGCCCAAGTGGAAATTAGCTTCTATTCTTAAAAAACAAAATGAATATGTTTCTCTTGGTTCCACCAATGACTTTAATCTTTAACTTCTGTTAGCCAACTTTCAATCCTAGGTCATTCAACTTAAGCTAAAAGTGCCTTGAACTTTGAGTTAAATGTGAGAGGATCAGTGGAACCCTGGGCAAAAAGGAAGGTCCAAGAAGAATCTATTGGACTGAACAAATAAATTAGTGACACTGAGGTAAGAAATACCTTTGTCCTAGTTTCCTTTCTATCGCTGTGAAATAAAGTAATTTGTGGAGGAGAGCTGGTTTGACTTGCATGTCCTGGTCACAACTGGTTATTGAGAAAACCCAAGGCAGGAACTTTGAAAGGATACTGGAGGGAGGAACTGAAGCAATCCATAGAAGAACACTGCTTATTGGCTTGAGCCTATGATTTGCTCAGTTTGCTTTGTTATGTAAGCCAGGACCACTTGCTCACCACAGTGAGCTGGGTCTTTCCACATTAATAATTAATAAAATGTTCTATGGAATGGCTTCTGGGTTAGTCTGAGGAGGCATTTTCTCAGTTGAGGTTCCCTCTTCCCAGATGGCTATATGTTGCTTCAAATTAAAGCATGCATACACACATACAGAGAGAGAGAGAGAGAGAGAGAGAGAGAAAACAGCCCAGTCTTGGCTTCTACTTATTACCTAGAAAAGTATTTCAATATGATAGCTTTGAAAATATGAGAATCTAAATATATATATATACATATTCATATATAGAGAGAGAAATAGATATAGATTATAGATATATAATTATCATTTAGCTAATGCTACACTATGAAGCAAAAAATTAACTTCCCTAAACTCAGCAGTGGAAAGCTACTTTTTTTCAATACTTAAATGGGTTGCTGAATAAAGCAAAAGTGTCCTTCCAATGTTCTCCCATATTCTGTCATTCAGGAGTCTGCCAACTGGCAGGTGGGTGGTGGGAACACTGTCTATGCTCGGTCTCCTGCTAGCTACTGCAGTGGGAATGTTCTCTGACTCACTGTACACAGCATCTGCTTTCACCTCTATTGACTGAGGCAAGCAGCAGCCTGGTCAAGATTCCAAGAGAGGTCGTTAGATGATGTATAAAAGGGCAAAGACCCAGGGAGGAGCACAAACACGGGGCCAGTTTTGCCATCAACTCTCCAAGACATAAACAAATTGAAATGAAAATTTCAAAAGGATTTATTGTAAGAAATAAACCAGGAAAAACACTTACTTGTTCTCTGAAGAAATAGAAAGAAAATATGAATCATTTGAGAGTACAAAATAGATGAATGATGAAGTTTTTAGTCAAGATACAAGTGATTAATATGCTGAACACTGACAAGAAAAAACTAGATATCGTCATGCTATAATTTAACAAGCCTGTGGAAGCACATAGCTCAGTCAGCAGGCAAGCAAAGAAAAAAATGTTAGTAGTAATAGAAAAAGAAGAAATATAAATAAATAAAACTGGAGGAGAAATAATTAAAAGCATTACCAATTTCGTGTCCCCATCATCCAATGGTGCCCCTGAAAATAAATGACACAAATGGAAATAAATCCTGCCACATGATTCAACACAAGAAAACATTGAATTTTTACATTTATTATTATTTCATTTCTTTGTAGCCAAAGCTGATCTCAAACTCACTATGTAACCAACATTGGCCTCAAGGTTGTGGTTCTCCTGCCTCAGTCTATGAATGCTTGATTACATATGTGTGGCAGCACATCCAATAAAGAACTCATGAAGAAGAAATATTTACTCATGCTAATAATTTATAATTCACTAAGTATCAGCAAAATACAATGAAAAGGAAGGAAGAGAAAATTAAGACAGTAAAAAACATTTTAGTGTTGAGAACTTCTAATTAAAAGATGGATTTTAAGATGATAATATCATATGGAAATCACTAACTAGGAAAACTGGGGCACAAACATTATATAAAAGACTACAAGTCTACAGTGAAGTCAAGGAAAATGATGCAAAAATTAAAATGGAATTGATACTTTCAATTTAACGGCATGGAGCAGAACCAAAAACTAACCATCAACTATTTTCCATTCTCTTTCACAAGTACTACTTAGAATTGAAGAAATTCCGGTGCATGTTAATTTGAAATTATATGCAAGAATCCTGGCTATAATTTTTGTATATTTCACATCACACTAAAATAATAATGTATTATAACAAAAATGTAAAAATTTAGAACAACTGAATATCAGCTGAAAATTAAAACTACGAATCCTCTCTAAAAATAATTGAGTTGGAAAGTACATATTTTGAATAATTCTGAAAAGCACATTATAAACTTCTATGTCTATTACTAAGGAATATCCTAATAAGGTAGTAATATATCTTTTCAACATTAACACAATGAAGAGAAATTAGTTAAGTGCAATAAAATTATTATTAATGAGAGTCCTTTTAACCAGCCTTAGACAATATCAAAATGATTTTTATTTTTATGGTCATTCAGTGTGGATTTAAGTGCCTATATATATAGAATAAGTATAAAATTCACAGATATCAGACAGAATAAACAATTATTTTTGAAGATTTATGAACACTGAATGTATGGAAAATATTCTAGAAATAACAATCAGGAATAAGGGCTTATAAAATTTAAATAATAAAGTAACTTCTCCATTACAGCAATATGTATTATTCATAAAGAAAAGAAAAATCTCAAATGGTTTTAAAATATGAAATACTTACATTTTGTAGAATATTTGCACAATCGTCTGTCGGTAAAATTATGCACTCAAGGAAAAAAAAGCACACTGAAGATGTAGCTATGCCCAAGACTTGGAAAGAGTCATCACATGTAGCAATCATTTTAAATCTCTTTCTGACATGTTAACATTAATACAGTTGTGTTCATTCACCTTGGTATAGTTCTAGAGCAGTGCTTTTCAATCTTCCTAACGCTGCAATCCTTTCATACAGTTCCTCATGTTGTGGTAACCTTCAACCATAAAATTATTTTGTTGCTGCTTCATAACTGTAATTTTGCTACTATTATCAATTGTGATCTACATATCTGTGTTTTCTGATTGTCTTAAGTGGACCCTGTAAAACGGCCTTTCAACCCCAAAGAGGTTGTGGCCCGCAGATTGAGAACCGTTGTTCTGGAAGTTATTGAAACAGCTATGCTTGATTACAGGAAGAAATAGGTTGGGAGAATAATTAGGCTTTGCTTGTATGAAATGGATCAGAGGTAAGCATACCTTCAGTTGACACAGAACAAACAAAATTTAAAAATGCTAGAAAGAAGCAAATGGCAAGACTGATTAAAACATGTAAATCAATTGAAAGCTTACGACAATCATATTAAGTCCAGCAGTGTTCACATGATAATTTGCCCCTGGGATATTAAAATGTGAATGACATAATGTTTCAAAGTATAGTACTCATCTCAGGAAAAAAAATGTTCAAAGTTTGAAGAAACGTACACATCGATTGTGGAGCTATTAAAATTCCTGTGCTCAGTGTGTGGGGGAACTACAAAGCACTTTCTGCACAGCTTTCTTTTATACCTGCTGTATACAGCGAGAGAGTCAGTCTATGGGGCAGCTTGTGCAAGTGGAGAAAACATTGGAATCAATTTCCTTTCCCACAACTGGGCAAGATTTATTGGAGAGAACTCACTCTGCAATTATAGCGACGTGAGCAATTTGGAGGAAAGTAACAAGGTTTCCATAAAGAGAAATGTGGGGTATTAATCTACCCCCCGGATCTCTCTGAAAATGAGTAAATAAGCAAGTGGCACAAATCATTTCCCTCCCTTTGGCAAAATTTCAATGGAAAGCTATGAAATGAATTATCATTAAGGTTTAGAACAACGTTTTATCATGAATAAGGTACTGGGAATTGAAATATGCCCCGGCAAGTAGATTAATCTTTCCTTGGTATTCTGTTTTATTCGTCTACTCAAAAATCAATGAATTCCAGCCCACCTGGAAAGTATTGCATGAATTATATAACTGGGAGTCTATTGCCATTGATGCACTCACTCTCACTTAACTGTTGTCTTCCTACAAGGACCTGAAATTCTGGCCAACTCCACCCAGTGGAAATATAACATACACTGCAAAAATGTATGAAGTTGGGTGGGTATGGAAGCAGAGGTGGATCTGGGAGAGCTGAAGGTGCAAAAACTCATTGTACTGAATTCTCGAGGAACTAATAATATTACTTAATTAAATGAAAGTCAGTGGTGTAATACTAGCCTAATATCTGTGAGAACCTTACATCAATCTTCAGGAGCACAAAAATGAAAATAAAATAAAAAGAAGTGGTGAGACTCATTTTTAATACTATTTTATTTAACCTATTAAAATGTTACTGTTTCATTATATAAGAAAAACAAAAGAGTAACTGATCTTTTTAGACTCCTTATTTTTTTTTTTTTTTGTCTTACATTTGAAAAACACCACCACAAGGGTAGCCACACTCAGGCGAGTGCAAATTATCAAGAGGCTAGGCTGTGAGAGAGACAGCTCCAGGAACTGGGGGCTGTCAGGCTTCTGCTGCAAGGTTCTCTTCCTTGATCTCCACAGCCAGCCCAACCACAAGAGGTTCATCCATTTCTAGATTTCGAGCTTCTGGCTTGCATGGAGAACCCTTTCTGTAATGCTGGATGGCTCATCAGTTCAAACACACATAGGCATACAGGACTGTATTTCATGCTCATGTGTACAAACAGATACAGATTCAGATAGAGAGCTGTATTGATGGCCTCTCCTGAAACATTCTTAGCTCACACCTGTGGTCCCAGCAGTTTAGCCAACTGTTGTAATATGAGCGGCGGGGCTGCGTCCCCGGCACCCGGCCGCCCGCATGGCTAGCTTATGCCCCAAAATAATTACACGGAAACTGTATTCTTTTGATCACTGCCTGGCCCATTAGTTCCAGCCTCTTATTGGCTAGCTCTTACATATTGATCTAACCCATTTCTAATATTCTGTGTAGTACCACGAGCTGGCTTACCAGGAAAGATCTTAACCTGCGTCTGTCTGGAGTGGGAGAATCATGGCGACTCCCTGACTCGGCTTCTTTCTCCCAGCATTCTGTCTGTTTACTCCACCCACCTAAGGGCTGGCCTATAAATGGGCCAAGGCAGTTTCTTTATTAGTTAACCAATGAAAGCAACAGATAAAATACAAGAACCATCTCCATCAGCCAACAATCACATTCTTTGATAATCCTTGATTTTATTTTTAAAGGACAAGGATTCTATATCTATAACTTTATATCTTTAACTTTATATCTATGGCTCCTTGATTCTCTCCTCACTATCTCACTTTTCTTGTAGAACAGAACTGCTTTGTTAAACTGATTTTTCATATGGATCACATGTGGAAGCAACACGATACCAAAATGTTAGTCCTACTAACAGTTTCATATGTAATGAAGGATGAGATATACCACAAAATACTTTACGGTGTAGATCTCAAGGATCATGAAATGCCAAAATGACTGGGATTGATTTTAGCAAAAAGAACTTTGGGAGATTGATGCATGAGCAAAAGTCTGGCTCTCGGTCTCCAGCCTGAAGGAAGGAAAGAAAATGCAGTTAAGGAGAAAATCTGCCCTACTTATAAAATGATGCACTCATTTCCAATGCCAGTAATGGAGGTTGAAATGGACATCCTCCTTCTTAAGCACCATAGGACTATGCACCGCCAAGTCAGCTGGGGTAATACAGAGAAGCAAAAACATTATTAGTAGACTCTGAGAAGTTCAGTTTAATGGAACAAAGACTACCATTAAATGTGTGACCCCGCTGACAGCGCAGGAGTCACAGAAATGTTCACAGGCGAATGAACAGCTTGAAACCTGGAAGTGGATGTTCCTGCCTGGTAGAGTTATCCCTGGAGGGCAGGGGAGTGAAGATAATGGCAGAAATCTGCCAGTTATCCCAAGAAGAAAAGGGCGCCAATCACAGGAGGTGGTTCAGAAAAGGCCAGGAGGTACTGGCTTCCTGGTGAGAAGCAGAAAATGTTAGCGCCATGAGAATGAAGATTGTACCTAGGCCACCAGGGCAGAAATAGTTTGCAGTGAGCATGAGAGACCTGAAAGTACAGGAAATGATCCTCTCTTCTAAGTGATCCATCTGATAATTTCCCATCATGAAGAAAAATCACATCCAAGAAAGCAGGATGAGATTCAAAATTATACTTAAACACACAATAAAAATTTGAATTATTAAACACACAATAAAAGTCTAAATTATTAAGCAGCAAGCAGGACGGGAAAGATGATCCAATGAGTAAAGGGTTTTTGCTGCCTAAACACCTGACGTGAAAGGAAAGATTTGATACCTGCAAGTTTTTCTCAGTTCTCCATGTGTGTGAGTTCACAGGCAAACACACACACACACACACACACACATGCACAATGTTTAATTAAAAGAAACAAGAATAGGTAGAAGAAAAGAGCCAACAGGTGCTTGGAAGCAGAGCCATACAGTTAATGACAAGAACAGTTGAACTATTTCAATATAAATCCATTTTAGAACTAGTGAGAGGCTACAGGCTGTGTCTATTTGCTTGTGAGAGCTCAGGGTTTACTGGACATGAAGAACCAAACATGTTCGGAGGACAGACTGTAGTCAGAATGCTCCATTTCTAAACAAAGCAATCTTACTTTGTATTTAGGCTGATTATCAACAGGATATACTCAAAATAGGTAATTTGATAATTTTATCATTGTACAAATGTCTTAAACTATCCTTTGTGTGCAGACTGCATGCAGTTGCTCTGCTTACATCCTATCATAAAAAGCATGAAGACAGTGTTTGGCTCTGTGACAATGGCTATGATGCTAAGGAAAGAAAGAAATTGTCCAGCTTCATTATACTTTCATGGAGCCCATTGCATATGCAATTTGACAGTGACCAAAACCCTTTGGAGGTGCCTGATGCTAAGTCACAAATGGAAGCAGTGAAAATACATCTTAGCTATGCTGTGTTTAAATTGTATCTTGTCACGGTCAAATAACTCCACCTTAGTTATTTCTTTTTCTAGTAGCAAAAAATATATCACTTAAATCTCCCAGGTTTGAAGGCAAAATCAAGGGATAATACAGGGAAAGCGCGAAATATTCAGAGCAGCACTGTGTGAGGTGGAAATCTGAAAGCAGCTGCGCTGTGGGAAGGATCTGTAGCTGCACCCAGAAGGGGGCCATATTATAGGGCCGCTCAATAAGACATTAGGAAGCTTATGCGCAAAGATAGCTCAGTGCAGCCACCCTGGAAGCAAGACACAAAAGCCAGTCTAAATACAGAATGCGGAACAAAACTCAAGTTTCTAGCATGCCTGCAGCAAATAAAAAAAAAAATTGAATTGCATAGACATGATTATCTGCTAGGAAAACATATTTCTAGCTACATCTCTAATATCATTAAAGTGGGAGATGACTAAACAGATGGAGTAAATTTAATTTAATTATCTTTTCAGATAAAATATAAGAAAATGTATTGAAAGGACTTAAATTGGCAATAAAAGAATCTAAAGAGAATATGTTCTCTTGTCTCATAACTTTTTTTTATTTTTTTACACACTTGTACAGTGAAACATGATCGAATCAGAACTCTCATTTCTTCCTCTAACACTCACCGTATCTCCTCTAATACTCCCCCTCTTAACTTCATTTCTTGCTTGTGTGTGTTTGTATTTGTGTGTGTGTTGTTTGATAACCCATTGAGTCCTATTAGTGTTACCTATATGTCCATGGGGCCAGCCTCTGGAGCATGAAAACCTACCATAAGGAACATACTTTAAAAAATGATTCTCCCTCCCCTAACACCTATTAACTACCTGCTAATGACTTGTCAATAGTGGGTGGTGCACATCCTTTATCCCTGGGAGAATTTTGACTGACTTCTTTTAGAAGACGTTTTGCTTGGTTAAGCACAGCTATGATGAATTCATGAGTTTAATGGCCATTTCTTGTCTAAAAGACAGTATTTTTAGTATTTTGTCCCATCTTCTATTCTTTCCTCCTCTTTTTATGTGATGTTTCCTGAGCTTTTATAGGAGATAATTTGATAAAGATACCATGTTTATGGCTGAGCATTCAGTTTAGTTTCTTATTCTTGTCACTTTGACCAGTTATGAAACTTTGCATTTATGGCAGACTACTTAAAGGGAAGCTACTTACCAAGGTTACGTGCATCCAGGTCTATGTTATTAACAGAATTTTTTAGATGGCAATCTGATGATATGACCATGAGCAAATAACAAAAGACAGTAGCTCCATGCCCTGCAGCGTAAGAATGTGAAATCTTCAATGATAGAGTAGTATATAGTTTTGATAAATAACTAGGGATGTTAGCTATGTGATATTAAGAAAAATCTGGAGAATCTATATCCAATAACTCAAAGATTTTGAGCAAAATGAGAGCAGAGGTATAGAATACTTGCTGTAAAAAAAGGTTAAGCAGGGAAGGTTGCTACATTGCAGCAGAAATCAAGGGGTAGGAAGCAGGCATGAACCAAACAAAGGTCCAATGAAGAGTCATATGCAAACACACTATCTCACAAGACAAATAGGAATAAAACTGGAGGTCTTTGCCTCCATCTCCAGCTGTTCAAAGTCATCTTCTCTTCCACACTTCCTTCCTAACAATTTATCCACTTGTTTCATCCCTAAATTCCAGGAGACATTGCCTGCGAAGCTGCCAGCTAAACCTGCCAGAGAAGAAAGTCGGCCAGTGAAGCAGGCAGAGAAGTTTCATGTCTTCACTCTCCCTTCGTTCCTCCAAACTGAATCTCCAGCCTCATCTCTAGCTCTGCAGAAAGCTTTCTGTAGGCGCCTCTTCTCACTCTCTACCACCATTCCCAAGAGACAGAGCAGATGCTGGTGGAACCCTGCTATCCTTCCTACTATAAAATTCCCTCAGCTCCATACATCTCCTTCTAGTTCATCCTCATTCCTAAAAATCAGTTCTCAAAACCCAGAAACACATTATTCTCAGAACCCCCAGTAGTCAACCTAACAGGCAAAACACCTCCACTATGCTCTCCTAAGAACAGAGAGGACAGCAGAAACAACAACAAAAAAGCCACTCAACATAGACAGGAAGTCCGGGAATTGAAATATTCCCAAACTCCAATGCCTAGAGGTCAGTGTAAAAGCACAATCAATAACAGCTAAGGCAATATGTCCCTAGAGGCCAACAACCTTACAAACAATAAGTCTTGAGAAATATAACAGAGCTGAAACACCAGAAAAGGACATTAACAGCCTTCATAAATATGGCAGAGCTCCTTAAAGAGGAAAGGAATGAATCCATTAAGAAAGCTGTGAAAATACAAACAAAGATGAAAAGGAAACTAATAAAACTTTCCAAAGCCTGAAAGTAGAAATAGAATAAAGAAAGAAAGCCCAAACTGAAGTGAAAAACTTAGGAACTCAAACAGAAACCTCAGAAGCAAGCCTCACAAAGAATTCAAGAGGTGGAAAAGAGAATCTCAGACAATGAAGACATGATATAAGAAATGGATATCCTGGTCAAAGAAAATGTGTAAAAACCTCAAATACAAAATATCTAGAAAATCTGGGACACTACATAAGGACCAAATCTAAGAATAGTGAGGATAGAGGAAGGAAAGAAACCCAGGTTAAAGAAACAGAAATTTTTTTCAACAAAATTATAGAAGAAAAATCTCCTTAGCCTAAAGAAGGAAGTGCCGATCAAGTTGCAAGAAGCATACAGAACACTGAATAGACTGGGTCAGAAAAGAAATTCCCCATGACACATAATAATTAAAACACTATATGTAGAGAACAAAGAATATTAAAAGCTGTAAGAGGGGAAGAACAAGTAACTTTTAGAGACAGACCTATTAGAAAAATCACCTGGCTTCCTAATGGGTACTTTTAAAGTAAGAACGGCCTGGAAAGATGTTCTACAAACTCTAAGACACGACTTATGCTAGCCAAGACTAACTACAATACCTTTTTTAATCACAATAGATGGAAAAAAAAGACATTGCAAAGTAAAACAAAATTTAAGCGTATTTATTTACAAATTCAGCATTACAGAAGGCCCTAGAAGGAAAACTTCAACCTGAAGAGGTTAATCATACCCAAGAAAATACAAGAAATAAACAATCCCTGACAAGAAAGTCAAAAGAGGGAAAATGAAACCATAAAACACTAGACCAAAATAACAGGAATCAAAAGCAAACACTGCACATTGATATCTCACAACACCAGTGGTCTCAATTTCCTAATAAAAAGGCACAGACAAACAGAATGGATGTGAAAGTAGATGCATAATTCTGCTGTGCCCAGAAACACAATTTAAAATTAAGGATACACATCACTGAAAGGTAGAGGATAGAAAAAGATAATCCAATCAAACAGATCTAAGAATCTAGCCATTATAGTACTTTCAGTATATGTCAAAATAGATTCAAACCAAAACTAATCAGAAATGACAGGGGAACAACACTACACAGTCATCAAAGGAAAACCACCAAGTAACACTACTACAGATTAAATCATATATTGACTCTCACACACTGTTAGTAGAAGCTTCTACAACCCATTCTGGTCAATAAGTAAGTCATCCAGAAAAAAAAATTAAACAGAGAAACACTAGAGGTAACTACCATCATAGGCCAAAAGAACTGAGCAGATATTTACAGAAAAATCTACTCAAACACAAAAGAATATATTATTTTCTCAGCGCTTCTTGGAACTCCAAAACTGACCACATACTCAGACACAAACCAAGTCTCAAGAGATACAAGAAAAACTGAAATAATACTTCGCATCCTATCTGATCACCACAAATTTAAGATGGTTATCAATAACAGAAACAATAGAAAGCTTAAAATGTCATGGAAACTGAACAACTCACTCTTGAATGAAAAATGGGTCGAAATGGAAATTAAAAAGAAATTGCTTAACAAATGAAAAAGAAAAGGAAAGAAAAAACATACTCAAACTTTTGGGACACAGTGAATGCAATTTTAAGAGACAAGTTTATAGCTCTAAGTGCTTTCATTAAACAAACAAACAAACAAAAACCTTGAAGAAATCGATTAGTAAATTAACAGCATACATGAAATCTCAAGAACAAAAAGAAGAAATCACAGCCAAAGGGATCAGACATCAAGAAATAATCAAGCTCAAGGTAAAATCCTTAAAATGGAAACAAAACACACACATTCACACACATAAATCAATGCAAAAGAGTTGTTTCTTTGAGAATGTCAATAAGATTTACAAAGCATGACCAAATTAAATGAAAAGATTCAAATTAACAAAATTAGGAGAAAGAGGGGACATAACAACAAACACCAAGAAAATCATAAGCACATACTTTAAGAACCTGTATTCAACCAAATTGGAAAAATTTAAAACACATGGATAATTTTCTGGATTCACATCACCACCTACCAAAGTTCAGTAAAGATCAGATAAGGAATTTAAACAGAACTATAACACCCAAAGAAGTAGAATGTCTACCAAACAAACAAACAAAAAAAAAAAAATCCAGGTCCAGATAATATTGGCAGAAAATTCCACCATAGTTTAAAGAAGAGTTAATGCCCATATTCCTCAAATTATTCCACAAATTAGAAACAAGGAATTCTAGTTATGAGATCACAAATACCCTAAAACCTAAACCACATAAAGAGGCTCCCAAAGAAAGAGAACTACAAACCACTTTCCCTTATAAACATAGATGTAAAAATACTCAATAAAATGCTTGCAAACACAATCTAAGAATATATCAAAAGATCATTCACTATGATCAAGTAAGCTTCATCTCAGAGATATGGGGATGATTCAACATAAGCAAACCTATAAATGTAATTCACCAGATCAATAGACTGAAAGACAAAAACTACATGATCTCATTAGTTGGAGAAAATACCTTTGAAAAGGTCCAATTCAACTGGAGTGTCATATCTCAATAAATAAAGGCAGTTTACAGTAATCTGGTTTTACATTGTATGGGATATTGAATGTGCAAACAAGTGTGTCTCTGCATCTATATCTTTTTCTTCTGCCTTTTCTAGGGCTCTTTTTTTATTATTTTTGTACTAATGCAATTTTATGCATTTTGCTTTGTTATTGTTTATTTCATTATTATTCATTAGATGCCTGTTATTTTTTTCTAAATAGAGAAAGAAAGGGGATGAATTTGGATGAGAAGGAAGTGGGGAGAAACTGGAAAGAATAGAGGGAAAAAAACTACAATCAAAATATATTATATGAAAAAATGTCTATTTTCAACAAAAGAAAAATTGAAGGGATATTAAAATAAATATGATATGGAAAAAGACTATATATAGTGGGGGCTGAAGATTTAGCAGCTATCTATATAGAAGTAAGGTAGAAGAGAGTGTAGTATATATATATATATATATATATATATATATATATATATATACTTTTATCCAAAAACAATAAACTTAAAATTGTTCAATTGTACACAAGGATATGTGCTCAACTATGTTTATAGCCAGAACCTGGAAACAACCTAAATGCCCCTTGACCAAAGAATGGATAAAGAAAATGTAGTACATTTACATAATAGAAAACTACATAGTGGAAAAAAACAATGACATCTTCAAATTTGCAGACAAATTGATGGAAATAGAAAACAACACATTGAGTGAAGCAATACAATTTTCTTGTATTTGTTAGAACATACATGGAGAAAATCAAACCAAAATTTGAGACTGAAATATATTTTATGTAGTAGTTAGAGATGAAAATGTCCAGACTGTAAACAAAATGATTTTACATACAAAAAATAAGTTTGTCCTAGAGACAAGACACAGATTAAGGGATTGTCTAACAAGCTATCATGAACAATCTTGCCAAAATTAGAATATGGAATTCAGTATCAAATTGGCAAAAAGAAGATATTGAACAGGAACATAAAATAGCCAAAATAAAAACAGGTAAAAGAATTGTAATTATAAATTAATAAAAGAAAAAGAGAAATCAAATTTAACTCATTTTGTAATTTCCTACAAATTCCCAATATTGTATTGACACTAAGGTTGGAAAAGAATCAATGAAACAAAACAGAGATTTTTATTGACCATACAAGTCCAATTGAATTTTAACAAAGGTACAAACTCAATTCATTAAAGAAACTATAGATTTCTTCTGAACGAATTGTGTCCAAAAATTAGACGTGTTCATCTTCAAAAACATACTTCAGAGTTCATTCATTGTAACTTGAACTTGAACAAAGTCCCAGCTCTTTTCAGTCCCAGCAATCGAAGAGTAGTTACTTTCATAATACACTAAATAGAATCACAGTGAAAGCCAAGAAAGAAGATTTAACCAGCCCACTGAGAAGATGAACAAATAAAAAGGGTCCAATGACCCTGATGAAATCTTGGGTAGTAACTAATAAGAGCTTAGAGCTTGAATAGAGGAAGAACTGGGGTGAGAGAGGGAGAAGTTTCCATGTTTAAGCAGCTGTGGTCACAGATGGTACCATCCATCATCATCTCTATAGTAACTCTTGTAAGTCAGTCCCATAAATTGCTCGTAAATTAACTTATGTTGTTTCCTGAGAGGATCAATCTGATTCTTTCAAAATTGTTTGCTCTAAGGCATAGTCTCTCCATCATAGATAATTTGATAATCCTTGGTGCCTACAGATTTGGGGCTATGACTCATCTTTGGCCTTCAGCCTTAAAGAAAGTTAATGTGGGAGGGGATGAAACAAAAATACTGATTATCATGCCAATTCCAAGGACTTTGAGCCAAGGTAAAAGAGACAAACTCAAGACAAAAATGATAAGATTTTATCCTGCTATTGATTAAATTATGGGTACAACTAAGTAGCTAGTACCTTTTAACTAGCTTCCAAAATTTAGGCATCATTATCTTATATAATAAATTTTCATCTAATTGAAAAGAGCAAAGATATAAAATTCATAGATTAAAATATATAGATATATCTTCATGATATGGGGTTAGGCGACAGTCGAGAAAAGAAATCATCAGAAAACAGGATTGCATCAAAATGTAGAAAAATGCTCTCTTAAGGACATGGTTATAAGAGTTAAGCATTAAGGCAGAGGCTTTAAGGATCCCAACACAGGAGCAGTGAGAACTCAATGAACTTTCACATTTAGATAGTTCTTACAAATAAAATTTAAAGAAAAGGAAAACCTTCAGAGCTGATTTATGCTATAGTTCAACCGTATTCAATAGATATGCATGGAACATTCCTTCCCAAGTAAGATAAGTAGCCAACATTCTTCTTTGAAGTGTATGGAACTTATCTAAAATTGATTGTGTTGTAGGTCACAAAGAAAGTGTGAACAAGCAGAGAAAAAAAATGGAGTAATTCTCTGCAACTTGCCAGACCACAGTACAACAAAACAAGAGCTCATCACGGGTAAGTGATGAAAATACAAAAATATTTAGAGGCAATCAATATACTTTTAAATGAGCACTAGGCCATTGAAGAAATCTTGAAAAAAATTAAAAATTCCAAAAAGAGAACACAGATTGCTCATACATGTAGACTACAACAAAGGCAGCCTCAAGAGGAAAATTTAAAGCTATAGCACTCACAATTTTTTTAAAAAAAAATAACCAAGGTATTAAACAAATAAATAAATGATAGAATCCACGGTTCTTGAAGAACAAAAATAAGCCAAATCTGAATACAGGAGAGTAAGAAGATTGGGTAATAAATGAATGAATTAGACACCGAAAGGACAGTGTATAAAATTCATTGAACAAATAGTTGGTTCTTTGAAGTGATTAACAAGATTGACAAATCCTTAGCCTAATTAACAAAAGAAAAAAGAAAAGACACAAATTAATAAGATTAAGAATGAATGAGGTACATTCACAAATAAACTCCAGAGAAAACCAGGAGATTGTTAGGATATGCAAGTCCAGGAAAACTGAGATGAAATGGATCAATTTCTAAATTCATATATCCTACAATATTAAAGCCAGATAATACATAAAATTCAAACAAATACATAACAAAATACAAAACTAAAAAGTAAAAATTTTCCCACAAAGAAAATCTCAGAATGAGATGAATTCTACTAAAGTTTAAAAGGAAATTTTAACTCAGGATTTCTATACATGTTCCACAAAGTAAAAAGGAAGGAATCCTACCAAATTTATTATGAAAATCTGCTATTATACTAATGCCAGCACCCAATAAAGGTACAATACCAATAAAAGAAAACTACATACAAATTTTCCTGTTGAACATTAATGGAAAATATCTCAGCAAAATAGTGAATTCAGGAACACATGAAGGAGATAACACACTGGGGAACCCATTTCTATAGCTATAATCCTGGCCAAGAGCTGGTCGCTGGAATGCATAGACCCATGGGAACCTCACTACTCTTGTTTTGCAAAATGGGCATTTAGTCAAACTGTCTCATAACATTCCTATTTGTACAAATAGATTAAGGAAATGCTCAGCTTTATCAGAGATGCTTCTTCTTGTATCAGGCTGCAGTTAATGCAAAGACGTTCATAACTAACCAAAAAAATTATTATCTGTATGTTGGCCATCTGTGAATCTTGGTATTAATTATGCATTGCCCAAGGAATTCTCCATGGGTTGAAAGATGCCCCAATGCATAGCTATATGAGTAAGAACTTAACAGGTAGTTTATTGCTATGCCACTCAGCAGAACAATAGGTTTTCCCATATATATATATATATATATATGTGTGTGTGTGTGTGTGTGTGTGTGTGTGTGTGTGTGTGTGTGTGTGCGTGTGTGTATATATATGTACATATATGCAGGTTGCCACAATTTTTTCCCAGTTGATGTTAATAGGCATGGGTTTTATCTTGTGGAGTGGGCTTTAAATCCAAGCTAAATACTGTCCCTGAAAACTCCCATAGTTTATAACTGCATTTGACAAAGTAGAAGAATATAAAACACACGTTCAAACACATATACACACCAAAACAGCAAACCATCAGAAGCCTTCCTGTAGACTAAGAAACATGCTTAGAGAGAAACCATGGAAACAATCCCACTTATGCTAGCATCAAAATAAAATACGTTTGGATAAAGCTAACTGAGAAAGTAAAAGACTTATGCAAAGAAAACTTTAAGACACTGAAGAAAGAAACTAAAGAAGACACCAGAAGATGGAAAGACATCTAGTACTCATGCCTGGTACTAGAAATGTATTCAGCTTCCTGAGGTAAGTGAGTTCAGGAATCTTAGAAAAGTATCTGCTACTGACACTTTGCTAGATGAACATATTTTCTTACTCTATTCTGATTGCTATCCTTATACCCACAGGCAAGTGAAACTATTAACCCCCTGTCAAAGAAGTCTCTCTTTACAGAAAATGAAAACCATCACAGACAACTAAAACTCAACACAATGCACAGATCATGGGTAACTCAGCCCCAATGGATGAAGCTACATCACAGTCCCTACATGACAGAAGAGGGGCAGAGAGACTTTAAGAACCAGAATACCAGGAAGTCTACTGTGAAATCCTGTTCCAAAAACATGGGCATAAACCAGAATTTAGAGCAATAACATTGGACATGTTAATATGGAAGGGAAAGAATTTCATGGGATTTTACCCATAGACAGAGAGGTAAGAGGAACTACTGAGTACTAGGAATAGGAGAATTATCCTCTCCTAGGTTGAGTCCTCTTACTGATTATTCAATACAAAGTGGTCAGCCCTGAAACCCTATAAAACAAATGGCAAAACCAATTCAGAAGGTTGTGTTTACATATTCATGCATGCACATAAATATATACATATGTATATATATATATGTACCAATAATAATCTATTTGAGAGTGGGATTATGGGAGGAGCTAGATGCAGGTTAGAGAAGGGGTAAAGTGATGCAGTTCTATTTTAATTAAATGTATTTTAAAACAAAGGATAACCAAGTTACAATCCAAATTCCAGAGAAGCTAGGTAAAAAAGGGTAAAAAGGTTTTCTGAGCTTTACTGTATATAGTTTTGAGTGTTTCCAGCTTATTAACTGTTCTTGAAAATAAATGCTTCTTAGATGCTGAAGTAAGTTATATCTTCACCAGATACAACAGAGCAGTCCCATGAATGGCAGACAGCTAAGCACTTGTACAGGTCTTGCTAACTGATTGTGACAGAAAACAGCATAACCCTGTGGTTGTGCAATGATGTTCCTGCCAGAAAATGGTAACAGATAAATCTTAAACAATAGCATGGTGTTAAAGCAATTCCTAAATCTATCACACTACATAGCAACTACCATAGACTTTTATAGCTTTGCTCTGATAAAGACAGTGTATCTGAAATTGAAGTTCCAAGATGACAGAGAATAAGTTAATGCAGATTCTCAATAAATTTGACTTCCTGCTCAAGTCAGCATGAAAGCTAAAGGGGGAGGGAAGGAAAATAATCCATGTGTACAATATAGGGAATTGTGTTGGCACACATCTGTATTTATCCCACGGGCATAACATTTTTTCACATCTGTTATTCTTAAATTGGCGGTAAAGTCCTGAAATACCAGTCTTTTCTTCTCCCTGCCATAGTAAGGCCTATGAAGCCAGTGAGGGAGCAAATGTGTTCAGGGTCAAGTAGACTTTATAAACAATGCTTATAAAATTCCATACTTCATTCTTTACTGGCATATATTCTAATACATCTTCAGGCTACTCTATACTTACAGATGGATTTAGTAACTATGCAAACATAAGTATAGTCATATATGTCCTGGACAAGCTTAGCTTGCATCTTACTTGGGCTTTTAGTCTGAAGGCAGCAGTGGGTGGTAAACTTATCTTAACAGGATAACCTGTAAGTGAAAAATGCACATGGAGGTCAGATCTTGGAGCAAAATAAGTGTTGTTTTCTTAGGTACAGGGGCTTATTTTGCTGGTGAGAAAGGCTTAGTACAAATTATGAAGAGATCAGACAGCTGAATTCTGAAATCAAAAGAATTTGATTTCTCACTGTTGACTCCCAGGTCTCCATTAATAGTTTTGCATAAATATAATTGAATGCAATTGTCAGGTGAATTTTTTTTGTAACTGCAAGAATTGTATATTTTATTCCAATGTCTCAGATGTCCCAATTGTGATGTACAACCTGACCTTGTAGTTTTGTGCATTAGTTTCATAGTTATCATCCCAAGTCATAATTTTGTAGTCATCACTGTGCTCCAGGGTAGTTCCCAGATGGCATATTAAAATCTTGACTCTGGTAAGCATGTCACACTAGCCAGCCACACATTTTAATATCAATAACTTGATACCCTGCCAATGATGCTGAATACAAGATCTTGTTTCCCTCCAGAAAGGAAATCATTAACAACACCCAACAATGTGTGACATTGTCACAGTCCTCTTCAAATCTCCTGTCAAGGCTCCTGGTACCCTCCCTGATGCCAGACTGTGACAAGAACTTAAGGACAAAGAAGGAGTAATTTGGGAATATTTGGGACCTAACAGCCATTCAAGACTTTCTTGCCAAAATTGTAAATGAATATACAAAGCATCTGGAGTCATTTTTCATTTCAAGAAATTGAAAAGTTTGTGTGTTTCCCTTCTTTGAGTTGCGCTGGTGAAGGGTCTCTAGATGTCTGAGTTATTGTGGTCATTGTTGGACTCCTTGGTTAGTGATTTTCCTTCTATTTCTGTAAGGCTGGATTTGTGGCTACATATTGTTTAAATTTGTTTTTATCCTGGAAAATTTTGTTTTCTCCATTTATAGTGAACGAAAGCTTGGCTGGGTATAATAGTCTGGGCTTGCATCCACGGTCTCTTAGTTTCTGCAATACATCTATCCAGGACCTTCTGGCTTTCATGGTTTCCATAGAGAAGTCAGGTGTAAATCTGATAGGTTTACCTTTATAAGTAACTTGGCCTTTTTCCTTTGCAGCTCTTAATATTCTTTCTTTATTCTGTATGCTTTGTGTTTTGATTATTATATGGCGAGAGGATGTTTTTCTTTGATCCAGCCTATTTGGTGTTCTGTATGCTTCTTGAACCTTCATAGGTATATCTTTCTTTAGGTTGGGAAAGTTTTCTTCTATAATTTTATTAAATATATTTTCTGGACCGTTGTGAGACAGTGGGTCTGATCTATTGGGAGCTCACCAAGGCCAGCTGGACTGTGACTGAAAAAGCATGGGATAAAACTGGACTCTCTAAACATGGCAGACAATGAGAGCTGATGAGAGGCCAAGGACAATGGCACGGGGTTTTGATCCTACTTCATGTTCTGGCTTTGTGGGAGCCTAGACAGTTTGGATGTTCACCTTCCTAGACCTGGATGGAGTGGAGAGGACCTTGGACTTTCCACAGGGCAGGGAACCCTGACTGCTCTTGGGGCTGGAGAGGGAGGAGAAGAGGAGTGGGGGGAGGGGGAGAGGGGCGGGAGGAGGGGGAGGGAAATGGAAGGCGGGGAGGAGGCAGAAATTTTTTTTTCAATAAAAAATAAAAAAAAAGACCAACATAACAAAAGTTAAACAAACATCAACAGGAAAATAATAAATTTAAGTGTAAATACTTACGAAATAATAAACCAATAAAATAATGAAAGGTTGTCTGAAAGATTATTTTTAAGAATTCATTTAGATATAATCGTAAATATAAGACATCAATAAAATGAACAATAAAATGATAAGTACAGATATAATAATTAAACTCATAAAATTACATGAGAACCAATCTGCATAATCATTTCAAAAAGTAATGATATATATAAATGTTACAGGAAAAATAAATTATCTATTCTAAATATGTAGAAATAAAAAATTTAATAGGAAACTAAAATAGTTAAATTTAAGTTTTTTTTTATGTTTTTTTTTTTTTTTTTTGGTTTTTCGAGACAGGGTTTCTCTGTGGTTTTGGAGCCTGTCCTGGAACTAGCTCTTGTAGACCAGGCTGGTCTCGAACTCACAGAGATCTGCCTGCCTCTGCCTCCCAAGTGCTGGGATTAAAGGCATGTGCCACCACCGCCCGGCAAATTTAAGTTTTATAAGACTGCTTTAAATAAATATACAAAGATAAAGATGTTTTCAAAAATGTTGGGAGGAACTGATAAAATTAGAAATGTAATGAAACCCAACTTATTTAGCCAGGTAAGAGGGAATGGATAACAATTTTTCTCTCTCTTTAAAAGATTTATTTTTTAAAAAAAAATATCTTTTTATCATTATACATGCCAGTCTAAGTTCCCACTCCCTCCCCTCCTCCCATTCCCTCCACACACCCTCCTACACCACCCCCATCCACTCCTCAGAGAGGATAAGGCACATTGCTTTGTGGAAGATTCAAGCCCTCCCTATTATATCTAGGCTGGAGCAATGTATCCATTCAAAGAGAATAGGATCCCAAAAAGTTAGAACATGCAGTAGGGATAAAACCTGGTGCCAATGCCAGTGGCCCCTCAGTCTGCCACAGCCATGCAACTGTCAACCACATTCAGAGGAACTAGTTTGGGCCTATGCTTGTTCCTTTTCAGTCTGGCTGGTGTTGGTGAGCTCCCATTAGCTCAAGTAGACTGTTTCAGTGGGTGTACCTATCATGGTCTCGATCCCTTTGCCCACATTCTAATTCCTCCCTCTATTCAAATGGACTTTGGGAGCTCAGTCCAGTGTTCTGATGCAGGTTTCTGCCTGTTTCCTGTTTCCATCAGTTACTGGATGAAGGTTCTATGGTGATATTAAGATATTCATCAATCTAACTACAAGGCAAGTCAAGTTCAGAACCCTCTCCTCTATTGCTTAGGGTTTTAGCTAGGATCATCTTTGTGGATTCTGAGAAATTTCTCTAGAGCCAGGTTTTTTGCTAACCCTATAATGGTTCCTTCAATCAAGATATCTCTTTCCTTGCTCTCATCTCTGTCTTTCCTCCATCTCAATTGTCCCATTCCCTCAAGTTCTCCTCACCCCTCCCCTTCCACTCTCCCTTCTCCCCACACCCCTATGCTCTCAATTTTGTCAGGCAATCTTGTCTATTTTAGCTTTCAAGGTGGATATATACATACATATATATATATATATATATATATATATACATATATGTGTGTGTGTGTGTGTGTGTGTGTTTTTCTTTGGGTTCACATTAGTACTTAGCTTCTCTAGAATCATGAACTATATTATTAATTACAAGACACTGTTTTCTTTAGGCCTTGGGTCTTTCTTCTTGTGGTGTATAGGATGAACTTTACCAACATTTACATTTGTATAGTCAACATTAAACTATTTTACAGAATGTTTCATTATAAAAAATTTTTCATGTTCCACTCCCTGTGCCTCTCTGTACCTTCTTACTAAATCCCCAGAAGTATTAACCTTTTATGTTGTCACAGGATTCCAGAATGTGATATAGTTAGAATTTTACAGAATATGGAATTTTCAAATTACTTTCTTTTATCTATTAGAATATACTTACATTTCCTCCAAGTATTTTCATGGTTTGATACTGTTGGACCTAATTATGATCCTCTGCAACATTATTCCTATGTCAAATCATCAATGTGATGATATTAGAGATGAGACCTTCTGAAAGGTTTTGGGTTTTGATCAGGTCATGAGGTTTGGATATTTGGTCTTCTTATGAGAAGAAGGAAACATAGCTTCTTCACTCTTGACGTGCACACAATCAAGAGCAGTGTTCTTCAGACAAAGCCAGGATCTTGTACCAGCTAAACTTCAAGACAGCACGTATTTTTATTGCTGGATAATATCTCAGCATGTGGATATATTATAATCTGTTTATTTCTTTACCCATAAAAGGACATCGTCCCTATAAACTGTGGAGATTCTGAGTAAATCTTTAGGCAAAAGAAGGGGTTGCAGAGACATGAGCAGATAGTAAAAGTGGACTTAGTGTTCTTCAAAATTGCTACAAAATTTGTCAAATCACTTGTTTACTTTTTTTTGTCCTACAAGCCACAGTAGTAACCCAATTGTCCCACTAAGTGAGTTCCCTTGTTGGTGCATGGAATGTGTGTGTTCACATGGAACAGAGGAGAGTGTGTTCTGCAGAGCAATGGTGAGCAAGTTGACCCAAAGACAACTCTGTGAAAGGCTGGCGTTCAACACTGAGATCCATCACCACTAGAAGCTGTGACTCCCTGAAGCCTCCTTGAACCCAGGCATGAATCAGTCAGCCATTGGAGTAGTTCCAATGGTAGCAGCCAACTTCAGAACAGCTTGCTGGCCAGCTTTCCTGGAGGAGATGCATAGCAGTCCTGAGCTGCTCTGTACACTCTTGAGTAAAGGGGGAATAGTGGAAGGAAAATTAATTTCCTAAAACCTTTGTTTGGATGTCAGTGTTCAGGGTTTAGTCTTATAAGAAGTGCTCATTAATAGCTGGTTGATTTAATCAGCAATTATATAATGACAAATTATACTCAGTATCTTCTCATGAGCTCATTTGTAAGCTGTACCTTCTTATGAGATTTTTATTATGCTCATTCATTTTTAATTAATGTTTCTTTTCCTTGTCTTTGAGTTTTAAATATGTTTCTACATTTTTATACATAGTTATTTGCTTTGCATTATTTTGATAGATAGATAGAGGATAGATATACATATATAATAGATGTATAGATGACAGATTAATATAATAGATGCTAGATAATATGTAGATTATCTTTTCATTGTCGTAATATTTCCTATCATTTTATGTTCTTCTTTAATCTTAGGTATTCTGCAAGCCTATAACAGAAGAGGAAGATTTAATTTTGGTAAAGTTATGGTTAGCACTTATTTTTCACTCACAAACCATGGTTTTTATATTAATAAAAACATGAAAAATTATCACAAGCTTAAGATATGATAGATTTTCTTTATATTATCTTCTGAGAGATAATATTCAATATTTTACAAAAAATCTTTGGTCCACTTTAAGTTCACTGTCTTAAAAGTTACTCTATATCCAAATTCACTTTATTGTGTCTAAGTTATGGCTCTTAGAATCTTACTACCTACCTTACTGCAGTGGTCCATTAACCTCAGGCATCGGGTTATAATACAGATTTGCCATTTAGAGCTGAGCACTCCTCAGCCTCTTAGTCTCATCATTTTGACCATTGTGCATCCCTTTATTAATTGTCATGTACTGCTAAAAGAAACTTCTACTTGTATAAGGATAAGAACATTGGGGATAATTTATGATAATTGTCATGTACTGCTAAAAGAAACTTCTACTTGTATAAGGATAAGAACATTGGGGATAATTTATGACTATGTCATTTAGCAGAATAATCATGTCGTATTATCCCTATGTCTTAAGAAAATATAGTTTTTGACATGGGCGATGTTCCTAGGAATTAGTTTCATCTTGTGATAAATGCCTTAAATCCAATGAGAAAGTTGTTGGTTATGTCCATAACACTCATGTCACTGTTGCATGATGAGGCAAATGAACACATCTTGCTAGTCTATTCATTATTGTGGCCTGCAGTGTTCCCATATGGGTAAAATTGTTGAATACTTTCCTCTTCCCAGTACTGTACATATAACTCCAACACTGTGAAACATAGCCAGGGAGAATGAAGCTTCTAAGTTAATACCAGCTTTAGTTTGGTATGTTCTATAACTCAATCATGTGGTGTCTTCAACAACAGGTTCCCATTCCCAATTTCTGTAATGTAACCAAGAGCAAAAGCAAGAGCATGTGATATATTTGTGGTCTATGTGATGCCATTGACCAACAACTTGAAAAGGATTATCCCTCACCTGACAGTGAGCTTTTTAATTCACTAGTCAATTGTCCCCTCTTATGGGATAATCTCATTTGAACTCCTTCTATAAGTGTATTGCATTTGTGCTTAATGCTTCTTCAGTATCAGGTGTCCAAATGGCTTCCTCAAATGTCTGTGCTATTAAGTATCCTTCACTATACTGTTCTTTCCATCCCCAACCTATTTAAGTCTTCCTGTTCCTTCATTCTCCCTTCATTTATCTCTATAAACTCAGTTTGAATTAACAGAAACATAGATCACTGATTTTAGCTGTTACTTTTTCACTATTATACATTAAGTAACAGCTACAAGCTTCAAACACTATTTTCATTATAGCTCACAAAATAAATAATTTTAATTTACATCAACATTAAATTTATAGGTTAATATCACTTTTTTAGTAATTATACGATATTTATGGCTATTTTTTTATTCAGTTCTAGGTAGTGTTTTGTTTCTTTTCATTTGTTTTTTGTTGGGGGAGTTTTTTGTTTTTTTGTTTTGTTTTGTTTTGTTTATTTTTTTAAGACAGTGTCTTAATAAAAGTACAGTTTGGCCTAGAACTCACTATGTAGCTTAATCTGGTCTTGAACACACATCAATTCTCTTGCTACCGTATTTGTTACTGTTGCCTGTTTATTTTCCACAGTCTCTAAAGGGACATGGAAAGACTGCCAGCTGGACAATAGGGCCTGAAATCACTAAGTACAGTAGAAAAAGGACACACATACGAATGTGGAAAAAGTAAATACTTAAAATCTTCATGGTTCTCACTCATTTAAAACCAACCGTAATGCCGGGCGGTGGTGGCGCACGCCTTTAATCCCAGCACTCGGGAGGCAGAGGCAGGCGGATCTCTGTGAGTTCGAGACCAGCCTGGTCTACAAGAGCTAGTTCCAGGACAGGCTCCAAAACCACAGAGAAACCCTGTCTCGAAAAACCAAAAAAAAAAAAAAAAAAAAAAAAAAAACGTAAAACACAGCAGCCTTTTGATGTTGTCATAAATAAGTCAAGGACATATCTGTTATCATAAATATTGAAATATAAAAGTTTCTTTGTATCAACAGTAGAAGATAAAAACTGTGCACTAAGGAATAAAGTTCCCACACAGGAAGCACACTCCAGGGAGATTCCTAAAACCCAATCCAAAAACAAGAAAAAAAGACAAGCAAATGTGTCATTTAATGCCAAATTAATCTATAAATTTAAATTTTAATGATATTATATTTTAAACTAATCTGTTTCCTCAAGTGTTCAACAAAAATTATTTTTTAATTATGTGAGAGAATAGAGATTCTTGAAGATTATTGTCAATAAAATAAAACAGAAATGCCATAAAGGAATTTAAGATTCAATATAATGTATGACACAAATGTTAATAACAAACACACAGTACTGTTGTGTCAATCAAAGTGTAAACTACTTTGTAAAAGAACACAAATTCATAAATTAAACCTCAGAAAGAATAAAATTTGATATGTAATGAATGTGACACTAGTAAACCAGTAATAAAAGGAAAGCTAATTGCTTGTTTAGATGATAGGTTTACAGGAAATAAAGTGCTGAATTAATATCTTAATTAATTACATGGTTTATGTAACATTAAAGATTTAAATGTGAAAGCTAAATCAAGAGCTGAAAATATACTATAATAACTTTTTATCTAAAAGTAGGAAATTCCCTCAAGAAACATTAAGGACACAAGCTGTTGAGATATTTTTTAAATTACTAGAAATGACTCTATTAAAATTTAAAATATTCATTCAACTGTAAATATGGGTGAAAGACTTAAAAATTGAAACTAAAACTTGACATATTAATATTTCTATGACAAAATACATTTCTGGAGCACAATTCCCCAAACCCTAATAAGTAAAATTCATCAAAGATTGAAAAATAGACAAATAATAAAGTAAACTCAAAAAGTTCACTAATTTACTTCAGGAAATATATTGAGATACATTTGCAGTTATATAATTTTGAAGAAAAATTAGGTTAAATATATAGTACATCTCCACAATAATCCTTTTGTTAATGGTTAGAAAAGTATATTGTATTTAAGGGACTTGGAACATTCTTATACTTCAAACAAGAATGCAAATTTGCATATCACTTTCAAGGGGTAACTTGGTATTATCTATGAAAAACATGCATTCACATGACTGATATTCAAATCTCCTAGTAATAGATATTCCTATAGTGGAAGTCCTAAATCTATAATGCCACATTTATGGTGTTTTCTTAGGGGTAATTTTATTACCCATAATAGAAGGCAATGTAAATGTTAAACTCTAATAAAATGAGCAAATGAGGGACTCAGTAGATGAAGTGTTTACTACATAAGCATAATAACTGGTTTGGTCCTCTGTAGTCAAATATATGTGGAGACACATGTTTAATACCAGCACTAGAAAGGAGGAGACAGGAAAATCCTTATGGGTCAGTGCCTTGACAACCTAGCTTTAATGATAGGTCTCGGGTGCAAGAGAAATGCCCTATCTCAAAAATATGTAGACATTTCCCAAGTTTGAGTGAAACCCAGAGTAACATCTTTCTTCCACATCCATACACAAATACATGCACAGTTACCATACATCTGCATGCACCAACACACACACACACACAGAGAGAGAGAGAGAGAGAGAGAGAGAGAGAGAGAGAGAGAGAATAGACAAAATAAAAGATAAAGTTTACATAAATAATAATTTAGCTTACCATGCAACAATTATAAGCAATAAAAAAAATATGCTTAGAAACTTGAGTAGCAGAAACACAACTTGCTCCAATACTGAGGGGACTTAAGATGTGAATGAACAGCCACATAGCAGGATGCCCCACTCTATAGGTCATCTCCAGTGGGACAAAACCCTGGGCCCCTCCCCCAGCTCCCTTGGCTTTTCTAGCCAGACAGCAGGAAGTTCCCTGTAGCCAGGCTCCCAAAAAGACAAACCTATCCAGCCTACTAGCCACACCCCACCCCCAAACTATCCTCCTACAATCTGGGTGGAACTCTGAAAGGCAGCTTGCTCCAATACTGAAGGGACTTAAGAGGTGAGTGAGCAGCCACATAGTGGGACACCCCACTCTCTAGGTCCTTCCCAGTGGGACAAAACCCTAGGCCCCTCCCCCAACTCCCTTGGCTTTTCTAGCCAGCAGGAAGTTTCTTGTGGTGAGGCTCCCCCAAAACCCAAACCCATTCATTAGTTCCCCCAAGCTACTAGCCACATCTTACCTAAGAGCTGAGAGCTTTCTATAATACTGAGGGGACCAAAAGCTTGCTACAACACTGAGGGAATTAAGAGAGAACATCAAGAGAAGAAATCAGGAGAGAAGAACAAGAGAGCTCAGAGGCTTTCTGAGACAGACATTGACAATACAGAGCAGACCAAGAAAAACTCCCAAACACTCAGACAGCCACTGCAAGGATTGGACCAAGACACAAAGACACTGGCAGCCTTATCTGAAGGAAGAGATGGGTAGGTGCCAATGCAAGAATCCCTCTAACAAACATAAAAAGCAACATGGTAACTCCAGAACCCAGTGGTCACACAACAGGAAGACTTGATCATCCTAACCCAGAAGAAGCAGAAGAAAACGACTTTAAACATAACTTTACGAAAATGATGGAGATTTTTAAAGAGGAAATGAAAAACTCCCTGAAAGAAATGGAGAAGACAAACAAAAAATTGAAAGAAATTAATAAATCCCTCAAGGAAATCCAAGAAAACCAAGAAAAGCAATCAAACAGGTGAAGGAAACAGTTTAAGACTTGAAGACTGAAATAAAGGTAATAAAGAAAACACAAACAGAAGAAATTCTGTATATAGTAAATCTGGGTAAATGAACAGGAACTACAGAGACAAGTATAACCAACAGAATACAAGAGACAGAATAAAGAATCT
The DNA here is from genome assembly GCF_950005125.1 of Chionomys nivalis. Classification (NCBI taxonomy): domain Eukaryota; kingdom Metazoa; phylum Chordata; class Mammalia; order Rodentia; family Cricetidae; genus Chionomys; species Chionomys nivalis. The sequence goes on from NC_080091.1 coordinate 29,281,015, forward strand.
CAGGCACTGAAGATACTATAGAGGAAATAGACTCATTGGTCAAAGAAAACATTAAATCCAACAAATTCTTAAAACAAGATACCCAAGAAATCTGGGACACCATTAAAAGACCAAACCTAAGAATAATAAGGATAGAAGAGGGAGAAGAACTCCAGCTCAAAGGCACAGAAAATATATTCAACAAAATCATAGAAGAAAACTTTCCAAAAATAAAAAAGAATATCCCTATGAAGGTACAAGAAGCTTACCAAACACCAGATAGACTGGATCAAAAAAAAAAAGAAAAAAAGAAAAAAAAAAACCCTTGCCATATGATACTCAAAACACAAAACATACAGAATGAATAAAGAATATTAAGAGCTCACCGGCGGCGGCGGAAGCAGCCCTGGACAGGGAACTCTGAAATTCCTCATCCCCCACCCTATACTCCCTGGGCTCCCTGCAGGGGCTCTACACCCTGCATACTGCCTCTCTCTTCTTGTCCCACCCAGCTTGCATCCAGAACCCTTTTTCCTTATGCCCCCTTTCCTCTTTGGGCACATAACACCATCCAGCTCAGTCTGTCTGGCGCTGGGGGCAAATCCTCAGGGCAAGTAGGCAGGCGAGACTTCCTTTGTTCTTCCAGCCTGCCCGCACCAAGCAAGGTAAGGCCTTTGTTTACAAACTACCCAACCTGCACGGAGATCTGATCTAGGCACCAGGAGAGACAGCAGCTGGGTGAGTTTGTGACCTAACCAGCGGTGGCGGAAGCAGCCCTGGACAGGGAACTCTGAAATTCCTCATCCCCCACCCTATACTCCCTGGGCTCCCTGCAGGGGCTCTACACCCTGCATACTGACTCTCTCTTCTTGTCCACCCAGCTTGCATCCAGAACCCTTCTTCCTCCTGCCCCCTTTCCTCTTTGGGCACATAACACCATCCAGCTCAGTCTGTCTGGCGCTGGGAGCAAATCCTCAGGGCAAGTAGGCAGGTGAGACTCCCTTTGTTTCTCCAGCCTGCCCGCACCAAGCAAGGTAAGGCCTTTGTTTACAAACTACCCAACCTGCACGGAGATCTGATCTAGGCACCAGGAGAGACAGCAGCGGGGTGAGTTTGTGACCTGACCAGTGGTGGAGGAAGCAGCCCTGGACAGGGAACTCTGAAGTTCCTCATCCCCCACCCTGGGCTTCCTGCAGGGGCTCTACACCCTGCATACTGCCTCTCTCTTCTTGTCCCACCCAGCTTGCATCCAGAACCCTTCTTCCTTCTGCCCCCTTTCCTCTTTGGGCACATAACACCATCCAGCTCAGTCTGTCTGGCGCTGGGGGCAAATCCTCAGGGCAAGTAGGCAGGCGAGACTTCCTTTGTTTCTCCAGCCTGCCCGCACCAAGCAAGGTAAGGCCTTTGTTTACAAACTACCCAACCTGCAGGGAGATAGGATCTAGGCACCAGGAGAGCCATCAGTGGGAGAGCTAATCTGGGTACCAGGAGAGCCGTCTTTGGGCACGGAGATCTGATATTGGTACCAGGAGAGACATCACTGGAGCACCAGGAGAGCTATCACTGCAGAGAGCCATCACTGGGAAGGTACATCAGTAGGCAAGGAGACCTGATCCGGTATAAGAAGATCCATAGGGGAGCATTCGGAGAAAGAGATGGGCAGGCGCCAATGCAAGAATTCACCCAACAATCTGAAAAACTATATGAAACCACCAGAACCCAGCGACCTCACAACAGGAGGACATGAACACCTTAATCATGAAGAAGTAGATAAAATTGACTTTATGAAAGTGATTGACGCCCTTAAACAGCATGTAAAAAATGCCCTTATAGAAATGGATGAGAAGTATAACAGAGTTTGAAGAACTGAGTAAATCAGTGAATGATACCCTAGGAAACCAAGGAAAAACAATCAAACAGATAATGGAAACAGTTCAAGACTTAAAAACTGAAATGGAGGCAAAGAAGAAAACACAAACAGAAGGCCAGCTGGACAGGGAAAATCTAGGTAAACGAATAGAGACTACAGAAGCAAGCATAACCAACAGAATACAAGAGATAGAAGAAAGAATCTCAGATTCTGAAGATACCATAGAGAAAATAAACACACTGATCAAAGAAAACAGCATGGCCAACAAATTCTCATCACAAAACATTCAGGAAATATGGGACACAATAAAAAGACCAAACCTAAGAATAATAGGAATAGAAGAAGGAGAAGAAGCGCAGCTCAACGGTCCAGAAAATATATTTAATAAAATTATAGAAGAAAACTTTCCCAACCTAAAGAAAGATATACCTATGAAAGTTCAAGAAGCATACACAACACCGAATAGGCTGGATCAAAAAAAAAAACATCCTCTCGCCATATAATAATCAAAACACAAAGCATACAGAATAAAGAAAGAATACTAAGAGCAGCAAAGGAAAAAGGCCAAGTTACTTATAAAGGTAAACCTATCAGACTTACACCTGACTTCTCTATGGAAACCATGAAAGCCAGAAGGTCCTGGATAGATGTACTGCAGAAACTAAGAGACCATGGATGCAAGCCCAGACTACTATACCCAGCCAAGCTTGCGTTCACTATAAATGGAGAAAACAAAATTTTCCAGGATAAAAACAAATTTAAACAATACGTAGCCACAAATCCAGCCTTACAGAAAGTAATAGAAGGAAAATCACTAATCAAGGAGTCCAGCATGACCACAATAACTCAGACTTCTAGAGACCCTTTACCAGCACATCTCAAAGAAGGGAAACACACAAAATCTACTACTAAAAAAAATGACCGGAGTTAACAACCACTGGTCATTAATATCACTTAATGTCAATGGACTCAACTCACCTATAAAAAGGCACAGACTAAGAGATTGGATACGAAAACAGGATCCAACATTCTGCTGTTTACAAGAAACACACCTCAACCACAAAGACAGGCACCTACTCAGAGTAAAGGGCTGGGATAAGGCTTATCAAGTAAATGGACCTAGGAAACAAGCAGGTGTGGCCATACTAATTTCTAACAAAGTTGACTTCAAACTTAAATCAATCAGAAGAGATGGAGAGGGACATTTTCTACTCATAACAGGAACAATTCATCAGGATGAAATCTCAATCCTGAATATCTATGCCCCTAACATAAAAGCACCCACGTACGTAAAAGAAACATTGTTAAAACTCAAGGCAGCCATCAAACCGCACACATTAATAGTAGGAGACTTTAATACTCCTCTCTCACCAATGGACAGGTCAATTAGACAGAAACCTAACAGAGAAATAAGAGAATTAATGGAGGTAATGAATCAAATGGACTTAACAGACATCTATAGAATATTCCACCCAAATAGGAAAGAATATACCTTCTTCTCTGCAGCTCATGGAACCTTCTCAAAAATCGACCACATACTCGGTAACAAAGCAAACATTCACAGTTACAAAAAAATATTAATAACCACCTGTATCTTATCAGATCACCATGGATTAAAGCTAGAATTCAGCAACAATGCTACCCCCAGAAAGCCTACAAACTCATGGAAACTGAATAGTCAACTACTGAACCATACTTGGATTAAGGAAGAAATAAAGAAAGAAATTAAAGTCTTCGTTGAAGACAATGAAAATAAAGAAACAACATACTCAAACCTATGGGACACTATGAAAGCAGTCCTGAGAGGAAAGTTCATAGCACTAACTGCCCACTTAAAGAAAACGGAGAAAGCACACATTGGAGACCTGAAAGCTCTAGAAAAAAAAGAAGCAGACTCACCTAGAAGGGGTAGAAGACTGGAAATAATCAAACTGAGGGCTGAAATCAACAAAATAGAGACACAGAAAACAATTGAAAGAATCAATAAATCAAAAAGCTGGTTCCTGGAGAAAATCAACAAGATTGATAAACCCCTATCCAAACTAATCAAACGGCAGAGAGAGAATTTGCAAATTAATAAGATCAGAAATGAAGAGGGAGACATAACCACAGACACAGAGGAAATTCAGAGAATCATTAGATCTTACTACAAAAGCCTGTATGCCACAAAACTGGAAAATGTAAAAGAAATGGACACTTTTTTAGATAAATACCATATACCAAAGTTAAACCAGGACCAGGTGAACAACCTAAATAGACCTGATAGTCGTGAAGAATTAGAAGCGGTTATCAAAAACCTCCCTTCCAAAAAAAGTCCAGGACCAGATGGTTTCAATGCAGAATTCTACCAGAACTTCCAAGAAGACCTAATACCTATACTCCTTAAGGTATTTCACAATATAGAAACAGAAGAGTCATTGCCAAATTCCTTTTATGAAGCTACAGTAACTCTGATACCAAAACCACACAAAGACACAACCAAGAAAGAAAATTACAGGCCAATCTCACTCATGAACATCGACGCAAAAATCCTCAACAAAATTCTGGCAAATCGAATCCAAGAACACATTAGAAAAATTATCCATTATGATCAAGTAGGCTTCATACCAGAGATGCAGGGCTGGTTTAACATACACAAATCTATCAATGTAATCCATCATATAAATAAACTGAAAGAAAAAAACCATATGATCGTTTCATTAGACGCTGAAAAAGCATTTGACAAAATTCAACATCCCTTTATGATAAAAGTCTTGGAGAGATTAGGGATACAAGGGTCATACCTAAATTTAATTAAAGCTATATACAGCAAGCCGACAGCTAATGTCAAATTAAATGGAGAGAAACTTAAAGCCATCCCACTAAAATCAGGAACACGCCAAGGCTGTCCACTCTCTCCATACCTCTTCAATATAGTTCTCGAAGTTTTAGCAATAGCAATAAGACAACATAAGGGGATAAAGGGGATTCAAATTGGAAAGGAAGAAGTTAAACTTGCATTATTTGCAGATAATATGATAGTGTACATGAGCGACCCCAAAAACTCCACCAAAGAACTCCTACAGCTGATAAACGCCTTTAGTAATGTGGCAGGATACAAGATCAACTCCAAAAAATCAGTCGCCCTCTTATACACAAAGGATATGGAAGCAGAGAGGGAAATAAGAGAATCATCACCTTTCACGATAGCCACAAAAAGCATAAAATATCTTGGGGTAACTCTAACCAAGGAAGTGAAAGATCTATTTGACAAGAACTTTAAGGCATTGGAGAAAGAAATTGAAGAGGATACCAGAAAATGGAAGGATCTCCCTTGCTCCTGGTTGGGAGGATCAACATAGTAAAAATGGCAATTCTACCAAGGGCAATTTATAGATTCAATGCAATCCCCATTAAAATCCCATCAAAATTTTTCACAGATCTTGAAAGGACAATAATCAACTTTATATGGAGAAACAAAAAACCCAGGATAGCCAAAACAATCTTATACAATAAAGGAACTTCTGGAGGCATTACCATCCCTGACTTCAAACTCTATTACAGAGCTACAGTAATGAAAACAGCGTGGTACTGGCATAAAAACAGAGCAGTCGACCAATGGAATCGTATAGAAGACCCGGATTTTAACCCACAAACCTATGAACAACTAATTTTCGATAAAGGAGCTAAAAGTATACAATGGAAGAAAGAAAGCGTCTTCAACAAATGGTGCTGGCACAATTGGATGTCAACCTGTAGAAGAATGAAAATAGACCCATATCTATCACCATGCACAAAACTCAAGTCCAAATGGATCAAAGACCTCAATATCAATCTGAACACACTGAACCTGATAGAAGAGAAAATGGGAAGTACCCTACAACATATGGGCACAGGAGATCGCTTCCTATGTATAACCCCAGCAGCACAGACATTAAGGGCAACATTGAATAAATGGGACCTCCTGAAACTGAGAAGCTTCTGTAAAGCAAAGGACACTGTCATTAAGACAAAAAGGCAGCCTACTGACTGGGAGAAGATCTTCACCAACCCCGCTACAGACAAAGGTCTGATCTCCAAAATATATAAAGAACTCAAGAAACTAGACTTTAAAAGGATAATTAACCCACTTAAAAAATGGAGCACTGAACTGAACAGAGAATTCTCATCAGCAGAAGTTAAAATGGCCAAAAGATACTTAAGGTCATGCTCAACCTCCTTAGTGATCAGAGAAATGCAAATCAAAACAACTTTGAGATATCATCTTACACCTGTCAGAATGGCTAAAATCCAAAACACCAAGGATAGCCTTTGCTGGAGAGGTTGTGGAGAAAGGGGTACCCTCATCCATTGCTGGTGGGACTGCAAACTTGTGCAACCACTTTGGAAATCAGTGTGGCGGTTTCTCAGAAAAATTGGGATCAACTACCCCTGGACCCAGCAATAGCACTCTTGGGAATATACCCAAGAGATGCCCTAGCATATGACAAAAGCATTTGTCCAACTATGTTCATAGCAGCATTATTTGTAATAGCCAGAACCTGGAAGCAACCTAGATGCCCTTCAATAGAAGAATGGATGAAGAAAGTGTGGAATATATATACATTAGAGTACTACTCTGCAGTAAAAAACAATGACTTCTCGAATTTTGCATGCAAATGGATGGAAATAGAAAATACGATCCTGAGTGAGGTAACCCAGACCCAAAAAGAAGATCATGGGATGTACTCACTCATAATTGGTTTCTAGCCATGGATAGGGGCCACTGAGTCTATAATTTGTGATCCTAAAGAAGCTAAACAGGAGGGTAAACCCAAGGAAAAACATATAGATATCCTCCCAGCTATGGGAAATAGACAAGATTGATGGGCAAAAAATGGGAATCTTGGGGGGTAGGGTGGGATGGGGATGAGGGGAGATGGGGAGAGAAAAGTGTGAAGGAGGGGATGAGGGGAACTGGGGGAATCGGGGTGATTGGGGGTAAAGGAAGGTTGGATGGGGGAGCAGGGAAACTCATACCTTAGTTAAGGGAGCCACCTAAGGGTTGGCAAGAGACTTGAACCTGGAATGGCTACCAGAAGCCCAGGGCAATGTTCCCAGTTAGTTCATTGGGGCACCTGAGGATAGGGAACCTGAAATGAACCTATCCTATAATCATACTGATGAATATCTTGCATATCGCCATAGAACCTTCATCTAGCGATGGATGGAGATAGAGACAGAGACCCACACTGGAGCACCGGACTGAGCTCCCAAGGTTATAATGAGGAGCAGAAGGAGAGAGAACATGAACAAGGAAGTCAGGACCATGAGGGGTGCACCCAACCACTGAGACAGGGGGGCCGATCTATTGGGAGCTCACCAAGGCCAGCTGGACTGCTACTGAAAAAAACATGGGATAAAACCGGACTCTCTGAATGTGGTGGACAATGAGAGCTGACGAGAGGCCAAGGAGAATGGCACAGGAACTTTCATCTGGCGATGGATCGAGAGACAGAGACCCAATTTGGATCAACCGTCTGAGCTCTTAAGGTCCAAATGAGGAGCAGAAGGAGGGAGAACATGAGCAAGGAAATCAGGACCACGAGGCGTGCACCCACCCACTGTGACAGTGGAACTGATCTATTGGGAGCTCTCCAAGGCCAGCTGGACTGGGACTGAATAAGCATGGGTTGAAACTGGACTCTCTGAACAAGGCGGACAATGAAGGCTGATGAGAAGCCAAGGACAATGGCACTAGGTTTCGATCCTAATACATGAACTGGCTTTGTGGGAGCGTAGCCTGTTTGGATGCTCACCTTCCTGGACCTAGATAGAAGTGGGAGGACCTTGGTCTTCCTGTAGAGCAGGGAATTTGGACTGCTCTTCAGTATCGAGAGGGAGGGGGAGTGGACTAGGGGGAGGAGAAGTGGAGTGGGGATAGGGAGAGGGGAGCGGGGGGAGGGGGCAATATGTGGGAGGAGGGGGAGGGAAATGGGAAACGGGGAGCAGTTGGAAATTTTAAGTAAAAAAGAAAAAAAAAGAATATTAAGAGCTGCAAAGGAAAAAGGACAAGTAATATATAAAGGTAAACCTATTAGAATTACACTGAACTTCTCAGTGGAAACCAAGAAAGCCAGAAGGTCTTCAATAGTTGTGCTGCAGGCACTAAAAGACCATGGATGCAAGCCCAGACTACTATACCCAGCAAAGCTTTCATTCACCATCAATGGAGAAAATAAGATATTCCATAACAAAAACAGATCTAAACAATCTGAATCCACAAACCCAGCCTGACAGAAAGTACTAGAAGGAAAACCTCAACCCAAGGAAGGTAACTACACCCACAAAAACACAGGCATCTGATAACCCCCACCAGCGAAACTCAAAGAAGGGAAACACACAAAGGCCACTACTGAAAAATAACCGGAATTAACAACCACTGGTGTTTAATATCACTTAATATCAATGGACTCAATTCACCCATAAAAAGACACAGGCTAAGAGAATGGATACAAAAACAGAATCCAGCCTTCTGCTGTATACAAGAAACACACCTCAACCTCAAAGACAGACACTACCTCAGAGTAAACAGTTGGGAAAAGGTTTTCCAATTGAATGTACTGAAGAAACAAGTGGGTAGAGCTATGCTAATAACTAACAAAAGTGATTTCAAACTAAAATCAATGGAGAAGGGCACTTTATACTCATAACAGGAACAATTCATCAAGATGATGTCTCAATTATGAACATCTATGCCCCTAATACAAGAGCACCCACTTATGTAAAAGAAACATTAGTAAAACTAAATTGCACATCAAACCCCACACACTAATAGGAGGAGACTTCAACACTCCTCTCTTGCCAATGGACGGCTCAACCAGACATAAACTTAACAGAGAAATAAGAGAACTAACAGATGTAATGATTCAAATGGACTTAACAGGAAATAAAGTGAGGGCTGAAATCAACAAACTAGAAACACAGAAAACAATAACAAACAATAAAACAAAAAGCTTGTTCTTTGGGAATATCAACAAATATTGACAAACCCTTATCCAAACTAACCAAAAGACAGAGAGAGAACATCCAAATTAACAAAATCAGAATGAAAAGGGAAGATAACAACAGACTGAGGAAATTCAGAGAATCATTAGGTCATACTATGAAACCTGTACTCCACATAATTGAAAAATGTAAAAGAAATGGAAAAAAATTAAATCAAGATCAGGTGAACAATTTAGATAAACCTGTATGTCATGAGGAAATAGAAGCTGTCATCAAAAACTTCCCAAACACAGCCCTCATTGTCCGCCATGTTCAGAGAGTCCGGTTTTATCCCATGCTTTTTCAGTCCCAGTCCAGCTGGCCTTGGTGAGCTCCCAATAGATCAGCCCCACTGTCTCAGTGGGTGGGTGCACTCGTCATGGTCCTGACATGTTCTCCCTCCTTCTGCTCCTCATTTGGACCTTGGGAGCTCAGTCTGGTGCTCCAATGTGGGTCTCTGCCTCTGAACATGGTGGACAATGAGGGCTGATGAGAAGCCAAAGATAATGGCACTGGGTTTTGATCCTACTGCATGAACTGGCTTTGTGGGAACCTAGCCTGTTTGGATGTTCACCTTCTTAGACCTGGATGGAGGGGGGAGGACCTTGGACTTCCCACATGGCAGAGAACCCTGACTGCTCTTTGGACTGGAGAGGGAGGGGGAAAGGAATGGGGGAGGGGGAAGTAATGGGGGAGGGGGAGGGAAATGGAAGGCGGGGAGGAGGCGAAAATTTTTTCAATAAAAAAAAAGACAAAAAAAAAAAAAACCTCCCAAACAAAAAAGGCCCAGGGCCAGATGATTTTAGTGCAGAATTCTACCAGAACTTCTAAAAAGATCTAATACCTATAATCCTCAAAGTGTTCCACATAAAAGATACAGAAGGGACATTGCCAAACTCTTTTTATGAGGCTACAGTTACCATGATACCAAACCAACACAAAGACTCAACCAAGAAAGAGAATCTCACTCATAAACATGGATGCAAAAAATACCCAATAAAATACTTGCAAACTGAATCCAATAACACATAAAAAAAATCATCCACCATGATTAAGTCAGCTTCAACCCAGAGATGCAGGAGTGGTTCAACATACAAAAATCTATCAATGTAATCCATCATATAAATAAACTGAAAGAAAAAGACATATGATCATTTCATTAGATGCTGAAAAAGCATTTGACAAATTACAACACCCCTTCATGATAAAGGTCTTGGAAAGATAAGGGATACAAGGAACCTATCTATATATAATAAAAGCAATATATAGCAAGCCAACAGCTAGCATCAAATTAAATGGAGAGAAACTCAAAGCGATTCTACTAAAATCAGAAAGAAGACAAGGCTGTCCACTCTCTCCTTATCTCTTCAACATAGTTCTTGGTGTTTTAGCACTAGCAATAAGACAATAAAAGATCAAGGGGATTCATATTGGAAAGAAAGAAGTCAAACTTCGTTATTTGCATATTATATGATAGTGTATAAAAGTGATCCCAAAATCTCTACCAGAGAACTCCCACAGCTGATAAACACCTTCAGTGATGTGGCAAGTTACAAGATCAACTCAAAAAAAAAAATCAGTAGCCTTCCTATACACAAATGATAAAGAAGTTGAGAGGGATAACAGAGAAATATCACAATAGCCACAAATAACATAAAATATCTTGGGGTAGCACTAACCAAATAAATGAAAGACCTTTAAATCTTTCCAAGAACTTTAAGTCTTTGAAGAAAGAAATTGGAGGAAAAAAACAGAAAATGGAAAGATCTCCCATGTTCTTGGATAGGAAGGATCAACATGGTAAAAATGGCAATTCTACCAAAAGCAAACTATAGATTCAATGCAATCCCCATCAAAATTCCAACACAATTCCCCACAGAGCTTGAAAGAAAAATAATCAACTTCATATGGAAAAACAAAAAGCCCAGGTTAGCTAAAACAATTATGTACAATAAAGAAACTTCTGGAGGTATCACCATCAAGCACAGTAATGAGAAGAGCTTGGTATTGGCGTTAAAACAGAGACATTGATCAATGGAATCAAATTGGAAACCTGAATATTAATTTTCATACTTATGAACACCTGATTTTTGGCAAAGAAACTAAAATTATACAATGGAAAAAAGAAAGCATCTTCAACAACAAAGGGTGCTGGCATAACTAGATGTCAACATGTAGAAGAATAAAAATAGATTCATATCTATCCCCATGCACAAAACTCAAGTTCAAATGAATTAAAGACCTCAATATAAATCTGATCACACTGAACCTGATAGAAGAGAAAGTGGGAAGTAGTCTTCAGTTCAGAGGCACAGGAGACCACTTCCTAAATAAAACCCCAGTAGCACAGACACTGAGAGCAACAATAAATAAATGGGACCTCCTGAAACTGAGAAGCTTCTGTAAAGCAAAGGATACAGTTAATAAGACAAAAGGCAGCCTACTGAATTGGAAAAGATCTTCACCAACCCCACATCAGACAAAGGACTGATCTCCAAAATTTACAAAGAATTCAAGAAATTAGACATTAAAATTCTAAATAACTCAATTAAAAATGGGGTACTGAACTAAACAGAGAATCATCAACAGAAGAATCACAAATGACCAAAAGATACTTAAGGAAATGTTCAACATCCTTAGCTATCTGGGAAATGCAAATCAAAACAACTCTGAGATAGCATCTTACACATGTCAGAATGGCTAAGATCAAAAACACTAATGATAGCTTATGCTGGAGAGGATGTGGAATAAAGGAACACTCATTCATTACTGGTGGGAATGCAAACTTATACAACCACTTTGGAAATCAGTATAGAGTTTTCTCAGAAAACTGGGAATCAACCTACCTCAGGATCCAGCAATACCACTCATAGGCATATACCCAAAAGATGCTCAATCATAGTACAAAGGTATTTATTCAGCAATGCTCATAGCAGCATTATTTGTATTAGGCAGAACCTGGAAACAACCTAGATGCCCCTCAGCTGGAGAATGGGTAAAGAAAATGTGGTACATTTATATATGAGAGTACTAGTCAGTGGTAAAAAAACAAGGACATCTTGAATTTTTCATGCAAATGCATGGAATTAGAAAACACTATCCTGAGTGAGGTAATTCAGACCCCAAAAGATAAATATGGTATGAACTCACTCATAAGTGGATACTAGCTATAAACAAAGGACATTGAGCCTATAGTTCATGATTCTAGAGAAACTAACTAATGAGGTGAACCCAAATAAAAACATATATACACCCACCTGGAAATTGGAAACAGACAAGATTGCCTGACAAAACTGGGAGCTTCGGGATGGGGGTAGAAGGAAGGGTAGAAGGGGAAGAGCAGGGGAGAAGGGAAAGTTTGAAGAGAACTTGAGGGAATGGGATTGTCGAGATGGAGGAAGTACAGAGATGAGAGCAACAAAAGAGATAGCTTGATTGAGGGAGCCATTATAGGGTTAGCAGAAACCTGGCTTTAGAGACATTCCCAGGAATCCACAAGGATGACTCTGCCTAAGACCCTAAGCAATAGAGGAGAGGGGGCTGATCTTGACTTGCCTTGTAGTCAGACTGATGATTATCATAAATATAACCATAGAACATTCATTCAACAACAGATGGAAACAGAGTCAGAGACACACATAGGAGCACTGGACTGAGCTCCCAAGGTTCAGTTGAAGAGTAGAAGTAATGAGAATTTGAGCAAAGAGGTCAAGACCATGAAGGGTTCATCCACTGAAACAGTTTACCTGAGCTAATGGGCGCTCATCAATTCCAGCTGAACTGGGAAAGAACAAGCATAGGACCAAACAATTCCCTCTGAATATGGTTGACAGTTGCATGGCTGGGGCAGACTGAGGGGCCACTGTGGCTGTGGCACCAGGATTTATCTCTACTGCATGTGCTGGCTTTTGGGGAACCTATTCTCTTTGGAAATATATCTTGCTCAGCCTACATATAGTAGGGAGGGCCTTGGACCTTCCTCAAAGCAATGTGCCTTACCCTCTCTGAGGATTAACTGGGGGTGGGGTGGGAGGGTGTGTGGAGGGAATGGGAAGAGGGGAGGCAGTGGGAATTTTAATTGTTACTTTTTTAGATCTAATAAATTTAAAAATATGAAACAAATATCTTACAGGCTTATTGAAATTATAGAATATAGTTGAATGCTGTCTTCATTATTTTCGTTATGCGTGACCAAAATACCTCACGAAAAATAACTTCAGAGAGAAAGGAATTTTTTGGCTTATAGTTTGAGGGTGCAATATCCACCGACAATAGCCTAGCAGCATGTGTGGAAGGATGCTGATCATAGTGCATCGATAGTCAGAAAGTACAGAATAAAAAGGACTTTGGGAAGACTTACTTCCTCCAGGAAGACCTCACACCCTAAAGCCATCCCAAACAGCATCACCCCTGCGGACCAGGTGATCAAACACATGAGTCTACATGGAACATTTAAAATTCAAATTATAATAAATATGACAAATAACATTTAGAAATTTTAAAAATACGCTAATGCGGAAGGAGGAAATCCCACCGAGGTTCAACCCTAGACAAAGAACTGCAAGCAACTACCAACTGCTGAGAGATAAAGAATTAGCTTTTTCTGGGGATGGATCCCTAATTGGCTTCCAAATACAAAATTATTAGTACTGAGATTATATAAACATAAGCAACAAAAACAGACTTGGAAAGTTGTTGTTTATATATGTTTGTATCTACATTTCTATGCCACAATAATAACCAAGGAGAAAGATGCCATTAATTTTAGATGGAATTGGGGTGTGGGAGGAGGGGTTCAGAGGAGAAAAGGCAAGGGGGAAGTGGTGTTTTATTTTAATTCAAAATATATTTAAAATAAGAAAAGAAATGCCTTCATTCAACAAATAATTGAAAAATTATTATGCATCATGTATTTTTCTATATCTCGAGCTTCTCTAGAACAAGAGAAGTAGTCGCATCCCAGCAGCACACACACTGTGGAGATAAGCGATGGAGTAACTAATGTAGATAGTAATAGAAAGTAAATAACCCTGGGGAGTAACGAAGCAGGAGAGGCCTGGGTAGCAAACATTTACAGCATCATCTAGTGAAATGGTGAAATGTGGAAGGTCCTTGAACTGAGATGACAGTTTTTCCAGAAAAAAGATGGGGCTGATTGTGCAAATGCAGTTGAATTTGAACAGGAGGAGCAGAGAAGTGGCATTAGGCCGTGTAACATATTATTAAGATCCATTTCAAGAGCAGATTTACAGGTGCTAAGGGGCCTATGCTTCAGAGAAGGAAGCTATGTAGACACAGAGTATATGGACAGGGCTGTAATAAATGTCTTCGGACCTTGAATAAGCTCTTCTGTGAGGCAAAAGAACAAGGCAATACCTGCCGTGGAACCTGTGTTTCAGAACAAAATTTGTGGACATAGAGGAAGCAAGAGCAATAGCAGTTACACAGTTACTCAGAAAGAGGTTTGTTATCCAAATTAAGAGCATAGAAGTGCAGGAGTAGGCTGTGGAGAAAAGCCACATTGGCCATAAGACAGAAGTCACAGCCTGTTCATATGGACACAGTAGGGTTTACAGATTCTGGTCAGGAATATAACTTTCTTACCCATTCTTTGTCTTATAAACTGTGAGACAAAGCTATTAACTATGATGTGCACAGTTTGGAGAGGGCATATAATTTTATCACCTATAATTTTGAACACACATACAGGTTCCTCATTATGTTGAAATGAAGTGAAAAGTATTCAAAGCTTCATTTACCTCCAATCATAGATTAGAACCAGAAACGTAGGAAACAGCGGGAATAATTTGTCTACAAACATGGTCAACTGGTCTTTCTTCACACAAGATTAAAGACCATAGGGCCTGCTTTGTGCATGAATGTAGAGAGGTGTTTCTCAGTTATCACAGGGAAACAAAAAGCTTCAAGAAAGCAAAGGAAGAAGAGACACTTAAAAGTCAAACCAAAAGGGTTCATTATGAAACAGTCGTAAATGTGTCACTATTCTTTCTTTGCAACACATTTGTACTGTGAACCCAATGTGATAGATGAAGAGCCGCATCTAATACTAGATAATAATGCATTAGCAGTGGGGGTGAGAGTATATGCATGCAGTCCATCCATGTGTGTGAAGACTATGCCTATGCATGTGAACTCAGGTGTATACCTTGTCATGAAACACATAGACTAACTGAGCTATTCAGAACATATGGCCACAAACACACTACGTCTTAAAAATATGAATCTTAGATTCTTGGAAGAATATCATACTTATAGGAAGTTAGGGATCAACTAAGATTACACATTTCTTAGAAACCAGAAACGCCTTCTTTCCACCTCCAAATAATATTACAATATGAAATGTTTCGTGACTGTAAATATCTAGTGTATGGGCCTATCTGCATAAGTGTTGCCGTTTTCAGGGTTAAGAATCCCTTCTGAATTTTCTTCTGGTTTCCATGTGTGATTAGAAAATACTGATGAAAGTTATCATATTTTGGTTTATGAAAAGCTGTTGCTTGCAGATGACATTAGTCCTTGCTGTTTACAAGAACCTGTGGCCTGGTATTTTTTTTGTTTGTTTGTTTCAATCTTGCATTTGTTCATCACTGTCTTTTGCATGGTACACAAATGTCCTTTGAGCTATCCTGAATCAAAATGGACTTATTCTGAACAAAGATTTATAAAACAAATAAATACAAGAAAATCACATTTCTCAGACATTTTAACGCTCTGCTTATGTTATCAGAAAGTGTTAATGGTTTAGCCAGCATCCCTTCTCTTTTGCAATGTGATGATGCTTTCTAGAGGACAGCCCTCACTCCCTATTTTACATGATCATATTTTCCATACAAAGCTCTTTATATTGAATCTACCCATGAATTGCATATTTGTGAAATATTTTATCTTTTTTGAAAAATAAAATACAGTAGTTGTTGGTATTATTTTTGATCATTATTTTATTTGTACAAATATTCATTCCCACTTTGCAATTATATATATTTTTTAATGCCAATCATTTTCCTCCCAAACTATTCAAAAAGTTAGCCATATCAATTTTATTTCTCTCTACTCTTTGCATACTGGGGTCAAAGAAAATACCTCTATCTCACTGGCCCATATTTAGTTCTCTGGGCTCCAGAGTGGCTCTTTTAACAGCTGGGGTTTCATTTCGAACCTCAGTCATTGTCTTAGTGTGGTATGCAATATTTTTAGGCTCAAGACAGACATCTGTTACTGTAGCTATCTCTCAGAAAAACTTTATAGTTAGAAACAATTTGAAATCTCCAAGGCAGTAAATTTTGCTCTCAAAATCTAGAGGAATGTATTAAAAGGAAGAAATGCTAGAGAAGCCACGGATCTTGCAGGAGAATCTTCAATTCCCATTTCACAAAACAGCATAATCCCTGATAACAATATAAACATTTGTCCTTACTCCTACAGCTAAGTGTAGATCTCATTCCTCATCAAGGAAATTTCTCTTTTCAACAGATGGAAACAACACTACAAAAAATTACAACCAACCAAAAGGTAAAGTTGGGGAACTCATCCCCAAGGAATCCATCTATAAAATACTGTTATGCATAAGACTTGAGGAATATTGCAGAATAGGGGTTGTAAAGACTGTAAGGCCATAAGATCAGGGAGTTTGCTATGAGATTGTGTCACTTATAATATCAAAATCTATACCCATAAAGTCCCACAAACATGAATGTCTAAACATGAGCTGGACAAAGATGATACCAATAGCATGCAAAAATGGATAGGGAAAAATCACAGATGGTCTCAATTCTACACAAAGAACACAGGCTAATGAAGACTGCTGAGAGCTGGAAGAAAAAAGTGTCCCTGGGCACATCAGTTGGTTGTCTAATACCAAAGGGTCAGCCCCAAAACATACATATAATACAGGTAACATTATACAGACAACAGACTTACAGATTGAGCAGGTTGTATTTATGCATTTAGGAATATATGTGTTTATTATGCATTTATAACAATGAAAAAGCAGAAGCCATGATTCTGAAAAGAAAGAAAGAAAGAAAGAAAGAAAGAAAGAAAGAAAGAAAGAAAGAAAGAAAGAAAGAAAGAAAGAAAGAAAGGTATATGGGAGAGCTTGGAGAGAGAAAAAGGAAAGAGGAAAATGTAATTACATTAGAATTCAAAAATAATATTTAAAAGTAGTCAGCTGTGCTTCTTAGGTGGGATTCCTCTGATGCTGAATATATTCTGAGAGAGTAGGGAAGGTTCTTCATCCATGGTTCTACAAATGGCAGCCGTCTACCCCAGAAGAAAGCAAGTACTCACAGTGGAGGCACCCTTGGCTCTCACAGGCCTCCACTTCTAAGGCAATGAAGCCAAGGAAGAGAGTTGAGATAGGATTTAGTCAGCTATTGTTTCCTCTATTTTGAGCAGGGAACTCCCTGACTTGATCAAAGTTAGAATCCTCCACCACAGCCAATCATGGAATATAATTTGGCTTCAGAAAAATCTCCCTCGGTGAGGATCCTGCTTCCATTAAACAGATCCCATGGGTCATATTCTGCCCTCACTGGGCCTGCTGCTGTATCTTTGAATGTGGCTTTCCTTTAAGTGTCTGTTCCAGGTTCATTTGTTTTGAGATGACTTCCCAGGAGCAAGCAGAGATGTCTCCTCAACACAACAAAGCATCCCACACAATAGTTGAGATCAAGGCTACTCTACCAGCACCAGAGCTTCGTGCTTATCAGACACGTCCTACTTGAACCCAATGACTGCAGACTGTGGTTTCCTATCCAGAGGTTGACACCTCATGGTGGGATGACACAAAGACTTCTCACACACTCTCAGCACTGCAGAGCATTCCTGGTACTGTGGCTCCTTGGGACTCAGTTGGACCAACTATATAAGAGTCAAAATCATCTGGATGATTAGTGAACCACAAATTCCCATTGCTGAAAGCTTCCCATTTTCTTAATCTCCAGGAAAACTTTTTTTCTTCATTTTCTTTTTTATCCACTTTACCCTTTCTTTAAGCCATATGTGACTGGATGAATATGTGCCTTGGTTCTTCTCTGTGAGTTATGGGCAGAAAAGTTATGTGTGGTTATGTCTGCTTGGTTGGGTTTGCAGCGATTGCTCTTGTCAGCTGAAGGATGGGCCTGGATCAGGGCACTAGTCTTACATCTTAGTTTTTTTTTTTGTTTTTTTTTTTTGTTTTTTTTTTGGTTTTTCAAGACAGGGTTTCTCTGTGGTTTTGGAGCCTGTCCTGGAACTAGCTCTGTAGACCAGGCTGGTCTCGAACTCACAGAGATCCGCCTGCCTCTGCCTCCCAAGTGCTGGGATTAAAGGCGTGCGCCACCACCGCCCAGCTTTACATCTTAGTCTTTAGGGATGTTTTTGGCACAATAGTGAAATGATAAGTGTTACCACCTCACCTGTGTCTCAAATGTTATATGCATGTGTGAAAATTCTATCGTTATGGTGTGCGAATTGATTAATAAAAGTTATTAAATAATTTACAAGTAGGAATTCTTTTTAAATCCTCATATCATTTCGCTTACATTCATAAACCATAGGTCGATTGCCACAGTATTTCCTGGAATGTTCTCTGAGGTGGGAAGCACCCATCATTTGATTCCTGGAATGTGACCTTCCAGACAGACTACCTAGATGTAATTCTGCAGTGGAAAACTGAGTATCATGACTTAGGACTGGCTAGAAAAAAGAAAGTTGTCCTCAGGAGTGGGATGAGATAAGAAAAGGTGGCTGGAGAGAGGACTTGAGTATGATCACAAAACCATGTGTCTTAGTACAAAATTGTCAACAATTTTTAAAAATAATAGAAATCTATTAAACTTTAAAAATTAAAAAAACAAACCCCTCATGATAGGAATGACCGATTCTCAAGGTATTCACCCTAGAGTCCTGAAAAGCCCCCACACCTATTTCAGAATGGAAGAGCCAGCTACACTCATGATTCCACTCTCAGTAACTCCTGGGATGGATGATAACAGATGGGACACTTGGCAATAATGGGCACAGCTGTGGCAGGACCAGCACAAAAGAGGAGAGAAATCATTACATTCCAAGTAAGCACTTCTAATTATCTGTTTCTTTTTAATATGAGAAATGGTACTGCATCCAGCCTTCTAAACACTGAACACAAAGCAGATTTATTTTCATTTATGACCTCAAGATGCTATCTATCCCATGCAAAGGCCCCCGATTTCCTAGTATTATCAGTGTATTTTTATCATTACAATGTGCCTAGTTTCTAGAACACATGATCACAATGTACCTTATTAGAGCCATTTCTTCTAAAGCTGTGACTCTGTGTGGATAGACCAGAAATAGAAGTTTGAAGGAAGCAGTTATTTTCCCCGATAATTTTCATTCTTCTCCTTTGATTTCACACCATTATTCCAACCATTGAAGCAAAATAGGGTAGTGGAAAAAATCAGAAAATTGTGGATTTTAAAGCAAGTTCTACCATAAGATACTGAAGGGTGTTTATTCAACCTCTCAGAGATACACTTTGAAGAATATCAAGCTAGATTCCTTAGAACTTTAGTTTAGAGATTTTAGTGATTTAAGCCACCACTAATAGGAAAGATGGAAAGTTCTTGCTCACACATAGGAGTCAATATTCTTTTTGATAATGATAGCTTCTGTCATTTCTGTTACTGTTAAAAAAAATGTTTTAGAAAGTCAAAGTGTCTCTTTTCCTTGCACTTACTTGCCCCCTGGACTGAACCTATGATATTGTACAGTTGATGGCAATAGGCCTGAGCCAGACCTCAGTGAGGGCAAGTGTAGGTCCTGATGAAGAAAGAACAGAAGCTGCAACATTTTTCCTTCCTTTTGATCCTTGGAAGCCTGCTTCTAAGATAAAAGAAAGAAGCACACAGACAATCAAGGTGGCTTTCCTAATTGAAAGAAATCTTTGCAGGGTCAAATAAACCCTTCTATATGTGTTGGCTCTGATGCTCACTGCAGAATGCCCTCCCTGTCACAGATCTCTACAAGTCTATTTTCTCAGTTGTAACTGGAGACCATGGAAATGGATGTACAATGTGCATACAGATTCCATCATGTTCCCTGCATCAGACCACTAATCAATGCCAGCCTTGTCATTATTAGTCTGTTTTTAATGCATCTTTGATTTTGTAATCAAAGGTGTCAAATTCATTATTGCTCACTACATGTGTATCTGTAGAAGCACACTATTTACATGAAATGTATGCTGCATGTATATGCAACATAAAGATGTACGTAAATAACACAAGATACATCACATATCTATTTCACGCTTCATGCACCATGTGCAAATTAACTATACGTAAACTGGGTGTGTCTAAAGAAACAAAACACATAACACACCACACGTGCATATCCAAACTGTGTGCCACATGCAGTACACCTGTCTGAGAAACCCACATAAATGCTCTTATCTCTCCTGGCACAGTTTATGATTGGCACCCTCCGTACCAAGTCTCTGTTAATCTGATACAATGAGTTATTCCGTCAAGTTGGATTCAGAGACTAGCTGTCTCAGGAGCATTTATGGTGTGTAGAAAACCCAGATTACACTGGTTCTGAAGACAAGCTTTAGATACCCATGTCCTCCAAGTTACAGTCATTCTTGGGCCTCTAAACCCAAGTAATGGGGGTGTATTTTTTCCACAGGATTCACTGAGCCCTATCCCCATACAGTTCTGGTGTTTTGTCTTTCTCTAGGCTCAGACTTTAGTCCTGGGCCTTAAGAAACCTACTACTTTGGCAGATATTGGTGATCCCTTAGCGCTGGGACCCTACCCAGCACTTTAATTTAAGATTTGGAATTCTGCCATCTGTCATTGTATATGTTAGCCACATGGCTCAGTACCTTTTTCAGCAGGTTAGGTCACATCTTCCTTCTTCCATGTCTGGGCAGTACTAAGGAGGAATGGGCTTCCTCCTTCCAAGAACTCTCCTGTTCTCATTGACTGCCTCTACTTTCTGTCTGGTTGTCCCACCTATACCTTCTGCCTGGCTACTGGCCAATCAGCGTTTATTTAAAACATAATTGAAAGAATATAGACAATTGTCCCGCACCAATCTAAGATCATCCCCTAAGTGGAGTTCTCATTATCTTTAGATGGTACCCTCTACCTGAAAGCTCCTGTGGTTCCTCTCTTAACTACTGAGTGCTGGGATCACCAGTGACCTTCCACGTGGTCCAAGGGCTTTCTTTGTAAATCTCTTGTGGGAGCTCCTAAGATAAAATGTATTGAGAGTGGACAGGATGATGACTTGTTATCATGATACTCCTCTATGTCAAATGAGGATGCTCACTCTTCTCTCACTTCTGACTTCTAACATTGGCTCCACTAACAGATACAGATATAATACATGTAAAAATGATAAGTGTTATTTTTTCCCTAGCTAAGGTACCCTTGATTTTAATAAATTCCCTAGTATTTTCCTAAATGTCTCTATCCTCAGAATCAAAACATAGTGACTGAAGTATGAGATAACCATTTCACTTGTGTCTCACTTTCCTTCATTGGTATGAACTGGTAACCCAGAAAAATTCTAAAATTTTATACCAATCACATGATTTTACTCCTCAAAATAAGTACATAAAACTGATAAAAAAAATAGCACCCCAATTTAGTCCATAGAGATACGGTTGACTTTTTATTATTAATTTTTAATTACCATACTAAGGAATAGAATTCATTGTGATTTTTCTTTGTTTTCACACACACATATCACCATTACACTTTGTTCTTTTTTGTTCCACCCCCTTCACTATTTTCCTGCCAGTTACTGGTAGCCTTTCTCACCCCAAATTGATCATTTTTTTCACGTCGTATTTCCATTAGTCTTCCTCCCCTTTCACATACTTTCTGTTTAGAATTCACTCTTCCCTCATTCTCTTGAGAAACAACACTGATTCTCCCTGTGGCCACCGGATGGATATATGGGCTCCTCTTTCTTCACATCCTCTCCAGCTTTTCTTGTCATTTGTCTTCTTGTTGACAGCCATTCTGACAGAGGTAAAATGGAATCTCAATGTAGCTTTAATTTACATTTTCTTGTTGGCTAGGTATATTGAGCACTTTTTCAGATATTTTTACAGCCTTCCCATAACAATGACCATTTGATACGCAGGTGGCGAGGATTTTCTCATGTTCTGTAGCTGTGGTTTCACTCTGGTGATCGTTTCCTTTGCTCTGAAGAGTTTCTTTAGCTCCATCCAATCCCTTTTGCCAATTCTTTGGATTTGTTCCAGTCTTAGGGTTTTTTTTTTGTGCTTTGTCTTGAACTGTTTTGCCTGTTTCCCTCTACAAGTTTCACTTCTAACATTCTAAGTTTATTTTTGTGCATTAGTAAGAGATACAGAACAAATGTTACTCTTCTGGAAGAGTGTATCTCCATTGCGCAGGAAACATTTGTTGAAAATCTAACTTTTTTCTATCTGTCTTGGGTACCTTTGTGGAAGATTAGGTGGCTATAGATATTGTGGATATTTCTGGATCTACACTTCTATTTTTCTGCAGTTTTGATAGGATGTCTCAATGATACGACTTAAGAAAAAGTATTATATACATCCCGAATTGCTCTTTCCATTTCGGATTTCTTTGACTTATCAGGTCATTTGTATTTTCATGAATATGTTTTCATTTTAGAATTGTTTTATTCTACTCTTGTGAATAATTCAAATGAAATTTTGGGAGGGATTGTACTGAGTCTTTAAATTGATTTCAGAAATAGAGACATCTTCACAATATTAATTCCATCATTCCATGAGTATGGGATGTCATTGCATAGTTTAATATCTGCTGCTATTTAATTCTTAAATTTCTTAAAGTTTTCATTTTAAAAAGTCATCTCCTTGGTTAGGATTATTCCTATATTATTTTTGAAACTATTATGAATGGAGATTTTATCTCTTGCTTCCCCCGGGGGGAAAAAAAAACTATTACTGGTCGAAACAAAAGCTCTTTATTCACATGATTATTATTTTTATTGCTAATTTGGTAAATAGCTTTGTCAGGTCTGAGAGTTTCCTAATCAAAACTCTTCTAAGGTCTTTTCAGTACAACATTATGTTATCTACAAATAATAATAACATGATTTATTCTCCCACTCAGTTGTA
Source organism: Chionomys nivalis (assembly GCF_950005125.1). Taxonomy (NCBI): domain Eukaryota; kingdom Metazoa; phylum Chordata; class Mammalia; order Rodentia; family Cricetidae; genus Chionomys; species Chionomys nivalis. The sequence continues at coordinate 29,303,994 of NC_080091.1, forward strand.
TTTATTTTATTTCTTCATTTTATCTTATTGCTGAAGACTTCAAATACTACAGCACTGTGTTAGCTCAGAAAGAATGGGCACATTTGCATCATTCTTGATTTTAGGGAGAGATGGTTTCAGTTTTTCCTCACTCAGTATAGTATTGGCCACAGGTTTGCCATGTATATTTTTTATTGTATTGAACTATATTCCTTCTAATTATGTCTCTTTAGGAATTTTATCATGAACAGATGTTGAACTTTCTCAAAGGCCTTCTGTTTATCTATTGAAATGATCATGTGGTATCTATCTTAAACTTATTTATATGCTTAGTTACATTTATAGACTGGTATATGTTACAACATCTTTGTACAGACAGAATAAAACAAAATTATCCATAGTATATGCTCTTATGATTTTTTTTATATAGTTTGTAAGAATTTTAAGGAGATACTTTTCCATTTTCAGTCATCATGAAAAGTGACCTGGTTTTAAAGGAGGGTCATTAACTTTGGAAGAATTGATTCAATATACAATTACTATTAAATCTCATGACCATGATAATGCATGGATAGGAGAGGTGACTTCCAGAGGTTTGAGGAAAAACCAAAATGTTATAATTGTGGCAAACAAAATCACCTGAAAGGTGATTGTAGATAGGACATTCCTAAAAGCAATATTTTTTTCTATGAATAATCCACTCAGAATGCCATTCCCTCCTGGATTATATGGAAGGTGTGGCAAAGGCAGGCACTGGACTAATGAATGTAGTGAATGAGGAATAGTCCAGCATATGTCTCTAAGAAAATGAAACAGTTTTCTGTTTATTATAATATAAAGTATATTGCAGGTATACCACATAATTTGACAGGTCAGGCAATTAAAGGATATTTTAAACAAACAGAAAGGGATTAAAAAAAGATCTTCAGGAATAGACTGCATAATGCTTTATTAACCTCAAACTCTAATAGATATGTTAAATAAAGAGAAAAGAATGATAAATTACCCCAGGAATGGGTTGCATAATGCTTTATTAACTTTGAATTTTCTAAATGCTAATGAAAAATGAATAACAGTTGCTTGCAGAAAAAGATTCAACAACTAGATAGTAAGAAAGAACTATGAATTAAATCAGTCAAGATACCTTAAAGATGTCCTGACCTCAGAAAAGAAATCAGGGCATGTATTACATTGGGGAAGAGGTTTTGCTTTTGCTTCTACAGGAGAAGAAAAACTATGGATACCATCAAAATTGATAAAGATTCTAGTTTAACAAGAAATACCTCTTAATTAGAAGACATGATAGTTCAACTACAGCATGGCCATTTAATATGAACTGCACTATAAAACTAACAAAAGCTTTTCATTTGATCAGATATAACTTGCCAAAAGAGAATCTCCCCAAAATTATAGTTGGGAAATAGTTTTCTTTCTTTCTGATTTTTCAGGAGAATAAAGGTATCCAGCTAAGGAATCTGCAGAACACTGGACAAATGAGACATCTGAAGAAAAAGGAAAAAAAAAGTAGCACAAGTTGGCCTATAGGTATATCAAATTTACAACAGGATAAAATTTTATAAATCTTCCCAAATGCTTGCTTCTGCTATTCTCTACAGACATGTAATACAAATATTCTTTTTAATTAAAAGACTAATTAAAAATCAATGCTAGGTTTGGAGTTGGAGTGAGATTCCAACTCCTTCCCTAAACTCATTATTAAAGTGAAATCCAAAATCTATTTTTGAAGTCAGAAGTGTCACCTGATATAAACAGAAGAAAAACAAAAGTTTAAGGATTATTTTATTGCCACTGAGCTCATAATCCTTTGGTATTTATGTTGACTCTTTAACATCTTTTCTTAAGGTATAAATTTTATAAGATATATATATACACATACACATGTGTCATGATATTGATGGTCATATATAGTACTAACTAATTTTAGAAAAAGGTTTCATCTATCTTCCTATACATGATTCTGGGTTTGAGTCTTTATCAATTTTCTGCAGTGAACCATGAGTGTACCTAACAATGAATTTTGAAGTTTTCAAAAGGAAGATGCGGCCCTACAAGAATGACTCATCCAGGACCGTGATAAGACCACTAAGTTGAAAAATCTCACCTAAAAATCAGCTTTTGGACTACAAACTGCTCAATAATTTCAAGGTGGCTAGCTGAGATGATAAAGCCTAACAAAGTATTCAACTCTAACCAGGACTTGAAATAAGATATACAATTTCCCATTACACATAGACTGGACAACAAATGATACAGCTATCTCTCCTAGGACATGACAATTAACCCAATTTTTTTTTCAGGATCCCCTAAATATAATGATGCCCCCAGGCAGCAGGAAGTAAATTTAAGAACATGACACTCACATTCCCAAGAAGTAGAGTAAATGGTTTTTGGCCATTCAATGGGTTATGGATATTTTTCATTGTTTAGAAGATTGGTTACAAGTTGTTATTGGTAAAGGTCAGAAAAAAATCTGAACAAAGGAAACTAGATTAAAGGATTTTGTTTTGAAAAGAAAAAAGGGAGGTATACATATGATTGGATAAAAGGGTAAATTATTGAATCTACTCTGAAAAAATATATATTCTGGGAAAAAATAGGTATGATAAGATAAAAAAGGTAAATAATTGAATCTACTTTTTAAAAGTTTTAAGTGTTTTACATTGAATTGGACTTTTGTATATTATATGCAAATTTTGAGATTAATTTTCTTAGAACATACTGTACATATATTTCTAATGTTGTTCAATACATTTCATTTACAATTCATTTAACTATGTAACAGAAATTTCTAGTCTTTGAAATTATTATTACTAACTGATTAGAATAATAAGGAAATGTAAATTAGTATTTAATTACCTAGTATAATTGAACTTGTAGTCATATTAGGTTTGTTTTCAAGATCAACAAATATATTTTAGATAGTCCATTTTCAAACACTTCAGAGATCTGTCTCTGGGTTTTTATTATTTGTGCTAACCTGTTTGATTATTTTTGTCTATTGTTCTTTTAGTCTCTATTGCATTAATTTCTGTCTTGATGCTAATTATTTGTTTCTTGTCACCTACCTCTTTGACTTGTTCTTATTTTCTAATATGTTGATATAAGCGGTGTACTGAATTGTTTTATGTCAACTTGACACAAGCTAAAAAGTAACCTGAGAGGTGAGAACCTCAATTAAGAAAATGCCTCCATAACATAAGACTGTAGGCAAGCCTGTAAAGCATTTTCTTAATCAGTGATTGTTGGGGGTGGTGCTAGTCCATCGTGGGTGGTTCCATCCCTGGGTTGTTGGTTCTGAGTTCTATAAGAAAACACCCTAAGTAAGACAGGCAGTAAGTCAATTCCTTGAGGTATTCTTACTTTTTAATATAAGTCCTCAGCATGGTGAACTTACCTTTTAACTCTTTGCTGTAGGGTAGAGGTTTGGGGAAGTTGTTTAATCATTTCTCTTGATTATAAGATTTTTTTTTCAAAATTTCCTGTCTGGTTTCTCCAGTGACACATTGTTCAATGGAGATCTTGTTGTTGGGCCCAGCATGGTGGCAAATGCCTTAAATTCCAGCATGCAGCAGGCAGAGGCATGAGGGTTATTGTTAGTTCAAAGCCTACTTAGTGTAGATAATAAGTTCCAGACTAACCAGCGCTGCAAAAAACAAAGACACTATTGTTGAATGCAGGGCCTGAGTTTCCGTAGTTTATCTTGTTCTTGGTTTCTAATTTTATTCTGCTATGATATGATAAAATGTAAGTAATTACCTTTGTTTTTATCCATTTGTTAAGATATGTTATGCTGACAGTGAGTAACCTTTGCTAGTTTTGATTATATATTTTATATTTTATACATGATTTTCTACATTGTGTTCAGTATAAAAGACTTATTCCATTACTACGGTACCATATTTTTCTAAATGGCAATGCTTATGAAAATATAGAAAAATACATAAGCCTTACAGAAAGTATATTTTGCTCGTGAGCCAAAATATTCTTACTATCTAGCTAAGGGTACTTAAAGCATGAACTTCTAAGATTACCCTATATGCCTATTTTAATACATTTGAAATATGCAATGTAAAGTCTGCATTGTTCTGATACCACTAGTATGATAACAACAAAATTCGGACTGTGCAGAAATTATACTGCAAGGAGTTTGAAGTGTGAGCAATAGAACAGTGAAGGACTGGGGGCATCCATATACTCTAGGACTCAGTCCACCAGCTGATCTGGCCTGTCCTTGACAATATGCTTTAGCTAAGTAATGTTGGCTATGGTAAGGGTCAGAAATAACTTGAGACAATATGTGGAGGATAAAAGATCAATGGACAAAGACAATGAGTCCATTTTTCATTGTCTCCAGAAAGAACCTGCAGTCTGGATGACAAGAGAGGAAGTGGGAAATAAACAAAAGTGATAAAGAATATGTCACTAGAATTTGTTACTTGGGCTGTCTTTAGATGCAGGAATAAATATTCTCTCCTGGGCAGACATATCAGAAAAATATTCCAATGTTTGCTCGCCAGAGTCTACCTGATTTGAACCAGTAGTTTGAACTTTTATAGCAGGAGGGAAAAAAAAGTTGTAGTAAATCAACAAAACCAGATGAAACAGACTTTATCCCTTGAGAAATACAAATAAAATATGAGAGAACCCCAGTATTCTAGAAGTATTCTAGACAAAGATAGGATGGATGGTTGAGGCTGACAATGTTTAGGATTCATGTACTGCTCTACAATGGAGGACATAATAACAAAGCAATGTGAGAAGTCCAAGGCCATCCCCCCTATATCCAGGTCTAGGAAGGTGTGCATCAAAACAGAATAGGATCCCAACAAGCCAGTACATGCAGTAGAGACAAATCCCAGTGCTATTATCATTGGCTTCTCAGTCAGCCCTCATTGTCAGCCACATTTAGAGAGTTCTGTTTGATCACCTGCTCGTTCAGTCCCAGTCCAGCTGGCCTTGGTGACCTCCCATTAAATCAGGCACACCGTCTCAGTGGGTGGACGAACCCCTCACGGCCCTGACTTCCTTGTTCATCTTCTCCCTCCTTCTGCTCTTCATCTGGACCTTGGAAGCTCAGTCCAGTGCTCCAATGTGGGTCTCTTCCCACAGGACAGTGTACCCTGCCTTCTCTTAGGACTGGAGAGGGGAGGGTGAGTGGGGGGATTAGGAGGGAAATAGAAGGAGGGAAGTGGAAATTTTGAATGGTATTATTTATAAAGCAATAAAAATAGTAAAACAAACAAAAAAACACAAAGCAATGTGAGCTCACAGGAAGTACTAGGCACATGGAGAGGCCTGTAGAATGGACAGAGTAAGAAGGCCGAGAGCAGAAACTGGAGGGGGCGTTATCATTCAAAAGTCACAAGCCTTCAGGAAGGAAGAAAAGTGATTCCTGTACAGCAAACCACAGGTAAGTATGGAAGGAATTTTAAGACTTGGAAATGTCTTCCTTTGTAAAAAGATAAAATAACAGTGGAGCCTGGAATAAACTATGCCATAGATTGAAGCAAAGTTTGGTCAGCTTTTGTTCTTTGGGTTTGTTTTGTGTTTTGTGTTTTCTGAGCCTTGGGAACTTGATTTAATAAAATCTCCATCAGCAACTCAATACTGAATACCTCTAGGCTCTTCACCAGTCCAACTCTTCATTCAGACTTCATGCTAGAATTAGATAATTTCTGTAAAAAAATAAAATAAAAATGCCCCTAAAGAAGGAGAAGCAGAGAATCCTTTCCCTTTTCACTCTTTCCTAGGTCTTCCCTTCTAATTCGCTGGTTTCTGTTTTTAAATCATAACCTCCTAACTTAATGTAGTACAGGGCACTCTTTTGGTCGTGATGTGTGGATGCCATAGAAACCCATCATTATCTCTACCCACCTTCTCTTTCGCCTTTCTCATATGATGTCAGATTCATTCCTTGAGGGTAGCCTGCACCCTTGCAGCCTCCAGGAAAGTTGCTACCAAAGCCAGGCAGTTCCATCTAAAGCACAATAAGGGTCCATATCCTTAACCTGGCATCCAAATAGACTACAATACTCAGTAGAGGAAAAGTAGAACCAAGTCCATTAGAAGAGAAGAGAATGAGAGGTCTCAGGAGGGCCGCGAAAGAAACCAAGAGCCTAAATACATTTGAAAACTAAAGTGCAGTGTAAATCAATACTTTTGAGCTTACAGCTCAAGGTTTTTCATTCAGCCGAGACCTCTTGCACAGTTCAAGTTTCTTTGCTTTAAGTTCAAAGAGTTCATGCATTTGAAATTTGGAAGAAGGAAAAAAGGTCAAATTTTACATTTTCACAGAAGGTGGCATACCTTTGGAGTAATCGTTATTTAGGATTGCCTGTTTTGTACCATTTATTCTGAACTTTATTTGTATTCTTCTTTGTCCCAGAATTGGTGGGAAAATTGGAATGTTTCACTGTGACCCAGAGCTCATAATGGTTATGCATATTTGTCTTTTTGGGATGCCCGAACCCCATCTTTCTTGTAATAAGTCAATTTTACATCATATGCTTTATTTGATTTATCATGATTTGCTCTTTCAAGTGAAGGGTGCCTTGAGAACATGGGCAGAATAAATATTCTTCTTTGGATAGGGACAAAGATTTCCCAGGCCAGAAATCATCCTCCCCAGGAGCCTTTCTGATAACTGGAAAGGCTCTTTTGGGGATAATCACATACTAGCATATTTCACCTGCTAACACCTCAGCACAGATGAGGTTTTCAGAATAGCAATAACTGAAAAAAGAGCTGCTCCGTAATGAGAGCACGAGAGCTTTGTCTTAAAGACAGAGGGCCAGGGATTAACTGTGGTTTGGGCTGACTTTGAGAGAGGATGAGCTCTGCAGAAAATGAGCTCAGTAGCTTTCTATAAAGAAAGAGAGATTGATGGCTGGGTCTGTGCTCCTGGACTTAGGTTGGTAGTGAACCTGTGAATCAGCTGGACCTCAGTTTCTTTATCTGCAAAACAAGAGTGGACATTGCATCTGCCTTCTAGAATTTTTGAGTGATAACTTAGTTGCAGATAAGTAAAAGCAGTAATTGGTAACTAATGCCTGAATATTGCCATCATTCTGCTTATTATCATCCAGATATCTACCCAAGGCCTGTACAGCAAAGTTTTTAATGTGGGTATGAAACCTGGAAGGACTCAGTAACCAAAAATGAAAACGACAGTGGTCCAAGACAATAAGAATTTAAGCAGTGGGGAAGCTACCCTGTCAAAAACTAGATTTAACTTTTACTTAAAATGTTTCTAGACTGGTGGTTGGAAAACCTGAGGGGTCAGTTCTGTGTGACAAGAGTTTAATGAACAACAGAGGTCTTATTTTGCCATCCTATTAAATATCATCCTGTATCCTAGAATTGTTACAAGGATTTAATAATTTAATAAATAGTAAGTACTTTGAAACTTCTAAAACAATGAAGACCATTAGTAGTTCAGCTTTTGAAAAAAAAAAATGTGGTAATTCTTAAAATCTCTTTCCCATACAAATAAATTTATCTTTTGGAATATTGCTATAAAATAATGTCATAATTCTTTAACACAAAGTAGAAAATCCTTGGTTAAATGTCGTGTCGAAGGCCATGGTGGTAATGAGCTTGCACTCATTGCAATGTTCATGGTCAGTCCATAAACCCTAGACATTATAGCTTACCCAACTTACTTACAAGGGATTAATTCACTGTTTTGTTTCAAGCAAAGTATTTGCTGAGCTGAAATACTGTAGAGCAATGCAACAACCACGACAATGGAGATTCAACGCTGAACATGAACGATATCAATACAGTTGCCCTGTAGGTTCCCTTTTGTACTTGGGAAGAATAACAAACAACTACCCTGTCAGATGATAGAAGGTGAAGAGGGTGAAATTGTGCAAGCTCTTCATTATGCATTTCAGGATTCAACCACACACAGAGAAAAATTACACAGGGAAAATTTAGTGTCTGTATTAAATATGCATCAAGCTTTTCTTTTCTTGTCACTGTCCCTTCAGCAACAACATGACAATTATTTGCAGAGTATAAATCTTTGAAACATGATTTAACATGCACAGGAGATTACATATATTTTATATAAATGCCATCATTATTATTTAAGGGACTTGTGCATTCACAGACTTGGGTATCACCAGCAAGATTGAACCCTGTTATTCTACGTGATCTCAGTTCACCTAGTAGCTAACCTTTAGATGAGACTTCATTATCCAAAAATTCTCACCATTTATCTGTAAAAACAGAGATTGAAGCTCTGATTGAGGTTTTAATGTGTCTTTTATAGAATTATTTCGAGATTATGATGGGAATTGCACTTTGTTAGTGAATTAAGTTGTTTTTTTTTTCTGGCGTTCTAATGTATGTAGCTGTCAAGAGAGACTAGCCTGTAATTTATCAAAGACCCAGATAATGTTTCCAATATAATAGATTTACCTTCTCAATAAGAAAGGTCAGTGTCCTTGGATTCTAACAACATCTGAAAGTATCCATCTAATTAGACCCTTAAAAATTTAGGAGAATAATACATTTTATCTACCTGTCATCTGAGTTTCGGTTGTTGAACTTTCTCACAAATAAAGAAACAATTATATAGTTACTCAGAAAACAAAAATGCAAAATGCTGAATCCATTATTTGGAAGCAGAAGGAAAAAAACAAGGAATTTAGCAGTTTTTTCAGTGTGTTCTCTGTTGTCTACACTGGCAAGAAAGTATTCACCTACAGCTTTGACCCAAGAACCTGGCACAAGTTAGCTAACAACATTTGATAGACTAAAAAGTCATGAATTTACCTTAAGTTCTTGTTTGCTATATAGTGTGATTGACTCATGTACAAATAAAACTTTTTGTCTGCTGATTTGTTTGCTTTAATGTATGTAACATATACATGTAGTGGTATATTGTTTGCTTTTTTTAATAAATAAATCTTGCCTGAAGACCAGAGGCAAAGCTAAAGCCACTAGAGGCCAGGCAATAGTGACACACACATTTAATCTCAGGATTTGGGAGACAGACAGAGTCAGATGGATCTCTGTGAGTTCCCTGGGCTACACAAGACCAATGCAGAAACAAATCCAGGCTGTGGTGGCTCACAAAGATTCATCTGATTCCGTCTCGTCTCGAAAATCCTGGGATTAAAGGTGTATGTCATCATTGCCTGACCTCCAGTGGCTTTAGCTCTGCTTCTGGTCTTCAGACATGATTTATTTATCAAAATACAAATAATATACTGTTGTAAGGAGACACTTGTTCATTTCACGGCTGCCCAGACTCCCGAAATAAACACACAAAAACTGTATTAATTAAGTCACTGCTAGGTCAATTAATTAAGCATATTCCTAGCTACCTCTTACATCTAGAATTAACCCATCTCCCTTATTTTATATTTTACAACAAGGCCTGTGGCCTATTGACAAGGTTTCAGCGTGTCTGTCTCTGGTGGCAGCTCCATGACTTCTCTCTGACTCTGCCTCTTTTCTCCCAGCATTCAGTTTAGTTTTCCCTGCCTAGCTAAGTTCTATAGCCTTACTATAGATCCAAAGCAGTTTCTTTATTAATCAATGGTAACCACAGCATACAGACGGGAATCCCACACATATTTATATCTAATACATTCATTAACATACAAATGATATAGAAATTAAAAATTATTAAATAAAATAATCTATTTTTAAATGATTGTTGACAATAGCTAAAGTAATTTTGCCCTCATTAATATTAATATTCTTGCCCTGCGGTGGTAGCACACACCTTTAATCCCAGCACTCGGGAGGCAGAGGCAGGCGAATCTCTGTGAGTTTGAGGCCAGCCTGGTCTACAAGAGCTAGTTCCGGGACAGGCTTCAAAGCCACAGAGAAACCCTGTCTCGAAAAACCAATATATATTCTTTTTATAGTTTCTTATATATTTGAATTTATTTATCTCTCATATATTACATCACAACTGCAGTTTCCCCTCTTTCCTCTCCTTCTAGTCCTTGCCTACCCACTCTTCCTCAGAAAAGGGAAAACCTCCCAGGGATATCAACAAAACATGCCATATCAAATTGCAATAAAGCTAGGCACTTCCCCTCATAGAAAGGCTGAAGGAGGAAACCAAGTAAGAGGAAAAGGGTCACATAAGCAGGTAGCAGAGTCAGAGACAGCCCTGAACCCCCTGTTAGAAGTATCACAAGAAGACTAAGCTACAAAACTGTAACATATATGCAGAGGACCTAGGTCAGACCCATGCAAGCTCCCTGATTGTCAGTTCAGTCTCTGTGAGGCCCTATGAGCCCAGGTTAGTTGATTCTGTGGAGGGGGTGGGTTGTGGTATCCTGGACCCCTGTGGCTCCTAGAATCCTTCCTTCTCTTCTACAGAACTCCCAGAGCTTTACCTAATGTTTGGCTGTGGATCTCTGCATCTGTTTCCATCAGTTTCTGGATGAAGCCTCTCTGATGACAGTTAGGCTAAGCTCCTGTTTACAAGTATATATCATTAGGAAGCATTTCATTGACCTTCTTCTCTTTCATTTGCCAGTCATGTTTGGGTATATCCTAGGTTTCTGGGATATCCAGACTCTGGTTGCTGGCTCTCCAGATAGTGTCAGAGTTGGGTTCCCTCTCATGGAATGGGTATCAGACTGAACCAGTCATTGTTTGGCCACTCCCATAATTTCTCTACCAACTTTACCCAGAACATCTTGTGAGCAGGAAAAACTGAAGGTCGAGAATTGTGGACTTGGTTGGTGTTCCAATCCCTCCATTGGAAGTCTTTCCTGATTACATGAAATAGCTGCTTCAGGCTCCTTATCACCATTTAATAGAAGTCTTAGCTAGGCTCATCCTAATAGATTCCAGGGAGTTTCTATTTACTCAGTTTCTACCTTGCCCCCAAATGCCCCAATTCTAGTTCTCTTTCCCAGTACTCTTTACCTTCGTCTTCACCTGACCTGAGCCTACCTGTTCCTGTCCTCATCTCTTCAATCCACCCACAAAATCAATTCTATTTCTCCTTCCCCTTCCCCCTTTAGCCTTCCTTGTTACTTAGCCTTTCTGACTCATGACTTATGGGCAATTTACAACTGTCTAAGAATTGATTTTATGAACAACAAAGGGACTTAAAAAAAGGGTGAAGGTTGGAGAGATGGCTCAGCAATTAAGAGCACTGTCTGGTAATCTAGAGGATATTCCCAGTGCCCACATGGAAGCTCACAAGTGTCTGTAACTTCTAATCTCAAGATATCCAATCCCCTCTTCTGGGATCTTTATGTACTACAAAAACATGGTACACATATATACATGCATAAAAAATACCCATACACATAAAAATAAATAAAAGTAAAGTTTACTTATTAAAACCAAATAAAACCTTCATAGAGTTTTTGGTAGGAACAGAGAAGTTAGAAATTAAGTCAAACAAATTACTGTGTATGGTGCAGAAGACATACTAGTGAAATAATAGTGATGCAAAATAAATTGTCCCTAAGTCATAAAACAGAAATTGATGAGTAGTCAAAAGTAAGACTACTTACAGACATATTGAAAATGTACCTTCAAAAGTGGAACAACATTTGTTTGAAGTTTAAAGGAGGTAATGAATGTCAAAAAAAAAGAGTTGATCTTAGGCTATTTGGGGTAAAGAAGGTCTTAAATAGCAAAGTATATGATACACTTAAGACTCCTCATATGACTTGACTTGATTCTGTGGATAGCGATGATGCATATTAGCTAAAATTGTAATTGCAGGAAGAAAGTCTTTTCTAACAGAATGCCTGATTAATTCTCAAAATGCCCCATGCTCCTGCCTCCATCTTAAGCATGAGAAACAGGGGACATAATGTGTAGGCAGACGTTTTTGTCCCATCAACCTCCTCCCCAATAACTATGAAGAGGCTTAATGTTAATAATAAATGCTCAGTTGATAGCTCAGGCTTATTACTAACCAGTGCTACAACTTAACCCATTTATATTCATCTATATTCTGCCATGTGGTATTACCTCTCTTTCATCTCATATCTCCTGCTTCCTCTCCATGTTTCATTGGCAACTCCTCTGACTCTAGCCTCTTTCTTTGCAGCTTTCTTTCTGCATCAAAAATCTTGCCTATATATCAACTGATAAGCTTTTTGTTAACAATGAGAGCAACACATTTTCACAGTGTACAAAAGGATTATTTCACAGCAATGATAAAATTTTATTCAGAGCTATGACATAATAAGTTAGTGTCCAATATATGATCTAATCACCAGACTCATTTAACCTCCAAAATAGCAAATGACAATGCTAAAATTCTAGGGAGCCCCAGTATTAAAGGGGTCATAGAGAGAAGTTGAGGTTTGGCACATAATGACAGGGTAAGAATCCATGAAGAGAAGGCCAGGAGGCCATGGTGAAGGTACAGTCTCAGTTGCAATGTAGATGCTGGGATATCAGAAATGCCAGAACTCTGAAGTGACCACCGAGGGCAGCAGCAGATTTGGCTTAGAACTGACGCAAGCCAAAGAGACAAGCTCTGTGTCTTGTAGATGTCAGAGTTGGAGAAGTGTAATATCTTGATTGAGTTCAAGTTGTCAGACGTTGGGCTATGAGATTTGGAACTACACTGCTGGACTTAAGTTTTACTTAAGTGCATTTATATTTATGCTTTGGTTCTTCCCTTTTCGAGTATGAAACTATTTAACTTGTTTTGGATTTTACAGGAGCCCATGGTTAAGAGACTTCAGATATTTCTGAGAGGTTTTGAACTTTTAAAATATTTGAATTTTTAAAGGACTTGGAAGCTTTTAAAGCCACAGTGTGTTTTATGTTGTGATTTTGACACAAGGTATTGGAAATAAATGAAGGAAAAGCTACATTTTAATAGTCATGTACTTATGTGTCAAATTTACAAGTAGTTGATTGCGTTGGTCAGTTTTTATCAACTTGATACAAACCAGAGTCACTTGAGAAGACAGAACCTCTATAAAGAATTACTTCCCTCAAAATGGCCTGTAGGCATGTCTTTGGGGCATTTTCTTGACTAATGATTGATGTGGAAAGGCCTAGAGCCTTGTGGAATGTGTTACCCTTGGGCAAGTGGTCCTAGGTTTTATACAAAAGATAGTTCCTCAAGCTATGAAGAGCTGACCAAGAAGGAGTGTTCCTCTGTGGTTTGTGCTTTAGGGTCTGCCTGTAGGTTCCTGTCTCAAATTCTTGCCTTGGCTTTCCTCAACAATAGAGTGTAACAGGGGAAGTATAAACCAAATAACCCCTTCTCTCACCAAGTTATTTTTGACTGTGGTGTTTTTCACAGCTATAGAAACTAAATTACAGCAATAAACTACATCATCTTATCTAAGATATGCAAATCCTGGTCTAAGAGATACAAGAAGAGATATGCTTCTTGTGTACTCTAATTCTGTAACCCTTTAAGGATTGTATCTTTCTTCTTTAAGCAAATCAGTGCTCCCGGCAAAATGATTGTTAGGGAACACTTTCCTTACCATTGGTTTTGTATCCATTAGGATATATTTCTATGTTCCAATTGAGTGTTTAAAACTGCTGAAATGTCTCTGATCTGAGATTGGGCTTATATGGGTTTATTTCCCTCCTCTCATAATATATAGTCTAGTTGAAAAGATTGTCTAGTTGTGCTACAAAACCACTAACATTAAGATTCCTCCAACTGCATCCAGATGTCATTTAACCTGTTCTTCTACCTTTTATGTGTGCAGTAAATAGAAAGGTAAATTCAAAGACTTGATTCTGTCAAGTTATATGCTTAGAAAGCTTCCCAAGAGGTATTAAATGCCTCATTTACATCACATCAGGAGGTACATAAAGTGCCATAAGGTCACTAACTGATGCTGAGATTAATCTCAGTTAAGCTACTGACAGAGCCCCCCCGCTGAAGTTAGTTTACATTCCTCATGACAAGCAAGTCATAGATGAAGTGTTAACCTTGCATAATATTTAAGTTTTGAGAAACTTCAAATAATGATAATGGTACTATTCGATAATGATTTTCCCAAGCTGATTATTATACTAGGGTTTTTTAAATGGCTATTATCAAATTTAATCAGTTTTTGGGATTTGTACAAAGGATATTTGTTCAAGAAATATGCGACTTGCTACCTTGAAATGAAAATGTATTGTAAAAGCAGCTTATTTTTGCTTAGTTTACATTTCCATGTATTTATTATATAAATTAATGGAGTTTGTTATATTTTATATACAAATATATCATCCATTGATCCTATCCATTCATATTTATATCTTGTCACACCCCCCCCATCTACACTTTCATCCCCACTCAGGACTCTTCTCAGTCCATAGAAGTTTCTGTTAGTTTCTTTCTGTCCTCCTTAGCTTTTCCATTTCTAAGCATGCTATTATAAATTGGCCTTATTCATTTCATACATGAGGGAAAACTTGTTATTTTTCTTTGTCTAACTTGTTACAATGAAGTTAATGTTCTTCCACTCCATCCATAGAGATAAAGGCTAATATTCACTTTTTGCCTTTAAATTATCAACTTTTCTCTATCTCTGCCAACTGGGATGGAGTCAGAGAATATAGGAGAATGTAAATAAAAAAATGCTACACTATCTCAGATCCTCTGCAGGAATGGGGAAGAAGAACAGAATCCAACAGCAGCAACAGCAGCAGGAGAGAGAGAGAGAGAGAGAGAGTGAGAGAGAGAGAGAGAGAGAGAGAGAGAGAGAGAGATAACAGGAACATGTACACTTTTGGTGCCCAAGGCCACGCCCCCTGGTCTAGCATCTCAAAGGCCATTGATTAAAAGAGGTTCCCTAGAACCTCCCCCTTTTGTCTAAATAAGAGTGTTCCAAACTCAGTACCAAACTATATGCAATAAGAACAGATATCAGGTATAAAAATTAGAATTACAATCAACATGAACAATACTAAGCAAGAAACATAAAAAAGCTAATGTTTCAATAATTATTCTATCATAAGGAGTCTAAGTCTTGTATTAGCAATGGCTTGGCTAAGTCATGAAAGGAAAGTAACTACAACTATCTAGTCTTTAACACCATTGAAGACCTGAGAAGGGAGATAATATTACTTGAGTAGGCAGGAAGTGCAATCAAGCAGCTTGTAAAGTATGCAATAAATGACAGAGACAACTGGATGACTGGGAAATTACCCAAAGTCTCATTTACAACAGTGGAAGAAAGCCTAGAGTAACTGACAGACCATTTTCAGAGGCAGGAAATTTTCAGAACCATCTAACCCTGTCTTGAAAAGGACTAACAATCTTTTTAATTGTATCTTGCTTGTATTGGACACCATGCATTTTGTCAGTGGTCGAGGCATGGACAGTTCCTTGCTCAAAGGCCAGTTTGTCAAGAAGAGAAAGCAAGTTCCAAGTAGAGTGTCTTTGGTACTCAACATTCTCTCAGGAATAGTTTGGTGATGCCAAGAGCAATCATGTCTCATGTCAACAGAACCCTAAGTTATTTAAATACCATATTCTACAGTTCTTTGAAGTAGTTGAAAATTACCTATCTTTGAAGAATGCAAGCCCTATGTTTCTAAATAATCTGATTAGTCTAATTATATGCATGATAAACATGGATGATGATGGGCCTATCATACTTAATACCTATATAGCTTAAAGACTAAGACTTCTTATTAGAATATAAAACAGTCTTTAAGTAACTGTGTAGCAACTTAGGACAATGACCTCAAAATGTAAACAATGTATAAGTATCTTGATCAGAGGTAGAAATGTACAGTGGAATATGAAAAATATATCTTAAAATTGTATCAACATACAAAATGTATTATGTAGAGGTAGAAATATGCATGCACACAATATGACAAAATAACTTTGCATAGGTGTACAAATATTGGAAACATTAATAGGAGCATATTCAACATGACAAATATAATTTGAATTTCTATCAATATACAAGAATTTATACCAATGTAAATTGTCTACAAATAATAGCTCTTAAGTATTCACTCCATTACTCACTTTCATTATTTGTGTAAATAAGCTCACACTAATCTTCCTATTATCCCATTCACTTTTCTTTTTTTTCAAATAAGATTCCTGAGCCTATTTAATTTCCACCCCAACCCCCAACCCTATATCAGTTATAATCAGCCATCTTGAACAGCTGATACCCAAAAACCTGTCTTATAGTAATGCTAACTGCATCATGATATCATATCAACCAGGTAGAGTTGTTGTAGGGTCTCCTGGAAGAGCCAGAGCTGTTCATGCAACTAACACAAACCAGGAAGCCCTCCCCTAAAGAAGTCATACTTTCTGTTTACTAAGGTAACATTATATCCTTCTGGAGTCTTTGATGGAGTTAAAGAACAGATAGTTATGGTTTTCCTTAATTATGATAAAAGATAGATTAGATATAAAACTTTAGACTCACAAAGATAGGATAGATGATAGAATATTTTCCTTAATTTGCCAAATGTAAATAAACTAAATATTATAACTATAATTGTTGCTTGATAGCTATTTTGTTATATGTAATCTTGCTATGTTAAAGTTAAAACTTTCCTTTTTATTTAGACAGAAAAAAGGAGGTGATGTGGGATTTCTCTCTGTCTGGTGTGTGTGTGTGCCATTGATTAATGAATAAAACTGCTTTGGTCTACCAGCATGGCAGAGTGGAACAGGGTGGGAATTTCAAGCAGAGTTAGAGGAGAAAACTTGGCGGAGTCAGAGAGATTTCATGTAGCAATGGAAGGAAACAAACTCCTAGGCACCTTACTGGTAAACCATGAGACTTGTAGTAAAATAAAATAGTAGAAATTGGTTAATTTAAGATATAAGAGCTAGCTAGCAATACACTTAAGTGATTGGCCAAGCAGTGCTTTAATTAATACAGTTTCTGTGTGATTATTTCAGGTCTGGACAGCAGGGAAATGGAAGAGTAGTCTACAAGAAGAAGTTACAGAAACAACTGTAAGAGGCTCCTTCAGTGGAGTAAATAAGAATGAAGCCTGCACTAGGAGATACAGCAACCACATAAGAAAAGTAAGGACATCTCTCGTGGGAATCAATCGAAGATGAATAGGGAACACAGCCTTGTCTGCTCTGATGGCAGAAGTATCCTCTTCATTTTGGAGTGCAAAGGAAAGCCACCCAAAGAAGGTTTAAATTGGGCTCAATCACAACAATGTGAATGTTTAAGGTCCATAAATATTCACTCAATATGTCAAGATAGAAAATACCTCAACCTGAAACAAAAAATTAATATACACAAGCAACAATACAAAAGAGATATTTAAAGTAAGTAATGAATCTTTTATAGAAGTTCTAATCATGCTTTATTGAAAAAAAAAAAACGGGGCTGAAGTGATGGTTCAGTTGGAAAAGTATGAAGTTAGTTTGGTCCCTAAAACCCACATAAAAATCCAGGGACAGTATATTATTACTTTCTATACTTCAGAGGCAGAAAAAGAAAAGCCCTGGTATTTGTTGGCCAACCAGTATAACCAAATTAGAGTGGCCCAAGTTAAATGAAAGACCCTGTCTTAGAAAAAGAAAGTAGCATATCAAGGAATTGAAGATGCCAAGTGTCTAGCCTTAACATAACATGTGTACACAATGTACACTTATACCCATGCACACACAAATACTTGTTCTTGCAGACAACCAAGGTTAGATTCCTAGCACCTAACTGGCAGATCACTGCCATCTGTAACTCCACTTCTAGAGGATCCAGTGATCTCTTCTGGCCTTGGTTAGCACCAGTCATGCACATCCATGTAGACAAAACAGTGCATGTATACATACATGTAGACAAAACAATCATACACATAATACAACAAATTTTAAAATGACTGACTAAATCAAAATAATGTCTTAGCAAATATACAGAAAATAAATAAAAGGTAAAAGCAACTTAAGACTTAAAAGTACATTTAACAAGTAAAAGAAAAAGCTCAATAGACAGGGGACAGAATCTTAAAAGTCAAAAACAGAGTAGCAGAAATTTTCTAATTTAAACAGAAGGAAAGCATAATGTATAAAGTAAACTGAACAGCAAGAAGGCTTAGGAATTAGCAGGATTTGATTTATAAGGCTAGGGAAAATGCTGCAAGAGCCTTCAGCTTTGTGCTGTCACAGCTCCAGAAAGACAAAAGTAGGCTTTGAAGTAATGAAAATAAATTTTCCCTGAAAACTTACAAATTTGTCAACAGTTAGAAACCCAAATATTCAAAAATATTTGTAAATCCCCATGAAAAATGAATCAAAGAGATCAATATCAAGACAAGAAATAATCTCCTTAAAAATAAAGACAAAAAGCCAGTCATTGGTGAGGCACGCCTTTAATCCCAGCACCCAGAGCAGAGACAGGCAGATCTCTGTGAGACTGAGGGTAGCCTGTTCCCTCAAGAGCTAGTTCCAGGACTGGATCCAAAGCTACAGAGAAACCCTATCTTGAAAAGCAAAACAAACAAACAAACAAAGACCAAATTCTTAAAGTCACTAAAAATATGAGCCTTTGTGTAAAGGTAAAATCGCATCAGTGGTAATGGCATCTGGTTATTCATAGTGTTTTCCAAATGCAGAAAGCAAAGCAGAACAAATATATATAATCAGGAAAACACCACTGCTCAAGTGTCCTTAAAAATAAACGATTAAAGAAGGTACTCAATACAAAGGGAATTCTTTAAAAAAAAAAAAAAAAAAAAAAAAAAAAAAGATGAAAAATTGGGAAAGAAATAAGATCGCAGGAAGTAAAATTTTCAGTGATTAGCAAAGGCTTTCCTTTGAGTTTCTGAGTGTGCTTAACTGTTGCTGCAAAAATTCAGTGTCATTCACTATGGTTCTAGAGGTTTTTAGGGGAAATAATTATAGCACTTATAAATGGGAGGAGATAAAAAGATATGAAGGGATTAGAGATTTCTATATTTCAGTTGAACTGGTAAAATGATGTGAATTAGTTTGTAATAAATCATATGTCAATAGCCCTTCCTAAAACATTTGCTAACAGTGATACACAAAGATGTACACTTTCTAGTGAAGTAGAAAAATAAGAATTTAAGTCAAAAGAAAAGCAACATCATTTATAAAAAAGAAAGACAAAGTCCCTGGCTTCAGTCATAAGCTTTGCAAAAAGAAGTGACAGAGACAGAGAGAAATGCTGTGATGGTTTGAATAAGAATGGTTCTCATAGGCTCAAATATTTGAACGCTTAATCATCAGGGAATAGCACTACATAAGAAGGATTAGGAGATGTAGCCTTGATAAAGGATGGATGGCTTTGCTGGAAGAAGCTTGTCACTACAGGTGGGCCCTGAAGTTTCAAAAGCCCTTCCCAGGCCCACTGTCTCCTTCTTATCCTGCTAGCTGCAGACCACATATAGAACTCTCAGTTACTTTTTCAGTTCCATGTCTGCCTGTATATAATCATGCTTCCTGCCATGATGATAATGGATTAAACCTCTGAAACTAAGCAAGCTCCAATTAAATGTTTTTTATAAGCGCTGCCATGTGGTCATGATTTCTTCTCACAGCAATAGAATCCTGATTAAGGCAGAAGTCAAACAAACAAAACCAGAGCCAAAAGTGGGAAATAAAATGGGCCCCATGAAACTGTAACATATTGTTGATTATATACTAGATCAAATTCTAAATATACCAATTAAAATGTAAAGATAATCAGAATAAATTACAAAAATTGTCAACTCTGATTTTTTTCAGGTTACTGTTCTTAATATAACAATTGAAATAGGTTGAAAATGAAAGAAGAACAGAGGACATGAGGAAAATATCACCCAGTATAGGCAGACATAAACTTGATACATCAGATAAAACAGATTTCAGAGGGAAAAATGTTTAACAAGGAGACTAAAAGACTGAACAAAAAAAAGGCAAATATAACATACAAAGAAACTATAAAAACATGAAATGTGATTGTACCTAACAAAAAATAAACTCCAAATAAGAAAGGAGAGACATAAGGAAGGAGGGAAGGAAGAAGGAAGGAAGGAAGGAAGGAGGGAGGGAGGGAGGGAGGGAGGGAGGGAGGGAGGAAGGAAGGAAGGAAGGAAGGAAGGAAGGAAGGAAGGAAGGAAGGAAGGAAGGAAGGAAGGAAGGAAGGAAAAAGAGAAAAGAAAAATAGCAAACTAATAAAAATTTACCTGAGTGAGAATAGGTAAATTAAAACTAACACCATCATGAAGAAGTTGAATGACAGATTGACTTTGACTCCTAAAATCTACAAGTAATTTGGATTTTCTGTTTGTTTGTTTTATTTTCTGGGTGGGGGAGGCAATCATCTATCTCTTGTTGCACGCTGACACTAGCAAGTCAGAGTAATTCTGGAGACATACAGGGCAGAGTTATGGGTGCTACAGGCAACAGTGAGAGGTTTGGGTTCAAAGTCAAACTGGAGAAATCATACTTTATTTATTATTATATTGCAGATTGTAGATGCTAGGAGATCTTCAAGAAGGAACATGCTCTTTTCCCCTACCTTCTTAGTTCCTTAATTTTAAAGAAAAAAAAACCTGTAGATTTTCAAATAATAAGCAATACATTTATAAGACAGAAACATTTCTGTCATCTAGTACGAAATACAACAGAATTACTTCATCTTGGAATCACCAGGAAAGAATAGAAAATCACTAAAACCAATCAAAAACAAATCACAGGAAAATTATTTGGTAGCAGTCTATTAGAAAGGGTCAGCTACAATGAGGATGGTCATATCTGCTGTAGGGCAGACAATCTGGAAATGAGGCACTAAAGATGTGCCTTTCTATAAACCTTAGAAATCAGTTTATAAAAAGTAGAATAGATTAAATCAACAGAAAGCAGCATTCAATGATGGGTGTGCATGGGAGCTAGAGGGGCATACTGCCTCCACTGCTTTAATTTAGGATAAAGGGCATGGGGAAGAAATATTAAAGGGTAATTTCCTTATGGTTTCCTTGATGACTGTAGGAAAATCCAAGCTGACACAAAGCATAATGTTTCTGATCAGTGAGGGGACATGGTCTAAAGGCTAAATATCCAGAAGTTTGAGGAATGTAAGCAACAATGGCTACCTGGTAACTGGATCTTTTGGAGTAACAAAAAAACAGAGAAATGTTATCCAAAGAACAGATGTTTGCTTGAAACTTTAAGGAATTTTAGAAGATGTAAAAATCAGCTTCCATTGTATAAAATTGTCCATGAGGAAGCAGAATATGATAATGTATGCTGCATAGAGCAGCAGCAACAAATGCACAGAAAGGGAAACCAAATGTAATGGCAATTGTGAAGGTCCCTTTAGAAAGGATGTGACTTGGGTAGACAGTTTAGAGTAAGCTCTGTGAAACTCTCAAAGAACAGAAGCAGCACCCCCATGTCTCCCTCATGGTACAGGCTGCAGGAGGAAGCTGCTCTGAGCATCCCATCCTGCAGGTCCAGGCTTCAAGAGTCAACAATGTGGATTCATTTCTACCAGCTCAAAAGGAAAACAGAGAGCATGTCAGAACCACATCTCTTAAAGTTGCCATTTTGGTGTGACAATGTCACTTCTGGTCATACTTTCTTAGTCCAATGGCTGTCTACTGTCAATGGAGCAGAGGTAAGCAAATATGTCATGGAATTTACGCAATTATCTTTCACACGCAAGTTATCTTTGAATGGTTTAGTAAGTAACTGAAAAGTGATTTTTATTATAGAAAAAAATCCATATATAAGCACACAAAAATATATAAGCACACAACCATTTGCTAAATATATAACACAAAATCGTCACTAGCTAGTGACCAAACCTACTTTTTCCTTATTGTTTAGGTGTTTATTTTATTAAATTTACCTATTTCCTTGATGAGGGGTTAAGACTATACTTTTATAGGTATAAGTATAGATATTTAGAATGTTATGTGATTATGTTGATTTGTTAAATTAGCAGTTATAGATTCTCCTCCAAAATCTATGACTTCACTAGTCCTAAGTAGTTGTCTAGGTTTCTAGTATCAGGCATGATTTCTTTCTTGTAGATCAGGTCATAAATCTAGCTAGAAAGTTCTTGGTTACTACCAAGATGTGTGTACCACTATAACCCTTTGGGTTACTGTGCTGTGCTAGTTGTGCTGTTTGTGATTAACAGGAGTCATAACTGGGTAGGGCTCTTGGCTGCTTCCCTTCTCCAGCAGCTCATTTTGAATCTTCTGTTTCCAGGAAAACTATTCCTTGGGGAGTAGGATTTCAAATCAGCTCCAGTTCAGGGGCCTTGTTACGACAGCAATTAATGAAAAGGAAAGCTTTTGAAAAGAGCAAGGAGGGGTATATGGGGGAGTTTAGAGGAGGGCATGGAAGGCGACATGATTTAACGGTTATTACTCAAAAAGCTTAAATAATAAGACAAAAACCATTTTAAAAGACTTATTACATTTTATGCATATGAATGCTTTACTTCCTTATACATTTGTGTACTACATGAGTGCTTGGCACCAGCAAGAGGTCAAATAAAAGGGTATAAGTTCACCCATAACTAGAGTTATGGAATATTGTGAGCCATTACATCGGTGCTAAGAGCTGGATCTGAATCCCCTGCAAGAGCAAAATGTGCTCTTATCCACTAAGCTATTTCTCCAACCTCATATAATGTGCATTTTTTGTTTAAAATTTTTATGTAATATATACTTTCTTTTGATCTAATCTAATTCTCATGTCTTCCCCTACCATTGTCTCCTTATTCCCTCCACTACTTTTATTTCTAAGTATCATGTGACTTGTTTTAATACTGAATCCAAGTACGTGAATGGCTTTAAGACCATTTATTGGAGTATGAGTAGCCTCTCAGGGAACACATCTCTAAAGAGAACTGACTCTCCCACCCTAAAATGTCCTCAGTTATCCGCAGCTATTCACATAAGGGTGGTAGTTTCCCTTCCGTGCTGGTAAGATTTTCTGAATTGATCTTTTGTAGGTCTTGTGCAGGCTGTCACAGCCAGTGTGAAATTTCCTTGCTGGGTTTAGAAAACACTTCCTTGTTGCCTTTTACTGCCTCTGTTCTTCTGTCCCCTCTTCTAGGATAATATATGAGTCTTTGAAAGAGAACTGTGATATAGGTATTCCATTTAGAACTACGACCTTCTATATGGAACATCTATATCATATGCTTTGTTATTCTCCCATTGTTAACATCTTTCATCATTAGATGACAATTAAGTGGGGAGAAGCAAATGTATCATGTTTTCAGTTTCACCTTGAAATCTTTATTGGACCTCTGCAAAATGACTACACCATACCTTTTGTTTATGTTTTTCTCTGTGTGTTTGTTGGAGTTGTAATTAGTATTATTTTCACAAGAACACTAAGGGAATTACTCTAAAATTGCAAGAAAATTATCAGCACTCCTACAGATAGATGGGTAATTTATTATGAGTTGAACCATCAAAAAATTAGGAAATATAAACAATAAGGAAACACATGGAAAATATCCAAGAACATTTGTGATGAAAGCATAGAAATTTAAACAACAATAAATCTTAATTTTATACCTATTAAATTAACATAAATCTAAATAACATGGTAATACATAATCCAAAATGAGACACACAACATCCCACTATTTCCTTCCCAGTAACATTGTAAATTAGTACAATGCTGGGAGCATAATGAGAATACATTTCAAAAGCTGAGAAGAATTTATTAATCTTGGAACTATTAACCTAATCCCTGGGTATTTATTACTAAGAAATAATTTAACAAAAGTCCCTCTGAAGCTACATATTATGTTGCCGACTTTGGTATCATTTGAAGCCTAGCTCTCCCATGGTAACTACATTCCTTGGTCCTCTCAACAACTGAAACTGCTCACTTGTCAGCATAGCATAGATGTAAGCATCAGCTTGAATCGCTTCCTCAAAGCCCCAGCTATCAGTACAGGAAACCGAGAGGAAAACCTCTATATAACTATCAGTATTCAATGACTATGTCTTGGGTGACTTAGTTAAAATTCTCACCTTCAGCAAATATCTCACTTATGGAACAGTACTATTAAAGAAAGTCAACTTGTGACTTACTTGGCCAAGCTGATGGGTTTGAAAAATAAAGATTAGTTGAGAGAGAGAGAGAGAGAGAGAGAGAGAGAGAGAGAGAGAGAGAGAGAGAGAGTAGTTTGAAAGGATGAGATCATATTAGGTAGCTAAGCAAGGTATTATCAATAATTATTTTCCTACTCAAAAAGGAAACACACATTCATATATACATATACATATACATACATACATACATATATACAAAAAGCACACTCACTCTCTCACACACAGATGCACAACTTCTCCTATATGCACACACAGAGGCATACAAACACACACTTATATTCACACACAGATACAAGCACAAACCATTAGAGTTGACAAAAGGAAGGGAAAGCAACTTAACTGTTGCTGCTTTATTTCTGTATTTTCCTCAGAGGATTCCATAAGGACAGGCTCTCTGCTCTCAGCACTTCTGTGCTTTCTATATTGTGAACTGAGCTCACCCATGAGCACAGTAATGACTAGACACTCTGAAGCATTCTACACATTCTAGTTTTATACTGTTGCCTATTATCAAACTCCATCTTGGATCATCAATTGACTTAAATTTCAAATATTGTCAGCCATCCAATTTTATAAGACATTACAGTATCACCCCTGATCTCTGTTAATTTTCACCTTCTGCATTTAGTAAAACTGGATTCCTTATCTAAAATGAGCTCTACTCTCAGCTCCTATACTTAATTCTTTCTTCTTAACATTTCATTAGCTCCAACACAGACAACTTAGCTGGATTAATCTTCCTGTGTTTCCTCCCTCTGACTCCCATCAGGCTGCTCACAGATTTTTAAATCCCTATAGAAAATGCCTCATTCAGCAGTAGCATAAAAAACTGCCCAGTTTTGAAACAGTGGCTTCCTGGTTCATGCAGGCAGCATGAACTCTGTCTCTTTCAGGAGGTTGAGTCTTTGAATGGGGTTTTTGGGTAGCATGCTGCATGTTACTTGCTGGCAGCGTGGGCCAACTTGTTACCAGAGTTGAGGACATCTGGCAGTCTCAGAGGCAGTGAATGGACCTCCACCACATTGGACTAGGAAGAACCAAAAGGCAAAACAGCCTTAGTCATAGCCATGCTGTTTTTGCATTTTGCATTTTAAGAAGTGCTCCTGGTCAGAAGAGGATTACAGATATGCAACAAAGACAGATTCAGATTTTTTTTTTATTCCATATTTTCTTCATCCTATCTTCTATTGAAGGGCATCTAGGTTGTTTACAGGTTCTGGCTATTACAAACAATGCTGCTATGTACGTAGTTGAGCACATACTTTTGTTGTATGATAGGGCATCTCTTGGGTATATTCCCAAGAGTGGTATTGCTGGGTCCAGGCATAGGTTGATTCCGAATTTCCTGAGAAACCACCACACTGCTTTCCAAAGTGGTTGCACAAGTTTGCATTCCCACCAGCAATGGATGAGTGTACCCCTTATTCCACAACCTCTCCAGCAAAGGCTATCATTGGTGTTTTTGATTTTAGCCATTCTGAAAGGCGTAAGATGGTATCTTAAAGTTGTCTTGATTTGCATTTCCCTAATTGCTAAGGAAGTTGAGCATGACCTTAAGTGTCTTTTGGCCATTTGAACTTCTTCTGTTGAGAATTCTCTGATCAGCTCAGTGCCCCATTTTATAATTTGGTTGATTAGTCTTTTACAGTCTAGTTTCTTGAGTTCTTTATATATTTTGGAGATCAGACCTTTGTCAGTTGTAGGGTTGGTGAAGATCTTCTCCCAGTCAGTGGGTTGCCTTTTTGTCTTAGTGACAGTGTCCTTTGCTTTACAGAAGTTTCTCAGTTTCAGGAGGTCCCATTTATTCAATGATGCCCTCAATGTCTGTGCTGCTGGGGTTATACGTAGGAAGTGGTCTCCGGTGCCCATGTGTTGCAGAGTACTTCCCACTTTCTCTTCTATCAGGTTCAGTGTGTTCGAACTGATATTGAGGTCTTTAATCCATTTGGACTTGAGTTTTGTGCATGGTGATAGATATGGATCTATTTTCATTCTTCTACAGATTGACATCCAGTTATGCCAACACAATTTGTTGAAGATGCTCTCTTTTTTCCATTGTATAAGTCACAGTGTTGGAATACACATATACATAAATATATGTAGACTTAGGAGAGATAAGAAAAAAAATATTGATAGTTATAAAAGGAAGTAAATGTTTTTAAAAAATAAAACAAAGTTTAAAGAGACAGAATACAGCCATAGATTAAAGGTATAAAGAAAAATAAGCCATGTAAAGATGGAAAAGACTCAGAAAGTCTGGATTATGTATATTATTGTGTTTTCTTTGAATTTTTTGACTGTGAAGGAGGTAAGTACAGAGAGACATTTCATTGTATGGACTCCTATGCTAAACCAACATATATATTTTAAAAGTATCTTGACTTCAAAATTTGTGTTTAAGCATTTGTTGCTTTGGAAAAGAGATTTTTCTTTTGTTTCCACAGAGGATAAGAACCTGTAAATTCCTTCCAGACTAATTTGGTATGATGAACCAGGATCCCCCCTGAAAGATCTCCATTGAAAACATCCAAGAAATACTTTGCCCAACAAAAAGTAGAAAGCAGTTTGAACAGAACTACACCTAAATTCCCAAATATTGTTTATAAATGTTTGTTTACATTTAAAGGGGGATATGCTATAGAGAGTTGCATTGGTATGGATCTTCGTTTATTTACACAAATTTAGCATTAGTTTTGTTATATGCATATTTCTGCTCTTGATTAAGGTATTGTGTTTGTGTTTTTTACTTAAAGATGTGATGTATAATTAATAAATACAGAATAACAGATAGTCTTCTATAATAATCAAACTTGTAGTCATGTCAGTTAGGTTTTCTAGATGTATAGAAAAATATTTCAGATGGATAAATATTCTTCAAGTCTTTCAATGACCTACAAAATATGGCATTTAGAATGTTTAAAGAACTTAAGACTTTTCATGACAATGAGACACATCCATTCTTGGCAGCACCAATCTACTTCAAAAGGATGATGGGCATTGAAAAGGCTCCTTATGGAGTTGGTTAGCCATTTTTTGCAAGAAACTGCTCTTGTCTGGACTGCTTGATTTTATGCTGCATGAACTGGACATGCAGATCCCTCAGAAAAATGACTGCTGAACTTGCCTAAAGGTGGGACAATACTTTGAGGTTCCTGCTTCATGAAATAGTCTGACAGACATTCTGCAGCACACAAAAGAAAGCAACTGATGGGTTTTGCCATTATCAGGCAGAATGAATCTTCAAATTTCCTGCTTCATGGAAAAGTCTGCCAGATACTATGGACATATAGGCTGAAGATAGATGCCCCAACAATATATAACTTTGGTTGACTGTCCAAGCAGCAAGATGTCTCTGTCAATTCTAGAGTTTTGGAAGTTGTTTACAATGCACTTCCTGTTTACTTAGGTAATATTATATCTTTCTGGAGACTTTGATGGAGTTGAATTGTGATGAAGGATAAAGTAGATATAAATATATTAACTGTAATTCTTGCTTGATACTTGCTTTGTTATATGTAATTTTACTATGTTAAAGTTAAAACCTTTTTTATTTGAACAGAAAAGATGAATTGGTGTGGTAAGTCCACCTGTATATGTGTCGATTTTATTGGTTAATGAATAAAAAAATTGCTTTGGACTGTGATAGGGAAGAATAGAACTAAGCAGGAACACTAAACTGAATGCTGGGAGAAAATAGGTAGAGTCAGTGACAAGCCATGTGGCTGCCAGAAAGAAAGATGGGAGTTGCCAGCTGGAACGTTGCCAGTAGGCTACAAACCTCACAATAAAATATAAAATACTAGAAATGGCTTAATTTAAGATATAAGAGCTCACTAGCAATATGCTTAAGTGATTGGCCAAGCAGTGACTTAAATAATATAGTTTCTGTGTGATTATTTTTAGTCAGGGTGGTCAGAAATGAATGAGCAACCTATACCAACAGGCAAAGATGTGTTACATTTGTTTATGCTATGGAGTAATACTTTAACTATGTGAAGGTGTCTTTCATTTGTTCCTGTTGTCTTTGTTAAGGATGGAAAGATATGTTACAGTTGTTTGTGCTGCAAGTATTTAAATATGTAATGATGTGTTGCATTTTTTTTACCTCGCCTGGCTAAGACACCTAATTTATCTAATATAAATAGCCTATTGCTACACAGAAGAGGGATAGGTGGGACTGTAAGGAAGAGAAAATAAATAGAAGAAGAAAAAGAGAGAAGATGAAAGGAATGATGAGAAAAGAGAGGGACAATGCTATGGAATAAATCTCTTATACACTGTAAAGATTTGTCACTTGAATTGGTTTAATAAAATGCTGATTGGCCACAGCCAGGCAGGAAGTATAGGCAGGGCTACTAAACTAAGGATTATGGGAAGGAGAAGGATAGAGTCAGGAAATGCTGACGAGGAGAAAGCAAGATGGCCATGCTGTACTAAGATAAGGCACTACCACATTGTAGAGCATAAATAAGAAATATGGGTTAACTTAAAATGTAAGATCTAGCTAATAATAAGCCTGAGTTATTGCTCAAACATTTATAAGTAATATTAACCCACTGTGTGGTAATTTGGGAAGTGGCTGCTAGGTATTTGGAAGGGAGTGGTTCTAAGACAAGAAACTTCCATCTAAAGAACAAGCCTGGGGCCAGAAGCCAGTCAACCACCAGCCAGTTATGAAGACAGCAGAAAGTAAGGTGTACAGAAAGAAAGAAGGGTAAAAAGATCTGAGGCAAAATGTAGATGAAGAGAAACAGGTCTAGTTATAAAAGCTAACAAGAAATGAGCCTAAATTAAGAAGATTTAAAACTAATAGTAAGTCTCCATGTCATGATTTGGGAGCTAGTTGGTGGTCCAAAAGAAAAGGGCTGATACATAAAACCAACAAGATTTAGCTTGTAGCACAATTAATAAAAACCCAGAGACAGAAATTGGGGTTCAACCTGAAGGTTAGAAAAGCAAAACAGTCAGCCACTGTCTCTTATATCTACCTCAGTCTGAAAGCAGTGATCCTGCCTCCAGGAATCTCAGTATAAGTCTGTGTGTGAGAGCTATCTCCTCCCGTTTTATATTCCTCTCTAGTACTTGTATTAAAGGCATCCACCCCTACCACCTGGTTTCTGTGGCAAACTAGTGTGGCTACTAGGATTAGAATTAAAGTTATGTGTCTTCTACCTGGTCTGTAAAGCTGATCAGTCCTGCTATTTTACTTTCTAAACTTCAGGCAAGCCTTATTTATTAAAATAGAAATGAAATAACACTACACTAATTCATAATTGTTTTCAACTAATGATGGGAGATGGAAATTGAAAATCACATTTTGAAAATGTTACGTGGAGACATGACTTATGCTACTAGCAATGCATGCTTACTAAACTTACTTATTCTTTGTTGAGGGTAATTTTGTATTATTAATTTTCTATTTTTATGATTAATTGTTTGGAGGTCTCCAATTCTTATCGTTTATAATTTCTCTACTTTTGAACATTCCTGTGTTTTCTAGTGAAATATTTTACATCCCACCTATTTCTAATATGTTTTACCCCTGCCTTCAGCTGCAATCTGAAGAAGACATATAAAACAAAATAGTAAATTAGCTATTATAGTCTGTTCCCTTTGCTACAATTAAATACTACAGACTGAGTTGTTTATAAAGAATAAAATATCATTCAGCACATGGTTCTGAGAACTGTGAAATTTATGATCTCTCTGGAGAAGTAGTTGATAAGGGCCTTCTGTAGTGTCCATAGGAGATGCTGACCATCATATTCATGGAAAGAGTATTTTTAATATTTATTTATTTTACTTCCTGACCACAATTCCCCCTTCTCCTCTCAGTCCCTATCCCATTTTCCCTCTACCATCCACAACTACTCCTTCTTACTTTCTATTCAGAAAAGGATAGGTCTATCATGGGTATCAACAAAACATGGAATATCAAGTTACAGATAGACTAAGCACTCTGCCTTGTATTAAGCTTGGGAAAGGCAGTTGCCCAAGGAATTGGGTCCTAAAAGACAGCAAAAAAAAAATCAGAGATAGTTCCTGCTTCCACTCTCAGATATCCCACAAAAAGTTCAAGCTACACAACTGTCAAAGACCCAAATGTAAATTCACTTACCCACGGACTTTCAACCAAGAAGCTAAAATTATATAATGGGAAAAAAGGAAGTATTTTCAATGAATGGCCCTGTTTTATCAGGATGTCAGCATGTATAAGAATGCAAATACACCTATATCTATCACCCTGGGCTAAACTAAAGTTCAAGTGGATCAAAGACCTCAACATAAATCCAGATACACTGAATCTGATAGAAGAGAAAATTGGGATTAGCCTTGAATACATTAGCACAGGAGACAACTTCCTGAA
The DNA here is from genome assembly GCF_950005125.1 of Chionomys nivalis. NCBI lineage: Eukaryota > Metazoa > Chordata > Mammalia > Rodentia > Cricetidae > Chionomys > Chionomys nivalis. Next base: position 29,334,355 of record NC_080091.1, read on the forward strand.
TATAATACCAATAGCACAGATACTAAGATTGACAATTAATAAATGAGACCTCATGAAACTGAAAAGCTTCTATAAGGCAAGGATACCAACAATAAGACCAAATGGCAGCCTACAGAAAGAGAAAAGATCTTCATCATCCCCATATCTGACAGAGGACTGCTTTCCAAAATATATAAAGAACTCAAGAAGCTATGTATTAAAAAAGGAAATAATCCAATTTTAAAATGGAGTACAGATCTAGTCAAAGAATTCTAAATAGAAGAATGTCAAGTTGCTGAGAAACACTTATGGAGATGTTCAACATCCTTATACTTCAGGGAAATACAAACCAAAATGACTCTGAGATTCCACTTAACACCTGTCAGAATGGCTAAAATCAAAAACACAAATACTGGAGAGGATGTGGAGCAAGGGGAACACTCTTCCATTGCTGGTATAAGTGTAAACTTGTACATTCACTTTGGAAATCAATATGATGATTTCTCAGAAAATTGGGCATTTGGTATACCTCAAAACTCAGCTGTACCATTCTTGGGCATATACCCAAAGGATGTTCAGTCATCAAGAACCACAAGAACATTTGCTTCACTGTGTTCACAGGAGTTTCATTCATAATAGCTAAAACCTGGAAACAACCTAGATGTTCCTCAGCTGAAGAACGGATAAAGAAAATGTGGTACATTTACACAATAGAGTATTACTCAGCTGTCAAAAACAATGATATCATGAAATTTGAAGGCAAATGAATAGAATTAGAAAAAAAAAAGACATCCTGAGTGAGGTAACCCAGACCTGGAAAGAAAAACATGATTGGTGCCTAGCACAATAGTCATCAGAGAAGCTTCATCCAGAAGCTGGTGGAAACAGATGCAGAGACCCACAGTCAAACATTAGACTGAGCTCAGGGAATTCTCCTAATGAGAGGAAGGGAAGATTGCATGAGCCAGAGGTGTCAAGGACATTACACACAAAAATTTGCAACATAATCAACTAATCTGTGCTCATAGGAGCTCATAGAGACTGAACCAACAACAAGGGAGCTTGCAAGGGACTGACCTAGATCCACTGCATATATGAAAAAGAGTATTCCAATTGAGGTCTCCCAATTTGTGTTAAGTCATATTCACACTAAATTAGAGGCCCTTCCTTGTTGTCATTACCTCTAGTTCCTATTTATCTCCCTTAATTACCTAATAATACCATGGACAAACTAAGTTTTCTCCTTGCCAGTTCCTCACCATGGGAATTAAATTTTAACATCCATTCTGTTGAGGAGATTTAAACCTTAGACATAGCCATGACTGAATTTTACATTGTGCATATTTATTCTCAATATAAAGAATAGTCAGTATTCTGAACATAAGGAAAAAGATGAGGCAATAACCTCAAATCTAAGGATCCTCAGAAGTTGACTTTGAGTAAGTGGCTATGATGTCTGAGAAGCTATGTCACAATTGCAGATCCTAATGGGAATGACCATTCAGATACATCTGATGTCTGGCTCTGGGTGCCTCTGCTGGCTATGACATCAAATGTCTGGCTCTGGGTGCCTCTCTGGCTATGACCCACAGTCATAAGGGCTTCAAATTTCTAAGATTCTCAGATTCATCAAGACCTCATATTGACTTCCTTGTTCCAATTACATTTCATTGCAATGATATACACATAGAATGTTTAGATAATTGATGATAAATTAAATAAACAAACACTATATTTTATGGTCTAGTAGGTCTGAGAAGAATGGCTAAGAGAGAAGCTAGAAAATATCTTAATGAGAAAACATGCACAGCATAAATCAGAATGGCATAAAATTGAAGTTGGAGAGGCCAATGTAAATAATTCCAAAATGTTATGAAATATACAGTTCCTATGAGATCTATAAATATAATTTGTCCTTATCATTGATTACTTCATGCATTCCTTGTAATGAACTTCATGCCATGAGAAATAATTTCCAAGATCTTAGAGTAAAAATAGTTCGCTTTAATGCTATTCAATACTCATTCTGTGGAGGGTACTCTGCCATGTATGTTTTATTACTTTTTTTAACTTTTTGAGATTATAGTATAATTACACCATTCTCCTTCCCTTTCCTTCCTCCAAACAATCCCATACACTCCTCTTTCCTCTCTTGCAAATGCATGGCCTCTTTTTAAATTGCTGTTTTACATATGTGCGTAAATGTATATTTTTCTTAAACATGTAAATATAGCCTGCTCAGTCTGTATGTTAGAGACTATGTAGTCTCACCAATATGACTGCCTATACATGAACTGAAGAAGAACAGCATCAATAGACACGCAGAAGTGAGCAGAAGGAAGGCCAACAGGTCTCAGTTCTATACAAAGAACTACAGACAACTAAGAAATGCTGAGAGCAGAAGAAATAGTCTTCACCAGGGAAGAACACGCACACTAGTTGTCTATTGGCAGGGACTGCATGGTGACCATTGCTGTTTGATGAAGTTCCAGCTTTTCAGCATCGCAAACCATACTTCTCCAGCACAATTCTCAATATTAATGCCTTTCTCTTTGGGAAATGTTAAAAGAATAAAAATGTGTACAATGGTAGCCTCTCTAAACAAGATAATTCTTCAGAAAAATATTCCTCAAACAAGGATCCAGGAATTCCATTGTTCCCTCCCAATTACACCAAGAACAGAAATGTTAGAGATTTACCAGATGCACCTGATCCCAAGGATGAAATGTCTACAATTCAGATCCATAGTCTGAGGCCATCAAAGGTAAGGGTTAAGTTAATAAATACAGAGAAATCTGAATGACAAGGTATAACAAAAAAAAAAGAGTAAGACATCAGATCCTTCCATTTAAGAGTATTTTGAGGAGAACAGGCCCATGTAGTAAGACTAAGAAACTGTAATATAGTGTCTGCTCCTCAGAAGTCCTTTTACCAAGGCCAGGCTTTTGGATAAAGGTGTCAATTCCCATGGGAGCTTGAGGAAACTTCCTACTGATAAAGTGGTCATTCTTATCTCTAGCAAGAGGAACTTGTGGCCATACCATTAACATAGGACTGGTGCCTATTATTAAGGTCAGTGCTAGATTCCTCAACTCCTGATCGCAAATCACACTCCAGCTCACATGCCCCTTGTCTCCTGTTTAATTTGAAGTGCAAACTGTACAGTATAAATTATAGGCTGATGGCAGCCATCACTATCCCAGTTCACCCTCAGATCATGTCTGTCTCCTCCCTCTCTCTCTGTCCCTGCAGACTCCACACATCCTCTTTGGAACTCGAATCCCTTTCCTGAAGCAGGTCTCTGGCAACCTATTTCCAAGTATCGCTGCTATGTACTTTTACAAAGACAATCAGCTGGCTAAAATGGGGGTGTGGTTTCCACTTAAGAGAGACAAGGTCACAAGGGTGCCCTGACTGCAGGTGCCAAGACTCTACTGTGAGTCAACTGAGAACCTTGATATTGGTGTATCTTCAGTACTGTCTCGCAACTCTCATAAAAGAAATGACAGTGGAGATCAGCTGCTGTATTTTTTATTTCTTTTTTCTTTGACTTTGTAATATAATTGCTTCATTTCCCATCTCAAAACCCTCCTATATAACACTCCTTGCTCTCTTTTCAAATTCATGCCCTCTTTTTCAGTAAGTTTTTTTACCAATACATATTTACATATATAGTCTCACCAACAGAAGTGCCTAAACATGAGCTAAGCAGGGCTATTGTCAATACATATGCTAACAAGGAAGGGGGAAAGCTCATGATGCCTCAACCCTACACTAAGAACTACAGGCAAGCAAGGAATGCTGAGAGCAGGGAAATAGTCTTCCCTGGGGCAAAGTACATCATTCAGTTACTAACACCAAATGATCAACCCTGAAAACATATACATAAAAGCAACATAATCCAGGCTGAACATATTATATTTATATATCCTTCGAATTGCTTTTTAACAAGACCTACATAAAAATCATGGGCTGTAGTTGGAGACTGCTCATTCATTTTCCAGCCACACAGACCTGAAATAGTCACACAGAAACTGTATTATTTGCAATACTGTTTGGCCAATAGCTTAAGTGTATTTCTAGCTAGCTCTTACATCTTAAATTAACCCATTTCTATCAATCTGTGTGTCACCATGTACTTGTGGCCTACGGGTAAGATTCCATCTGGCATCTGGTGTCTGTCTCCTTTGGTGCTACATGGCATCTCCCTCTGACTCTGCCTACTCTCTCTATATATCCTTTCCGGCCAAGCTATATTCTGTTACACCATTGGCTAAAAGCAACTTCTTTATTAGCCAATGGCAATAAAACAATCTCACATCAATGGACCCTAAATAATCTTCAGTATATCTAAATAAGTTAGTTAGAGTTCAGCAGCTTGAAGAGCATTGCTTTGAAGCCTATTTTAGCCTTATAATTTGTAATCCTGGAAGACTGCACTGTTACTGAAGACATTGCAAGCAGTGAAGCTAAGAAGAGAAATTTTAGGAAAGAAACAAATGTGTCCTTATGTTCCTTTCAGCTATAGCTGGCAACACTGGGGGTTGTTCTTCAGATTGCATTTCAAGCAGGAAGCTCAGTCATTACTCTAGCTGCTTGTTGTTTTTTGAAAGTCAATACCAAGTTTTGGAATACATTGATTCCTTATATGTTTTCTGAGTGTGGCTTTAGAAAATCAGTCATGTGACTTGATTCTCTACATGCAAAGATGATGATCACACGAACCCCATGAGTCATAATTAACAAATATCTAAATATACATGTTGCCAGGTCTTTGTTCACATTCAGGAGTTACATGGTCCAGGGAAGCAAGGGAGAGACAGCATAGGCATACAGGGACAAGCCTGGGGAAATGGGAATCTGGGCTGCTAACTCCCTATAATTAAAGTAGCTTGAAATTAGATAGTAAGGTGCTATGCTATAATAAACAAGGCTAGACAGTTAGTTAAATACAAAAATATATCTGTACATCCATATATCAAGAGAATGAATAATTGTTGTAAAATTCCCCAAGTTATTAAATCCAAGGGAAATACCATCATTTTATTATTTTTTTCAAATGTTTACATAATTGTTTGTTTCAAAGTTAAACACTGGTAAAATTAAATAAAAGAAGGCATCAAGAAGGATTTTGAGAGGCCTTTTGGATGTCTCTAGCCCATTATTCTAAGCATAAAGAAAAATAAATAATTGGGCATGAAGACAAATCTATTTGGAAAAACTACCTAATATATTCCTTTATCCATTTTTATGTGGGTATTCAGATCAAGGTCCCAAGACTTAAGCTATGACCTACAAATATTTAATTTTGAGAAATTTTATGATAAGTCTTAAATCCCACCAAGATCCTGAAGAACCTTTGTCTATCATCTGCTTCATGATCTCTTGGCCCAGTCTCTCCTGGTCCTCTGTTCACTATATCTTCTTTATTGTATATCAAACATGAATGGAAAACAAGAACCAAAGACTTAATGAATAATTGTAATAATAATCTATGCACTCACACACATGCCATAGGATCATGTGCACGTGAACCTGTGCCTGAGGAGAAAGAGGCAAGAAGGAGAGGAGGGGGCATCATCCTTCTAAAAAGGTTTCACAAAATAAACAAACAAAATCTTTTCTTAAAATTCAGAAATTCTGCATTTCTAAATAGGAAAACACTAATCACTGTGTGCTTTTTATTCATACAACTCCATATTGAACTGAGATGAGCTAACATAATGTCTCCTAGCCTCCAACATCACTTCATGACTGCACACTACTTTCTGTTGGTTTTGTACCCTTTAGTTGAATTATGCACTAAGAATAAGATAGTTTCGGGAGGCAGAGGCAGGTGGATCTCTGGGAGTTCGAGGCCAGCCTGGTCTACAAGAGCTAGTTCCAGGACCGGCACCAAAGCTACAGAGAAACCCTGTCTCAAAAAACCAAAAAAAAAAAAAAAAAAAAAAAAAAAAGAATAAGATAGTTATATACTACCTAAGCATCTAGTGTCAATTCTCTCAAACTACTTTTTTAAAATCATAATATATAAACTAGAAATTGCATGTAATGAATCCAAACATATATTTATACACATATGGACATTTATAAAGAGACAGTATATTGTATCACAAAATAGTAACTGCCTTGAATTGTGAGTGTGGGTCTGTGCAATGAACAACTGGTTTTGAATAAAAACTTCACCAGCCGTTGTTGTTTATAAATTAGATGCTTGAGAAAGATTTTTCCTAGTGTTCTAAGTTTTGCATTGTCTTGCTTTTTTAGCTCCTCCTCCTTGCTGAAAAAGTTGCCTATGCATATATTATTTTGCTGAAATGGAGCCGATTGAGATGGCAAAATCTCTAGATACTATAACACAGCTTTGTTAAATAAAGGGGTACAGCTGCCTGGGCTTTGTTCCGCAAGGGAGAGAAAATAACTATCTTGAGATGAAAGCACAGACAGTTGTTAATCAGTCTCTAATGTCCCATGCACAGAAACATTGATGAGAAGTCTCAACACAGACTCAGAGCCTGGGTTTTACTTTGTCTGAGCAATTGCCTTGTGGAAGCACTGTCATTCCTGCCTGCGATTAGTGAGTCCACCGCTCCCTTCTTTAGCACACAAAGGTCTACTTTCATCTCATCATCTAGAATTCAAGTCCCAGGTATTGTTGCAGGTTTTCAGATTTTACTTTTTAAGGGTGCTCTTGTCTTAATCGTTTTTCTACTGGGACTTCTTAGAAATTGTTCAGGGAGAGATAATTATAACAAGGGTAAGGACCATGATCATAGAAGCATTGCTTCAGGGTGTCATCCAAAGAGTACCACGCACACACCCCTGTGTTTTTATTCTCAGATAAGATGAAACTCATCTCCTGAGTGCAAAATTTACCTTCTTTTTTCACAGGTTGCAGGATCCCATGTGAAATGATTGTAGTTTTTTACAGAAAGTAATAATAGTTTAAGATTAGGGTGTAACCAGAACTTTTTGCATATCTGTAAAAGAGGGATCTATCCTGTGCTGTGAGAGTCAAACAGTCCATGTTTATAAACGCTGATTTGGGGATAAAATAATTTCTATACCTAAAAATGTGGGATACTTATGATCCAGGCAATAAGAGCTACTCCCAGTCCCTTTGTGAAACTTGCTGCTAAAACTTTTATGTTCTCTTATATATTCCAGAGTGGAAACCATATATGTCTCTTCTAACAGGTCACATCTAGCGTTGATACCTCAATGACACTAATCTATAGAAATCTAACCAAACAGGTTTTAAGTTAACAAAATAACTAATGAGATACTCACTTTAAGTTATCACCAGGGAGAAATTCAATACTGAATGACTTTGCTCAAGCAAAAACAGCAATCATGGTTGTCTTAGAGTGTTATTGCTTTGATGAAACACCATAATCAAAAGAAACTTTGGGAGAAAGGAGTTTATTTGGCTTATCTTCCAAATCCCTATTCATCATCAAAGGCAGTTAGAATAAGAACTCATGTAGGGCAGGAACCTAGAGGCAGGAACTGATGCAGAGACCTTGGAGGGGTGCTGCTTACCGGCTTGTTCCTCATGGCTTGCTCAGGCTGCTTTGTTGTAAAATCCAGGACCACCAGTTTAGGGATAGTACTACCCACAGCAGTCTGTGTCCTCCCCCAATCAGTAACTAATTTTAAAAATGCCCTGAAGGCTTTCCCTATAGCCAAATCTTTTGGAAGCACTTTCATAACTGAGCTTCCCTACTCACATATGATATTAGCTTATGTCAAGTTGACATAAATTATTCAGCACAGTGATGATAACAACACCAGAAAGCATTCCAAACGTCCTCCACACCCTCTTTATAAATGACTTACTCATTTCTCATCTTGCAACATAGTTTCTAACACCAAACATAAGAAAACCTATGTATATATATATGAATTGAAGATTACACTGAATAAAACAATGTATGCATACATATGTGCATTGCTAGAGAGAGAAGGGTATATATGTCATAAATAAATAACTATCTTCAATTATGAATGCAGACTTATAAAATATACACTTGTGAATTAGAATAAGATCTTTGAACGTTCATGTAACTAGTAAATTATGGATTCATTATTCTGAACAAAATCTTACTGAGTCTGTAAACCAAACTGTGAAACCTATACTGAGATTGCTATTTAAACTATTGGTAGAATAGGCATGAAATTTCTGTAATCTTCAAGATATATAAAGCCAAATCATTAATCATTACAATTTTCCATAGATTTCATTTGTTTATTTATGTTTTCTTGTCTATTTGTTTGTTTGTTTGTTTTTTCTGACCAAAGAAGAGCAGAGTCACAACTCAAGGAGAAATAATCTGTCTTGCCATCTCTACCCTAAATCATGGAGCAAAGTAGACAATGTTTCTCAAATCAACCAGCACATAGAAATTGTTCTCACAATGTTAAGGTTCCATAGAAATCTGCTATTTTAGAACATAATTTCTTCATACTAAAATTCCAGCACATTGGTCAGCCACAGGGAAGCAGTTATGTTGCAGTACTGTATATTCAGGTTTAGAAGATATGATTATCATCTATGGAAATCAAGTGAAAAAAAACCTCTTCAGTATATGAAGAGTGTTTTTTTATTTACTCTTTCCTGTGTGAAATGAAACAAGGACATTTTCAGATTCTCAAGTAATACATTTCTCGCTTTCTTGTAGAGTAAAAGATGAACACTCTTGCCAATTCAGCTTCGGAAGAAATGAGTGAAGGAACTAGCAAGAATTTGACCCCTGCCCAGCTCAACACTAGCATTCAACTTCAAATTCAAAAGCAGGATCCTATCCACAACCAAGAGAAAAATGAAAACTTTATCTCTCCATTTAGGTGCCAGTGCTGAACTGAAAACATCGTTTCTCTTTCAAGACAGATTTGAAAGTGGGTGAAGGTGAACTAGTATGCCCTCAGTCTATAGAAACAAGCAATGTAGTTCTTGGGATAGAAAACATAGTGCTTTCACATACTTACATGGAAAAAATAATCATTCCAGGATCTCAGAGTATAAAGAAATATAAATAAAAAGGGGTATATCCACATCCACAGATCAATGGAGAATGTTGATTCTGGATATTGCAACCCAGCCAGACATACAAAGGGGTGAAGCTGTGTCACCTGGGTGAAAGGAGGAGGTAAATGAGCAGAGATTTCATTTACCTCCAGAGCCTTGCAATAACTCCAATACACCTTTCTGTTCTTATGAATCTGAGCTTTATTGGCACCCTGACAATGATTTCAGGTGTTCTTTTTTGCATTTCTCAAGCCATTTTCTGTTGCAAGGGAGAGGGCCGCTTGTTTGTCCCAGCCACCCTACTAGCTTAGCCACGAAATAACCGTACAGAAACTGTCTTCATTAAATCACTGCTTGGCCTATTAGCTCTAACATCTTATTGGCTAACTCTTACACCTTGATTTAGCCCACTTCTATTAATCTATGTATCATGTGGCAGGGCTTACCAGAAAGATTTGGCATGTCTGGTTCTGGAAGCTCCATGGTGTCTCTCTCTTTCTCTGCCTTTCTTCCTCCCAGCATTTAGTTCTGTCTTCCCCACCTACCTAAGTTTTGCCCTATCAACTAGGCCAAGGCAGTTTCTTTATTCATGAACCAATGAAAACAACACACAAACAGAAGGAACTCCTACACCATTTGTCTATGATGTGATATGATCCCATCTAATAACTTTCTGTCATTATAAACATCACTGAATAACTTCTTTATGATCTTAAGGGAATATAATGATGAGCAACCAATAAAAGTAGGATGCATGCTGTTTAAAATAGGTTTTAAGGGGTCTTCTCTGGCAGGATTTAGGTAGGTGTAAGGAGTTCTTATATCTAGATAACCCATCTAGGAAGGACTGACAGAGGCAAGACCTCTACAGTGAGTACCTGTGTCACAGGTTTGAAACAAAGCATAAGAGTGAGTATGGCTGCACAACACTGAGCTCAGAAAAGACACAGTGGCAGGCAGAGGTCAAACTAAAAACATCTAATTGGTGGTGGTATCCCTCCCACAATAGGGTGAAAGTGAAAGAACTCTGGAAGTTTGAAGAAAAAGAAGAAAGAGTGCCATTTCCTAAAGCTCATCTCAGTAGAAATTTAAATCCTTGCTACCCTTGGAATGGGCCAAGATAGAGACACGGACTCTCTGAACATGGCGGACAATGAGAGCTGACAAGAGGCCAAGGACAATGGCACGGGGTGTTGATCCTACTTCAGGTTCTGGCTTTGTGGGAGCCTAGACAGTTTGGATGTTCAACTTCCTAGATCTGGATGGAGGGGGAAGGACCTTGGACTTTCCACAGGGCAAGGAACCCTGACCGCTCCTGGGACTGGAGAGGGAGGAGAAGAGGAGTGGGGGGAGGGGGAGAGGGGCGGGAGGAGGGGGAGGAAAATGGGAGGTGGGGAGGAGGCGGAAAATTTTTTTTCAATAAAAAAAATAAATAAACAAACAGCAGATAGGTAAAAAAAAAAAACTCAGGACTAGCCAATTAAAGGATTTTTTTGTAATATCCTAGTTTACACATTATGCTATATTGAAGGCAAAGTGATAAAGACATAGGATAAGAAATTGCTAGATTCTGTATGTGAATTGAATCTAGTGAATGTAAAGATAATATTGAACATAGGTTATAAAATAAAGAGCAATAAAATGATCATTAAATCTTTGGACATTTAAATTAAGGATAGAGCTGTTGGCAACTGAGTTCTTGGAATAGAATCACAAATATGGTAAAGAAGCACAGAATCCTTCCAGTGTATCATAAGAAACATGTTCAGTTTTCTACCTCAATGAAAATTATGCCAAAAAAATAAATTTGTCTAAGATGGTCTCAGAAGGAAGGGCTGAGGTATTTCAATATTGAAAGTTTGGAGAGATATTACAGTGAAGTATGCAGAAAATAAAACTTGGGAGTAAGAAAGAAGTACAGTAGAAAGAAAATCAGTAGACTGTGGTGTCCAAGAAGCCATGAAAAATAACTTTGGACATGGGGAAGCCATTAGCTGTGTTGAATGATAAACTAGGTGCAAAAAATAATCAGGAGTTAGGCATGACCTCTGGAGTATTTGATAAGCTGCAAGGGTGTGATTGAATGTCACACAGAGACACTTAAGAAAGAAGTAGAAGGCAGGAAGTTAAAGTTAATGACTATAACTCTTTGGAAGTACTGGTAGTAAAGGATCACAGAGGAAAAGTGTGTAAAACTGAATGCTAAGACCATTGGTCTATTAGAAAGAAGGAAATGCTAACATGATAAAGGAACTGCAGAGCTTCCGAAGTGATGTTTTGTCCTGGTGAAAGACGACCTGCCCAGCGACACTAAGGAAGGTTCTTATGACGTCTCATGATCATACTTCTGAGGAAAAGGACACTTGAGAATGATCCCTTATGGTATTGACCGGTGCTCATGCTGAACTACAAAGGGTCCCGTTGGCATATACATCTATGGCCATTGGTAGGTGTTTCTCACTGTTTCCTAGATTTAGCTTTATTGTTATTGTTTCATTTATTCTTTGTTATATAAACATGAGTCAGGTGAAGACAATGAACCAGTGTATAAGAGTTGGAATGAAGTTGACAAATCTGTTAATGATTTCAGTGGTCTGTAGAATGCAAGAACATTGATCTCAGGAAATTTGAGAGGCTAATCATCATTGCCAGAGGTTGGGGAGAGTCAAATGGAAAAGGGAAGGAAAGAGAGCTTTACCAGGGGACGCTGAGTTATAGTCAGTTGTTAGTTGTAGGAAATTCTGCTGTACTGTCTGTTCCACAGAAGAGTGGCTATAGGAAATACTAGAAATTTCAGTAAAGCAACATGGACTTGTAATACCCCTATGACATAGAAATGGTAAAAAAGTTTTAAGAGCTAAAATATGAATATTGCATAGTAAACTGAACACCAGACATTGTTTACATGTATCAGAATATCTCATGAAAGTCTACACACCTGTTTTTGTGTCAACTGAAATCAGCAAATAAATGAAAATGAAAATAGTCCTATGAATATTTGAGCTTAAAATTTTGAGTTTTTTTAAAAACCTTTAGACATGTACAATGCAATGTAAACTTCATTTGCAGTAACCATTGCAACAAACTTAACAAATGAACAAAAATAAAGAAATTAATTTGGGAATGCTTCCAAATTTTAAATTCAAAATTGTTTCTTAGAACAACAATATATAAGCAAGCACAAATATATAATATCTCACCTATACCAAAATTTCCTTGAAAGACTCAAGAAGATTAATTTATTTTCATTCTTGGTTATTGCTACATGTATTTTTGGTTTAAACTTTTAAACTACAGACTAAATCATATCTTTACACGAATGTTAAATCATTCTAGTAAAATTGTTTCTAAAAATATCTTTAAAGTAGCCTATTAATGAATTTAAGTGCAGATTTATGCTTTCCAAATATAGAAAAAATCATAAAAATTAAATGCTTCCAGTTGATCCTTGGACTGGTTTTGAACTGACATTTGCTTCCTTCCAGCAGTGAACTGATCACATTCATTGTGACAGACACTTCTTCCTAACGCACAGGGAATTTTTAAAGAAGAAATCAAAATCGAAGTGAAAAAAAATCCCTGCTGTAGAAACAATTCTCAAAGGCACTGACATGATATATCACACCAAACCCTCTCAGCAGAGTGCCACTTGGGCCCCAGGGCAGGAGTTTCTGTGGCATATACTCAAGTAGCTGAAAATATAGGGTTAAATTAGCAAATTGGAGACTGCAAAGGATACTATGTAGAATATTAGGTAAGTCAAGGATGCTTCTCTTGTGTCTAAATCAATCCAATCATATTCTTCTCTAAGTGGAGAGGGCAGTAACTTCACTTGGCTTCCAACATACAAGGAGCAAATTACCGTAACTTAGAGAAGACGCATTCAAAGAAGCCAGTCTGTTGTTTGAAGTCTTAAAATTGCATCCTCAAATTACTAAGCTCTTGACAACAATCAACTAGCGGCTCTCCTGTGATGTTTGGGACAACATATGAGGCTCAAAAGTCGAAATGCCTGAAGAAAGGTTATCTTAAAAGGAAAGAGAGATGCCTCTGTTTGAGAAATTGGAAGAGAATTGATGGAGGAGTTACTTTCATTTAATAAAGAAACTGCCTTGGCCCATTTATAGGCCAGCCCTTAGGTGGGTGGAGTAAACAGACAGAATGCTGGGAGAAAGAAGCCAAGTCAGGAGTCGCCATGATTCGCCCACCAGACACAGACGCAGGTTAAGATCTCCCTGGTAAGCCACCAGATCATGGTGCTACACAGAATATTAGAAATGGGTTAGATCAATATGTAAGAGCTAGCCAATAAGAGGCTGGAACTAATGAGCCAGGCAGTGATTAAAAGAATACAGTTTCCGTGTAATTATTTCGGGACATAAGCTAGCCATGCGGGCGGCCGGGTGCTAGGAACTTAGCCCACCGCTCTTAGTACAACAGAGAATCCTGATTAAAAATTAAAGACGAGATTGCTGAAGTTTGTAAAGATTTATCAATCCCTATGTAAGCTCAGTTTTCTGTCATTGTAACAAAGCAACTTAGAAACTCAAATCAAAGAAAGGTTGGTTTGGGCTAATGATTTGATGTGTGGTCATTCATTCTTGCCATTTGGGGCCTGTGATAAGAAAAATATTAAGGCAGAGAGTAGTTGGGGGAGCTAGGCTACCTCATGTCATTGCAGCCACTGAGCAAAAGAAGAGACCAGAAGATACTGACATCCAATGCCCCTTCAAGGACACTCCAGTGATCTTCCCTCCTTTCACTAGGCCCAACCATCTAGGGGTTCCTCCTCCTCCTCCCAGTAGCACTTTGGGATGGCACTCAATCCATTATCACATAGACTAATGAAGAAACACAAAAGATACAAACTATCACAACTACTAATTAAGAAAGCCGATTTCTAATCACTGAAACATACCTGGCACCTCCTGGAATGGAGAGGAACCAACAAGTGTGCGGGAGGGGCTGCGCAATACAGATATGTGTCATAAAGCTGTGGAGTCTGGACTCCCGCCTCATTGTTGGCTGAACTTCTGAGACCTTGTTGATCTTGTATTTGTGAAATAAATATATTGGAAAAGCTGCACATCAGGAGGTTTCTGTGAAAGATGAGGAAAGAAAGATGAGCACAACATCCATCATTACATACCCTACCTGTTTGTTATTATCATATAATGGTGCAGAATCTGCCAAAGATTAACTCTGCTAGCCAGAGGAGTTTTCACTTCAAATACTTTTTCAGACTATCAGTTGCATCATTGTAATGAATTTGAATTTTCAGGTTTCTGCCTGTAAAGTTCTTCAGGAAAACAGATGAACCATCTTCACGGGGATTACAGTTTTTAGAAACATTTGACTGTTTACTATTTATAAGCTGTGCTTAAAATACATGAATGTGTAAATGCATTTCTAAAAGTTCAGCTGTTCAAACACATTTAAAATTTAATGAGGGAGGCCTTCTAGTGCACTTACATCATAAGGTGAAACTATAACAAATGTAGAGTCAGCCTTATCAGTCAAACCAATAATATTGAAATAGAGTGCCTATTTGAATTCTGCATCTTATCATGTTTATTATGAAACAAAGAGGGTACCACACCAACACTCTACAGCAGTGTGTAGTCAGGACAATGTGACACTTCCACTGTCTTATACCCTTCTTCTTCTTCTTCTCTGTCTAACTGTGCGTTGTTATTATTTCCTCAAATACACATTCTAAATGATGGTATGCAGTCTGAATGCCAAGCAGCTCTGGAATAAGCCTCGTGGAGGTGGATCGTTCTTGTTCTTGACTCTCTGAATCTCTTGGTATCTAGATGTGTCTGTAGTTATACCATTTCAACAGAACTTGAGGTGATGTAGTTTGTAGTTGGAGAATATGAAACAACTAAAAATATAGCGTAAAGAAAAAGGGAAGAGAAAATGCTTTTGACAGGGTTTGTAATTGCATATAAATGACTTCTTGAGGCAATTGTGGGGCAAATTTGCACTACTAAGATGTCCATCTTCAGTATTTCTTTCATTTCATTCTAATAATACTATAGTCAGGGATTAGAATCTTCCAGGCCCCCTTACTAAAAATAACTACATAGATGTAACATTGAAGTGCTCATTTAGCCAAATGGACACCAGCTTAAGGCTCAGCAATCAGCCCTTGACACCCCCATACTTACATATGACCTAGCAAAGCAGAGAAAGTTGAATTTGACATTGTCAAAGAACATGCCCTCCATAGCATCAAACTTCAATTTTAAAAGGAAAAGGAAGAATCAAGAATGGGTAAAGCATTTATTTCTTCAGTTTTACTTGGAAATAATTCTCTTCTATGGCAACAATTTTCTGGTCTACCTTGACTGGAAACCTGGCATGGATCAGGTCTGTTTGCTTCAAAACCAGAAAAATTTCATTAACTCGAATTTATTGTGTGTACTTGTCTATACTATGATGGTAAGTCAGCTGGCAGAACTAAATGGACATATCCATTTTGTCACGTAGTGACATTTTTGTCACTATGTGTCTAGAATCCACTTAACAGAATTCCTAACACCAACACAGATTAGCTACAGCCTTCACATTGTGCACTAGAGCTCTAGACTTGTTCATCCTGTGTATCTGTGGCTTTGTATCCCTTCAACAGCATCTCCTCACATACCAGTGGTTATTCTAGTTCTTCATCTCTGTGGATATGAATTTATATATACATATGTATAATGCATATTCTCTGCATATGCTAGAAAAGTTTCTATTACTGTAGCAAATACCTGAAATAATCAATTTTTTAAAAGAAAATGTTTCTTTTGACACATAATTTTGGAGGTTTCAGATGATGGTCTATTGGTCCTGCCTTTTTGGATCTGTGGTGATGCAGCTGGTCATGGTACAGGAGTGGAGGGGTGGGTAAGATGTTTTCTCATACAACAGGAAGTAAAAGAAGGGGATCCCAGTGACTGTCCTCCACGGGCCACCACCCTCTAGGGTCCACCACCTCTTTGTAAAAATATAGCTTGGACAGCAAGGTATAATTCATAAACACTGGGGATATACCATATCCAAACTATAGCAACACTTAAATAGACATTACATAATCCTTATCTTCTGTTTCTGGCTTATTTTACTCAGAATAATTTTTTCTAGGTCAATCCATACTGTAGCAAATAACAGGAACTCTTGATTTTCTAAGGTTGGATAATACCCAATTCTGTATATGTTTATAAACACGTGTTTCTGTGTGCATATGTTATCAATTTGTATATGTTCCACTTTCAATAACTATTGCTTCACCACGGGCTCTTTCTGATTCTTGGTGATCATCAAGATCACTGCACACAACATGAGAGTGAAAACACCATGACCCCCCAAACCATAGCCTGGAAATCAACTCCCTGTTGGTGGAAAGCAGTCTCAACTATATGTCACAAAGATGCAGGCAGCGATGTCTTCAGAGAACTGCATGTATCTTTGTTCCCTGGTATGATTTCTAAGGGACAAGGTCTGTAGCTATGACTTTGAATGTTAGTAGGTGACACAGCCACTGAGCTCGGTGGTGGTATCACCAGTAGGTTTTCCATCTCAAGAAAGGGGTGGTTTCATGTTGGTCCTCCTAGGATTTCCCTAACCCTTGCTCAGAATTGGCCTTCCAGATATACTGATGTCTGCACAGCACTCTCCTGAACTGAGTTCACTATCAAGGGATTCAGTGGAAAGATTCTAATGCCTTCCAGAGACCAATTTATTTTGGTTTTTATTGTTACTGCTGCTTTCGTTCCATAAGTCCAAGGTAGAAATTTACAAACTAAGGTTATAATGAAAATGAGACTCAAAGTTTGCCTTTGTTTTATTAAAACCTAGTCATAACTATCTAACTGTTTGAGCAATTCAACTGAGGACTCAATGCCATCCAGCACTGATAGTCTAATCCTCACAGGTACACTCTCTGGTCTCCACTTTTAAATGAGATCCTATATCCAAGCCCTAGTGTGGAAGACAAAAGAAAATAGAAGACCTGATCCTTCACATGGTCCAGCAGCAAAAATCTTATAGACGTGAGTCTGTCCAGTGATTACACTTAACTGCCCGGGAACCTACAGAATTTCTGTCTTTTATTCATTTGTTTATTTATTTGTCATTTTATTTTTCTTAGTGGTAGACCCAGACAATAAAACAGAGTTTTATCACTTTGTGAGCCACTGAGAATTGCAACTAGAAAGATGAGAGCTAAGCAAACTTCATTCTAATTCAAGCAAGAGGAACAAGGACACTCAATGCCTTGCATGTCTGGGAGGCTAAACAAATGTTGTTATTAAAAACTGACAGTGATCCCTTTAAAAGTCAGCACCTGACACTGTTTTCTTGAGCCCTGACATTTTATGATTGTACGGAGTGCCACTATGGGCTGTTTACTGAATTCTGATTGCTTCAAAATTATACTGGCATCATATCTGTGAAGCTCAAGACATTAAAACCCCAAAGCCTTCATAACACTAGGAGAAATCTTCTAGAAAGAGCTCTACTTCAGAGAGCAGTGAGCTTATGACACTTACCCCAGCACCTGGGATGAGAAGACCTTTTGTATCCTTGATTGGGTGGCATCCATGAGCCCACCATTGTTAGAATTATTTTCTCACTATGAATCAACCATTGTTAGAATTATTCAGAAAATGTATGGCTATTAGAAATCTGATTCTATTATACTAATATAAATAGCTAGGCATTTTGAGTAATTTTTCCTTCCCCTTTCTGATGCCTCTCTTTTTATTCATAATTATAGTCAGAGTCTCCAAATATTCGTAAAAACTGGATACGTGAGATTTATTTACAATTTGAAGTCAGACACTCTGTTAATTCTAGGATGCTTAAGTTTCCAGACTGAGAAGATTTCACTTTTAAATGGTGTAGCCATGTCCTAGAAAGCAGACATGGGCTGACTTCTAAGAGAACAGCTGCACAATCACTCCTCTCCTTCCAATTCCATTTCCTGTCCAACATAAAACTAGAATTACCCACACACATATGACCGTTGAGACTTCCATTCAAGAGAGAAAACAGCACAGCGACATTTTCAGCCTGAATCTGAGAGTTCAGTTAGTTTTATCTGATCTGTGAGGGCAACTGCATAGTTATGTCTCTGTCCTGGAAATATAAAATTATTCTAAATTGGGTGGTGTCCTGGGGTCAGTCTTTATATCTGCAGACCCTGTGCCTTCTTCTGAGGTCACAGAGCACTCATTGTGGGACATCTCAGTAGATACCGCCATGCTGAGTGACTAGCTCCCACAGCCACACAGCTATAAAGCGTTCTCCAGTCTCCTTTCTGACTTCTACTGAGTGTACATACAAAAAAAAACTGGAGTGGAAATCAACTCCCAAGTCTTGCCAAAGGAAGACATAACCAGACAAGTCCTGGCATCCCCACCAATGAAGCAGCCTTACCCTCCTCTCTGCCCACAGTCCATTTTCACACAGGTTGGAAGCTTAGAATGAAGTAACATTTTCAACTACAATCAAGCTTTGCTTCTCATCATGCTTCAGTAAATATAGCTTGCACGATCACCATATGTAGTAGTTTGAAAGGAAATGACCTCCAAAGGGCAGGGCACTATTAAAAGGTGTGGCCTTGTTATAATAGATGTAGCTTTGATGGAGGAAGAATGTCACTGTAGGGGTGAGCTTTGGGGTCTGTTTTGCTCAAGCTTTCCTCAGTGGACACTGAGATCGCTTTCTGATGCTGCAAGCCAAGATGTATGTCACTCAGCTCCTTCTCCAGCACCAGGTTTGCCTCCACACCACCATGTCACACCATGATGGCAATGGATTAAACCTCTGAAAATGTAAGCCACCACCTCAATTAAATGTTTTCCTTTATAAAAGTTGCTATGGTCATGCTGTCTCTTCATGACAATAGAAACCCTGAGATACCATAGCAAGTTAGATAGCTTTGCAATATACCCCTACCCACACAAAAGAGCATACTCGCAATCCTTGAACTTTTTTCCCAGGTAAAAACTACTTTCTTAATTACCTCAAAAACCCAACATAAAGGTTAGAGAACAGATAGCAACAGCACTAACTTAAAGTATATTTCAATGTGTACTTCATAAAGAATGGGTAGAAGGGAGGACTATGAGTCAGAACACTACTCTTTGTTGAATGCCTACTAAGTTGTAGACCGTGCTCCAGAAATTAATTCATGACCTTTCTCTCTCTTTGTGCTGGACAGCAACACACTGTGTTCAAGGTGAGGAAGATGAAGAAGCTTGCTAAAGCAAATTTAGCTTATTAGTGAAGAGCATGCAGGTAAAGCATTTTAGTCATAGAGAATTGTCTGGCTGGGGAGGAGCAGGAAAGATTGTGAAGGTTGACCTTCATGTGATTTAGGAGTTACAGGCTTTGAACACAAAATGTCTGTCTGTTGAGTCAAGCCATAATTGTAAGGTGAGCCTCACTGAGGGGAGATGAAATTGGAAATGCTTTTCACTGGGTGACCACTTTGCCTCCATTTGCGCTGAACATAGGCTGGGTGCCTGGTATATCTCTAATTTGGTAGTTACCTGATTTTTCACCAAAGGAAACCGGATAATGAAATTTGAAGTTGAGACTACATGGTTTCAGTTCAAAACAAGAACTCAAAAGTTTGAGAAGATATCATGACATTATTAAAGATCACTGTCCTGAAAAAACAGCCAGGCATCTATCAAATAAGCCTCATACAGAAGATTGAAAACGATAAAAAATTAATGTCAGTAGACCTTTAGCCAGTTTAACTTTGCACCATTTTTTAGACAAACAGCATTCATATGAATACTACTCTGTTTGTTCATAATCAATTCATAGTGTGAACAAGTACATGTGTTTATATTTCCAAAGTCTGCACAGATCCTATCCCTGCTAACTGCCTTGAACAAGGAATGTATCATCTGAGAATGCCTGCCCTCTGGTCTTACCAAACTAGAATAGATCTTTGTTTCTCAACTTAGAAATCTAAACTCTGTCTCTGTCTCTAACTGTGCTAGCTGTGTGTGTGTGTGTGTGTGTGTGTGTGTGTGTGTGTGTGGTGTTTTGCTTGATTTATGCATATATGTGTTTGCATGCAGAGGTCAGAGGGTGTCTGTTCTATCCTTTTCCACCCTTCAGACAGGATTTCTCATTGAACTTAGGTTTTCTTATACAGAGTATTCTTACCCACTGAGTCAAATCCTCGATCCTAAGATTTAAGTGAAAGGCTAAATGTTAACCTCAAATGAGCATTGTTCTAGCCTCATGGTATCAGATAAATTGCCTAACCTACCTGGACTTCAAAGTCTGAATCATTTAAAATAAGTGACCATTCTCATAGGGAGCAAAAGTTAATACTTTGTTGATATTCTTGGCTACTATTCTCAACTGCTTTTCAAAAAATAGTGTATGTGAGGCTGTAAATGTGTGCATTGTGTTGGTAAGATGTGTTCTATGCAACTGGGGTCAAATGATCTTCCATGATCTGTAGGGTGTTGTTTGAATAATAACTTGGAATGTAATCAGAAACTTAGAATTTCGATATATCAAAACCTATTCTAACATTAACATTTTACCTTTACAAAATGTTAATTAAAGATGCTGTTCTTAAAGTAAAACTATTAAGTTGTTCCACATAACACCAAAAGGCAGGATTTTAAGTCTAAGTAAGTATATGTAAAAATGCTTAACATTTAAAAAATGGCAATTTTATTTATTCTTATTAAATTCCGAACTTTTAGAGAATTGACTGCATTTCTACTTTTAAAAAGGACACTTCCAAAGAGCAGAATTTTCACTAACAGGAGCATACTAACAAGCTATGATATTTTTTTCCCCATAATACAGGTTTATGCCTGCATTTTCAATAAGACGTGGGTAGGGAAATTTGCTCTGTCTGCTGTCTGTACTTTTAGAAAAATAGCTAAGAAGATGTGTGTCATCCATAAGTAATGCAGATGACAAGTGAGGACTGTGCAAAAAAACCTTCTAATCAGTGTAAAAATAAATTAGGTCAGCTGTATGCAAAGGTGATGTTACACCAGCCCACGTGACCTCCGAAGTGTCTCTGGATGCCGTCCTCCCTCAAGTCTCTTCGCTTTCAGCCAAGCTTCCCAATCACCTTGAGGCCTCACAGGATTATTTATAAAATACTCCTAATTGTACCTACCTTCTACAATCACAGGCAAGGTTATAAGTACTAGAATATTGCCTAGCACCATGTTTTGTGCCCACCGTATTGGCTCTCTTGCCTCTCAATAAAAATGCAAAAGTTGCTGAGTTTATGAGCTATATTAGCTCACAGGGCCCAGTGAGTTTGTGTCTTCAATTTCTATTTAGCCTCAGGTGTTTGGCTTATAGGATGTTGACCTGAAATTTATCATCTGGATAGTGGCGAAATAAATGTCACTGCTTCTGAGAATTGTGCTGAAACTATGAAGAGCTGGCTAGCAATCACAGACTCGGTCTTGCTGAGGGCCCATTGTGACAAGACAGGCATGCACTGGCTTCAGCAGGACTTAAATTGTCATTCCAGGCATCTCTGCCCTTTGCCTTTATTTTTCTCAGGGAGGGGGGACAAACAAACAAACAAAAATATCCCTAACCCCTCAAATCTTTATATCTTTTACTGAGGGTGCTAAATGATCACTTTTTTCTGTGTAGATATGAAAAAAAGATATGGTCTTGCTTCTGGTGAGATTTTCTCTGTGGGAGAGAAACTGAAATAACATTCGGAACGCAAATAGACTACAAATAACTTGAGCCCTTTGAAATAACCCTTTCGATATTGATTCACTCCGAGGATGAAGCCAGCCCTCTGCAGAACCAGACCCATGGGTGCAGAATTCCTGTGAAACCTGAGATCTCTGGGAAACTCAAGTGTCCAGAGGCATTTAGCAGCTTGCCCAGCCACTGGGCACCCTTTAGCTGCTTTCAGTTTCTTCTGGACACCGTGCCTCTCATTTTCACGTGACAAGTTTGGGAAGGAGGATGAAATAATGACTTAGCTGTGATTAGTTGCTTTATGTGTTTCTCATTTTTGACTAAACATGCCTGTCTTTGAAGCTTCCACATATACACAGATCCACACCGACATGGTGTCTTTGTTAAGTGGATTGGCTCCTGTTCACGAGAAGAAACAGAGTGTGAATTTCTCAGAGAGCTGCCAATAGGAGCGCCTGGGGGAGGCAGGATGTGGTCTGCTGTTCACTGACACCTGCTCAGCACCGCTGCCACTTGTCCCACCACTTCTAAGATAGAGCTAGAAACACAGCAGACACCACTGTCAAGATGGGTAATATGTCATGCTAAACACATGATGGAAACTGATGCAGAATAAGCCAAAATGCATGACACTGGCGAGGAAGTCCAAATTGGAGCAAGTGATAAAAAGAACTAGTACAGAGTGATTCTGTTTGGGAAAATATTTCTCTGCTCCAAATGTGTTTGCAAGGATGACTAAAGGATGCTCCCCAAAATTAACTGAACATGTGATTTCCTCCAGTGTGAAAAGCACAGGGTCTGGGGACTGGGATGACAGGATGGTAAGAAGCTTCAGTGTCTGTCAAATGAAAGAATAAGAGCATCATGTCCCTGGTGGTCCAGTGCTTTTCCCATAACCAGACACCACAGTCTTCTTCAAGGTACCTCATAGTTCTTCTCAGTGTGTTTGTCAAAGAGTGGCAAAACTTTAAATAAATGAAACTGCTAACAAGCTAGACTTCATGTCTAGAGTACTCATGCACTGGATCTTCTGTACTTTCCACTACCCTAATATGACACATTCATATGAAAAGTAGTATCTTTCTGCATACATTCTGGAGGTCCAGAAGAACTGAATGTGCACAGGGTTCACTACACACAGAAACAGACTGGAATCTTCTCACGGATAAGTTTGGATTTTCCTGCCATTTTACATGATTGTAATGAGAACTCAGCAAGTGTATCCAGTTCCCCTGTGCAACACCTATGACTAGGTTCGGGTTACTCCAAATTTAAATCTAAATCTAACATGATCCACATTCAGAATCAATCATACAAAGACAAGATTTTATATACATACATATATTTATGTATTTATGGAGAGAAAGGCCCTAAGCCAGAACTCTGCTTATCAAGGCAAGAACATAGGAAGGACATGTAGTAATAATTTTCCATCTTCATAAGAAATTTCTCCCCTTAGGAATTGCATGACACCTGCCCAGCTCAACACTCATATGCCACAACAATGTGGCTTTCTGTTTTCTCATCTGTTCCTTAGGTTGTCTGAAAGAGTCTTATTTAGGGTTTTCTGTCCTGTGATGTCTTTAATAAACAGTATAAAGTAGAATAACTCTCACTTTTGGAAGTTCGCAATACTTATTCTCCAAGGCAAAGACACGTGTCATAGATATTTGTTTTCTTTTTTATTTTCCCTCTAAGTGTCCACCCCTGAATGAGACATGAAAGCCAGTGCTCCAAACGAGCAGAACTAGCACAGACACCTCTGTGTTGATGGTGGACAGTAATGGGACAGTCACTGACTTGGGTCTAACATCAGTGCTCTTGGTAAGCAGATTTGGGATCTTGTAGGACAGGAAGCCAATTAGTCAATTCGTTTGCTAAACTATGCTGTCATTGTATTCTGGTGTGATCTTCTGTTGAAGAACTGAAGCCTTCTGCAAATGGTCTAAGCCACCTGACATCTCAAAAGGTTCCTTTTCTGCTGAGATAAAGCGGAGTTAAGTGTGAGAACTCCCGTGGGAAACTGTTTCTTGTCAGTTTTATTATAAAAATAGATTGATGTTAAAGGCTCAGAAAAGACAGCCCACAAGGGTGGTTGCTGGAAGGAGGAAGACAAAACAGTAGCTACAGATAATGGGCACTAGTTCTTTCTAGGGATAAGGTCTTTTAATATGCATGACACTTCATTTGACCTATAATAATTGTGTATGTCTATAGAAACCCTGATATTTTCCGTTTATAATGACTGAATACAGGAAATTCACATGCCTTTCACTTCAAACATTTATTCACTCTGTGTTGGGGGCAAGCATAATTACTTTTACTGGGCCATTTTGAGATATCGTGGGCTATCGGGAATTAAAAGTTTTTTCTTCTAACCTAATGTGTCTGTTAAATAGACTGCATGCTCTCACTTTCTTAGCTTTAAAAGTTTAAAAGTCTCTGGTAACCACCATGACTTCGTCTTCCATTCTATAAAGTCAAATAAATGCACACATTGTTCTCAGTAAAGCCAGCACCAATCTACATTCTCTCGCTGCAATGCACGGGAAGACAGCGACATGACTTTGCTCAGTATTCCATGCTTCCAGGTCCCAGTAGAGACTCCAAACATAGTCTGTTGGAAGATTAACATAAGTCAATGATCACTTGCCAAGATTTTAATTTTTGCTGGTTTTTGACCACATCAAATCAATCAAATGACTCAGAGTATCATACCTACCTCTTGTATGTGTTTTACAATCTAACCAATATTAAAAAATATGTTACAAGCGCCTAGTAATGTTAGCCATTGGTTTAACCCTATGGTTCTTTCTGAAAAAAATGCCATCTACTTCATAGTATTATGCCAAGCCCTCTCTTCATTCCTCCCCCACCACTTGTTATAATTTTTGTTTCTATGAGGTCTGCACCTGACTCTTGTAGGGCAGCTGCAGAAAGGGGGAAGGCATCTTCTTAGTCATGTAGATACAACGTGGTGGGAACATAGTCCTCTTCCTGTTTGTGTCTCAGGCTAGAGCTGATTTAGAGCAACTGCTGAGATCTGCCCTTGTCTGCTTATTTTCTAACAGTGGTTCCATCGTATGGCATGTTGGATGGTGTCAATCACTCAGATAGGTTATGAGTGTGGGCTCCAGTAATTAGCACACTCAGTCTGTTTGACCCCTTTCTCTATGGCCTCTGAGGATCAGAAAGTCCCTTTACCACTCACCACACACTCAGTCAGGTCCTGATACAACAGTGCTAAGGGCAGCCAACTTTTCCTGTGAGACAACAGTCTTTGTATCTCTAAAGATACAAAAGTCCAAGTCAGCTACCCAGGATACAGATCTGGGGTTTTCTCCCAACCCACCCGATTGTATAATTATGCCATCTTTCAGGTCTAGGAAGTCCTGGTGCCCACAGTTTCCAAAGGAGATCTGTGGCACTCGTTGTTTTTGTTGAGGAACCACGTTGACCCTCCAAGGAGAGTATCTAAGTCCCCTTGCTTCCATTTCTTCAGTTAGAATCAACTGAAAAGTGGGAAGTGGTACCAGTGTGACTTCTACACCAGTAACGTCTTCGCCATCTAACAACCAACTTGAACCACAAACCATGAACACTACAGTGACCTGACTTACAAAACAAGATTCTTAACAGTATCCAGGCAGACACCATTATAATCAACCTGACCAGTATTACAGCTGCTCTCGAAGGTGTGAGAACCTCAAACCTAAATCATTACCATCAGCCTCTTCCCTAGTGCTGTCTCACAACAGACATCTGCTTCTTCCAATAAAGCTTCTTTCCAGGTTCCATCCTGCCTGCTTTGCCTCTTGATGCCAATAGCTTGGGCCTGGAAACTTGACTGGGGCAATGCAGAAATAAAGAAATGACAGGCAGACACTGAAAAAAAACTGACAGTACACATACAGAACATCTGGGATCAGGTGGAATATGCTCATTCTGAATGAAGACATCTACCAGGAACCATGTGTTTAATACGTCCAGCACAAGGAAGGGTATCTAGTCTCTAGATGGAGGTCTCTGAAGGGGAGCAGTATTGAACTGTAAACATCCAGGAAGAAGAAGATGCCTGCAAACTACAGTCTCTATAGACTGGTCAATCATTCATAAACACACATACTTAGACCAGAGGAAGGCTTTACCATCTGTCATGCCTCTGCCCTCAACCAGAGAATGCTTGTCATAAACATGGGTCTCAGGGATTGGGGACCTTGCTCATGTCAATAATTTACTCAGGGCTTCTTGTTCCCCAAGCCTTAAATCTTGGTAATTAGAAAGGATGAGACCTCGGATTAAGTCTGATTTGATCTTCATCATGTATATTACTCAGTATATGTATGCATATTCCCTCATATATGTGTCTACATAACATGTACATGTTAAAGTGACAGACAAAAGGGAAGCAAGTCTCACTGTGTCACAAATTAATCTTTTCAGTCCTCCCAGTTGCCCCTGGGAACTGTCACCTTTACTGCTTTTGTTCTTTAATTTGAGTCATATCGTTTTATTGGACACTACCTAGATATTTCACAAGCTATCTGAGCTCCAAGACACCTCAAAAGAAGCACGTTTAAAACCTGAACAGAGTTCCCTTCCTACTACCACCTCCTGGATTCTGTGTGATGCTCTCTCCTTCCTGTTGGAGACGTGGGCATGTATAAATGGGTAATGATAAAGGAGGTAAGAACATCAGACTGGTAAAGACTCATAGCTATCTTTATCTTAGTGAGCTTCCAGAGAACCAGCATCTCTAAGCCTCATAGAGAAGCTGTTACCTGGGCCCTTGTCTTGTCTGCAGATATAATTCTTTCAGAAAACTTGTTTCCAGGAAAATGGAGGGGTGGCCTGGGTATATTTTGGGGTGAAAGCAAGAAGCATATAGAGCGGTTATTTGGTTTAATCCTTCATGATTAAACTGAAACTTTAATGTGGTTAACAGAATGTCAGCAAGCATTAAGTCCCTTGAGTCCTTAGGCTAAGGCTGGTTAGTGCCCTTGGTAATCTCCTAGGGCTCTTCATGCACCAAAAAGTAATTTAAATTGCAACATAATTCAAGAGGTAGGAACAGAAAGTTGAAATAAGCCGTTTGGATCTCGTAACTGCACAAAACCATTGTATGTGAAAAGTACAGAGAAAAACAATTGGAATCATTTCAGGCTTTGAAAACTTATAATTACAGGTAAAGGGCTATTATGTTATTGGAACAGCCATTATAACTGAAAGGTACAATTTGGGATAATATATGTGAGGACATTAATATACCATCAGATTTTTACAGCACAAGCATCACAATGCATCCAATTTCAAATTAGAGGTTGCTTCCCTGTTTTTTTTTTCTTGATTCTCTGCTTCTATTTTTAAGTAGAGCATTCATGTGAAATAATGACATCATTTCAAACAATCATAATAATTTTGGCTATGCATTATTCACTATTATTTAAAAGTCTTCAGGTCTTAACATTATAGGAAAATAACAAAAGTCAAAATTACCCATCAGTACCTTCTCCACATGACTGTCACCTCTAAGTTACTTAAGCTAATGGAACAGCACAGTGTCATAGACCATTAGGAGTGAATAAAATCTAGAAATCATCTTTATTTACATTTTAGAATTTGCATTTAAATGAAAATGCATTTGATACTTTGGAGGTCTGTTGAAACTGGATTAAGCTTCTCAACAACAGTGATTGTGAGAAAATATGAACTAAGTAAGAAAAACATGAGCCGTATAAAGAACCAACAAAATCCTGTATGGACCACCGCTTGGTCATTTGATGAAATCTGTAACAGCCCTGGACCTCTGCATGGTTATAAGTTCTGCTACCATGAGAATGCCTCAAAGATGATCAGAGAAGAAAAGAAAGAGACAGAGAGAGGAGGAACTCCACCAGGAGCCAAATGTACCTTCACCACACATGCCACACAGGTGCCACATGATTGAGGACTTAGCAGAAGATCTTTAACTCCATGTGTTTTTCTTATAGAGAGGTTTTGGGGGGAGTTTCCTAGCCCTCCTCAGCTACCCCAGAATCTACAGCAATGTAGATACTTGTTCTCTCTTGGAAGTAACTAAAAAATGAATAACAACAATTTTGCGGCACATGCTTGAATTTTTATTTTGAGCTGGGGTTAATTCTGGGTCAATTTGCAAGTTGTTCATTCCTTGAGCAAGCTCACTTTCCAGATGAAGAAAATTCAGCCAGCTCAGTGCTTCACTGTTTGAAATCTCCAGTTCATATTAGTTAAATCATTCAGCATAACTGTAGATATACCCACTTACAATCGCTGTGATCAAAATTCCAAACATGGCAATATAAGAGCTTCCATGATCCTGAAAGTGATGACCTAAATTAGATTCTTCTTTTACATTTTTTGTTTGTTTTGTTTGTTTTGCTGAGTTTTCTTGTGGTAGATGGAGTGCTGAAGGCTTGGCTTGGGTGGCTTTCTCAAACGATGGTGCTTTTTATGTTGTTTGAAATAAGAAAGAATTGTAGCTGCAGCAGTCATAATTATGCAAGGCAGAGTGATGAAAAATTGACCAAAATTGAGAAAGGATTGAGACTGATACTAATAATGAATGTGGGGAATTGAAATAATTTTATCTTTTTAAAATGTATGTTTATCATACATTGATCTTTTCTGAATAAATGGAATAAAAAAGACACATTTTTATGTAAAACAATATATTTTCTGTCTCCAAAAATAATATTACATGCAGACATAAAAAGAATTTTGATAACAATAGTAAATTAAATTATGGCTAGTTATCTTGAACAACATCAGATACATAGGTAGTGAGATGCATTCTCTTGTGAGTCAAATAAACTTAGAAGTGGGCTTTGAGGGCATGCACTTAATGTATAATATACATTTGCATTAAATATTCTTGAGCAACACAGTACCATTTACAATGAATATATACAATGTTTGAATTTTCCTTCTGTCCTTTTGACAAAATACTCCTACACCTTGGTTCTATGTCACAGGCCATCAATGAAGGAAGTTAGAACAGTAACATAGGAAGAGGCAGGAACCATGGAAGATTGATGCTTGCAGCTTTTTCCTCTTGGATTTCTCAGCTTTTTGTGTTTTTCCTCTTTCTTAAAAAAATGATTTTTTTGAGACAGGATTTCTCTGAATATCTCTGGCTATCCTGGAAATCACTTTGTAGACCAGGCTGGCCTCAAACTCACAAAGATCCACTTGCCTCTGCCTCACTGAGTGCTGGGATTAAAGGCATGTACCACGTCCACTCTGCTCAGCTTGTCTTTTCATAACACCCTGGACTATCTCCTATCCTGTAGCACTGCCCATAGTAAGAGGCAGTCTTCTCCGTCTATCATTAAAGAAGAAAACACCCCCACTAACTTGTTTACCCATAATCTAATGGAGGCAATCTCTCAAAAAAAGGTTTCCTCCTACCAGATAAATCAAGCTTGTGCCAAGTTAACAAAACAATCAAAAACACTGTACACACAATAAATTTTTAGAAAAGTAAAAAATGGGGAGATAACTCAGTAAAAAATTGTTGTATGTACATGACAATATAATACCAAAATTGGTGGTGTGGGCTTAGACCCTCAGTACTGGAGAACAGACAAAGACTGGCTCTTTGGGCCTTGATTGGAAACCACTAACTAATAAGTGAGTCTAAAACAAGTAAGAGAGCTAGTCTCCAAAACCAAATCCCAAGGAACAACGCCCAAAGTTGATGTGTAGCCTCCAGAAACATCAGCACACATGTATGCACTCCTATGAACATATGAGTGTGCACCCACACATACACACAAAAATAAATAAAAGATACAATAAAATTTAGAACTGGGAATGTAGTTTAGTGGTAAAATGCTTGAATACTATACTCAAGGACATAAGGCTTGATCCCTAGCTCAGAAAGAAATATTAATACTAAAACAATAAATAGCAGTATTTGAAAATCAAAATTCAAAACTACTAATAACACTTAAAATGACTTTGGCGTTCTGTATGAAAATGTATAGGAAATGCTGTTTGAAGGCAGTCATCAGGGGGAATACTTACTCTTTCTTACAACTATTTGTGTTGGGAATATTCAATGATATCCTTTCTCAAAATAATCATGCACTGTGTGGAATGTATACCATGCAAAACTAAAGCACTTCAACTTGCCTGACATAGGATCTGTCTGTTTTTTTACAGACTAAAGCCACAGCATAGAAGAATAAAGTTTTCTGAATATTTGGCCTCTATTGTCCAAGAACTTTACTTGCTTGTTGCAGTCCTATTGGCTCTCTCATGGAGACCCAGCTCCCCATTTACATACCTTCTCTTGCCAGGGTCTATGAGACAGAGAAGAAGAAGCCAATCAATAGGATATTTGTCAAGGATGGAGTTGTCCAGTTTCCTCTTCTCTCTGTCCCTCACTACTTCTATTTCTCTCTCCCAATCTCCTAATGCCTGGGAACAAAGGACAGAATTTTGTAACAGCATATATAATTAAAATACAGCAATGGAACTCACTACAGCATTTTAACACATTAGTTGATAACTGATAATAATAATAAAGGCAAACTTACAAAATGTTCTATTGTTACAGAACTGTGAAACACATTCTCTTCCAAACATATACATGCAAGCTATGAGAAGTTCGTTCACAAAACCGTCAAGAAGAGATCACTTTCCACCTACAGTCATGTAAGAATATTCTATGAAAGTGACAACGGCAGTTTGCAAGGTCCCATAGCCTTGATTCGCATATTCTCCAAGTGTGGACTTGCATTCCCGTGTGGTTTTCCATTTTCAGATTGCATTTAATAGGCAATATGGCAGAGTTACAGAAATACTTTCAAAGCATGTGCACTCATAATGTACAAATAACTGTGTTGCAAATTAGCTGAATTATTCATGGAGGTTCAGTGCCAAACAGCATTATCTAGACCTGAATTCCTAACAGGTTGAGTTCATTTTTCAAAAACAAAATTTGACAGTTCTTTATGATGCCTGAGTGCACACACCACATCCAAGTTTATATAATGTTGAAGCTGTTGCAGGAAAAATGAAAGCTTCTGCCAGCCAGGCCCCACGTTTCTGTATTAAGGCCAAACACAACTAGATGAAGACTTCGGACAGAAACATTCAGTTGATTGACAAAAACGTTAAGGTATAAACTAGAATATAAGACCCATTTTGGCCAGTTTTGTAGAAGTCAAGTGAAAAAAATTGATATGATGTGTAGTAAAATAAAGGCCCAGCAAAGATAATTAATATAATTAGGCAACTCACATCCTTGATGGCCAGAGGAACAGGAGAATGCCAAGGAGGAAGTAAGGTCAGTGTCCTTGCCTGAACAGTTTAACACATTCTGTTTTCTGTCTCCTTCAAACTTTTGTTGATAATGGTTAGTAGTCCAAAGTAGAAGATACCTTTGAAATTAAAACTAGGTTATTATTTAGCAAAGTCTCATAAATTATTTGTAACTCATGTTCCCTCTGCCCCCAAAAGAACAACTAGTGAGAGCTGCATTTGGTGGGGTCACTGCAGATCACAGTGGGCCCCACTTTTTAACCTGGGTTTTATTTTTTGTATGACATGTAAGGAAGGTTCATACTCACACAGGTGGCCTAATATCTTCTTTCTGACTCGCTCTGAGATTAAGGGGTCATAAGACACAGTATAGGTGTTCTAGATGAGTCTCTGACTTGAACTAGAGTGTGGTTCTTGTCTTTGAGGATGGCTTTCAGTAATTTCTCCCTGTACTGTTTGTACTTGTTAACCCTCTTCAGGAAGTGATGTCTAGTTTTCTCCCTAGGAACTTGGACAGACATTGTGGCTTGTTTGACACGACACCAGGTTTAAGTCTAGTCCTTAATAGGCCTAGACTTAGGAACATTTGCTTTTACTATCTCAAATGCCAGTGACCAGGTTCCAAAGAAACAAGTCAAGAATACTGGGCCAAAGTCATCTCTTAAAGCAGTACTCCTGAGTAAAGTCTGAAGGTTCCTGCACCCCTAAGCCTGCAGCAGAAGCTGAAGCCTGGATGATTTTATAAACTCACAATGTCAGCAAACTCTACAAAGGATCATGGGAAATAATAAATTGCTGCTATTTTAATCCACTAAATTTAATATTTTCCGTGCAACATGTAACTAAAATGCAAACATTCAGGAGCATAAAAATAGCACATGGGTGAAAACTATGATTACATGTAATACTTGCTTTATGATTTTCCATTTAAAACAACATGCCATATGAAAAACAAAACCAGGGATTACCATAAATTTGTATTAAGTTTTCTGAAGTTTTAGTCTAGTGAAAGTTAGGGTACTCTTCTAGTTTGTAAAGATTAAGGTAGGACTATTTTGAGGGTAGGAGCAGTGTGTAGTGAACAGAAATAAGTAACCAAACCAAACAAAGTAAACACAGGTACATTAGCATTTTGGTCTTGTTATAATACAAAAAACTCAATCAATATAAATATAAATGTTTATATAAATGAATATAAACTTTCAGTTACATCACACTAAAATACTACTAGCCCAGGTGCTAAGCCTGTGCTGTGCATCTCTTAAAATATGAATGAAAGAAATTAAAACATGCCCATCCCTGCATGTACCAATATTGGCTTCATGAAAAGTAGAATCTTGTGTCCTTATTACATCTTGCTTCCCTTGGTCAGTTCCAAAGGAAAACTCTAGAGACAGGAAGGATTAGGTTTGCCATACAAGGAAAATAAAGAATTTTGTAAAAGACAGTGTGCTTTCTTGTGTCCAGACTTTATGTATCCAGTATGCAACATAGAGTGAATATTTTCTTCATCAGCCATATTCCTTTTGTAGCTCGTTGATTACATAACAGACCCAGTTTTACAAAGACTTCTCCGAAAAGCTTCAAATGTCTATAGATGATATTGATATATGATTCATACTCTTAATGTTCCCTTCCATAGTGATTTTAAATGAGAAAAACTGTAGGCCCAGAGTCCCAATAATGCTAAACATTTAGTGACCCTAATATGTATAACACAATTTCCTAATAATTGAGCAATTCAAAGATTAACTCAAGAAACAATAACCCAAGAGACTTTCTGAACTCTCTACTTCATACAACAAAAAAACACTGCTGATTCTTCATGAGACAGGAAACTCAGAAGACACACATGTGTGGTCAAATGGAATTCTGGGGAAAAACAAAAAGGTTGAGACCAAGTCCTTGATTAAAATTTTGTTCATCCTGAGGTGCAGAGAAGATGTGGGGGAGAGACTGGAAGGAAACAAGGGAGGGGAAATTGTGGCCAGAATGTGAAATAAATAAATAAATATTAAAAAACAAAAGTTAGAAAAATTTAACCAATAAAAATAAAAGGCTGGGCAGTGGTGAAGCACACCTTTAATCCCAGCACTCAGGAGGCAGAGGCAGGTGGATCTCTGTGAGTTCAAGGGCAACCTGGTCTGCAAAAACTAGTTCCAGAACAGGCTGCAAAGCTACAGTGAAATCCTGTCTCATAAAACAAAACAAAAATGTAGCCAATGTTGCACAAAATATTATACATAAAATTTAAAACACTGTGGAAAGAAACTGAGGAAGACACAGGTAGAGAAAAATACCTCCCATACTCATGGATTGGAAGTCATTATTGTGAAATGGCTA
The DNA here is from genome assembly GCF_950005125.1 of Chionomys nivalis. NCBI lineage: Eukaryota > Metazoa > Chordata > Mammalia > Rodentia > Cricetidae > Chionomys > Chionomys nivalis. The sequence continues at coordinate 29,367,707 of NC_080091.1, forward strand.
TTTTACCAAAATCAATTAAAAGATTTTATGCATTCTTTAAGTCTCAGTGACATTCTTCACAGAAAATTTTAAAAATTAAAACTCACATAGAAGTACAGATAATCAAAGAAATCTTGAGAAAAAAAGTATACCACTGTGTCAACATATATAACTTTAAGTTATACTATATTAAAACAACATGAATGACACTGGCACAAAAAGAGACACGTAGATCAATTGAACTGAAATCCCAAATACAAATCCACATGATTAAAAACACCTGACTTTTGATAAAGATGCCAAAAGCAAAACTTAGAGCACAGATGCCATCATCGACAAATGATTCTGGAAAAAAACTAGGTAACTACAGACAGAAACTAAAACCTTGTTTCTCATACCACACAAAATTCAACTCTAAGTGTGTCAAGGGTATAAGACATGAATCTCTGGAACTGCCAGAGGAATAAGTAAAGAGTGCACTTTAAGATATAAGCATAGGGTAAAGACTTTCTGAGTAAGCTTCTAATACTCAGAAAATAAAGCCTGTAATCAACAAATTGAATTTTGTGAAATTAAAGGCTCTTGTACAGGAAAGGAAACTGTCAGCCAAATGAAGAGAAAGCATAAATAAAAGGAAAATCCTACCACTCACATCATTGGATTAGTAGCCAAATATATAAAGAACTCAATAAACTAAACATAAAGAAAATGAATAGTCTGATCAAAGCTTGGATCATGTAATTAAACACAGAGTTCCCAGATGAAGAAGTATAAATGCAATTTAAAACTGCTCTGAGATTCCAAATCAAGCCTGTCAGTTTGACTATGAAGTAGGCAAATGACAATAAATGCTAACGTGATTGTGAGGAAAAAGGAACACTCCTCTACCATTAAAAAGAGTATTTTAAAAAACTAGGAGTAGGAAGGCCAAATGACGCAGCTATTCCCTTTATGGCCATAAAGACAAGGAACTCTCTGTCCTCCTGAAGGATACTCACACAACCGTCTTCATTGCTGATCCACTTAAAATAACTATGACATTGAATCACCCTGGTTGTTCATCAACTAACATGTAGTAAAATTTTATTCAGCTCTAAGGAAAAATAAAATTTGTAGGAAAATTGATGGAGTCAAAAATATTATACTAAGTGAGGTAACCCAGAATTAAAAAGACTATTTTTGCATATTCACCCTCATATGTGCAATTTTAGATTTGTGTGTTTAATTTGTCTGTAGATACTAGCAACATAGAAATGACTTTTAAGAAAGGGGGACATAGCTTTTTTCCAATATTTTTAATTTAAATAACTTTTTAAAATTATTTTACATACCAACCATTTTCCCCTCCCTCCTCTCCTCCTGGCTCTACAAATGGCGGGGTGGGCATTTGGGGAGGTGTCTGGAGGAAGTGAGGAAAATAAAGTCAATATACATTACATATTTATATAAACTTGTCAAATTAAAAAATATACTAAAAATTAAAATAAAAACTGTACACTTAAACATTCAAGTATACATCCATAACATACATACTCCCCAGTGTTATAATGATTTGATTAGTGGCATTGGGAATTATTTAAATTCTAGGTTACATAGGCACTTGAGGAACACTTAGAATGCAGCCTACCATGTACATAAGAAGTGAGCATAATACTACAGAAACACTGAATTTAGCTTGAAAATGGTCCAAAATTTTCACAGAGGGAGAGACTTTCGCTCTGTATTAAGAACAGCTTTGCCCGGCAATCTTGTCTACTTGGGAACTTGCGGGTGAGGTGGCTTGGGGCTAAGGGGAAATGGGATGAGAAATATGAGAAGGGGAGGATGGGAGGAGCTTGAGGGATTGGAATGGTTGGGATATAAGAAGGGTGGATACGGGAGCAGCGAAGTATATATCCTAACTAAGGGAGCCATCTTAGGGTTGGCAAGAGACTTGACTCTAGAGGGGCTCGCAGGTGTCCAGGGTGATGTCCCCAGCTGGTACCTTGGGCAACTGAGGAGAGGGAACCTGAAATGATCCTATCCTATACTGATGAATATCTTACATATCACCTTAGAACCTTCATCTGGCAATGGATCGAGATAGAGACAGAGACTCAATTTGGAGCAACGGTCTGAGCTCTTAAGGTCCAAATGAGGAGCAGAAGGTGGGAGAACATGAGCAAGGAAGTCAGGACCACGAGGGGTGCACCCACCCACTGTGACAGTGGAACTGATCTATTGGGAGCCCACCAAGGCCAGCTGGACTGGAACTGAATAAGCATGGGTTGAAACTGGACTCTCTGAACATGGCAGACAATGAAGGCTGATGAGAAGCCAAGGACAATGGCACTAGGTTTCAATCCTAATACATGAACTGGCTTTGTGGGAGCTTAGCCTGTTTGGACGATCACCTTCCTGGACCTAGATAGAAGTGGGAGGACCTTGGTCTTCCCGCAGGGCAGGGAATTTGTATTGCGCTTCAGTATCGAGAGGGAGGGGGAATGGAGTGGGGGGAGGAGAAGAGGAGTGGGGATGGGGGAGGGGAGTGGGGGGAGGGGGCAATATTTGGGAGGAGGGGGAAGGAAATGGGAAACGGGGACAGGTGGAAATTTTAATTAAAAAAGAATAAAAATAATAGTAATAAAAAAAAGAACAGCTTTGTAATTGGATACTGGAAAATGGAAAACAGACAAGCCATTGTAGAGTGAGAGAAGCTAAAAGGATAAGTTCCCTGCAGATTTAAAGTAAGTCTACATGTCTCACATATAAAATAGCATCAAGCCAATTAGAAGCAGATTACAAGAGGCTGCATGGCTCCAAAGGATGAAATGTATCACAAAAGGGCTTGCGAATTTTGAGAAAAACAAAGGAGACATCAGCTATCTGTTTCTCAGAGTCAAACAAAACAATCTAGTCAACAGCAACAGATGCTCATCCTCCTCCAAAGCACAGGAACATTTTCCAGGATGCTGTCAGCAAATAAAATTTTAACATATTTTGAAAGATAGATAACATACAAAGAATTTTCCTAACCATAGGAAAAGGTTAGATATTCATAGCATAAGAAGCATTGAACAACTCAAAAATTTGTGTAAAGTAAACAACATAACAATGAATCAAAGAAAAAATCAAACTGGAAATTATTAAATATTTCAGGATAACAAAAAGGAAAATACATCTTACCAAAACCTATGCAACATAGAGAAATAGGTAAGACTTATAGTTGCACACCATTGCCTTTAGAAAGAGAACAAGCTCAAATTATATACTATTAGGTAGCCCAGAAAGACAAGCTCTCAAGGCTACCTCTAGGCTATGAAGGAAAGCTCCACAACATAGTGAAACTCAAAGTTTTTCTATCTGAGGGGTACAGAATAAATTCACAGATGTGCTGTTTGGCTCATTTTTTTTTCTGTCCTCTGATTTTCTTCTAGGTTCTAATTTTTTCCAGTTCTCCTTTGTTATAATTCTCTGTTCCAATTCTCCCCTGCTTTTTTGTCTAGCTTAACTACATTTTTTACAGGAGGCTTGAGTAAAAAGAAAAATATATATATAAATTACCAAGCACATTTCTTGGGTAAACAATAAAGATTGAGCCATTTACCATGGAAGCACACAATTTCAAGGTTTCTGGTGTAAGACTGTCACCAGAGGCCAGGGGCACCGTGCCTGGTGAGACAAGCTGAGAGACATAGGTCTTTATTAGCCAAACTTGGCAAGCAAAGAATTAGCATGTTTTTTTATGTTGCTTTGTCTTAATAACCTTAGTTAGACACCTGCAACTCTGACCTTATTCATATCTGTAAAATTTTTAACTTATCTATTTGTAGAAATATTTAGTCTAGTTTGAACTTGCTCTGAGGTAAAAATGAGCTCGTTGTATATAGTTTGAGTAAAAGAAACAAATCAGGCTTTTAAGTGTCCTATAGTCCTCGTGGAACAATAGATCTAGTTATGAATCATACCCTATTATATTTTATATATCAAAATCATACAGGTTAATGAGAACTCATCTTCCTGACAACCCACAGATAGATGTACCCATAAGATTTGAGATACAATCATGAGGTTACATATTTATATCACATGAGATTGCATACTAAAATGCATGTATTGGAGAGAGTCCATAGCTGCTTTTGCACATGTAAAATTACAGATAGAAACAACAGTTTTCAGAGTCAGTGTCCCCACTAACTTTTCCTGATGAGTTTCTCCCCCATCAGAGAATCATTCCTCTGGTGGGTTGATGTCTGAACACTAGTTGTTACCTGCTGCAACTCCCATGGCCTCCAACAATACACAATATATAAATGTGTATATTTAAAAATACAGACAGACAGACAGACACACACGGAAATTAAGTCACTTTTGCTGCCAATGTTACCCACAAGAGCCATAAAATAACAAAATCTTAAGTACCAAACAGAAGAAATATTTTTGAGTTGGTCACGGTTGTCCAGTTGATCCCTTAAACATTATAGACCCATGATTGCCTCTCAGGATTGAGGGTGGTCCCTATTCCTGAAGACAGTTCACTCTTAGGATATTGGATTCTGATGATTTGAGCTGCTTCTGACCTGAAAGTCTCTTTCCTATAGTCCAGATTCCACAGTTCCAGAAAATACTGTGGAAGTTACCAAGGGAGGGAAGCACTAAACAGTGCAACCCAGATACAACATCTATGAGCCATAATTACCAGCATGGTAAAACACTCTCAAATGGTTACCTGTCCATGGTAACCAATAGTTAATTAGACTCAAAGTCCACTAAACAGGAGGGAAATCATGCTTTGTACTAGAAACCTATTCATCTTCCTGGGGTTAGTAAGGTCATGAACTTTAGAAAAGAATGTATTATTGGCACTTTCTAAATCATCATATTTCCTCACTATATTATACAAGTTATGCTTATACCCACAGATAAATGTAGCTATCACCCCTCATCTAGAAGTCTCTCTTTACAGCAAATGCAGACCATCACAGAAAGCTACAACTGGACACAACATAGATATCAATAGATGATGGGGAAGCCCAGCCCTAACAGATACATCTACATCACAGATCCTGCATCTATGGATCAGGACACATTATGGAAGAGGGGGCAGAAAGATTTTAAGGGCCAGAATGCCAGGAAGTAAGCAGCAAATCATCCCACATAGAAATGGCTGCATAAACAATACTAGAACAACAGCAGTGCTAATGGACATGTTAACAATATGGAAGGGAGGCAGACAAAAAGATTACTACAGGCGACATTAATGCCTAAAAGGAAAAGGAAATTAGCCTTTCTTAAAAAGGAACTTATTGACTGTCCAATGCAGAGCAGTCATCACACACACACACACACACACACACACACACACACACCAAATATATTAATAAATACAAACCACCACAAATGAACTTAGGACACTGTATATGTGTTTGTGCAAATACACATATTTTCTGTGTATGGGTAAAATAATAATCAGAGAAAAAAGAGATCAGACTGGACTCAAATTATTCATACTTCAACCTCCCAGGGATTTGGGTAACATACCCAGTTAACAATTGTGATTACCTAGATAAAAATGGACAAATTAATTGAGAAACAAAAGTTCAGTAGAATTTCAATTGTATTTTAGTAAATAAAGACTTCCTGAAGATCTGAGAATAAAACAGTCCCACTGGTAGCCATATAGACCAGGTTATAGCAGCACACACCTTTAATCCCAGTAGCCACAATGACATGCACTTTTAGTTGCCATAGAAATCAGGTGGTGCATGCCTTTAATCCTAGCCCTAGAGAGGATTATAAAATGGGAGGAAACAGCTCTCAATACAACAATCTCATTCTGAGATTCCGGGAGGCAGGATTACCATTTCAGACTGAGGTTGAGGTAAGAGCCAGTGGCTCGCTGTTTTGCTTTTCAGATCTTCAGGTTGAACCCCAATTTCTGACCATGAGTTTTTGTTAATCATGCTTCATTTAATCATGCATCAAAAAACTATCAACACTAAGTAATGAGTTAGAAATGCAAACTATACCCAAGACTAGGAAGGAAACTTCTCTTTTCCTTTTCCCAGAAAGGAAAGCCCTGGTTGTAGTGATGACCCAGGCTAATTCAGTCAAGCATTTAATGAAAAGCAAATAACCAATTTATTTCAAACTTTTTAAAAAGTTAAAAGAATACTCCATAATTGTAGACTACAAATTCAGCATGAAACTGGTACCAAGGTGACATCATTTTATGAAGATTAGTGCAACAATTCTCAACAAAACTAGTATTCACAGCATATTAAATTATGCAGCATATTAAAATGACTGTATGTCATAACTGATTGACATACATTCTTGTAATGTAAGAATGGCACAGCACAGAAAAATTGGTCAATGCAGTACAGCACAGGAACAGAATAAGGAGGAAGTAATCACTTCAGCTGAGACGGGAAAGCATTCGAGAAATCAATACTCCTTCATGATAAAAATGTTCAATGCCTAGCAACAGAAAGAAAATACTTCCTTATAACAATAGCCTATCCTAGAAATTTCTGAGGCACACACATTCTCAGTGGTGAATGTATGCTACAGGACTTTCTTTTAATAAATAAATGAAATGATATGCCCACTTTCACCACATATATTCATCATACTACAAAAGTTCTAGGCAGAACCATTAGAGAAGGGGGAAATGCATACAAATTGGAAAGGAAAAAGTAAAATTAATTCTATTCACTGAAGATGTGTTCAGACATGTAGAAAGTACCAAATAATCTACAAAATATTAATTGGAATTAATGAACCCCACAAAGTATCAAAATACAAAATGAATACACAGAAAAGAGTTGGATTTATTTTTATGTTAATAAAAGTTATTTATCTATATGAACAGTTGGGATTTATATATGAAAAGAAAAACATGCAATCTGAGGAAGAAATTTTAAAATACTATTAAAATATAATTAAAACCTTTTATTTTACCTAACTACATTATTTAAAACTTCCCTTTCCTTACTCAAAAACCTCTCACATATCCTTCCTTGTACTCTTTCAAATTCATGAACACTGCTTTCAGTAATGTTGTTACACACATATATTCATATATATGTGTGTGTATACATATACATATATATATATATACCTATATAGAACCTGTTCAATCTGTATAATAATTATTTCTTCTGCTTTCAGCATTCCTAGTTCCTGTAGTTTTTAGGAGGTAAACAAGAGTTTCCTAATTGGACTTAAAACCCTTTCAAGGAAAGATCATGCCTGGTACTAGAAAATTAGCCAATGATCACAATGTATCATTCTAAAAGAAATCATATGCCATATACCTCAGAAGTTTCATTTCAGAGTATGTACTTAAAAGAAAGAAAACCAAAGAATTGAGATTGTGTTTGTACCTTCATGTCCATAGCATTATTCACTATGGACAAAATATGAAAGCAATGTGTGCCCAGTTCTCTGTAAGAAAAATGTGGTATGCATGCATGTGCACAGAGCACCACATTACCACACATAGGCTAAAGGAATAATGAACAGAAAGAAGACTTGAAGCATCATTCAGTATGTAAGAGCACTTGCTCTGTAAACATAAGGACCAGAGTTCCACTGACAGCACCTCCTGAAGGAAATCCAAACATAGTCAACCCAATTACAGTAGACTGTGGCTCCATGCTGGGAGTAGCGGAAACAGAGAGCAGAGGACAAGACCCAGGGTTTGATCGCTAGACAGTCTGCCTGCACAGATACTGTCTCAAGAACAGAGTATAAGAGAGCAGGAACCAATGTCCTCATCTAGCCTCACAGGTTTGCATGCGCACATACAAACTCAAGAGCATCAACATAACACAGATACACACCAACAAAGAATGTAATGACGACAAATACCTTTATCAAGGTTCTAGAAGCTGGCAAATGCAAATGAGGGCATGCTTAGTGGGGAGGGTTTGCTTGTTGATGCTAAGATGGAGTTTGATTGCTGCATCCCCTACAGATCAGCTTTAGACTACAAACTGCTCAGAAAAATTTCATGATGACAAGCTGAGATGATCCAGCCTAACAAATTACTCTAGCCAAGACTTGAGACATGCCCTGCACTTTCTTATTATGCAGAGACTAGACAACGAATGATACAGCTGCTACCTCTGCCAGAACTTGACCATTAACCCAATTATTTCTTTCCAGGATCCCCTAAGAATTCTGTGGTCCCCAGAAAGCAGGAAGTAAATCTAAGCAAATGCCATCCACATTCCCAAGAGGTGGTGTGTGTGTGTGGGGGGGGTTCTTTCACTGGGTTATGGATGTTTGTCATTGTTTAGGGAGATTGTTTACAAGTTGTTATTGGTAATGGTCAGAAAAAAGCTAAACAAACGAAATTAGATTCAGGGTTCTTGATTTGAAAAAAATAAGGGGGATACATATATAACAGGATAAATGGGGAGATTTTCAAATCTACTCTGAAAAGAAAAAATGGAAGATATAGATATGATAAGAAAAAAGGGTAGATTATTTAATCTTCTTTTAAAAAGCAAATACTAGCTTTAAATGTTTTACATTGTATTGGATGTTTGTATATTGTATACACTTTTTTTATATTGATACAAATTTGAGTTTAATTTTTTTAGAACATACAGTACATATGTTTCTACTCTTGTTCAAGGTATTTAACAATGTAAGGCAAATTTCTCGTCTTTGAAAGTTATTATCACCAACTGTTTAGGAAAATAAGGAGATGCAGGTTAGTAATTGGTCACCTATTGCAATAGAGTTTGTAGTCACACTAGGTATGTTTCATGGTCAAACAAAGATATATTTAAAAAACTAAATAGAGAGATTGTCTTCAAACACTTCAGCGATCTATAGAATACAGCATTTAAGATGTTTTAATAATATAGATTCTTCTTTTTCTCTTTACAACAATGAGACCTTTCTATTTCTGGCACCACCAATCTACTTTAGAGAAGATAATGGACAGAGAAACTTTGGGTGACTGTCTAGGCAACCAGCTGCTTCTGTCATTTCTCACCTTTTTTGGAAGTCTCTTACTTGCACTTCCTGCTTATTCAGTTAATATTATTTTTTTCTTCGGCCTCTCGTGGAGGTGAAGAATATATAGTTTTAGTTATAGTTATAGTTTTCTTTGTTTGCCAGATGCAAAGCAAGTTATAATAGAAAGTAAATTAAGTACAAAATTTGGACTAACCAAAATAGAATAGGTATGGAGTATTTTCTCTGAATTTGTCAAGTGCAAATAGACTAGACATTGTTAATGTATTTATTGCCTGTTTATAATATATATATTACTAATTGTGTATAGTTTTTCTCGTATTACTTATAACCTCTTTTTTCACTTTAGACAAAACACGGGAAATGTAGTGATATTTCATTTGTATTTTAATAAATAAAGCTTGCCTGAAGACCACATGCAAAATGGCCACACTAGTCAGCTATACAGACCAGGCAGTGGTGACACACAACTTTTAAACCTAGCAGTCATACTTGCTAGCTATAGAGATCAGGCAGTGGTGGTACATAACTTTAATCTCAGTATTAGAGAAGAATATAAGGCAGGATGAGACAAGAATTCAGTCTCTTTTGGTCTGAAGATTTCATAGAGGTAAGAGTCCTCTAGTGGTTTGGTTGCTTTGCTTCTCTGATCTTCAGGTTGAACCCCAATATCTATCTCTGGGTTTTTATTAATTGTGATACAGAGAAAACTTAATACTAATGAACTATATATTGAAAATGGATAAGGTGATAGGTCTATACATTATGTGTATATTAACACAAAACAATGTTAGTTATAAATGATAGTAGAGAAGATTTAAAGCAAAGAATGCTATAGTGCTTTCTGTTTTTTAGGAAGATAAATCAGAAATATGGACACAAGATAGAAACAGGAAATAAAATAAAAATCTTGAATAAGGGCTTGAAGGAAAATAACACTTCAGTGGGAGGTTGTAGTGCGCTCCATAACCGTAGTAGGAGACAAGTAGGGAGAACTTGTGAGCAATGTGAGAGGTGACCCAGAAGAGAGGTAGACAACTACAGGATGTGTCTCGACAATCAAATTGAAAGGAGCAACAATACTAATAAAACAGAAAAGGAAAGAGCAGGCAAGGATGTAGAATCAGTGTAGTAAATGGGCTGAGGGGAAACTTTCACAAGAAAGTATCCAGTGGTTGCTGTTTAGAAATACATGACTTCCTGGACTAAATGCCCATGCTTCCATAATACGACACCTGTTCTCTCTCTCTCTCTCTCTTTCTCTCTCTCTCTCTCTCTCTTTCTTTTTTTTTTCTCTCTCTCCCCCAACATATGTGATAAGTCACCTCAGACAATATAAACAAACAAAAAAATATCTCCAATAATATACTGTCTTATTTAGGGTTTCTAATGCTACTACAAAACACCATGACCTGGGCACCAGAGACCACTTCCTAAATATAACACCAGTAGCACAGAAACTGAGAACAATTAATAAAGGGACCTCCTGAAAATAAGAAGCATCTGAAAGGCAAAGGGCACAATCAATAATACAAAACAGCAACGTACAGAATGGGAAAAGAGCTTCACCAACACCACATCTGTCAGAGCAATGATTTCCAAAACATATAAAGAAATCAAGAACTAGACATCAAAATACCAAATAATCCAATTAAAAATGGGGTACAGATCTAAACAGAGAATTCTCAGCAAAAGAAACTCAAATGGCCAAAAGACAACATGATGTATACTCACTCTATGTGGTTATTAGACACAAAGCTTCAATCCACAACCCTAGAGAATCTAGGTAAAAAGGAGGGCTCTAAGAGTAACATGCATGGAGGGCCCCAGGGTAGGGAAATAGTTAAGATTTCCTGAGTAAACTGGGGTGGGGGGGGGTGAGAAGGGAAAGCATGGAGAAAATGGTAATGTAAGGGCTTGAGATGGCTGAGTTGGGGGAGGCATTTTTGATAGAGGGATCCATTATGGGGTTAGAGAGAAACTTAGTGTTAGGGAAATCCCCAGGAATCCACAAGGATGACCCCAGCTAAGAATCCTAGCAATAATGGAGAGAAGGCATGAACTGACCTTCCCCTATAATCAGATTAGTGACTACTCTAATTGTCTTCATAGAGCCTCATCCAGTAACTGACGGAAGCAGATGCAGTGATCCACAGCCAAGCACTGGGCTGAGTTCCTGGAGTTCAGTTGACAACAGGGAGGAGGGATCATATGAGCAAGGGAGGTCAAGACCATGATTGGAAAACCCCAGCGACAGCTTATCCGAGCTAGTGGAAGCTTACAGACCCTGGACCGACAGCTGGGGAACCTGCATAGGACCCAGCTAGGCCCTCTGAATGTGGGTGATACTTTTGTAGCTTGATCTGTTAGTGGGCAGCAGTGGGGCAGTGGGGCCAGGATTTATCCTGGATGCATGAACTGAGTTCTTGGAGTTCATTCCCTATGGTGGAATACCTTGTTCAGCCTTGATACAGGGGAAGAGGCTTAGTTCTGCTTCAACTTAGTATGCCAGAATTGTTGACTCCCCAAGGGAGACCTTACCCCTCAGAGGAATAGATGAAGGGTGGGCTAAGCATGGAAAGGTGGGAGAAGAGGAGGAAGGGGAACTCTAGCTTATATCAAGTTGACACACAAAACCAGTCAGTATAAAACTAAATGCAAAACCGCTTGGTCTTGAATCTCCCAGGCTACAGAACTAGAAAATATGAGGCTAAGTCTATGAAAACATGTTATAGAATCCTGGGGTAATAAAGGGTCACATGCTCAGAAATGTTTTGGTTTAAAAAGCACATATAAGCAGACAGACAGACAGACAGATCAGGAATTAAAATCATGAGCAGTTAATGATTAGACAGTTGGAGAAATGATTCTAGAGGGAATTAATGATTCACTTCATTAAAGTAGCTCTGAATCAAAAGGACCATGCCATCTCAGGAACATAAATCCTTCACCAAGTTTTCTTTATATATTCACTTGAGTGAATCCTCCATTATTTTTGAAATAATAACTATAATGTTTAGGAATTGTTACCATTATTTATATTTTAAAATCTGATCTTTACTATGTGACTCACGTAGATCTCAAAATTTTGGCACTCCTACTCTCTCAGGATTCTCAGTCCATGGATTACAGGCATGAGCCACCATGCCCAGCTGGAATTATTGTCTTTGGTGTTTTTGATCTGCAAGTCATGACTCTTTTACACAGGAAGCCTAAAGGGGCAAGCCTTGTAAGTCAATTTAAAAAATATATTTAATTAACCCCATGGATATATACTTGTGAGAACTAGTTCAGTGATTATATTGCATACATCCTTAGAAAATATTGATCTAGATGATTTTCCTGCATAATTTTAAAAGTTAATGGCTACAATGTTCTTTTGTTGAAAACACCCAACCCCATTAGAAGGGTAGGGATTAGTAAAATATAAGCTTCATATATGATGAGTTTTTGCTGCTTTAAGGCACAATTGTTGGGGAATTTATTTTCTGTTCTAATAGAACCTTTAATTCCTGAATTTTATATCTACACTGTGTTATGTCTCTCTCTCTCAGTCAACAAACACCGTTGGTTGTGCTAAACTTGGAAAACATTTGTTATTGAACACCATGGTGAGGGAATGCTATCTCATCTGGTATCAAGCTTATTGTGGAGCAGCTTCAGAATATCCTTACGACTCAACCTGTGTTGAAAAGTAAGTGAATGAATAAGACACACCCATTATGCTAGGATCTGCTCAAGTCTCTACTAATTAGGGAGGCAGTGGCCATGAAGCAGAAATTGTCTCTTGAGACTCAGATTGACCGGTGATGATATTAACCAGGAATTACCACTGCATTAAGGATACTAGCCTAGCATCTTACCAAGAAGAACAATGTACCAGGAGTGCTGACAGCAAAGGCTAAAGGACCATAGGACCTCACATGGAATGAGGTCACCTAACCTAAAGTGGAATTTGCATATAAAGAGTTGTACAGGTGAAAGAAACTTCCCACTTCTGGACTCCCCTGCTGAGCTGATGGGTCTCTTTGTGTGAGGATTTTGATGCTTTGCAAGTCTCCCAAAGATGACAGCACAGTCCTTTACTCTCCTAACTAATGTAACTAATAAAATTACATTAAAAATATAATGCACTCTCTTCCAGATCTTTTGCTTCATTAAGTCTTACATTGCTTTTCTTAGATAGGGTCCCCTTGTATCCCAGGATGGCCTTGAACTTTTACCCCTTTGTCTTTGCCTCCTAAGTGCCAGGAGCACAGGTCTGTACCACCACACATAGTTCTGTTCCAGAACTCAAAAAAAAAAAAAAGAGAAGAACCTAAAACTACAAGCCATTTTTGTTAAGTCTGCATTTTTAGTGATTTTATTAAACAGTTTATTTAAATATTTAAAGCCAATAATTCCAATTATTTTTTTAAGCCTCAAATTTCCTGTGTTCTGAAGGAAGAAAATGTACAAGTGTTTTATGATGAATGCTTTTCAACACAATCTTGGTTTCCTTCTGAGTGATCACAGTGTTTGTGGTTTGAGAATGATAGCTCTCATTTTGCTTAAGAATTTAAAGATGAAGACTGAAACAGCTGAAGAGTTCTCTTGAAATAGGAGTGTGCTGTCCCCTCATTTGGAGAAAAGCACACACTTCAAAAATACATACAAGCGGTGCAACCCTATGGAAACAGAATGAGCAAATGACTCCTGGTCACAGGCATTCACAGCTCATAAAAGGCAGAGAAAAAAAATTTTTAAAACTTGCATCAATTAATTAAGACACTTATTTGAAAAAAACCTATCTTTCCATTCTCAAGGAATGGCTAAGCCTACATAAAATGCAATGTTTTGTCTCTTTAGGAAAAATGGAAACTTTCAAATGAATGAGAATCAACATGGAAACAAGCTGAGGTAGTGTTTCTAACCAAAAGCTGTGAGCTGAACATTTACTGGATCTCTGGTATTTATAAGAGAGAAACTTTTACCGAAGACAGATGACAAAAATGTTTCTAGGCTTTGATTGTAACTTGACACCATAGGAAAAAAAATGTATTATTTCTGTAGGCTCCACGCTGACTATAAAGCCACAGTGGAAGGGGTGGAGAGTAAGGGACGCTGGTTGAGTTCTTCAGAAAAAAGTCATATTCAGGTTCTGAATATGAAGAGATAATCACCCACTGCTAGAATAACTAGTAGGAAGCAATTGGCATATACAAAATTTTATCTAACAATTAAGATTAAATATCATAGAAATATTGTGGCATTATAAAATTGGATAATAATGAGAATGTTCTATAATTAAAAAAGTTCAGCATTTAGATAAATAGTGTTTAAAGTATTTCAGTCTCAGGATAAAATGAATTATATATATATATGTGTGTATGTGTGTGTATGTGTGTGTGTATGTGTGTGTGTGTATGTGTGTGTGTTCATCTAAATATATATATATATGAAGTATTCCATGCCAGTTGGCAAAGGCTTTTCAAGTTTCTCATCCAAGATTTTTTAAAATATATCTTGAAATTTGAATAAAAATTTGGATTTGTATAAATTTATTACACTCAGAGCAAATTATGTAAATTTCTCACTTCTTAACACTGTATAAAATGTTTGACTATGGAATCTTAAATATATCGCTGCCATTTGGCAGCAGACATTGTAAATTGTAGGCAGCGAGTTTCTGGAGATTTCTAGCTTCTAAGGCATTTGCTGTGATATTCAGTATGTGGTTCCCATCATGACAAACTTCCATAATGTGACACTTTTGTAGACTATATGAATCTATACCTTACTGTACTCATTTATTCAATAAGGTTTCTCTTCCAGATTGGACACTGAACACTAAAGAAGATTTTTTTTAAAAAAGACTCATAGTGTGGTGAAAATATAAACTTCAATGTACATAGTTAAAGGGCTATTGTTTTTAAGATACTGTATATGCTATAAGAAAACAAAAAAAGGAGAAAACAAATTATTCAAAGTAAAGGAACAAGAGCCAAGATAAAGTTGTGACAATGAGACCCGATGGCGGAAACTCAGTATGTCCCATCTATCAGGTATAGCACATCCATCAGATGTGACAAAGCTACATCCTGGAAGAGCTAGCAGCTGGTAAGCCATGCCTGCTTGCTGCGGTGAGTCCTCCAGAGTGATCTGAGCAAGTGTAAAAGACCTAAGATGACATTAGAAGCAAAGCTAAGAAGACCAGAAATGTCGAGGAAAAGAAGTGTTTAAAGCAGAATGTCGACACAATGAGAATAGTGTTTAGAAAGAGAGCGCCTTAACAGCTTAATGAGAGTAGATTGAAGTATTACCTATTTGGTGTAAAAACAAAATAAACCATGAAAATATTACAATGTGTGAGGTTAAATTTGGAGACACTGGAAATGGAGATGGAGAAAGCAAGCGGATTTGACAAACATGCTGTGCATAATTTTCCATATTTAGAGACATAAAGATGCAAGGGAGTATACAAGTTACTGAAAACACAATTTAATGAAGAACTGTGTTTAAAATCTCCTCTGAAGAGAAATTGGGACAGGAAGAAGCTGAGTGAAATATACACAAAGCACGATAAATTAATCTGCACAGGAATGGAGTTTATGGATAGAACCCACATGGACATTAAGACCAACAACTGACAAATGAGACTTCATGAAACTACAAAGCTCTTGTATAGCAAAGGGCATTATCAATCGTGTGAAGAGACAACCTGCCAAGTAGAAAAAGTTCTTACCAGTTATACATCTGACAGAGGGTTGGTGTCAAAAATAAGTAAAGGACTCAAAAACTAAATACCAAGAACACAAATAACTCAATTGAAAATGCAAACTTGTGCAACCACTTTGGAAAGCAGTGTGGTGGTTTCTCGGGAAATTCAGGATCAACCTACCTCTGGACCCAGCAATACCACTCTTGGGAATATACCCAAGAGATGCCTTATTATACAACAAAAGAATATGCTCAACTATGTTCATAACAGCATTGTTTGTAATAGCCAGAACCTGGAAACAACCTAGATGCCCTTCAATGGAAGAATGGATGAAGAAAGTATGGAATATATACATATTAGAGTACTACACAGCAGTAAAAAACAATGACTTCTTGAATTTTGCATGCAAATGGACGGAAATAGAAAACACTATCCTGAGTGAGGTAAGCCAGACCCAAAAAGAGGAACATGGGATGTATTCACTCATATTTGGTTTCTAACCATAAATAAAGGATATTGAGCCTATAATTCGTGATCCTAGAGAAGCTAAATAAGAAGGTGAACCCAAAGAAAAACATATAGGCATCCTCCTGAATATTAAACTTCATCAGGCGATGAAAGAAGACAGAGACAGAGACCCACATTGAAGCACCGAACTGAAATCTCAAGGTCCAAATCAGGAGCAGAAGGAGAGAGAGCACGAGCAAGAAACTCAGGACCGCGAGGGGTGAATCCACACACTGAGACAATGGGGATGTTCTATCGGGAACTCACCAAGGCCAGCTGGCCTGGGTCTGAAAAAGCATGGGATAAAACCAGACTCGCTGAATATAGTGGACAATGAGGACTACTGAGAACTCAAGAACAATGGCAATGGGTTATTGATCCTACTGCACGTACTGGCTTTGTGGGAGCCTAGGCAGTTTGGATGCTCACCTTACTAGACCTGGATGGAGGTGGGTGGTCCTTGAACTTCCCACAGGGCAGGGAACTCTGATTACTCTTCGGGCTGACAAGGGAGGGGGACTTCATTGGGGGAGGAGGAGGGAAACGGGAGGTGGTGGTGGGGAGGAGGCAGAAATCTTTAATAAATTAATTAATAAAAAAGAAAATATGCACATAACATTAAACAGGGAGTTCTCAAAAAAAGACATACAAAGACTGAGAAAGGTTTTTCTGATATTCATCTTTTCAGTCATCTAGGAAATGAAGTTTAATTCTTTGACATTTCAGGATGACCAAGATAATAAAAGAGAGATAACAACAAATGCTTACGGAGCCAGAAGGCTCAGATTGGTTGACAAATAATAGGGCAGTGTAGAGGAGGTAAAATGGAGTTTTTCCATATTGGAGAACAATGCCTCCCCAGACAATACAGGCTATCAAATAAAAATTCCAGCCACAGGTGTACGTTACCTCTTTTTAAGTTTTGGTCAATGGGGTTCCATAGAATTCCTTCCTTTTCCATCCAGAATTTGATGGTAAGATTGTTGCTAAAGACTATTGCTAAAGGCAGCATACACTTTTGTTGGAGGATATGGAGAAATATCCAAGCAGGCCCTAAACTAATCTCTTCATCATCCTTACTAGTGAATTGTAACGGTGTTAGAGCCATTGCACATGAACCCAATGCAGTCGTGACTGTATGTTAAAGATCAAGGGATTAAAAATCCCAACATGTAAGGGAGAAGGGCTTATGAATTTCTACAACCACTTTGCAGATATGTCCCCCTAAGAGACTATTCTTCCTCCAGCAGATTGTTATACACTCATGCATACTAAGTGAACTCAGTGGATTTGAAAACAGAACCCATGAGTTTGAGAAGGAATAGTAGTGGGTGGCAAGGGATAGCAGAGAAATTTTAAAAGAAGGAAAGAATAGTAGATTTGATCAAATGCAGTTATGTCTACATTCTTTAAAATGGGATTTTTTAAAAAAGTCTAAAATAGTAAGAATATTTTTCTAATGATAATTTGCCTTAGCTATACCAAAATACAATAGGAATGATGTTGTCAGTGTATTCCTGCATGAAAATAAGGTTCCTTTTCCTGATAAATTGTTATCTGGGGTTATTTAAAAAAAAAACAAAAAAAAAAACAAAAAAAAAACATAAATCTTCAACACCATTGTTCTGAAAGAAAAGTAACCATAGTAACATAATTATCAAATTACACAGTTGCTTGCCCTTCTATTTTGATTCTGAAAAAGATCATTTGATCAAATCACTTGTTTTTGCATTTTTTACAACCTGGTATTCAATTAATTTTGGGCTTGTGGTGAAGGCAGATCCTCTTTTCCAAACCGTATCTATTCCAAAGTGCAAATTTAAACATCCATCCACTTTCAACTCTTTCTTCCAACTTCCCCCCACCGTTAAGCCTACCTGGTCCACTTTGATAAGCACCATCTCTGCAATGAAAGCACATAGGTGAAAATGCATCACTGTAAAATAATAACTCATGGGTCTTTAGGCGTCCCTAAGACCCTGCAATCATGCTGATTCAAGCAACAAGGTCATAAACCCATATTGGTTTCAGGAAAGTGCTTTCACAAAAGAATGATAAAGTAAAAAAATAAAGCAAGCAAAGACTGGCTTAAGGTTTTTAAATTGAGGTCCAGTCATAAGTCACAAAGTCCTGAATGGATCCTTGCAATTCATCTCTTCCAGGGGCTGATGAGGGGCCAGAGTGACCAATAAGACTTCAGTTATTCATGTAACTGGAATTTCATCTTCAGGACTATGATAGGAGAGTCTAAGTATTTTGATGAAAAGATAAATAAAACAATGGGGTTCAATACATATTTCAGCATGCCTAAACTTAAGACCTATTTAAGATTGTAGTGGGATATAGATCCCCAGCTGAATATGAAGAAGTGAGATAAAGGATGAAAATGCTCTGGTCCTTAGACAAAGGTCTATTTCTTTGGTTGCCTACACACACACGCACACACACACACAAACAGCTCTGGGTCAGAGTCAAAAGCATCTTTTTGCTCTTTGTTTATTACAAATTTCGAAGTCATAGTTGCATTAGTCCAATCACTCCCTTTCCTACAGTCACTCTGAGAAGAATACTCTATTCCTCTTTAGCTTCATTTCTGAACACTTGGCTGTGTATAGAGCATCATTCAGAAACTGTATCACTCTAAACCCCAATTTCACACCTGGATGCATTCATGCGTATTCTCCTTTCTCTCTGTGTCCCACTAATGTTTCCTCAGTTAATCATTCCCCAACTCTTCTTTGGCCACTACCTTTGCACTGTGGTGCTACAAATGCTGTACAAGATCTTCCGCAGAGGAGATGAGAGCTGAGACAGCCAAGCACAACTGTACTCAATGAAAACCATTCTCGACACTTGATGGTTTCAAGTTAAAGTACCCCCCCAAAAAAGCACGTTAAACTCCACTCTATAAAATATGGTGTTTGTACCTGTGAATCAGAAGATAAACAAGAGATAGAAAAAGATTATGATGGAGATGAAAAGCAGGAAGATGAAGGGAGGGAGATCAGGAAGAAGAGAACAGGAGAGGAAGAAGAAAAGGAGAAAGCAAAGTCATTGATGCCCTCCAGACAACTGCACAGTACTGGAAAATACAGGGAGATGATTGATTTTAAAAATGGTAGTTTATGGACAATTGGATAGAGACAGATGATAGAGGACAGATAGGTGGGAGATAGATGGACAGACAGCTGGATCTGATGTAAAAAAAAAAAGACTTTAATAGAATGAAGAACAAATGTCCAGTGTTGTATAATATTTTGTTTGTGTTCTGACAAATAAAGCTTGCCTGGAGATCAGAGGCAGAGCTAGCCGCTAGTTACCCATAGAGGCCAGGCAGTGGTGGCACATACTTTTAATCCCAGCACTTGGGAGGAATAGGAAGATAAGGAGTTCAAAGTCAGTCTGGACTACACAAGATTGAACCAGTCTAAAAGAAAAACAGCCTCAGATGATAGTGACTCACACAATTGATCCCAGCTCTTGAGAGGTTCAAGTCTTTAATCCCATCAGCCAGAGGTGGGGACAGGAATATAAAGTGGGTGGAGACAAAATCTCATGCCCATTCAATCTGAGGATCTGCCAGCCCCATTTAGTCTGAGAATTCATAAAGACAGGATCTCCCCCATTTAGTCTCAGGATTTGTAGAGACAGGATGCTCCCATTTGGTCTGAGGATTAGCAGAGGTAAGAATTCTCTGGTAGCCAGCTGCTCTACTTCTCTTTTTTGACCTATCACCTTCAATATCTGACTCCAGGTTTTTATTGTTAAGACTAAATTAGATAGTGCATCGCTCCACTCTCTAAAAGCTGAAGAAAGAAAGCACTGAATAAGGAGCAGGTTATAAAAGACTTTTAAAAAATAGTTTGCTATTCATATTCAGTTAACCCATATTTACACTTCAGAAAAACTTAAAGATTGTAAGATGAAGTCAGAAACATTACTCTCAAGTGCTTAGAAGCAACTGCTGGTTCAGAGCTACAACAGGTCAAACCCCATCCCAGATCACAGCTCTACTAGAAGAACCGCATTAGAACACTGCATAAGAACAGCATCTTAGGGTTTCTCTCTGTTACGGTAAAACACCAGGCCAAAAACAATTTGAGAGGCAGGGTTTATTTCACCTACATATCCACCTCTCAGTCCAGCAAGAACCCAGGGCAGGATCTGATGCACAGACCATGGAGGAATAAATGCCGCTTACTGTCTTCCTTCCCCGGATTGTTCCACACCATTCCTATGACAACCCAGGATCACTTGTTTGCCCAGTAGTGGTTTGTCCCCATTGCCCTGGGCCCTCCCACATCACTCATTCATCAAGAAAATTCCTACAGATTTGTCTACCTGCCCATCGGAGGGAGGCATTTTCTCCAGGGAGGTTCCTCTTCACAGATAATGCATCAAGTCCACAAAAACAAACAAACCAAAAGGTGAAAAGTCAAAGGCTTTGAGAATGCTAATATATTGTTAAGAACAAGAAGTCTTTTATCTGATTTTTCTTTTCTTCTCTTTCCCATCTTACCACAATGAAAATTACTTTAAATATATTTCTTTCTAGAAGGACCCAGAAACTGTGGTGCTGGATATTCACAAACATCTCTGAGATGGAGGTTGGATAGGCTCTTACATCACCTCTACAAGCCTCTACCTTTGATCAGCCAGATTTTGGGTTGTGTAGGCCATAGGGGGAAAATAAAAGCAAAATATGTAACATCCCCTCAGAAAAGGTGGTGAGGAATAGATTCCACTGCTGCCCTCGGGCCTTATAAATGAATTACAAATCGGTAACAATAGAATACTGAAGAGGAGCCTCAAACGATAAGATCTGAGACTCCCTTGCAGACCTGCCTAGGAGACTAGAAGTACAAAGGGAAAGGAATGTGCAGGGTTATTTGCACAGGAAACATAAAAAAAAAAAAAGACCAAGAAACTAGTATAAAAATAATCACTGTTAGTAAAATATTTTTAACAAAATATTAAAAGTACCAGTTTATTGAAGGACTATTTACATGTAATTACCATTCCTTAATAATTTTAATAAGACAAATTACTCAGTTCCATATGGGAGACTCTGAGGTATGGAAAGATTAAATGAGCACCCAAAGCCTCCTAGCCATTAATCCGCACAAAGATCAAACTCAGAACAGACACAAAGTGAGTACTCATGATTTTCAACAACTGTACACTGTAAAATCTCCTACAAGTGTGTGCAAGTATATGCATTGCAGTATGTGCAGAGTTCCGTGTGTGTGAAGTGTACAATACCACATGTTTCAGCTGGTGTGTTAATGTGTGGAAGCACACTCAATTCCAGATAGTCAATGTGTAGAGGCAGGCTGAAATTGTAGCAGTCATACAGGCTGCATGATACTGTATGTGGCTGGACATAGCTGTAGGTGTGGTCCTACTCACAACTATAAATTTATGTAACATATTACAGAATTCTTTGGCAACTTTTTCATAACTTGATTGCACAGTTCTCAAGCATGAAGTCAATTGATGACAACGTAGGATTGCAGTGTCAAGAGGCTGGGCATGCATGAGGCCAACATGGCCTTATCACCTGAGGTAACTTAGACGTATCCTTTAAACTCTTGGCTCAGCTCTGTACAATCTGTAAACTAAAGGAAATATTTGCCCCATTCTCAGCAGATCTTCTGATTAAGTTACTTTACATATTTGAAGTGCTTAGACTATTCTCTGACTCACTGTAATGGCTCCGCAATTGCCAGCTATTGTTATGACTGCTGGTCCTATTGATTAGCCTTCTTGAAAACAGATTTTAGTTTCATTCCTTCTGAATTTTCATTATTTTGTTGCTTGCATTTCATTTCTATTTTCCCTAAGAAAAGAAGTTCCAGCAGGATTTGTAAACCAAATTTACATGAAGCAATAAAGGATTCAGTGTTCTCTCAGAACAAGGATGTCTTTGTTGTCAGAACAAGACCTCCTCCCATTTGGCAGACACCCAAATGGGGCTACACAGCTGATGGTGCAATGGGGTTATTCTGCCAGGTAGTTTTGTTCATTCACTCAGTAAGAGAGCAGGCGATCTTTGAAGGAGAGAGATGCGCCTCAGCAGCAACCATAGTGGTCTTCATGGCCTATGATCAGAGTCTCTTCTCAGAGTTATGATAGGAGTCATTACTGACCAACAGCAATAAAGGCCATGGAATTTTGCTTGAACAATATACATTTTCTCTTATTCATGGTCCCAGAATCCAGTCTCTCAACTTTTCTGTACAGTTCATGAAACCATGCCAAAATTATTTTCTAGTTAATTATATATTTGCTGCTCACTCTTTCTCAATAATCCAACACATCTCTAAATTTATTCTCAACATTTATCTACATATGCATTATGACAACAGGCTATCTTACCATCAGAGAAGGATTTACTCAAAACTAGTGTAAATTTACTCCAGTTTCTACACAAAACCTAGTACTAAAAGGCTATATTTTAAGCAAAGACAAGTTTTATGTTTTTTCAAAATGATAGTAATTTTTACATGAGACAATCAGATCCAGGTTCACGGGAGACTATTGTAAAATACCCATGCATATTATGGTGTATGTAAAAGCAATCAATTTGACACATTGCTCAGACTCAATCACAGATCAATCACCCTTTCCATGTAGAAGGACCAAACTGATGTCTTTGGCATGTAATGACTGTATGGGTACCCAAATAGATGTTAATAGTTTATTAATAAACACAGCCAGCATGCACATGTGCACATGCACACAGACACAAACACACACACATTAAACTACAAGATGTACACATAAAGACATATGTCTATTAATATGTATACAAACATACACATTCATGCTTAAAGCATAAATGAAGAGATAGTAGCATGCTTTCTTGCCTCAAAGAAGTTGCCAGTCATACTGCTTAGACCAACTTCATTATTCCCCCTGATTACTTCTTTCTCTTCTTCCCATCTCTTCATTATCAGTGATTTTCAAAAGATTCCAAATCAACTTCATATTAATATTGAGGGCCAAATATATTAATAAACTTAAACACATAAAATTGCTATCTTTTAGATATACATTTTTAAGATGAGCGATTTAGCATGGTTTAAGCTATTTTGTTGTTTATTTTTATTTATCAAAATTCAATTTACCCACTATAAAATGCATAGATCATGAGTCTGAGTTTAATGGATTTCACAAGTATATTTGTAATGGATTATTAAAAATGCTGCAGGATCCCTGGCAGCAGCAGGCAACAGAAACGCTGCAGGTCCCCAGGCAGTGGCAATGGGCCATGTGGCAGGCAGCAGGCCCTGAGAGCAGCCAGTCCTAGGTAGGGATGCTGCAGGAGACTGCTTATCAGATCTCTGAAGGTAGCTGGTCCCCACAGCGAGTCATGTGGTGGTGGGGCAAGAGACAAACAGATAGGCATGCCATGCAGAGTGAGGTTGGATATTTATTTAGTGGTTATGGAAGTGAGGGGAGAAGGAGAGAAGAGAAGAAACAGAGAGAGAGAGAGACAGAGAGAGAGACAGAGACAGAGAGAGAGAGACAGAGAGAGAGAGACAGAGAGAGAGAAGGGAGAGATGGAAGCTGCCTCTCTGAGAGAGAGACAAAAAAGAGAGAGAAACTAAGCTGCAAACAGGAAGGAAGACCTGCCTGCCTCAGTGGACTGGAGAGGGAGTGGGCGTGGCTTGTCTCTTAAAGAGACAGAACAATCATTACAATATTGTCTGGCAGATAAACTTCAGTCAATACACAGCACTATTTAGTCACTTTGAAAAATGTCTTCAGGGTTTTTTCTATCATTCCTGTGATTTTGCAACCACCAATATTGTTTTTAATCCTCAAAACTTAACTTTGCCTGTCAGAATTACAAATGTGTGCCGTGATAGGGATTCCTTTATCCTAAGAGTCACTCATTCAGTACATTTCTTAGATGAGTCAATCATCTACATGTCTTAGTAGTCATTCTCTGTACTGCTGAGCAATAGCCCATGAAGGGAGTAACCGTTTCCTAGGGCCCCACCAATGAACATCCACTGTTCACAGTTTGAACCCATTATGCAAAAAAAAAAAAATGATTCTGGTGATGTGCTTGAAGAAATATCCACGTAGACACCTATGATAACTTTTCTTTCAAAAGTATCTAGTGTTTGGAGTCAAATTTATAAGAAACTCTTGGCCAAAGCAGGTAACCAGTTTTTCAAAGCAGTGCTGTATTCGTACCAGCATTATATGATGGGCTCAAGTCTCGTCTCTGTGCATCTCAGCCAACTTTGATTGTTGTCAGATTTTATACTTTCACTTCTTTTAGAGGCACTGAAGTGGTGTCTAATTGCATTTCCCTCATGAATAATTATACTGGGCATTATTCTTGTGTGTAGTGAGCATTTCTATTTCTTCCAATAGCCAAGTTTCATAGAAGAACCAATTCATCTCTGCCCAGTCCTTCCAGGAAAAAGAGCATGACTAATCCCACACATGAGCTGAAATAATCAGAAGATCTACAGAGCCAGAGAATCACGTGAAATTCACACAGGACAGTCAGACTGGAATGCAAAGCCTTTCAATTATGCATTTAGTCCCCTTTTCTGGGGTTCAGCTGTTTTCCTATGTATTCCCCACAAGTCTTCCTTTTCCTGTTCAAACGGAATCAATTAGCTCCTGCTATTTTCAATTTTAAGAGTCTAAATTTGGCACTTAAGTAATGCCAAAATTGTTTGACTATCAAATTTTAAGAATTTTGCATGTGTCAGGAGTTATAGGGAGGATGTGTTCCTGAATGCTCATCTCTACTAATTAGACAACTCTTCCTTTATTTAAAGGAATTGAATGCACATCTATAAACACCACACACACACACTTATACACACACTGAGTAGCATCTTAATGATTTTTGAGAAAACAGTCAAAAATAGCATTATAAATTTTGGAAGGAAATGTTAGCATTATATAAAGACAGAAATGGGATAAAACATTTGGCTGAGTTCAGGAAATCCTGCTGATGAGGAGTGGGGAGAGAAAATAGGAGCCAGACGGGTCAAGGACATCACAAGAGAACCCACAGAATCAACTAATCTGGGCACATAGGAGCTCACAGAGACTTAAAAAAAAAAAAAAAAAAAAAGAGCCTACGTGGGACTGACCTAGGACCTCTGCATATTTATTACAGTTGTATAGCTTGGTCTTCTTGTGGGATTCCTAAAAGCAGGAGCAGGGGCTGTCTCTGACTCCTTTACTGGCTTTAGTGCCCTACTCCTCATACCGGATTGCCTTGCCCACCCTTAATACAAGGCAAAGTGCTTAGTCTTAGTACAACTTAACAGGCCGGTCCTTTTCTGAATAGAAAGGGAGAGTGAATGGGGGGAGCAGAGAGGAAGTGGGGGGACTGGGAGGAAAGGAGGAAGAGGAAGCTGAGGTAGAAATGTAAAAGAAAGAAATGGGATAAAAATGAACTTGTAGTTTTCATCAAGGATGCGATGGGACACAAAAGTAGTGGGACACATTGGGAACATGAAGCAGGTCAGAGAAAGTGGGAAGAAGTAAGAGAGGGCAAGGAGGAATGAATAGAGCCAAATGCACTTTTGAAAGCATCTTTTAAGATGAGTATAAGTTTGTAAATATTTTGAAGCTCGCAGTTTCGCGGTACTCAAACTTTATTTTCAAAATGAACTTACTTTTAAGTCCCATATTCATTCACAAATAAAGTCAGTTTTATGTCTTACTTACCTATCTGTTTACTCTTTCCTAACCTTCCCTCTCTGATTGCATTAAATAAGATTTCCAGCACAGTGATGAGTAGGACTTGAAAGCATGCAGCAGCACTCTCAATCTTAGGGAAGAATAGCACAGCTTCTCCGCATAAGTAAGACATTCTTTTCTAGATTGTTAAGACTCATCCCTTGTTAAGACTCATCCCTCATTTCTATTTCCTCGGAGCTTGGCTTTGTAGTTTTCAGTGAAGGGTTACGGGAATTTATAAAATGTACTTCCTTACATTTACTTATCTGAAAATATGGTTTTCCAAGACTGCCAAGTTGACTCAGCAGGTAAAGGTATGAGCCACAGGAGCTGGAGTTCAATCCCAGGAACCTGTGTAAAATTCAATGAGAGAACTGATTCCACAGATTTGTCTCTGACCTCCACACCCAAGTCATGCACACCCACCTCTCTCTCTCTCTCTCTCTCACACACACACACAATTATTACTACTAATAATAAATGTTTTATAAAGCAACACAGTTTTTCTTTCCTCGGCTATTGATATGAGGAATGTCAATCATTGATTTTAAAACCAGGAATCAGAGTTGTATGGCTGGAAAAATTCTATGAGGTCATAATATGCATTTTGTTATACACAGTAATGCATTCAGTAGATTAGTAGATTAGTATTATTTTTTTAAAAAACTTTCACATTCATATTTGTAAGAGACACTGAACTATGGCATTTCTTTCTTGGAACACCTTGTTGGCTTGGATACAGAGGAAATGCTAGCCTTATGGGAGTCAGCAGTCAGACTAGTTATTTCCGTGTCATTTTGACCATTACCTGGCAGGACATCTGGTGGGAAGGACAGTTTAGGTCTGCTCTCCGTCCAGCTTTCCATTCATCTTATTGCAGGGAGTGGTAGAGGTCAGTGTGAGGAGAATTTGTGACACAGGCCATAATCCACAGTGGCAAACAAGGAAATAGAGAGCACAACTAGTCCCAGAACTGTTATAACCCTCAAAGACCCACAGGTGGTGACCTTCTTCGCACCAGCCAGCCCCACCTTCTAGAGGCTCCAAGTGCCTCCAAATAACAGGACAAGCAGGTGATGGCAAATCAAAATCATGAACCTATGAAGGATGTTTCATATTTAAATGTTGATAGTCACCTTGACTAAGATTTTAATAATTTTATTGCTCACAGAAACTAGTTCAACTTTTATGGATTTTTCTCTTTCTTACAGTTTTTCTGATCTCCGTAAGGATTTCATGTTTTTATTGTCCTCTTATTAATTTGGATTGAATTCCCCTGCCTCCCTTTCCTCCCTAGTTTCCAAAGGTAAAACTTTAAATTGCAGTTTTAGATATACTCCTTCCTAAACAAGGAGAGCAGTTGCTCGAACATTCCCTCTCAGTACTGTTCCCACTGGATCCTGAAGACTTGGGTAGACTGGTTTCACTTAGTTCCAAATATTCGTTAGTTCACTGAGAAAAATTCCTCTTTTTACCAAATTTATTTAGGAATATCCTCGTCCAGGATTTGGGGATTTTGTTCATTTATTTTCTTCCTATTCATATCTAGCTTTGTGTTTCTAGAGTCTGTGAATACATTCTGTATGATTTTGTATCTTTTACATTTGTTTAAGAATGTTTTCTGGCTCAAAATAGAGTTATACAAGGTCAATGTCTCAAACAAGCTTGAGAAAAATAGGTATTTTATTAGTTAAGTAGCAATCGGATCCCATTGATTGATGTTTCCATTTAATTTAACTCTGGCCTTTGTGATTGTCTGCCCTGGGCTTTGCCTAATACAAAGAGGGATTCTAAGTCTACAGCTGAAACAGTGGATTCATTAGCTTCTCTAAGAACTCCTATCATTTTTCCTCTGTATCTTGATGATCTCTCATCAGGCAAGTTTCTATGTCTTTGGTAAGAATTGTCTTTTATGAGTATGCAAAGTGTATATACTTAATTATTTCCCTTTCTCTGTTATCTACTCTTGGTATGGAAAGTCCTTCTGTATATGTGTTGCTATTATTGGTTAATGAATAAAGAAGCTGCTTTCAGTTAATGGCTTAACAGAATATAGCCAGACTGAAAGAGAGAGAGAGAGAGAGAGAGAGAGAGAGAGAGAGAGAGAGAGAGACAGAGAGAGAGAGAGACAGAGAGAGAGACAGAGAGACAGAGAGACAGAGAGACAGAATAGGCAGAGTCAGAGCGAAAGCATGTAGCCTCCACTGGAGACAGATGCTGGATGGAACCTTGCTGGTAAGCCATAGCCATGTGGAGATACACAGATGAATAAAAATGGGTTAATTTAAAATGTAAACGCTAGCCAATAAAAAGCTAGAGCTAATAGACCAAACAGGAATTTAATTAATACAGTTTCTCTGTGGTTGTTTTGAGTCTGAACAGCCAAAAAACAAACAAGTGGCCTCCCCCTACATGTTCTGGCCGAACCCAATATACCTGTGCTCTCTTTCTTTTATTAGGTATAGTTTTCCCTAACCATCTACATTTAATTATTTAAGCCATTATATTTATAATGGATTTCTTCTAGGTAACATATAAGTGACTTTTTTGTTTGTTTCATACACTCTGATAGCTACTTTTAAATTGATATATTTGAATTATTGATGTTTAACCTGATAATTGATATAGTTAAAGCAGAGCCATTTGAGCATATACTATCTTTATGCTGTTTTCATGTCTTCTAGCTTTTCTACTTTTAAAAAAATAATATTTGTGTTTGTTCTTTGAAATTTTCACATAAATACACAGTCTGGATCATCATCTGCCCTCTACTGTCCCTTGGAGGACTCTCCCAACCCACCTCCCTCCTACCTTTATGTCCTCTTTTCTATACTCTTTCCCCACTTACCTTTAACTCACTGGACCTACTTAGGGCTGCCCTTGTGTACATAAGTGTGGGGCCATTAAAAGGTATTGTCAATATGCAAGAGACCCCCTCTTCAATGAAAAGCAACTTTACGGCAGCCAGGAAACCTCAACTGCCAATAGTTTCTTAGCTAGTGACTGGGTCCACATGAGCCTTTCCAACATCCATGCTGGAGGCTTTAACTGGCTTGATCCCATGCAAGTCCTGTGTGGGTAACCACGGCAACTATGTAGTCATGTGTGTAGCAATGCCATATCCAGAAGAAGGCATTTTGGAGACCTTCTCCCCATTCTCCAGCTCTTGCATTCTGCCCATTCCCTATGCACGGTAGTCCCTGAGCCTTGGGATATATGGCAGAACTAGCTGTTACACACATCTACAGTTGTACATTCACAGTTGAGTACTTTCAACACTTTGTACAGTTATGACTCTCTGCATAAATTACTATCCACTGAAATAACAAGCTTATCTAACCAAAGTAGAGAGCAACACAAACATATAGACAAAACCATAGAGATTTAGAAAGTAGTTTGATAGCATGATTATTTTGAAAACATTACCAATAGGTCTCCCTATAGCCTATGATATCCTTAACCAGGAGTTTTGACTATGTTTATGGTATCAGTCAGGAATTCCTCCCATGGATGTGGTATCAAATTCAATCAAGAGAGCAGTTACCTAACCCATAAACAGACTTGCAAGTATTTCACTAGTGGGCCTGAATAAAGTACTCCTAAATCTCTATGAACCAAATAAATGTTATTTATCAAATAAGAAACACATGACTATTAGCTGATAACTCGGGCTTAGACTTTAAGAAAGTCACTGTTGGCATCTTTGATTGTACAGCAAATTTGTTAGGAAAGGAAAATTAGAAGTGAACTAGCTGTCATTAGAGTAGCCATTGGATGTCCAAGAGAACCCTAAATAGATTTTTAGTAGAGTAGAAAAGGTGATGGCAGAGCTGGGGAAGAAAGAAATGAATGAACCCCACAGCTCACACACGATGGCTACCATGGACTTCACATGCAGTTCACATGGACTGAAGCAAATAAGTACAGTAGCTACTGTCCAATCTAAGAGTCCTTACTCACCTCCAACCAGGGTACTCACATTGCAGTTTATGGATGAACTTCAGAGTGTTCTTGATTCCCCAGACAATTTTTATACATGTAGTTATATAAGAAGTACAGATTTTAATAGTTGCTGAGATGATGTGGAAAAGTTTTTTAAAAAATGGGTAAATGATCCAAGAATTTGTCCCCATTTGCATAAATCCCCACTTTTTCCAATGAGCAGATAACAGATAGGCTCTCTGAGAGATCCAGGATACCAGACCTAATGTTAGTACAGAAATGGTTTCATTTAAATTCTTTACGACCTTGCTATTTCACTATTCTCTTTATTTAGCAAAAATGTGATTGATCTTTGAATTTTTGACATAAAGTATCTATCTGGTGTATTAAATCAAACAAGGGATAAAATTCATCATTAAATACCTGCATCTCAGAGAAAATAGAATGCATTCTGAATCTCATGTATTTACCGTGGCTCCAAGAAGACTTAGGAGCTCATCTAGGGCCTGGTGCAGTAGCACTTTAAGTGACAATTCCTAGATCCCGGTATCTCCCTGCTCTCCAATTTCTGACATCTTTCAGAACTCCCTCTTCTATAATCTTTACCCAGTGGGAGGGGACTAAGAGTACAAAATCTTTTGACCCCTTGACCCAGCAAACACTAAAATCATAAACAGAATCAGACACAACAAGCTAAGCATACAGTTTCTGGGGCCAGATGAGACTGAATTCTGTGAAAGATCAGCAAACTGGAAAATCATCACCTAGGAAAGGTTAGGGGCTTCCTTAACTGTGACAGCCAAAGCCGGCTCACTAATTAGAGCATTTACTCTCCAGGACTGTGAAAAGGGGCTGCCCGCCACAGTTCTCAGACCTTTAAGCATCTCATCTGATCTGATCAGGTGCGTTAAAAAAAAAAATGAAAGCCTTCTAATTAGCACTAATTGATTCCACCTGACATAACTGTATTCCGAGTTGTCTTGGGGATACCCTGTGGGGAAGTCAGGAAGGGTTGCTTATGTAGTAGGTAGCAAAACCCGTGCAGTACTTAGGGGGAAATTACACTATTTTAACAAGCAAAGTTAGTGCACCAGACCATGGGTGGGGCTCTGACTCTGAGTTTGGTGGAAGTCTTTCCCTGAGCAAGATCCTGAGTTCCTTATAAACTACAACGTGAAGCCTGGTCCTCTTTCTAAAAGAAACTACGGAGCTTCTGAGAAACTTGGGTTGCACGGTCCTTAATTACTAGAAAATGCTGGTTCCTAGGAAAACAAGAGGCACAAGCTGTCTGTATAGCATTGGGTGTTATATGTTGCGTACCTAGAATGAAATGTTTTTAATTAATAATTTCAGTTGTTTGAAAATCAATCTAAATGTAATCCCGGTTTCTCCTTAACATACGACTGAAACCCAGCTTGCACCTCCTAATGCCCATATTCTCATGCTCACATTCTTAAAGCACTTGGCTGCAGCATGACTTCACACGAATGAATGAGTTTTCTATATTTGCCAAAGGTCGCCCTCCAGCACGACTACAAGAGAGAATAAGAATGAACAACTTCCGCACAATCATCCCAGAGAAAATCAGTCTGGAGACAGTTTCCATGCCCACCTTTAAAGAAGCTAAAGTTCAAGGGAATGCACAAACTTGATGTTAGTTTCTGTTTAAATCTATGCAGTCTTAATTTCATTCTGAGAATCCTATGTCCTAAAGCAGTGCTCTGGTCAAACGTATCCCAAAGGTCTAAGAGTTAAAGGTTAGTCCCTGACTCATGGTGCTATTCAAGGCAACTCTCAACAAAGTGACTTCTCAAGGGTAATGCTGGTCTCTTCTTTGCTTCTGCTTTTCTTTTTCTTTTTTTCCCAGCCACATGGAGAGAACATTTTCCTCCACCACACTCTGTCCCATCATTATGTACCATACTCACCAGAGAGCCAGAAGCACCCAATCTTAAAGACATAGATTTATCATAAACATAATTTTCTGCTCTGACTCTTCACTGCAATGGGACACTCCCATCTCTTAGGTGGAATCGAATGGATCTGAAGAAACGTGATCTCTAAGCACCACTCACGTAGCCACCAGAATGAGCTGTGACTGGAAGTGTCACTTCGTAACTCCAGGATCACATCTGCGTCAAGGGTGAGTGCCTTTGAGTTAACCTTGGGCCAGGTGTGCTGTCCAAAAGTTATTTCTAAACTTCCAGAACTGTGAACCTAGATAAAGGTTTTCTCTTTAAAGTAATTGCCTTGAGTATTTTTATAAAGATAGAAAGATAACTAACAGAAAGGGAACATGGAAAATAATACTTGGATACAGAAATAAATTTATTATTTAAGTTATATTATAATCATCAATAGGCACTGGCTATTAATAAAATGAAATATGGAAATAAATGGATGGAAAATGATGGAAAAGTATGTTTCTTCAAGCAGAAGTGCTGATTAACACTTTTTTCTCACATTAAGAGATTCAGAAGATCTATTTGGAAAGAAAAGGTTAAAAAGTCATTATCTATAATAATATATGTGCTGTATATATCAACAGAGGAAGAGCATCTGAAAGGAACGTTGTGTATAAACTTATGGGTGGAGATTTGTTTCCAAAGTTCAACACACTTTACTTGTAATTCTAACTTTAAGTGGGTTGCCAAATCTCTTTCTGTTCTTTAGGGGCACAAGCCACATGCAAGAAGGATGCACCACTCAAAACAGTAAAATAAAGGAGGTCATGGTTCCACAGAAGATGGGAAAGCCTGCCTCAGTTTCACAGAACAGTATAAAGGCATGTAGTGTCTAAAACTCCTCCCAGTCTTGGTCATTTCTCCTGTATCTAATAACTTTCATTCATGTCATTTACTACTCTTTCTATAAAGAAATTTGTAAACCCAGACGAACAGGGCTATGATTTTAAAAATTTACCAGGTAAGATGGCAAAGTAGGCGTCAATCTATTGCCTTCTTTCCAGGATACCCTTAAGGCAGCAAAGCAGGAAGGAAACAACCTCCTTATATAGTCATTATGTACAGAAACCTAGTGAATTCCTGCTGCAAATAGCATGAAGTAATAACTGATAGGGGGAAATTACATCATAGAGAAAGAAATAAAAGATACTCAGTAGAAGCCAACTAATGGGGCTGTAAGTGGGACTCTACACAGCATGTCTGGTACATGGCAGTTGTAAAGGTAGTCAACTGGACACACAAGGGTGGACCTGGAGCTGGCAGCCACACTTCTGATCATAGTCCATTCTGACAGCTTAGGAGGAATAAGATTAAACTGCATCCTTCTCCCACTCTGTGAGAGTGGACCCAAGATACAAAAGGACCCCACTAAAAGGAAGATTTAGAGCATAAAATGACATTTGCCTTAAATCTAAGCCCTCCCCTATCAAAAACCAATCTGGAGGAGAACCCTTTTGGTTCCATCTTTGAAAGCATAGACTTTCTTTTCCAGAAATATACATTTAGAATGGCTAGGTGTGAAAGAAAGGAACATGTTGCGGGAATCAATACAGAGTTCTATATAGATTTTCCTTAAAAGAAACAGAAGGAAACACGACAAAGCAGCTTCTGCGCCTTCCCGCAGAGCGTAATATGCTTGCAACCATCAGATAATCATGAATAGGAAGCGATCTGAGGGAGAGATAGATCAAACAGAAATAAAAAGGTACAGTTGGCAAAATTTAAAGCTGCACAATGGACAAGGAATATGGAATTAGATTCCCAGAAGCTGAATTAAGAAAGTAGAGCGCACATAAAAGAAATCACCCTAAGGCATCAAGAAGGGGATAAAAAAGTTTAGCTTCTAAAAGTGTGCATACAGAACTTAATACCACATAAATGGAACAAAAAAGCCAGAGAAGGCATCCATACAACTCAAACAGAAAGGAATGGACTGAAACAATAATCAAGGAACAATAGTCTGGCTTTCCCCACCCAGGGCCATCAAGTAGATCTTCACCTTGCAATGAATGAGCTCCTGCCCAGCTATGAGTACACCCAGCTTCCTGTGTCCTGTGGAGCATCTTCGTGGACCAGCACTGGGCCCAGCTGCAATGACACTTTCACTAGGAAAACCACCAACACTCTGGCTTCTCTGCTCATGCCTTGCTAGCCTCTTCAGACTTGGGAATCCTAGCTGTACCCAAACCTCCCTAGCCCTCTATACTTTTCCACCTCTCTCTCTCTCTCTCTCTCTCTCTCTCTCTCTCTCTCTCTCTCTCTCCCCTTTAGAGCAGGTAGGGGTATATGGAAATGCCTGGAGGGAAGAAATGAAAGGGAAACTGTTTCAATTATATTATTATCTTAAAAGGAAAAAGCAAATTAGAAAAATTTGAGCATTCAGGAGAAAGTTGGATAAAGGTAATGATTGCAAACATAAACTTGAAAATGGCCAATAAATATTCTTAAAGTGTTCAATACCTACTAGAAATAATTCTGCTAGTCTCCTATGCTACTTTTCCATACATGTAGAAGCTTTTATAACAATCGGGATAATAATTATCCTCACTTTCATAGACTACAAGGAAAAGGAAATGGGCACTCTCAAATTTTTGCAATGAGAGTATAACTTAGCACAAACTGCCTGGAGAGCAATTAGGCAGCACAGGAGAACACTTCAGAAATAGCACATACTTTGATGAAGGAGTTTTATTTCTAGCAATTTGTCCTAAGGAATCAATCACAGATGATTAGAAAGATGCATGTGCATTGCTTTTCTTTGGCAACATAATTTATAATAGTGAAAAATTGGAAACAATCTAAATAGCTGCCAATAAGAAATTGGTTTTTTTAAAAATATGGAACATATAAACTATGATGAAATTCAAGAGAGTGATTAGCAGACTTGCAAGAATACAAAATGAAATTGGGAAAAGGATTGGGAGGAAAAAGGACTCTAAGTAATATATAGAATTACCTTAATGTGTTTGAAATATATCAAAATATAACTCTAGTTTTATAGAGAGGAAATAAGTATGGACAAAAAAGCTGAAATTGGAAATAAAATTGTATTAATTTAGCACACTAAAGGAATATTGAAAAACAAAGCCAACATAAAAAGATAGTCTCCATCAGGTGCTAAAACATTATAGTCTCAGTAAAATAATACATTAATTTCTCCTCAAGAATTATCTTATGAGCCAGGAATAGAAGAAGTAGATAATATAGACAGATTCACATGTATACACTGGATACATATGCCACCATATTTCAATGAAGAAATAGTGAGTGATTTAAGATACTCCTGAGAAAATGTGTGTGGGGAGGTTGTGGGTATGAGTGGAGAGGTGTGAGCTCATGCATGCTTGAAGGCATGTGTGTGGGCAGAAGCATGACATGTGGAAGCCAGAGGTCAGCTCTGGGTGTCATTCTTCAGGATCTGTCTGGCTTGTTCTTAGAGATGGGTTCTCTTACTGGGGCCTGGAGCATGTAGTTTAGACTAACCATTCGGGTCAGTGAGGCCAGCAATTTGCCTAGCTCTACCACCTGGGTTTTCAAGTCCATACCACACCAGGCTGTTTCCATGTGTGCTGGGATCAAACTCAGGCCCCCGTGCTTATGTTACAAGTTCATTACAAATGGAGCCATTTCCCAAGCCACGAGAAAAATCTATCCAGAAAAGAAATATAGAGATCATCCTTACCTAGTATTACTTATAAAACTGAGTTTTAGGTCATTGAAGAGTTGATTACTAAATTAGATTTCTTTTTTAAATTGATTTTTATTGAGCTCTACATTTTTCTCTGCTCCCCTCCCTGCCTCTCTCCTCCCTCCTTCAACCCTCCCCCTTTCAAAATAAGTAGAGAAAGCTTTTCTGACTTAAACAGAAAATGTAAATGTTTAGTAGTCAAAATGATGAAGGAATTGATTATGTAAAATTTGGCAGAATTTATATTCATTCTTTAACAACTTTATAGAAGAGTATTTGATATACAAATAATTGTATATGCAGAACATATGAAATTTGCTCATATGTAAAAATTCTATAGATTGGGTCTTTAGAACATTTACCTAGCATAATTAAAGCTTCACACCATTCACCAGACTTTATAGACATTTTTAGATTGGTAGGGGATATTTACATTGTCCCAAATGCGAGGAGTTAGCAGAGTATAAAATAAAATGTTTAAATAATGAAAATAAATATATTTAAATATAGGTAAAGAATATGAGAATTATTCATAGACAAGAAACTTGTAAGTCAAGTAAAATGTGTACAGATTCTCGAGTTGACACTTCAGACAGCCAGTCACGTCCAAGAAATCTTAAATGATCACAGATAAAAAAATATTCTTAACAGAAGTTTCTACTCATCTTGACCAAGTAAAAAACCTGTGTTGGTACTGTCCTTCCTCGATAAACATAGTATACTCACTATTTATACAACATTCACATTGTAAAAGGATATTGTAAGTTATATATAAATGTTTTACAGTAAACAGGATAAATGTTCAGGACAAATACCATTCCAATTTAGACAAAGAATTTTATCTACACATGGGAGGAGAGAGCCATGTTCAGGAGAAAGGCTCCTGAGAATGCCAAGACTGTAGCAAAAAAGCACAAAGTACAGCAATCTGTATGTAACAACAAAAAAATTATAATTACAAAGTAAGCAGCTGGACAGTGCTGGTGTCATGAGGAATGAAGAGACAGAAGATCAAATTTATTTGCACTGCTGTAACAAAGTAAGCAGGTGCAAAATTCCACAGAAATTTTTGGAAGTATTGAACATAAAATATTTGTGATGAAACTTTCAAAATTTTTGTTATCATGTAACTTTCCTGACAATATGCTTTCATAGATGGGTAAAGAAATACTTAAATAAAACCAGACAAAGAAGTTAGCAAGTTGCCAAATATAGTCCTAAAAGTGGCACCCAAAAATTATAATATAAGGCAAGATGATGAAGTATTCAAATAAAAATAACTGAAAGAATGTATCTGTAGCAACAATCTACCAAACAAAAGATAACTTAAGACAAAGTACATTTCTAGACATAAGTGTCAATATAATGAGAAAAGATTCACAGCGTGCTTAGAGAAACGTTTGTGCAGAGTGATGTATCATCAAAACACACAACAAAAATGACAGAAGTACAAGCAGAATTGACAAACTGACCGAGGAAGAAAGATTTCAACACATTGCATTTTTCAGTATTTCATAAATCAAGCAAGCCAACTAACAGAAAAGAAAAAGTGCTACAGGAGATTAGAAAACATTAACGATTTTGTCTAACACATATATTTATGATAGTGCATCTAGAAGTTAAAGAAGACATTATCTTCAAAATCACATGAAATATTTATAGAAATATGAACAGCACCAGTAATATAAATCAAATAAACTTAGAATATTTAATAGAAGGAAAATTAATAGTGAAATAAAAGAAAAAATTACATATGTAGAATATTATGTAGTAGAATAAGATATTTTATAATATTTAATATGCAAAGCAGGCAATATATAAATTTAAAGATAATATCAAATACATAATTTATTATATTTATTACTAAACTTAAGTTGTATGATGTGATTTTTTTGTTTTTGTTTTTTTTTGTTTTTCTATTCCTTTATTTCAAGCTTTAAACCTTAATGATTTCATTACATTGATGATATCATTTGATTTTTATCAATTTTCCTTACATTTCTAATACGTTTTTACACACACACACACACACACAAACACACATATTATAGGAGCAAGCCATGATAAACAGACCACCCAAAGAAAGTTCTTCCAATCATTATCATCCTCCAGTGTTGGGCCTAGCCATGATAAGATTAATGGAGGTTTAAAGTACTAAAAATGATGTGGTTTTTTTGATGGCGCAGTACAGTTTATCTAATATTATGAAATATATTATAGGACATCAGGGAAAGCGCACTTTTGCTGTACCTGAAGTACTAGCAATAATGATTAAGTAAAATTTGCTAGCACAAATAAACAGTATTCTGAATGGAACAAACTACAAGGCTGCAATGCTGAAGGTATGGAGAAAAGCGAAGCAGCATGTCTACTTCTCTGAATTTCACATATCTCCAGACACCTGACCTGGAATGCCGCCAACACTTGCTTGGTGAAATTCTCAGATCTTAAATTTTACAATGTTGAGAAAGTCAGCAGCTAAGATGCTAATAGGAATGTCAAAGCCAGTGAATCAGAATGTATTTGACTGCTCATAGTGTTAAAACAATCACAAAGATCTATGATATGCACCTTTGGGGGGGTCAACACCATACCTAGTCACACAGCTACTCCAGACTGATCAACAACTCTAGGCTGCCAGATTCCAGAGGGCTCCTGGTGAAGATGCCTCATACTGTGTCTATGGTTTGTGACTAGAGACCTTTACAACCCTAACAGCGAAGGCGTGTCTGAAAGCCTGCACCCAACCTTCCTGTCTTTGTATGTTCTGTTGCTTAGCCCACATTGTGTCATTTGCTGGAATAGAACCTATTAGTGAGCATGACTGTAGTAGTGGTTTGCTCTTATTTCTTCCAGTGAACCACTGATCTGAAGGGCAGTCTGGCATCTGTGAATCAATGATAACCTGACAATAAATATGAAAACAATAAATATGCCTTCTCCCCGCCACCACCTCCCATTTCCCTCCCCCTCCCCCAATCAAGTCCCCCTCCCTCATCAGCCCGAAGAGCAGTCAGGGTTCCCTGCCCTTTGGGAAGTCCAAGAACCTCCCGCCGTCTTCCAGGTCTAGTAAGGTGAGCATCCAAACAGCCTAGGCTTCCACAAAGCCAGTACGTGCAGTAGGATCAAAACCCAGTGCCATTGTTCTTGACTTCTCAGCAGTCTTCATTGTCTGCTATGTTCAGCGAGTTCGGTTTTATCCCATGCGAAAAAAAAAAATATGAAAACCTATATGAAGTAAATTCTTAGAGTTTATAACTTAGGTAAACTAACTCAGAAAGAAACAAATAACCCGAATAATTATACAACTACATAGAGTTTTGAAGGCCCACTAAGAAAAATATTAAGTCAAATAGTTTTGTGAGTATATTTTCCAAAACATCAAAGGAAAGATGAATTCAGAAGCTACTAAAGTAAGAACATTCCCTATTACTTTACATCATCTGGATATGGGATGTGGCAGACAGATGTTGCGTTTCCAAATCCAGAGAGTAATAGGTTGAGCTCCCAGAGTAACTTACCTGCATGCATAGTTTCTTCATCAACTCTGTAGCGAATACTTATTTAGTACTTCTCTATTCCAGACATTTCTGCATACTATGTATATTTCTGGGAATGTTGCAGATAATTCCCTTAGTTGTGAAGTTGGAGAAGGAATGTCATGAATGGAATCCAGGCAGTGGCCACAGATGGGATGGCCACGGAAAACTCAGGAACACTGCACTAGAGGCAGGAAAATGATGCAGCAAGAGTAGGCATAACCACCAAGGAGAACAGTAAAAGAACATTAGGAGGGTAGGTTTGCAAGGTTTTGTCTTTCATTTTTTTCTCAGTAAAGTGAATATTTATTAGAGGTTCTTAAACTTGTGGATATCGTGACCTGTGCTGTCTCATAAAAGGGATTGTCCCAGAAGTGAGGATTTTGGCATTGTTAGGGGAATGAGGATAGTGACAAAGAAATTGGTAATCTAGACAGATGATGGCAGGTATGTGGAGCAGGTGGTAGCAGAGAAACCTGCAAACGGGTGTCAGTTCTGAATAGATTGTCCCAGGAAGGCTAACTCATTTTGCAGAGGACTCACGTTTATAGGAATTACCATAAAGAGTGTTTACTGACTTCACAGTCCTTACGATGAGCACATGGAGTTGGTTTTAAGAAACACGACAGTGAGTAGAGCAGTTTAGGCAAAGTGGTCTGATTGGTTTAAGATGCTTATAGAATATCCAAGTGGAAACTGAGATAGTTTTTAGATGCAGAAATCTTGGTCAGAGGTCAGAGGTCGGGGCATAAAGAGAAACCAGCTACTTTAATCCTGATAGAAAAAAAAAATAAGAAAACCAAGTGAACACAAGGGTACAGTACAGGTAAACAGTGTAATAATTAACTTTAAAATTTGTCTTCCTTTTTTTATTGCATTCTCACATAGATACACAGAAAAATGAAATGAACGTGTAATGAGTTATATATAATGAGATTGAAGGTAGATATTGTTTCAAATTTATTAAAATTGCTATGATTTACTGTCAGTTTATATCTAGAAAACAAAATTATTCACACCTTTGAATAATTCATTACATCTCTCAGAAGAGATTTGTATTATGTAGAACAATGACATGGACAATAGCCTCAATTAAGTATTGTATATAGTAGTACAAATCCACAAATATCAAAAATAATGGAGTAGTTAAGAAAATTAATGGTATCTCTTCACTAGAACTAAAAAAAAAAGGTGATTACAAATGCTGCGCCACGTAAAGGAAAGCAAGCTGAGAAGAAAATTATCAAAAACTTGATAAAAATAGAAATTATTTTCCTGATTATTACCACTACATAGAAATAAGCACTGGGGGCTAAGAAAGAAATCGGTGTTGATTGGAAGTGGCAGAGCCCCACTCACGGGAAGTACGAGGACAACCTCAAGCTCATGTTCCCATTTACAATGCATACAGCTGAGACAGTCACGTTATTTGTCAAAATTAAAATCTAGTTTTGGTTTAGAAACTGCCATACTCAAGCTCTTGATGAAGTTGAGGGGTAACAAGGTGAGACTCGGTTATACCTCAAGACACGGCAGCACAACAGTCAAGGAGTACAGGGAGGAATTATTCCTCTGTCAGTCTAAAGCAGTGATTCTGAACCTGTGGGTCGCAAACCCTTTGAGGAATCAAATGACCCTTTCACAGGGTTGCTTAAGACCACCCTGAATATCAGATATTTACATTACAATTCATAACAATAACACAATTACAGCTATGAAGTCACAACAAAAATAATTTTAGTGTGGGGAGGGGTCACCACAACTGTATTACACTGTATTAAAGGGTTGCAGCATTAGAAAGGTTGAGAACCTCTGGTCTAGAGGTTGTAGTCCAGCCTTGCAATTCGACCAAGTCAGTGATATTCCCACAGTGCTGAAGCCTCCAAACAATAGCATGCACCAGGAGCACCTGCCTGGGAGCCAGACGGCTGCAACTTCTCAGAGACCTGCATGGAGAAAGTGAACCAATTTCATACCTAATGTTCTCAAAGCTTTTACAGACTACAAAATGAATCTTTATTGACAGCACGCCTCTTCCTTTTACAACTGAAAATACTAACGCTAAATGTAGGGAACACATTTAAGCAAGAATACAGTAGCTCATGTATGGTTTGAAATCTGTCAGGAGAAAAATAGCTAGTTCTCATAAAATCTACATTATCAACTGTTGCTGATTGAAAAGTCACTTATGCAGTTCAGAGTGTGACTAAGAAAGAGGAACAAATAGATAATAATGAGTCCCTTTCCTACCAGCAAGGTTGCCAGAATCAATTTTTGTAGATGGGCGAGTGATCGCCCCAGTGAATTCCCCTAGAATATCTAGCACAGCTCTCTATTCCTAATACTCCTTTTCTTTCTTCCAAAGTGTCTGGGAATGAAAGACTAAAGCAATGACATGTCAAAAGCCTAAAGTGTCAAAAAGATTCATGATGGACATTCAAATATATAAAAGGTAAAGGGATTCCTGTGCTGGGAAAAAAAAAGGGTATTTAAGCATTCTGTTTCATTCTGGGATAGAAAACTGGGCTACAGTTAAAAACAATTACCAAAATTAGAGTTGGCTAGTGGCACTCCAAAGCCATCACACCCTACAATGATTTATTAGCTCTGAATGGAGACCAGCACCATGAAATTCTTGTATTTAAGGTTCAGAGTACCAGGAGATACTGGAGACCAAACGCAAGGATTATTCTCACCAACAAAACTGGGTCCTCTACTCCTTTCTTAACTGTCTCTTTATGTCATGTGGAGTGTCAAGTCATCTTGTCTCCTGAGC
Source organism: Chionomys nivalis (assembly GCF_950005125.1). Classification (NCBI taxonomy): domain Eukaryota; kingdom Metazoa; phylum Chordata; class Mammalia; order Rodentia; family Cricetidae; genus Chionomys; species Chionomys nivalis. The sequence continues at coordinate 29,409,498 of NC_080091.1, forward strand.
TCTAGGCCCTGTACCCGACAGACATCTGCCCCCTGTTTCAGAACAGCTCAAGGCAGAGCTGATAACCACCTTCTGCTCATAGCAGAGAACAGTACATTTAGAGTGACTTGTCCAGGAGCTCAAAGCCGATCAGTGGCCACAGCTGGAGTTCCAGGTGGAGTCCGGCATCCATTGTTTGACTCCGGTGTGAAGTCAGAAATTGGATGTTGTACACTGCAGTAGGCCTCGGGGAATACACTTCCAGCAGGACTGAAGTTCTGATCTGAATGTGGTCTTAATCCTATCTAACGTGGGAGGAGCTAGGGGAACCTTCCCATGGGAGCATTGCAATGACTAACACACATTGGCTCTAAAAGAGCCAGTGGAACTGCTGGAGAGTGAGCAAATCAGATCCAATGATTTCAAAGGCAAACACAGCTGTATAAGCCCATCCCTCCAACTTGTCAGATCTCATCTGTGTACCAGACACTTGCTTTAGAGCTGTGCTTACATTCATGTTGAGACTTCTGGCTTTCATTTACATTTCTCCCTTGGTTCTATAGGTGGCACGGCCTTTAAATTGCACAGAGTTGACTTAGACCCAAATTGAAGACCAGAAAATTCAAACCCCAAAGAAAAGAAAATCACATGGGCTAGTTTCTGTAGAAAACTCCCAGGGAGGTATGCAATTAAAGATCTCCTTCACAGGGCACATCCAACTGAGAGGAGAGCAGAAAAGTGGGGCAGAGGAGGGGTTCAGAGAAAGATGCTGAGTGAATCTGCATACAACAAGCAATGAAAGCAAAAGTTTCCACACATCTGCACCAGAGAGTCTAAGAGGACCTGAGGCTGGAGGTAAAGAGAAAAAGGCAATAAAAAGCAGACAGCCACAGAGGTAAACATTCAAACTGAGCTTATAAAGCAAACAGCATTAGGTGCAAAGTGCATCTCTCCCGCTGTTCTGGCTCACTCTCCCTCCGGCCTTTCTCTTGAGCTTTTTAAATTTAACTATAATTAGATATTTTTACTATATTTTCTGTAACGTAATTTTTCCACAGTTCTTTGGAACTCCTATACCCCCAACAACACCAAAATACTTTGCCGTGTTGTTTAAAGAGACAAGCACACACAGCCTCACCCCACATTCTGATCCAAAATTCAAAGAGGAGAAGAATGTGGCAGTCCAGTGAGATTCTCAGCAGTGGGTGGGAAAACGAGAATTTCCGCAGTAAAGTGTCCTGCAATAGTAATACGTGACCCATGGATATCCGGGTGGTGTGAAGGATAGTAGCCCAGGTACAACATCTCTGTACATCAGAATGCATCTCACTTATGTCAAACTTGCTCATCCTTGGACCATGTATGCTGGCTTATATCTGTATGCTGGCTTATATCTGTAATCCCAGATTTTGAAAGCTGAAGAAGAAGGATTGTCATGGCTTCAAGGCCATCCTGGGATACACAGTGAGTTCTAGGCCATCCTAGGCTACAGGATAAGATTTGTGTCAATGTTGTCCATTCCCAAGGTGAACTTGACCTAGCCAACAAAAGAGTCTCCACAAATATGTGTCTACATGCACCCAACATGAAAAATCCACTGCCCCATACTCTCACATTCAACTCACTGCAAGGTTTTGAAAGAAAGCAGAGTACCATCCATGCGCAATGGTGCCTATTCCAGCCATGTCAATAAAATTACAGCTGTTTCTTCTTGCTGGTGGAGTGTATACCCCAAGACTACAAATAAATCATGTTATTCTGTCAATGCCTTTTTCTAGTATGAAATGCAATAGCAAAACTAGGAGCTAGGCATGGATGAAGGAAGGGCTCAGAATGACCTACCACTCCCTGCTGAACTCTTGTCTATGGATGAATTGGGGGAAAGTCATTGATTTCGGTTCCATCCACCAGGTCAGATAGCTCCACTGAACATCTCCAAATCCAGGTCACAGAGATTGACCCTGGTTAAAATAAGTGAATCCCAAAACCAAACAAAAGGCCATGAATCTAGAAAAGTGACTTGAAATGAGGAGATGGTTCAGAGATAAGAGAGGGCAGAAAGGAAAGGTTTTGAGAATGTATTACATACATGTATGAAATGAAAAGTAAGAGTAATCAGAATGCATTACATACATGTATAAAATTTTTCAGAGAAAAACAACTTTAAAACACAAGTAAATTATTTTTTTTTCTTTCTTCACAATTTAACAGATTCAGAATTAGTTGCAGCCACAGTTCCTGTGGCTTCTCTTTGGTACATCAGATTTATCAGCATTGCTGTTCTTGATTTAGTTTAGTGGTATTAATTAAAATGAGGGCTGTTTAAGCAAAAATATTGCACTACCATGGTATTCCATTGGGTAACCAAGAAGGTCATTAGTTGATGAGTAAGTAGGTAGTGTAAACTATGAGAATACACTGAGCAAGAGGGACAAGAGGCATTCTAAACTATAAAATGGAATGATGAAAGATTTCCTCATGTTACTCACAATAGTGTACAGTATTATTACTAGAACTTTCCATTCAATATTTCCAAACTGTGATTAATCTTGGAAAATGAAACCACAGTTAAGATGGAATTACTATATTTGTTAGTTCCTCCATAGTCCCTTCTTTTTATTTTTTTCATCATTTTATGCACATGGTACTCTTACATTCACCAAGACACATGCATATATACATAGTTATATCACTATATGTCTTTTCTTTAAATTGTTTTTATTGAGCTATATATTTTATCTGCTCATCTCCCTTACTCTCCCCTCCCATTCTACCCTCTTGCATTATCCCCATGTTCCCAATTTACTCAGGAGATCTTGTCTTTTTCTACTTCCCATGTAGATTAGATTCATGTGTGTCTCTATTAGGGTCTCGTTGTTGTCTAGATTCTCTGGGATTGTGAATTGTAGGCTGGTTTTTCTTTGCTTTATGTCTAAAAGCCACTTATGAGTGAGTACATATTATATTTGTCTACCTAACTCAATATGATGTTTTATTTGCCCACAAATTTCAAGATGCCATTATTCTTTCTATTGTGTAGTACTCCATTGTGCAAATGTGCAACATTTTTCTTATCCATTCTTTGGTCGAGAGGCATTTAGGTCTATGGCCATACCACTCTGTGCCCAATCTTGTCTGATCAGAAGCTAAACAGGGTAAGGCCTGGATAGTACTTGGATGGGAGACCATAGTCGCTTCTTTATCACCAACTTCACTTAAATATTTACTCACAAATGTTTATTTTTTTGTCAAAATTGATTGGCCATATTTTCTTGGGTTTATTTCTTGCTTCACTATTCTGTTCTATTGTTCTTGTCTGCCATTGTGCCAGGATCATGTTGTTAAGCTATGGTAGTTATTTATTGTCATTGCAAATAAAATGTTTAGGTTTCCCTACATAGGACCCTACCATCTGCAAATGGGTATTTTCTTTACTTCATTTCCAGTTTGAATGAACCCATTTTTTATCAGTTGTTCTTGCTGGCACTTTCAATATTCTATCAAGTTGAATTGAAAGAGGGTGACCATCCTTACCTTGTACAAGATCTTAGAGAAAAAGCTTTAGTTCATCCACATCAGTTATGCTAACTGTGGGCTTTCCACAAATGACTTTTATTTCACTGAAGAAGTATTTCTATATTTTTTTGAAATAAAAAATCTACATTTTAACAATTTTTGATGGATGTCAATCTTTATTATATTCTTTATTCTGTATCTGTTGAGATGATCATATGATTTGTTTCTTTTTCATATATAAAAATCAATAAGTAAATCTCTTGGATAAACTTACTTGTTCAAGGGTACATTCTTCTTAATGAGCTACTGGCTCCAGTTCGTGCTTCCCTGAAGGCATCTGACATGCCTGTCTACCAAAGATCGTGGGCACTGATGCTAGCTTCATAAAAATTTTCGCTTTTTTAGGAATTTAAAGATTCATATACATTTCTGTGATCATTTGTTAAAATTTAGTTCATGAAGCTATCTGGTCCAAGATTTTCCCTTGTTAAAAGGATCCTATTAGTGTTTTTGTTTCCTTCTTTCTTACCAGTCTCTTAGTGTTGTCTGTTTCTGACTGATTTGTTCTCAAGAAGGTTTTATGCTCCTTAAGAACTTATTCATTTCAAATTTATTGGCATACAATTTCATAATAGTCCTTTTTGGTCCTTCATGTTTATGAGACATCTGACTTAATGCATGCTTTTATATTTATGAGTGTAGGGGAAATTTTCAGATTTAAGTAGTTATCTAGGATGCTAAAAGTCGAGTGAACTTCTCCTCAAACTTTGATAGACTTTCACCAATGTGGGTTTCCTTGTATCCCCAAGGAAGGTCTTACCAAGTTTCTAGCCCATGGTCGGTACACCATGAACAGCTTTGGGATGAACCAACAATCCAGCCAGTAAGAGATTAAATATGCTTAACATTGGTCTTTTGAATTACCTGTAAGACACTCAACAATAAGGAGTTTCTTGGACAAATGACTTGGGGATTATCCTTAGAGCACCATTGTTTACACATACACACACACACACACAAAGCTTACAAACAGGATTAGATGATTATATGTCTCTAAGACTTCTACTAGTAATTCAGCAAGGCTAACAGCTAAAGTGCTGCATTGTCTTAATTCATTGTTGTAATTTGAAACAGAGGTAGTAGTTGCAAGTGGTACATTCTGAGGGAGTTATTGTTGTCTTAATATTAGGACATGGACATGGAGATAAGTCACGGAACTTGCCTTCGCTAAAGCACTTAGAAATTCTAAGCATCTTCCTAGTGTGTTTCAAAGCCTCTGTTATTTGACTAACCTCTATATTAGTATAGTATACTGCTCTATGCAGTAAAGACCTGATGTGCTCCTAAATTGACCCCAGCTCCATGAATAGCTCAGTACCCAGCCAACCAAAGATAGAATAGCATTTGTGTTTGGCAGGTCCTTGTCTGAAAGCTTTGATTTGCTTTCTAATTAACAGAAATTAAATCTATACATAGAATATAAAAGTCATATGGTACATATATGTTATATGATGCATTCATGTGTACATAAACATGTATATCTATGTATATGCTTTAGGCATGCATTCATATCTTTACATATACACAGCAAAAACAACAACAGCAGATTGGCCAAAATAGTACTCCCTATCTGTTCTTGTTTGACGATTAGCCAGTTTTTAGGAGTTCTTTTGTTTGTTTGTTTTTTGAGACAGCGTTTCTCTGTGTTGCTTTGGAACCAGTCTAGGAACTTGCTCTATAGTCCAGGCTGGCCTCGAACTCACAGAGATCTGCCTACCTCTGCCTCCCTAGTGCTGGGATTAAAGGCGTGTATCACCACCACCTAGCAAGCCAATCTTTTGACACTAGCAGAAATCCTACTGTAATCTTTAAGGGGATTGAAAACAGTGAATCTCTCATATGCAAAGGCTGTGTTAATTTCTGTCTATACATGGAACCAAACACTTCTAATATTCAGTGAATAGTGAGAGCACAGAAGTGTACTACAAAAGTGTTAGAAGTTTGCCCAATTCAAAAATTAAGCTATATAAGACTGCTACAAGTATTTACAGTATCTCTCTCTTTTCCTTGGTCATGCAAAGGAAGTATCTTTATTTTAAAGGATTCAATCTCGAATTCAACATATAAATAGTTCTCCACTACAGCTGATGTTGACCCTAAACAACAAAATGAAAAACATCAGGACTGAGAGAACTGGAGGAAGGAGTCTAAGAAGAAATTCAGGGAAGAGAAAAAAGACCGAAGTTGGGGGAAAGGAAAAATGAAGGTATCAAGAAGAACTTGCATTTTTCAATCTCAATAAAATACCAAGAAATAAAAGAATGGTGATACCATCGAGAATAAAAGATTTTAAACAAAGTAATGTGTCTTTTTTATTTGAATGCAACTCAAAATGATGCCGGTTCACAAGAAACCGAGGGGCAAAGTTGGTGTATTTTTATCTTTAAGATGTACTTAGATTCTTTCAATTAATTGACATGAATGATAGCTGTGGAGAGCTAATGAGCTGCAGATGTCCTGCTCTAGAATGGCAAGCAGGAAAACATGGCTTATCAGTTTTACCCAAAAAAAAAAAAAAAAAAAAAAAAAAAAGTAGGAGTTTATCTCCCTGGCTTTTCTCATAAACTCTGCTGTCTTTGTGAAATATCTCTGGCTCCATCTTCAGAGAAGTAATGTGTGTGCAGCCTTGAGAACAAGGCAGATCTGAGATGGCAACGGCCTATTTATCAGAGCACTCAGCATCCGGCCTTCCTCTTCAGGGCAGGCCAGAGCCTAGACGGTCTCATTCTCGGAGAGACTTTATTTCCCAACCATAGCTTTAAATGTCATAATAATTCTTATAAGCTGATAATATATTTGTATCTAAGATAAACGCATAAGTTCTCTGGAAAGAGCTTCTATAGTGAGGGATGCTGTTGAACACTGTACATTCTGCCAGAGATTGCTGGAATGCATTAGAAATAGTGAAAAACAGAAAAGAGGGCTATGATGGCTGAATAGAAGGCTTAAGTATCTTAAGGTGGCATTAATCATTTTTGAAGGCCAAATCTGAAGTATAGGAGTCCACTCCAATTCAGAACTACAAAACCAACATTCTCCCTGTACCCTGCATGAGACATTAGGTCCTGAGAATGCACTAGCCTGCTAAATGGCTGCTCCAGTCCAGAAAACAAGAAGCCCCTAGGAAGATCAGGTTGGCTCATATAGGAGTTTTGACTGTCAATCAGTATTCTGAACAGATGTCACTTCTGAGAGACTCTGACTGACATCATGACAGGTTGCTGTATCCAGTCAATCCTGTAAATTGCATGGGCTTCTCTTTCCAGGCTTCTCAGATTTTGAAACAAGGAGTAGGTTACTGTTCAAGGTCAAAGAACCAAAGGAAATGCAAGTCTTGATTTTCTCTTCCTTTCATGAGGCCCATGTTGAAACAGATTTAAAACGTTATGCTCACAATTATGGGGATAGCATGGCTCTTTGTAGTACCTCGTATAACAGCGCAGGAAACTTTTATAGAATGTCTTTAAAAAGCCACTCCACGGTGATTCAGCAGCCACTCACAAGCAAGAATGAAAGTGCCTGATGCCTTATTATTTCCAATAACCAAAATTTAAATCTAACTGAATCGATACCTGTATTGTTTAGGTTTTTCTATAAAAAAAAAAAAAAATAATTGAAGCTCCCTAAGTGTTTAGCAATGGTTCTGGAAATGTAATGGGCCAAGTTCAGAGTTAGCAGGCTGTTAATTGAGCTCTTGATAAGGATTCAAATACAAAATGAATCAGTTGCTTCTGGAGATCAGCCCCCACATACAACCCTACTTACCGGTAGGCAGGGAGGGAAAGCTAACAGCCTATCTCTCTCTGTCATCTTATCTTTCCATTTATGTGGGAAATCTTTTAAGGGATAGTCAGGAGCTCTCTGAGAGAGCACAGGAGATTAGCTCTGCTTTTAATTCTTCAGCTGGATCATTATTTCTGAGAATGTCACCACCGTAAAATGCCAATCACTGAACATAAGAAGAAAGAATTACTCACAAGTTTAGGTCACTTTTAGTTGGGATTGTTTTCCCTCTAATGCTGCCTTGACAATACTCTCATTCTGCTTTAGAAAACATCTCTCCAGCCACAGAGGCTGCAGCACATGCCTGCCGCTGTCTGCTGAGAGGGGAAATTTAAATTCTCGCAGGTCGCTGCCTTCGTCTGCTCCTTGGACAATGAGGCTACTTGGGAATTCTCATAGCATCTTGGGGAGAAATAAGACATGTCTCCAAATTTAGAAAATAAATTTAGTTTATTGCCTAAATAAGTCTGATCACAGCCACTCACATCTCCAGAGAAAAGACAAACCCGGTGTCAAGCCAACCTTTTTGAATTAAGATGACAGAGCAAATGCCATGCCTCTCTGGTGAAGCCACCACTCCCGTCTGATTTCTCGGTCTTTCCCCAGGATAAACAATAATGATGCCTGACAATTTAAAACCACAACTGTGGTCAGGAAGTAAGAATCAATTAGATTTCATGGTGGCATACTTCAGATTTCATGGGGCTTAGTTTTCTTGAACTAATGTAACCTTCCTTTGCAGTTCGATTTTCAGCAAAATTATCATCCGTTGACAAAACACAACAAATAAGATTAAATTTCACAAGGCCCTACTGGCATATGAAGAGTTACAGGCTGCCAGGAGAAGGAGAATTGTCTTCCCCAGGGACGGACCCTTTGATAGGTTACTCAATCCCAAATTGTCAGCCCTTAACACATGCAGGTAAGAACAATATTACATAGACTCAGCGGGATATGTGTGTGTGTTTGTGTGTTTTATAGTTTTGTATATATGTATATGTATCAAAAATAATTATAGATTATGTCATGAATTTGAGAGGGAGTGGGAAAACATGGGAATAGTCAGAAGTAGAGGGAGCCAAAATGATGTAAATAGAGAACTGTGGCATACAATTATTTTAAAAGTGAATTTAAAAATTATCCTTCTCTGCCCGATTTTCCTCACAGTCTACAAACAGGTTCCATTGTAACCACATCTTTCTTTGAAAATGCCATAGCCTTCCTTGGATGGTAAGACTCTCCCTGCTCTTCTCAACCCACTCGGTCTGTGTCTTTCATGTGGAAGAGCCAAGTGATAGCTCAGGATAGCACTTCTGGTATGCTTTCCCTGGAAGCATTCTGCAAAGCTAATGCTTCCTCATCTCACAGATGTGATTGCAACTCCCACATCAGGATGCCCTGCTGGGATAGAAACAGAATGGAGCAAGAAACATGAAGGTTGGGGGTGAGGTGAGCTTATTCCAGGAAAGCAAAAAATACATTTAGTTTATAGAGTAGCCAATCTTACTGTTGGGTTCTTTAAAGATTTGCTTTGTTTCATTTTCAGTTATGTATAATTATATATATGAGGGTATATGCACAGGTATCTGTAGCGCCCAGAAGCATTGGACCTCTCTGGAGTTATAGTTACAAGTGGTTATGAACTACCCAACATGTGTACTGGGATTTGAACTCTTGTCCTTTACATCAATCTATACTCTTAGTGCTGAGTTGGCTCTCCATTCTATTGCTGTAGTAGTTCTGTTTTGTCCATAACTAGATTACAATGTCCTTGAAATTGATTGCTGTATATATAGTTCCATGAGCATTCTAAACTGGTATGCGATGTTAGCTGGCATTTTAATTCAATTTATTTCTCCCAAGAGATACTGTGATTTTTTGAATTTTCTTCAAAGGTTGTTCCAATACAGTGGTTTCTGGTATTAAAAATTCTCTCTTCTTGGAAATCACTCCAGGTGTCTATGTTATTTTGCAAGGAACTAACTTAATCTCAGTATCTGGGGTAAAGTTACCAACAAGATGCCAGATCTTAAAAGGGTGATATTTCCTACTTTATGTAAATTCTCATTCAACCATCACAACAGACACAGAATACAAAGAAAGCAGTATCCCGAGTTATTTTGAAGGTCTGATCCATTTGTCTTCAATGTAAGTAGAAGTCAATTCCATTCTAACTATAAATAGGCTAGAAATTGTCACTGTTTTGGGAAACCAGGGAACTAGTAAGTACTGCCCTGGTCTGGATTATAAAAAAATATAGGTCATTAGCCCACTGCAAATGGTAAACCACTGCCTATGATAATGTCTTATATTCCAAAAGGGGCTCAGGCCTCTGCTCCAGTGTCCTTGAAGACTTAGGCTGTCCAAAATTCCTCCATAAATGACCCAGATCACACAGATGAGTACTGAATCACCTCCAGTGGGATGGGGGGATGTTGACTTGTTTTACCAATATAGAAAATATGCCTATAAAAAAAATCCAGGATTCTTTTCAAACCACATCTTTGTAGTCATCATTGTTGATGGGAATGTTTTAAAAAGCCTAGGAGCTTGCTGTTAGTAGTCTTGGACTTTGAAATTCCTAACTTAGAAAAACATTTTGCCTTACATATACCAGAATTACAAGATATGACAACAAGGGTGCTCACCTAAAGGCCCCAGCTTGGCTCTAGAGTTAAGAGAGTCAGCCTAATTTCATAGGATAATATCTTTAATAATATTCTGAAGATTGTTGACCTGAGCCTAGTAACCCTAGCCAGTACATAGGAATGACCCAATGACCTTATTAAGTTCCTTAGTCAATCTTCCAGATGGACCTTCAGAAACTGCTAAGAAGCAAGTGTATTCAGTGTTATAAAAACCCTTTGCATTTCACATTTGAGAAGTCCGCAACCATACTCTGAGGATGGTCTATACATATTTATGCTCCCACTCCCTCTCCTCCTCCCATTCCCTCAATACATCCTCCCACCCAACCCCCATGCAATCCTCAGAGAGGGTAAGTCACATTGTTTTGTGGAAGGTCCAAGGCCTTCCCTACTTCATCTAAGCTGAGAAAAGTATCCATTTAAAGAGAATAGGTTCCCAAAAAGCCAATGCATGCAGTAGGATAAATCCTGGTGCCACTTCCAGTGGCCCCTCAGTCTGCCCCAGCCATGCAACTGTCAACCACATTCAGAGGGACTAGTTTGGTCCTATGCTTGTTTCTTCCCAGTCCAACTGTAGTTGGTGAGCTCCCATTAGCTCAGGAAGACTGTTTCAGTGGGTGAACCCATCATGGTCTTGATGTCTTTTCTCATATTCTCATTCCTCCCACTCTTCAACTGGACTTTGGGAGCTCAGTCCAGTGTTCTGATGCAGGTCATATCTTGTAATTAAGCTAGAGCCCTGACAATTTGGTGAAGAGAAAAATATTGGATCATCTTTAGTTACCTTGATATAATTCTCAGTGTAAGTAGTTGTTACAGGTTAGATGCTTAACTACACTCAGAGATTTCTAAACAATCACATAACAAAGCCCTAACACCTGGTATCTGAGCTGTGACCTCATTAGGAAGCAGGGTCAATGCAGATGTAATTAATTAAGATGAGGACCCACTGGACCTCATAAAGATGTATTTTTCCTAAGTAGAATCAGGGATGGGGAATCCCTACAAGAAGAATGAAACTCGAACTTTTCATTTCAGTGCTAGGCAAAGTGCAAAGCCACGTTATTCTGACGTGTGTGGCGTGCTTAGAGAACATACAATGTCCCTCCCTGAGCAGGGGTTCTGACTCATTCTTTCGTGGTGGCTCTGGACCTAATCTCCTATTTATTTATGTGATTTAAAAGATGAAAGCATTTTTCCATTAAAAACATATTTGCGACATTCCGCCATTAGACCGAAAACTTTAAATACAGGCAAATAAATTCTCAGTGCAAATCTCACACAGGTATCTTACATCATTATAACATGAGATATTGATGATTCACAAAGATAAGTGAGTTGCCTAGGGTCTCTTGAGCAAATATCAAAACTTCTTTGCTCAGTTTTCCATTCTCTCCCCTGTAAGTCTCGCAGCTGTCTTAACATTTGTATATTAAAGTCTTGACACCATTTCTGTATAGAAAAGGCATCCAATAAAACAGAGATCAGTAAAATCAGAGGGTGACAGAATAGAAAGGCTCCCAATGGGTAAGAGGACAGCCAGCAACAGTTGCAACTTTCAGCAGTATTGTTTAGGGCACTTTAGCATGTGACAGTGGAATTTGGACAGGACAGGTAAAAGAGGTATGGCAGAATCTGCAGCAGCAAGGCTTCCAAGACAGCATCTTCCCCCACCAGCCAGATGTGCGAGTGCATCATGGGTAAAGTGAAAAGCATAGTAGTCCAAGGTACCCAAGCCTTCCAGAATCTTAAGTCTTCCGCACCTCAGTTCCTCCAGCATGAAATGAGCTACAACCTAGGATTTTTTAAGAGGCTCCAGCGACGTATAGACACTTAAATTGGTGGTGAAGGCCCACATCCTCCCTTTCAGAGGTCTTCATAGAGACCATCCAAGACAGATGTCCCTGCTTCTCCAGAGTTCTTCCATGGAAGCCTGCCTATAGGACAAGACCTTAGGAAAGCCCCAGGTCCTACAAGGCGATCGCTCAACAACTGACCTTGCAAGACTGCATGCAGCAAATGCCAGCAATTCCTATGCTAGATCATCCCTCAATGAAAAAGACTTGAGAACTTCTCCATCATAAACCCAATCTTTGGCTGGCTCATGTATATTATCCAGAAATCTTAAGGATCCAACTCCCTGAACACCTGGGCTCATTGGAATATGTTGTCTCGGCTTCATTAAGCTCAGCCACAGGCTATACTTACATGGTTCTGTTTCCTGCCTGTTGTTTCAAATGACCTAACAGTTGCCTTAAGATGTGATTTGTTCCATAACCGAAATGTACAAAGGAAGCATGACTTATTACTATGCATATAAATTACTCCCAGTTCAATTTCCTGCCGGCAGCCTCTGTTGTAATAGTAAAATGTGCTGAAAACTATTATACTTTTTTTTTCTACTTCATAGTCTAAAGCTAGTTGGGAGGAAGGGTAGCATGTGCTGGCTTCAGGAGCCTTGAGAATGACATCCAGCAGGTAGAAACAGACCCCGAAGCCTTGATAATAAAGAAACAATAACCATTTAGCTCCCAAGGAGAATAACAATATAATTAGTTGTACTTAAATCCAACCAACTTGTAATGGACTTAAATTCAACTAAAACCATGAATGCCTTTGAACAGTAGAAAATGATGAATTCTTTTACATCCCTGGATCTCAGAGCGTCTAGACAGCTTATCCATAAAAGTGTCCAAGCATTGATTGCCTTTGCACTACTGACTTATACATCAGAACTCAATATTCTGAAGAACTCTTCCTTTTAAACGATATTTTCAGTGCCTGTGTAGGACTGCCCTATTTATATATTCAGTTACATTTTTATGAAACCTGTTTTCCTAGCACAGAGACATAAACTTTTGAGGCAGAAAGATACTTTTTGAGTAAAATGGCAAGAAATAGCATGAATCAAAATCGTGTTGAATGTTTGAGGTCTTTTATGTATGCACTTCAAAAAGCATTTTTCTTCAAGGCTATATTTAAGTTTGTCAGCAGGGAGACTCTCATAATACTAGGTATCATTGGGTTTTTCTGGTCAACAACTCCAGTGGTACCAAAATTTATGTACTGAGTCACATCCCCATGTGATCAGCTGCTCCAAACAGCCTTTCTCCAAGGCAGTGGACCCTTCTTGGCTGTCATATTTAGACTATCTCCCCAGGGAATAAGCTTCTTTTCCAGTATATTGGATTTTCCCTTCTGAGTCACAGTGTCCAAAACTGACTCAAAGAGGTGACTCTATGGATCAACACCTGGTTTCCCTTTCCACCTTCACTTGGTTACACATTGCAAATCCTTTCACACAAGAGGGTTAGATCTTACTGTCTCTTTTATCTGCTCGCTAGTCCATAAGCAAGTACAAGGCCTTCCATTATTCATATTTACCTTCCTTACTACTTTTTCTTCCTTTTCCTTCATCTTGATTCTCAGCATGTGGAGTGGTTTCTATACTTGATGGATTTTACTGTTTTTCCCTTTATTCTAAAATTCAAATTGTTATAAATTTACAGATATGATAGAGCCTAAAAGATACCTCCTCATTTTTTTACTTGCCAGATAAAGCTAAATGTTTTTACAAGGTACCTAGTATCTGGAGGCATGGGGGTGTCCACAGAGTGGGAGCTCTTGATGTGAGGCCCCAATATGAGCTCAGCTTTGAAGTTATCTATACCATTGATGGAGACATTTGCATAAAGACTTGAATCAGCATTCATCTCAGTGACCCCCTAGAACAAGTCATGAAATGATACAAGCAAAATTCAGTCTTGCATATCATAAAATATCTGAATTCTCTGCATACTATGCAAATGGAAACACTCAAAATTATGCACACCAAAGGAATAGTTACATGTGTGAAGTTCTATGTGTGTATCAAACATAGCATTCTATAGTATGATGGGTAGACAGTAAATTAATTCTACAGGGTGTGGTACATGGAATGAGTTAAAAATTAGAATTAGAGGTATGTAAACAATACATTTATGGAGTACCCATATATGAAAATCTCAAAAACACAAATGTTAAATGCACTTCATATAAATATCACATTAATCTAGTTCCTAAATTTGACTTTAAAATAATGTTCTTGTAAAATGAGTTAAGGTCATAAAATGATGGCCAAGAGATAAGCTTAAAGCTTATAATTTCATATGTTCTATCTTCCTCCAAGAACACCTTACAAACACAATGCATATTCTCTGACCAGAACTCCTAATCAAGTCATGTAATTAAGATTTAAACTTATATTTCTACACCATTGTTTACAAGTCTGGAGACTGAGACCAGTGATTAATGTTTTCAGTTAATGGCTTGGAGGACAGAGACATCTGTCAACTTTTAACAACAGCTTTCTAAAATAAAATGCTTTACCTGGGGACAATAACTAATGAATGCCAGCATTCATTCTTGTACCTTTCTCCACCCTGAACTATGTAGCTGCCTATGGGTATATGACATTAAGTCAGCTCTGCCTCTCTCCAAAAAAGAAAAAAAATAACCCTCCAGAAAAAAGATATAACTCTGATTATAAATTGACATTTAACTATTATTTTGTCTATTTCCAACAAATTAATTCATCAAATAAAACTCAATTATTCAATACCAAGGATCCCCCTAATAAATTCACCAAGTATCTAAAACTATGTATGCATACACACAGCATTCTGCAAGATGTCATGAAGCTCTGGAAAATGTCGTGCTTACAAACATGAGTTATCTGCTCTCCAAAATATACAATATAATCCTTGGTAATTAATTAATTAATTAATGTAGATTTCATTGCCTCATCAATGAAAGAGAGGGTAATATCAAATACCAGGCTTTTGAAAGGACTAAATCAAGCACTAAGTGTCTCAGAGAGAGAGTGAGACAGAGACAGAGAGAGAACCTGTGCACAGTGATTATTATCTGTTGTCTTTGGGTCCTCTGTGAAGAGATATAATGGGTCTTAGGCCATGTGTAGTATAATCTATGCCCAGTCTCTTCTCCACCTGCCTCTTCTCTCCTTCTGTAGACATCTCCACACTCATTGCATTCCTTTCCTGGGACCTCTAATCACAAGCTAGGCCACACTTGACACAAATGTCCTGTCCTGCACACCATCTGCCTTCCAAAGGAGTATGGGCACACTCCTGAGAAAAAAGTTCCATTTTTACATATAAATTATTGTGAAGCCATGGATTCAACTAGTCCCCAGTCACAGCAAAGTGCTACCATGACCATTGTTTTCTCCTTGCCATGCATTCACAAATAGACATGCACACTGAAATTCCATAAACATTTCTAAAAACCTGCAACCCCAAGAAGCTTTCAGAAACCTATTGAGCACAAGACTCTAGGACATCAGCCACTTACATTCAGTAAGATGTCATAGGGTTCAGCAGTTTGTATTCTTATCAAGGACACCAAATAATTCTCATGTTAGAAATCTTTGATAAACTTTGATATATATATATATATATATATATATATATATATATATATTCATGATACCTGCTCAATCTCTATAATGTCATTTGTATCTATGTTTTCAAGGATGATCACTTGATATTGAATAGCAAATTGGTCAATTGGTGTGTTCTTCCCTGAAAAGACTATTTCTCCTGCTCTCAGTATTTCTTATTTGTCTGCAGATCTTTGTCCACAGTTCAGTTCTCAAGGACTTTGCCACACCTACTTTGTCAAATCTATTGCTACCATACTTGTTCAGATCCTGTTTAGACAGTCATGCTGGTGAGACTTCATGAGTTTGGAGCTTCTGACATTATTAGGCTACACAATCTCCCAGCAACTCCCTGATCCCCTGGCTCTTATGATCTTTCCACTCTCTCTTTCACCTGAGCCTTCAGCACCAGAGCATTTTAGATGTATGCCTTCTGACTTCACTCTTCAACTCTGTGTTTTGGTTGGTTGTGGTTTCCTATAAAGGTCTCCATCTATTTCAAAGAGAAGTTTCCTTGATAAGGGGTTAGGACTACATTTATCTGTGGGTGTAAGGATAGATGTTTGAAATGTAGTTCGGGTTGGGCTGGTTTAGTGATCCTGGTAATTCTGAAAGTATCTGTACTGTTCTAACAATAATGTGAATGTTGCACTGTATCATATAAGTCTGAGCAGGTGATTGAATTCACAAAACATTCTTCTTTGTTTATTCTAGGCTACCTTCCTTTAGGGCTGAAGAACATGACTGTATCTTGGAAAGTTTGGATTCTTTCAGTCCTCTCTACTATCACTGGGCTGCTTCATAAAAGGTCTGTGTACATGACATATGCCCATCCTAGTTATCTTTACCTTCCAATCCCTACTCATCTTACATGATTCAGTAAGGCATTATCCTACTTTCAAATTAGCTACCCCTTTTCAGCATTCCCAGAGGACACTGAAATTCCCATCATGGCATACTGGTGTGTCAAGTTTTCTCCTTACCCACTAACCTATGTGCAGGGAAATTGGATTATAGTTATGTGTTGGCTGAACTGGCACAGAATACGCAGTCAGTCGACCCTGAATGAAGGAATGAGAAAAAATAACAAATAACTCAAGGTTCACAACTTCAAGACATGGCTCTGACAATGACACTCAATTTTCTGTCATTCTCTGGATGTCTTACATCCCTCAGAGGTCACATCCCTGAGGTCACACATACAATTCAGTCAGAGATAACTTTCTGAGAATATCTCCTGATCTATGTGCAGCTGCTTGGGCACCAGATCCACGGAAGAAATCACCTTTGAGGCAACAGAGCTCTAAACTTTTACAGACTTCAATTCAGTGTTGGGAACATCCAAAAATATTGGAAGAGAATCTGTGGAAGCAGTTCTCATCACTATTAATGGAATGCAAACAAAACATCACTGAAGCCACATTTTTGTTGTCTAGGTACATGTAGAAAACATCCATTTTGTGGTTAAGTGACTTTCTTACAATGATCTTTTGTAACTAATATCTGTAGGAGAGCAAAAATAAGAGGATTTGGGGAAGATATGCTTGCCAGGTGAAGACCTGTGGTCAATATAGACCATCAGTGTGGAAGAATAGTGGACTTCTCAGTTACACGAGTTTCTAGAAAGTCTTCATTCCTTGATCCACCGTGCCCAAGCATTTTTATGTGTAAGCAAGATGCAGATTATAAGTGAGGATGGGCAGAGGTGGAGGATTTTGAAAGATCTCTAAGACTCTTTTCTAGTCTCATATTCAATAATATGCTGCTTGCCCTCTGAACGGAATCACACTGAGCCATTGTGAGTGAACAAACTGAACCAATACATGTTCATTTTTGTGTTGTTGCATTGTATGCCCTGGTTTAGAAAGTGATGGTCTGAAATGTGGCAAGGACACTAATTGTGGACACTTCCAAAGTCTCCCAGATTTCACAATTGCAGACACTTGGAATTATAGTATGTATTTTTTTTGTGTCAAGTCCCTTGGAAATTAGCAGCCCTGTGAATGCATGTCAATGCCTTACAAAACTTAATCCTTAATTTTGAGTGTGACACCCTGGGACAAAACTTAGCCTACTTTGAACACAGTTTTTAAAACATCAGTGAGCAAACTAAAATTAAGAAGAAAAAGCAATGTCTCATGTTACTATACTGTAAATATCCACATATTACAACTTGTACTTGAAGACGAAAATGTTTGATGGCTTTCTTAGCATGATTATGAGAAGGCAAACAATAAAAAGCATCGTATAAAAAGCTACCTCATTTCATAAAGAAGTTATTTTCTTGTAATGACTACTGACAAAATTAACTAATGTCTCAGCTCATGCATTAAAAAATAATGTGCTTCTCACCACTCTCCTCTATAACCAGGATAAGACTCTCCATGTGGCTTTCCCTGCAGGGAGATAATTTACTGGCTGAAAGATGTGCGCGGCTCTATTTTTCTTATTTTCCTAATAATTAAATTTTTTTATTCTTTCACAAAAAAATCAATGGTACTTCATATTACATTTAATTTTTAAAAGAACAAAAAGGCAAACCCTTTTACTGCCAGTTTCCCAGTACAGCAGTTCTCAATATTTTCTTCAGTCTTTTTTTAGCAACTCATCGCCAAAGTCAAAGAGAGTAATAAATGGCTCAACAGCAATCTGTTCCTTACAGACCCTGAGTAGGATGGTAGAGGCAAGAGCGAGAAAGCAAGATTTGAGACTGTTTCTTACCACACTCTAGAGCAGGGCGAGCTATCAAATTTATTCTAAAGTAGGAAAAATTGACAGCTCTATTCCACATCAAAAGCCTTCAGGGAAACTGATTAAATGACAAGAAATACTTCCTGCTTTGTTCTATAGGAACCAATGTACTGTGAGCTTTTTATCATAACTATGAAATTATTCTAAAGACAGGCATATTGAGAGTGAGGAGAGCTGGCTTTCACCCATTAATTGATAATTACTCCAAGGCTGAATTCTAGGTTCTTGGATCTTTCTAGGATCTTTCCAGTTTGCTGGTGTTACTTCTGCAGTTCTGAGATGAAGCAATTAAAAAATGCCCCAGAAGAAGAAGAGAAGGAGCAGTCTACAAAGAAAGCAAAGACCCATACAACAGGTGGTTGCTGGAAACATGAGTTCAGAGCAAACAGTCCCCAAGGGTTGGGTCAGCTGCTACAAAGGCATCTCAGAGACCTCCTGCACGTCATTCTGGAGCTCTCTTCAAATACAGAGTGAGCTTGGACTGGCTTATAGCCCAAGAGGGTGGCCAGAATCATGTAAGATGTCTATCATATCGAAAGGGAGGATGGGAGGTAGGGAGGGGGGAAGGAGGAAGGAAAAAGAAACAAAATAGTAGGGGAGGGGAGGGGAGGGGAGGGGAGGGGAGGGGAGGGGAGGGGAGGGGAGGGGAGGAGAGGAGAGGAGAGGAGAGGAGAGGAGAGGAGAGGAGAGGAGAGGAGAGGGAAAATAATCAGACACTACTGTGGTCTTCTAGAGAGCATAGAACCAGGGGTCATGAACCCTCACAGGGTTAATTTAAAAAGAAGACAGAACTATCCCACAGTTCTAAACACTAATCAGTTACTGAAACAGGTTTTACAATTGTGGAGCCCTTCTTCTCCGAGTGGGAAGTCCCTCCTTCTCTGAAGTCGGGAGCAATTACTCACTACACAGCCATAATTCTGTTCCAGGACTGTGTCAGGTTTCACATATGAAAAGTCCATTTTATCAGGCCTCCTGCCAGATTATGCTTCTCAAACATTAAAAGAAAGAAGATTGAAATGTGGAATGCTTTGAAGAAGGAAGAGCCGGCAGTGAACAGCAAAAGATGAGATTCCTGGCGTAGGACCCATGGAATAAGAACACTTTTACGTGACTTCTTTTTAAACTAAAAATAATACTTTTTTCTCTCCTTTTTTCAATAAAAGAAATAAATATTCATAAATAATTAGGAAGTCTAGGAACTCCAAAATAGACAGATGTTCACATTTGTATCACTTTGAACAATAGCAGATATATTTTATTACTTATTCTTTGTGAACCCTTATCTTTTAAAGAAGTGTGTGCATATGTGCATCTGTGTGGGCTCACAAAAGTGGAGGCAAGAGGTTCCTTCTAGGAGAAAGAGATGGATGGAGACAAGGTTTGAAAGAAAAAAATTAAGTTGGAGAGAATTCTTAGCAAGAAGTTGGCATGCCTCTGACAGTGGCCGGTCTCTGGCTGTGTCTGTTGTCATTTCATGATAAATTAACTCCTGCACCACTTCCAGTATCTGCTTCTCTTCAGCAGAAGATATTCCACACACCTTACACACTGATAAACCTCTTAACTGAGTTCAAGTGGAAGGAACTTATCCACCATGGAAAGCACAGTTGCAGAGAGAAGATGGGAAAGGCAGTAGGAAAGAATCAAGGATAAACCAGAAGACCATTTGGAGAGAAAGTCTCCAAAGTCCGTTGATTTGGGGGAAAGTACCTAGGTTCCTTTCTCTCTTCAAGAAGTTGTTCAACACAGATTTCTAAAGATCGAAATAGGAGGGTGCCATTGGAATTGTATAAAATCTAGGGAGAAAATAGTTTCAAGATATCCTACACATTCTCAGATTTTTCAGTATTGCCTCTTGCATCCGATTCCAAAAAGTCCAGTAAGTCCAACTGAGTTTGCTTTTCAGAGCTTCAGAGGTTTGTACCTTCTAAATAATTTCTCCACCACTGAGCCACATCCCAGTCCCCCAACCCCCCAAAAAAACTGTTTCACCATAAGATATTGCAAATCTTGGCTATAAGTTAAGAGAATTCATTGTCTTCTCTAAATGGCATTTCCTACTGGCAAGTGAGATAGCCATAGCCCACTTACACTATGCTGAAATAAGTCTGTAAAGCAAGGTCACTAGAAACTAAGTTCAATGACTGGCACACCGTTGGAAACTTACAAACATGACTTCCCATCCTCCTTATCAGCACAGAATGTACAGGGCTGATCTAGCACCCAGCTGCCTCCCACCATGCTCTCATCACCGTTTCTCACATTATGGATTCTTGTTGTATAGTTTCTAGGTTTGCGTCGTTCTCCCTTGAGAGCAGATGTGCAATGTCAGGTGGCAATGTCATATGATCTGCTTTACAGCAATGACACTTCAGAGAGAGACAGTTTACACAGAACATAGCATATCTTTCCTTTCACTTTCATATTTCGTACTTCTATGGCGATACACAGACAAGATGCAACAAGTTGAGGGGGATCTTACGGTCAGAGGAAACTCCTGCTGCGTTACCTGTGAAGGAGTATTCGGATTTGTGCTGACAAACCAGAAACAGAGGTGCTGTAGGGGACTCCACTATTGTAATCTACAAGGAGTTGATTCCACAAAATTCACTGTTTATTATTTCCTTTGCAGTCACGATAGCTGTGTCCTTTAAGAGTGCACTGTGGATTTGCAGGAAGACTCTGAAAGTCACTTTCTAACCTGCAGGTCCAAAGAGTTACAGTCAATTTCTAAGTGTTGTAAGAGCCAGAAAGATTTGAAATTGGATGTTCCTGCCCAGAAATCCATGGGAGTTCTCTGAAGGAACTTGAATTGTCTGAACCGTTGCCTGCCTGTGACAGGAATTGCAAATGAGGTCAAACAAATAGCATATCATGTTCTCTTTCGGCCACATTTTCTCTGATTTTTGCATGACCTCAAAATGAACAAGACAGGCCAAGGTATAAATCTTACATAGAAGAAATGGCATTGGATTCTCAAGAACAGATTGCACAAACCTAGAATGTAAATGATTTCAAAATGAGGATTTATTAGATTGCCTCACATAGTTAAAGGCTGGATTGTCCCATAAAGGCAGTCTGCAGGCTGGGGAGCTGAGAAATAGCAGATGTTCTGTTTAAGAACTGAGAGTCTCAGAAGAAAAGGAACTGATAATGCAACCAGCCCTGGTCCATGTGCAAGACTAGGTCTGGTTTCCATGGGTAATGACAACAGAAGTGTCTCTACAGTTTACATGTGATGTTTCGTCCACGTTTTGCTCCATCTTATTGGATAGCCCCAATAAAACAATTAACTGACATGCTAATTGTGCGTCTTTCCCACACAATTAGCTGACATGCATCACTGCTCCTGAAAACAGCATCAGGTATGCTTTACTGGTCACATGATCATTCTTTTTCTCCCCAGAGCTCCAGTTTCTTAAGATGACCATCCAGTTTCCCAGTTCCCGAGTCTGCAGCCTGCTTTATGGAACAACCCAGCCTTTAGTCATAGGAGACAAACAGAAAGAAAGGATGGGAAGTCATGTTTGTGAGTTTCCAACCGTGAGCCAATCATTGAACTTAGTCCCCGGTATCTTTGACCTAGAGACTTAAAAAAAAATCACAGAATAAGGCAGCTATGGCCATCTTATTTTCCTAGGAAGAAGTGATTATTTTAGAAAAGACAACAAATTTGTCTAAGGTGACACCCCAGATTCACATTATCCAATCAACTTAGTAACCAAGGTTACCTATCCATCTCTGTTTTAGCTGTATTATCCCCTAGATTACGCACTGGACCACTGCAGAACATATTTATTCTCAGTATAAAACAGTACTCAGAGATGGTAGAGTATGGGCCATATTACTGAAGTGGGTACCAAGACCATCATGGATGCATGAAAACAGAGGTAAACTTAGTGGAGTATAGGTGACACACAATAACCTCACAGCTCCTGAGGCAATCTTTCACATGTAAGTGCTTACATAATTCTAAAGACAGCACCGTGAAGGAGGGGTCCTCAATGAAGAAAATTTCAACCAGGTGGCAATAAAGAACCATAGAGTTGGAAGGAACTTTCACATATTCTGATCCTAATGCATCACTCAAGTCACATTGCCACACATATAGGATCATTTGGGACCTAAATAATTACTGTTATATATTACTAAAGCACGGGACAGCTTCTAGGAAATGCATGGTTAGGTAACTCATTATAAAAACCTAGTAACGTATACTAACACAAATCTGTGACTTAGCCTACTATCTATGTAGGCTAGATGATACAGACACTATCAGATGGGCAGTCTGCTGTTGCCTAAAACACCAATATGCAACCCACCATTGAACTTCCACCCCATTGTAGTAAGGAATCATGTATTAGAAAGACATGGTCAATGTTTGAGGTTTAAGTAAGACATTGACTCCCCCAGTGCCTTGATCATGGAACTTAGGGCCAGAAGGGACATCTTGACATGTATTTGCCTAGCCTTCAAAAATGCATCTCCCACTGGGAAAAAACAAAAAATGTCCCCTAAGATTCTACATTCTTCTCATACCAAATGCCATCTTATTATGGAGACTCAGAATGCACAGTGCATCACGAAACAGAGCTACAGAAGGCATGTAACCAACCCGGTTACCCAGGTATCAATGAAAAGATGACAGAAGTGTCATGGTCTCCTTTCCTGTTTGCCTGAAATACCCTGATAAAAGCACCTTAAAGAAGGAAGGATTTAGCTCCCAGATTTAGGTACAGTTCACCAAGACAGAGAAGTCATGACGGTGGGAACTGGGAGCAGCTGATTGCATCACATCCACAGTAAGAAGCAGAGGAAGAATGTACACTGGTGCTCAGCTTGCTTCCTCCATCTTAAATAGTGAAGGACCCTAGGCCTAAAGAACAGTTCTATCCACAGTAAATATTGGCCTTCCCACAACAGTGAATCAAAATAATACCCAGCAGACATACCCAGAAGCCAACTGAGTCTAGATTCTAGAATCCGGGTGATTCTAGATTCCAACACAGTAACTCAATATCTTCGAATTACTAAAACGTGATCTAACTCTTTCTTGTCTGTAAGTTCCGTACATTGCAGATAGTTCTTTGTGTAGAGTCCGCTGCACTTTCTAAAGCACACACCAAGTCTATCCAAAGAAAATAAGAGAAGTTTTCCTTCTATTCCCTACTGAAATACTGTTTAAATTACCAACAGTTAAAGAGTTTTTAAAATAGCTCCACACCTCCCACACTGGGGAAGATAAAACAGGCCTGTGAATCTCCTCCAACCTGGTGTTCCTAGAATCATTGCTCCACTGGGAAGGCTTAGAAAGCCCCCAACATTGGCTCTGGTCCCCAAAACTTTTCTCTGCTTTCCATGGGCATTCTGTCTTCCAAAAACAGGAGCAGATGAAGGAAAGTGGGGAAAGGCAGAACCCAAGATAGTGCCCTGTGACACAGGCTTCCATCCTGCCTTACAGACTGTTACCAAAACCCACCGCCTGTCATCATGGCTCTTGGAGGAAGGCAATGGCTATCTCTTACTGTGTGCATTGTTTGCCTAGTACCGACTGTCTATGAATCATGGCGTGTGTCCAGTTCTTTGTCCTGGTTCTTATACCGCGCAACGAATATATCATCCCATTAGCCACAGTTTAAAGCCCATTCCACTATCATCATCTGTTTAGGGCTTAATAGTGTTTACTGAGACTTTCCCAGAGTTCTTTGTGACATGTAGCCGGAGTCAGCCTAGCAACAGTAGCTAACAGACTGAGTTTAACCGTGCCAGTGCAGAAATCACTGGCTTATAGTATCCTTGGACATCAGGGGGTGTGCTCTGAAAAATCAAAAGGGTCTAAGAAAAGAAAATAAATGGTTAGCTACCAACATGGACAAAAGAAATAACAAGCGGCATACTGAGAGCCCCAACCTTCTTAGCAGCCTTTGGCAAGAGGGAGGGAGAGAGAAGGTGGTGTGGCCATTTGTCAGATCACGCCGTGGGAGTTGATGTCAGGAAAGATGCTTTAGCACTTGGTAATGGCCTCCCACGAGGATTTAGTATGACTCAAAGATGCCTACACAGAGCTTCTGAGTGTAGCCAACACGCTCAACCTAGCCACTTCAGTGATCATGGAAAGCAACCTCTGCTGAATGCCTGTCTATTCCCACCTCCTCACCCAGGCCTTTCAGCCACCCAGAGCTGGCCACTCCCCAGCTGCCTTCAGCAAACACATTTTTACATGAGGTTCCTAGAATATTTGCTTTCACTTAAGTAGGAACTTAAACTGGTTGCACTTTTTACCCAACAGTTGTTTTCTGCTCTCTGGTAACCTCACTATAGGCAGAATGGAAGGACACATTCCCCACGGGTGGTAATTACAAAAGGAGACTGTGTCTGGAAACAAGGGCTGCACTGTACCCTATGTATGTAAATGCTGGAAAAGTGTGTTCCCCAAAGCATCTGCCTGTCTGGATGCGCACAGTAGGACTCTTTTAGCAAACCACTTTCCATGAACCTTTCCAGGTTACTCATGCTATAATTCAGTTATTTTCTGCTCTGCTCTTTTTCCGGCCCAGTTTTAAGGAAAATATCACATCTTGAAAGTCGAGGGAAGTATAGTTCTCACTGGGTCAAGACAATGTTTAGTTTTCAAAGTCTTCCTGGGAAAAAAGGGCTTCTGAGAGCAGTTTCTGTGTACTAGCTATACTGGCTCAACCTAACTTCCTACTGTCTTTCAAACGCTTAACACCTCCCATACCCCCACCTTCACGTCCCAGACAGAGGAACATTCCCGAGAGGAGGCTAACACATGGTTCCTGAGTCATTGGAATCACCATCAAGCTAAAGAAGATGGCTTTCATCACCCTGGCTGTGCCTTCTGGATCCCTGTCTGGTTCCTTTGTTAAGTTTCTTGATATTTAGTTATCGTTAAAGTTGAACCTACAGCAATCACTATTAAATCTCTGAGTGAACTCGGGTTCCACCTCTGGCTTCTGTTTCAGTTCCTAGGTGAAGCACAGAGTTGTTCCACCTTCCCCACCCATGCCCATCCTTCTCTCTCATTTCGCGTCACCCGGAGTACTGGAAGTGCAATTCTCTTTTCTTGCTGTTACAGGCTGTACCTACTTCTCCCACACCCAGAACTCCTGTTTGGTCTGACAGAGCTCTAATACTGAGATGTCAAAAACAGTCCTGACTTTGGGGAGGTGGGTGGAAAATTCAGAGAGGAAAATTCGTTGCATCTCTTTCTTGAGTCCAAGCTGGAGCAAACAGCAGGGAACAGGACGAGTCCACACTGCCACCTAGAGGCGATACTCCCTAAACACAGTCTACTAGGTAAAAATGGACAGGTCTGTTATCCTCGGGCCTGCTTGTTCTAGAGAGAAGCTTCAACCCAGGGACTCTGGTCTGGAGATTGGCCAGGAGTAAACTTAAGATTCTGGACTGCCGTGAAGAGAAGAAACAGAAACTTGTATGTGAAATTCATGTACAGGAGAGGTAAAGACAGAGGTGAGAACTCTTCAGGGGGTCTGCAAAGGGTTCCTTGCACGTGCATGTGTAAGTACTCACAAAAATTAAGGGATAGGGAATCATACTCTGGAGCCTGGCTTGGCTGCAAGTAAACAGAGACAATTAAAATTATCTACGACTTTATATTCTTCTGCAGTGTTTGAAAGTGCCGCAATCGAGGCCTCCCATAAAGTACAGGCATAGAATGCTCTGTGTGATGAATGAAGCCACTTAGCTGCCTTACACCCGAGAAGCTCACCATACATCAGGGAGCTGATCCCCCATACACAACAGGGTTTGGAGTTTCCTTTGGCTTCCTTCAGACGTATTGGTTTAGAAGTGCAAAGGGGAGGCATTCAACAGTGCATCCTACTCCGATGCCCTACCCCCACTCCCATCACCCCCACACTGCGTCAGTTTTCTGTGGCTCAGTCCAATCAACAACATTAGCTTTGTCTGTGAATCAGCACTTTGAGCTTTATTGAAGGGACGGTGGGTCCCTGATCCATTTGGTGACCCGATCAGGTGGAATCATCTGTAGGCCCCTCACTCCTATGCCAGGGGTTATTGTGACTATTGCCAGATAATTCAGTAAGGGATGTTGCTGGTAACAACTATTCATGGTCTCTCCTGTGGCCTGTGGAGTCTTAAATGAATCACACAGGGCAGCCAGCTTTCAAAGGCTGAATATTCAGAGACAGAGAAACAGAGGTAGATACAGATGGACAGACAGACAAAAAAGGGAAATACTGCACACGCGTGGGCACATTTGTAAACACACACACATGCACATGCACACACATAGTGGGGGGCCAGGCTGACACAATATGAAGGCAGACAGAGAGGACAAGAAGACATATGAGATGAAACCCAAACCCTCATGACCCCACCTCAGAGTGCATTTCTTGGTCTCAGGCCCATTCAGACGCAAAGGGAAATCAGTTCTTAGTCTTGAGGAGCAAAAGGAACATTTCTGGAAGAACATATGGCCCCAGAATATTGCCTTAGTCACTTTAGGAGAGCACCATTTTCATAGCCTGCCCTGATGGATCGGTTCCCATTATAAGTGCTAAGTGGATTTTGGTAGTATCCACTGGAAAGAGTATAGAAAAAGTAGTTTGCTCTGCTAAGGAGAACAAATGAAAAATAATGACTATTTTGTACAGAAAAAAGTCTATAGTTCTGTTTCAGTGCTTTTCTCTGAAACCATCCATGCTCATTGTCTGTTAGCCGATTCTACACTGTACTTAATTCATGCTGAATCTTGCATTCAGCTTCCTTCCCTCAGTTGCTCTATATCTAAGTCCTTCCCTCTGATTTCTAATATCCTATGAAAATAGACGCAGTGAGCTGTCTGAAAGATTTCTGGGGGAAATAAAAAAACTAGTTTCCAGATTATGTGAGACTCGGGCACCTTAAAATCCCTTGAATATACCAAATCTCCATATATGTGTGTTCAAAGCCAATCCCGGCCTTGATTACCCTCAATTATTTTCTCTGGTTCGCAGGGACAGTAGAGATTTTAGTGCAACTAATTCCTTTGTAACCCAAGCAGCACTGTAAGGACTGAACGTCAATTTCATCCAGCCCTCTGCTTCCTCTACCTCGAACTTTGCAACAATCAGTCAGTAAGCACCAAGCTAAGGAAAACTTAAATTGTTTTCCATCTTCTTTTCCATTGGTGTCACATGGTACAAAACTAAAGTAAGTCATGGAAATAAACAGCGACTTTATCTTCTGCCCTTGAGCCCTGACCACCCGCAGAAATCTTTGTTAATAAGCGTGTTATGAAGCTGTGCTCTTCTCTCTAGGCTTGCCTCTTGGTCATTGTTTTCCCAGGACATCATCCATGCCCTTTCCTGTGAGCTTCTGGAGAGCATCTATACTTCTTTCTGTGTCTGCTTGGCATTGCATTGGATTGACAATGTTGTCACTTAGTCCCATATGCTGGGCACATTTGTTGGCTGTCATTGCCTAGCTGCAGAGTCACATAGGACAACTTTTCTGTGTGGGGGTGGCAGGGGTTTGAGTGGCAGTATCTTTTTAGTTTATTAGTGTGACTTCAGGGAGCACAGAGGCAAGAGGCAGATCTGGAAAAGCGTGTTGCTTTGCTCATGCTGCAGAATGTGGCCATGTTCCTGCAGCTAGCTGTGCTAGAC
Source organism: Chionomys nivalis (assembly GCF_950005125.1). NCBI lineage: Eukaryota > Metazoa > Chordata > Mammalia > Rodentia > Cricetidae > Chionomys > Chionomys nivalis. The sequence goes on from NC_080091.1 coordinate 29,437,328, forward strand.
AGAAAGAAGGGATGCCATGGTTGCTGGTGGAAACTCCACTCTGGCTTGCAAGGTTGTGAAAAACCTAGCAGAGATTCCTGGCTCTTGGCAAGGCAGACGGTTTCGTCTTAAATACATGCTAAGTGTCTGAGGAGCTGTCACTCTTTTGGTGATCAATTTGGCAAAGAAGTCTTTTGACATGAACTAGTTCAGTCTTCATGGGCATGTGTTTTGAGTGTCATAACAGTCTTCAGTTTACATAAGGCCCGCAGCCTCCAAGGAATCTAAACAACTACTTCCCACAGGTAAAGCGTGAGGGTTGAGCAATAAGTTTGTCTCTGACTCTTCTATGCTTCCCAGGACTCTTCAGTTAGCTGGAGCTTTCAGATGTATCTGGGAATGAACTGAGTTATGATCCTTCAATACAGGTGAGTAGCCTTGGTCTGAACTATGAGCCTTTGATGCAAATGAGTGACCTTGGCAAGTCGAACCCAAGAAGAACACGGTGATCTCTTGGTTTGTTACATAAAAAAACAATTGCATTTGCTTGTAAAAACTGCTAGAGGATTTGAGATGGACGTGAAGGGCCTGGATAAATGGCTGCCATAGCAATAGCCATAGCATAGCATCCTCACCTCTAGGAACTGCCAACATGCTTCGTGTCTCTCCTCAGTCTCAAAGTCACCTACCTGCTCCCAAGCAGAACTGTCAGGTGGCCTGAGAGTACTATGTACTCACCATAAAGAAATATGCTTTACGTACAGAAAACTGCACACACTGAACTTTCTGCCTTGAGTGGCTCGCATTCCAAGCTCCAGGGCAGAAAGCTCCCTAACACATTCTTGCTCACGCTGTGGGAAGCATAGGAGTGCCTGCTGACATTTGAAAGGTCCAGTAAACAGTTTTCTAAGCTGCCTGGCCAAGCGGAAACTCTGTTTTATTATTTGACAGAAAACACTGACATTCTAGTTCATTTTAGGCAAAACACTGGCCACACTACACATGAATTCAGACCAGTTTCTCAAAACACAGCTAGGTAAGGGGGTTACTGGAGGACCTTCAGCGGGCAAGTTAATTACGCCAAGATTTATACCCAGGTTGAACCCAATTTCCTCACACTGCTGGGAAACTTGCTTTCTGAGTAAGGTCTTCCCCTTTTCTTCTAGAAAATAAATCAGAACTATCAGGATATAACATTAACATCTTGGAGTCTACATTGCCTCAAAAACTAGAAAGAGCTGGTTAGAAGTGAAACCTGAGGGGTCTGTGACCTATGAGGCCTAGGATCTGCAAGGTTGAGAATTTAAGGTAGATACTGGTTACCTGGGCTCTACTACTAATCATCTGGTTTCTTTTGGCTCACAAGGTCCTGAGCATGCTGAAAGAGATTCCCAACTGCCATTTTCTCTCCTTGGGCCAGTCACACATTCTACCACATCTGTCTTCGCTTTTCTCACTTATAGGATATTTTTCTGTGTTGCAGTGATTGTCAGTCATCAACTCAAATTATCTAAAATGCACTTGGGACAAATGGATCTACAATTTGAAGATGCTTCCTTAAGTGAATTTTTCTTCTGTTATTTTCAGCCTAACTCTTCTAGAAGCTTCAACTCTGACTTTGTTGAGTGGCTCTGGATTTGATCCAACATGTTTGAGGATTATTAATAGACATGGAATGAATATATGACAGACAGACAATGTCATAAATTTCAATAACCACTCAGATAATTGCCAATTCTCATGGCTAGTGACAACTTAGGCCACTGCATCCTATTGGCATGGTTCTATACTTCATGAAAGATGTTTCCTCCATAATATTTTGAACAAGGGTTGCTGAAAAAAAAACAATTGTTCTTTTTCATAATCTCTAGTTGTAAACTGGGCTTTTTTTTCATTAATTCCAAAATTTCATGCTGTTCAGTCTTCACTAAGCACAGACAAGTGTCTCACATTACCAATGAGTTTTGCTTCTGGATTTTAGTTCTTTCCTCTTGTTCTAATGTCTAATTTCCAGAAGCAGAAAAATATTCCCCTAATAGTAGTTTTTACTAATCCCTTTGCTTATATCCAATTCATCTAAAGCCCTGTTAATTTAAGTATCTAACACAGACAGACAGATGATAGACAGATAGTCTCTCTCTCTCTCTCTCTCTCTCTCTCTCTCTCTCTCTCTCTCACACACACACACACACACACACACACACATGCACACACTATGACAAGGCTAACACACCATTAACAAGGATAACACATTTGAGTATATAATGTTTAATGTATTTAGTCCATGTGATATTGGTGCACAATTCAAACAAAATGTTGAATTGAAATATTTTAACATTCCAGTGGCTCCATCTCCTTTATAAGTTAAGATGGCAATTCATATCCTGAGAGACTGAAGGGAGACTTAGGTAATGTGAACTCCACAATCCCAATGCACTGCCTTCTTACCTCAACCACTACACTGCTGCTTTGTCTCTTCCTGTAGCTTTCTTTCCTCTAATCTCCCCAACCTTCACTTCTCACATATTTCTTCTCTCTTTTCCTTCTATTTTCTTTCTTCCCTTTTCTTCTTATTTCTCTCATTTTCTTCCTCTTACTCTGTTTTCATTTATCCTGCCCTACCTCCTCCCTTCTAATTATTACTTGGCTTGCACTGCTTACCACGTTCGGTACTTTCTAGATCAGACTCAGCCTCAGTCTCAGCCTCTTCCATTAAAGCTCATCATTATGCATCTCATTATTTGTTCATGTTCATTATGTGCATGTTGAACTAAAAACCCTGTCAATCACACACAACAGCATAAGTCAAAAAGAGACATTTATTGTACCAAATGCTACCATAGGCAAAATTTAACTCAAAAACAAAAGCGGGTTGGACATTTTAATTAGGAAAGCTGACAGCACACCTTTTGTTAAGGTCACTTTATATAAAGTAATTATCGGACTGTAGATTGGGCTTAGCATTGCATGTAGCCCCCAGATTTTTAACAGACTACAGTGGTGCTTCTTCATGCCTTGTGTCATCACTATGAAATTTATTATACAAATGCTCATCATGTAGTGACTCCAAAATAATTGGCCCTATTCAAGCTAAGGGACATGAGAATAAAGATTAACATTGTAATGGAAGTACTTGCAAAAAATAAACCTCTGATTTGGTTAGTTAGACTTCCAACAACTGACTGTGGACAATTATTAAGGACAATTATTAAGATGGATCCTCTCTCTCTAAAATACTTACATTCCCAAACCTACATTTAACTGCTTTATGGGACTCATTTAGGTCACCTGCCTCCATTTGCAGTGTTACTGCTGGGTGGATCTGCTAGAGAGTTTTGTTGGCGACCCACTGGACACTCTCAATCTTCTTCATTTTCTGAAACTTCACAAGGACTCCCTTTGCCCCTTATACTTTCTCTGCATTTACTGCACATCACATAATTTGTTTACCAGCATGTAGACTCATGATCAGAGAATCACATCTAGTGAACATCTTTGCATTAATGTTTTCCCAAGATGGGATGAGAAATCTCATGGCAAGAGACAAGGAGCATGAGAGACCTAGCGAAACTGGCATTATAACATATTTACTCTTGAGATATTAACTCTTTATTAATTAATTAGTCTATTAGTCAATTATTTTCATGAATGGACTAATGCCCTCAAGGAAAGAAGAGAAACAACCTCTTAAGGGTCCCAGCCTGCCCCCTTAAATGTATCACGCAAGCCAAGAAAATACTCTACAAACACTCCCTTCAAAAATCATGCTTCAGTAAATAGTTATGACAAGGAATCCTGTTTGTGGCATTGGCTGGAAGTTCCCTACGGTAGCTTTATTGAAGTTAGCACCATCTAAGGAAATAGAAGGGCAGTAGGAGGCTTATTATGAAGTAGTCTTTGAGTCCCAAAACTTCTGTTTCCTTCAGAGTACATCACCTCAAATCAGATGCCAAAGAAAATAGGGTTATCTCCCCCATACACAGAATATATTTTCTTTGTTTGAAATAGGCCTTTTCCCATACAGTATATACTGGTTATGTTTTTCCCTTCCTCTACTCCTGCTGGTTCCTACCCACCCAATTGGATCCACCCCTTTCTGTCTCTTCTTTGAAAACAAATGAGCATCTAAAGGATAATAATAAAATATCTTACAATTAAATGAAAACAAACAAATCAGAATGGTACAAGACAAACAGAAGGAAAATAACCAATGAAAAAGCAAAAGAAACAGATATATACATGCAGAGACAAACAAGTTTGCACTTTCAGAAATGACATAAAAACACAACATCAGAAGCCATAATATAAACACAAAACACTTTTTTAGGGCTCCACTTCCACAGGATTCCCTGAGCCTGAGGGGAGGGATTTGATGGTGACATACTGCTTACAGTTGAATGTTCCAAGGTCCCTCACTATTTTCATATTGTCTGATTGTGAGGTCTCTATGATTTGTTCCCATGGGCTGCAGGGTAAGCTTCTCCGATGATGGCTGAGCTCATATTATAGTAGAGTCATTAAATTATTTTATTGCTCTTTTCCTTTTATAGAAAAGTATTTTTTTTTTACCCCTATGTACTCCTAGTTATAAAATCTCAGGTTCTTGGTTTGCTAACAATGTTGTATATGTGTTACATCTCATGGAGTGGGCCTTAAGTTAAATCAGATACTGGTCAGTTGCCACCATTGCACTGGCATATCTTGCAGACAGTACATCACTGTAGATTGAGGGATTTGTATCCATGTTGGGGCTTTGTTTCTCCTTTGGTAGCATTTAGAGTACCTTCTCATGCCAAGAACAGTAGCCAATAGGGGTGAATGCACTAGGTAGCCACTAACCAGCTTAACTTCTCTGTATTTAATGAGTTGTGTATGTGTGATTGTCAGCAATAGGGCCTTGCCTTCCATTTGTGGAGATCAGCACATAGTCTTGCATTGGACTGAGTTGTTTGGGAATTCCCATTAACCCCTTTGACCAACAGCTTGATTAGATGCAAGCCATGGCGGGTACAAAAGCTCTGTTTCATAGACGTCCATTTGGGGCTTTGCCTTTCTAATTATAAGTCAATTCTATTTAGATCACCTTCATATATGTATATAATTTAGGAGACTTTTACTGATTAGGTGCCCCCTAAATCACCCTCAGTTTTAGCTATTCATCTCAATTCCCCTTCTCTTTCTTCTGTTCCCTATCACTCCTCATTTGACTCTTCTACTAGAGGTCTCCTACTCCTGTCTATCCGTAACTATCTATTCTATTTCCACTTCCTCATCACCCCTAGTCTATTACCTAAGGGTTACGCTTCTATGGATTGTAGCTTGCTTATCATTGACTTAACAGCTAATACAGACATATAAGTGAATATATTATATTTGTCTTTCTAAGTCTGGGTTATTAAACTTAGAATGATTTTAGTTCCATCCATTTACCTATGAATTTCATTAATATTTCATTTTTTTGACAACCGAGTAATTCATTGTGTAAATGCACCACATTTTCTTTATCCATTCTTCTATGGAGGGACATAAAATTGTTTCCAATTTCTACCCATCATAAATAGAGCAGCAATTAACAAAATTGAGCAGATATCTCTGTGGTAGGATGAAGTGACCTTTGTGCATATGGCCAATAGTGGTATAGCTAAATCTTGAGGTAAATAGTTTCTCATCTTCCTGAGGAACCACCACACAGATTTACACAGTGGCAGTATGAATTTATAATCCCACCAGAAATGGGTGGAAATTCACTTTATTCCACATCCTCATAAGCATGAGCTGTCATTTGTTTTAATGATCTTGGTCATTCCAGTGGGTGTAAGAAGAAATCTCAAAACAGTTTTGCTTTTCATTTTCCTGAGGACTAAGAATAATGAACATTTCTTTAAGTGCTTCTTAACCATCTTTCATTTCATCTTTTGAAAATTCTCTGTTTAGATCTGTACCAAATTTTAATGGAGTTATTATTTTTCTTGATGTCCAGTTTTTTGAATTCTTTATATATTTTGTATGTTAGCCTTATATTGGATCTGTAGATGGTTAAAAGAAACCTTTTCTCATTCTGTAGGCTGCCATGTTATCCAAATGACAGAGTCATTTGCCTTGCAGCATCTTTTCAGCTTCATGAGGTCCATAAATGGTGTTCTGTTCAGAAAATCTTTTCCTTTGCCCATGCTTTCCCTGTTGAACTATTCCACATTTTCTCATCTATCAAATTCATTATATCAGATCTTATTCTAGGGTCTTTGGACCATTTGGAATTCAGTTTTGTGCGTGATGATATTCATAGATCTGTGTGGATTTTCCTATAAGCAACCATGCACTTTGATAAGCACTGCTTGTTGAAGATTCTGTCTTTTTCCAGTTTGTATTGCTGGCTTCTTTATAAAGAATCATATGTCCATAGCTTTGTAGATTTATGTCTGGGCCTTCAATTTGATTCCATTGATCAATGTGTCTGTTTTGGTACCAATACTCTGCTCTTTTTATCACGATAGCTCTTTAGTGAAACTTGAAATCGGGGATGGTGATACCCTGGCATTACTTTTATTATTCAGCACTGTTTTAGCAATCCTGGGCCTCTTATGATTCCATATAAAAGGGAAAATTGTCATTTCGAGATATGTAAAAAATTTTGCTGAAATTTTGATTGGATATCTTATTAAATCTGTAGATTGCTTTTAGTAGGATAGCCATTTTTATTATGTTAATCCTATTGATATATGAGCATTGGAGTTTTATCTGTCTTCTGATATCTTAAAGTTCCTATCACACAAGTCTCTTACTTGCTTGGTTAGAACTATTTCAATATATAGAATTTTTGAGACAGATGAATAATGTTTCACTATGTAACTATATATATTTTTAATATTTATTCATTAGACAATTGAGATATAGGCTTTTTCTTATTTTTGACAATTATGAGTGAGCAGTAAAGTACATAGATAAGCAATTATTTCTGTGATAAGATGTAGAGCCCTTTGGGTAAATTCCCAAGAGTGGTATAGTTGCTTGTGGCATATTAATTTTTAATTTTTGAGGAACCTACACATTGATTTCCACAGTGTTTTACACAGGTGTGCACTCCCACCAGCAGTGAATAATTGTCACCATTTCCCCACATCCTTGCCATAATACAAAGATTATGAGAGGCAGATATGATGTAGTTCTTCAAGGAAACAGTCTTTTCCAGACATGCCAGGACAGATGCACATACTAACTCACAGATACCATGATGAACGCCCAAGACCTGCACAACCTCAGGGAAGACCAAATTCCAGAATGGAAGAAGAGAAGTGAGAAGTCCCATGCCTAGCCAAAACTGCAACTGACGATTTCAGGTATGAAATCAGTTTTCTTCAATGAGTTGGCCCTGGATATATCAACACACTCTCACACACACCCTATGTGCGGGAGTAGTTTTACTTTTTTTATTATTTCTTTTATTTTATTTTGTTTTGATTTTATTTGCTTCCTTGCTTGATTTTCAAGACAGGGTTTCTCTGTGTAACAGCCCTGGCTGTCCTGGAACTCACTTGGTAGACCAGTCTGGCCTGAAAGTCACAGAGATCTGCCTGTCTCTGCTTCCCTAGTGTTAGGATTAAAAGTGTGCACCATCATGCATGGCTATTGTTATTTTTTGAGAAAAGGAAAAAACATTAATTTTGGTGGGTTGGGACAATCTAGAATTAAAATGACAAAAAAGAATTTGATCAAAATATGTTATGTGAAATTCTCAAACAACAAATTCAAATATTATTTAGAAATTTCTATTGGCACACATATTCTCACTGCTATGTGTAATATTAGCACACTTTTATGTTGTAATTTAAGATATATGCTCTTCTCCATACAATGTTTTTTATAAACCACAAGTAAAGTTGTGTACATACCTACAAGTGTATCTGTGCATGGACACACAAACACATACATACACGCACTTCCTCAGAGTCCACGGGGATCAAGACCCTGAGATACTGAAGCAGACAGGATGGAATGCTGGTATCTAGCTGGCTTCCTATTATTATCATTTTATCTATCTGGGCTCCTCCACACATAGAATGGTGTGACCCATTGTGATGTCTAGTACTACTTGACAGGATCTGCATTTACCCTGAGGATGAGACTTGGGGATATCTATGAGGAGTTTCCTCAATTATGCAAGCTTATGGCCATGCCTGTTAAAGATTATTTTAATTAAGAGAATTGAAGTGAGAAGAGCTACCCTATAAGTGGACTACACCGGTTCCTGGGTTTGGTCCCCGAGCACATGAAAAGGAGAACACTAAGCCAGTGTCAGCATTTACTGTACTTTCCTTCCTGACTATAAATACAATGTAACCAGTTACTATGAGTTCTTAACTGCTGAATGTCCCAGCCAGGAGGAACTATACCTCCAAATTGCAAGCCAAAATAAACCCTCCTTTCTTTATGTTACTTTAGTCAGGTGTGCCATAAAAGCAACAGAAAAAGCTACTATGACATTCACAGTGAAACTTTGATATTTCAGTAACTCCTTCTGGAAATTCCTTCACAGACATCAGCAGGCACATCTCACCAATCGCTTCAGTGATTCTAATTCCAGCCAAATTAGTGATGAAGATCAACCATCAGAGCAAGTACCAAATAAGTAAAATCATAAGTTATTATTTGAAAGTTTAGAAAAATTTAGGAGTTTTTTTTTTTGGGGGGGGGGGTCGGGTTCAAGACAGAGGTTCTCTGTGTAGTCCTGGCTATCCTGGAACTCACACTGTAAACCAGACTGGGCTCAAACTCACAGAGATCCACCTGTCTCTGCATCCCAGGTGTTGGGATTAAAGGAATGCATCACTGCTGCTGCCTGGCTAGGAGTGTTCTTAAAGAAACCCTACATCTCTTACTTATTTCCTTTTACACATTAGCAGAAAAAAGGTAAAGATGGGAATCTCATCCCTATGTCCAAGGAAAACATGAACAGTTTAATTTCACAGCGCTTCATCAGTTTAGAAGATTCGTGGGCTTGGGTCCTATTGCCAGAGTCACAGAGAAATTGGGGTGAATGTAAAGACAATGACAGAAGTCACACACCTCTTCTTCCTATGGAACGGAAGTGAAAGACAAAAGGAAAGTACAGCAGAAGAAAGGGGGAATGACAGGGAGAAGAGGGAAAGAAAAAGTGAGCAAGTTTTATGAAACACCAAGAATTGGGAAACACTTTCTCTGGGGAAAAGGAACGAGCTTTTGTATTAAGCTTTCCATTCCCAGAAGAAATCAATTGTTTTGCTTCCCAGGGGGAAATGGGGAGGAAGCATACCCAATAAACTTACTTAAAACAAAACATTTGTTAAAGGTTATTCGAGTAAAGGAGGAATTCTCTCTGATGCTCGGGGCTTCACATGGTTCCTACCAACACGGGCTACAGTTAACTGGTGGAAGGTGGCTGCTGGCTGTGGTTGCATTTGGCAGCCAAAAGCAGCCAAGTCAAACTAAAGAAAGTCATTTAACAATTCAAGTCATGTAGTTGGCATAGGCAGCCAGCAAGAGAATTAGGAGAAAGCATCTCTCTCTGTAGACACCAGCCACTCCCCTGTGGCTAGAAGTGTTGAAAGTTTCCAGGAAAGACCTCTGAACCTTCCCTATCTCTCTAGGAAACCTAGTTTTATATAGAAATTCCATGAATACATTAGTGCCTCACTAAAAGGCACCCAAAAATGGATTTCAAAAGACAAGAGGCACCCAGAAAACTAAAGACCTGTTTTTCTCCACCTTAGAATTAACATCAGAGAATATTGTTTTGACATAATGATAGAAGATTTATAAACTTTCTTGAAAGAAACACCTTATTCAGGTATAAGCGCTGATATAAACATTTGGGGGCAAAAGAGGAGGCCTCTGATCCTTGTCTTTACATTGCGTTCTTAGCATCCTGACCACAACCCTTCTTCTCCATCATCTGAGATGCTTTAAGAGAGCATGCTCCCTTTGTTGTTTGAGGATGATCTGGGGACCAAAGGTGCCACTCAGTGGTTGTGCTGATGCATGGTATAGCTCATGCACTGGGCCTTTGAGTCAGTTCTAAGCATCGAATAATAATAAAGCATGGGAGAGAGGAGGGAGGAGAAGGAAAGAAAACGTTAAGGAAGTTTCACTATTTTATTTTTTTAAACACTCGATCTCTTCTTACCTCCATCATGCATTTTAAAAATAATACATAATTTAAAAAGAAACAGCTTCTCTACTTGTTTCACAATTTCTGATCCAAATAGATGGCCATTTCTACTTTAGACCATAGAGCCCTCAAGCCCTTCAGTGGACATCTTGTGTGCCTTCTTTTGTTAGTTCCTTGTTGAAACCAGAGGTTCTTAGAGAGAGCCTCACCAGGACAACAGGAAAGTTAATGAATCAGGACAGTTTCCAAATGGAACTAATTATGAAAGTGTAGCTGCAAAATAGGAGACTCATCAGCCAGCAGCTGCAGAGTGTTATGCCCTGAGGTTGGGAAAAACAGTTATGAGAAGCCAGGACCCAGAAATGTGGCCTAGAGATGGGCAGTGATGTTGCTACTATGCCAATTTATAAACTTGTTGGATGTCTACTGTTAGCTGAAGGATATACTTCAGGACATAAAATCAGTCAGGCCAAGATTTTTGTTATGTTAACTTTTGTTTATTTGTTTTATTATACAGTTACATTAGGCTATTTTCATGCCAGTATATAATACACATTGAGCATACTTCCCTCTATGCTCTGGTACATTCCAATTCTTCCCTCTCCCCATTCTTCTCCTAAAAAATTTTGCTTCACCTTTCATGTCAAATGTGCATGTATTATTTCATGTACCTACAAAAAGACAATGACCTACAAATGGGAGAAAACATGCAATACTTGTTTTTTTCTCTGAAATTGATTTAATTTATTTAATATACTTGTCACCAGTTGTATCTTTTTTCCAACAAACAACACAACTTCGTTCTTGCTTTATGACTGGAGACTACTCCACTGTGTATGTGCACCACATAGTCTTTATCAAGACCTTTGTTGATGGCACCTAGGTTTGTTCCCCAACTATTATAAAATTAGTTTATTTATGCAATAAGCATCAGTGAAAAATTATCTCTGTGACATGCTGACCTGGTATCTTTGGGACAAATATACAGGAGTGGAATAGGTTGGTTTTCTTTAGGTCCATCTTTATCTTTAGCTGTTTGAGGACCCTAAATACTGATTCCCACTAACAGTGAATGAAGGTTCACCAGCATTTCTGTACTTTTTGGTTATAAGATTTTTTTATTTATGTGTTCATAAATATGTGAACCCTTGTGTGTGTGTATGTGTGTGTGTGTGTTTACAATAGTGGTCAGAGACTACAAGGTAGGCATCAGATTGCTTGGAGCTTGAGTTGCATATGTTTCTTTGTCACTTGATATGTGCTTGGATCTGAACTCTGGTCCTCTGATAAAGCAATAATTGTTCTTATTTCTGAGCCATCTCTCCAGTTCTGTCATTTGTTTTCTTAACAAATGCCATTCTGACTAAGGTGAGATATAATCTCAATATAGGATTTATTTACATTTCTCTGATAGCTAAGGATAGTGAACATTTTTAGTATGTTCATTGGCCACCTAAACTTCATCTTTTGAGAATTATAACTTCATTTCAATAACCAAATTCTTGATTGTGGTGTTTGGAATTTTATTGATAGTAGTTTTTATTTGTTTCTCATATTATTCCACTATCAGAAGTATATGTAGCAAATATATTCTCCTGGTTCACTTAATTGCTATACATAAATTTTGTAATTTCATGAAATCCCATTTGTCAATTTTTGGTGCAATTTCTTGGGTGATTAGAGTCACACTTAGAAAGAGTTTGCAGGCACTGATAGTTTCAAATGATTCGTCTATCAGCTTTTGTTTCAGATATTACATTAATGTTTTCTATCTATTTGGAGTTAATTTTCATACAGTGTAAGAAATGGAGATCTAGTTTTGTTCTTTATCATGTTAATAGCTATTTTTACGAGCATTATTTGCTGAAAAGGCTCTCTTTTCTCCAGTGTATATTTTTGGCATCTTTGTCAAAAATCAGGTTGTTTTAGTTGTATAATTTTATATGAGTTCTCTATTGTGTCCCATTGATCTATGTGTCTGTTTTTGTGCCATTGTCATGTGATTTTATTATTAAGGGTCTCTATTACAACTTAAAGTGAGATATGGTGAGATTCCCTAACATTATTCATTTTGCTCAAGATTTCTTTATCTGGGGTATTTTGAGCCTCCCTATGAATTTTAAGATTCTTTTTCCATTTATGTGAAAAAATGGTGGTATAAACTTGATAGGAATTGAATTGAATCTGTCTCTTGCCATTGGTTGCATATTCACCCTCACAATTCTCCCAATTCACAGAGCCAATGGCTCTTTCTATCTTCTAGAGTCTTCAGTTTCTTCAAGTTTTCATTGTTAGGGGTCTTTTACTTCCTTGGTTTGGTTTGTTCATAGAAACTGAGTAAGGGGGCTATGGTGTTTGGATGAGAATTGCCCCTAGTGGCTCACATATTTTCTTCCTAAATTCCGTTTACCTGTCAGGTGACATAACATTATGGCTTAGCTGTGGTTTCTTCACAGAACTATTTCACAGCCTTAACACTTTGTCCTCTCCCTTAAGACACTGCAAAGCCCTTGAAGTTTCCACAGAACATACCTATACTAGCTTAAAACTTTTACCAGGAAAAGACATAGAAATTTAGCAGGGGAAGATTAGAAATGGTAGAAAAATATCTACCTACATTCTTTCATTTTAAAGTAATTTATTACATTTTTCAGAAGGTGTAACTTTCAAACTTTTAGGCCAAGTTCTCTCTGACCTCCCTTTACACCCTGATTCCTTCTCCTCCAGCCTCCCTTGAGAATATGGATGACATTGATGGGAAGAGGAGAGATTGAAACATTGGCGGAAGGAGAGCCATCAGGGAAAGAAACACACACTTGACAGGGCTGTGGGCTAGCTGTTTCTCTTCTTCCCATGTTTGATGAAAACTACTTGATGCTAGCATGCCTGTTGAGGCCTCAGAAAAGTAAGCATGTTGTCCCAAACTGAATGACTATAGCAAAGGAGATAGAAGTGCTCCTCAGTTCTACACACGCCCTTTGGGCCATTCATAGACTAACCTATTAAAAGCTCATTAGCTCGAAAGAAGGTCAAGCTTCATCATACATGTTCCCAACTGGATTTGCAAAGGAATGGGTTGCTGTTCTCTGGTGGCATCTGGCATAAGCTTTCTTCTTTGTTATGTGTATACATTTCCACTTTCTTGACTTCATATTTATTGGCTTTTGCTCTTTTTAATTTAAGTGCAAACCAAGTAACATTTTTCTGTTGGTTAGAGATTCCCCATAGTCACAAAGCTTCAACCTCTTTCTTTGCTTTATTACTGACATTTGATTCAAGGATTTTGTAAGACCTTTTGACATTTCTCCCTCAACTTTGCCAGTTACCATACAAAGCACCAGCCCTCGAAAGCATTGTGGAGTGCTGAGCACAATTACTAAGCCAGCCCTCTGGTGTTTTTATGCTTGGATGCAATGACAGCTTGTGGCAAGTAGCCAGCCATTCCATGTTTGACATTTATAATCTAGTTCTGGAGCCATTAAACAAGGTTGTATGCTTTTAAACACTCGCCTGAGACTTGTCTACCTATTATTGTTCATGGTGGCTGAAAGTTCTTCCCCAGCATCATGAAGAGTGGACTACAGATAATAGACCAGTCTCCATTTTGTTTATGAAACTTGGCTTTGGTAGTAGAACATGAAGCTTAGTTCCAGTCACTCTCAAGTATGCCTGTGCTGTTCACAATCCTATTTGCAGTTCCCCAGGAAAGTCAGAAGCAGGAGCAGCCTTTGTGCTCATTCCGTGAAGAGGGGGCAGGCAGTATCACATTGTGGAGGAGATCTTCAGAGTTCACTTGCAGCAACGCCCACCAAAAAAAGAAATGTGTGGAAATATCAAAGACATAGACAAAAACTTCCTCCAAATTTCATCATTTCCACTTGCTGGATATCACAGATGACATCAAGCTTTAGGAACAAGAATTACACAAAACACAAGCTGTAATGTTGGATGGTGCATTTGTTTTTCAGAGCTGTATATTAGCTATCTATTTCTGCTACCCAAAAATGTCTCAGAAACAACAACACAACCCCTTCTACATAGAATTAGCCAAGGCATTTGTCAGATTTGAGAAGCTCAGGCCTAAACTATATGGGGGTTTTGTGCTTTAATTATCTTGGTGTAGTGGACAAACCCTGGTTTCACTTCAACTGGCTCAAAGAAGATTGGCTAGTAACATTTTTCCACTCTCCTGGAAGCTCATAAACAAACCTAGAATGATCTGTCTTCCTTGGCACAAGTTTTGCTCTGTTAGTAGTTCCCTGGAAACAGATAGCAAAGCTATCTGCCAAGCTCTAACAACAGCTCATAGCTATGTGCCGCTTGGCTTTCCCAAACTGGCAAACATGTACTTAGACATCTAAGCAAGAACTTCATCATAAAGGAGGTAGTCTTAGAATGGAAGAATGGTAGTGCTGGCAGAGACTATAGATTCTCTTGCATTCTCCCTCTATAGAGGGCCTCTGAGCTAGGTGTCAGAACAGAACATATGTAAAAGAAATAATGTCAAGTCCTCTAACTCACCCATAAAAATCTATAGAATTCCATACACATGACAAGACTGGGACCAGGTATTCTAAGCTGTGGTGTGCACAGACCATAGCTTGCCCATACCTCCCACTGGCCTTTCTAGTGGCTCCTGCTGGCTGTCCTGTTATGATTTTACTTCCGTAGACGTAATGATAATGCTAGACTCAGTCAGTCACACCTGGAAGGAAAGACAAAACAAAATATAGTCAGGGATCAAATATTACCATTTGTACCTGGTCTACCATACCTAGAAAAGAGTGGCAGTTGGGGAAAGAGCAAAGGTTAACTTATAAGAATTAAGCAATCACAGAAATGTCTTACATATCAATGCAGAAGAAAATTGGGAGAGTGGCCCTGTTGACCCTTTACTGAAAACATCAAGACACTAGGACACATGTCTCCTCCTTCAATTTGTTAATGATAGCAGAAACAAAAGATAGTGAATGCTATTTAAAGGGAGTAGCAGGTGGTATTTAAAAGTGGTATTTTGTAGATGCCCCAATTAGTAAACTCTGCCTCCTTTGTGAACAATCTTCAGTCTATTCTGGAACAAACCTGGACATACAAATTAACCAATTATTTAAAAAGTGAATATCAAAAGATCCCTAGGGGGAGATAAAATACAGTCTTTCTGACTAACCAATAATCACCCTACTCAATCACTCATTTTACTGCAGAAGAAATGGAAAGAGCAAGTCCTGGAAAGCCACTCACAGGAAAGCAGAAAGGAAGAATCTACTGCCCAGTTTTACGTGGCAGAGGAGCACAGCCAAGGCCTTCAGTTCAAGGGTTGCTCAGGAAGAGATCTGGAATCCTACACCAGAGAGCATGGACAGGGTCCGAGCAAAGCATCTTAGCTCTAGGGTGTGGCGATGAGAGTGGGATACAAGGGCTTCTGAGTTCACCATCAGCTCCCTGGTTTCCATCATCTTTACTTTCGGCGTTAGGTAGCTCAGGCTGATGCCTCTTTGTATGCCTAGGCCACGTCCACCTGTTATTAAGCTCTCTGTATTTGTAATAAGTGACTCCAAAAGATGAACTTAACAAGAATAAGATTTATTTTGACTCCAAGTTTTAGAAGTATTTTGTCTCTGGTGGGTTGATCCTGGTTTTGGATGTCTTGTAAAACATAACATCACGATAGGGAACACATGGTGCAACAAATTTTCTATTATGGATTGAGGCTGAAATGTCTTCCAACAGGCTCATGTTACAAATCCTTGCTCCCCATCTGGTGATGCTACTTGGAGATGCTGTGGAAAATTTCAGAGGAAGGGCCTCCATGGTAGAAGTGGGTCGCTGGAGGAAGGACGTGGAAATTTTCCTGGTTCCTTCATTCCACTTGCTTGTCTAAATAATGTCTCTGTCACATGCTTCCACAGTTGGAACAGAGCACCTCTGTCATGCTGCCTCCACAGACTTGACTGAAACTCTCCGAAATCGTGAAGAGGAATAATTCTTTCAGTCAAGCCTGATAGCACACACCTGTAACCCAGGACTTGGAGGACAGACTCCGCAGGATCACTACAAGTTCTAGGACAGCCTGGTCTATATAACAAGTTCTGGCCCACTAGTATTAACAGTGGGACTGTCTGAAAAGTAGAATTCTTTCCTCTCATACATTGTTTTTGTCAGCTGTTGGGGTTCATGTGAAACAAAAGCAAATAACTAACACAGCTTCTCAAGTCATGGTAGCTGAAAAATAATGGCAAAGAAAAGTAAAAAAGGGAGAGAGAGAGATTGGGGTCCCAGACTACCCTGTAAAAGCTAGCCCATCTTCCTCCAACTGGATGCAGGTCCTTTGGCCTCCACCACTTCCCATAACACACAGGCCAGGCTAGAGATGAAGACTTCAAAACATGAGCTCTTGGAAGACACCTTCTTAGATAACCCCAGTAGTTTATACCTTGCCAAAGCCCACAAGCAGGGTGTGGTACAGTAACCCCATGCCTGAGTTGAGATTGCACATACTCAATTGTTCTACCATATTCTCCCAGGGATTTCTGAAAGAACATTGGAGAAGCATAGACATTCCAATTTGATTTATTGAAGCATTTTCTTGATGACTGACCTCAAGTTTGACTCCCAGAATCTTTAAGCTGAATATTATAAGGAAGGTGTAGGTGTGTATCTCTCTGGCTCTGTAAAACATGTCCCTACTAGTGTATAAGCCCACAGAAGGCTGACTGTTACCTTTATAGCCACGCCTGAGACACAGCAGACTCCTAATACAGACACACCAAGGAAAGAAATAACCAACTCCAGAATTAGCCATAGTGGCCATTTTAGAAGATAAGGGAGGGAACATTGTGTTGTGAACCCCAATGATGGGTCACGTGGCAGTCACCTGTCCTTATGTGTTCTGCTGTGAAAAGTTTCAAAGATGAATACCTGAACGGGACTATGATTTACCCTTCAAAGCAGACAGAAAGAAATGTGGGCATGTGTGGGTGCTTGCGCATAGTGTAGTAGGAAAGAACGAGAAAGCGAGTCTTCCTGAAAAGAACGGGCCAAACATCTGCGCTTGCGGGGTGTGATTCTGTCACTGTT
Source organism: Chionomys nivalis (assembly GCF_950005125.1). Classification (NCBI taxonomy): domain Eukaryota; kingdom Metazoa; phylum Chordata; class Mammalia; order Rodentia; family Cricetidae; genus Chionomys; species Chionomys nivalis. Next base: position 29,454,528 of record NC_080091.1, read on the forward strand.
CCATCTGCAGAGCGTGAAGTAGAAGGAAGCTGTAGGAGTCATGAGCAGGGGAGAAGTAGCAAAGGCAAGGAACTCTGCTCCTTGGGCAGTTTTTATTATTTTTCTGTCTTTAAATTCTTTTGTGCCTCTGCAAACAATTTCTAGAACCAAGGCTACAAAGGAGAAAGAAATGTTTCTTTCTTTCTCTGCGCTCCAACTTTTTAGTTACCCAGGCCAGGTGAAGAACCCATCGTCTTCATGATAATAACTGCAGTCCGTCTGATAATAACAGTTCCGTGGGGCCACATTTGACAGCAGCCAAATCCTGTCTGAATTCTGACTGAATCACCTCCTGCTACAGCTGCCCAATTCCATAGGCAACAGACCGCCCGGATGCACATTCCAGGGCTTATGGATTTACGACCTGGGTAAGTTGCTTAACTATGTTGCATCCGTTTTGCTGACAGTAAAACGGAGATAATGGTCCATTCCTCACAGGGCTTTACAAGGATTGAGTCAATACCCATAAAGTGGCACACGGCACAGAGAAAACATCCAGTGGAAGTCAGCGCCTGTTAGCAGCTGTGTAACCTAAAGCTCCTAAGCTCTGGAACCCGTGTTTCTCAACTGCAAAGTGGGGCTTCAGCTCAGGTAGCCTTACCATGTTCTGTTCCCCCTTACTCAGCCCCAATTTGTTCTACCAAGAACCCTGGGCAACTTTCTGACGCTCCATTCTCTGTTTGAGAACAATGCTCCAGTGCAGGATAACTAACATTATAAAATGCATTCAGTGATATGCTTTCTTCCCACCAGAGCACTTCTTAGCTTTATAGTGAGGGCCTCAGATGCTTTCTCATCCCAAAGCAAAAGAAGCAGATGTTAAAATGACTTAAAGACAAATCTGAACTCTCCTGTTCACTCAGCCTCAATTTTCTTGTCTTGTAAAAATACAAGCACATAACTATGGTGCTTTTCTTGTAGTGACTGTATTAATAAGGAAGATAATGCTTGTGGTAACAATGTAATAGGACAGCCAGCACACTGTTCATGGTGACAGGATGTTAGTCCATTGCCATCATCATGAAGCAGGATGATCTAAATGTCTGTCCCATTGCAGGCTACTAAACTGTATTCCTTTTGAGGACAAAGTCTGTGTCTGCTCATTTTTATGCACGTTAGATTGCCTAGCTTCCTGTAGGAACTGCATAAAATTGCTAGAGTCGATTAAATTGTACTGTGTATTTAGATTATCTGTCCTACAAGTTCTCAACTGTAATTACATAGTGGAATCATTTGGTCAACTTGGAATGACCCTCATTCCAAGCAAAGAAGAAACAATCAGGATAATGTTTTCTATTTCCGTCCATTTGAATGGGTTTTTGATCCTACTGCACGTACTGGTTTTGTGGGAGCCTAGGCAGTTTGGTTGCTCACCTTACTAGACCGGAATGGAGGTGGGTGGTCCTTGGACTTCCCACAGGGCAGGGAACCCTGATTGCTCTTCAGGCTGATGATGGAGGGGGACTTGATTGGGGGAGGGGGAGGGAAATGGAAGGGGGTGGCGGGGAGGAGGCAGAAATCTTTAATAAATAAATAAATTAATTAATTAATTAATTTAAAAAAAAGAAGAAGAAACAATCAGACATTCCAGGGGAAGTTTTCAGGTGCCATATCATGTCAAACATCTCCTGATAACTACAACAGTTAGTGTTTAAGGTTCACCTCAGTCTCATCCATTTGTGGCCATCTCTTTGGCACCTAGTCCTTTTTGACAATGAAACTGGGTGGTAGGGTAATGTGCTTCTTTTTTATTCACTCTGAATTATCAATAAGTCATTCTCAATGTGAGCACTGAAATAGAGCCATGAGCATAGGATCACACTATGTATAAATGGCATACAAAGTCCATTGCAAAGAGCGACTATTTCCAGTTGTGTTCAATCCCCAGAACTCACATAAAGATAAAAAGAAATTATTAAATACAGAGTTAACCTCTCACCTCGACACTTGCACCATGACACAAACACACCACAGTATTGTGTCCATATACAAGTCATGCACTCATAGAGACAATAATAATAACAATAAGAGTAATAATCAAGTTTTTAAAGTGTATGACACCTGAAGAATAGTGTTTGCAGTTGAACTATAACCATCATGTTCACCCTCATACATGCACACCCCTACAAGCATGTATATAAATACAATCTAAATAGCAGTCATGTGTATCTTTTATTGCAGTAATTCTCAACCTTTCTAAGGCTGCAACCCATTAATATAGTTCCTCATATTGTGGTGCCCCCACCATAAAATTATTTTTTGTTGATACCTCATAACTATCATTTTGTTACTGTTGTGAATCATAATGTAACTATCTGATATGCAGGATTTCTAATATGCTACCCCCATGAAAGAGCCATTCAATTCCCCCAAAAGGATAGAGGCCAACAGTTTGAGAACAGTTTTAGAACATAACCTAAGGAGTTAAGAATGTCCATTATGGGGATACTCCTCCATTGCTGGTGGGAATGCAAACTTGTAAGTCACTATGGAAATCAATATGATGATTTCCCAAACAACTGGGAATTGATATACCCTAATACTCAGCTATACCACTCTTGGGCACATACCCAAAGTATGCTTCATCCTACAACAAAGACACTTGCTTAACCACATTATGTGCAGCTTTATTCATAATAGACATAAAGTGGAAAAAACCTATATGTACCACAACAGAAGAATGGATAAAGAAAATGTGAGTATTATACAATGGAGTATTACTCAGCTGTTTAAAAAATACATCATGAAATTTTCAGTCAAATGGATGGAACTTAAAAAAAAATCATCCTGAGAGAGGTTCCCACACCCAGAAAGACAAGCATGGGACTTACTTTTAGGTAAATACTAGCTGTTAAGTATATAGTAATCATGTTAGAATCCACAGACCCAGAAAGACTAAGTAACAAGAAGGGTTCTGTGGGGGGATTCATGGGTCTTCTTAGGAAGGAAAAATAGAATAGATTTTACAGGTGGACTGGAAGGGGGTGGGAATGGGAACAGGAAAGATCAGTTATGGGAGAGAATGGAGGGAGAGAGTATGGGGAGAGATGACTGGAATTGGACATCGTGTGTGTGTGTGTGTGTGTGTGTGTGTGTGTGTGTGTGTGTGGTGTGTGTGTAAACCTAATGCAGTAGAAACTCCCAGGAGTCTGTGAGAGCAACCTTAGTGAGTACTCCTAGTAATGGAGAATGCAAAAACTGATTAACCAGGCACTGGGGCACCAACTCAGTCACAAAACATTTGACTTACATTTTATTCCACCTGCAAGATGTGCTGGAACAACAGAGTCACAGAATATATGGAAGTAGCCAACCAATGAGTAATCTAGAGTAGTCTAATGGGGCCCACAGCATAAGAGGTAGTTCATACCTGACACTGGATGACCAGAAACTTAGAGGGTGGATAACCCAGAGACCTATGACAAGGAAAAAGTCAATAAAATGATTCCGAATGATATCCTTATATAATCATAGATCGGTGACTAACCCTCTTGTCGTCAGAGAGGCTTCCTCCAGCAGCTGATGTGAGCAGATGCGGGGCACAACAATCAAAAGTTAAGTGTAGAGAGATTGGAGATTTCCATAGAGTTCCTTCCCCTTGGAGCTCAGGGAATTTCATGGAAGAAGGGAAGAAAGAATTGTAGGAGTCAGAGGGGTGGTGGACTCCAGAAGAACACAGCCCACAGAACCACATAAGCAGGGCTCGTAGGGGCGAAGAGAGACTGAAGTAGAAATCATGGAGCTTGGGTCCTCTGCATTGTTATGGTTGTGGTTTTTTTTATACTTCCATTGCTTTTATTCAATGTAGTATCTGACATTTTATTTTATTTTTTCCTTTTTATTTATTTATTAAAGATTTCTGCCTCCTCCCCACAACCACCTCCCATTTCCCTCCCCCTCCCCCAATCAAGTCCCCCTCCCTTGTCTGCCCTAAGAGCAATCAGGGTTCCCTGCCCTGTGGGAAGTCCAAAGACCATCCATCCACCTCCATCCCGGTCTATTAAGAGGAGTATCCAAACTGCCTAGGCTCCCACAAAGCCAGTACGTGCAGTAGGATCAAAAACCCATTGCCATTGTTCTTGAGTTCTCAGTAGTCTTCATTGTCTGCTATGTTCAGCGAGTCCGGTTTTATCCCATGCTTTTTCTGACCCAGGCCAGCTGGCCTTGGTGAGTTCCCGATAGAACATCCCCATTGTCTCAGTGTGTGGGTGCCCCCCTCGCGGTCCTGAGTTCCTTGCTCGTGCTCTCTCTCCTTCTGCTCCTGATTTGGACCTTGAGATTTCAGTCCGGTGCTCCATGGTTGTTAAGGTTGGTGCTTTTGTGGAACTCCTAACAGTGAGAATAGGGGTGTCTCTAACTCTTTTTCTGTTCTTGGGACTCATTTCTTCCTACTGGGTTGCTTTGTCCAGCTTTGAAATGAAGGTTTGCAACTAGTTTTATTGTATCTTGTTTCACAGTATTTAGCTGATGTCCCTGGGAGGCCAGCTGCTTTTCTGAAGGGAAATGGAATAGTAGTGGGTGAAAGGGGGGGAAGGGTGGAGGGAAAAATTCCATCACGATGTATCAAAAGCAAAACAAAAATTAAAATTAAAAAAATTTAAAGTGTCCCTCATTTGCAAAACAAAAATTATTGGTGAATTCTGTCTTCAGATCAGTAGCAAATGCACCTTTATTTATTTAACATTATTACAGATTTCTGCTCTATAACCAACAAAGAAATTTGGATTGGTCTCATTTTCAGTTTGGTTTATACTACAGTGTGGGTCAACTAATTTTCAAAAGCAAAAAATCAGGACCACGAGGGATGCACCCACCCACTGTGACAGTGGAACTGATTTATTGGGAGCCCACCAAGGCCAGCTGGTCTGGGACTGAATAAGCATGGGTTGATTCCGGACTCTCTGAGCATGGCGGTCAATGAAGACTGATGAGAAGCCAAGGACAATGGCACTAGGTTTCGATCCTAATACATGAACTGGCTTTGTGGGAGCTTAGCCTGTTTGGACGCTCACCTTTCTGGACGTAGATAGAAGGACCTTGGTCTTCCCGCAGGGCAGGGAATTTGGACTGCTCTTCAGTAACGAGAGGGAGGGGGAATGGAGTGGGGGGAGGAGAAGAGGAGTGGGGATAGGGGGAGGGAAGTGGGGGGAGGGCAATATTTGGGAGGAGGGGAGGGAAATGGGAAATGGGGAGCAGGTGGAAATTTTAATTAAAAAAGAATAAAAATAAATAAATAAGTAAAAAAGAAAAAAAAAAAAAAAAAAAAAAAAAAGGAATCTACTTTTGAGATTTGAATTATAATGAAAGTGGCCACCAGAAAATTTGTAAATAATTCTCTGCGTAGACTTCTTATATTGTCATCTAAAAAGACTTCCAAAGCACTAGCTTTTTTTCCCAAAGAACTTTGAAAGATAAAAAACAAAAGGCACACATATAAAAAAACATGAAGCACTGACTGTACGGGGTCAGACTCGCCTACTTTGGAACATGCTAAGTCGTAAAGTTTACCTGTTGGTATTTTAATAATCCAGAAGAATAAATTTAATTATCAAGTTCAGATCTTCATATGAGCAAAAGAGAAGGCCAGGGTATTGAGCAAAGAAAGAATGGCTGCCTAGTTCAAAGGAATGAACCTGGAATCCCTGTTAAAATGACATCAAACTCACTTTAGAATTGACACGAGTGTATCCCAAAATTCAAGTATGGGACTGCTAATAAACACTTTGGGACCTTGATAATTTGGTTATGTGAGTAAGAAGCTTGGACTCTTAATCCAGCACATTCCTCCTACATTTTATAACAGCTACTAAATTAGGGGTGAGAGTTTGAGACCTGGGAGAAAATAGGAACTATGGTGAAGTGTAAGTAATGATAATCCATACGTATGTAAGATCTGATACCTAGAAAAAGACTTGTGACCTCATGCCTTGCTGCCTCAAATAAGTCTTACATAATTCCTGCTCCATCATGCCCATGGCAAGAACGGAGCGAAAAACAAAGTAAAGTGGCTATTTTTAGACCCAGTTCTCAGTTCAACCAGGGACTATCCCTCTCCAGACTCGGCAGATGGTGGACCAGACAGCTTTGTCTGATGACATAATTAGTTTTCTGCACCTCATTATCACCTCACAATGGAATCTAGCATAAAAGCTTGAAGTGGAGGATTTAAAAGGGCTCATTTGAATGTGGTAGAGTGAGGTTCTTAAGCTAATTCCCTAAGCAGAAATGGGTTTGTCTACACTGGAGACACTGGAGTAGAATAGACAGACTAAGAAGGAAACTGAATAAAGCCACGTCTCCCTCATCCAAATAGTGTCCAAAACTCCATGTGCATTCCCAATGAGGCACAGGAAAGCCAGACATTTTAAACTACAAAGACACTGACACTGTTTGAAAAGAAGACCTATATTCTAGTTTCATGTCTTCTGCTAAAGGGAAGGTGATTTCTCAAGCTCTATTCCCTTATCAGCAAAATGAAAGAGATGGGGATACAAAGATGAATACTACATTCACCTTCTATGCCTAAAACACTTTGATTTTTAGTAACATTTAGATGAGGACAACTGTGCAGACTCTTTGACACATTTAGAGAAAATACAATTTTTCAGATAAAGTAACTTTCAAAATTGCTAAGCATTATGAAGCATTATTTTTAAGTAGAACATAAAATCTGTGGCAGGGCCATCTGTCTCCAGCAACAGTGTGCCACTGACCCTGTGCCCAAATGCAATGGCTGAGATAGTAAGTGTTTGGGCCAGATCAACAGAAAGTTGATGCCCTTGGAAGCCAAGTTATAGCCAAGCCTAAGATCTACAAAACAGTAGTATCAAGGAGGAGTGTGAGTCTGGGGCTTCCTTGGGTGTTGAGCCTGCTAAGCCTGTGAGAACCCGGCACAGATGCCACCGTCTGCACTGTCAATGTGTGGCTCTCACAGAGTGCTTGACAGATGTGCTATAAAAACATAGTCCAGAGTACTGCTGCACAATGATGAAAAGGAATCCGAGATAAACAATCTTGCCCTACTGAACATCAAATTCTTTTCTGACATGGTAGAAAATCTAATAACATTTTTGAACAGTGTCTCTCCCCTCACTCTGTCAAGGCTTTGGAATAATTCTACCCCGATAAAGTGGCGCTAGTCACGTGTTCCTATCTAAACTTTCACTACCTAATGCAAGGTGAAAGTTAAAATACAGTTATCCATCTCATCAGCCACATTTCACAAATATCCAATATGTGTCTAATGAACGTTGTGCAGGACGATGCAGACCCCATTGCTACACAGAATTGTACACTGGTCACTCTCAACTCCACAAAATTCCCTTTTGGTTTGATTTATAGCATGCAGGAAATATGCAACCATTTTAATTTGTCAATATTGTAAGAGAGTGAATAAGTCACAGCAATTAGAAAGCAATGATTCAACCTGTATTATAGTTTAATGATTACTTTTAATTATTCTTGCAGAATGCCAAAGAGGGCTTTACCAGGAAAGCTCCAACATAAACTAACATTGAAAATATGTGTTTAGCTTTAAGCATAATTTAAAAAGAATATGTAGTGAATAAGCTTGAACTCTTTGTTTTTCAAAATTATTTCATTAGTGATTTTTCTTGTGAGTTTACTAGAATAATGAGTTATTATTGAAATAAAATATTTTAAAACTTCAAGTGCACATATTTTATGTACAAATTGCCCCCATCTTAATGTTGGCTCAGCTTACAATCTGTTCCATTTCATGACACCGTAAAATTGACACAAATTAAGTGTCAATTAAAAAAATAAAAGTAAACAAAATATTCTTAATTTCAGTTTTCAGTCTTTCCAAAGGTAATATGCTACAATATTCTCCTGGGTCAAGTAGTATCTGAGAACCACAGGTCAGTTACCCTTGTGATCGCGAGGTTAAACAGCTAATTCTCTATAGTATGCAATAATGCTAAGACAGGAGCGAGACAGTGCCCCTTTCTTCCTATGAGTCCTAAGCAATACTCCTATTTCAAAAGATGCATTTATATGTATAGAGTTTTACTCTGGCTTGAAGCCCTCAGAGGGATGATTCCAAAGATCAAGGAAGAACAACCTGGGTTTACACTTTGCTGAAACATGGACAACTATGAGAAACTATGGACAGAAAGGGAGTGATCCAAAAATACTGAACAAATGGCTTCTCAGATGCACATTCTTCTTAGGCTTGGGTAGGACGTTGTAGAATAAAATTTTTGTTCTCTTCATGGTCTACTCTGACACAAAGAGATAGCAGAATTCAGAGTCATCCTTTATGATTTCTATTTGCTTCTGTAGGAAGGAGGCTATACTACTTATGGCTTGATTTGGGAAGCAGGAATTTCAGCACCTGTGGCTTGTGTAGACATGGGGATGGAGGAGAAAGTTAAGGGAAAACATTGCTTCAGAGGCTTTCACTTGGTGGTGCCACTTTATGAGTCTCAACAGTACATAAATATTATTTATCATATAGTATTTTCAATTTACAGTATGTTCATGGGACTGTTTTCTTTTCAGAGAATTGAGAATCAACCTACCTCAGGATCCAGCAATACCACTCTTGGGATTATACTCAAAAGATGCTCAATCATACTACAAAAGCATTTGTTCAGGTATGTTTATAGCAGAATTATTTGTAATAGCCAGAACCTAGAAACAACCTAGATACCCCTCAACTAAAGAATGGATAAAGAAAATATGGTACATATTAGAGTACTACTCAGTGGTAAAAAACAATGACATCTTGAATTTTGCATGCAAATGAATGGAATTAGAAAACACTATCCTGAGTTAGGTAACCCAGACCCAAAAAGATGAATATGGTATATACTCACTCATAAGTGGATACTAGCTATAAACAAAGAACATTGAGCCTATAGTTAATGGTCTTAGAGAAGCTAAGTAATAAGGTGAACCCAAAGAAAACATATATAGACCTACCTGAAAACTGGAAACAGACAAGATGGCCTGACAAAATTGGGAGTGTGGGGGTAGGGGGAATAGAAGGAAGAAGAGAAGGGGAAGAGGAGAGGAGAAGAGGAGAATTGAGGAGAAATTGAGAAAATGAGATAGTTGAAATGGAGGAAGGACAGATATGAGAGCAAGGAATGAGATATATTGATTGAGGGAGTCATTATGGGGTTAGAAAGAAACTTGGCTCTAGAAAAATTCCCAGGAATCCACAAGGATGACCCCAGCTAAGACCCTATGCAATAGAGGAAAGGGTGCCCGAACTGGCCTTGCCCTGTATTCAGATTGATGATTATCTTAAATATCACCACAGAACCTTCATCCAACAACAGATGGAAACAGATGCGGAGTCCCACATTGGAGCACTTGACTGAGCTCCCAAAGTCCAGTTGAAGAGTAGAAGGAATGAGAATATAAGTGAAGAGGTCAAGACCATGAAGGGTTCATTCACTGAAACAGTTTACCTGAGTTAACGAGAGCTCACCAACTCCATCTGGACTGAGAAGGAACAAGCACAGAACCAATGTGGTTGACAGTTGAATGGCTGGGGCAGACTGAGGGGTCACTGACAGTAACACTGGGGTTTATCTCTACTGCATGTACTGGCTTTTTGGAAACCTATTCTCTTTGGATATATGCCTATCTCAGCCTAGATGTAGTAGGGAGGGCCTTGGACCCTCCACAAAGCCAACTGCCTTACCCTCTCTTAGGATTAGAGGGGATGAAGTGGGAGGGTGTGTGGAGGGGATGGGAGGAGGTGAGGGAGTGGGAATGGATAAGTATTTTTAAAAAATCTAATAAAACAGAAAAATGAAGCAATGAATATACAAAACTCCATGTATCCTTATTGACTTTTTTTAAAGGCAATGGATATTTCCTTGAGTAATATTATCCATATTAGCCAATAAATTGGTGGTTATTGCAAAAAGAAAAAGAAAAGAATCTCGATAGGCCAGAAAATCTGGTAGGGTGCCTGTAGACCTCTCTCTCTCTCTCTCTCTCTCTCTCTCTCTCTCTGTATGTATGTGTGTGTGTGTGGTGTGTTTCCCCCAGACATTCACACATTCACTCTCATTCCTAACACTACAACACAACACTAGTTTCTACCTTCCCTCATCCTTGCCCACACCTCCTTCTCCCAACGTATCACTATATCCAAGCCCACAAATGCAAAATGCACCTCCTGTTAAACCACAGTCCATGCCTGATAGAAAAAAAAAAGACTTTCTCCTCTCTCTGTTTCTCCACTCCCCCAGCTCACAGTCTTGCCCATAACTCTACAACAGAACACCAGCTGCAGCCTTCCCTTACAACAGCACACATCTTCTGTGGATCCCACGAATTATTCTTCCTAGGACTCCTACCCCTACTTGTTTTGTTCCAGAACCCAACTCCAGCAGGTGCCCACTGCCAACCCAAGGGCCAATCTTCCCAGGGCAGTAAGTAGAATGAAGCAGACTCACATATCCCTACTGCTCCTGAGATCCTATACCCCCAGTCTCACCCATAGCTATGTAGTAGGAAACCCATTGTGGTCTTCCTGTCCTCTGTGACTCTATCACTAATAGATCACAAAGACATCCTCCAACCTTTCTTCTTCTAACTTATCCCAATATCCTAGCCTCCAACACTATCAGGCATTCCCTGTGAACATACCAGCTGAGCAGGCCAGGAAAACAGGCAAAATACAAAACCATTACACTCCTAAAAAACCCAAGAGAAGAAACAGAAACCAAAGATTGGAACATGGATACACTTTCAGAGACCACATCTCTGAACAAAACTCACTTTTCCTTCTTCAGTTGCTATCAATTTCCAAATGCCCCTTAGAGAGAAGCAGTATTTTATGAGTCCCTTCCCTTCAAACTGAGATTTTGGCTGGTCTACACTATGTAGGTCTGTATGCATTCACAGCCACTCACGTGTGCAACATGAGTTGCACATCCTCTTATGTGTGGTATAGTGGATTTTTGTCAACTTGATAGAGAAATCCGCACAAATCTGGGAAAAGGAAATCTCAATTGACAAATTGCATCCATCATATTGGTCTATAGACCATTCTTTGATCCATTTTTTGACTTCTACTTTAATCATTTTGGGACCTTTTCTTTTACTCTTTCTGTTGAAACAGCGGTTTGTTTCCTTCATCACCTTCCTGCTACTGTGAACTCTTTTAACCTTTGCATTCCTATTCCAAAGGTTAATTAATTCATAAAGAAGATGAATGAACTGATAATTGCTCCTCTAGAAGCACTAAGACTGCATTGTGTTGTTTTCTTCCTTTGAAAGTCTCCTCTTACTCCTTCATTTGAGGAATTGTTTTAAGAGAACAACAGAATGCATTTCATTGGCCTTTGTCAGGTGCAGCAGTTGTTACACATGTCTACCATTTTCTATGACTGCGGTTATGCAGTACAAACATGTTTTTGAAACACTCTTGAATTAGAGTTTTTCTTTATCCTTGAACCTGACACTGACTGACACGTGTGTTTTCCTTATTGAGCTTCTATTCCTCTGCCTAATTCTAGTGTTTCTCTAATTTTCTCCTTAACAGAAGATACCATGTACCCAGGAAAATGGTTGGTTCAAAGCAACCACATGGTAATTAGAACCCAAGAGAAACAAGCTTTGTTTTGTTGTTCAACTTATTCAGGAAGGGATAAAGTCAGAATTCCTGCTATATGCTTTCTAAACCATCCTTAAACATACAGACAAAGTATGTAACCAAGGTAGATGGAGACAGACATGTGATAATGACAGAAAACTGCAAAATCTAGATAGCTTCTGAGCCCTTGAATTCTGACCCTTTCTGCTCTGGGGCCCTTTGCTACCTAGAAGTCTGAAATATCTGTGGAATTCTATTATATCTTATTAAATCCTCTTGAAAATAATCTTAAAATTTGGTAATTATTTAGTACAATAATTTTTGAAAACTGACAAATATTTTAACTGAGGCAAATTTGCTTCAAACTGTCCAATTTGCATAGCACAGGAAGACAGTTGTGAGATTCCACTATAATTAATAGCCACATTGTTAAGTGAATTATACAATATTAAAATATCACCAAGGGGATAGCATCAGAGATAAATGTCCTCATCTTAGCTGGACAAGCGCTTCTGAGAGAACCACATTATAAAGTCCTTTAATTAAAAAATTACATTTCCAGGGCCTAATATTGTCAGAAAGACAAATAATCTGCCTTGGTAAGAAATATAGATTTAGAGGATTGTATTTAGGGGCCTAGCACAGTGACTGTATATCATTGTCAAGCAGAAGGAGTCAAGCCTCAGAATTTACATACCTGCACCAACTGTGAGTGTGTTAATAGAAGAGACATCCTTGAATATTGCTAAATTTGAGATGCTAGGCGCTATCTTGCCTAAGGATGCTCCAGGCAGAGATGCCATTTTAAGAAGCCAAGAGACCAGAAGTTGCCACATTTAGATCCAAAGGGAAATTCAAATGCTGCACAGAGACGCACAGGGGAGTGCCTGTGTGTCAGGAAGCAGAAGGAGTGCAAAGAAAGCATAGATAAGAGACTGATGTCTCCACAGGAAGGAGTGGATGAGAGAGAGTAATCAGACTTGGGTAAGCTTGTTTGAGTAATTCTGGAGGGTTCTGCAACATCTTCAGCTGTCTGGTACCTGAGCCCGGGTGACTGGGAAAGGAAGATAATGCTGTGAGTGGATGAGCCCATGGAAGGAGGTGGGGTGTGGACTTCAGTTTGGTTAAGTGTCTTCATCCATTCAGTATGCTGTCATATATATACCATAAACAGGCCATTTAAACAACAAACATTGTTTTTTACAGTTTTGGAAGCTGTGCAGTTCAAGATCACAATGCCTACAGAAGAGAGGGTTAGTGAGAACTCTCATTCTGAGAACCATATGCTCCTTAATTGTGTACTCACATACTGAGGAGAAGAGGAAGCCTCATAAGTTCTCTCCTTAGAGACACTAATACCATCACCAGGGCTCCATCATCACAACCAGCTGGCCTCCTGCATGCTCCACCTTTTAATATCATGTCATTAGGGATTAGACCTTCTACATATAAATCTGGTGTGGACATGCACACCGAGTCCATAACAGTTGGCTTTCTTTTCTCATGAAGCATTCTTAAGAGTAAGTTACCTCTAGCTCTAGGAACTGACTAATCTTGAGAAGGCCATTCCCTCTCTGGTCATCAGGGCCTTGGATCACAAAACTTCAAACACAGAAAATAAAACATTGCTAATACACTCTCAGTTAATGGGACATCCCCAGTCCTTGTATAAACGAGTCATTGGGTATCCCTGGGGACTTCCTATTTGCTGGTGTTATATTTAGCCTTGATTGTTAATTTGATGGGACTGAGAAACATCTAAGAACATTACTGGGTTTGTCAAAGAGTATGTTTACAGTAAGAGTTATATAACAAGCATTCTGATCTAATCAATGTTCTAATTAACTGATGGATTCAGAATTTTTATGAACTACCAGAAGGTAGTGGAACTGTAGGTGAAATTAGACTGGCTCAGGAAATTATGGCTCTACAACATAGCTTTGAGGGGTGTACCTTGGCCCTGGCCCCATCTTTTTCCTCTTCTACTTTATCTTATAAGCAATGAGATGGAATAGACTCCTCCTGCCTATAGCCCTACAACCCAAATAACCTACCTTACAATAGAAGTGGAGGAAGTTAACTATGAACTGAAAACATGAACCACTATAAATTTTCCTTTTGTTTCTTTCTGATATTTGTCAAGGCAGCAAAAAGACACCAATACAAATGATGACAAGGGCCCTATACCTCTCATGGACACAAGCTTTGCAGAGTCCACTGAAACCTTATACACGGTAACTGTCGGCCACAAGTGTTCTCATGGAAAAACATGCCTGCCATTTGCTGCCAGCATGTATCTTCATTCTCCAACCCATAGTTTCTGAAATTCATTGAGATTGTTCTTTTGCGTGAATTCTGAAAATCTATAACTAGGAACAAATTTCACATCCTTCTTCAAAATCATTCTCGAGATTCTAACCACAAGAACTGGAAAATTGTTCAGTGACTAAAGTTCTTTCCACTTTAATAGAGCAACCAGGTAAGGTTCCCAGCACCCACAAGGTGTCTCACATATAGACCTCAGGTTCCAGGAGATCCAATCACCTCTTGGCTTCCAAAGGCTCATACAGACACAAACACATAAACAAATAAAATAAATAATTTTTAAATTAAAGAAATCTTATAGCATAGCAAACTCTTGAGTTGGCTAAATTCCCTCATAATATACACAGACCTGAAGAATCCCCACCACTTTTAAGGACCAAGGTTCTTGTTAAGACTTATAGGTCAGAAAAGGGATTTTGTTCATAATTATTCTCAAAGTCAGGAAAACGCCAAGGGTGCAGTCCTCATGGGGGACAATGCTTCTCAGGCAGAGCTGGTCAAAGACTCTTGAAGGTTCCATCTGCCTGGACATCTCAGCCACAGAGACCCAGACTCTGCCAAGAGGCCAGTGAGGACCTGTCCGCTTTGGCTGCACAGTCAGAGGAGGGGCTCAGTGATTCTGCTGACAGTTCTTACCCTTCCTGGCACTGGAGTTCAGAAACAGAGCTCTCCCCTGCTCTGCAAAATAACTGAACTTTTTAAGCATACTCCAGGAGAATGCCAAGAAGCACAGTTAAACAGAATACCCCTCACATTTCAGCATAGCTTTTTCATCCCTCCTCCAGGCTAAGAAAAATATTTACAAACAAATAAACCAAAAAAAAACTATTTTGCCACTTTGAACCCTTTGCTTCTAGACCAGTCCGTATTCAGAAGGTACTAGCAATCAAATTATGCAAAAGCTCATTTGCCTGAAGAAAAAGCAGAGTGCTACCAAAGATCAAAAGACATGGTGACCATGATGAGGTCAGGAGATTCTCAGAATGCTTTCTGTGGGGCAGTCTAGATTTGCACTGAAATTACTTAAGGGAATACTATCGATCCTATTTACCTGGTGTGGGCTGCAGCCTGGAAGTTCATAGAAAAGCCCTGGAAGAATCAGGTACTGTAGATCAAATTGGTTTACCTGGGGAAATTACTGGTGAATACAAGACAGAGACTGGAGGCTGTGCAGAGGCCATCTCCTAACACAGAGTGTTCAGACACTACCTGCATGTGCTCTCTGGCAGTGACACACAGACACTGTAAAGGAAGCAGGGCTATTTCAGCACCAGGGCCTGGACAGCGACTGCAAATACAGCCACTAGCCAGCATAGCTCTTTATAGCAAGACGTGGGAAATGAGTTGTTTGATAGT
Source organism: Chionomys nivalis (assembly GCF_950005125.1). NCBI lineage: Eukaryota > Metazoa > Chordata > Mammalia > Rodentia > Cricetidae > Chionomys > Chionomys nivalis. The sequence goes on from NC_080091.1 coordinate 29,469,829, forward strand.
AGAAAGGGGATTTATTGAAATTGTCAAACCACAAAACTGAATGAGAAAATTAGGGAGTTTAGTGTACATTAGATTATAGATGGATATAGTGCTTTGACATTTGCAAAGTTTAAGCCTGAGATGTTTCAAAACTTGGACAGTCTGCCTGTATCCTCTAGCAACCTGTCTTCATTAAGATCCATTTGTATTCTGAGAACACCTTTATCCTACACACTAACCATATTCCAACCCCACTCTCTCTACACCTCAATAAGTTTTAATTCTCAAAACTGGACAGAACTGGCTGAATGATTCTGTCAGTATTTTCACCAATGAGCCAGCTGACTGTCAAGTATAGATGGCTGACCAGAATGAAGCTGGGCTTGTAGGCACTCAAAACACTGGCTCCAGGATAGACCCTTATTGAGCCCGGCTCTCTTCCTGGTTTTTATACTATAGCCTAAAAGAGAAAGTCCCCAATCTGTTGGCCATGGTTTTTGTCCCACCAGGTCCCACATCAATTTATTCCCAAATAAAACACACAAAGGCCTACATTAATTATAAACTAATTGGCTTATTATCTCAGGCTTTTCTTATGAGCTCTTATAACTTATATTAACACATAATTTTTGCCTGTGTTAGCCTCGTGGCTTGGTACTTTTTTCGGCGAGGCAGTCACATCTTACTTGCTGTGTCTGGCTTCCTCTCTGTCTGGGTGACAGCTGCAGACTGCAACTTCCCTCTTCCCAGAATTCTCATTGCCCCGCCTTTACTTCCTGCCTGGCTGCCATGCCTATCCTTCCTGTCTGGTTTCTGGCCAATCAGCATTTATTTAAAATACAAGTGACAGAGTAAAAACCATTGTCCCACAGCACCCATCTATCTCCAGTGATCTTGAGAAAGCCATCAACAAAGCTGTGCCTGTGGGAAAAATTATCCCTTCTTGAGCTCTGCAAGGTTACAGAACAGAATTTACAGCATGCTGTTTTTTAAGAAGCTGCGTGGATCCCAGTCTTTACCAAATTCATTCATTGTTTTCATAACCCAACAAAGAGAAAATCTGAGAGTATTAAATCCATTATGCTAGTTTGGGACATTTTCTAATTTTCACATTATTTGTAATTAAAAACCTAAGAAAATTCAGAGAAATCACTCACTTGGGTTCCATAGATTGTGTGTCAATCGAATTATAATCAATACAATGAGACATGTGTTGATATTTGCTTATTCACTGCTGACTTTAGTTCAGGTATTATTCTAAAGGGTTTTCAAATATTAAATTGTACCTTTAGTGTTTATTACCCCACTTAAACAAGAAAGGTATGCCTTTAAGTAAGGAAAGGCATGCTCAGAGACCAAAACCTGGACTCATTTCTCACAGGAAAGGTGAAAATGAGGAAAAGTCTTGATTAGAGACAAACACTGAGCAAGATATAAGAAATATGGAAGGACTGAGGAGTCATAAATTCCTACTTTGAACTCCCAATTCTGGGTTTCTTCTCCCATACAAATGGGATAGTTCAGCTTGCTCAATAAAATCTTTGCTGAGCTCAGAGAATCCTGTTGAAGAAAGGGGGAAAGGATTATATGGGAGGTGTCAAGGTCATCACAAGGGAACACATAGAAACAACTAATCTGAACTCATAGGAGATCACAGTCTGGACCAACAGCTAGAGAGCCTCCAGGGTACCGACCTAGGTCTTCTACATATGTGTGACAGTTGTGTACTTGTGTAGTTGATCTATTTGTGGGAATCCTAGCATTGTGAGCATGGCTTGTCCCTAATCCATTGGCTGGCTTCCATGAACCTATTCCACATGCTGGATTGTCTTGCCCAGCCTTAATACTAATGAATGAGCTTTAGTCCTAACTCAATTTTATATGCCGTGCTTTGTTGACACCCATGAGAGACCTGCCCTTTTCTGAATAGAAGCAGAGGAGAATTTGATGAGTGTTTGGAGGTGAATTATGGGGAAGAGAGGAGGGAGGAGAAACTGTGGCCAGGATATAAAATAAGTAAATAAATTTAATAACATTAAAATAAAATCATTGCATCAAGACTGGAAAATAGGGTTTATTGGTTAAGAGCACTGGTTGCTCTTTCAGAGGACTCAGGTTTGATTCCTTCCATGCACAGTGGCTCACAATCCTATGTAACTCTAGTTTCATGGGCTCCAATACACATAAGTACCAGGCCCATAATTAGTGCATTGGTACACATAAAAACAAACAACTAAACAATTATACACATAAAATAAAATTTAAATTCAAAATTTAAAAACAATGCCAAAATATTGTTTCTTTTATTCTCTCTGCCTCTGACTCAGTCTTCTTTCTTCCTTTTATTTTGGTCTGTTGTCTTTCCTGGACAGTCAGTTATTTCCCTGTGCTACGGCATGAACTCAGTTAACACCAGAGTCACTGTTACAGTGGGAAACAGATCATCTACTAAGAAAGATAGCCATTCACTGCATTCCTCAGGAGAGGAATTGGTGGAATAAAACTTATAACCTAGATAGAATGGGAAGAATATAATCCTGAGTGTTCCAGGGCAAGCCCGATGCAGTCAACAGTCAGAATTTGAGCTTTGCATCAAGTCTAAACTAATATCTTACCAAATAACATTTAAATAAAAGCCATGATGTCAAAATGAAAGGTTTCAAGGCAAAAACTTAGAGAAGAAGAAAGTGTGAGACACTCCAGCCTACTGCTCCAACCCTGAGGCTCAAGCTCCTATGGGAGGCCATGGACTTTGTAACCAGCATGGTTTTTAGTTTATGTCTGTTCTATACTACACAGGCAGAAACAAAAACAGAATTCCAGCTGATTTTGTTATCTTTGGAGTCTTTCTGGGTTTCTTTTTTCTTCACTGCTTCAAATACTGCTTTGCCTGAAGCTCTCTCCGGGATACTCTCTTCTCATTTTAGATACTCTCACTGGGTGATCTCATTGATTCTCAAGATTCAACTAGCTCTAATTTGTGTTGCAATACATTCTAAATAATACACAACTCCAGACATATCTCTTGAGATCTCAAACTGAAAGCATGGCAGCTTCATGTCCACCTCCATTTAAATGTATTCTCATATTCTCCGCCAAAGACCCAGTCTTCCTCAGCAGGCTCCAGCACATGAACAGTTACCTAACTAAAGATGGAAGCTCAGCCTCCTTGTTCTTTCCAACTTCTGTATCTCCTACACAAAATCCTTGGAAGCATTTCATGTCTTTGACCTTCTGAAATTCTACTAGTTCAGATCCTTTCTTTCTTTGACCACAGCAACAATGCTTTAAACTATTCACTCTTTTCTGGTTTACTCCAAATGATGTTCTTACTAAATCATAAACCTACTCTCAAACCTTGTTTAAAATTCTCTTGTGGGTCCCAGAATCTCCAGTCTTCTTGGTTTACATGTTAAGTCCAACGTTAATCATCTGTTACCTTCATGATGTTTTCCTCCAACCCTGCCACCTGCCCCAGCAATCTGACCGAAACTTACAGTTCAAGCACAACCTGTCTTGCTGTCCTACTCCAAAGGTCCCTTACGAGGCTATGGATGAGCTCACCTCATTTTTAATGATTTGATTCCTCTCTCCTTATGTCTTCATTGGCTTCTCCTGTAGCAAATGTGGTTTATCTACTGATGAGCAATCCAAAGCAGTTGATGGAACTTCGTAAAATTAAAAATATTCTGCTCTGCAAAAGAAACTGTTGGTGGACTGAAGAGGCAGCATACAGAAAAGCCTTTTCCAACTATGTATCTGAGAGAGGATAAGTGTCTAGAATATACAAAGAAACTGAGCTACTAAACTGAACATAGAATTCTCAAAAGAAGAAATAAAAATAATCACCAAGTATTGTTTAAAGTGTCCACCATATTTATCTGACAGAGAAATGCAAGTTCAAACTAGTTGGAAATTTCATCTTACCCAATAAATGGCTAAAATAAAAAAGAGGGGATGGCAAATGCTGGCAAGATATGGGAAAAGAAGAACTCTTGTGCAATATGGTGAAAAAGCAGAGTGATGCATCATGTGAGGGTTCCTCGAAATATAGAAATAGGTAAATATAATATGATCCAGGTGTGCCAATCCTGGGCATATACCCCAAGCACTATTTTCTACTACTGAGGCCAAAGGTCAATCTATGTTTACCACTTCCCTATTCACAATCACTAGTACATGAAAACAGCTTAAAAGTTCATCAACTGATGCATGCATAATGAAAATATGGTACCTATACTCAACCAAATATTATTTAACTATGAGGAAAAAATGAAATTATGAAATTTTCAGGTAAATGGATTGAACTGGAAAACATTACAATGAATGAGAAAGACAAGTGTTTCATCTCACCCAGGTGTGGATCCTAGAGTTAAATATTTAGATTTGTATTTTTAACTTGGAGTACCTATAAAAAACAGGACAATAGAAGAGGGTTTATTGGAAAGAAAGGGAAAGAAAGAACAGGGTTGGAGTTGGGGAACAGTAGAATCCAGATGATATGAAGGCAAAATGGGAAACAATAAAGGAAAAATTTAAGCTAGGAGAGAGATGGGGTGAGAGCAGGAAAGAGGTGTTTGGAAAAGCCATATGGAAACATATTTTACAAGACATATATATGTTATTAATATAAATAGTAGGTGATAGATAATAGATAGATAGATGATAGAAAGGTAGATAGATGATAGAGATAGATAGATAGATAGATAGATAGATAGATAGATAGATAGATAGATAGATAGATAGATGATAGATAGATAGATGATAGATAGACAGATGATAGATAGATAGATAGATAGATAGATAGATAGATAGATGATAGATAGATAGATAGATAGATAGATAGATAGATAGATAGATAGATAGATAGATATAGATAGATGATAGATAAATAATAGATAGAAAGATAGATAGACAGACAGATAGATAGATGATAGATAGATAGATAGATAGATAGATAGATAGATAGATAGATAGATAGATAGATACATAGATAGATACATAGATAGATAGATAGATAGATAGATAGATAGATAGATAGATAGACAGATGATAGATAGATAGATAGATAGATAGATAGATAGATAGATAGATAGATGATAGATAGAGATGATAGATAAATAATAGATAGAATGATAGATAGATAGATAGATAGATAGATAGATAGATAGATAGATAGATAGATAGATAGAGATATCGATACAAATATTCCCATATAAATCTGGGGAACACTGGGCCAGACCAAAACACTGTCTTCTGAATATGACAGAACCACTGCATTCATGAACTGACAGCAACTGCAGTGGCTTGTATGAAACTTCACAAGAATAAGGCACTCAACATGCAACACAGAATGACTTGAATCTCCTGAGTGCCCACATCCAGCTAAGGAGCTATTGACAGCTGGTGGGAGAAAGTCAGTTCTAAGGATGTGACTATTAATATGATTCTCCAGTTGATGTCTCCACACCCGTGAGTATATGAGTGGCACAAATTGGACTCGGTAGGTTAAAACAACAACAACAAGAAATTGGACATGAAGATGTGGAGTGTATGGGTAAATCTGATTAGAGCTAATGGGGCAATGGAGTTAAATGGTCAAAATATGTGGTAGGTCTGAAATTCTCTATGAATTAATAAATGTATTATGTATGTTTTTAAAAGTCATTCATAAACTGCAAAGGCATAGCACATAATAATGGGAAATCCCTAGCTCTCAATTTAGTTTTTCCTCCCTCTGACACCCTGCATGAATAACAGAGCAAATACAGATGGAAGAAACACCATGTGTTCTCAAGATCCTGTGCAGAAATGTTAGAAATTAACTTATGTGTGACTGTGTAAGATTAACATTGACCAGTTGTAGGATTCCACTATTATTTCTCTAAATTCTGCAGGAAACCATTGTGCTTTCCATTGTCATCTCAGAGGACTTTCCTGTGGATTCTTTGATGCCATACTGCTTTAGTATACTCTGTCTATTAAGTAGACTTCTGAAACTTCTTCCTGTGTGCTGAGCACTGAGAAGAGTAGAATATCGCTTATCATCTGAATATTGAGTATTTCCTGAACTTAAAACCATACTGGTGTGTCCCATCTAACAATTATGGCAGCATCTAGTAGGAGATGCTGTTCTAGAATGCAATGGGAAAACTGAAAATCAGTCTCCCCATAAGCTACAAGAACCCTGGGAAGTTTGTTCTTTAACTGGTGTGTATTTTTGGAATCTTTGTCAAGGATTAGGTGGTAGATACACTTTTTCTTCATCTCCTACTAATCTCTGCCAGTATTTTCTCTGCTTTATTATTTTGGATGTCTAGTGTAACTTGAGAACATGTAATAATGCATCCAGCATTATTCGTTTTGCTCAGTATTGCCTTGCTTGCCTGGGGTCTTTCGTGTTTCTATGAGTTTAAAGATTTATTTTCCCATTTCTGTTAAGAATGGCTAGAAGATTTTGATTGAGATTTCCCTGTGTCTATAAATTGCTTTGCGAAGAATGATCATTTCCACAACATCAATTCTACCAGTTCATGAGCAACAGTGGTGTTTCTATCTTCTAGTGTCTTGCTCAATTGCTTTCTTCAGATCATTAAAGTTTTATTATAGCCAGGCAGCGGGGCCACTTGCCTTTAATCCCAGCATTCAGGAGGCAGAGGCAGGCAGGCAGGCAGATCTATATGAGTTCAAGGCAACCCTGATCTACAGAGTGAGTTTCAGGACAGCCAAGTCTACACAGAAAAACCCTGTTTTAAAAAAAGTTTCATTACAGAGCTCCTTCACCTCCTTGGTTGGGTTTATTCCAAGGTATTTTTAAGGCTACTGTATGTGGGATTGATCTCATGGTTTACTCTTCATTGCATTTGACATTGGTATGTAGAAAAGCTATTGATTACTGTCTGTTAATTTTGTATCCTGACACTTTGCTAAAAGTGCTGATCAGTTCTTGGAGTGTTTTTTGATGAAGTCTTGAAGATCTTTTACAAAAATCATCATAGCATCTGCAAATAAAAATACTGTGACTTCCATTTCCATGTGTTTCCTTTTATTCCCAACCCCGTTTGTCTTACTGTTCTAGCTAAGACTTGCAGCATTATTTTGAGTAGTAGTGGAGAACCTTATCAATCTTGTCTTGTTCCATATTTTAATGGGATTTCATCATTTTTTTTCCATTTAGTGTGATGTCAGCTGTAAATTTGTTATATCGCTATGTTCCCTTCAACACTATTCTCTCTAGGAATTTTACCATGTAAAGATGTTAGATTTTGTCAAGGGCATTTTCTTCATCTGCTGAGATGATCACGTGATAATTGTCTTTAATTTTATTAAATTATTAATTGCATTTATTGATTTGCATATGTTAAGCTATTCATGAATCACTAGAATGAAGTCTCCTTGACCATGGTGGATGACCTTTTTAAAGTATGCTAAATTTGTATTATGTTGATAATTTTTCATCAATGTTCATCATGGATATTAGTCAATAATTATATCTTTTTATTGTTTCATTATCATATTAGTATGCCTTCCTTGGGATACACTGCTGCCACCTACAGCTACCTGGCAAGAACCTGATTTGTGCTCCAGTTAGCCCAGCACTACCACAAAGCTCATTGCTTCTTCATACCACCTTTCTAATGTCAACTGAGTTTCTATGGTTACTGAAGTTAATGAGGAAGAAGCATGAAGCATGTGGATCTCTTTAATGTCCAACACATCGGCTTTTCACCAAAAGTTGAAAAGTAGACAGATTTTGTAACTAGCTAGTTGAGGAACCACAACCACATGAAGCAAGTCCAAGTCTCAGGAGGGGATGCTGATGATGCCAGCGGTAAAGGTAGAATTATATGGGAATACTACTTGCATCTATTTTATGATTTAGCATCCTGTGATAGGCAATGGCTTCAGGTTTCTAGTTGTGTCTTCCACAGGCATTTGTTGGGTTTTGTAGCTTTTTTGTTATTTTTAAAGTATGGACATTCGTCAATGGAGAGCAAGCAGATTCCTCCACTGACTTTAACCTGAGTCTATCAGATGAGACAGGAATCAGACTAAACTCTTGCCTCAAAACAAACCAGAGACTTTTGAGCCACTGGCTTGTGAACTGTTTTTTCTCTTTTTCTAAATTTTTAGCCAGAACCGTATGAGGGAGCTTGAACAACCACAGGGCTGCGCCTTTTATGAGGGCTGCAGAGATCCAGAAATTGAGGTTCTCTCTCTAGTTATCTATGGCAACCACTCAATATGTAAGCTCCTCAAAATGTCATCAACTCCACCTCATTTCATTTCACATGGCTTCACAGCTGCACTGAAGAGAAAGTGAGACCCTAAGTGTCCTCATTCTTGGGACTGGTCCTCATACACTTAAAGTATGATGCCCATAAGGGAACTAGTAGTCAGACTGTTTGCTTGTTTTGTTTTGCTATTAAACTGCAGTTTCCACTCCCTTCTCTACTCCCATTCCCTACCCCCACCTCTCTGTGTCCCCCCAGTCTGCTCCTCCTCCATATCTGTTCAGAAAATGGCACATTTCCAATTGCTATCAACAAAGCCTGGCATATCAAATTGCTGTAGAACTAAGTTCCTCCACTTGTAAGGCTGGGCAAGGCAACCCAGAATGAGGAATGGGTTTCCAAAAGTGAGCCAAAGCATTAGGGACAGCTTCTTGCCCCACTGTTAGGAATCCTGCAAGTAGAACAAACTGCACAACGGTCACATACATGTAGAGTGTCTAGGTCAGTCCCATGCAAAGCTCCCTGGTTGTCAGTTCAGACTCTCTGAGCTCCGATAAGATCAGGTTAGTTGATTCTGAGGGTTTTCTTAGAAAATCATTGACCCCTCTGGCACATGCAATTATTTCTCCCTCTCTTTAGCAGGATTCCATGTGTCCAGCCTAATGTTTGGTTATAGGTCTCTGCATCTGTTTGCATCAGTTACTGGATGGAACCTCTCTGATAACAGTTGGGGTAGGCACCGATCTATAATCTATAACAGAATATTCTTAAGTCTTATTACATTGGCTGTTTTTTGTTCTCCAGTTGTATTTTGTTCTGTTCTAGATCTCTGCGCCTTCCAGTCTCTGGGTCCTGACACTCCGGGAAATGTCAGAGGTGGGCTCCCCCTCATGGCATGGGTCTCAGGCTGAACAAGTCATTGGCTGGCCACTCCCACGATCTCCGTGCCACCCTCACCCAAGGACATCTCATAGGCAGGTCACAGGTTATGTGGCTGGGCTGGTGTCCAAATCCCTCACCTGAAAGTCTTGCCTGGTCACAGAAAAGGCCAGTTCTACATACATATCTGCTTTTCCTAAAAGTCCTAGTCTCACTTATAAGTGGATATTAACTATGAAATATAGGGTACCACAGACCCAGAGAGGCTAGGTAACAAGGAAGACTCAAGGGGGATACTCAGATCTGCCTGGAAAAGAGAAATAGAAGAGATCTCATGGATGGACTGGGGGTAGGTGGGAATGGAAACATGAGATCGCAGGTTGGCGTAGATTGAGGATGAGAGTACTGAAAGAGATGACTGGAAGAGGGGGGGCTCTTCAGGGTCAGGTAAACCTGGTACAAGGGAAAGCACCAGGAGTCTGCAAAGATGGTCCCACATTGTTTGTCAAAGTGAACAAATCATAAACCTGATGCTTTTCTTTGGATTTCAGTGACTCAGATGGCAAGTTTAGTCAGAAAGCAATGAAAAAATACAACCTAGGAGCAGACAACTCTGAATGGTTGACTCTATCATTTTACAGGAACGTGCTTCTTCCAGAGCAAAGCTGGTCAGCCAAGAAAGAGCTAAAGGTGTTCTCTGAAGAGATTGTAGCTCACACATTTTCATTGCGAGTTCTGTTTTCTAGGAAATCAATGGGACCTTGTTAGATTGAAAACTAGGTGATGCCATTTGCATAAGAGATTAGCTTCAGTCTCCGTTCATTTCCATCACTGTGATCAAACACCTAAGAAGCTCAAAAGGAATAAAGAAAGGCTGGTTTTAGTTCCCAGCTTCAGATGCTTTGGTCCATGCTTGCTCAGATTCTTCACACCCTGTGACAGCCCATTACATCGTGTTGGCGAGAGCACATGGCAACAGAGTTCCTCAGCTTCTGGTAACCAGAAAACAGAGGATAGAGAGGTACAGCTGTGATTCCAATAACCCTTTGACTTTGTATCACTGACCACTGCCCCGTAAAGGATACCCCCTACCAATTGTATCACAAACTGAAGACCAAGCCTTTAACAACGGGCCTTCAGTGGCCATTTAAGGGCCAAGCCAGGGCACAGACCAAAGAAATTAGAATGTTCCCTCTGGAGAAGACCTATGAATTTCAAGGCAGCACCCTGGTATCTAGAAAAGGGCACTAGAATCCAGCCTTAACCCATGCACCGCCTTTGAACAGAGCACTAGATGTGGCTGTTCCTACATTCAGAATGTGGAAGAGATACCTCCTCACTTCAGGAACATAAAAGCCCAGGATACTTGACTGACGTGGATTGGAAATGTTTTCGTTAGCCCTAGAAACTACAGATTTCATGTTTCTTACTTTGTTGATCCATGAGGTCACATCTAGAAGAAAATCAAAATCTAAGCTCAAAAGCACATAAGAGTTCAAAGGAACAGCAGTGCTGGCATGGAATAACAGATGCCTAATGAAAGTGCTTGTAATTGGTTCCTGAGGCCCCTGAGCCAGAAAATCAAGGAGTGTAAGCAGGAACTGCTCATTTGTTCCCTGCTGCCCAATCACAAATAATCACACAGAAGCTATATTAATTACCATACTGTTTGGCCATTAGCTTAGGCCCAGCTCTTACATCTTAAATTAACCCATTTCTATTCATTTGTGTATTGTGTCTGTCTCTTTCAGCAGCTACATGGCATCTGATTCTGCCTACTGTGTGTGTGTGTGTGTGTGTGTGTGTGTGTGTGTGTGTATTCCAGCCTGGCTATATTCTACGCTGATACAGGCCAAAACAGCTTCTCTATTAACCAATAGTAATAAAACATATTCACCGTGTACAAAGAGGAATCCCACATCAGAAGAGAACCTAGAGAGTAACAAGATAGTTCACTAGGCATGGAATAACTCCACGCAGCATAAACGGTGGTCAGACATGCTACTAGATGCCAAAACTGTTCGTGTAGACCAGCCCTGCATTGTGATCTTGACAAAGAATGATCCTGTGGAGGCAGAAGTAAAATGTGTGAAATCTACATTAGGTATGGCTCTCCAGATGAACACACCCAATATACAATGCATGCCTGCTAAAGTGGAATGACTGGATTAGATGACACTACAGGGGGCACAGTGATTCAAAGGTCTGTCTGCATCCTGAAGAAGCAGAGAATCTTCTCCGGCTCAGTCTAAGAAGTTGAAAGTACATGATACCAAAATGGAAGTGGGGATACCGAGGGTAGAAAGTGTAAGCAGAGAAACGGAGGTATTAAAATGAAGGACAGAAAGGAGGTGGGAAGATCAATGATAAATACTGATGTACAAAAGAACCATAAGGAAATCTGATGCTTTGTAAGATCACCAAAAATAAAATTTAACAGCTAAAAGGAAATATAGAAAGAGTTTGAATGCAGGTATCGTATGCAGTCCCAGAAAATGACGTTATTAAGTGAAATTCTAGATGTTTTATAAAGAAATACTGAACACCCTTGCAAGATGAGCACCCTGATACAGTAGTGGCAAGTCCGAAGTAATCAGCCACTTTCCAATTTGATTGATTGCTCAATAGGAGGGAATTTATGTCCGGTAATGCAAACCCTGTCAGAAGCCTGTGGCCCTAGTTGTTTTGTTAGGTAGACACAGTCCTCCTCTACATACCTGTGTATGCCCATAGATAGTGCTGCCTTTGGTTTTGCTGGAAGAAGCTTCTTTCTGTAGTAGTCAGTGGTGAGAGTAGATTAGTCAGATATCTCTGGAATGGAGTGTCTCTGACATCTAACCATCTCCACCACAGTCCAGGCTTGACCACCACAGATTTATGCAATGGCCTCTCAGGGTCTTCAGGAAGGACTCCAACCCCTCAGCATCTCTCTGAAACTGCAGAGAAAGACTCCATGAACCCCTCACACACACACACTATTTCATCTTTGTTGTCTCCAAAACCAGTACCAAGGAAATTACACTGCCTGGTTCTGCTGCCAGTTCACGATAAAGCCAGTCCTGCTTGGACTACAGTAGCAGCAGCTTCTGTATGTTGAATCCTGTGGGAAACTGATTCGTTTATTTGCTTTTACAGAGAAGACTATGCCTTTGGGTTTTTTCCTTCCCGGACAACTTTCCTGTCCCAGTTCAGAGCAGGAGACCTCTCCTCAATAGCACCACTCTCTCCAGCATGTCAGCCTCTTTGCCAGCACACAGTAACTACAGTAGTAAACTACTTAGTGAGCTTTCCCTCTCCAAACTGCACGTTTTATATTTTTCTTTTTGACCCACTTTGTTGCTCTTTCTCATTGTAAGCATACATAAGAATAATGGGCAACAACCATGCCAAAGACTCAGTATTACAGTCTTGAAAGTTCCATTGCCAGTAAAATCATGCCATTACTTTTTAATTCAGCCTCACATGAGTCCTCAGGAAATTGGCAAAACACAGCCAGATTATTTGTCAAAATACCATATTAATCATCCCTTCCCTGTTTCTTATAATCCTGTTTAAGATGAAAGTTCATAAACCAAATCCCTACTCTCCACATCTCTCTCAGCATCTTTGTCTTCAAAGTTTCTGCTAAAATTATTCTTTTAAAGCTCTGTTTCCAACATTCACTGGTTTTTCCTTCTCAAAATTCTAAAGTCTTCACATGAAATAAATCACAAACCATAAAAGTCACATGGTCAAGCTTAACATAGTGTATTATACATAATATGTATTCATATATATGAATATATAGTGTATGTGCATGTTAATTTATTTTGTCAGCTTTAAAATAGTAATAAGGACAGAGTCACACCTGAGAGCGGAGAACCCAGTAGTTAAGCAGTCATTAAGGCAGTCAGAGTAGTCCCACGATGGCTGTCTCTCACTGGGAAGGCCTCCTTTAAACATGTGGTTGCTCTGTTCAAAAGCCTGGGTATCCCAATCTGGTGCAAGAAGTCAGGGAGTTTCCTATAACTACTGGTCTCTAGCCTCTAAGAACAGCTGAAGAATTCAGAGATAGCTGACCCAAGCTGGTGGGAGCTCATGTCTCTGGACTGACAGTTGGGGATCCTGCATGAGACCGAACTAAGCCCTCTGAATGTGGGTGACAGCTATATGAATTAATCTGTTGAGGGGGGCGCCTAAGAGTAACACCAAGACCTGGGTGCATGAACTGGCTTTTTAGAACCCATACCAATTGTGGGATACCTCATTCAATCTTAATACAGAGGGAGGGACTCGATCCACACACTAAAAACTACAAACACACATACACTAAATAAATACATTCTAAAATATACTTTAGAGAAGATGAAAGTATCAATGTCCTGCTTTCTGTTCTGAAGACCTGAAAACTCCCTGGATAGCCTCTGGCATTGATTTCACCTTGAAAGGTCTAAGGGAGTCTGATGTCACAGGACGGCTCTGGCAGTGTCCTAACTCAGAAATAAGGATAGCTACAGGCTCTGGCATGAGGCCTTCTTCCTCTGATTTCTTTTTCAGTGCTTTCCACACTGAAGGCAGCATTTCCCTGAAAATACCTCACAGAAACACAAGTGTATTCCCCAGTCCTACCTATTTCTTCAGATTGTTGATTGACAGCAAAAACCAACCATCACACTATTATATTTAAATAATTAGACAGGAAGTCCTTTTGGCTCTAATAAACATGCTGGAGAAGGAGTGTTTCCAAAGTTACTAAAAAGGGAAGTAAGGCCAAAGGATATATGAAGTTACAAGGGCTTTGAATAAGCATAGACGAACCCTGTAAACAACAAGGGTAATCTAGGAATATCCAGTTGTTCCCACAAGGCCATCGGTGCATAGATGTTCACACGTCTCCAAAGAAATATTAGGGAATAAAAGTCTTCAGATATGATCTGCATTTCAAAAATACAAGCAGGAGAAGTCTACTGTGTCAGTGACCACAAAGGAGCATCCTTCATAATGTACAGTGGGAAGTCTAAAGGAGGGGACATGAAAAATGGGAAGGAAGCCCTAAATGTGTGGAAAATGTAGCAAAGAGGTTTAAATGGCAAAGAAAACTATACTTGGTAATCCCCACGGGGATTCCAGAGCTAAAGACTTGTACATCATAGGCAAGCACTAAAATTCATCCCAAAAATGAGGGTAGCAGGATCAATCAAGGGCTTATAAATATGGACTCCATCATTTGGCAGAAGAAACACACATAATCAGTAATTTTTTGTCTACACTTTCAATTTACTAAAGTGTAAGTGGTCAAGGTTTTGGGGGCTCACAGAATCATGATTTTGCTTTTTGATCATACACAGTCTCCCCAGCACTTTTTCCTGCATGCTGATGAGCAATTCATACTATGAAAGAAGCTCCTGTGTAATATGGTCAGATATACTGATAGATAGACAGAAATAATATCTGCTTGATCATTTCATCACCATACAGATGTGGATATCACATACACAATGAATCACGCACCTTTAAGTATTGTTTTTTAAACTCTCACCCCAATCTGGCTGTCAGAATTACCTGCTGAAACAAGATCTGACAGAAAGAGAGCAATGCACCACTCCTTGCTGGGTCCCACACTACAGTCCAGCACTTACTTACTTACACATTCAACACTGCAGTATCTGCACTGGAGACACTTAGAAGTTTGTCTGTTTTTCAGGTCAGGAAACTCAATCCTATTGCTCCAAATTACGTAGCAGATGGTTGTCTCCTGAACTTCTCTCTGACATTTCTACCATCCATTTGTAAAATACACCACCAAACAAACTCTTCCAGTGGTAATAAGGAATAAGAATATGGTGGGAGGAGGCCGCTTCTTTGTTCCTGACTGCTCAGCCCTGAAATAATCACACAGAAACTACATTATTTAAATCATTGCTTGGCCCATTAGTTCTAGCTTCTTATTGCCTAATGGTTATATCTTAATTTAACCCATCTCCATTAATTTGTGTATTGCCATGTGGTTGTGGCTTACCAGCTAAAGTCTGGCTCCAGCAGGGCTACATGGCTTCTCTTTGACTCCACCTCCTTCCTCCCAGCATTCTGTTTAGTTTTCCCCACCTAGCTCTGTTCTCCTATAGCTCTGCTATAGGCTCAAAGCAGTTCCTTTATTAACCAATGATATCCACAGCATACAGGGGGGAATCTCACATCAAGAATAAGAAGAAGGTCTTTGTCATTGGCAATACAGCTAAACCCATTCGAAACAGTTGAGTGGGATACAGAAATTAGTGTCAGAGAAAAAAGTTGGAGTTTCCCATCTATTGTCACCTGGCAACAAGGAGTGCACTTTTCATTCCTCCTTTGCCTCTGCACTAGTGAGGACACAGAGGGTGCTTTGAGAAATAAATGCTGTTCCCCTCTGCCTCCACAAGGACATTTTCATATTTGCTGGAAAAGTGATAAGATTTTCCGCAGATCTGCTTATTTGCAAACAATGTCTTTCCAACCCATTACTGGCATAAGTGTCTCTTCTCATTCACAGGCAAACCATAAAGTTATATGACATTTCTCGAGAAGGCATTTCACTGGAATGAAAAACAAAAGCATTCCCAAAGCACTCATGCAAGAGGCTCATCTCAAGACCGTCCAAGATTGGATATACATGCCGGTGGCTCATGTGGCATGCAAAATCAGTGAGGCAAAATAACCAGTGCCAGAACCAGTTTCGGCATTCTTCCCCAATTCTTCCCGGCTGCTACCATCACCACAGCCTGCTTTCAGCTGTGAATCTCACCATATATTTCACAGCCTTCTTAATCATTACTTTTCTAGGATTCAGTCCTAAGTTTCAATTTATGTGATTATTTATGGAACAGTATTTATTGTGTAAGTGTGTGAAATCTCTCAGTCACTATCACATCCTTCCCTGCTTAGCCCTCACACTTTGGTATGAACACCCCTAGCTCTCAATTGTTCTTAAATAAAAGAAAGAATAAAAGTAGAAGGCAAGCAAATATCTGTACTCTCGGGACTCTGTGTGATCACAAGATTATCTTTTCACAGGTCATTCTGAACTATGAATCGTTTTATTTCTGAGATTCACCTTGATGTTCTCTACAGAAGCTAATACTATACATGGCACATAGTTGACTCTCATTAGGTCGGAACTAGTGCTAATGAACAAAATGGCCATGATCAAAATAATAGAGATCGTCCTGCATCTAAATCAGCATGTGGAGCCTGATTCAAGGTGTGGCAGGTAAAGCCAACAGAGGGTACCTTTTGCCTTCAGTCTGCTGCATAACCAGCTTAGGCTTCATGATTTCAATGCACTAATCCCTCTCTACCAAGCAAGTATCAGGGATCCAACCATGTACTTACAAAAGTGTAGTCTCTGTCATATGGTCACTCTTCATTTCAGAATTCCTTAATCATTCAATTTGGGCAGTGTGTAGTCTAAATCAGGCAAGATGCTGATCTTCTAGTAATAACAGGTTTTCCAGCTCTCTAGTCCTTAGACTTTTGAGACATAAAATGAGATCATTAGGTTAAATCCTTGTGATTTATCTAGTTCTTAATTATAATAATCTCAATAAAGTATAAGGTATTTCTACAGATCTTGGGTGCTCAAGCAGCAAAACGGCCTGAAGTGGTAGTGAAAGCGCTAAGCCTGTGCTTTGTCTTCTTCCTGCCCATCCCATCAGCTGAGAGTACGGTAGTAGCCCCACCTGGGTCACAAGTGAAAAGTGCAGATTTCCACTGTCTCCTGTTCTGGCATCTGGGTAATGCACTTTACTGCTCAGTATGCACAGAAGACACAGTGGAGTACTGACTCACATCTGTTTTTAATCCTCTTCCAATTAAATATACTTTCAAAAGAGGAAACCATTAGGAGCAGGTTTGCTTGCACGTATAGTGAGCATGGGAGTAGAAGAGAAAGGGTCTGTAAAGAAGCTTTCCATGGTCCTTGCAACTTGAATACAGAGTCACTGGAATTAGTCTATCTTTCTCTCTCCTTCCTCCTTTCTTCTTCTTCTCTCTCTCTCTCTCTCTCTCTCTCTCTCTCTCTCTCTCTCTCTCTGTCTCTCTCTCCCTCTCTACCTGTATGTCACCCTTTCGCTCTGTGTCTCCCCCCACCCCTTTGGTTTACTATGTTTGGCTTTATTCTTTGGAAAGATTATTTCCATGAGTTTGTTAGAACAGCAGCTAATAGCCATAGTAAACCATTATTTCAGATCATCTACCCAATTTAATGATATTAAAATATCTATATCCATTTGTTTGACAAATATATACTGAATGCCTTTGTTCTGGGTGCCTGAGCTATGCCTGTAGAGGACAAAGGAATTTCTGGGGTAAGGTGGTAGATTAAAGTCTGCCTTTGTATGCTACAGTGAATGAGAAGAGATGGGACCATAGCGAATAGACTCTAGTTCAAAGAGGGGATGAGTGGGAGACCATTGGAATCTGCAAAGGGGATGATAGGACAGCTGGAAAGCCACTAAAAGGAAGAAGCTTCACATGACTCTAGCCTTGTAGCTGCTTGGCAGGGGAAAGGAAACAAAAACCCTGGCCAATGAATAATCCAGGCAGCCTTACCGAAAAGAGATTGGCAATCCTACCAACAGTAAAAGCTCAAAAAACCCTCAAATACTGTTGGGAGTTTTGCTGAGACAAGCATGTGACTACTATGATTGGATCTGCAGCAGAAAGGAGACCTTCTTTTTATTCCCCATGTCTCAAATAGCTGTGGCTGTGTGCCATCTTGAAAAGAAATCAGTTGTTTGAGACTGAACTGAACAAGGGGACAAGAACAAAGAATAGTCACAATTTGGGAAACCAAGAGTCAGCCAAGCTACCATGCCAGGGTGAGACACAGCTGTGGAATGTAATTTTGTAGAGGGAGAGAATCAAACAATATGCTGAAGAGTTCAAGTGCTGGAGTGATGGTTTACATGGCATTGCATATGTGGGAAGGTATCCCCACCCTCAATGGCTAGGAGTTTAGCCAATCAACTTAGACTAACTGTAGAGTTGGATATCTCTGAGACTGGCGCTAGCAGGTGGATCAGCCTCCGTAGCCACCTAGGTGCTGTGGGGGTCTACTGTCCTGGAGACCCAGAAATATGAAGCTCCAAAGGAATCCTGGATAAGTTGCAGCCAACTCATCCCTGAATCAAAGTTTAAGATGTAGAGGTTGTTGAAAAGATGGTGATTAGTCTACCTCTAAAGATACAGGACTGTGTCTCCTTCCCCCCACTCCCAGTGCAGTAAGAAGGGAAACTCCCTGGCTAAAACATTAACCACTCCAGTATGTAAGGTCTGGAGAGCATGGAACCATCTTCCTGGCATATAGATGACACAGTCCTCCAAATACAGAGTACTAGTAAAGACAGCCCTGCAGTCACCTGACATTCGTCAGGGTCAGGTTTAGCAACATTCAGAAATGTAAGAAACACGGGACTCCCCTTCTCTGAAAGAAGTGCCTCTAACAATTTATCCTCTTTCTTGTTTTCCTTTTCTCTCTTTCTTTTTAATCTTTTGCTTACCCTTTTTCTTTTTACTATACATTTAATAGGCTTAAATTTGATTTTATGTTGTTGTTTCAAAAAAATTCTTTCTTGGGCTGAAAAGATGAGTTGGTAGAAAAACACACTTGCCACACAAGTCTCAAGACCTGAGTTTGATCCCTGGGACCCAAGTAAAGGTAGAACAGTTCTACAGTTATTCCCTTTGACCTCTACATGCATGCTACGGCGGACACATTTCTACAAGTATATATCCTACACAACATCGAAAGTAAATACAGTTTTAAGAGTCATATCTTCTTACTACCTTTATCTTTGTTCATGTACTTTTTTTCATTTTGGACAATAAGATGGTCTGTTTCTCTACTTCCTTTCTTTATGAATTTCCTCTCCATTATTTTCCTTCTTGCTTTCAAAAATCTTGATTTTTCTGTCTTTTCCCTCCTTGCCATCTTTATTCAATGAGATATTTCTACATTTCTGTTCTATAGTCATGATGCCACACGAGTTGGCTTTAATTGAGTATGTCTATTTCTTTTTTATTGATTTTATTAAGCTATAAATTTGTATCTGCTCCCCTCCATTCCTCTTCCCTCCCCTCAACTCTCTCCCATGGTCCCCGTGCTCCCAATTTACTCAGGAGATCTTGTCTTTTTTCACTTCTCATGTAGATTAGATCCATGGATGTCTCTCTTAGGGTCTTCAATGGTGTCTAGGTTCTCTGGGATTGTGACTTTTTAGGCTGGTTTTCTTTGCTTCATGTTTAAAAACCGCTTACGAGTGAGTACATATGATATTTGTCTTTCTGGGTCTGGGTTACCTCACTCAATATGATGTTTTCTAGATCTATATATTTGCCTGCAAATTTCAAGATGTCATTTTTTTCTGCTGTGTAGTACTCCATTGTGTCAATGTACCATATTTTCTTTATTCAGTCTTCGGCCGAGGGGCATTCAGATTGTTTCCAGATTCTAGCTATGATAAACAATGCTGCTCTGAACATAGTTGGGCACATTGATGGATCTAGAAAACATCATATTAAGTGAGGTAACCAGTACCATTATCTGGCCAACCTATTGCTAGGCAGATGATATGTCCTAGGGTAAAACCTACTACTATTATTTTGCTAAATTGACAGAGTATTAAACTGATTCCTAATGAGTTATCCTTATATCTGTAAATTAATACATATCTCAGTCCTCATCAGAGGAGATTTTATTTGCAGTATATTGTGATTAACACAGATGACCACAACAGGTGAAGGGGTAGAAATCAGGAAGCAGAAGAATGTTCTGTCATAAATTATTTTTTATTGATGTAATAAGACACCATGACCAAAGCAACCTATAAAATAAATAATTTATTGAAGCTTAGAGTTTCAGAGGACAAGGTAATGACCGTAGTGGTAGGAACCATACCCACAGGCAGGCAGACATGGTGTTAGAGCACAATCACGAGACAGAGAGAGAACTAATTGGGAATGATGTGGGTTTTTGAAACCTCCAAGCCTACATGCAGTAACACACCTCATCCAGTAAGGACACCTTCTAATCTTTCCCAAGTAGTTGCACAAACTCGGGAACAAGCATTCAAATGTATGAGTCTATGAAACCATTCTCATTCAAATAACAACAGCACTTAGATTGGTATAAGTTCTGAACTTCAACTATACCAACATCTAGACTCTAAGTCTACTTGAACAAATATTTCAACTAAATGAGTACAGATGACTTATTAAATTTTAAGGAATGAAATAGCCCCTGATGTATAAATACCAATGAAGTTATAGAAGAATTATAAAAGCACAAGGGGACATAACTCATTCAAAAGTTACAAGTTTCACTGTACTGACATCCAGTGAGAATAAATTAGGTGTCACCCAAAGAAATAAAAAAAAATATTATTAGAAGCAAGTTCAAGTAAATCAAATTTTGAAAATCAGTTTTGGATAAATCCCAAAAGAATACAAACAAACATATATGAATGTGTGTGCATGCAAAAAAATAGTCAAATAAAATAAGGAAGTAGATGTATGATATAAAAGAGGAATTCAATAAAGACTGAAGAGAACCAAATGGAAATTATAGAGCTAAAAAACATACTAAATCAAATATAAAAGCTCCATGGAACTGTTCAACAAGAGTGCTTACAGAGAGAGAATTCCAGAACTTAAAGACAAGCTGGAATAATGGAATATTCAAACAAGGATAACATTGGTTAACTCTATGGAAAGTTATAGCTTGAAGTATAAAGGTGATGGTATTAGGAAGTATGAGGAAAAGAGACAGGAGTAAGAGTGAAAACATATGAATTTTTCATAGGAAGACTAGTAGAAAGTATGCAGTTGTAGACTGGATGGAGAAACACACAGAATAACCCTAAAATTTAACAAGCAAATACAAACAAAAACAAAACTATTATAAGAAGCTAAGATAGTTTGAAAACTCTAAAAAACAATATTGAAGAATCATAGGCATGGTAGTAGTAATTTTCATTCTTAAGGCATAGAAAAATTTACAACAACATTATTTTTTTTACTCAAATTAGAGAAGGAAGTACCAATCCTGATGCAGCAGGCATTTAGAACACCAAATATAAAAGAACTTTCTTTGCCATATCATTATTAAACCACTAAATATATAGAACAAAGAAAGCAGTAATAAAGGAGTCATCAAGTAAGTTGCACATAACAACAGGATTATCAGAATAGTAGCAACTTTCTCAATAGAAATTTTAAAAGTCAAGAAAACTTGGAATGATATATTTTTGCTACATCATCATGAAAACAGCCTACATCATTAAGAGCTATACAAGCAAAGTTTGTTGGTATGATAGGAAAAAGAAAAAAAGATCCATGATAAAAAAAAAAAAAAACATGATATGTATGACCACGAAGTCAACTGTACAAATAAGAATTGAAGAAAACATTTGCACTGAAGACAAAGACAAATATATCCATGAAGCGAAAAGAAAGAATAAGCAAGCAATTTCAATGATAATTAAGCAAGACATAAATAGGAAAACACCAAACACTACAATATCAACAAAATTACAGGAAATAATACACCTTTCAATATTAACTCAGAGCAAAAATGGTCTTAATTTCCCAATTAAATCATACAAACTGGCAGAGTGGAATAAGACATAGGATGGTTCTATTTGAAATGTACTTTAACATAAAAACATGTACTACCTTAGAGTGAAAGGGTAAAAAGGGGGTATGCCAAGCCAATGGAGTCAGGAAACAAGCAGATGTTGTGATTCATATGTCTTACAAAATATACTGCAAACCAAACTAGTTAGAAGAGAAAAAGATCACTTTTTTGCAGCAGGCTATCTTGTTGGACTATCTTTGAATTACCAGCCCACAAATAATGTCACAGAGAATTGTTTTTAATTATTAAAGCTTGACCTTTCATTAATCTATGATCTGCCATGTGGCTTTGTACCTCTCTTCCATCTGGTATGTCTAATTTGCTGTGTATCTCACTGGCATCACCACCTCCATTATTTCCAAGGTCCTTTCTCTTGCTGTGAGTCCTTATTCTTTCCTGCCTAGCTATGGGCCATTCAGCTCTACATTAAACCAATCAAAAGGTACCTTAGGCAGAAACACATCTTTGCAGTGTAGTGTACAAAAATAATAACCCACAATATTTTTTTAATTAAAAAGGAAAGGTTTTAACTCTAACATAGGAAAACTATATGCAATAAGAACAATTATCAGGTAAGAATTACATTTATAATGTGTAGTCCATTAGTATTTGACAAATTCAGTGAAAATACTTATTATCTATCCTATCTCAGTGAGTCCAAGGTTTTGTACCTAACTCACTTTCTACCATAACTTGTATTACTAACCTAGAAATATCCTTTCAGGCCTTAAAATGTTTTCTTAGATCAACAACATAAGTTTTTATTTCTCTCAACCTTATAGACTTTATATTTCTTTTGTGAGTTTATTTTCTGAATTTATTAACAAGGAAAATTATAACTATAACTATCTAGTCCTCAGTCCCCAAAATGATGTAATATTACCTAAGGAAATAAAAAGTACATAGCAAACAACTTCCAAAACTATACAAACAACAGAAGCATTTGTCTGCCTGAGCAGTCACCCAAGGTTCCTCTGCATTCATCTTTAGTCTACAGGCCTAGAATATCTGACAGACTTTTCTGTGAAGTGGGAATTTTTAAAAGACTGTCTTTCTTTGCCTTTGCAAAGTTTGGCAATCACCTTCTTTTGGTGTCCTGGTGTCCAATCTGGACAGCATACTATCAGCAGTCAAGGTAAGTGTCTAGTTTTGCCACAAAGAAAGTAATCTCCATATGGAGATTCTTCTTCACTGCCCATCATCCTTTTTCAAGTAAATTGGTGCTGCCAGGAGCTGACATGTTTCACTATCATGAAAAAACATATGTTATTAAAACAACTTAAATGTCACATTTTGTAGACCTCTGAAATATTTGAAGACAACTTGTTTGTCTAAAATATATCTCTGCTTAACCTTGAAAACATACCTGACTGTAAGTTTGTTATAGATGACTATTAACCTGTATAACTTTTTTTTTTTTTTTTTTTTTTTTTTGGTTTTTCGAGACAGGGTTCCTCTGTCGTTTTGGAACCTGTCCTGGAACTAGCTCTTGTAGACCAGGCTGGTCGCGAACTCACAGAGATCCGCCTGCCTCTGCCTTCCAAGTGCTGGGATTAAAGGCGTGCGCCACCACCGCCCAGCTAACCTGTATTTCTTAATTATCCTAAATAGCTTCCAACAATTGCTTTCAAAGACTAGAATTTTACAATATGTTTTAAATGAGTTGCAAAGGTACAATACCTTAAACAAGAGTAGAAATGTATACACAGTATGTTATAACTAAAATAACCATAAAATTATATTATCCATATGCAAAAATATTTACCTGTGTAAAATAGTTGAAACTAATACTTACGTTTTAGTTTAAAAGTAGATTCAATAACCTATTTTTTAACCTATCATTTATAAGAGTTAGCCAGAAATACTCCTAAGCTATTGACCAAACAGTATTACAAATAATATAATTTTTGAGTGATTATTTCAGGTCTGAACAGCCAGGGAACAAACAAGTAGCCTACACCAACAAATTGGTGCACTAATGTGTTCCATCTAAATCCACATAAAACCTGAAAAAGATTAAAAAGGAATTCTAGACACACACAGAAAAAAAAAGTTTAATCACATTTTTTTGATGGACTCTCGAGGCTCCTATATGAGTAAAAACTGTACAGATTCAGTAAAAATGGTGGCTTTGGGGTGCCTGGTTTAATTCAGTAATTTTCCCACAATCCTATATTACTCAGCAGCTGCCAATTTTTGTTCATTAGCATTTTAAAATTCAAAGACAACAAAACACCATATAGGACTAAGACTCCCTATATATTTTCCATCTTTATGTGATTTATTCTCCATATACTACTTTATTCTTTCTTTAAATACTTTATTATTTAAAACTATTTTTTTCTATGACTATCTTTACCCATTTTTTTCTTTCTTCAGCCCTTAACCACATTTTCAGCCCTTAAATACATTGCAACTATTCAGAGTATTTTTCTATCTGGTCCTGAATTTATGTGCATCTGTAGCCTTCTTTGATCCTGTGAGTCAAACCTTCCTATTAGGCGGTCTACCCCATGACTAGATTAGCACATCATTCCGGCAACTGTCTTTGTGCCTTTCAGGTCTTTAGGCAATGTGGGAGCCACTCCTAACTGTCCAATCTGTACCTAACTGTCTCAACCATGCCTAACCATCACAGCTCTGGGAAGCTGCTGTGTCCTGTCCTTCTGTGGCAGTCATTTGTACACAGTGCTGGGTTCAAGTTCTCAACTGCACAGCAGGTCCTCTAAGGACCAAGAGCATAGAGCCTACCTGAGACACCTCAGTTGCCAGGAAACTGTGTCCAACTCTGCATTTGAAACATTTTTCAGTTTTCTCGGGCCTATTTGGGTTTATGTGACATGTATTAGGCACCATTTGTATCAAGATTTCTTGTCAGACTATCTTTGAATCCCCAGTCCCTAAATAATGACATGAAGACTTAATTATTACATAATTATTAATTATGAAAGCTTGGTCTTTAGCTTAGGGTTATCCTACTAGGTCTTGTAAATTAAATTAACCTGCTTTTATTAATCTATGTTCTGCCACATGGCTTTTTACCTCTCTTCCATTCTGTATGTCCAACTTGGTATGATCTCACTGGCATCTACATCTCTCTTCTTCCTAGAGTCTTCTCTCCCTGTCTAACTATTGGCCATTCAGCTCTTTATTAAAATCAATCAGAAGGTAGCTTTGGCAGAAATACATCTTTAAAGTGTGCAAAAAGATTATCCCACCACACTTCATACTGATTGAAGACGCAACCCATCAGAAGAACATTACAATTCTAGCCATGCATGCCAAATGCAGAGGCAACTAACTTCATAAAACAAATACTACTACATAGGAAAGCACAGATGAATGAATGGTATAGTGATACCCTTACCAGAACAATGGTAGTGGGGGAATACAATGCCACATTCCTATTAATTGATGGGTTAATCAATTAAAAAAATAAACAGAAATATCTGTATTAAATGTCATCTTACAACTAACAGACTTAATAAAATCTACAGAATGTGCTATCCGAACACTGTAAATTGCACATTCTTTTTAGGAGCCTATAAAATTTCCTCTAAAATAGATCCTATATTAGGATACAAAGCAAGTTTTAACAAAGACAGAAAAATTAAAATAATTCCTTGCATTCTGTCCAGTCACAATAAAGCAATAATAAGTAAGAGAAAGCCTAGAATATATATAAGCTCATTCAGGCTTAAAAGCACTCTAATGAATAATAGATGGGTATTTGGAGAAACCAGAATGAAATTAAAGATTACTAGAACCGACAGAAAATGAAAACACAGCATGACAAAATCTACGGTAACATAGAAAGCATTCCAAAGGGGGAGGTTAAAATCTAGTACTCACCCTAAGAAATTAGGGTGTTCTCAAATAAATAGCTTAATGATATACAGGAAGGGCTTTGAAAGCAAAAATAGTCCAAGCCTGAATCAGAAAACACAAAGAAATAATTGAGATCCACAAATAAATTAATGATATAAAAAGTATAAAAATGAGTTGGGCATAGTGGCACACACCTTTGATCCCAGCACTCGGGAGGCAGTGACAAGCAGAACTCTATGATTTGAGGTCAGCCTGATCTATAGAGTAAGTTCCAGGATAGCCAGAGAAACCCTGTCTCGGAAAAGACATCATGAAACAAAAAGTGGGTTTATTGAAAAAATAAACAAGATTGTTAAACACTTAGCTCCATTAACTAAAGAAAGAGGGAGAAGATACAACCAAATAAAAGGAGAGATAAAAGCCAGCCCTCCCTTTACAGCAGACACCAATGAAATTAGAAAATCATCAGGGTATAACCATAAAAATGTATTTCAAAAAAATTTTAAATAAACAGATGAATGGCTAAATACATAGGATGCAAAAAATAAACCAAGATAAGAGAAATAATTCAAATATACGAAAAAAAAGTTTAAAGTCATTGCTGACATAATTCAAGAATACTACAAATGTCTATTTGCCATGAGTAAGCTTTCTTCATTCTAGAGATACAGGGATGATTTCAACATACACATATCAATAAATATAATGTGTCATGTAAATGGCTCAAGGACATAATTTGCATGATCATCCCAACAGATGTAGAAAAGGCATTTGTCAACTGTTAGCATCAATTCATGATAAAGATTCTCCAGATTTCAGGAGAAAATCTGGAGGTGGGGCTAGAAGGTTGCTCAAGGATTAAAGTACTTACTGCACAAGTGTAAGCAGCAAAGTTCAGATCATGGAGATTGTATCCATCAGAAATATTAGCTCACCTGTAAACCTCAACACTTGGCAGGCAGAACAAAGGGAAAACTGGACATGGATGGCTCACTAGGTTAGCTAAATTGCCAAGCTCGGTGAGAAACTCTGCCTCAGGAAATTAAGTGGGGAAAAATTAAGGAAGACATTCAACATCAACCTCCAGCCTCCACATGCATACACATGAATACATCTGTGTATCCACATGCACGTAACCACACACATACATACACATGTAAGCAAAAGCATTGGGAATAACAAACAACAAATGTTTGGTCAAAGCTATACCAAACTGAGAAAAACTCAAATCATTTCCATTAAAATCAGGAAGAAGACAAAGTATCAGCGTTTGCCACTCTTACTCACGATAGTACCAAAACACCGAGAACAACAGGACAAGAGAAGCAAGGAAAGGGTGTCAGACAGGAAAATAAGAGGCCAAAATATCCTTATTTGTAGGTGATATGTTTCTCGGCATATCACACTCAGCCAGAGAACTCTTAAAACAAATAAGCACTTTTGGCAAAATGGAAAGATAAAAAATAAACATATGGAGCTCAGTAACCTTTCTACATTCTAATAACAAACATTCTGAGGAAGAATGGGAAAATAATCCCATTCAAAACTGTTTGCAGCTGAAAAAAAAAAATGAAATAAATCTAATCCAGGAAGTGAAAATTCTCTATCAAACTGTATAGTACTCAAAAGAAAAAGTGAAAATGACACTAGAAGGTGGAAATCCCTCGAATAGTCCAGGATTGGAAAAAACAATACCGTTAACTGATCTATTGGGAGCCCACCAAGGCCAGCTGGACTGGGACTGAATAAGCATGGGTTGAAACTGGACTCTCTGAACATGGCAGACAATGAAGGCTGATGAGAAGCCAAGGACAATGGCACTAGGTTTCGATCCTAATACATGAACTGGCTTTGTGGGAGCTTAGCCTGTTTGGACACTCACCTTCCTGGACCTAGATAGAAGTGGGAGGACCTTGGTCTTCCCGCAGGGCAGGGAATTTGGACTGCTCTTCAGTATCGAGAGGGAGGGGGAATGGAGTGGGGGGAGGAGAAGAGGAGTGGGGATAGGAGGAGGAGAGTGGGGGAGGGGGCAATATTTGAGAGGAGGGGGAGGGAAATGGGAAACGGGGAGCAGATGGAAATTTTAACTAAAAAAGAATAAAAATAAATAAATAATTAAAAAATAATAAAGACTGTCTTACTAAAAGTAGTCTACAGATTCAATGCAATCCCCCCCAAAAATCTTTTTAAACCTTATATATATACACACATATAATATGTATATATGTGTATGTATTCTCATGGACATATGTAATGTACATATATACATGATATTATATAATATATATTAAAACCTTTTTGGAAACAAAAAGGATTCAGTTATTCCAAGCATTTCTGAACACATCACAATATCTTACTTCAGGTTATATTACAGAGCCATAGTAAAACCAGCATGATGTTAGTACAAAGCAGACACATAGGTCAACAGAGCAGAACAGAAGATTCAGATATAAACTCCTGCAGCTGCACATGCTGATTTTTAATGAAGTTGTTAAAAATATATACTGGAAAGAAGTCAGCTCTTTAACCAATACGCTGTGAAAAGTGGACATGTAGTGTGGAAAATAATGATCCTTGCCTCTCACCCTGTAGAAAAGCCAGTTTCCAGTGGATCAAGAAACCCAGCACAAGACTAGAAAGCCTGAAACTTCCAGAGGAAAGAGCACAGCATACATGGCAAGATGCAGTGTAAGAATTCTCTGAATAGGACTCCTCTAGGTACTCAGGAAATAAGGTCAACAATCAACCAACCAACCTTGTGATGGGAAAAAGCTACTTATGGTAGAATGTCAACTGAGTGGAGAGGTAGCCTGAAGAATGGGAGAAAATGTTTGCCAGCTTTAAAACTGGCAAAGGTTAATAACTAGACTGTACAACAAACTCAGTAAGTGCCCAGCAAACAGAAAACAAACACCTCTACTTAAAAAAAATAAAATAGGACTGAGGAACTGAATAGAGAGTGCTCAAAAGAAAAAAATATAAATGAACAATAAATATCTTTTGAGTTTTGCAATTAAAAGCTACTTTGTGATTCCACCTGAAGGCACTCAGAATGGCTGCCTTCTAGAAAGCAAATAACAACAAACGCTGCCTATGAGGTGGGGAAAGGAAAGACTTTACTCATAATTGGTGAAAGTAAACTCCTAGGGTCTGTCTAGTTTGTTTTCTATAGCTGTGATAAAACACCATAACATAATGTAACTCAGAGAGAAAAGTGTTTATCTGATTTACACTTCCTGATCATATACATTATTGGTGAAAACCAGAACAGGAACTCAAGTAGAAACCTAGAAAGGGAACTGAAGTAGGACCATGAAGGAAGCATTGACTGGCTTGCTCATGACTTTCTCAGTTTTTATTTTTTGTTATACAATCCAGTAGCCACCTGCCACTGTCTCCAATGTGCTAGGCCTGCCCACATCAACCATGAATCAATAAACGCTCAATGGCATCTTTAGACTGAGGTTCCTGCTTGCCAGATGACCCAACTTGTATCAGACTGACAAAAAACGAACCAGCACAGGGGCTGATAAATAATTTAGGCTCCCCAGGTTTAATTATTTAGAGGCACATAGCCCCAAAGAAGAGAAAGTTATTGTTACAATTATAAAAAGGTAAATAATAAAAATAACAATAATAAGTGACTTTCCAGCTGCCTGCAGGCACCCAGTCAAATTTATTCACAAAACCTTGCACAATAAAATGAGAGAAAACAGAATAACAGAAAAATCTTCAGTCCATTGGCTCAATAACAATTTAGTTCACCATATTTGTTTGTACCACTAACCACTACCTCACCACCCACTATCCTTTACCTATGCATTTCTAATTGACCACTAACTACTGCATCAGCTGAAACTTGGGGAATGTGACATCTAACAGCACTCACGTCACTCACAATGCAGACATCCAGCACCTATCATGCACCTATACCACTGTTATAGATGAACAAGCAAATTCACTCTGAAGTGCCTTGTGGCCCAGGAAAACACAGAAAGATATTCATTATTGTGATGAATATGATGCCCTTTGAAATATGTTGTAGTTATTCCAATACTTTCTGAGGTGAGAATCTGCATCTTTTTTTTTTTTTGGATGAAGAAATATCTTTGCAGAGTCAGATTGTTTATCTTAACTCAAAACCTAATGAGTAGGTTGGCATGGCAGTACACACTCATAATCTCATTACTGGGAAGGCTGAGACATGAAGATCACAAGTTCCAAGCCAATCTGGGCTTCATGGGAGGCACTGTATTAACAAAATAAAGCAATAAAACAACTAATAAGTGTGAAAACTTAGATTCAACTCCTGTCTAATTCTATCACCCACATCGGGCCACTCATCATCCCACATGAAAATGAGAAGAGAGCTCCCTTCCACCTTCTTAGGTCATACCGACTTCCATATACAAGTGTTCAAACTTTTATTTAATGAATGCAGGTCCTGCACTTGCAGATTTATCCTGGCATGCAACTCTGTGTAGGTAACTGCTTCTGTGTATCACTAAAAATGGTCATGGGTGTGCACAGGTTTCAGGACCGTGAAGAATTAGGTTAGAATCTCTTCCAGTCCCTAGATGCATCCAGTTCCCTTAACTATGAAACAAGGGTACAGTAAGGAAGGCAAACAAACAAAACTTTTGTTGTATTTTGACTATAAATAAAGTGGCGATTGATATTGATCAAAGTTTCCTATGGAGTTAGCAGTTTAATTTTCATATTTAAGGTGACTTTCAGGCAGGTAAGTCTGATAGATGAATGTGACATTCTAACAAAGAAAGACACAAGAAATGCCCTTTGTATTTTTGTTTTTTTTTTTGTTTTTGTTTTTGTTTTTGTTTTTCGAGGCAGGGTTTCTCTGTAGCTTTGGAGCCTGTCCTGCCCTTTGTATTTTTAAAGGCAGTAACTTGTAGGAGGTTCACAGGGAATGGAGTAGGACTGAAGAAATGGCTCAGCAGTTGAGAGTACTTTCTGCCCTTCCAGAGCATCAAAGTTCAGTTTCCAGACTCACGATGACCTCTACCTTCAACCCTAAGAGATGAAGTTCCTTCTTTTGGAGTCTGTAAGCCCCTGCACCAACACACATGTGGCTTTCACACACTCACACACACGTGTGTGCTTGCACACACATATACATACTCATACATACACACACAAACAAGTGAATAAAGATAATAAAAATTAATCTCTTAAAAAGTTTCATACTGGGCTAATCTAGTGAAAAAAATATGAACAAGACTTATACAAACCTCTCTCGATGCTGGCCTTCTCCTACCAAAGGTAATAGTTGTTTATCTACTATCTCCTACACGGGGTAGAGAAAAGAAAGCTTCTTGGCTCGAGAGTCATGACAAAAGGCTCTTTTGGACTACTTTTTTTTTCTTTCTTTTTTTATTAATTAATTAATTTATTTAATTATTAAAGATTTCTGCCTCTTCCCCGCCACCACCTCCCATTCCCCCCCCTCCCCGAATCAAGTCTTCCTCCCTCCTCAGCCCAAAGAGCAAGCAGGTTTCCCTGCCCTGTGGGAGGTCCAAGGATCACCCACCTCCATCCAGGTCTAGTAAGGTGAGCATCCAAACTGCCTAGGCTCCCACAAAGCCAGTACGTGCACTACGATCAAGAACCTTTTTAACTACACTCAGAACAAAGCAGTCACAATGCTAAAGTGACACTAACCCGGTCTTTTCAGTGCCAACACAGCTGATCAAGTACTAGGACTAGATGGTCTGTGTAGAAGACATCTAGCAAAGGGTGGATGCTGGATTAAGGCTGCTCTCATCAAAGCAACCCTGTCAGTTTTGACACTATTGCAAAACTGTTGGGAAAGAAAGGGTAACAACACAGTCTCTAGAAGGAAATCCAAGTTCTCCACAAGGTTTTCCATTAATCTTTAACTGTAACGGCGTAAATGAATGGAGACAGATTGTAAAAATATATACAGCTTTAATGGGGAAATAGACTTACAGAACCACAGGTTCCCGACCAGTAGATTTATAAGTAAACATTAGCCGGAGGCGAACACGCCCCCTAATGGGCGGGGCTTATCCCTACATTTAACCAAAGTAAAATTAATCTCTTAATTAGATCATAATTCACACCCTTCCTGATTGGTGCCAAGGAAATGAGGCTGCTGTGGAAAGGACCCTTTTTCCTCTCCTTCCCGTTTTCCCTGAGCATCCCCAGCAGGCACAGTGAGCTTGCATGACCTGATCCTCTCTCACCCTTCTGCCATCTCAGAAGACCAGGCAGGTCCCAGCAAGACAGTTCCTTTCTCAAACATTCCCCTTCTCCTGGAAGCCTGAGTTCAAAGGGAAACCATGAGTTTATGCTTCTCAGGACAACATTCCCAGTCACAAACCTTCAGAATGGTCTGAGACGGGAAAACAGATCTGCCAGGCTCTGCTGCCTCAGGACTCCTGCCTTTGCAGTATAGTTTGAAACAAGCATAGCTCTCCTCTTCACACTGGTTCTTCCTCCTAGGGGGTCGGAAGAGTAAGCCCCTCAGATCACCACCAAGGCACAGCTGTGAGGAAACAGGCCATGGAGCCCTCAGGCCCTGCTCAGCTCTCACCCCATCCACTCTGGAACTGAAGACAGGCTCACATGGCCACATCCATGCACCGTCAAAGCACCTGTGCTCCTCAAACTCTGCCACAAAGGAGAGTATGAAAACAGACTTTGTCTCAGGATTCGGGTTTTGGTTTGGGGTGTTCTGTTTTATTTTGTTGTAAGTTCATTGATAGTCCACAAGGTGTTAATTTCCCTCCTGGCGGGAGGGAGTCAGAGAATAACTGCTTCCTCTCCTGCCACTCAGTTCCTATCTTCCCCACATCACCACCCCCATCATTTAGATGATAACTTTCTAAGGCATTTGTTTGATAAAATTGTTTTCGCTGGATATGGCTGAAACCATTTCACCACCAGAAAAATGTTACCTTGATCTTTGACAACAATTCATCCGTTTGTTTTGATACTGGGTGTACTAGTTCCCACAGATACTTGAAATTAATGGATGGAGCAGACAGAGGTAGGAAATCAAGCAACAGTGGACTACAGGGGAAAGTAGCAACAGTTTATCTCACAGAGCCACCTTGCACATTTGCGAGGTAAGGGAGTTAAGAAGCCTTGCGTGGAAGAAATCTGCTTAGCTAGAACTTTCTTGAATTTATGAAATAAAGATATACCTTCTGTTGAATAATGCCTGCAGAAAGAACCACCACTACATGCCAATTAGTAATAAAATATCATTTATTCTTTGAGAGTAATGCTTCATCGGTTCTTATACATAGACCAGCACCATAAGGATTTTGGAGAAAATGTGCTAAAAAGAAGCAAAGGCTCAGAGGAATTTTTCTGGCCTTGTGGCTATGTGTAGAACTAATAATGTACTCTAGAATCCATCCCTCCCTTTCTCTTCTTTTTGTCTATTTTTAAAGCAAGGCCTCACCAGATGTATCTTGTGTTGACTTTTTCCTGGGAAGATTCAGGCAGATGTCTAGGCAACCCAGAAAAGAATACAGACCAAGTAAAAATCCACCACCCCAAGTCTAGCTCAGCAAACTAACAGAGTATTGGGCCTTCTGATGGAACACAGGTGAGGGGTTTCTTATAGGAGTTTGAGGAGGGTGACTTCAAAGCAGCTACATAACTTTGAAGTTTTACTATATATCAGGTGGAGGACGACTCCAGGGTAGCTGAATTGCTGGGTTGCCTTTCAGGTAACCGGCTACTTCTTAACCTCTCTAACATGTCCCTGGATCACATGCAGAGTGGAGAAAGGAAGGAAAGAAGGAGCAACGGTTGAAATGGGGACATAAATGGAACCCAGACTACTTCTCCCTCTTTTAAATAGCATTTGCCCTTAATTTTCTCTTGAAAGCAAAACAGAGACAAGCACTTAGTTCATCTTTGCCAATTACAAAGCCAACAGAATTTCCATCGCGGAAGTAACTTGCTTCCAGAGGAAACCCTGGAGTGATCTCTCAGCCCTGGTCTCATCGTGCCATTCCGCCTTAATGCCTCTTCTCAAAGATCATTCCTTGCCACAGCCAGCACAACTGAGACCCATTTGCACCAAAGAGAAGTACTCAGCCTTGTTCCTAGTTCCACGTAGCTTGAAAGAGTGCTTACTTCTTGCCTTAGTGCTTTCTTCTCACACCTTGCTCAGTTTACATTCCTGTCCCCTTGCCTCCAGATATGAAACTTTGACTTTCCCTCCCACCAACAGACAACATTTGTCTCCACTCCTAAATGGTGAAAACTAAGGTGGGGGAGGGAGTGGGAACACTTCCTCTTCCTTCAACCAACAGGTCAGTTCTTCGTGAGCTGAACTCACAAACACATGAGAAGAGAACGCTGTCCCAACAGTGTGCAGCTCTGGTAGAGTGCAGTGTCTGGATGCACTTGGAACAAAGCCTCAGCCCACATTGGACGAAGTCATCCCCAGAAAGCTCAAGTTGAGCACGTGATGAATTGTTGAAGCTTTGGGCTCTCAAATGTTTTCCCCTAGGCTGAATCCAACAACAGTGCTTCGTTTCAGACACGTGCTGAACCATAATTTCAGCTGTACAATGCCTACTGCATGTCAGCTGGTAGACTCGGCATATGTGGTTGTCAGTTAGCGACACACACTGCCTGAGGAAGAAGATGAAGCTAGCGCACCGCACTGCCTTAAGCAAGGCCATTTGCCACAACAGACCACCTGGGCACGAATTGTTAATGGTGACTTTAATCCCAGAAAAAGCGCCCAAGTCACAATCAATTAGAAATATCCTCTGTGACAACTGACCTGAGCTAGTGGGAGCTCACTGACTCTGTACTGACAGCTGGGGAACCTGCATAGAACTGAATGAGGTCCCCTGAATGTGGGTGACACTTGAGTGGCTTGAGTTGTCTGTGGGGCAGCTGGCAGTGGGACCAGGATATATCCCTACTGCATGAACCGGCTTTAGAGCCCATTCCCTATGGAGGGATACCTTGCTCAGCCTAGATACTGGGGGTAAGGCCTGGGCTCTGCCTCACCTTGATGTGCCAGACTTTGTTGACTCCCTATGGAGAACTTACCCTCTCTGAGAAGTGGAATGGGGGGGGGGGTGAGGTGAGGGCATGGTGGGAGGACAATAGGAGGAGAGAGAGGGGGAACTGGGATTGGTATGCAAAATGAAAAATATTGTTTTTAAATAAAGAAAAGTAAATTTTTAAAAAAAGAAATAACCTCTGTTAAAGAAAACAGACACAATTTTTTCTTAACTATACATCCTCAGTTCAAAGATGGACGTCATCATTTGATTTGTGGCAAGCAGATTACTTGTCAGTAAAGGACACAAATTCCTAATTTATCAATATAAATTATAAATAACTCTTTATACTAAAATGTCAAGGAAAAACATTAGTCAAAACTAAAATAAAATGAGTGGTTTTTATTCAGATGCATGAGATCATGTGTCCAGATCGCAAAAAAGCAAGAGGAAAGGGCTATCTAGAGGAACAAGGAAAACCAAGGACATGGGGAAGATAGAAAGGGCTAGGAGTGCAAATTTGAGTTAGAATATGCTCAAAGTTATTATATACTTGTGTGGAAATGGCCTTTTGTAATCAACATTGTTTCTGGAATCTTTAAGATCAGAGCCTGGGCCCTTGCAACTCTAACAAACCAGGTTTTCCCAACCCCTCCCATCCTCAACTGGTCAGTTAAATAGACCAGCTTTAGTGGAAATGAAGGAAAGAGATTTATTCACTGTTTTCAACATAACCACTAAGGAAGAGCATCAGGTAAAGGGATCAGGTGGAACTCAGTCTGCCTGTGGGTTCCTGATGTGAGATTTAGGTTGAAAGGGAAGAGGCATGTGTAACTAAGCAGTTCTGGTCAAGGCTGGCTCATCCTTGTCTAGGCTCCTGTCTCTGGTCTCTCCTGCAGGATGTTCTGAGAAGTCAATACTGCCAATATCTCCTCTGAGAGACAAGGGACTCCACCAGGAGGCTCAAGTTTCAGTCTTTCTCTTTTCTCAATATGAAATTCCTCAGAAAAATCTCATTTCTGTAGGAACCATCATTCCAATAGTCTGATAGTCAAAAAGAAAAGTTCCAGCTGTCTCTTTAGAATACTTCCATTCCTTATAAGAAACTTATACAAGCATCGATCAATTAATTAATTAAATACAAAAGACAATGTGCTTCAAAAAATCTTCAGTGAGGAATGAACTATACAGCTTTAAAAGACCTTTAACCGAATATTGATTCATTAAATAAAAGTAAGAGGTGACTTCATCATAGAAAAACTAGATCAAAGATAACATTACCAATACTGGGGCAAATCAAGTTCTTATGATACAGCATGTCAGGAGAGACACAAGATCCTGATTTGAAACACACCGGACAAACCCAAACTGAAGGGAAGTTTGAAAGTAACTGTTTTCTTTTTTTGTTTCATCTCATAACATTTATTTATTTGTTTGTTTGTTTATTGAGTGTGTGTGTGCACATGGGTGTATTATGTGGTGTGTATGGTGTGTGTGTGGTGTGTGTGTATAATGTGTGTGGTGTGATGTATATGGTGTGTGTGGTGTGTTGTGTGTGTAGTGTGTGATGTGTGGTTTGTGGTGTGTGTGGTGTGGTGTGGTGTGTGTGTTGTGTGTGATGTGTGGTTTGTGGTGTGTGTTGTGGTGTGTGTGTTGTGTGTGATGTGTGGTTTGTGGTGTGTGTGGTATGGTGTGGTGTGTGTATGTGGTGTGTGTGTGGTGTATATGATGTGTGAAGAGTATGTGGTGTGTGGGTGAGGTGTATATGTAATGTGTGGAGTGTGTGTGGTGTGTATGAAATGTGTGGAGTGTGTGGTATATGTGGTGTGTGTGTGCGGTATGAGTGTGTGTGGCATGTGTGTGTGGTGTGTGTGGTGTGGTGTGTGTGTGGTGTGTGTATTATGGTGTGTGGTTTGTGTGTGTGTGCCACAGTGAACTGGTGGCAGTCAGAAGACAACCTGCAGAAATTGATCTTCTCCTTGTATCCTGTGGGCTTGGGACTCAGCTTCAGATCACTCGCCCTTGGGAGGAAACGCTTTTCCTCACTGAGCCATCTCATTAGTCTTGACCTGTCTTCTCTTTTTAATGTTAATGATATAATAAACAAAACCCAAGAATTTTCCAGACCTGAGAATCGAAAAGGACACAGCAACGAAGTACAACGCATGTTCCAGGGCAGGATCTTGGACCTGAAGTTAAATCACATAACAGGTATTCTGGGACATCTGAGAAACTAGAAGATGAGTTTTAATTTCATATGAATACAGTGTTGATACTAAAGTTACTGAATATGTGGCCACATTATGGAGTATTGAAGAACATCTTTTCTCTCAAGAAACACATAGAAGTACTTAAAGAACATTTATTATATAAGATATGTAATTAATAGTCAAATGATTTAGACTTGAAGGATAGATAACAACAGATGATAGACGATTGATAGACAGTTGATAGACAATGACTGAAAGGGAGGGAGGGAAATTCATAGATAGGTGAAGATATACAGATTGACAGATGATAGAGTAGATTAAGTAAATAAATATGGTAAGACATTAACACAGTGAATCCAAATGAGACGGATGATGGGCGCTCCCATTCCACTCTTGAAATACATCTGCAATCAAACACCAAATGCCCAAAGGGGAACAACAAAAAGTTACATGTTCAAAATATTCAGAATTGTTTCTTTATAAATGCAGTATTTTCACTTCTCTGGGTCTCAGTTTCTTCACAGACATCATGGGAAACAATTCCAGCCTCTCTCCGGATGCAAGAGAGCACTAACAAAACATTAAAGCACCAATTACAGGACTGCATGCATAATGGCAGACATTCGGTGGACGCTGGCTGGCCATAAAACATGAGCAATTCTCCCCCAAATGCAAATCAAAGAAAAGTGAAGCACAAGCAGATCACTCTGTTTCTTACTGAGGCTTGTGAATTCCGCCATGCTGACAGAAGGAAGCTCTGTGCTTATCTGCTTTCCCATGATAAGTTGCTTTATGTCTTTGTTCAGCGTTACTCTGTGTACAAATGTGTTTTTGTGCCTACCCTGGACTCTTCAAAACATTCAGCATCTGAGCAGTCTCTAAATTAAAACAACCAAAAAGCTGGGCTTAAGAATAAGACTTGACTCATAGCAGCACCTACAACCCACACATCAATGAGCTCTGGAGAAATGGGTGCCATTGGCCATACTGGTTTAGAACATTACATAGAAGATGAAGCATGCTTTCTCTAAATATGAAGGGAATGAAGTTCAATATGAGCCAATATAGGCAGAAGGGTAAATGGAAGAGAAAATTACCTCAGAGACTTTCGAATCCAATTCTCTGAGAATAACTGCCATTTGCTGAGTGTCTAATAGATGTGAGGAGCTTTTCAGAACCATCCTGCAAGTTATGTTCCTTCGTTGACATCAGAAGTTAACTCAGAGAGGAATATACCTACTGAAATTGCTCTTTCTCCTGAAATGAACATCTCTCAATCTTATAGCACTTTTTTTTCCCCACTTAACAGATGAAAATCAGTACTGTCTGCTTCATTGTGTGAACTCCCTCGTGCCTCCCACAACACTGAATCATGGGTGTGACTCTGCTCCCAGGGAGGATAGGGAGTTGGGAAGAATTATGGATCAGGGTCTTGCAGATGACTTTGTTCTTCTAGCAGGGTCCTTGGGTTTTCCTGGAATTGATTCTGCCCTGTTATGAAAACAGTTGCAATAGAATCAGTTGGGGTTTCGGATCACCACCTCACTCTTGCGGACATGTCTTTCTTTCCAGCTACTGATAGATGGGCACCATTGCCATTCCATCTTCCATCTTGGAACTTCTGAGGGCTCCATCAGGAGCAATTCCTCCAAGGTCTCCGAAAAGCAGTCTGAGAAACCTCTCTGAGGGCTGGGAAACTCGAAACGTGGGCCCATGAGAATCTTAATTCAAGATCCAAGCAGTGAATCACTGACGATCTCTGTCCTCTAGGTGGCAGCAATAATGCTGTGGAACGCTCAGCTACTTAGCAGGGACCACTCAAGGCTTACAGCAAGAGACAAAAAATGGGCACTTCCCATCTTAAATACATTAATCTTAGCACACCCCTCCTCAACTGCCACATGTTTTTCAGCATGACCTCACTATTCTTAAGTTTATTCTTAAGTTTGAATATTCTTAAGTTTGTAATCCTCCTGTCTCAGCTTCCCACATGCTGAGACTGCAGACATGCACCACCATGCCAATCTATTTCTTCATATGTTAATTCATAATCCATAATTAAAGCAAAAAATTTTCAAAAACATTTGAGAGGTGAATCCCTTAGCCCATTCATAGAGGTTATGTATCCGACTGCAGCTTCCCAGAGCCTGATTGGATGTTGGCGTGCTTGACACTCACAACAGGTGGAAGTGATTTACTTTTATGAGATAATTCAGGATACAGACCTTGCACTAGGGAGCTGGAGATAGGTAGGCTTCTGAGCCCATTTTCTTTCCTAGCCCTGTACAGTCCCTTTTTCTCTTGTAAAGCAGTAGCTCTATCCAAGCCAAACTGTCTTTAAATTTTTATTTATATTAAATGAAACAAATGGTTAATTATGTATTAGTCATTCAGGACCTAATGTTCCCAGCCTGAATACATATGCTTCCTGTCTCTGCCTTCCCAGGAAAGCTGCCAGTCTCTTTGTGAGAGGCCTTGGTTTACCTCCATCCTATAACAACCTGTAGGAAAACCTCATCACTCTTTCTGCTCTACTTGTGGAAATGCCCCATGGCATCACAGATCTCCCTTTCTAACAATGATTTCCCTTTCCATAAAAAAGCCCAGACAGTCTAGAAAAGGCAGCTTATGTTCATACATTGATCCTGACGAATTATCATGAGCAGAAGAAAGCAGACCCACACAATAACTGGTTTAGTGTGATTCTCAAATCTGAATGAATGCACAAGTGCATCTCAGAAATATCCATCTTGTTGCTGAGTGGTAACGGGGGAAAGGAGGGTCATTATTACACAGAGACAGAGCCAATAGTTAGGGGCTCCACTGATATCTCTGCAAATGAGACACAGAGCCCACCGCCTGCACATTTCATTTGATTCTGAGTCTTCCATTGTCCTTCCAAAATCAGGTGAAGTAATTTTGTGAAGTTACTAGGAAACACTGGCTCTAAAATGCTGTTTCCAACTCCTGACCAATGACAGAAAACCATTCTCCTAATTCATTACCTTTGTCAACAACCTGAGGCACAAAGGAGTAAATATTTGGCGTTGTTTAAACAGGAATGGTATATTTTCCAGTCAATGGAGAAAACATGGCTGGGATTGACTATCCATGGATGTCAACTAAAGAGTTAGTTTTGCTTATGGAGTTCTTGCCCCTGCCTTTGGGCATCCCCAGTAATGTAAACTTGTTTCTGTATTTTGGACTGAAGGGAGCAAGCTAGTGGGTAGAACCTCAATTGGGAGAAATTGTGGGCAGAGACCAGCATGGGCTCCACATGGCAGGTGCTCTTTGCTTGCTTGTGAACAGTAGGATAAACAAAACACTTCAGACTCATATGGGGTGAGGCTGTTTTCCAGAGGAACAACCCCTCCTTACCCCTACTCCCTTCTTCCCTTCCCTCCTTCCCCTCCTTCCCCCTCCCCTCCTTCCCCCCCTTCCCTCCTTCCCTCCTTCAAGGAGCTAATGTTTCTAAGGAAGCGCTCAAGCCCAAGGGGGTGAGTTCTGCATGGAAAAGACCAGAAATACAAAGTAAACTGTGAGGGTGATGAAGAGGGAGTGTTTTATATGTCATTTCTTTTACTTTTTGAAAAAAAAATTGTAGAGGATTGCTATTTTTGTTGTTACTGTTTTTATTTGTATGTGCGTTCATGTGTATATCTTTGTATCTGTATGTATGTATGTATATGTATGCATGTGTGCGAGTCTGGTCGCCCACGTATGATGTCTGTGCATTTGTGTGCATGCATTGCCACCAATGTGCCATGATACATGTGTTTAGGTCGGAAGATATTTCTAATTTCTCTTTTCCTTGAAACTTTCAAGGAAAAGTCTTCCTGGCCCATGAGCTTCTATGTTTTCTCTAGCTACTGCTTCCTATTTCACAATAGGAATATGGGATTATATATATGAGAGATCTAGGTATTTGGAATTGAATTCTCACACTTGTAGAACAAACACTTTGCCCACTGAGCCATTTTTCCAGCCAAGAAGTGTTTTCTTTGTTTTGGTTTGCTTCTCACTAATTGTCAAAAAGTATTTTCCAAAGAACATGGAGTGATTTTAGATGTCTAGTAGTTAACATAGTTAGTCCTGTTTCACTAGAAGTAAAGGCAAAATGAACAGAGTCTGGTCCACAATTGTCTTTAAAGGTGATAAATTTTGTGCAAAATAAAAGTGTGCCACAAAAGAATATGTTTTCCCCCTCATAATAGCCAGCATCCATAATAGCCAGCAATCGCACCATCCCTTCCTCCTGAAATTCAAATCTTAAATGGTCTCTTCCTACAAATAGCTGGTGGCAGAAGTTGACCAGTTGGCAATCATAGGTTACAAAAGACACTGTCGCTTTCCATCTCTTACTTTTCTGGACACTCTCTGGAAACATGGGGAATCCACACTGTAAGTATCCTTAAGGGGAGAGCTATCATTTAAAATACCATTTCCCCCCTACCAATAGCCACATACATAAACTTGGAGGATGGTCGTCCACCGCAGCCAGCTTTTACTATGGCCTCCTGAGCCAACCTAAGCAAGATCCACCCAAATGATGCTGCTCTGGGATGCTGATCCTCAAAAGCTGGGTGAGACACACGTTCGCTGCTCTCTGCCTTATATTGGGGTGATTTGTTGCCAGGTGATAGAGAACCCACACACCTGACAAGACCACAATGACTCGGCCAAAGCAAATCATCACAGTATTGTGAAAGGTCAGGAGACATGTAGAAGATGGCCAGAATAAATTTGAAAGTCACCATCCACCAGCACTGAAAGGACATCTACAATGCATCCCTATCTTATTTTATTCAGCCTGTCATAACAAATACCACAGGCTGTGTGACTTAAGCAACAGAAATGCGTGTCTGGAAAGTTGGAGATTATAGTATTGGCAAAAAAATTGGAAAAAAATCTGCCCCGAGATGACTCCCTCCTTGACTTGCAGAGGCAATCTCCTCTCTCCCTCACTGCATTTCACCTGCACATGTCTATGTTCATATTTCCATCTATGAGAACATGAGCCTTATTGGATAAAGGTTCCTCTTTGACCTCATTTCACTTTGTCTCCTCTGTAAAGACCCAATCTGAACATTAGGTCACATTTACAGTTGCTGGGGAAAGGGTAAGACATCACCATATACGTTAAAGGTGGCCTCAATTCAGCATATAGTAACTCCTTATTCTGTATCCTGCAGTACCTCAATGCTAGGTGACAAGCAGAGAGCGAGAGCAAGCAATTTGCTTCAGAAAGAGGTCCTGATCTAGAGATCAGATGCCACAGTTCAAAGTCTCTGTGCATAAGCCTGACTTCTGTTCTTTACATACTTTGCTTACTAAGATGAAAAACCAATAAAGATAAAAACAACAGGAAGACAGTCTTTCCATCTGCCACTGTCAGACACATAGGGGTGACATTCAAAAGTGAAGTCAGTGCCAGTGAGTGATCAGTATGTATATAAGACAATTCGCTATTGTAGATTAAAATGAAAATTCTTAGATCATTATTGTTCCTCTGAATATCTGTTCTGAGGTTACTCTATAATAGCCAACGATAGCATTTGGAACAAATATGTTCCTGTAACTGCTGCAAATATTCAGAATCAGGAGAAACATATACTTTCTG
This sequence comes from Chionomys nivalis, assembly GCF_950005125.1. NCBI lineage: Eukaryota > Metazoa > Chordata > Mammalia > Rodentia > Cricetidae > Chionomys > Chionomys nivalis. Next base: position 29,512,248 of record NC_080091.1, read on the forward strand.
GAAAGATTAAATTTTGAAATAGATGATTTTATATTTTTAGTATTCAAAATTCACCAATGAATGGTCATAAAAGACATAAGGCTTCCTGTCCCTAATGTCTAAAGTATATGAAAATCTTATAATGATTGTCAGGATGCCATTGCTCTGTAACTTTCAGGATTCCTTGAGGAAGTATCCATTACTATGGCAATAATAACCCCCATCCAACCATAATGATGAGAGAAAGACTATACCCCCTTTGCTTTGCTACAGGCTTAAACTGAAAGGATTGGACCCCAAGATTTATTTGCGATTTACCAAGAATTTATGAGAACACTAACATAAATATCAGAGAAGGTAATGTAGACCTATGACACAGAGCAGGTTTTAAAATAATGTACAAATTAAACCCATATAGATATATGTCAGACACCAGATACTAAGAAGAAGAGTGACTTAATGCCTCAATGAAAAGGTATGTTATACTGACTGGGTTTCCAAAAGCTGAATGAGAACTTGGAACAAGATTAAGTATTAAGTACCTTCCGTGTAGGCATATTAAAGTGGTCCATAATAGCCCAGAATGGACTATAACAAAGGTTTATCTATTTGGGAATATATCTCACAGTAAGGGTAGAGATCCACGGTCCTTTGTGGGCAATGGAAGCTGGGAACCAAATTCAAGAGAAAGGAGGCCCTTGCATGCTTTTCTTCTGCCCTTACAGTACCTCAGGCCATGCCCAAAATTGGCCGGTATCTAAAAGGCTAGTGGGGAGTTCTCACAACACTTCCAGTTATGGTACCTAGTAGATGTAAGAACCCCTGTCCAACATTTTCAGACATTCCTTGCCTTCTTCCTTTGTAGTATTCACATTGACCTTTCATGGACTTGGCAAATACTAAGAACTAAAATAAAGACAAGAAGGCATTAACATTTAAAGATAGCAGGTATCATAGAAGGTAACATAGGATTCAATCATAAATGAAATAAATACTCTTGGACACAATTATTATCCTATTGGACTATGTAGGAAGGCAAAATAAGTTGCTGAACAGATTGAATAATATGAAGTGACCTGATGTTCCAGGTTTCAGAATGCAGAAAATGAGCTCTGAGTGAGGCCCTCATTCCTTCAACACATCTAATGTCGAGTGTCTCCTTGCTAGTTTGGAAATTCAGCATCTCCCAACGGCCTACATGTTAAAGACTTGGTCCAAAGTGCTACTGGGACCTCTCAGAGGAACCTTGTGGGAGGTCCTAGTCCTGGGAACACTCCTTGAAAGGGATTGTGAGCCCCGGCCTCATTCTTCTTCCCTTTGTTCATTATTTAACTTATTTTGATTCACCATGTATTCCTGCCATGATGTGCTCTCACCACTGACACAAACTCTATAAATTATTGACCAGAACCTCCAATACTGTGAGCTAATAGCCTTGTCTCCTTGTGTGTCACTCATCTGCTATGTTTACCATGATCATAGGACACTGATTGACACTCATATCTCAAAAACTACCAAATACCAACACTACAGAAAGGCCCTGTAAGAAAGGCCCTGTTTGTGCCTCACAGAACTTAGAACTTAGATTCTAATTAAGAAAATAGGCAATTAAACAAGCAATTAAAAACAAAGTATTAGACACGATAACACTTAATGTTCTTGTAGAAAGTCATGATTGTAAAATTAAATTATGTGATAAAGTGCCTACGACAGAGTAGGCACTCAAAAAAACTTGCATTTTAATAGACTAAACAGCTTCACTTATGTGTAGATAGAATTCATAAACAGAAGAACATTGTAATAATCTCAGAAGCAAAAAAAGTTATGAAAGATCATATAACCTTGAATTAGGCATAAGATCTTTGTTCTCCATCTCTCGGGACCTTTATTTTATTTGTCCAGCCCACACCATTTTTTCCTTTTCTAATTTTGCCATCTAAGAGAGCTCATTAAGAGATTTACCTGATCAGACTAAATGTTTCTTTCCTTAATCCATCTCATTACCCTCCCAACACCCTTGTACTGGCCTAAACATTTGAATTTCATAGCAGCATTAATGCAAATATAATCTCATCAAGGTCTAAAGATTCCTAGGAGAGCTAGGCTTGAATTACTTCATTTGAATGCATGAGATAGCAGTATTCCCTTGGATAGCTTCCCTGTTTACAATGTTTCCCTTAGTCGGAGGTGAGATCATCAGTATAAAAACCAGTGAATGCATTTCAAATCCACTAAGCCCCAGAATAAACCAGATCTATCTATTTAACTCAAGACAGGCCCAGGAAACTGGCTATATGGAGTGGGGGAGATGGTGAACAGTGACCTGCACACAGTTTTAAACCTTCTAATAAAATCAATACTCAGGCCCCAATGAAGGAGAACCATGAGAAAGAGCAAAAATGATGAGAGAGATTTCCGCCAAAAGCATGGCACTAGCTGAAAAGATTGACAGGGAAGCTGAGACAGAGCTTGAATCCTCTCTTCTCAGGTGTTAGCAGCTAAGGAGACTTGCAAAGGGAAGTTAACACATCTTCGCCTTCATTCTCCATCTGAAAACGGAAATAGCAATCCTCATCTCTGAGATACGGGGAAGGCTCAAAAAGAAGTCGAGTAGATAAAAGCTTTACACAAAAACTGAAAAATAAAGTGCAAAGAACCAGTGCATTACAGGAAATAAATACATTCTTAGAACCATTCATATACTGCTAATAGATTCAAAATTCAGTGGTGTGGAAAATTTTATAGAAATATGAATTAATGTAACTTTCCCAAGAAGAAACAGGCAAAACAATGGAATAATTAATAAAGTAATTAAGTTGAAATAATATTCTAAGGTGTGCTCATATAGGCCTAAACATTCATCTAAACACACACAAGGGATTAGGAAAGGGCTTCTTCCTTATACAAAATGGAGTAAGAAATGTGAAAAAATGATGACAAGGGCTGGCATTTATTTAGCACTGGGAGCCTGATACCTGAACTGGAATAGAATATTACACTCACGAAATAGAAATGCCTAGGCGTTCCTTTCCACAGTGTATGCAGACTGGAGTGGCACTTCCCTGAAGAACACAGAGGCTTCCACATCAAAAATCAGTTTCTATAATATTCTATATTTGCAGATAAAAGAAGAAAAAAATCTATTTCAAATGACACAAAAAAATGGAAAAAGCAAATGTGATTTGTGATTAAAACTGCTCTTAGCTAGCTGGGAGTAAACATGGCATTCACACGCTGCTAAGCCTCAGCACACCAGATTCTGAACGAACACTACAACTAATGGTGGAACACGGGAATTAAATTTAGAAACAAAACCAGTGAAGAGTACAAATTCCCAGCAGTCCTGTTCAACGCTGCACCAGGGATTCAACTGTTAAGAGGTTTTTTTTTTTTTACCCTTAAAATGTAAGAAGGAAAAGGAGCTAGGGATCCAGCTTCATTGCTACAGCGCTTGCTTAGCACACAAAGCTCACAGTCATTTGATCTCTAACGCCATCTGTATCTAGTGGATATGGTGGTACGTACCCGTCATCTCCGCACTTCAGAAGCAGGGGCAGGAGGCTCCAATGTTCATACCTACATAACAAGTTTGAGGCCAGCCTAAGCTACATAAGACCCTATCTCAACTAAAGAAGAAGGAAAAGAGATTTTTTTAAAAAAATCAAACTGAGCTGGAAATCAAGGTAACTACGTGACTTAAGTGTTTTCTGAGCAAGCGAGAAGGCCTGAAAACTGACTTCCCAGAACTCACATAAATTCCTGGTGGATGTGACACTGCCCCCCAATAATTATGGTATCAGAAGACATAGACAATTGCTCAAGCCTAGCCCTTTGGCAGAGACATAGGTTTGATTGACAGACCATGCTTTAGTAAATAAGATGGAAAGCAATCAAAGAAAATTCCCAATATCTGCCTTTATCCTACACACACACATACACACATACCTATGCTCATAAGAATATACACACACACCCCTATGCTCATAAGAATACATATACACACACGCACATCTCAGACACATACATATGAGAAAAGGAAAAGACAAAGAATCCACTTTTATAAAAAGTATACATATGCAAATAATATAACATCTTCTATACAGTCAAAGATTAATCTATTAAAGGCACTTTTCTAAAAATTAAAGGATGCTTAGATAATAGATCAGCATACAAGACTCTGTAATATTTCTATACACAGAAAACTTTAAAACAACAATCAAATTATAAAATGCAATTCTTTTTATAATAGCAATCAGAAATCCAAGGCATTTGAAATACTTCCATATGCTTAGAATTTTAATGTTAAAACTGCAAATAATTTCTGGCTGAATCCTGAAATGTGTAACTGTGTTAATGTGGATACATCCTTGCAAGTGCCAGTGAAATTACAGAGGTATGCATATGCATATATAGACGCAGACATCCGCAGAGATGGATATAGAGCTAGAGAGGAGTAGTAGAAATACATATAAAGAGGTACAATAAATGAAAACATTAAATACAATGATGACATAATCATTTTCCCCAGTTTATCTCTAAATTAATTGAAACTGTGATCAACATCCAATAAGGCCATTTTTGGAACTTGATCAGCTGAAATACATAATGAGTAAAAAGCCAGGAGTAGGCAGGCAGTTCTGAAGAACGCTCAGAATGAAGCGAAGCTTTCCTTACCAGATATGATCTTTTCTGACTTAGGCTGTTATAATGAAATGCCCTAGACTGCGTCAATCATAAACAACAGACATCCATATTTCGCCGTTCAGAGGCAGTGAAGTCCATGATCAAGGCATTGCCAAACTGGTGACTGGTAGGGACTCTGTGCTGGGAAGATGGCACTTGCTGTTGCATCTTCACTTGGCCAAGATGGAAAGGCAGACTTCAGGCCTCCCCGCTTCTCTGAGGACCACTGCGGTGGCCTAGTCAGCTTCTAAAGGCCTTGCCTCATCATGCAATTTATTGAGGAATTCTTTGAAACATGAACTTTGGAAGAAATATGAATTATCCAAAGCATAATAATAGCTATTTCCCTTAAAACATTAAAGATATAGTTAAAGATGAAAAATAAAATATCACAAAGCAATAAGAGTAAGCCAACATGTTGAGAAACAATGTTAGGGACATTTCATTATTTCACTAGAAAAAAAATATAGTAATGTACAGTGTACAGTGTTTTAAAAGAGTTCAGAGAGAAGATAGTCTTACACATTATGCCGGGCGATGGTGGCGCACGCCTTTAATCCCAGCACTCGGGAGGCAGAGGCAGGCGGATCTCTGTGAGTTCGAGACCAGCCTGGTCTACAGAGCTAGTTCCAGGACAGGCTCCAAAGCCACAGAGAAACCCTGTCTTGAAAAACCAAAAAATAAAATAAAATAAAAAATAAATAAAGATAAAAACCACAAACAATAAAGAGATGAAAGGCATAAGTACAAATAAACAGAATTTTTCTTTTTTTGATTCAAGGTGGCTTTATTGGCACAGCAGAATGGCAGTGTGAACAATTCTCTGGCAACATACATAAATGTGTATTCATATGCATGTGTGTAGGTACATACATACACAATCGTACATAATATATGTATCTATACGTATGCACATAGTGCATGTGTGTGTATGGCTTTATGAATATTATAGCACAAGTGTGGAGATCAGAGGACATTTTGTGGGAGTTGCTTCTCTCTTTCTAGCATGTGGGTTCTGGAGATTGAAGTCAGATCACTGAGCATGGCAGCAAGCACACTTTCCACTAAGCCATCTTGCTGACTTGGTTTTCAGAATTTTTGAGGTAGATATTCTCATGCATAGTTCTTTTGGCATTTATCCTACCTACTATTCTTGGATTTTCTTGGCTCTGGTGTTTTAGAGTTTGTTAACTTTGAAAGCAAAATAGCCACTATTGCTCTAGATGGTTCTCCTGGTTTTCTGGGGAATTCGTTTGTTTGGTTGGTTGGTTTGGTTTGGTTTTGCTCTGTTTTAGTACATTTACACAATGGAGTACTACACAGCAGAAAAATAATGACATCTTGAATTTTGCAGGCAAATGGATGGAGCTAGAAAACATCATTTTGAGTGAAGTAACCCAGAAGAAAATTATCACATGTACCCACTCATAAGTGGTTTTTAAACATAAAGCAAAGAAAACTATTCCATAAGTGGCGCATGCCTTTAATCCCAGCACTCAGGAGGCAGAGGCAGGCGGATCTCTGTGAGTTCGAGTCCAGCCTGGTCTACAAGAGCTAGTTCCAGGACAGGAACCAAAAAGCTACGGAGAAACCCTGTCTCGAAAATCAAAAAAAAAAAAAAAAAAAAAAAAGAAAGAAAAAGAAAGAAAACCAGCCCACAAATCACAATCCCAGAGAACCTAGACACTAGACAACAATGAGGAAACTAAGAGAGACATACATAGATCTAATCTACATGGGGGGTAGAAAAAGCCAAGATCTCCTGAGTAAATTGGGCATATGCAGACCTTGGGGTAGGGCTGGAGAAGAGGGGAGCGGCAGGGAGGGGAGCAGAGAAAAATGTAGAGCTCAATTAAAAAAATAAAACATTAAAAAATAAACAGAAATTTTAAGCAAGATCCAGAGAAAAAAAAACCAAAATATTGACAAATGTTATGTTACATTTGAAAATGTTTGCTCCAGGCTGGTGAGACAGCTCAGTAGGCAAAGGCATGTGCTGTAAGCATGAAGACGTGTGTTCATGAAACACACAGCAGAAGGAGAGAAATGACCTCTTCAAGTTGTCCCCGTCCCAACATGTGCACCCACCATGGCTTGCAGACACACTCCAGCACATAAATGAGTACACAATAAAAAGTATTTAAAAATAAAATGTCTGTGAAGAAAAAGGAAAGAAGATAAACAATGACTTTTAAAAAATAGAAGATGTAAATAGTTTTAGAAATTATATGTTAAGTAACCAGTAAATACAAGACTCACAAATGAAGTTCTCCAAAAAATTCAAATTTAAAAAAATATAAAGTAATTCTAACATATAATTGAGAAAAGAAGAAAAGTAACTGGCTAATAAACCTGTAAAAGATGTTCAAACTCAGAGAAAACAAACTTTAAAAATGAGTACATTTATCTTAATGGCTTTAACAAAATTCTAAAAATCTGGTCACATGCTAGAGATAATATGTAGAAAGCATGCTTAAAAGAGAGTAAATTATTGCCATCATTTTGATTACCCTGCTGAAAATCTGGAATTACTTCAGCAAAAGTGAACATAGCTTTTACATTATACATCCACTGCCAGATATTATTCTAATATAATATTTGGTACATGTACAAATTAATATCAAGAGTAACAGTAATTAAGTTAAAATTGAGAGGCAGGGACAGAGAAACCAAGACAGAGAACAAGAAATAAAAAAATACTCTTCAATAGGAAAGAGGTAAGTAAAATTTTGGTCTAGGCATAGAGTAATTTTAAGTAGAGATGGGTATATACACTATCCTATTAATGTAGCAAAATAGCAAAATTCATGTATGTTGTTTACAGTCACATGCAAAGCCACACAGCTCATATGTGAAGGACAGTTCCGTTCCTGACTCATTGGGTCACTGAATTCACTGAATGGAGTCATTTCTTCGATCTGGTATCACTGCCCTATCTTGGGAAAATAGGTTTTAATTCATGTATCCTTAGAGAAACTCTCACAAGATTATTTTCTTATATGCATTACCTAGTATAAACAGACCTAAATGATTTAACCATTGATTGTGAGACTCAAGAGGCAGAAAATGAGTTTAGGAAGAATTCAAAATGAACCGCCCAAAACAGCAGACCCACATGAAATTGGCATTCTTGTTAGCATTCATGAATTAGATGCTGTGATGGAAACAGAACATTTGTAGGACTAAAGAAAATGATGCTCTTTCTTTCTATCTCCATAGCATCCAATTATTTTTTTCCTGTGTTAGTTTTATTATTTTTCTCTGTACATACCTTCCAATCATTCCATTCATTCCATTTTCCCATCTCACTTTTCACATATTCCTTGGTTTCTTGCAGACTCTTTATGCATCCTGTCTTCCCCCTACTCATCCTCTTTCTCTGCCCTCTTGTGAGCATTACTGGTTTCCCTTACCCATTTCCTCATTCATCCAGTGTTGTACATCTTCTCTTTCTTACCTGCCTGATAAAATAGAAATGAAAAATGGAAAACTTTGAAAAGAGCAAGAGACTCTAAAGCCTAATAGTTCACCAGAATATGGGCATACTTATGACAGACCTTCAATATGCATGCTATTATCCATTTAACTCCAGAGGTTAGGGACCTAATAAAGGACTGTCTGGTAGGAGAGGATCTCTCAAGGAAAGGTAAATAGATGTATGTGGCAGTTGTGTAGATTGGTCTATTTGTGGAACTCCTAATTATGGGTGTAAGGGCTGTTCCTATTGCTTTACCTGGCTCCTTGGGAACCTATTCATCATACTGGATTGTCTTGTCCAGCCTAAATACAAGAGGAGGTGGTTAGTCTTGTACAACTTGATATGCCATGCTTTGTTAATAGCCATGGGTTGCCTGCCCCTTTCTGAACAGAAACAAGAGAAGTGGATTGAGGTAGTGGAGGGGAGATGGGGGAATGGGAGGAGAGAGGGAAAGAAAACTTCAGTCAGGATGCAAAATAAATAAACTAATTAAATTTTTAAGAAAGAATATGTTGTTATTGAGAGACAGGGAGAGAAGAATGGGAGGATTACATGGGGGGATGGAAGATAGCTGTAAGGGAGGGAATAGAAGGAGTGAACACTAAGGGTCATTTGAGAGGATATGTGACAACCAACTATTATAGAATATATACATATATTAAAGGAATCTAAATGGAGTCAGCAGTAATAGGGGAGAGAATGCCCCAACTAGATGCTTTGAATCACCAAGTAAAACCTCCAGTGCCAGGACTCAATGGAGACTCTACTGGAAAAAAACTAAATCTTCCTTTGCCAGTGGTAATCCATTGCAGGATAGCTTCTTGATTAGGAATGGGTTAAATTTTGTGTAGTCACTGGCCAAAAAGGCCCCACTGTACATGCCCACTCCCATTACAGGTTATCCCCAAGGCAATGTATTAGTTGCTTACCACAAACTAAAGTCAGAATCTCATTACACACAGAGAAGTTGAGCTGACGCCTAACTTGATGCTTCACTTCTACTGACAACCATTCATGGTACTGAAAAGGAGATACTCTGCACACTATCAGAGGAGAAAGGTAATCATCAACACAATTGCAAACTCTGCAACCTGCAACCTGACTGCAAGACATGCTGAGCAGCAGTGGTACAACCATTGTGAGAGAAACCAACCACTCTGAGATTGGATTCACAGCCCTCTCCATGAGTTGGAACTCATTCCTGACACAACAAGAATGGCCCAAATCCTGAGACTGGATAAGCCATGGACCTAGGAGAAAACCAAATACTATTGTTCTGAAGCTAAAGAAACATGGCAATAAAATGATTCCTGAAAACATTCTGCTATACTCGTAGACCAAATCTTTACTCAACCATCACCAGAGAAGCTAATTCTTGTAGTATATGGAAACTAAAAGAAAGACCCACAACTGGACAATGTGCAGTGAGTAAGTGTCTTTGGAACACTCAGTCTTAAACAGGACCTCTTCATCAACCCCCCACCCCAACACACACAAGTCTCAGGAAGCTTTGGAGATGAAGGAACAGAAAGATTGTAGGAGCCAAATGAGGATGGGTGACTTCAAAGAAACAGTGTCTTCAAGGATTGATACACATACGAATTCACAAAGACTGTGGCAATATGCACAGGTCCAAGCCATGTGGGATTCCAGCACTCAGAAGGGGAAGTGGACATTGGCTCCTACTCCTAATCAAGAAGCTATCTGCAATGGATCACCACATGCAAAGGAAAATTTCGTTTTCTCCAATAGAGCCTCATTAAGTACATTAACCACACTTAAGGAAGGACCCATGCTCAGGCCAACACAAAATGTGATATTTTTGTTTAAAAAAATTATGATGAAAAATATTCACAGTAATTTGACAGAAATTTCCTATTAACCAAAACCTGGATAAGAGGCTGGAGCCTTCATAATAACATTTTAAAAGTTAGACATTTTAATTAAACAATGGGGACGGCTAGAGCCCACCATCCCCGCTGTCCAGGTCACAGCAGCCTCCAGAAACCATGGAGAAAATATGTAGTTAGAACCCCTACCAGAAGCCAGAACCTTCGAACAACTAAGTGATCCTTCCTGGCTGTCTGGGCCTGGGTTTCACCTGCCCACCCCTGGGTAGCAGGTGGTGATCTGAGGCCCCTAGTGGTTCTGAGCAGCAAATTAAAACCCCCACATAGGCATCAAGGCCAATTCTGGGGCAGTTTTCGATGAGCATTGACCTTAGAGGCAATTTTTAATAAAAGAGATTTTATCAAACTCTTTTCCATGATGACTCATTCTAAACTAGTGGAAATTAAATGAACAAGGAAGGCAAAAAGTTTTCATGTATTCACTCTGAATTTCCTTTAAAAAAATAAGACTGAACGGCACAATTACAAGTTATGGTCCCACACAGTAAGCCAGTGAAAAGTCAAGACAGGTCCATTATATATATATTTTTTCTTCTTTTCTTTTTTTTTTTCACTGAAGCTTGGATAGGAGACAGGTTCATTATAAAGGGAAGTGTGTGCCTGTTAGAAAATACAAGAGTCACTCAACATTCTTTGGACAGCATTTGGGACTCTGGACTTTGAGAGAATCAGCTGCAAAGCTCAAAATGCTGTCGCTGTGTACAAACTTCTGTTTGTCTGGGGCCTTTCTAGCCTAGTCAATATGAAAACAAACTTTCTTGTTTGGGAAAATAACTAGAAATTGGAGGATGAGAAAGAGTGAGAATTTGAGAGAATGGCAACCACCACAGCACAAGAAAGGGATGATGTAGGAGGCACTATAAGGAAGTACTTAAAAGAAATACAATGGAGGCAGGACAAAAGCCAGCCTCAGATGGACTTCCTGCCTTGACCCTTAATAGCCAGACCACTTATATTTTTATATTAAAAAAATAGAATATTTTATATTAAAATATTTTTTATATTTGCTCATTTCTTTTCAGCAAAGTTGTATGTTTGTGCACACATACATATGTGGATTGCATACATAGTGTGTACATGTGTGCGTGCATGAGTATGTGTGTTCTACATGTATGTTGAGGACCTATCTCTCCAATATTTCGTTAACATGATACACCTTTGTCAAATGTTAACATGGTGCACTTTTAGCATGTCTCTCAGTACAGTTATGTCAAAACCTGTAGCCAACTCAATCCATAAGCTTGCCTACAATACATTATTAGTTAATATCAAACAATAATGCATGAATATGCTTGTTCCAACAACTTTGTTTTTTCTAGGGGCAAGTAATCATGTCTCCTAAACTATTCAGTTATCTAAAAGTCAGGAATAAAGCCTACACCAGAAATTGTCCCCTCATTGACCTGAATATGAGAATTCCACCTCCAGAACTGACTTCTGTTATTCATTAGACATTATTTAATGTCTTGTTAGTGTTTCCCACTCAGAGTTATACTGACTTTATAGAAGAGTCAGAGTCCACTTTGCCAAACACCCAGAAACATGGCTTGGGACTGAGTCCTGAGGAAAAGCTGTAAAGATGTTGGGGTCTGTGCCAGGCAGAGTTCAAGTTGTCTTGCAGAGGGTGTTTCTATAAATGGGGACATTAGAGACTCTGCTGTTGGCCCCAAAACAAAGTAAGAACTATAGAGAAACCTCTGTGATCTCAGAGAATATATCATTACCAGACTAGGTAGAAATATGCATGAAAAGGGCCATCCTGGTGAGTCTCAGACAGACATGAGAAACACACTGAGAACACACAATACTGTTAAAATGTCAGCAAGCTTTCTTGTGCCATTTCCTGGTGCCTGGTGGTAGGCAGAACTAAAACTGGGCATGGGGCTAAGGAGATTTCTAAGAAAGGCATTGAAACAGCAGACTAAGTCATTCTTGAAATTTATAGTAAAATGGGAGAAGGAAGAGATACATTAAAGGAATTATTAATAAAAATAAGAATCAAAATTTGTTTATTTTTCAAACTCTAAGACTACTTGTACTACAAGGAATGAGGAAACTTATTCTGAGAAAAGACCAGGTTATATAGCTGAGTGACCATTTGATATGCACTTTGATATGTGTATTAGTCAGGGTTCTCGAAAGGAAAAGAACTTATAGAATGAATACATATATATGAAACTATGAACATATATGTGTTCTTATATGAATATACATTTGTGTATATATCAAATACATTGTATGTATTTATTTGTATATATACACATATATGTATATACATGAATATATACACATACATACATACATACATACATACATACATACATACATACATGGAATTGATTAGAATGACTTGCAGGCTCTGGTCCAGCTAGTTCAACAATGGCTGTTACAAATGGAAGTTTCAAGAATCCAGTAGTTGTTCAGTTCACATGAGTAGATGTCTCAGTCGGCTTTCAGTATACACTGAAATCCTGAAGATTTGGGTTCTAATTGCAGTGAAGGAGATGGACTTGCCAGAGAGCATGAAAGCAAACAGGCAAAGATAGAGAACAAGCTTTTATCCATTGTGTCCTTTACATAAGCTGCCAGCAGAAAGTGTGGTCCAGATTAAAGATGAATCCCCCACCTCAACGATGTGGATTAAAAGTAGGTATTCTCACTTCATATGGTTTAAAAATAAATCCCTCACAGATGTACCCAGGCACTAGGGTTTTAATTAATTCCAGATTAAGTCAAGTTGACAACCAAGAATAGCCATCAACTATGTGTGTGAACCATAGTTTAATCAAGCAAGCCCCTCAGAAGCCCAGAAGAGACATTGGATTATGCCCCATTGCCAACTGGAGTGAAATTAGACAGATAAAATACAGAGAATGGAAAAATACTATCATATCTCTAGCCTTCACGAGATAGAGTGAGCTATACTGATGTGAACAGGTATTGTCCTTCAAAACTGTGAATGACCAAATAAACGGCGGTTCAGGAGAGCCTCAGAGCCACCCGGACCTGGCAGTGCTAGTTCCACCTTCTCTCTTTTAAACCATGGAGTCTTTACAAATCGGGTATGCAACTATGCAACACAGGGACGGGGAGCAAGACCACCCTGCCAATCAATTCGGGTAATATCGCCACCCTGTTCGTCTGGTGCATAAAACAGCAAGCCAGAAAGGATGATCTGGCCTGGCCTTTAAGACCTATTTGGATTCTTCCCTAACTTTGCGTTTGTCTGGAGATGTCACTCCTCCCTTCTTTCACCGTCTCCCTTCTGGAGCTGGAGTATCCTTCATCTGCCTGTCTCGTGATTTGTTTGGGGAGCTCAAGATAGACCTGGTTCCATAGGATTACAACAGTAATGGAATTTGTTTTTGTAATGAATTGGACCTAGAGTTTCAAGCTTACTTAGCATTTGGAAGATTTTCAGTTTGAGAATCAATGCTAGAAAGAGTTAAGATTTTGAGAGCTGTAATGTCTTTTTTTTTTTTTACTTATTTATTTATTTTTATTCTTTTTTAATTAAAATTTCCACCTGCTCCCCATTTCCCATTTCCCTCCCCTCCTCCCAAATATTGCCCTCCCCCCACTTCCCTCCCCCTATCCCCACTCCTCTTCTCCTCCCCCCACTCCATTCCCCCTCCCTCTCGATACTGAAGAGCAGTCCAAATTCCCTGCCCTGTGGGAAGACCAAGGTCCTTCCATCTACGTCCAGAAAGGTGAGCGTCCAAACAGGCTAAGCTCCCACAAAGCCAGTTCATGTATTAGGATCGAAACCTAGTGCCATTGTCCTTGGCTTCTCATCAGTCTTCATTGACCGCCATGCTCAGAGAGTCCGGAATCAACCCATGCTTATTCAGTCCCAGACCAGCTGGCCTTGGTGGGCTCCCAATAAATCAGTTCCACTGTCACAGTGGGTGGGTGCATCCCTCGTGGTCCTGATTTTTTGCTCATGTTCTCCCTCCTTCTGCTCCTCATTTGGACCTTAAGAGCTCAGACCGTTGCTCCAAATTGAGACTCTGTCTCTACCTCGATCCATCGCCAGATGAAGGTTCTAAGGTGATATGCAAGATATTCATCAGTATAGGATAGGGTCATTTCAGGTTCCCTCTCCTTAGTTGCCCAAGGTACCAGCTGGGGACATATTCCTGGACACCTGCGAACCCCTCAAGAGTCAAGTCTCTTGCCAACCCTAAGATGGCTCCCTTAGATAGGATATATACTTCGCTGCTCCCGTATCCATCCTTCCTATATCCCAATCATCCCAATCCTCCGAGCTCCTCCCATCCTCCCCTTCTCATATTTCTCATCCCATTTCCCCTTTGCCCCATGCCACCTCACCCGCAAGTTCCCAGTTTTTGCCCTGGAATCTTGTCTACTTCCCCCTCTCCATGCGGATGACTATATGATTTTCTTTGGGTTCACTTTCTTATTTAGCTTCTATAGGATCACACATTATATGCTTAATGTCTTTTATTTTATGGCTAGAAACCGATTATGAGTGAGTACATCCCATGTTCCTCTTTTTGAGTCTGGGATACCTCACTCAGGATAGTGTTTTCTATTTCCATCCATTTGCACGCAAAATTCGAGAAGTCATTGTTTTTTACTGCTGAGTAGTACTCTAATATGTATATATTCCACACTTTCTTCATCCATTCCTCCATTGAAGGGCATCTAGGTTGTTTCCAGGTTTTGGCTATTACAAACAATGCTGCTATGAACATAGTTGAACAGATACTTTTGTCATTTGATGTGGCATCTCTTGGGTATATTCCCAATAGTGGTATTACTGGATCTTGGGGTAGGTTGATCCCAAATTTCCTGAGAAATCGCCACACTGATTTCCAAAGTGGTTGCACAAGTTTGCATTCCCACCAGCAATGAATGAGTGTGCCTCTTTCTCCACAACCTCTCCAGCAAAGGCTATCATTGGTGTTCTTGATTTTAGCCATTCTGACAGGTGTAAGATGGTATCTCAAAGTTGTTTTAATTTGCATTTCCCTTATCGCTAAGGAGGTTGAGCATGACCTTAGGTGTCTTTTGGCCATTTGAATTTCTTCTGTTGAGAATTCTCTGTTCAGATCAGTGCCCCATTTTTTTATTGGGTTCATTAGCATTTTAAAATTTAGTTTCTTGAGTTCTTTATATATTTTGGTGATCAGACCTTTGTCTGTTGCAGGGTTGGTGAAGATCTTCTCCCAGTCAGTGGGTTGCCTTTTTGTCTTAGTGACAGTGTCCTTTGCTTTACAGAAGCTACTCAGTTTCAGGAGGTCCCATTTATTCAATGTTGCCCTTAATGTCTGTGCTGCTGGGGATAAACGTAGGAAGTGATCTCCTGTACCCATATGTTGTAGAGTACTTCCAACTTTTTCTTCTATCAGGTTCAGTGTGTTCAGACTAATATTGAGGTCTTTAATCCATTTGGACTTGAGTTTTGTGCATGGTGATAGATATGGATCTATTTTCATTCTTCTACACGTTGACAACCAGTTCTGCCAGCACCATTTGTTGAAGATGCTCTCTTTTTTCCATTGAATATTTTTAGCTCCTTTATCAAAAATTAGGTGTTCATAAGTTTGTGGGTTAAAATCAGGGTCTTCTACTCGGTTCCATTGGTCGACTTCTCTGTTTTTATGCCAATACCAAACTGTTTTCAATACTGAGGCTCTGTAATAGAGTTTGAGGTCAGGGATGGTAATGCCTCCAGACGATCCTTTATTATATAAGATTGTTTTGGCTATCCTGGGTTTTTTGTTTCTCCATATAAAGTTGATTATTGTCCTCTCAAGATCTGTGAAGAATTTTGATGGGATTTTGATGGGGATTGCATTGAATCTATAAATTGCCCTTGGTAGAATTGCCATTTTTACTATGTTGATCCTCCCTATCCAAGAGCAAGGGAGATCCTTCCATTTTCTGGTATCCTCCTCAATTTCTTTCTTCATTGACTTAAAGTTCTTGTCAAATAGATCCTTTACTTCCTTGGTTAGGGTTACCCCGAGATATTTTATGCTATTTGTGGCTATCGTGAAGGGTGATGCTTCTCTGATTTCCATCTCTGCTTCCTTATCCTTTGTGTATAGGAGGGCAACTGATTTTTTGGAATTGATCTTGTATCCTGCAACGCTACTAAAGGTGTTTATCAGCTGAAGGAGTTCTTTGCTGGAGTTTTTGGGGTCGCTTATGTACACTATCATATCGTCTGCAAATAATGAAAGTTTAACTTCTTCCTTTCCGATTTGAATCCCTTTGATCCTCTTATGTTGTCTTATTGCTATTGCTAGAATTTCAAGCACTATATTAAAGAGGTATGGAGAGAGTGGACAACCTTGTCGTGTTCCTGATTTTAGTGGAATAGCTTTGAGTTTCTCTCCATTTAATTTGATGTTAGCTGACGGCTTGCTATAAATAGCTTTTATTATAGTTAGGAACGACCCTTGTATTCCTAATCTCTCTAAGACCTTTATCATAAAGGGATGTTGAATTTTGTCAAATGCTTTTTCAGCATCTAATGAAATGATCATATGGTTTTTTTCTTTCAGTTTATTTATATGATGGATTACATTGATAGATTTTCGTATGTTGAACCAGCCCTGCATCTCTGGGATGAAGCCTACTTGATCATAATGGATAATTTTTCTGATGTGTTCTTGGATTCGGTTTGCCAGTATTTTATTGAGTATTTTTGCGTCGATGTTCATGAGTGAGATTGGCCTGTAGTTCTCTTTCTTGGTTGTGTCTTTGTGTGGTTTTGGTATCAGAGTAACTTCAGCTTCATAAAAGGAATTTGGCAATGACTTCTCTGTTTCAATATTGTGAAATACATTAAGGAGTATAGGTATTAGGTCTTCTTGGAAGTTCTGGTAGAATTCTGCATTGAAGCCATCTGGACCTGGGCTTTTTTTGGTGGGGAGGTTTTTTATAACAACTTCTAATTCTTCGCGACTAACAGGTCTATTTAGATTGTTCACCTGGTCCTGGTTTAACTTTGGTATATGGTACTTATCTAAAAAAGTGTCCATTTCTATAACATTTTCCAATTTTGTGGCATACAGATTTTTGTAGTAAGATCTAATGATTCTCTGAATTTCCTCTGAGTCTGTGGTTATGTCTCCCTTTTCGTTTCTGATTTTGTTAATTTGCGTATTCTCTCTCCGCCGTTTGATTAGTTTGGATAGGGGTTTATCAATCTTATTGATTTTCTCCAAGAACCAGCTTTTTGTTTCATTGATTCTTTGGATTGTTTTCTGTGTTTCTATTTTGTTGATTTCAGCCCTCAATTTGATTATTTCCAGTCTTCTACTTCTCCTAGGTGAGTCTGCTTCTTTTTTTTCTAAAGCTTTCAGGTGGGCTATTAAGTCTCCAATGTGTGCTTTCTCCGTTTTCTTTAAGTGGGCACTTAATGCTATGAATTTTCCTCTTAGCACTGCTTTCATAGTGTCCCATAGGTTTGAGTATGTTGAGTCTTCGTTTTCATTGAATTCAAGAAAGACTTTAATTTCTTTCTTTATTTCTTCCTTGATCCAGGTGAGGTTCAGTAGTTGACTGTCCAGTTTCCATGAGTTCATAGGCTTTCCGGGGATAGCATTGTTGTTGAATTCTAACTTTAATCCATGGTGATCTGATAAGACACAGGTGGTTACCGATATTTTTTTGTAACTGTGTAAGTTTGCTTTGTTACCGAGTATGTGGTCTATTTTCGAGAAGGTTCCATGAGCTGCAGAGAAGAAGGTATATTCTTTCCTATTTGGGTGGAATGTTCTATAGATGTCTGTTAAGTCCATTTGGTTCATTACCTCCCTTAATCCTCTTATTTCTCTGTTAGGTTTCTGTTTGATTGACCTGTCCATTGGTGAGAGAGGAGTGTTGAAATCTCCTACTATTAGTGTGTGTGGTTTGATGACTGCCTTGAGTTTTAGTAACGTTTCTTTTACATAAGTGGGTGCTTTTATATTAGGGGCATATATATTCAGGATTGAGATTTCATCCTCGTGAATTGTTCCTGTTATGAGTAAAAAATGTCCATCTCCATCTCTTTTGATTGATTTTAGTTTGAAGTCAACTTTCTTAGAAATTAGTATGGCCACACCTGCTTGTTTCTTAGGTCCGTTTGCTTGATAAACCTTTTCCCAGCCCTTTACTCTGAGTAGATGTCTGTCTTTGTGGTTGAGGTGTGTTTCTTGTAAGCAGCAGAATGTTGGATCCTGTTTTCGTATCCAATCTCTTAGCCTGTGCCTCTTTATAGGTGAGTTGAGTCCATTGATATTAAGTGATATTAATGACCAGTGGTTGTTAACTCCGGTCATTTTTCCTTTCTTTCTTTCTTTTCTTTGGTAGTAGAGTTTGTGTGTTTCCCTTCTTCAAGTTGTGCTGGTGAAGGGTCTTTAGATGTCTGAGTTAGTGTGGGCATTGTTGGACTCCTTGGTTTGTGATTTTCCTTCAATTACTTTCTGAAGGGCTGGATTTGTGGCAACGTATTGTTTAAATTTGTTTTTATCCTGGAAAACTTTGTTTTCTCCATTTATAGTGAACGAAAGCTTGGCTGGGTATAGTAGTCTGGGCTTGCATCCATGGTCTCGTAGTTTCTGCAGTATATCTATCCAGGACCTTCTGGCTTTCATGGTTTCCATAGAGAAATCAGGTGTAAGTCTGATAGGTTTACCTTTATAGGTAACTTGACCTTTTTCCTTTGCAGCTCTTAATATTCTTTCTTTATTCTGTATGTTTTGTGTTTTGATTATTATATGACGAGGAGATGTTTTTTTTTGATCCAGTCGATTTGGTGTTCTGTATGCTTCTTGGACCTTCAAAGGAATATCTTTCTTAAGGTTGGGAAAGTTTTCTTCTATAATTTTATTAAATATATTTTCTGGACCATTGAGCTGTACTTCTTCTCCTTCTTCTATCCCTATTATTCTTAGGTTTGGTCTTTTTATTGTGTCCCAGATTTCCGAATGTTTTGTGATGAGAATTTGTTGGTTATGCTGTTTTCTTTGATGAGAGTGTTTATTTTCTCTATGGTATCTTCAGTGTCTGAGATTCTTTCTTCTATCTCTTGTAATCTGTTGGTGGTACTTGTCTCTGTAGTTCCTGTTCGTTTATTCAAATTTTCCATCTCCATCCTTCCCTCGGTTTGTGTTTTCTTTATTACTTCCACTTCGTTCTTCAAGTCTTGAACCGTTTCCCTTACCTGTTTGATTACTTTTTCTTGTTTCTCTTGGTTTTCTTGGGTATCTTTGAGATATTTATTCATTTCCTCTACCTTTTTGTTTGTAATCTCTAATTGGTTGTGGCAGTTTTTCACCTCCTGTTTAAGGTCCTCTATTATTTTCATAAAATTCACTTTTGAGTCGAATTCTTCTAATTCTTCTGTATTAGGGTTTAGACTTCTCATTTCGGGATTCCTGGATCCTGGTGATGTCACGTTGCCTTTCAAGTTGTTGGGGGAATTCTTGCATTGGCGCCTGCCCATCTTTTCCTTCAAATGGAGCCAGGAGAGGCCTGATGTCTTGGACCAGTCTTTGCTGTGACTAACTCTCTAGGTGTATCTCCTCAGTGTAGGGGCAGGAACCGTTCCCTTCCAGGTGAACTCCTCAACACCAAAACATGGATGCGTGGTATTCCAATGACCCGCGTAAAGAAGGCCGAATGCAAGGGGTCGGGCGGGGTCCAGTGGAACACAGGCGACACTGCAGTACAAGCTGGAGGTGCCTGCGCTCCCTTTCGGGGGTTGCTGAGGCCTGCCCGCTGCTCTGGTTGGGTAGCCTTAGTGTAGGGGCGTTTGTGCTCTCTACCGGGACCGTCCGCCCCAGGATAGTACACACTCACCCGTCCCGATGAAACTTCTTGGCACCTACACAGGAACTCCTGGATGCCCCAATGAGCCAGGGACTAATGGAAGTAGGGCGCAGGCAGAGCAGGTCCAGCAGATCACAGCAGAGACTGCAGCCCCAGCAGCAGGGGCCCGCTTTCCCTGGCGGGGACCTTGAGGCCTGCCCTCTAGTCAGGGACTCACTGCTCTGGGTTGGTAGCCTTAGTGAAATGGCAGGAAACTGTTCCACAGCTAAGGACCTTGCAGACAAGGCAGGTTTGGGGGTGGGGGTAGGGGCGGGTGTGTAGGAGAGCAAGCCCTGCAGCAGGAGCTGGGGGAGGGGTGTTTGTGCTCTCTACCTGGACAGTCCGCCCCAGGATAGCACACACTCACCCGTCCCGATGAAACTTCTCGGCACCTACACAGGAACTCCTGGATGCCCCAATGAGCCAGGGACTAATGGAAGTAGGGCGCAGGCAGAGCAGGTCCAGCAGATCACAGCAGAGACTGCAGCCCCAGCAGCAAGGGCCAGCTTTCCCTGGCGGGGACCTTGAGGCCTGCCCTCTGGTCAGGGACTCACTGCTCTGGGTTGGTAGCCTTAGTGAAATGGCAGGAAACTGTTCCACAGCTAAGGACCTTGCAGACAAGGCAGGTTTGGGGGTGGGGGTGGGGGCGGGTGTGTAGGAGAGCAAGCCCTGCAGCAGGAGCTGGGGGAGGGGTGTTTGTGCTCTCTACCGGGACAGTCCGCCCCAGGATAGCACACATTCACCCGTCCCGATGAAACTTCTCGGCACCTACACAGGAACTCCTGGATGCCCCAATGAGCCAGGGACTAAGGGAAGTAGGGCGCAGGCAGAGCAGGTCCAGCAGATCACAGCAGAGACTGCAGCCCCAGCAGCAGGGGCCCGCTTTCCCTGGCGGGGACCTTGAGGCCTGCCCTCTGGTCAGGGACTCACTGCTCTGGGTTGGTAGCCTTAGTGAAATGGCAGGAAACTGTTCCACAGCTAAGGACCTTGCAGACAAGGCAGGTTTGGGGGTGGGGGTGGGGGCGGGTGTGTAGGAGAGCAAGCCCTGCAGCAGGAGCTGGGGGAGGGGTGTTTGTGCTCTCTACCTGGACAGTCCGCCCCAGGATAGCACACACTCACCCGTCCCGATGAAACTTCTCGGCACCTACACAGGAACTCCTGGATGCCCCAATGAGCCAGGGACTAATGGAAGTAGGGCGCAGGCAGAGCAGGTCCAGCAGATCACAGCAGAGACTGCAGCCCCAGCAGCAGGGGCCTGCTTTCCCTGGCGGGGACCTTGAGGCCTGCCCTCTAGTCCTGTAATGTCTTTTATGTGCAAATAGAAATAAGTATTTGGGCAGGCTAGGAGCATGGTGTATAAACTTTTTGTGACCCAAATCAATTTGTTTAAGCTTAAACCCCAATGTGGTTGTGCCTTCATACACATATGCCCTGTGTGACCAGGCCCTAGATAAGCAATGGCCTTAGTCCTTCCCTTGATGTTTCATGATTACATCATTTTCTATTTTTCAAAGCATTGTTTTATTTAATGTGGTCTCAAAGTATACAGAGTCTCCTACTAGTATTGCAAATAAGAGTCATGTAGAGTGATTGACCTGGAAACAAAATTAAAATTAATACGTGGCTATAAAATCAAAACTAATTATTGCTCACTACCAGGCACATCCCCATTTCAGCCTAGCAACTATCTTAAAGAGGAGGGGAGAGGAACATGAGGTGCTAAAGGATTCATTTCACTGAAGGAAAGTTGGTGTCTATATCAGACATGGGAACTTTACTGATCTGGATTGAAAATGAGACAGAGAAAAAGGTCCAATGCAATCAATGTAAGTACATTCAGTGATGTTCACCTAACAGTGAAATGATCTAACAATGCTTCTACACAACACATCCCATTACTACATTTGGAAGAAAAAAGTGATTCAGGGGAAGTGGGACGATAGGGATGGGGCCCTGATCCTACAGGTTAGTGTCCATATAGAAGAAACCACTAGAGTGTTCCTTCTTTTTCTGATTGCACACACCATAAAGAAAGGCATTGTGTAGACAAGCTAGATGGCAGCCAGCCAGTCAATGACACGGCAACACCTGTATCATTATATCCAGTCTGCTCAGGAAAGGGAGCTTTGGCCAGACACTAATTCTGCTTGGCCTACTTCCAAGGAGCAGAACAATGAGAAAATAAGCCAGCATCATTTCAGCTACCCTGTCTGTGGTACTTTACTTTGTAGTTCTGATTTAATAATCTCATCATCATATAGGTTTACATTTATAAATAAATTCCAATTTCTTCGTATCAGGACTACCTTACAACAGCAATTACGTTTTATCACTTCATAAAGTGATTGACAGAGCAAACTTTTGTGAGTCTATAAAGACTACCATAGCCCCTACCTATTTCTTTGGAGTCTATATCATTCTCATGCTTGTATCCATCCAGGATATGGTAGAATACAGGATCTAGCAACTTACTAAGAAAATGTGAAAGCTAAAATTTTGGACATGCACATACCCAGCTGTATCTTGATCAATTCCCGTGCTAGCATTAATAACAAAGTTGGGTCTAAGATTCTAATTGGGAAATCATTTTCCTTCATAATGCTAACAGTGCTCCTTCTTCTTGGTATGTTCAGTACATGATTCCACGGGGCCAATCCTTTCCAGACAGTTAACTCCTGTGCTCTTCCAAAGTCAGAGTGAGGATTCCCCCAGGTTCCTTAAAGTAGGGGAAGGGTGCCAGAAGTACTAAATACCCAGCACACAGCATCCTTAAGAAAAGTTCTATCACTTCAACCTCTGCTTTCCATCTCTATTTTTCTAAGAGTTCATTTCTTCCAGTGCCTGAGTGCTAAGCTGTAAAACTGAATCAGCTTGAGGCTGGACCTCCCAGACTGCTGACTGAAAGGTGTTGTTCTTTTATTCTATATGCCGCAAATCTTGTCTTCTCATTCATCCTCTGACCGTGTGAACAGAGACTCTTCTGACATCAATTTACCATCACTATGGTCATCATTCAGGAATAAGTTGGTCAACCCATAGACTCCAGTTACTGCACATGTGCCCATATTCAAGTTATTTCCTTCGTGTGGTGCATTTTATTTCTAAAATAGAGTAATGATAATATTTAATTATATATGGGCATTTTGAAGACTGGGTAGGTAACACAATGATCATAAAAAAGTGACATAACCACAGTCATTATGTCACAAGCATGGGTAAAACCTGTCATACTCAGTGGATAAAGAAAATCTGAAGAAAGCATATTTCTTTTTTCAGAATGAAGGTCCCTTCTGTCCCTCAGGAGGAGGAGTATTTTATGTTATTTACTCATTGATTTGATGTGTTGTGGGAGCTTGGGGGCATATGTATTTAAATAGAGGAACAAGTTTTAAAAAATCCAGCTCATCTGTATATTATCTGTACTTAAAGACCAGCAAGTGCTTTACTTTTGATGTGGGTGGAAGCCTTGATGTATCCAGCTACCAAAAATTGGCATATGGAAGTTTATGTGCCCTGTCCATGACTGCTTGCTTAACACATATTTTGTGTCACTGCTAAACACTATTAAGAAGTAGCATGATATCAAAGACAAGAGGGTGGGTTTGATAATAAGAATCTTTATCCAAATACTGTATTCACTATTTACCAACTGGGTAAACCTCAATAAGTTATTTATCTGTCTATTACTCCACAGTAGGTCTATGTAAAAGATACTACCATGTGTTATTTGAGATAAATTGCAAAGTACTTAAAATTAAGTACATAAGTGCATAAGCTACAGTAAGACTTTAGCTTCTATGATTAGGTTCCTAATAGCTTGTCAATTTTCCATTCATAATCATAATTTTATCTTCTCTAGGAGTCTCAGACTGTACCATTAGAGAACTCCAGAAGACACACACACACACACACACCCTTGGTGTTTGTAGGGGAAGCCCAGCTCTTCAGTGGAGAAACAGTCCTCCTCTAAGCTTCCTAACAAGTGGGAAGGCTGACAGAGATAAATGTGAAGAGCATCTTGGTGAACGCTGCGCTAGATGGGAATGTGGCAGGACTGATGGGATCTGGGGAAGGTGTTTAAGTTTGTCTGTACCATATAAGTGAGTTCAGAAAGTTGGGAGTGCAGGTAGAGAATTGCACGAATGAGGAAGGTTCCAAAAGATCACTGCCCAAAGAGATACTGAGAAATGTCCATGAGCATAATTGCGACAAATGAGGTAGAGATTAAGGGTGAGCAGCTAGAAATGCATAGCACACTAAGAAAAATTCAGAAAACAATCCATCACAAAAGCAGTGGACCAAGCCTAATGCCAAGAGCACGCTAGTGCAGGAGCTGTTCAAAATGTCCCTCTATCAGAATTCAGTGACAGTATGCTTGTCACAAAGTCAGCTTTCTGCTGACCGCACTGCCCCTAATTTGTTTTCCCTCCATCCCTATGCCAAGACTTGATGCCTTAACCCCTGTCCCTGCAGCCTCACCCTCCTGA
The DNA here is from genome assembly GCF_950005125.1 of Chionomys nivalis. NCBI lineage: Eukaryota > Metazoa > Chordata > Mammalia > Rodentia > Cricetidae > Chionomys > Chionomys nivalis. The sequence continues at coordinate 29,536,616 of NC_080091.1, forward strand.
GCTGGGAATAAGCCTGAGCTCTGAGTTCTCTCTCTTCTTCCGCTGCCATAGCTGTGACCTTTTAGTCCCTTGCTTTTGTAACAAAAGAGTACTGGGCCCTGCTTTGCTTTGTGGATTTCCACTTCAGTATTATTTTCTAATTTTTATTTTTAAAATGATACATTGTCATTGTTGAAAATCTGAAAACTGTAGAGAAAAGCAAAGTGGAAAAGCATAAATCACTTCCAGAGAGCCATAGTTTATGCTATCTTTGCAAAAATAATATACGAACTGGTAGAAAAAAACGTATTTATTCTTTATATACTTGCTGTATAACAAACATTTTCTTGTTCTTACTCTTCATCTACTCATCTACAGAGTTTATGTAGATGACTGTGGATTCTGGCTTTTATATACATCCAAGATGTTCTTAGTGAGTTTCATCAATATAAGTGATACTGAAAATATCCCCTAGTCTCCTCTGAAGCAAGCATTTCCTTAGGTTTTCCTCAGCATCCTATGTCACGGTAAAATAAATAAATAAATAAATAAATAAATAAATAAATAAATAAATAAAGCCAATGTCCTCTGCTTTAAGAAAACCATGCATATCATTAGAAATATTTTTATAAAATCATTTTGAGAGAGTGTTGTTTTTGTTTTAAAGACCTTTGTAATGAAGTAAATGTTTTATCCAAAGTGGTGAAATTAGTAACAAGTGAGTGAGCATTTCTTTCCCTCTGACCTGTCTCTTCCAGCTGTCCAGAAAAACATAGGGAAAGGGAGTCCACACCGAAAAAAGAGCAAAGCTAACTGAGGACCAAGCAGCTCATTAAGCCTTCCTCATTAGTCAATAATAAAACTGGGGTTCTGAGGAAGCACATCGCATCTCTAAGGCTTCCTTGCCTCAAGAGAACAGGGATAGAGCCCCAAGCAATGACTAACTACCAGGGCCTTTTTAGTCTTCTGTCTCACAAATTTGAAAAATGGACTTCATGGTCCATGGGAGGGTGAATTTGAGAAAAGAGTGTATGTGAGAACTTAATAAAGATTCCTATACAGCAAGAGTAGATCTAGGAAAGACTTGCTGTCAAGGGTCTCCCTCTAGGGACTAATACGGTATTACTGAGCATAGGAATTAGAGGGAGGGTGGGGAGCTGGTCAGTCCTGTTTTCCCATTCACGAAATATTAATGTACCTTTCCCACGAGTGCATCCTGGTTTCTGGCATTTCAGGCACTCTCTGATGAAGCATACCTCTTGGGTAGCTCTTTTCATCAGAGTTGCTCTATAATTGGAGAAGAAGAAAAGAAACAAGGCAACAGGCCAGCAGCAAGGAAAAGGTTGCCAATAGAACTAAGGATATCACCTGCATCTGACCAAACGGGTAACAGTTTGCAAGGGAAAGTGGCAGCATTATTGGTTCTTTTAGGTACCCACCCCAAATTGAATGACAAGTTTTTTTTTTCTCCCGTACTCATCAATGGGAAAGAGACACTCAAGAAGAAAGCAAAAGGCATCCAAGAAGATGGAGGTAGCTCCTCAAAGAGGAGTTGCAAGTCAACGTGCCAAGACCTTTGCCAACCTGTGTGTGCAGGTAGGCTGTGTGCTCCTTTCTAAAGTCTCTAGCATCGAAATATGTCCTAAGGACCATCTTCCTGTCCATATGATTGACAGGCCCATTGGGTTAGCATTTAATCAAGGACTATAATGTGTCTTTCTCCTTTAGCAGCAAGCATCCATAGATAGTGATCTTAGGACCTTTGGGGCAGTTTAAAGTCTCCATCCAGACCAGAGATACAACTCAGATCCTATTGTTTTGTCTAAAATTTATATAACTGAATAGGATTAAATTAAATAAAGAGAAAAAAGAAATAAATTTTTAAAATAGCCGTGATTGACAGGAGGAAGTAGCCTTGCTTTAATGAGCATGAACAAATTCCTGTGCCTTCTTCCTCTCTTTCATATAGTATTTTAAGTCTTAAGGAAGGGCATTTATGCATCTCCCCCTATTTCATATTCTAAGAACGGGCATATTGTTATGCTTCCTATCTCTTTAAAATTAATGTGTTAGCCAGAACAGAAGAGGCACTGTCTAAAATTGATCGTGAGAGATAATGATCTTCAAGACTGCTCACTGTTTAACATTTAGACCCAAATTCCCTGTACGAAATCTTATTTTTTCACAATGCTGGTTTTGTCACACAACATTTGTTAACTCACTTTACAAAAAGCCCTCAGAATGAGCAGTTTGTGAACTACGTTTACTAAAGCCACTGCAGAGGCCCATGGGCCAGGAATAAAAGTCAAGAGGATTGACCCGGAGGATAAAATGAGAAGAAAATATTGACAGAATCTGTTGTTCTGATCTCTGGCCTTCCTTTGTGGGGAACTGCTCAGAAACGGGTGTCATTAGGGCTATAAAAATGGTTTAATAAGTTGTTATTCTTTCAGAGCACCAGGTTTGGTTCCTAGAACCCAAGTCAGGTCACAACCACCTGAATTCTAGCTCCAGGGGATCTGACATCCTCTTCTGGCCTCCACAGGTATTCACAGACATGCCCACATAGACACACATACACACGCAGACACACACATACACTTTTGTAAGTGGTATAGTAATTTAGAACATAGGGTGGGGAGCACTATGAGATGAGGGAACATTTCAAACTTGTTCTTTAAATAAACTATCATTTGGTAAGTAAAGTGTTTGCCGAGTGAGGCTGAGAGAATAGCTATTTGAGCAAAGGAATAAATTCTTTTCCTATAACACATGATTCACAGGAATTTTTCAAGATGACCATCAAATATTTGATGATTGGTTTGCATACTGCAGTAGTTAATCTTCACTGTCCATTGGAATGTACTGCAGAATCACGTGGGAGACACAGCTCTGAGTTTAACACAGGAGAGAGCACCCGTCTGAAATATGGATAGATGGATGAAGAGAAACAAGACAGGACAGCCCACTGAACACCAGAATTCCTCTCTCTCTGCATTCTGACTGTATATATAGTATGACCAGCAACCTCATGCTCCACTCACCTTTCATCTCTACCATATAGACTGTAGAGCTCCAAGCCAGAAGTTAAAGTAATCCCCTCTTCCAGAAAATTGCATCACGTACTTGATCACAACAGTGAGAATACAGACTAAACAACAAAAGTCTATGGTAAGAAGCAGCTCACTGTGAAGACACGATGTGATGATGTGGGTTATCTTTCATGACACTTTGATTGTGAGAATTTCTCCAGATATTTTAGTCTACGACACGCCTTCTCATTGTCCATGTACTCCAAGAGAACTTAAGAATTAGAAGGCAGTTCATAAGGACTCCAAGGGATTCTAATTTCTCCCCACCCATTTCTGTGGCTGTGTTACTGTAGCAATGATGGTCAATTAAGAAAAATCTCTGTCCTTCAACCTAGATGTCCTTCAATGGAAGAATGGATGAAGAAAGTGTGGAATATATACACATTAGAGTACTGCTCAGCGGTAAAAAAACGATGACTTCTCGAATTTTGCATGCAAATGGATGGAAACAGAAAGCACTATCTTGAGTGAGGTAATCCAGACCCAAAAAGATGAACATGGGATGTATTCACTCATAATTTGTTTCTAGCCATAAATAAAGGTCATTGAGTCTATAATTTGTGATCCTAAAGAAGCTAAATGAGACGGTGAACCCAAAGAAAAACATATAGTTTTCCTCCTGGATATGGGAAGTAGACAAGATTGCCGGGCAAAAAGATTGGGGGTGGGGTGGGATGGGGGTAAGGGGAGATGGGGAGAGAAAAGTGAGAAGGGGAGGATGGGGGGTACTTGGGGAATTGGGATGGTTGTGATAAAGAAAGGATGGTTATGGGAGCAGGGAAGCATATATCTTAATTAAGGGAGTCATCTTAGGATTGGCAAGAGACTGGAACCTAGAGGGGCTTCCAGGTGCCCAGGGGGATGTCCCCAGTTAGTTCCTTGGGCAGCTGAGGATAGGGAACCTGAAATGGCCCTATCTTATAGCCATACTGATGAATATCTTGCATATCACCATAGAATCTTCATCTGGTGATGGATGGAGATAGAGACAGAGTCCCACATTGGAGCACCCGATGAGCTCCCAAGGTCCTAATGAGGAGCAGAAGGAGAGAGAACATGAGCAAGGAAGTCAGGACCATGAGGGGTGCACCCACCCACTGAGACAGTGGAGCTGATCTATTGGGAGCTCACCAAGACCAGCTGGATTGTGACTGAAAAAGAATGGGATAAAACCGGACTCTCTGAACATGGTGGACAATGAGGGCTGATGAGAAGCCAAGGACAATGGCACTGGGTTTTGATCCTACTTCATGTTCTGGCTTTGTGGGAGCCTAGCCAGTTTGGATGCTCACCTTCCTAGTCCTGGATGGAGCGGGGAGGACCTTGGACTTTCCACAGGGCAGGGAACCCTGACTGCTCTTCGGACTGGAGAGGGAGGGGGAGAAAAGTGGGAGGAGGGAGAGAGGAGTGGGAGGAGGGGGAGGGAAATGGGAGGCTGGGAGGTGGTGGAAATATTTTTTTCAATAAAAAAAAAGAAATTATAGGATAAATGATGGATTACTAATTTGACTTTAAATAAAAAACTATTTTTATTAAAAAAAAGAAAGAAAATAACAATACTAATATGATCAAAAGAAACTTAGCCAATTTTTCACATTTCTATTAGTATGTTTAATCCTTACACTTTCACATTAGTGTTAAATACAACACTTCCACAGTGTCTTTGGAATCAGTCTTGGTATCCATCAATAGAGAAATGAAAAATATAGGCTTATGTTCACAATGGATATGTTTACAGTAATAATGAAGAATGAGGTCACATCATTTACAGGAGAATAAATACAACTGAAGAAATCATATTAATTGTATGAACATCAGAAAGACACATACCATGCATTTTCATTAGTTTGAAAGTATTAAATTTTATATAGATGCATAAGGTCAAAAAAATAAAAAAATAAAACCAAAACTGTTACCCCAGTAGCACAGACACTGAGAGAAACAATAAACAAATGGAACCTCTTGAAACTGAGAAGTTTCTGTAAAGCAAAGACAATAAGACAAAAAGGCAGCCTACTTAATGGAATAAGATCTTCACCAACCCCACATCAGACAAAGGACTGATCTCCAAAATATATAAAGAACTCAAGAAATTATACATCAAAATTGTAAATAACCTAATTAAGAATGGGTTACAAAACCAGAGAATTATCAACAGAAGAATCTCAAATGGCCAAAAGACACTTAATGAAATATTCAACATCCTTAGCCATCAGGAAAATGCAAATCAAAACAACTCTGAAATACCACCTTACAGCTGTTAGAATTGCTCAGATCAAAAACACCAGTGATAGCTTAGGCTGGAAAGGATGTGGAGTAAGGGGAACACTTACACATTGCTGGTGGTAATGTAAACTTGTAGAACCACTTCAGAAATCAAACTACTGTTGTAGGGAGGCCACTTGTTCATTCCTGGCCACCCAGACTCTTGGAATAATCACACAGAAACTATATTATTAAAATCACTGTTTAGTCTATCACTTAAGCATATAACTAGCTAGCTATTACATCTAGAATTAACCCATTTTCATTATTTTATGTTTTACCACAAGGCTCATGGCCTACCAGCAAGGTTCCAGTTGCCAGCTTATATCTTTACCCTCTGGCGACTATATGGCATCTCCTTGATTCTGCCTTCTTTCTCCCAGCATACAGTTCAATTTTCCCCACCAAGGGATATTCTACCCAAAACAGTGTCATTATTCATTAACCAAGAAAAGCAATACACATACAGGACTTGCCACACCATTTAATTAAAACCTTCCTTTTCATTTAGACAGAAAGGGGGCTATGGTGTGGGATTCCACTCTGTATGTTGTGATTACCATTGGTAAATAAAGAAACTGCTTTAGGCCTATAGCAGGGCAGAACAGAGCTAGGTAGGGAAACTAAACTGAATGCTGTGAGAAAGAAGGCAAGTCAGTAAGAAGCCATGGGGCCTCTGCTGGAAACAGACACCAAACAGAACCTCACCAGTAAGCCATAACCATGTGGCAATATACAGATTAATAGAAATTGGTTAGTTTAAGATATAAGAACTAGCCAATAAGAAGCTAGAGCTAATATGCCAAGCAGTGATTTGATTAATACAGTTTCTGTGTGATTATTTCAGGTCTGGGAAGCTGGGAATGAGTGAATAGCCTCCCTCAACAACCTACCACAAAAGTCCATTTTCATGCAGGTGTCTTATATTATGTAAGTATATTCATTACCCTCACCTCCCCCATTACTATTAACCTCTTTAATTCCTTTAGACAGTTCCATTCCAAGCATTACAAAATTCCTGGTTATAACCTGGAGAATGTTATACCAATGAAGTAAGAAAGTTAGTTGAAAATGCACTTTGTAATTTTGTCATCTAAATGTCATATTTCACTAATGCTAAACATACTTTTGAAAATGAGTTGTACCACACACTGACACAAATAACAACAGTTCCTATTCTATGTTCAAAAACTTCAAGATACATATAGTACTTTCTGAGGTGGATTTCATAGAAAAGAGTATAGTGGATTTTAATATTAGCTTAGTTATATTTGTGCTCAAGTATATTTATTACTTTAGCTCAAATAATAAAAAAAGGAAAAAATATTAGAACCAACTGAGGTTTTGTAGTTTGACTAAAAGCATGCCATTATAAGTGGCTGCAGAACAAATGAGTTTCAGACTGATAGCCTTTAATGTTCACATTTGTTTGGCACATTTGTCACCCAGATCTCTTGGTGAAATTTCCTTAACATACCTTGAATAAATAAAAACGATTCAAGATGCAAGTAACTAAAAAAAAAAGAGAAAAGAAAAGAAAAGAAAAAAGAAAAATCTCTGTCCGGTAAAAAGAATACAGTTTCGGTCCTCTCTGGTCTAGGTGGAGAACTGACAATCACCTGATCAAGAACCAACCCCTCGGCAGGCAAAATCACCTTAAGTCTTGCTAAAGAGTTAAGTGATAAAGAGTTAAGTGAAATCATTTTTTTCTTTAATGGGATCCTTTTACCGATCTTTCTACCTCTGCTCCCAGCATGCTCTTCCTGACGCTCTGGGCTTCCTTACTCTTACTCTAAGCCCCCATCCCCTCCCTCATTATGAGGCAGCTTGTCCTTCATGCTCCTGATATTCATGTTGGCTTAAATGCAATGGATTGTTTTCCCCTTCTCTCTTCCATTCTCCTCCCATGGGTTGATATTGAGATTACAGCTTGTCTGTTCAGGGCTGTTTATTTTAAGCTCTAATAAAATGCTTTCAAATTCCTGTTTTTGTCCATTCTTAAGTGATTTTATAATGAGTCCAAGAACAAATCCTAAAGGAAGGCCTTGATTACCCTAGAACCATGTAGCAAACCAAATAGGATCCAGTCCCCATCTCAAACCCCAGTAATAGCAGCCTTACAAGTCATAGTTAATAAACAAAATCCAGAAGTTATGTGGACTTTGCTGACAGATAATTTAAGCAGTCTTTTCCTATAGGGAAGCCCCTCCGGTTGTCTCTGCAGTCTCTGTTCTCAGCAGGTTGCCCTTACCCTCATCACAGAGGGTCTGCTACATATTTAAGACATATACAGTCATAGAGACAGCTTTGTGTTCAATTTAATGCCTGAGAAAACTGGGGCAGACATTCCATCTAGGACCCTATGCTCAGAAAGGAAAGGGCATCTTACAGTCTCTGTGAAAGTGGGTGTAGAGCCCTCCTCATTCTGTCCTGGAAGAGGGCTTTGATTCCAGGGTCCTTTGACAAATGTAGAGGGGAGGTGTGTATCTTATCTTTGGAGGTCATCTTCAAGTTCTGATTTCACTGCCCCTGTTTGAATGCATGAGATTCACCTCTGACTAAAGAGTCTGTCACAGATACCTGAGAGTAGTCATAATAGTCAGGGGTTGCTAAATAGAAATTACAGAAGTACATTGTTTGGGACTAAGCTTCCATACTTGCCACACCAGCTTAAACTAAAAATCAAAATGGAGTCACTCATGCTGAAGTTCCACATCACCGAGCTGAAACTAAGCTGTTTATCTACCCTTACCAGAAATCAGGATTAGAGAGATAACAGCCACAGTTCCCAAAGAGGCCAGTTTCAATCGACATGGTAATAAGTTTCCCTCTGCCTTAATCCTTACACACACACACACACACACACCACAACTTGTTAACCAATCCATTATTTTTCTATTCTTTCTTCCTGGCCCTGCCTCGCACAGAAAGTAACTTTGAAGTGGCTGATCTGTTTGCGTTTAACTCTTTCTGTCAATAAACCCAACCTGGTCTGCTTAGTTCATTGAAGCATTTACTCTACTTTATAAAATAAAGACATGCAAAATTCTAGAATCTTAAATAAAACCAATTAAGATCTTTAGACTAAATTGTCCTGATTTTGTTTTAGACAATGCCATAGCATCTGATAACATTTCAGCTTAGAGAAAATTGTTTTTAATCACAGTTTCTGAAGATGATAAAGCACCAGAAATACCTGCCTAAGGCTGAGATGCTGGTGACAGTTATTCAGCTCTTGAGGTCAGGTGGGGATAGTCATGGCCAGGCTACACTTCATCATCCTTAGTCTAACACCCATCATTGAAGCTTCACTAATGAAATGAACATTGATTAGATGTCCACTAAATTGGTAAGTGATAAGCCAAACAATGTGATAAGTCTTAAGAGGCTTAGCATTTAGTAAAGAGTACACAACAATTTATAACTAACTATTTTGTGAAGTAGCAATAGAAATGTCTCACAAAAAGATGGCATTCCATCCAGGCCACAAAGAATGACAGATTTTTGCTGTGAAGGACATTCAGTAAAAGCAAATGCAAGAGACTTGAAAACTTGGCATTTTATGAGATCACTGATGAGCAGGAAGACTTTCTGGTCAGGAACATATCCAGATGAGGGATGAGGGAGAGCTCTGGCCTGCCTCTTGATTGGAGATGCTAAGGCATCTACTCCTTCAAGAAATCAGATACAGTATTGACATCAGGCATTTCTAACTCTAAATTACTCCATATTGCATAAAACTTGCTTTTCAGTCTTATATATGCCCAGGAGATTCCCTTTTACAAGCAACTTTCAGCTTCTCTTAAAAGGAGAATAATGATTCCAGTCAGTCCCTGAGTAGATTCAGCAACTGTACCATCCATCAGGTACCACCATCTAGCACAGACTGCTACATGACTTATACCATAGTATACAAAGGGAGCTACCCCATATATTTATAAGAATAAATTGAGATGATGAGGCTAGATTATATCAAGGAAACCAGAAACAAGATCTTATTCTTAATCCCAAAGATAAAGCACCAACCTAAATCATCATCACTAAATTAGTTAAAGCAAGCAACGAAAGCAAGCTTTTTATATTTATGTACATAGGCTGCCTCCCCCTAAGTCAAGGTTCAAGAGGTCAGAACTGGACATGAGGAAGACAAGAGTTTTATAGCTCAAGGGTAGAGGATTACCAAATGGGAGATTTTGCAGGCAAAAAGGTAGAGTTGCAGGAATAGAACACAAGCATAGCAAGTTCATCATAATGACCTCCTACAACAAAGACATGATTGCAAGTGGTCATAGCAAGGTAATAATAAGAACCTTTTGAAACAAAAACATGATTGTCAAGTAGTCATAACAACAGGTGGTCATAATAACAGGTGACCATAGTGATCTTTGGACACAAAGGCATGTTGATAGAGGTTTCTGTCCCACCCTGTCCCATAGTTGTTCGGTCCCAAAGAAACACACAGAGGCCTACATTAATTATAAAATGAGTTGGCCTAGTAGCTCAGGCTTTCTTATTAACTAACTCTTACATCTTACATTAACCCATAATTCTTGTCTGTGTTAGCCACTTGGCTCGGTACCTTTTATCAGTGAGGCATCTTACTTCCTTTTGGTCTGGGTGACAACTGCAGCCTGGCCTTTCCTCTTCCCAGAATTCTCCTGTTCTGGTTGCCCCACCTATACTTCCTGCCTGGCTACTGGCCAATAAACATTTTATCAAAGCAATACAAGTGCAAAATCTTCACAGAGTACAAAACCATTGTCCCATAGCAAAGGCACATATGCTGTTTCCCTAAACAGACAATACAGAGCCATTTGTAGCTAAAGTTACAGGTGGAGCACAGCCCAATCCTTGACAAGCAGATTTAATCATAAACAGAAATGAACCCAATTTGTCTTTACTATAATATGGCTTTCAAGCCTAAAATGGAGGCAGGTTGTTTCATCACTTATCAGACACTCCAGACTCAGGAAAAATCCTGTAACTTCTTTGCCTGAGTACTATACAATGATGATTTATACTATACAATGATGATGTATACTATACAATGATGATGTATACTATACAATGATGATGTATACTATACAATAATGATGGATACTATACATTAATGATGTATACTATACAATGATGAGGTATACTATACAATGATGATGTATACTATACAATGATGATGTATACTATACAATGATGATGACCTAGCACTGTGATGGTGTGGCCCCAAAACAAACTATGGTCTGATAACTTGCATGTGCATGAAAGACCAGTAAGCAGAGAACTTTTCGACTATCCCTGCCTTTACCTCTATTTCTAAGCTAGGCATGATTATATGGCAAGCTGTTATCATTGCCTCTACAGAAGTTTGTGAAATTATTGTTGTTCAATAAATTCTAAAATTGTGTGTGTTTCTGACTGAGTATAATCAGGCATAGAGTTACCATTTTTAAAACAAGATTTGACTTTGGCTTATTCATATAGTTTTGGTTTCTTAGTAGAGGATTGATTGAGTCAAAAAAACTGCCTATTGACTGGGATCCTGAGTGGTTCACAATCAGGAAATGGACTAAAAGGGCCCATGAGGGATGAAAGACCCAGAATGGCACCTCACACCCCCAGTCCCAGCTATTTGGCTGCCTATTGCTGGCACTGCATAAAGAGTGCATTCAAATGTCAATTTCTAACACAGTTGGGGGACAGGGTGGTATTGGTCTTTTAAAAATGCCTCACAGCAGCTTGGTAAGTGAGAAAATCAAACCTTTTCTTAGGCAAGTTGCTTTTCACCTCAGTGAACTGGTGAATTGTTGATTTCTTAAAATTTATTCACCAAATTCCTACTTAGGTCAATCTGACCTTAGCTAAGAATGTTCAAAAGTGAATTTTTATCTTAATGACAAATAAACATATTATTGTAGTCTGAGAAATATCAGTAATTGTTAAGATCTCACTCTGACAATGGCTTGGCCTTAGTTGAGCCGCAGATACAAGACTTGTACCTGGTACTTAGCATGAGGTCCACTTGACCTCCACAAGTATAAGGTGGTGTAACCAGCCTGGCAGGAATGAGGAGATTCTAAAGAGACACAAGGCTCCCTACTTTGGGCTACCAAATTATTCCATTGTTTAATGACACCCTAAGATTTGGAGTTTTCTCATGACTCTCATGATGAGAAAAGAAAAATGCTGACACCCTGAACCAGACCTTGTCTCCAAGAAAGATTTTCACCTATTCAGATCATGTTGAAGGAGATACTAGAGCTGAGAGGCATTGGTTAATGGGGAAGCACATGGCTATGCTGTTCAGTTATGATTTTTTTCCCTTTATTTTGCTAGGACTCCAAAGATGGACTAGCAGAAGGGGTCCCTGTGTCTCTTTGTCCAGTTTCCCAATGTGTCCTCATTGGTTAAATCTCCTTTTCTCTGTTTCTCACTGTTAGTTGGGCTTTCTAGTTGGACTTATTGCAGACAGGTATATTATAATCCCTGACTCTTTAGCTACTGTTTGCTTTCCAAAATATCAGGTCACACCCCTCCCAGCCTCTCTCCAGAGAGCTGGTAGCAATACCAGTTATGGCCAATCTGTCTCTCTCCATCTCCTTGCAGCTGCAAGAAAGCATAGCCTCATTTACAGCCCCAACCTAGACCAAAAGTAATCTTGAGATATGAGTCTGTCTATGCAAAAATCATGTCTCTGTCCTCTAACACGATAATAAACAGTTTATTCTGAAGCAAAATATGAGTGACCAGGGCTCAGAAACTCAGGTTCATGCTACCCAAAATTGCATGATCCAACGCGGTATCAGTTTCATGGATTTTTTAATAGTAACTGAACAAAGAAAAATCATAAATCAAGATACTTTTAAAATATAGTAGTAGAAATGTCAGGTAGGCAGGCATCCTAGTTTGTTTAATGTCAACTTGACACAAGCTAAAGTCATCTGAGAGATGGGAACAGCAATTGAAAAAATGCCTCCAGAAGATTGGACTGTAGGAGAGTCTATAGGGCATTTTCTTAATTCGGTATTGATGTGGGAGGACCCAGGTAAAGGAGAATACTCCTGAGATGGTGGTTATGGGTTCTATAAGAATGCAGGCTAAGCAAGCAATGAGGAATGAGCCAGTAAGCAGCCCTCCTCCATGGCCTCTGACTCAGCTACTGCCTGCAGGTTTCCAAATACAGACACTGAATGCCTTGGCTTCCTCTCAATCCCTTGTGATTCAGGACATATAAGCTAAATAAACTCTTTTCTCCTCAAGTTGCTTTTGGCCATAGTATTTCCTCACATCAATAGTAACCCTAACCAGGACAGAAAAATGGTGGGAACCCTGCTATACATGCCAGATGTTATTTGACAGCACTCTTAGTTTTTTGTTTGGAGGAAACTGGTGGTCTATTTGTATAATCCAAAGATTTATCTAGTGATCACGAAGACATTAGAGCACATACAAATAATGGCTATTAAGGGCCTAAGAAAGCCCAAGACAATTTATAATTAGACCCTAGACCTGAAACATCCCAACCTCTCCACAACTATTGGAGTCATAATTAATCCTATGATTAAGCAGATATGCCTTCTTTTCATGAATTTACGTCTACCGTCCCTAGTCCTCAGCACTGCCTACCTGCCTCCCAGCATATAGAATAGGCCACATAGCTTAAAATTCTCCCTGCTTCTGCATGGGAATCTATATAGCCAAGAAATTCTGTTCTCCTGAATTGAATATAGCCTTCCTCAGTACCCCACCATGCTGTCTGTAGCACAATGCTCTAACTCTCCTGCTGAAGCCCTTCTGAAAGTCAATGTCACAGCATCTTCTAAAATTTATCTAACAGGGTGACTGAACCACAGCCTTCAGCAGTACTGGGATATAGCAAGAGGGGAGGGAATGCCAAAGACTAGCAGGCAAAAGGCAACAGCAATGGAAAGACTGGCAACCCTCAGGCTGTCTGAGCTCCACTCAACAATGGAGTATTTTTGGAAAATCCCTTACAGTCACTCTATGAACTTGGGAGAGATGGGTACTATGTAAATGACCCATAAAAGATCACTGCAACCCTTGACTCCTTGTCCTCTTTTGTTCTTTTGTAGCCAGACCATGATAAACTAGCCTGCCTCCATCTTGGGCTAGATGACCATCTTATAGGAAAGTCAAACTAGTCTCATTCCTGTCTATGATTAAACATCTGTTTCTCAAAGATTGTGCTAGGCACCACCTGTGCTTTTACTATAAATAGTTCTGCACTGCCTGTTCCCGGGAACATTAACCATGTCTTTGTTTCAAAAGGTGACTACCTTGTTATAATCACCTGTTGTTATGACTACTTTGCAATCATGTCTTTTTTCAGGAGGTTGTTATGACCAACTTGCTATGCTTTTGTTCTTTTCCTGTAACCCCACCTATTTCCCTGCCAAATACTCACTTTGAAAACCCCCTACTTTTAGACTATAAAAGTCCTTGCCTTACTCATGTCTAATGTTGATGTCTTGAACACTCCCTTTAAGAGGAGGCAGCCTGTGTTCACCAATAATAAAAAACTGTTTTAATTAATTTGGCCATGATTGGGTTTGTGGTCTTTGTCCTCCCATCTGTAGGATTAACATTTGGAGGTCCCCAGCAATATCAAAACCCCAACCCAAATTCAGAAGCTAAATCCTTTCCTCTGGTCCTCCAGGACTGAACTTCTCCCTAGGGGTTGTACACCTTAGAAACATTCCAAGGTCCCAGAGCATGGCTTCTGTTTGATGGACTGCCTGGGCAAACAGTAGCATCAAAAGAAAGTAGCAAGCCTTCATTTCCAGATGCCTCCTCTGGTAAGTCACAGACATTCTCTGTGACATCTGGTTCTGTTCTGGTCCTGTGGAATCCTGATCTGGGACAGTGGTAGGGAGGGTCTGGTGAGATCCAATGTTCTCCCACCTAGGGCAACAGTGGAGATGTTGCAGTTGCCCATCTAGCTACCTGAAAGTTCAACCAGAACCACCGTTTTTTTGTTGTTGTTGTGTTTTGTTCTGCTCTATTTTCCTATGGGGTGTTTGTTTGTTTGTTTGTTTGTTTTTATGACCTACCTTGGGATCCTGGGAATTCCCTGGTAAAATTAGGAGCTGAGAAGTAAGAGAGACCAGGAACCTGAGCACACATGCACTGGCAGAATTTCCATATATAGTCTATACAATAGAGCCAAGGAATCCTGAGGATATTACCTGATACTGGGAACCAAGAGATTGTATAGGCTTAGTGTGGGATGTCAGGTAAGATGTCTGGCCTAATTGAGCTAGGGAAACCTGGACATTTAAGAAGCCTCTTGTGAGTTCTGAGTGCCTGGGTTGTGCAAGGAGGCAGTTGAGAAAAGGCCTCATATTTTTTTAGAAACAAACAAACAAATAAAAACAAAAAATTTCTTTGGTCAAACTGTTGTACCTCTGAATGACCCCCAACTGTTCTGTTATTATTTTTGCTCCATTTTGTCTTGTGTTTTGCCTGACTTTGTATGTTCTAATTCCAGGTGACTGAAACAGAGGACATGAGTGTTCTGTGTTTTGGTTTCGATTTTGCCATCTCCATCTCTTGAGTGTGTGTCTGTGCCCCCATCAGTCTTTTTAAGTTAAATATGAGATGGGAGCCAGACCGTGTTCTAGCTGATACCACTTCAGTGCTGCCTAGCTGGAGCAATACTGACACCCCCTCCCCAGCATACCACCCTGGGTGGCACTCCCCGTACCCAGGCACAAATCCCTGGTGCTGCTTGCTGCAGCTAAATTGTTAGCCAAGTCTCCAATTTTCTTTCTGGTCATTGGAATCAGTCTAGTAGGGAATCAAATGTCTTCTGGGTAAGGATAATGTTGAAATACTGTTTTGTGCTGTTCTACAGGATTGAAAAGCTGGCTCGGGAGTTGGAAGTTTCTGTCCTATGTCAGGAGAACCACCTGACTTTGTGGCAGGTAAAAATAAAGAGCAAGGCAGTGTAGTTAAAAAAAAATTAAACTATTGGTTTCATTTAACTGCCTTAAACCTTTGCTAAGATATAAACTTTACTCCAAGGTTTGTAAGACTGTCATCTGAACTTCCTGTGCCTCCAGATTTATACATTTATTGAATATGGTTAAAATTCTTTAGAATCTGTAACAAAAATTAACTTAAAACTTACAGCACATGGGTTAATAATTAGAAAGCTATGTAGGTAATCTTACCATTGAGGCTGTAAAACTTAGCACACAGACAGCACTACCAGCCAAAATGCAAACAAAGACCCAATCCATCACAGTCTATAGTTCTGGGAAAATTTCCAAATATACTAACTTTGCTTTTGAACTCCATAGTTCCACTTCTGACTAACTAGTCTACAGGAGAAATATGTCAACCCAAAACTTAAACACCCAGTAGAATCGCCAGATGATATTCCTACCTTATGATGCGGCAAGGCAATGTCCTAAGCTGGCTGACAAAGAACCTATAAAATGCCTGTCCTTACCTAAGGTCTATCCAGGCGCACAGAGACTGACTTTGCTAACTTTGTTAAGTTTTAGCTCTTTTGATAAACTGACTCATACTAGAAATGGTGATATTCTGCAATGGGCACTATGAAAGAAAAACCGTGAGTCTCCCCATGGGCTTCAGTCATGATTTATACTAAAAGCGCTTCAGCTGAAGAAGTGTAAACTTTTAAGACTAAATTTAACAGGGATAAAACTGTAAAATCCCAGTCTTATAAAAGTTACTAATTTTTCGTAAACTGTCAAAGATAATTAAGACAGGCAGATTAATAGCCACCATATAAATGACCAGATTCCTTACAGATGTAATTCACTTCTGGGGACAAGCTTTATTTAGCTTCCTGGATATGTTTTCAAGGCTAAACCTAAAACAAGTAACTAAAAACAAGTCAAGTTTATTTAGCTCAAATATACTTAATAAATGACCCTCAAAACTCTTCAGAGACCCGTGAAACAAGGCATTAAAAATGTTTAATGGGAAAAGCTTCCTGTAATAGCCAGAAAGGCCAGATCCTAGAGGCAATCCTAAGGTTTCCAAAGAAGACAATGGGGCATCAACAAAACCACCTGAGTTGTAATAACACGCTAACCACTAGGCAAAACTGTCCTATGCTTTTTCTGCCACCACAGCTCTACCCAAATCATGGACCCCATTGGATTAACTGGCATATTCTGCCTCATCAATGTGAGGTCAGTTTTCCCTTCTCTACAGGAAAGTCTCTCAGACCTTCTGGGTCTGGCAAGCTAAAGACTGATGCTGACCTGTGAAGAAGCTGAAAATGTAATGTTGTACTCTATTACAGCTGAAGACCTATGACCTCTGTCCCCAATGAAACCATTGGGACCACCACGGGAGCTTAGGTGTAGTGGTTTGAAAGAAAATGGCCCCCAAAGGGAGTGGCACTCTTAGGAGGTGTGGCTTTATTGGAGTAGGGGTGGCCATGTTGGAGGAAGTGTGTCACTGCGGGGGCAGGCTTTGAGGTCTCCTTTGTTCAAACTACATTCAGTGTGACACTCAGTTCACATCTTGTTGCCTATGGATCAAGATGTAGAACTCTCAGCTTCTCCAGCATTGAGTCTGCCTGCATGCTACCATGTCTCTCCGCGAAGATAACAGATACATCCTCTGAAACTATAAGCCAGCCCCAGATAAATGTTCTACTTGATAAGAGCTGATGTGGTCATGGTGTTATTTCACAGCAATAGAAAGCCTAAAAATGACGGTAGGGTAACCATCCAGAGAGCTGGTAAGTCTCTGTCATTTTAATCGATACAGAGGCCATTTGGTTACACTTCTTAACATAATTTATCTTTCTTTGATCACTGACAGTGTAGACCGCTAACTGTAGTTTTATCATTTTAGCAGCAGCTTCCTGGTCAATGCATTTTATTTATAAAAATGAGGTCTTACTTTTGTAGAGCTTTTAGGTCACTTGATGAATAAGAAAAACTCAGAGACAGGTTTATCTTACTAAAAGACTTCATACCAAAAAATGAAAAGGTTTCAGGTGTAACTTTTACTATTTAAAAGAACTTGCTTTGCAAAAAGTACTCTCAGTAATCAGTCACTTATGTATGTCAGATGGTAAATAACTGGATAAAAATGTTTAAGGTTTATAAAAGTCAAAAAGTAATTCAAATTATAAACATCTGAAGAAATAAAAATCCAAGTAAATTATGAAAACCTAAAAAGATGGCTTAAGATCCATTTATAGACATTACTCTATGTCATTGTTAGACTAAGATTTTTAAAAATTTATAATTTTAGCATTAATCAACGATGTTCTGATAAGTTGGTAAAGCACTGACTACTGTTATCAGTCACAGCATAAGATTTTAAAGTTCCTCTGGTTCTCTTCTAAATATAGACTTGAAGATACTTCTCATCAGTTGCCATATCCAAGTCACCAACTTGGGCAAAGATTCTCTGCTCTACTAGAGACCACACTGACCACAAGAAATCCAGGTAGATCCCCCTACCTATAGTCCTTTCCACTCTCTTAGTACACCCTCCCCCATGCTATCCCAAATCCCCACTCCCTCCATTTCATGATATCCTAGCTCCCAATTTGGGCAAAGAACCCCTGCTCGATTAGGGGCCATGATAGTGACCAAAAAGTTCAGTCCCCAACTCTGGTGGAGACCCTCTCCTCAACCACAGGCCACAGCAATCAGAAGATCAAATAGGTAGGTGAAACCAAGGAACAAAATATCCACCCAATAAAGACAAACCCAGAAATCAGCACCTAGACCTATAATCATTCCAACCCCAGATGTTCATATGCTAGACACCAACATATGAACATAACCAACAACAGCTAAAGCAATAGAGTCCAACTGACCTGCCACAGCAAACCATGAATATACCAATATAGTGGAAACATAAGAAAAAGACCCTAAAGTCAACTTTATGAATATGATTGAGGTCTTTAAATAGAAAATGGGGAAAAAATCCCGTCCTGAAATTGAAAAAAAGACAAACAATTAGAGGAAATACATAAATTTCTTAAAGAAAACCAGGAGATAGGGAAGAGACAACTAAAAGAAACAAAGAAAACTGGTGAAGACCTTAAAATGGAAATAAAGGCAAGAAAGAAAATACAAACTGAGGGAATTCTGGAAATGGAAAATCTAGGTAAACAAACATGAATTATACCACCAACAGAATACAAGTAATGAAAGAGAGACTCCCAGCCATTGAAAGTGTGATAGAAAAAATGGTTTCATGAGTCAATGAAAATGTTAAATGTTAAATATTACTGACACAAAATACTGAGGAAATATGGGACACTATGAAAATCATAAATCTAAGAATAATAAGAATATTAAAAGGAGAGGAAACCTAGCCCAAAGTCCCAGAAAAGGTTTTCAATAAAATCATAGAAGAAAATTTTTTCTGAGCTGAAGAAAGAGATGCCTATAAAGGCACAAGAAGCATTCAGAACACCAAATTGATTGGACCTTAAAAATGTCAAATAACCACATACTAATAAAAATACTAAACATACAGAACAAAGTAAGACTATTGAAAGCTTCAAGGGAAAAAGATCAAGTAACATATAAAGTCAGACCTCTTAGAATTACACCTGACTTCTCAGTGGACACCATAAAAGCCAGAAGGTTCTGGACAGGTGTCCTACAGGCACCAAGAGACCACAGATGCCAAACCAGACTACTATAACCAACAAAACTTTCAATCACCCTAGATGGAAAAAACAAAATATTCTGTGATAAAGTCAAATTTAAACAAAATTTTATCCACAATCCCAGGCCTACTGAAGGTACTAAAAGGAAAGCATCAATTTAAGGAGGTTAACTATACCCAAACTTGAAACCATATATACACATACAATAAAAATGAACTCAACAGTTCATTTTTATATATTTTTATATATTTTCAAATTTTATATATTTTTTGCATACTCATATACATATATATGTAACAATAAAAAAAGATACTATCAACTTGAGAGAGGACATGGGAGGTATTCAAAGGAGAGTAGCATAGAGGGAGTAGTGGGAGAAGGGGAGAAGTGATATAATTGATGAGGAGAACTGATAACTTATTATGAACCCCAAAGACTTTCAAACTTATAGTGAAAATATTAGGTAGTTAGTCAGATAATGATCAAGCTTAGAAGTCATTGAAGGTAAGCGTCTCCCTTCAAAATCAGCCTTGGCCCCTACATCTTGTTTCCTTGATTAATACACAAATGCAGTTGTCCTTAAAATCTGTAAAAGGAGAAAGAAATGAAATGCTTGGAATGCTTAGGTGCTTGCTTATGCCTCCCCCTCTTCCTGGTAGCTGCTGAGATTACAACTGCCCTGTCCTAATATTTTTTTTCTCAAAATCCAATAAACCTTGAGTCCATTTTAAAATTCCCTTATCTACAAAACTAAGACACACACACACATACACACACGATCCCTTTGTCTCTTGGTAACAAAAACAAGACCCTGCCAGTGGGCTTAGTCCTCCCATTTGTCAACAGTGCACCCTGATGCTAAAGATGACCTGAATGTGGTTAGAATACTGACCTAGAACAGGGCAAAGTGCAGAGGAGAAGGTGGCTAAACTATAAATTCTCATACAGTTTTAGTTCCTCCAGACTGGCCTTGAGGCAGGTGTAGCTTCACACTGGGCTCGTTTTAGGTACTGTGAACTCAATGAATTCTCTTATTCATCTTCACTTCATTACCTAATATCCAAGAAAGAGGATACTTCTAAAGAAGGACGACACAGGGACTAGGACTGGCATATAGTTTTAAGGTCAGACAGACCTTGATATGAATATATTCCAATAAATGAATTAATTTTTACTTTTGGAATTTTATGTAATGCATGCCAACCTCATTTACTCATTTAATGAAATGGGGATAATATCGACTTTATAGAGGTCTTATGAAAATGTGTTATAATATATGCCAAATATCGCAAAAACAGTAAAAATTATTACTGCTTGTTATATTAATTCTGGGTCAGGATCTTAGCTGAAAAAAGCAGCTCATGAATACTGCTTCATGAAATGACTTTTTAAAAAGACACTCCATCACATAAGCTTCTACCTAGCACTCTCAAATACAATACAATGGAATCTTTCCTTGTGGACCATTCTGTGCTCATCCTCCACAGGGATGCCTCATTTTTCCTCTTGCAAGAGTGTGCTACAACTCAAAGTTGGATGAATAAATGTGTCTGGTGACAGGGTGGCCCCTGTGGCTCCTGGGACATTGTAGGAGCTGTAAATACTCAGCAGGATGGCACTGGAATTATTACCAAATGTCAGCATGAATACATGAAGGTACGACTTCCCAGAGTCAGAAAAAAATGAAACTATAAATCAAAGACCCTAGAGTAAAATTATTGAAATTGCTCTGCCCTTCATACATGGGGATGGGCAGCCATTGTGATAATAAATTGGTCTACCTGAAATCCCATAGAAGGAGTTTTAACCTCAAAGGAAATAAATTCAGTTCTACCTCCTGCCTTTGCAAATAGCATTCCATCGGCAATGTGCAAATAAACTTTTAGAAATTCGGCCCTTAATGACTGGATTTGAATCAAGATGTTCCTATCAGGTCCACATCCATTGATTTTAATTTATCTTGAGAAATCTGAATTTAGAAACTACTAAACTTAGAAAATGTAGTAGCTGTAGCCTTTTCTGGCATGCAAATAATTCAATTTACATCTTTTTATCACAGCTACCATTGCACATATTTTTCTCTCATTCACCAAGGAGAAGACAGAGCTACAGTTGAAGGACAGTTGGTCTTAACACTAGTACTAGACAAGAAGATCATGGTGTGCTTAGTACCATTGGGTTCACAGAACAACAGTTGGGAATACCCCTCAGTATACAGCACACCCTTAGCATGTACAGGATCCTGTGTTGACCCCAACAGCAGACAAACACATAAAAGTTCACAAAACACGAGCATGCCTCAGAATATGGTGTACACATATTTTTTTATTATTTTACTTTATTTTTGGTAGTTCTTAAAAACATGGACAAACTTCTTTAGGAAGTTCAAAGGCTCCTGGAAGGTCAGTAGAAGGGGAGAGGAAAAAACACGAGACTTTAACAAGATGAAGCCTGCTATTTGAAATACGGGTTTGTCAAAGCTAAGTAGTGAGATGAGAATAAAAGATTCAAGATGTTGGCAGGACCCTTTGCTTTTCAATTATATTATATTCAAAAGTCTCATTCCACCGATGGGTCTGGCTGCATGTGGAAAGCTCACAGAGAATTCTAGTCTCAAGTTTAGGACCAGAATGGACTGCTCAGTATACTCACATTTATATCACTGAAAACCAGGGGAGATTCTCTACCGCACTCTGCTTTCAATTTTGATGGGAAAACAGGAAGGACCAATTATTATATCCTTCCAACATTTTCATTAATGAGCTGTCCAAGTCACCATTATAGAAATGACTGTATTAACTGCACTTCATTAATCACTTTCTGAGTTATCTGCTGATGGGACAAAGATCTTTCCTTCAAGGTCAGAGGGTATCAGCTACTAAAACGTTTTGCCAAGAAAAGTATTTGAGTATTTTGTCCTAATAACCAAAATTACTGTAATTCACACGATAATCTGAAACAGCTGGTTATATATTTAGGATACAATTTCACACTATCACATAAAAACCAGCTTGCCAAAAATCTCTGCATCTGCACTGACTCGGGATTGGAACAACTAGTAGATTTCCATCTATGTAAGAACCAGCCTGCTGGTGCCTCACATTAGGACCGTTCAGACTTCTAGACAGTAAAACACTGAAGCAATTTTCAAGGCCTTTTTATGAACATCTCCACCTCTTTCTATAACCAGGAAAGAAAAAGTAGTAATTCTCACTGTCTTTAAATTGAGGGATGGATGATTTTTTTTTCAAGTCTCAGCCAAGAGGGATTAGACATTTCTGCCATATAATCCTGGATTTTGCAGCTTCTGAGGTTCTTGCATGTTTTTCAGACCTAGGTATCTCCAAGATAAGGATGTCACTTGTGCCTAAGTAGTTGACACTAGTACGTAAAGAAGGCTGCTTTGTTGTGCAACGCTTATGGGGATGATTCAACAGTCGTTGGACAAGTATGTCCCAAAGCTTTGTTCTTGACTCCCAAAGAAAATGTCATGAAATGTACTGGATTTGTATCCTGCATCATGGGAGCTGTTGAAGCGGCTACAGGGAACCAGTGGAGTCACAAGACTGAAAAGAAGTAGCTGCTTATCCCAAGATGATGCGAGGGAGTAGTGCTAGTTAATCTCAACTACCCACTTTACATGATGGAGACTTACACACCTACCTGCCCCTGTGGAGTCATACCAATTAGATTAATTGCAGTGAGAATACCTACCCACGACACTTTGATTGGCAGCATTCCCTGGACTGGGATCCTAGGCTAAATAAGAAGGAGAGAGTGGGTTGAGCATAATAAGCATTTATCACTCTGATAAATTCTTCACTGACTGCTGATGCAGTATGACCAAATGCCCCAAACTCCTGCTGCTGAGAAAGGAGGCAGAGGCAGAGAGAAGCCATGGAGCTGCTGCTGGAGACATGCCAAAACTTTGCTGGTAGGCCATGACCTCATGGTGGTGCACAGATTAATGGAGATTGGTTCAATTAAGATATAAGAGTTAGCCAATAAGAAACTAGAGCTAATGGGCCAAGCAGTGATTTAAATAATATGGTTTCTGTGCAATTATTTTGGGAATCTGGGTGGCCAAGAAATGAACAAGTAGCCTCCTTCCTACAAATTGGCATGCCAAGGTGGTCGAATAAATCCACATAAAACCTGAGAAAGCTTGAAAAGAAATCCTAGACACAAAAGAACAGAGTTAAGCATGATTTGGTAGTGGCATTTTCTTGTGTGGGCTCTGTTTGTTGGAAGCAAGCAGAGGCATGGTTTCTTTAAGAGAGGTTTTCCTGATTCATCAGTAGCTGCAAAAAAGCTGCACAATTTTGAAATGACTGTAGTTTCTTGGGCCATGCCTCTGATGAGGTCCAGCTACGGAGCATTTTAATAGGGCCTATAAATAGGGTGCTACAACATGCGTAATGGCAATATAGACTGGCTGTGTGCCTAAAAATGGGGCAATGTACATGGTTCTCAGAGGCAACAAACAGCTCCACCATGCAGGACTGGGTGGGGCAAGTAGGCAATACCATATTTTTCCTAACAATGATGCTGCTTAAGTTCATAAGAAAGGCTTAACATTTTAAAAAGCACTTCTGGTCAGAAAAGAATTATAGATATACAATACAGACAACTTCAGATGAAAAAGACCTCTAAATGGGCCATAGTGTTGGATAAATATATGTAGGCTTAGGGAATGTAAAAAAAAAGAGTATAGAGAGTTGGAAAAGAAGTAAATCATTTAAAAAATGATAATAAAACAAAGGTTTTCTTAGATTTTTATTGTTTTATAAATAATACCATTCAAAATTTCCACCTTCTCCCCTCCTCCCATTTTCCTCCCACTCCTCGACTCACCCTCCCCACTTCCCGTCCAATCCAAGGCCCTCCTCCCTCCCATGCCTAGGAAGGTGTGCATCCAAACAGACTAGGATCCCAAAAAGCCAGTACATGCAGGAGAATCAAATCCCAGTGCCATTATCATTGGCTTCTCAGTCAGCCCCCATTGTCAGTCACATTCAGAGAATCCAGTTTGATCACGTGTTCCTTCAGTCCCAGTCCGGCTGGCCTTGGTGAGCTCCCATTAGATCAGTGACACCATCTCAGTGGGTGGACCAACCCCTCACAGTCCTGACCTCCTTGCTCATCTCCACCCTCTTTCTGCTCTTCAACTGCACCTTAGGAGCTCAGTCCAGTGCTCCAATGTGGGCCTCTGTCTCTATTTCCATCTATCACCAGATGAAGGTTCTATGGTGATATTCGAGATATTCATCAGTGTGACTATGGGACAAGGCCAGTTCAGGCACCCTCTCCTCTGCTGCCCAAGGACCTAGCTGGGGACATCCCTATGGATACCTGGGATCCCCTCTAGAGCCAAGTCTCTTACCAACCCTAAAATTGCTCCCTTAATTAAGATATCTTCTTCCATGCTCCCATATCCGCCCTTCCTCCATCTCAACCATCCCACTCCCCCAAGCTCTCCCCAATCTTCCCCTTCTCCCTTCTCTCTCCCTCTCTCCCCTTCCCCCCACCCCACCCCTACCCTGATGCTCCCAAGTTTTGCTTGGTGATCTTGTCTGCTTCTAATTGCCAGGAAGATCTATATATGTTTTTTCTTTGGATTAACCTTATTATTTAGCTTCTCTAGGATCACAAACTATAGGCTCAATGTCCTTTGTTTATGACTAGAATCCACTAATGAGTGACTACATACCATATTCATCCTTTTGGGTCTGGGTTATCTCTATTTCCATCCATTTGCAAGCAAAATTCAAGATGTCATGGTTTTTTTTTTTACCACTGAGTAGTACTCTAATGTGTATATGTGCCACACTTTCTTTATCCATTCTTCCATTGAAGGGCATCTAGGTTGTTTCCAGGTTCTGGCTATTACAAATAATGCTGCTATGAACATAGTTGAACAAATGCTTTTGTAGTGTGACTGGGAATCTCTTGGGTATAGTCCCAAGAATGCTATTGCTGGTTCCTGAGGTAGATTGACTCCCAGTTTCCTGAGAAACCACCACACTGATTTCCAAAGTGGTTGCACAAGTTTGCAATGGATGAGTATCCTCCTTACTCTACATCCTCTCCAGCATAGGTTATCATTGGTGTATAAAACAAAATCTTTAAAGAGACAGAGTACAGACAGTCATAGATTTAAAGGAGTAAAGAAAAATAAGCCATGTAAGGATGGAAAATACACAGAGATTCCCTATCCTCAGCTGCCCATGGAACTAACTGAAATGGTCCTATCTGATGAATAGCCATACTGATGAATATCTTGTATATCACCATAGAACATTCATCTGGCGATGGATGGAAATAGAGACAGAGACCCATATTGGAGCACCGGAATGAGTTCCCAAGGTCCTAATGAGGAGCAGAAGGAGGGAGAACATGAACAAGGAAGTCAGGACCGCGAGGTGTGCACCCACCTAATGAGACAGTGGGGCTGATCTATTGGGAGCTCACCAAGGCCAGCTGGACTGGGACTGAAAAAGAATGGGATAAAACCAGACTCTCTGAACATGATGGACAAGGAGGGCTGATGAGAAGCCAAGGACAATGGCACTGGGTTTTGATCCTACTTCATGTTCTGGCTTTGTAGGAGCCTAGCTAGTTTGGATGCTCACCTTCCTAGACCTGGATGGAGGGGGGAGGACCTTAGACTTTCCACAGGGCAGTGAACCCTGACTGCTCTTCGGACTGGAGAGGGAGGGGGAGAGGAGTGGGGGGAGGGGAAGAGGAGTGGGAGGAGGGAGAGGGAAATGGGAGGCTGGGAGGAGGCAGAAAATTTTTTTCAATAAAAAAACCAATAAAATAAAAAAATACACAGAGAGTCTAGATTATGTATATTATTGTATTTTCTATGAATTTTTGACTGTGAATGAGTTAAGAACAGAGAGGCATTTCATTGTACAGACTGTTAAACTAAACCAGAATATATACTCTAAAGGTATATTGATTTCAAAACATGAGTCTAAAGATATGTTGCTTTTGAAAAGAGATTCTTCTTTTGTTTTCACAGAGGATGAGAACTTGTGGAATCTTTCCAGACTAATGTGGTTTGATAGACCAAGATCCCCAAAATAGTCACCTTGAACACCTCTCAAAAAATTACTTTGCCCAAAGACAGCAGGAAGCAGGTTGGAGAGAACTAAGCCCTTATTCCCAAAAATTGTTTATAAACGTTTGTTTGCATTTAAAGGGGGATATGCTCTAGAGATGAATACTTTGCATTGGAATGGATCTCGGTTTATTGATACAAATTTTAAGTCAATTTTGTTATGTGTATATTTCTGTTCTTGATTAAGGTATTGTGTTTGTACCACTCATTTAAAAATGTAATGTATAATTAAGAAATATGGGTCAATAGATAATCATATATAATAGTCAAGCTTGTAGTCATGTTAGGTTTTCTAGATATATAGAGATATAATTCAGTTAGATAGGTACTCTTCAAATGTTTCAAAGACTATAGAATATGGCATTCAAAAATGTTTAAAAACTTAGGACTTTTCATGACAATGAGACACATCTGCTCCTGGCAGCACCAATTTACTTCAAGAGGATGACAGGTATTAAAGAGGTTCTTTATGGAGTTGAAGAGCCATTTTGGCAAGAAACTGCTCTTGCCTGGACTGCTTGTTGTTATGCTGTATGAACTGGACATACAGGACCCACAGAGAAATGACTGCTGAACTTGCCTAAAGGTGAAATGGTCCTTCAGGGTTCCTGCTTCATGAAAGAGACTGCCAGACATTCTGCAGGACACAGAAGAAAGTGACTGACAAGCTGCCAGTATAAGTGAAACTGTTTTTGAAATTTCCTGCCTCATGGAAAAGTCTGCTGGATACTATGGGCCTATAGGCTGAAGATGGATGCCCCAACAGTACAAAAGAACTTTGCATGACTGTCCAGGCAGTGAGACGTCAGTTCTAGAGTTTTGGAAGCTGCTTACAATGCACTTCCTGTTTACTCAGGCAATATAATATCCTTCTGTAGTCTTTGATGGAGTTGAAGAATAGATAGTAATAATATAGTTTTCCTTAGTTAAGATAAAAGATAAAGTAGATATAAATATTGTAACTGTAATTCTTGCTTGATACCTGTTTTGTTATATGTAATTTTACTATGTTAAAGTTAAAAACTTCCTTTTCATTTAAACAGAAAAGGGGAGGTGATGTGGGATTCTCCTCTGTATGGTGTGAATACCATTGGTGAATGAAGAAACTGTCTTATCCTGTTGATAGGGCAGAACTTAGGTAGGTGAAGAAAACTAAACTGAATGGGAGAAAGGAGGCAGAGGCAGAGAGAAGCTATGGAGCCACCACCAGAGACAGACATGCCAAAACTTTGCTGATAGGCCACAACCTCATGGTGATGCACAGGTTAATGGAGATGGGTTAAATTAAGATGTAAGAGTTAGCCAATAAGAAGCTAGAGCTAGCCGGCCAAGCAGTGATTCAAATAATACAGTTTCTGTGTGATTATTTTGGAAGTCTGGGCAGCTGGAAATGAATAAGAGGCCTACTTACTATACCTAACCTTTCAAATTCATGGTTTCTTTTCCTTTAATCATTGTGGTCACACACATGCACATACACACACACACACAGAAATATAACTATCTAAGCTTTTTTTTTTACTGCTGCTTGGATGAATATGATTTTAAGGCTGATCCCTTGGTACTGGATAACCAATTAAGAGGCTCATCACTAGGGCAAACTTACTCTCCTGCTCTAAGCATTCCTTAGTTGCCTGTAGTTTCTTGTCTAGAGCTGAGACATTCTTCTCCTGAGATTTCCTCCTTCAGTGTTAGGATGTTTTTTGATGCTTCCTTTGATCAGATCTTGTTTATGCAGCCATATCTTTAAACCACTGTGGGTCATTCCTCGGAAATAGTATCTCACAGCAGATGTCCTGGTCTGCCCCCTTATAATCTTTTTACCCCCCTCTTCCATAATGTTACCCCTGAGCCATAGATGTATGAGTTTCGTTGTAGCTGTATCCACTGGAGCTGGACACCCCACTATCATTTTTCTTTGCATTTTGACCACCTGCAGTTTTCTTTGCCTATCTCCAGCTGTTGAAAATAGAAGCTTATTCATTGAAGTTCTGCTTCTCTGCAGGTATAAGGATAAGTATTTAGCATGCAGATAGGTATTATACTGACTTAGAAAAGTGGAGGTTGTGGGTTCTTCTCTACAGTCCATGACCTCACTAGCCCCAGAAAGACAGCTAGGCTTCCAGCACCAGACATGATTTCTCTCCTGTTGAGCAGGTCTTAAGTCTAACTAAACAGGCTATGACAGCCACTAGTGGGAATATCTTTCTGCACTGTCATTGTTGTTCATAAGTGCATGGCAACATTTTTAGTGCATGTTCAGAGTTATAAAACAGAATAGAAACACAGAATCACTTTCTTCATACAACACATTATAACCCTTGACCTCCCTGAGGAGATAGATGAACTTAGAGCAAAGGGCCATATGATTGCTATATTTTAATCTTCCATTATATAGAAACTATCTGAACAGGTATCATGACCATCTGTGCTTTAACTTAGTCCCATTAAACTAAAAAAGTAATAAATTTATATTGCAAACAATAACTCCTTGGCAATGGACTCTTGCCTCAAACTCAGCTTATCCTCTTATTGAAGCTGCTGCCTGACTATAGCATGTCACCCTTATAGCTTCCACGATAGGAAAGAGTTTGACTTAGCTACAGAGAGAACAAGTAAGGTTTATTACTTCTTAAAATCTAAACCTCCAAAGCAGAGGGAACAGTCACACAAGCTTCACAGGGCATCACATAACATACTAGACAGCTGATACCTCAGCTGAAAAATCAGATTTAACAAATGAGAACACAGGACACATAGTTAAGTTTTCATTTAAGTGAATAACAAATTTTTAAAAATTCTAAGTATGGCTCCAGTGTTTGTAGCTCTACAGACAAATGAAGAGTGATGAGAAGAGAAATCACACACAAACATCTTATCAACCTCCCTGCTCCAAGATGGGAAATGTGAAGAATCTGTACCCTGTCCTTCAACTCCAATCACCTCTCATGAAGCTGACTCCCTCAGCTACTTGTGACTAAGCAACTACACCAGTGCTAACAGCTTCCAAAGGCAGCCCTTTTATCACCTGCAGACGTGAAGCCTGTTTGTCATATTTGTTCATATTTGTCAGCAAAGGCCACCAGCACTCTCTGTGCAGAAAGCTGCCTTACAGGAGCAGAGCCTAGAAATCTTTAGCACACTAATAAAGGGAATGGCTATAATCAACAAACATCACATCCATACACAAAAATGTTGCAATGCAATCCACCATTGCATAAAATAGTAAACATCAATAAAAGTAAAACTCAATGAAACAACCACGCATTTATCTTTTCTTTACCCTTTGGTTTGACCATCAAAGTTCTGTTGGGAAGAAAGAAAGAAAGAAAGAAAGAAAGAAAGAAAGAAAGAAAGAAAGAGAGAGAGAGAGAGAGAGAGAGAGAGAGAGAGAGAGAGAGAGAGAGAGAGAGAGAAAGAAAGAAAGAAAGAAAGAAAGAAAGAAAGAAAGAAAGAAAGAAAGAAAGAAAGAAAGAAAGAAAGAGGAAGGGAAAGTGGGGAATGGGCTAGAAGAGGCAAATAAAGGAAGGAATCAAGGAAAGAGGAAGGACAGAAGAAGGAGGAAAGGAAAGAAGGGTATGTCATAAGGCAACTTAAAAGGGAAAGTCAGGGGTTCAACTTACACGCTTACTCATTCTGAAGAGACCCCAGTATAGGCCCAGGTATCTGAGGATAACAGGAGGCTCCAGTTCTGTGCACAGTCTCTACCTCCTCAAAGTAGGTGCGCTGCTTGCTCTAAGTAGACACTATCATACACCCACAAAAACAAATTACACAGAAATTGATTTTGAAAACACATATTCTTAGCTAAACACACTTTCACAATCAACATATACAGCTCGGAATACATACATACCCACACATATGCTCACACCACTCACGGGTGATTATCTTGATACCATTTCATGGGTGACAAAGAACTATACTGTCACAGTGAAGAACTATCCATAAAAGTTCTGCTTTGAATTCCCGTCAGCACAATGTGCAGAGAGTAAGAGACCTTGGAACAATCAGCCCTAAACTGGATGTCTTCATCAAATCCTCCGCTCACAGCTCAGAGAACGATGTAGAAGAGGAGGAAAAAAGATTTTAAGGGGCAAAGACACCAAGAAAACAAGGCCTTCTAGACACAGCACAACTGACACACATATAAATTCACAGAGACAGTGGCAGCATGCAAGGGACTGCACAAGACTAATTCAGATGGGGTCCTGGCACCGAGAAGGGAAGTGGGCACATGCCCCCACCCCTAACCCAGAAGCTGTCTCAAAAGAAAAATTGGTTTTCTCCAACAGAATTTCACTGGGTATACAAACCACACTAAAGGGCAGGTGGTCCTTTGCTCAGGAGTCGATGGACAACACAAAACAAACTTGATGGTATTTTGAGAAGTTCTTTGTCTCACATTAATTAGTCTGTTTTTTTTTTAAGAAAAGATCTTACAGCTCTTTTATTTACATATTGTGATTTTGGTTTTGTTTTTATGTCTTTGTGTGTGTGTGTTTATTTGCAAATGCATGTAAATGTGTGTGTCTCAGAACCTGCACATGTTTATAGTTTTTCTTCAGTTTGTTGGTTTTTATCCTAGTCTTCATTTTTACTTTATTTTATTTTTCTATAATTTTAGATATTTGTTTGTATTCTAATGAAAAAGAGAAAAAAGAGTGTAGATTTGAGGGTGTGGGGAAGTAGTGAGAATCTTGGGGGAGTTGAGGGAGGGGAAATAATAATTGAAATACATTGTATAAAAAATATTTCATTAAAACATAAAGTACTCTTGTATAAAATGCCTAAAAATAATAATTTTGTGACAATGTTATATATTGAATACTCTGTAACTCAATTAAAGTCTTGCAAAAGAGAAAACTATCTGAGCTAGAGCTAAGAAAACCCTGTTCATGTTGAACTGATAATCAAAGACTTACAATTGTCCTGCTTCTTGAAGAATAGATATAGGAGGAGGGATGTGCTCTCCAGTGGCCACTCAGAGACCTCCCTGTGCTCTCAATGGTGACTCTCACCCATCATGGCCCATTCCCTTTTTCTTTAATTAATGATTGATTATAAATAATGAGTAATATTTATCAATAAATAATAATGTTATGAACAAATCTACTCTAGTGGGCTTGGGAGTTTTGGTTTTGCTTTCTTTATATACTCTCGGGATAAGAAAAGGTTTGAGCTGGTGCCTACAGAGAGCCTTCACCCCTGTGTTCTAGCATCTTTGGTACAGGAAGGTACTCTGCTCATTAACAAAAAAGAAGTGTCAACTCAGCCACAAACCTTTTGATCTAAAATGATATCCTACCTGTAGGATATGTATGGTAATGCTGGCTCAAAATTTGTGGGCATAACCAACCAATATCTGATTTGATTTAATGATATGGAATCCGTACTTGACACTGATTGGGTGACCAAGAATAGATAGTCCAGGGACCTAGGGTAAAGCCAAATACTACTGGTCTAAACAAACAAACAAACAAAAAGTAACAATAAAATGACCCCAAATGATATTCTGCTATATTCATGGAACAGTGCCATTTCCAGCCATCATCAGAGAAGTTTTCTCCTGCAGCAGATGGGAATGAATACAGAGACCCATAACTAGATATTGCTTAAGGAATAAAAAACCTTCGCATTCAGTCCAGCCCTAAGCAGAATGTCAAATCCCTCCCATCAGGGAACCCCGTGGAGGAAAGGCAGAAAAAGTATAAAAGTCAGAGAGGATGAAGGACATCAAAAACAAAGACCTCTCAATCATCATGATCAAAGTTCATACGAATATGCAGAGACTGAAGCAGCATGCACAGGACCGGCACAGATCTGCACCAGATCTTGTTGTGTGTGTGTGTGTGTGTGTATGTGTGTGTGTGTGTGTGCTATCTTGGTACCATTTAATATCTAGTTTAGTATTTTAATGGAACTCCTGAGTGTGTAGACGAGTGGGTCTGATTCATGTGCCTTCTCTTAGTTTCTTTTTTTTTCTGTTTATCTTGTCCAACTACAGTGTAATAGGTTTTTTTTATTTAATCTTATTACATTTTATCATTATCCTTTAGAAACCCTGTTTAGTTTCTAATGAGAGAGTGGAAATGGATGGGAGATGATGTCGGCAGGAACTGGAAAGAGTAGAAGGGAAACCATAATCAGGATATATTATGTAAAAAAAATATTTTCAATAAAGGGTCTTTTCAATTTGGCAATCAGAGGATGATTATGGAGATACAGAAAAAATGACTGACTCCTTTTTGTTCTTGCAATCCTTGACCCACTGAAGGCTGAGACCCTCAGTTCAGTAAACAAGAGTTTACTAGACTAAAGAGCTTCAATATCTCATCTTTACAGAAGGTGGGTGACTAAGAATACACTTCACCCAGTCTCTGGACTGTGTCCACTAGTTCTCTGATCTAATTTTCACACACACACACAGAGAGAGAGACAGAGACAGAGAGAGAGACAGAGAGAGAGGCCTGAGCAGTTGCTAATTGATGTGGGCATGAATGTCAAACTAGGTTCCCAGGAGAGCAGGGTGGGGAAGACTTTTTGTAAGGGCTGTAAAATTAGCATGCAAAAAAAGCTGTTGCCAGAAAGGAACACTGGACTCACCCCAGTCCCCGGAAAACACCATTATGCACATGAGTTAAACAACCCACAAAATGTGGCATCAAAGTATTTTTTTCTTTGCACATTGTTGCCACTGAGCTTCTAAACTTTCTCCAGCTTCAAAGTGCATCTTTCTAATAAGTTATTCCTTTTTCTGCCAGGTGTCTCTGTCCAATTACTTTTGCTGAGACACAAGAACCTGGAGCCCCTCAGGAGGTCCCCACAGAACTCTGATAGTGGCCAAAATCTGAAATATCTACCATATCCCTCACTTCACATCCACCAAGTCCTGAATCTAATCCAGCAAACTACCTAAAAACAAAATGATGGTTGGAGTTTGAAAAATGTAGCAGTATAAATGACAGGGGAAAAATGCAAAGGTTCCAATTACAGCCATCTTCTCCTAAACATCCCTGGAGTTTTCATAAGCTAGTACACTAAGTTAAATTTCAGCATACTTCTCTCTTTTTAGTCTTTTAGGCAGAAACTATTCCGTTATCAATGTGAAGTGTCTTCACTATTCTCAGTTCCTCTCCTGGTTGTCTAGGTCTTCCAAGCATGCGCACCTAATCAGAACCTGTTTTATTAAAAAATGCAAATTCTCTGTTCTCCTCCAGGTCTACTGAATCAGGTACGTATATTACACCAGAGAACATAGAGTCACTTTTGGAAGTTAAAAGATAGACTTAGAAGGAAAGCGAAGGAGAATTCCATATGAGGCAAGCTGCAGTAGTTCTTGATAGCATCGTGTAGTAGTGTCAGATAGATGCTGGGAGGAGAGAAATGAAAGAGAATGAGAAAAAAGTCTTGCTTCTTGAGTCGAGGTCAGGAAAACAGGCAGACTCAGCAATGGCAGTCTTTCAGAGCTGTATTGGTTGGGGGCTGAGAGAAGAGAAATTGGTGCTTTCTCAGTTAGACCTGAAACAAGTGGAGAGACTTGCAGTGAGCAAGTGCAAGCAGCTTCATCCAGAGAGGTAACCAATGGATCACATGATATCTCTAATGTTAATATTTTGAGAAGCTACTCTCCTGATTTCCACAGTACTTACTAATCTGCATTCCCGCCTAA
Source organism: Chionomys nivalis (assembly GCF_950005125.1). NCBI lineage: Eukaryota > Metazoa > Chordata > Mammalia > Rodentia > Cricetidae > Chionomys > Chionomys nivalis. The sequence goes on from NC_080091.1 coordinate 29,570,386, forward strand.
GGCTTTCTCCCAAGTCTCCATCCTAACACTTCCTGTTTGTTTTCTTGATGACACCATTTCTGATCAAGGTGAGACGGAATTTCAAAAGATCCTTTCAGAGGACAAGACAGATTGGCCTTGCCAACCTTAAAATTTGCTTTATTTAGGGGGGGGAAAAGGTCTAAAACTTGGTTCTACATGAAATTTGGAGCTCAGTTCTGACTTAAGGTCAAGTGGGGATTTATAAACAATCCGGGGTCAGTGGTTAGAAAGCTATTTAGAGGAAACCTGCAGAGTAAAGAGAACGCTCATTACACAAATGCAAAGGCATTCTCACTGGAGGGCAGGTCAGAGTGCTAATACACTCAGCATGGGCAGACACTCAGGGTGGAGGCGTTTTGCTGAACTGATACAGTGAGACTCGAGATAAAATTGGATTCCACCGGAACATAGAATGAAGTCTAAGGTCAGGTTCAATCAGGAAGGACCCAGGATAGACTGACAAAGTTATGTCAAGGAGAGTCTTGTCACCATTACAAAGAGGAATGAGCCCACTCTCCTGAGCCCAAGGGTGGATCTCTTCATTAGTGTTCTGCCCTGCTCTGTCATTGTGAAAGCAGTCCTGTCATCCCACTGCTAAAGTGAAGCTGCCCAGTACTAGGGAGGGAGCAAGTGCCTTTCACTCTTCATTGTGTCCACTTCATCACCCAGCACCGTGAACGTGCACAGATATCTCTGACGCCTGCCGGTGTGAAGTCCTCATTTCCCAGAATCTCAGAATGTGACTGTATTTTGAGAAGGGAACAGTAATGAGGGAATTGGCCTGTTGAGGCCTCGAGAGTGCTAATGCATTCTGACTGGTGGCCTTATAATAAGAGATAATCAGTCCAAAAATCATGGACAGGGATCATGTAAAGATTCGGAAAGGCATGGCTGTCTGTAAGTTAAGGAAAAATACATCAGAAGATAGCTACCCTGCTGACACATCAGTCCCAGCCTTCCAAAATCAGGAACTGTTGTTAGATAATCCATTTCTATTGTACTGGACAGCTGGGTGCATATGCCATGCATCTCCAGGTCCCTGAGACTGTCATTTATCATCCATGTCTAAGCAGGATGGGTCCCTGTTTCTCACACCTATTCAAACCCGTAACTAGATGTGTGGTATCCACACAAAGGAAAGGAGACTTGCTTCCATGTGGGGCATCTATGATCTGGTTTCCAATCTGAAGGGCAAGATCAGAAAATCAAAGCTCCCTTTAGAATGGGGCTTCCGGGGGCCCAGGTGAGGCATGGAAGGTAAGACAAGAGTGGATGGAGACTTATCCATAACCCCAGCTAGCATCCGGTCACTATAGCTCTCACATCCTCATGTCCTCAGACTCCTCCCTCTCCCTAGACACAGTCCAGATATCTATGACCCTGGGTATGAATCATGACCATGAAGTCCCTGAGGGAAAATGAGGACAGTTTACCTGTTGTGTTATGAGGTATGCCAACAAGATTTTGTGTATGTGAGAATCTGGAGATTTGGGTTTTATTTTGTTTAGTGTAAAATGTTTTTTTCCTTGGAAAGGTAAAATATGTACTTCTCCAGCTCTGTGGGGAATTAACCCTCTCTAATTTCCAGCAGCTCATTCTAGGAATTCCTCACAGGCAGCTACCTTTCTCGTAGCATTCCCAAGCTCTCCACCTTCCCACTTTGGGCAAAGACCTGGTCATCTGCTTCAGAAGCCTGAGTCTGCTCTGTTCTGTCTCCCCAGTCAATACTCGAACATTGGACCCATGGAAGAAGGGAACCCACACCAACTCACTGTCTGCTTGGACTTAGCATGTGTTGACAAGACATTTTAGGGAGTTTATTTGACACCCCCCCAACCCCACTGACATAGTTCTATGATAGTGTGGACACTTTCTGGGCATAAAAGGCAATTTCTGTTTGGCTTCTCCTGCCCTGCATTGCCCTTTGTCATTAAACCAAATGTGGCAGAATCAATTAAATCAATTCTGCTCTGTTTGGTCATTATATTTAGCACCTTAACTTGGCCACTGGCAGGCAGGGCACACTTACCTTCTACTTTGTAGAAAAACATTTGTAAATGTCACTATATGGTACCATGACGTCCAATTAAGAATCCCCATACTACATTCCTGTTACCTTTAGCTTTTCTCCAGGCTGGGGACCAAATGACTCTGGAGCTGAGAATGTAAGTAAATGTAACAAACATTGATAACATATACATTCCCTTAACATATAACCCCAAATAACCCTACCTCTGAAACCACAGCACTGGCATTTGTCATTATCTAATTGGACATAGTATTTTGATGATGAAATATCTTCCACTAGAACATGTATTTGAGCATTTGTTGTCTAGCTGATGACATTGGCTGGATGCCTTCAAGAGACAGATCTAGATGGTAGATGGAGGTCACTAATGATGAAGCTTTGCATGTTACAACCAAGCCCCTTTGCAGTCTGGTTCTTGATTCCCATCCTATTTACTGTTTCTAGACCTATTCTCTTTCCTGATCCAAAATTTTTGATATTCTCTTTCTCTCTCTCTCTCTCTCTCTCTCTCTCTCTCTCGCACACACACTCCTGCCACCCTGAGTTCCATCATGTCTTTATCATGATGGACTGAACCTGAAACCCCAAACAAACCTTTCCTCCCTCCAGTTGCTTCTGTCATGTACTTTGATATCAATAAGAGAAGTAACCAATACATGAAATAGATAACAGGAGTGGGATTGTCACTGCAATGAGCCCACCCTTTCGTGATTCTTAAACCTTCAGAGCTGGCTTGTGAGAGGAGACTAGAAATTCAGAGTTCCAGGACAGACAATCTCTAGAGTTCTGAAGCAGCCATTTGGGACCATTATAGCAGAAACACAGAAAATAAGAACATGGATCAAGTCTCAAAATAAAAGCTGTGCTCACATATGAACTGGCTGAAGGTATCCACAGCCTTTCCTGGTGTCACACTGCTCAGGCTGGTAAAAGACACCTATGGACCAGCCTGGGTCCTCACAGTCCAGGCTGGCTGAAGGTATCAGCAAGCCTGCATGGTGCCTTGTGGTGCTGGGTGGGTGCCATTATGAAAAGCAAGTATATGGTGGAGAAACAGGAGAGAAAGAGAAGCAAAGCAGTTCGTGGGTTGTGGTAAGAGGCAGATCTGAAGAAACAAAGGCCATGAAGAATGGGCTGGTGTTGACCTGTGACCAGGGAAACATTCAAGCCTGGGTCAGTGATCCTTCTGCAGCCAGGGTCTGTGTTGACATTCATGACCCATGCTGCCACTAAGGGCCTTGGGGATGCCCGGTATCAGGGCTGCTACCTGTGGCCATTTTGGTATTCAAGGGCCATGCTGCTGCTGGAGCTAAGCTGATCTGAGTGGCCCTTGCTGCCCCCGGGAGACATAAAGACATCTGGACCTGAACTGTTGTCAGGGGACATGTCTAGGTCTGTGACTCTGCAGCAGCTAGGGTCTGTATTGATGTCCATGGTTTCAGTAACCACTGAAGGCCACGCAGATGACTAGAGTCTGGTCAAACACTTGAGTCCATGTAGGTATCAAAGAGCTGTGCTGCTGCTGGGGCCGTTGTAATCTAGGTGGCCTGTGTTTCTAGTCAGGACCACGGTGACATCCAGGCATGGGCTGTAATTTAGAGTCATGTCTGGGTCCATGGCCTTAGGACAGTCAGAGTCTGTGTGGTGTCTGTGGCTCCTGATACCATTGACAGCCATACAGAAGTTAGGGGTCTGGGCTACCACCTGAGGTTATGCAGGTCTGAGGGCCATACTGTCACTGGGGCCATACTGATGGCTCCATACTGATGGCCTCTACTGCCACCAGAGCCATGGTGATGTCCAGACCCAAGCTGCTATCATGAGCTATGTCTGAGCCCTTTCTCCTGCTGCAGTGAAGCTCTGTGTTGATGCCCATGGCCCATGTTACCGCAGAGTGTCACAGGAAACATGTGTATTGAAATTCGACAGCCATATTCCTTACTGACCCTGGGATAGCTGACCCTTGCTGAACTCAGTAACAAGAGAGATGGTCCTGCCCTTCATGGGTGAGCTGGACCCCACACTCAAAAGAAATGGTCCCATGCCTCCCCACAGGCATGAGAGCGCTGGCCCCAGGGACATGGGTCTAGCAGAGCTGGCTCTGCCCCTCAGCTAATGTGGGCAATCTCAGTGGCCCAGACTGATCAGCTGAACTACCACCCAGACCCACATCCTGACCTTAGGTTGGCCTACCCTAATATCTACCCAGTCTTTGACCTGCTGGAGTGTTTGAAGGAACTGGACCTATGGATCTCCACTACTTGGGCAAGAACAGGATATCTGAGAGGAATTTCAGTAAGCATCCAGTGATAGTGGCATGCCAGAGGCCTTGAACAAAAATGTCCATTGCAATAAACATTTTATGGGTGGGGCTGATAGAACAAAAGGATACACTGAGTGACACCATAGCTCCAGTGCCACCAGAATGAATGAAGAGATACTGGAAAGACAGAGGAGCGAGGTAGGTTTTTCTGTTTCTTTGTTTTGTTCTGTTTTTAATTAATGTTTTTCTTCTTGGAGGTTTCTCTTGCAGTGACTTTACAGGGGTGAGGGATAAATATGGAGGGGCTAGGAGATGAGCAGGATTGGAGTACAAGATAAGAAATTTCCAAAGAATCAATCAACAGTTATTTTTTTTTTTAAGGCTGTACTCACAAGGTTTCAGAGAGTAACAAAGAATTGGATTAGAAGTCATTTGGGCAACATTATGGTAAAGAATCTGGCTACATTTTACTTGAGTCCAGAGAATCTGATTGAGACTGAATTCAAAAGTAATGGACTGATTTATTTGCAGAGGAAAATTCGAGATTGCATAGCATACAGAGTATGACATGATTAAGTCTCTCCTATTTTAGCTGTATTTAAATAAGGGAGCAGGAATCCAAGGATAAAGATGTGAAAAGCATACAGTCTCAAAGTGTAGGGATGTAGGAAATTGCAGACAAAGCAGGCACAGACAAAGCAACTAAAATTTCTAAAGAGCTAAACACAATTTAACAGAAAAACTGCTCGCAGCACCGGGACAACAGAAGAGGAGTCTTGCAGCAAAACTTGCATCCTTCCTGGGGTGCTGTTCCGTGGGCATGCAAAACACAAGATTTGCAGAGTCACAGCAGCTTGATTCAAGGCTCTAGAAAAAAGCCAACAAGCCCAAGCGTTTAATCCTGGTAGAGCCAGGTTCCTAGAATGGAACATTGCAGCAAGCCAAAGCCTAAGTTGCAATGGAGACTCCATTGTGGAGATATAAGGAAAACGGGTGTCCGGCAAGAAAAGCTATAGGCACCAAGCTAAGTGAGACCAAAAGAGAGGCTATGTGTATATGCAGTCACAGCACAGGGAGACCGGGCTACCTGAATACTCTGGAGCACAGATGCCACCCTGTTTTCCAGATGCCAGACATAGATCGCCTGAGTTTCCTTTCTCAGGCTGTAATAAAATACTTGGCCAAAAGCAACTTAAAGGGAATGGGGTTTTAGTTCACACTTCACAGTTAGAGTCTATTGTGTGGGGACATCAAGGCAGCAGGAGCGTGTGAAAGCGGGTCGCATTACTTCCCCAGTCAGAGCAGAGCAATTCAGCACACCCTCCACTTTAGACATCCCAAGCTCCCCCACCCAGAGAATGATACTGTTCACAATTAAAGTAGATCTTCTTTTATCAATTAAATTACCCAATACAATCCCTCACTGACATCCTCAGAGGCCAGCTTTAATCTAGACAATTCTTCACAGGTGCACCTGGAGGCTTGCCTCCTAATTGTCCAGTTGACAATTAATACTATCTATCACATGAACCCGCACGGTTTGATTTTGCCCTGCTGGGTTTTGCTTTTGCATTAGTCCAATCTTTCTTTACTGTCTTCCCATTATTTCTTTTTAGAATAGACATTTTAATTACACATCTATTTTTATTAAACTTTATTGTAAAGAACTTTCAAATAAAAACATTATGAAAAGAGATTAGATGGACAATTCTATTCTGCACCATTATATATTATAATTAAATAACTTTCTTTTGTATTGAGCACAGTCTCATGGATTTTAAGTTTCTTCTTTTTTATTTTATCTTCTTTTTTTACTTTTTGAGATTATAATGTAATTACCACATTTTTTCCTCCACCTTCCTCCCTCCAAAACCTCCCACGTACTCTTCCCTACTCTCCTTCAAATGCATGGCCTTTGTTCATTGTTATTGCATACATTTATGTATATGTATACACATATATATTCCTAAATAAGACCTGCTTGGTCTGTATAGTGTTGCTTGTATGTTCTCAGGATGAACCATTTGGCACCAAACAACCAATTGATGTTCTCTTCCCTGGGGAAGATCACCTGTCCCACTCCCAACTTTCTTCAGTTGCCTATAATTCTTTATGTAGGGCTGAGGCCATGTGGGCTTTTTCCCATCTGTTTTGTCCTATCTATTGGTATCATCACTGTTCTGCCCATGTTTGGAAAGTCATGTTGGTGAGACTTTATGGGTGTACCTTCTGATATTACTAGGAGAAACAACCTCACAGCAAATTCCATAATTTTCTGGCTCTTTCAGTCTCTCTACCTCCTCTTTTGCAATATTCCCTGAACCTTAGGTATAAAAATCTTTTATAGATGTATATGTTGGGACTGGGTTCCACAATAATGCATTTTGATAAGTTGTGGTTTTCTATAGTGATCTCTGTCTGTTGCAAAGAGAAGTCGTCTGTCTGATGTGGAGTTGGTGAAGATCTTTTCCCATTAAGTTGGCAGCTGTTTTGTCTTATTGACTGTGTCCTTTGCCTTACAGAAGCTTCTCAGTTTCAGGAGGTCCCATTTATTTATTGTTTCTCTCAGTGCCTGTGCTACTTGAGTTATATTTAGGAAGTAGTGTCCATGACTTCAAGACAACTTCTCACTTTCTATTCTATGAGGTTCAGTGTGACTAGATTTATGTTGAGGTCTTTGATCTATTTGGACTTAAGTTTTGTGTATGGGGATATACAAAAATCCATCAAGATTAAGTCTCAATTTTCAACATCTATGCCCTAAAGACAAGAGCGTCCACGTATGTAAAAGAAACACTACTAAATCTTAAATTGCAACCAAACCCCACACACTAATAGAAGGAGGCTTCAACACCCACCCCACTCTCACCAATGGACAGATTTGCCAGACAGAAACTTAACAGAGAAATAAGAGAACTAACAGATGTCATGATTCAAATGGGCTTAACAGACATGTAAAGAATATTTCACCAAAATACAAAATAATATACCTTCTTCTCAGCACCTAGTTGAACCTTCTCTAAAATTAACCACATACTTGGTAGCAAAGAAAACCTCAATAGATACAAAAAAATAGAATAACCCCTGTATCTGATCAGATCACCGTGGTTTAGAGTTAGAATTCAACAACAACACTAATTGCAGACAAACTCATAGACATTGGACAATGCTCAATTTCTTCCTGGGTCAAAGAAGAAATAAAGAAATTAAAGACTTCCTAGAATTCAGCAAAATGAGTGCCCAGCATACCTAAACCTATGAACACTATTAAAGCAGTGCTAAGAGGAAAGTTTATAGCACTAAGTGCCTACATAAAGAAAGTGGTGATAGATATGGATCTATTTTCATTCTTCTACACGTTGATATGCAGTTATGCCAGCATCATTTGTTAAATATACTTTCTTCATTTTATATTTTTTGTTTCTTTGTCAATAATCAGGTGTTCGTGGGTGTGTGGATTAACATTTGGGTTTTTGATTCAGTTCCATTGGTCCTCCTGTCTGTTCTTATGCCAGTACCAGACTGTTTTCAGTACTGTAGCTCTATAGTAGAGTTTGAAGTCAGGAATTGTGATGCCTTTAGTAATTCTTTTATTGTACAGGATTGTTTTGGCTATTCTGGGTTTTTTGCTTTTTCATATGAAGTTGAGCACCATTATTTTTTTTTCAAGGTCTGTGAAGAATTTCACTGGGATTTTGATGGGCATTGCATTGAATCTATAGATTGCTTTTGGTAAAATTGCCATTTTTACTATGTTAATTCTACCTACTCAAGAGCATGGGATATCTTTCCATTTTCTGGTGTCTTCTTCAATTTTGTTCTTCAAAGATTTTTGTCATACAAGTCTTCCACTTGTTTTGTTAGAGTTACTTCAAGCTATTTTATGCTATTTGTGGCTATTGTGAAGGGTGATGTTTCTCTGATATCTTTCTCGGCCCATTTATCATATGTGTACAGGAGGGCTACTAATTTTTTAGTTAATCTTAAATCTTGCTACATTACTGAAGACGTCAACATAAAGTCAGCTACACTGAACCTCAAAGAAGAGAAAGTGGGAAGGATACTTGAACGCATTGGCACAGGAAACCACTCCTAAATATAATCTCAGTAACACAGACACTGAGAAAAAAATTAATAAATGGGACCTCCTAAAACTGAAAAACTTCTGTTAAGCAAAGGACATGGTCAAGAAGACAAATCTGCAGTCTAAAGAATGGGAAAAGATCTTTACCAACTTCACATCAGACAGAGGTCTGATCTCCAAAATATACAAAGAACTTAAGAAATTGTTCATCAAAAAAAAAAAAACCCAAATAACCCAATAAAAAAATGGAGTACAGACCTAAACAGATAACTCTCAACAGAGGAATCTAAAATGGCTAAAAGACACTTAAGGAAATGCTCAACATCCTTAGTCATCAGAGAAATGCAAATCAAAACAACTCTGAGATTCCATCTTACGCCCATAAGCATAGCCATGATCAAAAACACTAATGACAACTTATACTGGAGAGATTGTGGGGAAAAGAGAACACTCCTGCACTGCTGGTGGAAGTGAAAGTTGGTACAACCCCTTTGGACATCTGTATGGCAATTTTTCAGAAAATTAGGAAACAACCTTCCTCAAGACCCAGCAATACCACTTTTGGGTATATATCCAAAGGATGCTCAATCATATCACAAGGACATGTGCTCAACTATGCTCATACCAGCATTGTTTTTCATAGCCAGAACCTGGAAATAACATAAATTCCCCTGAACCTAAAATGGGATAAAGAAATTGTGGTACATTTACACAATGGAGTACTACAAGCAGAGAAAATTAATGACATCTTGAAATTTGCAGGTAAAAGGAGCTAGAAAACATCATATTGAGTGAGGTAACCCAGATCCAGAAAGATAATTATCATATGTGCTCACTCATAAGTAATTTTTAAACATAAAGCAAAGAAAACCAGCCTACGAATCATAATCCCAGAGAACCTAGGCAACAATGAGAACCCCAAGAGAGACATGCATGGATCTAATCTACCTGGGAAGTAGTAAAAGACAATATCTTCTAAGTAAATTGGGAGCATGGGGACCATGAGAGAGGGTTGAAGAGGAAGGGAGAGGAAGGGTTGAGAGAAGATAAAAATGTATAGCACAATAAAATCAATAAAAAAAAAAGAAAGTGGAAAAATCTGACACAAGCAACTTAACAGCACACCTGAAAACTCTAGAACAAAAAGATGGAGACTCACACAGGAGGAGTAGAAGACAGGAAATAATCAAATTGAGGACTTGAAATCAATAAAAATAGAAACAAAGAAAACAATACAAAGAATCAATGAAACAGAGAGATGGTTCTTTGAGAAAATCAACAAGATAGACAAACTCTCTCCAAACTAACCAAAAGGCAGAGAGAGAACATCTAAATTAACAAAATTATAAATGAAAAAGGGAATATAACAACAGACACTGAGGAAATCCAGAGAATCATTACGTCATACTTTGAAAACCTGTACTCCAAAAAATTGGAAAATCTAAAAAATGGACCATTTTTTGGCTAGGTACCATATACCAAAATGAAATTAAGATCAGATGAACAACTTAAATACACTTATAACTCCTAAGTAAATAAAAGCAATCGTCAAAAGTCTCCCAACCAAAAAAAAAAAAAAAAACAAAAAACCTTCAGGGCCAGACATTTCAGCACAGAATTCTACCAGAGTTTCAAAGAGGAAATAATACCTACTCTCTTCAAATTGTTCCACACAATAGAAACAGAAGGAATATTGTCAAACTGTTTTTATGAGGCTACAATTACCTTGATATTCAAACTACACAAAGACTCAACTAAGAAAGATAACTACAGACCAACCTCCCTCATGAACATTGATGCAAAAATACTCAATAAAATACTGACAAACTAAACCCAAAAATACATAAAAATCATCCATCATGATCAAGTTGACTTCATCCCAGAGATGCAAGGATGGTTCAACATGTGAAAATCTGTCATTGTAATCCACCATATAAACTGAAATAAATAACCATGTGATCAACTCAATAGATACTGAAAAATCCAATACTCATTCATAATAAAGATCTTGAAGATATCAGGGATGTAAGGAACATATCTAAACATAATAAAAATCAATATAAAATAAGACAACAGCCGACATCAAATTAAATGGAGAGAAACTCTAAGCAATTCCACTAAAATCAGGAACAAGTCAAGGTTCTCCACTCTCTCCATAGCTATGCAATATAGTACTCAAAGTTCTAGCTAGAGCAATAAGACAATAAAAGGAAATCAAGGGAATATAAATGGAAAAGGAAGAAGACAAAATTTCATTATTTGCAGATGATATGATAGTATACATAAGTGACCCCAAAATTTCTACCAGGGAAATATTACAGCTGATAAACACCTTCAGAAATGTGGCAGGATACAAGATCAATTTAAAATCTTCAGTAGCCCTCTTATATACAAGTGATAAAAGGACTGAGATAGAAATCAGAGAAATATCACCCTATAGAGTAGCCACAAACAACATAAAATATCATGGAGTAATACTAACCAAAGAATTGAAAGTCCTGTACAACAAGAATTTCAAGTATTTGAAAAAAGGATTTAAAGAAGATATCAGAAAATAGAAAGATCTCCCATTCTCTTGGATAGGTAGGATCAATATAATAAAAATGGCAATCTTACCAAAAGCAATCTATAGATTCAATGCAATTCACATCAAAATCCCAACACAATTCTTTCATAGACCTCAAAAGAACAACACTCAACTTCATATGGAAAAAAAACCCAGGATAGTCAAAACAATCCTGTACAATAGAAGAACTTCCAGAGGCATCACCATTCCTGACATCAAACTCTATTACAGAGCTACAGTCCTGAAAACAGCTTGGTATTAGCACAAAAACAGACAGGTGAACAAATGGAATCAAATCAAAGACATGGATATTTATCCACATACCCACAAACACCTGATTTTTGACAAAGAAGTTAAAATTATACAATGGAAAAAAGAAAGCATCTTCAACAAATAGTGCTGGCACAACTGGATGTCAACATGTAGAAGAATGCAAATAAATCTGTATCTATTCCTATACACAAAATTCAAGTCCAAATGGATCAAAGACCTTAACACAAATCTAGTCACACTGAGCCTCATGGAATAGAAAGTGGGAAGAGGCTATGAATGCATGGGCACAGGAGAATACTTCCTAAATATAACACCAGTAGCACAGACACTGAGAACAACAACAAATGAATGGGACCTTCTGAAACTGAGAAACTTCTGTAAGGCAAAGAACACAGTCAATAAGACAAAACAGCAGCCAACTGAATAGGAAAACATCTTCAGCAACTTCATATCAGACAGAGGACTGATCTCCAAAACATATAAAGAACTCAAGAAACTATACATCAAAATACCAAATAATCCAGTTAAAAATGGTATACAGATCTAAACAGAGAATTCTCAACAGAAGAATCTCAAATGGCCAAAAGGCACTCAAGGAATTGCTCAATATCCTTAGCCATCAGAGAAATGTAAATCAAAATGATTCTGATATACCATCTTACACCAGTCAGAATGACTAAATTCAAAAACACTAATGGCTAATGATAGCTTAAACTGGAGAGGATGCAGAATAATGGGAACATTCCTTCGTTGCTGGTGGGAGTGCAAGCTTGTCCAGCCAGTTTGGAAATCAGTATGACAGTTTCTCAGAAAATTGGGAATCAACCTACTTCAGGACCTAGCAATACCACTCTTGGGCATATAACCAAGGGATGCACATTCATACTAAAAGGACATTTGTTCAGTTATGTTCATAGCAGCATTATTCAAAAAAGCCAGAACCTGGAAATCATCTAGATGTCCCTCAACCAAAGAATGAATAAAGAAAATGCAGTACATTCATACAATGGAGTATAGTACTTAGTGGTTAAAAACATTGACAAATCCTGGAGAGGTAAACCAGACCGAGAAAGACAAACATGGTATGTCCTCACTCATAACTGGATATTAGATGTAAAACAAAGGATAATTAGCTTATAGTCTATGACCCTAGAGAAGCTAGGTAACTAGGAGAACCCTAAATGAGATATACATGGGTCTCCCCTGGGAAGGGGAAATAGACAAGATTCCCTGAGAAAATTGGGAGCATGGGAGGTAAAAGGGAGGGCATTAAGTGAGGGGGGAAGGAAAAGGGACACAGGGAGGAGAACATGAGGGAACGGGAGGGTTGAGATGGGGGATGGACAGAGAGGGAGAGCAAGGAAAGAGATATCGTGATTGAGGAAGTCATTATGGGACTAGTAAGAAACCTGGCACTAGGGAAATTGCCAGGAATCCCCAAGGATGATCCCAGCTAAGACCCTAAGCAATAGTGGAGAGGGTATCTGAACTGGTCTTCCCCTATAATCAGATTGATGACTACCTTAATTGTCATCATAGAACCTTCATCCAGTAGCTGATGGAAGCAGGTGCAGAGATCCACAGCTAGCACTAGGCCGAGCTCCCAGAGTCCAGTCAAAGAGAGGGAGGAGTGAAGCAGAAGGAGGGAGAACATGAGCAAGGAAGTCAGGACCACGAGGTGTGCACCCACCCACTGTGACAGTGGAACTGATCTATTGGGAGCTCACCAAGGCCAGCTGGACTGGGACTGAATAAGCATGGGTTGAAACCAGACTCTCTGAACATGGCGGACAATGAAGGCTGATGAGAAGCCAAGGACAATGGCACTGTTTCGATCCTAATACATGAACTGGCTTTGTGGGAGCTTAGCCTGTTTGGACGCTCACCTTCCTGGACCTAGATAGAAGTGGTAGGACCTTGGTCTTCCCGCAGGGCAGGGAATTTGGACTGCTCTTCAGTATCGAGAGGGAGGGGGAATGGAGTGGGGGGAGGAGAAGAGGAGTGGGGTTAGAGGAAGGGGAGTGGGGGGAGGGGGCAATATATGGGAGGAGGGGGAGGAAAATGGGAAACGGGGAGCAGGTGGAAATTTTAATTAAAAAAGAATAAAAATAAATAAATAATAAAAAATAAATAAAATAAAAATAAAAAAGAGAGGGAGGAGTGATAATATAAGCAAAGGGGTCAAGGCCATGATGGGGATACTTACAGAAACAACTGACCTGATCTAATGGCAGCTCACTAACTCCGGACTGACAGCAGGGGAACCTGTACAGGCCCAAACTAGGCCCTCTGAAAGGGTTGACAGTTGTGTGACTTGGGCAGACTGAGGCACCACCGACAGTGGAACCAATATTTATCCCTAGCGCTTGAACTGACTTTTTGGATCCCATTCTCTTTGGATGGCTACCTTGCTCAGCCTAGATGTTTGGGGGAGGGCCCTGATCCGGCTTCAAAGTAATGTGCCAGACTTTGCTCACTCCCCATGGGAAGTCTTACCCTCTCTGAGGAGTGGTTGGGGGTGGAAAGTGGGGAGAGCAGGAGGAACAGAGGGAGAGGGAACTGGGATTGGTATGTAAATGAGAAAAGATTGCAAAAAATATTAATTAAAATAATAAAAAAAGAAAAAAGTTTACATATAATTTTGGTTACATAGAAAGTCTCTTTTTTAAAAAATCACTGGCATTTAGAACAAATGAGGGCTAAGCAAGCTCATTAGGATTTTCTCATTTAGGGGAATAACCTGTACTCTCCTCTTCCAGATCTCCCATCAGTTGCCAGCTTCCCACCATGCCCTTATCACAGCTGGTAACTTTACTTCTTAATTAACCAATTCATATAATTGAAATGCAATGCACCCTCGTTCTATGTTCCCATGACAGCTTGGACTCTACTAAAGCACCTGCCCCATGTCTCAAGAACTGGTTAAGGTTCCTTCCCACTCCAGTTTCTGAAGAAGGTGTGTTTCTACAGGGCATGGAGTCAGCCTCACAAAGGTGCACAGTGAAAATGATTGACCCTTTCCAGGTGAGACTTCACTGTGGTCCAAGAAAACTCACATGACCCAAACTACTTGCAATAGATTCTTCTTAATGTTGTTATGCAAAATTAATGCATTAATTTCTTGCTGCAGAAATTTTAAAAAAATGGTTTCTAGGGTATTCTGTTTAGTGAGATGGAGATGGAACATTCCAATTGCATTGTCTTTACCTTCATTAATGAAACAGTCTGTTGTCCTAGCAAGCATCTGCTAGAATGCCACATATACCCCCAAGGACGGATTGCTCTGGCTGTGGAAGGGAAAGGCCTATCAGTCATAAATGATTAATCTCTAGCACCAAGAACAATAATGCAACTCTTCCATCACCATGGAAGATCTGGTTATTCTTGCTAAACACATGATGTGGAAATTCCCATCCTCAGCCATGTTTGTTTGGACGAAATGACATCTTGAGGAACTTGGAAGCTATACAACAAAGATGCCCATGACTAGGAATAAAATTCCATCGCTGATGACTTGTCATGTCTTTCTCTATATTACTGTTGCCATAACCTGGATCTCAGACCTTTCTCTGTGCCTATAGAGAAAGTAAAGGGTATTTTAGCCAAAGATGAGAAGCTCTGCTACAGCTCCATCACCAGTGACTGACTGCTTTCCCATTTCTGTGCATCTGAAAACGGCATTCTGGATTACAGTTTCTAATCATTGCCTAGGAAGAAAGAAAAGAAAGGAATATTTTTATATTTAATCATCATATTCTTGATGTTCTGAATTTAAGAAAGCAAGTGCTGTTAGTTTTCAGACTGAGTCTATGTCTGTCTTAGAATTCAGTTATGTTTAAATGTAATCATTAGGCTGTTTATAGAAAAATTTTAAACATACATAAGTGCGTACATACATGCATACACAAATACATGTAGATGTACAAATATATACATATAATTATATATGTGTGTATGTATATATTATACATATATTAAATCTGTTATATGAATTTATATAAAAGTATTGGGTGGATAAACTTACAGCCTGAGAAGCACCTTAGAAAAGAGCTCATCTAAGAGAAAGAAACAGAAATTCAAGGGCAATCTCAAAGCAACAGGTCCTCTATCCAGGATAATTTCATATACACAACAAATCCGTTGAATCAGCATTCCTCCTTCTAAAGACATATCTTAGTAGAACCATATAGAGTGTAACCTGATGCTTGCTTTGAGCAAGGCATCACAACATGATGTGTATATGCAAACAGTCAAAACCAATCTTGCTTTCTCCTCTGAGTACGAGTTAGATAACTATGCCCACCTTATGCATTATGATACATCCTTCAAAGAAGACTATCACAATGTTATCCATGGGTGAATTTCACAAAAGATAATATAAAGCAGTAAAAAGTGCAGGATATTGGGCAATTTGTGTGCTCTGGGTCAACAGGCATAACTGTGTGCAAGACATTCTCAGATATCTGTGCAATATGTCACTTGTGCTACTCTTCACACATTTTATGTATTTATTTATTTATTCTTTCATTTTATTTATTTATTTCTGAGACAGGGTTTCTTTGTGTAGCCTGGCTGCCCTGGAACTCGCTCTGTAGATCAAGCTGGTCTTGAACTCAGAGATCTGCTTGCCTCTACCTCCTGGGTGCTGAGATTAAAGATGTTCATCACTACCAAGCTTAGTTTATGTACTTTAAAACAATTGAAATATAAATTAAAAGACAGAACAAATGGAGGTTGGTTTGTTACAGTGGGAGTACACAGAGATGGAAAAGGAGAAAATTAGTGTGCCAAGTTAAAAAAAAAGAATATTTTATAAAAATCAAGAAGTAAAACTAAAACTAAATAGTTAAACCTTAAAAATTGGAAGTAACTGGAAGCTAACTCTTCAGGTTAGGTTTATGACAATACTGTGAAGAATTATTTTAAGTGACTTAAAACAAATTATTTTTGACTCAGAAACCTCAGTAGAAAATAGTATCATTACAAGAAAAAATGATCACACTGCATTAACTAGCTTTTCATTAGTAATATTGATATATTTATATAAAAATATGCATGTGTGGACAAAACAAGTAAATACTTGCATCAAGTATTAGTAGAAACCATTATGCAATGGGACCAGATTTATGTAAAACTCAAAGTCAAATAGAACCCATGTTATTTCAAGCTTGGGTGGATACTATATGCCCCCCAGTAGACTCGGGACACAGTCTTGCTAAATGGACCATCATCTGTATGCACTCGTGCTCCCATGACATATGGACACAAAATAAAGAGGCCCCAGAATACTCAATGGCAGTATGTTAGTTACTTTTTTCTGTGATAAAAAACAATATCCAAAAAAAAACTTATTGGAGAGTTTTGGGGAGCTTATAATTCTAACAGAATAGGAGTCCCTCATGGCAGAGAAGTATGACAGCGAACATCAGGCATGGTAAGCAGAAGCAAAAAATTGAGGTTTCCCATCTTTTAATAAATCATGATGTGGATCATGAACTGAAGTAGAGAGAGGCTAGATACTCTCAAAGCCTACCTCAGTATAATAATTCCTCCATTAATGCCATGCCTCCTATACCTTCCCAAATGGGGTCACCAACTGGGCACCAAATGTTCAAATGTCAGAGCCTAAGAGCCTACAGGGTACATTTCTCACTCAAACCACCACACGAGGAGACCTGATTCCAATAGATTGAATGCGGGAATGTTCTGTGTTGCTAATAAGAGGAACTGAGTGAAATGAACAGAAGTGGTAGTAATAAATCTTCAGCAGTAGACACGACACTGAGAATAAAATCACTATACAGTAAAGATTTCTGCTATTGACTGGAATATAGATGGCATTGTTCATCAAAATAAGAAGGACTGACCTTCTCTCCCAAGCATTAGCCTCCTAACAACAGAATTCATATAGTGTTTTGTTATTGATATAAACTTCATAGGGCTGAACTGAAGTTCTAGCCTCTATGTATCCCTCAGATGGAAGTATAGGTGATCGAGAGGGAGAAAGTTCCTAGCACTATCTAGAGCCTGTCCTCTGTGCTACAATAGTAGATATGGCCCTGCCTCCATTGTTTAGGGTCATTTCCCATGAGTTAATGAACAAACAGTCTATTTTTCTTTTTTTCTTTTTTCATTTTTTTAGGGAGTTCAAGACAGGATTTCTCTGTAGCTTTTTTGGAATCTGTCCTAGAACGCGCTCTGTAGACCAGGTTGGCCTTGAACTCACAGAGATCTGCCTGCCTCTGGCTTCCAAGTGCTGGGAATAAAGGCCTGCACCACCACTGCCCAGCCAGACAGCCTATTTACTTTTCCTGTGGAGTCTGCTCTAAAAAGAAACCTCTAGATCTTGGCCATAGATACTCACCTATAGCCTGAGTCCAAAGGCAAACCTCAAAACTTCCTAAAACCTCAAGCTGGTGTAATTTTATATTGGATGTTTGTAAAAAAAAAAAATCCACAACTTAAATGCAAAACTGGAATCTGGAAACTGTTGAGTATGGGAAGAGTTATGCGATTTTTTATATGTAGATAAATTTATTTATAGGAAGCCACTTGCCTGATCATTTGAATTTGAAGCCTGAAACCCAGAAGCTGGGGGTGGCACAGTATGTTTGATAGGTTGATTGACTAAAATTAGAACTGAAAATTTGTCATACTAAGTAAGAAAAAATACTAAGGGTTTCTAGGTATAATAATTTTTAAAAAGTAAAAAAAGACATCCTAGTCATTGAGAAACAGAAGTGCAGAAAAAGGACTTTGTTTTGCTTTTTATCATAGTGGCCTTTATCTTTCCCCAACTCCACTGCATGAAAAAGAGCAGTGGACACAAAACAACCCCATATTTGAAACCAAAGAGTCCTCCAAAGGTCAGGAGTGAG
Source organism: Chionomys nivalis (assembly GCF_950005125.1). Classification (NCBI taxonomy): domain Eukaryota; kingdom Metazoa; phylum Chordata; class Mammalia; order Rodentia; family Cricetidae; genus Chionomys; species Chionomys nivalis. The sequence continues at coordinate 29,588,500 of NC_080091.1, forward strand.
CAGTTGATAACTTACTCTTAAGTATATCTGTTCTTGATTAAGATTATAACTTCTATGGCTGACATGAGCTTGGAAACCAGAGGAAAGATGGCATCGTTATTGTCCTGGGCAGCCAAATTGGAATGGAGCTCAGAAACAACAGCCTAAAGATACTCGGCAGAGGCTGAGAATGATTGAATATGGTCCTAGAAACTGAGAGAAGGGCGTTGTAAGACTAAAGTAGCATCAGTCTCGGTGAATAATATTTTCATTTATGTGTGGGGTATATTCTAAAAGCTTCAGTAAATGCCTAATTCTACCAATAGTACTGGGCTTTGTATGTCCTTTGCTCCTGTGTGTACGTACTATAATAAAGTTTAATGACATAGCAAATCACAGATGAAAAATAACTCTTTTGGCTGTGCTAGAGAGATGGCTCAGCTATTAAAAGCTGGGCTTACAACCAAAAATACCTGTGGTGGTTAATCCTGTCAACTTAGTTAGACTGGAATTAGTAAAACACATTTCTAGATGTGCATGTGAAGACACTTCCAAAAAATGATTATCCAAGGACAGAAGAACCACCCTGAATGTGGGTAACACTGTCCAATTGTCTAGGACCTTGGATGGGATAAACAGAGAAGTCACACAAAGCCTGTGAATGTAGACAGAAAATTTAGCATGAGGTAAACTCCTCTTGCCTACCTTTGTGCCTTCCAAGCATAATGGAGTGAGACCTCTAAAACCATGAACTAAGTCCTTCTTTCCTTAAGTTGTTTTGCTATGATATTTTGTCATGGTGACAAAAATCTTACTAACCGAAGGTGAGCACAAAAACATGAGAGTATCATCATGATTACAAGATTTCATGGTTCAAAAGCCTTTGAGATGATTTGTGGGAGTAATTAGGAGAATTTTCAATATTGTGCTAGAGAATCCTTGGAATGATATAAGTAGAACATGATGGGAGAGTCTAGAGGGAGCTCAGAAGGTCAAATGTTAATAGGAACATAGAGAGAGAAGATTAAACTCATCCAGTTTAAGACGGTAACCAGGACTCTGGGGAAATAGAAGGGAATCTATTCGTGTTGCATTGTAGCAAAGAACTTGCCTAAATTTTCTCCACGTTAGGAGACTTTGGGGATGGTGAGGTTAAAAATGCCAGACAAGTTTGGCAGAGTGAATGTCAAGGCAGTCTATCATTCTCCTTATATTAAGGGTATTGCTATTGCTGGCTATTTTAAGCCAAGTTTATGAGAATAACTATGAGAAACGGGATTTGGAAAAGTAATTTAGCCAGATGTCTATGTAAAGTTGTGGCTAAGAAAGATGTGTTTTATGAAAAGATCAGCATTATTAAAATGAGTGATAATTACTGTGCAATAAGATCAATAACAAGATGGCCTAGTGGGGACAGACAATGGATAGCAGGGTCAGGATCCTTGGAAGCTCCTCAAAAGTAGGCATGGAAGGATGAAAGGGAAGCCAAAGTAGGCATGGACAACCTGGGAAGTTTGAGATGCCTGAAGCATAAAACATTCGCCAGGGGAAAGTGCGGGTGGTAAGCACAGCTAACTCAACGGAGAGGTCATACAGGCTGCAACCAGCAATTCCATAGAGGTGGGCCTGCCCAAGACTGTGGAAGTTAAGATCAAACCTCCAAGTTCCATGGAGGCATGGGGCTATAGGATTTAATGCATATTGCCCTGGGTTCCAATCTTTCTTTGTCCCAACCCTCTTTTCTGTATCCCTATCATTCCCCTTGGGAATGAAACTGCTCACTTCTTCCCACTATATATATATAAGAAGCACTTAATTTGTTTGGTTTGCAGGATTATCGCTTCAGAAGTTTGTCTTAGATCTCAAAAGAAAATTTGAACTTGGCCTTTTAAGTAATGCTTGAACTGATACAACTATGAGTCTTACAGCTTGGAGAAGGACTGTGTGTGTTTGGCATTATAAAATGGACATGGACCTTTTGGTGGGGCCAGTGGTAAAATTTTATAAGTAAAGATATATTGGGTATCTAGTTGATAAGGAATGGGCTTGTCATAGCTAATCTTAGCTATTAACTTAATTGGATTCAGAAATGCCTAGAAGGTCAGCACGACACACTTCTGGTAAGTTTGTGAAGGCATTTCCTCAGAGGTTTAACTAAGAAAGGAGACCTACATGAACATGAGAAAAGTGGTAGATACCATCCTCTTGCATAAGGGCCAGGAGGAGGAGAGAGGAAGACAGATAAAGTTTTCTGCTATAGACAGTCTCTCTGCCTTCTGGAAACCATTATCTCCTACACCCTACCAATGGGGATGGAATAAAACTGTGAAGCAAAATGCATCTTTCATCCTGTAATTTGTTTTGCTCAGGCACTTTGCCCCAGAGACTAACAGAGGGGCTGATAATAAGCTATAACTATCATACAGCAATACACTATCATGCAAACTATATGAATGTGCTTGCCCCCACCCAAAAAGTCTCATACTGTGTTCACCTTTCTCTTTTTATGATGATGTAAGTGATAGTTGGAGGACACACAATTCAAATTTCCTTTGGTGTAACTGAATTATTAGACTACTACAATTGTGCTTTGGGGCTGCGATGGCTAATCTTGGTGGTCAACATGGCAAAGAGAAGAAGAGAACCTCAATTTAAGACTTTTCTCAGTCAGACTGGCCTCTGGGGTAAATTTTCTAGATTTGCTAATAGATGTACAAAGACTAAATCCACTATGACTGTAAAATACCCAGGCAGGTGGTCCTACTATATAAGAAAAATAGCTGGAAATGAGTTGGTAAGTCAGTATGCAGTGTTCCTCTTGTGTTTCTGCTTAAGTACCCACTTCGCCACCTGCCCTGGCTGTCCTCATGGATGGACGATAACCTATAAGCTGAAACGAATTCTTTTCTCTCTACGTTGCTTTTGGTCACGGTGTTTATCACAGCAACAGAAAATAAATTAGCACAGGGACCATTGCTGAGTGAAATAAAGGTTATTGGAGCACAATCACTTCAATGCTGTGACAGTCTGAAAACCGAAAAGGTTAAATAACTAACGGACAAATACTAAGTTCCCCTGGAGAAGGGATGATTTATATATAAGGTGAGATAGAGTGTGGCGGGTTAAGATTCCAACATACTATTCATGATGATGCACAGTTCTGAACTTATTACTTATTTATATAATTTCCAATTTCATATTTCCAAATTACTTTCCTTAAAAACTGAAACCACTTTGACAGCAAATGAAGAGTCTACTGTATATGATTAAGAAGCAAGTCAAATCCAGATTTGATTTGCATGCCCATAATCTTTGACTCAGTTCTTCCATCTGAGACAGTTCATTGATTGTTTCAGTTACAACAAGTCAGGCTGTGTCTTAGTTACTCTTTCTATTGGTCTTAAGTGACACAACAACCAAGGTAACTTAAAGAAGAAAGAAGTTAATGGAGCTTAGAGTACCAGAGGGTTCAAATTCATGACCATCATGGTGGGGAACATGGCAGAAAGCAGGCAGGCAGGTAGGCAAAGTGCTGAGCAGTGGCTAAAAGTTTATTTCCTTATCTACAAGTAGGAGGCAGAGAAAGCTAACTCGAAAATAGACCAGACTTTTGAAAGCTCAAAGCCCACTCTCTAGTGACATACTTCCTCCAACAAAGCCATGTTTCCTCCATCCATACTGGCCATGTGACAATTTTGATAAGAAATGTCCCCCATGGGCTCATGTATTTGAATACTTGATAACAACTTTGTGTACTGTTTAGGAATGTTATAGAATCTTTAGGAGGTACAGCCTGGCCAAAGGAAGTATGTCATGGGGTACAAGGTTTGAGAATTCATAACTTTGCCTCACTTCCTGATTGCTCTTTCCACTTCCTTTGTGTGATTGGGATATGATTTCTCATCTTCCTGCTTTCTCTGCTTGCTGTCATGATGGGCTCTAGAACTCTAAGCCAAAAATTAACCCTTATTTAGATAGCCAGGGCAGTGCTGGAGAGCTTGCCCTGGTGGAGACAATGAGGGAGAGCTGGCAGGCTGACCAACCCAGCTACCACCCAGGGCCAGAACTCGGGCTATAAGTTGGCTCACCACAACATCCACCTCATTTATGAAGTTCCGGAGCATGTGAAGGGACCAGACATGCAGATCCAAAGCTATAAGGTCTCCACGATACAAAGAAGCAACAGGGTATCCAAGAGGAGCCCCAGTAAGGGCCCAGTATTAAAGATAGCAGAAGCCAGAAGCCTCAAACCAGATCAATGACTCATTGCAATGAACAATTTAAGAGTTACAAGTTAAGATGTATAGACTAAGGGGTATACTGTGTGACTCACTACATCACACTATAACTTCCACACTTTTGCTTGTTTGGTTTTGCATTTGCTTTTAATTTTTTTGGTTTTTTTTTTAAATTTTATATTATTTGGTGGGGGTGAGGTTATAGGAGCAGAGAGCTAATAAGAAGGGATAGATAGGAAGATGGATGAGATTGGGATATATGATGTGAAATCCACAAAGAATCAATAAAAAGGGTTTTAAAAATTAACTCTTCTAGCAGGTGCTTTTAATCATGGCATTTTAATAACGGGAAAGTGAGTAACACAGGGTACAGGAACACCATAAATTTTTGGCCCTCCTATCTAAATGGAAAGCATTTTCTACATGGTCAAATATTTTCTAATTGACAAGATATATACCGAAAGAAGGAGAAGATGGTGAGCAATTCTCTGTCTCTTTCAAGCAAATCCAGAACTCTTTGGAAGGGAGCCTGTATGATTGAGAACCAGTGAAATTACTACTGATAGATGCAGTTGACCATGAAGACATATGGATTATGAATGTCCAAATTCAACCAACTGAAGGCGAAGGCGTAAGTCACAAAGAAATCCCACACCAGTTTGGAATTATGATTAATAGAACGGTTATTTATTTAAAGGGGAAAAAACTTACAGATCACCGTCACAGACAACAGCCCTCTGTGCAATCAGGAAGGGAGTCTAGTCTCCGGAAGCAGAGCAGGAAGTAAGAGAGAGCGAGGAGGGAAGTGGCCGCTTTTTTAAAGGGAGAGAGACCACGCCCCAATGGGCTGGTATCTGAGCGGCTATTGGCTGGAGGAGCGGAAGGACCCCACCCCCCCGCAACACCAACTGAAGATTCAAAATATTTGCTGAGGAAACTGTTTCTATATGGAACATGGATGGACTCATTAACTCCTAAACACTACAGCATAATGCAGTACAGGTGAGGAAAACAGGCCAGTGGCGATTTAAAGTGATGGGAGCCTATGCAAAGATAGTGCGCAAATGCTAAGCCATTTTCATAGAAGGGAGGTGAACATCGACAAATTATTTTCTTTGGGTTCTGAAATCAGTTTCCCAAAGTATCACAGCACCATGGTTCTTCTTAGCCTTTCCCAAAGGAATATTATTCTTCAAACATATCTAGGCTCTGTGATAAGAGAGATGGTTGGAAACTGGGCTGTACTGATACTACTACAGACATATTAGAATATGCCTGCAACCAATCTATTAGAAAGGACTTTCCATGAAAAAGCATCCATTGTGCTGACCCTCAGCGTGAAAGGTATGGTAACTCCTCTGCCTTTCATTGGCTCAGTAAATATAGGTCTTGTATCAGGAGGCGAGGATGGAAATGGTCTTTGAATTTAGCTCCTTTGGGCCCTTTCCTGGTGTTTTAATTCTGATCTCTGCTAATCTGAACATCTTGATATAGAGGAGAAGAATGTTTTAATCAACCAATGAATTCCATCAAAACAGAGGCTGAAACTTCTTAAAACAGTGATTTTCCACCTGCCCTAATGCTGTGACTCTGTTATAGTTCTTCATGTTGTGGTGACCTGTAGTCAGAGATTGCTTGTTCATTCCTGGATGCCCATACCCAAAATAATCACAACAGAAACTGCATCAATCAAAACACTGCTTGGCCAATCATTTAAGTGCATTGCTAGCTCTTATATCCCAAATCAACCCTCTTCCATAATGTTATATTTTACCATGAGGATTGTGGTTTACTGGTAAAGTTCCTGGGCCTCCTTTGGTCTCTACACGGCTTCTCTCTGACTCCGCCTGCTCTCTCCTCCTCTATCTGCTTGGAATTCCTGCCTTTCTGTATTTTGTGCTGCAATAGGCCAAAAGCAGCTTCTTTATTAACCAATGGATGGTATTCACAGCATTCAGAGGGGAATCGCCCATCAGTGAACCCCCAACAATAATATTATTTCATTGCTACTTCATAACTATAATTTTGTTTGAATTGTAATATAAATATTTCTGAAGACTGAGGTTTGCCAAAGATTCACAACCCATAGCTTGAGAACTACTGGCTTAAAAACCTATGATTCTAGGGATTGGTGTTGTACCAAAACAAAAGTCTACAATATCCCCTGTAATTACTAGTTCTGGGAATCAAAGAGGAACTACTTCATATCTAAGAGGGTCTATAACATTCCCTAACACCACACTACAAAGGACATTAAAAAAAAAGTATAGTACTTTGAACACAAGTACCAAGACAATCAAACCCTTCAGAAGAAAGTTTTGTTTACCCACCACAAAAAGATCCCAACAAAACCAATTGAAATGCTACTGAGAACAATGGAAAGATGGGTCAAGATGAAAAAAGGTCATTAATAAAGCCAAGGCCTACAGTGGTGTATCAAGGGAAACCATGCCTACCACATATTGTATTGCTGAGCTTGCCCTTATCCATGTCTCTATTCCTCATTTCTCTATCTTTTATAAAATCATATTGGTAGCATTTGCCTTCTTCTTTCATCTTTAGTCACATAACAACAAGCCGAGTTCCTCAGGAAATTATTACACAGTCAATGACATTGCTCCACTTCCTCCGTGTATCACTTTATGCATCCCTAACTCCCCCCTCTGTGCTCCCTTTGTATTTTCTTTCATTTGTATCCTGCCATCTCTTCACTCCCTAATAAAGAAAATCAATACTAAGATCTGAGTATCGGTACCCTTATCAGCATGGGGTAGTAATATTACCAGCTGAGGATCTTAGGAAGTAACTAAGTCTTGAAAATTGCATCCACATATGGGACCAGTGTCCTCATAAAAAGGCTTAAGGCGATTGCTTTTCCTCTCCTACTAGATAAGAACACAGATAAGGTGTCATTTTGGAAACAGGTCTTCACTAGATAGACATCAAATCTGCCATTACTTTAAGCTTGGGCTTCTCAGCCTTTAAAACTGAGAGGAGTGGAAAGTCAATTATTTATATATTTTTCTAGAATAAGGATCTGTCATATTAACTTAAGCAAACTTAAGGCAGCTTTTACTAACAATAATTCCTCTACTGCCAATCTTAAATCAATGTTCTATCACATGAGCTCCCTCTAAAACCTAGACAGGCCATCCTGCTGAAATGGTTCCCATTAGCAAGTACAGTATCCTTGTTCTTATATCTGTTCTTTATTGCTCTTTAGTCATACTTAGTATCACTGGTTATTCCTCCCCCCATTAGACCTCTGAACTGCAAAGATTTCTGGGACTAGCTGGTTCTTAGTTCTGTTTATAATTTTTTCTTTTAAGCATATTTTTGTTGGATATTTGTGGTGGTTTGAATGAAAATAGCTCCCATAGGCTCCCATATTTTAATGTCTAACCCCTAGTTGGTATACTGTTTAGGAAAGTATTAGGAGATATGGCCTTGTTGAAGGGGATAAGTAACTGGAGATGGTCTTTGAGACTCAAAGAGCCCACACCAGATCCAATATCTCTCTGAGCCTGCTATCTGCGGATCAGAATATAAAAGCTCTCAGCTACTTTCCCAGCACCATGTTAGCCTGCTGCCCTTGTCCAAAAATTATGCTGGAAGTTAAATGGAAGAGTTTAGGATTAATGGCTTTGGCAAGGGAGATTTCATGACAGCCTAGTACTGATGCTGTCCTTAGTGATTGCTCTTATGTGGATCTATATGAAAAAAAGCAAATGGAAAGAACAGAAATAGAAAATGTACAGTTTGGGGGAGAAAAGAGCACCAGGAAATGTAATGTCGGAGCCAAGTCCTGCGCTCAAGTTGATCAAATTTAAAGAAAGGCTTGATGCTAAATAAAATAAAAGAGGTGATACCGCCCAACTAATCTTGAAACCCATGAAAGGAATAAGCTTGAAGCATTTCCTCAGCCTAGACCATCATCAAGTCAAACTTTATGCAAATATATTTCAAGGAGGGAGCCAGATTCCAATCTTAGCCAGCTGAAAAACTTGGCAGCTTTGGCAAAGTTCTGGCTTTAAAGGAAAGGAATTATGAAATCTTCCTCAGAGGTTGAAGAAAGCCACTGAGACCAGGCATGTAATAGATGAGTCTCAGCATGGAGGCCCAAAGATTTTATTGCTTCAAACTGTGAAGATGAAGCCTGGATTTGGAGACCACCCCAAAGAGTGAAAATGCCAGAGCCAAGGTGTGGGGCTAGCCTAAGACAGAGAAGTGTGTTGCAGTCACAAAAACTGGAAGGGAAGAGCCACTATATAATACAGAATACAGAATTCGGCATTTGCTCTGCTGGATTTCAGTCTTTCTATGGTCCAGTATTTCTTCACTATGTTCCCTTTCCTCCCTTTTGGAATGACAATGTTATTATGTACCACTGTATGTTGGGAGTATGTAATTTGCTTTTTGCTTTTGCTTTTTTACATGGGTTACAGTTAGGAGATTTCCTTGAGTCTCAGAAGAGACATGGACTTTAAACTTTGAAGCACTCTTGAAAATATGAAAGACTATGGGGACTTTTGAAGTTGGAGACTGAATGTATTTCGTATTATAATATGACTATAGCCTTTGGAGGCCACAAAGTGGAATGTTGTAGTTTAAATGAGAATGGCCCCCATAGGCTCACATATCTGAATGTCTAGTCCCTAATTGATGGACTCATTAGGAAAGGGTTAGAAGATTTGGCCTTGTTGGAGTATGTGTATCACTGGGAGTGGGCTGTGAGGTTTCAAAAAGTTCACACTTGTCTAAGTCAGTCTCTCTCTCTCTCTCTCTCTCTCTCTCTCTCTCTCTCTCTCTCTCTCTCTCCCTCTGTCTCTCCCATTGCTGCCTATGGATCTAGATGTAAAAGTTCTCAGCTATGTCTTCAACACCATGTTGGCCTGCTCCTCACCAAATATATTCATGGACTAAACCTCTGAAACTGCAAGCAAGCCCCAAATTAAATGCTTTCTTTTTTAATAATTGTCTTGGTCATTGTGTCTCTTCACAACAACAAAACAATAAGACAAGCATATCATATATATGTGTGTGTGTGTGTGTGTGTGTGTATCCTATATTATTGGAAGTAAGTGGAAGCTTTCTTAAAGAAACCATGTGTATGCTAATATCTCATGAGGGAGCAAGAATTAGAACAGAAAGAAGGGAAAGGAGAGAACATTTTTGATGGAAAGAATACATTTTTTCTTATTTTTTTATTGAAAAAAAAATTTTTCCGCCTCCTCCCCACCTCCCATTTCCCTCCCCATCTTCCCGCCCCTCTCCCCCTCCCCCCCACTCCTCTTCTCCTCCCTCTCCAGTCCCAGGAGCAGTCAGGATTCCCTGCCCTGTGGAAAGTCCAAGGTCCTCCCCCCTCCACCCAGATCTAGGAAGGTGAACATCCAAACTGTCTAGGCTCCCACAAAGCCAGAACCTGAAGTAGGATCAACACCCCGTGCCATTGTCCTTGGCCTCTTGTCAGCTCTCATTGTCTGCCATGTTCAGAGAGTCCGGTTTTATCCCATGCTTTTTCAGTCACAGTCCAGCTGGCCTTGGTGAGCTCCCAATAGATCGGTCCGACTGTCTCAGTGGGTGGGTGCACCCCTCGTGGTCCTGACTTCGTTGTAAATGTTCTCCCTCCTTCTGCTCCTCATTAGGACCTTGGGAGCTCAGTCCGGTGCTCCAGTGTGGGTCTCTGTCTCTATCTCCATCCATCGCTAGATGAAGGTTCTCACTCAGGATAGTATTTTCTATTTCCATCCATTTGCATGCAAAATTCGAGAAGTCATTGTTTTGTACTGCAGAGTAGTACTCTAATGTGTATATATTCCACACTTTCTTCATCCATTCTTCCATTGAAGGACACCTAGGATGCTTCCAGGTTCTGGCTATTACAAATAATGCTGCTATGAACATAGTTGAACAAATGCTTTTGTCATATGATAAGGAATCTCTTGGGTATATTCCCAGGAGTGGTATTGCTGGGTCCAGGGATAGGTTGATCCCAATTTTTCTGAGAAACCGCCAGACTGATTTCCAAAGTGGTTGCACAAGTTTGCAGTCCCACCAGCAATGGATGAGGGTACCCCTTTCTCCACAACCTCTCCAGCAAAGGCTATCTTTGGTGTTTTTGATTTTAGCCATTCTGACAGGTGTAAGATGATATCTCAAAGTTGTTTTGATTTGCATTTCTCTGATCGCTAAGGAGGTTGAGCATGACCTTAAGTATCTTTTGGCCATTTGAACTTCTGTTGAGAATTCTCTGTTCAGTTCAGTGCCCCATTTTTTAATTGGGTTAATTATCATTTTAACGTCCTAAGTATAGCCACTCTCTTATTGTTATGTGATAAAATTTTTCCTGGGGAGATTAAACACACACATACACTAACTCCAGATAGGAAACTTATGATATACCAAAGTACAGAGAGCACTGAAGTCCAATATGGTGAACGAATGAAATTTATTGGGATTACTTTCAGGAATATGGGTGAGCAGTGACTTACAGGAGCAGAAATTATCCAAAGACAGAAGCTGTATCATCAAAGTCTACCACAGCATTGGTGACAAAAGCCTGGAGCACACCATGTAAACTGTAGGCAGCTCAACAGGCTGGAGATGAGCCTTTCCAGGTGGCCCACTCGTTCTTTGCTTCTCCCAGATTGCTCGGCTGTTCTCTTGGCTGCTCTCCCTTCTTTGCAGCTTGGCTTGTCTGAGAGTGACTCTCAACAGTCATTACTGTTTACTGTTAGGAGGCAGAAAGCTAGTGTCTCAACAGTCTTTACTGTTTACTGTTGGGAGGAAGATACCTAGTGAATCTGTTCAGTTTCATGGACTTCCTGAAGCTATTTTGAGTTGTTTACTTTCTATCAGAAGGAGCTGCAGGATGTGACGTTTCCATTTCAGAGGAAACTGCTACACAACACTTTCACTCAGATCCCAGTGGCAATGCTCTTCCCTTAGTGTCTGCTACACATCCCCACACTAATTCCCTTTTCAGAATTGGCTGGTGATTCTTGAAGGATGCAAGAATTCTGCCAGGACTCTTTGGAGTTCGAATGTCCCCAAAAGATCAGATTATCAAAGGTATGGTCATCTGGACTATGGTGATATAGAGAAATTTTGGCAAGATAGTTAAGAGCTCTGGTTCAAGATCCCCAGTACTTTAGTTTCCAAACATAGAGAAATCAAGTTGAAACTAGCCTGCAAACTTCCTCTTTGCTAGCTAGCTTTAATAGTACCAGAAGATGCTATGTAGACTACTTGTGGGGAAAAGGCATCAATGGGCTGACCTAGAAGTGGACCCTGCTTACCACAACCAACCTTCCAGGCACATGTACTTAGTGGTGCAACAGTAGCATTATTATTAGGGGGTAACAAGCCATTTTCATTTTTCATTTTCATTCTTCAAAAAATTTTCATTTGAGGAATGCTTCACAGGAAGGCATTCATGCCTAGAACTAAAAGCCATGTCCTAAGGCCACATCTGGATAAGTCTTGGACCCGAAGAAGAATTTACTATTACTGTTGCACTAAATAGAAACGCCTTTGAGCATCTCTACTTATTCCATAGATTAGCCCTGCTCTCAACCTTAGTTAGGGAAGCTTCTTTTTGAAGTGGTTGGTGGTCAGTACAAAGACTCAGAAAGGGTCACAGTGTTGAGCATAAGTGACTGTTGAATGCTCAGCCCTACATGAACCATCTGTTTCAACTCACTGACCCTCAACAAGGCTCAAGAGCACTTCAGAAGGGGTACAAAAAAATATGTAAGAGCCAGAGAATGGGGAGCAGTGTTATGGAATTCTGTCCTATGGATATGACGTGACTATTGCATCCAGGAAGTCACAGAAGCTCGCCTTAACCTGCACAGGATCAAGCCAGTCAGCATTCTTATATGGGTGGGGAAAGAACTCGTGAAGCTCCACTCCTCACTATGGAGCAACTGGAAAGTGATTGCTGTCGGAAGAGGGAGACTCGTTTGTTCTTCAGGAGTGGGACTGCTAGTGAGTTACCCATGCTCCAGTAGATGGCATCATGCCCATGTGCATGCACTCAACACTAAATGCACTGACTCCAAAGAGGACACGAAGGTGTTGAAGGGAAGTTGTGGATGGATTTGAAAGGGGTATATTGTATTATGCATGAGTGTATGGAATTGTCAGTTAACAAATGGAAATATTGTCTAAAAAGAAATGAGGTCTTGGGATAGGAATTTAGGTAGATAGATACATGCCCTTGAGAGAGATTAATGGAGGAATTAGGATCCTGTCCTTTCTTCTCTCTTTGTTTGTACCTGCTATGAGATGAGCAAATCCCTTCACTACTTATTCATGTCACAATGTCTTAGCACACCACTGTCTCAGAAGCAATGAGCAATTCAGAACTATGCTGATATCTCAAAAAAAACAAGGTTTGGATTATCTTGAGGTTTTAGATACAGTAATAGAAATTTGACCAAGTCCTGATCAAAATGCAGAACATAGTTCAAGCCTTCAGTGACTTTCTATGCCAAGGGCATGCCAATTGTAGCTCACCCTCAGTTGCCTTGATTTATAGTCTCCTTTTGAATTTATTTTTATTAAGGTAGGTGTGTGTGTGTGTGTGCGTGCGTGCGTGCGTGTACACGCAGGCATGTTTCTTTCTCTCTCCCTCCCTCCACTCTCTCTGTGTATGGGTGCTGGTGAACATGAAAGTGAGTGTACACAGAGACCAGAAGCATTGAGTTCCCCTGGATCTAGATTTGCAGGTGGTTGTGAGCAACCAAATGTAAGCTCTTGCTTTTAACCACTGAGCTATCTCTCCATCCCTTACTCATGTTCTCTTCTCCACTAAGTCTACCACTATAGAAAATTGAAAGATCAATGAATTCCCTGTTAGACAAAGCATTCTTTACTACAGTCTTCTCTGATTTTTTTTTCCTAACTAAACATTCTTTCCACTTCCTATGGAATCATATTTTATTCTCTGACTTTTGTTATAAAAACAAAATGCAGGGATCAGAAGAGATAGCTCAGTGGTTAAGAGTGCTCTTGTGAAACACATGGGTTAAGTTTCCAGCACATACCCAGGACTCACAACCATCCAAACCTCCAGTTCCACCGAATCTGATGCTCTCATCTGACATCTACAGGCACCAGCAAACACATAGTCCACATATTTACATGTGGGCAAACATTTATGGAAACAAGATTGTAATAGATAAATATAAAGAAAACCTCAGTGCTCCCCTCCACAGCCTGATTTTATTCAGAGGTAAAAGAAACACTTGATTGAGCCCTGGATCAAATAGAGCCATGTTGTGTTTTTGAAAGGCTGTGCATCTGCTTGCAAAGGATAAAAGCCCTGACGAAGTGACCCAGATGTCCTGTATGAAGTGGGTACTGGTGGAGAAGATGAGATACGGTCAGATGAAGGGAAATCAAACAGATATTGACATGAGAACTCTGAGGGAAGAAATGGGGAGGTGTACCGAGGCTGCCATGACTTTACTTGACAAGCCACTGTCCACTTGAGGAAAGCATAGCTCAGACATGAACTGGCTAAGTGGGAAATGCTTATAGGGAAAAGGAAATATCTTTCCTCACAATTTTTATAAAAGATGTATTTTGTTATATATTTTGCCAGTGTTGATTTATGTGAACCACATACATACAATTTCCCATGGAGGACGGAGAGCCCAGAATCCTCTTGAACTGGAGTGACACGTGGTTATAGGTCACTTGATACGAGTCCAGCAAACAGTCTTAAACTGCAAGCCATTTTTCTACCATGTATCTTTTCTTATTAAATGTATTTTATTGCTCCTTTCTGCCCCCTTTCCTCTTTGGGCACATACAACCATCCAGCTCAGTCTGTCTGGCGCTGGGGGCAAATCCTCAGGGCAAATAGGCAGGCGAGACTTCCTTTGTTTCACTGGCCTGCCTGCACCAAGCAAGGTAGGCGCTTTGTTTACGAACTACCCAACCTGCACGGAGATCTGATCTCGGCACCAGGAGAGACAGCAGCGGGGTGAGTTTGTGACAGGCGGCAGAAGCAGCCCTGGACAGGGAACTCTAAGTTCCTCATCCCCCACCCTATACTCCCTGGGCTCCCTGCAGGGGCTCTACACCCCGCATACTGCCTCTCTCTTCTTGTCCCACCCAGCTTACATCCAGAACCCTTCTTCCTTCTGCCCCCTTTCCTCTTTGGGCACATAACACCATCCAGCTCAGTCTGTCTGGCACTGGGGGCAAATCCTCAGGGCAAGTAGGCAGACGAGACTTCCTTTGTTTCACTGGCCTGCCTGCAACAAGCAAGGTAGGGGCTTTGTTTACGAACTACCCAACCTGCAGGGAGATTTGATCTTGGCACCAGGAGAGCCATCAGTGGGAGAGCTAATCTGGGTACCAGGATTGCCGTCTTTGGGCACGGAGATCTGATATTGGTACCAGGAGAGACATCAATGGAGCACCAGGAGAGCTATCACTGCAGAGTGCCATCACTGGGAAGGTACATCAGTAGGCAAGGAGACCTTATCCGGTAAAAGAAGATCCATAGGGGAGCATTCGGAGAAAGAGATGGGCAGGCGCCAATGCAAGAATTCACCCAACAATCTGAAAAACTATATGAAACCACCAGAACCCAGCGACCTCACAACAGGAGGACATGAACACCTTAATCATGAAGAAGTAGATAAAATTGACTTTATGAAAGTGATTGACGCCCTTAAACAGCATGTAAAAAAATGCCCTTATAGAAATGGATGAGAAGTATAACAGAAAGTTTGAAGAATTGAGTAAATCAGTGAATGATACCCTAGGAAACCAAGGAAAAACAATCAAACAGATAATGGAAACAGTTCAAGACTTAAAAACTGAAATGGAGGCAAGGAAGAAAACACAAGCAGAAGGCCAGCTGGACAGGGAAAATCTAGGTAAACGAATAGAGACTACAGAAGCAAGCATAACCAACAGAATACAAGAGATAGAAGAAAGAATCTCAGATTCTGAAGATACCATAGAGAAAATAAACACGCTGATCAAAGAAAACAGCAAGGCCAACAAATTCTCATCACAAAACATTCAGGAAATATGGGACACAATAAAAAGACCAAACCTAAGAATAATAGGAATAGAAGAAGGAGAAGAAGCGCAGATCAACGGTCCAGAAAATATATTTAATAAAATTATAGAAGAAAACTTTCCCAACCTAAAGAAAGATAAACCTATGAAGGTTCAAGAAGCATACAGAACACCGAATAGGCTGGATCAAAAAAAACATCCTCTCGCCATATAATAATCAAAACACAAAGCATACAGAATAAAGAAAGAATACTAAGAGCAGTAAAGGAAAAAGGCCAAGTTACTTATAAAGGTAAACCTATCAGACTTACACCTGACTTCTCTATGGAAACCATGAAAGCCAGAAGGTCCTAGATAGATGTACTGCAGAAACTACGAGACCATGGATGCAAGCCCAGACTACTATACCCAGCCAAGCTTTCGTTCACTATAAATGGAGAAAACAAAATTTTCCAGGATAAAAACAAATTTAAACAATACGTAGCCACAAATCCAGCCTTACAAAAAGTAATAGAAGGAAAATCACTAATCAAGGAGTCCAACAATGACCACAATAACTCAGACATCTAGAGACCCTTTACCAGCACAACTCAAAGAAGGGAAACACACAAAATCTACTACTAAAAAAGTGACCGGAGTTAACAACCACTGGTCATTAATATCACTTAATGTCAATGGACTCAACTCACCTATAAAAAGGCACAGACTAAGAGATTGGATACGAAAACAGGATCCAACATTCTGCTGTTTACAAGAAACACACCTCAACCACAAAGACAGGCACCTACTCAGAGTAAAGGGTTGGGATAAGGCTTATCAAGTAAATGGACCTAAGAAATGAGCAGGTGTGGCCATACTAATTTCTAACAAAGTTGACTTCAAACTTAAATCAATCAGAAGAGATGGAGAGGGACATTTTCTACTCATAACAGGAACAATTCATCAGGATGAAGTCTCAATCCTGAATATCTATGCCCCTAATATAAAAGCACCCACGTACGTAAAAGAAACATTGTTAAAACTCAAGGCAGCCATCAAACCGCACACATTAATAGTAGGAGACTTTAATACTCCTCTCTCACCAATGGACAGGTCATGCTCAACCTCCTTAGCGATCAGAGAAATGCAAATCAAAACAACTTTGAGATATCATCTTACACCTGTCAGAATGTCTAAAATCAAAAACACCAAGGATAGCCTTTGCTGGAGAGGTTGTGGAGAAAGGGGTACACTCGTCCATTGCTGGTGGGACTTCAAACTTGTGCAACCACTTTGGAAATCAGTGTGACGGTTTCTCAGAAAAATTGGGATCAACCTACCCCTGGACCCAGCAATACCACTCTTGGGAATATACCCAAGAGATGCCCTATCATATGACAAAAGCATTTGTCCAACTATGTTCATAGCAGCATTATTTGTAATAGCCAGAACCTGGAAGCAACCTAGATGCCCTTCAATGGAAGAATGGATGAAGAAAGTGTGGAATATATACACATTAGAGTACTACTCTGCGGTAAAAAACAATGACTTCTCGAACTTTGCATGCAAATGGATGGAAATAGAAAATACGATCCTGAGTGAGGTAACCCAGACCCAAAAAGAAGATCATGGGATGTACTCACTCATAATTGGTTTCTAGCCATGGATAGGGGCCACTGAGTCTATAATTTGTGATCCTAAAGAAGCTAAACAAGAGGGTAAACCCAAGGAAAAACATATAGATATCCTCCCAGCTATGGGAAATAGACAAGATTGATGGGCAAAAAATTGGAATCTTGGGGGTGGGGTGGGATGGGGATGAGGGGTGATGGGGAGAGAAAAGTGTGAAGGAGAGGATGAGGGGAACTGGGGGAATCGGGGTGATTGGGGATAAAGGAAGGTTGGATAGGGGAGCAGGGAAACTCATACCTTAGTTAAGGGAGCTACCTAAGGTTTGGCAAGAGACTTGAACTTGGAATGGCTACCAGATGCCCAGGGCAATGTCCCCAGTTAGTTCATTGGGGCACCTGAGGATAGGGAACCTGAAATGAACCTATCCTATAATCATACTGATGAATATCTTGCATATCGCCATAGAACCTTCATCTAGCGATGGATGGAGATAGAGACAGAGACCCACACTGGAGCACCGGACTGAGCTCCCAAGGTTATAATGAGGAGCAGAAGGAGAGAGAACATGAACAAGGAAGTCAGGACCATGAGGGGTGCACCCAACCACTGAGACAGTGGGGCCGATCTATTGGGAGCTCACCAAGGCCAGCTGGACTGCTACTGAAAAAATATGGGATAAAACCGGACTCTCTGAATGTGGCGGACAATGAGAGCTGACGAGAGGCCAAGGAGAATGGCACGGGAACTTTCATCTGGTGATGGATCCAGAGTGAGACAGAGACCCAATTTGGAGCAACGGTCTGAGCTCCTAAGGTCCAAATGAGGAGCAGAAGGAGGGAGAACATGAGCAAGGAAATCAGGACCACGAGGCGTGCACCCACCCACTGTGACAGTGGAACTGATCTATTGGGAGCTCTCCAAGGCCAGCTGGACTGGGACTGAATAAGCATGGGTTGAAACTGGACTCGCTGAACATGGTGGACAATGAAGGCTGATGAGAAGCCAAGGACAATGGCACTAGGTTTCGATCCTAATACATGAACTGGCTTTGTGGGAGCTTAGCCTGTTTGGATGCTCACCTTCCTGGACCTAGATAGAAGTGGGAGGACCTTGGTCTTCCTGTAGGACAGGGAATTTGGACTGCTCTTCAGTATCGAGAGGGAGGGGGAATGGACTGGGGGGAGGAGAAGAGGAGTGGGGATAGGGGGAGGGGAGTGGGGGGAGGGGCAATATGTGGGAGGAGGGGGAGGGAAATGGGAAACGGGGAGCAGTTGGAAATTTTAATTAAAAAAGAATAAAAAAGAGACAAAAAATGTATTTTATTATTTAACACATGTGTGCACACACATGTTCATGCACGTGTGTGTGCACTTGTGTAAATTTATGTTTACAATGTGGATGTAGGTACCCGAAGAGGCAAAAAAAAAAAAAAACCCTCATCAGATCCCCTGGAGTTGGAGGTAGAAGTGACTATGAGTCACCTAGTATGGGTGCTGGGAACTGAATTCAGGTTCTCTGCAAAAATAATACAGGCTTGTAATTGCTGAGCCATCTATCTAGCTCCTCACTGCTCCATCTGAGACCTAAAATGTCTTCCAAAGACAAATGAGTTTACGTCTTAGTCTTTACCTGAAGAAAGCCCTTTCTTCCCCCTTCTACTGGGGCTCTTGAAAGCTTCCTGACTATGGTCTTCAGGACTCACACTGGCAGTCCCTGGGTTCTCATGCCGTAGACTTTGGACAGGTTATACTATGAGATCTCCCAGTTCTGAGGCCATCTGTCTTGAACTAGGACACATTGTCAGGATCCCAAATCCTCTACCTATAGATAGCCTATTGCAGGACTTCCCCTTCACTAAGATAACACACACAATACCCTTAATAAATGCCAAATATACACAGATGTATCTATCCTATTGATTCTGTTTCTTGAAAACCCTCTCACAGGCATGAAACAATCTACAGAATGTGGAGTAGGTGTTGGAAGGGGGTCTTCCTGAGGGTGGGCCTCGGCCCACTAACCACTATTAAGAGGCAGAGTGAGGCATTGGTCTCTATGATTTGCAAGCATTTTACTTTAAAGAAGCGAAAAGGAAAAAAATGCCTTAGGACCAAAATATAGGATTCTGTGGAAATGAATATAAACTTTGTGTGGGTACATTTCAAATGGGTGCCAGTAGAGAAAGCAGAAAGCAAAAAAATAAGAACAGCATGTATTTGACATAGCAAAGGACAATTTAATCCTTTTTAATAACCCCCATCTATTCTGCATTCTTTTGGAAGAACGCAATAGGAGAAAAAGACAAGCCCTTATTACATTATGGCTATGACTAGCACGATTCAAAGTGATCAGGGCAGAATGGTTGCCAGGCATTACAAACATTTAAAACTATGCATTTGTGCCAAGTAAGAGAGGCTCATTCTATTCTTTCCCAGCCTCGTAAGAAAATAGGCACTTGCTTAAAGGGGTCATTCAGCTGCCAAGGAAATAATAACCTCAGGTTTCCTGAATAAATAATGCTTTAGTCTCTGTTCCAATCCTCAATATCAAGATCAGCAATGTGCGCCCTGTGTCTACAGAAGAACTTGCAGTGCTTGCATACAAGGTCTAATTTACCGCTGTAATAAAACAGGAGTAGGCGCTTCAAGGCTGCTTTGCAGGTGGTAAAGACAGGAGGCAGAAGGGTGTCAGTGTTGCTCAAGGTCACCCAGACCCTCCCACTCTTAGGCCTAAATGCCTGCTCTAGCAGGAATCCAAACAATAAAATAAAATGGCTCTTTAGTCTGGAACCAATCATTTGCCGGTCCTCCACAACATATATTTCTGTTCTCTAGAGTAATTATTTGTATTTATAAGGTAATTTTATTTTCTTATCAATCACGGTTCTCACACACATTTAAGGATTTCCTTGAAATGATATTCCACTGCCATAGAGGGGAAAAAATTGATCATGATATGTTTGAAAGAATTAAGTGCCCAATTTAAAAAGCAATTATTCTCATTGACATCTTATTTGGCAGGAAGCTGGGAGACAGGGCTCTGGGCTGCAGGAACAGAGTCGTAGAAAAGATAGACAGGGGAAGAGCTTCAAGCCAGGAGTCAGCTGGTGTATGCTCAGGTAGGTCCTACCTGGTCTGGAGAGTCCTGGATCTATGCAAGCTCCTATCTGAGTCACAAACTCTTTACGGTGCAAGTACCTGGGCCTTCAGATCAGGGTGGTCGGTTCTGCTGAATTTTCAAGATAAACAAGAAATTAAACTGTCTACAGGGAGTCTCCAAATGTTTTTAGGGCTAATATCAATTTTTAATTCATTTTCAGGTCATCCTTGGGCCAAACCAAACTCAAATCCAGGTCAAATCTTACAGGTCCCCAGTATGCAACCTTTGTGTAAGATCAAGTTCCATCCCAAGCTCCCTGATTACCACCATGATTGGTGCTTTTGTTTCCAGGCCGGGAAAGCAACCAATTGGTTTCTCCCTATGGAATATCTACAGTGATAATGACCCTTGAAGAGTAACAGACTTGGAGAGTCCGTGATGGAGCTCCACAGGGTAGGTGACTGCTTCGCATACTGTGGCCTTAGTTCCTTCATGCACTGGTCCTAACCCAGTACCACTTCCTAACACAGGGCACCAATGAAGCACTCCACGGAGGCCCTGCCATTGCCATCAGTGTGCTTTCCATTCCTGTGGTATTAGGTTGACCTCGTTCAGCACAGTACACCCAGACTGCCATTCAGCAGGTTACAGCAGACTTCAGATGAAGTTGTCTTACGCTCTGAACCTCAGAGATGATAAGGCACACAAACGAGAAACAGAAATGTCTAGAGCCAGCATTTAGAATTGCCGTAACCCAGCCTAAGGGAATGTTCTGCTCATGGTGCCAAGCAAGTGACAGGGCCATAAGTGCATTCCTTTAATTCAGACTTACGTGAACCAACCTCTTACCTTGGACTTGACCAGTCACCCGGTGACTCCACCCACAGCCACTGCTGTCCTCTTCACTAGTGGCCCAATCTCACAGTCCCACACTCTGTCTTCGACCTCTTAATCCTCTCTTGAACCTATCTTTCCTCCAAGTGAAATATGCTGGGAAACAGAATATGAACATGAGAAGACAAACCTTGTGGAAAAAAGAGAATATTTCATTTATTTTTACCTTTAAGAGGGGAGAAAATTCCTTTCTGTTATATATACAAATGAGAGAGACTGAGTCAGTAAAAGGCTATTAGAGAAGGTGTTTTCTCCTTAGCCTAGGCTAGCCTTGAACTCTCTATGTTGCTGAGGACTACCTAGAATTTCTGATTGCCCTGACTTTACCACACAAGTGTTATTCTTACAGGCATGGGCTATGACACCCAGTTTTGTTTATGACAATTCTACAGACATCAGCTTGCTGTCTTACCATTTAATCCGACTCTGGCAGAGTTGGAACCTGGGCACCAACCCTACAGTGGAAGGCGGGACTTGCCAGACTGCCCCCAATTCAGGTGCCCACCCCGAGCTGGACTTTCCGTTCGACTTCACTGACTTCCTCCCCCTACTTGCCCAGTTTGTTTTCTTCTACAGCACAGGCTCACCTGCCTAGGGGTGGCACCGTTCACAATGGGCTGGGTCCATCTGCATCAACTAGCAATTAAGAAAGCGCCTCACAGACATGGCCACAGGCCAATCTGACTGAAGCAATTTTTCAGTGGAGGTTCCCTCTTCCCAGGTGACTGCAGGCGCGTGCCAGCTCGACAGCTGAAGCCGATTATGACACTCACTATGGGCTGGTTTATGATAGAAGGCACAGCTCCAGGGCAAACAAACGGAGGAGATTATCGGAGCAGGGTGGGGGAGGGAGCTTTTCAGGTGCGCGTTTCCAGTGCACCGCCGCTCAGATTCAGCCTCCGTGGTGGTTTCTGCTGTGCTACGGAAGTGTCCCTCAAAGGCCATGTGTTGAAACTCGATCACTAACTGCTGGCACCATCGGGAGGTGCTGGAACCTAGAACCAAGTGAGGCCTAGTAGAGGAAGTGTGACCTAGGCCAGTCTCTCTTTTTCTCTCTTTGCTTCTTGGCTTTTGAGAGGCCAGCAGCTTTGTTCCACAGTGTGCCCCACGCCACGATATGCAACAGGACCAGAAGCCGTGAACCCGGCTAAGATCGAAACTTCCTGCATCCGTATCCCAAAGTAAAGTCTTTCTCTTTGTCACTTACCTCAGGCACTCATTCGTGTGTGGAAAACTAAGACCAATTACACATGATATAGCAACCAGCTCCTAGGCCCCAAGATTTTCCCACTTGCCTCAACCAGGTAGAATCAAAAGGGGCTTATTACAAATAACCAAAGGTGTCCCTCTCAACTCTGCCTACACAGAAAATCACAGGGGTCTTCAAAGCTATATGCCGGTAACCAGGGGCAGCACTGAAGAGATATTTTATTGGCTGTCACAGTTCTAACTGTTTTCTTGTCGCCTTTAGCGGGAGACCCAGCATTTTCATTCTGCAGTGAACTTCACAAATTTGAAATCATGCGTTAACTACAGAAATTGCCTTGTGGCTTGGATGGACCAAAGGAAAGGCTCCCACCTTCTTAAACACAAACCAGAACCCTTAGACTGTACCATGAGTTATGCCGTTCTCACTCAGTAGGTAAGCTTGCAGCAAAGCCATTGGAAACCCAGGGCCTTGTATGATGCTCTAACCTACGAGCTCCCAGGGCGGTACGCCTCTTCTTCTCCCACTTGTGATCTCTCTCTGCCCTGACCAGAATCTCACAAGTAGAATGCGGGGTAGAGGAAGGCAGAGATTTGTGGCAGACATAGAGAAAGGCTGTGCGCAGTGAGACACTCGGCCCTTCGGGATCCAGGTCCCTCACATTGACTACTGCCCAAAGACGGTCATGGCAAATGTCTACTCTGTATGACACCATCAGCCTGCCAAAAACACATTTATACGGGTGTGATGTGTGTTTTAAGGACTTACTTTGCTTTCCTTGAATTACCACACTCTTTGTGTGGCAAAGCACCTGGTTTATTTTGATTGTTTTATGGTCTGTTGCTACACTCTGCGGCTGAGTTACAGGAGTAAGCAGCATCCCTAGGCTACTGCCTAGGTAACATCTACCCAGCTTATTGTCTTTGTTTTCACCAACTACAGTAAAAACATGCTTTAGAAAAAAAATCCCAATTCAACTTTTGCCCCCTCCTCAGTCCCTCAAATACTTTTGTCACTGCAAATAAAGCCTTGGCAATAAACAATTTCCCTGCAGCACCCAAACTATGTCCAGGCTGATCCACCAAAGAGCCTCAGGGACCATGGCTCCTACCTGAAGTGTGTTTGTACAATTTCCCACGTGTGTATACCTATTCATGCATTGTTCTAGAAACAAATGTTGCTTGAATACAAAAAAATTAAAAATAAAAAAAAATAAATTAAAAAAAAAAAAGGTGCCAGGTCCTAGCCAGTGCATTCTCCGTTCCTGAAACTGAGACAATTACAATCAATTCTGCCACAGGCTAGGGAGAGTCAGGGGCAAAAGGCTGTTACAACTTTCAATGCTCAATTGTCCTCATGAATGTTCAAGTCCTCAAAATGGTTAGGGAAGGACTCCCATCTGCTGCCGTGTGGTAGCGGGAAAGTTAGATGAGCTTTCTCAGCCTATTTCCCCATCACTAAAGTGAAGCTATTAACACGTCGCGGGGACTGCTGTGAGATGTAATGAGATGGCATCGTGTGTGAGTCACCCCATCCCCAGGTCAGAGCCACCGGGGCTTGGTACACGGTAAGTCGCTGGCCCTCCCAAGGGTGGTTCTTTACTGATTACCAATCCTCACCACCTATATTCTCCAGGCTGTTGGGCTTTGCAATTTCCAGCAGTTTTAGCAGCATGACCCTCCAGCCCAGAGATAAGATGCTGTGGAATTGCCTCTGCCACTCTGATCCGTGGTCCCAATTTGATATATTACTAACGCAGTCAGCCGCTTTGCCAATGCTAGCGATTCCATCCCACGCACACCTCCGTTATGTCGCACAGCTGTGAGTAAAGGTGCTGTCGTCTCTGGCCTGGCTGTGAGTCCGTAGTACAAAGCTGCAGAAGACACTGACGGGAGTTAGCTCTGCAGTTTGCCAGCCCCTTGCTGGTCCTTCTCCTGCCCTCCTACAGCCCCCACGAGACTGTTTTTGTCCTAGATGGCAGACCCTCAGCTCCTGAGCAAGCAGGTGCCTTTCTGTGGACTGTGCCTGGCTAAAGCTATTAAGGAAGGTACATTTCTGATCTTCCGTGTAGAGGTCTTGGGGAAGCCATGGGGAAATGGATTCTCACACGGACCAGTGCCTTGTTATTAGAGAACCTCACATTCCATCCCCTTTAAGTGGTGCTGTAGGACAATCCTTCAAAGCCTTCCCTCTGTGAGGCTCTGACTCTCAACTTGTAGGCTCCTAACGCTAACATCAACATTACATTATCTGAAAACTCAAAGTCCCAGGTTCTGCCCTGGCCTCCTAAGGAGTCTGTCTAGCTATTGTCTAGTTTTATTTGCTTTGTTTTATGACATGGCCTGAATATGTAGCCCAAGCTGGCTTTGAATTCCCATTCATCCTGCCTCAGCCTCCTCAGTGCCAAGGCTGTAAGGACATAGCACCACATTCCTCTACTGTGTAGTGGAGGTTTTCCAAATGTTCTGAGAACTAGCAAATCTCTACTCTAGTACTTAAGAAAATCAACATCTCTCTCTTTGAGAATCTGCAACTTCTCAAATCTACTTTCCTTTCCAGAGATGCAGAACATTCACTTGCCAAATGCCACCAAGAAAGAGCTGGGAACCTACTGAGATCCTTCCAGGAGGCAACTGGTGCCATTCTCTCTGTGACTCTGTGAAGGCAATGCTATGTTGACTCAGTTTACAGACAAAAACTAGACAATTAAAGAGTACTGTTCAGGTAAAACCAGCTTAACAAACAGTCAGCATCAGAGTGAGATCGGATGCGCATTGATTGGCATGCCTCGGAGCGTATGTGTATTTCCAGTGCTGCTGCAAAGCTGTTGTTGCAAGTGTGGTGTTTAGCAGGGTTGGATTATACCAGACATCCAACTCCCAATGTATCTACAAAACACATTAGCATCTCCTAGTCACTGAGGATTATCCTTAGCCATCACTGACCATTTCAGATTTCAGTCTTAACAAGTGTAGACCTGGCCTCCTCTTACCCCTTGCTCAGCCTGGTGCCCCTGTTTGCTTCACTTCTACACTGTCTCCTCACTTCTCTGTTGCCCTCATGCAACATGTACAAGCTGGTGCAGACTCTCAATAATAGCATGTTCATAGCCCCCTCTGTGTTTCCCTCTGTCCCTCTGCCTGTCTGTCTCTCTGTCCCCACTTCCTCCACCCTCAGTCATATTCTACTGCTCCAGAAGACAGAGGGTCTTAATAAGGACAGCTCATTTCTATTCTTCCAATCCCTTCTATAGACAGTGACTCTTTAGAGACTGCAGCCTCTCTAACTGGATGGGCACCCTCAGAACCCATCACATGGCACACATCATCCTCAGGAGCAGTGGCCCCCACACAAGCCTCATCTGGATGAAGTGTCGCTCCTTCTGGTGCTGCTGCATGGCATTGCTGGTCCTAAGTACCCAATTTATTCACTCACTTGTTCATGCACTGACGATTGGTTGCTTCCTGCCTTTCAAGGATACAACTGTACAACTCAGACTTCCCACATTCATGGCTTCGGTGTGTCTTGGGTTTTGACAGGACCTTGCTATGTAGCCCTGACTGATTTAGAACTTGTGATCTCCTGCCTCTACCTCCCTGGTGGTAGGATTACAAGCATGCATTAGCTGGAGTTAGCATTTTGAATAATTATATATAATGTTCAGTTCAGTTTTAACTGAGGGTTCCTATTCATACATAGTTATATATAGTCATCCCCGAGGATATATAGTCATTCTGAGGAATAACTATATATTGAGACACAGAGTCAAAAGAGTCACAGTATTATCTCATATTCTTAGTGTGGTCTACTGGTCCCTACTGTGTTACCCTTTGTATTTATTGCAGATTGTTTTATGATTAATGTCTCATGCAATGGGCTTATGAAACCCTTCTGAATTCCCTTAATGTGCAATCCTGATTTAACAAGTGTTCTGCCACTGTAATTGCATAATTATCACTTGAGACAGTTTGAGTCTTTTCAGCCCAAGTTCTCTATCTTTTGTTCTATTCTTATTCTAGCATCTCGGCTTTCTTTGGATGCCTGTCCTCTTTTCTACATCCATTCTGCCCGTCGCTTTGTTCTCGGCAGCACTTGACACAGTGTAGAGCAAAGAGCCTAATGTCTGACTGTTTCACCCCAGAACATCTGCCTCCGTGGAATAGCTGTCTGGTCCTGTTCAACTTCCATAACCTCCCTGAGCCTGGAGAAGGTCTGTGGGGATGTGCAACAT
This sequence comes from Chionomys nivalis, assembly GCF_950005125.1. Taxonomy (NCBI): domain Eukaryota; kingdom Metazoa; phylum Chordata; class Mammalia; order Rodentia; family Cricetidae; genus Chionomys; species Chionomys nivalis. The sequence continues at coordinate 29,614,805 of NC_080091.1, forward strand.
GGCAGCGCCTTCATAACTGGCCATAGGCTTCCTACAGATGGGTTTGAGTCCTGCTACAGCACACACCTGATTGACTGGGCGGGAAAATGCCGTCATTTGCCAGGGGCTGACTGCATTTCTTCACAGTGGCCCTCTGCATGGTGACTACCCAGCAGATAAACACGACGGTCTGCTTGCTTGCCAAGGCCATGAGCAAAGGGCACACACCCACTTCTGAGAAGCTGTACTTTGCTTGACCTAAGACCCAAATATGGGCATTTCTAAGCTATACTATGACTAAGTCAATAGCTCTATCTGTACCTCACCTCTCTTTTATGTTTGCATTTCTATTTATACACCTCACCTAGATGATAGGCATATAACATAGATGCATAAATAAAAAGTTAAATTCAGGAATTTGCCAGCACTGTTTGTAACAATTTCTCCAGGAAATAAGATACAAACAGATAAAAATGGGTGAAATTTTTAAGTCGGTAGTCCGTATCTGTAATCCCAACACTGCGTCCAGATGATCAAGAGCCCAAAGTCAGTCTGAGCTATATACAGCAAGATCCTTCCACAAACAAACAAACACGGGAAGGTAAGGTTTGAGAAGTCGGAAAGAAACAATGGAGCAGCCAGTGAGTTACTTGCTTCTCCCTGACAGTTGTCCAGATACATGGCTCTCATCTTCCAACACATAACGGCTGTTTCTCCTTTGGTACAAGGATAGAAAACAATCCATTCTAAGATCCCAGGGTCTGCAAGACAAGAAACATGACTGATGCTGACATTTAGACCTGGGAGAATTCTTTCTTTGGGCCGCTGTGAGGGGATGCTGTGCACAATAGCAGATGTCTGCAGCCTACATTCGTGTATTCATTACAGATGTATTGATTTACAGCCTCTCGCTCCTTATCTGAAAATATTAAAATGAAAATTATAACACAGGGGATTGTCTTTCTTCTCATCTCCGCATAATCCTCGGCATCCCCCTTTGTGCAGGGAAAGGGTTTAACCTGAACGCGCATTTTTCAAATGAACTTGACGAGTCATTTTTTTTTTCAGGTCGTGACTTCTTTTTGTGCCTCTGTTAATGTTGTCCACATCCATGTGCAGAGAACAAATGTGCTGGCTTGTGATTAGAAGATTTGGGGATTAACGCTGGATGAATGAAGCAGTCTTTTATTTTGAAGGCATGTGGATATTTTTCTCATGTGTCATTTTAGGGAAAAATACTAACTGTATGGATCTGAATATTCATTCTGCATTTGTGTATTTTTTGATCTTCATTTAAGTGGATTCTCTCAAGGAATTACCGTTTTCCAAAGCATCAATGCCTCCTGCTGTTTTCAATCCCTTTTTCATTTCTTTTGAATTAATTCAACTCCAGATATGTGAAATACACACATGCGTGCACAGACACCCACACCCACATGTACACACACACATGCACGCACACACACACACATGCGTGCATGCACACATGCAGTGTCTGGAGTGGGACTGAGTGCCTCGCATTGAGTCAGAAAAAGAACAAAGAAATCCATAAGGGATTATTAGTGGCTACCATTTAGAGCCGTTAGTGGTTTTTAACCCTGACAATAAGTAAGGTTTGGTCGATAGTCACAAAATAATCACTGTCCTCTCAATATTTCCCCCTGCCAAGGCACCTCCAACACTACTGGTTTTCAACCTCTGTCTGCTTAGCAGAAGATGCACAGACCTAGGAGTCAGTAGCATACAAGCACTGGAGCTTCATGTCATGATGGGACTTCCCATGCCATGGTTTAGGAAAGGCTGTCTCTGTTGAACAAGTGATTAAGTATTTCCAAGTGAAACGTTTTTGAAAACATAAGCATTATGTTTTTCATCTTGGGGGGGGGGGCGCCTTCGCTCAGTTTCTGCGGTTCAGCAGCGCCACCCAGTGGTTAAATCGTTTCCGCATGAAAACGCTCCCCTTCACCTTGTGAAAGTGCACCAGGAAAATGCACCACGAAGTGTCTTTGAGCATCAGTGTGAGAAGCTCCTCATGAGAAGAAAGTGGACATCCACAGAACAGATAACAATACACTAGGGCAGTTCAGAGAACTTCTGACCTAACGCCACCAAGGTCACCCAGGAAGTAAAAGGACCTTCCAGTATGACCCAGTTACTAACAAGGAAGAAGCAAAAACTATTCCAATAGACAGGGAGAGCCACAGAGACAAGATCATCTGGATATCAAGTTAGTCCTTGCTGGACCAGACCTCGGAGACGGCACCTTTCACTTTACACGAGCACCTAAGTCTGAGCAAAGCTGCACAATACCCACAAATCCACAGCCAATGGCTTTGTAGCTTAGATAAAGGTGTGCAGTACTCCCCTCCTGGGTCATCATTCTCTACCAAAATGTCAAAACACATGATGACCTAGGTGACAGTCCATAAAGAAATATATGGGGCAAGGTAAGAATAAAAACAACTGGGAGACAGAGGCAGGAAGATCTCAAGGAGCCAGCCTGGGCTACATAATCAGTGTCACCAAAAAACAAACAAGAAAAATGAATAAGAACATACTTTTCATCTGTATGTGTTTTTAAAGACTCTAATATTAAAATTGCAATAGTCAGAACTAGCAAAGTTCTATACATTCAATTAATTGGAGATCAAGTCGAGTGCTAGAAAGAACTTGTTCTGATGCTAAAATGAGAGGAGAGGCTGTGGGTATGAATCAAATCCAGAGATGCGCTGGAGACTCTCTCGGGCTGCTTTCTTGTTCTGCGATAATCTGTGCTTGGCATAGGAAAGACAGCCCTCGATCACTGCCGGAGCTTAGATGTTTGCTTCCTCCGCAGTAGTTAGGTGTATCCCACCACAGTTCCCCACAACACGCAGGAATGCACTGTGCTTCCTAATGAGGGAAAAGCGAATGTTGTAATGGATCCCAGAGACACGGATGTCAATGGAAGCTCTACTGTTTGTTACCTGCGTAGTTGGTCAGCTTCCTCAGACACCATGGTTCCTGATGGCTTTAATGTTTTAACAGTGTCGGGGGGTGCATGCACACATGCGTGCACATGCATGCCAGGACATGCATGCCAGGGAGCGTGTGTGGAGTCAAATCGCTTTCAACCCTGTGAGTTCTGGGTATAGAACTCAAGATGTCCAGCTTGGGAACAAGCGTCTTTACCAGCTGAGTCCACTCACAGGCCCTCCTCCTGACACATCTTTAAATATTGCGATTAGTGACAATAAGAACAAATTCAAAATACCCAGTACTCAACTGGGAATTGCTTTCTGATATTACACTGCAAACATTCTCTAACATTGAAAACATTTTCCTGTGTTCACGTGACATCTCACTTCCACAGTTATTTTTCACTACACTGGATTCCAAACAATACACATGCACCTGCCGTACTCACCCACTGAGGAATCTGTGTTCTTTTTAAATGTAAGACTCAAACATGAGTTGTTCTCTCTGTGACATTTTATTTTGGAAGGAAAACGCACATGTAATGAAAATATTCTCTCTGTGTGTGTATGTGTGCGCTTGCACGTGTGTCTGCGTGTACATGTGCATGAGTGCATGTGTTTGTGTGCACATACGTGTGCAAGTGAAGGCCAGAGGTCATTTCTCAGAAGCTGTCCACTTTGGTTCTGGAGACAGAGTCTCTTTTACTGCCCTGCAAATCCAAAGTATCCAGCTGGCTCTGCCACCCACTCACACCCCGCACCCTGTACCCCGGCACCCCACACGGCCTGCTGTGCAGTGTTTTTTTAGGTGGCTTCTGGTCATAGGCGACAGAATTCAGGTCCGCGTGCTTGTACATCAGCACTTTATGACAGATCTGTGTCGTCCGTCCCCCCCCCCACCACACAAGTGACTTAAGTGTGTCATCTGGAGTGTACTGACAAATGCTCGTTCTGACAAATGCTTGTTCTGACAAATGCTCAGACCCAGGTCTCTGTCGTGGTACCTGGAGCATCAATGCCACCCCCAGACCCACATGACCCCTTCTGGTAAACTCCTGATCCAACACCAAAGTGCAGCTGTCCTCCGGACTCCTTTCATCACACATCAGTTTTTGCTTCCATAAAGCTGGCCCAGTGGGACCCTAAGCCTGTGTTCTATTAACTGGAGGCTCTCACTCATTAACCAACAAGATTATACCCAGACAGCTACAGTCTCCATTAGTGGTTGCTTCTGGCCTCCTAAGAAGTGTTGCCTGTACAGGATGATAAGTGCAATCCAACAGACAAGTCAAGACTCTTGTGGGACAGTACATCAGTCTGTCCTTTTCTTTTCTTAGGATATATAAAATACATATATATTTAGATATATATATAAAGTAAGCAGTAACTGGTTTCATTGTGGCATTTTCATATATGCATCTAATGCATTTTAATAATATTCATCCACATTTCCCTCCCTCTTTCCCCTCCACTCTTGGTGATTCTGTTCCCAGTTTGTCCATCTTGTGTTTTCAAGCGTTCTTTTCAACCTGTCATTTTTGCGTCGGTAATATAGAGTTTGGCCACTAGATGGCAGGAGGAACTTATTGTTTCATGTCGGCTTCGTCGCATAGCTCCTCGCATATCTTGACATTTGATTAAAAACATAGATGCAAACAACCATCAAGAGTGGCCACATTGATGATTAGAATTTATGCACAGGAAAACTAATAAACAACTGAAGAACCCCGGAGAGGAGGTTAATTAATAGACGAGAGCTTCTGGAGCATCCGCGCACCTGTTCTGGGGCTCTGGGCGGCTTCGGATAGGGGCGGAGGGTATGCTGCTAGAGATGACATGTCTCTGAGGACTGCTCGTGGAGTGCTGACCGCAGTCAGATGCTGATAGCTAACAGGGTTCAGAGAAAGCACTTTCACATCTGCTTTAAATAAAATACTGTGACAGGCTAGCATGCTTACTCTCAAATTATAATTTAAATTCGTAAGAAAATAGACAAAGAGTGGAAGGCCTGCATCTGGACCATCCTAAACAGCATTATTCACGCACAAGCATGACTGAAGAATTCAGAACACCACGGGAGAAGTTAGAGAAAGGTGCAGGGGCCAATTCACCATTTGTGACATTGATAATAAACTGTGTAATATAGGAAAGGTTGCACTAGTATTAGCCACCAAGAAGAGCACCAACACAGTGATTCTCAACCTTCCTAATGCTGCGACCCCTTAATACAGTTCTTCATGTTGTGGTGACCACCAACAATAAAAATATTTTCATTGCTACTTAATAACGGTAGTTTTGCTACTGTTATGAATCATAATGTAAATATCAGATAAGCAGAGAGTCTTGGGCAACCCCTGTAAACGGGTCGTTCATGATCCACAGGTTGCAAACCACTGCTAAACAGAACAGGAACAGATTCAGAATGCAAAACATTTTTCCAGAATTAGAATTGTGTTCTAATTTGTTTCCTGTTGCTGTGATAAACAGTATGACCAAAAGCAACTTGGCAATAAGGGGCTCTCTTTCATCTACAGCTACATCATCAATGGGGGAGGCTCAGTTAAAGCAGAAACCATAAAGGACTGTACTGCTCACAGGATCCCCTTTTATAAAGCCCAGACCCAACAGCCTAGGAATAGAACCACCCACAGTGGACTGAGCCCACCTGCCTCAATTAGCAATCAGGAAAATGTTCCCACAGGTCTTCCTGAAGATGGAGACAATTCTTCAGCTGAGGTTCTTTCCTCCCAGGCGTGTCAAATGGGCAAGCAAGATTAGCCACGCGAGAGTAGACAAACTTCTTTTCCTGTACTGCACTGCCTTTCACTGAAGCATTCAAGTTCAAGGGTCAGAGGATGCAGCGATCAAGTCAGTGCCTTGTACACAGACTTCGAAGCCTGTACCATGTGTAGCATGCTCCAGGATTTCCATGTGAAGTCTATTTGGGAAGACGCTCAGAAAAAGATTACGTAACAACAGGTCGTGGTAGTCAGGTGCATCCTGAAACAACAGTTGATCTCTGTGAGGTTTTGAACCAAACACTGCTGTAGTGAAAAAACCAAGAGACTCTTACAGTTCCAGCATTTCTTGGGACTCCGCTATTGACCTTTCTCTCACCTCACAGCCACACAAAGACTCTAGGTACTCCATCACCCTCACAGAGCCTGTACCTACTCTGTTACCCTCACAAAACCGCTCCTGGATTCCCATGTAGATGGCCACACATATTTTTCTTAAAAATAAAGGTACCTAAGTAAAAAGATTTTTAATGGATTGTTTCCGAATCTCACATCATACACCCCGATTGTGGTTACCTCCCAGTCTTCCCATGTCCGCCATCCGCACCCCTTTAGGCGGTCCAATCCAGAAAGTGAAACTTTGCTACCTTGGGCCTCCATTGATGCCCAGAGCAAGGGAACTCCTGCAGCCAGGTGGCAGGTTCAGGACTGAGTCTGTGCCTGCAGAAGTGCTAGGCTGTTGTATACCATCCCACCAACCCCTCTGGGCAAAGACTGTGTGTCCACCTCAGCCCTCTCTCTCACCATCACCTCTCTCCCTAGCTCACACACCACTCAGTTTTTCCATCTTCTCCATCACGTATTGCATTGTGGTGGCACCTGTCTACCCTGGGATGCGGGGGCCCCGAGAAGTGTTCGGGTGTGTCCAGCCCCTGCGCCACCTTTAAAACATTTTTAAAGTATTAACAAAATTAACACAGACTATAGAAATGACAGAAACATGAAGAGAATACACTAATGACAGAAAGCTCCCAAAAGGAGCTCTTTTAAATATTATATGTTCAATATTTTAAGGAAACTAATAAGTAATTACAAAGCAAACTATGTTCATAGTTTTAAGTCCATGTATCTCTCTCTCTCTCTGTCAAATGCAGACATAATGTTTCACCAAGTCCATCGCAAGATGAAGCATTATGTAATGGATGTCATCTTTTCCAAACTCTAACTTAAAATTAAGTCCATTGTAACCAAGCCCAGGGCAGGGATATAGCTCAGTTCGCAGAGTGCTTGCCTAGCACGCGGTAAGTCACGGGCTCGATCCCTGGCACCTCATAAACCAGACTTGTGGTACAAGTATTGTCATCTCAGCCCTTGGAAGTTAGAGGCACGGGATTGCACTCCACTACATAATGGAGTGAAGGCCATGTAGGGAGACATGAGATTTTGTCAAATAAATAAACAAACAAACAAACAAATGCTCCATGTCTCCATTTAAATGTTCTCTTTAAGCTCAAGCTGTGTCCGTGGACTTTGGTGTATTGATCATCTCAGGATGAAAGTCCCTTTTCAATGTTCTATAAATCTATTAGTCACTTGGATCAAGAGTGAAGAACACATTAACGTATGAAAGTACAACGATACTGACTTTGATTCTTTATGGGGGCAAGAAGCCCATATTAAAGGACCATTATGACTGAATAAATGTTAGGCACTTAAGTGAATATATAAGATAAATATATTAAAATATCATTACACCTTTCCCCTCCATTTCCTCCTTCAACCTCTCCCATTACACTTCTTATCCTGCTTCCTTTCAAATTCATAGCTTTTTTCTTCATTATTGCTGCATATACAAACATAAACAAATAAAGACAATCTGCTGAGTATGTTTGGTGTTGCTTGAATGTACAGGATTTCAGCACTTGGTACAGGATGACCGATTAGGAGCCTCATCCCTGGGGAGGACTAATTCGTCTCTCATCACTTGCCAAATGCCTGATTACTCTTTGTCTAGGACTGGGGACCAGTGAGAATTCTGCCTTCCATGGATCATATCTATGGGGCTGTCATTGTTCAGATCTTATGCAGACATGTTGTTGAGGCATCGTGTGAGTCTTTCTAGGAGACAGATCTTGCAGCAGACTTTCTTTTAAATGTTTTTTTTTTCTTTAAAAATCACATGAAAAAACCAGGTTGCAGATGACTGGAAGTCCTTTTTTACCTCCGTGTTTTGTAATGAACAGAGCAAGCTCCAGGAGAGCCTGCAGAACACAAACAGGATGGACAAGCATTATGTAAGTGTCCAATAAAGGGCTATAAGCCTCTTGACCCTTTGTTTGAGGCTCTTTCCTTGGTTCACTAGATTACTTCCATTGGGTGAGATTCTTTTCCTTTTGGACAAATAATCTGTTTGAATTTCTAACCATGTCTCCCCAGGGCATTCCTTTGTCCTTGGTCCCAAGAGCCTGGAATTGTGTGCTCCTGAACTCAGATCTTGAGGTCAGTCAGCACTAAACAGGTTTTTCTTTCTCTTTTACTTTGTCTCCATTTTGGATACTTCCCTGACACCCTGGACATTAGCAATGATTTATGACTCTGTGCCTTGCTTAATAAATATAGTTTGTTTTGTTTTGTTTGTTTTTGTCTCCTCTCCTACAGGCAGGTCCCAGGATTTGCAGCTTTTGCCTATCTTTTGATTTTTCTATCAAAATTTACTGTACTGTGGCTTCTTTGAATAATTTTTTAAATTACTTTATTAAAGAGATTTAGAATCCAGAAGTACATCTTATTTACCAATAACCAAAGAACCAATGAGCTTTCAGATGTCTTCATTTGGATATCTCATTCTCCAGGATAGTGAAAATACTAACTCATATGCAGATAAGTCAGAATTCACAGTTCAGATCAGTAAATGTGTGCATGTGTGGTTCCTCTGTCTCAAGGAAAATATCCAGGGCAGTAACTCTCAGTGCAACTTTGATTGCATGAACAATGAGTCCATGAGGTGGTCATTGCTCAGGAAGGATAACTGATGGACCTGTCTTTTTTAGCAAAAGGGTCCGACATAAAGAAAGTCAGCTGTATGACCACCTCCCTTAGAAATGGCTGGATAGACAAGAACCTGAACAATGAAAATATCAATAAATATACTAACATGGAAAGAAGGAATTTTTACAGAGTCCCACCCATAGACAAAAAAGCATAGGAAATTAATAAAGGCTGAGAGAGAGAATTAGCCTCTCCCGGGGATGAGTCCCCTGGTTGGTTATCCAAAAGGGAGGCGTCAGCTATGAAAACAAATGAAAAAATGACTCAGAAGGTTATGTTTATATGTTTGTGTATATAACGCACTAATAATAATCAAATAAAAAAGCTATCAAGTTGAGAGTTGTGGGGGCTTTGGAGGGAATAAAAGAGGGAAGTAATGTAGTTATGTTTTTCTTTATTTTAGTTGAACAGAATTGCATCACTTTGCACTCCTCCTCCCTCCAGTCCCTTTCATGCCACTACTTAGAGTATTGTTGTTACAGATATGTGTATGTATGTATGTATGTGTATGCACACACACACACACACACACTACACACACACACACACACACACCTTGCAGAGTCTGGATTTTTTGTTTGTTTATTTGTGTGTATGTTTGTGTTTTCAAGGCTGACTATTCTGCATTGGACAATCAATAATGCGCTTCATCCCTGAAATGGGCTAATTCTCCTTTTTCCAGCAGTCATTAGCTACCTAAGGGAAGAACCTCATGAAATTTCCCTCCTTCTGCATTAGCTTGCCTGTTGATATGATCATTGTTCCAGTCCTGGTTTTGCAGCCACTCCTAGGAGATGCTGCTTAAAGCAGACTTCTTGCTATTCAGGCCCTTACAATCTGCCTGTCCCTCTTCTATGTTACCTGAGCCTTAGATGTAGTCGCTGTGATACAGACATTTCCACTGGGGTTGTGCTTCCCACAATCTATTGATAGTTGCCTTATATCCAGTTGTGATTTTCCGTCGTGATTTCAGCCTTCTGCAGAGAGAAGCTGCTTTGATGAGGGGTAATAGCTACACTTAGCTGTGGATATAAGGCTAAGATGTAGAATTTAGATAAGGAATTATCTTGTCTCTCTCATCTGCAGTTCCTAGCTCCAAATCCTCAGATGTGAGTGTATGACTAACACAGAAACCAGGAAAGTATAAAGGAGCCAGGGGCAGGAAGTTGAGGGGGAATAACAGAGTATAAGTGTTATGAAAGGGGGAAGGGGAAAATCAGGGCAGAGTCTCTAACTGGGGAGATAAAGGTGGGGCAAATAACACTGAGATCATTTGGTAAAGCATCACAGTTTTAATGTTGTTTCATTGCTTGATTTTTGCTAGACACTATTTCATATTTCATAATTAATTATGAAAACATTTGTTAATTTCAGTTCTGTTCATCTGAGAGATTTTCCCAGGAAACATATTTGTAAAACATTTGCCTTTGTTGAGTCTTTCCTTTTCTTTGGTATTAAGACATCTGACAGGATTTGCTAAATCTACCTCCTTGATCTTTCTGACAGTCTCGGTGGCACTGTAGTGGCCACCTTAGCACCCTGGATGGCCTTCACATGGCACCCTCGATGGCCTTCACATTCCCTCTCCCTAAGCCCAGGCCTTCCCCTCATTGCAGCCAAACAAAGCACTGTATAACACTTGTCTGACCAGGCCCTTTGTTTGCATAAATATGCTCAATGATTTCTCTTTGCCACAGGGTGGCACCAATAAGAAAACTTTCTCAGTCATGAAAGAGAACTAACAAGCCGTTAAGCTAAATGTGATGCATGGTGAATTTACCAATTAAGATGTTTTAAAATGGTTAAGATTGATGGCATGTGATCTTTCACATTCAGCGCGTAGAGCAAAGTATGTCCCGTCGGGTTTTTGTGGGGATATAAAAAGCATGGCAAGGCAAGAAAGGTGAAGGTGGAAACAATGAGGTTACCTCTTGCCTATGAAGTTAAGGTGAAGCCTGAGTCTCCTTAAAAACTCAGCCTGGTGCACTCAGAGATAGGAAAGATCTTCCTGCAGCTCCCTCCCCTTGTAACATTATACGAGAACAAAAACAAAAATACCATGTGGATGAAGCAAAAAACAATCTGGGCAATAAGACACACTTATTCCTCAGGGTTTAAAGAAGCTGAGAGCAAAAGATAAGATTATGGTAAAGAGCTTAGTCTTGGCTATCAACTAGAGCAAGTTCACAACGGACAGGCATAAACCAAGAAGGCAAAGTCCCTGTGCTCTGCCTCTCTGCCAAGGACATACCCGTGCCTAGAGTACTCTCCTGGTGATGTTCTAAGGTCGCTGTGCTCTGCCTCTCTGCCAAGGACATGCACACACCTAGGTGCTCTCTTAGTGATGTTCTAAGGTCCCTTGCTCTGCCTCTGCCAAGGACATACACACACCTAGGGTGCTCTCCTGGTGATGTTCTAAGGTCCCTGTGCTCTGCCTCTCTGTCAAGGACATGTGCATACCTAGAGTGCTCACCTGGTGATGTTCTAAGGTTCCTGTGCTCTGCCTCTCTGTCAAGGACATGTGCATACCTAGAGTGCTCTCCTAGAGATGTTCTAAGGTGGTTTGAGTCTCTGTTGATATAATTTGCTGCCTGGCCTCTCTACTTGTTCTTCAGTAGGGCTACCATAGTTTGCCCTCAGGAAGCTTCAAAATAGGAGATGAACCTCTGTCTTTAGGGCCGTCTATAATCTTAATTACAGCCTGTTCCTCCCTCCACTTTTTCTAGTACTTGATGCTGTCCATCATCTCCCCATTCTCTGTTCTGCTCCACCTCCAGCAGCCCTGCCCCTCCCCACAAATCCCGTGGCCTCAGAATCCTTGCATATGCTCCTTAAGGAGCCAGAAATAGCCACTTCCTACTCCCTTTCCTTGGACTGACTCAGAGTCAATTATTTGGGATTTTAGCTTTAGCATCATCATCCTAGGAAGGAAGAATAACCCAAATTAACTCAAACATTATTTGGGTACTCCACATTTTCCTGACAGCCATCGCCTTTATAGTATTTACAGTATTTAAATTTATATTTAAAACTGTACTTGATTATAGATACATCAAATTGTTATAACTTGGAGAATAAAAGAAATAGACTTTAAGAGGATAAATGTATTTATAAAAGATATGGGTACAAAAGAGTTTGAAAATAATGAAAAAATAATAGTAGCCTAGTCTATGTCATAATTATATATGGATTTAAAAAACTGGCAGAAAAGACTAAGGTTGTCAATGGAGGGAACAGGAGTATTGAGAGTTTTTTACATATAAACAAAGCCGAGGAGAAAGAAGTTCATCTTCTAGATGTGCTCAGCAGGGGAAGTAGAAAGAGAAATCTCCAAATTAAGTCAACTGTCACTTCTTGCTACATCTTAACATCATATATGAAGTGTCCAAAAAGTTTCTCACTGTTTGGTATTCAAGGAAAATGCAGGCACCAAGGTGACACTCTCATCTGTAGGAAACTGGCAGGTGGCCTTGGCAGTCCTCCAAGGCCACAGCCTCAGTGCCATGTGATGACTGTCTCCCACCAGGGTGTGAATGCAGAGAACTCTCCCTGCCTCACCACAAGGGTCCTCTCTAGCAGCAAGAGGTAAGGGCTCCATGTTCTGTAGTCACCTGGTCAGTGGCAAGTGGCCAGCCTCTTGAGATTGGAACCCAAAGGAGACCAGAGTGTGACTTCACAGCAGGGTCACACCGAGAAGAGAGGGCACTTGCTTGGAGAACTGGACTTGCTTCTCATTGTGAAAGAATTTTAATCCCCTTCAAGCCTGAACCCAAGGAATTCATCACATACATTGTGGCAACATTAATCAGATAAATGAAGTAATTGGGCTTAAGTAGAAGGAAGAATTTAGTCATAAAGTCCATGTGAAAAATTGTAAGTTAAATATTCTACCCTTGCATCCGTTAACAGCTGCCATTTAAGAAAAATGAAATAAAATGATATACATAGGCAAGGTTTATAAAAATTAGAACTTTTCCTGCAGGAATAGTTGGAAACTCAAGAGTCTCTAGCTCGCCCAAGTTTGGGAGAATGGCGTGCTAGAAACATTTTTGAAGATGCTTGTTTCTGGTATTACACAATTAAAGGACCAGAAATATTGGAAATAAAAAAATAGAACTTTTGTTTACTGCTGGAGGAAATAAAAAAATGCCTCACTCCTAACCATGTGATAGTATAATGATACTTCAGTTTGTATTTCTTTTTTTTTTTTTTTTTGGTTTTTCGAGACAGGGTTTCTCTGTGGCTTTGGAGCCTGTCCTGGAACTAGTCTCGAACTCACAGAGATCCGCCTGCCTCTGCCTCCCAAGTGCTGGGATTAAAGGCATGCGCCACCACCGCCCGGCTTCAGTTTGTATTTCTAAGACAATTAAAAGCAAGAACTTATAAAGATCTTAATATACACACAACAACTTTATTCATAATAACTGGACAATGTAAGCAGTTGGTGTTTATTAAAGGACAAAAAGAATTTTTTTTTCTATTATACAATTTGCAGTTTTGAAGGTTGCTTAACCTTCAAAGGAAAAAAATACTAACAAGGCAAACTGACAGTGATACTACACCATAGAGCTATTGGGGGACAAAAGACTAATTAAAATAAGCCAATAACAGAACTAAAATCATATCATTTTACTTAATTCAAGAGTCTAGATAAGTCAAATGTCTTGAGGCAGAAGGCAGATGATAAGGACCAACAGCTGAATTATAAGAGTAAGAAGAGTTATTGTTTAAGGGTATCATATTACTTACTTTTCTGTAGCTGTGATAAGACACCATTACCAAAGGCAACTTAAGGATGAAAGAGCATATTTTGACTTACAGGTCCAGGAGGCTAAAAGTCGATTATGGGAGGAAGACAAAGCAGTGATTATGACAGCAGGAACAGAAAATCGAATGCTTACATCTTAATCACAAGTTCAAAACACAAAAGAGAAAACAAGAATGTCATCAGACTTTTAATCTCAAACCCTAATTCCTGCAGGGAGTGCACACCACTGAAACCTCACCAAATAGTGTTACCAAGGGGAAACCAAGTGTCCAAATGCCCAAGACTATAGGAAACATTCCTCCTCTAAACCACCACAGGAATAGAATTTAATTTTTGCAAGGTGAAAAGTTTAGTGTACCAATCATGTTGATGATAGCCCATACAACTATGCAAACACTCTTAATGTCAGTGACAAACATGTTTCAGAATGAATACAGTGCTGTGTCGGATGTCGGATGTTGTCCTCAAGAAAGAGGGTCAATTGTGTGCTTGTGTGATCAAGCACATACATGGAGGCCAAGTTCTAAGATCTGAGGTTGGCAAGCTGAGGGCTGATAGTGCAAATTCTACCCCAAAGGCTACAGGCTTCAGACCTAAGAAAAGCCAATGTTTCTATTCATATATCATCAGGCAGGAAGAATTCTATTTCTGGAGAGCAGGGGAAGCCTTGTGTTCTCTTCTGCCTTTCAGCTGATTAGGTGAGTTCTACGTACAATCAAGAAAGAGCATAAAGGTCTCTCATTACTAACTAAAATGCCCATCTCACCTAGAAACACTCTGACAGAAACATAGACCAAATGTGTAAGCCCTACCTGACACTATCAAGTTGACACACAAAGTTACCTATCACAGGTAGAAACTTCTGTTTTTTATAGATGTATTTTTATCACAATTAATAAACTTCTTTTAAAATAAGTGATGCTCCCAGAAGAAATAGAAACCAGCCAAAAGACAAAACAAAGAAAATATTGCATAACAGAAAGGCTAAGAGACAAATGTTCAGACTTTACTACACATGCTATGACCACACACGAGATACATTGCTCCATTTCCCTCAATGACGTAAATTCTAGTTTTGGTTCTATTGCTATTACAAAATAATACCCTGACAAAAGACAACCTCAGGTAGAACAGGTCCATTTGGCTTACAATTTCAGGTTGCTTTCCATAGGGGGAGCATCAGTGCAGGAAATTGTAGTAGCTAGTTACACCACATCCACAGTCAAGAACAGAGAGAGAAATGTACACATGTATGTGCTTTGCTTATGTTTGTCTTAATTCCCCCTCCCACCTGCTGCCTAAGGAATGGTATCACCCACAGTAGGAAAAGTCTTCTCAAATCAATTAACCAAAAGAAAAAAAAACAACCCACAATCATTCCCACAAGCCAATCTAATGCAGTTAATCCTTCTCTCAACCACTAATATTCTCTCCTCTTTGTGTTCTTGTCTTCTGCCAGCCTCGGCTACTCACCCCCATGGTCACATGGTGTCCTGGGCTATTGTTAATGGCAACCTCCCCATCAATGCTATCATGACCCTATAATTTCCGCCTCACCTCCTCCTTCTCTCTAGCACACTTTTCTTGCCTGTTTTCCAGGCTAATATCCTGCCACAAGTGGACGTGGGTGTATAAGCAGAACCAGACTCCAGGTGGGAAACAAGGATGCCTGATCAAGGAACAGGCCTGAAATTTCCATTCTACCGAGGTGGAGACCATGCACCAGAGACCAGAGATGGGCCTTAAAACAAGGGATGGAGCCGACACATTCCCATGTTCACTGCAGTGCCCAAGCTCACAGTACTAGTCGGTCTCTTCACCAGCTCTTCCACTGGGTGCCTGACCTCAGATCTGGTGCAGAAACACAACTTTCTGACCCTTTAGTAGCAGGACACAGCTGTGTGTTTTCCATGCTGTCTCTGTGTTAATCTACTTGATTCCAGTATCTTCCCGTTCTCCCAGAATCTATGTATGAGATGTGGGATTTCAGCTATCTTTGGTTCCTAATCTAGACAGTTAGCTTGCTTAAAGAGATGGTACAATGAATACTGTATAGGGAATTCATAGAAGGGGGCTTTCAAAGGGATGGAGAATATTAAGAATTCATATCTCACTCATCAGAATTTCAGGAGCCTTTTCTGTCATTTTTTTCCATTACAGAATCAAAGATTCTAGGACATTTTAGCATAAATTGTATTGGCCCTGCCATCTGCTCTCTCCCCACTCCGTGTTCCAACCATCAGTCTCCGGGGATATAGTCACCTTTGCATTCGTTGCTTATACTTTGATTTGTTGATTAAGCTATTAAGAAATGAATTCTGCCAACAACCATGCACATGTGGAAGAGAGCCCAGTGCCTCAGAGGAGATGCCAGCCCTAGCCAGAGTCTTAATTGTAGCCTTCTGACATCCTAAGCATAGGAAATAGCTAAGCCACTCTCCCTTCTCTGACCCAGGGACACGATGAGATGACAAATGTCTGCTATTTAAACTGCTAAATTATAGCAATTGGTCACACAGCAGTAGAAAACAAATATAAGCAGTGAGCAATACTCTACCATTATGGCGGGGGCTTTGCTTTCAATTTTTATGAAACTCTGATGCACAGAAGTGTATCTTTGCTAACTTAATCTCTGTCTAAGGTACCATTTCCCTTGCTAAAGCAAAATGACAAACTGTTTAAATTAAGCCAGAGTCATTTCAGACTTCCTGTATCTTCCCTAAATTTTCATTTAATTTTCAGGCACCTTTCAGTGTGATGGTGAACATCATGCTTTAACGATTGAACTTACCGAGCTTGAGAAACCAAAGAGCAGGAATGTAAAAAGAAGTCATGTAAACAGCCCCTTGCCGGTACAAGATGTACCCTAGCAGCCATATTCCCTTTTCTCTCCAGATGTTGAAGACTATTCTTCAAATTGACTGACCTTGTAACCTTTGCTGGCCTTGAAAGACAGTAGGTCAAAAGGTTAGCCACAATTTCTGCTTTTATAATCAAGCTTGTTTACTCTGCTCGAAAGGTAACTAGGACACCGTCAGAAGATATTTGTTGAAATAAGCCCCTGCCTACATGTAGGCAGATAGAGACATGCAGTCTTCTGGGGTTTGCCTTCACGAGCCCCACTGGGATGATACAGTTTAGTGCTGCATCTGCAGAGCACACTCAAAGGCAGTCCTAGCACCCATTAGTCCAGGCGCCAGTATCTAAAGAAAAAGGCTCTTCCTGTTAAAATATTATTCATTGTCAGATTCGTGAATCTCTGAGCAACCCCAGACCTATAGCATCAGTAACATTGGAAATGAGGTTGGGCAGACGGTCAGGTGTTGGCATTTCTGTACCGACATCCGGTCACGAGTGTCCTGGAGGTGCCTGACCTCCATGGTGAAAGCTAGAAGCGGTGCACTTTCTCCATCAGACCTCCACAATGTCCCTCTGCTCCAGTCCTACACATGTAAAAGCTGCGGCTCTCTCCTGAGTCTGGGGTCAAGCACATTCTTTCTGGCCTGTGCCTCTCAAGTATAGCATCTGGAGCTTTATTTTTTTGAGGGAACCAATGGTCTATGAGTAGTCAACAAAATCCTGTCTTTCTTTCTTCTTCAGGTCTCCCGCCTCCTTCAGTTAGTCCAAAGAACAATTACAAGTATGGAGGGGATAAGGGAAATCTCTCTCTCTCTCTCTCTCTGTGTGTGTGGGGGGGGGGAGGGGTGGTGTGCATGTTATTGGAAACTAAACCTAAGACCATGTGTACGGTAAGCATGAGCTCTACCTCTGAGCTGCACTCCTAGACCATGACATAGTTTTTCATTATTTGTTTTACACCAGACAAAACCACTTCTAGAGCAAGAATTTGATGAGATGTTCTCTAGTCTTTCAGGATACTGGGAATCTCACATCTTGTACCAAATATTGAGAGCATAATCAATAAGCTCTGTTTGACCTTCAGCAACAAATATAATTCTGAAAGTTTAGTACTTAAAAATTTGCTTTCACACATACAGCATCTGCTCTTAGCAAAACAACTCTCATGGTTGTTCCATGCTGTAACTCTGTATCTGGGTAACTTTGATTTGTTTCCAATGTCAGCTCATGTTGGCTTGCCACAGGTCTTAGTATCTCCTCCCACCTCCACACTCCATGATAACACATATTAACATAACGTTGGGAGATAGCAACATGTTGATTTACATTTATCAGCACACAACTAATGATTTATTTCAACACATAGTCACCAAGGTAATCAACATAAAGGATGAAGAGTGCATTGCTAGGCATTATATGAATCCATCTGCTTAAAACACATTAACTCTAATATCAAGCCATTGGCCAGAATACGTTCACTACCTATGCCCGAGTACAGAGAAGCTAAGAAATATGACATAACACAAGAGTATTCTATGGGTAGTAAAGGCCCATTTGACAACCGAAGAAAAGGCGCTATCAACTCCTAACATCAAATTTCCCGCTACCTCCATGCAGAAGAAGTCTGCATGGGCTCCCATGGAAACACAGATGAAGTTACATCTTACATGAAAACAATGGAGGAATGTCAGCTATTTCAAATACATGATAAAATGTATAGAAGTCGCTTATGACAATTGTTTCGATTTTGAAAGTAATTCAGTCTGTGTGAAGACGCTAATGGTTTTGATACATGTCCCTCCAAAACACATATGCTGAAATCTAATCACAGAGACAATGGGTTCTTCTTTCATGGACTTGATAAGTGCTCTTAAAGAGAGATTTCAGAAAACTGCCACGTCCATCCATGCTTTCTGCCACCTGAGTACCATTTGTCTACCCCAGAGCATGCAGCATCACGATGCCATCTTGAAAGAGGAGATACTCTATACTGACCAGACTCTAAATCTGCTGGTACCTTGGACTTCAAAAACAATGCACAACTTTGAAGAATAATTTCTGTTTAATAAAACTATCTCGTCTCAGGCATTTTGATACATCAGCAGGAAAAGAGTAGGGTAGTGTGATGGTTTGTTAATAGTGATTTGTTTGAAAAATGAATAAAATGGGTCTTCAAGGCTAAATTAGGTGACTGGGCATAGCTAAATGCTAAAATGAAGTAAAACAGAAACAAAGGATTGTACGGGAGTGTGAACAGTGGCATTCCCTCCATTTAGATGAGACAAGGAAGACTACATCCTGATGAAATCGGATCAGCAACGACTAATCACAAGAAGAAATGGGAGTATGAGCAAGCCAGTGGGTGAGTAGTCTAAGACATTCATGATTCCATAAAATAATGCTATAGTAGTCAAAACCACTATTCAGTTAGGGTGCCTCTTGTCCAAAAGTCTCAACAGTGACTCATTGTTGTGTTGAGATGGTGACAAATAAATGACCTTTGGGGTCCAAATTTCAGTGACTTGCAGGTGGGTGTTAGGTGTTTGGGAGAAAGATGATAGCTGTTGCTAATTGGAAAATAAATAATCTAAGAAAGAAAAGGGGGAAATGAACAGCACAGAATGCCTTCCTTTGGAGAAAGAGGAAAGATGAAGCCCAGAGAAGCAGGCTTGCTTTGCAGATAATCTGAAGAATGCTCACTCTATGAGTCTGTGACTCTGCCTCCATGACCCAGTCTTGGCTAGAATGGGAAACATTATTATTCTGATGTCATCTTAGCCAAATAATCAGGAAATACTGGCTTTACCCAAAACAACGAAAAGACTGAGAAATGGAAGCAAAGCATTGCGTACGGAACAGACTTGGCTATATTATTTAGGCCTCATTTACTGCTTAATTCCAAATAGTTGCCTGCCACGATCTATTAATTCATTTGTTTGTCTTTCTCTTCTCTATTTATCCAGGCACTCTGTGAATAGCTTCGCGTTTCTAGGGAAACATTTGAGTAGACTCTTTGTCTCTCCTTAGGTGCAGGAAGTGGCTACTTAAAGCGGTCAGCTAGCCCCAGAATCTGTGAGTCCCCCAAGTATTTCACAATTTAGGTGAAGGTGACAGACAACTTTCATTTCAGGGCCAGGCTGCGGGTCTGGACGGTGATTTGCCCTTGGGGCAGGAGCGGGAGGTGGGCGGTGAAGGTGGACAATAAAGCTTGCTCTCTACTAGGTTTGCGGCTTCTTCCTTAAGCAAT
The DNA here is from genome assembly GCF_950005125.1 of Chionomys nivalis. NCBI lineage: Eukaryota > Metazoa > Chordata > Mammalia > Rodentia > Cricetidae > Chionomys > Chionomys nivalis. The sequence continues at coordinate 29,634,401 of NC_080091.1, forward strand.
CATTGCCATTTGTGGGCTGTATTTTATCTTAGTTACCACTAGATGGAAGTGGTTTCCGCAGATTTGTTTCCGAGGGTTCTGAAGCAAACCTTTTTTACTGGCTCAAGCTAGGGCAGGCTGGCAAGCTGCCTAGGGAACCCTGCTGGCTTCTCTCCGACGATTGGATGGAGCCTTGCAGAACAACCACTCAGAGGCTCAGTCTTTTCCTCCACCCTGCCCCCGCCGAAGAGTGCCATCCTGGAAATGAAGCTCAGGAGCAAATAGCAAGCAACCATCCCCCCACTTTCAGAACCATGCTATTCCAATGGTGCTGCCCACACAGGATAGCATGCTGCCCCTCAGAAACCCTCTGAAGTCGGTGCGGATCCTGATGGCCTTGAGGTTTGGGCTTAACTTCCTGGGACAAAGCCTACATGAGCCAGTGCAGGCAAAAATTTGTCCAGGAAGATAACCTCCCACATAATCTCAGCTCCAGCTTTAGGCTCCTTTTAAACCTCATAGACTTCATGTCCTTCCCACTAGCTGCCAACTCTCAATATCCCTTTTGGCTTCCTAGTTAGCTTTCTTCCCCCGTTCATTATCTGTCTGACTTTCCATCACCAGCTCTCTGACCTTGGCCAGGGTTCATATCTTTGAGCCTGGATCGACATTGCTCCTAGAGGGGAACAACTCCTGAAGCCTAGTTCACTATAGAAAGGACATAGCTGAGATTTTTAAGGCTAATTTGTGTGTGTGTGTGTGTGTGTGTGTGTGTGTGTGTGGTGTATTACTGGGTATTGAACTTAGGGCCTTGCACACACTAGATAAATGCTTTACCCCTCAGTTATATATGCAGATCTTCTTCAATTTTCACACAGTCATGGACCAACTACGCCTCTCCTATTGAGTCCACACTTGAAAATGCTGCTCTAGGTGTCGGTAAACTTATTTGATTGGTGTTGAAAATAAAGGTTGTGTGTTTTGTGCTCATTAGCAGACATTAGTAGTAGCTCTTCACCCAGGCCAAGTGGCCCCATTAATACATCAGACAATACTTGAAACCAGTGACTGGCTACGCAAACCTAAGAGCACTTCCCCTGAGCTGAAATAAAACTGTTTCTGTCATCTGAAAGTGGTTCAATCACCTCTGCTTTTATAAATGTGTTTCTGATGACAGTTTCATCAAAATAAACGCAGGCAAGTAAGTAGTTCTCCACCAGAAGTTTAGACACATTTTCAGTGTGTCCTTTTAAGACAATCGTCTATTTAAATCACTCAATTTAGTAGGTGCACATACTAAGCTTAGAAACAGAGAGAAGTGGTCGGGAAACTAAAGGTATACAGTCCCAGGAAGGGACAGCTGCCTGAGTGTGAAGTATGATGACACTCGTGAAGTAGCCAGCTTCTGCGAGAAACTCCAGGGGAGCAGCAGCAATGCTGTGTGTCCTTCATGGGGATGGAGAGGGCAAAAGGCAAGTCTCTGTCTTTGCACCTAAAGCTCAGCTGTCACTGGTTTTCAGATTTGTAAGCCATACAACCCATTATTTATAAGCGAAAGCCACTGAATGCGAATAAATTATATTATTTAGAAGTTAAGAAGCCATGTAAATCCTCCTCTGAGTACTGGTCATCAAGGTCTGATAGCTCCTCATTTGAATAGCGCAAGCATCCCACTTCTTGATTTGGCTTGTCTTCAGTTCCTGGATTATGTGCCCTGTTCCGTTAGGCTGCGGGTGTCTTCCCTAGCTACTCTTTTGTTCTTTTTAGCCTGTTCATTTTACTGCTGTTATTTTACTTCCTGTACAGACAATGTCCTCCATTACTAAAACTTATGCAATTGAATCTCCCACATTTGCACTTTTGCCACAGGGATCAGCAAAAGTGCAGTAGCATTGACCTAATCCTGGGAAAACGAACGTCTCGGTCATGGCATCTCTCTTCCCAGGTAAACTTTTAATACATCTACTGCAGATCAGAGTACCTGAGAAATGTGGTTCCTTACAGCAGCCACCCACTTTAGCAGCACCTACAGTCATTCCAAAACTAAGTTATCTATTATTACTAATACTAATATTATTCCAATGTCCAGGGTTTCTCTGACTGCATCTTATTTCTGTGTTTATTTTTCAAATAAGATCTATGTTAGAGCTTGCTGATAATGGTTTGCAAAGGTCTCTTTTAATATAAAAGGTTTCTTTCTCTCTCCATCTTTCTTTCCCACAAATGGATTTGTTGAAGGAAAAGAGTCATTTTTCCTATTGCCTGAGCCCTGCACTTTGCTAGACATATACATCTGCAGTATTATTGATTACTATCTTCCAACCATACAGTTTCTGTGACTCAGTCATTGAGTCCAGGCTTTGTGTGATTCATAATTATTTGGTAAAACTACATAGACAGGGACTAGGCTCTATGTGCTTAGTATATCTGAAACCGGACAGCCAATCCCTGTCATAGTTTATATCAACTTGATACAAACTTGACATACTGGAAAGAGGAAACTTCAGCCAAACAGTAGTTTGCATCAGCTCAGATTGTGGGTATATCTGTCTGTGGGGCATATTCTTAATTTCTGGTTGATGTGAGAGGGCCCAGCCCCATGTGGGCAGCACCACCCCTGTGCAGGTGGACCTGGCCTGTATAATATATGTAGCTAGCAAACCACACAAAGGAAGGAAGGTAAGCAGAGTTCCCCTGTGCTCTCTGCTTCAGTTCCTGCCTCCAGGTTCCTGCTCTGAGCACATATTCTGCCTTCCCCTGATGAATGACTCTAACTGGTAAGCTAGTTCCCAAGTTGGTTTTGGTCATGTTATTTATCACAGACACAGGAAATATAGTAGGATGATCAAGAGCAGCAAAAAGTAATCACACGCCAACAAGTATAAATGCCTTTGCATCCTTCTATTCCAATATGACTGATTGCATCCTATGAAAATGAAATGATTGTATTCTGGGACATCTGTGGAAATCAAAGATTCCTATTAGATCCAGAACAATTGCTTCTTGATTCTTCAATATAAAAAATGTAAATATAATTATATTTTTGGTTCATTTGCCTAAACATCTGAGTTCAAAAACTATTTGAGGCCAATATGATACACCATTACTCCCAGGAGCTCCATGGGGTCACTATTTCACCATTGTTAGAAGGAAGAAATGTCAATTCAGGACGTTCTGTTTGGGCCTTAATTGATGTTAGTCTTTTACATTTATTCCCAATTGACCTGTAACTCTAGGGGCCTGTACATCGGGCAACAGAGGAGGTAAACACAGCTGGGTGGCGGTAAACACAGCTGGGTACATCTGTGAAGAAGGGTCAAAGGGGAAGAAGCAGAATGAGACCTGGAAAGGGGAAGAAGGGTCAGAATTGGTGAGGACAAAAGCTGACACAAGAAAGATTAAATTTTCACACCAGGTCAACCTACTGAGAAGAGCCCAAGGGAAAGGAAGAGTCTGTGATGATGAAGAAAAGCAATTCTTCTTGGAGGGCCTTAGCGGACGTGCTGCGGTGGGTCTGCTGGACTCCATGGTTGTTTGCACAGCCCCATCCCCCTGTTCCTCCCATGGCACAGGCAAGAGACTCTGCTCACTCAGCGGGAGTTCACAGAGGGATGTGGGTTTCCTCCATTCCTCATTTTTTTTCCACCCCAGTCACTGCAGGCACTGCTTTCCCAGGGACCACCCTGGAGCTTCAGAGAGGACCTCCCTGTTCTAGCCTCCAGCCCCCATTCACTGTCTATTGGACAGGGCAGGCCACGGAGACCCAACTAGACTGCAGTTGTCCAGTGGGATCAGATAAGGCACAAGAAAGCAAAAAGGCATATGTATGCTTATAAAGGAAACAGCAGGCAGCGGTGGTGATGACGGTGACTGTCAATAGTGTTAGTGCTGCAGAGGTGGTTGTGGTAATAGTGGAAATGGTTGTGGGGTTTAGAGTAGTACATTATCCCCCTCAATCAGGCTAGCCTTATAAAGAAAATGTTTAGCTTATAGCCTTGGAGGATCAAGAGCATGCAACTGACTCCTGCACAGCTCTCACAAAGGTTTTCTCGGCTATGTGACATCGTGCAAGGCTGTGCATATAAGGAAGAGATGCAAAACAAGACACCAGAGGGAGTCTGGGGATCACAGTATTTTTCCCCAATCAACCTAAGGATCACTTACTATAAGCTATCTATGTAGAGTCCTATTACCAAAACATCTATGAATTAAGCCTTCAACCCATGGTTCTTAGAAAACAAACCACAACAGAGACGACATTGGCGAAGGTGATGATAGCAATGATGATAGTAATGATGGTGTTGATGGTAGTAAGCTTCCTAGTAATGCAGGAGATATTATAATGGTGGTGATGGTGAGAAAATAGTGACAGTGGCAGTAGGCAATTCGTGGTATCTACTGAAGACTTACCATAAAGCACCGTAAGTGTACCCTATGATTAAATCTACTTAATTCTCAGAATTCACACCTGAGCAGCACACTGTCCCCATAGTGAGTGCCCTAGAGGAGCACCCATGGCTCATTCATCAGAAAAGGATCGCAGTCATTATCAAAAGGGCAATGGCACTATCAAAGCTACCAGCACTACGAATAAGTTGTTACAACTAGTTAGAAAGGAGTTTGGTGATTCTCAGTAGGGGTGTTCTCATTATATGATAACAAAGTATAAGAAGAAAAGGATGTTAGAGTCTTTGAAAGCACCCAGTGAATGTGCTCCACTTAATATTTTGAGCACACTTGGTACCTACTTGGCAGACAAACAGATATTCTGAAGTGTCCATCACCAACAAATTGAGTTTAAGAAAGTGTGGTAAGTTAGAAACTGTATAACCAATGTCTGCATTACTTCCTCAGGACAGCATCAATTTCTCTGAGTGTTTGAACCAGTGCAGACATGTTTTCTCAATTTCTACAAGTTTCTGCTGGGAAAGAAGACCTGTCTAAAACACAGACACACTCAGCATCACTCTTATGCTGCACCCTCTCATTGGATCAAAAAAAAAAAAAAAATCTCATCTCCTATCTGAAACCAGGCTGAGATGGGTGAGAATTGCAACCAAGGTTAAAATAGCACAATACACAATGAAAAATTCACAACTGAGGTACTGAGTCTAGGAAAAATCATCCCAATTCTCAAATAGATAATGAGATCCAATGGTAAAATACTGTAGGAAAGCGATCAGTATCCAAAGGCTATGTATCTGTATCTGTACACTCTCCTACCCACACACCAAAGACAGCATTGTTCAAGGATGTAGTGCCCATGATACACTAGGGAGACAGTAAGTCAGCTACAGAACAGTACCCTCTTATGATTGTGTCTATGGTGGGAAGAGGAGGGAGATGCGGTTAGAAATTGAATACAGAATCCTGGATTACGTGTAATATTTCATGGCCTCCCACCCTATTATTTACCCAGAACACAAATATTGCAAAGGAATGTCACATAGAGTCACTCAATAAAATGAGCAAGGTTCAGTTCCTGAGCATAAGCCTCCCCAACCAGACTCATTGCTGATGCTTTCACATACCATGTTTCTTCCAGTTTCACTCCTCCCAAAGCCCCAGATACCTTGCCACTACTATCACCAAGGATGTCCTACTCAGTGGGACATCATCTAGAGGAGGACTTCGCCAGATTTTATACATTCACAAAATGTGCAAAATAAGACACAAAATGACCCCCTACTTGCCTTGGTCTGATAGGAACGGAATTTCAGGGTCTGTCACAGTGGCCGTGGTTGTCAATAAAATGGGACCCTCTGATGGTAAGAAATTACTATTCCCACACAGATGGTTTAATGGATGTGTGTGTGTGTGTGTGTGTGTGTGTAAGAGAGAGACAGAGAAAGAGACAGAGAGAGATATGAAGCTCCCAAAAAACAGACTTGGAAGGAGAAGCCTTCACTTAGAGAACAGTGAATACCAGGAAAGTACAGAATCATTCTGTACTGCAAAAGGCACACGTAATATGTTGTCAGTAAGATTTTTGTCACTGTGACAACATCAAAGTGAAACGACTTCCAAGAGGAATTCATTTGATTCAAGACAAGGATTCACTGTGGCTCAGTTTCAGAAGCTTTATTTAATGGTCAACTGGTTTCGTGTTTCTGGGTCTATGGTGAGAACATCATAGCAGGAGAACACGCCAGAGAAAAGGGAGAAGGGTATGGGATAAGGTACATCTTTCCGGGGCACACTCTAAGTGGTTTGCTCCCTCCGGTTAGACACCATTAATGCCATGTTAGGAATTCATCAAGGGATTAATCCATTCAGCAAGTCAGAGCCCTCATGAGCCCATCTTTCCCAAAGTCACTATGAACACTCCTTGAAGCAGGGACCAAGCCTTCAAAAATTAAGAAATATTAGGGGGAACACTTCATATGCAAACCATAAAACAATATGAATCCACTCGTTAGGCAAAATCTTCAGGATCTATTATAAGGCCAAAAAAAAGTAATCTTTCCTTTTTAAGGAGATTGGATTCCAAGGCAATTGTTGAAAGAAGATTAAATGCAGGTGATTTCAGAACATTCTGGAGTCTTCTGAGTAAAGGGCATACTCTTGCCTAGTTGGGATAATGGCCCAGTGCAATCAGTATACTTGCCTAAGGAGGCTGAAGAGCTATTGTTCCACATACCAAGACAGACAGACAGAATAGGCATGCCTGGCAGACATCTCCTGCATTTGCCACTTCTGCGAGCATAATTGGTTTGCATTAATGTTTAACTTTGTAAATGCCTGCACACTAAGGAGGTAGAACAAGAGTTAGAGGCTAGACAAGGCCTGTCTCAGATGGTAAGTACACATTGGAGGTTGTAAGCATCTAGTAGACAGTCTATATCAGAAAGCTATCCCTGCACTAGAGAAAGGGGGTGTCCAGCTAAGTGGTGGATAGTGCCTCTTCATCATACCTTGCTTGTAATCCCTGGGCATAAAATAAGAATCTATTTATTTCCTGGTTTGCATATGGGTGTGTTCTAGCTATGTCTTCACATGTTAAGGTACCTTTGTTACGGTAATCCCGTTCATGTGAGCTTACCTCCAAAAATCATCTCACTGGGTCGTAGGTTTCAACGTATGAGTTTTAGTGGGACACAGACATTTAAACCATAACAACAACAATACCACCAATTTAACCTACCTGAATTCCTTCTTTACACACCTGGTCACATACAATACTATATTGAGGCACTAAGGATTATGACTTTATCATATTAATCATAGGGAGCACAATCATAACATTAAGAATGTTCCATAGCATTAATGCTATATCAAGTTTATAACATTAATAACATTAATAACAGCCCATAACATTAATAATAATGCACTAATGCTATATAAAGTGATGATAAATACAAGGGGAAATAAAGTAAGGACAAAGAATTAGGAAATACAATTTTATATATATTGGTAGTAGGTCTCTCCAATAAGGTGGTTACAGGAAATGAAATTTCAGAGAAGATAATTTAGAGTAGAACAGAAATATATACAGCCGCAGAGCAGAGGATCTTCTCTGTGTCCCATAGGTAGGCAGACTGGTCTCGGATTCTCAAGTTACTCCCTCAGCTTCCCGAGTGCTGGGACTACTTTAAAGGCTTATATTAAAGTGGGGGTACCAAGACGAAGTGGGGGCATACAAACAGGCAGGGCAAAGTCAAAGGTGACAGCAAGGACGTGCGCTGAACTACTCACAAGAGGTTAGGCAGGACACCACCTACAAAGCCAGCTCCTGATAGTGAATCCCATCTAGAAACAAACCCCATAGACCCTCATAGTAGGTATCTGCATAAAAATCCACCTTCAGTTTTAGAAGATCTACCCAGACAAGCTTTCTGTTTCCAACACAAAGTATCCATCACTCGTGTGTAGGAGAAAACAATGGGATTTTAACTAGCTTGATATCAGCAAACACTTCAGTGATGGAGTATTTGTCATCATTAATCACCACAGGCAAACAAATTTTCTTCTACTTACCAGTCAAATAAGACAAGGCTGATAAAATACTGAAGATTATCATGCGGAAGAGTCAGGGCTCTTCTGAGAATGGTGTGTGTGCGAGGCTGACTCTGATGGCGTCAGCATTTGCCGTAAGAACAGTCACAGCAGGCCAAGCAGATAGGGAGATTAGAAATCTGATGTGTTCAGAGTGGGTGGAAAGGTTGTTCTTTACTTGGCGTTTGCACCACCATTTACTTACTGTGTTTCCTCAAATGATAGGCAAAGTATATCCTATTGTTTCTATGGGAGTTGAGTGCCTATCTTCAAATTCTACGAGAACATGGTCAGGCATGATCTTTATATCGTTGAGAAAAAACAGAGTAAGGTCACAGTATGACGAAGGCCCCTGACACCTTCTGGAGCTTTCTGCACCCTGATATAACCCATTACAAAGGACATTTAGAGAAGGTAAGAGGAACAGATTTCCACAGCCGCATCCCCTCTGAGGTCACACGGAAGGAGCGAACAAAAAGTAATATGAAATGACAAGTTAAACAAGGGAGAGAAAAGAACAGAAGCAAACGAGAAAATCTCACAATTACATTTTGATTGATTATTCATGAATAAAGAAAAGAAACTGATTTATGCAAGATCCTGGGCCACAAGCAATTTTCTGAGCCAGGGAATGGCAAGCAGCTAGGCTCCTCTCCTCCCGAGACATAGTCCTACAGCCTTAGGTAGTAGGCTGTTCCCTGCTCATGTGTCTCCATACTGATCGCCGTGCAGCAGGGGCCTCCCGACACCAGCACCTGTGTTTATTTTCACAGTGACTGGAAAGGGCAAGGCAGCCTCACACCCAGATAGAGACCCCCACCCTTGTTCTAGTGACCTGGCGGAGGGGGGGGGGCTGACATCTGCATTGGACAAGATGAAAACCAGGCAAAAGCACACCATGCATTCCCTCCAGCAATAAGACCCGAGCTTAGAGAGTGATAAAATATACAGAAATCAAAGACTCTAGCAGACAAATTAAACCTTATTTTCCTGAACTCTTCAAAGACCCTGGTGAGAGCATGAAAAGGAACCATTTATGTTTGTTTGCTTTCCCCTGGAGGCTGAGAGACAGACGTTTCCCTTTGTACTCTGAACACTTGACCTTGATCTACTCCCCAGCTGTGCTTCCGCTTCCCACAAATCCTCTCACGTCCACGTCCAATTCGAAACCTGTAGCTTGGTGCAGCCTTTCCCGAGATGCCCTTTAGCCAGGTGGAAATTTCCAGCATTCCGCAAGGCAGAGATGACCTATGCGTGGAGTACAGTCACCCGTTTTTGTTTGCAGAGGTTGTGTTCAAACCCCAGGGGACGTCTGAGACCTCAGATTTGCTAAGGTTTCTACTGGCTGTTTTTTCCCTATATAGTTGTCACTTGGTTTCTGAGGGTCACTGGCTATAGAGTACCCAACAGTGACCAAAGTCAGGAGATGCTTAAGTCCCTTTCATCAAACTGCAGAGTATTTGCTTGTAAGCCACCAGTATCCTGCTACACCCTCTAAATCATCTGTAGATGGCTTACAACACCGACGATAATGTGTAAGTAGCTGTTAATCTTATTCTTAGAGAATATTGACAGGAGAGAAGTCAGCATTACGTGTTTAGTATGGATGAGTTTTTTGGTTTTTTTTTTTTTTTTTTGCAAGTTTTTTCTACCTATGGTTGGCTGAATCTGTGGATACAGAACTTGCAAGTCTGAAAGGCTGACTATATATACATATCTATTAAAAGGTATAATTTAAGCTGGGCGGTGGTGGCGCACGCCTTTAATCCCAGCACACGGGAGACAGAGGCAGGTGGATCTCTGTGAGTTTGAAGCCAGCCTGGTCTAGAAGAGCTAGTTCCAGGACAGGAACCAAAAAAGCCATGGAGAAACCCTGTCTCGAAAAATCCCGCCCCCCCAAAAAAAAAGGTATAATTTATACATTTGGCACAGTAAAATATTTGTGACATAATAATAAAATGAAGCAAATAGTTTAATCCTTCGCCAAAAGAAAGTATCTCAAACCTATATGGATTATTTCTATAATGTTCCAAGTACCTACAGTATGAAAATACCTACATAGTCAGTAAGACTATGGCTTACTGAAACCCCAGAAAAAAAAACCATGGTGAGGAAAGACTAGTGTACTTACATTACATCATATGCCCTTCACGGGTTCATGTGTTGTAGGCAAGCACTCTGCCACTAAGCTACATCTGGAGTACTAGTGTTTCAACTGTTGAATTTAATACTGAATCTTGTAGAATTAGATAAATGTTTCAGATCCATCTCAGGATTTACTTTAGTTCAGTTTTAATAGTTATCATCCTAAGCATAAATGGTAGACATTAAAAGTTGAATCCTTTCATCGTTTGTATAGATGAAGAAAATGCAGAAGGAAAGCTGAGGCTTCAAGATCCAGTGGTGACTCAAATGCCAACAAAGGCTAGGTGCGTGCTGGTGTGGGAAGGTAGGGAAGCCTGCTTCCTGTACCGCTGTTCCTCTAGGAGCAAGAGCATGGGGTACTCAAGGCCAAAGGGAAATGGGCAGCATTGAGAATTTAAACCAAGGTCACTTGACCCCATCACGTGTCTTTGCTTCATGTTCAAATAGACAGAGAATGGTTGAAGAAATAACTCAGTCAAGTACTTGCCAAACAGTTAAGGACCTGAATTTGATCCCCAGAAGCCATGACAAAAGAAAAGCCAGGCTCCAGGACACTCATTTGTAATCTTACCACTGGATGTGCAAAACGGGTAGATACTTAAAATTAATAGCCAGCCAACCTAGGGTGAGCTTCAGGTCAAGTAGAGACCCTGACTCAGAAAGCGATGTAAATGTCCCTAGAGAAACAACATCTGAAGTTGACCTTTGGCTCCCCATGTAAATCCCTGTGATCACACACTACATGTACACAAGCATTTGAAAATAAAATAATAAGAAAGAGAAATGTAAAACTTATGCATTAGTCTATGTTCTATTAGTTATAGTTTTTATAATTAGATATAACTTAAATTTTTAAATAAATACATATTTCCCTAAAACTGATCCCAAAAGAAATGGAACACTAAATCAAGACCAATTACCACAGAAGGGACGTGTAAAATATGCTTCTTTATAATAAAATATATGATCACACACACATATACATGCACACACACATATATACACATAAATAAATGAATGACCAATATAGTAGAACTTTAAGTAGACAAGGATACACACAGCAAATCCAGTATCTAGACAATGCCTGGTGAAGAAATTGGTCAACAAAAGGAGGGAATTAAGATTCGAATAGACAGTTGACAAGCATATAGTTCTAGTAAGTATAAGCTTTGTCTGTGATAGAGGTCATAGCCATTTGCATAGGCCCTCTCACAGTTGCCTTACTATTATCTGAGTTCAAGGTCTTATTCTCAGTGTGTCAAACATGGTCTACCACAGATTTGATCAAAGACAATGATTTGCATTAACTGAATTTACAAGAGCCGCATGTAGAAATTAGACTGTGCTTTGCCTTAATTGTGATAAGCAGACATCATCAGGGAAGCGGAATGAAATCGACAGTGAGATCTCTGTTCATACAAGCCATCAGAGCTGCAGTAGAAAAGAGTGGCCATACCAAGTACTGGTATCCATGCTAGCAGGAAACCCTTCTCGGTGTTGCCAGAGGCAAAATCTAAGGAACTCTCATCAGAAACCTACTCAGATGAAGCTAGGATTTTTAACTTAAACCACAGGAAAGAAGAGCATCAGGGCAAGCCAGAATAAGACAAAGTTGAAGCTTATTAACAAAACAGATTCAAGGTGGATATAAGCATGAGTGTTGGCAAAGATGCTTAATAAAATGCATCATAATAAATAAAATTAGAATGTGGTTTGTGAGGTAAATTGCACAACTTTATGGGCCAATAGAATAGAAGCATAGATCAAAAGTGTAAGAGGTATTCTTACCCTACAGGGAAGTCAGGTCGTATGTTTTTACTATAGCCATGGTTCATTGCTATTTTAACATTCTTATTTGAAATACCTCTCAAATAGAAAGGGAGATTGTGTCTACATGGGCGATCGACACAGGGGAGTTTGTTGTTGCTCATTGTATTTGAAATTCTTGAATCTCAGCCAGCAAGAGACTTAAACCAGGTTTAAGTCATTTCCCCTCCCATGTCCTCTTACTTTGCCCTGTATTTTTATACTGCTTCTTCAGGAATAAGCACTAGTTCACACTTCATTGGTGAGACTTTAAATTGGCATGTCCACCTTGGGAACCTAAAAGTAGCATCTAAAGTTGAGCAGGTGCCTTCCCCATGATTTAACAACTCATTTCCTAGATAAGACACTAAGGGGAGCAGTTATACAATTCCATACAAGCACGTGTACTAGAATGGACATAGAATCTTATAGTAAAAAAAAATGTAGGCAACTCATATGTGAATTACTACTATATTTGACAAATGAATTGTAATGTATTCACACAATGGAACATGCAGACCAAACAGCTAGCCATGCAGCTCCAGAGACAAAGTTCATGGTCAGAAAAAGCCACACAAGAACACATAGCCTTTCCTTTAGCTGCTCACACAGGAAAGGAACATCAGGCATCCTAAAAATATTATTTGTTCTCTATCCTGTCTTCCAAGGTGATAACACAGAAACATATACTTTGGAAGTTTAGGGAACTATGCATCTACAACATCAGAGCACGGACAGCAAGCATGGCATATCACAAACAGCAAAACTGAAAGAATTTAAGCGGATGTTGAGTGGAATTCGGTAAGAAAAATTAAAATGTTATCACACAAATAGGACCCATTTCCTTTGAAAACAGGATATCAGACCCTAAAGAGATGAATCATGAAAATTTCCTAAAGAGTAGAAGCCCTGTCTCTCAGAAAAGAAAGAAAGAAAGAAAGGAAGGAAGGAAGGAAGGAAGGAAGGAAGGAAGGAAGGAAGGAAGAAAGAAAGAAAGAAAGAAAGAAAGAAAGAAAGAAAGAAAGAAAGAAAGAAAGAAAGAAAGACTATTTCAAATCTAATGCAGCAGTCTAACCCTGGGCTTAGACACTTTTCCTGGAAAATAGTAGGCATTCAATAAATACATTGGTAATTAAAAAAGAGAATTAATCTACAAGCATTTATCCAATAACACAGAAGTTAGTTTAAACCAACAGATAAAACGGCAAAATGATGCTTTTTCAACATGCTCTCTCGCGACAAATATTTCTTTAATTTTCAAGGAGTTTATATTTGAGGTAGAACCAAGGCTCCATTGCAACTTGTTTCAATTTGTATAAATCTGATACATTTGGGAAGCCTTCTAAACTTGGTATGAATTCAATTAAGAAATTCTGGATTGGGTCCAAAGTTTCAGGAGTCCCCAAAGAAACAACAGTAACCTGAAACTCCCACAGAAGATAATAAAAGCTGCCTTTGTCAAACTACTCCAGCCCAGTGAAACCTGCCTTGCAGGGAAAGTTAGAAACTGAAGAGTGACCTCATGGTCTACCAGTGTCAATCTATTGTTAAAAAAGACTCACATAATACAGAACAGGTAGAATGAACCCCAGTGAAGTTTTCCCGTATACTGCTACTCCGAGAAATGGCATCGCACTCAAGAACACTGTCATCCAATGGACTGAAAGATTTGTCTTCACAGACTATTACAAACTATAAACATACATATAAACAAAAACAAGCACATATGTCTATTTTCTTGGGCTTCAGCAGTCAAATCATAAAACACCAGCAACCACATCTATATGATCATCCAAAGAATGTCAGGGTGATTGTCATGTACAGAGATAGAATAGGGCTGGCAACAGGTTCTCGAAACTCTCACTCAGTCTCAAGGTATGGAAACTCCAAGACCTGTGCCTTCAGGCTGATCAGCCACCTCTGATCATTTGTGTGGCTATGATTTGTTTTTCATGCCGACTTCACAGTATGGCAGCGTCTACCTGAGTAGGCCACCCTTAGGCTCAGGGAAACACACAGCAGAAGGAGTTAGTGTTACCGGAAGAAAAATGGGAGAAAGGAGATTTAATGCTACCACAGCTCTTCTTGGAATGCAAATATTTGGATCCTACATTAGGATTTGGTAGTGTGGTTCTGACGAAGTTACAGGATGGTGCCTGTGAAGGCAGTGTGTGATTGACAGCCTATGGTTCTTTAGCATTGCCAAATCATTGAAATTCAGGATCTTAAGAGTCTATAGCCTTCAAGGGGAAATTTTTCATGTGTATGTAAACTTAATACCAATTTGTTTCAGGAAAACAAAGAATCCTGTTAACCAAATACACAAGAGAACAATAGAGAAATAGGACAACCACTTGATAAATTGTGACGAGACATATCGATCTTAAGAAGTGATAGCAATTACACTCAGAGGGCTTCATGCTTCTGTGGGAAAGTCTGCACAGAAAACAATTACACAAGACAGAGTTTTACACCTTCCAGACCTGTACATCCTTTGTGGCAGTTTCTATAAGCTCTGAGGCCCATCAATTATTCAATAGCATCTGCTGGACTCTCTCGATGTCCAAGTTCTTAAGAGTGCCTCACGAAACAATAACATGTACACTGCACACAATTGTCTCTTTATTCCGACACTAAATAGCTCTTGGTCTCAAGCCAAGCAATTGACCTTTTCCAAGCGAGCTATGGAATCTGTGCATTTTAAACACATAGGGAAGACTAGAGAAGATGTCTACTTGAGAATTCTTTCAACCTGAAGCTTATGGTTTCAAGAAGAAATAAGCTTAAAATTTACATATTCCCATAAAGCAGAGCAAGGGTATGTACAGACACCACTGAATGTACAGACATGGCCCATCTCTTCTTGCAAGATTCCTAAAGGTCTTCTGCTGAGACTCTCTCTTAGCCATCAGCTACATTTATAATTCCCTTGCCATACAGTGGTTTCTTAGATTGGTTGGGCTTGAAAACCAGTGACCTAAGGGTGTTTCACTATCTGAGCCAATAGTCAGAGGCCATCAAACTGCAAACACAAAGCAAGAGCATGGATTTTGTCAATTCTTAACAACCAAATAAACTTCTTATTAACAGTATTACCCTTATTTTATAGATTAAATATCAGTTCAGAAGTTTGAAGCGATATGTCCTAGCTTTTCATTTCTGACAATTACAAGCTGTGTGTCATGTGTTAGAATCATGGGGATTCTAACTTCAAATTTGTTATATTAGTCTTTTCACAGTTATAGACAATCTTAGCCCAATATGTTCCTGTAACACTTTGCTTTTGGTTGACACAGGCAGGAAGGATAACAATCTAGATAAACACACACACACACACACACAAAAGCCTAAAACAGAACTTTGTATATGTTCCACCCTTGTATCCCAGAAATATGAGTTCTGCACACCAGGGAAACATTGGCTAATGATTCAGAGAATTTAGGCACTGCCCTGAGTGTCTGAAGTTTCCGGAAGGCAAAGAAGGGAAAGATGCCAGGGCCAACCTGACACCAGGGATCCCATACACTCTTCCTCCTGGACTGAAACCCAATGCCTGCCTTCACAGCACATGGCCAACCGATCCTCTTCCCTATTTGGAAGGGACTCTCACCACACTAACTTGAAACCCAAGCTCCCCGGCTGCTGGATAGGCTGTATTGTATGTCCTGGGAACGTCAGGGCCCAGGCATGCTAAGTGCTCGTGCATTCATTCTGGGAGACTCTGCTCAGGAGTCTCTGGCTTAGATAGCAGTGGACTGAATATGTTTCAGTATACAGGCTGATGCTCTGATACCCATAAACTGTAATTGTGACCACAGCTGAAGCAGTGGGAAACTGTGAAGACTCTCTCTTTTATGGTCCATCAATATAAACTGATTCATCAATCAAAAACTGCTTCTGTCCAATCAACTCAATTCTTCTTCTTTTTTTTTTTTTTTTTTGGAGATATTCCTGAATCTACATGAGAAAGTGAAATGGAGTTTAATTACTATGTCTTGGACCAGAGAAGCCAGAGATCTCATGTCCTCTTATCTGCTCCAGTTCCCTTCAGTCCAGAGGAAGAGAATTGGTAATGTGCCCATTCACAAATGCAGAGGAAGAGAATTGGTAATGTGCCCATTCACAAATGCAGATGTAGAATGAAAGCCAAATTAAGACAAAGGTATAAGACAAAGGTAGAGCACTTGCCTAGCATGTAAGGAGCCCTGAGTTCAATCTCCAGCACTAGGAAGAACTGAGGAATTTGAATATTTATGATAAAGCATGCTTTTATGTTGGCATGGCTACCAGGATGTGAATATGTGAATACTGAGAGATTTACTTACTGCTCTACATTTAAAATGGGGCCTGAATTTTAGTTAATACTTTTAAGTTCTATTTTAAATTAATTTTATAAGAATTCACATATACTGTATACATGGAATTACACATTTGTATAGGCATGAAATTACAACAAATTCCAACAGAAATAATCATTGTTAATGCTCATGACACTTCCAAGTATTTGTGGGCACACAAATGTGATAGTGTCTGAGCTATAAAAAGAGATAATGAACATCATTCCATTAAAACACATTTATAAAAAAACTTTATGTGCAAAAACTGCATAGTTAAGATACCTGGACAATAATCATATTTTAATATTAACATCATATTTCATCTAGTGGCATATGCAAACACTCTTATGGAAATGTATTACTGGGGTCTTAATAACTTATTGCAACCACCTGCAGTCTGCAGTTCTTTGAAAGAATTTGATTAGATACATCACATATTAAAGGCTAATCAAGGAGCAATTGTTAAATTGAAAGGGAATAGCTCAATATCCCTTAGAAATGTCCAATAAGCATGATTGACTTGTATTCATGACTTCAAAATACCAGAACTATAGAAAAACAGAAAAATTCTGAAATGGTTATGACGCAACATAGAGGTTTCTTTTCAGAGTCGAGGAGTAGCCTCTGTGTAGTCAGATTGCAGGGCATGACACCAGGGCTAGGAGCCCATTGCAGTGAGTGAGGATGGTGATCGGAAGATACTCATCATCCCTCTGGTTATTGGAGATTGACAGTAGCTCACTTCTCAGTCCACTGGCAAAAGAGTTGGTATTTTGCTTGCACTGGCGCATGCCATCTGGTTTCATTGTGACAGCTGAAGCCAACTCCACCGCGGAGCATCACTGTCCACTGACGAACAGGAGAGGCTGCAGCTGCTCATTTTGTTATTTTGTACAATCAGAGAAAACATTTACAGTACACAGTAGCCCACGTGGCTAATGACTGCTGATTTCCTATTTATGAACTATCTCTAAGTCACGCATCTCACCACAACACAGAGAACTGACTTAGGAGAACCAAATGACACCCATGAAAGGGGACTTTCATGGCCTCTGATAGGAAGTATGTTGTTCCGAATCACACCTTCTCCATAAGGTGTAGATGTATAGTTTTCCTGCTAAACAAATTGGGTTTATCATCTTAGGTAGTGCACTCCAATCTGTGTGTGTGTGACACACACACGCACATGCACACAAAGAGAGACATTAAAGGGGGTGAATGTTAAGATATACAAATTAAATTTCAATGGACAAGTACCAAAGGGAATCCCACGCTGTGTAGCCTTACTTATAAAAGCATTCTTGTAAGTTTTTGTGTGTTTTCTTGCTTGCTGAGCTTTCATAGGAGGCACAATGTATATAACATAAAGTCCAACTCACAGCAAAACAGAATGTTTGCCTCTCTGCCTTCCCCAGCTGCAAGATTTCCAGTGCTCTCACAAGTCACACTTCCTCTTGTAAGCTTTTAACACTTACTCGCACACAGCTTGGAATTTTCTCTTTCTTCCCGATTTATTTTTAATCAAGCCACGGCCCTCTGGAGTGGGCCACCTTCTCACAGATACCCTTGAGTTCCTATTTGCCTATCAAGTCCCTCACACCTTGCCCATTTCCCCTGCCCAACTCGGCCACTTCACCTATCCACCAGGGAGCCATAAAGAGATACTGTCCGCTGTACACTTACAGGTGTCTCTTGCTTTGGGGAAGGTTGCCTGCCCACGTCTTTCTTTCCTAGAACTACCACACTCACTGCTGCGCTGAATAGTGAGAGATATTTTTGCCAATACAAATTACAGCCATCCCTTTCAGAGCCCTCTTTGTCCCCATGTGGCTCTGCATCCACTGCAAATATAGGAAGTCATGATTCCCATGACATCTCACCAGGTCATTGATAAAGCTGTTAAGGAATGCCGGACTCAGGCTGGGCGAACACCTGCTCTCTAGTTCCAGGTATCACTGATAGGTGATAGCCACTCCCAGTACTGACCCCTGACCAGTCAACCTGTCATGTGGGAGGTGCATTTTCCACCTGGTGACTTTTGTGTTCTGGAAACAATGATCTGCCAATATCCATGCACAATTATCATTGTAGATTAATATTTAATATGATAATCATTTGCTGTGTAAAAGAGTGTTTATTAATGTGTCTTCTAGAAAAGAAAGTAAAACAACTAACAGTTGCATAAGGGGGCACTGTTGAGTAAGTAGCCTTTGCTCTGTGCTGAAGAACAAGCTCCAGGAACTGTTGGCAGAATATCCCTAACAAGTACATTCTGATTAATTTTCAGGAATGGCACAGAGTTGATGGGTTTTATAACAGTCTCATCTTAGTTGTATTTTTCCCCTTAGAAAGAATATTCTCCATTTTATTAAGATTTATTTTTATTACCTTTGGTTAGGAGTATTTGTATATCTGTGTGTAGATATGTGCACTTGAATGCAGGTGTCCCTGAGTTGTCCAGGGACATCAAATATTCCCAGGGTTGGAGTCACAGTACATGTGAGCTGCTCAGCATATGTGCTGGGAGCTGCACTCGGGTCTTCTGCAAGAGCAGCACACACTCTTAGCAACTAAGTCATATCTCTAGCCTTTATTTTCTTATCTAGCAGCTTGTGGCTCAGTAAAATAGGTCATAACTTATATCTTAAGAAAAAGTTAGGTCATAATTTATATCTTAAGAAAAAAGTAAGATGCAAGAGAAGCATATTTTAAAAAGTTAGAGCCCAAGAATGAAGAAACCTTAGACAATTTTATCTGGAGATTCCTTAGAAATAAAGTATTTATTTACCCATGATGGTTTAATGTGTAGGCACAAGACGGAATGAATAATAACTAAAAGTAGAAAATTATAATAGTAATGAACAGAAAATTTTAACAATATATTGAAATAAGTTATTTGGGCTTAGCACAATAATTTCCCTTAGCACATATTAATTACATATAATAATGTACTTTACTAGTGGTTATACCACTGAAGAAGTCTCTGAGTCTAGCCAACCATTAACTGTGTATAACCATGAGAGTGGGGCCTTGCAGGTTTTTCTCTCCTCTATGAAAGAATATCAACAATCGCCATCTCATGGAGTTCTTGTGCAGGTAATCACAGCTGCCATGAATTCATTAGTGGAATGTTTACATTAGCATAGACGACAACAGTCACAACACTACTCCTTCCCCAGCTCCGATTTTCTTTCTGCTCTTTTCTGCAATGTTTCCTGAGTGTTACATTAGATAATATAGATGCCCCATTTACGGCTGAGTATTCAACTGTCACTGGTTATGTCAACTGGTTGATATCATGCTAACTGCTATGCTCTGAAAAAGGAAGCTTCTTTGACCAAAGCTATGCCACCACTAATCTGTTGCTATAAACGCAATTATTTAAAATGCAGTTTGATGGTAAGATCACATCCATGTAGAAAATTAGACCACTAGGTTCCCGACTAGGGCCTATGCCTTCTGGACCCACAGACTTCTGATTGAGTTTACTGTAACAAATGTAAATTCCTTCCCATGCAATAGAACTCACACCCAATCTGAAAGTAGCTAGTTATCCCCATAATAGACATGAAGCTATTGAACAATGGCTACATCTTGCTGACAAATAAGTAGTGTTACAGAAGAGTCCGCAGCTGAGCAAGACTATTAACAACACAAAAGCACAACTCTTACCTCCAAGTGAGTGAGAGTTAATTTATTCTAGAAACAAATATGAATAACGATGACCTGAAAAGAGAGATTCAAGTTACCCCAAATTCTATGCTCACATATAGAAAACAGTTTCATGGAGATTTTATAGTAACAGAATAAAGAAATTCATAAATCATAAAGCTTTTCACATACATTGGTAGAAATGTCAGATGAGCAGGTTACAGAAAAATGGGGGAAACTCAGATATTTGACGTAGATGCTGTCTCAAGTCATTTTCAGACTGTTGGTTGTTAGACCTAGTGGTTTCTTTCTACATTTCAAAGGATTGACTCAATAGTCATAGGGATGTTAAGTCAAACATAGAGTTTCTAGTGGACTCTTTAGAAGGAGTTGAGCATCACCTATAGTAAAGAAACTGACTTCTTCCTTTCTTATTTTTAGCCCTTTCGTTTTCTTCTCTTGTTTTATGGTCATTATGGCTCTAGCTAAGACTTTAATCACCATCATGGATAGGAGAGTAGAGAGAATAGATGCCCTCATCTTGTTCCTGTGTTGTCCAAGGTTTCTGTCCCACCAAGTCCCACAGTCGTTAAGTCCCAAAGAAATCACACAGAGGTCTACATTAATTACAAACTGATTGGCCTAGTACCTCAGGCTTCTTATTAACTCGTATAACTTATATTATCCTGTAATTCCTGTCTGTGTTAACCACATTGCCTGGTACCTTTTACGGTGAAGCAGTCACATCTTCCTTGTTCTATGTCTGGATTCCTCTCTGTCTGGGTGATTGACTGCAGACTAAAACTTTCCTCTTCCCATAATCTCATTGTCACGCCTCTACTTACTGCCTGACCTCCATTACCCCACCTATACTTCCTGCTGAGCTACTGGCCAATCAACATTTTATTAAAAATAATATAAGTGACAGGATAAAAGACCATTGTCCCACAGCATTCCTCATTTTAATTTAAATATTTTATTTTCCTCCTTGATGTTGCATGATGCTGGCTCTAAGCTTGTCATATAAAGTCATTACTGTGTTAAGATATGTTCCCCTCATTCCCCTCATTTCTTGTCTCTTCAGAATTGTATTCTAAATTTTGTCAAGGGCCTTTTCTGAAGGAAAATGATTGTGTGATTTTCTGTCCATCAGTCCATTTATGTGACATATTACATTTATTCATTTGTATATGTTGAACCATCTTTGCATCTCTTATATTAAGTCAACCTGATCATGGTGAATGATATTTTAGATTTACTCTTGAATTCAGTTTTTGAGTTTTTATTGAGAAGTCTTGCATCTAGGTTCATTAGAGACATTAATCTGTAATTTTGTTTTTTGATATGATTTGATATCACAATGATCCTGGTTTCATAAAAACAGTATGTAAGCATTAATTTCTTATTGCAAAAAATAATTTGAGAAGTATTGATGTTAGCTCTTTTAAAATGATCTAGTAAAAGTCTGCAGTGAATCTGTTGTGAACCTGAACACTTTAGGAGAGTTTTTATATTATTATTATTATTACTCTTTCAATCTAATTGCCTGTTTTAAATTATTTATGCAATTTGGTGTTGACCTGAAATCCTTCTATTTCTTTTAGGATTTCCACTTTTTGGAATATAAGTATCTTTTAGGTTTGTTCTGTCTGAAGTGATCTTCTTTTACTCTTCTGATAGTTTGTGCTCAAAGCCTATTTTGTGGAGTATTAGAACCTTGATTCCTAGTTCTGTTTGCCTGGGATATTTTTCCATCTTTCCACCACAGGGCAGCATATGAGTTGATTGTTCATTGATTTGACAAAATGGATGAACAAAGCATCTTAAGGAAGGAAGGGTAACCCTGTATCTTGTCACGTTGGCAAGATTAGCTATCACAGGTAGTGTCTATTTTGATGGCAAAGTGTGTTTCTTAGAGGTGGAAAAATACATGAATCTTGCTGTTAAAGGCAACCCCAGTCTATGGCTTTTAAAAATTATTATATATATTTATGTGGTGTGGGTTGGGTCTGGAGGAAGGAATGTTCTTTCCACAGCATGTGAGTAGAAATTAGAGGACTACTTGTTAGAGATGGTTTCTTCCTTTTGCTATGTAGGCCATAGCAATCATATCTAGGAACAGACTGGAACCAGAGACCCACCCCTGTGGGTCTGGGGCATGAATCCAGAAACTCAAGAGGGAGTAGGCCTGAGCCAGAACCTCTGACAGAGAAGGCCCAAGGCAGTAACCTCAGCAAAAAGAGCCCCAAGCAAGCAATCTCTGTGCAAGAAGGCACAAACGATTCCTGGTGTTGCAGAGCAAACACCGGGAGTACCGAATGACCTCCAGGAACAGGGAGTGACCAACAGATACAAAAAAATTGCAATACCCCCCATGTATCTTTTTTTTTTTTTTTTTTTTTTTTTTTTTTTTTTGGTTTTTCGAGACAGGGTTTCTCTGTGGTTTTTTGGAGCCTGTCCTGGAACTAGCTCTTGTAGACCAGGCTGGTCTCGAACTCACAGAGATCCGCCTGCCTCTGCCTCCCGAGTGCTGCCCCCATGTATCTTATCAATTCACCATGGCTTAAAATTAGAACACTAATTCCGGAAAGTCCACAAACACATGAAAATTAAAAAATTCTCACTTGAAACATCAAAATTTTAAGGAAGGAATTAAAGACGTCCTAAAATTCAATGAAAATGACCACATAACATACTCAAATTTATGGGACACAATGAAAGCAGTGTTAAGAAGAAAGTTTGTAACACTAAATGCCTATATAAAGAAGGCTGGAAAAATCCAACAAAAGTGAATTAATTAGTAGAAGATTTAAAAACTCTAGAACAAAAAGAAACAAAGTTACCCAGAAGAACTAGGTGGCAGGAAATAATCAAATTGAGAGTTGAAATCAACAAAATAGAAACAAAGAAAGCAATACAAAGAATCATTGAGACAAAGAGTTGGTTCTTAGAGAAAATCAACAAAAGAAACAAACTTTTATCCAAACTAACCAAAAGACAGGGAGAGAATATCCAAATTAACAAAATCAGAAATGGAAAGGGGGACATAACAACAGACACGGAAGAAATACAGAGAATCATTAGGTCATATTTTGAAAATCTGTACTCCACAAAATTGGAAAACTTAAAGGAAATGGACAACTTTCTAGATAAATATCACTTACCAAAATTAAATCAAGACCAGATAAGCAAATTAAATAGATTTATGACTGCTAAGGAAATAGAAACAGTCATCAAAAGTCTTCCAACAAAAAAAGCCCAGGACCAGATGATTTCAGCTCAGAATTCTACAAGATTTTAAAGAACTAACACCAATACTCCTCAAATTGTTTCACACAATAAAAACAGAAAGACTGCGAGGGGTGCACCCACACACTGAGGCAATGGGGATGTTCTATCGGGAACTCACCAAGGCCAGCTGGCCGGGGACTGAAAAAGCATGGGACAAAACCGGTCTCGCTGAACATAATGGACAATGAGGACTACTGAGAACTGAAGAACAATGGCAATGGGTTCTTGATCCTATTGCACGTAATGGCTTTGTGGGAGCCCAGGTAGTTTGGATGCTCACCTTAATAGACCTGGATGGAGGTGGGTGGTCCTTGGACCTCCCACAGGGCAGAGAAACCTGCTTGCTCTTTGGGCTGAGGAGGAAGGAAGACTTGATTGGGGGAGGGGGAGGGAATGGGAGGTGGTGGCGGGGAAGAGGCAGAAATCTTTAATAATTAAATAAATTAATTAATAAAAAAAAAACAGAAAGAATATTGTCAAATTCTTTTATGGGGCTACAATTACCCTGATACTCAAACCATATAAAGACATTACTACAAAAGAAAATTACAGACCAATCTCACTCAGGAACGTTGATGCAAAAATACTCAATAAAATACTGGCAAATCGAATTCAATAACACATCAGAAACATCATCCACAATGATCAAAATGGCTTCATCCCAGAGATGCAGGAATGATTCAACATATGAAAATCTGTCAATGTGATCTACCATATAAACAAACTGAAAAATAAAAACCACATGATCATCTCATTAGATGCTAGCAAAAGCCTTTGACAAAATGCAACATCCCTTCATGATAAAGGTCTTGGAGAGAGCAAGGATACAAGGAACATACCTAAACATAATAGAGGCAATATACAGAGAGCCAACAATCAACAAAAACCTAAATGGAGAGAAACTCCCAGAGATTCCACTGAAATCAGGAACAAGACAAGGTTGCCTACTCTCTCCATATCTATTCAATATAGTTCTTGAGGTCCTGGCTAGAGCAATAAGATGACAAAAGAAGATCAAGGGGATACAAGTAAGAAAAGAAGACGTCTGCCTCACACATTTTGCTAATGATATCATAGTTTACATAAAAGACAGCAAAAATTCTACCAAGGAACTTCTACAACTCATAAACACTTTCAGTAGTGTAACAGGATACAAGACTAATTTTTAAAAAATCAGTAGCTCACCCCATTTCCCCTTAACCCCATGCCACCTCACCCGCAAGTTCCCAGTTTTTGCCCGGCAATCTTGTCTACTTCCCCTATCCAGGCGGATGACTATACGTTTTTCTTTGGGTTCACTTTCTTATTTAGCTTCTCTAGGATCACAAATTATATGCTCAATGTCCTTTATTTATGGCTAGAAACCAATTATGAGTGAGTACATCCCATGTTCCTCTTTTTGGGTCTGGGATACCTCACTCAGGATAGTGTTTTCTATTTCCATCCATTTGCATGCAAAAT
The DNA here is from genome assembly GCF_950005125.1 of Chionomys nivalis. Classification (NCBI taxonomy): domain Eukaryota; kingdom Metazoa; phylum Chordata; class Mammalia; order Rodentia; family Cricetidae; genus Chionomys; species Chionomys nivalis. The sequence continues at coordinate 29,659,066 of NC_080091.1, forward strand.
TTGAGAAGTCATTGTTTTTTACCGCTGAGTAGTATTGTAATATGTATATATTCCACACTTTCTTCATCCATTCTTCCATTGAAGGGAAATGGGGTGAGAAACGTGAGAAGAGGAGGTTGGGAGGAACTTGGGGGAATGGGATGGTTGGGATATAGGAAGGGTGGATACGGGAGCAGCAAAATACATATCCTAACTAAGGGAGTCATCTTAGGGTTGGCAAGAGACTTGGCTCTAGAGGGGCTCGCAGGTGTCCAGGGAGATGTCCCCAGCTGGTACCTTGGGCAACTGAGGAGAGGGAACCTGAAATGACCCTATCCTATACTGATGAATATCTTGCATATCACCTTAGAACCTTCATCTGGCGATGGATCGAGATAGAGACAGAGACCCAATTTGGAGCAACAGACTGAGCTCTTAAGGTCCAAATGAGGAGCAGAAGGAGGGAGAACATGAGCAAGGAAGTCGGGACCAAGAGGGTGTACCCATCCACTGTGACGGTGGAACTGATCTATTGGGAGCCCACCAAGGCCAGCTGGACTGGGACTGAATAAGCATGGGTTGAAACTGGACTCTGAACATGGCGGACAATGAAGGCTGATGAGAAGCCAAGGACAATGGCACTAGGTTTCGATCCTAATACATGAACTGGCTTTGTGGGAGCTTAGCCTGTTTGGATGCTCACCTTCCTGGACCTAGATAGAAGTGGGAGGACCTTGGTCTTCCTGCAGGGCAAGGAATTTGGACTGCTTTTCAGTATCGAGAGGGAGGGGGAATGGAGTGGGGGGAGAAGAAGAGGAGTGGGGATAGGGGGAGGGGAGTGGGGGGAGGGGCAATATGTGGGAGGAGGGGGAGGGAAATGGGAAACGGGGAGGAGGTGGAAATTTTAATTTAAAAAGAATAAAAAAATACTTATAGATAGTAAAAGTTAATTTAAGCTTCATCCTAACTGCTCAACTTTACTTTTGTGCTGTTTAAATATTATTCCATAACTGAACATAATTGGTTTTACTTAATTATAGATCTTAATAGAGCATTAAAAATTTTCATCACTATAAAAAAATCAGTAGCCCTCCTGTACACAGATGATAAATGACTAAGAAAGAAATCAAGGAAACATCTCCCTTCACAATAGCCACAAATAGCATAAAATATCTCAGAGTAACTCTAACAAGTGAAGACCTGTATGACAAGAACTTTAAATCTTTGAAGAAAGAAATTGAAGAAAACACCAGAAAATGAAAAGATCTCCCATGCTCTTGGGTATGTAGAATTAACATAGTAAAAATGTCAATCTTACCAAAAGCAATCTACCGGTTCAATGCAATGCCCAGCAAAATTCTTCACAGACATTGAAAGAAAATTACTCAACTTTATATGGAAAAGCAAAAAGCCTAGGATAGCCAAAACAATCCTGTACAATAAAGGATCTTCTGGAGGCATCACAATCCCTGACTCCAAACACTACTACAGAGCTACACTACTGAAAACAGCCTGGTTCTGGCATAAGAACAGACAGGAGAACCAATGGAACCAAAATAAAAGACCCAGGTATTAATCCACACACCTCTGAACACCTGATTTTTGACAAAGAAGCAAAAAATATAAAATGGGAAAAAAAGCATATTTAACAAATGGTGCTGGCATAAATGAATATCAACATGTATAAGAATGAACATAGATCTATATCTATCACCATGCACAAAACTTAAGTCCAAATGGATGAAAGACCTCAACATTAAGCCAACTACACTGAACCTCATAGAAGAGAAAGTGGAAAGTACACTTGAACGCATTGGCACAGGAGATCACTTTCTAAATATAACCCCAGCAGCACAGACACTGAGAGAAACAATTAATAAACGGGACCTCCTGAAACTGAAAAGCTTCTGTAAAGCAAAGAACACTATCAACAAGACAAAACAACAGCCTACAGAACAGGAAAAGATCTTTACCAACCCCACATCAGACAGAGGACTGATCTCCAAAATATATAAAGAATTCAAGAAATTGGTCATCAAATGAACAAATAGTCCAATTAAAAAAATGGAGTACAGACCTAAACAGAGAACTCTCAACAGAGGAATCTAAAATGGCTAAACGACACTTAAGGAAATGCTCAGCATCCTTAGTCATCAGAGAAATGCATACCAAAACAACTCTGAGATTCCATCTTATACCTGTAAGAATGACCAAGATAAAAAAAAAAAAACACTGATAACAACTTATGCTGGAGAGGTTGTGGGGTAAAAGGAACACTCCTGCATTGCTAGTGGGAGTGCAAGCTGGTACAGCCACTTTGGATATCAGTACGTTGATTTCTCAGAAAATTAGGAAACAGCCTACCTCAAGACCCAGTAATACCACTTTTGGGTATATATCCAAAGGATGCTCAATCATGACACAATAACATGTGCTCAACTATGTTCATAGAATCATTGTTTTTCATAGCCAGAGCCTGGAAACAACCTAAATGCCCCTAGGCCAAAAATGGATAAGGTAAAAGTGGTACATTTATACAATCAAGTACTATACAGCAGAGAAAAATATTAGAATCTTGAAATTTGCAGGCAAGTAGATAAATATAAAAAGCATAATATTGACTAAGGCAATCCAGCCCCAGAAAAATAAATATTATATGTACTCACTCATAAGTAGCTTTTAGACATAAAGCAAAGAGAACTTGCCTACAATTCACAACCTCCAAGAACTTAGACAACAATGAGGACCTTAACAGAGACATACATGATTCTAATCTACATGGAAATAGAAAAAGACAAGATCTCCAGAGCAAATTGGAAGCATGGGTACCATGGGAGAGGATTGAAGGGCAGGGAGAGAAAGAGAGAGGAACAGAGAAGACTGTAAAAATAATGTAAAAAGCCAGGCAGTGGTGGTGCATACCTTTAATCCCAGCACTCGGGAGGCAGAGACAGGCGGATCTCTGTGAGTTTGAGGCCAGCCTGGTCTATAAGAGCTAGTTCCAGGACAGAAACCAAAAAGCTATGGAGAAACCCTGTCTCGAAAAATCAAAAAAAAAAAAATGTAAAAATAAATAAAGATTCACTGCAAAAAAAAAGAAAAGAAAAGAAAAAAAGCATTTATTTGGGCTTATGGTTTCAGACAGTTGAAGTCCATGATGAAGACATGTCAAGACCACAGCTAAGAACTCACATCTTGAACCATAAGTAGGAGGCAGGCAGGGCACAATGGGAATGACATGAACCTTTTTAAATCTCAAAGCCCATCCCCAGTGATAAACCTCTCTCAACAAAGCCACATCTCCTAATCCTTCTCAAATAATTAGATCAACTGGAGTTCCAGTGCTCAAAATGAGCCTATAGGGGCTATTCTCATTCAAACTGTAACATTCCACTCTCTGCCTCCATAGGCGCATATCCATATCATAATGCAAAATTCATTTAGTCCAATTTCAAAAGTCCCCGTAGTATTTCAATATCAACAGTTTAAAAGTTCAAAGTTTGCTCTGAGAATTGATGAACTCTTAATTATAATCCTGTTGTAGGAAGGCCGCTTGTTTGTTCCCAGTTGCTCTGCCCCGAAATAATCACACAGAAATCATATTATTTACAATACTGTTTGGTCAATAGCTTAAGCATATTTCTGGCTAACTCATATCTTAAATTAACCCATCTCAATTAATCTGTGTATGGCCACAAGGCTGTGGCTTAATGGGTAAACTTTCGGCATCTGTCTCCAGAGAGGCTACACTGACTCTGCCTTTCTTCTCCCAGCATTCAGTTTAGTTTTCCTCACCTAGCTCTACTCTACCCTATCAGGCCAAGCCAGTTTCTTTATTAACCAATGGCATTCACAGCATACAGAGGGGAATCCCACATCATAATCCCCTATAAAAACCATATTTGTACTTCCAACATACAATGGTACTGAATATAAATTACCAATACAAAAGAAAAAGAATTAGGGCATGGAGAAAAAAATACCGAACAAAGGCAAGACAAAAATCTAGTGGATAAAACTCATATTCTTTAGCTCCGTATCTGATTTAAAGAAATTAGATGGTTCTGTTCTTCCAGCTTCGATGCTTCCAACAGACATCTCTTGGACTGGTTCCACTACCTGTGTGGAGCTCTCTTTGGTAGTTACTTCATGGCTCTGGCACTCTGAACATCTTAGGGTTTCCAGTGCAATCCTGGCTTCACTTTCACAGCCTCATGCAATGACCTTTCGTTGTCTTCATATAGGGACTGGCTGGTCATACATTGCTGGACTTTATCAGTTCTTAACCATGGAGGAAGATTCCACTGCTCCTTCAGTCATGCATCTTTCATGACAAGATCGCAAGTTCAGTTACTTGCTTGTGATGGAACCTCTCCCCTCCCCAGATCACATTTGTAGCAACTTTTATTTGTTATTGTGTTTTAAGAGCATAAAATATCTTAGACTTTTCCTTTCACAAGTTGGAAGATTAACTAGGTGGGGTCTTCTCCAAGGGCACTCCTCTCTAACCAATTGTGGATCAGGCCTCTCTTTAATCTCTTTATCATTTCCAGAACAAGCGTGACTCCAACATCAACTTTCCTGGTGCTCTTTTTCTCTTCAAATAATATATTTTGTATTTCTTTTTGTCCCACTTATACTTTTTTCATTGTAGACCTACACAAGCCTTATTTTGGTAACAATGCAAAAAGAACCAATTCTCGACTGTCCCAAAATCTCCTCTACCAAAGAAATTAGCACAGTACTTTTCAATTTAGCCTTAAGAAAATCCTTAGGACAAGGGCAGAAGACAGTCACTTTCTTTGCCAAGGTTTCATAAGAATAGTCGCTAGCCCACTTGCTAATAAGGTTTGCCTCTGAAACCTCATCAACTTGGCCTCCACAGTCTTCATGGCTTTACTGAGGTGTTTTCCAGGCACCTACTGAGAGGCTTCACTTATGGCACTAAAGTTAAAAAAAAAAAAAAAGTCAAGTCTGTCACAGCAATAGTTGCCTTCTGGTATCCTAGTATCACCTCCTGGTTAGTTATGGTTCCCATTATGGTGATAAAACACCATGATGAATGCAACTAATAAAAGAAAGTGTTCAGTTGGGCTGATAGTTTCAGAGCACAAGAGCCCATGATGGAAGAGCAAAGGCATGGTGGCAGGAACAGCTGAGAAATCACATCTTGAACCATAAGTAGAGGGCAGAGAGGGCATACTGGAATGACACGAGTCTTTTAAAACCCCCAAACTCCCTCCCCAATGATATGCCTCCTTTAACATGGTCACATCTCCTAACCCTTTCCAAATAGTTTCCCCAGGTTGGGAATACATTTGCACAAGTATGATTCTATGAAGGTCTTTCTCATTCAAACCACTACAGAAGCTGTGATCTTTCAGAACTGAAATAACATCATTCAAAGACTTCTCATCTTCCAATGTTTGCTTAAGAACTCATCTGCTCTTCTGACAGACTTGGCCTTTGTGTGCAACGCGATGTTTCTCATTTGCAGATTTCAATGTTTGTCTTTTTTCTGTGTGTCTAGTTTTAACTATAATATGGCACATGAAACTTTTTTCTCATTATGTCTGTTTGGTGCTCTGCATAATAGTTATACGTGCATGAGCCTTTTTCTACATTTTAGAAAGTTACTGTAATGGTTTTAATGAAAAATATTTTATATGCCTTTGATAGGAATTCTTCTTCTATAAAAATAATTCATAGATGCGGTCTTTTTATGGTGCACTAAAGATCCTACATATTCCACTCATATATTTGTTGTCTTTGACTGAATCTTTCAACTGGTCTATTTTGTCGTGAAGTTTTGTATTTTACTTACTGAATTTCTCACTTTCATAATTTCTAGTTGGTTTATTTTTCAATACTTAAATCTTTTACTGAATACTTTTTACATATCCTATGTTGAGTTTCTTATCTCATTTAGCTATTTGTTTCATTATACTTTATTCATGAGTCTATTCATGCCCTCTTTTATTTCTTTGAAAATATTATAATCACTCCTTTGAATTCATTGTCCATAATTTCATCAAACTCATTTGCATTAGCAGCCTTTATGCTGGGATTTGTGGGCTTTTGTTGAGTCCTGTAGTCTTGGTTTTTCATATTACTTGTGTTTTTGCATAAGGGCTTGCACACCAGGAGTTAGATTGTTGGTTGAATTCTTTTATTTAAGTCATTTTTCTTCTCTCAGTGAAAATGCTTGCCGTTTTCAAGAGGGATTAATTTGTAGTAGGGTTGAAGTGTCATTTCCTCTACTAAGCTGTTATCCAGGGTACTAGGCTCTAGCCCTCATCCTTCACTGATCATAGACTGTGCTCTGTAATAGCTGTTACTCAGCAGGGAGGGTTCCCCTCAGAAACCAGAGTAATAATCAACTGCAAAACAACTTCTCCTAAAGTATCAACAATTTTATAGAATAAAGGTTCACCACGTGTACTGCGTGTGCCAATGTCTTAGTTATTATAGACGAGAAGAGGAAGAAAGAAAGAAGAAAGAAAGAAAGAAAGAAAGAAAGAAAGAAAGAAAGAAAAGAAAGAAAGAAAGACATGGCAAGACTAGTGATTAATATTGGGATAGTAGAAGAGGGAATGCAAATGAAATGGGGAACTGTCAGATGTCAGATCAGGGGCACACAAACACATGCACACACACACATGCACACACACACATGTACACACATGCATACACATACACGCATATACACACACATGCATGCACAAACTGCAAGACATGAAGTGAAGTCTGGCTAAAGAAAAGACTGAAAAAGAGATGTAATCTCTTTTTCTTATATGACATAGAGTAATCTCCTCTCTTGGAAGCTAAGCCACCAAGACACCAGGCCAGGAAAAAGGAAAAGGGAAGAATAAGGCAGGGGGAGCTATATAAGGCAAGAGCAGAGATGGCCTGCTAGATAAACATTGGGTATTAAACAAAGATGAAATGTGTAGACAGAAAGAGAGCCAGGTGAGGATGTAGGAACTGAAACTCATTGGCCTGGTAGCTGAATTCCTTCTGCAGTCTCTCAGATTCCTTCCCTGGCTCCTAAACGCTGGTCTCATGTCTGGGAGCTCCTCTTTGATGAAGTGGTTCCCTTGGCACTTTAATCGTCGTCTGGATGGTGGGAGTCTTGGTGCTGTCACATGATCCATGGGCAGTGCCTCACAGGTGGAGCCTCAGACAGCGGTGCACCTCTGCAAATTCCTTAGGGCACATTGTCTTTGCCCCTGTGCAGCTCTTACCATTGGCCTGTGCACTGCTTGTCTGTGTGAATGATCCTGTAAAGTTTGGCTACCACCAGATTTTAAATTCTCTGAATGCAGTACAGACCTGATCTTTTTCATCCCCTTCCTCCTTCCCTCGGTTGCTCTGTATTTTCTTTCTCGGGTTCCAGCAACAGTCCTAAAACACTTCCTGGGAGTATGGTTCACAGAGAGTCTTGGGTTGTCAAGAGCCACAGCTGCAGAAGTGTTTTTAAAATGGCATCCTGCCTCTGCTCTGTGGGAGAAGGCTTTTCCTGGTGTCTTTTCTATTAACGCCTGCTGCACTGGATGTGACCTCTTTTCCCCCCCATCTCTTGAAAGTGTTTGCTGCTTCTCTGATAACTAGTTTTCAGTCTTCACCTGATTATTCCCTGGAGAGTCTCTGAGGTTGTGTCTGCGTGTAGCCTGCAATCTTGAAAGGAAAAAAAGAAAACAGAAAAAGCAGGGAGTTTCATTTTCCTTGCTCATCAATTCACACAGTTGACTGAACTCGACATGTCAAGTGATGTTTTGAAGGCCTTCCTTTCCAGGGCTTTCAGGGACTTTACAGATGTCTTGGCCCTGCTTTTAGTGGTGGTGTTAGAAGTTTCTTCTCTCTAGATTGACCATACATATTGGTGCAGAAGTTCAGTTCCAGCACTAGGGAGGCAGAAAGAAGAACCAGGCTAGCCAGTTTACACAGCCAGTTCAGTCAACCAGAGCTGCGTGGTAAAACTCGGTGTCAAGAGCACACTTACTATTGCCACCACGCACACCGATGATTTAAAAAAAAAAAAAGCGTTGTAAAGCAGTTTCTTCCTTTTCTTGTTCAACACTAAATTACTGCATTCCCATCCACCTGTGTAACCAGTCATTGGTAAGACATACACAGGCAACTGAAACATAACAGGGGCATATGCCCCCACATTGTCACTAATAAACATGCTATGTAGTGATTGGACAGCTGTTTAAATTCATAGGTTTTTTTTCATTTGTAAAACTAAATGAAAAACATCAGTTTGAGGATTTTAAGTACTTTAATATTTTTTTTTTCTTTTGGTTTTTCAGGACAGGGTTTCTCTGTGTCGCCCTGGCTGACCTGGAACTTGCTCTGTAGATCAGGCTGCCTCTGCCTCCTGAGTGCTGGGACTAAAGGTGTCCATCGCCCAGCTGATTAATATATTTTTGAAAACACTAAGGATATTATCAGTCACCTTGAAAGCAAATCTATAAATCTACAGGGTGAATGTGTCTTATCTAAAATGGTTGAAAGTGTTTCCTCAGGATTTAAGAAAAAAATTTAGAGTATTATTATCATATACATACTGAGATACTTAGGAGTACCTAAATGTAGAATTAATTTATGGATGGTAAATTTATTAATAAATATATGAATATTTATTCATATTTATAATTTATATATTAATACTACATTTTATTTATACAACCCAAATTTAGTCTACATAATATTTTAAGTAATTTTGTGTGTTAAAACTTCAAGGGGTGTAATTTATGGCTTCTGAGGTCACGTTGTTACTCAAAAAGTTTTAGATTTCAGATTTTCAGATTAGGTTTGCTCAACATATATGCTTTTTACTGGGACCATGCTGACATCAGGACCATGGGCCTACCAAGCTGCATCTGGAGTCTGTGTTGATCTCCATGGCCCATGTTACAGCAGGGGCCATGGGAACCATGCATATTGAATCTAAAGGCCATGATGAGCTGGCATTGCCCTTTGCTGACCCTGGGAAAGCTGGCCCTGCTCCTTCCTGGACACTGCAGAAGAAGATCAGGCCCCAACCCTCACGGGACAGATGCCCCCCACACACTCAGAAGAAATGGTCCCATGCCTCACCACAGGCATGAGAGAGCTAGCCCCTATGACCAGGGCATAGAAGAGCTGGCCCTGCCCCACACCTGAGAGGGACAGTCCCAATGGCCAGACTTGACTAAATCAGCTATCTTCAAGGTCTTTGTGTTGTCCCACCCCAACATCTACCCTACCCATGACCTGCCCGAGAAGGTGAAGGGACTGGTCCTGAAGACCCATAGTGACAGGATCTCCTTGACTCAGGGCAACAGTAGACTATCTGAAAGAAGTTTTGATGAGGGTCCAGTATTGATGGTTAACCAGAAGCCAGAGGCCTTGAACCAGAACAAGAACTCATTGCAATTAACATTTGCAAGTAAAGCTAAGTGGACAAAAGGGTATAGAAGAGGTGGAAGAGCTGGAAAAGACAGAAGCAAAGCGGTGTGGGGTTTTTTTGTTTTGTTTTTTCATTTTTTTGTTGTGTTTTCAATTCCTATTTTTAAAATGTTTGGGGGGAGGGAGCCCTACAGGGGTGAGGGACAGATATGGAGAAACTGAGAATGAGCAGAATTGGGGTACATGATGTGAAATTTCCCAAGAATCAATAAAACGTTATGTTTTCAATAAAGACAAAAATACTGCATCAGTCAGAAAACATCAAAGTTGAACTAAAGACCTCTCTTAAGTTGTAGAGGGCTCTGGCAAAGTAACAACTAAACACTTCCTGGGACCCCAGAGTAGATCTGGGGATAGAAAAAGAATAATAGAGAGACTGGAAACTTTTAAATAACTGTGTAGGTTAATAAATAGCCTTACGCCAATGTCAATTTCCTGGTTTGGATAATGATGCCATTGTTACATAAGATATTAACTAGGGAAATTGATTGAGGGCATCTGTGGACTTTCTGTACTGTTTTGAGAATTGTTAATAAGTCTAAAATTATTTAGAAACATTTGAAATGTTATTTTTAATGTTAAAAACTCATTTCAATTCAGTTCTTTAAAACTTCTGCGTGTTTTTAAAACAATTTTAAATTTCCTGTTGACTCTTGAGGCCTTCTTTTGTATTTTTATGATTGTAAACAGGTGCAATTTAAGGAGGGTAGCATGAAAGGAAAAGACCAAACACTGGCCATTGGCTTTGGGGGCATGCAGGATGCAGGACCCATAATTATGGCAGGGAAATGGGGTTCGCACAGGCCTGAAGAGGAGATGGGTGGGAGCAGGCAGTAGTAAACATGGAAAGTACTCTCAGAGGAATTGATTTTGAAAGCCAGCAATGAAAAGGGGACCAAAACACTAGCAGCTGTGGATATTTAAAATGGACTCTGCTGAAACATGGGCTTGGTGACAGGAGTGATCCAAAAAAATAAATAAATAAAAATAAAAAATAAAAAGGTGAGTATGGGTTTGTAAAGGTTAAGGGAGCAAAGCCCTAAGTTGAAGAGAGGTAGCCTTAGGAGTTAGGACTTTGAGGCCATTTGCAAGGTGAGAGGCCAGCAGATAGGTGCTTAGGCAAGTCACCATGAGGTTAGGAAGAGGATGCAAGGCTTTTCTGATAGCAGGCATTTCTTGTCTTCTGGTGACCTGACTCCATGATGTTTGAAGACCACATGCATGCAACAGAGATGGTTCCTTGAGGTTGGATGTTGACATTTTTCAACATGGTGATTTGTTTGACTTATACTCCCTCAGGGTACAGAGTAAGGCAGAGATTCACAACTTCAGTCAGCTTCTCCAGAGTGTGGCTTATTTAACCAAAACTCTGTTATGCCCTGCTGTTAAGCAAGAATGTGCAGCATCAGATATAGTAAATGCGTTTTCTGATTATAGTATCTTGCAGGTAATGATAGGCTTGTCAATGCATAACTCAACCCCAGCTAAGAGTAGCTGTACTTATGTTGTAATCACCAAGGTAGCTAGCTCTATTAGTCAGAACTTTCATAGAGCTAGAACAGAAAGAGGCAGATACACGTGTCCATTTAGTCCATTTAGGTCTCTACATCCTCGGCTTCTGCATCACGAACTCAACTCATTGGGTCAAAAGTAGAGGAAACGGAGGCTTGAGAGATGCCTCAGTGGTTTAGAACATTTACTGCTGTTACAGAGGACTTGGTTTAGTTCTTAGCATACACAAGCAGCTCATAATGGTCTGTAACTCCAGTTGCAGAAGATCAAAGCCATCTTCTGGCCTTCAAAGGGGCCAGGTTTGCACAAGGTGCACAGACTTTAGATGCAGACAAACCACCCATATACATACAATAAAAACAAAGCAATATTTTTTAAAGTATGAGAAAAAAACTGTTTTGTCCGTATTGACTATATAGGCAAATATATAATATCTAGATATCCCTTAGTCATGTCAAAACATATAACTAACTATCAAAGCAATGAACAATAAGGATCAGAGAAGAGGTGCAGAGGTCGTAGGAAATTTCAAAGGACATCAAATGGTGTCATGAAAGGTGGACCAGTGACATCACTTGGGAGATGCTATCACGGAGCAGTTCCTGGGCTCCCTTCAGGTGATAGGCCATGGGCTTAAATGATTTCACTCTCCTTTACAGTGTGTTTTACGGCCACCACATCCAATTTCTTTGAACAAAGCGCAGAACCTCGCTTTTGCTGCGGTGAGAAGCAAGTGGGAAAGATGAGAACGGATGGGGACACACAGTTCGCCATGAAGTCAGCTGAGAATTTCATGTAACGTAATTTAATATAACTGGTGGGTCTCAAGAGAAAGGCTTGATGGCTTCCAATTTGTTTGTTTAGTTGAAACACTTAAAGCAACATTCCCTCCCATGTCTTAACAACCATGCAAATCAGATGCCATAGCCTGTAATCACTGGAATCTCTGCACACGTACACAGGTAAGGATGGGGAAGGTTGAAGGTTGCACTGACTCACCCTGTCACCCAGGCTCTGTTCACTGCATTTCCTTCCTCAGTAAATACCACTTTATTTTTTTTAAATTTATTTATTAAAGAATTCTGCCTCCTCCCCGCCACCGCCTCCCATTTCCCTCCCTCTCCCCCAATCAAGTCCCCCTCCCTCATCAGCCCCGAAGAGCAATCAGGGTTCCCTGCCCTGTAGGAAGTCCAAGGACCACCCACCTCCATCCAGGTCTAGTAAGGTGAGCATCCAAACTGCCTAGGCTCCCACAAAGCCAGTACGTGCAGTAGGATCAAAAACCCATTACCATTGTTCTTGAGTTCTCAATAGTCCTCATTGTCCACTATGTTCAGCAAGTCCGGTTTTATCCAATGCTTTTTCAGACCCAGGCCAGCTGGCCTTGGTGAGTTCCCGATAGAACATCCCCATTGTCTCAGGTGCACCCCTCGCGGTCCTGAGTTCCTTGCTCGTGCTCTCTCTCCTTCTGCTCCTGATTTGGACCTTGAGATTTTAGTCCGGTGCTCCAATGTGGGTCTCTGTCTCTGTCTCCTTTCATCGCCTGATGTAGGTTAATATTCAGGAGGATGCCTATATGTTTTTCTTTGGGTTCACCTTCTTATTTAGCTTCTCTAGGATCACGAATTATAGGCTCAATGTCCTTCATTTATGGCTAGAATCCAAATCTGAGTGAGTACATCCATCTTACACCTGTCAGAATGGCTAAAATAAAAAACACCAATGATAGCCTTTGCTGGAGAGGTTGTGGAGAAAGGGGTACACTCATCCATTGCTGGTGGGAATGCAAACTTGTGCAACCACTTTGGAAATCAGTGTGGCGATTTCTCAGGAAATTCTGGATCAACCTACCCCTGGACTCAGCAATACCACTCTTGGGAATATACCCAAGAGATGCCCTATCATACAACAAAACTATATGCTCAACTATGCTCATAGCAGCATTGTTTGTAATAGCCAGAACCTGGAAACAACCTAGATGCCCTTCAATGGAAGAATGGTTGAAGAAAGTATGGAAGCTATATATATTAGATTACTAATCAGTAGTAAAAAAAATGACTTTTTTAATTTTGCATGCAAATGGACGGAAATAGAAAACACTATCCTGAGTGAGGTAAGCCAAGAGCAGAATTTTAAATTCTGGTAGAGTTCAATTTTTATTTTTTTCTCTTATTGGTATATTTATTGTTATAGATAATAAATCTTACCCCAAGCACAAATTTTTCTTATATGTTATTTCCTCAAAGTTTTATATGTATTTTTGAGATAAATGTTGTATATTTCAAAAATTAAAATCCACATAAATATTTTAAAATATGAATATTTTTCTATTACAGTACTTGTTGAAAGGTGTGTTCTTTCTATATTGAATTTACCCTTTACTGAAAGTCAGTTGCCCGGATGTGTGTAGACTTACTTCTGGGATCTTATTTTATGTACAAGGTGTGATTTCATTGCTTGAACAAAATAACACATCCCTGGTATGTGGCTACTGATCTGACAAATGCTCTTTATATACATTGTGAAAGACTTCCAAAAGTTTGGTTTGAGCTGAGAAGGTTAGCAGTGTATTTTCTCTCTCTTACCTCTTCAATTCTATTGCATTTAGTTCTAAGGGAACTTTATCTCCCTTTCTCCTCTATAATATTTGGCATGGTACATTCCTGCTATGACACCGTGGTGTTTTCTATTAATATTTAAGGAAAAGAAGCTACTCTAGATGTGTTGATAATGCATATCCCAGGGTTGGACATATTTTATTAAAATTCAGGCGCCTTCTACAAATACTCAGGGTTCCTACGGCAGGGTGAGACATCCATTCTAAAGCAAAGGATGCATCTCTGTAGCTATCCTTTCTTACAATTGAAAAGGGGGCTCATTGCATAGTGGGCCTCATGGAACAGTGCAGGTAATGCATCTCACATACGGACTTGCTACTCTCTGTTTCCATATAACAGATAAACACAAAAGTTGCTGTTTTTGAATAGGTTCCAGAACTTGCAAAGGTATTGCATAAGTCCTTGTTGCCATGAGTTGATAAGCTGTTTGGGACACATGATATGACAGATCCAATGGCCTTGAACTGTCATTGGAGATACAGAGGGGATTTGGCTGTTCTAGTTGAACACAAAGCCGTCTATAGTAACACAGAGCCTTATGATTTTGGAAAAGGGCCCTGCCGTCACCTAAGATATCTTCTTCTTAGACAGAATGATTGACCTCCTATGGTGCTTTACTGAAAACAGAATCATAATCATGGGCCGCCAAGTTCCTATGGAACTGTCCTTGGTAAACTGGGTATTATCTGAATCATCGAACTATAAATTTTGGCATTCACAGAAATATTCATCATCGATTGGAGTGGTATGTAAATGATCAGGCTCGGAAGGTAAATTAAGCTATGGAGAAGTAAAACAAATACCCCGAGTCCTACTTGGATACACTGCTTTCTGTCTTTCACTCTACACCTTGTTAGGGATTCCCTACAAGCAGGGATTTAGATTTGACTTTGACAGAGTAAGAGAGAACTGAAGCCTGTTTGCAAGTGGCTCCTTGTGGTATGCAGTTTCTAGCTTAAGTAGATGTCTGCAGCACTACAACCCCTCTGTCACATCTCTAAGCAAGATGGTAGAAGGAAGCCCTCTGCATAAGAAGACCCTAGAGCAACATACGTGCTTAGAAGAAAAATGGTAAGATATTTGGATATATTCAGGAGCTTAATTCAGTTCATTGGTTTGGCTGAACAAAATTAGTAAGAAAGTGATTGAAAATTTGGTGACAAAGAAATTTGGAGAAAAGATCTGTGATTATAGTTCCTTTTCATGAACGGGGGACAAGAAGGTGTTGGTGCATCCATATCAACGCTCATCAAAGGAGGGTTTTATCAATCAGGTGTATAAGGTGACCCATTCTGTGGATTCCAGCGTCAGCCTCTTTCCCTAGACACCTCCATCATCATCTGGTGTGCAATGACCAACTAGTTCCAGCCACATCATTTTCCCTGGCATGATGTTATTCTGTGTGGTGATCAGACAGTATCTGACAGTGCTTGAAGATATTATACCACTTCCTTAGTGGGAGAAATATCATTTCATCCTTACTAAATACTTACTAAAAACTGGATTTGGCTTTTCTGCCTACGTTGCCTTTTTTTTTTAACTGCCATCCTTAGAGTTATAGAAAGCCTTATCGAACACAATGTGCTACACAGTATCATCTCTGATCAGAAATCTCCTTTCACAGCCATAAAAGTATAGCATCGGTGTCATACTCATGGAATTTTAATAAGAACTTTAGCACCCTGAAGTAGCTAATCTGCAGAACAGTGGATGGCTTCGACGATAATAACACTTGTTCTGTGGCATGTCTTGCAAACTGGACACAGGCCTTTAGAAGGCTGCTTATGTTCTGAATCACGTCCTATTTTATGGTGTTGTTTTTCTCATAGCTGACACTCATGGAGCCGGAGACGAAGGGGTGGGACTGGGAGTGGCACCACACACCATCACCGCTATTAACCTACTAGCAAAAGTTTGTTTCCTGTTCCCACAGACTTATGCTCTGTTGGCCTAAGGTTCTTGGTTCCAGATCAAAGAATTATTCCACCAGGCAACAAAACAATGAGTCCATTGAACTCAAAGTTGACACTGCCACCTGGCCACTTTGGGCTCGTTGTGTCTCTGAGTCAATAGACTGAGAAGGGAGTTGCTATGTTGGCTAGGGTGATTGATCTGGACTGCCAAGGGGGAAACGGTTCTGCTATTTCACAGTGGAGCTGTGGAAGACATGTTTCTGAAGCACAGGCCATTTCTGAGAACACTGCTCAGAATTACAATGCCCCGTGATTAAGGTCAATGGAAAACTGCAACTGCTCAATCCAGGCGGGATATCTGACATCCCTTCAAGAATGCAACTCTGAGCTACTCCACCAGGTAAAGAAAAAAGTTACTTGCTGATAGAAGAGTAAAAATGTCAGCTGTGACCATGTGACTAGTTATAGAAATGAGAATTCTAATAGCCTTACTTATTTGAGAACATGCTCATGTACATATAGTTAGCAAGCATCTTTGGTTTTGCTCCCATCTTATTCCAGTAACATGAAGGGGAAAATGTACTTATTTTATATAAGTCAGCATTTTAGTGTTGTCAGTTTTCCATCATAGCACTAACGTTATAGACTGCCAGGGGAAGAGTAAACATTACTCAAGGTCTTTACTGTTGATTCCGGGAAGGGATTAGTCAGTTTTGGTTGGATATGGGTTGTGTTAGGTCTAGCTATAACTTTATAATTGTCTTTATTTGGAGGTTTAACTTGAATTAGAGTGATGTGAATATTTCAGTAAGCTGTTTGTCTTTATATCTGGCAAATGATGATATGTTTTTGGTTGTATGTGTATGTATGTATGCTATGCATACAAGTGTACATGCATGCGCATATGTGTGCTAGTGCCCATTGAGATCAGAAGAGGCCATCAGACTCCCTAGAGCTGTAGTAACAGATGACAATGAATTGTACAATGTGTGCAGGGTTCTGAACTGTGGTCCTATGGAAGAGTATCAGGTGTTCCTCTCTCTTCCCCACCCCCACATTACTGATTGTAGCTGAACTAGCCTTATAAAAATTTATTTATTTATTTTGTGGGTTGAGTTGTGCACCATAGTGGTTGAGTGGAAGTGAGAAGATCATTTACAGGAATGGGTTCTCACTTTTCACCCTGTGGGGCTCTGGGATTGAGTTCAAGTCATCAGGCTTGGTGGCTCCTAAAAGTAAGATCTTAAAGGGAGAACTATGCCTGTGTTGACAACATTATGCACAATAGCAAAGTAACGGCAGTAATCCATGCAGCAGATATTCACAACGGAGTCCTTTCAGCTTAAAATAGGGTATGATGACACATGCTGCAATACGCATGAACAGAGGGTGCTAGGCTATGTGCGACGACCCACTCACAAAAAGAGCAGTGCTGGATGATTTAACTTTCACTCCGTCATCAAATTCATGGAGAGTGGAATGGTAGCTGCCAGGCCTGGAGGGAAAGAAGGAGCTTGAGGAATTGCGCTTTAATGGGTACAATAATTGCTCTTAACTGCGGAGCCATCCCTTCATCCAAAAGATGTGTTCTTAGAGAGTCTGGGAGAGAGCATGGGAAAGAAATTAACATTGAAATGAGATGGCAGAGTAAAGAAGGTTTCTTTCCTTAATGCACGTGGGTATCATTCAGTCCACTGAGGCTTTGGATAGAAACAGGAGGAGAAAGACAAATCCCTTCCTTTGTTTATTCTGGAGAATCCATTCTTCTGTTTTCTGATTTGGGGAACCTTTGGATCAAGATAAGGACTTACATTATTGACTCCTCTGGTTTCCACATGTTGAGGTTTGCACTGAAACTGTGTTAGTGACTTTCCCTGCCCTCCAACTTGCAAGATGGTACATGGTCATTTCATGACTTCGTAATCATGTAAGCCAAGCAATTATTTTAAATCCCCCCTCTTTCTTATTGATGCTCTTTTTTCAAGAGAATCTTCAGTTACTGAGTGTACATCTATGGTTGCATAGTTTATTCATGATAGTGTTGGTTGTTGTCTCTCTCTGAGTTATATCTCTCTATGGTTTTGGTATCAGAACAAGTCTGATGTCCCTGAACAAATTAGGAACTATCATACCCTCTTCCACTTCTGGGTGAGTGTGGTAGGAAGTACAGTCACACACAGAAACACATTTACACATGTATATACACATACATATACACACAAATATATATACCCACATACACACATTCTCAAATACACACATTCACACAAGCACAGACACACATAAACACACCACACAAACACACACATTATTTCTTTGGTTAGTACAGTAACTGGATTAGTTGAGAATATCTAACCCATGCTCATGAGATTTTCTCTTTTCTGGAACTTCTGCTCATTGCATTTGCTGGAGTACGTATGCCACTCAAAGCTGAAGATATTGACAAAGAAGGAAAGGGGAAAATTAAGACAACTCATAGCTTCCTTTCCATTTAGTCTTCCCTCATACAGTCACTGACAGAAATTAAGTGAAAGCAGTTCAGTTAGTTTTCTGAAGTTTTAGCAAGTTATGGTATGAACAAGAAACATGAAAGCTACAAAATACATGCTGTGTCATTTGATGGGTCCAATATAAATTAAAGACAATTTTTCTTTTAATTTTTGTATTTGTGTGTTCATGCCTATGTGCATTTACGTGTACCATGTGCATGTAGGAGTCTGAAAAGGGCATAAGAGGCATAGGAACCCCTGAAGCTGGGGTTACAGATAATTGAGAGCCACCATGTGGGTACTAGGAACTAAACGTGGGGCCTCTGCAAGAGCAGTCAGTGCTCTTAACTGCTGAACCATCTCTCCTGTCCCTGTCTTTCTTTTCATTTAAAAGCGCCATTATACAATAGAAAGATCAAAAGAAAAATTCATGTTCAGGATTTAGTTTCAGAATGTTCTTCACTGGGGATAACAATGAACAAGACAAGTTCAGAGAAATCATACAGAAAAAAAAAAGAAAAGAAAAGAAAAAGCTTTACTTTCAGAACCTTCAATGTTCCTGTTCAAATATTGGGAATGGGCCATGTTTCATTTTGGACTAACCTTTAGGGAGGCCTTACTCCAGACCTCCCTGAAATTGGATGATGATATCTGGTGACCCTTGAAGAAGAGGTGAGGTTCCTACAAAGGTGTGCCACTGGCAATCACCAGTGTGGAACAAAAGTACAAATAAACTATGACCATTTCAGCTTCAGAGGCTGAAGAGATGGCTCAGTGATGAGCACTGGCTGTTCTAGAGGACCCAGGTTTGTTTCCTAGTACCTGCATGGTTGCTCACATGTGGCTGGAATCCAGTCCCAGGGGATCTGATGCCCTCTCTGGGCTCTGTGGGCACTGCAGGCATATGGTACCCAAACATACACACAGGTAAAGCACCCATATTCATAGTGTAAAATAAGGAAATCAATCAATAAATGAAGATACTGATCATCTGTTGTTTGTTTTTTTTTAAAAAAAAAAACCACAATTTAAAAATAAATGAAGTATGAAATTTTAAGGTAACATTTTGTGAAAAAGTCCACAAAGGCCATGTATTGAAATTTTGGCTCATAACTCATGTCCCTTGTGCAAAATGGTAGAACATTTAGGAGCTCAGGACTAGCAGAAGGAACGTAGATTCTTCAAAGCGTGCTTTTAAAGGGATCATTGAGAGTCTGGCTTCTTTTTGTCTGTCTTTGCTTTCCAGTCGCCATGATGTGAGTAGCCTCCTATGCCATTTGCTCTCACGATACACTGTGTTGCCATATGCCCAAGACAAGAGGGCCTCAGAACCTCTGAAATCCCAGGTAAACATTCTACTTCATGAGTTGATTATTTTATTTATTTTGTTGCAATTATGGAAAGCTGACTGAAATGTAGTCAGTAAATCCTTGCTATTGTTGCCTTTCCATGTTAGCTTCTACTCCTAGTACCCTAGCTTCTATCACTTACACTGCAGATTCCAGACCCTGAGCATCGGATCCAGAGGCCCTGTCATTGCCTTGCTTCCCCAGTCCCTAGACAACAATGATAAAGTCATGATCCCACTTTTATACTAGTGACAACAAAATCAATCACTATCCCTTGGGTGACCATAAGCAGCTTTGTTACCTTCTGCTCTTTAAAGGGTAACAGCTGCAGTATGACCCAAATGGAGGTATGGAGTCACTGAGAATTAGCTGTCTCATTCTTCTCAGCATTATTTCAATGGCTTTATTAGTTGTACAGATGTAGGACATCAGGTACCTTTGACCTCAGAGAAACAGCACTATCAGGACTGTGCTTTTGAGCGACTGTAATCCTTATGACACCCTGGTTGGAGGAGAGATGAGGATGGACAGAGAAATGATCTTAGGTCTTTCCATTCCAGAATTCAAGAATTGATCCCATCCCTTCATTTTCTCTTCTGGCTTTGGAAGGCTAAATATGTACCCTTGGAACACCTTTAACATTAACTGTTCACCTAGAAGTATAATCATAAGCATCTTCATGAGTCTGCTGGAGAAGTCCTGGTACCACCAGTCAACAGCCGGGTTTTGAAGACCCAGATGCACAGGATCCCCAGCACCCATCTCTGCATGGTTTGATGGAGATATATCACTTCATCATTGATCTGCAGCTCCCTCAGAAGCTGATGCTAACTAAGCAAGGTCTCGTCTATCAGGGTGCTTGGAACATTCAACAGGGGCTGGACCCTCACAACAAGAAACTTGACTTTGTCCAAAAGGGCCTGTGATGTTCATGTGATTAGTTGGAAAAATAAAAGTAATACCTTTTGAAGAGCAAATACCACAGAGCTGCCTGCATTTAAGATCTCTTCTCTTGGGATACGTTTTCATCTGGAAGTGTGGGAAGCAGCTATTTCTGCAGTCTAGCATGCTGATGTTGGCATGCCCTCCATGAGAACTCTCTGCCTTTTAATGAGTGAAACAAAGGAAAACACTGGATTAGAAGCTGAGTATAATAGGCTGTGACATTTCCTGAACCGAGATTCCAAAGCCTGTCTTTTCATTTTTTAAAAATCCCAGAAGATCTAGTTAAGATGGAAAGTGTGATTCCACCCAGGCAGGAATGAGATGCGCACCAGGGGAAGCCCTCAGCTGTTGACACACACCATCATCTTCAGGGAGTTCAGCCATGACATTTCTGACTCAGCGAGCATAGCTGCTTTTACAGAAAAAAAAAAAAAAAAAAAAAAAAAAAAAACACTTTCAGTTCTGCCTGTTGTTTGTGAAGGTTTGCCAACTCCACAGTGAACTCTTTTGGGGAAGGCTTTCACACATGTTAGAGAGCCCTCTTCCCTTGAGGTGTTGTTCTGAAGGAGGCTGGGACCCTCCATCACTGTTTTTGTCATTATGAATCTGCAGAGTCTTGAAGGCCTTTGAAAAATATTCCTGGAGAAATTGTTCATTTCACAACTGAGGTTCTCTTGGCTGCCCTAGGCAATGAGTGAAAATGTTGCCCAACTAGCATACCATAGGGGAATGTCTCTGCCTCTCTCCTAGTCTCCTTAAGGAAATCCAAAGCATCCACATCTCCAAAACTCCCCCAAGATGCTTTCTCCATACTTCACAGACCAGTGTTCCTGCCACAAGTGGTGGCTTCCCTGGAGCCTCACATTTCGTCAATGACCGTCCTTGATGCTGGTGCCTCTGATGAAACCCTATGCTAGGGATTCACTCCACAGCTGCATCATAAGATGATGATGCTCAGATGTTGATCTGCCCCACCCCTGCTGGAACTAGGAAAGACTGGAGCAAATAACAATGTGTTTGACATGGTCTGTGCTTTCACATTCCCACCCTTGATGCTGAGAGCATCAACTGTCCATGAACTTCCCCTCTTCTCCTCCTCCATCAACCCTGGGCATAAGCTCCTTCTAGAAGGTTCCTCAGTTTCTCCTGACAACATGGGTGTCTTGACAACCCAACTTCTTCTTTTGTTTGGTATGCCTGGTCCAGCCTGAGGCCAAAGTAGAGGTGCTGTCTGGGATCCCTGTTAAATATTAAATACTCAAGAATGCAGAAAGTCAGAAACAACTCCCTCTTCTTTCTTCTTTGTGTAAACGTAGAGTTTTGGCTTACTAGCAAGATAGCATTTTTCATTTAGGTTAGAATCCCATGGTTTGGTACAAAACACCACCAATATTCAAAAACTATAAATAACATTTGGAATGTACTTCCTTTCCTAACTTGATCAAGAATGAAGGGGTTGGTAAATAGGAGACTTTGTGGCAATGAAGAAGATGAATAAGTTGGAACATTGATAAATCCAGCCTTGGTTTTCAGAATAGCATTAAAATGGAACAGAACAAAGCTATCAAGGAGGGCATACTTATCTGTTGACTACTGATATTTGCTTTCCACTGACTTTTAACCAGGCAAGTTCTCTGAAGCAAAATACTTCACAGGGACAGAATACACACGGGCCCAGGTTGAAAAATCCTTTTTAGTCAGAACTGCTTGATGGCTTTTCTGTGCGGACTCATATTTCCGGAAAACCCTGCAAGGAATCCTACACGCGGTTGCATAATCCTCGTGTGGGCTGAGGGTGGAGGTGCGATGTTATATAAGTTCACCCCGAATGCACGCACGTCAAGGCAGAACGGCCAGGCGATGCTTCCCTCAACCAGAAGTAGGGCTCCCAGAATGATCTCATCAGTAGAAAAATGATGACAGCTGGTGGCTTAAATAAAGCTTCGTGACGACAACGTGGCAGGAGAGCCACACCTACACATTCTCTCCATTTGCTGTTTGGCAGCAAGTGCAGCACACACTTTCCGACAAACTCGAAATGTTGGCGCTACTAGTGTGTTGAATCATCATCAGAAGAGCTGGGCCACCGGCAAACATGAGGGCAAGCATGGTTTGGGGCTGGTGAAGAGCCTTGTGTACAGGGTAAGATTCCAGGGGATCAAGCCCGCGCTGTGTGCAAACATGTGGGACTTTGTGAGGCTCCCCAAATCTTGATTCTTCCCAACTGTAAAATGGTGACAATAGGACCTATGCTTTGTGGTGAATTCCCTTAGGGGGCAATGCTGGGGGTAGAACCTGGATGAGCACCCCATCACTGAGCTATATTCAAGCCCCTTGGGGTCACTTTAAACATTAAGCGATTAGGATTTGTTAACAAGTTAACATATAACTTGATTTTGTTTTACTTTTTACAGTGTTGGATGCTGAATCTCACTCACATGCTGGACCTCACAATGTTCACTACCAGCCCCTCACTGATTCTAAATGTTAATGTTTGCTATGGTTCAAGAAACATTGGGTATTTTTTACTGGGTACATGAAGTTATTATAATTATTTCTCAAAGAAAGGAAGAGACAAATGAGTGTCTGTTTAATTGCTGGGGGGCAGTTCAAAGGAAATAAATAAGGCAAAGTGGAGACATGGATTTCAGCTCACACACTGATTTTGAAGTAGAGTAAGTTAGGAACTCTCCCCCTAAGCTTCATCCGATGCTGAAGGGTTTGTAAAATAGTGCAGCCATTTTGGAAACAGCTTTGCACTTCCTCAAGGGAACCCTGGAAGGAAAAAGCATGGGGTTACCTATCAGTCTGGCAATGCCTCTTAAGCCTATAGCCAAAATAACCCAAAATATACATGCACACAAAATTTTCGATATGTATAGCATGACAGCAGCATTTATAATGTCCAAAGTGGAAATGCAATAAATATTTATCAACTGATCAACAGTTAAACTTAATGTAGTTTGTCCGTGCACTAGAGTAGTATTTGAGTATTAAAAGATAGGTTAACACAATGCTACAATGTGGATATACCTTGAGGATATTATCCTAAGTAAAATAATCTAGTCATTAAAGATGATGTGGTGTAAGATATCATTTATATAAATTTTCCAGGATAGGCAAATTAATAAGGGAGATTAATGGTCCAAGGAATGAGTGCCAATAGATACAGGGCTTATTTGGGGGGTGAATATAATGTTCTGAGATTAGATGATGATGGTTGTTACAAAGGCCTATGTACGTACACATACCTACTAAATGCTATTGTTTATTTCTTGTGTGTGTGTGTGTGTGTGTGTGTGTGTGCACCTGGAGGCTAGAGGCCAGCCTTGTATGTCACTCCTTAGTTGCACTCCATTGTTTTCTTGAGGCAAGACTTTTCACATGGCTTGGAACTCACCAATTCGTCTAGACTGGCTGGTCAATAAGCCTCAAAGATTTGCTCATTTCTGTTCTCTAGTGGTGGGATTATGAGCATGCCTGTCCATGCTGGGTTTTATTTATTTATTTATTTATTTATTTATTTATTTATTTTATTTTTTTTTTTTTTTTTTGCCTAGGTTCTGGTGGTCAAGCCCAGTTTCTCATGTTTGTCTGGCAAACACATCACCAACTGACCTGTTGCACCAGTCCCAAACTGTATACATCAAAAGGGATGCCTTTCATGAAATATAAATGATATTCTCCATTCAAGTAAAGCAATCTATATACATATTTAAGCCATCATTAACTAATGATACCACGTAAAATAGGTCATTTAAATAACTTGATTCTGCTATACTTTGGATATGATTTGCCACCAAAAACTAATGTGGTGGAAGCTTTGTCCCTAGGGCAATGGTGTTGACATACTGGAACCTTTAAAAGTTAATGAGCCCATGGAATACCAGCTTCAGAAGGGAGTTATGTAGTTCCTTTAGGACGACCAGGTTTATCCTACTTAGAGTACATTGCTATAAAAGTGTAAGTCTGGTTCCTCTTTTTCTTCATTCCCCACCTCCATCTCTCTGCTCCTCTGTAATGCCATCTATTATGACATAGCCAGCCTTCTGGGATTAGGCAACATAATCCTGGAATTTTAGCTTCCGAAGTTATGAGATAAACAAACCTCTGTTTTTTATACATTACTTAGTATCAAGTATTGTTATAGGACACACAAAACCAGCTAAGACACACTGTGCTAGCTGCCCTTTGAGTTGCTGTGACAGAATGCATGACGTAATTTAAGGGAAGAGATATTTCTTTTGCTCATGATCTCCGATGCACTATTCCCGGTTGTGGAGAGGATGTGATAAACAGAACAAACTCCACTGTAGCAACTATAGAGACAGAATGTCATCAGCCTTAGCTGACTTTCTCCTTTTCACAATTTATTTAATTCATAAAGACAGTGAATTCAAAGTAGGTCTTCCCCACTCAGTTAACTTATCTTCTCTGGAAATGTCCACACAGACACACCCAGAGACGCATTTTACTGATTCCCTAGGCATTTCCCAATCCAATCAAATTGACACACAAAATTTTTCATCGAAGACGCTATCCCAAAGAGAAAACAACTCAACCCTCTCCTTGAAGCAGAGTTGAGAATGCGATAGCAAAATGGATGTCAGGACGTGGGTCATCAGGTCTTTTCTCAAGAGACCTTGGGCCTAAATATAGGACTCCTTGTTGAAGACCTCCCCCCCGCCCCGCCCCCGGTACCACAAGCTGAACAGAAATACCTAGGAGTTTCAGCTGAAGAACTCACACTTTCCCCAGGAAAGTGGTTTCTGCGACTTCAAGCACCCAAGCAAGAGGACTGAAGAAAAGACTTCAGGCTGGAGTCACTTCTTTCACCTTCCTTCACATAAGGAGAAAGGCATCCCCACTCTGGCAATGTTTACTGTCAATAACCTTTTGGTCACCGCCCAGTTCTGGCCACCTACCAAAGCCAAATGACTGGGGTGTGACTTTTGTTTGTGTCCTAGCAATGGTTCAAGGGGCTGGAAGTCTGGTCTCATATTTTTTGAAGGGAACTATGTACCTAAAGAAAACGAATATCTTATCGGTCCAATCAGAATTAAAGTGGATTGATTTCTTACAAGTGCCGGGTACTACCTTAAGCAGTTGATACGTGATATCTTCTCTAATGCTTACCCAAACCTGTGAGATAAATATTACTCTTTATCCTTACCCCTGGGGCCTGACTTATTGATATGCTACCAACCTCCCTGCCTGTAGTGCTGTGTCGACTTTGAATAATTATTTTAATGGTTTATTTTCTAAATCTTTGTCAGTCTCATAACAAAAATGCCATGAAAACAGGTAGCTTAAAAAGTAGAAATTAATTTTCTTAGGGCTCTGAAGGCTGAAACAGACATGATTGATACTCTGCTGGGCTTGTTTTCTGGTGAGGGCTTCCTCCCTGGGTTGCACACCTCCACCCTCTCTCTGAGTCCTCCGGTGGCTTTTGTTGTACATACTCAAAGAATGCTGGTATTTCTCTTTTTTCTGTAGGACACTACCATATGGGATTAGAGATTCAACGGTATGCTATTGTTTTATCTTATGTCCCTAGAGCTTTTCTCCAAATACTGTGCATTATAAACTGGGACTTCATTATTTTTAGAAGGCACCAAAATTCAATCCATACAATAAATAACTACCTTATAATCACAGTTTATATCAACCATGTTATTATTTATAAAAAAGATGGAGACTCCACAAAACCTAGACCTGTTTAGATTGTTCTGACATTGCACAGAAGGAAATGAATGTTTAGAGAGAAGGGATTTGCTGCTGGCAACACTACCGGTCAGTACAAGATCAATCCAGAAGCTACTATGTGTGACCTTCAGTCCTGGGCCAGCAAACTTTGCAGCCCTGAGTTCTCAAGTGCACCATTCACTGGATAGGACTCGGCATCCTTTACACATTCAAATTCAGGAGGCACTGACACAGGCAGATTCTCCTCAACCCATCTTTATGTGTCCTTGATGTGACCCTGGGCACCTTGTATATGGTCTGAGTGTACACTAGTAGGGTCTCTGAGGTCCCAGGTGTCCCTGCCAGAGGAAAGGTAAGACTTAAGAGAAGAGGTAGAAGGAAAAGGGAGGATTGGGACAGAAGACGACGACAAGGAAGTCCCTCAAGTGATCTGTACTCTGGTGCTAGCTCTCCCCGCCCCCAGTCAAGAGCTCAATGAGGTAACCAAGGTCACCAGTGACAGCCCTGAGATGCACAGCAGGTGCTTAGCTGTGCTCATTGATGAATGGGACAGAGGTGCAGCCTTTGTGTGGCATATGGGACGTTGAGCTCTGAAGAAGTGGCACCTGGTTGGAAACCTTGATGGGAGCCTGCCATCATCAGTCCTTACGGACTAGACACACCATGCAAACTGACAAGTGCTACATCCTCACCCACCCCAGCAGTTACAAATATCTATTAGAACATCTTGGATTTCTATAAAATATTTTGCGATGGTCAATATTTGAGAGAATGCTGGCTTGTTGACAGACATTCTAAAGTGTATGAATGGGGGAATCATCCTCTTCCTGAAACCAGTGTACTTACATGCCATGATATTATTTGTTCTACTCAGATCAAGGAATACATGAAAGTATCACCACAAAGTGACCACAAAGGTCAAGTGATCTTGGCAAGTGATCCTGTGCACAGTCCCCCTCAGACCTTCGTTTCACAGCCTCTGTCTGGAAGAGCTGTGCCTTCTGCCTGTTATTACTGTTTTCCCTGTCTAGTTCTTCAGATATCTATCTGTGGGATGCTCTGCTTTCGGAACAACTGTACAGAGATGGATCTGTTGGGATGCTTTCCAAAAGGAAAGCAGTTCCTGATTGTCAGGGCTGGCCTATTTGCGCTCCAAGCAGAGGCGTTGGAAGCTTAGACCCTCCTACGGGTGTTAAGCCCCAACCTTGCCTTTTGCTTCATTCTGATAAGTCTTCCCAGTTATTCCACCCACTCCATTTCCCTTTTTGGTTTCTCAGATTGTGAGGTTTAGTGGCTTCCCTAGAACTGGAGGTTGTCCAAGTCTAATACTACCAGGGCTTTTTTCCTAGAACAGAAATAGGAAGGTCAGTCTTGGGGTGGACAGTGCCTGCCTTCCTCTAAATCGTTCTGTGTGGTATTCTTCTCTGAGAACCAACTGCAATCAGTGCTCATGATGTCTAGCTGCTATCTCTGCGTGCTGTCTGAGCCACTGCTGTTTCTTGGGATATTCCCTGGGGCTTAGGTTCCTAGTTCCTGGCCTACTGGTCTCTTCCAGGCTACCCTTCCCTCAATGGTGTCTGGAGCATGGTGAGATCTTAGAGATTCTAGGACAGAGCTTCTAATAGCCACACCCAGGCCTGGAAAGAGGCCTAGAAACTCATCCACTCAATGTTCTCTTTTTTATAGTGAGCCCTAATCCACCCTCGCTGCCTGTCCCAAATGTTGAGAGTAATGAAAATAATCAACAAGATGCACTCTTCACTGAGTCACATGCTCGGGAAGGAGACTCATGTCAAACACATAGAAACTAACAAAAACCATATCCAATATGGTATGGACATATGCATATATTTATATTCCATGTGTATATGATTCATATGCCTATATTTATATAAAGATAAAATTTATATGCATATACAAGGTAGCACTTTATAAACAGACACATAAAGCACACACACATACACACACAGGCATACACACACATACACATACACACACACACATAAACAGATACATACGCACACACACACTAAAATGATAAACATCCATCAAGACAGTGAGCAAGAATGCCAAACAAAATTTAAGACACTGGACAAGGAGAAGATGGGAATTGACAATGGGGGTGTGCTTTAACACCTTGGATCAGAAAAGACCCCCTGGATGAGCCATGAGGATACATACAGAGCCTCGAGGCCCTCGGGTGAGAAAGTGATCTGAGTATTTGCATTCAGAACGAGGCCTGACCCGGCTGGAAGTGTGCAGGGGTTCACCTGTTCTGAGTAGGCACAGGGGCTGGGGCCCCGAGGCCTGGCAGCCACCGCAGGACTTAGATTTTGCACAAAGTCTGGTCTTCCTTTTTTCCTTAAACAGAAAGTTGGGGCTCAGAGGAAGAAAGGCTTAGGCGGGTTCTGGATAGCGACTTCAGCCACAAAATCTTGTTACTAGTCTTTTATTCCAATCCTAAGATCCTAGCACAATTGTATTTGTAGAGCTGAACTTCACAGCAACCAGGTTATTTTCCTGTTCCTCTGAGGTCAATTAGCAGAGTGGAGCGGTGAGGCATGGTGGATCCGGGCCTTCAGGTTGACTTGCCCGGTGGCCTCAGCACCTGCTGCCTCTGCTGGTTGTTTTGCCCACCAGTCGGCACAGGAATCGCCACAGTAATGTGTCCATTCCTATCCAGCCAACCAGGATGGCAAGCAGCCAGCCCCACTGTTTTCTGACTTCTCAGAAACGTGTACCTGTACCCCAAACTGCATCCCTCTCCAGTCGCCGGTACTGCACAAACCAAGAACCTCATGGATCACTCTGCCCGCCCAGGCAGTAGCTCTGTGGCACTGACAACGGTTCTTTTAGGTTCCAGGGCAGAAATGGGGACCCCAGGCACTCCCCTCTCTGTTCCTTCAGCTCAGTTCTCGCCAGCTAGTCCGCCCGCCTCGCCCCACACAGCCACAGGTGGCGAGGTGTTTCCCTGCCCAGATCTGACAGCCCGCCGGGGCAGGCGACCCGGTGCCCACCGCGGGGTGCGCGCCCCGCCCAGGTGCGCTCGGGCGGCGGGGGCGCGCGGGGAGGCGGGCGCTGGGGAGCGGCGCGCGGGCGCGGGGCGGCGCCGCGGTGGGCGCGGCTGAGTCAGCTCGGCGGGGGCGCGGCGCACCTTGCTCCCCGCGCCCCGGCCGGCCGCGTCGGTCCCTCCCCGCGCCCCCGCCCGGCCGGACGCCTCCGGTCGCTTCCGTCCTCCCTAGGCACGGTCGCTGTCCTCACCAGGCCCGCGTGGGAGGACGATGGGTCAGCGCGGAAAAAGTGAATGAGGAAGGCGACGCCGCCAGCCAGCGCCTCACTCGGCCGGCAAAGCCCCGCGCGCAGCCTGCCGGCTCCATGGAGGCGCCGCGCGCACTGGCGGCCAAGCCCCCCAGCGGGTAAGCGGGTGCTGCTGAAGGGCGGGCACGGGTCTCCGTGAGGTGCTGAGGACTTGGGGCGCCAGGGTGATTGCACCGGTAACCGTGGCAGGCCTGACCCGGGAGCACTTTTCGCGGGCGGTGTTGGTTGGTGTGTGTGTGTGTGTGTCCGTGTCCGGGGCGTGTGTGTGTGTGTGTGGGGGGGTCCCTCCGTGCAGAACCTCAACTTGGAGCTGCCTCCTGTCCCTTGCCATGGTGGCCACTGCAAGTCGAGGGGACAACAGAACTCCGGGCCTCGGACTCCAGCGTGCCCATCTGGTCCAGTGTGTGGGTTCCTCCAGCTACCCCCTGGCGGGCCCTGTGGCCGACTTGCTCCCTGCCTCATGACAGGAGGGCACTGGGACTGGGGAGGCCCATATGGCCAGGCGATCTTGGGAGGGACTTCATGAACATGTGGAAGGGACTTCATGAACACTGTTCTTCCTGCTGGGGCCTCCCTTGGCTGTATGGGGACCCGAAAAGGTGAAGAAGACACCTTCACTGGACCAGGAAAACAGAGCTGTCACCCCTGTCTTTTAGTATTCTCTAATTCCCCAACCTTTTTAGTTTCTCTTTGCTGTTCCCACACCTTGTCGGCAGAGATTTCCTGTCACATTGAGGATTTTACTTGCGGACAGAGAAACTTGCCTAACACGGGTCAGGGTCAAACAATCTTGTCCTTTAATCCCTCCCCCAGAATCGTGCCCATCCGTGTCCATCCGTGTCTGGACACTTGGCAACCTTTGTGGACTAGGTAGATTTTAGAGAGTGCCATGGGACCGACCTTTGACCTCTGCTCTCTGGAGCAAATTGGTCATGAGTGTAGCGAATGGAATGAGGTGGGCTGGGCCCGCACCTGCTCCTGGAATGGCCCACTTTCCACTTGAGCAACTGGGTTTTCGGAGGCAGCATTAGGGACAACAAATCTCTTTTCTTTTGCAGTTATGTCCCACTGACTCACCCTGTCCTTTGCCCATAGATGTTGCATCCCAAGTGTTTATAAAACCCTTCTAAAGCAGCTCTTTATTATTTCTTAAAATCTCCCCTGGAGGTTTCCAAAAAGTAAGCTACATTAGTAACTCATAACTCAAGCCAAGGAATGTTTTGTTTTGTTTTTTAAAAAAGACTTTAACCCCACTACACTTAGGTGTAGTTATATAATTCCTTTGACTAAATAGATTCTCCTTAAAGAAAATAAATACCGGAATACTTTTTTCTCGGTAACCAGAAAGCCCAAAGTGACCTGGAAGTTGTAAACAGAATTGCTTTTAAATGCGAGGCTTTTCTAGATTATTTCATAAGTCTATTAAAGGGAATTGAATTATTTTTTATCACATTTTCATATAAATAAATATACAGGGACTATTTAGGAGGCCTGAAAAATTTCCTAGAGTCTCTGAAGAAACCAGTGAAGGAGTCTGGTAATAGTGAAACCACCTTCTTCAGCCAACCCAGGTCTGCCTTCCTTACTGCTGGTGACAAAGGAAAACCAAGAACTTGCACCATAGGTATACTAGCAGAGTTTAGGAAGCTTGATGCCCCTGTACCCCCAGAATATATTGCCTGCTTCAACCTCTCTGTCCAAGACATGTAAATCTATTTTTGTAACGTCTGTTATTGCCATTTGTCACTTGTTTATACTCTGAGCAAAGAAACACCAAGAAAGAATAAATAGGCTTTATTTTTCAACAACAACTACAAGTTCCATGTTAACTATTTGGTGTTCTGAGTATTTTTTCGAATTCGAAGAAACAAATGGCACTTGGGTTTCGGGTATTTTATACTGTTTAGCTGTATTGGTTGCTTCTCACAAAGGATTGTGACATTGTTGGGCTTCACGGTGTTATCGGTGGCAATTAGGTTTTCTTGGCTTGTCTTTGAAATTACTGTCTTCTTTATCTCTTGAGAATCGTCGGTGTTTGCGGTATGCTCGAGTCAAGTTTGTTTTCTATCTGATACCAAAGAGGCTAGTTATAAAATTAAACTTTGTATAAACTATCATTTTCCCATGTGACAGCGGTCAACTGGCAGGATGAGTTTGTTATTATTGATTAAAAACTCTTCAGTCGTCCTTGTGCTGTGTAGCCTGGCTGCACTGGGCACGAGGTTGAACGTTATAAAGCATGGATTAGTAAAGGCACGGATGGGCTGGTTGGTGGAAAATCATCCGCTAAGAGTGTTATCTTTGTTAAGAACACAGATGCAAATTTTACTTGAAGTCATATTTTTCTTAGTAATTCCATTAAAGCAGCGATTGTGACAAGTCTGGGCAAGGTCTTCTTTTAGGAAGGAGATTGTGTGTAGACTTGATGTGTTGCTTAGGTAATTCCGGAACTCATTTTTAAATGTGTGTGTGTGTGTGTGTGTGTGCATGTGCGTTGTTATATGTGACTGGCGGCACACACGTTGTGGCTCTGTGTGTGTGTGTGCATGTGCGTTGGTATATGTGACTGGCGGCAAACATGCTGTGGCTCTGTGTGTGTCTGTGTGTGTGCATGTGCACGCGTTGGTATATGTGACTGGCTGCACACATGCTGTGGCTCATATGTGGAGACTAGAAGACAACCTGGAAGTCAGTTCTCACCTCAGGTTTTGATTAGTCAGAACTGATAGCTGGTGGAATATTTTAGAATACAGATTTAGGCAAATTGCCTTTTGGTAAAGTTTTAAAATATAGTTAAACCCATACTTAATGTATTTTAGTGTATATGTTTGAGTATATGGGATCCATCTTAGAAGTTGGTTTTTATAGACTGAATTCTGTACTGAACACCATGGGCATTAGGGAGAGAGTGTTTGGCATTTGGCAGGATGGTGGACATTGAAGGTTTTTTTTTTTCTATTGAGATTGTGCATAATCGTGTGGAATTAGAAAGCATCCATTGACATGAACTTTCAAAGCTGGGTACACCTGAGCAAAGGCTGAGTCACTAATACAAATCGGTGAACTTCACAAGGATGTAGCTTTGCTACTTGTATGTGTATATTTATTTTAATGACTTACTAGAACTAGAAACGATTTGAAAAAAATTAAGTGAGTGTCTTGTTGTTGTTGCTTTGGGCCCAACACAGAACTATAGAACCCATCTGTCCCTTCACTAATCCACACTTTATAACGTTCAACCCCTTGTCCATTGCAACCAGGCTACAGTCTGTGTAGCCCAGACTGGCCTTGAACTTGTGATCTTCCTGCCTCAGACCTCTAGGATGACAGGCATGTATCACTATGCCCAGCTCAAAGTAGGCAATGTGAGACCCTCTTATCTGTCAGCAGCCAACAGAGTATCACAAAAGAGTGCTTATCCCCTTTGATGGGAATATCATCAGCCATACTCATGTCTTGTTCCAAACCATAAGTGTTCTGATCATAAGGAAATATATATCATAAGACGTTTAGATTTGCTTTTAGATAATGTGTTGGAGAGTGTCTAGATCCTTAAGAAGGAGTGAATAAGGATTATCTGTTACAAAACCTCAACATTAAACGAGCTACATTCTTAAAGATATTACTCTGAGCTCTTTTTTATTCCATCCACCCACTTAAATAATGTTAAATTCTGGATGTGGAGATTACTCCTTGGGATTTTACTTTTTGTAATGTCAAATAATCACAAGTCATTTCTCTTGTGCCTGAATAGCTGTGTTCAGATGATGAATCTGAACGGCCATGAATATTGCTTCAGAGATATTTGCAAACTGTTGAATCACTCCTATCTCTGGGATTCTAGAATGCAGACCGTGCTTTTTTTTTTTTCTCATGATCTTCCATGCAGGGGCATATTAGATTATTATTGGGTGGCACTGTGGCCTGGAAATGTAACAATCCCCATTTAAGCAGGCTTGAATTCTGTGGCCTCTTTAATTTGCGACTTGTAAAAATGAGGTCGTGACTTGTGTGCACCCAATGATATGCCTATAATTATTAAGAAAACAGTGATTATAGGATGTATCTGTATCCCATAATAACTGGCTTAAGATACTAGGCCTTTTGAACTTTGTGATTGGGTTTACAATTATATTTGCTTTTGCAACTCATCAACAGTTTTAAAAGCTGATCAGAAATATTTACTGTCAAATGAGATTTGAAATACACAAACATGGCTTTATTTAGACTTGAACTAAGTAAACACATTAAACAGACAGTGTATTTATTATGTGTCTCTTTGGCCCCATCCACACTGAACTCTGGGGTTTGTGGATTTTATCTATCATCTAAGTTTAGTGATGTGTTTTCATCTGTGCTGCAATAGAGCACAGCTCTTATATTGCATGACCCACTAACAACTTAGATATCTTCTCCTGTTTGTACTTTCCTGTGCTTAATCTATTTAACATTGACTTATATTGTTGATATAAATAATGTATCTTCTAAAATGATTTTTCATTTATATAAGTGGGTTGTCCATTTTAGCCTTTACTCTTCCCGTGGTCAGTGTGTATGCTGTCTTCTTTCTGTCTTGCCACTGTATTGTTAAAGGGCCTCTTAACGGGTTTTCTTTTGCCTTCCCTACTTACACTGTTCTATATTTTCAACTTTTCTCTTGCTAGGAGGACATTATGTATGCTTGACAAGGTGTCAGTTGCCTTTTATAAAGCAAAGAATGGTGGTTCCTTTCAAGACTGTCCCTGTCACTCCAGACCCACATGGGTATACACTTTCCAGTGGCAAATGACAGTGTTTCTCCAAGAGTGTTTGTGCTCCCCATAGGCCAGCCCCAGGACCTTTCCCATGGTTCTCAGCAAGTCCCTTTATAAGATAATATTTTCCCCCAGCCAAGAGCACCCTGTGGCGATTTAGGATTTGAAATTCATCTGTCTAGTCCCTCCTCAACAGGAGGTAAATTGCTCCTGGCTAGGATGGTGTCTTCCAGAGGCCAAGTCCAATTAAAATAAATTCCTTAGCCAAACATATTTCTATTAAAAAAAAAAAAACAATTAAAGAAGAAGCTTTAAGATCAACTGTCAAAATATATTGTACTTAGGCTCATTTGATGAGATGCATTCCCAGGTCACAGGTACTTTCACATAAATGGGCTTGGAGATCCAGTTGCCACCCACACCAAACCAAGTGATACATTTTATGGAATGTAGCTGAAGCTGGGCATAGTGGTACAGCCTGCAATATCAGCTACATGGGAAACTGAGGTTGGAGGATCCCAAGTTCTAGGCCAGTCTGATCTACAGACTGAGTCCAGTGTCTTCTTAGGTTCCAGAGTGAGTTCAAGGGCAGCCTGGGCAACATAGACTCTTCCTCGAAGTGAAAAGGAAGGGTGGAAATGTGGCCTAAGATGATCTCTTAGAATCCTTACTCAGTGATATAACTCCCCACCCTGACCTTCCAGAACCTAAAACCAACCAAACAAAGAAACCCGGCACACAACAACGACAAAAGGCTACCTTGAATTGATTTAGAGAATTCTATTTTAAAGGGATAAACCCTTATCCCTTTGAAATTTTCCAACTGTAAGTCACTGAACTCAGAAGTCCTACTCCTCTGCCTTACCTTATTCCCAACATCGTTCTTACCCAGTCTGCTGTTCTAGAACCCAGTGAAGGGGGCATTATTCTAGGGAAAGCCCCATGTTGCTCCAGACACAAGGCAGCAAGGGTATCCATTCCCTTTTCTGCATTACGAGAAGATGGGGTTAGTGGATACCACTGAGGTGACCAGGACTTTTGCTTCTTACTTCTATTCTCCTGTGGGAAGCAGAGAGAAGACTGGAATGAGATTTAGGTGCTGGTGGTAACATACACCTTTGATAGCATAGTCTGCAGCCCTCCTGACACAGCTCTGTATGAACTGAGAGAGTGACTGCACTCCAGCAAGGCTGCCCTGTGTGAGCCGTCAGGGCACCTGAACGACAGAGTTCTTCACTTGTCCTTCCAATTCATTCTAAGTGCTACTCTGTGTGGCTTGGAAGTCTCAGGAAACTGGCCAGGATATTGACTGTGGTTTCTCAGTCTCTGGTGACCACTGCAGCATCTTCCCTGTAACTCTGCCACTGTTGCACTCTTTCCCCATTACCTGGCCCCGGAAGCCTTGTCTTCTATCCCAGGATAGTTCCTGGCAGCCGTAGGCCATGTAGGCTTTCCATCCAAGGCCTCCAGTGACTTTACAAAAGTTAGTTCACTGGCATTTCCTTCTGCATCTCCACACTTTCCCCTGTCAGAACCCTTGTAGGAATTGTGATTTTAGCTTGCTAATCACTTTCCCACTGAAGTCAGAGCTCCCCAGAGGTAAACATCCTCTTCTGTGTTAGTATCATCTGCCTGTAGCACAGGAGACAGCTGTCACCCAGTAAACCAGCTCCCCTTACCATTTGTGGCTGGGTCAGATAGCCTTAGAACTCAAAGGGGCCCAGTGTTATATGATTCAGTGATCCAGAATGTCCTGGATGCCTCTCTCTCTCTGAAAAAAAAAATAACATTTTCTTAAATTTTCACATACCTTTGCTTCTGCCAGACTGTGTGTGAACAGACAGATCAGCTTGCACTGAAGGTTCTCTGCTCTGGAGAAGCCTGCCAGCCATGTGTCCCCTGTTCTTCAGTGACTTGAGGGGTGTCAAATGCCTTATTGAGGAACAAGGAGAAATGGTGGCTTTGGGACAATGTGTCCTTTTTTAACTGACTGTCCAGTGGGTTGGGCTGGGGTTGTGGTCCCAGCTTATCACAAAGCCCCTTCCCTGCCTTGTTGCTTTGTCATGGCCAATATATGGCTTCCCCATGTTCTAGAAGGACATGGGAGACTCACTTGCCCTTCCCTTTGTGACACAAGTTGTACATGTGTCCTCCTATACACGTGGTCTTGGCCCAACTCCCATCATACAGTCATTAAGGGGAGACATGACATAGTGGGACACAGTCCCTGACCATGGTCTGCGAGGGATGGGAGGAGCTTGATACGTTAGACTGATGGGGGCAGGTGATCTTAATGCCCATGTGACTCTTCTGCCTCCTAGTAGGGGCCTCAGAAGTCAACTGTTGTTGGATGTGGCGATGGTTTTTAGATTGTGCTTGGAAATGTATCCTTATTTTGCTTAGCTTATAATTGGAGGGAAGTGGGCCTGAGCTTCACTGACTAGTTATATATCAGCCCAATTCAGGCCTCTTGCAGCTGGTGCTTCTGATTCTAGTCTCCACATCAGTCCTGGGTGTGGAAAAAATGCAGACCCTTCACCCTGCCATCTCTCCAGGACCTTACAGACGCAGAGCACAGGAGTTCCCTGTCCATCCTCAAGAGGAACTGACATTTAGACAGTCACCCAAAAGGACAGAAACAACCAGACCTTTTGGGCTATCAGATGCCAGGGTACTGGCATGCTTTAACTTTTATGATTCTCATTTCCCTTATTCCTGTCATACCAATACCAACTTCTCCTTCTCCTCTTTTTTTTTTTTTTTTTTTTTTTTTTTTTTTTTTTTTTTTTTTTTTTTGAGAGAGAGGGTTTCTCTGTGTAATAGTTCTGGCTGTCCTGGAACTAGGTCTTGTAGACCCATCTGGCCTCGAACTCACAGAGATCTGCCTGCTTCTGGCTCCCGAGTGCTGGGATTAAAGGCATGCACCACCATTGCCCAACTCCAACTTCTTTTTGTTCATGGTGTGAAGCACTTTAAAACTGAGCAGATTGGAAAGAGAATTTCCGAGCCACAGCCATAGGCTAGCTGTGTCTGAGAAAGTTGGGGAGCCTCTTGCCTTGCTCCTGAGAGAAGGCAGGATAAGCAGAGTACCTATTCTCCAGTGATGGGGGTTGTCTAGAAAGTTCATTATGTTAAATACTGTGAGTGGCTGGAAGAGTCAGAGAACTAAAACTGAATTGTACCCAGTGAACTGATTTCATAGTTTTGAGTACATAATCTGAGCAATTAAATACTTAAATAGCTTCCTCAATCAGTCTTGCAGGGTCTCCCCAAACTTAATAGTTTGGAAGTTGTTTAAAAATAGGCTTGTCTGGGAGTGATAATTCAGAGATGTGAACACTTTTGTTCAGGTGACCAGAACCTTAATAATTAAGAACAAAACACGCTAATATTCATTAAACAAACGGTTATCTTGAAAAAGGCTGGTGTGTTGTAGGCAGAATCTAGACATTGACCACAGCAAATAGTTCCTTGTCAAGATCCCCATATGTCTCATCACTCGTCTTCTTGCCTATAGTTTTGTGTTGACTCAGTCTTAAGGTAGAAGTAAAACCTTGTCCATCCTACTCAGTGCCTACGGCACTTATTATGTTGTAGTTCATTCTCTAACAGCATTGTTTGTATGGAAAATGAATTAGAGATCTCTTTTGGCCCTTACCATATGGCATGACATCTTTTCAAGAGTGTTATTTGAGCTATAGAAAGCTCAGTGTTTCTCATGCTACACCAGCCCTCTGAATTCCTATCCATAGCTACTTCTGAGATGTTTTTGACTGGTGTTCACGGAATGATTCATTTTCGAAGAAAATGCTCCAAATGAAGATCATGTGCAAATTTCACAACATCAAGAACCATAATGAGAGGCTGGAATGATGGCTCCCTGGGTAAAGTGCTCGCTATGTAGACAATGGGAACCTGAGTTCGCAATTCCCAGTGCCCAAGTAAAAGCTGGGTGTGGTGGCCATGGATCTGTAAACTACATTGTCGGGGACAGAGACAGGCTAATCCCTGGGGGTTGATGCTCTGTCAGTCTAGCAGCTAGACTTAAACTGAAATATTGACCTGAGGGTTCAGTGAGACACCCTAAACCAAGTAAGAAGGTGGGAAGTGGTAGAGGAGGACACCTTACATGGATCGTTGGCTTCTACACACACAGATTGGCACTCACACAAATGACAATATTCGCCCACACATCTACACACACACTTGCACACATACGCACAATGTGCACACACACACACACATGAGATGGGGGTAAAGAAGTCTACTTTGTAAAGTAGACTGATTTGAAAGTGACACTTCAATTTGAGAAATTTTCTTATTATTTTTTAGTTTACCTAGAATTTTACATTTTTTGGAATGAGAGGTTTTTGTTGTTTTTTGTTTTGAGAGGGAAACAGAAGTGTTTACAAGCTATCAGTTAGGTGTTACCATATTGGTGATGTGCTCTAGGTTATGTGGAGTCTTTGAATGCTCTGTGAAGCCTTGGCTCTTCAGGCTAGCCCCGATCAGAAAGGCAATAGTGATTTTCTCCTGCCCTGTGAGTTCCCAGCCTGGCATGTGGCCCCCTACTCCTCATCCCTTGGTTACACTGTTGCACTATCTGGAAACACAGAACTGAGGTTCTGAAGTCCCCTCTGCTGGGGCCTCTTCTGCTTCCTGCAGGATGATATGATATCCGTGGTGTGCTATAACTTCTCAGCAGCCTTTGCTAAAGAAACAGTCTACCACAGGCATCCGCATGAAGCCTCTTGAAATCTGTCACCTGGTGGATGCATCTGTCCTGCTGCATTTCCAGGAAGCACACCCCATGGGACTCTTGGATGGGACGTAATGTTTTGAAAGAAGTATGCATGTGAGGCAGGAGAGGACCTCACTCAGAAGTTGGTGGATGCAGTTGCAACATGGCTGAATTAATAAAAATTGGGCTCAGTCTCTGCCTCCCATCTTGCAAGTGCTTCGGCCTTGATCCTGGCTAATGAATTAATAAAGATGAAAAGCCTTCCTTTATACTGATATGACTTGGCTCTCTGTGTCTTGTGCTGATATGTTTGATAGAGGTATAGAATTCTGCTTTGTTCAGTAAATGTACTTCCTTCAATGTTGAAGCTTGGAGAACCTAAACTTGTAAATTTGTTAGTTGTGTTTTCTTGTGTATAACTTGAGGTAACCTTCAGTGAGAGCTGGGTGATTCTTAATGGCCCGTTTGTTGTTGGTAAGTGGGTTTCACTGACAGAGTGTACTTGGCACTAATAGATGCCTTAAGGCTTCTAAGGGCTGGTGTCCTGCATGGACATGCTAGACAGGGAAGGATAGTGTATGACTTTTTGGTGTGGCTCTTACTCGGTTGTGCTTGGTATTGGGTACATTCCTACAGTTCCCTGGTTCTTATTTTTATTAGTCAGTTTCTTATTAATGTGACAATTACCTAAGACAATTAACTTATCAGGAGGAAAGATTTCTTGTGGCTATGGTTTTCAGTGGCTTTAGTCCATGGTCTTTTGCTTCTGTTGCCTTTGGACCAGTGGCAGTACATCATGGTAGGACATGCAGTGGAGGAAGCTGCTCAGATCATGCTGGTTGGGAAGCAGAGACCAGAAGGGCAGGGTTGCTAGTGATATAACTTTCACCATCTAGGCTCATCTCCTTAAAATTATGCCATGCCCCAATAACACCAGGTTCAAGACCAAGCCATTAAAATACCAGACTTCAAGACTCTCCATATCCAAACATTACAATGCCCACTAAGAGACACAAAAGTGGAAAACCATGCCTTCTTCATGGTTAATGCATTCGGCACCTAGCCTGAGTTGTTTTTCTGTTGAAGCTCCTTTTCAGATTACATGCT
Organism: Chionomys nivalis; assembly: GCF_950005125.1. NCBI lineage: Eukaryota > Metazoa > Chordata > Mammalia > Rodentia > Cricetidae > Chionomys > Chionomys nivalis. The sequence continues at coordinate 29,698,950 of NC_080091.1, forward strand.
TAGTTCCGTGTGGGTCTGTGCACATGGAACATCCCTCATCCTATCTTTGTAAGCAGAATTGTTTATTGTGGTGATATTGGATCGATAAGCACGAGCAGAATCCTTGTTTCTGTGTTAATCAGTTGCTATAGACAGACAGGCTAAAAAGGAAGAGTGTGCCTTTGACTCTGAACTGTTGGCCTGTGAGAAACCCTTCTTCTTAGACAGGACATCTGAGCAGCAACCTCGGAGGAAAATTGTATGCTTGAGATGTTTTCTTGGCGCTGATTTTTCAAAACTCTGTAGGTTTCTTAGGACAATGATGTCCATTTAACATGGAGCTTAGTGGGAAGTAATGGATTGTTTGCCTTTAAATGAAGTTAGCCTTCATAATAAACTCCTGTGCCCTGAGAAGAGGGCTATACACTCATTTGCATAACATTTTTATTTAGGAACGGCAGTGTTTCTGTAATAAAAAAATCATTAGCTTGAAAACATCTGTTTTTTGTTTGTTTGTTTTAAAAATGTCTATGTGTTATATGACTTTTCTGAAAGATTTTTCTCACCAATCCCTCTTTCTTTTGTTAGTGATGAAAGGAATAAAGCCTGCTCTGTGGGTGCTTTCGGGCATTAGGAGGGTGGGGTATGTAGTATGGGTTTGCAGTTCTGGTCTCTTTCATGCTGAGCATGTCAAACTGCAGAGCTTGTGGGGTGGAAAAGTAAGATCTTCCAAACCATCCTCTGCCACTGAGACGTGTGTAACTTGAACCAGTTGGCTAGTTTCCTTGGCTCCCAGGTCCTCTTGATTTTTTGGGAATTATGTAGATTATAGATTTTTTTAAAGTTTTAAATTTTTATTTATTATTATTAGTGTGCGTGTGAGCAGGTATGTGTGTATGTATGTGTGCATGCATGTACGCGCACGCTCGCATGCATGCTCCAGTGCATATGGAAGTAAGAAAATGATTCTCCCAAGTTGTTTCTTTCTATTGTGAGACTGGGCACTCAAACGTAGGCCATCAGGTTTACGTGGTAAGTGCTTTATCCCTGAGCCATCTCGCTGGCCCCGGGTTGTAGAATTCATGAGATAATTTGACAAGGAGTAAAAGGATCCCATGGAGTGTCTGCCATATGGTGGTTCCTTATTTTTCTCTGTTGTTCTTTTCTACCAGCAAGCCATCAGGCCAAACAAAGGAACAGACTCTAGGCACTAACACGGCACCCTATCCCTGAGCATGTCTGTAAGGAGACATCCTCTACAGTTCCCATTGTTTGCACACAGGAGAGACAGAGCCAATGCTACTGTCATAGGAAACCAAAGACTTAGAATAATATAGAATAGATGTGTCTGCTACTTCAACACAGGAAAACAGCAGTAGGGAATGCAATCAAGATCATATCTTGTGCTCATAAATTACTCTTGTGCAGATGTTATGCACACAGCATTGTATATAGGTCAGGTGGGCTGAGCTACTGGGGAAGTATTGGGGTGGACAAGACAGGAAAGACTCGTGGCTGATGGAGAAACTCTACAGACCAGTTTGTCTCTCTTGAGAAGTTTTGTCATCATTTTTGAGTGTGGCTGCACCTTTTACCAGCTTGGTCACCCTGGCTGGGGGCTCAGTGCTGTGCTCCTAAACAGAAGTGTCTGCTCCATGTTTCTTTGTCCTAGCAGTTGTCTTATTCCGTGAAGATGAGGCCAAGTCTTGCCTGGTATGAAGTGATGGCTGCCCTTAACAAGTCGTATGCCATTCTATATCCAATTAAAGTGAGTTTGAAAGAGCATCTCTGAGGTTGGTTTTTGTGTAGTGTCTGCATTAATGTTCTGAAAAGAAGCACCAAGGATCAGGATGGTTTACCTAGACATCCGTGTGGAAGTATTAGGTAAAATACTACACATGAGTATAGGTGTTTCCAGAGGATATTTGCACGTGTCTTGTTGGGAGTTGGACCAATAATTAAGCTAATCTGTGAACAGTATTTCTGTACGTGTTCTTGTCATGTAGAACATCTAAGAGTCATCAATAAGTTCTCTTTCCCTTTTTCTTTCTAAGGTTCCACACTGTCCAGATGGAGCAGGATGTCCTCTCCCACCAGGGATGGTGCCACCTTGGCACAGAACAGTTACTGATTGTATGGTTTTTAGATAGTGAACTTTTCCTTTCTCATTCAGTTAGGTTTGATGTCCTTAGATTTTATAGAGGGTAAAAAGCATTTATCCATATCTTTGCCCTTTGCAAATGAATATCAGAGCCTGACTCTGAAATTATAGTGTTTTGCATTAACTCTGTAAGGAAGCTTAGAAAAACATCAGTCTATTATAATATTTTAACCATCCTATTTTATAAAGTATAGGTTATATGGCAGTGATGGAAGCAATAGCTCATTTGAAAATGCAGGTCTGTGAATGGTATATGTTATCATAGTTTTAGCATTACTTTGGAACTACTGAACTAGTGATTTTATGTGTGCCAAACCTGGTTCCCCTGCTGCCTTTCAGGAGTTTGTGTCAACTCTAATAATCATGCTTGGTGCTGTATGTGATGTTCCTTTTAAAAATCGGTGCAAACTGGCAGTAGAAGTTAATAATCAAGAGGTGGAATGAGCCAACATTAGGGCCCTATATATAGTTTGAAAGCATGATTATCAACACATTTCTGATACTTTAGGGGGAGAAATACCTTTATCAATTTATATAGCAGTAGAATGTGGCTATGGCTTGAAAGTGTCCTCCAATCATTATAGGTTGAAAATTTTAAATTATCAAATCCTTATCTTAGTGGAGAGGTATTTGGGAGGTAATGGGAATTTAACATCATGGGGTTGGTGACTCTGTGCTTACATCAGTGGCTTTTCAGAAATGGTAGCAAGAACCCAGTTAGCCCACAAGCTTTGCTTTATTGTACAATAATTCAGGACACAACTATATCAGATGCTAAGCAAATGTGGGTGCCATGCTCTGGACTTCTCTGTCTCCAGGACCATGGGGTTAGGGAATCTCTATTCTTTGTAAATTTCCTAATCTTTGTAAATTTCCTAACACTGTCTGAGAGCGGAGCTTCTTGTCAGGGTTCAGCACTAGGAAGGACACTCCTGCTTTCTTTGCTGGTTTCTTCCAAACTTCCTCTGTAAAGAGTGAGGTCATGTCTTTAGGACAAGGCACATTTAGTGTCCTGAGAGAGAATGTAGGGATGGAGTGGAATATTAGTGAGGGGAGCTTGAGGCAGTTAAGAGCAGGCAGAGGCCATCAAAGGCAAGGCCTGGCTATTGTTACTAAGTAATGATGCCTCTGTGGAGCTGGGAAGGGTGTTAGAGCTTGTAAGGGTTTGAGCTGGAGCTCAAAAACCAGATAAAGTACAGCTAGAGGGATTGCAGAAGGGTTGTAACTGGTGTGAATAGCAGCCACAGGGCAGATGAAAGCCTGGGCTATCGTCACCACCATGAGTGGATAGGTCGGTAGTGTGCTGCAGATACCATGACTTGGATGTCTGCATCAGGGATGCATTGTGGGGTGTCAGCAGGTGGGCGATGCAGAGCGTGGCTTTATCTTGATGAGCTAGGAATCGGGCCAGAATTTTGAGTACAACAGGATAGTAATGGACAAAGGATGTTCTTAGAATATTTCATGATTCCAGAGAGAGAGAGAGAGAGAGAGGACAATAAAGGTGGAGTTTCCTGAGTCATGGTGACAATGGTTTGATCCTGTTGTCTCATTAATAATAGGGTTGGTATCCTGAAGTGGCCCTAGTCTGAGGAGTCACGGTTGGTAGGGCGTTGCCCTGTTCTACAGCCATGGTGGAGGGAGTGTAGTTGGAAGGGTTAAAACCTTTACGGTGGTGGTGGTGGTGTCTTGGGCATATCACAAAATGGGAAAAAGCTTCATTCATTCCACTATGGTGGGAATAAGTGTATTGTATTCTGACCACAGGATTAATATTCATCAGATGTGGCTATCAGCAGGTGCCTCTATTTCCTTGAGGATTGATAAACTTTATTATTGGCCATGGGATCGGGGACAGCTGCTCCAGGGGATAGCATGGTGGGGGTATATGATATACAACGTCTTCATATGTGTTCTCACCTTTACCCCTCACAAACGCCTTGTGGGGTATGTTGTAATCCTATATTAAAATTGAAGACTGCAGAACACAGAGTTAGCTCTCATGACCAAGGATAGCTAACTTGATACATTTGCCTATTAATTGTGTTGATGTAATCTTTTGCCCTGCTCAAATGTTCATGGATAGCGTGCTGGAGGCCCTGAGGAAAGTCCGGAGTCGGAGGTGAAAGCAGGAGATAAGGGAAGAGCAGTGACAGCTCACTCAGGTCCTTGGAAGGCAGATGACCTGGGAGGAAGGCTGGGTCTAACTAGGCAGTTCTTGGTCCTTGCATGGTTGTCTTGGAGTTTATTAGTTTATTCTTTCATTCCTCCGAGAAGGTATCTGTCCTGTTTACCTCCTGTTACTGCAGCACACAGTAACTGGTCTTTGAGGGGCTGTGTTATATAAGTTTGTAGCCTTAGGAAAGAGCAGAATAAGACAACATGTTCTTCAGCAGTGCCTGCCTCTAGCTGTCTTTTCTTGGTCACACCCTTTGTACCATGAGGGACTCTATTCAGGTGGTTCTTCCTGACTACAGGAACTCTGACTGTGGTGGGGAGAGTCTTGGAGGGTGGTCTTTAGGGGTGAGTGTTGGATATTTGAAATGATAGAAATGAGTCACGTGGTGACAGGCTCAGAGACATAGACCAAGGAATGTGAGTGTGCACTGTTTATTCTAGTACACTGTGCAGCCTGCTCTTTGAGAAGCAGGGTATCTGAAACTTAAAGCAAGTGTGAGCACATGTGCAAATAAAGCCAGCATGAATGGAAGCTAGTGCGCTTCCGTGCAGAGATGTGCAGAGCCACTCACCTTTGGTCTGTGAGGTGAGCATGGCTTTGAGAGTGAATGCCTGCTCCAAGAAGTTCAGGACCTCGTGGAGACACCCAGGCGCCCCATAAGGTTAAGCTGCTTCCTTGAGAAGGATACATACATCTTTGGTCTTCTAGACCCGGAGCAGGCCACCTGAATCATTGAGTGCTTTTCTTGGATTTTGTCACTCATCCATCTCAGTAGATCTGTATGCAGGACCATTACACTCCCCATTTTGGAGCTGAACATACTGACTCAGAGAGACTGAGCACTAGTTTGGGTAACTCGGAAGCAGTCCCGTGCTCTGTCCTTGGGCAGCATTTGTGTTGCTAATACTATCTGTCCTCTGAAGAGGATCATCAGCTTCCACTGACCTAGAGCCATAGGGCCCATCCTTATGTGCAGTGCTTGGGGAAGCCACAGGTCTGTACCCCTGAAACCAATGCTGGGGTGCCAGGATTCATTAGTTCTGCAGGGGTTTTAAGCTTATGACTTTGGGAAGAAATAGGAACAGACAGAAAAAGGTGAGTAAAATCTAGATTATTTGATCTCTGATGATTATTCTTTTTGATTCCACAGCAAAGTCATAGCAAAATATCTTTTTTAAAAAAAAAAAAATTTTTGGCTTTTAGAAGCGTTTTGTATACAATACATTTTGATCATGTTTTCCTCTCCCCCAGACTTACTTCCCCTTAGCCATGCTGCGATGTCGTCTGGCTTCAACTTATACAGGTCTTATACATGCTATTACAGTCTCACTAAGGTCATATGTGCACCAACACTCTGGTATCTGGAAGATGTTGTGTCCTTGGAGAATGTAATGCTTTCTTAACAGAAAACATTATACCATTATACCTTCTAGGAAGCCAGGTAGTGAGGGCTGTGAGAGCTCCCTCCCTCCCCCCTCCCTTGTCCCTCCCTCTCCCCTCCCTCTCTCTCTCCCCCCTCCCTCCCTCCCCCCTCCACCATCCCCCCCCCCCTGTGTGTGTGCAGACCTCTCACAGGACTCATCACTCATAAGATACTGAGAAATGCAGTAATGTAGCCGAGCTGTAGTTAAGATTGTGTTGACTGGTCTTTGAGAGGTTGTGTTACATAAGTTTGTGGCCTTAGGAAAGAGCAGAATAAGGCAACATGCTCTTCAGCAGAGCCTGCCTGTAGCTGTATTTTCTTGGCCACACCCTTTGTACCATAAGAGACTCTATTCAGGTGGTTGTTTCCAACTACAGGAACTCTGACTGTGCTGGGGAGCGTCTTGGAGAGGGTCTTTAGGGGTAAGTGTAGGAGATCTGAAATGACAGAAATGAGTCATTATACTGGGACGAGTTGACTGGACTGGAGCACTAGAGTCTACCGGATTCTACACAACCAATCCATGCCAAACTTGCTTATAGGTGTGGATTGTCTGGGGTCTTGACTACTGTACAGGATGCTCTCTGTCCTAGTTATTCCGGTTGTTACTGTTACTACGGGGGTCTATTTAATGGTACTTGACACATTTCACTTGACTTTCACGAAGCTCATGACTCTTCAGAAAGGCATTTCATTCTCTGCTTTCCAGATGGAGAGTGGCCAATGTACTGACTAATGACAGTACAGGAGGCCAGCCATTATGATTCACATCTGTTTTTTTATAGCACTGGGAAGACTGAGGCAGAAGGGCTGAGTTCAAGGCCAGATTGCCCTACAGAGTGAGTTTCCAGGGCAGTCTGGATTTCAGAGGAAGATCCCATCTCCAAACTAATAAACATCAGATGGATCAAGAGTGATGAAGTAATCACCTTGCTGAGTTATCTGCCTTTGTGCTGGGTTGTGGAGCACCTTGGGGCTGGCTCTAGGGTGGTAGCCTGTATGTGTAGATGGTTGCTGCTTGCTGTGATGAAATCACATCTGCTCACAAAGGAAAGTGACTGCGTTTAAGACTACAGATAGTAATGATCCATTATTTTATATCTGTGTCCTTGAACTGTGCAGCTGGCACCAGGAACAGCTTTTCTAAATGTTATGTAAGCTCCCATATTGTAGCAGCTACATATAGTCATTCATATAAAATATCTGGAGATGGCTCCATCTTTGCTAACTTTCAGTGGGATGTCTGACTCTTTGCCATGTGATCATCTTTCTCCATATGCTTCGATGTCCTCACACCTGGTACCCGACACCTGCAGATGGAGAAATGACTTGGGGGAATGGAGGAGGAAGCTGTAAGGCCTTTTGTGACCTCGCTACTGAAGTTACACAGGATAGCTCTGAATTTTATTGATTACAAACAAATCACTAAGTCCAAACCAGGCCAGGGGGTGTTTCTTGGGGTAGTTACTGTAGAACACCTGTTTTGGAATTTCATGGGGCAATCAGCTGGATTGCCTTTCTCCAAAGCAACTCTGTCAAGACCCTATTGATAATCCATTAATAACTTCCATTAGGGGTCCAAAGAGGAAACTTTTATAACCAAATCCCACTTGTGATGGGACTCACACACGACATTCTGATAATTGTTTTCTCTGTGTACAGAGAACTGCGTATGGTAATATTCTTTACGTGAGTATATGTTGTTTTTGACATAAACATTCTCAAAATGGTGAAAGCTTGTTACTGTTAATAACAAAGGACAACAGAACCTTCAGATATTGAAAAGTGACCAAGTATATCAGTTTGGGACAGTCCGTTTATGCTTGTTACCCGCATGTTGTTCCAAATAGTGTTCATTTTGCTGTAGTTTTTAATGCATTTTACATGCTTCATTCCTGTTGCTTAGAGAAAAGGCAGTTGGCAAGCTTTTGATACGGTCAACACTCTCTGGATAATCAGCAATATGAAAATAGGTATAAAATAGGTATAAAGCCTTTGCAGCTCTGTTTTGTGTGTCCGGCATGAAACAAGAATTGTGTAAAAATACTTCCATGGCAATTAGGTAATTCTTTTCCTGTAGAATTGTTTTTCTGTAAACAAAGTTTTCCTGAATCAAAAAAAAAGTCATGGGATAAGTAATTTGTATAAAATAATATTTCAGTTAAAAAGCAAAACAAAATAGAATAAAATTCAGATACATACAAACAAGAGAAAAGACAAAGGAAGTAAAGACAATCTTTAAAAGCTTTGGGTCAGTAGTGTTGGGGATGGAGCCCAAGACCTCATATATGACAAGAGCCAATGCTCCTATGTAGCTACATCCCTGCACTGCTTGATGTTTGGTCAGTTTGACACTAGCTAGAGATATCTTTGGAGGAAGCTTAGCTAAGAAAAATGCTTCTATCAGATTGCCTGTAGGTGGTAGACATTCTCTTGGTTGATGATTGACGTGAGAGGGCCTTGCCTACTGTAAATGGTGCCATTCCTAGGCAGGTGGTCTAAGAAAGCCAAATGAACAAGCCACGAGAAACCAGTGAGCAGTGCTTCTCCACAGCTTTTGCATCAGTTCCTGTCTCAAGTTCCTACCCCTTACCTCTCTGGATAATGAAACACAAATTGATAAAATAAACCCTTTTTACTTGAGTTGGTTTGGGTTATGGTGATTTATCACAGCAATAGAATCTCTAAATTTGTTTGGATTGCCATTATTTGATCAGTCCTCTTACATCTTAAGGTGAATTTTAAATTTCAGTCATGTCTGTTTGATTGTCTCTGTTTTAGTGGGTTTTGTTTTTGTTTGGTCAGGTTTCTTTGAATATTGTAAAGGCTTAACAAAGAAATGATCCATTTTAACTAATGTTTATGATTTTAAAAACTACTTAGTAATTGGATCATGATTATTTGTAAAGCAATTGTTGCTTTGGATCTATATGTTGCACTTTGGATGTTTCTATCCCGACTAAGCCGAAAATATAGAAGTGAGAGAGAATCTCCAGTGCTGTTGAAATATCCAATGTCCAGTCTTCCTTTACATCTTGTCTTAAACCAAAAGTCGAACTGCTCCCTCACTCACAAAGATAAGCATAAATCCAAAGAAAAAGGGCCCTGAGGTGTATGCATGGCTGTTAAGACCAGGACTGCGAGTTGGGTGAGTACAAATGGCTTCAAGAGTACTCATGGTTAAAGGACCAGTTCTGCTTGAAGTGTAGGACCCAGATACATCCAGTTTAGTTTTGTGAAAGGCTATCTTACAAAATTTGATGTGTGTTTCATCTCCATAGAAATTCAGGTATGCACCTCTGCTCTCCCTCCTCTGTCCAGTGCTCCTGCCAATTTATATGTGGGTGTATGTGTGTAGCATTTTGTGTAACAGGACTCTGTTTTTGTTATGCCCTTTTACTGAACACAATGGTTTTGATATGCACTCTCATGTGGTACTTCTTGGCTTCACACTCTTTATTGACAGGCACTCATCCATGCACGAACTTGTAACAGCTTGTCCAACTATTCTCCAGTTGACAGACGTTTGGATGATTTCCAGATTTCATATTATAGGTACAGCTACTGTGACCATTCACATACAGGCTTCATTTGACACATATTCCTTCCTTTTTGGTGAATACTTGGGAGAGCAAAGGCTGGGGTACATGGTTGATGTGCCTTGAATGTTTTAAAAAACTTCTAGGCTATTATACAGTCCACAACTATGCACAGGAATGATATTTGCTGGGCAGTTCCCCCCTATTTGAATGTGTATGAAACATATTGCATTTTACATGTGTTTTGATTTGAGATGTGATGTATGTTTGGTAGCTTTCTTTGGAAAGACGGCAGCCTTGCTTATAAGGGCACCTCGTTCCCAAGCATGGGCTGTGTGGCAAGTGTGTGAGAGTTAGCCCTCTCCTCCCACATATAGAGTCAAGTATCAGTCTTACTTTGTGGCTCTAATTCTCGAGTGGCTTGATTCCTTGAGCCAAGGTTTCTTCTTTCCAGTTTCTAGCATTCCTTGTGCTGGTCATCTAGCTGATGATTCACACACACTTGACATTAGCCTAGCCTCTGCTCTGCCTGGATTCAGTATTAGATGTTGGTGCCTTGGCTTTTTAGAAGAAAGACATGGTTGTAGTCATGCAGGTTATATGCTGTTGACTCTAGTGAGGGACAGATAGTCAAACCTCAGGGAAGGCCTCTGCTAGGGGAAGTGTGCCAAGGCTTCCTCAGAAGGTTAGTGTACACCTGTGGGGTGGGGGTAGGGGAGTGGCCATGTGCCTGTCAGCAGTCAGGGCAGTTGCTAGAGGAAAGTGCCACTCACATATTAATGGTTAGTGTTATTATTGGTAATTCTGTCCTCCTGAAATGTAAAAAGAGAAGAAAAGGCTGATGGTGAGGAGTGTTACGGGGGAGTAGTCTAGGATGGTAGGGGAGCCCCAGAGGATCAGGCTGGCTGAGGACAAGCTTTAGTTTAGCTTCAGGAAGACAGCCGGCATGCACGCTCCTCAGTGCCCTTTCTCTTTGGATTTATCCTTATCTGTGTGGGTGAAGGAACAGTTCAACTTTTTGCTTAAGACAAGATTTAAAGCAAGACTGAACACAAATCTTTCAATGACGTTGACAGATTTTTATTTTATTTTATTCTAAAACAGGCTCCTTGAACTGTGACATTTTATAATTCACATGATCTCTGCTGGGAAGATCCTAGTGATGGGGGTTGGGGTAGGTGTGTTCTAGTCTGCTTAGTCCCTTGGAACCAATGTGTCCCAGAGATCAATAACCAGATTTCCATGGAAAAGAAATGTTCCTTTGTCTTCTGGTAGTCAACAGCACATGACATATATAACGACATTGTGACCTGGCCTTCTTTCGTGTTGCTGTTTGTGTTTGACTGTGTTTTTTCAGTGTAAGGGTGTGCTTTGAGCAAACATTGCTTCTCCACTTGAGATGGATCTCCAGCCACTCTGAGGTGAGGCCGATGCTGCTCATTCCCAGCCCCTTCTGAATGGGTGCCTCCTAAGACCATGCTCTTTGTTCTGCACTGCTATTTTCTTCTATAGCCCATCTGTTTCGCCAAGGCTTGAATAGGGTCCATATGCAAGGATGGTAATAAAAATAGCAGATCAAGTCAAACAAACAAACAAACAGTGAAGAGAGTGAACACAAAGCAGTGTGCCCTGACTGTCAGTTTTGTCTTAGTATTTCTGACAAGCTGAGCATAAGGGAAACAATAATTTCCATTATTCCAATTATTGAAAGTAGGACAGAAACTTTCCTGGCACTAAAAGGCAATTATTTGCAGTTGTTTGTTTAGGTCGCTGTACTCCCATCCATTCTGTGTCTTGCTGGAAAGGTTTACTCAGAATTTCCAGATTCTATAAGTACACCTACTGTGTGTGGAGTGCAATAAGTGATTAATGGTACAGGGTAAGTGTTTGTGGAACCAAACTTCTACGGGCACAGAGCTCCATTGAGTATCAGAGTCGGGAGCGTGAGACTGCCTGTGTTGAGCTCAGTGGCTGTCATGGTGAAACTTTCAATATAAAAGGCACAGTAACATAACAGGAGCAAGGGACAGAGGCATCTGATGAGATTGGCAAGAAAGTTGGCATTGCATCAAGGGAGGCCAGCAGAAAGAATATTTGGGCAGAATCTCTCATTGAGGCCACACAGCTGTGAGCCCATCAGCAGCCTTGGCCAGAGGCATTGGAAGAACTTGAGTGATCATTGGATTCCATCTTAGAAAACTAGCTCTGGTAGCAGTCAGGGCTGCTGGGAGACAAGGACTTGGGATATGGTAGTGGTGGCATAGAGGGAGGATACAGAGGTTCTGAGTTGACTTAGGAAGGAGGTTGTGAATTGTGGGGAGATTCAGGATGCCTGTCATTGATGGAGCAGAGACCCACTGCAGGTGCAAATTGGGGAAGGAAAAGGACTTTTGAGTTCTGCGTGTTATGACTTGGTGGGTCATGAGCCCATGAGAATAGTTTTAAGACCTCTTTGTAAATGCCTTTGCAAGCGTGATAGTACCACCATATATGCTTGATCTTCTTCAGAGGATAGGGCAGGTCTAGTTCAACCTCACTTCCTCGAGATTCATGCTGAGTCATGAAGCCATCGTTGTGGAGGCCGGCCTAGAGCTGGAGCTGCCAACATCCTGGGCCATAGTGGTTGTCAAAGCAGGTCTGTAATTTCAGCCATCAGTTTGGGGTAAGGATCAAAGTACCAGCTTTCATGTAGACTGAGAATGCAATGGATTTCTGGGGAGCAGGGCCTGTCTGGAGTGCTCAGTAGTGACTGGGTGCCTACAGGGTGTCCATGCTCCTGAAGGACCTTGGAGATCGCCCAGTGGGCCAGAGACTAACTCTGATTAAAGGTTGCTAAAGCCACAGTGGAAACTGACACTATCTGTCTCGTTTTTATCGCCTGTCTATCTGATAGGTCTCACCTTCCTCTTCCCTAAGGATACTGTGACATGGAGGATTAAGAATTTTCCCAGGGCCTGGAAGCTAAGGCAATCTCTCAGTAGGTAAAGGGCTGCTGCACAAATGTGAAGACTTGAGGTTGGATCTCTAGTACCTACGTAGAAAACTGGTCATAGGTGTGTGTACCTGTGACCCATTTGCTGCTAGGGAAGGCAGAATATAAAGAAGAGAACCTCAGGAGCTAGCTGGTTAGCCAGTTAAGCATAATCAGTTAGTTTCATGTACAGTGATAGATCCTGTCTGAAAAAAAGAAAGGGGAGAGGGATAGAGAGAGATACCTGATATCAAGTTCTCACTTCTGCACACGTGCACATACACCTACATTTGCAGCCCACACAAGTTACACACACTACACACACACACACACACACACACACACACACACACACACACACACCACATCCATAACTTTCAGGAAGTCCAGGTAAGTAAGAATTTGAGGTGAAAAGCATGACTCAAAATTAAAAACATATCCTAACTCTTCATTGTTTATCCAAAGTCCACATTGAATGAGGCATCTTACGTTTTTGCTTTATGTCCTATCATGTATTTGACTCAGTTTTCTGCCAGTATAAGCTAAAAACATCATAGACTAAACAACTTAAACACCAAACCTTTATTCTCACAATTTCTGGATGCCATGAAACCCCGGATCACAGTGCCTACATGGTTGGCTCTGATTCCTGGTGATAGCTTTCTTCCTGTCTTAGTTAGGGTTTTGTTGCTGTGAAGAGACATCATGACCATGGTGACTCATATAAAGGAAAACATTTAATTGGGGCTGGCTTACAGTTCAGAGGTTTAGTGGATCATTGTCATGGTGGGAAGCAAGGCAGCATGCAGGCAGACACAGTGCTGGAGAGGTAGCTGAGAATTCTCCGTCTGGATCCACAGGCAGCAGGAAGAGACAGTGAGCCACTAGGCCTGGCTTGAGCTTCTGAAACCTCAAAGCCAACCCCCAGTGGCATACATACTTCTTCCAAAAAGGCCACATCTACTCCAACAAGATCACACCCCCTAATAGTGCCACTCCTTGTGAGCTTATGGGGGGGGGCTTTTCAAATCACCTCAATAATGCTTACAGATGGCATCCTTCTTAATGTCCTGAAGTGAGAGAGATGGAAACACAGACAAAGAGAGACGGAGACAAAAAGCCAGAGAAAGAACCACCCCTCTGGTGTCTGTTATTACAGTGTACTGATCATACTTTTTAGACTCTCCACCCATGGCCTATGCTCCTCCTTAGGCCCTACCTCCAAATATCTTCATCTTGGGCATTAGGTTTCAATAGAGGACTTTGAGAGGAACATAAACATTGACTGTTCATAGTTCAGGTTACAGTGTTGTTACTGCAGTCTGTGAAATCTGTCCTTCTCTTCTGAGATGGAACATGGTGTTCTCCAACTAGCTGTAAGTCTCTGAAGAAACGTGTGTGAAGTGAGGACAGAGAAGGAACAGGTGTAGTCTTAAAAGCACTGTTCCCACATGGATGGCCCCAAACTCTAGATAGCTAAAATAAAAAGCACTGTCGTAGTGTCTGTTTATGGTTCATCCAGTTCTGAACCACAGATGCAGTTGGTACACTTGGAAGAGATGCAGTGACTGTTATGTGCCCTTTTCTATCAAACAAGCTTATATGCACACTCCCTACCTTCATTTCCTCCCGGTTTACCTCTGCCTCTAAACCCCCTTACAATTTCATGCCCCTCCCACAGTTTTAAAACTTACCCCCACTGAGTCTAGTTTGTGATGTCAGTAATACTCAATGGGCCATCCATTGGAGAATGGTAGACTTACCAGGGGCCATATTCTTAAAGAAAACTAGCTCTTTCTGGATGGTCATCAGTAATCAGTAGCTCCTCAATTGGTTTAAGGGGATCCTAAGCTCCTTCCCCCTCCAAGCAGCCATGTTCATTGCTAATTAAGAAGTTTCTACAGACTTGCCTACAGCCTACAATTTTCTCATTTGAGGCTCCCTCCTCTCACATGACTCTATCTTGTTTCTAGTTGATAGAAAGCTAGGCAACATGGTATATTCCTTTGAGCCTTCCCTTACCATTTGTGACTGTGTTTTTTCTTCTCTGTTGCTCAACAGTAGTCTATCATGTGGGTCCACCCCATCACTCATTGGTCCTGTGTTGTGCTGTGCTGTAGAGCCATTGTCAGCATTCTTGCAGGAATGTGTTTGTGTGCACTGTCTAGTGTTGTGTTGCTAGGGTGAATGTGTTTACTCTTGCATTTACCTGATGACTCATAGTTTCATTTCTTTGCCATCCATGCATCTACTTAGTAAAAGAATGTCTAAGTCTTTTGCCTGTTTTTTTTTTTTTTTAAGTAATGGATTTTGAGGTTTCTTTATGTAATGTGAGTCATTCCTAGGCCCTGTATTTGATTTGTCTTCCCAGTCTATATTTGTATTTTCATTTTTAAAATTATTGTTTTCCAAAGAATAGAAGTTTTAACTGAAGACATTTGTTTCCTTTGAACTTTATGTCTTCGCCATATGTAGGTACCATGCCTAAGAACTCTTGCCTACTCCTAAACCGGAAGATATTGTTTTATGCTTCCTTATATGCATCTCATTTTGTGATTTTTTTTTTAGATAAGATGTGGGATTTGGGTCAAAATTCTGTTCCTTCTCTACTTTCTCTTCCTTTTAACATAGGGTCCAGCCATTCTATCACCACTGTTTGAAAAGACCGTTTGTGTTTGTTTGATTGATTTTGCATAATTCCTTCATACTTTTGTCAAAAAAATCACCTGGCCATATTTGTGTGGATCTATTTCTTGATTAATTTGTTTAATGACTCATAGCTGTTCCTCACAAGTGCTATACTGCTTAAATGTTACAACTTCATAGTGGTGATTAAAATGGTGTAGTCTAATACCCTGAGCAGTCTTGGTTTTTCAAAACCATTTTGACTAGTTTTCCTTTGCTTCTCCATACAGATTATTAAAGAAGTTTATCCATAGCTACAAAATCATCAAATTGACAATGTCTGCAATTATGCGAACTCTGTAAAGCAATTTCAGTCTCCCAATCCATGAATATCTGCCACAAGTTTTCTAAGTCCCCTCCATTTCTCCCACCAGCATGGTCTGTCAATTTTATCAGTGCTCAGGTGGGTTATACCTAAACATTTTTTCTTTAGGAACCGAAAGTATAAGTGATATTTTAAAATTCGAGTTTGAAATTGTTGATTGACAGTCTAGGAATTTAATTGATTTTGCATGTCAACCTTGTTCTGTTCCTTTGCTAAATTTATTTATTCTTTGGGCTTATATTATTTGAAGGTTCTTTGGAATTTATATGACTGGCTAGAAAACAGGCATGGCTTCACGTCCCTGGTCTAGCCTTTATTGCTTTTAAATCTTCCTGCTTCCTATTGCCCAGTGTTTAGGTTGAGTAAGAGTACTGACAGTGTTATCTTTATCTTGTTCCTTAATCTTAGTGGGAAAACATTTAGTCTTTTAACAACAACAACAACAACAACAACAAAAATACAGCTGTAGATGCTTTATAGATGTCTTTTTAAATTTTTTTATTTATTTTTATTTTATGTGCATTGGTGTTTTGCCATTGGTATATCGGGGTTCCCTGAAACTGTTGTCACAGACAGCTGTGGCCTGCCATGTGGGTGATGGGAATTGAACCTGGGTCCTCTGGAAGAGCAGTCAGAGCTCTTCACCACTGAGCCATCTCTTCAGCCCATTATAGATGTCTTTTTAAAGACTAAGGGTGTTCTATTTTCTTCTTTATTTGTTGACATTGAAATACATGTTTTGTTTTAATTTGGTTTTCTTCAACTGATGTATAATCAGTTACATTAATCAAGTCTCAATGAACCAGCTAATTCCATAGTGTTCCAACTATAAATTCATAGTTGCTTGTTACTGTTAATGTTGGCAGGGTTTGAACTCAGGGCCATATGCATGTTAAGCATGTGACTCGCCACTGAACAGCTTTCTCCATAGAAAAACCAAAGTTTTAGGTAAATATCTTTAGGTTATCTATCTCCAATTTTTTTCTTTTATTTCTGGTGGTTCTTTATTTACTTTAGGAAACCTTAAAATTCTGTGAATTTACTAATATGGAAAATATATAAGCTTTTTTACTTAGATTAGTATTTTACGATTTGAATGGAATATAACATACAGGTCAAGCATTTCTAATCCCAAACCCTGAAATCTGAAATTCTATAAGATATAAAACACTTTGAGCTAAACAGTATTCTAAGAATGTATAAATATTTCAGAATCCCCCAAACCTCAGAAATCCAAAGCCCTGCTGGTGGCAATCATTTCTATAAGGAGTGCTCAGCTTGTCTACTCACACAGTGTCGTCTGAACCTTGTGCTCTATGCACGTTATCAAGAACTGAAGTCAAGAATACACATAGTCTATGGGATTTAATATGTTACCAGGTCTCTTTGCTTCTTTATGAGCCACATTTATTGCCATGTTTCTGTCATATCTGAAGAGTTTGATGTAACAATTCTAGAACAGTTTTATTGGCAATAAATTGCTTTCATCTGCTTTTATTTGAGAATGTCTTTTTTTCCCCTAATGTATATGTTGGGAAAAAACATATAAGGAATGTATTGCTATGTTTTTCATTGATGTGGCCAAAATTGCTCTTATAAGCAGCTTAAGGAGGGTTTTACTTTAGTTATGGTTTCTGAGGAGTCAGTCTGTGACTGACTATGTGTGTTTTGATAGAACATGGTATCAACAAGAGCTTCTTCACCTGGTTGTAGACAGGAAGCAGCAGAGACATGAAAGAGCCCAAAACAAGAGACCCCCAAAGACTGGACCCAGTAATATCCTTCATCCAGAAGGCCTCACCTCCTTAAGTTTCCAGAACCTTTCCAAAGTCATGAAGTGAGCTGAGGTCCAAGTATTTAACATGGGAACCTATGGGGGAGATCATACATTCATTTTAAACCACAGCCAGGATATTTTCACCATATGTACAAATTCTCTTGCATGACTTCATCTCTTCCTAGGCATTGTTTCTGTTGTGCAGTTTGCTCTTCGGATGCCTTTCTTTGTCTTCGGTTTTAAGTTAACTTAGATTGTGATGTCCAAGAGTGTGCAGTGTCCTCACTCTGCATAGGATTTGTTGAATTTCGTGAATATGTAGGTTTGTGTCTTTTGCCAACTTTGGGGAGTTTTCCGCCATTAACTCTTGAAACATTCACTTTATCTTTTCTTTCTAGAATCCCATTGACATGAAACTTAGATCTCTTGGTACCATTCAGTAGGTTCCCAAGCCTTCACTTTTGACAGATATTTCTCTGACACTCAGATCAGATAATTCCACTGACATATACTTAGGTTTGGTGATTCTGCCGAGGACCTGGCCCATTGAGTTGTGTATTTAACTAATTGCATGTTCTCATCCCTCCTTTTCTTCTCTTTCTACCAGGTCTGGGGGAGGGCAGGTGGTGGGTGTGTGGTACTTCTCCAGATGTCCTTGTTCCAGCCTCACCTGCCCCAGGTTTCACGCTGTGCTGAGTCCAGGACTGGGAAAAGAAGTGGCAAACTCAGCTGGTGGTACTTTGAGTTCTGAATTTTATTCTCAGTTCATCTACGGTTGTTCATTTTTCCCCAGCTCATGTAGTGGCTCTGTACCCTGAGCGGCTTCTATAGCTGCACTGAACAAGTAGTACATTCCTTGTATTTGAGCCACTCACTCTTCTATTTCTTTGGAAATTCATGTGCCATTCATTTCCAGACAATGAAACTTTATTCATCACTAAGAGGAAATAATGAGTCAAGCTAGGACAGAACATGAGGGGCTGTTAACTGTGTGTATTACTGAACTAAAGACATCAGCCTCAAAAAGCTACAGACTGTATTCTTCCAACTGACTTCTGGAAAGGAGAAGATAATGAAGAACGTAAAAAAGATTGGAGGGCGGGGATCCCAGGATTAAGGAGATGGAAAGTGGACAAGCTTGCACCTTACAAGGAATTTGTAGGACAATAAAATCACTCGTAGGACACTAATGGTGATTTGTGCCCTTGCCCCTTTGTTTGCTGTACAGCCTACTGAATGTCCAGCACTGAGAGTGAAATGTAGTGGTCCCATAGTTGATGGTAATAGTGATGTCTGTTATAGTGTTCCAGTTTTAACAATGCAGGACTATGAAGGAGAGTGTCAATGGTGGGAAAGACTGTGCATGTGTGAGGGAAGCGAGTATTTGTGACCTCTGCACCTCTTTTCTAAATGCATTGCAAACCTAAAACTACTAAATCATTTATGTTTATTTAAAAATTAATATGTACATCAAAGATTGCATAGTAAAACAATTGGAATGCCTAGGAATTGTAGTTGAAATCTTCAGTTCATTTGCTTTAAAGCACATTAAATTTATCCAAAAAAAAAAAAAAAGAAGTACGTGTTTTTGGAAGCATAATGTAGCCTGTCCCCTTTCCTCTTCAACTGCCACGATATGACTGTGGGCTGCTTTTATGTGTCTTATTGGAATTACCAGAATCTAACAGATAATTTTGAACATGCTAGATCTTCCTGGTAAATTGAAAGTGTGTATAATGCCTTTTTCAGAACTTTGCCACATGCTGCCCTGGTGAATCACTGGGTTATAAGAGCTAAGACAGTGTATTCATCTCACACTGCTGGGCTGGCACACAGGGTGGGGCTTGGTAGTAATTTGAGAATGATAACAGCTGTACCATTCCTTATAGGACACAAGTGTCTCTGAGGAGAGCGTTTCCCTGTCGCCTGCCCTGAGGCTGCGTGGGCGCTGCAATTAGTCATCACACACAGCCCTGGGACAGTCACAGGGCGTGCAGTAGCCGTGTAGAGGCTGTAATGACCACTTCTTTCCAAATTGAAATCTCAAAAAAAAAAAAAAAAACAAACAAACCAAACCAAACCAAAACAAACAAACAAACAAAATCTAAACAAAGCCAGACAGCGCACATTAAGAGACAGGCTCGCCATTCCCATCCCTGTTCTCTATTGTCATTTTCACATTGTTATTATAGTTTTGTTGTTGGCTTGTGGGTTGGGTTTTTTCTGTTTTTTTGCTTTTGGGAAAGATGAATCATGAAGAGGCTGTAACCCACTGACTTGGGAGGTGAGAGTCAGGGATTTGTCTAAATATAACCCTGCTGTCTCTAGTGCCAGAGAAGGGGCCATGGAGTGACTGTACACTGGTGCTCTGTCCCCTGGCCTGGGAGGAGGCTCACCCACCCTCCCTTGCCTGCCTGTTTCTTGGTTCTACTCATCTGATCAGATATGGCCCTTTCGGTGGGCATGTATGAGTCTGTACCTGTGGAATTCCTACATTTCTTTATCATTAGATCAGAAATTTGTGTTCTTGTATTTAAATACTCTAGGCTGCTGCTGTTTTAGTACAGTTAGGATTATCAGACATGTTCTTTTTCTGGTGCAGTTCAGAGATGTGTGCTGAACTGAACTGCCTGCATCACAGACACAGCTTCTTCACTTCCTGCATGCTAAGAGGGGACCCTAGAATATTGCCGAGACTTGAGGATGCATTTGAGAGCCCATGCTGGGCTGGATTCCCTGTTTCCCCATCTGAAGTTAGTATTGATCATTCTCTGCATGTTGCCTCCTTAGTGACTGCAGTGCAATTTTCTGCAACAGCCTTCCCTTTTTGTTGAAAAAAAAATTTCATACAATATGTTCAGATCATGCTTTTTTCCTCTCTCAACTCCTCCCAGATTCTCCCTGCATCCATATCTGCCCAGTTCTACTCACTTTCTCTCTCTCTTTAAAGAATAAACAATATACACACATACACAATCAGAAACCAGAATATACAAACAATAGACCAATAAGATAAAAATAAGCCCTAACAAAGCTATATGAGATAGAATGTCGTGGTTTGAAAAAAAAATGCCCCCCTCAAAGGAGTTGCAATATTAGGAGGTATGACTTTGTTGGAGTAGGTGTGTGTGGTCTTGTTGGAGGAAGTGTGTCACTGTGGAGTGGGCTTTGAGGTCTCCTATGCTACAGCTATGCTCAGTGACTCAGTTTACTTACTGTGGCCTACGGATCAAGACATAGAATTCTTCAGCTCCTTCTTCAGCACCATCTGCCTGCATGCCACCATGTCCCACCATGATGATAATGGACTTAAACCTTGAAACCATAAGTCACTCAAATGTTTTCCTTTATAAGAGTTGCCATGGTCACGGTGTCTCTTCACAGCAATGAAAACCATAACTAAGACAATATACTGTGTGTTGGCCATATACTTCTGGGCCTGAACCCTTACCTGAAGTGTTGTGAATATATTCAGTGAGACTCTATTGGATAAGACTAATTTTTCTTTTGCAAATGGGTACCAGTTTCAGATAGCTTCTTAGTTATGGTGCAAGCCTGTGTACACAAGCCTGAGTTATGATCTTCCTACCTGCATTTGGCCTTCAGAACTTTGCAGGAGATAGGATGTTCTGTTCCAATAGCCTTGTTTCCGTTCTACTGTGTTGATTATCAGTGGTTAGATACAGTAGGCACCTGAGGAATATTAGCCATGACTACAGAATCTCATTGTAATTAAGAACGACCAACTCATGAGAATAAAACACATGCACACACACACGCACACACACATACATATATATCAACAATTATTATTTTACCTAGAGAAAAATGAGAAAAAACAACATACCACCATACAGTTAAAATTTTAAAATGTGCCTAAAACTTCTTCTTTGGAAGATAATTAAATTGCTTCAAATCAAGCATAATTAAGACAGATGGCAGAGAGGACTGAGGCCAAAGCTGGTATGGAGCGCTAACGGGAGTGCTAAAAAGTGGTCTGAAGGGAGAGGTTTGCAAGGTTCTTGTGCACATGAGTATGTTGAAAACAAAAATTATATTTGTGGATCAACAATCTAATTTCCATTTTCTTGCTTTGTATTTTTAGAATAATATCAAATTTTTGGGAAGTTGTGTGACTCAGGAATCTTAAACAGAGTCAGGCAGTGGTGGCATATACCTTTAATCCCAGCACTCACGAGGCAGAGACAGGTAGATCTCTGAGTTCAAGGCCAGCCTGGTCTATAGAATGAGTTCTAGGATAGCCAGGGCTACACAGAGAAACCCTTTCTCAAAGAGAGAGAGAGAGAGACAGAGAGAGAGAATCTTGATGCACTCTCCCTACATATATTCCTGCTGTTCACGTGGATATAATGTTCTCTGTTCCTCTCTCTTCTGCTCCTCATTGCACATGAATCGGTTCACGTGTGTAACACATGCACACATACTCTCTTTTATCTCAGAGCATGATATACTAATTCAAGAGCTCACCCTTATGTCTCAGTCTAACACTGTCCCTCCTAGCCTTCCCACACTCCATATTTATAACTCATTCCCTGGCACTGAGATGACTGGCTCCCAGTCCTTTCCATATAATTACATAGTTATCTCAGTCCCCTGTACGTGTTTAGCCCCTTAGCCAGACCTACCTTCCCTTTAACCTCTAACCCAATGCTCCTCAAAGAAAGGAGAACAGAGGTATGAAGGGAGGAGGTTCCTCTAGGAGAAGGCTGCTTTCTTGCCCCAAACAGTGATTGTACTGATATGTGAAAGTTCTACAGAGTTTTGAAAATGTGCTTTGTAACATTGGGCTTTTGATCGGTAGAAATCTTATATTCTGTTTTTCATAATTAAACCACTGATGATTTTGTTGATCTCTGTACCTTACATTGCCATGCAACCCATACTGATATGGGAAAGTTCTACAGAGTTTTGAAAATGTGCTTTGGAACATTGGGCTTTTGATGGGTAGAAATCTTATATTCTGTTTTTCATAATTAAACCACTGATGATTTTGTTGATCTCTGTACCTTACATTGCCATGCAACCCATACATATATTCCCAATGTTTTAGATATAAAAACATCTGGATAAGTAGAGGCCAGAGACACATCATTATCAATTACTCACCCCCTCTCATAAGCAGCTTCCCTAGGGCAGAAAACCTCTTACAGAATTCTTGCTCTTGATGTTATCTGTAGAAAATGTAGAGAAGGCAGATCCTTGTGCCCCCATAGAGCTGCCGGATGGGGAGTGACTGTGTGCAGATATCTGCTGGCATACCCACAGATAGACAAATCTGGGCTCACAATTAAGACTCAGTGCTGCCAAGTTAAATATCATTGCATCATTCAAACAGTGGAAAAGTTCAGGGGTAGGGTCTGTTCTTGGCTGACTGACCCCAGCTTTTTAAGAGCACAACTGACACTTTTGGATTCAGCATGACATGGACTTGGACTCCAGAGCATCTATGGCCTTTATAGAAGCAGTAGGCTTGTATTCCTGGGCCTTGACAATAGTATCTCACCCTAGATTGAGAGGGAATCCATGCTGGGGGTCCTGTTGCCTGGCTGCTGCCTTTGTACAGGCTGGTGACAGGCCAGAACCAGGAGGGCATGAACAATATCTACCTCAGGGTCTCCATGTGTGCTCATTGGAGGTTCAGGTCATTCCTTCCCTTTGGTTTCCTATGCTGGTATCTCATAACTCTCACTGGTCAATTCCTATTGGCATATGTATAAGCAATGGCTTCAGATGACTCCTCTCCCCGCTGTGGTGCAATCCAAGTTCTTCCTTGGGCATTGGGCCCAGGTGCACTTAGGCTTGGCTGACATGTGTCCAGCCTTCCCCTCCTTTTTGCCAACGGTGACCTGAAATTTTCCCTCCCTGCTCTGGAGGCATCTTCCTTCCTAACTACCTACGCCCTTGCTCAGCCCATTTGAACTCTAGCCTCTATGCTCATTCTCAGGCTCCACCCCAGCCTTTAGGACAGTATGTACTCCTGGGGCCTCCTTGCCCTGTGTGGTCTCTGGCCTTCTGCTGGTATTCTTTGAAGTCTTCTGACAAAACAAGAAGAGTCATTGCTGGCAAGGTTGCTGAGAAAGTCCAGCATGAACTATCCCTGAAGTCAAGCCAGACTATCTGTGGCTGAGTGTATGACATCACCAGGCAGGGGCCACCCTGACCCAGCCGCTACCATGGGTAGTACCTCCTTTCCCAGAAGTTTGGGTCATCCTCGCCATTCCCATAGGATTCAGAGCCCAGAATTGTCTAGAAGTTGTAGCTAGTCAAGGAGTTCCATTCCTCATGTTCTCCAAAACAAAACCTTGATGGGGTCAGAGACCTTCTTGCATAGGCTCAGAGGATGTGCAGGGGCTGAGTACCAATGGAGATTCCTCTCTTACTCTAACAAAAAGGTACTGAATGGCCTTGAAGCCTGTTTTTATAGTAGATTCTCCAAAGTGTACTTTTTATTTGGAGAAACCAAAGATTAATTTGTAGAGCAAAGAATGGGAGCTGATAGTTACCCAAGAGGGAGTAAAGAGGATAATTTCTTCTGTATTAAATTAGACACTTCCGATCTCACCTGGAAGGTTAGAGGAAGAGGGAAAGAGGTGAAGAACAGGGCTGCAGTGTTTGTCAGACTTTGAGAAGAGGTTTGGGTTCCCACTGAGAGGACGAAGCTGAGGTTGCTAGCATTCTCAGGAGCCATGGGTGATTGCATTTGTGCCCTTGCACAGCCAGGTGGGATGGTACAGTTTCTTCTGAGCACTAGCCACTGACCATGGCGTCCGTGTCTATGGTTGCTTGGTGCCCTGGGCATCTGTAATTTTGTGCCACTCACTGACCATGGGGTCCGTGTCTGTAGTTACCTGGTGCCCTGGGCATCTGTAATTTTGTGCCACTCACTGACCATGGGGTCCGTGTCTGTGGTTGCCTGGTGCCCTGGGCATCTGTATCTTTGGAAAGTTTCTCAGTGACTCTAATAGATGCCGAGGCTGAAGACACTTGTGTTCATTTCACAGTGGCTCTCGAACCAGTCTGCATTGTGTGGCAGGCATACTTGGATATCTTTTTCTTTGTGTGTTTCCTGTATAAAGTCCTTTCTCCATTCTTGAAGGTACCTCTTGCTGTGGTGGGGTCTTATCCTCAGCCTCTCTTCCCTGGTCAATGTGCTCTATAAAGGATTCTGGCCTCTTGGACTGCAGAGGCCAGAATCCTTGAACAGTACATAATCTCTCTAGTTGGAGAGCAGGGCCAGAACTCTCCATATGATGACCCTATGTGGGCGGCTCCTGCCAGATATGGAAGCAGGAGTGTGCTAAATGTGAAAAAAAAAAAAAAAGAAAAGAAAAAAAGCTAGATGGTGAAATGTTTGTTGCTTTGGTTTTATATATACATAATGTCCCAAGGAGTCTACCCTTCAGGCAGGGAAGGGAACTCCCCAGGGGAACTTCCTGGCCCTTCCTTCCTCCCCAGGGGAAGTAGCCCTCACGCCCCCTCTCTTTGTGAGCTGCCTCTGCTGTTGCTCTCAAGTGTCTGGCAGGGTGTAGTCATCTCTGTAACTATTCCAGCTGTTTACCTGTCCTGTCAACCCTGTCTCTGCCATTCTCTCTCTTTAGCCCTGTGCACATCTCTTCTCATGGTTCAGGCCCTGATGAGATGGACTCTCAGGCAGCCAGGAGCTCAAGCCGGATTGTTTATATTTTAAGTTGTTGTCGCCATGGGTGTTTCTCCTTTCAGAGTCTCATAAGGAGCATGCAGACCTTCAAATCAAATCAAATTATTGGTGTCAGAGAAGAATTCTTTTTATTAACAATGTGTCAAAACACTGCCTTGCATTTCAACATATGACTAAATAACAGAGATTTAAACTAGTGTTTTCTAAAATGACTCTGATGTTGGAGGCAGGGAGTTCCTGAACTTGGAATTCTTACAGGAACGTTATTTACTTTTAGCGGTCCTCCTCTGCTGTTCAATACAGAGATTGTGTTGAGCCTGTGCAGAGAAGCCTGCCGAGGGATAGATTTCAGTGGGGCTTTGTAGGTTGAGCTTTCCAGAGTAAGTCACCATGCAGATGTAAGAGTCCTCTACATGTAAGTGTATTTGGCACCAGACACCCCCTCTTTGTGGCTTATTTCTGTCCTTCTTTCCCAGATAATTAATGGTCTCAACTTGGATCCTTTGTTTGAAAGCAAAAAAGTAAGAAGTGGAAGGCAGTTTGGAGCCCACTATTACAGTAAAGCAAGCAGATAAAAAGGGCATAGAAGTTGAGGGCGTGGAAGCTATTACATGGGTCGAAAAGAGCGTGTTATAGGTCTTGCAGTCAATGCCGTCCTCAGGCCTGGGGGACTTAGATATGAGGGTGAGCCAGGATAATTGCTCAAGGGTATTCTTTATTTGAGGCACAGTGAGGGAGTTGAGGATTGTATTTATTTGGTAGGGAAGGCACTAAAATAACATTTGGTATGAATTAGAAGTCTGTTTATATTGGAGGGGTAGTTGAGTGCAAGGCACAACATGACAGTGAATTTCAGGCAAAATGAGGTCCTTCCTGGAGAAGAGAGGAAGGCCATCTCATGGTGTAGTAAAGATGCCACTGTGAAGGAGGCCACTGTGTCCTCTAATACAAGGAAAAGGACGAGAACTGTGAACAAGTGGCTGAGGACGACTGTATTTTCAAAAGAAACACAGGCCTATTCTAGCTTTTGCTTGCTTTTCTGTTGCTCTGATAAACAACCATGACAATGAAAAACTTTGGAGAGTAAAGGGTTTTAGTTTGCAGGTTATAGTTCATCGTTGAGGGAAAGGAAAGCATGAATGTGGGGGCAGGAACCCAAAGAGGCCATGGAGGACCACAGGCCCAGGGGTGTCACCACCGACAGTGGTCTGGGTTCTCCCACATTGACTATTAACCAAGAAAATGCTCCACCGACTGGTTTATAGGCCAATCTGATGTAGGCAATTCTTTAACTGGTGTTTTTGTTTTGGTTTTTTTTTTTGTTTTGTTTCGTTTTTCTTGCCAGATGACTGTAGCTTGTGTCATGCACACCAAAAACAAAGAATAAAAAATAAAATGAAACAAAACAGCTGACTGGCACAAATTCCAATCACAAATAGGTGGAGCTGATGTCACCAGAGAAAGTACTGCTGGATGCTGGAGCTGGGATGGGTTCGGTGACACTTCAAAATAAACATCTAAAATAGGTTTTATGAGATGTTGGGATTCCAAGGCCACTGAAGTGATCAAGTATTTTAGGAATTGGTTTTGATTATCAAACAATTTAGGCAAGTTAACTATTTTCAAAGCAGTAAAATTAGTTTGTCTCTTCTGGCGAAGCCTGACATTCTGATTTAGAATCTTGATGGTTAAATGCCGACTCGACCAGGCCGCTATAAATATGCAGCGGAAGAGCTGCCCAGCCCTCAGACAGGACGAGCTGAGGATGGAGGGACAGTTTTCCGTCTAATGCGGAGGACTGTGGCAGGGAGTAAGCCTGATCCAGTTTGTCACGATCTGACATCTGCAAGGATTTCCTCAGAAATGTCGCTGTAGGTACCAGCTGCCTTTATGATAAATTTAACGAGACTCTTAGACAGGGCCATTCCTCACGTTCCCGCAGACACCTTTCCAGCACCTTCATGATAAACTGCAGATAGGTTTGTGTTTTGAGATGACTTTTTCATTGGTTTTCAATGGATTTATTCTAAAACAGGAAAAGGCATTGCTTGGGTTGTTGTTTCTGTTGCTGCTTGTGTGACATTTCTTAATGGAAGCACACACTGAGGAAAGGGGTCTGTCCTGTGGCATCTCCTCTTTCCTATAGGCAGTGGACTGTGAATAGCTTTCTGAGCTCACATGCCTACCGTAGCCTTTTGTTCGGACATCTTGGGACTCCAGGGGCAGCTGCTACTGCCCTCGACAGCGTTCCTGTGCGTACTGGGCTTCCCCTTGATCTGTCAGCTTATGCAGTGTGTGCATATTTGAATGTTTTAGACGACTGGAAAAACATTCACTGACATTTTAGGATGTAGACTAGAACTAAGTGACCCTTGAGTTAGTCTTCTCCTGAATTAGTTCTTAGTAATCTGAATTTTCTTTTCGAAGTCTCAAATTAAAGCAAGGTTTTTGTTTGTTTGTTTGTTTGTTTGTTTGTTTTACCTGTGGTAGAGGGCTCAACGGGCTAAATAGTTCTAATTCTTATCTGTACAAAAATGTGATTTTGGTTTCTTCAGAGTGCAGGTAATAGAGACTTGAAGGAAAAGATGCCGTATCGGATCAGGTTGCCTGGGATTAAATGTGCTGCCTCCGAGCTGTGAGACTGTGTCAGGCTAAACCCATAATCAAGGTGCAAAAGGGGAACAAAATCTACCCCCATTGAAGAAGTCCCAGCTTGAGTGAGCCATGTACACCCAAAACAGCAGGGAGCTTAGGCCCTCTCTGTGCTAGCAAGAACTCACTTAAATGAGCTAATTTACAGTGGATGTAGTGGTCCTTTGATAGAGGGCTATGCCCAGCATATATATCTGTGGGTTTCTGATGTCACCTAAGAACAGCAAGACATGTGGCAAAGTCTGAGATTCGGTCCTCAGTCTTTGAGCTCCTTCTCTGCGACCTTGGTAAACATCTGTTTACTTTATTATTTTAGCAGCTCGCCTAGGTTTTCCTTAGACATTAAAATGGAACTTTTGTAAAAATACTTCTACTGCCTCTTTACAGATATTATCTACTGCAAAAAATTATTTAAATAGTGTGACTAGCTATTCCATTGCTGGGCTGAGCAGTTTGGGAATGTCAGAGTTGGCTTTTAGTGGTAATGTCCCCATCTCACAGCCTTACCGCTGAAGGAGCCTGGTTGGAGCTCTTTCACAGACAGAGCAGAGGAAGTGGTTCACGAGAGTGGCAGGAAGAGGACAGTCCATGTCTTGGAAAGCCTCACATGCCCTACGCAGTGGGGCAGGAGTCAGCAAGCACTTTGGCAGAGGGTCAGGTGGTAAATGATTCCAGCTCTGTGGGCCATCTGTCTCTGCAGGACTCCTTGGCTCTGCCATGACATCCATGGCCACTGAGCAGTTCATAAATGAGTTGTGGCTGCGTTCCAGGGATGATTTGTTGATAGGCAGAGGAACTTGAATTTCTTGAAATATGTAACAGGAAATATTGTTCTCTTGTTTTCTCACCAACCCATTTTAAAAAACGTCCAAGTCATTTTTAGATTAGTTGCGTGTTGGTTAGTGGGAAATGTCTTGGTTGTCTTTTATACGTCTGTCATGTGTATATCTTCTTTCTTTAAAATTTTCTTTACTCTGTGTGCATGTATGTAAGATGTGTGTGTGTGGGGGGGGTGCTGTACTGTCCATATGAAAATAAGAGGACATCTTTCTGAAGCTGGTTCTCTTCCATTTTTATATGGGTCCCAGGAATGGAGCTCAGATCGCAAAGACCTTTCCTTGCCTCGCCATCTGAGGCGCCCTTTTATCTTGTTTAGGGAAATGTCTGTTAAGTGTTAGAGAAAGAAGGTTGAGGTTAGACCTATGATATAGAGATAGTCTTTTCAGTCCTTCAAACCTGCTTCCTAGTGGTTCTCAAGCAGGCACTGCATTAACAAGGTTGCTCTTTAGACATTTGGAACCCAGTGTGCTGGCAAACCTGCTTTTTGTAAGAAGGTCTCCGGCTACAACAGGGAACAGACCAAGGTTTGTGAGCCCGTGTGCCAGCCCTGCTGGTCGAGGTGCTCGGGTCTGAACGTGCCTGCGCTGAGGCCTGGCAGCAGCAGGTCGTCTTTAACTGGGAAGGATGCACAGGAGCCCCCGTTGTTGCTGCAGAGGACGGCCAGCCTGTTCACACGCCCCAGCTAATGCCCTGCCACATGTCGTGTACACATGTATACATTTAAGAAATTACTAAAATTTCAGCCCTGTGTGCTGGGAGCAGATCTGCTTCTCTATGTGTATATGTGTGCGTGCATGTCCGTGTGGGTGCATGTGGACATATATGCATGTGTGTGTGGAAGGCAGAGGTCAACCTTGGGTCTCATTCCTCTGGAGCTGCCCCCCCCCCCCCACCTCCACCTTAGAGTCTTTCATTAGCCTGGAGCTTACCTAGTGGACTAGGTTAGCTGTCTAGCCAGCCCCAGAGATCTCCCTGTCTCTGCTCCTCGGTTTTGGGATTATGAGGTGTACCACCATTCCTGGCTTTTTTCACAGGTTGCGGAGGTTAAATTTAGGTGCCCGTGCTTGTGCAGGAGGCACTTTCCTGGCCGAGCTATCTTCCTTACCTGCTTAACATTTCTAAAATCTTACAATCTTGTCTTAATAGTTAGGTGTGTTTTGTATGCTAAGTAATTCTCTAGTAAACTACTATTAATTAAGACAGCATTTATGTAAATGGGTTTTTGAATCTTTCAGCTCGCCTTTTATGAAACCTTTAGTCTCCATATTTATTCTTTGTCCTGTTCACACTTCCATATTGTATAGAAATAGTCTATTAAATTCCATTCTAAAGATTAAAATCTCACAGTGGGTTATTAAATTTATGTTTGTGTGCCATGCCTCTTAGGGATATTTAGGATATTTGTGTTTGTATGATTAAGTTTGTCCAGCAAAAGGCACTGTCTGTCTCCTTTAATAGTATCCGAAGTGTAAGCAAGCCAGATGTGTTTGCCCTCTGCCAGAATTCAGGCTTTGCTTTCTTACCCTCACTTCGCCACACGTCTCCTGAAAGCCGTGCTTGGCACCCAGTAAGCACATATTAAATGGGAATGAATGAGCATATTGAGGAAATTTGGAACTGAATTCGGGAATCCGAGTTTGGAAGGAGCCCCATTTTGAAGTTGTTCTGAATGGGCCTGCTGCTTCTCACCACCTCAGAACTGGTCCTGGCTCAGAGCTTTGCTGTCTTTCAGCTGAAGAAAGAAACTTCAAATTTCTCCTCCCTTCCGAAAAGGATGCCTTTCATCTTGTTTCAGCTCAACCCTGTGTGCTTTGTGAGGTGCTCCAAATCTGCTTCCTTTACAGGTTCTGCTTGGTGGAAACATTTGCGTGAACACAGGTGCATTCATACAAGGCCATGTCCGTGCCCATGTTGGAAGCTGGCTGAGTCAGTAGACTCCAGACAGAACCCTGTGCTTCAGAAAGGCTTGGGCACTAGCGTATTTTCATTCTGCTAACTGAAGCTTAGCCCTAAGGGAGGAGAAGCTGCCCATGGGTGTTCTCTACACTTTTTCGGGACAGTCTTCAACTATCTTGGGATTTTCTTTGTTTTGTTGTGTTTTCCCTTGTCTGTTCAATGGTGAGTGTTGATATAACTGAACAGTGATTTTCTAATTGAAAAGATGCACAGACGTAGAAGAGGTTGAAAAAGAACCCACAGAAAAGTGGTTTCCCTTTCCTGCCTCTGGCTGCCTCAGAGGAAAGAATTATGATGAGACCAAGAAGCCTGCATTTATTGTTCCTTGCCTTAAACTGAGCAGGTTTTGTCCACTTACTTTGAATCCTCCATGGAAGAGCTAAGCCGGAGGAGTGGGGTGAGGCGGACTTGGGGCTCTTTCCTGAGTGCTTCCCCACCCTGTATGGTAAGGCAACACCCAGACTTGAATACATGCCTCACATTCCTGTGAACTGGGCCAGCCAGGGGCCCTGGGTGGTGGCTGCATCCCGTTCCTTCTGTTACTTACAGAACTGTAACAAGCAGGTCCTTGTAGTACCACACAGCACTCTCCTCTCTTGCAGCCACTGAATATATGACCTTAGAGCAGCCGTCCAGCTGTGGGTTGCCTAGAGACCCAGCAGCTTTCTGGAACATGCTTGAAGGGATGCATCTGTCTTTCCGGCTGCTGCTTCTCTGGAAGCAGAGAAGAAAGCTCCTTGTCACTCCACCATAAGACCCAAGCATTGGTTTCTTACTTGTTTATTTGTTAGAGTTGTGCTCTCCCGAGTGGTAGTATGGCATCCTTGCCTGTGCCTTGTGATCCAACTGGGTTTTGTTCACAAAGTATTTATCTTATTTTTCCAAAGATCTATTTTGTATAATTTTTGTAATGCTCACAGTATACTAACAATGTGCCTATGGCTTATAAGTAATCAAATGTACAGAAATGGAGGTAGTGGCATAAAGCTTTTTCAGATGCAGTCATAATGTGGACCTTGCTTGGTGACCAGAAGGAATGGATTTTGTCCTTGGATTGGACCCCTGGGGTTGTTTTGTCTCCAGCTAGTATGTGGAAAAGGGCCAGCAACCCTTCAGTTCAGAGAACTTACCTAAGTAGACAGGCTATTTACTGTATCAGAATTGGCATGAAAAGTCAAATTTAAGGAAATAAAGGGATGATGAGGATAACGATTATCATTGTTATTCTTTGAGACTCTCACTTTGTAATTCCATCTGGCTTGGCACTCATCATGTAGACCAGTTTTGCCTTGAGTTCACAGAGAACCTCCTGCTTTTGTGTCTTTAGAACTGGCATCAGAAGTGTGCACCACCTTGCCCAGCTTGGGATAATTTTTTTTATTGGTTTTCCTACTAACACACCCCTGTTTATGTGAAGAGTCAGTGTGCCAGAAGGAATATTGATAAATTGAGAGGACATCTTTGACTCCTTTGAGGTTTATCCCAAACCCATTAGGAAACTTAACCACTACCCAAGTTGAAATGGTTTTGTTTTTGTAGTTATGTTACTTAATTTAGCTGTGTAATAAATCCCTGGTTAAAACTGAAAAGGCAGGAGTCGGTGGTTGGGGACCATCCCCTCTGAAGTTCTGCACTGACTCTGTATCCTGAACTCTAGAGGGTGCAGGATACAAATGCGCCTAGCCTTGAGCAACCAAGGGATGCTGAAACAGGATGCTGAGAACGTGACGGAAGAGTAAGAATGCCCCTGCCTCTGAGATTCTGCCTGTGACTTCTCTTCCTAGTTGGACTCTTTTATGTAGAAGGTTTAAGGCCACTATCTAGTAACCCTTTAGGAGGGACACTGGAGATACGAGAGTATGATTGATGTAAGAGACGAGGTTTCCCGAATGCTCCGGAATGCAGGTTACAATGGTGTGAACAGGGCAAATTAAAACGGTACTCCGTTTGCAAATTTCCCTTTCCATATACCTTCCAAGGGAAGTAAGTTACTTTTTCTGAATAAAACCACAATTCTCCATAGTGTACACTCCACAGCACCCAGAAGCAAGTCATAAAACAGGTATTATATTCATGCTTTGTCCAACAGTCCATCCATTTGTATTTGGGAGAATGGAGGTATCATTGCACTGGAATCACATGCGCAAAAGGGTTGGCAAGCAGCCAGTAGAAAAACCTCTTCTGACTTTGTCCTGTAAAGTCATAGCTAGTTGACCTTTAAAACAAACAAACAAAAAGTCAAAGCTTATAATGAAGAATTAAATATCAATCTGTACTAACTACACATTTGCTTTCTGTTGCAGAAAATGATAATTATCATTTTGCAATTAATTTGCTCATATACAAGGTTGTTAACTACCAAATTAAAGTATTTCCACAGCATGTGTCATTAGGTGCTTGAAATGCTACAGTTTGGCCTGGTGTCTGGTGACTGTCAAATACTAGGTATTATATTAACTCAAGATGGCTTGCAGGATTATAAATTACTGTGAAAGAAACCACGAGTCAAGATATAGACGGAATAATGGGTAGACTGAATCTAGTGTAGACCTAGTTTTTAATTATAGGGATAGAGATGCTTAGGTTGTATTAGTGGATGTACATTTTAACATATGGTAAAAAAAAAATCTGCTAGTCCACATAGACTCTACCAATAAATTTTTGAGCTCATTGAGCGCCATAGCGGGAAGGGAACTTACAACAGAAAGAGAAACAAAGCTGTGCCCCCTCAACTGTGAGTGCCAGCCTTCATTCCTATCCTCCTTCCCGGAGCAGCAAGAGCCTCCACTAGACTGCTAAGAGAACAGGATTCCATCCAGAGCTGGGCCTGGTTGGGTTGCAGTTTCCCCTTCCATTTTCCTCATTCCTCATCTCTGTCCTTGCTGGAGCCGGATGACAGCTGTGCCCTCCAGCCACTAGCTGATGAGAATTCTGCCCTAATGTTGATAGTGGTCATCTGTGGGGCAGAAACGGGCAGGAGTCGGTGGTTGGGGACCATCCCCTCTGAAGTTCTGCACTGACTCTGTATCCTGAACTCTAGAGGGTGCAGGATACAAATGCGCCTAGCCTTGAGCAACCAAGGGATGCTGAAACAGGATGCTGAGAACGTGACGGAAGAGTAAGAATGCCCCTGCCTCTGAGATTCTGCCTGTGACTTCTCTTCCTAGTTGGACTCTTTTATGTAGAAGGTTTAAGGCCACTATCTAGTAACCCTTTAGGAGGGACACTGGAGATACGAGAGTATGATTGATGTAAGAGACGAGGTTTCCCGAATGCTCCGGATTGCTTCAGATAATTTATGACACATTTGCTACAGCTATATGATTTAGTTTCATGCATGGGCATACACATACATGTGTGTGTATGTGTGCAGTGTGATCAGCCTGTTATGCATCCTTGAACAAGTGTGTTTGACTTCATCCACATTTATCCCCCCCCCCCCCCCCAGCTAGTGTATTTTGATGCCATCAGCTTAAGGAAAGTGAAGGCATCTGCTTCCTCTTGCCTCAGATGTTAGGATCATGCTTATCATACGCCATTGTTTGGCAGCAAGCATCCCCCGATGACTGAGCTGGGATAGACCTGAGCTGTAGTTATGGCTCCATCCCTTGCTTAGCTATCTTGTGTTTTGACAGTTACTTAATCCCAGTCTCAGTTTCATCTATAAAAAATGGGAAGTGACCCCTCCCTTACGGGTTGGCGTGAAAACCCAAGGAGACTGTGTGTCTGGGCGCCAATCTCGGCACTATCTCAGAGTGAGCGTGAGCATTCCATCCGTATTAGTTATCTCCTCTCCCTCTTTTGAAAAGAGGGTAACTCCACAATGCCAGATACTTTTGCATAGAAATGATTATGAAATGTTCGGAAGTCGCCAAAAAGGTGTTTGGTGACATTAGTCTTGTGTCACCATCAGAGGGACAATCTAACAAGACCAGTCCGTCTGGTTCTCCCTCCCAGGCTTCAACCAGAGTCCTGGAGCTTAGAGCTAGGCTGGCAGAACTGAAGCCTGAGCCTCACAGCCATGTCTGGGCATTCTTATCCTCGTGGATTTCTGCTTAAAGGATGGCTAAGATTATCTAAGAGTCAATGTGTGCCTTTGGCAATTTACCCTAAAGCAGAGCCGTCTGCCTGCTGCGTGAGCAGGTCGCCTGCTAGTTACACACACACACACACACACACACACACACACACACACGTGCGCCTTTTTGTTCAGGAAGAAGTTATTATAGATCCAGCTGTGAACTTTTCCCCTCTAGCAGAATTTGTCCCTGAGTAGTCTGTGGAGTGCTGACTAATTTCAGACCCTAGTTGGGGTGGCTGACCTTGATCTGTCTCCCGAGAAGCCCTGGCTCCACACAGGGTGTGGATCCTAAGGCATGTGCAGAATCTGCAGCAGGTGAGGATCCAAGCCTGGATTTGGAGGGACCGTGGAAATCTACTCTGCCCAGGTAGGGAAGTGACATGGGGCAGTGTGTGGGGTTGCCATGGTTGTTGTGACCCAGATAATGTAGGGAGAGGAAAATGCTGATAGTGGCCGTGGCCTCCTTAACTCCCAGCACCCCTGTTCATCCACCCATCCCTTTCATTGTGGTCTCCTGCAGCATTTCCCTATTCCGTGATCTTATTCTCCCTGTAAGGTTTGTGCAGCCCTAGTTCTCAGTTCCTCCTTGGATTTCTGAGACTTTCTTGGTTCAAGCTCCAACTTTCTCACCCATCTTCTATTTGCTAGAAGAGTTCTTGAAGCACACCCTTCTCTTCTCCCCTCCTTTTCAACAGTGTAAGCGCTCCACTCAAATGTAACATCTGAGAAGGGTCCTAGGGTCCAGTTGAGAGCTTCTCACGTCGTGTGGCCCATGCTCACCAGATCCTGAGGGGGAGCATGCTTCTCTTCCCTTGCCCCAGTGGGGATCAAAGTGTCAAGTGATTTCTTAAATAGGACTCCATCCCAGGACCACTCTCTGGGTTTAGGAAGTGTCCAGTGAATTAGTAATCACTCCCTACGCTGTCACCCTACTGCTATTATCTTAATCATTGCCACTGATGTGAGCCCTGAGCCCCTCCTGTTGCTGCCTTCATCTTGTTTTGCTCAGGGCAATGCTGAGTTGCACCGTATGCACATGACTTGGGACTCTTTCATCTGAGACCCTTTTCCCCCAGCTTCTTGAAGGACTTTTCAGTGTTCTGTCCTGTATAACTTTCTGATGGGATTTTCCATATGTTTGTGGCCTCATGCTATAGGGTAAAACCTTCTTCATTCTTTTCTCAAAACTCTTGAAAAAAGAAAACACAGTTTTTCTGTCTTACATTCGTTCCCGGGGATGTGACCTTCTGAGAGCACAAAGGTTAATGTTCTGTAGCACTTCCTGCTGTTTCTGGGACAAGGCCTCTCTGTTGTGGAATATTATTATAATTGGGAAAGCATGTGTTCCGTTTGTTTATGCTGTGAAATATGACTTCAGCTGCATAAAGGTGTGTTACATTTGTTTATGCTGCATTTGTTTAACAACGCTAAGATGTGTATTTAATTATGCAGAGATGTATTGCAGTTGTTTCGCCTTGCCTGCTTAAGGCATCTGATTGGTCTAGTAAAGAGCTGAACAGCCAACAGCTAGGCAGAAGAGGGACGGTATGGGTGGGACTCGTGGGCAAAGAATAAATAGGAGAACCCTAGGCTTGAGAGAGGAACAAGAGAAGAGAGGAAAGAATGAGGGAGATGCCCAGGGCCAGAAGCCAGGCAGATGCCAACCAGCAGACACAAGAAGCAGTGAAAGTAAGACATACAGAAGGAAAGAAAAGTAAAAAGCCCTGAAACAAAAGGTAGATAAAGAGGAACAGGTGACTTAAGAGAGCCAGACAGAAACAAGCCTAAGCTGGGCCAACCACTTATAACTAATAAGAAGTTTCCATGCTGTGATTTTAAGAGCTGTTTGGTGGCCCCAAAGAAAAAACCTTGTACACCTCTCAATTAGACACCTTGATAAGTCACAGCACATACATTGTAGTCTAGAAGCACAGCCATGTGGCTTCTCCAGCTCCCCCCTCTCATCTCTCATTCCCCTTTTCAGCTGTTTTCTAAACATACTTGCTCTCTGTATGTTCCCAGATGGGGCCACACAAGAACCAAACTCGGCTACATTGAGCTGGAATTCTTGCTCCATTTCTATCCCTGGCCCTCTCCTTTTCCTGCAGGCAAGAAGAGGTGCCAGAGTCGTTTTGGACTTCTGTATTGACTTAGGTTTCACTCTTTTATTCAGTCAGCACACTTGTGCATGCTGAAAGTCACTGTGAGTGCCTTGGCCTTTCACACTTGTGTTGTTCATTCATCTAGTGGATAGTCATTGTGGATCCATTACTCACACGTACTTAACACCTGGGAAGACCACCACAGATACTATGTCAAAGTCTCTTTTAAACCTGACATCTCCATCTATTCTAGTGGGGAAAACAGCTATTAAAATATACTGATGTAACATATGAAAGCAGATGGAAAAGAGGTTGTAGGCTTGTTGTTTGAGTAGACTGTCTACAGAGATTTTCCAAGAGCTGTTATTGTGTGCAGAGTAGTCAATGTTCTGGAGTGCAGTTGAGTTTGGTAGGTCTACTTAAGACTAGGAAAGCCAGCAGCTTGGACGCAGAATTGAGCCACAGGAGAAATAATGGAAGTTGAGGTAGGAAAGGGGAGAAATGGTATAGGAATAGGTGTAGATAGTTTCTAAAGCTTAGGAGATACCTCCAGGAGAGTCTGAGGAAAAGCGTAGAATGTGCTCTGAACCCTCCAGAGACATCCTCCAGGGAAGTCAGCGCTAAATGCGAATACAGGCTTACTGTTGTCCTCCAAGGGTTTTCCACAACCTCTAGGTTAACCCCCTAACTTTGTTTCTGCTTCCAGAGTCTCTTCCCTAGTGGTCTGGCTGTTCGTTCCGCATTCTAAGTTGAAGCCATACATGGAAGCTCAGTTGTTCATATGTCTAGCTGTGTTTCCCTTCTTTTCCTCTTTTCATACCCTTCTCCTCAGGTGATCAACCAGCACCTCCAGATTTTTGCCATGGACCACATTCTCTTCCTTAGGCAGCAAATGTTCACACTGTCATCTTGAGCTCTTGTGGAGTTAGGTATCTTCTCTGTTTGGCACGCTACTGGGGTTGGAATTCCCTCTATCTCACCATGTCTTCCCTCTTATAAGGGCCTTCTGCAGTATGCTTCTGCAGGGCACTGGATTTTCCATCTTGACTCTGTGATCTGGGTGTGATGCTTTTGTTGTGACTGCTTAGGAAGCTTGGAGTCCTGTCTACTTCTGTAGAGATGGAAGCATTTATGGCATTGTGGAGCCTTCACACCCTTGTCTGATTTAGGTACAACATAATGAATAAATAATGCTGGGGATATTAATGGTAAAATCCCAGTCCAGGAAACATGCGACTTCTTTACCTACAGCAGTAATTCAGGGAAGCGGGTTGTCAGGCAGGAAAAGATTTTAAGCCAAACAATTATGAGGTAATATAACTTCTCTCTGGTGTACCTATCATCTGTGAACTAGTTGGCCACTTTAATCAAGCCTCCTAGATTCTTCATCTAGGCTTGTATTTCGTGTTAATGGTAATAATAGTGACATTCAGTCTGCCTCCTTGTGGGCTCATTTTGAGTAGACTATACCTCGAACTGTCTATGTACTAGAAAGAATACGTAAAAGTAGGCTGGCCAGAGGAGAGCTATGTGCTCCAACAATGACACCACTAGCAGGCAGCTCCCATGATACTTTTCCCCAGAGTTGGCTTCTGGATTCCAACTCAAAACAATGTTTGTGCAGCTCTTGAATCTCCGTCATGTTCTAAGATTGGGTTCTGCCTCCTAGTGACTATGCGTGCCAACAGTGGGCTTTTCTGGCGCACAAAGGCTTGTTTGTATCCCTTCAAGCTTGATTTCAAAGGATCCTGGGGAAGAGCAGTTGGAGTGGCCCCTGTACAAATTTTGTGACTGGATCTTTGTACCTTTGGCTTCAGCCTTTTCTTTAGCTCACTTCTCAAGTATATATCAAGGGAGAATACTAATTTGTTCTTTTAAGGTGAAGTACCCAAAGCAGGATGATACAGGGCCAGTTTAAATTCCAGGTAGCTCTGTTACTGCATAGGAACACTGCCTTTGTCCTGGCAACTGACATGACATCAAAATCCTGTTCGTGGCTTTCCAGAGTACATTTCAGAAATCCTAACCAAGAATAATAATGTTAGTGTAGTAGATAAAACTAGCTTTTAGCCCTGTCATAGAGAGGTAGCTACATGCTGGCCCTGGGTCTGAGGCCATTGTCAGGGTATTGTAGAATTGCTGATAGGAGGCGAGCATCCAGCTGTGCAGGAGCTTAGGGAATAAAACAGAGTGGGACTAGATTTCCTGCAGGTCAGCTGAGCAACTGTGAAGGGTAAGGCCACCTCTAGAGACTGAATCGCCCTTGTGTTGGTAGCTGGGCAGTTCTCCTTTAACTGTAGTCTTTTATGATATGAGACAACAGAGCTCTGGTCATGATTCATTGTGAACCTCCTATGAATGCACATGCCACAAGGACAAGGCAACTGGTCTACCAGGCAATAATTAAGGTCCAGATGATGCCATTTCCTATGGTGTCTGAGGTTTGGCCATCAATAAGTTTGTTCAGAGGAGACTTGGCAAAAGCTTCAGTGTGACTGCTTGGCTCTTTTCCCAGAGAAAGACGAAGAAAAGCTCTCATAGACGGGCTGAATGTCACTGTGCACCCAGAAGTACCGCAGACACTCTTAAAGACATTCCCTCACTTTGTTCTCACAGTAGCAGCAATGTGAGATAGCTGGGATGATCCCTCTTTCAATTTGAATGTGCATTTAAAATCCTTATTTTTAGACAAAGGAATATGGCATGTTCTAAACAGCAGACTCAGAAATAGCATAAGATATTCAGATTAATTCAGGCTTTACAGAAATCCTGTGGTTGAGTTTCTTATTAGTAATTTTGGGAAATAAATGTTTGGCTGACAGCTTGACAAAGTACTTTTAGTTAAGTGAGTAAGAATCCATAGATATTTAAGTCCCAGATGGGACATGCCAATACTTTTTCGATGTAGGCGGGACCTTTATATTATCACTAAAGAATAAGATACCACTGAAGCAAACACTCATCTAGCACAGTACTGAGGTCTGAGCAGGACTACAGGAAGCATAAAATAAAGCAGGTCCCATGGGATACAAGACCATGCCTTCACAATAAACCCAAGAACTAGTAGGCCCCTGTCTAGAGAATTCTATTTACTCACAGCTCTAATATTTGATCTGGAGGATTCTTGGAGAGCCTTTAACAGGCCACTTGACTACCCTAATGGAGGTGAATGAAAGAGGGATTCAAAACGAACACAAGAAGGTGAATTAGGAGCTCTGTGTGGATTTGGTTGTTTTTCTATGATTTAGTTCAATTCACAGTTCAATGCTGAAAACATGTTTTTGTCTACTTGTAAATAGATAATCCATTTTCCTATTGGCTTTGAATTTAGGATCCAATTAAATACAAATAACACCTCATTCTACAGTGACAGTACTGCGTTTAATTATCAAAGGGCAGATGCTGCTTTTTCTGTTCTTTCATACCAAGTCTTAGCTCATTTTCTAAAGGACTTTGTAGAAGCTGTAAAAATAAAGACAAAAATCATTGCCGGTTAACACAGAGTGATTTCTAATAGTCACTGTCAGAGAAAAGAGCATTCAGAAGCTGCTCTTTGGAGCAAGAATTGAGGGGAAAATGGAATAAACACATTATTTTTCTTTGGGGGAAAAAACATATAAAGAGAAAGGTAGATGTCTGTTGGAAAGAATGGCCTATGAAAACAGAAGTGAGAGTTCCTCAAACATTCCTCTTTATATAATTTTGATCTTGAGATATAAGGTGTTTTACATATTCAGAAAGCAAGACAGTGCCAAAGTCGGAGGTTGAAAAATCAAAACTTCAGTCTGAATGTATGAAACTCATAACACAGTTGCGACTGTTCAGCAGAGCTGCAGTAAAGCCCTTTCATAACACTCAGAGTCATGATCCTAAGTCCTGTGAAGATGCAGGAGACCCAGGACAGCCAAAGCAAGCCTGAGAAAGAGCAGCAGACAGCATGCCAAGACTTGTCGTACCCGATTTCAGTGCAAGCAAGAAGAGCCTTCCCACCAGTGCTGCCAGTCAAGCAGTGTTGCCAGGCAACCAGTGCTGCCAGGACAGCGTAGACCCACATGCAAAGAATGAAGTTGGAGTCAGTATTTGTATTATACAGACGTGCAGTGCATCACACACTTTGATTTAAATTTATTAGTATTACTACCATTACCTTATGCATGCACACATGTAATTGAGTATGGGTATGGGTGATGTGGTGGAGGTCGGAACTACTTTGTGGAGTCAGTTCTCTTCTTCCACCTTTACATGGATTCCAAGAATTGAACTTGGGTTGCTAGGCTTTTGCAACAAGCACCTTTACCATGTTGCTGGCCCAAGATCACAGACCATTATCTAAGAGTTACAAATGAGAAAATTCTTAGAAGAAAGCAAGAGTAAATTTTTGAGATATTGAATTAGGAAAAGATTTTTAAGTCTAACAGCAAGTACACTGCAGGCCAAAGCAAACATGGTTAAATTAGATATACAAACATTTGTGCTTCTTAGAATTCCATAAAGCAAGTACAAATATAATCTATGGAATGCGTTAAAATATTTGCCCATTTCTTTACAACCACTTGATTCTGGGGTCTGTAAAGAACTCTTTTTATCTCTGTTGTAAAATGGCAACCTGGTTAGAAAATTGCCAAAAAGGTTTCAGCAGATATTTTGCCAAAGGAGATATCCATATCATCAATAAACACGTGAAACATGCCTGCTTCTTTCTGTTAGTGATTGAGTCCATTCAAATGAAAGCATGTGAACCGCCCCTGAAAACCCATTAAAATGGCAGTAATAGGAAAGTCAGTAACAGATGCCACCAGGAATGTAGAGCAGCTAGAATCCTCATGCATTACTTGTGGGAATGTGCAGTGACTTTGAAAAATGGTTTGTCAATTCCTCTAATTATTAAACATGGGTTGGCCACATGGCACAGCAATTTTATACCTAAACAGAAACCTGAAAATGTGTGTCCACACAAAAACTTGTTCACAGATGTTTACTGCTTTGTTTACCACAACTAAAAAAAAAATGAAAGCAACTTAAATGTCTACTGACATTTAAGGTATAGTGTGACCTGTTCATACAATGGGATGTCTTGCAGCATTCAAAATGACCAAGCGCTAACACATGGTGCAGTAATGCTCAGACAATTTGAAAATATATGCTATATGATAGAAGCTAGGCACAAAGACCATGAGGCGTATGGTTCCATCTATACGAAATGCCCATAATAGACAAATCCAGAAAAAAGCAGATCAATGGTAGCTTAGATCTAAGGAATTGGAAGGAGCAAGGGGATTGGCTACTAAGACATATAGGTTTCTTTGGGGTTGATAAAAATTTAAAATTGTTTGCTGTGAATTTATGAAACATTGAATTGGTACAATGTCAGTAGGAAAAATCATATCATATGTATATATCAATAAAGCTGCTTTTAAAAATTCAATACTAGAACTACAGCACAAAACAAAGACAGAGGGGGGAATGTTCTAATTTAAATAGGGTCTAGCAATAAAGCACGGTGCCTGAAACTTGACTGTGCTTTAGACTGAAAAAATATCTCCAAAGAATTGCTTGAGCGCAACTGAGAATCTTGAGTTTAAATTGAGTAGTAAGTATTGTTTGCTTAGGTCTGAAAGGCTCATGGAATTGACTAGGGTTCTTCTCCATGCCTGAGAGATGCTTGCTTCGAGAAAGATTGCAGATAACTGATTTAAGTGCTCCTTCACATAGCTGGTAGCATCCTGAAGTAGGGATGCAGAGCCACTTATCTCCAGCGGTTTCCCATGTTAACATTCTACTCTTACCCCTGCAATGGCGTGAGATACAGAACTGTTGGATGTATTGTGTGCTTGGAATTCCTAGAGAACAGAGGTATGAAGCACACGGGAAAATAAGATATCTGATGTGTCTAATACGTTTTCTTGGGGCTGCCTATTCTTTCATTTATGGCATTTGTCTTAATTTGCATGTTTACCTCTGGTCCTCTATCACTCACGTGCCATTTATAGGGTGGTTACTGCTTAAGATATTGTTAATCTTTTTAAATTTAGAATATATACTGCAATACTATCACTGCCATTGAGGAGTTTTAGCAGTGCTCAAAAAATCGTCTTCAGCAATGCCGATACTTGGCCAGCTGCTTCAAAAAGTCACTTAAAGGAAGAAATACAACACATATGTATTTTTATTTTAACAAAATATGTAGAATACATTTATTGGTAAATTCTTCAGAATAGAATTGTCTTTCAGTTGTTGAACAGAATTCATGAGGATTGTCAATTTATAAAGATAGAGGGGGTGGGCAGTGGTAGTGCTCGTCTTTATTCCCAGCATTCAGGAGGCAGATGCAGGCAGATCTCTGTGAACTAGAGGCCAGCCTGGTCTACAAAGTGAGTCTCAGGACAGCTAGAGTTGTTACACAGAGAAACCCTGTCTCAAAAAGAAAAAAAAAATCGAGGTTTATTTTGGCTCACAGCTCTGGAGTATGGAAGTCCAAAATCAGCATCTGTACCTGATGATGATCTCATATTGCATCATAACACAGTAGAAAACTAAGACATGTGAGCATGTGGAACAAAACACAGTGCTAGCATGGTCTTGCTCTTACCAGCATTCACTAATCATTAGTCCTTATGGTGACTAATCCCAGCCTGAAAACACCGCATCCATCCTGATGGCCTGTTCACTTCTTACAAGTTCTTACATGCAGGAATTTAACATGCGTTTTGGAGGGGACAAACAATCTTCAAACCACAGCAGAAGTA
Organism: Chionomys nivalis; assembly: GCF_950005125.1. Classification (NCBI taxonomy): domain Eukaryota; kingdom Metazoa; phylum Chordata; class Mammalia; order Rodentia; family Cricetidae; genus Chionomys; species Chionomys nivalis. The sequence goes on from NC_080091.1 coordinate 29,742,044, forward strand.
AGGCCTTTTCTCTAAGTGTACATGGAATTTTTATTGGCTCTCATTCTCAGAATTCTCAGGGTGCCTAGCTACTAGGGCAGGGTATCTCTGCTTACAGTTGCGTATGCCTGTGGTGTTGGCATGGAGAATGACTGCCTTCTCCTGTATTACATCAAGTCCCCTTTAGTTGTCATGAGATTTACTATTTAAGGTTCAAGAGCATCTCTTAAGCAATTTTATTAATGCAAGAACTTGAGATTGTCTTTTGAGTTTCACAAGGGACAAGGACAATAAAAGGCATTTGGACAGAATCAGCAGGGAATGACTTTTCACTTCAGTAATTCTCATTCTTTTATAGTTTGTTTGATGACTTCTAGGAAGAATATTTTAAAGATAAAGATAATGATCATCAGATTTGTCCACAGTATCTTACAGACAACCATCAGTTTTGTTGTTGCTATAGATTGGGTCTGGAATGTCCCCCAGACCCATGGTTAAAGACTTAGTCCTCAGAGTAATTTTTTAGGGTGGTAGAATCCAGTGGAAGGAAGGTATGCTGTTAAAGGTGCACCTTTCAAGTGGCTATGAAGACTCCGCACCCTTTGGTTTTCCTCTTGCTTCCTGACTATCATGAGGTCCTCAATCACCAGCTTCCACCATTAAGAACTGTGCCATCATAGGCCCAAAGCAACAGAGCCCTGCAGCCACAAGGTGAAATCTCTGAAACTGTAAAATAGATAAACCCTGTCATTCATTGCCTTGCTGTCGCAGTTTCAGTTGTCAACATAGCTGGGAAGAGGGAGAGTCATTTGAGTAATTACCTCCATGGCACTGGTCTGCGGGCAGATCTACAGGTACTTTTTCTTAATTGCTAATTTATGTAGTAGGGTCCAGTGTACTGTGGGTGGTTCCATCTCTAGGTAGGCGGGGCTTGGGTTATTTTAAGAAAGGAAGCTGAGTAAGCCAGAAGGAGCAAATCAGCAAGAATTATTCCTTCATGGTCTCTGCTTCAAGATTCTGTCTCCAGGTTTCTGTTTGAATTCCTATCCTGACTTCCCTTAGTGCTGAACTGTAATGTCAAAGAGTAAGCCAAAAAAAATTCTTTCTTCCCTCAAGTTGCTTTGGATTATGTTTATCACAGCAATGGAAAGCCAGCTAGGAAAACTATTGTGTGTGTGTGTGTGTGTGTGTGTGTGTATGTGTATGTATCTATGTATTATTTTGCCCATATGATGGAAAAGTCAATTAACAAAGTTGTTAAACTTAGATCTCATTACTTTACCTGATATTTAATTAAATTACATAATTGCTCACATGGACAGCTGGTAGTGATGAACGTGTACTCACAGCCTGTTCTGCTTTATCAATTATAATAGCCAGCTATTATATTGGGTGTGATGGATTGAAGGGACTTTGGTTTTGCTCACTCGAGACAAGAAGCCATGCCTATAGGCCTGCTGCATGTGGACTTTGGTCAAGAGAATGCCCTTTCTGCACTTCATTCGATAGAGCTGGAGCTCCCAGCCAGACCCAACCCTGTGCAGAGAGCATGGGATTTCTCTTAGGGCTAGGTCTGCTGGTTCCGCTACTCTGATGAATGAAAACCTGCAGTATGTCAAAGGTGCAAAAAGAAACCAGAGCCTGGTGTAGGAGGTCCTTCTGTCTATGTGCAGCTTTCATTGGTTAATGAATAAAGAAACTGCCCTGGCCTGTTGATAGGGCAAAACTTAGGTAGGTGATGAGGACAGATCTGAATTCTGGGAGGAAGAAAGCAGAGTCAGAGACGATGCCATGGTGCCACCGCTAGAAATAGATGTGCTGAAACTTTGCTGGTAAGCCACAATTACTAGAAATGGATTAAACTAAGATCTAAGAGTCAGCCAATAAGAAGTTAGAGCTAATGGGCCAAGCAATGTTTTAACTAATAGAGTTTCTGTGTGATTATTTTGGGTGTAAGCTAGCTGGGTGGGCTGGGAACCAAACAAGCGGCCCCTGCAACAAGAGTTTTCACTGAGAAGCAAAAGTTAGAAGAGAGGAAAACATCAAGTAACAATAAAAGCTGTGACAGAAATGTGGATGTATCTTGCTTGAAGAAATGACATTGTAAAATGTATTTCATTAAGAAAAATGTAAAGGGAGTAACATTGTTATCTTTATAGAATTAAGATGATCTACTCTTGAAGAATTTAAGAAAGTCTTTTTTGGATTCTGTGTTCTGCCCTTATTGAAAGTATAATTTATTATATAAAAATGTAGTCGTGTTATGCTTTCTTTCTAGGGTTTTGTTCTGTGGAGCACATGATGAGAATATATGCTCAGGAAGGCCCTGTGCAGGCTTAAGCTTTTCCTGTGCTAGTTTGTGGTTTTCATGTATTCTTTTCTCTATTTCAGATTCCATTCCAGGATACAGTACTCATGTTTTTCTTTGGTTGTCTTCTAGAAATAGAGCCTTTCTCTCAACATACTCTTAATCTTGTGGGTCACAAAGAGCCCAAGACAAATAAGAGGCATACAACTTGGTTGGAAAGTTGCCTCATTTAAATTTACTGGGTGAGAATAAAGGTGAACTTAGATAAATAGGCAGCCAACTTTAGCAAAGGGCATGTTTAGGGATCATAATCAATCTAGTATTCTACTGTATATTAGAAAACTCAGGCCATTGAGCTTCTTCCTAATCAACTTAGTCAAAGTTGAGTTATTCTTTTAATTGAACCTTCTTGTATAAGATCTCTTTAACTTCGGCAAGAAAAAAAATACGTTTTCTTCCACATAAATGCACACAGAGAGAAACACACATATAATATATATTATATATATATACATTTCTTTCAACACACACATATACCTTTCAACATACATATATACACACAGTCACACAGACACACACACATAGATACACACACATTCATGCACACACACATACCATCTTCCATCTAGCTGTCTAGTACTGTCTCAAGATTAAAACTGACAAAAATGAATCTTCCCTTCTTTATAGCAGCTCTCCTAAAGGAGGAATAGCTTTATTTACCCTTTATATCCAGAGATCAAGTGCCTCAAGCAGTCTCATACCAAAGTCCAGTGGGGGAGGTCTTTGAGAGAAAGAAGAGTACATGATCCCCACAATCTACAAGTATCAGGATAATTCAGTGTTAGCAAGAAGGCAAATGGCTCTGAAGGAACTGAATCCCAAGTTCACTGTATTTCTAGAGTCAGTTCCAGCCAAGGAGTAATTTGAAGGACTTGTTGGCTGGTGGTGTTGAAGTCTCAAATCCTGTGATTTTTGTCTATTGGGTATCTGAACAAGTTAAGGATGATCTAGAATAACAACCATGATAACTTTTATATCATAAACACTTTAATGATATATTAATCAGCATTCAGTACGTTTTTATCGGATCCAGTGCCACACCTTGTGCTGGACTGTGTTATGTACAGATAGCAGTCTGTCCCCATCATTCCTAGAACTCAGAGCTGGGCCAAAGTATGCAAGGGTGGGGCTGAGATAATGCCTGAGATGTGTCCCGGGGACTCAGTTCACTCACATAGCTTTGTGAAGTGACTCATGATGGAAGATGAACAGTGAAGGCTATCAGGGAACATGGAGGAGTGGACTTATTTGGTGCCCTGTAGCCACAGTTACCATGAGATCCCAAGCTGGCAGAGAAGCACCATCATTGCTGTTGGAGCTCCTGCCTGGACAGAGTATTGATTATCTATCACTTTCATCCAGATTATGCAATGAAATGCTTTCTTTCTGAATATAGCCCCTTTGTTTCAAATAGAGAATTTAGATAGCTTAGATTATTCTCTGTGAGGGTAGGGTATTTGAGTTTTCTTTCCTTGTTTCAAATTCATGGAATGATAGAGTTTTTCTTTAAGTGCTACTAAATATTTCCACTTAAAGTTAATAGCACATGGTACTATGTGATATAACTGATAGATACCTTATTTTATATTTGCAGTGATATTTGTTATATTGAGAATTAACCCTCTGGGTAATGTGTCTTTGTGTCAAAATAATTATCTTGCAAAATTGTAAGTTAGTCTGCAGGCAAGCTTTGTTTTTTTCATCTAACTTTCTTTTGCATAATTTAATACTATTAATAATTTCTTTTAAACGTTCACATTTGAATCCTGCCGTATGGCTTACTGCTGCCTTCCTTACTTCATATCACTTAATTGCATGCTTTCTTCCAGTTTAAAACTAAAGTGTGTTTTCTTATCATCTCCAATAGACTGTTGGCTTCCAAAACATCTGGAACCATACAACATTTGCATCACAGGCTGTTCATAAATAACAAAGTTCTAAATAGTTATCCCTCCACATTCATAAGGCATTCGTTCCAGGACCCCCCAAAATACCAGTCTACAGATGCCCAGGCCCTTGCATACAATGAAACAGTCTTTGCACAGAACCTATACAGTGCTCCTATCAAGCTTAAGTAAGTAATCTCTATATGACTTGTAATGCCTATGACAGTGTAAATTCTATGTATGTAGGTGTTCATTGTTTAGATAATTTTGATAAGGGAAATGCTTGTTGTTCCGTACCTATGCTATTTTTATTTTGAGAAAGGGTGTGCTTATGTAGTCCAGGTGGACTTGAACTTGAGTCCTCCTGCCTCTTCCTACTAAGTAATGGTATTGTTTCCCATCAGGCCCCATCACACTCATCTTTAATTTAAAAAAAAAAAGAAAATGTTTTCACTCTGTATTTTATTAAACTCATGGATGTCGTGCACCCATATTCAGAAAGCCAGCTTTCCATGTTTATGAATTTTCTGCTCTTTGCATGCCATTTCTATGGTGTAATTAATTCACTTGGCAGTTCTGCCTTGAACTTATATTTTCAGCTAGCTACTCTTGACTCTTCTGATTGGTGCAGAACTTGGTGAGAAGGCAAAGCTTATGCCACCTGGGACCGAGTTGGTCAGAGCACACGTTGCAGAGTTCTGAGGAAAGTGTTGAGAAGCTCGGAACTGGTATCCTAATTGGGAGGCTGCAGAAATGGCTTCTCGTTCTCACAGGAGTGGGTGGAAATGAAGAGGAGGTGAGGGTTAAAAAATATGAGGTGGCTAGCTCATATTTTTTGTTGCACTCTGTAAGAGGTGTGAGAGACAGACTCTCAGGAGGAATGGGAAAGAGAGGCCATCTTGGGAGGGGACAATGTATGTAATCATGATCACTTCTTACAGATTGGCCATGGTCAGCTATCCGACCAGTCAAGGTGGAGAGATAGAAGTCTGACTTGTAGAGATGCTGAACAAGTTAGAGGCTCTGCACTCCCTACATGAAATTGCTAAGCTCTGTTGATGAGAGCGTGGGGGTTAGAGCTCAGGAGAGGATCTTGGCAGAGCTTTAGTCATCAGTAAGAGGTTTGGCAGCAAAAGGAAGGAGCAGTCAGGGGACCTCGCATGTCTTTGGAAGTCATTAAGTGTGCATTTGGAAAGAGATCCCATTTCTTCCCACAGTGCCCTGCAGAGAGCCAGGGAGAAAGCAAAGAGAATGCAGGGTTTGGCACTAGGCCACACGGGGAACAGAAGCAAGTGGCTTTAACAGAGGCTAGGCCCCATGAGACCTGACCTATTGCTTGTGAAAGGGAGCACTAGGTTTGCTAGTAAGAAATCAGTCATTTTGTACGCCTGGAGAAGACAAGTCACTATTTTACCCACCGCTCCAGTATGCGCTCAGTTCTGTGCCTATTTCTGAATATACAGCCCCTGCCACTTGGCAGTGTCCTTTCTTGCCGCCTCTCCTGCTTATGAAGTTTCATTTTTTCCTCTAGTAATCATAATCTCTTGCATCCACGAGCTTCATGTCCCATCATCCATAACACAGTCCTGGTGCCACAGACCATGGTAATTACACTTCTGTGTCCGTTTGACTGGCATGGACAGTGGTAAAATACTACGTAGCTGTCCAGATCTTGAGATGTTTCATGAATTAAGGTTTGAATCACCTCAGAGGTCTTTCCTGTCCTGAGGGGAAGGCCCCCACCTTATTGGTGAACGTATCTAACCACACTGAAAGGAACTCTTGGACATGCTGGTGAAATGTAACCAACAGTCTTTCCTGGGATAGGATCTTATCTTTTCTTTTTCATTGGGATCAAGCCATTGGTTCTAAGGGTCATTCTTCCAGCAAAACTTGTAAGCCCTCAGTCTCTGGTATGAGGTTTTAGTGATTTTCTCCCTGAAAAAAATAGTCTTTTGTAGCTGTAGGGTTCCATCCCTGCCCAGATGTAAGGGCCTTATGGAGAGTTTTCTGTTTATCTTTAACATATAGGAATGGTTTCCCAGAATTATCCCTTAACCGCCCCGATGGCTGTATGACAAATCCTTCATGTTTCTGTTAATTCCGGAGAGAGCATTCGGATTGTCTCTTCTTTTGTTTCTTGAAAGATTTCACGTGTTTTGTCCGGTATCTACTGTTCTATACCGTAATTGCTCCAGGTCTGAATCCCCAATCTATTTTAAGTCACTTGCAGACAGGAAGTAGATTTCCCTATTTTTAGAGCTTCCCACCATCCATGTGAAAACAGCAAACCTCTGTTTCTCTATCTGTTAAGTAAGGTGACAGTTCCCGTGTGGGTTGCCACAGAGGACTGGAATGCTAGTTCACTGAAATGCTACTTTTCTGAAGTCTTAGAGGACCAAATAAGGTACAACCAAGCCTCTACTTATATAAGGGAGGGAACACATTTGAAAACATAACCGTTTCTGCTTTTCCTATATAAGAAAGGTAGTGGATGGGTTTTGGTACAGCATACTGAAGTGTTCTGTCTATTGGAAGAGTAGAGAGAGAGTAAAAGACTGGATTGAGGCTGGGTGAGGGCCATTACTGGAACTGTGCTGGAGGAAAGTGGAGGGAGCTGGGAAAGAAGACTGTGCACTTTTACTGGTACAAAAAAAAAAGGCAACTCTTCCCCATTTTGCTGTTGAACCGAGTCTGTCCCTCATCTTCTCATATGATAGTTGATTCGGAGGTTCTAGCTGGGGAGTGCAGCTCTTCCCATACCCCTGACCTGAAAGTGATTCTGCTGCATTGGAGAAAGCTGCCCTTTTAAATTAACAGACAGCTCTGGGAAGCATGCATGTGGAGGGTGAGGGAGAACTGAGTGTTTGGTAAGTTCTAGAAAATGATCCATGGTGTTCATAGTTTGGCCTTTGAGTGCGCGAATTTATTAAGTACATAAACAAGTCCAAGTAAACGAATATATGGTAAGAGTTAGCAAACAATCATCAAATCATATTAGACATATCCAGCAAAAATCATTTGGGGAAGGCCTGTTGAGGCTGCCATTTATAGTTACTGGCAGACACCCAGACAAAGCAGAGAGATAGAACTTCCAAGTAAAATAACAAATAATAGCTGAATGGTAGCAACATCAAATCATAGGTTTACAAACATTCTGCAGGAAATGGCTGGCGGGAAGCTCCATTAAAAAAGCTCCTGATGTTCCCACATGGCAGGGCACCAGCCAGACTACCAGCAAGGGAAATACAGAAACCATCAGCCAAGGACACCCCCTGTTCCATGTCCCCACATGGACCATGGAGATAGAACTCTGAGGGGAGGAGGCCAAGAGCAGGAGGTGCAACTGTGGAGTTTATGGTGGGAGCAGGGGATTAAGCCCAGGCTGCATGTTCACCTTCTGAGAAATGGGACTATTTAAGTAGTACACAGAACCTGCCCAGACATCTTCCGGGAGAGAAGAGTGACATACAGAACCGTTAGTCCTGTAGTCCAGCCCTCCATAATGGAGCAGGGTCCCCTCCTCCAGTTTCCAAAAGTGAACCCACTGCCCCAGAGCTGTAGTCTGGGTGGCAAGGTATGCTGACCTAACAAGCCAGTTTGAAATGATGTCCTCCTGAACACTTATCCAGTTTCCTCTCAAGCTGCTTTGACCAGCCGCATCCTCTGGAACCACCAAGGCATTGTAGTGTTAAATAGTAGGTAATTAGGAAACCACCAGAAGTAAACTGTACAACATATAACTATAAAAGTGGAAAACAAGCCACAAGAGAGATTGGCAAAAATAAATATAAACAGCAATTAAGTTATTGAATGTACCAGAACGAATGTTTACAAACCTAACTAAAATAAAATTCATCAAATTTGGGAAGCATAGCCAATTTCTAATTACTTCTTATCATCACATTGGCCCCGGAGGAGATATGCGGGCTGAATTGGCATTCATTTTAGATCTAAAATTCTACAGTAAAATCAACAGTTTTCATTTATATCCATTCACAGAGCTTGTGAGGGCAAAAGTCAGTTCGTCTCCTGTCTCAGAAAGAACAGATTACCACGCCCAGACATCAGGAAAATATTAAAAATAGTCATTTGCTTTCAATAAGCCACACGGTGTAGATCCACCCTCCCCCCAATCAGTGGGGAAAAAAATAACAGAGCTGTATTAAATTCCTTCTAACAAAGCGTGAAAGGAAAGAACCAAGTGGAGTGGGAATCTTAAGATAAAGATGTCAGAGCTGAGAGTTAAATAGGAAGCCATATACTCTGAAACATATTGTGGCTCCCCACTGATAAGCCAGCTCCTTTTCTATTTACTTTTGTAAATAACTGAAAAGCAGGGAAATCTGACTACACAGCTTTCCACAGAACTAGTAACTGATGGGAACTGAACAGAGCTCAAAAAAGTTCTCAGGAAAGTGAAGCCAGATCCCTGCGCCTGGGGTTAGAGACTCATGTAATACCCTGGGTCAAAGAAACAAGTGTCCACGTGGTCCACATCCATGTCTTACGGACCGTCCTTGTTTCTAGACCAGCACCCGTACATGCATTGCCATATGCTAGCTTTTATGTATTTAGTCCAAAAACAGCTAGACCTGTGTATAAATCCAAGATACCTCCAGCAAAAACATCAGAGCAAAGAGAAAGACAGTGTGAAAACACAGCAACCCAGAGTCACTCTGATTCCGTGTGCACATTTTCTGAACCAAGAGCCAAAGGCTGGGTACCTTTTAATTCTCTTCAAAATATGACACTTGATAACCTCACTGTGGCTGTTTCTCAAAATAGAGACTGGACCTCACAGCAGATGCCTGGGCTGGTGAAACCTGAGCACAGTGGCCCAACAGGCTCTGCGGGAACAGGCAACACAGCCTCTCTGGCTCTTTGTCCACAGCCTCAGAATTCCTGCAACCCACCCCCAGGGCTCAGAACCTTGGGAGATACCAGACCTTGGGCTCCAGCTCTCCTCACCCACTTCCCAGATAACATCTGCAACAAGAAGTCTAAGCAAAGACCACTAACAACAGCAAAAGCAAAAACAAACCTTGAAAACAGTGTGATGATTGCCCAATGAGACAGTGCTCACATCATCAGGGTTGACTGATCATTTCACCGAGCACTAGGCATGGTTCTGTGAGATGCGCCGGGCTTCCCAGGCTTGTTACAATAGAGAAGGAAGAGAGAGGGAGAAGGGATGTTGGAGAATGGTTTTTGAAAACATTGTGTGGTGTTTGTTTGTGTATTGTTTGCACTCCTGAATCCCAGAGGCCTTTGTCACTAAGCTGATGCTCCAAGCCTAAAGGTGTCCTGTCTGCTGGCCCCTTCCTGCCCAGCCCTAACTAGGTCACCAGGAATCCCACTTGTTTGTGGGTTAACTGGAGAAGCACCAAGTGAGAAGGGCGGTCTGGTGTCCTATCTTTTCTGTAGTATGCTAGAAAAGGACGAGCCGCTTGCTGCTGCTTTCCAGGCCTCCCCACACAAGCACATTCCTAGTGTCTGATTATGGGATTCTGAGTCAGCTCATAGGTTCCAGCAAGTGTGTAACACGGACTGCTTCTTCACTTTTGGACTGTGTTGCAGGGTCATTTCTAAAAGTTTAGGCACCAAGAACTGGACTTTGGCTATGGACTTTGAAGATTAGACTTTTTCAGTCACTGTTTGATCCCAGGGTGAAGGGGTGGCCATCATCCCCATCATACAGAGGGGAAACAGAGACCATCATAGGATATAGTGTTAGACCATGCATTTCCTGATGGTGCTGAGATTAGAGCCTGATCCATGTTAACTTTTCTCCTGTCACTTCCTCGGGGTCTGATTTCCCTTTTCATCTCTCACTGTGGGACAGTTTTACAGTCCATCCTGTGACTCTGTTATCCACTGACTCAGTGGAGGCTAGAAGGGATTGGCAAAGATTGACAGATCTTGAATCCCCAAACCCATCTGTGTATAGAACCACCAAGGTTCTTGTCATGGATGATGCAGAGAATGATGGATAGAACACTGGAATCTTAGAAGACAGACCCATCTGGACCACACAGGGAGTGGAGACTGAGACATTTGTATCATGGAGGATAGATGGATGGAGATTTTCTAAAGACGATCCATCTTTGGCTTGAGATGGGACTCAGGAGTTGGTGAGGCAGACGGTGGAGATTTTGTAGAGTCTACCCTTAGAGTCTGAAAATAAAAAGGACAGCCAGAGCATCTGTGACTCTAGAGACAGGGAAAGTGCCTTGGCAGAGCTGAAGTTAACTTGGACCCAAGGAAAGGAATGGAAGGATGTTGCGGGATATAAGGGAAAAGTGGAGGAGTGTGAGGTTGAACCCTGAGCAGATGATGAAGCACTTGAAGAGACAAGAGACAGGACTAAAAGGAAGTCCTTGTCTGGATATCATTAGGTGATAGGGTGCTACAGACTTGGATCCTCATGGTGCATGTATATGCAGGGTCAGGGGGTGCTTCCGTGTCCTGGGTGTTTGCTATGAGGAAGATTAGAGGAGATGCTAGAGGCCTACTCTGTATTTTCCTAGGTCTGTTTTGAAAGTGGCCTTTGTCCCTAGGGGATGAAAGAGGCTGTTGACAACTGTGAAGGTTGTCAGCCAGGTATGCCATTGATTCTGGTTACACAGCACTAGACAAAGAGATGAGGTGACAATCATAGGTGGAGGAGAGCTGTAGAGGATGGCTAGATACCCAGATCCTGAAACCTGCTGTGCGTTCATTGGGGTCCTTGAACCCTTGACCACAGGAGAGCTGAGAGTCCACCAGGCTCACAGGCATACCCGCTTGCATGTGTCCTTTGGATCAGCAGCAGTCTCTGTGATTCTGGGACAGGACTGTGTATAGAACAAAATGTATCTTTTGGGCTTGAAAAAATACACTGCCCCTTAAGGACAGACTACAAAGAAATAACGAATTTCTGGTTGTATAGCTTTAGAAAGAAGAAAACCCAAAACTCCTTCAGGAGACAGTTCTACATCATAGCTGAGAAGATAATGGGAAGAATTGCTCTATGCAAATTCAACAAAGCTTAAGCACATGAGTCCTGCTGGCTGTGCTCCTCCACCAGGCCTGATTGAGCCCACTGGAGTCTTTCCTTTAGCTCCTGAGACTTCACTGACTACCAAAGAAAGCACATGCTCACCTGTAAGATGAGCAAGTCGCCCGGCCTGCAAGGGACAGCCTGAGATGTGTGCATCTATGGGCTAATGGTTTGGGAGTTGATGAGTTTCCTCACAGTTTACTTCATTTTGTTTGCTAAGGATGTTCAAACCTCTGTAAACTAGTATTGAGCAGTTTTGGAAAGTAGTTACTTCTTTTCTGTAACACCCAACAATACAGCAACTCTAGTTTCTATCCGATCCTCAGCCCCACGGTGGAGAGTTTGCTGATAGCTCACTCATGCACACTACCGGCTTTCTTAACTTGCTAGAGAGTTCAGTAATAGCTATGAGAGCCGGCTCTCAAATGTTCCTCTGTGAATACATACCTGATATCTGGTGAGATACCAGCATTCCCGTATATACTGGTCCCGGGGCTCAGAGGCTAGTAGGGGCTCCAAGCTTTTGTTACTGTGTTGCAGAGAATCCTATCAGGAGAGTCCATCTTTTTATGGTGAGTTACTGAAAGCTTCCTCCACCCTAGGTCAAAACTAAAATTTTATTGTGAATAGCGTTTCTTAGTTTTCAGTGTGTTTACTGCGTAAGTGAGCTTTTCATTGTGTCTGGAAGAATAGGCTAATGTTCTACTCTCACACCGATAAAAGGTCTTTCCTTCCATTCCAAAGAGTAAAAATACTTGTGGTCAAGTAGTGGTCATTGATCACTACCTGGGTTTCCACAGGAGTCATCTCATATAATCCTCATGCAAACACTACCTGGTAAACCTGCATGTTCTCTGTTCAGCTCTTAGGGAAACCGAGGCCTACACATTACAATGGTTTCTCCAAATACAGCCACCTGCTGAAGGATACACAGTACATCAGAGACTTTGCTGGGTCTGACCTGACAGACTTAGTGACTCCTGAGCAGGGAGCCATGCCCAGTACTTGATTTGCACTTACAAGAGGGTATCCTGGGGCTGATTTCCAAAAGACAGTCCCCTTCTGTTGCCCTGAGATGAGGTGTTTCTATGGGTATACTTACATCCCTGCATTCAATGAGCGGTGTGGTAGACAGCACCTCTAAACAGCTCCTTTGCAAGCTGTAGTTTAAATGTGGTCTCTCATCCTGTCTGTTTCATACAGACACACTCTAGGCTTTGTTTATCTGGATCCTGGATGTCTTCTTAGACTCAGGTTCTGTTTTAAAAGGCAAGGACAGTTGTGAAAGCTTTGGCAGTAGTTTTCTGATTTGTCTTTTCAAGCATTAGAAGACAATCCTGACATAGGAGCAATGCCTTGTATTTTGGGATTGCTGAGCCCCGAGAGAATGTCTTACAGAATTTCTGATTTGGAGGTCCCCGAGAGACAACCTGTTTTTATAAAAACCATGTTTACAGCAAGAAGATTTGGTATATCTTGTTTTCAAGAAGTTTCACGGCTTTGTTATATATTCAGTGGAGGTTTTGTCCCTAGAGGCATTGAGGAACCCTCGGGACTAACTGGGGCCTGCCTCAGCTCAATTGCCTGTCATCAGCCTAGGACATGTGTCTCCATCTCTGCAAGTCCATTTATTTCTCCGTCGTGAGGAGACACAAGATTCTGACATTATGTCTGAGCCATACGGAACCTTCACAGTGGGTACAGTTCTCAGGGGCCCCCAGTTCTGTTTACAGTGTTTGGCCATAGCCCTCATTAAAGAGGATGTATCTGATTGTTTGCTGGAAACCTTGTCAAAGGGTGGCCCTAATCTAATCCCTTTCCCTGCAGCTGTTCCTGCAGGGTCCCAGTAACTTAAGACAGGGAAGAGGGACTGCATTTCTTCATTAGTTTAGGATTGTTTGGTTTTGAAAAGTATTTGAGGCAGTGTAGTGTACACAGCAGCTAGTGCAATGCCCAAGTGTTGTGAAGAGCGTGGGACCCTTGTTCTGTCCCGCCCAGCTAGCTTACACCTGAAATAGTCACACAGAAAATGTATTAATTAAATTACTGCTTGGCCCATTAGCTCTAGCCTCTTATTGGCTAACTTTCACATCTTGATTAACTATTTCTATTAAATCTGTGTATCACCATGTGACTGTGGCTTACCGGCAAGATTCTAACCTACGTTCGTCTCAGACCGGAGATTCATGGCGTCTGCCTGTCTCTGCTTTCTTCCACCCAGAATTCTGTTCTGTCTTCTCCATCTACCTGAGTTCCGCCCTATCAACTAGGCCAAGGCAGTTTCTTTAATAACTAATGAAAGCAACACAAATACAGAAGGGTACCACCCAAGGTTCAGAAACACTGTAGCTGGAATTCTGTTATTCTAGCTGTGTGCTTGTCAGAACATTGACCAATCTATTGGGTCCTTAAGGGCCTTATCAGATTGGAGAGAGGGAACTTGTCACATGAAATTGCTGTGAGGATTGGAAACATACAATGTTTAGCTGGGCGATGATGGCACACGCCTTTAATCCCAGCACTCGGGATGCAGAGGCAGGGAGATCTCTGTGAGTTCAAGGCCAGCCTGGTCTACAGAGCTAGTTCCAGAACAGATTCCCAAAGCTAGTGAGAAACCCTGTCTTGAAAAAAAAAACAAAGAAAGAAAGAAAGAAAGAAAGAAAGAAAGAAAGAAAGAGAGAGAGAGAGAGAGAGAGAGAAAGAGAGAAAGAGAGAAAGAGAGAAAGAGAGAAAGAGAGAAAGAGAGAAAGAGAAAGAAGGAAAGAAAGAAACAATGTTCAACTTGATGATGAATTCATAAATTTCAGGGAAATGGTAGCTAGAAAACAGACTGTTAATGGATTGTAAATGCAGGAGTTGGTGCCAGACATGAGGACGCCTCTTAGCTTCTTGGCACCTGACTGTACTCGGGGTGAGAGTGGGGTTCCTGAAACCCTTTGTGTAAAGTTGAGCACAAGACAGCTGATCACAGGGGATTTATTCCTATAGCCACTCTTCAGCACAATGGTTTCTGAGCAGTCACCCTTGGCTTAGCACTTTGCTTGTCAGTGAGAAACTAGAATATTGAGGTCTTTATTTTCTTGGAATTGCTATCTAAAGCTGTGTCCAGTAACTGACACCCAAACAGAACAGAAACAGCTCATTTTGCACTCAGAGGCTCCCCTCCAGGAAGAAGCAAAGACAGGAATTCAGAGATACCTTCAGGAGAGAATGGAAACTCCCATGTGGCTGCACCATAAACAGATGCTGATTTGCTTCATGATGTGATTGGCAGGCAGGCACTCTACCTGGTTCCACTAAAATGTTATATGAACATGTGCTATTTACCATCAACTAGGTGGGATATCTGACTTGGTAAATTGCAGGAATCACATATTTGGTGTTTTTCCAGGGGAATTGATGTCAGCAAACCTTTAACTTCTATGTCCGTGGATCCTGGGTGTCTCAAGAAATTTTATGACTCTATGTCTTCAGTTGGTGTCTCTGATGGAGAGACAGGAGAAATACAAAAGTAGATACCCTTTAGATGCTGACCTTGGGGCTACAGAGGGGTGAGAGAGGCATGAATTTTCCATGTTAAGTCTACAGATCCTGAAATCCCTCATCCTGGGCCTCCTGTAGTCTGAGTGAAGGCCTTTCATCTCCTGTGGAATTTGGGTTTAATTCATCTATCTGCAGAGATCCTGAAATTTGCAGCTTCTGAACCATTTAGCCCATGTCTTCCTAGGTTCTCTAGCTTTCAGGGGACAGTTTCCAAGCACTCTTCTCTATGTTGAAAAAATAAAATAAACCCAGCCGGGAGCCATGGACTGATGAGAAAATTAGTCAATACTCAGGAGCTGGGTTGTATGATGGTCCCACATCATATGGAGCCACAGTCGATGACTTGGAAATGCCAGAAATGTTGTCTTATGTAATATACTTTCCACCTTGTAAACAGTTCCTGCCAGGCACACCCACCGTTTTAACTTGGAGAGCTGGGAAGGAGTTGAGTTGTGTGCTAGTGATTCATCCCCTGAAGAGCCCTGGCGGGACCTACCTGGTGACAGCTGATCAGCACCTGTCCTGGGTGTGCCCGGGAGGAGCCAGGCAAGGCCCTAACCCTTAGGACTTGGTAGCACTTGGGCAGAAACTTGGCCCTCTCCTGTGCCCCACACCCTTGACTCTTAGCTTCAGCACATGGACGGTTTGCATAGATCCAAAAGAGCCATCTACTTGGTGGAGCTCATGGTTGTTCACAGATCTCTGAACTGCAGTGATTCTCTCTGTGCCATTCAAAAGTGAAGGAGGCTCTTTATCATTGTGACTGTGTGCTTTTTTGTTTGTTTGCTTGTTTTTCAAGACAGGATTTCTCTGTGTAGCCCTGGCTGTCCTGGAACTCTATCTGTAGGCCAGGCAAATCTTGAAGGCAGAGATTCACCTGCCTCTGTCTTCTAACTGCTGGGATTAAAGTCGTGGCCACCATGCCAAGCTAGGACTATGTGCTATCGAGGCCATTCAGAGAAGCCATGCCTGCAAGCATGGAGAAGGGAAAGAAAGTCAAGTTTGTCCTAAGGCTGTGTACTTCACCCACACTAGAAATATCTTCTCCCTAACGCACACATCCTTGACAAGCCTGACTACAAAATATCTGCACCAGGACATTGTCCCTTGGTGGAAGATAGTTCAGGAGGGAGCCAGGATTGAGACTTGATCATATTCCATGCACAGCCCGCCCCTTCCATTAGGATCCCTCCTGGGGAACTCATCATGCTACCTCTGACCTCATAAGAGTTTAAAATCTCTCCCCTCTTCTTCAGGCTTAGCACCCTTGCTTCATCAGATAGGCTGGTCATCAAACCTGCTATGAACATAGATGAACAAATATACCTAGTCAAGCCTCTTTTATCAGTTCTTTGGCATCTATATTTAGAAGGACTTGCTAGTCATATGATAATTGCATCTAATTTTAAGGAGTCACTTTCCTGTCTCCTGTAGTGTCTGTGCTACTTCAGAGCCCTAGTAGCAGTGCGCGGGTGTTCCATCTCTATAGTATACTAATTGCTTTTGCCAAATGAAATAAAAGTTGTTGCTGTAATAATGCTATTTTGACATTTTATTACAATCCATATACTTCAGCTGTTAGGACTTAACTGGTCAGTGACAGGCGCAGGGCATTTTCAGCTCCCTATGGAGTTTCAGGTTGAGTCTAGAGATGTGGAGACTCTTCATCTAGGTCGTGGGTCTTTCCCCAGGCCTGTCTCACCCAGAGATGAGCACGCAGAAACTGTGGTCTTCAAGAGACCTGAACAGGACAAAGAGAAGGGCGAGGGCAGAGTGGTGTGAGGTTCATACAGATGGAGCTGCTCCAAACTGCCGACTAGCTGTTTGACAAAACTGCTGACCCTGGGAGAGACAGGAGAGAGGCTGAAGACCAAGACTCCAAAGGTGTGGTTATCAGTATAGTCTGCTGGGACAAGGATGGCTGATGTCACTGAGATGGAAGCTCCCTCAGTCGCTCAAATGGACATAGCTGCCTTTGCTGAGAGTGTGTTCAGTGCATTGTGGTGTTTCTTCTTTAACAGAAATAACTGGAAATGATATTGTGGTTTTGTAATGTTCTGTTACATGTGCATACGTGTTGTGTATACACACACACACACCACTGTCCTGAGCAAACAGATCTACTGAGTACTTACAGCCTTCCAAGTTGTATTAGGCTTTAGTCAGTGGGCTCTACCAGGTAGTTTGTGGGGTATGCTGTGAGGAACAGCCCTCAGATCATGTTCCCTAAATACTGTGCAAGGAACCTTAAGGGAGTGTAACTGACTGGGAGGGAAGCTGGTTATGTGACTGGAGGTCGTGAGGTTCTGGGTGACTGGGCTCATGTGCACGATTGGGTGGATACAGCGGTATCGCAGGTATCTAGAAAATGGTGGCGGATTGCTTTTGTGATGAGTAAAGGAACGGTTGAAACCCATTACCTCACGGTAGGACTGTGCTCCTCTGATAGCACAGAGCACTGAGATGCTTCCTGCTTGACTCGGCTCTGCTAAATTGGAAAAGGTATTTCTTTTCTGAAAGTTACAAAATAAACAGAATTGTTTTTGTGTAAACCCCTGTGGGAGGTAATTCATTGGCCTGGCTTCTGTCTTGGAGTTGGCTGATTGGTGAATGTTTCTTTGTGCTCATCTTTGTAATCTCCAAGATGGGGTTAACAGCTGTCCTTCAAAGAGACTCAATAATATTGTAGATAAAATTTAGGACACTGCGAAAATTATGCGGGTTTGAGGGTAGCATAACTCTACGTCTTTATAATGTTGGGGAAATGTGCCCCTTTGTCATCTATACCATAGAAAAATTCTTTCCTTTAAAAGAGGCACAAATGAAAATATGATTTAAGAAATAATGGCCTTTCTGATACTCATAATTTTGTTTTACTTTATTTTTTATTTTAAATTGTTTTTTAGTTGTTTTGTATAGTCCAGATTTGGCATGAGACTCACTGTGTAGCTCAGGCTGGCCTGGAACTTGCCACCTTCCTACCTAAGCCTCTTGATTGTTGAGGTTACATGAATGTGCCACTATTTCTGAATGTTTTTTTACTTTTATGTCTACGGATGAAAAGAAATAAGCAATAGCAATTAAAATATAGCATAACATACAACTCTTATATAAATCTTATGTTTTTATTTTTTAAGTAAATTTATAACTACTTATATACCAAAGCAAAGAGAGCCGTTCCTCAGTGTGTGTTAACTTGGGTGGGGACATCTGGAAGCTTACAGCCACTTCTGGATCCCATTTACTGCTTGTTCACATTTCTAAATGATGGCTCATGTTTTACAAGTAACACACATCGCAGTAGCAAAGCACATGTCATATCTGGCATCGCCCAGACGCCACCACTGGTAATTGTGCACTGTGTCTTTCTAGACTGTCACAGAGGCTATTACTAGAATGTAGCCCTCTCTAAACATGTTCTCCTAAACAAATATTTTGAAATTTTTAATTTTTTAAAAATTACCTTAAAATCTTATTATTCCTTGAATTTTAGATTTTTAAATGCTAGTGCCAATATACTATTATAAAATTTTATAATAATTTTTTAGATTTATTAATTTTTTAATTTTATTAATTTTTATTGATATGTTCTATTAGTTATTTAATTTAATGGTTGGTATGTGGTTAGATTGTTTGTCCACCATTAGAAATTATGTCAGCATATCTCATAGGAGTCTCACGAGCTTCTTGAGAATTTCTAAAAAAAAAAAAAAGAATTTCTAGACGCCTATCTGCTATCTTTGAAACCTCGTGCTAAAATGCCTGCAAAGGTCATTTGGGTAATAGACCTCAGGGTGGGTGGAGGGCTCTCATGGCCTCTGTATGGATTTTGTGGTTAGGGCTGTGCCGGGTGGGGAAGAAGCAAGCAGCAGGAGCACTGGGGTTCCTGCCTCTGCCTGATACTGAGTGATTGTGGGCCTTCAAGTGAGCTCCAAATCAATCTGGGCTGCAAAATATTTTGAATCTGGAAAGTGATTTTTGAATAAATAGGTAGTTATTAAGTAAATTGTGAAGGTTATTATAAAACATCCCCCAAATGAGAAGTGCTGAGTAAATTGTGGCTACAGTTATTATAAAACACACAGGGTCTTTATAAATTAAGACTCCTGTATTTTAAATTAATGCCTATGCATTTGCAAAGATATGTACATAGTTTTATATATGCTTATAAACACATTTTTATTGATTATATTGAGCTATACGTTTTTCTCTGCTCCTTCTCTCTTCCTCTCCCCTCCCCTTCAACCCTTTACTCTGGTCCCCATGCTCCCAATTTACTCAGGAAATCTTGTCTTTTTCTACTTCCCATATAGATTAAATCCATGTATGTCTCTCTTAGGGTCTCATTATTTTCTAGGTTCTCTAGGATTGTGAATTGTAGGCTGTTTTTTTTTTGTTGTTGTTGTTGTTGTTTTTTTTTTTTTTTTTTTTTGCTTTATGTCTTACAGCCCCTTATGAGTGAGTACATATGATATTTGTTTTTTTGGGTCTGGGTTACACCTCACTCACTCAATATGATGTTTTCTAGATCTATCTATTTGCCTGCAAATTTCAAGATGTCATTATTTTTTTTTTCTGCTGTTTAGTACTTCATTGTGTAAATGTACCATATTTTCCTTATCCATTGTTTGGCCGAGGGGCATTCAGGTTGTTTCCAGATTCTAGCTATGATAAACAATGCTGCTCTGAACATAGTTGGGCACATGTCCTTGCGGTACAATTCAGCCTCCTTTGGATATGTACCCAGAAGTGGTATTACTGGGTCTTGAGGAAGGTTTTTTTTTTTTTTGAGAAATCGCCATACTGATATCCAAAGCAGCTGTACCAGTTTTCACTCCCACCAGCAATGGAGGAGTGTTCCCTTTACCCCACATCTTCTCCAGCATAAGTTATCATCAGTGTTTTTGATTTTGGCCATTCTTACATGTGTAAGATGGAATCTCAGAGCTGTTTGGATTTGCATTTCTCTTAGGGCTAAGGATGTTGAGCATTTCCTTAAGTGTCTTTTAGCCATTTTAGATTCCTCTGTTGAGAGTTCTCTGTTTAGGTCTGTACTCCATTTTTTTATTGTATTATTTGTTCTTTTGATGACCAATTTCTTGAGTTCTTTGTATATTTTAGAGATCAGTCAGTCCTCTGTCTTCTGTGGGGTTGGTGAAGATCTTTCCCCATTCTGTAGGCTGCCGTTTTGTCTTGTTGACCCTGTCCTTTGCTTTACAGAAGCTTCTCAGTTTCAGGAGGTCCCATTTATTAATTGTTTCTCTCAGTATCTGTGCTACTGGGGTTATATTTAGGAAGTGGTCTCCTGTGCCAATGCGTTTAAGTGTACTTCCCACTTTTTCTTCTATGAAGTTCAGTGTGGTTGGCTTTATCAGTTGAGGTCTTTGATCCATTTGGACTTGAGTTTTGTGCATGGTGATAGATATGAATCTATTTTCATTCCTCTACATGTTTATATCCAGTTATGCCAGCACCATTTGTTAAATGTGCTTTCTTTTTTCCATTTTTTTAGTTTTTGCTTCTTTGTTAAAAAATCTGGTCTTCATAGGTATGTGTTGATTAATATCTGGATCTTCAATTCTAAACACATTTTTCTATATAAACGTATATGCATGTACACATGGTGTATACACATTATCATATATTCAATATGTAAAGCCTTCCTCACTATCTGGAGTGTCCAACAGGTGGATGTCTTGTTGACAGGGACTGGAAATTTCCTCCAAGGTTAAGTGAGAATTCCAGCCACAGTTCAAAATAAGGTGAAAAGAAAAACAATGGAGTTGTGTGTTGGGGTACAACCACTTACATCCCTTTGCTACCCACAGCCATATCCATGCCAGCAGTTGTATTAGTGGTACTGGACTAGAGTTTTCTGAATAATGTTAGATGGCTCAATTTGGTCTCAGGGCATCCAGTATTATCGATTCATAGATCCACGTGCTTAGATCTCATCCTAGTTCCTGAGCTGGAAAGGAAGGACACGAGAGCTTTGCAGAAAATTAGGGATGACCAACTACTTACTAGTGATGAGCCAGCATGTATAATCCAGAAAGGGTCAGACCAACAAACTCAGCTGCACACGTCTATACCTTGACTAGGATGGGTAGAAAATAAGACATGTTGCTTACAGATGGGTACCACATTCTTAGGATGTTTCTTTTACAGAAACACTTTCAAAAATGCTTATCATACTGTTTCTTTGAAAGGTCTTTGTTTTTACTTGCTTGTGGAAGATATTATCTGTTAGTACTGGAGACTGCTGACATAACTGCTTTAAAAGGTCTCCACAGCTTTCAAGGTGTTTCTGAAGCGAGCCATGAATGCTTTTAAGGATGAATCATCTGGAGCGAAGCATAAAACCCTCATCTAGTGTTTCTGTGTTATCATTTTCAAGAAAGAAGATGAAGGCCCGTGCTCCACCACCTCCTGGAAAGCCTACTTCCCACAATGTCCACAGTGACCAGAAACTGCCTCATGATTCTACACTGGGTTCCCAGCACAGCTTGGTCCAAATGAAGGAGTCACTACAGAACAGCACCTTGGACATCACTGTGGTTCTGCCCAGTGGACTGGAGAAACAGAGCGTGGTCAGTGGCAGGTAAGATTCTGGAACCTGGGTGGGAGTTCCTGTGTGCCTCCTCACGTATGTGGGAAGAGAAGGAAGAATGGTGGGGGCATGTTCTATTTAGTTTCATGTTGAATTTGATTCAGGTTAAAATGCCTGCTATGCATTGGTCCAAGATCAGAGCCTCAGAGATCCAGAAGTCCCACTGGAAAGTGTGGCCCGACTGACCCAGCCAGGCTCTCTGGAATCTTAGGGGACTACCATCCTGGTAGAGTTTGGGATCAGAGAAAAGTATAGAGATACATATATTTTACAATTTATTTTTTGTGATAGTTAAACATAATCTTGATGAGTATTGGTTCCAGCCTCAATATCTACCCACAGCTGGAATTCTTGTGTTCTAAGATACCATGCCTTTAGTTGTAATAGGTAATATTACGTTATTTTTGAAGCTCTTACCGCGAGGACAGTGTAAGAAGATATTTTTCAGTAGGGTTTCTCTTTGCAGCCATTGTCACAGGTGTAGGAAGATCTTCACATTAGCTTCAAAGAAGGTTCTTGAACTTGAGACCGACACCTTTGGTGGCATTTCCCCAGGCCCAGCTCAGAGACTGAGTTGTAAGAGTTTCTATGTGTGTTTAGTTGTTTGATAGAGCAGTCATTATCTTCAGCACACATTTCCTACAAAGTAAGGAGTTTGTTGTACTGTCATAGCATAGTTTAAACACTATTTTAGAGTGCATGCTATTCTGCCAGTAAATATATATTTACCACGTTTATATTTTGTCCAAGTTGATAGTTACTGCTTTTTCTTCTCTTAGCTTGTGGCATATGGGTAGTAATGCATGAATCTTCTTTGACAAACACAAGGAAAGGTGGGGTTCCTTCCAGAGAGTAGAAATATTTCTAAAAATGCTTTCAAGTGGATGTAACGTGCTCCCTGCACCTTCAGTTTCTTTTTCCCTTTAGAGCAACCGTTATCACCATTACAGTTTGTAAGATTGCTGTGGAGTCTAGGAAGATCCTTATAAATTATTCAGATAACGTTCTCTTCTTTAAGCAGGGAAACTTAGAGTCAGGAAGAGCCAGCCTCGGCCTGGAGGCCTCTGTCCCTGGGCCACCCTCTGGGTGCTACAGGTGAAGGCATGCTTCACTGGATGTCAAATTCCTCACTCTTGTTGGCTTTTTTGTTACATTTTTTTTTTCTCGTCTGCTTAAGCAATGGCTTTAGCAAAGAGCATGCTCATATTGCCCTAAACAGCAATTTACAAAACATAACCAGCCCTGAACCTTGTATTTCCTGATGGACAGAAACCTACTAGAGAAAACAAGCTAGTGACTGACTGTTTATGACCCCATTCTGCAAATTATAGTTTTCGTTTTTTTTTTTTTTTTTTTTTTTTTTTTTTGAGCTGCTCTGGAATTTAAAACCGCACGTAAAAGTCCCTATCTGTTCTTAAATATTAAGACATACGGATGGGGTTTGGAACGGTTCCTGACTAAGGGAGAAGGCCTGGCAGGCCTTTAGGAGTGGGGCTGCCAGCTCTCTGCATGGCGGGTGGGAAGGGAGCCAGCAGCCCCATTGCTTTAATTGGGAGCACAAGTGAAGAGAATATCTTTGAAGACACAGTACCCTCAGCCCCGGGGGAGCTTCATAAAAGGCTCTTAAGTGTTGACAGTGTTGGGCTGTGTCATTTTTGTGTAGAAAATTAGTCACATCCACATTGGTTCACACAGCTAAGGGACCTCTGGCAGGGAAAGGCAATGCTTCTTTCTCCAGAGCGAAGGGAATCTCTCCCAGTGTTCAGTCCTGTGATTCCACCCCTAAGAATGAGTATACCCTAAACAACACAGAATAAACAAGTTTATACCTGTGCAGGGAATTCCAGGTCACGAGCCTTGTAAAGCGCTGGAAGGATTTCCACTTCCTAGCTATTAAGCTTATGACAGAGGCTATTAAAGAACATCATTATGAAAGGAGTTTCCATACCCAGTTTCCCTCTCCTCCTCCCTTCTTCTTTCCCGCCTTCCCTTCCTTTTAAATAAAGGACACTGTCTTTTTTGTGAGGAAGCAGCAAGATTGAGGGTCTGACATTTAAACTGCAAAGAGCGTGCTGTCCTGGGAAAGGAGTGTTTTCACAAACACACAGCTTGATAGTCTGCAGAGGGTACTGGGCTTGTTTGGACGGTGGTCCTATTCCAGGCCTCCTGAGGGGAAGTATCATTTTGTGGGCTCCTGATAGGTTACTAAATATTAAAATGTTCAATTATCCATCAAGCAAAATAAATCAGGAATTGCAAACTCAAACTCAGCCCACAGGGGAAAGTGGAACATTTGCTGAGTAGCCCATATAAGGAAGGTCCATGTTACAGAGTCTAAACTGCCTGCCCTGCCATGTACTGGTTTTTCTGCAGCCTACACAGATTGTAAGAGATCTGACTTTGCAGCGCCAATTTTCTTCAAACCCCAGGAACAACAAACATGTTGAGTGGCAAGTAGACTATAGATGAATTTCTAAGACAACCAGAATTCCTTATTCTGAGGGTAATTAGTTTGTGTCCAGGTTGGCCACAGTACATCCTCTGAATGAAGATCATATAGAAGACACGTGCCTCTCCTATAAGCTGGACACTGAATGCAAAAGACCAATGGTTCTCCACCTGTGGGTCTCAATCACTTTGGGGTTGAAATGACCTCTTCACAGGGGTCTAATATCTATACACTGCTACATATCAGATATTGACATTACAATTTATAACAGCAAAATTACAATTATAAAGTAGCAACGAAATAATTTTATGGTTGGGGGTCACCACAACATAAGGAACTGTATTAAAGGATCACAGTGTTAGGAAGACTGAGAACCACTGGAAGTCTCCACAAATTAATTAAAGGATCACAGCATTAGGGAGGTTGAGAACCACTGCTCTAAGCTCTGAAGAAGGTAACTTCTAACACACAGGTGAAAAACAGTGAGGACAGAGTTAAGAAAGGACAAGAGTTACTGTGGTCAGAAAAGGGATACCTTTGGGGCAGAACCTGTCCACACCTGCTCCCATAACCCACATTATATGGGATGGCTTCTGGACAGGACAAATACCAGGCTTCCCTGGATTCCCAGCTTAAGTTTATCTCCTCTCTTCAGATGAAAGAGTCCAGCCAACATTGCTTTCAGATGGTTTTCTAGTTCAGTGGCCTTCAGAAGACAGGCTCTCTCCAGATAGCAACTTGCACCTCTCTCTAATCCCAAATTATTAGACCTTTTATGGCCAGGCAGCAGCTACATGGCCCCGAGAGATAAGTCTCCGGAATTTTACTCCATCGTTCTGTCTCTAGCCTTTGTTAACCAGGACCCAGGCTTTCACAAAACTGCATTCTTGCTAGAGATTCCAGCCTCAATCTGAAATCCTGCCTCTGGCCATCTGATCTCCCTATTGATGTGCCTCCTTCTGGTCTCCTATCTTGTTCTTAACTGTTTCTGTGTCTTGTCCTAGTGAAAATCCTCAGTGCAGACTGTCTGCCAAGGACCTTGATTACATTTTGCCTTGCTTCTTTGATGCCGCATGAACCTGTCAAACTGGACTTTCTCTCAGGATTTGTATTATTGACCTTGTGGTATGCCTCGCCCAGAGCTTAGGGCCACATGCTGGCCTTGGTCCATACAAGAAAGTAGGGCACATTGGAACAGTTTGAGATTTGGCCATGCCTGTAAATTCAGTTTGTTTTAAGAAAGACTGCCGGGATATACCTGAAAGCACTTTGCATGCCTAGCACCCAGTTACCGTTCATTCAGCATAGGTGCATGGCATGATACTCAGTATCAGGACATTTTAAAGGTCAGCCCCTGCACCTGTGGCATTGACGCCACCAGGGAACAGGTAAGAAGTATAGGTTTTTCAGCCCGACCCAACTGAATCAGAATGCCATGGGTGGGGTCCACCAAACTGTGTCTCCACAGCCCTAAAGGTTCAGACAGGATCCTCATTGGGAAATCTGCTGACAGCAAGCTCTGGGCAGTGCCCTTGGCCAGGCACTGTGTCTTGACTGTGCGCTTGGGCTCTTCCTGGCCTGATGCCATGAGGAAGGCGACCAGAGTCTATATAGTCTATAAAGAGGCCTCATCATCTTTATCTCCCAGACAGAGTGTCTTCAGTGCCTTCCCATCTGTCTCAGGGAATGGTCTAAGAGCAGGCTGCATTCTAGAAAGAAAGTTCCTTCAGTCCAGCTACACAGTTAACTTATGGCCCCTCTGGCTTTGGTCTGCTGACCTCTGAGTGACCCACCAGCATGGGGATGGTGGTGGTGGCACAGACCCTTCATTTCTTGTTTAGTCCCTTAGTAGGACTCTGAAAACAGTCATATAAAGCAGAAGACCAGTTTCTTATTGAAGTCACTGAGTCAGAAAAAAATCGATTTTTGAACTTTGTATACATTTAGAAAGAATATGTGTGTGTGTGAAAAATAAATATATATTTCATGTATGTATATGAAAAACATTTTTTCCTCTTACCCTAAGATGGGGTTTTCTGTCCATCCTGGAACTCACTTTGAAGACCAGGCTGACCTCAAACTCTCAGACATCTGCCTACCTCTGCCTCCTGAGTGCTGAAATTAAAGGGCACCCCTGCCTGGCAGAAAGCAATATTCTTAAGAGAAAGAAGTTTGTAAAAATCCTATTCACTTTTCAAGTTTATAATTAGAGTGCCCAGAAACAGTTTCATCTGTGTTATGAATGTTAAAAGGTATTGTGGGGCAGCAGAGGCAAAGCATCTGAAAGCAAAAAAAGCCATGGAAGATCAGTGGGAGGAAAAAATAAGAGATTGACAGTTATAAGTGAGCCCTCCAGCTCACCTCACTTGATTTTGAAAGGTGGTTGCTCCTGCTTTATGCGAGAACTTTTACTCTTCTATTAAACTTGTGGTTTCACCTTAACTTTAGATGGGTGATTAGATAAAGAAATGGTACAGAGGGATATTTTGTGTTTTATTCAGATTCCTGAGTGTTCCTATGACATCATCACCTGGGCAAGATCTCTAGCACTTTGTAACTTCCTAACATTCCTGACTCTGTCTTTGACTTTCTGATTGCCGAGTTTTCGTTCCTTGGGAGTTAGGGGAAACTGTTTTGCAATTCAAGAGTCTGATGTCACTTGCTGAGAGCAGGGTGGCACCCTTTCACATACCCTATAATCGTCTGCCAGAGCAGTATACAATTCACATGGAAAAGAAGAGTGAGCTGTCATTTACTTAACAAACTGTGGCATGGAGCCTGCATCTGGGCTGACAATGTTTAGTGTCTTGAAGGTGTTAATTCAGTGGAGTCTCCAGCAACCATCTAAGGCAGACTCTAGCCTAATGCTCTTCCCGTGGGGAAACTGAGGCACAAAGCAGAGCAGGTGGTCTCCTTGGGTCAGAGAGGCCACATATAGTGATCTTAGGATTCCACACAACCAGACTATATGAGTACCACGAAAAGAACGCTGCCGTGGTAGACGCCAGTCCCCCACCAGAGGATGATGTCAGGACAGCTGTGGACCAGGCACCAGGACTTCTCTAGGAGATCATGGGGAGGAGCAGAGGCCAGACTCAGCAGGTTGTGAGAATGATGAGTGACCAAGCAGCTTTAGCAGTCTTTGGAAAACTCTCTGTGGTGCAGATACAGGACTGTGTGGAGGCATACACAGAACACTCAGTTAACAAAGTCATCAGTTCTTGGTTCATAGACAACAGGAGGCAAGCTGGGATCTGATGGATCTGTAGTAAAATCCCACAGGGACTGTAGGCAGCTAGTACCTCTGTCCACTCTCAGGCATTGCTACTATGCAGAAAACTGTCTTTCCCTATCTGGACAGGTTTCTCCAGGAGGATCAAAGAAGCTTTTAGAGACCCGAGGAGCTTCTTAGAGTTTCTCGAATGCCACCAAGTAGCAGTTTAACAGGTGTGCTAAAAACTGGAAAAATCCTGGCTCCACTCACACTCTGTTTTGAGAAATATATAATGGTAAAATCACAAGTCCTGCCAGTGAGCGTCCTCTTTTAAATAAAGTGTCAACCCCCTCATGACACATAGTAAATTGACCCAGCATCCTGTGTTTTCTTATATGCACCCAGGTTACTATTACAACCAAATCAGTCCTCAGAAGAAAACTCCCTCAGGGTTCTCACAGTGGGAGTTGACTGGGGTGGGGAGCTACTAAGACTTCAGTCCTATCTGTCCCCCAAACCTCTTCACCTTTTTATAAAAACTGATCTGTGCTGGGTACAGGTTCTAGCCACCAGGAAGATGTGGGAAACTGCTTCTCAAGACAGAGTTAGTAATGACTCTGTGTTCTCTGAGGAGCATGTCTAGTGAGCCATGTCTAGTTTATTGCGTTTTGGGGGTTTAGGGTTTGTTTTTTGGTTATTTGTGCTTCTCCCTCCACTTAATGATAGGTTGAAGTTGGTGTGTTATTGGTTGTTGATAACTGCTTCAACCCTCAAATGTTGAAATGTAGTTGCAGTTTCCTTAGGATGAAGCACTCTATGGGAAAAGAACATTTTTTTTTTTTTTTTTTTTTTTTTTTTGGTGTTTGGGAGGATGGAAGACAATATTACAGAGGGATTAGGTCAGGTGATTTTAGAATGTCATAGAAAGTTGAGATTTGCACACTGAGTGATTTGCTTTGATCTAATTGATAAACACTGTCCGTACATAGAGTGGCATGTACTGGTGTTGTTCAGGCAAAAAGGTGTGCTCTCCGCAGTGGAGAAAGCCCCAAACCTTGCATGCTCCCTTTTATGGCACTTTGCATTTCAGATATGTTTCTAAGGACTCTGACTGTTCTTCAGACATTAACGTTTGGATGGCAGTAGTTAGTGACTGTGTGCTTTTTGTGTTCTTTGATAGTTTGTATTCACATGTTTATATGGTGTAAATAGATTCCCCAGTGTGGTTAGCTGAGGCAAAGCTGGAACCAGTATCCTTCGGCATGGGTATAAATTGAGTCCCAGCACTACCAGTTTGTAGAAACCCCAGAATGACTCTTCCTATTGCTCATACTAGAACTAAGTGTGAATCTATAGTAAGTAGCCCTAGGCTTCCAGAAAGACAATGAATGGGAAGTTAGTATTATTTTAAAGATTTATTTCCATTTTTATGTATATAAACATTTGCTTGCATGTCTATTAAATGCATTGCATATGTTTCTGGTGCTATTTAAGGCCAGAAGAGAGTGTCCTAGAACTGGAGTTACAAATGATTGAGTCACCATAGGGATGCTGGGAATCAAATCTAGGTCCTGTACAAGAGCAGCAAGTGCTCCTAACCACTGAGCCATCTCTTCAGCCTGATGATGACACCATTGTATTGTTCCATTTCAGCTTATCTTTCCACGGTGCCCGTTTCGGGGTAGTCAAGAGTTGTGCCCATGAGCTTCACCTTTGACCTTATTTTATTTTATTGAGCCACCAAAAAGAAAAACCTAGCACCAAAGGATTCAACAGAAAATCATTGAAAGAATAACATGCCAATGCTTCTTAAACTCCTCAACAACATCAACAAAGAATGGATATCTCCAAATATCAGCACACCACAGGCTGCCATCCAAATGAACCAGGACTGAAAAAAATAAAATTCAGAAAAAAAAAAAAGAAAAAAAAACAGGGTTATTTTAGTATTTTTTTTTTTTTTTGAAGAGGTTTCTTTTGTGGAAGGCTTTGCTATGGTACATGGTACACGGCAGTATGTTTTCTCCTTTGACTTTAAGTTCTGTGTAGGGAGAGCAGTGAGTGTGTATCCAAGCTGGAAGAATCAGAATTCACAGCAGGGCTTATCCTGCTTATTCCTTAGTGTATGTGTGAATGCTGAAGGTGTCCTGGTCCCTCCTACCCAATGTCTGAGGGAACACAGGGAACCAGCTTCATGTGAGTTATTGTCTTACTGGTTGGTGCGTGCTGTTAGCATCTTCTTAGAAGGAAGATGTGGTAAGCGTTGCCCTGGAGACAATCTTGAGTCTTTCTTTGGATCAATCAGATGTCCTGGATGTTCGTTAGGTACAATAAATGAATGAATAAATGAATGCGGAATGGGGCATTTCGGAGACTCTTTTGATATGGGATTTGCTCAGAGCCAAGGAGGGAGGACCAGTAAGTGTTGTTCTAGTCATCTGTAATATTTTCTGAATTAAGCATGTACTTTGTGCATTCTCCTTCATTTTCTTAACACTCTCTCTCTTTCTCTGTCTGTGTGTGTGTGAAAAAGAGAGAGAGAGAGAGAGAGAGAGAGAGAGAGAGATAGAGAGAGAGAGAGATTTCTATTGTTTTGAAGTAAGTTCTTAGTATCTATTATGGTTAGAGATTTTTAAATCATGATATTGAATTTTGTAAGATATTTTTAATAATGAATTGAGATGTATGTATGTTCCTGTGGTTAATTTTGATGATATGATATATCACATTATTTATTGACTTGTCCTTATATATTGAACCATACTTGAATTCTAGAAATAAATCCCATTTGTTCATGGGATGAATCTTTTTACTATGCTATTGAATTATATTTGCTAGTATTTTGTTGAAGATATTTTTTCCTCCCTGTTTGTTTTGGATGGCAACTTGTGGTTTGCTGATATTGTAGTAGGGAGATCGTTAATTCTTTTGTTACTATTTTTGACGAGTTTAAGAAACATTGGTGTGTTATTTGATTATTTTTGTTTAATTTTCTGTTAATTTTAAGTTTTCCTTTTTGATGAGGTTTAATTTCGTGAGGTGATTTGATCTCTTTATTTGTTATTGATATGTTCAACATTCTCATTTCTCTTTGATTCAATCTTGGTAGATTCTATCAGTTTCTATTTGTTAGCTCATTGTTCATCAAAGTACTTATCAATTTTTTCAACTTAAAATTTAGTCTTTGAATACTTTATATTTACAAATAACTGAAAAATCAATGCCATAGAATTGTATAGTTTTTATTTCCAGAATTTAGATAGTTAACCTAGCAGATCCATGGATTTAGCTAGAAATGGAACTTTTATTTTCATTTCTTATGATTTCGAAGGGTTGTTAAAAATTTTTTTCTTTTAGTAACGTTGATTAGCATTGAAACTGTTAACACGCCATCATGTAACCATGAATATGAACTCAAAGCTTTTAAATTGCTGTTGTCGTCCTTGTCTTATTCCTCTTCCTCCTCCTCTTCTCTGGGCTTTCTCATGCATTCACTTGTCTGTCTGTTCTGCCTTACTCAGAAAGGAGCCTACAGCAGTCTTGATAACCATGATTTGTCTTCTCTCTTTCAGCCATGCAATGATGGACCTCCTGGTTGACCTTTGCCTTCAGAACCACCTGAATCCTTCTCATCATGTCCTGGAGATTTGGTCTTCTGAGACCCAACAACCCTTGAATTTTAAGCCAAATACTTTGATTGGGTCCTTGAACGTACACACTGTACTTCTGAAAGAAAAAGTCCCTGAAGAAAAAGTTAAGTCTGGCCAACCCAAGGTGCCTGAGGTTAGTGGTGCATGTGTGTTGTCTGAGGATAGACAGAGGCACAGATTTGTACAGAATGTACAGGAGTGCTAGCGAGGACAGGCTTGTTCTTTGTTTCAGTACCTAACATACAGTGCTTTATTGAGGTTTCTTCTTCTATGCCAAGTTAAGGTAGGTTCTGATTGGATTTGCTACAGGAACTAAGAACTGTCCAAATTTACTAATGTTTATTGTTGTAATATTAATCCTTTCTTATTTACAGTTGGAACTGTTGTAGGGCAAGGTATCCATCAGAATTACCTTGAAAATGGAAGTGTTCCTAAATCTGCATTTCCCAGCATGATAGTCACAGGTCCTATGTCACACCTGAGGACTTGAAATATAGCTGTATAATCAAGAAACTGATTTCTCAGTTTTACTGAATTTTACTTAATTAATTGGTGACCACTTTCTTGGAACACATATTTCTAGATATCTTTTGGCCCTAAGAGTCAGAGCTCCATAAAAGAGTTTTTTACTCACTGTCTGGGAGTGAGAGAAAGGATAGGCCCTTTGGAAATTTTTAATTTTTGCTGTTTGGTTTTGGTTCTGAGAGAGGATAGAGAGGGCAGGACATATGAAGTTGAGTGGATAGGGAAGTAGATTGGATCTGGCAGTAGCTGAGGGAGAGGAAAGAATATGATCAAAATATATTATTTAAAGTTTGTTTTATTGTTTTCAGGAATATTTAGACTATTGTGTTCAGGGAATATCTTAGTTGTCATTTTACTGCAGCCATAAATTATCAAGTAAAATGAATCCCAAATTCTTATAGTACTTTGTAATATGGTTTTAAGGATGGTCTTTAGGCTCTAGTTAAGGCAGTACTACCTGGATCCGATTCTTGGAAGATATACTCAGCTTTCTTGCTTTCAAAACTGGCAGTTGGGCCAGTAATTTGTCTCCTGTTAATGTCTAGTTTTTAATGATTAGTAACATTTAATTGGTGCCTGTCCACACTAAATCTGTGAGAGAATCTCAATTATACTTCAAACAAAAGCAGTACTTCATAGAGAAGGGACCTCTTCATATCCTGTGGCTTTTCTTAACTGCCTAGACTCCACCAAGAGTTAAGTCCAGATTATGTGTGTGGTTCCTCTTGGAGAAACCCAGGCTGGAGCAGTGCCCCATATTTGCCCTAATTTACAGTTCATTAAGTCCACCAAGCCTGCCACTCAGAGCTCAAGGGGACCACGACCTTTATCTGTCACTCTTCTCACAAGCTACCTTGACCTTTGCAAGGTCTTTGCACCCTGTGGAGAGCAGTGAGCATGAACTGAAGTAGTCCACATGAAGCTTGGACTCCTACAGGTTCCTGATGGGACATTTAGTGTCACTGTAGGTGCTTAGAATTGTTTTTCTTTCTGAGTATTATATCTGGTATTTGAAAAAGATTAAACATATTTCTGGCTTAATATACACACATCTGTACATACCTCATATACTTATAGTATATATAATGCCTTTATATATAAACATATAGTCACATGTTTATGTAGATATTTTGACTTCTTAAGCAAGCGTTTTCTTTCATGTGCTCAAGTCTAAGCAGAATCTGCGAAAGGTTGTACACATATAGGATTTGAATTTCAATGCCTCGCTGAGGTCAGTTTCTCCTATTGTTTAGTAGTTGCTGATTATGAGAGAGATCCTAGCAAACATCTAATATTCCGTACATTTATTTTGCAGTATTCAATATGTTACTTTTTTTTTCTCCCAAACCACCAACTCTGTGGAAGAATGCCCAGGGGCTGGGAAAGTCCTGCCATACTCATTTCTAGAATTAAAACAGAAATGGAAGCAATTACAGAAAGACGCAATCATAGAACTTTTGTGTCTGGTGTGTTCTTGCAGAAATCCGTGCGTCTGGTAGTGAATTACCTGAGGACACAGAAGGCCGTCGTGCGTGTGAGCCCTGAGGTGCCACTGCAGAATATTCTGCCGGTCATCTGTGCAAAGTGTGACGTCAACCCAGATCACGTGGTTCTGCTCAGGGACAACGTCGCTGGGGAGGAGCTGGAGCTGTCCAAGTCCCTGAATGAACTAGGGATCAAGGAGCTGTATGCGTGGGACAACAGAAGAGGTGAGGCTCCCCATGATGTACATACCCTGATGCATAGTGCCTCGGACATGAGGTTTAAACACAACCCTGTATTCTCTTCTTTCAGCTCTCAGTAGCAACACCTAGAAATGGATATGGGAAGCTTCAGGCACCTCGGTTTTTGGCCAATAGTGAAGTAGGCAAAAGTGGACTATGGCTTCTTGCCATATTCTATGATGCTAACTATGTTCCTCCCTCACACCTCTGCAAATGACTTTGGCTTTCTGACTTTCTCCGAACTCTGACGAGTAATAGCAAATAAAAAGAATTGGTGAGGGGAGAGTACACCTTCCCACTCAGAGACCACTTACAACAGTGCTTGAGTTTTGATCCGTTTGTCATTGCTCCCAGACTTTAGCCTCTGCTTCTATCTAAGATCATTTGCCCGAAGAACATTGACTATCCTCTGAAATCAACCAATTCTGGTTCCCGTGATCAGTCCTACAGACAAATTTTTCACAGTTTATTGCCTATGCTGCACCTACGGTGTGGACATAGCACGATCATCGTGCCGTAAATGAGTGGCAGCCCCTGTGTAATGCTGGCACAGAGAAATATGCAGTCAGATTTTTACAGCTGACATAATGGTTTGAAGTTTTAGTTAAATGGCTGTCAGGCAAAAACATAATTTATAGTCCTTGACGTTATAGTTTTAAGATGGACTTTCAATTGTCTGTGGAACTCTGCCCTTGGTCAAGGCCTAACTGTCGCTATCATTAACTCAGAGCAGCTGCGATTACCTGCAGGGGACCCTCACAAAAGTGGTCAGAAGAACACCACTGCTGCCCTTGTTATTTATTCTGGACTTTTAAAAGTAGGCAGTTGGCCTTTTATTTGTTCTTCTATAGCCTTTCAAATACAGCTTTTAAGATAATTTATTCTAATAAAAATGTGTTTTCCTTTATTGGCAAATATATTGTGAAAACAGTGGTCATAGTGTCTTCTCTGGGTCCAATCCATACTTTGCCTCATCTCAATCCACCCTCTCTCTGGGGATTCTGGGGTCATCCCCCCATTTGACATGGAAGAAAGGGTTTTAGTTCCAGGTAGCATAAGGTACATGGAGTAGTTAGACTCCTGCAAGAGGTAGGTGCTCTGAAGATTAGAGCATTGTAGCCAATTAAGTTTATTGCTGCAGATGTTTGTGGTACTTGAGGTTGAACTCCGGACCTCATGCATCAGCTTCCAACCAGTATCTTTTTAAATCACAGTCAATAATGCTCCCAAGGTCAGCAGCACAGACAGAAGTACTCCCCATGTCAGCAACACAGATCCAATTGATGAGGGTATGTTTGTTTGGTTATGTTTAAACTTAGATTATAGGGTGTTTCAGAGGGGGGAAGTGTCTTCTAATATAAAAGGAAAAGAAAATCTCTCCTAAAAAATAAAAAAAGAAAGAAAGGAAAGGAATGTAAGAGTGAAAGGCTTGAACACCTAGACTTCTGTTACACACTTTCACTTGGACATATCTTAAAGAACAGACACCAAGCTGCCTTTTGGCCAAGTCCTATTAAGTCTGCCTCTCTGTTAAGGAGAAGCCCCGCTGCTCACAGGTGTCTGAGACATGGAAGCTGACACCTTCAGCAGGGCCAGGACACTGAACACAGCTCTAGCAGGGTCATGGGGAGCTTCAAAACATAAAATGCACCAATTTAGCCTTTCCACTCTTGACCAGAACTCCAAAGACCCAGAATACCTCACTCTCTGCCATGACAGTCTATCTCCTGACGCTGTGATGGGGACACCTCCCAGCCCAAAGCCAAGTGTATGCCTTTCACCAGTACCATGCCTGTTTTGATGTCTGTGGTTACCGTTCTCCCACATGCTGTCATCTCATCCTGCTAACCACCGAACATCTAAGAAGAAAGGAGCAGTTTCCAGAGGGTGTCGCGGAGGACCCTTCTCTCTTTTGAAGCTTATCGGCAGGGCTGCTAGGGATACCTTTGCAAGAGGGTGGGGAGCAGGTAGTAACCCTTTTCCTTCAGTCCTACAGCTGCTGGAGAAAGGGGACACAGCAGCAAGAGCTTAAATGATGTTGGCCAATGCCTCAGCCATCTGGACTCTGATGCATGCTTGAAGAATCCCAAGGCTCTGCTGCCCCCTGTGCTCACAGCAGGTCTAGCAGCCTGTGCTGGGGCAAGGAGTCCAGGCTTGGAGAAAGAGGCCAGCCGAATATGCCCTTGTCACTTTTGTGGGTGTTGTAACCCACCCTTGAGGCTGAGGGAGTAGTTAGAGTTTTGGTCTGGGCTTCTGCCGACCTCCAAGCTGTTCTCATTCTCTCATTGCCTGCCTTTTCCAGTTCTTCTGACCAAAACGCAGTCCGAGCCTTCCCTGAGCTATCAAGGTACAGTGAGCTCACAGGCTGCACTCTGCATGGCTGCCGATGGGAGGGTGCACAGAGGTGATGTGTGTGTGTCAGACCCCAGAGGAACTGAGTTTGACTTGAGGCACCTCGGGCATGGGATGGAGGCTTGCTGGGTTGACATGAGGTTACGGTTTAAGGTTTTAGTTTCCCAGTTGTTCTAGACAAGAATGTACCTATGTGAGAATTTGCTGTGTTGCTTTAATCCATAGAAATGGCTGAGACTGTTGAAGCCTGTGTCTCAGAACTTCAGCTGGAAGTACTAAAATGACACCAGGTCCTTTTGCCTTGGCTTGTCTGTTGTTCTGACTTTTGTGCTTCCT
Organism: Chionomys nivalis; assembly: GCF_950005125.1. Lineage (NCBI taxonomy): Eukaryota > Metazoa > Chordata > Mammalia > Rodentia > Cricetidae > Chionomys > Chionomys nivalis. The sequence goes on from NC_080091.1 coordinate 29,777,722, forward strand.
GCCCAGATCTGTCCTCCATGCTGCGGTGTATGCAGCAGTATGAGATTGATATTAAACCCCGTGTGTCATAGGAATATAGGTATGCAAAGGGTTAGTTCAAGTTTGCCACTTGCTTAGAAAGTCTCCGTGTATATACATGTACATACTAATATATATGAAGAGAGTACACATATTAACATGCATGTATTTGTGCATATTTGCATAAGCATATACAAACATAAACATATATGAAATGTGGTTTTAATGAGCCTTTTAGAGTGTACACATTCCCATATGAACATACATATTAAAAAAGTTAGTATTCTGATGAGTTTCTGCATTTGGCAGGAAGTTTATCATTTTTGCTAAAATATTTATTAAAGCATAACAAATGATGATTTATTTTAAAAACATTTAATATAAGGAAATGCAGCATTTGCGTGGAGCCCAAGGTTGTGATGGGTGATCTGAGTGCTGGGGCTGAGTGTCCTTTTTGCCAACCCATAGCTGACTTTCCTCATCAACAACGGGATTTCGTACACAAGCATTCTCTTTAAGGAACACCATTGTTCTGAATGCTCATGACACGTGAAGGCTTTAGTCATTCTGGGAGACTGGGGATTTGGGTGGACTCGGACTGGGGAGAGGTAAACTTACTGCATCCTCCTTTACTGCCTTGTGTCTGCACCTTAGGGGCGGCTATGATGAGAATGCCCACGTGGACCATGTGGGCACTCCCACCTGTTCTCTCTTCCACGGACTTGTTTGGTGGCATTTTTCTGGTCATAGAACTACCACATTTCCACTTTTCCCATCTAGACAAAGAGGTGCACTGCATTAGATTCAGGGGCACTTCCACTTTCTCCTCCTCTTGTGCCTCTCAGGTCTCTCTTATCATTGTGTCCTTCACTTTAACTTGTTCAAATAGGGATTGCTTTCTTGGAGATTAAATGTGAGCCTTGAAAATAAGTACAATGTTCACATGCATGATCATTCAAATGATTTCAGTTTTTAAACTACATCTCTCCAGGGAAAGCTGTCTGTCCACAGCTCAGTGCCCTGGCAGAACAGCAAGGTGTCTAGGGAGACTTTGCCTGATGCCAATGTGGAGATCTCTGATGCTCGGCTCTAGCCTTTCTGTGGTGTTTGTCTAGTGTCAGGAACCTCTCATCGATCCATAGGTAAAGCCTTTAGAAATACACCATCAGTTTGAGGCCCAGGTTAGGGGTGTAAACTTTGAGGCCCTGCTGTACCATACAGTTGTTAGACAGTGGCATGAGATGCCACCTCTCCAAACACTGTGGTTCTGGTGCCAGGACCATACATAACCCTTCTTCATGGAGTGTTCTCAGTCCTGTGGCCAGTCACTTTCTATTCATGACAAGAATCAAAAACTTCTGCTTGCTTAAAATCTATCATTTTCATGAGTATTATAGTTTGGCCTATATTACAGCAACATATTTTCTTTCTTGTTTGTCTATGGGGTTCTACAGTGTTATCAGTTTTAATGCATCCTTGTCACATACCATTCAATTGTAAAAACCAGTATAAACTAGAAATGTACATGTTAATGCATAAACATGATATTATTTTGTGCAATAAGGTATTTTATTCTTCCTAGTTCTACACTGAGTGATGGTTTTGGTGTGACTAACATAATTATGTGTGTGCATGCGTATTTGTACAACTGCATCACGTGAGCAAGTCCTTTGCTTGCTGTGTGATGCAAAGCCCACTAATCTCCTTAGAAGTGTGTCATTAAGAATTCTGGCTTGCCCAGATAGGACAAAGGCCCTGCATCCTGCAGGATGGTTTAAGAATCACTGGGCCTGGGTTTAGCTTTGTTGAATGGACAGTATCATTACAAATTTTTTAGATCCATTGACATTTATGTTCTTTAACTTAGATAATGAAACCACACATTATTAGATGCAAACATTAATGGATGTTTTGGGGTTGGTATACTCATAGCAGTTTGTCTAATCCCACCAGGAAGCATTTCCACCAGTGGTCTCGAGGTCTGGCTAGCCTTCAATTGGATCTGGGAAAGTTGATCCTTCAACCCTTTACAAATTACCTGTTTTGTTTTGGGTTTTGTTTGCTTTTTGTGTTCCCCAACTCTGTCATTGTGTTGGAAGATAAGGGCAGGGCGAATGCCCTAAATAAGCAAATAGGAGAATGTAATTTTAAAAAGGAAATATTTTCCAACTAGAGAGAAGACGGCTCAGTGGTAATGAGCACTTACTGCTCTTTCAAAGGACCTGGGTTTGGTTCCCAGAACTTATATGGCTGTTCCCAACCGTCTGTAACTCCAGTTGCAGGGGACTTGATGTCCTCTTTGGGCCTTTGTGGGCTCCAGACTTGCATGCAGGACACAAGCATATATTGTAGGGAACATTCATACATGTAATATAAAATGAACTGAATTTTAATTGAATATAGAAGAAAGATTATGGCAAAAGAATGATAACCAGTACCCCTGATTATCATTCTGATTTAAATAGTACCCAGATCTCTTGCACTGTTCCTCCATGTCCTAGGAAAGAACGGGGGAGGGGAGGTTCATGTTTTATTTAGCATTTTTAAACTTTGCTTATAGCTTATAAGGAAGACTGGTTTTTTTTCACATGTCACAAATCTTGCAGCAGTATTATTTGATTGAGCAGCAACAGGCCGTCTCTTGCTCTTAGAACTTCAGCAGTCAGTCCAAATAGGAAAACAATTGTCAGTCTTGGGTGAACACTGCATTTGCAGACTCAGTACCAAAGCAAGTGTAAAAGATCAGTCACATTCACATTAACTGTGGTAAAATTGCAATGTTTTGATTATTTTTGATTAGGTAAAATCATAGTTACGTTTTTTTAATGCAGCTGCTAGCAACTGTAAAATGACACAGTTCGTCTTCACCTTCTCTTGAAGAGCATCGCCGTTGAATTTCTGTTGATTTGTTTCTTTTCATCTTCCACAAGGACCAAGCCACTCTCAGAGAAAATGCCGCCTTAGTACTAAAAACCTGTGTAAGAACTCCATGTGATTTCTTGTGGGCCAGAGGGCTTTGAGGTAGCGCTGAAGGCTTTGAATGAAACCGTGATGACATTCTCCTTAGAACTAACAGATTAAAGGATTCCGTTAAGGCTTTAACAAGTGAAGTACTTAATCTCATGTTTCAAATGCTGAAAAACACAACTTCTTTTTTTTTCTCCTTCTTTTCCAGAAATGTTCAGGAAATCATCACTTGGCAATGATGAGACAGATAAAGAGAAGAAAAAGTTTCTGGGATTTTTCAAAGTCAATAAAAGGAGCGGCAGTAAGGTAGTGCCATGTGCGCGGGACTCTGGGGTGAAAGGTGTGAGCCTATCTGGAGAGTTTTCTAAAGAATTCTGTTCAACAATACTGACCCTTCACTCTGTGCTCCAGGCAGTTATTTAAGATAAATATGTTTAGTCATTGGTAGAGTGGTAAACCTCTGGGCTCCTCAGATCAAGGTGAGCCACACCCTGCTGGGTGCCCACACTCTCACGGCATGCTGCAAGACTCAGCACATAGCTCGTAAGTATATGAATGAGTGAGTCTGGCCTTACTAAGTGTATACCTGGTCAGTCTCCCTTCCAACTTAAAGTAGGAAGTCTTGGAGGGCAGTACTCAAGACCATTTGTATCTGTCTGGAACTGGCTGTTTTCTAGAGCTTTTAAATTTTTTCTACCTTCTTACCATGACATGAAATCGTTGAACACTGCTAAATTGTTTTTGATCTTCTTACTCTTTGTTAAATAAATAAATATATACGTATTATAGATGTAATATTGTACAATAACTTAAAGTCATACTACAAAGAGTTAAAATGATGGGCTTTTTGTTTGTTTTTACTGCTTTTCACTACTCAGAAGAGCCTCAAAATTGTAAATACTGCCTAGCTACTTGGCAAAGAACACACTAACACTCTTCTTTTAATAAGTGTATTTTACTATCATGTAATGTCTGTTCTTTGCCAATAATTATGACTCAAAAATCCAAAGTTGAGGGTAGAGTGATGGCTTCTTGAGTAAGCCTATTTGCTGTGCAAGCATGAAGACCTGAGTTTGGGCTCCCAGCTCCTTATAGAAAACCAGACACATATGTGTAACAAACACATATTCCACCCCCATCCCCACACACCGTGTTGGGTTTTTTTTTCTTAAAGAAATGACCAATGTAAGTAACTGATATTAACACCACGTTCTCAGTTGAAACCGGCTTTTTAAGAGTGAGGAAGGCTTTCAGCTCTACTTTGCAGACCTGTACCTCTATGCTACATAGACATTTCCTGCTCTTTCCTTCTTCAACCTGCAGCCCTAGAATTATGATTCTCCCTGTGGTTGCTGGTGATGGTGCTAAAACTTAGAAACATAACCTGCTTTGCCAGTATGCCTGAACGATGCCAGGGTCTGTCCAGCTGTGGAGGCACCCAATGCCTTCCACTAAGGATAGGCTGCATAGAACTCCAACTCCTAACAGCAAAACTCTCATGTCTTGAAAGACCTCACAGTCTTTTCCTCCTTCCTCTGACCCCTTGGGCTGGTTTTCTCATTCTGATTTGTGAATGATGAGGTATATAGTTGCATATTTTTGTGCTCCTTACCATGCTTTTCTGTGTTATTTGAGAATTTGTGCTCAGGCTATGTCTCATTAGTGAGATCTTTTTAGCCTTGGGTAGTTGATTCCCCTCCTCCTTTTCTTCCTCTTCCTTTCCTGGCCTCTTTTCCTCTCATGTCTAGTATAAATGAAATTAAAGAATCAAAATTCTTAAGAGCTCTTAGTTGTGTTTTTGTCCCTGGTATTGTTTAGATGAGCTTGCTGGAACTGCATTTTCTGCTGTTCCTTTGGTCACCAGTTCATAATGAAACCACCATTCCCCATCCGTCACCTTAGATCTAGCTGATTCTGCAATTCCCTCATTCTGTGAGGCAAACCCCGGAAGATACACTTGGTTTTAGCCACCAAAGCTTGAGGTTTAGAGACAACCATATGATTTTTGACAATTAGAAGGGGACAGACACCAGGAAGCCATGACTATCAGTGAAAGGCAGTGCTGGTACAATCTGCTCTGTTCATATAAGGACCTCATCTTATCTGTCTTGGACTTCCAAGTCATTTTTCACTTTCTATATACCTCATCTTTCATTTATTACTCAGCCTGTCTTTATTGGGTTACCCACTCTGCGTATGTATATGTGTGTGTATGTGTGTTTGTCTGATGCCTACACTTCCTAGCACTTTGACTCTCTCTTTGTTATAGTTGGAGGTTTTTGAATGCTAAATACTTCCTTACCTAGTGTCCCTAAAGACCTGGGAGAGAAGAATTATCATTGCATTATACAGGTCAATATGGCCAAGCAACTTGTGCCTTTGTAATTTAGTCAGTTATAGCATTAATAAATGCTAGAATGAACACCTTTCTAAGTCCTTTATGCTAATAACACATTCATATTGTATAATGCTTAGCAAAACTTTCTCTTTCCTTATCTACAAAAAAACATGTGAAGTAACCTTAAAATGATTCTTAAAATCCTGTGATATGATGACAGAGAGGCATATACATGTCTCAGTACAGAATAAAATATGAGAATAGGGACTTACAAAAGCATTCAAACTGAAGTTATATTCTAGTATGTTGCTGTTAAGAAAGAAAGAATAAGGTGTATATTGGTGAGTGAATGTTATGTCCAGAAAATGTCAATAAAGTATATACCTTAAAGGGACATAATTTTGGTCCAAGTAACTGAGAGACATGACATTGGTTCAATGTTTTAATATTTTAATTATTAATGCATGCCAATTTTGTATTACTTTGGCATCATTTATTCTCTTATGCCAGTTGTTTTCAAAACATACCCCAAGTGTTATCTTAAGTTATAATCGAAATTGTGAATTCTTGGGTCATGTCCCCTGATTCTCATTAGGCAGTCAGGAAATTGAATTTTCTAATTAGCTCTCCCTACCTGATCGTGTGGCTGGTGATGTATTATTGTTTGCCTTTTATGGATAGAAAGGGAATTAGCTGTTTGATAAATGGTTTCTGTGTACACTCAGTTCATTAACTGTGCAGAGATTAAAACTGGGAAATCTTCAAGACCTAGTTAATCAGTTGATTTGCTGGCCTAACTTGTCAGTTCATGGCCCCTACTGTTTTTATATTAAGTATTTTCTAAAGTGAAGAAATGCATTCAGGAAAGTGAAAAAGGAAAAAGTGACGTTGTTCCCATGAGTTGTGGACTCAACAGTGTGAATTTGGAGTGAGGGAGTGCTTTGGTTAGGAGCTATTTTCAGACAGCATTCCATCTCATAAGGTGAAGAGAACAGTATTGCTGTGTTCTTTACACTCTCCATTGTTGGGAAGCTTGGTCCTGCCATGCCAGTGTTTTTGCCTTAATAACTGCTAAGGAAGCCTGCTCTCCTTGGAGCTTATTTTCCCTGGAGTTGATGGTGGGGTGCATGTCTGTGTTCTAGGCTGAGCATCTCGGGCTGTCGGGTGCAGATAGTGATGAGGACCCCTTGAAGTCAGCGTCTGGAGGTGACTTGAACGTGAGTACTTGATCCAGTGTGTGCTTCTGCTAGCCAGGCAGGACTTCTCACTGCAGATAACAAAACTGAAGATCAGCTTCCGTTTGCTCCTCTGCTTGGTTTCTGTAGTAGCTGCGGGTGGTTGCTTGTACTTATTTGGATAATATTCGGTATTTAGGCTTCTGTTTTCTATTCCGCTGAGCATGGGCAGGAGAACCCTGAATTAGATTAGGTGAACCTACACTTTCTGAAGTTTTACTCATACTACCAGGAGTAGGCTGATAGTTTATAGCCACTGGCTACCCAGAGCTAACATTTAGTGAGCTCTGTAACTACATTTTGTACACAGAACCAAGAAAGGAATCTCCTCAAACTCCATTTTACCCACGTTTCAAAATCAGCATCTAGAAGATTTCCTTATAATTTTCAAATACTTGCACCAGTATAATTCATTGCATCATATACGTGCTTATATGTTGAATGTTTTTTAGTGAAGATCTGACATTTACCTCTAAAATTTGTCTAGATAGGGCATAGGAAGATGGCTCAGTGCCTGGCACCCACACGTAAAGCCAGGTATGGCTGCTTTGTGTGCCTGTAACCCCAGATTGGAGGCTAGAAATGAGTAGGTTCTGGGAGCTCACTGGCCTGCCAGGCTAGCTGAAATAGAAGTTTCCAGGTTCTGTGAGAGACACTGTCTCAAAGAAACAAAATGGTCAATGACAAAGGACAGCCAGTGTGCTCCTCGGGCTTCTACTTAACACATTCATTATCCCCCACACACACGCTCACATGCACACATGTATACACACATGCATACATGTACACACTACTTACCTGGACAGACTTTCTGTATCAGTGATAATTTTACATTGTCACTCTTACTTTCACGTCGATCCCTGTGTGAAATCGTCTGTCCATTGTGTGCTTTATGCTTTAAAACATTTAATAGCAACTTCAAGTAAAGTCTGGTGGAGAAATAGCCATCTAAGATTTGTTTTATTTCTGGGGTTATATAGCTTTAAGCTAGAAAACATTTTTGCAGGTTAAGTTTTTATAACTTACAATTTTTCAAGATAATATAATGATAATATAACAATATCACATTTGTTGATAACAAATTATTAGATAAGAGAAGTAATTTTTTCTTGCAAAGACACTGCTTTCTTTTTCTTTTCTTTTTTATTCTTTTGAGACAGGATTTCTCTATAGAAGAGCCCTGACTGTCCTGGTGCTCTGTAGACCAGGCTGGCCTCAAACTCACAGAGATTTACCTGCCTCTACCTCCCGAGGGCTGGGATTAAAGATGTGCGCCAGCACCGCGGAGTACAAAGACATTTCTTCATAAAGTGAAAGATGGATTGTCTTTTACCTCTCCCACTTACCCAGAAAAGCCTCAGTATTAATTCAGCACATCATTCCACATCCACTGATACAAACTGCGGAGCATTTTCTATAAATAGTCTGTAAAGGTAGAGCGGTTCTGTCACATCAGCGCCTTTTACTTCTTTGATGTCTTTCCGGACAACGTGCCCCAAGGCACAGTGACCTGTGACCAAAAGTAAACAAATTGTCTTCCAAATTTGTTCATGGCCAAAACTTGGGAGCCATCGGATTTGTGGTCACCCTGGAACCGCTGATTTCTGGGAGGTGTAAAGGAAGAAAAATCTGTGTCAGTATTTACCCAATGCTTGTCACACTCACCATTTTTTTTTAACGTTTTACCAATGAGTAGTTTCTAACCTTATGCTTGTGAGTCTTGAAATCTTTGTAATAGTCTTACTGTCTACTAATTCTTGCAAACAGATTCTTAATGACTTGCATTTTCATGAAGTGCAAGTCCTTTCTTGTTGTTAAGAATGTGGGATTTTATTTGAGAATGACCTTGGGTTTATTATTTTGTCAAGGACTGGGGTTAGTGAAAGTTAGCTCTTTCAGACAGTAGGAAATGCCTGTTATCTAAATTAATTGGTACAAGAAGCCCTTATTGTTGGCCTAAGAAAAAGTCAAATTTACCTTAGCTACAAAAGCCTGATTACATTTTTAAATTCAAGGAAGTAAATAAATATGTGCCCGAGGTAATTATGTCACGTCTGCCTCTAACCACAGCTGTGCTGAGATGCACTAATTCTCTGGATGCACTTGAAAACGCAAGTTTAGTGCTCTGAACTTAAGTGTTTCCTCCTTTCAATGGCCTCCTAATAATGCGCTGTGGAAACCAGACTTCCGCCTTTGTTGGAGCCACTTCTCTTTGGCAAGTAAGAATGTTTGCAGTTTTGAGGATTTAATACAATCCCAGAAACTCCCCTGAGCCTGGGTGAACGGGGACACACACTTGTTCGTGCCTTTTCCCATACAAATCAGCCCAGCCTGAATAGAATTCTGTAAGGATTTTAAGGCACCCTCTTCTGTTGTAATCTTAAGTAAGTTCCTATCTGCACTAATCAAATCAGCCAGGCATTATGTTTGTTTTGCTATTAGACAGACTTAAATCAACAGAGGATGGCTTTTGGTGCCTATAAACTCACTAGTCCTTTGAGCTTGTCTTTCATCAGTTTGTTTTATCCCGGAGATGTTGAAAAAAAAAAAAGTCTTCTAATATTTCACACATTCAATAAACAAACTGCTTATACATGAGTGGGGAACCTATTATATCCAAGGGCCTGGCATCTCACGGAGATGTTGAAAAAAAAAAAAAGTCTTCTAATATTTCACACATTCAATAAACAAACTGCTTATACATGAGTGGGGAACCTATTATATCCAAGGGCCTGGCATCTCACATGTTTGAGGCTATTATGTAACCAAGTAGAAACTCTTTCTACATCATTGAATGGTAGCTTAATTTCGCAGTAAGCATTGCTAATTTGGGTGAGCGATATGGTGTGCTTAGGAGCATTAGAGCATAGTCATGATGCCCATGGCTAGCTGGCCGGTTAAGTAGATAGAAAGGTGGATAAGTGGATAAAGGATGGATGGTTGACTCGTAGGTGACAGAATCTAAGCAAAACTTCATTTGAAATATCTAAAGCAGTTTTGAAAAAGAAAAAATTTAAGATCCTACAAATGTAATGTAACAATAGAACTGTTTATTTGGAAACAGGGGCCATATTCATGGACAGACTGATTCAGTACCATTGTTTCAGTTAAGTTTTGTTTTAGAACTAATTAAGTTAATTATAAAGTTTAGTTGGAAAAATAAAAAAAAAAAACAGGAATAGCCAAGAAAACCTGAAAAACCCTTTGATTTTTCAAGTAGAGTTTGAAAACTCTAACAGGTAGCAGAGTGACACCGTAGGAGTCAACTGTACAGGAAAATGGAATAAAGTCCAGCCAGCCCTCGATAGCAGAGCTGGTGGAGATGACCATGAAGAAAAATTAAAATTGTGCATGTTTTATAGCATACACAGCAAATCCAGAGATCAAAATCTAAGTGTGTGTATTGAAACCAGGCATGTGGCCAGCAGAAAACACGTGAATAATTTTTTAACTGTGGCTCAAACTCAAGATGTGCTAATGAGAAAGTCAATAAATTGGACTATGGGGGAAAACATCTTGAATGACAAGATGGAGAATAAAGGCATAAGAAAGCAATCCAGAAGAAAGAAGAGAGAGAGGGGGAGAAGTTATGAATATGAGACCAGTAATAAATCTATAAAACTCCACATATTGCATGGGAGAGGGCGTCTAGAATAGAGAAGGCAGACTGAAGTTGATGCATAGATGAAAATGCATAAACGATATTGAAAGAAAACTGGTGTATGTGGTATGTAAATTATTGAGCATAGCTTAGTCATGAGAAATACTGATTACACTTACTGCAAACTCTCATTACCTATTAGATGGCAAAATTTTGGAAGCTTGTCCATCACTTGTGCTGGCTAATCTGTGGGTACTCTTTTTCCTGGGTGGTATCATATAACATTTGTTTTTATCCTTTTAAAAAATAAATTTAATATAATTTTTTCTCATTTTATGTAGCTATCACTGTTCCCACCCCCTCCCCTCCTTATACCCCACCCTCACCCCTCCCCTACCCCCCATCCACTCATCAGAAAGGGTAAAGCTTCCCATGGGGAGTCAACAAAGTCTGGCACTTCACTTGGAGGCAAAACCAAGGCCCTCCTCCCTATATCTAGGCTGAGCAAGGTATCCCTTCAAAGAGAATGTGCTCCTAGACACCAGTTCAAGCACTAGGGATAAATCCTGGTCCCACTCTCAGTGGCCTCTGTGGGACTCTTAAATGTGTTACTAAGCAGAAAGTAAAATGCTTTAGCATTTCAAGTGGGGGTTTGATACTATCTAGCCAAACTATAAGTAGATTCATTATTCATTGCCACAGAAATTCTACTTTTAGAAATCTATCATACAATCTCCTTTGTTAGAGTCTGTGGTGATATAGGAGGCCATTTCTTATGACATTATTTGTAATAGCAAGAGCTAAACAACACCCACAGGCCGGTCAGTGGCGGAGTGAGAGGTTAAACAACCATGATTCAGTATGATTTACTGCACAACTGTGAAGATAAGAAAACGATGGTTACCTACTGATATGGAGTGTTCTTTGGGAAATATATTATTTTTCCACTAGAAAAAATAGTCATAATTATTTTTAATGTAAAGCAATGTCTGTACATGAAGCCTTGATATGCAAGGTCAACCACTGATTTTTGAACATAATTCAAGTCCTAGGATATGGTGACATGTAATAAAATGGTGACTGTCACTACAGGTGACCTAAGCTGCTACCTCAGCCCTTCCTGGCCTCAGTGGTCAGCTTAGTGATATGATCAGGTTACTCTTCCTTTTGCAGACACAGAGAAACCCTATTTCCAGCGGTGGATTACTGATCCAATCTGTTGAACTCATTGTTGAATCCTTTGTGGGTGTTTAGTATGATCTCTCACTTGCCAAGTGTCCAGGTGACACAGCATTCCTGTGCTACCATTTCCTGTCACTTTGCTGTTGTCTTCTAGCCTGGAGGTACAGCCTTAAACTGACCAGAAGGCAGGATCAGGTTTGCATCAGCAGCCAGGGTCACAGGAGCTCTTCATGTCTTTGTATGTTCTGTTTTGAAGGATCGAAGGCAGCTATTCCCCCTTCTAGTTGAACTATTTAGACTGAGAGACTCCCAGTATGTAGACCCGCTGATAAATTGCAAGCACTTCCATCTCCTGATTTCTTCTACTTCGAGGCCCCGAACAGGACTGAGTATTGCTTTAAGGGCTGGGAGGTGGTGGCTTTGTGACTCTTGAGAACTCCTCTGCCATTGGGCTGCTCTGTGCCTTTATATATCTTTTCCAGCCCCAGGAAGTAGACTGCTTGGAGGTGTGTGAGTGAGTAGGGGTGGGGGTCTGGGGAGTGCCAGTCTCTGTGAGATTCAGGACCAGTATCTACCTCAAGGTCAGAAGTGTGGGGGTCAGAGGGGGTTGGGTCAAGTCTCTGTGAGACCCAGGACTGGTACCTCCCTCAAGGTCAGGAAATGAGCTTTAGATTCCAGCCCAGCAGGGGAGCCTGTCCATCTTCACTTCCTCAACTCTACAACAGGAGAGCACTGTGTCAGGATTAGCCTTGCATGACTCACTTAACACCACCACCAGGAAGCCTTCCTTCTGAAATGCTGAACACAGTTGAGTAGAACCTTATCAGAGGGATTGCAGATATGACTGCTTTTTTTTTCTTGAGAAGCTGTAAGTAGGTTATCATATCTATAAGACAAACAAACTACAAAAAAAAATCTATCTAGATGGTCCAGATAACCTACTTCTCAGGTAAATTCAGTTCCCATAGGCGAAAGTTTACCTTATTCCAAGATTTAGCTTCCTTTGTTATTTGAATCAAATTAACTATACCCAGTGCTTTTCTAATAGCTTCAAATGATTTTCTTGGAATCCCACATTTTCCAGGAAACTCCTCTTTCTATGTTTGTGGAGGGAATGCGCTTTAGAGGATATGTCATTAGCTAAGGTACACCGAGCAAGGCATACTGACCTTTCTAGAATTTACCAGAGGAAATAAGCTACCTTTAATAAGCCCCATCGTTTGGTTAAAAAAAAAAAATTCCTGTAAGTACACCAATCTAAAATTCATTATCATTGATACTGATGTCTTGCTACTATGAAGTCAAAGACTTTTTGATGAATGACTTAAAGAATCAGGGATCAAAACATAAATACATAAAATTAAAACTAGAGGCAGTTTATTTTCTTGCCCTGTAGGGGTCGTGAGGAAAACTGGTGCGTTGGCGTCGACTCCCCTGGGGAGAAGGAACCTCTTGTGCTTGGCAGTGGATTCCATATTCAAAGCCCCCATAAACTCCCTGTAGTCTTTGCCCACAAGCCCAGCCATTTAGGACTCCAGAAAATAGGAAGGAAGCCCGTGGACACAAGGACATCTTAGGAAATGACTTTAGAAATACCATCTTAAGGAAATCCTGTCATATTTCCTATGTTTTGCGGCCCATCGTCCTTCTGCCTGGTACTGAGCTAGGTGAAGACAATGAGCTCCCAGAGGCTGCTGGAAGCAAATGTGTGGTGCTGCCTCTACCACAGGGTGTCAGTGTTCCCACAAGTACAAGGGATCAGCCTTGCCCTAGCCTGGAAAAGCTCAAGAAGGCTGTTTCTGGAACATTCACAAATTGCTAATAAGAAAATATACCCCGAGGGCTGAGCAATGTGCTTTTAGGGTAGAGCTAACTTTTGCTAGAAATCAATTTTGTATAGTCTGTATCTTTACATTGTATATTCAACATTGTAAAATGAATAGCAGATGGCAATTTAAAAAATGTATTTTTATTTATTCTTTGGGAATTTCATGCACGTATGCAGTATATTCTGATCATTCCCACTGCTCTCACTCCTCCAAGATCACAACACTATGTCTCTCTCCCCAACTTAATGTTCCCCTTTGTTTTTTTTTTTGTTTTTTTTTTTTTTTTCACTGAGACTAGTTGGTGCTGCTCATATGTGCATGAATAGACTGGGAATCACATCAACGCTTCTAGTCTCCAATGTTTCCTGTCACCTCGCGCCTCTCTCAGTCTCTCAGTGATAGAGCCACTCTAACACACACAGAGAGTAGCAGATTTGCTCTCCCCTCCCCCCATTTAAAATTACATACTTAAATGTTTGCCCTGCTATCTTCATAGTGAAAAGGGCTGGATGCATTTCCGTAAAAGGAAGCTGGGAGTCCAGCTCCGTGGGAAGCCATTGCCTTGCACGCCAGGCTCTGGGTTCTGTCTGCAGCACAGAAAAGAAAATGACTCTGGGTTGTGTCTGTTTGAATTTGGATTGTGATTTAAGCACTTACCGTCCTCCGACCTCATAGAGCCCTGTGTTTCCCTGTGTTGGGCAGATTTAAAATCACCACCACCCAGCATCTTTAAGAAAACAGCGCGGTGCAGGTGCTTGGTCATTTTTTTTTTTTTTTTTTTTTTTTTTTTTTATTATTATATATTTTTTTTTATTCTTTTTTAATTAAAATTTCCAACTGCTCCCCGTTTCCCATTTCCCTCCCCTCCTCCCACACATTGCCCCCTCCCCCCTCTCCCCTCCCCTATCCCCACTCCTCTTCTCCTCCCCCCAATCCATTCCCCCTCCCTCTCGCTACTGAAGAGCAGTCCAAATTCCCTGCCCTACAGGAAGACCAAGGTCCTCCCACTTCCATCCAGGCCCAGGAAGGTGAGCATCAAAACAGGCTAAGCTCCCACAAAGCCAGTTCATGTATTAGGATCGAAACCTAGTGCCATTGTCCTTGGCTTCTCATCAGCCTTCATTGTCCGCCATGTTCAGAGAGTCCAGTTTCAACCCATGCTTATTCAGTCCCAGTCCAGCTGGCCTTGGAGAGCTCCCAATAGATCAGTTCCACTGTCACTGTGGGTGGGTGCACGCCTCGTGGTCCTGATTTCCTTGCTCATGTTCTCCCTCCTTCTGCTCCTCATTTGGACCTTAAGAGCTCAGACGGTTGATCCAAATTGGGTCTCTGTCTCTCTCTCGATCCATCGCCAGATGAAAGTTCCTGTGCCATTCTCCTTGGCCTCTCGTCAGCTCTCATTGTCCGCCACATTCCGAGAGTCCGGTTTTATCCCATGTTTTTTTCAGTAGCAGTCCTGCTGACCTTGGTGAGCTCCCAATAGATCGGCCCCACTGTCTCAGTGGTTGGGTGCACCCCTCATGGTCCTGACTTCCTTGTTCATGTTCTCTCTCCTTCTGCTCCTCATTATAACCTTGGGAGCTCAGTCCGGTGCTCCAGTGTGGGTCTCTGGCTCTATCTCCATCCATCGCTAGATGAAGGTTCTATGGCGATATGCAAGATATTCATCAGTAAGATTATAGGATAGGTTCATTTCAGGTTCCCTATCCTCAGGTGCCCCAATGAACTAACTGGGGACATTGCCCTGGGCATCTGGTAGCCATTCCAAGTTCAAGTCTCTTGTCACCCCTTAGGTGGCTCCCTTACCTAAGGTATGAGTTTCCCTGCTCCCCTATCCAACCTTTCTTTATCCCCATTCACCCCGATTCCCCCAGTTCCCCTCATCCTCTCCTTCACACTTTTCTCTCCCCATCACCCCTCATCCCCATCCCACCCCACCCCCAAGATTCCAATTTTTTGCCCATCAGTCATGACTATTTCCCATAGCTGGGAGGATATCTATATGTTTTCCCTTGGGTTTACCCTCTTGTTTAGCTTCTTTAGGATCACAAATTATAGACTCAGTGGCCCCTATCCATGGCTAGAAACCAATTATGAGTGAGTACATCCCATGTTCTTCTTTTTGGGTCTGGGTTACCTCACTAAGGATCGTATTTTCTATTTCCATCCATTTGCATGCAAAATTCGAGAAGTCATTGTTTTTTACCGCAGAGTAGTACTCTAATGTGTATATATTCCACACTTTCTTCATCCATTCTTCCATTGAAGGGCATCTAGGTTGCTTCCAGGTTCTGGCTATTACAAATAATGCTGCTATGAACATAGTTGGACAAATGCTTTTGTCATATGATAGGGCATCTCTTGGGTATATTCCCAAGAGTGGTATTGCTGGGTCCAGGGGTAGGTTGATCCCAATTTTTCTGAGAAACCGCCACACTGATTTCCAAAGTGGTTGCACAAGTTTGCAGTCCCACCAGCAATGGATGAGGGTACCCCTTTCTCCACAACCTCTCCAGCAAAGGCTATCCTTGGTGTTTTTGATTTTAGCCATTCTGACAGGTGTAAGATGATATCTCAAAGTTGTTTTGATTTGCATTTCTCTGATCGCTAAGGAGGTTGAGCATGACCTTAAGTATCTTTTGGCCATTTTAACTTCTTCTGTTGAGAATTCTCTGTTCAGTTCAGTGCCCCATTTTTTAATTGGGTTAATTATCCTTTTAAAGTCTAGTTTCTTGAGTTCTTTATATATTTTGGAGATCAGACCTTTGTCTGTTGCGGGGTTGGTGAAGATCTTCTCCCAGTCAGTAGGCTGCCTTTTTGTCTTAATGACAGTGTCCTTTGCTTTACAGAAGCTTCTCAGTTTCAGGAGGTCCCATTTATTCAATGTTGCCCTTAATGTCTGTGCTGCTGGGGTTATACATAGGAAGCGATCTCCAGTGCCCATATGTTGTAGGGTACTTCCCATTTTCTCTTCTATCAGGTTCAGTGTGTTCAGATTGATATTGAGGTCTTTGATCCATTTGGACTTGAGTTTTGTGCATGGTGATAGATATGGGTCTATTTTCATTCTTCTACAGGTTGACATCCAATTGTGCCAGCACCATTTGTTGAAGATGCTTTCTTTCTTCCATTGTATACTTTTAGCTCCTTTATCAAAAATCAGTTGTTCATAGGTTTGTGGGTTAAAATCCGGGTCTTCTATACGATTCCATTGGTCGACTTCTCTGTTTTTATGCCAGTACCACGCTGTTTTCATTACTGTAGCTCTGTAATAGAGTTTGAAGTCAGGGATGGTAATGCCTCCAGAAGTTCCTTTATTGTATAAGATTGTTTTGGCTATCCTGGGTTTTTTGTTTCTCCATATAAAGTTGATTATTGTCCTTTCAAGATCTGTGAAGAATTTTGATGGGATTTTAATGGGGATTGCATTGAATCTATAAATTGCCCTTGGTAGAATTGCCATTTTCACTATGTTGATTCTCCCAATCCAAGAGCAAGGGAGATCCTTCCATTTTCTGGTATCCTCTTCAATTTCTTTCTTCAATGCCTTAAAGTTTTTGTCAAATAGATCTTTCACTTCCTTGGTTAGAGTTACCCCAAGATATTTTATGCTGTTTGTGGCTATCGTGAAAGGTGATGATTCTCTTATTTCTCTCTCTGCTTCCAGATCCTTTGTGTATAAGAGGGCGACTGATTTTTTGGAGTTGATCTTGTATCCTGCCACATTACTAAAGGCGTTTATCAGCTGTAGGAGTTCTTTGGAGGAGTTTTTGGGGTCGCTCATGTACACTATCATATCATCTGCAAATAATGCAAGTTTAACTTCTTCCTTTCCAATTTGAATCCCCTTTATCCCCTTATGTTGTCTTATTGCTATTGCTAAAACTTCGAGAACTATATTGAAGAGGTATGGAGAGAGTGGACAGCCTTGGCGTGTTCCTGATTTTAGTGGGATGGCTTTAAGTTTCTCTCCATTTAATTTGATATTAGCTGTCGGCTTGCTGTATATAGCTTTAATTATATTTAGGTATGACCCTTGTATCCCTAATCTCTCCAAGACTTTTATCATAAAGGGATGTTGAATTTTGTCAAATGCTTTTTCAGCATCTAATGAAACGATCATATGGTTTTTTTCTTTCAGTTTATTTATATGATGGATTACATTGATAGATTTGCGTATGTTAAACCAGCCCTGCATCTCTGGTATGAAGCCTACTTGATCATAATGGATAATTTTTCTAATGTGTTCTTGGATTCGGTTTGCCAGAATTTTGTTGAGGATTTTTGCGTCGATGTTCATGAGTGAGATTGGCCTGTAATTCTCTTTCTTGGTTGTGTCTTTGTGTGGTTTTGGTATCAGAGTTACTGTAGCTTCATAAAAGGAATTTGGCAATGACTCTTCTGTTTCTATATTGTGAAATACATTAAGGAGAATAGGTATTAGGTCTTCTTGGAAGTTCTGGTAGAATTCTGCATTGAAACCATCTGGTCCTGGACTTTTTTTGGAAGGGAGGTTTTTGATAACAGCTTCTAATTCTTCACGACTAACCGGTCTATTTAGGTTGTTCACCTGGTCCTGGTTTAACTTTGGTAAATGGTATTTATCTAAAAAAGCGTCCATTTCTTTTACATTTTCCATTTTTGTGGCATACAGGCCTTTGTAGTAAGATCTAATGATTCTCTGAATTTCCTCTGTGTCTGTGGTTATGTCTCCCTTTTCATTTCTGATCTTATTAATTTGCAAATTCTCTCTCTGCCGTTTGATTAGTTTGGATAGGGGTTTATCAATCTTGTTGATTTTCTCCAGGAACCAGCTTTTTGATTCATTGATTCTTTCAATTGTTTTCTGTGTCTCTATTTTGTTGATTTCAGCCCTCAGTTTGATTATTTCCAGTCTTCTACCCCTTCTAGGTGGGTCTGCTTCTTTTTTTTCTAGAGCTTTCAGGTGGGCTGTTAAGTCTCCAATGTGTGCTTTCTCTGTTTTCTTTAAGTGGGCAGTTAGTGCTATGAACTTTCCTCTCAGAACTGCTTTCATAGTGTCCCATAGGTTTGAGTATGTTGTTTCTTTATTTTCATTGTCTTCAAGGAAGAGTTTAATTTCTTTCTTTATTTCTTCCTTAATCCAGGAATGGTTCAGTAGTTGACTATTCAGTTTCCATGAGTTTGTAGGCTTTCTGGGGGTAGCATTGTTGCAGAATTCTAGCTTTAATCCATGGTGATCTGATAAGATACAGGTGGTTATTAATATTTTTTTGTAACTGTGGATGTTTGCTTTGTTACCGAGTATGTGGTCGATTTTTGAGAAGGTTCCATGAGCTGCAGAGAAGAAGGTATATTCTTTCCTATTTGGGTGGAATATTCTATAGATGTCTGTTAAGTCCATTTGATTCATTACCTCCATTAATTCTCTTATTTCTCTGTTAGGTTTCTGTCTACTTGACCTGTCCATTGGTGAGAGAGGAGTATTAAAGTCTCCTACTATTAATGTGTGCGGTTTGATGGCTGCCTTGAGTTTTAACAATGTTTCTTTTACGTACGTGGGTGCTTTTATATTAGGGGCATAGATATTCAGGATTGAGACTTCATCCTGATGAATTGTTCCTGTTATGAGTAGAAAATGTCCCTCTCCATCTCTCCTGATTGATTTAAGTTTGAAGTCAACTTTGTTAGAAATTAGTATGGCCACCCCTGCTTGTTTCTTAGGTCCATTTACTTGATAAGCCTTATCCCAACCCTTTACTCTGAGTAGGTGCCTGTCTTTGTGGTTGAGGTGTGTTTCTTGTAAACAGCAGAATGTTGGATCCTGTTTTCGTATCCAATCTCTTAGTCTGTGCCTTTTTATAGGAGAGTTGAGTCCATTGACATTAAGTGATATTAATGACCAGTGGTTGTTAACTCCGGTCATTTTTTAAGTTGGAAATTTTGTGTGTTCCCCTTCTTTGTGTTGCGCTGGTGAAGGGTCTCTAGTTGTCTGAGATATTGTGGTCATTGTTGGACTCCTTGATTAGTGATTTTCCTTCTATTACTTTCTGTAAGGCTGGATTTGTGGCTACGTATTGTTTAAATTTGTTTTTATCCTGGAAAATTTTGTTTTCTCCATTTATAGTGAACGAAAGCTTGGCTGGGTATAGTAGTCTGGGCTTGCATCCATGGTCTCTTAGTTTCTGCAGTACATCTATCCAGGACCTTCTGGCTTTCATGGTTTCCATAGAGAAGTCAGGTGTAAGTCTGATAGGTTTACCTTTATAAGTAACTTGGCCTTTTTCCTTTGCTGCTCTTAGTATTCTTTCTTTATTCTGTATGCTTTGTGTTTTGATTATTATATGGCGAGAGGATGTTTTTTTTTGATCCAGCCTATTCGGTGTTCTGTATGCTTCTTGAATCTTCATAGGTATATCTTTCTTTAGGTTGGGAAAGTTTTCTTCTATAATTTTATTAAATATATTTTCTGGACCGTTGAGCTGCGCTTCTTCTCCTTCTTCTATTCCTATTATTCTTAGGTTTGGTCTTTTTATTGTGTCCCATATTTCCTGAATGTTTTGTGATGAGAATTTGTTGGCCTTGCTGTTTTCTTTGATCAGCGTGTTTATTTTCTCTATGGTATCTTCAGAATCTGAGATTCTTTCTTCTATCTCTTGTATTCTGTTGGTTATGCTTGCTTCTGTAGTCTCTATTCGTTTACCTAGATTTTCCCTGTCCAGCTGACCTTCTGTTTGTGTTTTCTTCTTTGCCTCCATTTCAGTTTTTAAGTCTTGAACTGTTTCCATTATCTGTTTGATTGTTTTTCCTTGGTTTCCTAGGGTATCATTCACTGATTTACTCAATTCTTCAAACTTTCTGTTATACTTCTCATCCATTTCTATAAGGGCATTTTTTACATGTTGTTTAAGGGCGTCAATCACTTTCATAAAGTCAATTTTATCTACTTCTTCATGATTAAGGTGTTCATGTCCACCTGTTGGGAGGTCGCTGGGTTCTGGTGGTTTCATATAGTTTTTCAGATTGTTAGGTGAATTCTTGCATTGGCGCCTGCCCATCTCTTTCTCCGAATGCTCCCCTCTGGATCTTCTTTTACCGGATCAGGTCTCCTTGCCTACTGATGTACCTTCCCAGTGATGGCTCTCTGCAGTGCTAGTCTCCTGGTGTTATAGTGATGTCTCTCCTTGCTTGTTGCAGGCAGGCCAGTGAGACAAAGGAGGTCTCGCCTGCCTACTTGCCCTGAGGATTTGCCCCCAGCGCCAGACAGACTGAGCTGGATGGTGTTATGTGCCCAAAGAGGAAAGGGGACAGAAGGAAGAAGGGTTCTGGATGCAAGCTGGGTGGGACAAGAAGAGAGAGGGAGTATGGGGGGGTAGAGCCCCTGCAGGGAGCCCGGGGAGTATAGGGAGGGGATGAGGAACTTCAGAGTTCCCTGTCCAGGGCTGCTTCCGCCGCCACTGGTCACAAACTCACCGCCCTGCTGTCTCTCCTGGTGCCGAGATCAGATCTCCGTGCAGGTTGGGTAGTTCGTAAACAAAGCGCCTACCTTGGTTGGTGCAGGCGGGCCAGTGAGACAAAGGAGGTCTCGCCTGCCTACTTGCCCTGAGGGTTTGCCCCCAGCGCCAGACAGACTGAGCTGGATGGTGTTATGTGCCCAAAGAGGAAAGGGGACAGAAGGAAGAAGGGTTCTGGATGCAAGCTGGGTGGGACAAG
This sequence comes from Chionomys nivalis, assembly GCF_950005125.1. NCBI lineage: Eukaryota > Metazoa > Chordata > Mammalia > Rodentia > Cricetidae > Chionomys > Chionomys nivalis. The sequence goes on from NC_080091.1 coordinate 29,798,584, forward strand.
AAGAGAGAGGCAGTATGGGGGGGTAGAGCCCCTGCAGGGAGCCCGGGGAGTATAGGGAGGGGATGAGGAACTTCAGAGTTCCCTGTCCAGGGCTGCTTCCGCCGCCACTGGTCACAAACTCACCGCCCTGCTGTCTCTCCTGGTGCCGAGATCAGATCTCCGTGCAGGTTGGGTAGTTCGTAAACAAAGCGCCTACCTTGGTTGGTGCAGGCGGGCCAGTGAGACAAAGGAGGTCTCGCCTGCCTACTTGCCCTGAGGATTTGCCCCCAGCGCCAGACAGACTGAGCTGGATGGTGTTATGTGCCCAAAGAGGAAAGGGGACAGAAGGAAGAAGGGTTCTGGATGCAAGCTGGGTGGGACAAGAAGAGAGAGGCAGTATGGGGGGGTAGAGCCCCTGCAGGGAGCCCGGGGAGTATAGGGAGGGGATGAGGAACTTCAGAGTTCCCTGTCCAGGGCTGCTTCCGCCGCCACTGGTCACAAACTCACCGCCCTGCTGTCTCTCCTGGTGCCGAGATCAGATCTCCGTGCAGGTTGGGTAGTTCGTAAACAAAGCGCCTACCTTGGTTGGTGCAGGCGGGCCAGTGAGACAAAGGAGGTCTCGCCTGCCTACTTGCCCTGAGGGTTTGCCCCCAGCGCCAGACAGACTGAGCTGGATGGTGTTATGTGCCCAAAGAGGAAAGGGGACAGAAGGAAGAAGGGTTCTGGATGCAAGCTGGGTGGGACAAGAAGAGAGAGGCAGTATGGGGGGGTAGAGCCCCTGCAGGGAGCCCGGGGAGTATAGGGAGGGGATGAGGAACTTCAGAGTTCCCTGTCCAGGGCTGCTTCCGCCGCCACTGGTCACAAACTCACCGCCCTGCTGTCTCTCCTGGTGCCGAGATCAGATCTCCGTGCAGGTTGGGTAGTTCGTAAACAAAGCGCCTACCTTGGTTGGTGCAGGCGGGCCAGTGAGACAAAGGAGGTCTCGCCTGCCTACTTGCCCTGAGGATTTGCCCCCAGCGCCAGACAGACTGAGCTGGATGGTGTTATGTGCCCAAAGAGGAAAGGGGACAGAAGGAAGAAGGGTTCTGGATGCAAGCTGGGTGGGACAAGAAGAGAGAGGCAGTATGGGGGGGTAGAGCCCCTGCAGGGAGCCCGGGGAGTATAGGGAGGGGATGAGGAACTTCAGAGTTCCCTGTCCAGGGCTGCTTCCGCCGCCACTGGTCACAAACTCACCGCCCTGCTGTCTCTCCTGGTGCCGAGATCAGATCTCCGTGCAGGTTGGGTAGTTCGTAAACAAAGCGCCCTCTTGGTCATTTTTTGATAAAGCTCGAGTATCACTTGTTACTGTTAGTGTCTCACTCTTGCTATGCCACCATTGTCTCCAAAACTGTTTCCATCTGGAACGCTTGTTTGCTGTTGTTGTGATTTTTTTTCTTTTTTCTTTTTTTTTTTTTTTTTGGCTTTTTTTTTAAGCTTTGGAGCCTGTCCTGGGACTAGCTCTTGTAGACCAAACTGGCCTTGAACTCACAGAGAGCCACCTATCTCTGCCTCCCAAGTACTGGGATTAAAGGCGTGCACCACTACCACTAGGCAGCTGTTGTTTTAATGAATCTAGCAGAATTAGTGGATCAACGAATACGGGAACTTTATGGCTTTCACATGACTGTGTTACTACGATGATTCCCAGAAGGGCACATTCCTGTTCCTGCCAGAAACAAGTACCAATTCATTGCAAATCAGCTCAGTTTTGTGTTTCTTTTCCCATGACTCAGTTGTAAAACTCCTATACATTGGAGGTATATAGACCTCAATATGCAATTGAGAGTTTTCATTCGTGTACTTGTAAAAAAGAGTAATTACAATGTTCACGTTAGGCTGATGAGATGACTCAGCATGTGAAGGCACGTGCTGTCAAGTATGATGACCTGAGTTCATTTCCTGGGACCTACATGATAGACAAAGAAGCGACTCCTGCAAATTGTCCTCTGTCTGACCTCCACATCTGTGTACCCTCCCATGAAACAGATAAACGGAAAATTATGTTAAAATAAAATAGTCATGTTATGCCCTTCCTAGGGCCAATGTGGGAGCTGCCAGAGAGGCATTCATACTTAAAGCTTCAAGGGCTTTTTCTCCTGAAGCATTTGTGGTGAAAGTTCAAATTAGTGCCCTTTATCCAAAATACTTGACACAAGAAGTATCCGCAGCATTTGTGATTGGTATTCCAGCTGATAGTCCTTAATTCAAAAGTTCAAAATCTGAAAGACTTCATAATGGGAAACATAAGCATCATGTCGACACCCAAAACATTTGGAATGTCAGCGCTTCTTAGATTTCTAATTGTCCAATTAGAGATGCTGCATTCATCAGAATCTGTTACCAAAGCAAAGGATCTTAAGATGAGGCTAGGAAAATGGCCTAGTGGGGAAAGTATCTGCCTCACAGGCGTAAAAAACTGAGTTCAGACTTGCCAGCACCGACTTAGAAAGGAAGAAGAAGGGAAAAGAAAAAGTGTGACAATCCTTGCCTGTAATTCCAGCACTGAGAGGCAGAGACAAGAGGATCCAGGGACTCAGTGAACTCCAAGTTCAGTGAGAGATCAGGTCCCCTAAAATAAGGCAGAGAGCAATAGAGGAAGATACCTGCCTGCCATCCGTGTGTATTTTCTGCATGCAAACCCACACATTTGCACGGTAAGGTTAGAAAGAAAAGTATCTAAGTCAGTCTGAAATATAGCTCAATGATAGAGCACCAGCCTGTCTTGTTGTATGCATGATCCTCGGTGCCATCTCCACAAACACACCATGCACACATGCTTTCTCTCACTGTCTCTGTCGTCTTCTCCCTGCACCCCCCCCCATATAAAAAAGGTTTATCTTAGCTCACATTTTGGAGGTCTCTATTCATAGTTGATTAACCTGTTGCTTTGGGGCTTAGATAAGGTAGCAGATTGCAGGAAAGTGTGGGCAGAGAAGGCGGATCATCTTGTGGTCAGGAAAGAAAGACGAGGATGAGATTCAGATGTCCCTATCAAGGTTTTTCCTTCAGTATCATTACATTAGTCCCCCATTTTGAAGGTTTCAGCATCTCCTACTAGGTTCTACGAGCTAAGTCATGGACTCTCAGGCATACTCCACATCCAGGAAGTGCAGATGCTTAGCTTAAAATACATAACAGAACCTGAAAGGTTGATTGACAGTCGTTAACTCTTTTTCTATTGAGTCTTTGTGGGTTTCACATCATGCACCCTGTTCCTATTCATCTCCCTGTCTCTTTGTATCCAAGCTCTGCCTTTGCAACATTCCCCCCCCCACCATCCAAAACAAAACAAAGTAAACTTTAAAAGAAAAAAAATATCGTCCTGAAAGCTGTAGTGAGTCAGCACACAGTGAGTCACACAGTAGACCCACACATCATTACCTGCGAGTGTTCATTGCAATGAGTCATTTGTCTGGTTTGAGTCCTTCGGCTTCTGCTACACTATCAATAATGGGCCCTCACTGGGACTTATCTTGGGTATCCTTTGTTGCCCTGTGTCGTGGAGATCCTGGGACTTTGGATCTGCAGGACCACCCCTTCACATGTTCCAGCAGTTCATAGATAAGGTGGATGTTGGGGTGAGCCAACTCTTAGCCCTAGTTCTAGGACTAGGTGGTAGCTGGGTTGGTCAGCCTGCCAACTCTCCCTCATCCTCAACATCAGAGAGAGCTCTCCAGCATGGCCTGGCTAGTTCACTCAGTGCCACAGGGAGAAAGAGGCAGGGCTGTTTTCCTGTTCTCAAACCCACAGGGCCACCTCACCCATACCACCAGGGCTACTTCTACTGCTCTGCCCAGGCAAGGTACAGGGCCCACTCTCCAGAGTGCTACAGCTGGGTAGGGGTGGGACCAGCTCTATGCAGCTCTTGGATATCAACATGGTCTAGACCAGAGATGTCCACATGGCCTTTAGTGGTGACATCAACACAGACCCCTGCTGCTTCATGACCACGGACCCAGACATGGCCCTTAGTGGCAACATGGGCCAGGACTTCACCATGGTCTCAGGTGTTCCTTCACCTTTGAGTCTTCACATCAACCTTTCCTCATCCTGCTCAAATCATTTCGCTTTTCTCTTTCTTTCCCTTCTCTTCACCCCATACTTGTACATGACAGTGGCTTGGAAGCACAGATTTTAAATTTCTTGAAAACACAATATTTGTAAAGATGCTGGGGGCAGAAAATGTCTCTCTCAACACACAGATTTGCTCTTTGTTCCCTCTACGCGTGATTTGATGTTTCTCACATCCTTAGTTCTCTCCCTATTCTTTAACAGATGGATACAAAACTAGACTCTCATTTGGTTCCGTGTTGACTGGCTTAAATTGCTTCAGATGCTAGGGAGGGGCGACTTGCAGAGTAATGAACCCATGATCATTTCCATCCAGGAAGTGGCAGTTCTGTGTTCCCTGTGCCTAAACAGAAAGCTAGGATGCTCTTTGCGTCCTTTGTCTACTGTTGACCCACTGTCAGGTCACCTGCTACCTTCAGGGAACACACAGAACAGCACGTTGTGGCACACCTCTGTGCCGTCATCTTACCAAGGCTGATGTCCCCAACTCCCAGCACAGTTTTGCAGCTACCTCCTGATTTTGGGGGTTTGTGGTCCTGGTACAGCCCTTTAACAGCTGAAGAGATGCTGTCTGCAGCCTCCTTGACTTGGAGCCCTAGAGGTCTGGCTGCCTAGGAAGGGTGTGAGTCTTCCCGGGCCGTCCTCATTTCTTCAACCTCATCTCTTCCTCTGCAGCTTTGCTTGTGCCTTGATCTAGATCTGTGTGGAGACAGGCTTCCTAGGCTGCGATTTCCTCCTGGGTATGTCCTTTCAAATAATTGTAGAGTCTTTGTTCTACTCATTGCTGAGCACCTGTGCTCTCTCAGACCTTTTGCTACCTTGTTCTAACCCCCTGGATTTATTTTCAGTTTGTACCCTGAGAATGTTGACCAGTGGGCTCATGGCCAGCTGTGCTTTGCACATACTTATGATCTCATGTGCTTTTTTCTACAATGAGTTATTTCTTCCTGAAGCTGTCAGGTGTTGGCTCTTGTGCCAACTCTCTTGTCCACTTTCTCCTTGGTCTTAGCAAGCAGATTGGTGAGGCCTTGCAGTTATGGTTTGTCTGGGAGCATCTAGCCCCTGCTTTTTCACAGTCCTGGAATGAGATCACATCTAGTTGTTTAGGACCTTGAACCAGGTATCTTGTGACATTTGTCTCCACCCCCGTAGCATCTTAAAAAGACCCAGAATTCCTTGCTGCTCCATTTGCTTTACATGCCCTTCCCTGTTGGCCGGCCTGTGCTGTGACTTCCAGCTTAAATTATGTTTTATTGATTTTCCATCTTAAGCGAGTCTCTTGTTGACCTTGTCTCTTACCATGGCCATGGACTCATGACTGGGGAGTCTTGAAGGTCCTCAGCATCCTGTTCCTGCACTCAGGACTCCACTCTGCACCTGAGGGTCCTTCTGCATCTTAGAAATGCTCTTAGCCCTAATTCATACTGAACTGCCGAGGACAAAGCCACCCATCCTTCATGCAAAGCTCACAAGGCTTAATGTTTAGCTATATTTATATTATATTGTATTATGTTTGTATTTTCTTAATCTCTGAAACACACAGGAAATACAAATGCTGTTGCCCCTCTAAGCCTAGCCCATCTCATGCTCCCCTCCCTGAGGTAATGACCCCTCTAAAGCACTATTCCCCCACCCAAGGTAAGAACCCTTTTGAAACACTTATTCTTGAACAGGTGTCCATAAACAGTACAAGGGTTTTTTTTAAAAAATTTAACAAATGAGGACTCCTTTATTTAACTGATAAATGAAAATTATATAACTTTTTCTGTACAATATGATGTTTCCATACAAACACACCCTATGATATAGCTGAATAAAGGTAACATCTCTGCTACATCATAGATATTTTTCATAGTTAGACCTTTTATATTTTCCATCAGCACTTTCCCAGCGTATAGAACACATAATCATCATGATGTAAAGTAATCAGCTCTTCTGAAGTAATGGTTTATGTCGGGTCTTGATTCATGGAATAAGACCAATTAGTATTGATGGGGATAAAGATGAGGGAGGAAGGCAGAAATGGGGGGGAGGATGGAAGGGAGGGAGGACGGCAGGGAGGGAGGGAGGAAGGGAGGGAGGGAGGGAGGGAAGGAGAATGGGAAAACCTTTGAAGGAAATGATAAACAGTGAGAAGCGGAAAATCATTAAGCCTCCCCCTGCAGCACTGAGCACACAGGCATGACCCTCACTGACACAGACTGAGCCTGTCCTGATGCTGTGGGCCTGAGGTAATGGTACCCTGATGGAAGCCCATACTACATGCTGGCCGTCCACTTCCTCACTGGTGTGAGTTACTCTTAGTGAGAGAGGAGGAAGGCCTGGACACGTAAGATCAACTCTTCTCTGAAATTCCATGAGAATTCTGAGGGAAACTCCAACTTACAGGGACATTTGGGCTTCCAGCTCAAGTGTAGAAGAGTTTAAAGGAAACAGAGAAGAAAGGCTATGAAGTAAAGTGTCCAGTTCTTCAGCCATATTGTTTTGTGTTTAACTTTGGCCGTGGTGTACACATGTGTGCCCATGTGTGAGCATGCACCTGGGATGTACATATGTATATAAAGGGTGGTTTTTAATGGCTCCTACTGAAAGCATGCATGCAGAGATAGGCTGAACATAGGACCTGTTGCTTCGTATATGACCTCCACTGTGCGGTGAGAAACATGAAGTAATTCTTTCCATGTCACAATGTAAGCAGTAAATTATATTTACATTTATACAATGCAAACTGCTCGTTTGTTTCCCAGATGCCCAGACCCAGATAATCACACAGAAACTATATTAATTACAACACTGGCCAATGGTTCAAACATATTTCTAGCTAGCTCTTATATCTTAAACTAACCCATATCTATTATTTTGTATTCTACCATGAGACTTGTGGTTTGTTACCTCTTGCTTCTTGGGCAGCTACATGGCATCTGCCTCCTTTGGCAGGCTACATGGTGTCTTTCTGACTCCACCTACTCTCTCCATGTATCTCTGTTTGGATTTCCTACTTGGCTGTACTCTGCTAAGCTATTTTTATCGACCAATAAAAGCAGCACATGTACAGAAGGACATCCCACATCATCACAGTCATAATGACTCCCTAGTCATGGCTAAGAGTCTTCCAGCTCCAGCTGTTGGGGAAGCCATGCACCTATAATTAAAAAGCATGCCTCCTTTGAAGGCTGGCCTCCCATAAACCTGCACACTTCTGTGTGACGCTTCCTGCCATGGCCTCCCTGGAGATAGAAGTCTTCTTTTGAGGTAGAGCCAGGGTGAACTTTCTGGAAAGCTTTCAGGGATTCATTGAGCTTCGCACTGAACTAATATGGTAAATTTGATCTTCATGATATTTGGGGGAGTTTTTTTTTTTTCCTGAAAGGAAGAAAAAACATGAAAACTAAAAGTGTAAGAAAGGAATTGTTTGGCTTTCTCACTTGAAAATAGTGGTTATTTATTGTTAATATATGTATTCCGGCTTTTAATCTAAGTATTTGGAAGTAAAATTTTACATTTAATCTTAATTCCTAAGATAACTGTGTTGTCTTTGATATTTGTTTTCTTTAGCATAATGGATTTCTGTCTTAGATGGCTAGAAGCGGTGTGTGTGTGTGTGTGTGTGTGTGTGCGTGTGTGTGTGTGTGTGTGTGTGCAGGTTGTGAGGTTCCTCTCATTCTTACTCTCTATTTAATGTGATTTGACTCCTTTTAGTCATGTTCAGATGAGCTACTCTGAATGCTGGAAAATTCCTGACTGACTTAGGCTGCCCTCCATAAAAATCTTTATAATTGGACACAGAATAGATGCCTCAAGTAAAATATAAACAAGTAAAATAGCTGACTTAAATATTACTAGAAAGGGGGTGGTCTGCTTATGCTCCATTAAATCTAGTATTGACCCTACTTAGTATGTCCTACTCTGTAGACATCTTCCCCTGAGTATTTATTTTTTAATTTGGGGTAAGGAAGGGAGTTTGGACCATGCAGATAAAAAGCCGTGAACTCCCATAAACTATGTATACAGCCATTGTCACTACTATTAAAAGGTTATCTTCTATGTACTGTATATCTAATGACACTGCCAAACAGTGATTCTGACTTCCTCTTTCCAGTCATCTACACGGGTTTGACTATGTCAAAATCTACCTCTGCTGTCTGTGTTTGAGGTTTTCTTCCAACTTCAACAACCAATTGCAGCCTGCTTTTTTTGAACACTGGAGTTATTTGGTAGCACATAAATGATTTTACCTCTAAAAGACAAGTACCACTTACTAATTTTTTTCTTATTAGTCTTACGATTATTAATTCAAGTTGCATTAGACAGAGCAGCTGGAAAGTAGAGCAGAGCCATTAGTTACATGTAAAAATGCCATGTTCAAAGTACAGCCAATGAAATGGACTTCTCCTCTAATTTGTTAGTATTTATATTTTACACCAAAGCAGATCACTGTGCTTTAGCAAAGCTATGATGCACATGAAAAAGAAATAACTTATTAATGCTAAAACCTCTGTCACAGTTGCAAAGCAGCTTTTAATGCTGAGATCTAGAATAAGGCTCCTTCCTTAAAAGGAGAGAGCAGAGTACACTCAATTATTACTGGGTGTTTGTGGAAAATGGTGAGTGCCCATTCCTCTCCAGGATCCGACATCTCCAGTCCATGGGGGTTGAGGTCAGGATGGACAGGCACAGATATCTATCGCTGATGACCCCAGCTTCACTGCATTGTTGAGAATGCTGACTCTCAAGAGGAAAAGGATATCCCATGTCCTGCAGAAAATTTATATGGCAGAAGCAGAGGAGGGAAAAGCTTCAGTGTAATGTTTTTGTTGAATCACCAGGATTTTGATTTTTTTTAAATACCATCCCCCTTTGAAATATCACCTCCTCCACTGCACACTGCAATGACAACTGTGCCACCTTCTCTCTGTGGCTCTCAAGCCTGTCTGCTTCATGGCCTCAGCTGCTTGTTACCCATGAGGTCTATCCCGGGTGACTCACAGTTGCTGGTCTGTTCTCAGATCCAGTGAACAGCCTCAACAAATTTCTGTTTAGGGAAATACTTAAAATTGTGCCATAGCCCTCCTTCGGGCTTTCTTTTCTAGACTAACATCCATGGCGTTCAAATAGCCTCTCATAGTGGCCATGTTCATAGAGAAAGATAAGCTGTTATAGCAAGTTTCCAAAATCCAGAGGCTTTGATCTGACATTCTCACCATGCCTGAAAAGTTGTGGGAGGTAGACACGAGAGCACACAGGGCCAGGGTGGCTCTGTTTAGTGACTATGGTTAGGTATTACTCTGGAGAAGATAAACATGAAGCACATGTACGTTTTATTGGAGAGCATTTTAGAACACAGGTGTGTGCAGTTACAAGAGAGCCTGGAAAATGATAGCATTCAGCTTAGCACAGAGGTTGGAATAAAATGCAGGGAGGGGAGTTGGGTGCACAGCTAACAGAACCACTATTACCCTTCTGTGAATGAAAGTTGCTGAGGCCTTCTTCCTCCGTCTGCCTCTGCTGTCCCTCACCTTCCTTTCCTGGTGACAAGAACATGGAAGACTGGAAAAAGTAGTTTGAGTTTAGCAGCTTCTTTGTTAATTTACTTTGTGGGAAGAAAAGATTTCCCTGTATGATTTTAACTTGTTGAACATGCTGTTAGAACAGCAATAAACTAAGTCATAAAAAAAAAAAACATGTAGTTCCAGGCAGCATCTCAGTAAAGAGTTATTATTATTCAGATAAGTAGGATGGGATAATGTTTACATATGTTTTAGTCTCAGAGTATAGATAATTCCTTCAGATTTTTCTGTCATTCTAGTATATGTAAAAAGTATGTGCTGATAATACTTAATTGCTAGCAAAAAAGCAAATTGAGAAGTAATATATCAAGAAGCACAGTAATATAACCTCAAAAGAAAGACCAGTTTTTCTTTATTTTATTTTTAAAAAGAAAACAAAGTATGTTTTTTTCATTTTGCATACCAATCCCAGTTCCGACTCCCTCCCCTCCTCCCATCCCCTCCACCTACTCTCACACCCCATCCCCATCCCCATCAGAGAGGGCATGGCACACTGCTCTGGGGAAGGTCCAAGTTCCTCCCTACTATATCTAGGCTGAGTAAGGTATACATCCAAAGAGAATAGGTTCAAAAAAAGCCAGTACAAGCAATAGGGATAAATCCTGGTGCCACTGCCAGTGGCCCTGCAGTCTACCCCAGCCATAACTCACCAGCATTCAGAGGGAATAGTTTGAACATATGCTGTTTCCTTTCCTGTCCAGCTGCAGTTGGTGAGCTCCCTTTAGCTCAGGTAAACTGTTTCAGTGAGTGTACCCATCATGGTCTTGACCTCTTTGCTCATATTCTCACTCCTCCCACTCATCAACTGGACTTCGGGAGCTCAGCCCAGTGACCTGCTGTGTGTCTCTGCCTCTGTTTCCATCAGTTGCTGGATGAAAATTCTATGATGGTATTTAAAATATTCATTAGTCTGACTACAGGACAAGGCCAGTTCTGGCACCCTCTCCTCTATTGCTTAGAGAAAGACCAATTTTATGTGACTACTTATCCTAGGATGTCTAACTAAAGATGGTTCCCAGTTGGTAAGACCCTTATATTCCAGGACCCACAGAAGAGGACAAAATTAGAGTCCACAGTCAATTCTACAGGTGTGTGAATTTAGTATTATGAGCATAAAACTACAGTAGCCCCTAAAGGTTTCAGCATATATAAAAATATGCTCCCCAAGGAATGAGGGCTCTATCTTGTGTTTTCTTGGTCCTGCCTGTCTATTCTGAAAAATCTTGTAGTCCAACCATAGCTGAAGGTCTGAGCTGCAGAATCCTGGTGGAACAGCCAGAGCATTTCCATTTTAGGTCAGAGAAACAGAATTGCTCCTCAGTCCATTTGCATCCTTTGTCTCTTCAAGGCCACCAAGTCTGCCCTGCATCCATATTCCAGGAGGGGAGAAGATGCTGTCTCCAAGCTCATTAGTGCTATCCATTAGCCTGTGTACAAAGCTGCTTTCAATTTCAGAATATTTCTGGCCTTCGCCAGCTTCTCCTTAGCAACAGAAAATAGCACTCCAGGAGTCCAGAGATGAGTGAGAAAGCTTAAAGCAATGATTTGACAGCGCTAAGAAATACCTGGGGAACCTTGAAAATATGAATTCACGGTTTATTCCTTTTTTTCTTGCTTTTGCTTTGGCAAGTGTGCTCAAAAAGGTGTGGAGAGAGATGGTTTCTATACAGAATCAGTGACCTCTGCAAGGATAAATGCTGCAGCAGCTGGCAGGAGCTTTTCATGAAGCCGGAGGGAAGGGTGGAAGGTGAACCTTGCCACTGACTCCATCTGATTGGTACCAAATACCTGGGTCATCTGAAAGGTAGAAGTCAGAGCAATGTTACACAGCCTGTGGATATAAACACCTTTCTACTGTGGCAGAGTGGCTTTTGTTTGCCTTGCAGTTGAAATGGCTCCTTCTTCTGAAATTCTTTCCTGAACCAGAAATTCACAAGTGCCTTAGAGCACTAGTCATGTCCAATGTGTCCATGCCCTGTGCCTAGCCAGCCCTTCCTGAATATTAATATCACAAGAGCAGCCTCACCATTTCAGATATTAGCAGGTCTTTCAAACACTCTCTAAACCTTTATGGCAAAGTTGCAGAGTATGTAAATTAAAATTTGGGTGTTTTGTTTTGTTTTTGGTTAGAGTATTTTTTTCCCTAAGATCATGAGCTAGGTGAGCTAGGCATGGCATAAAGCCAGGTCAGATCACTGAAGAAATAATCTGCTAATGAATCTAAGCACAAGAATGGCCCGAGGTACTGGTCTTGGTGCGCAGGTGGGAGGTTGGTCATGCTGCATCCTGGTTCTATGCTATTAGTCTGAGAGTCTTCAAAGCATAGTGCTTAGGATACACCGTCATATTTTTATATAACTTTTGAAGGTTAGAAGAAAGTGAAAACGAGTGAAGTATTTGTCACTGGTAAACTACTGCCCTTCCTCCCCAATGCAATGCACTGCTTCAGCAGTCCCTCATGTGCAATCTCTAAGAACTCATTTCTGGAACACCTTAAAGTTTTAAGAGGGCTAATGTGACATGTTAAAATTTTAAGGTAGATGACTTACACCTACAGTTTCGATGGAAATGTCAAGTGATTCTAGCTCCTACGTGTTCCTAAAGGTTTAGATCTGCTGATTGCTTCATGATTGAGCCATACCCATGACAGTATGGATGCCTAAACAAGACTTGAAAATGATAATACCAACTGACATGCCGATGTGAATGGGGGAAATCGCACAGGGTCCTACCTGTCATGAGAAGCTATAGGCAGTGACTGACTTTTGAGAGAGGGAGAATCTGTCTGCTCCTGGGATGACCTCCGATAGGTGATCCAATCCCAAGCAGGCAGCCCTAAGCACAGATACATATGAGCAACACTAAATGAACTTAACAGGCTGTATTTGTAAATTTATGTTCATATATATGTATATATGTGTGTGTGACAATAATAAAGAAGGGGATGTCATGAATTTGAGGAGTATGGAGAGAACACAGAAGAAATTAGGGGGAGAAAAGAGAAGGGACAAATGATATAACTACTATATGCTCACATAAAATCCTCAAAAAAAAATAGTAAAATTAAAAAGGTAGACCCTACTGCATAGGTTTGGAATGTTGTAAAGTTGCCTAGGATAATGGTAATAGGTGTTTTGCTTCAGTCCTTCATGTCTGTCAGTATAACTAGATGTTTAAAGTTTGGGCATTTTAACAGAGAGAAGTCACCTTATTGATGAGGTGTTGCCTGTCTCTTTCCCTACAGGGCTCCATAACAACACCCAACTCACCATCTATGCATTCTCGGTCCCTAACACTGGGTCCTTCCCTCTCACTGGGCAACATCTCTGGAGTGTCTATGAAGTCAGAGATGAAGAAGCGCCGAGCCCCTCCTCCTCCGAGTCCAGGACTCCTGGGTCAAGACAAAGCATCAGAAAAGGTAAGGGATGCACCTCTCATGGCCAAAGCATTTCTTCACTGACCCAGTTACCCCACTGCAGATCCTTGAAAATGCTGAATTCTTTACTTGTGTGGCTTTAGCGAGCCGTGTTCAGGGTGAGCATCTGAGCTTTATTTAGAAGTGGAGGTGAGACATCACTCTGTGTCAGTTACTAAGGTAGGAAACTGTTTTCGGGTCTTTGGTTCTTAAGGACCCAGTGCTTGTAGATTAGCGTGTGTTTTATTTTAGTACTGAAGCTTTGGAGGGTGTCAGAGAGGTTGCATATGAGAAATTGCACAAATAAAGGTACTTCAAGAAAGCTAAAGCTTGTGAAAGAGACAAATTACCCAAATAAAGGTGCTTCTAGAAAGTCGAGGCTTGTGAAAGAGACAAAGTATGTAACCCAGATGCCTCAAATTATTCAGACTCACGGAAAAACAGGAACTTTCTCAGTATTGTGTTGCTTTTAATATGTTATTAGGCTTATTTCATTGGTTCTGTATTTAAGAAGCCCACTCTCTGTTTATCTCCAGAGCAGTGCAGAGCCTTCTAAGGTTTTTTGTCATTAGATGTTGCCCTGAAGATCACATCCTCAGCAGAGAGTTCCATGATTCATGGTCTCTAGTCGTCCTCTTTCTTTCAGCTACCTGCTGATGCCTGAAATGTCAAGCCCTCTCTTCCAAGGAGTAGGGAACCATGTGACAATATGAACTATAATTTCATTTTCTGATATTTCTGTTACTCACAGCTAACCACGCTCCAAAAAATATTAAATAGAAAGTTCTGGAGGTAGTTTATATATTTAACTTTCACACTCCTCTGAGTAGCATGATGAAATCTCAGAGCCATACCCCATCCTGCTGGGAAATGAGCCATCCCTTTGACTAGTGTGTCTATACTGTATGCACTCCCTGTCTATTAGTTACCAAGTGCTACCTCACTTATGACTGTCATCATATTACAGTGTTATAGTCACATAATCTTCTTTGACTTAATTGTGGCCCGAGAGCAAAGAATTTTAATGTAAGCATGGAAGCAGTTGATATTTGCCAAAGAGACACTCAAAGTATATATGTAGAAACACAGTGTGTGTGTGTGTGTGTGTGTGTGTGTGTGTGTGTGTGTGTGCGTGTGTGTGTGTAGTTTGGTACTAAGGTTGCGGGCATCTCTGAAATCTATGTCCTGTGTAGGTGTTGGGGCAAGGATTAGCTACTGCTCCTCTTTTCCAAGCTCTGAAGGAAATACTGGAGGGAAGAAACGTGAAATTTTACTTTTCTAAACACATCCTCAAATGGGTGAAGTGTGGAGACCACTTCTGAGGTACCCGAGAGAGGCTCATACTGTTTGGCTCTTCCAAGCTGTGCATCCCCATCCATGTGCTAAGGTGCATTTGAGAACGAGAATGCCTTTTTCTTCATTGACTGCTTTGCTTCAACTGGCCCTGCATCCCAGCTTCAGGGGAAGAAAGCATACCCTGAACACTGGCATCACATGGAGCTGTTGAGCATCCTTTTGCTCTCTGATGGACTTCACATCCTCCTTCTTGCCTGATGCCTTGGTGTCCCTTGTTCTGTCCCTGCATCCTAACTCTCAACAGCACTGACAGCCTTTAGCTTTGAACCATTTTTGCATTAGTCATTACACGACTTTCCCTGAAAATATACTTAAATATGCTAGAAACACCAAGATCTGAGGCTTTGCCTTGGGTCTTCATTACAGCTGCAGATGACAGTGGCGGGGTCCTGACATCCTCCTTAACATATGTGTTAGTTATTTTTTTCATGGCTAAGGCAAAATACCTGCAAATATCAACGCAAAGTAGGAAGGGTTCGTTTTGGTTTGCAGTTTGAGGATGCAGTCCATCATGGCAGATAAATCATAGCAGTAGGAGAATGGACTTCTATTTACATTTTATCAAGAAGCAGGGAGAGGTGAGCTGATGCTCAGCTCTTTCTCCTTTTTTGTCAGTCCATCCCTCGGTTCAGGTGATACCATCCACACTCAGCATGGCTCTTCCCTCAGCTCAACCTTTCTGAAAATGACATCATAGACATAGCCAGAAGAGGGTTTCCAAATCAGATCAGGCTGACAATGCAGATTAGCCACCACAGCATCCTCATCTGCCTGTTTGTATACCTGTCCGTAGGTGTCTGTTTTTTCAGAGGCCTTCTTAACCTTGCCTATCAGAGACCACATCTTACCCCTACAAGCAGGCCCTTTACTTGTGTTACTAGAGGTTTATCTCAGAATCCTATACTACAACACATTTTAGAGAAGATGTTCTGATATTTTTGTCTCAAACACTCATTTCTTTTGAGATTTCTGTAATGCTGCAGCCACTGTCTGATTAAAGGACATTTACTCACCGAGGTACATCAGTCTGTCCCACACTTGATGGGATGATATAACCACTATGTGAAGCTGTTTCCTATGACCATAGTTCATCTCTTAATCAGTTAGTTTCTGTACTTTTTCAAAACATGTAGGTATATTGATAACATTAGCCATTTCCAGGTATTCCTGAGATGTCATTTTTCCTTTTGGATTGAATAGATATTTCTTTTATGATAAAAAAAGTATGTATTCCGGGATCAGGGTTATGTAAACACTTTTCTTCAATAAGAAACCTTAATGTGATGGAACACAGACGTTACATCAACATTTCAACGTTGTCTTCTATACAAAGATGTTGTGTTTTGTTTTTCTGAATTTAATTTAGTTACTCATACTGGATAGTCTGCTGGAGCAGAAAAACATATAGTAACTGGAGAATTGGGAACTTTAAATGGAAAATAAACAGTCCATTCTCCCCTGCAGAATGAACAGAGTTCCCTCTGCAGCAGTAAAAGCTTCTACTGAAATCTGTTTTATTTGGCACAGATTGAGTCGGGAAATTGGTTGCTGGAAACCATCTTCTTTTTTAATTGTGTGGGTGAAATACAGACTGCCTTGAAACCTTTCCTATGAACATGTTTCTTTTTTAAAAGAAATATATTTTGTTATTTACCAGTTTCTCAGAAAGGAACTCAAAAAACTATGTTGTTGTGGTTGTTGGGAAGAACATCAATTCCTTTTAATGAATTTCCTTCCATCTAAAGATAAGTTGTTTGTTTGAAAACCCTATTTACATGTAGCTACTACAAAAACCAAAATCCTGAATATGGAGAAAATGTTTAGTTTCAGGACTTGGCCAGCTTAGGAGAATATTTAGGTTTTCATCTTACGTGTTTCTTTTTCTTATCAACTAGGTGGTGAATTTAAAATTTTACCTATCAGTGCCTTAAAGGTAGAATAATTTTGTGTTGTTCCATTTTATCTGAAATTTTAAAAAGTATATAATTATAATGTATTCTTTACTTATATAAATTACTTGTGACTTGGTTCTCAGTATTTCTGTCTAAAGGTAATTCTCAAGAGATTTCCCTGGAGATGCTGGAGCAGGAAAATAAGCAATGCCACCTTTATACAAATTTCTCCGAGGAGCATTTGAGATGAGTGGGCACAAAGGCGTGCACCCTTCAGGAGGGTCCTCTTTTCAAAGCCCATTGCTTCAGCCCCAGTATCTTGCCTGTTGGCTGTACTATGGGGAACTTTAAGGTAGAGGTCATATATTATGTGGGTCCTGCACTAGGTGCTGAGTCAGTATTTTTCGAACGTGAACAGACACAGAGTGGGGTTGAAAACGCATGTTCTAAGCCCTGACACCAGAGTTCTCATTCATCAAGTCCTGTTTTTCTACAGTGGCGTTTTGCAAATTACCACTGACTGTCTCCCCTCAGAATCCTGACCAATCAGTGTAATGTATGGAGAAAGTCTGCAGCAGAAAATTTATCTTCTCATGAACAAATATAAAATACCTCAAAATAATCATTATGTACAATTGGCTTCACATACTCATACACTCCATATCTATAGATTTAACCAACCTTGAGCCAGCATAACTGGGAAAACATTGTGTCTCTGCTGAATGCGTACACTCTTTTTTATTATTGTCCCCTAAAAAATATTATTTCCATAACATTTCTGTTTTGTTGGGTAATCTAGACATAATTTGCAGTATATAGGATGATGTATATAGGTCATATGCAAATACATTACCATTCTAAATAAGGGATGTGAACCCTGGCAGATTTTTGTATCCTTGTGGATACAAAATAGATACCAAGCGACACCTGTAAAAACTACCATAGAAGTTGACACCTAGAGTTTTAATTTAGAATTCAAAAGTGGTGCACACTGGGATCTGAGAATATTCATCAAGCAGAAAGAAAAAGTCCATTTTCCTTCTCCTACCTCTTTGTTGGGAAATCCATGTCTCATCTACACCCCGCCTGATGCTGCGAAGGCTTGTCCCCAAACCTCAGCTCTGAGTCTGATGGGATCTCAGCTTTCTATACCTATCTTTAGGCTACAACTTGAGTACTGTCTTCAGCAATGCCCCGGGGAGATTTTTTTTTCTTTTCTGTCTAGTCATAGCTTTCCCACTTGGTTTACAGCTGTCTTGTGCAAAGCATTGATTGATTATGAGCATAGATACATGCTTGACTGAAACCTATCCCTAATTCTCTCTCTGGTTCTCAGTGTCCCCCTCTGTAAAATGAAAACAATAAGCAGTATTGACAGGATCATGTTGGAATAGTCAGAATGAGGGGCCTGGGGGAAGAGCACCTGTGTGCCTGTGTTCCTAAGGGTGCAAAGTGTACAAAGGAGGTGCAGGAGAAGTTTGTGTGGGGGTGAGGTTGAAGGATTGAAGGGTGTCGTGAGAGGGATGTCGGGGTCTAGCCAGAGTTAGACCAAACATACTTAAAAAAATCAAACATTTATAGCTATGAAATGCCAGGTATATGATTAAAATGTCACCCTGGGACATATTCATGTGCTAAATAACTCTGGCATCTTTTCCCCTTTTAGTGATGTTTTCCTTTCTCAGCTTTGTTGATGTAAAACACAGTCATTTCAGAAAAAGAACCAAAAAAGGCAATTTGTTCTAAACCAAACATGAGTGACCATGACTTGGGAACATGTTTTCTAGTTGCCCCAAATCATTCATTTCATTGTGAAATTGGTTACACGAGCCACCATGCACAAAATTCAAGTCCAAATGGATTAAAGACCTCAGTATAAATCTGACCATACTGAATCTGATAGAAGAGAAAGTAGAAAGTAGTCTTCAATGCATGGCCATAGGAGACCACTTCTTAAGTATAACCCAATTGCACAGACACTGTAAGCAACAAAAAATATACGGGACATCTTGAAACTGAGAAGCTTCTGTAAAGCAAAGGACACAGTTAATAAGACAAAAAGGCAGCCTACTGAATGGGAAAAGAGCTTCACCAACCCCACATCAGACAAAGGACTGATCTCCAAAATATATAAAGAACTCAAGAAATTAGACAGTAAAATTCTAAATAACCCAATTTAAAAAATGGGGTACTGAACTAAACAGAGAATTCTCAATAGAAGAATCTCAAATGGCCAAAAGATACTTAAGGAAATGTTAACATCCTTAGCCATCAGGGAAATGCAAATCAAAACAACTCTGAGATACCATCTTACACCTGTCAGAATGACTAAGATCAAAAACACCAATGATAGTTTATACTGGAGAGGATGTGGAGTAAGGGGAACACTCATCCGTTGCTGGAGGGAATGCAAACTTGTACAAGCACTTTGGAATTCAGTATGGAGGTTTCTCAGAAAACTGGGAATCAACCTACCTCAGGATCCAGCAATACCACTTGTAGGCATATACCCAAAAGATACTCAATCATATTATAAAAGCATTTGTTCAATTATGTTAATAGCAGCATTATTTGTAATAGCCAGAACCTGAAAACAACCTAGATGCCCCTCGACTGAAGACTGGATAAAGAAAATTGTGGCACATTTACACATTAGAGTACTACTCAGTGGTAAAACAAAAACAAAAACAATGACATCTTGAATTTTGCATGCAAATGGATGTAATTAGATAACACTATCCAGAGTGAGGTAACCCAGACCCAAAAAGATGAATATGGTATGAACTCACTTATAAGTGGATACTAGCTATAAACAAAGGACATTGAGCCTATAGTTCATGATCCTAGAGAAACTAATAAGGTGAACCCAAAGAAAAACATATATATATATATAGAGAGAGACCCCCCTGGGAATTGGAAACAGACAAGATCACCTGCCAAAATTGGGAGCAGGGAGCTTGGGAAAGAAGGGAGGGAAGAAGGGGGAGAAGAGGGGAGAAGGGAAGGGTTGAGGAGAACTTGAGGGAATGGGATAGTCAAAATGGAGGACAAAAGAGATGAGAGCAAGGAAAGAGATATCTTGATTGAGAGAGCCATTATAGGGTTAGCAGAAACCAGGCTCTAGAGAAATTCCCAGGGATCCACAAGGATGACTCCACCTAAGACCCTAATCAATAGGAGAGGGGACCAATCTTGACTTGCCCTGTAGTCAGACTGATGAATATCTTAAATATCACCATAGAACCTTCATCCAGCAACTGATGGAAGCAAAGACCCACATCAGAGCTTCCAAGGTCCAGTTGAAGATAGGGAGGAATGAGGATATGAGCATAGAGGTCAGGACAATGTTGTGTTCACCCACAGAAACAGTCTACCTGAGCTAATGGAAGTTCACCAACTCCAGCTGGACTGGGAAAGAACAAGCATAGGACCAAATTAGTCCCTCTGAATGTGGTTGACAGTTTCATGGCTGGGGCAGACTGAGGGGCCACTGGCAGTGGCACCAGGATTTATAAAATACTACTGAGGGCACTTCAGAAGGAATACTTCATAAAGAATTGAAGTGTCTATTTTATCATTAAATTTAAAGGCCATTTCTTTTTGTTGTTTACTTGCTTGTTTGAGAAAGGGTCTCATAGCCTAGGCTGTCCTCCAGTCTACTCAGTATGTTGGGCCAGTCAAGGGTAGCCTTGAACTCTTGACCCTTCTGTCTTCACTTCCTGAGTTTTATAATTACTGGCCTGTCTCCCACACATTCCAGTTCAGGGCTTTATGCATACTAAGCAAGAACTCCACATCTTCAGCCCTAAAGGCCGATTTTCTTTTCTTTATGAAGCATAAGTTGGTTTTAATAACAGTATTTTAATGCAGTCTTAACCATAAGGAAGAGAGGTACTGTGGAGGAAAGATAAGATAAAGCCAGAATATGGACGTGGCTTCTTTAAAAGGAGGTTGTAGAGATTAAGGCATACAAAAGTATAGGTAGAGAGAGTACAGGGGAGAGCTGCAGTGTAATATAGTTTGTCTACTGTTCAGAGAAGGAATAGAAAGGGGGAAGGGAAGGTTAGACTTTAGAAAAGTAGGCTGGGTTAGTGGGAAAACTCTGCAAGCATGGCTCCCAAGGCCGCCTCTGATAGCAAGACATTTTGTCTGCTCTCCAGAGAGGTCCCTTGACCTGAGGTGGGCTCTAGAATCCTGCTACTATGGAGTCGCTGTAAGCATGGCCAATAGGACTAGCACAGCTACTGTGAGATGGTTAGTGCTATCTACTTCATAGACTCCAGAGTAACTGGAGAGGCGGACTTCTGGTTTGGCCTGTGGAAAATTATCTAACTCGCATTAATTGCAGTGTGAAGACACTCCCAGTTTATGTGGCACCATGTCCTAGCCGTCATTCTGGACTCCATAAACAGAGGACAGGAGAGTAGACCCTTGGGTTCATCACTCTCTGCTCCTGATGCTGGATACGATGTGAGCAGCTGTTCTAAGTTCACACATTATACCCTTGAACTGGGAGCTGAAATCAACGGTTTTTCTTGTGCTGCTGCTGTTGGGTGAACTTTAATCACAGCGATAGGAAGAGAAACCAAGACAGCTGTCTTCTCTTGTCATTCTCTGCTCCCTCCCTTGATTTCAATTTTCTCATGGCCCCCAACATGTAGGCGTAGGAGAAAAAGCAATCTGTATCTTTCTTCACTAATATCTTTAGTCTATCATATAAGAAGTACAGAGGAAAGTAAAACCCAAAGTCCAAGCTGGTTGCTGTGCCAGATAAATCACAGATATACAAATATCCAATGGCAGTACGTTCTTGTAACTATTTAGCAGCAAATTCCCCTGCATCTAACTGGCCCCAGGTCTCATACACATAATTATAGTGGTTTAATAACAATTCATCTTTTGTGGCGGTCCAAAGACCTTTACGCCCACCATCTCATGTAGCCTACTAGTTGTTCCTTCTTAAACAATGTACAGTTATTGTCTTCATTTTTCCAATAAGGGCAATAAGCTTAGAAAGAAGAAATGAGATCACGGGGCAACTGCCGTGCCAGTCAGTGACACAGTATAGATTACCTGATGTCTTTCTTACACAGAACCATTGGAATTAATGCCGGTTGCATCACAGAGATATGTAGCTGTCAGTTGACTGAGTGAGGAACATGCCGGGGTGAGTCTGAGCTGCATCCTTTGCCAGCTCTGACATTGGTGAGATGACATAACAAAGTACATTGTACCGCTGAGGTAAATATCCTTCCCATGAACCTGCCTGTCAGGGAGATGCTGAGGGTTATGGGATGCTTGAAATGGAAACACTTGCTTACTCACCCCTGACAAGGAGAGTGTGTGCTTGCTGCCTGAGGGTCAAGCACCCTCAAGATGAGGATGTTCCATAAATGCTGGAGGAAGATGGTCTTTCTACTCCTCATTTCACATCACTCGTGAGTTTTTCATAAACAGCTTCTTTCTGCTCTCAGTGCCATGAACTTTCTCAGTAGCTCATTTCTTTTGTCCTAGAAGTAAACTTACTAGGAGAACACTTGGTAGAAATAGGATAAAAATCAGTTCACCTCCATGTATATCCTTTGTCAAAACATTAGCTTGGACTGGCATAATGCTGATGTAGGATGCTGGACTCTTGAGAGAACAATTTTAAATAAATGTATCCAACTATATTTGACTTACTGGTTTCAAGGTTACATAAATTTAAGAATTTAAGCTCATATTATTTTTAAAACTATTTTTATTAGAGTATTTCAATTTATGTAATGAGAACTAATGAAAGATAAAAGGCATCATATAAAAGTGAAACTCAGTGAAATTAGTTGAATATGTAGACATATGCACAAAGTGCTCACATTTAAAAGCATAACATTCTAAAGCCATTACCGTAGGGCTAGCCAAATGCATTATTAATATATCTACTACAGTAGCTGAAATGTAGCTCTCTGTATTTTTCTGAACTGCTGATTTTATTTAACAACTCCACACAATTTCCAAGACTGTTTATGTACTCATATGGTATTAGAAACTTCACAAACCTTGACAGAAATGCAGAATAAAAGAAGCAAAATTCTTTGGACCTCGCCTAACTATCATTGGATTCACATCCTACAAGGAAGTATGTTATTAATCTTTAAATGTCCCAGGTGTTAAGTTTATCTCTTTTTAGGAAATGAATCAAACTAGCACAAAACTAATTATTTGGATTTGTGATGATTCCATTTGTCTGGATACCCTAGTAGAGGCTCCATTGATATCTAAAATATGGAAATATAACACAACATTCATGGCAAAAAGTGTTGGGTCAGTGGAAGTGCAGAGATGTCTCTGGTGTTTGGGAGGCTTCCTTCTTCTGTGGAGATGGAGAAAGTGAGGGCAGAAAGCATTGTGTTCAGCAGCATGGCAGAAGATGGGCTCTTTTCCAATATAAACATCCCTAAGAACCTGGGCGTCTCCCTTCCACTGCAGAGCCTGGGAAAAGAGGCCACAGAGGAAGTTCCTCAGTGGAAACAACGGGGCGGCCATACTGAGAGTGCACTGTGGAAGGAAACGGCAGCTATTTTTGCTACTGGACACCTACCTTTTGTTTGTGGATTCTTTCCTCTCTGACACTTGCTGTTAAAGAAACAACTGTAGCTTTGAAAAAGATTAGATTTTTACCTCTTTTTAGCTGTCATTAAAGTGTGGCATTCTAGAGAGGCCTTCGACTAAAACCAACATGAGAGGTGCAATGCCCATTTCCCAGTGGGAAACAGTTTCATGGGCGGTGGAAAAGGGAAGCAAGGCAGTTTCAGTGTGGTTCTTTGCCTTGTGCTTTCTTGTTTTTGTCAGTGGTTTTGCCCATCAACCATTTCAACAGAGAGATAAATGAAATCGTGGTTTCATTATCTTTCTTACCTTCACATCTTGCTTCTTTAGTGTTTATTTTCTTATTTTTTTAACTGTGTGGGAAGGGTCGTTATATGTCAGTGCAGATTCCTTTAGTGTCTGAAAGAGGTCATCAGATCTCCTGCAGTTGGAGCTCTATGCAGGTGTGTGTCGCTCAATATACCCCCCTGAGCCATCTCTCCATTCCCCTTGTTTCTTTATATCTAAGTATTTTCATGATTCTTTCCAGCTACCTTGATAATCAACACTAGGAAATGTGGGTTGAAGAATACAAACCCACACTTTAAACTTGCAGTGAGAAGTACCCTACTCTCTTTCTTGGATGCATGGTCTGTTTTGGAAACTGAACCCAAGTTTTGAGTTACCAGGATTATCTTGTATTAAACTTCCATTCTGAACTCGGGTATCTCTGCTTTGGGTTTGGAGTAGTTAAATCACCTCCATGTTTTGAGACTTTTGGTTTATCATTCTTCAACCAATCTCATGAAATTTTAGTGTCTGTGGCATTTACTTTTTACAACAAAGGACCTGCCTGGTGAACTGAAGAAGCAGCCTAGAGAACTCAATAAGATATTTGAAAATTATATCTAATAAGGGATTAGCATCTAGATTATAGATAATTTAGAAGTTAGCAACAGCAAATAGAATAACAGTAAAAATTTATAATTGCACTGATAGACATTTTAAAAGGAAAATAGACAAAGAGAAAACAAGCACGTGAACAGATGTTCAGTATCACTAATCATTAGGGAAATCAAATCAAAATCACAGTATGAACTCACATTTACTGGGATGACTAATATTAAAAAAACAGAAAAGGAAGAAGCAAAACGCCAAGAAAGTAGGTGGATTGGAACTTGTGTATCCATTTGGTAAAAAGTTGAAATGCCACAGTCTCTATGATGAAGAGCTTGTTAGTTACTCAGAACATCAACATTTGAGTCCTGTGGTTCTCCTTCTGGTGTGTACCCAAAAGAATTGAAAGCATGGGTCTAAGGAGATATTAGACACTCATCCTATTAGTTGTTATCAGTAAGTGAGAGTGACTCCGATAACCCATCGATAGATAAATAATTAAGGAAAATGAAGTGTACCTGTATCATGAATTATTAACGTTAAAAATAGAAATAATTCTGATACCTGGATCAATATGGATGAACCTTGAAGATGTTACACTAATTGAAGTAAGCTAGCCACTAAAAGATAAATACAATATGATGCCATTTATAGAAGATACCCAGTGTGGTCAAGTTATAGATGCGAAAAGCGAAGTGGTGGCTGTCATATGTGGGGAGAGAGAAGAATGAACAAGTCTTGCAAGGAGAAAAGAATTTTGAGTTTTGAGGACTAATTGTATAACATACACTACTGTTCATGTAAAAATGGTTAGGATGGTAAATCCCGTGTGGTTTTTATAAATAAAACTAATGATTTCAACACTTCCTTTAAAAGGTATAATCTTCAGTAAAATGCTTTTACTTAATTTTGGGAAGTACACATTCCAGTGTAAGAACTTATGTATATTTTTGCCTACCTTTCTCTTTCTCTCTGTATATTGTTACGTTTGTCAGCACAACTTTGATCCCTTCTTTGATAAATGTGAGTTTTAAAAAGCTACTGTTCTCTTTCTGTTTTTGCACTCCTGTATTTAATGTATTCATTTTCACATGCATAACATGCATACATATATATGCACATACACACAAACGCGCGCATGCATGCACACACACATCCACACGTGTGTAGATGTTGCTAGAAACCCTATTGCCACAGGAACCCTGGAAGCATGTAGTGTATCTTTGCTGAGGTAGCTGCAATGAATTGAGAAGTGACAGCATGGGCTGGAAGGTGCCTCAGTACATAAAAGGACATGCTATACAAACATCAGTATCTGAGTTTAAATTTCCAATACACCCATAAAAGCTGAGTACATAGCATGAGCATCTGTAATCTTAGCACTTTTTCGGAGATATGGGAGGGGAAGACAGGAGAATCCAGAACCTAGAGGACAAGCTATTCTGGTTTGTACAATAGAAAAAAACACACAAAGAAACCTTGTCTTAAGGCAAAAGGTGAGGATTAACACTTAAGGTTGTCCTCTGACCTCTACACAAGTGCTGTGACATTTGCACACCTATCTTCATGCACATAAATTCACACACACACACATCTTACATACACAACACATACATACATGCATTACTTATACATACAGGGACATTAAATTTAGAATTAAATTTAATAGTTCAGAGGTACTCTTCTCATCCATGCATTTTTTTACATTAGGCAAGCCATTCAAAAGGACTTAATAGTCAACATTTCTGACTTCTGTTTCTATGAAGTAAAATAGCCTGTCTACATGATAAAGAGCTTTTAAAGGGCCAATGTGTTTATCAACAAGACATGCTTTATCAGTGAAGGGTTTTATCGACTGAAGGATTAATGTGTTTATCTATAAGAGTGCTTTAAAAATTAGAAAATATTTTCACGTATGTAAATCTCTACATCAATGAACACTTTCTGCAAAGATCTTACCGTGGGAATCATTTGGAGACCTTCTAACCAGTGCTAGACTTGTGGAAATTGTCACAGATCTATTACAGCATGCTTGATCTGAATGGAATTAGAATTTAAAGGCGTATAATATTATATCCTTAGTACGCTTGCTTAATCAACCTAAGCGAAAGAGAACAAAATGTTAAATGCAAAAGCAACATTGGAGCAAAAAGAGGAGAAAATGGAGGAGGAATGATACCCAAATGCTTGATTCCACCCATACTCACAATTACACTGTTCACAGATAAAAACTTGCTTTTTAAAAAAAAAAAAAAATGATTGTCAGATCAGGTAAAAATGCCATCATAAGGAACCTGTTTTAAATAAAAAAGACATAAATTAGTCACAAATGAAGTAGGAAGAAAAATCAGAGAAGCACAAGCAAAAGAAGGCTGGCTGAGTTTTGTGGCTGGCAGAGGAAATGAACTTAAAGAAAGAGAGTAGCTAAGGTTGAGTGTGAACAGGGCTCAGAGGTACCCACAATTGTCATGGCTGCCTCTGGAAACCCCACCATTCACAGTTCAAAAACTCACAAAGTTGGTCAGAATGCAAGCAGTAAAACAGCTCTCCCAGAACATTCTCCTGGGTTTAAGGCTGAGAGATAAAAATGTAAGGAAAGCTGGCAGCCTGCCAAATGCTTATGTTTATGAAGTTGGCCAGGAGCCAGTGAGAATCACATGATCTATTCTTTGCCAGTGCTGGTGAACTTCTGGTGGTTGAAAAGATTTTGTAGTCATTCCTGGATTGCAGATGCTTTCTCATGCAGACCCCAGGAAACTGAGACGTGTCCCTGAAAATATGTTGACATTTAGGATACGGAGACTTTTCCAGAGAATCTTAAAATTATCTCTTTCCCATGTACCAAATATCATTAGAGACAAAATAGAGATCAAAGGTCAGACTTGGGAGAATCAGGATTCCATATATTTTCTGGGCATAAAGAAATCTTATTCTGTATTATACAATTAGAGAAGAAAATGATAGGTTGCTTTTCTTTCTGTTATTGTGATAAAAAGAACTTGACCAAGATAACCAAAGTTAATAAAGTAAGGGAAAAAGACAACCTATACAGAAAGGCATTTAGTTTGGGACACGTGGCTTCAGAAGGTTAGAGTCTATGACTGAGGAGCAAAGGCATGGGGGCAGAAACAGCTAAGAACTCACATCTTAATTCACAAGTAGAAAACAGAGAAAGAGAGAGAGAGACAGAGACTGAGAATGCAGCATCTTTTGAAACTTCAATGTTCATCCCTAGTGATACACCTCCAAAAAGTCCACAGCTCCCAATTCTTCTCAAACAGTTCTGCCAATCTGGAACCAATATTCAAATATATAGGTCAGGGATTTTGCTGTTGTTGTGGTGGTGGTAGTGGTTTGTTTGTTTGCTTGCTTGCTTGTTTCTGTGTTTAAAACATGGTTTCTCTGTGTAGCCCTTGCTGTCCTGGGACTTGTACTGTAGACCACAGTGACCTCAACTCAGAGATCCACCTCCCTCTTCCTCCCAATCTCTGCTGTGATTAAAGGTGTGATATCAGAGCCACATGTAAATGTTAGATGAGGTACAGAGAAGGAAGGAAGGAAGATGGGAGGGAGGGCGGAAGGGAGGAGACAAGGAGAGAGAGAGAAAGAGAGGGAATATAAAAATAAAAATTCAGTCCTGGCTTATGATGGGAAGTAGGGAGGGAAATTAGAATTAAATATCCATTTAAGAGCTAAGAACAGATTTTTATCCTGTGCTTGGGCATTTTCTAAAGTCATGTAAGAAGAAAATACTTAATAGACAACTTCAGTTTTGTAATTTAGGGAGCAGAAAGAGGAGGCAATAAAGGAGAATGGGGATTGAGCCAAATCCTTTAGGCAAGAGAGTTAGTAGATGCTATAGGTAAAGCCTGATGTATACACTTTCATCTCACCCATTCCTGCACCTTTCAGGCAAAGCAAAGTGACTTCTTCTGTGGTTTTCTAGGGAAGGAGAGATCTTCCACTTCTGGGAAGCAGGTCTATTTAATGTGTTACCTATGCCATGTGACAGATGGGCATGGAACATGTGTGACTTACACTACATGACAGGATTTATTCTTCTTGTGGGAAGGAAAATGGGGCTTGGTTAGTGTGTGACCCATATTATGTGACTATATTCTTGTCTCTGATACCCAGCCAGGAATTGTGTTCTTGTCTTGCTTCTAGTCCTCTTTGCTTAGGGCTGGTTTCTTGGATGTCTGGGTTCGGTAACATTTAGGTTATTCTCATAACATTCTGTAAAGAGTGTCCTGTGTTTTTCTTTCTTGAATTGCCAAAGACTGTGATGATAGATGTGGTTTTCCCTGCCAGCATGCCTACACCCACCTATAAAAATTCTTCTTAAAAAAAATATGGTTTAGACAACCAAGATAGCACTCTGCTATTTACTTAGACTCTTTCCAGCCTTTCAAAGGAACCTACAAATAAAGCAGAGTCCCCAAATACTACATAGAGCCTAGATTTTGCATGAAGAAAATGCAGTCATTTTCAACCATTTTGTAATAGATCATCGAACTCTTTGCTTTCATTTTCCCACACTTTGGGGATAGGTAGATAATGTGTTCAGGTACCAGAAGTCTTCTTACTTTCTGCTTCAGGGTTAATAATTTTATCAGTTAATTTAGAAATCATGCCTTATCCATCTTCCTAGATGGGAACTTCTGGAATTCTATTTCTGTCATGTGTCCATGTACACAAATCATTATTCTGTTGTCTGCAGTTACTGTGTGACAGACTGTTCTTAGGAGACGCAGTGCACAAACACACACACACACACACACACACGGGGCGTGGAGGGGGGAGAGAAAGAGAAAGAGAGAGAGAGACCAAGGGCAGACCAAAGTAATAATTGTACACCAGTTTCCAGTAGGTTGGATCAATGAGTGTTATTATGTTACTATAAGGAATATGGATGAGAGGATATTATAATGAATAGAGATGGCTCAAAAGCAGGTGCATCACCAGAATGCCCACCCGAGCACATGTGACAGCTTATGAAAGCTGCAACCTTGAAGGTCTCAGCACCACTTGCAGGCAGCTTGACAGGCTAAGAATCTCTTTTCTCTGTAGTTCTGCTGCCGAGTCTCCTCCCCAGTAGATGTTTAGGCATGTATACACACACACATACTGCTGGGCAAAAGCCCTCTAGAATATTTCAAATTTCTGTTCTTCCAGACATGGACATTTTGTTTACCTGCTGAGTCTCATGAGCTGACGCTTCCATCCTGGAAGTAATGCCTTAATTGGAAGGAAATTGCAATATAACGACAGTGTAAAGAATAAAATATAGGCGTATTCTCTGACAGGAAGATTGAATTCTTAAGTTCAGACTGCAGAATCCCTTGCTAGGTACCACCAGTGACGAGGGTGAATACCCTGTCTTTCCTGGTACCTACCCAACCCTGCCAGGTGAGATGCTCCAAAATTATCAAAATTATGATAGAGCACTGCCCCTTTCTCTTTTTCCAGGAAAGAAAACTATTCTCACCCAAGAGTCTTTCCTTTTGGTTCCTACAAGGCAATTTTAACTGAGACATGGATCTCGGCTAGGCCTCAAGATGATGGCTCTGCAAAACAGGCTGGTGATGGGGGAAATCTCATATTCTAGGTGGATAATGTGACCTTGGTTTATCTTTCAGTCTCTTACCTATAAAACACAGCATACATGTCTGGGTCAGAGACACTGTGTTTCTTTCAAGTCATTTAGCTGACTTCCCAATTATTTAACATGCACACATATAGCATTTTCTAACAGCTTGTGCAGCCAGGGACCTTTCTGACTCATTAATTCTTACATTAGCTCTGTGGGGTGAGTGCTGTCATGATCCCATTTAAAATGAGGAAACTAAGACACATAGAAATAGGTCACAGCCCAGGTAGGCTGATTCCAACATGGAGCTCTTTGTTTTTCTTTTAGGTTTTTTTTTTCCTTTTTAAAATACGCTTTTAATTAAAATATAATTATGTCACTTTCCCCTTACCTTTTCCTCTTTCCAACCCCTTCAAAGTCTCCTCTCTCCAACTCTTTCCATATCTTCTCTTCCTCACTCTCAAGTTGATAGCCTCTCTTTCTTTGTTATTGTTACATGTGTGCATGTATGAATGTGCACGAATATAGAAATACAACCTTCTGAGTCTATTTTTCTTGTTTGTGTGACCACTTTGTTTTTATAACAAATTAGGAACTCATCCCTGAGAGAGACTCAATCTCCTCCCTCAGCAGTCATTAGTTGCCTATAGTTCTTGTCTAGGGAACCCAATGAGTTCCTCCCTTCCAAATTAGCATGTCCATTGAGAATCTTGTTTATGCAGCCATTTCTAGGAGAGCCTGTTTCACAGCAGACGTCTTTCTGCCTCTCTTCCTGCCCCTCTTCTGTGATGTTCCCTCAACTGTGGATGCATATGCTGTAGTGGAATGTACCCATTGGGGCTTATGAAGCAGGAAGTGGAAAAATGGGGAGGACAGTGAGATCATAATTTCGGGAGGGACAATACAAAAAGAAAAGGATGGAGGAGGAGGGACAAATAACACCTAGGTGTGTGTGTGAGGGGGGGGGAGAGGGAGGGGGAGGGAGGGAGGGAGAGAGAGAGAGAGAGAGAGAGAGAGAGAGAGAGAGAGAGAGAGAGAATGAATGTGTATATCTTAAAGGAAATCATGCCACCTAGGCTGGCAGTGTTCCCCACAAAAAAACATAGACTACCAAAAAAGCAGTAGAACCATGCACAAGAAACCTCCTTTTTTTTTTTTAACTGAAAATATTTTCCCACACAATATATTCCTATTTCAGTTTCCCTCCCTTAACTCCTCCCAGATCATCTCCAACTCCCCGCCCATTTAACTCCATGTCTTCTTTTTCTCATTCTTTTAGAAAACCGGCAAGTAAGAACAGAATTTAAATAAATAGATGCAAACAAATAGTATATCACACACACACACAACAATGACATTAAAACACAAAATCAGAAACTGTAACATTCAGGCAAAGACAAATAAGGTAAAAAAAAAATGCCCAAACAAAGCTATGTGAAACAATAAATAAATACTCCAAAAATACCATTGAATTTGTTTCATGTTGGCCTTCTACTGCTGGACATGGGCCTGCCCTTAAGTGTAGAAACCTCCTTTCTAATGGTTGGTTAGGGTAATTCAAGTGGCTCCTAAAACAGTATAGACAACTGCAGTTGCTCTTGCTTGCCTCTCAGAGGTTGAAGGTAAACTCCTACTGCTGAAGATACCACACACTTAGGACACAGAACTTAGATGATTTGAATTTGCTCTAACTTTATAAGCTCCTTCCTGTGGTTTAGCTTTCATGGTACCAGAAAATATTCTGCGAGTTACCAAGGGAGAGAAGCAACCAGTAATCCTACACAGTTGTGATGCCTATGGACTACAGAGAATCTAAAATGTTAGGACATCCATACAGCTGTAACAAGTGGTACACACATATTAATAGTGACCAAAGGCTATCTAATTGGACTTACAGCCTACTCAGCAGAAAAAAAAATTATTGTCTAGTACTAGAGACCTAGCCAACTTCCCAGGGCTAGTGACATCATGGGTTTGAAAGAGAATCTACTGTTGGCCATTTTGCTCTATGACTATACCAGTATAACTCCTTGTCTAAATTCTAAATTTTATGCCCACAGATAAGTGTAACTCTCACCCCTCATCAAAGAAACTTCTCTTTGCAGCAAATGGAGACTATCATGGAAAACAACAGCTGTATAAACCTTGTTTTGTATAGACTAGTATTTTCAAAGTGCTTAAGCTCAGGTAACCAAAATAGAGAGGCAAATATTGTTCTCTGAGAACTCTGTGTTCCCTTAGGAACTCTGACTTAAGGCAGTGCAGATTTGATGCTGAGGTGCCTCTGGGTGGCCAGGTTCCCACCAGGCTACATGCTCTTGTTTGGGAAGAGCCAAGACTGAGAGTAAGAACTCTTCATCAGCTCCCCCAGAGGTCCCTATTTTCTGTGTTTCCTGTATCCCCATTTGGTCATCATAGGGACTGGAACGGCCAGGTACTATTTCTGTCCTAGTTAAGTGGCTTGTTCAGTGTTGATGGCCAGTAGATACAGACCTCTCAGCCTGGCAGTCTGATGACCATCAGGCCAGGCTCTCATCTCCTATCAGTCTTTCCTCGCTATTCTGGTGCATGGTATTTATGGACATAGTCTTAGGAATATAGAGTATTTAAAGGAAATTATATATAATAGTCATCCTATAAGCATGTGAACAGTTTTCTCTTATGTACACACAAACAAATGATAATTATTAAAATTGCTAATCCCAATGATCATTATCTGTATAATGTTTTTCATTTATTCTGATAAAAATAAGAATGGGCACCAACACTTGTTGAACATCAAAACTCATACAACCTTTCTAAATTTCAATTTGGCAAATTGGGTCACATTTACACTCAATTTTATTTTAAAAGATATTTCTCCCCATATTAAGTCCTCAGGCACATGGTATAGTATTAGTGACCACAGGTGCAAGTATGATAGCATCTCCAACCCTTTTCATCTTGCATAAATAAAACTAGACTTATCAGCCATATCACATTTCCCTCTTCTATCTGCTCCTAGGAACCCCCATTACATTGAGTCTGTGGATTCAAACTATTTTAGAAGGAAATTCACTGTTTTCCTCTTCTCCTTTGGGTTTTTCTTGGCACTAAGCACACTTGTGCATGGATGAATGGCCAGATGGATGAATAAATAAAAAGACGAGAAAACACATAAATGGATGTATGATGATGCTCATACTTCATAACGTATGTGGCCCCTTAGGTCCATTGTTCTTCAAAGCTTTTTCAAACATGAGACTCAAAGGGATGTTTCCATCCTCCTTAAGAATGCACATATAATTGCTGTCTTAGTCAGTGTCCTATTGCTGTGAAGAAATGCCATGAGCAAGGCAACTCTTATAAGAGAAAGCATTTAATTGGGACTGGCTTACAGTTTCAGAAGTTTAGACCATTATCGTGGTAGGAAGCATGGTGGTATGCAAACAGGCATAGGACTGAGAAGTAGCTGAGAGTTCTACATCTGGGCCTGCAGACAACAGGAAGGAACAGCAGCTGGGCCTAATGTGGGCTTTTGACAACCTTAAAGCCCACCTCCAGTGACACACATCCTCCAACAAGGCTACTTCTCCTAATCTTTTCACATAGTGCCTGCCACTCCCTCAGGACTAAGCATTCAAATCTGTGAGCCTATGGGGGTAATTCTCATTCAAACCACGATACCTGGGTACAGATGAAAGCTATCCAGGCTCACAGAAGACACCATCTGCTCATTTACTCATCTTGTATCAAGTTCCTATAAAATATCATACCCTAGCAAAGTTGCAGGGGCCAAGGTGAGAAGCATGACTCTGTGTGTCTCATAGCGAGAAGCCATATTTATCATCTTTTAATTAACTTCTGCTCCCCATGAGATGCTTTTGGAACTTGAGTCTGGTGCTACATATAATTGACACAATGAGATTAAGAAACTAAGTAACCAAAGAGGCCCAAGGGAACAGTGTTTTCTATCACTAAGCAGCCCAATGCTCTCTAGGCTGCCATAGCAAATGCACTTAGACCACAGACATTTCTCATAATTCTGGAAGGTGTGAGCTAGAAAGGCTGAGCACCAGGGGCTTCGGACCTGGTATCTGATGAGGGACCCCTCCCTGATTGTCTGACATCTGTATTTTTGCTGTGTCCTTAACTGGTAGACAGTCTGGGGTCTGAAACTTTATACAGTTTCTGATGCAGTCTATACAGGTTCTATCAACACAACCTAACATCCCTACAGTCCCCACATCATACCAGCCTAATACCATCACATCAGGGCTGAGGTTTCCAGCATGAGCTTGGTGGGAAGATGCAAAACGTTCATTTTGTAACAAGATGCTCCAGTTTCTGGTTCCAGGGAGGAAAGAGAACAGAAGCAAGCTCCACAGAACAATTGAACTGGTCTTTATGGTGTGTGTTCCTCAAAGAGTGCCCTAATGAAGGTAGAGCTCAGGGAACCCCAAGAAGAGGGAGAGGAAGAACTATAGGAGCAGAGGGGTCAGGGACCCCAGGAGAACAACAGCCCATAGAATTAACTAAGCAGGGCTCATGAGGCTCCCAGAGACTGAAGTGGCAATCCCAGAGCCTGCATGGGTCTGCACTCAATTCTCTGCATATATGTTATGATTGTTCAGCTTGTTGTTCCTGTGGGACTCCTAACCGTGGGAGTGGAGGTGTCTCTGACTCACCTGTTCTTGGTATTCTCTTCTTCCTAATGGGTTGCTTCACCCAGCCTTGATATGGTGTTTATTACTGGTCTTATTGCATCTCATTATGCTATGTTTGGTTAATATTCCCTCGGAGGCCTGCTCTTTTCTGAAGGGAAAAAGAGAACCGGTGGAGCTGGGGGAAAGAGAGATGTGGAAGGGGGGTTGGAGAGGAGTAGAGGGAGGGGAAATTGCCATCAAAATGTATAAGAGAAGAATAAATAAAAGGAGAGTATTAAAGTATTAAAGTTTTTTAAGTGTTTCTAAAGCAACATTTTCAAGTACAAACTGGTGTATATGGTGTCCAATCAGATGTTTACCATATGGGACATTAAGAACTCTAGTGGGAGTGGATGGAGATGGCTTAGCAGTTAAGAGTACTGGCTGCTCTTCCAGAGGACCCAGGTCAATTCCCAGCACCCACGTGGCAGCTCAAAACTCTTTGAGCTCAAATTTGTGTGGATCCGATATCTTCATACAGATATACATGCAGGCAAAATATCAGTACACATAAATTTAAAAATCATAATTAAAAATAGCATAAAAGAGAACTCTGGTGGGTTATAGTAGCTTACAATATCACTGGAAGACATATTTACATTCAAGCTTCAGGTATTTGACCCTGAGCCACTCGCCCCTGGCCAGGTAGACAATATAAAGAAATAGCCGAAGAGAGGTCTGTGCCCTTTAAAGGCTGAATGCCAGCATTGCCCGTTGTTAGCTGTATAAGCAAGGGCAAGATTATCTTCCATAAGCCTCCGTTTCTGTTCTCTGTAAATGAAGGAGAAGGGCTGGTGAGATGGCTCAGCAGGTAAAAACACTCTGAGCCAAGCCTGACGACCTGAATTTGCGCCCCAGAACCCATGTGAAGGTAGAAAGAGAGAAACAACTCCACTGTAGTTGTTCATTGTTCTCCACGTGTGTTGCATGGCACACTCACTCCTCTACACATGGCACAGACCCCCTATACACACAATAACGATGAATATTTTTAGAGTTAGCGTAACTATCTCTTCAGAAAGGGTCTTTGGGTGGTCCTCTGAGAGACACTTGACAACTCCAATAAACGTCTAATAAATGTTTGTGGGTGCCATTGTTCGTGTTTTCTTGAAGTCTATAAACCTTTCTGCTGAAAGCCTTTGTTTGAGCATGGTAAATCTCCAAAAGCTTTGGGAAAGCGCTCTTGCCCATTAGGACTTATCTTCACTGGAGAGCCTCAAACTCTGCCAAGGCCTTTGCGAGCACACCGTCTTAATTAGTTTACTATGAGTGGTCCTGTGGCTGGAAGGCACCTGCTGTTCCACAAGTGCTGGTTGAGTGGGAAGGATTGGCTCTTCGGAAGCATTTCAGTGGTGGCGTGAGGCAGCTTTGGCAGGGGCTCCGGATGCTAATGCTTCTCCTGATCCCTAATGAGGAGGGAGCAGTGGCTGTCTTTCAGCAGGTGAAATTGCCTTTCCAAATCGGGTAAGCCTGAATTGTTCCCCCCTTCCCTCTCCTAATTAATTCCAACCTACTGTGGATGGGCAGCAAAATTCTAGAACATACCGCTATACAGACATCACTGGGAGCGTAGAGACCTCTGTTAACCAGTGTGGATTACAGGGGGGGAAAAAAGAAAACACAGACACCCAAATCACAGTTCAGGGCAGTAGCATTTCCATCCCAGGAGATGGTATAAACCTTACAGAATTACCCGTCCTCCACTGGCCTTGAACATGTTGAGGCTGGAGATTGTGTGTACCATTGGATCTATTGTAGAGTTGGTCACAGAAACAACGACTCAGCCGCTTCTTGCTGATTAATTGAAGAGGTTAATAAAACAATGGCGTGTACCAAAGTCTCACTGTAGTTGAAGAAGTGTTTGAGAAGCGGGATGTAGTTGATCATCTCTGTCATCCAAGTACTCAGAAGGTTGATGCAGGAGGATAATAAGGAGTATTCGTATATACTGAGTTCCAGGCAACCCAAGCTACAGAGAGGAACCCAAATTTCAAGACAAAGACATAAGGAAAGGAATAAATATTAGGATGTGTGGGATAGAAAGTAATGTAGATATGAAAACCCACGGTGTTGAATAACCACAGTTAATGAATGGGTTAGGTTAAGCCTAGACGATGAAGTTTATGGCCAAAAGGCTTTATGGCTTTCAATGTTAGCAGCAACAACTTCAGTGGGTGGAAAACGGAATTGCTGCCAAAGGCCAAACAGTCTTGCCTACAAATATCCCACTAATTGGGTACGAGGCAAGTTGCTGCTCCAGGGCACTGACTCACCATAACAGCAATGCCATGCAGGCCTTAGAAGTTAGAATACTGTACCATAGTTGATCTCTGCAGAAACATTGCAAGGTTTGCTGTTCATTCATTTGAAAACATACTGGTGGCATTTTACAAACTCAGTGTGAGCTAACCATCTAACAAAGATTCTTTATAGTATTAATGTGATAAAAACAAAACCACAAAAGTAGAATCTTCATCACCCTTAAGTGTGCACTACCGATGCCTCTCAATCAATTTCTAGCACATACATCAGGTAGCTGCCTATAAGTAACTACAGTTCCAGTAGATCCGACACCCTTTTCTGGCTTCCTCAGGTACCTTCATGAACATCACGCATATACAGACAAGCAGGTGCGTACATATAAAAATAGAAAATGATAAATCTTTGTAGCTTTGTACAAAATTGAGGCATCTGCTCCCTGGACAGATCTCTCAAACTGTTCCATGTTAGATAGCTATAATTTATAACTACTTCATCTCTCTCTTTCCCTATTCCCTATACCCCTGACAACTACTGTTCTACTTTCCATGACTTAGGGTTTTGGCTATTATAGGAATCCCATGTAAATGGAATCATGTATTATCGTTTTGTGACTGACATGTTTCACTTAACAGAATTTTCCAAAGGCTTACCCATATTGTAAGATGCTTTATAGTTTCTTGTTTCTTGAGGCTGAATATACTTCGCATAATATGTTTAATAATCATCAGAAATTTAGGTTGCGCATGACTCTTGGATATTTGGAACAGTGATACAACCAATATGGATATGCACATATTTATTTGAAATCCTACTTCAGTCTTATTTGTAGTTCTTAATGTATACACAAAAATAAGATCATGGATTATATAGTAATTCTATTTTAATTATTTAAGGAGTTAACATATGTTTTTCATAATTACTGCATTATTTTTATATTAGTATTTCCTATTCTTGAGAATTTTGTACATGTATACAATGAAGAATTATCACTTATTCCCTCATTTCCGTCCTTCAACTCCTCTTATCCAACATGGCCTGCTCCCAACCTCATGTTTTGTTTTGTTGATAACCTGCTAAGTCCAATTAGTGCTGTCCATATGTTCATGGGCGTGGGGCCATCCACTGGGGCATGGGAAACCTACCAGTGGCCATACATTAAAAAGGAAGAATTCTTTTCTTCCCTCTGGCAGCTATCAACTGCCAATAACATCTGAGTAAAGAATGGGGCCACACAGCACTGCCACTATCAGTTCTCAAATTTTAGTTGGGCTGCTCATGTGACCATGTGCAGGCCTTGTGTGGCTGGTGTAGGTTTCTGAGTGTGGTAGACTTGTTGAGTCCAGAAGTTTGCATTCCGAAGCACTTTTTCCCATCCTCCTGCTCTTAGATTCTTTCTGCCCCTTCTTTCTTGTTCCCTGTGCCTTAGGGGTGATTGGCGGGTAGGTTGAGAAATATGTCATATTCAGAACAGAGAACTCAGTCATCTCTTCTTCGTACTTGGACTGTCTATACCACTAAGCCTTGACTACTGTCCGCTGCAATAGCAACAACAAAATGTTCTCTGACGAAGGTTGAAGTTGAGAAGTGAGAGCAGCCCGGGTCTATTAATATAAACATGAATATTTACAGAACAATTTAACAACATGGCTACTTACCAACATAACAGTAGCCGTTTTTACTCTAGGGCCTATTACTGTGGGCGTTTCTTATCAGAATTATGTGTATCAGACATTGTCTTTTCTGGGACAGGCCTCAAATCCAATCATGTGATTAGTTAGCCATTAAGTCAATGCCACTATAGTACCAGTGGGCACACCGTGCCTGATAGGTCGGTATTGAGTAAGACCATTATTGTCTCCCACTCCCAAGCACTGTGAAAACTGGCTAGCATGTGCGTTTTGAGACCAGTTGGAGATTTGTTTCTTTTTTCATTGTCTTCAGCAATAGAGCCTTATCAATAGAGTACTTACAGTAAGAGCAGTGGCAATAGCCTTTGTTGTTTTGGAGAACTCTGGGGCCTCCCTTACCAGTAACTTCTAGGGAGGTACCTCAGGCCTTGCAGTGTGATTTTTCATTAATCTAAGTCTTTTGGAAGTGGTATTATCCACCTATACAGGGTAATTCCATTCAGACCTATCCCCTTTTAAGTTATATTTTGGAATTAGCTTACTAGTGGCTACAAAGTGTGATGTCGTATATCTTTAGTTTTGGCTAATCTACCCGCTGTTTTCTCCTCTTCCCTAAACCCTGTCCCCCATCCCCACTTGATTATTTTATTCCCAGTTTTGTTTCCCTTTCTTTTCATCACATGTATTCCATTATCCTTCCAAATACACTTTTTAATTGCCTTGTAAAATTGTAGATTTTCATATGGTTTTCTATATGCCCTCCTTTGTGTTAACCTTCCCCTCCCCACTCTGCCATAGCCCCTCATACCTTTCTGCTGTGGCCTTTCACCTGCAGTATCTTTCTGCTGCGGCCTTCCACCCCCAGTATCCCCATTGTCTACTTTCATGGTAACTACAATCCCTTACTGTCTCTCCCTCTCTAGTGGCTTAGTGTCTTATAGGTAGGGTTTCAATTGCTGGGATAAAACACCATTACCAAAAAATTCTTGAGAGTAAAAGCTTTATTTTATTTCCACATCCACAACACGGTACATCATCAAGGAAATCAGGGCTGGAACTCAAGGCAGAAACATGTCTCAGGCTGACTCCCCTGCATTGCTGCTGATGTCCTTTGGCAGTTGTCCCATGGTATTGCCATCTGCAAAATTCTGGGGTCTCTGCAACTGGGCTGTACCTTCACTGATAGCTTCTCCTGGGCTCTCTTCAGGGACTTGACTATGCTACATGATGTGAAACCTCAATCTCTCTCCATGACCTCTAGGGAACCTGCTGAAATTGAAGCTGTCTTTCCTCCCACAGTCTCTCCTGGCCACTTACTGTGTCAACCCTCAGCTGCTGTCTGTGACCCCTTCATGCCTTCAAAACCAGCATCACCTTGGTGATTCTTACACCAGGTTCAGCTGGCAGCATGAGTTAGAGCCTTGTCCCCCTCTATACCACAGCTTCTATGTGCTGACCCTGAGGAAATCCTCCCAGAAGATTTCACCTCAGTGACGCTGGCCTCCATTTAATTGCATCTGATTTCTGAGCCTCAGCTGACCAGAATCAGTTGTCCCCATAAAACAAAGCTTTTACTCTAGTTGTGATAATCTCTTGTTAGTTACAGCTGATTCTTAACCTCAAATGACCAGATACCACAGATTTTTAACACAAAAATACCACTCAAACGTCCCCAGCAGACTCACAAAACTCACTATCCAGCTAGTATTCTTTCAGCTCAAGTAAGAAAATACTTTCAACAATCTTTTAGTGGAGGTCTGGTGATGATAAATGCCCTCAGCTTTTGTTTTCTGGCAAGGCCTTTATTCCTTTCTCAGTTTGAAGATTTGATTATTTTAAATAAATAACAATTGTGTGTGTTTATGGGTGCAGTGTAATCCTTGATACATTGTAGAAATAGTTAAGCTAATCAATTTACTTGTTACCTCAACAATTTGTCTTTTTGGGGTGGAAAATATTAATCATCTATTTTCTAAGTAATTTGGTAATGTACACTAGAGTGTTAGGAACCATGGTTACCATCAGGCAACAAGAAAATTTGTTCCAGTTTAGCTGAAAAATGGCATCTTTTGATTAAAACCTCCCTTTCTCTCCTCCTATGTATTCTACAGCTTCTTTCTATGTTCGTACACTGGCAGACATGCAGATTGTCTCTGTGTATTGGCTCTTGTGAGTAACCTGAGAGCAGATAGCCCTTCAGTTCACTTATGCCCCTTCCTTAGCAAATGTACCTCGAATGGGACTACCTAGGTCATGTAGTTCATATTTCATGAGCCTACACGCTTTCTTGGGAATGACTACTAACTCAAGTTTCTTCTAGTAGTGAGCAGTACTGCTTTTTTCTATATCCTCTCCAGCTTCTGTTACCATCTTTCAAAATAATAACCATTGTAAAAGGTGTGGTGAGGTATTGTGGTTTTAGTTACCATTTTTGTGATGATTTGCATTATTGACCAGTTTTCGTATATTTGTTGCTATATGAAACAAAAAATAAACTGGTTTTGTTTGTTTAAGGTAGGGTTTCACAATGCAACTATATTTTTTTTTTGCTTTTAGGATCTTATAAATTTAACCAAAGAGTGCAAAAGTACAAAGCATTGGTAATAAAAACTGAATAAGACTCAAATAAATGAAAAGATATCCATTGTTTAAATATTACAAGTATTAGTGTTATTAATATACCCATATCACCCAAAGAAATCTACAGGTTCAATTCAGTCAAAATTCCAAAGTTGTTTTTCATACGGGCTGAATAAACAATCCTAGGATTCACATGAAACTGCAAAAAGACCCCCAAATAAACCAAACCCCTTGAACAAAAACCAATGAAGCAAACAGCCGGAGACAATACTCCATGATTTCAACATACAGTATAATGTGTTGTGAAGCTACTGTAATCACAGCAGCAGAAGATCACATAAAAATAGATGAGTGGCGAATGATATGGGTCGGAAAGATCAGAAATATACTCACCAGTTTGCAGTCACCTGACTTTCAGCAAAGCCACCAAAGGCACTCAGTGAGTAAGAGCTTCTTCAATAAATTGTGCTGGGAAAACAGAAGTTCATATGTAGAAGAATGAAATCGGACTTTTCTCTCCGCCCGTGCACAAAAATTAGCTCAAGATGGCTTTAAAAGCCTAGAAGTAAGTCCTGAATTATAAAATTATATGAAGAAAATATACAAAGAAAACTCGGTGACATTAGTGTGGGCAGTTATTGTTGGTAAGATCTCTGTTTTTAGCAGATAGTTTTGCCAGAGTGTTCTTGATTGTCATTCTGTTTTCCCTCACAACTCCGAATATACCACCCCATCACTTCTGGCCTCCACAGTTTCTTCTGAGAAAGAAGCTATAACCTCATGCTCGTGTGTAGCATTTAACAGTCCCTTCTTGCTGCTTTGGACTGATTCTTTTTGTCTTTGACTTCGGATGCTTTCCTTGTCTCCAGGTGTCCTTAGTGTGCTTTGGGTTCATTTCAGTTTGAATCCTTGGATCTCCCTGAATTTTTGTCCTCTTATAATTTGTCAAACTCTACTAAGATAATTACTTCTAATTTTTTAAGGTCATCAATCTCCATATCTTTGGGCCTGCTTTGTAGAGATTTAATTTGTTGTTTTTCTCAAGAAACAGTTTTCTGGCTTTTTAATATAGTTTTTATTTTTATTTGTTATTATAAATTGTACATTTGGGGGGAAAAAACAAATCAAAACAAACAAAATAAAAATCCAAAACTGCTCATTGTCCCAGACTTTAGAGCATAACATTTTATAGGTCCATCAGGGTAGTAAGTCCATCTTCAGAGCTTGGAACATTTCAAGCTTTGCCTGTGTTTGTATGTTCTCTGATCCAACATGATTGTATTCCCAGAAAGAATGTCTGTGAATTTCTTTTTGTTCAAGAAGCTTGTAATGTCTTCCCCCCTCTGGTGTTTGTCTCTGGTACTGCAGGTCTCTGACCTTGGGGCCAGTCTCTAGGTCTCCATCATTTCTTCAAGAAACTTGAGAGTGTTCTAAGAAATGCAGTATGTAAAAATCAAGACAAACATCCTTAATATTCGACTAAAGGCTAGGGGTCTTAGTTCCATATGGCTCATCTGTCCAGCTGAGTAGCAATCACTTAAGAAAATGCTGGAGATTGTACATGTAAGAGGGTAGAGGGAGAGGGGAAAGAGAATATGAGCATAGAAATAACAGATATCAGAAATATGTCACTTCTTTCCCTTACTCCCAGTCAGCTATGACCAAAACCTTTCAACCGTGCAAACCTATACAGAAAGCTGAAGCATTGCATGCCCTTTCCACTCTTCTCATTCCCCGATGGATAACCCGTAAGTTGGTGCTTAGTCCTGATGGTGCCTCCCTGTACCAGCCTCCACTGGTGGATTGCCACCAAGTCTCTGAGCACCGGAGCAGCCAGCCTTTCATTTTTATTCTTCAGTTCCTGCCATCTGCCCACATCTAAATGACATCAGCTCCCTAAGAGCTCTCCTGTAACTGAGGACAGAGCCAGTCCCTGCCTACGCAAGCCTTCTTAAAATCTGGAGAGCTGGAGGCCTTCTGATTCCTTTGTTTTCCTCCCTAGGGAGATCTGAGCCATGCTGGCTTGGGGGAAGGGATGAGGTACTTGAAGTGAATTGGCTTTCTTATTCATGTTCATGAGCCCGCTCTCCCTTGAGTGGCCTGGGTGCTGCAGCGCCTAACTGATCACAGGAAGTCTCATTAGAGCTTTTCAGGCTGCAGATGGATGCTAAGTCATCGCTTGTATAGAACAAGGCCCAGGGCTTCATAGCCCCTCCGTCTCGTCGCTGCAAAGGATTTTGAAATTGGAATAAGTAATTCAGGACTCTGTTGTCTTCACTCTGAACTCCACATCTTGAGAAGTCAAACATAAATGGACTTAATGAAAATTCAGAAGAAGAAAGGACGAGATAAATGTTGGGCAAAGAAACGAGAGTGCTCTAAGAAATGCAGTTTGTAATAATCAAGGCAAACATTCTTAATATTCGACTAAAGGCAAAGGGCCTCAGTTCCATATGGCTCGTCTCTCCAGCTGAGTTACAGGCACTTGAGAAAATGCTGGAATTTTTACATACAAGATAAGAGGATGGAGGGAAGGGGAAAGAGAATATGAACATAGAAAACAGTAAGCATATGAGAGTATAGCTTATGATTGTTTCATAATGTATGCATGTATCGAACCATCAGTTTGTATGTAATATTTACTTATCATCTATACTTCAGTAAACTTGAAAATTAAGGGAAATATGGTTTATAAAGCAAATCAATGTCTCTCCCTTTAAAACCCCATTAAAATTAGCAAAAATTATTTTTAAATAGTTTTCAATAATAGATACTGAAACAATAGCAGTTTCCAGGAGGCACTGTGGTAAATGCCTAGCCAAGTGGGAGCAGCTGAATATTGACTCCTAGGGATAGGGCTCATATCAGGCTGGCCCAGAACTCCTCTAGGCTACAGAATCTGGGGCAGACTCCACTGCACCCAAGAGTACAGAATGAGCAGGTGACTGACTGTTGCATATCTGAGCAGGAACACCATGTGACCCTTTCTCCCAAACAGCCATACTTCCAGCTTCTGAAAGGTGGCTCCAGACATCAGACATGGCTAAGTCAGAGCTCCATGTGCTGCAAGGGAGGCTTGGGGCCTTCTCATCCTGTTTCTCTTTGTACCCCGAGAGTGCACCTTTACCAAGGATGCCTGAGAATCATTCTGTGTGGGAAGGTCTGACTTAAGAGAGAACCCTGTACAGGTGGCTATGCAGGACTCTTTCCTGTCAACTGACC
This sequence comes from Chionomys nivalis, assembly GCF_950005125.1. NCBI lineage: Eukaryota > Metazoa > Chordata > Mammalia > Rodentia > Cricetidae > Chionomys > Chionomys nivalis. The sequence continues at coordinate 29,842,334 of NC_080091.1, forward strand.
AGATTTTGGCCTAGATACTTTAGGAGGTCTTGTGAGTGTGTGAATAGACTTTCCCCTCCAAAACAAGATAATGTAAGCAGTCAGCCAAGGAGCACAGATATATGAAGACAGGTTAAAATGAAATTATCAGGGACAGACAGAGGTGGGGAAGGGGAGAGAGGGAAGAAGAGGTAGGGGAGAGAGACTTATAGGAAAATGCAACATGTAGTTAAAAATAACAAAAATAAAAATACTGTAGACATACTGCTGCCAAGGAGAAACATGAAAGAAACTATACCCAAGAAAGAAGACCACAATGCTGATTTTAAAATAAGTAGAAATCTTGGAAATTTCATATGCCGTAGCATGCTTTAACACTCAGAAGAGCTGGGCAGTCAAATAGAGGAAATTACCAAGAGGGAGGCAAGAACACTAGAGAAAAATAGGCAAATTGCTTCACAATCTGTCGTACGCAACCCACTGAAATTCAGAGAGGAAAAACAGGGAAAATGAAAGTAAGGGAAAGCTGAAAGGTGCAACTAGAGAATTCTGCAGGTTTCGGGAATAGAAATGCCTCAGGAAAGGATGAAAAGTGCACGGAATATTGGGACACAGAGTGGAGGGGACCCTCCAGGTCGGTAGCAGGGAAGCCAAAAGCAGGGGAAGACTGAGCCCCGGTGATGTTTGCATCCAGTGGGAACAGAAGCAGTCTGAGAGTGGTCAGCCTTAATGTTTCTAGTATTTTGCAATTAGTTATTCTCCTCTGTATCCATGTACAGTGTAATAGGATAAAGATGCTTTTAGATTCAAAATCTCAAGAATCTTCTTCATGTAGAATTTGTTCCGTAAACAGGGGATCAACAGAGTAGAAAAAAAGCTGATTTTCAGGAAGCTCAGCTAGGAAAAGAGAGTTAGGTAGCAAGCCAGTTATCCCAGGCAGGAGGCAATAGGACAGTGTGAGCTTTGTCATCAGAGCCGGGCCCAGAGGAAACCTTAAGAACTGCTTGTTTTCTGTTTAAGAATCTCAGACTACAGTTGAGTTCAGGTAACAGAAACTGAACCTGTTGGTAAGGACGGAGTACTGAGCCACTAGATACTGGATGAAGATGGAAGTTTCAGGCTGCAATTTCAGGGGCATAATGTAGAAGAAAAGTCAACCTCCTCCCATGTGTGTAAGAACTAAGTCCTCATCTTCTGGAACAGAAAGGCAGAACTCTACCACATGCAAGTCAAAGCAGCATAGGAGCCTTCCTCTGCACCACTTAACTAGTGGATTCCTCCCAGGGAAGGTGTTTGCTGTGGGTGCTGTTGAAGTGGAGGTGCTAACCAAGACCCCCTGACAACTAGGCTTTGAAGGGCTGTTGTGAGTTTATGTTTGACCCACTTTTTATGCAGAACTTTGAAACCATAGGAGATTATTGTACTATATTACATGTATACTGGGCATCATGAATCACTTTAAAAAAGAGAAAACTAGAGATTAGAAAAGATATGTCAACCGTTAGCACTTTATCTGAACAAAATTATTTTTTTCTCCTTTTTGTTTCTATATACATTTTAAATGTTTTGCAATAAAAGTATATTACTGATAAAATTTATACATGTTTTGCAGACACACACACACTTCTAGTCAATAAAAGGGGGGGTTTTTTGTAGCATGGTGCTGTATAGATACTATATTCTAGGACTCATGAAGCGTGCTTGAATTACCAAATCAAAGAGCACCCAGGGCGGGCCTAGGGCACTAGAGGGTGGCAATGTGATCAGGCTCCAGCCCTGGAAAGGTCTAGTAATGTTTGGACAGGACTTGGCTATGAGCAACTGAAGGCTTAAGAGTGAAGTCATCCTTTACACCTAGGCCCTTCCTCTTAAACGAATTCCAATCAAGTGAGAATGAACTAATGATAACTTTGACTGCAAGGAGGGAGAAAAGAGAATAGAGCCCTTCAGGTGCAAAGAACTGTAGTCAGTGGGTTACAGACAAAAGCATATTCTACTTTCAACTGTGAAACCTGCCTGAGCTGCTGATAGACAGCGTTAGAATTTCATTGTCGCATCTCTGAGCCAGAGCAGGGTTTCTTCTGTTCTGGATATGAGACTGATCCCCCATATCTTGGTCTAAGGAACCTATACATAAATGCTTCACTGTGGGGCTAGATGCAGAGTGGGCATAATGTGGCTCATGCTGGTCCTGGGATGTCCACGTGAAGAGGCGGAAAGGGACCTGAGCTTTGAGCCACACTGGTCTCTCCTACAAATGAATAAGTTATCTCTGATACTTTAGGAAAGACAAGGGGTCATTTTTTTTCACTCATATAATTTTCCAGAAATGTCTTTAAAAAAATAGGCACTGCTTGTACAAATGTGGGAACTGAAAAGCATCACTCTGCTACCTCAGGACCACACCAGGTATTCCAGGCCTCTTCTGCCTGCTCGAGAGAAGACCTAGACAGTCAGTGCGACACAGCATTCCTTCCCTGCCATGTCACACAGAGCCTGCTCCTGAAGGGCGTGTTGCACATGTGTATGACCTCATACAGACGAACTAATCCTTCTCATCCTTCATTGTGTTTCCTAGACCTCACTCAGCTCACAGGCTGATCTACAGAAGAAGAAGAGGCGGGCACCAGCTCCTCCTCCACCGCAGCCACCACCACCAAGTCCTGTGGTTCCCAATCGCATGGAGGATAAAGAAGAGAACAGGAAGAGCACAGTGGGTAAGTGAGTGTGGCCTGCTGCTCTGTGTGCATGTCTCTGGGATGCCTGCTTTAACACAGGTCATTCATTAGCACTGTTGTTAACCCTGGCAGTGGACTCCTTGTTAATTACATTAACCCACAAAGCATGTATGCTAAAGAAAGAAAGTCTGGAAATGATTAGCTCTGAATTCCCCTAATATCTTATTTATATGGAGGAAGGCGTCTAGGAGGCAAGGATAGTGGGAAGGGTGGCTTGTGGTTAGAGAACCCCGGACCCCAGGAGAGAGTGATGACGGAGCTCATGGTGTGAGTGGCTATGGCAGGTGTCTCTGAAGGATGTCTGTAGAGGCTGTTTAGAAAGTGTTTGTCATTTGAAAGACATCTTAGACTCCTCATGGTGTATACAGGTTGTGCATTCTTAATTTGGATGTCTGAAATCTGAAATTCTTCAAAATCTGAAACTGTTTGAGCATCAACATGATGTTGCAAATGGAAAATCCTGTACCATGGAGCTTGGTTTCATGAACAAAATTATTTAAAAATTACATGAAATTACCTTTAGCTTCTATATATAAGGTGTATATGAATTATAAATGAATTTCATATTTAGATTTGAGTTCCATCCCCAAGATACCTCATCATGTATATGCAAATGCTCTAAAATTAGAAAAATCTGAAATCCAAAACACATCTGTCTCTGAGCACTTGGAGCTCAACCTGTGATTTCCTATTTGAAAATAACCCCCATGTATATACAGTTTATGCATTTAGCAAAGCCCCCATGTTGAGAGTAAGAAAACTCAAAAGAACCAGGCTGGAGTCCTGACACCTATAAGCAAGGAATAACCTGTGAAATCATTATACCCCACCCTCATATGCTGGAGATCATGGGGGGAAGATGCTAATGACTTGATTTCCAGGTCCATGAACTTTAGGAGGCTCATTTTATTTTAAAATCTTTCAGTATCTGCTGTTTCACTGTAGTAGGAATATGACTAGCCCTTGTAAAGGAGGGATTAAAAATTGAACCATTGGATTTACTTCTTCCCATTACTGAGATTCCCATGGTTAAAAGAGCATCAGAGCCCTGGCTGAAGCCATGAGGCAACCATGCCCATTCATTGACTCAGGCATCCCATTGTTTCTCTATTGACAATGCATCTGTGGCCCCAAAGGGACAATACTCTTAAAGATAATTGTTTACGTTGTCAAGTTCTGAAATTTTAATAAGGGTGACTTGGCTGTTTGTCAGCATTTTTTGCTGACAGTACTTTACTTTTAATGCCTGATATTTCACAGCCTAAGAATCAATTTTCCTAAGAAGTAATAACCTGCATTTTATGTCAGTTCATCACATTTCCCGGGGGAATATAATATCAGAATGAAAAACAAGGACTGGAGAGACAGCGCAGAGATAAGGTTCCTACCACCAAGCCTAGCTCCCTGTGTGACTCTTGGAACCCACATGTAGGAGAGCGCTCCCACAGGTTGTCCTCTGATATCCACACGACACTCATGCCCTGACCCATGTGCATGTATATGTGTGTGAACACTCACATACACAATAAATAAGTAAATAAACAGATAAATGCAATAACCTGAGACTCATGCTGGGCATGAGATCAGCTGGTGCCCATAGATGCTAGCAGAGATGTAAAGTAGGTATTTAGAACTAAGAACTATACTAACATCCCTTCATTGATGGTGCAAAGAGAAGGCATGGATAGAGGCAGTTTTCCATACTTCCTCCTACCTGATCTGTCACTTCTTTGTGGATACAAGAAAGCCAGAAACCCTTTATTACTAAAAAGTAATGTTATCCTTTGAGGGCAGGAACTGATAGACAAGGTCTTGTTGGCAGTGAAAAGCCGAACTCCCCTCCCATTCAGAAGAATCCATGAGTTTAGAGGCTATTGACAGCACCCCACAAAACTCAGCAGTAAAATCTAGGTATCAGGTTAGAAGAGTGATATAAACTTCTCTCTCTCTCTCACACACACACAAACATATACCACATGTGTGCATACATACACACATGTACACAAAGTTGATGATTTTTCTACTCAGACATCTAAATTTTGGAAAGGAAGACTTGTTTTTATAACATGAAGTAAAATGATATTTCAGTTGCCCACATTTGGGTCAAAGGTATAATTTATTGGAAATCACAAATAAATCTTGGAATGGGGGAGCATCCTCCCAGTATTCCTTGCTCCCATAGTCCTACCTTAGGTGTGCTCCTTCCCACATAAGACTGCCCACCAGGGGCCATCAATAGCACCACACGGATGATTTGCACTTTGCAGAAGAAATGGTTTTAGCATAAAGAAGTCAGTATTTTCCCACATCTAGAGAATCATATCCAAGGAAGGAGTAAATACATATATATATACATGTTTGAAGAGGATGTTTCTCAATATTTTAGTTATAAAGCTGAAGGGCACAAACCATAGGCTATATAATTAGACGATCCTAAACTGTACATCTTGAAGTATTTTTTAGAACACAATAGTAAGCATGAATATGTGAAAATTTATGTCATTTATGAACCTAAGTTATTGACTTTCACAAAATCATTAGTATAATAAGTCTATTTTCACATAAAATTATAAATGTCTGATCCTTAATACAAAGTACAGATGGTCTGAGAACCCCGAACACTTTCTGCAACCTGGATCCCATTTCAAAAAAAATTTGAAGACTTTGGTCCTAAAGAAATGAAAGACGTTGATAGTGAGGTGGAGCTAAGAGATAACCCAAGTCACTGAACTGTCTGTTAATAGTAGGTGAATGAAATCTGTGAGCATGGAAAAGGCCAATGGGAGGAATAGTCTCATTTCAACATGACTGCACTGCCTTCCAGGCTTTCCTGAGTTGTTTCAGGAAATTTATGGAATTGTGCCTAAAAGAGACAAATGGCGGCCAACCAAGCAAATCTTTCCAAATTGTAGCTGAACACTATGTGCATGAAATGTTTAAGCGTGGGAATGGTTGGCTATGGTGTACTGTTGGGTGAGTGACTTTGATATGGGGTATGACTGGCATTGGGTGTGGCTGGTTTGGTGCAGACTGAGGCTGGATTTGAAATTGAATGTGGTAGCTTTAGTAGTTGACTTGGTATTAGATGTGATTTGTTTAGTGTTAGATTTGGTGTTGGGCGTGACCACTTCGGTATAAAATTTGATGTTGTGTGTGTCTGCTTTGTTGTTGGATTTTGGTGTTGCGTATGGCTGGTTTGGGGCAGAGTGGTGTGGGCTGTGGTGTTGAGCGTGACCTGGGGAGCAATAGCAATGGCTAGAAGACAGGATATCCTTTGGCTTAACTTTGAATCCTTCCTATTGATTCCATGTAGGTGTTGGACGTCAGGTGCCACAAAAGCCTCCCAGAGGCACAGCCCGGGGCCCACCCCAGTTAGTGCTCCCCCCGCCCCCATCCTACCCTCCTCCTGACACAGATGTGACAGAGCCTGTCACCTTTCCTGGGGAAGGCACTGGTTCCGAGACCTCAGAGCTGAGACCCAAACGTACGTGCCTCTTGTTTCCATTCCAGCTGTGTGTTGACCCATCTGTCTTTCTGGTCACTACTGATATGAATCTGTTTCCAGACATTCCCTTCTTGCTTTTGGACATCTGTACCTTTCTTTCCGAATTTCTTTCCAAATGCTCAATGCAATGCATCTAGCTTCAGAGCGAAGGCACTGTGAATAGCACACAGTGGCCTGGAAGAAAGATGTGGTTGTTTCTACTTCTGTGCAAGTTTAGCTGAAGATGTGTTTGTGGGTATACAGTTAGGGAGGAGCTGATGCTCTTGGGGTTGGGAGTTTCCACAGAATGTGTTCAGGGAGCAACAGCCACCGGCAGAACAAACTTTGCCGTTCTGCTGAGGCTCTCTCGGGATGGCTATGGATGTGTATCAGGGTAGTCAGTGCTCAGGAACTGGGAGGACACTACTTGTAAGTCAGCTGTGAAACTCGTGGCCAATGGGCAGGCACTGGAATGCTTCTCTGTAGTAAAGAAACCGAGAAACCCAGAGAGGAAGCAGCTTCCGTCTAGTCATAGTCAGAGTTAGAGTTCTATTGCGCCTGCATCATCTACACTCACAGCCTCTTGGGATTCTTTTAATAAACGTTAATAAATATGTATAGCATTTCCCCCTTGAGATGGATAAGAGACTAGTGTGCTATACATGATTGGAAGGCATCATCTTCATGCCAGGCCTGTGACAGTGCAGTCTACATCACAGCCCACATACTCCAGTGGAGCAGTGTCACCCGAACCAGCCCAACTGCCACCCTCTGTATAACTGTGCTCCGTAGGAAGTGTGTGCTCTTCCACCATCGCGTTTTCCTTTTTCTAACTTTGGAAATGGCAATTGCCTGCTCACTATCTTACCTCCTTTCTTTAGCCAAAGTAAAGGTGACTCAGTTTATCTTTCTCCACAAATAGTTCTTGTGCGCACCAATTATTTTCATCTTCTTTATGTTGCACATACTTCTTCATACAAATTAGTTGTTATAAGGTATTTGATAATTAATAATCAACTAGCACCAGGTGGTGGCGGTGCACACATTTATTCCCAGCACTCAGAGGGTAGAGGCAGGTGGATCTCTGTGAGTGCCAGGCCAGCCTGGTCTATAGAACTAGTTCTAGGACAGACAAGCTACATTAAGAAACCCTGTCTTGAAAAACAAAGAAGGAAGTAAAAAAGAATCAACTAGAGATGCTAGAGAGATGACTCAAGGGTTAAAAGTAACCGTTGCTCTTGTAGAGGACCCAGTTAGCAGCTCCTACGCAGTGGCTCACAACTGTCTGATCCCTTCTTCTGACCTCCATGGGCACCAGGCAAGCACATGGTGCATATATCAGCGTGCAAGTCAACTCCTCATACATATAAAAATAAAATAAATCTTTAAAAAGATCAACTAGACACCAGTCAGTGAAATACTAGCTATGGTGGCATCTCTGAAGAAAGGGGTATTCTCGCCCCCCTCACACCAAGGCACACAATGATTTCAGAGGCCACTTCCATGACTGTTTTCCTGACTCTCATCTCCTTGTGGGGACAAGTAGACAGAAATAGCTGGTGAGCACAGTTAGAGCTCATGTTGTCAAGAAAGAACACCCACAAGATCTGCAGTGGAGTGTTCTACAAAGGGTAGGAAAGCCAGGTAAAACCCAGGTCCTCTCCCCTGCTTGCCTTTCTTCAGACCCAGCAAGTGGGTTGAAGCTTTAGGCCAACAGGATCTGGGATGAGCTTACAGAATCCCTCACTGAGCTTGGGAGGCAGAACTCCCTCCTTCATTGGTGGCACTATGAAGACATTTCCCAGCCTGCCCTGAGACTTCCTAGGTGGTCCGAAGGGTGTGGAGTAGAGCATCAGACTTGATTTCTTCTTGCCTTGTGGCTCAACTTCTCATCCTTTGGTCACTGCCATCTGACTTTGAGATTACTTCTACAAGGATGGCACTTCCTTAGCCCTCCACATCATAAATCACCTCTCCTCCACCCCTCCTTACCCACAGAGATTCACATAACAGAGTGAAGAATAGACCAAGATAGAGGCCCCAGAAGCCATTAGATGAGAGTCAACAAATGCCACTTTGTTCAGTCACCCTTGGCCCTCAGTTCAGTCCAACCCTTTGGAGGAAGCCTGAGGCCACGCCTCTCTCCTGACTGTAAGTGCACCAGAATCTCAGGCATCCAATGCAGAGCTTAACTAGCAGAACTGGTCTACCTAATGTTCATGACATTGAAAACTGGGATCACCTGCCCAACCAGGCAGACTACAACTTGCTTCTTTGATTTGGGATTCAAAAAATGAGAGAAAATAAAACCTTTGTATTCTTCTGTTTCTTCCCATAAAGCAGATATCTAGTTACTCCTCCTACCTGTCTCAAGAAAGGCAAAAGTGGTGAGCATGTAAAGTGTCTGGTATTAATTTATGTCCATATCATATGCTTCTCACCTGCTCTCCCAATCAGACTTCTGGCTTTTGGGGGCTACCTGAATGCTCAGGAGAGACATCATCATGCTAGCTTCAAGCTTTATCTTCTCCTGTATCTTCTCCTGCTGTCAGTTCTAAAAACGTCATTCCTCAGTGGGAATTTATCTTGAGTATCTCTGAGGGCTAAATGGTCCTTCAGGAATCTCATGTACAAGGTCTCATGTGGACTCTTCCCTAGCTCTGCCATCCTGGAGAACTGAGCTCGAATGCCTTAAGTAATGCAGTGAACTTTCTCACTATTGTGTCTCACACCCTCTCTCTCTCTTTGTCTGTCCCCTGCTCTTTTCTCTCATTGTGCTGAAATTGTCTATAGGACACCTTTGACTTTAGAATATGCTTTGTGATCTGTGTAACAGATGAATATATCACTCAGGTGTTAGTCTTTCTTGGAAACAGTAAGCTCAACTGCCCTTCCTAAGCTTGAGAACATTCCCAAAGCTAGTAGATGATGGATGGGTATGCAGATGTGAGGAGGCAATGGGAAGATACGAGATAGGTTCTCCAACTCTGTCCTGTGTCTTGATAGCTCCCATTCTATCTTTCTGTTTTAGCTTTTCCCTCACTTCCTCCTTAGCCTTTATAAATATTTGATCTATGGCCATGAAACCACACTAACCTGTAATGGGGAAAATTGAAAGACAGTATCCATGTGTTTGCTCTCACACAGATTTGGGACTTTTTTTTTTTTTTTTTATTTTATTTTTTTTTTCGAGACAGGGTTTCTCTGTGGCTTTGGAGCCTGTCCTGGAACTAGCTCTTGTAGACCAGGCTGGTCTCAAACTCACAGAGATCCGCCTGCCTCTGCCTCCCGAGTGCTGGGATTAAAGGCGTGCGCCACCACGCCCGGCTCAGATTTGGGACTTTTGAACGTAATTGGAATCAAGGGCTCCAGAAGCAAGAGAAAGTAGCCATACATTAATGTATGAGTTCTGCTTTAAGGACCCCTTTGTCATTGCCTGTTCTCTAGCCCAAGTTAGATGATCCCAGCCTAGATCCAGATGCATATGAACTCTGTACATTCCAGTGTGTCAGACAGACAGCATTCTCTGTGTGCACCCTGCTGTCTAGGAACAACACTGCCAGCCTTCTAGCTTGAGTTTTCTTGTTGTTTCTATGTGCTCACCCTTTCATGTCCTGTTTTACATGTATGTGGTATATGCCTCAGGTAGATGGAGGCTGTTGTCTTACATTTTTGTTCATTTTACAACTTGGTACTTGATGTAGTAGAAACTACTCTTCCATTAAGCTTCATTAAAGTGAAAATCACTTGAAAGTAAAGAGAATTCATCAACACCAACCTAGTTGTACCTTAGGATATCCTCAGTGAGTCCACGGTCATAAAAGACCTTGTCCATTTTACTTAAGAAAGATTGACCATCTCAGCAGAGTTTAGTACACCAATTTGTGCTTGCTTATTTTTTCTTTACTTGGAGCTAGTCCTTCAGATGTGTTGAATACCTCTAGAATGGTCCTCAGTAATGTCCTACTTATTAATCTCCTTTCCTGTGATTCCCAATGAAGAGGATGTGACAAAGTAGTAGGGAGACTCTTGTCACTTCCAAAATGAGCATAGAGGATGGCTGTGGCTTTAATCTTGAACATCCCTACTCCTTCCTTCTGGAGAGACCTGGCTGCCATAGGCAAGCTACTTTCATGAGACCCTTGGACAAGGAACTGAAGCCCTGTGTCCACTGAACACAAGAATAAATCCTGCCAGCAGCCCCACTGAGTCAATGTAGAGGAAGATATCTTGCTGGTAGAGCCTGCATGTGAGTCCCCAGTCTTATGATGTATCTCTTGTGGGAGATCTTATGCCACAGTCCCAACTACATGTGCCTGTTTTCCAGGCCTACCACAAAGCAATGAAGAAAGAAATGTCATTGCCTTGAGCTTCTGAATACTGGGGCAGTTTGTTCAGTAGCAATGGATAACCAAGACAACTGGCAAGGAAATGAAGCCCACCTTCAAGGGCTGCTGCCTTCCAGTGAGGGAAAGTCATGTCGCAGAGCAGGAGTGTCAGAGATTGGCCCAAACCAGAGATCCAGGTTCTTTCTGCTCCTTCTTTGTTCTTTTTGGGGTGATTTCCTTCTCAGGCCTCAAGAAGAGGTCTGTGGTTCTTTCCTAGGTTACATCATGACACCAGACTCTTCAGAGGGAGATGACTATCTCTCTTAATCCCCTCTGTATGAGGAAGCAAATTCAAAATGATTAATCCATCTCTTTGATCACACTGGAAAATGCAGTGGCCCAATGTCTGGCACAAATGATATCACCTTAAATGAACCAAGCTCATGTAGACAGAGGGGTTGGAACCAGCTCTCCTTGAGGGGTGTGGAAATTGATGAGTGGCGATGGGGTAATGTGGTTAACATTGCATATACAGTCAGTGATATCTGCCATGCTTGTTAGAAGCCTTCAGTTTGGTTGTTGTCTGCATAAGGCATGCTGTGAGTGGATGTAAAGAGAAGGTGCTGTCTATTGGTAAAGGGCACATGAAGGAGTAGTCTCAATGGCATCACAGCCAAGAACCTGAAAGCCCAAAATCACCAGGAACAGTCCTTCTGAGGATCAACAGTGTCATGCAAGACAAGATACCTCAGACTTGGCATCTACCTGTATATCTCATTTTCTGCTTTTACAGAGCAGAGGAAATACTGATAGAGCTCCTGGCATCAGAATGTAGACATCCTTCCTCACCTGCACTAATCTGTTCCATAGTTTCAGCTATATTATCTGAATGAACTGGAAGATTTCAGACATAATTCATACATTGTAAATTACATACTCTCCTAAACCTTGTGATGAAATCTCATACCATTCAGCTCTGTCCTACCCAGGACCTGAATCACGCCTTTGTCTCTGTGTCCACACTGTTGCTGCTATTAGTGTCACTTGGTAGCATCTCTATTTTAAGATTGATTGTCAGGATACTGCAGCACCCAAGTCCAGGTAATCCTTATTTTCCTTAACGATGACCCCATAGTGGGAGTAGTGGTGCTCCCTTTAAGTGAAAGAGAAAAATAAATCATATGCTGAAACTGCTAAGATCTATGGTAAAATAAATGCAGTACACACACATATATATCTATGTCCATGTATAGCTGTAAGTACTTCAATATTCTCAGGATTTTCTGGCATCTGATGGGGGCTTTAAAACACCTTCCTTATGGATGGAGGAGGCTATTGTATGCCTTTTCAGTATCCAGAGACTAAAGTGTTTGCCTTCTAGATAATCTTAGTAGTACGAAAATAGAAAAGTAGTGTTGGTTAAGGTGTGTATCGAACCCATGAGTCCTAAGAATGTTGAATGTCATTTAAAATTACTTCCTGCTTTAGAAAACATTCTTTCCTATTCCTAAATAAGTTTACTATAATCAAAACATGACCTTTGAAAAGCCAACAGAAGGCACATGTGAAGCTGTCTCTGCCAGAGAATAAGTTCTCGCCTCTACCAGCCATTGTTTTACATACAGATAAGGTTTCTTCTCTATGAGCCTTGCAGTCAGCCCCTTCATGGTCAAAACATCTTTCAGATTCCGCAGGGATGGATGCCGCAGGAAGAAAAGTGATTAGGTTCTCTAGCTGCCCAAAGCCTCACTCATGTCACCAAGTTCATCTCCACAATGGCTGTGTGTGGAAGAAACGTGATTAAGCTCTATATAGCCTCCCAAAGCCTCGTGTTACCAAGTTCATCTCCAACATGGCTGCGTGTGAATGGTTCTTAACATAATTGTAAGAGCAGGAGTCTAATAGGTCTCTGCTCTGTATTCTTTAATCTTAATCATACCAATGCTTTCATATTCCCCATTAGGTATCTACTTATACTGCTTACACATGTAAGCTCTTTGAATGCATGTCTAAACCAATAATAACGTGTGCATTTGGATTTTGCTTCCCAGCTTTCTAACTAGCTTCCGTTCTGCTGGCATTTGAATCTGCTCTCTGAATCACTTTTGTGGAATCATCCCATGAGTTGCACTGAATTGTTTGTTTTCGGGATTTACAGTACAATCATAATTGAGCTATTAATGGCTCTTCAATTACAAATTCCAGTTAGAAGGCCCTGGGGATTTGAAGATAGAGCACATGGAGCTTATAATGAAGCATTGCTTTAAATATTTTATTTTTTAGTAAATTTCCAGCGACTGTCTTTTTCTTATACATTTTCTTGTGCATAGCTTAGGGGAAATAAGTCTTTCTCTGAATGTATGTTTACAAGAGAATTGGCAAAGAATCGTAATGGCACAGGAAAAAATAGGTCATTCCCCTGTTCTCAGCAGTAGCAGTCACCATCGTGTTATTTCTAGCATTTTGATTTTAAATTGCAATCACTTCTGGGTCTTTTGGTTAAGATCATGTGTAGAATCCTCCTTTAAATTTGAATAGAAGCCCTGTTCTAAAACACATTATGGAAATTCTGAACTGGGAGGAGGATGTGGAGGAGAATTCAGAGAAAGGAATTACCATTTTGAATTACAAGTTGGTAATTTGAATTTGATTGATGCAGAATTAACAATAACAATTCATACTCCAGGCAAGTGACTCAGCAGAGGAGCTAAGCACAGAGAGATTTGGAGCACACTGTGGTAGTTTGTAGATGCCTGCCTCTAATCTAACTGCACTTTGGGAACAGATGCTCCCAGAGGGCTGCTGGCTGGTGACAGAGAGCCCAAAACTGGTGAGATGAAGCAAGACTTTGGTAGATGTTATTAAATTTGGATCAGTGGTCCTAAGTCACCTATTCTCTTGTTCTAAAATCCCCCCTTCCCCCTACTAAGTACAAAATCCTTCTGTTTTTAAAAACAAACCCATTCATTGAAAAGCTCCTTAAGTGCACAGGTGGGTAGAGATTGGAGCTGGCTCAGGAACCTTCACTTACCCCTTTTGCCTATTGATTTCTGTCTTTCCTGATCATGGCAAGGGAGCTGGCTACACAGCTGCTCCGGCTGCCATGGGAAAAGGCAGAGCATCCAGGAAAACAGGAAATAGATCATGAACGAATAGCCTTTTCCATAAAACAGCAGGAAATTATTGACTCTGGGAGCAGAGCCTGTCCCTGACTAGATTTTCAGTCTGTTATTTTTGTACCTCGGACATGATTATCCCCACCTAGAACTAATATTGGATGCTTTTTAATATAGACTCAAGGAAAGCTACAGTCAGTATACAGCGGTAAGGGAAAAAAAGAAACTTAGGAGCTCAATTCTTGTTGCTTATCATTTTCAGCACTTTATAAGGTATTTGAAAGAGAATTAAAGAATTTAGTGCCAGTGCAATAAGCATGGGCCTGTGTCAGATCATGAAAGTATAACATTAAATTTTCAGTAATTTTGTAAGCAAATTGCTAATTAGAATTATTAATAAAAAGGGAAAATGTTAAGGGTGAAATTTTTTATTAATTCTTTGAGAATTTCATACAATGGGTTTTGATCTTATTCCCCCCCCAAGTCCTCCCAGATCTTCCTCTTCCATGTGCCCATCAAAATGTGTCCTCTTTTGGTTGTTGATCATTCCCATCAAGTACAGTTTGTGCTGTCCATATAGTATTAGATTTGTGGCCTTTCATTGGGATGTAGTTAACCTACTAGGGGACATACCTTAAAGGAAACTGACGTTCCTTCTCCCGGCAGCTATTGGTTGTCAAGAAAACTCCTTAGCTAAAGGTGGGCCTTCCTGCCCAGCACCACCGTCTCCATGCTGGGATATGGCCTGACGAGCTCACACATGTCTTGTGTGCGCTGTGAGTTCATGTGTGCAGCCATCCTGCTGTGTCTTGGAAACAGTTTCTGTTTAGTTATCCACTGCCTCTGGCTCTTGATGTCTTTCTGTTCTCTCTTCCACAGTGGTCCCTGAGTTTTGGGAGGAAGCAGAGTGATGTAGATATCCCATTTAGGGCTGAGAAGATATAGAGAGAGGAAGGACAGAGCACCATGAAATAAAAGGATAGAAGGGGATAATGGACAGGAAGGGATTAATGGGGTGAGGGATGGAAGAATAGGATAAAGGGGGGGGATATAGAGAAGGAGAACAACACTAACGCTATTTCAACACAGTCATAGGATATCTGCTACTTCTTAAAATATATTCATACACAAATATAAAGATTTTAAATAGAATTACTCTGTATCAGAGCAGCAATTCCACTGCTAGACATCATATCCTTACAAATAAAAAGCCTAGTGCCAGGTATGGGTTATTACTTTTGGAATTGTTGGCCAATGCAGTCCCAAAGACCCCAGACATTACAGGCTATTATCAATGCTCTTGGTTTCCCTGAAGAACTTGATAGTAAGATCCTGTTGCTGCAGATATCACAAATTGGAGTTATAGAACATGGAAAAGTCAAGCCGGTGCTCACCTTGAAGCCTCATCTCTACCAGCTAGTTTTCATAGCGCTGGACGGTACACCGGAGGAGAACAGTGATTATCAGTATTACCCAGCTGTGACCCCTGCAAGTCACAATAATAACTGGCCTGGCAATACATGCAATCGTGGCACAAATGTCATGTGAGTAGCCAATCATTTTTGGTTAGATTTAAGGCCTACTCCACAAGATGAAACCCATACCTGGCACCATTATTGAAAGCCTATGGCTAAACAGTGCCTAGGTCCTAGGGAAGAACCTACCAGTATTTCACATGTTATTAAACCAACTCTTATTGGTGGGTATGACTTACTGTTATACCCACAAATTAGTACCTCTCTCATCCCTAATCAGAAAAGCTTATTTTTTCTATAAATGGTGATTAAGACAGAGATACACAATTGTTCGTGATACAAAGAATAAAAAAAAAATCAAATTATATTTTGGCTGCTATAAATTAAGGAATTTAACAAAAATTAATGAAAGCATTCAATCAGAATCAATTGATTATATAAAACTTATAAAAGCAGGATTATGTATCTCATTATTTCTTATAAATGTTGTGCTTTCCATCTTTAACAAAACTTATAATTATTTATGCTTTTACTTCTATACAGCTGGTTATTATTTACCATCATATCTTGAGAAAGAAATAGAGAATATAAATAGAATGGAGAAAAGAAGTAAGATTGTTTAGGAAACCTAAAGACAAGTTTATCTTAAATTTTCTACAAGTTAATTAAGCACCACGTTGACTCAATAATTATACCCTTACAACTATGGTTGTGTGTCTTAAATTCTTAACTTGTAGAATGAAATTAAGTTAGGAATACAACTTTTTAATATGAAGTATTATGAGAACTTCTTTCTGGATTCATATAAATTTAAATCCTTCTAAGAAATAAGAAATGGATATATTGGTTTTTCAGGAACGGTGAGAAAAATATTAAGTAACATTGCTTTCTTTTATTATTTAAAAATAAATAAGGTCCATAGTTATCTTTGTTAGGGTTTCTGTTGCTGCGAAGAGACATCATGACCATGGAAACTTTTATAAAGGAAAACATTTAATTTGGAGTGGCTTGTGTACAGTTCAGAGGTTCAGTTTATTATCTTCATGGTGGGGAACATGACAGCACACAGAAAGACATGGTACTGGAGTAGCTGAGAGTCCTACATCTTGCAGGAAACAGGAGGTCGACTGAGAGACTGGGCAGTATCCTGAGCATAGGAAACCTCAAAGCCTGCCCCTACAGTGAAATACTTCCTCCAGCAAGGCCATACCCACCCCAACAAAGCCACACCTCCTAATAGTGCCACTTCAGTTACATTCAAACTACCACAATGACCTTAGCATTCCTATGTGTCTTAGGGAGCCATGTGCAACGGTATAAATTTTAAGTCCTTGATTTCTGTCCCTAACCATAAGACTTAAATCTTCAAACTATTTCCCTTTAGTTGTTATTTCTATCACAAGTCAGTCTCATCCTAGACGAAATAGCAGGACAAAAAAGAGCTTAGGACCTTTTAAAAATTGTCTCAACCTGCACCGACACCTCATGTCCATCTCCAACTCAGTGAACTCTGACCTCTGAATCTATGCTTGCTCTCTGCCCCGTATCACCAACATCAAAAAAAGGTATCTGAACTCGAGAACAGTATAAAACAATACAATCTGTTTTTCACTAGTTCTACAGGTAGCTTAGGCATTTTTTTTCCCAAGAGGTAGTCTTGCTTCTAGCTGAAGAGTTATTGACAATTGTTGAAGAACTGCTGGGAGTGACAGAGTGAGTTTTCTTCAGGGGTGCATCCCCTGGGAGGCTATCCATGCCCCCAATGGATGGTCCTATACCCATGCACATACTGGCAGCACTAAGTGAACCCAACAGTAATTTTTAAAGGATACAGGAAGTTGAAATTAAAAAATGGTGGGGGAATAGGAGAGGAAGGAGTTGAAAGGGATGAAATGGGGACAGTGGATTTGATCAATACTCTTAATAAGCATGTATGAAATTCTTAAACCAAAAAAAAAACTAAAATAAAATAAATGAGGTATAGCTTTTTCGTTCCAACTAATAGGTGTTATTGCCTGTTCTATTTGGTAACCTGAAAGACCTACAGTGGATGATAATGGTAGTTATAACACTGTTTTCACTGGAGACAGAATTCTGCTGCTGGATCAATAGTCCTGTCTAGCAACAAACCGGGAAAAGACTAAAAAAAGCAATGCTGTCACACAATGCTCACGTCAATTGGCCAGCACCACTCCGTGTGCGGTGCTGAATCTCCAGGGGCTGAAGTGCATGGTGTCAGCAGGCGGTTGCTCTACCAGGACTTGACATTCACTCTGCCATCTATTTCCTCTACAGTTTATTGCTGTGCTGCGTTCCCTGCTCATGGCAAGCGCTCCTGATAGACAGGCCTCTTCCGGCCTCAGGCTTTTCCTGGTGTCTCTGCTGTCCCGGCTCTGATGCTGCTGTCATTCTGCGTCCTTCCACTTTCAGGACAAAAAAAAAAAAAAAGCTCATTTGTACCCCCTTTACTTTCTTTAGAATTTACATATAAATGAAAAAATGGCAAAGGTTTGCTTAAGGTTCATATTTCTTTGAAGGAGGTAAAGACTTTGAGATATAAATTTAAAGTTGGTAATATTGATAATATTGGCTTATTTGACCTTCACTGATACATGCATCTCTTCCTGTGAAGTCCATTACTTTACTGTTGATTCATACTTTTCTTACTTAGGGTTCTTTTCCAGAATCTAGTCTCCATTTTCCTCAAAAGTAGGTTGTATACATGATTTGTCTGATATTTTCGATTTGGGAAGGATGGAAATAGTCTGTCTACCTTGTAAAACAAAGTGCTGAACACGTGAACTCAGGACCTAGGATATAACCCGCCCCACTTGGGCATTCATGGGCCCAACTCCTTGGTGTGTCTCCAGGTTTTCTGTTACTCTATCATCTGCCATTTGACTAGTTTCCAAAAAAAGGGAGAGGGGGAGCTGTTTCTCTCTTCATCTGTTCATTGTTAATTCATCTTTTTCCTGCTAGACACTCATCAAGCACTTACCTGATGCTAGGCATTGTCCCGCTATCCAGAAGATAAGAGTAGATAGCAAACACATGGGTTTTACCTAGCTGTGGAAGGAAAAAAAGCAGTGGCTCAATTTGACAAATACTGGTCCTAAGATTTGTACAGATGACAAAGGTACCAAAGAATGTAACGACTATGTCTACAAAAAATGTTTTGGATTTTTACGGAGTCCAGGATGCCTCTGCAATCTTCAGGAAACTGACAAACTCTGTCATCATACATCTGTTACTGTCACCTCTGTCAGTCCAGAAGGAGTAGGTAAGGATCATCATATTGGAAGGTTCAAGGTTAAGCAGAAAAGGCAAATGTTCCTTGCTTGCTTTTGTTAAGTTTTATGAGTGTTCAAAGACACATTCGATCTAGAGAGGTTTTCGTGTTTCTCTCCGAATCTTTTAAAAGGTTGTTGCTTAGAGGAATTTTTATTGCTCTTGTCAATCGCAATGAAAACATTAGCTAGCAATTGTTCTTGATGATCGTAATGAAAACATTAGCTAACAAATACAGGAATGATCATAAAAGGTGCTAGTATATGTTATAAAACAAATGCAAGCTAGAAGTACATAAAACCAATGTAGTGCCATGCATTGGAAGAAAGAGCCAAAGAATGATAGGAATCTCTCTCTCTCTCTCTCTCTCTCTCTCTCTCTCTCTCTCTCTCTCTCTCTCTCTCTCTCCTTTCTTTTTCTTTTTTTATTTCATTTTTCCCTTTTCTTTCTTTCTTTTTCTTTTCTTTTCTTTTTTTTTTTTGCATTGAAATAAAGTACTGTTGTCTGATAAGTAGCAGTCATTTGACCTCAGATCATTAAGTGGAGAAAATCTAAACAAGAAAAGGTAATGTTTATAAAATGTTGGGAAAGCATCAGGATTTATGAGCCAGACATTAAAGCTTGTAGAAGATTGTATATAATTACAGCAATAAGCATTTGTGTGAGAAGTAGCTATTATGCTTAAGAAAGATGGCGGCAAAAATTCTCAAGACAAAACATGAGTACAAAAGGGGAGGGTGATAGTGCTTATGAAGTCATTGGTTAAAGCAGAGATAGGGTGAAAACGATACTGAAGATGAGTGGAAGTAGAGTGGGCACACAGACCCCACAAGGGGAGAGTAGTTCAGTACGTGGCAAGCACAACTTGACTGCACAGACTCCACTTACTTGATCATAAAGTCACCTAAGACATGGATGGGTAATCTCTGACAATCCCCAACTTACCTTTATGACAAAGTACCTAAAAGTCTTATGCAACATTATTAAGAACCGTTCAGTTAAAGTCAGGCAGATTAGCGTCTGCCATGCATTATTCTAGAGTCTTTTACAGATTAGAAGCATTCATTTGCCCCAGAGCATCTGCATTTCTGACTTACTCCAGACCCCATCCATGACTTTGTGGGTCGTGCCTTCTCCTGATAAGCCAGCCGGAGGGAAAACATGTTGATATCTAGTCTCCATAATGTTGTGCGTGCTATCTGTAAAAGATGAGAGTTCCCATGTCCCGAATGGAGACCCACAAATCAATCAGACTAGTAACTGGCTTGTCTCCTTGCACTTTCATGGAAAAGAAAGCACCCTGGAGAATATGTGTTCCATAGCAAATGTTCAGGTAAAAGAAAATTAACTAAAATTATTCATAAATTATAATTAACTTAAAGGCCTTGGTTTTTGCCGTGGAGAGCATCTCTACAGGGGGCAGTGGGACACACTGAGTCTGTAAACTGCATGAGTTTCCACTCTGGATTCTGAAATCTTCTCATTTTATGTAAAAGCTGCTAATTTTGCAGCTGAAATAATTTGGAGACATTTTCCAACTGTTTACTCACTGGTATTTTATTTTCGCACCCATTATAATCAATCACACATTGCATCTGTGTTTGTGGTGCTTATCAGCTGCTAATTTTCACAGTTTTCGTGTTAATTTGGATCTATAATATGATTTAGTTCGTTCACAACTTTTATAGTTCATATAATCGGATTCAAAATATTTCTATGCAAAGGCCTAACATTTTCCATAACCAAACAAACTTTTTGAGATAGGGACAGGATTATATTTTCCAAAAGTGAAAATGGCAGGTAAAGGCCTTCCACACAATGATGCAAGGTGCATTCAGACACCACAATCAACTACACATTGTTAAGGCTTTGGAATTCATCTATTACAGAGCCTTTGCTTCCTGTCTCCTCCTTGAGGGTGTATGTGCGTGCGCACACTGTAGCATCATTCAGGCCCTAGGAATGTGGATCAGGGAAATTGCTCAAAGTAGTATCCCCTCATTAGTCACAATGGTTAAACAACAAGCAAACTTCAAACATTTCACTAAAACCAAAGACCTAAATAGTGAAACTATGCAGCTCAGCAGTCCCTTTTGGAATGGCGGGGGGGGGGGGGGCGGTGCATATTTCTCCTCAGTAGCTGGATGGAGTTAGTAACTATTGACTGAGTAGTCTCCTTTATATCATTATTTCTTTGTTTATTCTATCTGTAAGTGACTGAAGTGACTTCTGACCCTTTCTTCTTCTTAAGTAAATAGTGCATTTTATCATAATGCAAGAAACTCCATAGGAGTCAGAGACTGCCAGTATTCTCCAGTAAAGAAGAAAAGAAAAGGCAAGAGGACACAGAGAGAACGATTATGTAGACTGGATAGAGTGTATCCAGATTTATAAGTTGGGTGAAGGAAGAGAAGTGAGGAAAAGTAACCCAGACCTGAGTCCAACTGGAATAACTGATGCATGCCACACGTTCTTCTTGGGCCTGGAACAGACCAAGATTAAAGAACAAATCTATCCTGTCATGGAATATAGCAAGAAGTAGCCTTGAGAAATGTAAAAGTCCCCTGCCTCACACAAATCCCAAAACAAAGAAGACTGGGGATGGCAAGAAAGCATATATGTGGTATAATTGCATGGCCTCACTGTTCCGCATAACTTCCTGGGCTAAAGTTTGCTTTAACGTGGAGTGCCAGTTCCTCCAGAGGGTATGTGAAGCCTTCCACACAGACTTGTGCCCCTCCAGGGAACCTGGGCAACAGGTGCCCATGTGCACAGGCTGGGAACCTTCTGGTTCCCTTGACTCCAACATTCATATTGGCACCTAGGTCTCTTGAGGTGCTGCGTTTCCAATAAGAGAATTAAAGGGAGAGTGACTGTGTGATTGTGTCTCACAGTCAGGCTCCTGACTGTCTGACCATAGGTGGACAGAGGTGTAAAATTAAGCATGTGCTATTAATAGAGCTGCTGTTTGTACAGGAGAATGGGTGGTTCTTGGTAGCAATAGAGAACCTTTGTTCTCATGGCCAGTTTCTCTTTGCTGTATGCTGTCTGTACCCTGAAGCACCTCACTGACAGCCTCTCTCCCCACCGTTCTTTATTCTAGCTAGTCTTCTCGGAAATAGGCAAACTTCTCTTAATCTATATCACAGCTCCTCAAACATCTCTTTCTGTTATGCATAGCCATTTTTACTCTGCAAGTATGTGTATTTTGTGCACAAATAAAACATTATTTATATGTCTACATACATCACCTTATGTCAGTATTATAAATCTAATGGGAAAATGAGCAAAACATACTTTATACTGACATTGTAAATCAATTAAGAAGTAAAGCTCCATCCTAGTAAAGCTTCTGACTAGGAGATTGTTGAAGTGTAGATTATTACACGTTGAAATTAATGTCCTTAGTGATAAAGTTGTCTTGATCTTGGGAGAAGGAAAACCGAGTCTGGCTTGTTACAGTCCGTGTAGTCATCTGGATATGTTATTTTAAATGAAAATGCAGATGTGTAAGCATGCACACAAGATGTTGCCTTCTCTCCCCCTGTCCGTTTCCATAGGAATCAGGAGAATGTTATTAGTGTCATTTTCTCCTGCCAAGAAAGCATAAGTGCATTTCTCATACATATGTCAACCCCCTCTTTGCTATCCTAACCCAACTTGACAACCGACTGATAGCACTAGCTTCAACCAGTCTCCCTCTGACCATCTCAGGAGTTTGTAGAGCTGGTGCCAGGGCAGAATCTTTCCAGGCTCCAGTGTGGACCAACTGCTGATCAACCCTCATTCTTTGCAAGCTTGGCAGGTCCCTAAGGGACTGGTTTCATTGAAGGTATCTTGGAAAACAAGTGGTTTTATCTGCTTATATGTATAACCACCAGGGGGAGCTCTAGTTATCCCATTGATGGACGGCTCTGCAGAATGGAAACAAAGATACAAAAACTAAACACCAGGGCTTTGCTTTTATGCCAGTATTATGTTGCAGCCAGTCGCACAGAACAAGCAGGCTTGGTGACTACAGTCTTAAAGCTGATTCCTCTCTAGTCACACAAAGAAGAAAGTGAAGCCAAAAGAATCAACTGATTTGCCTAAAATCACACAATTAAGGAAGGGCCTGTACTCAGCTTGGTAGATTCTCCATCTGCTGTTGCTGGGGTGAATAATAGATCATGTATCTGGGAACATTATGTATGTGTGCATATATGCATGTGTGTGTGCATTGTGGGGGTATACATGTTTATTCGCTGTATCTCTGTATAATGTATACATAGACACATGCATAATGTAGAAATACACTGGTATACACTGTAAACACATGAATATGCATGCACAACACATATGGGTATCCATACCATATACATGCCTGTATATACATCATTGTTGTAGACACACTATATCCATATATATCCATAATACATATACAACCATATAGAAGACATAGTGCATTGTATGTGTACATGTCAGTATATGAGATTAGTATAGTATGTGATATTATTAGCTTGTGGATGCCAGTTCACCTCACACATGATATTCATGAACCTGTGTTTGGTTGTAAGAACTGTGACACTGTTCACTTAGCTTTCTCAGAAATCATTGTTGGCGTCTTTTATTGTCTGTCTCGGGTCCTTTTCTTACTGCTGTAACCAGATACTCAACAAAAAGGCATTTAAGGGAGGAAGCCTTTATCTTATTATTTTATTTATTTTTAAAACAATAGTTTCCCATTTTACACACCTATCCCAGTTCCTATTCCTTCCCCTCCTCCAGCTCCCCACACATTTGCCCCCCCCCACACCCCTCGTCCACTCCTCAGAGAAGGTAAGGAGAAGAAGCCCATATTTTTGGAGCACATTTTGAGGGGGGGATGGTCCATGGCAGAGCACATGCATGAGGCACTAGTCACATTGCTTCTGTGGTTAGGATGCAAAGAGTGGAAAAAAGCAGAGTCAGCTATGGAACACCAAGGCTTAGCCCTAATGAGAGTTTCCTCCAGGGAGGCTCCGCCTCCTAAATTGTCATAAGCTTTTAAAGGGGCGCCTCGAACCGGGGACCATGTGTTGAAATATGTAGGAAAATATTACGTCTTATATCAGACCACCATGGTTCCTAATTTGCCACTGAAAGGAGATTTGAAAATTGAGGAGAACATGATCAAATGGCTAAAATGGAGAATTATACAGCTTTGGGTGGGGCCAGAATCTCCTGCCGCCATATTGATATGCATATCACCATTCATTTTTACAGCTACATCGTTGGCTGTGTTGTATCTGGGGATCACCTGACACAGAGAGGGCGGCCTATAGTGGGTCTACAAAAAGAACCCTGCTGGAAATAGACAGTGTTTTGTGCTCCATGGATTCACCCTTTATAGGGTACAAGTATGAGATAAAAGTAACTACAGGTTATGGGCTAATTCTTTAGTCTTTACCACAGCCCTAGCAAGCCGCGCTGCTGTTGATATCCTCAGTTTACAAATAAGAAAACTTTGGCACAAAGAAAAGTAACTTGTCTGGGCCAAAAAACAAGTTAACGCTCACTTAAGCCAAGCCTTGTTCCTTGCCAGTTGGGTCCCACACACTGAGCTTGTGTCTCTTTCCCATGGTAAAGGACCATGTCTGCTAGTGTGTGGCCAGGTGCTGTGCATCCACTCTGACTCCCCTTTCTTAGATGCAGAGGATGGCAGCTACGGGCAGTGCTGTTGTTCATATTTGAAGCTCTTGAGTCCACCGCCACCAGCTGCGCTGTGTTAAAACTCCAGCCAAGAGCAAGTCCAGAAATGAGCCAAAGCACTAGACTCACATAGTTCCCCACATGTGGACACCTCTCAAGACGAGATTGTGCTGGATTATTCTCCAGAGCCATACCGCACAATGGTCTTCTGCTTTGCTGGAGCTGCTATGACATCATAGCACACTGGCAACTCAAGCCGTGAATGCTCCCCCAGCTTTGAAGGCTGGAAGCCTATGATCAGGATGTCAGTAGGGTTGGTTCTTCTGGATGCTGTCTCATTGGCTCATGGATGGCATTTTGTCTCTTTGCCCTCATAGCTCTTTCTTCTGTTTTGGGCTTTGGTCTCCTCATTTTTTAAGAATGCTACTCATACTGTCTCACCCCATGAGGCCTACCTTGACTTTTATTCACTCCTTTAAAGACCTTTTCCACATAATGTCCCATTCCGAATTTGCTGCAGCTATGAGTTTTTAGAACAAATTTTGGACCATAACAATTGCTGTCATCTTCCCGTGGTTGCTAAGGAGATAGTAGAGGCTGCAGAGAGTATGATGTACCCATGTGTAATCTTGGAACAGTACTAGACCCTGACTGTAGGGCCTGGACCCTTTTCCATGTCAGTACCTTGCCACTCTCCAGATACTAGCTGTGATCTTGCCCACATTTGTCATGCGTGGCCTATGATGCCCTCTCCCTGAAGTAGCCATTTTCCTGCCTTTACTCTGACTAATTTCATCCTCTTTGACAGTTTATAGAGTGTCTGCAATTCTGATAACACTGAGTTCTCCACTGACTATCAGAGAAAAACCTGTCAATCTCAGGACAAGCTTCCAGAAACGATCAGGAACTGGGATACCTTACACCATACTGATATCAGAGGCTGCTTCTGCCTGTGCCACCCATTGCCCCCATGTACTCCTCAGCCTCCATTTGCATCATTCAAGCATTTGTGAATTCACATGCACCTGTGTGCTGGTTCACACACACACACACACACACACACACACCACGGTTGAAACCTATCTTTAGTCTTGGTTGCATTTGAACTCTGGGTTTTACAGACCCTTCATAGTTATCTCAACCTTTACTTCCTATTTCTCCTGTGTTTTGCAGAGCATTGTAAAGATGCTTCATATTTATAAACCTCCAAATGTTCTCCTGAAATCAGTTACTCACACTCCTCTACTGTAATGAATTCTATCCATCTTAAAGGTTACCACACTGTCACCGGTTTCTGCCAGCTAACAGGACTTCTGAGGAAACTGATCCAAGATATTAATCATTAGCCACAGATTGTGTTGCAGACTTCGCAGGCAAAAGGGCCCTCGAGACCCTGCTCCAGGGCCTGCAGCCTCTGTGTTTTGCTTAGGCTTGTTTTTGCTTGACCTATGCAAGGCATCTTAAATTGTTCGAGTAAACTGCTGAATCAGTTAGTAGCTCTTAATTATAACTTTAAGAAATGACACAAAATGTGTAACATTGGGTATTTTCCAGTGCATGGTCCTGTGGTGTTGAGAAATTCACACTGCTGTGCAGCAGACCTCCAGGTCTTCGCCGTCTTCTGAGCTTCATTCTACATTCATTAACTTCTGTTTTGCCCTTTTCCCTAACCTCTGCCAACCACAGTCCCACCTTCTGTTTCAAAGAATGTGATACTCGGAGTACTTCATGTAAATGGACCCACATAGCATTGTCTTTCTGCCACTGACTCATTGCCCTTAGCATAACACCCTCAAGAATCGTTCATATGGTAACATAAAACGGAACTGCCTTCCTTATGAAGACTCAACCACTCCCATTGTTTGTATCTGCCGTGTTATCTTTCTTCGTTCATCCATTTACAGATATGTAATTTGTTTACACTTCTCATAAGAAATAATGCCAGGGAACATCGATGTACAAATATCTCTTCAGAGCCATACTTCCATTGCTTGTCATAACAGATTCAGAGATGGGTTGCTGGAATGTCACTCAGTATGCCTTTTGTCTGAGCCACTTCCAGGAACTGTGACTCTAAAGGTGGAGCTAGCTCTCTTAACCCAAAATAAGTCTCATGAGAGCTCTAGAGTCGGGGTGACTGATCCATGCAGCTGTTCTTTTAGACCAGAATGCAGTGACCAAGCAATAGCAAGGACAGTAAGATTGGATTGGAAAACTAGGATCCCTGTGCTGGAAAATTAGGCTGTTTCTCCAAACAGGAGAGGTAGAAATGATGCCGAGCAACCCCAACTG
Organism: Chionomys nivalis; assembly: GCF_950005125.1. NCBI lineage: Eukaryota > Metazoa > Chordata > Mammalia > Rodentia > Cricetidae > Chionomys > Chionomys nivalis. The sequence continues at coordinate 29,868,704 of NC_080091.1, forward strand.
TGTCTACTGTGTCAGGCTAGAGTCAGACTAGTTGGACTAACCTTTTAACTCTGTTATTGGATAATCTCAAGCAATTGAATTGCGCTCTTCCAGAGTTTCTGTGAAAAAAAAAAAGCTGCTTTTGAGAATTACACAAGCAAATAAATGCAGAGACATTTAGAACAACAATCGGCACTGAACAAATCATAATTAGTATCAAAATGGCTACAATACAAGACGCAAGGAATTATATATTAAAATCTAGACTTTTTTGCTTCTTATGAGAAAAAGAGGCAAGGCAGCACCAGCTTGTCTCTGTGACAGTGTTAGGATACAGCAATGCCTGTGTCTGGTAGAAGGCTACTGGCACTCGGGATACCCTCTGCGCCCTCACTCCTGATCCTTGGCCTGTCTCTCACAGATGTCCCAAGATCTCTTTAAGTTCTGTTCTCAGATTTCTGCAAACTAGAAAGAGTAAGCAACTCAAGTCCTCACTGTAGACAGTGAAAATGTTGATCCTATCATGAAGTAAGCCCAAATAAAACATTTTCTTCTTCATACCCCTTCTTGAGAAATGTGTGGTGAAATTGCTTTTCTCTTTTTTCTTAAGATGTTGTCTTTGCATGTTTCCTTTGAGAGAAATCTTAAAGTATCTTTAACTGCTCTTCAAAATGAATGCCTTGCACCTGGGGAGCTCCTGCCACTTCTCAGAGAACCTAATGTCCCACCACCCACTCACATGCTATCCACTGTGAATTCTGGATAGCATGTCCTTGGCAGATAGGAGCTGAAGAGTCGTACTTGTCTGTACCCACTTTTCTTTGTACTACAGAACATTCCCAGCTGTCTCAGCGCCCATGAGCAAGCACCAGTCTTTCTATTCAGCAACAAAACACAGGAATAAATTAGCCCTGGTATTCCCCCTGGGAGCACTGCAGCCAGTGTTTAGTTGAGATGCTTAGAGCGGACGCTTCTTGCCACTTCAGAGACACAACTGACACTAATTGGAAGCTTCTCTCCTGATCCATATAGGCAGGTCCAGTGCTGGTCAGAAAGCCTAAAAGTTAAGCCTGAGCCAGCCCTACTGCTACACCGTCCACCAGTGTCTGGCCAGAGTAGAGGATTCCCCAAGCTACAGAGAAGCAGTTGAGCCCTCAAGCATGTTTCCATGGCTGTGACTCCTTTACCTCTCATGGGATGGATGAAAGAGGGAGGAAGGGAGGGAAAAAGGGAGCCCGCTCCAAACAGCCATGCTGGATATGCAGTTAGGGTTGCACCCTGGGAAAGCTGATTTGGGAGGAATTACACCATTGCTAATTGTATAATTTGTTTTCTGAACAACTTCAAAGCATAAGGAGCATAATACAGTTTTTATGAAATAGGGATATGTTAACCCTGACTATTATTTAGCCCTAATGACTTAGACAGTCACCCCAAGTATTCACAGATAACTCTGGATACCGAGGTCCTTATGTGAAGTGGTATAGTATTTGCATGTCACCTACACAACCCTCTCATTTATAGTTTAAATTATCTCTAGATTATTTATACTACTCAATATAATGTAAGTATTATATGAATGGCTGTATTGTTTAAAGGAAATGACAAGAAAATAGTCTATACATATTCAGTCTCGAGTGCTTTAATAATCTAATAATGCTTTATTCGTGAGGTTTGTGGATACATAGAGATACCTTCATGTATTTTACACGCTCACTATTTTGGGAGAAGCTGAATTAAAACAGAAACTGGTTCATGTGTAACTGCAGATCAGAAAACCCCACTATCTGCCATCAGCAGGCAACAGCCTCAAGAACACCAGAGATGTGAGTCAGTTTGAGTGTAAAGGGCCTCAAACCAGGAGCTCTGTTGTCTGAAGGTGATGAGGCCTGGAAGTCCCCATGCAAACAGAGCAGTGTATTGTCTTTTGCCCTGAGCAGATTGCTGAACTCTGTAAATCCTCTTTTTAAAAAATCTGTAATAGTTAAAATGCTAATGTTCTATACCAGCCTCAGATACCCCAGAAATACTTTGCTTACTTGGACTCATCAGACCACATGGATATCTTTAAACCACACTTGATCTCCACATACAGATACAGACAAGGTCATGAAATCAAGTAACACAATGCAGCTCTACTGCACAATATCAAAACCTTAGTCCTCCCTTCCTCTAGGGGCAGCGACACCTTTGAGACCTGTCTCACTCTTTCCTGGAGTAAAATTAATAATACTTATACACTGACATAAAATGTCAGTGATAGTACATGGTAAGGAAAGAAGACCAGAAGAAAGTGATACATTTTTATATAATTTGTGCATGACTAGAAGCATATTCCTAAGAAGTGTGATTGTAGCCATTTCTCTAACATTGTTCATAGCATGAACTGGTATTTCCAGCATCCACTTTCTTTCTATAGCCCCTCTTGGTCTTTATTAAGAGCCTAGACTGGCTTTGGTGGATTATTTAGTGAAATAACCCAAACCTTCATTCTTGAAGGGTTTGAGCCATTAGTAGTCTGCCTGGAATGGATTAGGATAGTTTTCCATTGACCTTAATCATAGGACATTGTGATTCTGAGAATTGCCCTAAGGAGCAGCCTGTGTTCTAGAGAGATTTTGTTTCCTACTTTTCTTATGAGGTACAGTCCAGTTTTCCGTGGGTAGTCTGGATTAGTCACCCAAGCCATCATTCTCACCGTTTCTTAGCCTTCAAAGATATGAAGAGCCAGAGTGATAGTGTAAGCAGTCGTAAACTTCAGTTCAGTGAAATCATTGTTGTATCTACTCATAGAACTCTAAGGTGAAGAACCTTAAGCCTGCAGAACAAAGGGATGAGAAATCAGGAAGCAGAAATTTTGTTAGTGGGTAACTCGGGGATGATGGTTGATGATACCACTTCAGTTCCACCCTTTGAGTCCCAGCTTTGGGGAGGAGAGCATCGTGTATTGGATGCTGGTCCCATACATGTAGCCTCCTGAGAGTTGTGCTCAGCATCATATTCTACCTCAGTGCTATCTGCATCTCCAAAAGACCACAGTTCTACCAGGATGTCAAGAAACAGGGACAGTCGGTCAATTTCTGTAAGCTTGAGTCCATCACTGACACAAAAAAATAGTGCAAAAATATTGCCTTGAGACCACTGAATATAGAGTAGGTGGATATATCAATTGTGGCATAATAGATCGAATTTTCTTCATACATTATAAAATTTTCTTATATGTGTGTCCTTTAAAAAAAAAACAGACCAGAAGTAAAAGCAACCAAATGTAAATCACCATGATTATCCTAAGGATGAGTGGATGAGTGATTTTACTCCACCAATTGTTAGTATTTTCTTGATTTTCTAATCCAGAGGGGAAAAATACTTTAAGACCAAAAAAAGAAAAGAAAAAAGAATCCTAATAGAAACATACCAGGTAAAATTTGGTGCTAGTGCACCATACTTCCTCAAGTCCTAAGGACTGACCTTGAAAACTTAGGGCTGGACCTCAGTATCCATGCAGGTTATTTTTGGGGATTGGTAGTTTTGCTGAGGTGAGTGTTTTCTGACCAATAAAGCTGAGTTATTTTGGTCCACCATAATTGTGTGTTAGACAGGTGGTTTGTGTATGAAACGTTTAATTTACTGGCTGTGCAGTCTGTTGACTTTGGATAGAGCTAGAAACAATTCTATACAAGTTTCCCCAAATGATGGGCTCAGATGCTGATCTTGTCGCCATTACAAGCAGATACACATCACCAAGCCTGCTGGAGTGGCAAGAGGACTCCGTGGGAAAATCACGGTGTGACTTTTCATGGTCTGTACGCTAACCACTCTCTGGGATTGCGTGGCCTTGGGATGGTAATTTTGCAGGGTATGTATGTGTTATAGAAGAACACATTATATGAGCATAAATATTAGTCACTTAGATTTTCTTTGCATATTTTGTGGTATGTTTTTTATTTTGGGGATCTCTGATACTGTTTTGGAGGGAACTTGTCTTAAAACAACACCTGTCAAGGTGGTTTTCCATATTAAATACATATGCTTTTATTCATGAGTACAGACCCAGGCAGCCATCTGAATAAGTCATGTTCACAGTTTGTGCTAGTCTGTGTGTCCCAAACTTTAGGCGATGTACACAAAGAAGAAGGCAAAATAATGAGCTGGCCAGCTAAGCTGATGAGGCTGCAGCTGTGGGCGGTGATGTGCGATGGTAATCCCCAGACACCTAGGCTTTGACAGCCATTCAGCATCCCTTAATCTCCCTGCAGCCTGCTTGCTCTTATATGTCTCTTCATGACACCACCATGGCAATGTATTTTGAGGGAAGGGGTAACATAATGAACATACATTGCCTCTGAGACCTTGAGGACAGATATTCAAAATCAAAGTGTTGGTAGGCCCCACACTGACACCTATAGTGGTCTGATAGCTGGAAATGGAAAGTTTTAAGGAAAGGGTAAGTTCCATTTTGCTTCTAATGCGTCCTGTGAAAAGAAGAGGAAAACATGAGAAAGGATGTGGATGCTGATATCCCTTGGGCTCCTCGAGGATAAAGCCTGTCTCCATTACCTAAGAATCTGTGATGGGGTGCAGACCCAGAGCCACCAGGCAGCAGGGGAAGGGACCTCAAGAGATTCTAGAGCTAGAGCAAGGACAATAGGCCACTAGATCAGGAGAATGCCATGGAGACCAGAATTCAGAAAGTCACTCACCTCTAGGCCAGCCAGTCAAAAGAAGGAAAAAAGTAATGTAATAATCTTAATTGATCTGGAACTTCTTAGCCCCTTATGCACCTTCACTCAGGTGGCAAGAGTCCACTGCATTGCTCTGTTCAGTATAAGGTTTATAATGTGGTCCAAATCCAAGACAGGAGCTAGAACATCTTGTACTTATTCTACTGAACAGCTTGAAAGCTCCTTGCATTTGATAGACTTATAAATAGTAATGCTTAAGAAGCCATCAATATGAAAATAAAAGGAACAGGTGAAAAAAATGTAATCTATGTTAAAAGAAAACAGCCGTCACTTTGCATTTTAATTTGTTCTTGAAAAACCAAATGAAGGGTTTTGTTAAAGATATACAGGGGCAGATTCATCTGTAATGATTGGCCTTCACTTTCAGTACAATTAAAGGGGGGGGGTGGAGGTGTGAAGATGAGGGGGTGACTGGCCTGATGCCGGATGGGACTCTCAGGATCATGAGAGGCCACGTAGGCCCATGGATGGGAGCCTCTGAGATGTCCATTTCACAGTGACATTGCAGGTCACTTGTCATCTTTTCTGAGCTGTGTAAGGTGACTCACAGTACTCTATGTCCTTAGTCATGCAGAAGATTAGGTTTTGATGTCCAGAGTCTCACATTTTAACCAATAGTTATGCATTCCACTTACTGAACGTGTCAATTATTCTTTGTTTCATCATAAATTTAAGGTTCATGGTGTGGCAGTAGAAAGAGGCCTCCTCACTAGGGGGTACCCAGCCCCCAGGTGCCCCTTGTTTTTACAGTCCTAGACTTTCCATCTCAGAGGACAGGCAAGGATGGTTGAGAGTTCATCCAAAGGTGCATAATGTTTGTGAGAGGGTTGTCTGACTCCTCTTCTTCTTCTATTGGGAAAATCTGTTTTATTTCTAAATAGCAGTGAATGTTAAAAGGAATTATAAGCATTATTCAAGTCTAGAAAAATCTTGGATAGGAATATTTTAACAGTTCAATATAGCGTGCAAATATATTCTCTATTTGTCTGATTTTATATTAAATTGAGGTCAGAAGTGGTTGTTCTGTGGTGTATTGTGGGAAACTATGCAGAACTGGGCCCCAAACACTATCCCTCAAGGCCTAATGAAGAGAGATAGACCATGGAGAAACTTAAAGTGCAGTGGGTGATGTTTTTCACAGGTTGCCTTGTCCTTGGGCGGATGACTCACCTGCTCTGTGACAAACCCGAGTCACACTCACTTACTTCCAAATTGAATCCCTTAGCAACTTGGCAAGTCCCAAAGGTCCGTTTTCTGAGGTGTTGATTAAATAAAAGTCACGTAGTTTTCATACACTAGATGACCTGGAGACAGGGTTTCTATTTTGACAGTGGAAACGAAGGCTTCCTTTGGTTCTTGGCAGCAGCAACTGCCCTCCACTCCCAGTCTTCCTGTTCCATTCAGAGGCGAGGCCACAGAAGCACTTAAGGAGTTGAAACATTTTTATTAAAAAATACTTTCAAATACTTTGAAAATCTTGGCTATATGTGACTAGAATTTGTCCATTGAATTTAAAAGATCATTCAGCTTTTAAAAATTAAATGCAAATATTCTGGTAAAGTTCTGAGTATATTTTCTTGGTGAAAGAGAAGCTTGCTTGATTGAAAACTTGCCTAAGTGAACTTTTGTGATTTTTTTTAATGTGCTTGCCCCTTTTCTGAGCCTAGCAGAGTGTTCCTGTTACATGTACCCTCGAGAGCAGATAAAATAATTTGTTGATTGAACTTTAAAAATGTTATATCCATTTAGTTATTTTCTCTGTATGCATGTCAGTAGGGGCTGCATGCTATAGCACACATGAAGAGGTTTGGGGAAAGCTTCGAGAGTCAGTTCTCTACTTCTATTATGCAGGTCTTGGGAGTCAAACTAAGGTTCTCAGGCTTGACAGCATGGGTCTTTACCTGCTGATCCATCTCTCTAGTTCTGAGCTTCTTGTGCAATTTGCAGAATTGGAATCATGGTATCTGCACTGGAGGTGTCAGGAGAATTAAACAAGTGCCAGCCACTTGAACAATACAGAGTGCAAAGACCCAGTTCTATGATGAGGCTTTGAAATATATCAGTGTTGACCTGACCTCTCCCCCATAGTAATTAGTCAATACTCAAATATTGTAGGTGACTCTCAAAGCCATGGCATTACCACCAAAAAGGAATCCTGTTTGGCTAAGTGCTAAAGAAGCTATGTGTCTTAGTTAGGATTTCTATTGCTTTGATAAAAATACTATAATCTAAAGCAACTTGAGGAGGCAAAAGTTTGTTTCATCCTACCGTTCTCACGTCATGCTCTGTCACTGAAGTGTGTCATGGCAGGAAGGAATTCAAGGCAGGACTCCGGAAACAGGAACAGAAACCGTGGAAGAATGCTGTTACTAGCTGGATCCTCATGGTTTGCTTACCCTGTCTTCTTATATAACACAGGGTCATCAGCCTAGTGATGGCATCACCCATAGAGAGCTGCCCCCCATCAATCATTAATCAAGAAAATGCAAGGCTGACTTGCACTTAGGCAGTCTGATGAAAACATTTTCTCAATTGAGATTCTTCACAGATAACTCAGCTTGTGTCTAGTTGGCAAACAAAAGGAAAAAAAAACAACAACAAGGACAGCTTGTAAAAAGAAAATGGAGCCTTACTTTAATGAGAACTGCCTTCAAGCACTGGCTACCAACACCAACACCGGGGATACTGTAGTTAGAAACCCAGCTACCTGTATCAATGTATTGTTCACCTCAAGAAGTCAAACTGTCTTTCAGCACAGTAGAAGTCTAGTTAGTCCAGCGTGGGTTCATGTGCCGCATCTAGGACTGCTGTCTTTACGTGTTTTGTACCAAAGCAAGGAAATCCTGAAATTCTTGAGTACCAAGGAAACCCACTTCCTCCCATGCCGCCCTCCTCACTGAATCACATAAAAGACAGCCAAGAGTCACCAGACCATTTCATTTGTAGTTCTTTCTTTCTTTGTTTCTGAGGTAGGATCTCACTTTGTAGCCCCAACTGACCTGGAACTTACTATGTAGACCAAACTGGCCTTATACTCACAAAAAAAATCTTCCTTCCTCTACCTCACAAGTGCTAGGACCAGACCACTTTTTAAATGCATAAGAGACTGACTGATCAAAGGAGTTGACTCGAAAGAAAATAAAGTTCCTTAGATCTTAAGAAATGATGCGGAACTTTAAAGCTTTATTAATAACTTTAGAAAATTTTAGTATATTATCCTATGCATAAAACAGAATTAAACTATTGTTAAAAATAGACAAATATTTATCAAAACATTCATGAAAATTATATATTCACCATTCTAAGCATACACATTTAGGGGTAGGTAAGAACTTTTTAAATAGGACACCAATACAAGAACTAGCAATTACTAGCCCCGACTATCAAGAGATGAGACTATATGAAAGAAAGAAGTTCTATTACAGCAAAGGACCAGGCAGTCTGTGGCATGGGAGAAATCTTCTCCAGCTACAGTCCAGACAAAGGGTCAATATGCAGAATTCACAAAGAATTTCAGAAATTAAATATCAAGGAAACAAAACTGCAATAAATGAATGGGCAAATGAACTGAGTAGTAGATAGCTCTCAAAATTAAAAAAAGAAAGAAAGAAAAAATCAAATGGCCAATAAGTCTTTTTAGAAGTGTTCAATATCCAAACCCATCAGGGAAATATAAATAAGACCTACTTTATAGATACCACATCACTCCAGTCAGAATGACTATCATCACAAATGTGACAATAGAAATATGGAGAGGAGAGAGAGAGAGACCCTTAGTCACTGGTTTGTGGGGAGGGGTGCAAGTTAATACAGCCATTGTAGAAATCACTTTGGAGATTTCTCTAAAACTTAAAATTAGAACTACCATGTGACCCTGCTGTCCCACTCCTGTGCCTACACCTGGAACTCCTTACAATAGAGCCATTGTATCCCTGTGTTTATGTTCACGGTTGCTTTATTCTCTATAGCAGAGAATTGATAATAAAGGCTCAGCTCTAAAAAAATGATGTGACAAAATTTTCGTGAAAATGTATGGACTTAGAATGAAAACTATTAAACAAGGTCACATAATTTCAGAAAGGAAAAAGCATGTTCTCACTCATGTGCAGATTCTATCCAATAATATAGATACACAGGTAACCAAATGTGTGGAAGTACTGTATAACAGGCAGAAAGGAGAACAAGAATGGCTACATACTAGGGGATGGGTAAGGACCAAATGCAGGCAATAAACATGAGTTGTGAAAGAGAATCTAAGCCAATTGTTTTCTAGACATACCTGTGTAGATTTTCCCTTTGGGTAGTAAATAAGTCCATAAAGATAAATTTGATGGTGAAAGTATAAAATCCCATGTGAAGCTGCACAGCTCCCATTTTGAACAGCTACTCTAACTAAATAGAAGCTGCATGGCATTTGAATCTGATCTGGTTAATTTTGGTGTATGACTGTTTTTTTGAAATTTTTATAATAAAGTTTAAAATGAATTTTTAAAAAAACATTCATGGTAATTATATATCCATCCTTCAAAACATATACACTTAGAAACCTTTTGGTCAAAGTTTTGATGCCCACATGTTAAGAAGAAAAATTTTACAACCTTCTACATGTAGATTGTATAAACAAATCATATTAGCACACAGGTTCTTATGTACTGGGCAAGGTGCTAAAAAGAGAGAAGCTGGGAAGGAAGATTTGCCTCTAGGTCATACTGCAATTGCTCCATACACAGAGTTGAAGTAATGAGTCAGTAAACTCGCTGTCTGACAAAGGAAGGCTGCCAAAACGTTCTCCAGGTTTACTCAAGCACATCCTAAATTGGATTATACTCATGTGTGATGCAAATGAATAAGTCTAGGAAAGGTAAGGCATGAGTCAGGTAACTTTGAAAATAAAGCTTTCTACAGTAGGAGCATCATCATGAAGAATATGTGTATCTTCAGTCAGAGAAAACTAAACATTTATTAGATAGAAGTCTTTCATTCTAAGAAACAGCTATATTTTGAATGACTTAATCAGAAAGTGTCTGTGTGTGTTTAGCTTATATCACTTGAAATTCTATAAGATCAGTCTTTAACATATGTATGATAGCTCCATGCATGAAGTGAAATTTTTCTTAGTCTATGCTTGTTTCCAACTAGTGGGGAAACCATGTGCCAGTTAACACGGCCAACACTTACCTAAAGCTCACTACCAGTCCATTTGTCCTGGATGAATGGAACCAGCTTCCTTAAGAGCTCTGATGGAGAGGTTTTGAGAAGATTTTGATACACCCAATTTCAAACACACATCCATCACTGGACTCGTCACTCTTTTTACATTAGCCACGTGTGCTTCATCTCTTACCACCTTCTGGGCTAGGGTAGGATGGGAGCAATGGACTCACCCAGAAAATGAAAACTAGGTTACAAAATGTTCACATCAGTGAAAATGAAGCTCTGATTTATAATGAAGTAAGTCTGTGCTTCCTCAGGCTGAGATTCTAATAGGTACATTAGGATTCTAGGGCTAGACATATGTCATGCTCTGAAGGAATAAGGATAGATTAATGCAAAGAAAAAGATATTTGACTCAATATAACCAGCTCTAATTTTTTTTTTTTTTTGGTTAGCTCATGCTTTCCAAGTCTTCATCATCTTTTCTTCCTCAACATAGCCATGGTCTATGCTGAGCTTCCTATACTTGCTACCTTCACCATGGGATGGTCTTCAGGGGCCTGGATGAATTAATTGACAAGGACATTAAGATAAGATACTAAACAGTTTCTATCAAAATAAAGAGGATATGATTTTGAAGAGTAATAGGTCAACTTCATTTCATGAGAACTGTGAGAATTGGTGAGAAAAAAAGAGAGCACAACACTTTCCATGTAGCGCTGATAGCAGAGGGTCTCTCAGAGATTAATCTTAAACCCACCTCCTGTAGCTACCCCAGAATATTTGCACATTTGTGCACATGAAGCCATGTATGCTGAGCCCTGTGTACATGAGACACTGCAACCCTGGCCACTCAGCAGCACCCAGCACTTCCCAAGATGCCTGTGGTCTGTCCACTTCTCATCAGACTACTCATCTCTACCCTCCAACAAACTTGTTCCAAAACCTGCTTCAGTAGTCAGCTTCATGACTCCCCCATCTAGAATGACTGTTCCATTCACTACATTTCCTGACACAGAGAACCATGGACTTCATCACCTCAGATCTTCAGCTGCAGCCCTGTGCTTAAATGTAGCTTTAACCAGATCTCCAGGACCTTCTCTAGGTGTTCTCTACCTGTTCGAGAACTGCCGTATTGAAAGTTCTAGCATCATTCCATGTCTCCTTCTCAGATCCAGGCATTGCAAAGACTCTTCTCTCTTATATTACAGACATGCTCCTTAACCACTGAGAACCTCACTAGGGTGCAGTTTCTTGCAGGAGACAAGTCTTTCCCTCAGGACCTAACTAAGCCAGTGGAGATACTGACATATAGTTGAGCAGATATAAAACACTAGTGATGACAAATCCTTCTGAATATCAGGCATTTTTCCAGTTCTCCTCTCCTACCAGATTTATAAAGGACTATGATGATATGATAACAATGCTGCCCAATTATAGATCATTAAGCATAATTTTTGTGACAGGTCCATTATTTTTGGCATATAACATAAGAAGAGCTTTTTAAAATTGAGTGGAATGATGTAGCCATCAGATAATTTTCTTCTTTCACCTCTGCTTTTTTTTGGCCCTTGTCTCTGATAAAAATGAAAGTTATGAATTGAATTTATGCTAAAATGCCTCATTTTAACAGTAAGGACTCCAGATATTTCTAAGCAATGAATAGGAGAGAAAAAGCCTCAATTTGATCCATTTGCAGCATTTTATCATTTTGTTTTAATAAATGTCAGCATTTTTAGTGTGTTTGTGTAGCTGGGGGTGTGCTCCAGTGGTAGATTGCTCCTCTAAAATATAAAAGACCCTGAAGTTGATGCCTAGCATCACAGGAAAAAAAGAGGTAGTTATGCTGCTTTTCCTGACTGCTAATCACTGAGGCAATATCTCAGTAGACAAAAAACAATTGAATAGTATTGCCTTACAGTGAAAAGATATAAAATATATCTTTCATTTATGAGCATATTTTACAGAAAATGTGTTTAAAATATATCTTGAGCAAAATGTATATCCAGCTAAGGTAGATTTTATTGGGCTATACAGTAGGAATTAATTCAAGGAGGAATAGATGTGGCCTAAAGCTTTGCCTATTAAAGGGGGAATTTTTTGTTCATTTTTCTACGGAGGTGCTGATCATGAAAATATAGTTAGTAGCCTCTTGAGTCTTTGGGTTGCAATTTTTAATTAGTGAAAATTTATATGAAAGCACTGATGTTTATAATCCAGTGGAATTGCTGCAACTTGTTTTAATCGCTTGAACTCAAGATGGTAATTTTCAAGTGTTGCTTTCAAAAGGAAAGAGGAGCGTGGTTGTTTAGAATTATTCCGAAGATACATAAAAAACATTTTGAAAAGCATCGTGTGAATTTTCATCGCTCTGTCAGAAACACTTGCCTTATTTTCTCTTTGTTCCCAGAACACACAGCACAAAGAACTAAGACAATGTAGGTTGAAATGAAGGACAAACATCAATTGTGAAATCAACTCTTGAGAACTCACCTTTCTTGATGACTAGTGACAAAAGAATATTATGTAACATTTTCCCTTTATTGATCAAACAATGAAAAAAATGAATCCATTGTAAGTTTAGATTCTTCTTGATGGATGGTATTTCATCTTGAGGAACATAAGGAAATTTGAAGTATTAGAAGTAGAAATGGGTTTGTTAAATCTGACCTTCAAGCCTTCTAGCTTGTCTAACACCATATGATGCTGAGTATCCACAGTTTACTTCCGTAGCCTGTGACTAACTGGGAGCTGCTATTCAGTGTTGCTATGCAACATCACAAGAGAGCCTTGGACCACAGCAGGGACCCCCAACAGTGATTGAGATTCAAAATGTCATTCCAAATGAATGTTTGTCATTTTTGTACCATACTAGATTTGAAAAAATTTATAAACTGAATCATCAGCAATTAAGGATTGAAAAAATTGATATTTAGGGTTTGATATTTTTCCCCGATGACTCTGCGAAAGTCACGTATAAATGAACAAGACAAGTAGAGGACTAAGAGTAATGGTCTAATTTTTATACATGTATTTTGGTTGATGATTTTATACATGCATTTTCATCATTTGTACATGTATTAAAAATGTCAAATAATAAAAAAAGTTCAGTTAATCAGTAAAATGTTTGTTACACAAGCATGAGGACCTGAGTTTGATTCCTTGGACCAAAAAGAGCAACAAGAAAGTCAGGGTAAGGGAGAAATGAATGGCAGCTGGCAGACTCTTTCCCTGGAGTCTGACTGGATAGCTTCAGAGAATCAGAGTTCTAAGTGGGGAGCTATCTGGAGTAAGTGACATAGGAGCTAATTGAAGGGCTGCATGGTAAGAGCAGAGAAGAATCGTAATGCTTGTTACCAACTCACGGGCAGGAAGAATTGCAGGCTATGTATGTCAGTGTGTGTTAATTACTTTTCTCATGTGGTGAAATTCCTGAAAAGGCAGCAGGGAGGGATGGAGGGAGGATTGGTTGGTTTTGGCTTACAGTTCTAGGGTATAGCCTATTGTGATGGGGGAAACATGGCAGCAGTAGCATGAAATATCTGATCTTTTCACTTCAGGACTCAGAAAAGAGAAATGGACATTGGTGCTCAGGTTGTGATTTTATTATCTAGTCTAGCACCTTGACCCATGGAGTAATGTCACCTACAGTTAAAGTGGGTCTGCCTGCCTCAATTATTGCTCTTAACCCAGTCTAGAGATCTTCACAGACATGCCCTGAGTTGTCTCCTAGAAGATACTGGGTCCTGTCGAGTTTACATTAGCCACTGGGGTACAGATACTGTTTCTTCTTCAGTCTTCAGTCTGCTAAGCTTTGCAGCTTGACATAGTGCTGCACACCGGTAATCCCAGCACTGAAGAGGCTGAGGCAGGAGGATGCTGAGTTCCATCCAGGCTAGCCTTAAAAGGAATCAGAACAACTCTTGTTCAGCAGTGCTCTGAAATTTAGTGCATTGCCTTCTGCATTTGTGCCTCTCCCACTCCCTCTGTAGTTCCCACTTGCTTCGAGCTCTTTTGTGAAATTTGTATTCTTATAAGTGTTTATTTTTTTCATGTTTTTTGTTGTTCAAAATCTCACATAAAGTAACACAGGAAGAGATTTTCCTCCGGTTTGTTGGCTATATGCTCTTAGTTGCTGTTGAGATATGATGTTTAGAGATGCGGAGTGTGATTCATATTAACACACAGTAATATCATTGGAGTGTACACTTGCACACACCTACAGCCTACATCAGCATCACAAGTCCAGGGGCTATAAAAGGGAAAGGGATTGACTTTGGAACACAGGGTCTGGTTCTAGCCTTGAATCTTTAGATCTAGAACCTGAGAATCAACTGCAGCCCTAGAGTACAGCTAGTCTAGAGTGGTGAACTACAGTCCTACAATCTCCAGCTCTATGCATGGAGCCTCTGACATTCTCACTATGGATAGTTAACATGTCTCCAGTTAGCAGGATGACTGCGGTGTTCCCTACCAGGTCTCAATAGAGACAAACTCTAAAGTCAGCTGAAGGTCACACACAACTCTGCACATCTTCTCCCTGTGTGTTTCTTCGTAATGCTCACAGGCATCAATCAACCACTCGTACTTGGGTTCTGATACCTTTTAATTTTACCCTCCCTTCCAAGTTCATCTCTCACACAAAAGCTTATATTATCTCAAGTTACAAATGAAGACAGGGCCAAATGTTGAGGAGGAATGCCATGAGCATGCAGACCATGTAGACCACATTTCCAGCATCATTCTGTGAGGCTGCAGGTCAGAAGGCCTCCAGACCAGAATGGTTTACTTCTGTTTATTCTTAATGTTTTTGTTTGCTTGTGTAAGGCAGTCATTTTTATATTATTTCTTTAACTTTTGAAATTATAATTACTTCATTTCTCTCTTTCCTTTCCTCCCTCCAAACACTGCTATGTACCCCTCCTTGCTCTTTTTCAAGTGTATAGCCCTGTTTTTTCCATTTATTGTTGTTATATGCTTATATGTGTATATGTGTGTGCATATATATGAAGTCATTTTAAGTCAATAATCAGACTACAAACAATTGCATTCATTATCACTAGTTTGAATAATTAATCACCATAATTGCCTGGAGGATGCATGTTTAAAGGGCTAATTAAGGGTTTGAAGATGTAGCTCCTTGGCTGGGCACTTTCCTAGCATGTGCAATGCCCTGGTTAAATCCCCAGCACCACAAAGATAAATAAACAAAAAAACTAATTAATCAAGTGCCCAGTTTTTATGGGAAAGTTTACATTCAATTATGCATATGCATAAGGCCTCTTCAGAGTTAATATGTTTCCAGAGGGTGCTATTGGTTTGGCAGAGAGTCTTCCTTACTTAAATCTCCCTGAATCACACATTTCAGATAAGTCAAAGGGATATTGCCCATGTTAGGAAGCATGACGCCCTGAGTGGCCTGTGTTGACCTGTCTTTGTGTGTCCTCTCCAGTGAGCCTGCCCCTGGGGCCTGGCAGCCACTGCAGCATAGGTGGAGCCTCACAGGTGCTACCAGAGGCTGAGGAGACAGCATCTGTGGGCAGCTGTTTTGCGTCAGAGGATACAACCGAGGACTCAGGGGTGATGAGCTCTCCCTCAGATGTCATCTCTCTGGACTCGCAACAAGACAGCGTGAGATCTAAGGACAAATGGTCCACCGACCAGGAGGACTGCAGCGACCAGGACCTAGCTGGAACTCCAGAACTTGGTCCCCAAAAGAGCCCATCGTGGGGGAAAAATGGCTCTGGGAACTCCATTCTAAGGTGAGTCATGGAATAGCTGGAGGTGGGGACACCTCCACCCACCTCCTAGTTTTCGTGGAAGAAGGCTTTGTCAGGGTGATCCAAATAATAATCATGCCCCAGTGCTATGTGCCTTCCGTGGATGTGTCCTACCCTGGAGTTAGCAATTTGTTAACTCCAGTCCTATCTTCATGCTGCGTGTAGACATGAATATGTTTGTAAGCGATGCGCCAGAATGCTTAGTGTGCCTTGACACCGGATCCAAAGGCACTGTAGTTGTGGCATACTTTTCTACTCAACGATGTTAAAAGTCACCCTTGATAACTCATATACTGTCCGCTCATGTATTTATCCTTTTTCATATTAATGGGCTTATGTTATTCCAGATTTCCAGAACTGGAAATAATAAGTAAACTACATATATGTTTTTGTTTAATATTGAGAATTTTCCAGAGGAGAAATTAAATCATCAGAAAATTTATTAGCTACATGGAATATCATCATATAGATGCTCTGTGTATCTATGGTACCCTGTCATTCCATGTCTACACTAGTGTTTGTGGTTAGTAGACATCTAAGCTTTGCCAATCCCATGGGTGTCAAATGGCATCTCTAGTATCTTCAATTCGTAGTCCTTGGGTAGTAAAAATGACTATACAATCTGTTTACTATTTAATCTTACTTTTTATGAATTGTTTTTGTGGACTTTATCCTTTTTTAAAATTATATGCTTTGCCATTTTTAAATTGGTAACTTCTTCATTGACTTTTTGACCATGAGGAGTTTCTAAGTCTGAAGTTTAAATTAAACTTTGTTATTTTAAATTGTACAACAATTGCCTTATGTCATATGGTTGAATGTGTCCTTGCCTTCCAACTGCTACAGTCTCTGCATATATAAGGGATTGTTCCTATTACCTCAAGGACTTAATTGGCTGAAACACTAATGCTAGCTTACACCAGGGTGCTCCTCTACCTGTGTTTCGTTTTCAGGCATGGTGTGAAAAAGTCTGGTTTTTCACCAGGATCCACTTGACAAGTTTCAGTAGTTACATCACCCTGGACCACTTTGCATAGCACTGGTCCCTGTCGCCGTCTTCTGACCTTGTTCACCTTGCCAACTGGGTGAAGAAGAAAAGTATCTGTGATCTCTAATCCTGACTGATACACTAAGTTATCCCAAGAGATGGCCTCCCTCAGGTCTGTCCTTTCAGGAAATAAAAAACTCTAGGTCGGAGGAGGTTTTTGGCAGAACTTTGTCAGCTGAAACCTCATTCTGTGTCAGACCACGGTATACCGTGTGTGCGTTTCTGAATATGAAATACAGAGCATTGCCAGGTAACTTGTAAGTAATGTCTGTAGTGTCAGAAGGGGTTGAAACTCAAGTGCTGGAACTGGCATGGGGTGAGGTCAAAGAGCATCATTAAGGGAACAGACAAGTGTGGGTGGAGTATCTGCAGGCTTCACCTGAAGATAGCAGCCCTTTTCTGGACATAACCTAGCAAGGAGGATACAGACCTTTTGTGGACAGTGTCTGAAGTGTACCAGGCATCTAGATTGGTATTTCACATCTCACAAATTTAAAATGCTATTAAGTAACTTGAGCATCCACAGTCAGACTAAACAGATGTGCAGTCGTGATCAGCCCTCAGGTATGCCCTTCAGTAAGTATATAGGGATGCCTTCACTATTATGTGATTCTTATAGAAGCACTTTTACCTGAATGCCTATCTGTAAACTTTGAGATACTGATACAACTGATTCAGATAGTTCCTGTGCTATAGCACTTCAATAAGTACATGTATAAATATATTTGGGAAGTCACCATATTCTCCTCTTAGCCCCAGTGGGTTTTTAGAAGATCTTTTCCTTAATTTTTTTTATTCATTTTACATACCAAGCACAGTTTCTCCCACTCCCCTCCTTCCATTTCCTACTCCAAGTCTCCCTACCCATCCCACCTCATATCCACTCCTCAGAAAGGATAAGGCCTCCCACAGGAATCAACAAAGCCTGGCACAGCAAGTTGAGGTAGGACCAAGGCCTTCCCCTCTACATCAAGGCTGAGTAAGGCGTTCCACCTTAGGAAGTGGGTTCCAAAAAGCCAGCTCATGTACCAGGGATAGATCCTGGTCCCACTGACAGGGGCCCCACAAACAGACCAGGTCACACAACTGTCGCCCACATGCAGAGGGCCTAGTTTGATCCTATGCAAGCTCTCCAGCTATCGATCCATGTCTATGAGCTCCCATAAGCTCCAGTCAGCTGTCTCTGTGGATTCCCCCATTATGACCTTGACCCTCCGCTTTGCTCCTATAGTCCTTCCTCCCTCTCTTCACTTGGACTTGCAGAGCTCATCCCAGTGCTTAGCTGTGAATCTCTGCAAGCTCTTGAAGACCCTGCAGACAAGGCCACGAGTTTAAACATCCCTCTACGAAAGGCCTCAATGTGGTCTTTAGGATGAGTGCTCCCTTAATCACTGTTTGGAAACTGTTCAGTGTCACCTTCCTGCTGGGATTCACACTTAGTGAAGATGCGGGTGCATGAGTCACATGGCTAGAGAGAAAATGGCTCTCTTATGGAAACGATGGCTCTGGGGCTGGGAAGTTGGCTCGATGGTTAAGAGCTCTTATTGATCTTACAGAGGACATGATTGCAGTTCGCAGTACTCACATGGTGGCTAGCAACTATCTGTAACTATAATCTGAGCAAGCTAATACACTCTTCTGACCTTTACAGGTACCAGGCTTGTATGTGTAAGTTTGTACACATACATACATGTAGTCAAACACTCATACACATAAAATAAACTCCTTAAAAACCATGATGAGTTTTGTGTTCAGTTCCACAGAATACCACACGAAAAACTTGGATTGTAAAAAGACAGAGAAGTGGGGGCAGGATTGAGGGTCCAACAAACTGTAGTAAACTGACTTCTCAGCAGAATGCAGGTGGGGCCTGGTAGAGCAGGCATCTTCCAGATACCAAAGCTGGGAGGGGCCAGAATTAGGGAAGTTACAGCCCATTCCAAAGGATAGTGGCCCAGAATCAAGGTAACATTGTGAAGTAACAGAACTCACAGGACTGTAGCCTTAATCTTGGCAATTCAGACAGGGAGAAAAATAATAAAGAGTACCAACAGAAAATAGTGGTCGATGCAAGTAATAAGGAATATGTTTCCTGGCAACCTCCTAGGGAGGACATGCTTCTTGCCCCTTGTAGTACTTTCCACCTCACTGTGTTTATACCTGAATATGTACCCCAAGGGCATGAACTCTGCTCTGGGTGGCTAATGTTTTGTCTCTCATTCCAAACTCCTGCCTCTACCCAGGATAATTCCAAACCAATGCCTAGTTTCTGCAACTAATATTAATATGGCTATTTGTGTTCCCAAATGGGTTCGTCCTGCATGAGATATAATGATGGTATGAGACCAGGCTATATTATGTCCCTCCTGTCACCTCTGAATGCCAGACTCTAGGAGTTTAGGGACATCAGAGGTTACCCTTTGCCATAACAAGCAAGGTCAGGACTCTAGGATGAGAACAGATTCCAGTAACTTGCCACGGATACCCTCAATGTGCAGAAAGTCTCCAGTATGGGATCAGTCACTAGGGAGATAAGGACTACTCGTGATTTCCACTTTATTAGCACAAGATCTTCTGTCGCTGCACCTCCAGTACTCAGGAAGTCACTAAGTGTTATTTGAACATCATGTAAAGACGAATCGTGGCCCATAAAAGCCCAAAAGGTCCGCTTTTCTCAGGTATCTCCTATCTTTTGTAGTCAGTAGCATGTGTATTTGGGAGTATAGGATTGCCTGGGTTTATGTGTTTAAACCTTAGACACAAATATTATTTCTTCCCAAGAACCTATCCAAGAATACTTTGAGGACAATCCTCTGCTACCAGCTGTGTTTTTTCTACTGTGCAGTTACGTGGTAGACTTACTGCTCTGATTTGTTGTGGCTGAGGGGAGAGACTTAGCTCATTATCACTAGGACTGCTTCCTCATTGCTGCTTGTGTTGATGAATAGCACCCAGCATCTTTGGAGCCTAGGTTTTAAGTTGAAGAACATCAGTAGTAAAACTCTGTCTTCTAAAACAATAAAGCAAGTGGGAATGGTTGACCATAATTCCAGTTTATTGTATGTGATACAGTTTGAAAAGGGGGTACTTATCCATCGGCTCGATTGATGAGATCCGGTTGCAAAGTTTTCATTGTCCTGAATTCAAACTCTACCCTGAAATTGGTGCATCACCTTTCTGTTGTCTTCCTTTAAACTTGGTACCCAAAATAAATTCCCAAGAGGAATTCTGACCTCAAGTGACATATGCATATGGTGGTGGTCCCTTGTTCTGGGAACACCCAGGAGTGCCACTCTGAGCTTCATCAGTACCTTTGCCCTAGGAAAATGGTCAATAATTCATTCTGGATGGACTTATAAATCTCTTACACCTGTCTGTTGTAGATGACCCAGGCCAACATTCTTTATTCTTACAGGATAGCTTGGCAAACGTGTGTCTTTAGCCTGAAAATTCACTTCCCCCTTCCATTTCTTCCTCAGTAAAGTTGAGATATGTGACATTTCCTCTTAGAATGGTGCCAGCATATTGCTAGCCTTCAGAAGCCGTGAGCGATGCTGTTCTTGTTGCTCTTGCTTTCGTTTACAGGTCCTGGAGGAGTAATAGAAGCAGGATTCTTTGGATTGTCCTTACAATCATTTCCAGCTCTGCTTGCCTGCCTCCTCTTCCGGCTATAACATCTTTGTCTGAGTAGAAATAATAGGGAGAGAAGGGAGAAGCAAAAGGGATGCTGCCCCTCCCTCTCTGAGAGGCCCAAGAGTGGAGCTAGCAATGTTTCTAAGCAGTGGATCCCCAGAACAATCTGG
The DNA here is from genome assembly GCF_950005125.1 of Chionomys nivalis. NCBI lineage: Eukaryota > Metazoa > Chordata > Mammalia > Rodentia > Cricetidae > Chionomys > Chionomys nivalis. The sequence continues at coordinate 29,889,210 of NC_080091.1, forward strand.
CTGTCATCAGGCAGTCTGTCTCTATCTCAGCATCACGAAACTCTGAGTTCTAAGGTTCTTTGGGGGAACTTCACTAGGCAAAAATGCTGTAAAGTGTGACTAAGAGAGATGACTCTGTGGATTTGGGTTTTTTCTTAATGGTGGAGCCAAATACAGTTACATGCAGAGCCTCTCAAAGTAGAAAATACATTATAGCTTCAGCCTCACAGAAGGTGGTAGAAAGAATGTAAGAGCCAGAGGATGAGGGGCAGTGTTGGGAAACACTGTCTGCTATGCATAACACGGCCATTATACCCATGAACTCACAGTAGCTGTAATTACCTACAAAAGACTTGCACCAAATGGAGCCTGTCCACCATCCACGTGCTTACAGGAGGGGTCATGAAACCTCATACCTCTCGCTTTGTCAGGAGTTGATGACAGGTAATGGCGCTGCAGGAAAAGGAACTCACTTCCTCGGTGCTGTGGCTACTGGTATGTTGTTCATGTCCTAAAAAACAATCTCCCATCCATAGTCATACTAATTAAACTAATTAAACTCAGTGGGTCACAAATAATAATAAAAACAAAACATATGAGAGTGGAGTGGACTTGAGAAGAAGGAATCGGCAGAACTATGAAGAGGAAGAGAGAAGGGAATGGGGTAAAAATGGTCAAAATGTGTTACATAAATGTATGGAATTTTCAGAGGACTTAAAAAATAGTGTATATGTGTGAAGAGAAATATAGTTTCTGTTTCTGCGGTGAGGAGGGATCCCTCTCCATCCCATCCATTGTCTGTACTCTAGCTGGCAACCCTTCAAGGGTCTTCCTAGCTCCAGCTTGTTGATAAATGGTAGGATGGCAGGACTGAGATTCATAGTTGTAGTTTGAGAGAAATTTTTCCCCTCTTTGCAGGCACGTGGTTCCAAGCAGCCTTGCATGTAGACAGAGACTATAGTGGGACTTGGGCCCTGGATTCTACCTCATCCAGCCTCTGGATCCTTAAACCAGAACTCCAGGAGTGGTGGCCACAGAAGCGTCAGGAGTCATTTGTGGACTATGATGCCTGGAGTCTAGAAACCATAGGGCCACAGGAGCATTTATAAACTGCACCATGACCATGTAGACCCCTGAGAGTTCATCACCATCCACACTCGGTAGCATCAGGAGCAGTTAGAAGCAGGTTATGTATTGTACAATCCGTCCATAGAGAATTAAGAATACACACGAATGTGGAAAGCCATGGGGACAGCACTCATTTGGTAGAGTCCTTGCCTTGTTTACATGAGGCCCTGATTTGATCACCAACACTACAGAAAAAAATTGTGGAGTGCTGCACCCGACTGTAGCCCCTAATCATACTAGCTGCTAAACATGACTGTCCAAGCTGAAATAATTTGTATGTGTAGAAAAGAAACAAATCTAGTACACAGTAAACAAATGTTTTAGTCACACGTATAAATAAAGCTAAAACTAAAGTAATGAAAATTACATTCACTTCTCTCATTTAAAACAGGATTGCAAGAAGATGTAAAATTACACGTATGACCCCCACCCCCCGATGTTTTAAACACCAGTGTCAGACTCCGAAGCCTTATCGCTGGGGAATGCTTACAGCTGCAACGAGGGGGCTCAGCATATTCAGCAATCATCCAGTTTCCCAGGCTGCCTGCTCTCGGGCTGCCCTTATCATTCTGCAGTAGCAGGGTTGCTTTGGTCTCCATAAGCAAATTAAGCTCCTCTCTGAAAACATCGTGATTTTCCTCTTTGACATTTTCCACAATCGTATACATTTCTTAGCGAGGCTCGGCCGAATCGAAAGCAAACACAACAATGCGCTGTGGATTTCTTAGGATTCGAGATGAGTCAGAATCAGAACCGTGCTATTCATCACGTTCTTCACCTTTTCTTCCCAATAGCAAATGGAAAGAAAAGCTCACCACGCTCCTATTTGTCCTAGCACTGAATAGACGGGACAATTTCCTCTTCTCATCTGCCTGGAGCGACACAAACAAATGCTGAGACCAAGCTGGGCGAAAGTTGCCCCAGCTGGATAAGAGGCACACCCTCCCTCTCCACTCTGAGTTCCCAAAGGGGAGGCAGAGGAGGCAGATGAGCCTCCCAGACAGATGGGTTTGGAAGTCCCCAGTGCTCTTGGCTTGTCCCTCATGCCTTACGCAGCAGTGACATGAATATGGTCACATTCTCTGCAGCCATCCCCTCCAGGTCTGTGTGAGAAAACAGCTCCGGCTGTGTTTATTTAACATGGGAAGGCTGATAGCAAAATGCCCACTCGATGTTTGTTGGCTTTCTGTTTTCTTGGTCCTTAGCCACAATAAACTGCCAATGAGAACTGTATCTAAAGATTTGCTCATTGCTCTGCGTGGGGGGTGGGGGGAAGCCTGGGAAAGAAACATCCGTGCACATTGGCTTCATGTCAGCAGATGCTTTGCCCTCTGCCCACTATACCCTGCTCAGCGCTACATGCTTTGTGCTCTCCTGGAAGCCCAGGAAGCTACTCTTTAGGCCCCATGATTAAGTCTAGGTAAGATTAAAAGAGGAATGGCAATATCGTGCTTTGGTGTGACCCTTTGCAACAATGGAGATGGGTATGGAGGAAAAGCAAACACCACTAGATCCCTACCCCCAGAAACCTTAGCTAGGAAAACAAAATTGGTAGATTGACATGGGCATTGACCTTGACTAGATAGCCTCCATGCAAATGCTCAGGCCCAGGAAATAGCAATCCTTGGGGTACATCAAAAGTCAGACAAGCTGAAGAAGCAGTGAGACCCACAGCTACCATGTTCAGAGAGTGTAGGAACTCAGCCAAGGGCCTGGCAATGGTTAGACTTTGGTGCACTCCATAAGGTACCCGGGTTGGCTCCTACTGACATATGTCTACTCCTTCCGAAATAACTCTGACCGTAAGTACACAAATCCCATCCAAGTGTCTCCAAGTGTCAGAGAGCAAGGCCAGGACCATGGGAGGATAGGGGTGTGCTGGCAGGGTCTGAGACTGGGAGCCAGCATCAGTGAGTGGAGAAGGAAGTCTATAAGTCTGTATGAGGCAGTAAGAGGAAAAGCACTGGTCAAGGGAAAGAGGCTATGGGTAAAGGGATAGTGTTAGTAGCTTGGAACCTCAGACTTGAGCAAGACAGTTGCTCTGGATGCAGAGAAGAAACCAGCGGGGAAAGCCCACACACCTAGAGCTGAGTTTCTAATGGCTAGAGTAGTTGGGACTGATCCTGGATGGTAGGAGTATGGCGATCACAGAGCCTACTCAAAATCGACTGTAGCCTTCTCCCTCACAGATGGCCGGGAGGCTCCTGTAGGAAAGAAGGCCTTGCATACCATTCTTGTGGGAAACATTTCAACTCTTTTACAACAAAGAATGGTTAACTAGAGTCTGAAAACAGTGTAAAATCTGCACATTAAAGTAGGCTCATCAGTCCTGGGAAACAGGTCAGTAAAGTGCTAGTCATGTGATCATGAAAAACTGAGCCCAATCGCCAGAACCTGCATTTAAAAAAAAAAAAGAAAGAAAGCCCAGTGTGATGACATGTGTCTTTATTTCTAGCACAATGGAGGCATGACAGGAGGATCCCCATAGCTCTCTGACCGGGATAGTCTAGCCTACATGGAGAACTCTAGAGAGAGGTCCAGTCTCCTAGACTTTCACACTCATACACATAAAAGCACCCAGATATGTAAACATGCCCTTTTTAAAAGCGACTTTTTCACACAAGGTGCTTTATGGTAAACAGCCTCCGTAAACCCTCCTCAGTAAAGCACACAGGCACACGCCTAGCTCGCCCTTGTTCACGGGTGTCTGTGGTGTTCTCATGTCATCCCAGTATCCTACATAGAGTCCTGTGTCTTGGCTTTTTTCATGCATTGTGCTAGAAGCAGCGTTAGCCTGTATTTCTCCATAGGCTCTCTGATTGTCATGGTTACTGATTGGACTGTATTTTTCCACAGACTCACTGATGTCAGAATTACTGATCGTATTGCCCTTTACAACGTAGGCAGCTCTTTTTGCTGCTGAATATTTTAGATTTCTTCACAGAACACAATGAATACTGCTGTCGTTATATTTTCTCCTCCCACTGAATTGTTTCCTTACCAAGATAAAGATATATGAATTCATATTTTTTTCATTTAAAATCAACAGCAGGGGTGTGTGTATTATATTTATTGCAGTTTCATGTGATTTCTTTTCTAATTTAACATTTAGAATAAATTGATGGAATTTGGTTTTAATTCTTACTGAGAACCTTCTCTTCACTGTCTCCTGAGTGATAGAAGCCATACACTCTTCGAAGACAAATATTTTGATGTAGAAGAATATATATCCTTATTATATATAATATTCTTTGGCTGGACTTTAAGCATTCTAAACTACAAGTAAAAATCTAAACAGTGATCTGCTTTACATGTTGAATACCATTTGCCTAGAAATTTCCATATTTTTTTCTCTGCCATATAGTCTAGTAAATATTTGAATGTATTTTTTTTTCCATCACATTCACTGAAAGAGAAACAGCTTTAGTAAACCACACTGAAACAATTACAGGCCCAAAGCAAAGCCGTGGGAAGGACAATTGGGCACCTCTTGCAGTCCTTATTAACTGGTCTGCATGTACACACATCTCCGACCAGCCCCTTTTGTCTAGCCTGTCGGAGAGCATTAGCCGAGACAGATCCTGAAGCTACTTCCTGGCTCCCAAACGGACATAGTCACTAAGAAAGAAAGACTCATTTATTCGAATAAAAATTTTGCTGCGTAAGTGAGGATTGTACAAGGCATATTTCATGCATCATTATCTGGGCCTGATTAGCAATGATGGAAATTGGTCCTCGATTCTAACAATCAGCGGAAAGGAACCTTCAGCTTTCACTGAAGACAGACAATTGCCATAGACATGTCTGTGTTTTCTGCACAATAGGAAAAGAGATGCAAAGGCCCTCGTGGAGGCAGCTTTCAAATTGTTTTGGCAGCGGTTGTCTCACATATGCCATTGTCCCCGTGACGCAAATAAATCATGACCTCCCTCTCCTGAGCAGCAGGATGACATATCTTAGGATGCCTCGTGCCACAGGGGGCCACATTGTCCCTCTTGACTCTAGACGTGCTGGGCCACCTGGTCAAGGCAGCCGATCCTTACTCAGGCTTTGGAGCAGGTGCACCTGGCTTTGAATGCTGTGTGACCTTGCACATGTCAGTTGGTCTCTCTGGACAGTCTCCTATCTGAACAACGGCAATGACAACACCATTTACCTTATAAATCATTTCTGAGGGTTGTAATAAGGTGATTCATGCAAACAATCTCTATTCAGGGTTCCAGCAGGCAACAGTTGCCTCTCTAACACAGAGGCTTGCCATCTTCTGGAGCTTCCTATGAAAGGCCTCCAAGAAGGAGGGCACAGAGGGCCAGGAATGGGAGCATTTTTTTTTTTTTAAGTATTTTTAAAAATTGTTTTTATTGAGCTATATATTTTTCTCCACTCCCCTCCCTTCCTCTCTCCTCTCTTTATACCCTCTCCCAAGGTCCCCATGCTCCCAATTTACTCAAGAGATCTTGTCTTTTTATACTTCCCGTGTAGATTAGATCCATGTATGTCTCTCTTAGGGTCCTCTTTGTTGTATAGGTTCTCTGGGATTATGAATTGTAGGCTGGTTTTTCTTTGCCTTATGTCTTAAAGCCACTTATGAGTGAGTCCAGATGATATCTGGGTTACCTCACTCAATATGATATTTTCTAGATCCACCTGTTTGCCTGCAAATTTCAATATAGCTTTATTTTTTTATGCTGTGTAGTACTCCATTGTGTAAATGTACCAGATTTTCCTTATCCATTCTTTGGTCAAAGAGCATTTAGGTTGTTTCCAGATTCTGGCTATGAACATAGTTGAGCACATGTTCTTGTGTCATGACTGAACATCTTTTGGGTATATACCCGAAAGTGGTATTACTGGGTCATGAGGTAGGTTGTTTCCTAGTTTTCTTAGAAATCACTATACTGATATCCAAAGAAGCTGTACCAGTTTGCACTCCCACCAACAATGGAGAAGTGTTCCCTTTACCCCACATCCTCTTAGCATAAGCTGTCATCAGTGCTTTTGATCTTGACCATTCTACAGGTGTAAGATGGACTGTCGGAGTTGTTTTGATTTGCCTTTCTCTGATGGCTAAGGATGTTGATCGTTTCCTTAAGTGTCTTTCAGCCATTTTAGATTCCTCTGTTGAGAGTTCTCTGTTTAGGTCTGTACCCCGTTTTTTATTGGATTATTTTTTTTTAATGACCAATTTCTTGTTACAGTGGGCATAATGTTTTCTGTCTATCTTGCCATGGTCTTTATGGTTACAAAAAAAAAAAATCCAAAAGTAGTTCACCTCTGTGGGTGGCACAATCAGGTTTTTCCAAGTCTTCATAACTCCCATCTTCTGCACAGTGCAAGAATTAAGATGCAATAATGGGAAGAAAAAGAGACACACCAGACAGTTTGAGAGTCCCTGATTGTAGAGGAATGGCTTGTTCTTCCCTTTCCAAATCTTATAGGTGGATCGCTGCAGAGGGGCAGCACAGAGGAATGCATGGGGCTTGCAAAATTGAAGGCCTTCTGATACTTCCCATACAGCCCCATGTGCTCCTCTCTGAGAGTCTCTCTGGCAGCATAGGAAGTTCAAAAGTGTCCTGTGGCAGAGCTGAAGCCCACATGACTGCAGCCTGAGGGACACTGGTAAAATGCAGATGTTCAGAAACAGGCTGAGCCTTTAAAGTCTGGCAGGGAGACACAGCCCTGCCATCATGACGTACAGCTGGTCATCAGGTGCCTCACTTCTTAGAATTCCAGGTGTGGTGCAACTTAGATAAGTACATGAAACCTACTAGCATGTTGACTTGGCTGGAATAGCAGAATGGAGACATGGGGAACACATTACAACTACATGCGGTTCAGGCACTGATAACATTTTGGGGGCTAATATTAACATAACACTCCAAATATATCATCTGTGACACACATAGCTTGCATGCCTTATACAATACACATGTATATACACATCACTCATGCAAATAATCTGTGTAGACAAAGACAGCGGTGGCCCAGTGAATGTGGGGACTACTTACTTTTGAATATGAACTGAATATTCTGGAATGGAGTACTATGCACTAATCATAGTAGGAAATTAAGCACTCTTCCTTTCTCTTTTGTCTTCCTCAGAAATGAGAGAGTCACCATGCCTCCAAATGATGATGAAGACCTATTCATTACTGGGCACTTCCATCAAACCCTGGCAGAGCTTGATAAAGACCTGGAAGGTAACAGCCACAAGCTTCCCACTTCACTAGCCTCCCATATGACCTTCTAGGCAGTCACTTTTTTGAGTAGTTTGGTGTGACTGCACAAGGAAGAAGTCTCGGGATTGCAGCCTGGTTCGGATGTGTTTTGCCTGTCTGTAAGGGCTGAACTCCTCTCTCCAGTGAGGGCTCTTCTTGATGGTCTGTCTTTGCAGTATTAAGGAAGCTTCTCAGTAGTTTTCAAAATATGTGACTCGCAATATTGCTTTTGAGTGTTCGGTAGTGGTCTACACACATTGAAGACAGAAATATCCAGGGTGCCAAAATGACATAGAGAGATACAAGATGGCACAAAGAGAAGCAGCTATCTTTGTTAAAGCGTCTAACTAACTCTTCCTTACTTGATAAAATACACAATCTTCTGTCCATGATAAGCAGCCTTAGCAAGGAGTACCCCGTGGCCCTGCTGCTCCTTTAATATGTTCCTTGGAAAATAACACTATAAGTTAAAGGCTGATGCAGATGACTTCAGTAAGTAGTGGGAACTCCTTTAGACAAAGAAAGCTGCACTACTTTTTTTCTACTCAAAAATAAACTAGAGAAACAAAACAGGGATAAAAATCAGGCATTCAAACCGACCCTGACTTCATTTAGTTCGATTTTCTGTCTCTTCTCATCAATATTCGGATGACACAGCTGAAAATCTGTAGTGGCTGTGTTGTCCCCACACGTTGTGACCACATGACCCACTGCGTCCTTTAGTGCTGTGAGGAGTCGGTATGGTTCTGAAGACATCAAAGCTTACTTATTCTCTCTTGGAGAAAGAAAGCTAGGACAAGTTATTCTCCATATCTTGCTTCTAGTGGGCATGAGAAATAGGAAGGGCAAAATCTCAGGGCACTTGAGAACATTTTCCAGAGTATCAAATGTTGGAATCTCTTTTATAATTGGATGACTTGGCAAGACGTGGTGACTAAATGCCATGGGCCTGCAAACGACTCTCTGTTGTGTGGTGAAAGTTGTGATTCTGGTCTCAGGCAGATAGAGATTATAATCAAGATAACATTTAGCATACATGCTTTTAAAAAAAAAACAGTAATAATCCCTGGGGAAATCAAAGTATTGGCTATGCTCGCATTAACTCACTGGAAATACTAAAAGGGGCACCAATTGGTCACTTGCGTTTGTCCTTCTCTGCAGGAATGGAAGACAATTATGAAACAGATACAAGCTTTCTAACCAGCTCTACAAATGGTATGTCTAACCACAGCCTGCAAGAAGCTGCAATTCCTGATAATGGCATGGATGACATCCCCGTTACGTTTATCGGGGAAGTTCCCGATGAGCCTGTTGACTCGGCACTGTTCGCCAGCAGAAGCAACAGTGCTGCTGCCTTTAACAGAGAAGACATGGCCAACCACAGATCTCGCCTGTCCCCATTTCAGACAGAGCATAACCAGCCGTACGTAAGGACAACCACAAAAGAGCCTGACCCCTCCCCTCCTTCCCAAGAGATCAGAAAGAGAAATCAGTCTTCAGCGTTTGCTAACACATCTGAAGACGAGAATCCAGTTGAAAAAGACCCCAGAGTTACTTCATATGTTTCAAAACTTTGTATAGATGGTCTAAAAGCGAAGGATAAGGGCAAGGTGAATGGTTCTACTCAGAGTGAGAAGACACAGGCAGGTCACAGGGTAAATTCACTACCAGTCAATCAAAAAGACGGTGACCATGAAAGCTCCACATCAGCACTACCACCATGGTCTCATCATGGTCAGACCTCAGGGGGAAGCTATGGACTCAGGCATGGCCTGACTACATACAAAATTGTTCCTCCCAAATCAGAGATGAGGTGTTATGACAGGGATGTGTCCCTCTCCACTGGTGCCATTAAGATTGACGAACTAGGGAATCTGGTGAGTCCTCACATGAATGGGAGCAGGACCGTATCCCACTCATCCACGGTTGTGGAAACAGATGCACAGCCTATTGGAAAAGTCAAAGAGTTCTGGAGGCTCAACTCAGTGGAAAAATGCCTCAATGGGCCGGCAGAGTGTACAGCCAAAAGGCCCCCCTCCATCACCACCACTGCCACACCAGCAAAACCGCAGCAAGATAATGTACTGAAGGCAGCCTTCACGCTGCCCACGCCCCAGCAGCAGCCTGCCCCAGAGGAACATGGGGCACACCTGGAGGAAGAGAGCAGCCGGCCACGCCCAGCAGGCTCTTGTCATGTAAAAGTGCCAGCAGCTCACCCTGCAGAAGTTACATTCCTCAAGCCTCAGAGAAGAACGTCCAGCCAGTACGTGGCCTCTGCTATTGCCAAGAAGATGGGGCCTCCAAAAGTCCATGCTGATGTGGTGAGACCACATAAGAAGACTGCTGAAAAGGGTCACGAAGAACCAAAGCCAGTTAGACCACCTCCCACGGGGAAAGACAGGGATGCTCCCAACCTGTGCTCAGAGGCGCGACAGCTTGAGCATGGTTCAGACCAGGGCTCTGTCTGCCTTTCCAGCAACGCTGGTGTGCAGATGCCTGCAGGGGACCGTCCCAGGGTAGAGGTCAGCAGCTCATATGCAAAGTCATCTACTCAAGATTGTCCGGCTGCTGTCCACAGAAACTCCAATTTCCTCCCAGTCAGATCTTCCCAGAGGGATCGTGTTTCTGTGGGACCAAGCTGTGGTTTCGATGGAAAGCAAACTACAAGTAACCGAAAGACGAGCTTACCATCTAACCCCACACAGGCACCGGAAAGGACGCCCCCGCCCTCTCTGCTCTTGGCAGAGGCCCGTAACTCTGGGAGGATACTGATGAATGGTTCTGCACGGGCCTCAGGAAATTGTGAGCCTCCTCACGGTCCAAAAGAGTCTAGCCCTACCAGCTACATCATCTTGCAGACAGAGGAAAAGCCTAGTCCATTAACTACAGATGTTCAAGACACAGAGGATGCTCCATCATCCAGCATTTTTGGGCCAAAGAAAAAATTCAAGCCTGTGGTTCAAAGGCCAGTTCCAAAAGACACATCTCTGCATAGTGCCCTAATGGAAGCTATCCACTCATCAGGAGGGAGGGACAAGCTTCGCAAGGTGAATGTGGTGGGCATCAGGGGTTGGGTGCAGGGAGCTCCCTGCAGGGCTTCATCCCTGTCACAGATCTTGAGAATGGGACGGGAGGGAAGACTGCAAAGCCAGAGCTGCAAGTTTGTGGGTTTCATTTTAACCGCATTCTGTCTCTTTCTTTTAAGGCATTTGGAGAAAGGCACTAGAGAGGCTGAGGAGCTTTAGCTTCTCAGAGCCCAGAAGCGTAACAGAAAAGATGTCAATCAATAAACTTCCATCCACTGGGACAGAGTAGCAGTGAGGTCAGGGTGTAAGACTGTCTATACTCTGGTCCAGAAGCACTCTGTCCACTTTGTGTTATTATAACAAAATATCTGAAAACCTTAGAAAAAGAAAAGATTTCTCTTGGCTCTTGTGAGTCTACTTCCATCAGTGTGGTTATTGTTGACTGAAACTTTATGTGAAGGCATGATTTTGTCATTCTACAGTAAAAAAAAAATTCTGTGAACCTTCTCCACTATCAGCTCATTTAATACATCAAAATATTATTACTAACCCAGTGCTAATAATGAAGAGTTATTTCCTATATTTTTCAGTGGAAACAAGGTAGGAAGAGTCTAAGTGGTCTGGCCCAATGTCACCCACTAACATTTTCATCCAGGTTTACAGGATTTCGGTAGATTTACAACATGTCAGCTAGGGAAAGCTGGGAGAATAGCAGGAAGAGTTTCATAGTAAAAGACAACACTGGCTGCAACCCCAAACCTATAGCCTTTGATTCTCAGATAGCTGCCCCTCAACTTACTACAGGGTTACGTCATGGTAGCCATAGGAAGTTGAAGATATCCTAAGCTGAAAAGTCCTTAGTGCACTGAGCTCAGCTGCCTTAGTCCCACCTCCCTGCACGTGCCCAGAACATTTATATCAACCTATGTTTGTGCAAAGCCTGCTCTACAAATGTGTTGAATGACTCAGTAAAGTTTTTTAATACTATGCTGACTCTAGAAAAGGAAATCGTTGTGTGCATGTGCTTTGATACTGTGGTTGAGCAGAAAGCTCTTCTGGGACCTTCTGAGTGGACCCTTTAAGCAGACAGATTGAGTGGAGTTGATGCTGTAGGCCATGACTGATATGGAGTTAGCCTTTCCTTATTGTCTGAATGAAATATGTTGACTTCGTTAATATTCTAGACTGCAGAACACACCTCAGAAGGAAGGCCAAAGAAACTGTCCTACATGGAGACAGAGAGCGAGCGATCTGCCCTTCTGGCAGCCATCCGGGGCCACAGTGGGACTCTCAGCCTGAGGAAGGTGAGGAAAAGGACCTCCCATACATAACCGGTTTAGAATCCTGCCTACCCTTCTCCCCAGCAATCTAGGCCAGTAGCGCCAAGTTTTCATTACTCTGACTAGACGGCAGGCACCATCAGAGCTGCAAACTCTACTCGCTTGGCACGTTGGCACCCAAATCCACAGAATGAGGCAGCTGTGTGAAGCCAGCCCTGAACATGTACTATAGGCAGAATATTAATTGAGCCAGATAGTGCACCTGTGGCTGTCACGCATGGGATTTAAGGAATTGATGTGACTTGCACATTTCCCCTATGGTTTTAGTGGGTGTCACTCCCACCCCCAGTTAGTCAAGTTTGTGTGCCTGGCTTCTGTTTCTGCCCTCACGTGTGAAGGGAAGTTAGAGAGTACTCTTGCCATACTTGGTGCCTCTAAGCCAAGCTTTGGAAGACCGCAGGGATATGTGTGAGTCATCAGCAGACAGATGTCTGCTTCCTGTAGTTTATCATTAAGGAGCCGTTTGCGGGTCACTGTGACATGGGTAGCCGAGTGCTGTATTCTTGGAGAGGACCTCTACACAGATTGTAACTCTCTGAGTCCGGCAGGCTGCTGTAACAGAGCACTGTATGCTGGGTGGCTTAGGAACAACAGAGGTTTATTTCCTACAGCTCTGGAGGGTAGAAGTCAAAGATCATGGCAGCCACAGAACTGGTGATTCAGGGGGTTGTCTGAACAATTCTGGCTCAATGTACCTTCACACCAAGGCTTCACGTGCCAGAAGGTTCAAGGAACTCTCTGGGGTCTCTTTTATAGGGTACCGATTCTGTTCATGGGAGTTCCACATTTATGATCTCGTCACCCAGTGTCATCGCCATGGGGTGTCACAGATGAGACGGGGTGCAGGAGCACTCAACTCTAGTAACCACGTAACTGTCTCCTTAGGTGTCATCCCTTGCCTCTGAGGAGCTCCAGAGCTTCCGAGATGCTGCACTCTTGGCCCCAGGTCTAGACAAAGCTCAACAAGAAGACCATGGCCCTCCACCTCCACCTGTCCTGCCCCCACCACCCTCTGCAGCCTCCCAGTCTCCCTCGGCCTCCGTAACAGTTTCTAGGTTCAGCACCGGCACCCTCAGCAACACAGTGGATGCCAGGCAAGCTTTGATGGATGCCATTCGCTCGGGCACAGGAGCTGCAAGACTGAGAAAGGTGGGTGTTGGTATGGGTAGCTGAAATGGAAAATGATTGTGCACTCCAGCTTCTGGAGGGCACCACGGAGGAGTGGGCAAAAAAGAACTGACTGAGGAGAAAGCCAGCTCTACATACTAACTGCTGCCCGTGTGACAACGTTTAGGCTAAACCCACTTCTGTACCCCTCCTAACCCAAAATCAGCGCTAGAGGAAGGGACAGGCTGAGGATGTACTGTGTGCTTCCTAGAGCTTCTACTAGGAAAGCGGCACCCTAGGCTGCAATGGCATCACCTAGCCTCCCTTACCCACCTTCGTCTGCCTCTTTCTGCCAGCATAATGCATAGCTCTTAGGGAATTCAAAGTCTCGCAGAAGAGCACACACTTTTTTTTCTACCCTCGGGTCTCTTTTTGTGCGGTCTAATGCAGGCCGGCATAATTCCCACCTAGACACTGCAGAAAATTATGGACCCTGAAGCAGGAACAGTTCCACCTTGCTTCCAGGCTCTGTGTCAGCTCAGGACTATGCTGTGAAATCACTGACTTCTGTGGTTGCACAGGCCTCCTGGATATGGAAAGTTAGGCTAATAACAAGAGAGCTAGGGAATTTTAGATTTTGTAAGAGATCATTTCTGCATCATGAAGTGTGCTGTCCCTGAAGAGGTCGGTAGAAAGTTAATCTTCACTTCATATGTGGAATGTACAAGGCTAGAGAATTGGAATCCTTTGACTTAGTCACACATGGACTGGACTTAGCACAAAAGGTACTTGCTGCCCAGGCCGTATCCTCTAAGGAAAGCAGGTTACCCATGAAGCGGAGGCTGGGCTACTTTCATATAAGGCTGCTATTGTCATGAATCAGACAGACAGATCTCCTTAGAGGAGAGGAACAGTCCCTAGGACATGTGGCTGAGAAAAATCTGTTTTTCCGTCAGCACAGCTCCATCAACACTCGTAGGCCACCAGCTCTTTTGCTCTGCCAGAGTCTCATGGGTTGCACTCTTCCAAGCTCCCTCAGAATCTGTTAGGCTCAGTTCCCTGGCTAGCCCCCACATTCCTGGGCTTGTCCCGCTTTGAGGACAGCCATGGATATGCAGGTGTGACCTTTCCTATCAAGGATGTAGTCCATCATCACTGGAGGCATAGCCCACTTCAGTCTTCTGTCCAGCAGCACTGGAGAGTGACACGCATCAAGCAGGCTCCTCGGGGAGGGGAATGGGGGCTTCATTCAGGGCGCTTTGAGTTTCCCATGTCTATGGAATTGGTGCATTTCTGAACTTGTATTATGAATGGCTGAGATGGAATTCTGGGAGCCAGAGGAAGATAAGGGTGAGTACAGCTCCGAGGCCCCTCTGGACCCCTGACAGCTGTTTCTCAGAGCCCCGTTCCCGAGCTGGTAGTGCTGGACCTCTTTGGGGAAGTCCTACGTAATTGAGTGAGAACCATCACCAGTCTTTGTTTCTGAGCTTCTAAAATCGTGTTTTTCTCCCGAAAGTCTATAGGCAACACCTGAGTCCTGAATCTGACTTCTCAGAAGTTAGAACCCATATGTCAGCTGAGTTAAACTGTCTACAAAGGGATTTTGCTCTAAGGTTTGGGGTAATTATGTGTCTTGTTCATTGCTCTAATAATATTCTAAAAAAAAGACCGAGTATAACCTACCTGAGACTTCCCTTCTTGCCCTATCAGTGAGCTAGTCAACCATGGTTTGAAACTATTAAGTAGAAATTTCCAGGAATAACAATTGATGAATTATTATAGCTAACTTTCCTTATAGCAAATGGCTACTAGAATTATAGTTATTAATGTCTCCCGGTGCTAGTGTGTGATACAAACGTCTCATACCCAGAGATGTGTGGGTCTAGTTGAAAGCACAGTACACAGACTCTGGTGCACACTACAGTTGTAAGCACCCGGAGGGGAAGCTATGGAGAGGGAACTGCTGACGTGAAGGCTGCGGGCACACACTTGTTCCCAGTGTTTCGCACGTTTCACTAGCTGATAGGTGACGTTTTTCACAATAGCTGCTACTTTCTCCGGCGGTCATGAAAGGGACATTGGGTCAAGAGGAGCTGGAAGCCAAGGCTGTACAGCTAATAAGTGGTAGTCTACAATTTTAAAACTCAGGTTTGCTTCCTCTGAGACCGATTTTCTCTGCTTTGCAGAGAGGTAAACAAAGAAGCAAGGCTGAAACAGTCGGAAAGAAGAGACTAAGTGGTTAGGGAAGATAGAGGTAGGCGTGAAGGACACAGAATGAGGAGGTCTGCACTGACATGCAGCTGGAGGTTTGGAGGTGAGGAGGGAGTTGGCCAGTGTGCACCCCAGGCATGCCTGCAGGAAAGGTCAGTACAGCTAAAATGTTCTAGCCGGGGCAGGAGCCACAGCTGTCAGTTCTCACATGATCTCAGCTTTCGGTCAGCTGCTTAAATGGAATTCACAAGACCAGGTTTTGATTATTCCTTGGATTGACTTAGCTCTTGGGTTCCCCTTATTCACTCTGGAAAGTGTGGGTCAGTAAATGTTTAAGGATTTTGTTTACAAGGTGCTTTGTGGTCTCTTAGCGAATTCAGAGTCTCCCAGCAGAGCAGACACTTTTTTCTACCCCTGTGTCTCTTTTTGTGCAGTCTAACGCAGGCCTGCCTATCTATTTCCCACCTAGACACTGTAGGAAACACTGGCCCCCAAAGCAAAAACAGTTCCACCTGGCTTCCAAGCTCTGTTTGAGCTTAGGACTATCCTGTGAAATCACTGACTTCTGTGGTTGCCCAGGCCTCTTGGATATGGGAAGTTCTTCATCTGACTCCCATGATTCCATCTGAGCCATTCGTGATACAGGTTCAGAAGTGTACCAATTCAATGAACATGGGAAACACAAAGGGCCTCAACCTCGGTGAACTCACTTGAAGCTGGGTCTTGGGTGATGTGGGACAAGATGACAACACTGAACAGGTTCTTGTCACTCTGTCTGTCACTACTGTGCCCAGATGACCTCTGCCACCTGCTGCAGAATGTGACTTAGGAAGCCAGGGTGGGATGACATACCTTGCTGAGCAGCCCCCAGCAGCCCCTCTGGTGGGGAGGGAGTGCAGGTGCTCATGGGCTACACTGCCATCTCCTGGGCAGGCGCTGGGTCCTTAGGGGCACTGGTTTGCCTTCCCCCTGCAACTTTCTGTAGAAATGCTCACAGTTCAGGCAATGGGTTCAGAAAGCTGATAGGTGCTGATCTCCTGCTGTCTGGACCACAGGCTTTAATGGCTCTGGAGTGTGAAACACAGGGGCTTTCTCTCTTACTGTTTCTTTCACTTTCTTCCCCTCTTTGATCCAACTGACCTTGAGGAAAATCCAGAACGACTGTGACTTTTGCAGCCTGGACTGAGCTCTCTTCAGTTAGGCATCTGTGTGGCTCTTCACGCCTGGGTGATCGGTGTAAGCTCCTGCTCAGATGGGTCCTTGAGTCTGGCTCTCCAGGTCTTTGTAAAAGGCTGCAGTCCACACGGCAGGATGCTTTCTGCCACCGAGAAAGCCCTTTCTCAGCTCAGATCCTGGGGCAGGAGACTTCCCCAAGGTTTAGAACTTTAAGAACAAAGAAACCCACCATGGCAGGCAAAGTGAGATGGTTGTTCACCCTACTGGGATGCAGGGCTCCTTGGGAAGATGCTGCCCGTGATACAAAAAGGTCAGCTTGATGGAGAAAGAATAAATATCTTAAAGATGACATCATTGTTTCTCAGCATTCACAGTTGCCTGCATGGTGGGAGTGGCCCAGATCTCTGGCTATTGACAGCTGCCAGTGTAGCTCCCAGCTGCCTGATTTGCTTCTAGTTCCACATGCAGCGCCGTTGTAACCACTCAGTTTTCTTCCTAGGATGCCCCTCTCTTCCCAAAGATAGGTTTCAGAGCACAACCCCATCCCCGTGATAGCTATCTCCTTCTCCTTTCAGTCCTTCATTCGCGAAGGTAAAACAGCCTTCTGCATCCATCTGCTTCCACAGATCTGTGTGTGCTAAAGGAATTGTGTCAGGGGGCCTGGAGCGTGTGCACACCATTTCCTCTTGTCTGTGTGTAGATGTAAACATGCGCATGGCAGTGCTTCATCCTGTAAGCCTTCAGCGGCACCTTCCAGGATGCTGGCACGGGGACAGCTGAATGGAGCCTCGCTGTGCCTACAGAGAGCACTGTGTCACAGAGACACAAAACGAGAGAAATAACCTTTCAGACTCACTGAAGAACTTGGTTAGATTCCCCACCCCACCGCACAGAGAGGACATGGCCAGCTGTTCCCCTGGGAGGAAAGGCTGTGGCTTCCATTTGATAAATAGGCAAGTGGGGTGCTGATATCCTGCGAGTTTTCCTGGCAAAGCATTCCTAGGTCAGCACCTTTGCAATGCCCAGACATCTTATCAGCTCCTGGCCGCCTTGGCAAAGGCCCACGAGCCACGCTGAGCTCACACATCACAGGTGCCCTCTTTCCCACTAGAGGAATCACAGATGCAGACGCATGCATGTCATGCCTCTTGACCTCAACAGGAAGCCCCAAGAACTGATTAGACATATGACGTGATCAGGAGGTCCCAAGCTAGGGAGGAGAAAAACAAACCTCTTCCTTTGCATCTGAAGGGAACGCTGTGTTCCAGGGACTAGGGAACAGAAGCCTGTGTCAGCACAGACCTGACTCCTAAGTACAGTTGCTTTGAACACTGGGCCCAGGTTGTTCATGTGTAAGCCTAGCTATGTGTGGTTAGATTGGAATGGCCTCAAGACAGGCAGTCAAGATGTTCCGGTGACAGATCCCCCATGCTACCTGTTGTCTCTGAAAGTGGAGCTGGAGTAAAGCGTGTCAGGCAGCTACCGGGTGCGCTCATCCTTCTTGTTTTCGCATGCACTCTAAACTCTGCAAAAGGCTCCTTCGGTCCCCAGGCTGGCTCTGTTCTCCCACCTTGTCACTATGTCATTTTCCCTTCATAATGCAGGTCACAGCTCTGAGTTCCCTGAGAACTAGTGTGAGTCCTGTTGGCTACGGGCCTCTGCTTGCACAACGTGGCCTTACACAACAAGACTCACCCATCATTGTATCCGCAGCCCCATCAACAGTGCTTGGCATACAGCGGGCACTGGGTCACGAGCTGAAAGGGGAACTAGGACACTGTGCCTCATTCATGGTATTCTGCAAATCTCAGCCCTCCTGTTGCGTCCTGTTGTCCATACACCAAGAGGTCGCTGCCCATGAGAATCAGTAGAAAATCTTGCCAGATATCCGATTCAAATTGGAAGTTCACACCTTCCTTTCCTTGGGGGAAATGAAATGACCTTTGGACATCTCCAGTCTTCATTCCTGGTCTGTTTGCACCCTCAGCTGCCAGTCAGCTGCTGCCTCCCCTAGACTCCTCAGTGCCTAGAGTCTGTCCACCCAACCTGGAAGAAAATCACTTAATGAGAATTTCCTGCTCTCTTGGCGATTTCTTCCTACAAAACACACACACACACACACACACACTTCATTCTCCAGCAGCAGCATTCCCAGAATTCCCAGAAGCACTGTTCACTTCACCTTTTTCCATGCAGAGAGTATTCCACTTGGCAGGTAGTGGCAGGTAAGGAAGAAGAATAAAAGTTAAATTTGTAGCTTCCCGTCTTCTCTAGTGACCCCTGAAGAACTTTTCTTCTTGTCTAAACAAAATAATACGATACCCTTTTAGGAAGCATGGGTCTTGGAGGAGGTTCTAGCGTGTGGCATCCGAACTGATCTCTGTTGGCACCGCCTCTCTCCTCCGTGCACACACACACTTGTCTCCCAGGCTACTGCTGCCTGCCGGCCACAGAAGCAGACTCTCAACAGTAGGACCATCCCTGGTGCCCATCTAGATGGCAGTAACTCAGCGGTGTAGCTGAAGCCTGAGCTGTCATCATTCGCTGTCAGTATAAACTCAGGCTTCATTGACAGGTACCTGCCTCCCTAAACTTGCTTCAGTGACAATCTAGCTAGATCTTTCCCATGCTCTCTTTTGCAATTTTCTTTTTATATATACAAAAAATAGAAAGTATGAGCATTACATCCTCCTCCAAATTTTTTCCTAACATACTGAGAACTGTTCCAACCCATGCTGCATCATCCATCATATTGGTCTTGCTGGAGGTGGACATGACCTCCAGACCCTCTACACTGTCTGTGAGAGCAAAGGATGGGCAGCTGCCCTGCCTCCTCCGTCTGCCTTCTCCTTCCATCACTAGCTTGCCCCATTCCCACTTATCCTCGTGTGTCCTGAGAGATTCTCCTAGGTAAGGTATCATCATACCGCAGAAAAATGCTCAAGTATCCTAGCATTAGCACTCTGGGAGTTCTCACTCAGCCTGCGGCTCCATGCCAAACCCTCATTACAGATCACTAACCCTGGCCCTGGGAGATGATGTAGTCTGTGTCTGTCATGTTCTCCAGAAGCCCATATGCCAAAAGAGAAGCCTAATGGGAGTTCTGGTCATCGTTGGCCAGCTCCTTCTGCTCTCTGCTTCTCTCCTGTGAAAGGAATGCGTGTACCCTGCCGCACATGACCTAGCCTATGCTGCCTCTGTGATGTGCTTCCATAGACCTAAACCTTGGACTGACCCAGTTATGGGCTGAGACCTCCAAAACCAAGAGCCACAGTAGCCCTTTGCAATGTGTGGGGAAGCATGCCAACATAGAAGCGCCCCAGAACCACACCGTGAGCAGGTGTGCTGGCCATCCCATTGTGCTGGGCACCCTGTGGAATGATCTTGGCCACCTAACAACCCTATAACAGAGACCTCGCTCTCATCTTACCAGTGGAAGACACAGGGGTGACAAGAGTGTGAGCTTCTCTCAGAGCTTCCCCCAGCCAAGGTGCAAGTCCACAGTCCACAGTGTGTGCTCCTGACACTCACACACATTGTGGTTTTACATTGTGGGTTTTTTTTAAATGAACTATCTCAAGGCTGGCTGGAGGATTTGCTTGAAAGCCTGCATAGGCTTCACAGCCATTCCTTACTCTGACTTCTATAAAATGCAGTTGAGCAAGCTCCATTTCTTTGTTTTTGCATGAAAGATAGTTTTTATCCTTTTTTTTATAGGAAAGATTTTGAACATGTTAAAAGTTGAGATAATTGTGCAGCAAACATCCCTGTGTCTAGCCCCAAAAGCTTTTGATGACACCTCGCTATATCTGTTTTATCTCACACTGTGTCCATCCTCACTCTACCCCGCTGTCTACCTACACACACTGTTTCTTCTGTTGTTGAAACAAGCTCTTGCTGTTGACCCAGGCTAGCATTGAGCTCAGTGGTCTTCCTGTCTCATCTTCAGAATGCTGGGATTGTAGGCATGTGACCATCACACCTGGCTGAGAATTTTACTCGTGTGCAGTGGAAGTATATTGAAAACATTAGCATACTTGACTCCTGGGTGACTTCACCTGCATGCTACTGGAGTTTGCTTTGTACAGTTGTTTTTCAGGTGAACATATACATAGGGTGCTACGCACACATTTAAGGAGCTCACAGGTCATTTTAGTGGGACTCCATCCTAACCATCTTGAGATTAGTTTTTTATAAGAATCTCAAGAAGATAGGTGTGCCAGGATGTGCATATGTGTGTGAGTGTGTGTGTGTGTGTGTGTGTGTGTGTGTGTGTGTAATTTGTAGCTGTTCATACTGCCTCCTTCTGCCTTGGCACATTTTGTGTAGGCTGAGTGGGGAGGGCAAAACAATCTGGTATAGTTGGGAGACTGCTAACCTGGAACAGGGGATGTGGGCCAGTAGAATCAAATTACAGGAGGGAGGACATGGCTTTTTAAGTAGACTCAATGGGTCTCTGGGAGCTATGACAATCCAGAAGGTAATTTCAGGGACTGGATTCATCAGCCTACCTGAAGCAGCTAAACATTTAGGAAAATGTGACTTCAAAGTAAATAACCATTGAGCCACGAGGTCCGTGGTCTTTGAGAGACATCATAGCCGATAGTGAGAGGCCTACATCCAGCATCTCCTTCCCGAGCAACATCCGAGCTGTCGTGTAGAAACGGTGCTGACACAGGCCCATTGTTCTTGCTAGGGTTCCTGCTACTGTGATGAAATGCAGTGACCAGAAGCATGTTGGGGAGGAAGGGGTTTATTTGGCTTACACTTTCACATCCCTGTTCATCATTGATGGAAGCTAGGACAGGAACTCAAGCAGGGCAGGAGCCTGGGTGGCAGGAGCTGATGCAGAGGCTGCAGAGAAGTGCTGCTTACTGGCTTACTCCTCGTGGCTTGCTCAGACTGTTTTCTTATAAAACCCATTCATATACATATGAATGTGAAACCATTTAACACTGGAGGCAAAATTAGCACCGTCTGGCGCCCAAGCAAAGCTGATCAGGCAACAAATGGAAAGCCAGCCTGCAGCATTAGCCACTGAAGATGGCTCAGACATGCCCTGTAACGAACCCAGATACTAGGAAACAGTGATTCATGACCATAACAGGATTAAATTATAAATTAATAACAAAATGGCCTCGGGGAAATCTCAAGTATTGAAATAATATAGTTCTAAATTAAATAACCCATGGGCAAAAGAAAAAAAAAGAATGAGGAAGTAGTTTGAAGTGATTGTGAATTACACCATGAAAGTGTAGATGCTGCTAAGCGGTGTGCTTTCCAGAGAATTCCATGGTGCTTTGCTATTCTGTAGCTGGATTATGTTCTTCACTCGGAAACTAGAAAAAAAAGAGCGAAACTAAAGTCTAAAGTTAGCTGAAAAAATAAAGGTCAAAGCAGGAACCAATAAAATAAAAGAGAAAACTGATTTTGAAAGCAGATGGGTAAGACTGGCATAGGATATATCAAGAGAAAAAGATTCTTTGTCAGTTTTGGGAAGGAGACATTTATATCATCACACGGATTCTGCATACATCATAAGAGAGACTATTATCCAAAGGGAGTATCACACATGACTTCATGCCATGGGTAAGTTACTTTAAACACATCAACTTCAAACTACGAAAATACAAATTCAGAACTCCAGAAGAAATACAGAAGTTGAACAGCTCCAGGTCTGGTAAAGAAACTAAATAATAAGGCTTTTGCTAAAAGCCTTCATACACTCAAGCACAAACACACACACACACACACACACACACTTTAAAACTTCCTCGATATCTTCACCAATAACCAGACCTCTAAACAAATTCATCCCAAAAGCTGAGGAGGAGAGCAGGTCCCAACTTATCCTATGAATCCACTAAGATTCCACTATCAGACAAAGACAGGTAAGAAAAAAAAATATGAAAATGATGCCGTATGGTGGCCCAGAGAAATGTGTCCCAGGAGTGCAAGGTTGGCTAACATTTAAAGTCTATTCCCATATGAACCATTCTTTTAAGTCATCTTAATAGATTCCTTTGAAGCATTTGACAGTATACTTCATTTCTCATAAAAACTCCGTAAAATATGAAAAAAGGAATTTCCTCAAACTGATAAAGGCCATTAGTGAAAACTGGCAGCTAATCCATACATGACAGTAGAACATGAAAAAGTCAGAAAGCGCCTGTTCTATCTGATTTTCTTCACCGCTTGTGGAGGAAAACAAAGAGGAGGGCATGAAGATGGGTGCATTGGCATTGGCATACGATGCTTGCAGCAGCTTCGTTTATAACTGCCTCAAAATGGTGAAAAGCTGCCCATCAGTAAGCAATCATCAGATACGCTGTGTCCATACAGTTAGCTACTGTAATAACAGCAATAACAGCAACGTGGATGACTGCAGCAATTCAGATGAATGGCAAGACAATTATGCTGGCCATAAAACTTAGCACATGCCATACTGTTTGATTGCTATAAAATTCTGGAAACTATAAACTCCTTTGTAGTGATAGATTATTGGTGGCATTTGAGGACTGAAGGGACTTTAAGGAAATCTTGAGAGTGCTGTTGTGATCTCGATTGTGGCTGTGGTGCCAGCAGTCCATGCGTTGTTAAAACATACCAACTTAATCCCAACACTAGGGGCAGCAGAGGCCCCTGAACTGTTTATAAGTAATAGTCCAGCCTGGTCTAGATAATGAGTTCCAGGCCAGCCAAGACAACATACTGAGACTTTGTCTTCAATGTGTGTGTGTGTGTGTGTGTGTGGGTGTGGGTGTGTGTGTGTGGTGCACACACACAATCTACCTATCATCTATCTCTATCTCTGAGAGAGATGATGTGTCATATTTCAGTTGTCACTACAGTAATCATTTATTTATAACCAAACTCTCCGTCCTTCCATGTGCTTCATCCAGACAAGCTACCTAAAGGCTGTCCCCACTGGCATGCCCTCTTGCCCTCGGTACTACCCATCTTCTCCTGGCTGTCTTCTTCCTAGGCCCCCCCTTCCCCCAGTGGTCACCAAAAAGATATTGGATTCTTCTCACCCTGCAGGCTTTCACCACAGGGAATCGGAGAACATCTTCTGAGCAGTTTACTGGGTGCTTTTTAAAGAAGTGTCCCCCTGTGTTTTTCTCGACCCTCTGGACACAGTTTTCCTGGCTTCTTGATGTTCTAGACTCTGAAGTGAATTTATTCTGTGGGTTTGGATTAACAACTGAAACCTGGCTAGAGGAGCACGGAGGGAGGGTCCTGGAGTTGGGAGGAAAGCACTATTATAAAGGATGGGCTCCCTACTCTATAAGCCTACAGATCCCTGCCTGCCTGCTGGCCTATACTCCTGACTATGCCAGAGTCCTTCATGAGGTACCACCCTTGCCCATCCTCCACCATGGCCCTTGGAGCTGCCTCTTGAGCTTCTTCCTAACGCATACCCTCTCTCAGCTTCCTTTGTGGCATATATCTTTATGGGACACTGATGGCCCTGCTGTATCTCCTCCTTCCTGAACATTCCAGGTGGTCCCTGCTATGCTGTCCACTCCAGCCCTCCCCAAATTTGTCTGTGGCACCTGCAGGCAGGCCCCCTTTCTGAGTCAGACTGAGGCGGCTGACCACATTCTGACCTTGCCTCACCTCATCCTCTCCCCAACCCCATGACACCACCTGATTGCATTAGATACAGGTCTTGTCCTAGCCATTGGACCCTTAACCCTCTGTATTCTCTTTGCTTCTTCTCCCAGCACAGTAAAATTTATCTTAGCTGTGGAATGTGGCTATAGCTTCCCTACTCTGCTCCCAACCTCTTTTCCCTTCTCCCATTTTTCTAATTGAAATTTTTTATTGAAAAGGCTGATTCTTAAATTTATACTGGAATGCAAAGGACATATGATAGGCAAAATAATCCTTAAAATCAAAAGGAGCAAAGCTAGAGGGCATACATTAGCTGATATTAAGACTCCTTGTATGATACAGTGAATGAGGACAGATAACTAGAGCAGTGATACAATAAAGTCCAGAAAGCAACCAGTACAAACAATCAATTTGCAACAGTGTTGCCGAGGCAGTTTATAGGGAAAAAGTCACATCAGACTCACTAAGCCTGGGATCTCCCTGGGGAGGGAACACAGAAGAGATTTCATGGGTATGCTAGCCCTTATCCTGTCTTAACCAGGAACTAATGCAACCGTGTTCCCCCTCACTTCGGTTGGCTTTCAGCAGCTTTCTGCAGGGTGTCTGGAGCCCTGCACAAACAGATCTGCCATGGGCATCTTGCTTTTGCTTCTGCTGGAGATGGAGGAACAAAGCGAGAACACTGACTTGGAGAACTGCAGGTGTCAGATGGACTAGAGAAGTCCTTGTAAGGAACCATGGTGTGGCCACTGAACAGCTGCATAATTGGTAGTGTTAGTAGGGCTGCCACCTCCATCTCCTTGCTCCCAAGCTTCACCAGAAAGGCCGACCCAGAATGTGAAGGCACCAGAGGTCAGAGAATGTTGAAAGAGCTGGGAAGATATTACTGGGCCCACATGAAGACAACAGGAATTGAGCGGTACATGCAAGTGGTCAGAGGACCTGTGCTCTGGGTAGGACTCACTGAGCCAGCTGCATGTGAGTGTTTGACCCAGAGGCTCCCAGCTGAACGTGCTTTTTGTCTGTACTACAGGTCTCTGAACAAATGTCACTATGCAGAAAGTATTCATTTGACTGCAAAGCTGTCCACCTCACCTGTTGTGCCACCATCCCCACAGGGTCATCATTCACACATTTCCCCCATTGCTGCATCGCAGGTGGAAGCAGACAGCCACATCACCCCCTTCATCCATACATGCCACAAGTGTTAGGCTAGCTCTGGGCTGATGGTGCTGGCAGAATCCCCCACCAGGTCCATGCCTGTTGCTGCGAGATGAGGCCCCAGGCAAATAGCTGAAGGAAGTGCATACGGTGACTTCTCCCAGATGGCAAGCCCATGAGGACAATGTCCATTGTCACTGAGCTGGAAGCACAGCACTGAGAGTGCAGAATTGTTCCGGGCCTGGACCAGACCCTAAGCCCTTGGTAGACACTGCACTCCTAGGGACCTATCACCTCCCAAAGCCACCACCTGGGGCTGAGATGTTCACCTTACAAACGTGAGGGAATACACTCTTCCAGACATAGTGTGCCCATTCTTCTTGAGTTAAAGTAGGGCTGTTGGGAAGAGTCAGTTAAATGGAGACCCCCTGATGGAGCAGAGCCCTAGGCATGCAGGTTGAGGGTGGAGGAAGGGAACGAGAATGGAGGATTGGAGGGTTATAGACATCAGCTGGACTGGAGAACCCCAAGGCCTTGTGAGGGACAACTGAGAAAATATACACGGGACAGACAGTCCAAGGGAGGCTCTTCAGAATGAGTTGATATTCACAGGGGATCTACCTATACCTTGGTCCGAAGTTTCCTAAACAAGACTGCAAAGGGAGGGGATCTCCTGACTGTCAGGGTGACTGAGATAGAGGGGATCCTACAGGATTGCAGGGGATGGATTACTAATGCTTGTAAAGAAAAAAAAAAGAAAGAAAGAAATTAGAGCTGTATATGCCCGTGAACAGAAGACCTGTGCTAAGATAAAACTATATGTGAGCACTTGACTTGAAGCACAGATCACCTTGTGTCTTTATATGAGAGGCAAAACTCCTAATGACGGTGATAGTATGTCACTTCTACCTTGAGCTGACATGCAGATGAGCTAAGATTTGCACAGTACACATGGTACCCGACTCATAGCAGGTAGACTAGTACAGTACACGTGGTACCCGGCACACAGCAGGTAGAATAGTACAGTACACGTGGTACCCGGCTCACAGCAGGTAGACTAGTATAGTTACACGTGGTACCCGGCACACAGCAGATACACTGGACACAAGTTGGGTACTGTCAACCCAGTGTGCTTGTGTTAGTTCTGAAGGAATCTGTGTCTTTTGAGTATTTGCTTTGATGGATAAACTGAAAAGGTAGAGCACGATGCTGTATTCTCTATCCAGCACCGTCCAAACTGTTTCCCAGTTTGAAGGTCTAGGAGAATGACAGTGGTTGCTTCAGAGAAAATCCATTTCTGAGCCGGGCGGTGGTGGCGCACGCCTTTAATCCCAGCACTCGGGAGGCAGAGGCAGGTGGATCTCTGTGAGTTTGAGACCAGCCTGGTCTACAGAGCTAGTTCCAGGACAGGCTCCAAAACCACAGAGAAACCCTGTCTCGAAAAACCAAAAAAAAAAAAAAAAAAAAAATATCCATTTCTGTAAAGCGTGATCAGAGGCACTAGAGACGGTCCCCTAGACCAGGATTTCCTGTTGTTGTTCTGTCAGGAGAGAACTGAGCCAGCAGAAGCTGTGTGGCCCTTCCTGCTAAATAGGGGATGAACTTTCCTGCTCCTTCATCCACATCACAGACTGGTCATACACTTCACATATGTGGCAGCGAGTGAGCCTGCTAGGGTTCCTTACTCCAACACAGGAAGCAATGAGTATAGTTTTGGGGGGAGAGACCTACAAACAAGTATCTATGAACACCACGATGCTCTTTCTTTTGTCACAATTCATTGGAAGATTCCAGTATGTTTGTATTCTGCAAAGGCTCTTTGAGACAGTTAGCAGCATGGCCATTCGTCTAGACCTCAGTTCTCCAACACATGCACATCTCTCTTCTGTACATTGTGTTGTCCACAGAGACAGTGACTCTCCCCATCTTCACTGCAGGTCCCCTTGCTCGTGTGAGGTCCTTCCGCTGCAGAAACCACCTGTACAGCTCCCAGGATCATCACTAAAGGAATCCACGCGACAGGAAACGAAACCATCAAGAAGTGGTACTTCCCTGTCTCCAGGCCAATGCCCACAGTGGATTTTTCGGTGTTCCTGCGTAATAGTCCAAGGGGAGATGGTGCTTTGCTGTGGGGCTTGTGTGCCAAGGACATGCGATCTGCCTCTGAATGCTCACAGTTGCCAATAAACTGCTCTTGTTGGCAGAGTAATGCGAACACACAGGCTGAAGCTCAACACTCATACTTGAGTATAGTTATGGGCACAAGGAATCATGCCTTACACTGATTTTTGAATCTTTGAGACTTTGACCACATACCCATGGTTAAAATCACTTGTTTAAGATCCTTTTAATTCTAGGTGGATAAAAGCATAAATCAACAAAAACAGTCAGATTCTATCAAATGCTACATGAAACTCGGTTTCTGGATTATGAAGCGTGATGCAGGAAGGCTGCTACAGGATGACTTTTACAGGATAGTCAAGCATAAGAGTTCTATTCCTCACACAGTGAATCCTCGCACCACAGATGATCTTAGACCATGATCTGACCAACTAAGCTTTTAACAGTCAACTAGTGTTGCCCAGACTAGGAGCCCTCCTTGACTTTGTGAGCAGGACATCCCTGCCTCCTTACAAGATGATGGGAAGCAAAGATCAAAACACTGGAAGGGTTGTCCCTTTCCTTAAGGCTTGTGTCCCACTTGTATAGCTGTCCCCAGTGCCCCAGCAGGCTATGAAGTGCAGCAGGCCACTCTGAAGGAGCCTTGCATGGAGCCTGAGACTTCACCACTAGCCTTCAGAGATCCTGCAGAGGGCCAAGGAGCACAGTGTTGGGTGCTTACATGTCACCAAGGGCAGTCCAGATTGTGTTGCGTATTCTGTGACTTACATTTTATCCTGACACACTTCAGCATGGTCCAGCAGCTGCTCTGGTATTATCTGACCGTCTTAGCACATGGTGTGTAGACACCATTTTTAAAGAATTTATGCTCAGTAGGAAGTTTTGTGGTTTTCTTTCTTTCTTTCTTTTTTTTTCATGTGTCTCTAAAACCTTTTCTTATATGGAGAAAACCATGACAGTAATAGAAAGTCAAAAGCAGTTCATGATACAAAATTTCTGCCTTAGTGAATATATATATATATATGTATGTATGTATATGTATATATATACACACATATACATGAAATCATTTTGTTGCTTCACCCTGTTTCAAATCTAGGCACGGGGCAGAATGGGGACTTGGTACTGTGTGATTACCGTTGCTAAACTTTCTCAGTGAGGCAAGAGCTGCCAGCCAATTGCTCTTAGTCACAGCTGTCTGCTCTTTCTCTTAGTGCCACAAATAAATGCAAATCCAATCCTGTAACTGTCGTGTGGATTTCATGCTACAGTGTATTGTCCTGCCTGCAAAATGGAGGAGTTAATTTATTCTGCCAACAGATACGTTGGCTGCTGTGTTAATCAGTATTCCATCGCAGTGACCAAACACCTGAGGTAAACAGTTTAAGAGGGTTTATTTTGGCTCCTGGTTTTAGAGACGTTGGCCCCATTGCTGCCCCTCTGGCAACACAACGCACCCTGACAGAAGTGAGTGCTGGAGCTCACCTCATAGTGGCATGATACAGAAGGCAGGGGGAGGGGCTGGGATCCTGATATCTCTCCCAGATATCTCGGATGTGTAACCACATTTACCTAACTTCCTCTATGCCTCATCTCCTGAAGGTTCCCTCCCAATCGTGCCACAGCCTGGTGACCAACCTTTTAATGCACAGGCCTTTGGGGGCCTTTCAAAGTCAAAACTATACTGAACCTTTCTGCATTCCTGAGTCCCAGCAAACACAATAGACAAAGCCATCATCACCATACAGAAGAGAGAAAAATCATCAGGAAAAGGGGACGGCAGACTCAAACAGGAGGTGATGGGGAAAGGCCTTGGTTTGAGTAAATTACCGAATGAAAAGATATAAATAAGGCAGGGAGAAGAGCGAGTACAAGGACTCTGGGGGGCACATTCTAGGGGAGAGGAGTGGGGGAGAGGCTGTTGTAGAAGATGGAAGAACAGTGCGAATGATCTCCTTTCAGGCCTGTAACTCCCAACCCCTACAGGTCTTTGTGAACTGTCTGGAACCCTTTTCACTGAAGCCGAGCTCCTCAACCAAACCTGAGAGGTGCAGAGATGGTCCTTGGGGAGCATAAGGGCCCCCTTCTCTAGCTAATTTTGTTCATGTGGATCAATGTGATGTTATATGTGCTTGTGTTCTGCTCCTCCAAGGACATAAACCTTCGGGTTTTGAGGTGACATAGAATAATCACAGCCTCCCGGTTCATGCTGCGGTCTCTTCTCAGTGTTGTCATAGTTACTTTTGTCTCCTCTTCTTAATAAACCCAGATATCAAAGCACCAACTTCCAGATGAGCAAACTGGAGGCTAAGATGACTAGACAGGTCTATCATGTGGTTCACATTCTTGCAGCAACCTTCTGGGACTCCTGTTGCCCAGAGTTAAGTCTGCATTCTCTCCTTAGCCCACCAAACTCATAGCCCTATCTCTCCTCCTCTAAAACCTGCTGATCAGCTCTCGAGAAGGAAGCTGTTCGTGACTCTTTGATTTTAGAAAGCAGGCCCTTTACCGTCACGTCCAGCCTTTCCACCATTTCCTTTGTCCATATCCAGCCACTCTTTTTCTGAGAGATCCTGAGACCGCATGTATTTTGATATATTTTTTTTCTCCTGCCTGCTATGCCCAGGATCCTCCACTAGCCATCCCCTCCAGCAGGAGCCTCCAGCCTTGTCCTAGACAACTCTCTCCAGCATGCTCACACCTCCGTGCTCTCACCTTGTCTCCTCTCAGCCTCCATCAGCTGTGCTCTACACACCAAGCTAGGTGAGCCTCCAGGCAAGGAGCAGGAAAGACTTAGTTCATCCAGGGAAACCTCAATAGAGGTTAAGCCTCAGGTCATCGTCCTGGCGGGAAGCCTATGAAGACATCTAGCCACTCCCTTCCAGCCCTGTTGCACAACACGGAGGCAGAGAGCAAAAGGTGAGCGATCTCAAACAGGAAGTAAATGGCTCCGCTCCAGTCATTGCCTGGCTAATTAGGAAACGCAGTCCCAAAATATCCCAATGTAGCTCATAAAACCATAGCATCTATTGCCAGAGTCTGGCCCACACAGTGCAGTAAAGGTTTAGCGAATACCTCGGTCTCCTAGGAAAGCCCAGATGAGTGAAGGAGATCAGAGCTCAGGCTCACATCTTGCCTGAGGTTTGTATGCTTTGTTCGCTGCCTCTGTGTGGCACGTTATGGCCAGAAAGCCTACTGGAAGAAGTCCTTACAGACACCCCTGCAGGGCTAGTAGCCTGACAAAACAAAAACAAAAACAAAAAAAACCTGGCCTCTCTTCCCTGATGGATCTAACTTCTAAAACCTACTGATGGGCTCTCAAGAAGGAAGTTGTTTGTGACTCTGATTCAGAAGGCAGGCCATTGACAGTTTGCCTAACACATTCCGCTTTCCAAGCTGCCTCCTCAGTGATAGATCCCAGAAGTCCTGCTATGAGCATCTCTACTACACAAATAGAGTCCCTTTCTAGGTCTCTGGAAAGCCCTTCAGCTCAGCTCCCGATCTGGAAGGCTGCTAGCTTGTGTGTCCTGCCAGCTCGCCTCACTTGACCATGACCCCACTTTGTCGTGTGTGTGTGTGTGTGTGTCTGGGCCTTGTGCCTGCGCCTCCTGAGTGGCTCACTTCAGTGGTTTCCAAGTCAGAAAGACAAGGAAACATTTGCTAATCACTAAATTCTTCTGTGATTTTTCTCCTTCCATGACTGTGGGTATTTGTCCCATTGCTGCTTCTCCATGGCTACCCTTACTGCCTCTGCCTTGCACCAGCTTCCTGAAGGTCCAGTCTCTACCCACAGCGCCTTCCTTAGACCTCCAGGCCTATATGCAGCATTCTGACCCCTGGGCTCAACAGCAGCTCCACAGTGCCTGCTGGTCAGGCTGCCTCTCGTGAGTAGCAACTGTGCTGTGTATGGTTCATCGTGTTAACTTCTGGGACACATACCCATTGGTTTGGAACCCAAAATATTTAGACAAGAGTGTGGCATTATTCCTCCATCACAGAAACACAAAGGAAGAAAAGAGCCCAACAAATAGAGTCACTTCACAAATTAGTAGGATCAATGGCTCCATTGTCCTTTTTCATCCCGTGTACATGGCTCAGAAAGAGGAAGAAAGTAAGTGTTTCCTACCCCAGCTTATGCCTGGGTGCGGCCACATCTCTCCACTCTGAGTGGAGGAGCAGGTATGCTCAGTGCACAGGATCACACACTAGCAACTGGCTGAGGGCAGTTCTAGAACCTACCATGGTGTCACTTTCTTCTTCATTAGGGGACTGAGCCAGGGGACATCTCTCCTCTCCTCAAAACATCCTGGTTTTTGAAAGGGCTGGGATGTTTTCCAGGACCAGAAGCCATCAGAAGTACAAGTTGAGATCCATAGGGCTCGCTGAAAGTACTCTTTCAGGGACCACCATGGTGGGCAAAAATATGTTTGTTCCTGGACTCAGAGGATCCGGGCACCGACTGATCCTGGCATTTCCTCTAATACTCCATCAGAGTGATATATTTTTCCTGATAACTCTTTGTTTGTTATAACAGAGAACTGCACTGTCAGCAAAAGGGGGATTGGTCCGTAAACCAGGAAGAAGAGGGCCAGAAGGCCAAGGACGGGTGATTGCAGAGATCCAGGAGGCTGACGGCTAGCATGACAGATGTTCTTGAGGCAGGGAGGGAAGAAGAGCAGGTGGAGAAAGCAGGTAGCCCAAATCACCACCATGCTGTGCCTCTGTCTGCTCTGCCTCAGCTTGAGGCTCTGTTCTCAGGATCAACCCCCCAACCCAAGGGTACAGAACCATTTGGCTCACTCATGCCCCCTTCTTTCCTCTCTCCTTCTCCCCTTTTCCTTCCTTCTCCTTTTCCCTTCCTCCTCTCAGTCTTCCCCATCCCTCATTCCTTCCTTCCTTCCATCCATCATCCCTCCCTCCCTTCTTTCCTTCCTTGGTGCATTCCTTTCCTCTCCCTTCTCTCTTCCCATCTAATACTAGAAGAGCTTCTCTCAGTTGGAATCCCCGATGGGTGCCTGAAAGAATTACAAATTAGTGTCTCTGCCTTTCAGTAAGCCTGCTGGCAAGTAGCCACATGGAAATGCCAATCAAGAGTGTAACAAGTATCCTGGGGGAGAAGAGATGTGGGGCAAAGATTGGAGGATCTTCCTGGTGGGTGGCTGCGGTGGAAGCCCCTCACAGGAGCATCAAGAGAAAGGCTTCTCTGCAGGTTAATGGAGCAGGGCATGGCCAGAGGGCCGGGGAAGCCAGTGCCACGGCGGAGGACTCAGGCTAGAGGTCCTGCACCAGGGCGCTGTTTCACTGCAGACATTCCTAGGGCTGAGGCTGCTGCCACCCACTCCTGTGTTCCACTAGAAATACAAATGTGTTCAAAGCGGAAAGATCAAGAAGCGATTAACCATGCTGGCACCTGCTCATGAGTGGTTTGGCCGTGTTCCCAACCGGGGTGTGCGCCGAGTGAGCGCAGGTGGCGGCAGCTTGCCTCACACCGCCTGGCATACTCCTCCGGAGGAGCTATGCACTCTGCTTTCTGGACCTGCATCGCAGACCCTTCCTCTAGATGCAGAGGCTGGAAACTCATGAGGGAGAAAAAAAATTGTTTGTCAGTCCAGGTGGGACCACACATGGCTCTCCCCCTTGCCTCTACCAGATCTCTGAGAGCAGCAGCGTTAGGCCCTGCCACCACTCTGATACCCAGACTCTGTGACCAGAGTGGAACTGGCCCTGCTTGCTCAAGGCTGAGCTCTGCTGGTGCCCCTCCACTCGGTTGTGGCCTTTCAGATTTCCCGCTGCTCCTCAGTTTCTGCCCCTCTTAAACCTCAGCAGCTTTGATGTCTCTGAAAATACCATGTGGGCTCATTCTACCATGCTTTATCAGAACGCCAACTGATCCTCCAGAACCCAACCACCTCCCAAGGAAAGCCTCTTATAACCACTTAGTCTCCTGTGGAATGTCATGCTTCTTGTTACTACGACCATTTCTCAATGGAGTCTATTGGCATCTGTGACCCGGAACTCTGCGGGCCCCATTCATGTGGGAGTGTCAAGTCTGAGAACACAGGACTGATGCCATGGGCATTCGCTGAAGGGATGGTGCAGAGTCTGCCCCAACCAGACTGGCAGCACATTCTGAATACAAAACTCCTGACGACCTGCTTGGCCAATGGCTAGTGGGCAGATGCCCAAGAGAAGGAGGCTGCAGTGTTCCTGCAGGGCGGCTCAGAGGCCTTGGAAAGACTCCAGACTGCAGGGATAGCAGTGGCCAGGGACGGGACAAAGAATGGGCTTGCTGGCAGGTTTCCAACTCAAGGGTACAGCTGGCCAAGCCCCAGGTTGGGCAGAGAGCCACTGGCACTGGGGATGAGGAGTTGGCTGAGGTGGGGCTTAGAACAAGATGGCCACAAGCCACTCCGAATCCGGCTGTGTGAATGAGGAAGCTGCTGGGAGTCAGAGTCAGCGAGTGAGTCACATGTGACTAAGACTCAGCTTAGAAAGCAGACTGGAGTATGCCCTGGGGTAAAGGACTTTCACAGAGCCAAAGTCACCCTACGATGGCACCGTCCCAGATCTTCTTGAGTAATATCATGGATACTGACCAAAACAGTGCCATTTTCTGAGTGGGCTTTTAAGGCCCCTTCTTATGAGTTGGGGGGGGGGGGGGGGGTGCTACCAAAGCCCTGTGACATCTTTGACCACACAGGAGTTAAAGGGTCAGCTGGCAGGGCCCACCACTCCCCTCTACTTTCATTTGCTTTGCTCCTTTCTCCTCTTTAGACAAAAAGGAGTAATTAACAGACCAAGCAACTTGGGGCCTCTTAAGCATTGCCCCGATTCAACAATGTGGAGATCACAAGTGTTTCCTGAATCTATCTCAGAAAGCCAAACCCTGGCCTTGTCAGATCTCTCTTCCTACCAACCGAAGCAGAGGGGTATCTAGTGGTCACACTTGAGTTCACCCTGACATTGGCCCAAGCCCCAAATCTGACTCTCCCCTCATCCATTGTACCCTAGGAAGAGCTCCAGTCTCAGGGGAAATGAATGCTTCTCATTGGCTGGACTCATGTACCTGATCCATGTGTATATGCGTATATGAGTTTGTCTCACAGCTGAAGAGGGTAGGCAGGCCCCCTGTTGCCAGGATTCCTGAACCAGGAACCTCACTAAGGCCTCCTAGCACCCAAGCAGCATCGAGTCAAGACTGCTGGGCTCTTGGTTGATCCTTGCATCTTTGGGTGTATTTGAGCGATAAGGACCTAACTTCTTATAGATCTCGCTTGAGAACAAGAAAAGACAGTTCAGCATAGACCCCACTGTATACATTCCTGAGCATTTGAAACAAAAGCCTAAAGGATACCCAAGGGGAGACGTGAAGTATGGCCTGGGAGGAAGTTTTCCAGGTGCCACCCAGGCCTAGAATCCCCCACAAGGGCCTTCTGACTCTGCTTGCCTCGTACTTGTGACTCTCAGACCTGAGGCCAAGAAGCAGCTACCTATATCATGTGACTGCAAGGCCTGAGGTGAGGTTGAGCAGGGAGAGAGGCTGAGCACCCAGCTCTCTTCACCCGCGTGTGCTTTCTCAGCTTTCTTCCCAAGCAGACACTCAGCCATAAGACAGAGCATCCTGGGAAACGCGGAGCTGATCTGGCCAGTCTGCCTCTTCCCTTACAGATGAGAGAAACAGCACGGTTCGCCTCAGAGGGCACCACCAGCAACCGAACTGAGTGAGGGCCAAGTGTGCTGGCTGCGAGTCAGTGTCTGGTCCCCTGTTGCTTCCAGGATCCTCAGGGACCAACAGGCAGCAAGCCCGGCTGTGGGTGTGAGCCCCAGTGGGATGTGGCAGGGCTTCCTTGATGGACTCTCTGCCAGATACAGGGAAGACAGCCATCTCTCCTCCAGACATGGCTGTCCCAGACTGTCCCCTGTGGTGGACAGCGTGGCAACATGCCCGAAAGGTTCCTTTTCTTTTTGCCACTACTTCCAGCTTTTCTTTATTAAGCAAGCAGTGATTTTATCCTATGGACAATAGGCAAGAAGCATAGCTGTGCAGAATTCCTGAAAACTTTTCTCACTTAAAATCACTACTGCTTTTTTCAGCCAGGCCCTGGCTGCTTGATACACTTGCTTGAACTCTGAAGCTCATGTGATCTTCTGCCTCAGTTTCCCGAGCAATCAGGACTCCCAACGCTTGCCACTACTCAGGGATCTTTTTTTCTCTTAGATCTTAGATACAATGTCACTCCATAGCCCCCCTGACACTGACCTGGAACTCATTGTACAGCCCATGCTGGCTTCAAACACACAGAGATCCACCCGCCTCTGTCTCCTAAAGATTGGCACTAAAGGAATGTGCCACCACCACTCCCAGGTTCATTTTATTTTTCTAATCAGAGATATTTATGGAAAGCAATTTGAGCATTCATTACATAAGTGCAGTGTAAAATGATCCGATTAGGTTAATTAGCTTTGCTTTATGTTAGAAACCTTCAAACCCTGTCTCCTCGTTCTTTATAAAATGTATAATAAATTGTAGAATGCTGTCACCCTGCTGTGCTGCACAGCCCTGGAATTTAACCCTCGTGGTGAACTCTACTTTGGTACTGATTATATTCATCTCTTTGTCTCTATTCCCCCTGCCCTCCTGAGCCTCTAGTGGCCACTATTCTCTCTACTTCTGGAAAAAAAAAAAAAAAAACAGTGGTATTTTTTTTTTCTTTCCACATGTAAAAGAGATCACACAGCATCTGTCTTTCTGTACCCGGCTTAATATGATGTCCTCTAGATCCATTCATGGATCTGGATGCTGCAAATGACAGGACTTCATTTTATAACTGAATACTATACTATTCCTCTGTGCGCGCGTGCGTGTGTATGTGTGTGTGCCTGTGTGTGTGACATTTTCTTTAACCATTCATCCATGGATGAACACCTATAGATCCCATATATTGGCCATTGTGAACGGTAATGTAGTAAACACAGAAGTACTGAGTTTGTTTATTTCTGTTGACCATTCTCTCAGTAATGGGATATACAGATCACATACTGGATCTACTTGTGTTCTGTGGTTTCCATAGCAGCTCTGACTGTCCATTTCCCTAACAGAGCTCTTCCGAAGGCTTTCTCACACAGATTGTGTTATCTTCTGAGTCTTCAGTTACAGCCCCTCCCCCCAGGGTCGGATGATATGTCATTGTGGTTTGGATTTGCATTTCCCTAAAGGTGATGGATGTTTTTGCAGGGCCTCCGCTGGCAGAATTGCTTAGGTAGGCATCCTTGCTGCATCCTGGCTACAGGAGGCTGTCAGAGTACCTGTATGCATGTAATTCTTTGAGCTTCCCTGGGTTGGAAGGCCAGATCTTGGTACAGTCATACCCAAATGCTCCTGACTTTATGGGACAATAGTTCCAGTGAACTTAACAACTTCCCAGTTCTGAGTCTGGACCGCAGCATGATCCTGCTGCCTGTGAACATTGCTCAGGAACTCGTGAGAGCAGCTCCAACTATCAGCACTTGGCCCATTTCCCCAGGGTCTCCTCCAAGAGGAAGATAGCCTCTGGCTTAATTTTAATGAAGCAACCTATGTTAGCCATAGTCTGGTGACCTCATACCTTACTTTCTGCCCTTGTACAGCTATCATAGTCAAGACACCCTTTGCCATTTGGTCTGGCCTCCGGAACTCTACTTTGATTTTAGATTAGCCCACATGATGGGGTTGGGCTTAGCCAGTAGCAACACGATTCAAATATAGCTCTGTTGTCAGATCCAGGTGAGAAGCAGCCCTGCCTGTCACACATTTCCCAGGCCATGTAGCTGATGCAGTTTAGGCTTGGGTTTCCTCACCTGTATCGCTGGAAGATCTGGAGACCAGAAGGTGATGAGTGAATACACTCATGGCCTCACGGCCTGCCCTGATGGGAGAGTGAAGACAGAAAGGCAGGAGTGCCCAGCTATCTGACTCATGCTGTTTGGGACCATGCTGAGTGCTCATGTGGCAAGAAGACTTAAGCCCTGGGCTTTGGTCTTGGGTTTTCTGGCAGTAGGATCTGTAGAGTGTGACAAGCACCTCTTCTTAGTGAGCTTCTTCACAACGTGAGGAGTTTACAGTGCTCGCCAAAGCCTCTCTAGAGCCCTGGTGCTCTAGAATTCATACTGTGTCCACCAAGATCCAGAAACACCTTCATTTAGGAGCATGACTTGAGAGGATGAGTTCCAGAACTGCTCTCCAAAGGATGAGTGCAACAAACCAGGCTAGTTATGGGTCCTGGAGTGAAAGGCAAGGGAAGGGACAGTCACCAGAACCTGACAAGGGTTCTGTGCTCAGCAATTCTTCGAAGAGGAGATAAGCTTGTGTGATTAGAGAATCAGTCACTGACCACCTCAGCCTGGCTGGACAGGAAGTACTTTGGTTTGTTAGTTCCTAGGCCCTCCTAGTGCTTTCCTTCCAGACCCAACTAGAATTCACAAGATGGGAAATTGTCAGTGCAATATACAGTAATCATTCTCCAAGGTCCATGATGGTCAGTTTCCTATGTCCATGATGGTTAGATTCCTATGTACATGATGGTCAGCCTATAGAGTCCATGACAATCAACCCCAATGACCAGCCTTTAGGTCCCACAATGATCAACCTCCAGGTCCTATGATGCTCAGCCTCCAGGTCCCACAATTACCAGCCTTTAGGTCCCACAATGATCAACCTCCAGGTCCCATGATGCTCAGCCTCCAGGTCCCACAGTTACCAGCCTTTAAGTTCCACAATGATCAACTTCCAAGTCCCATGATGGTCAGCCTCCAGGTCCCACAATGGTCAGCCTGCAGCTTCCATGATGATCAGTCTGTAGGTTCCATGGTTGTCAGTCTGTAGGCTTTATGGTGGTCAGTCTGTGGATTCCATGGTGGTCAGTTGTAGGTTCCATGATAGTCAGTCTGTAGGTCCCATGGTGGTCAGTCTGTAGGTTCCATGGTGGTCAATCTATAGGTTCCATGGTGGTCAGTCTGTAGGTTCCACAATGGTCAGACTGTAGGTTTCATGGTGGTCAACCTCCTGGATCCATAAGAATCATTCTTCAGGTAGACAGCAGAGGATAGAAATAAGATCTAGAGATGGGCACATGTAATACTCTGCCTAGTGCCTAATTAGGGTAAGGCAAAGTAAACAATGCTTCAGAGCTTCACTGTGGTAAGAGTGGAGTTTTAAGGTACAAAGGGTGGTTTTGAATAAACAAGTAAACTCTGAACTCAGTGTGAATTTGCCCCTTTCAGTGCAAAACTGGGTTTAATTGTTTTCATGTACCAGTTACAAATTTCTGATATAGGAGGGTCATCTGTCTATGTGTTACTTTCATTGGTTAATAAAGAAACTGCCTTGGCTTTTTGATAGGGCAGAATTTAGATAGGCAGAGTAGACCGAACAGAATGCTGGGGGAAAGAAAGCAGAGTCAGGCAGATGCCATGAAGCTCCGGCCCAAGATGGACGTAGGTTAGAATCTTCCTAGTAAGCTGCCACCTCGTGGTGCTACACAGATCACTAGATATGGGTTAAAGCAAGATGTGAGAGTTAGCCAAGAAGAGGCTAGATATAATGGGCCAGGCAGTGTTTAAATGAATACAGTTTGTGTGTTATTATTTCAGGTGTAAAGCTAGCCATGCGGGAGCTGGGTGGGATGAAAAGCAGGCCTGCTCACCTCATCATTAAAAATGTCCATATCCATAGTAATCATTCATTCCTAGTAATCATGAATTTACTTCCCTACCTAATTAATAATGCACATGACCAAAAACCCAGAATAACTCCAGTTTATTCCACTTTATCCTGCTTACTTGAATGGGAAGGTTGGAGGGAGAATCGGATGTCTAGTGATGCTTCAACAAGTTAATCTAGGCTTGGGGCCTGGCAAGACCCAAATTCCAAGAGAAAAATATTTAAGAAATTAGACAATATTGATGAACTGCTTACACACTGATTACAAAGGGAAGCAATTCAGGAGCTGTAACAGGAAGACTGCTTGCTTGTCCTGGCTGCCCAGAACCAACATAATCACACAGAAACTGTATTAATTAAATCACTGCTTGGCCCATTAGTTCTAGCTTCTTATTGGCTAACTCTTAAATATTCATTTAACCCATTTTTATTAATCTGTATATCACCATAAGGTCATGGCCTACCAGTGAAGTCTCAGCACATCTGTCTCTGGTGGCAGGCAGGTCTATGGCATCTCTGACTCCACCCTTCTTTCCCCCAGCATTTAGTTTCATCTCCCTGCCTACCTAAGTTTTGCCCTATCAACAGGCCAAGGCAGTTTCTTTATTCAATAACCAAGAACAGCAACACACAGACAGAATGACCTCCCACATCAAGGAGCAAAATGGAATTTTCAGCCACAAGGCTAAAATCTACCAGGCAAGGACCAGAAATTTCCAAATAGTCTTTTCATGGAGCTGTTGATAATGAAAGAAGAGACTATGCCTGGAGCCAAGTCAACTGTTAGTGGGCAAAAGTAGGTTATGCCCTGATGTGGGATTCTCCTTTATATTCTGTGAATACTATTGGTTAATAAAGAAACTGTCCTGAGCCTGTGATAGGGTACAGTAGAGCTGAGAGAAAGAAGACTGAGTTGGGGAGAAGCCATGGAACCACTGCTGCCAGAGACAGACATGCTGAAACTTTGCCTGTAAGCCACTGCCACTTGACGATATACAGATTAATAGAAATGGGTTAAATTAATATGTAAGAGCTAGCCAATAAGAACCTAGAGCTAATAGGCCACGCAGTGATTTAATTAATATGGTTTTCTGTGTGATTATTTCAGGAGTCTGGGCAGCTGGGAAACAAACAAGTGTCCTTCCTACTAGAAATTGGCACTCTAACGTGTACTCCCTAAATCCATATAAAACCTGAGAGGGCTTTAAAAGGAATTCTAGACACACACAAAGAAAGTTTAATACAGCTTCTTGCTCTTTGATGGTGGCATGCCACAGCTCCTTTAAGAGAGGTCTTCCTAATTCAGAAATAGCAGAAACAAATCCATTAGGAAGTAGTTTAGAGAGAACTACACCCAAATCCCAAATATTGTTTATAAATGTTTGTTTACATTTAAAGGGGGATGTGCTATCGAGATGGATACTTTGCATTGGAATGGATCTTGCTTTATTGATATAAATTTAAGGTCAATTTTGTTATATGTATATTTCTGCTCTTGATTAAGGTACTGTGTTTCTGCAGCTCATTTGAAAATGTGATGTATAATTAAGAAATCTAGGTTAATAGATAATCATCAAGCTTGTAGTCATGTCAGTTAGATTTTTCTAGATGTATAGATACATCTATACATTTTAGTTAGATAGGTATTCTTCAGATCTTTCAGAGACCTTCAGAATATGGCATTTAAAATGTTTTAAGAACTTAGGACTTTTCATGACAGTGAGACACATCTGCTCCTGGCAGCACCAATTACTTCAAGAGGAAGATGGGCATCAAAGAGGCTCCTCATGAAGTTTGTTAGCCATTTGGGCAAGAAACTGCTCTTGCCTGGACATCTTGATATTATGCTGTGTGAACTGGGCATGCAGAACCCACAGAGAGATGACTGCTGAATTTGCCAAAAAGTGAGACAGTCATTTGGAATTCCTGCTTCATGAAAGAGTCTGCCAGACATTCTGCAGGACACCGAAGAAAGTGACTGACAAACTGCTAATATTGGCAGACTATCTTGGAAATTTCCTGCTTTGTGGGAAAGTCTGGGATATTATGGATAAAGGCTGAAGATGGATGCTCCAAGAAAAGAAGAACTTTGGGTGACTGTCCAGGCAGTGAGATGTCTCTGTCAATTCTAGAGTTCTGGAAGTAGCTTACAATGTACTTCCTGTTTACTTAGGTAATATTAAATCCTTCTGAATTCTTTGATGGAGTTGTAGACTTTATAGTTATAGCTTTCCTTAGTTATGTTAAGAGATGAAGATATAAATATTGTAACTATAATTCTTGCTTGATAACTGTCTTGTTATATGTAATTTTACTATGTTAGAGTTAAAATCTTCCTTTTTATTTAAACAGAAAAGGGAGATGATGTGGGATTCCCATCTGTATGCTGTGAATACCACATTAGTTAATAAAGAAACTGTCTTGAGCCTGTGATAGGGTAGAATAGAGCTAGGTGGGTAAAACCAAACTAAATGCTGGGAGAAAGAAGGTTGAGTTAGAGAGAAGCCATGGAGCTATTGCCAGAGACAAACATGCTGAAACTTTGCCAGTAAGCCACTGTCATGTGGCGATACAGATTAATAGAAATGGGTTAAATTAATATATAAGAGCTATCCAATAAGAAGCTAGAGCTAATAAGCCAAACAGTGATTTAATTAATGTAGTTTTTTGTGTGATTATTTGGGGAGTCTGGGTAGCCGGGGAACAAACAAGTGGCCTTCCTACTACAATGCCCCTCATCTTACTGAAGGCTGTCAAGTGCACACACTGGTCATAAAATGCCAAAGCTGAAATTCTTCACAGGCAGTTGGGAGGGGAGACAAGTGCAAAGGTGTGTCAGTAAGTGCAAGTGAGACAGACATCTGGGATACACACACCAAACTCTTGTTAACAGTGTCAGGAAAGGTCCTCAGCAGGCTGACAGCTCAGTGGACCAAAGAATGAACGGTTCTAGATTCCAGCAGGTCACTCTTTGCTCTGAAAGGCCAGAGTAAACTAGAGTCAGGGTGAGGGTTCCCGATACCACATTTGAAGAGGACGATTGAAGATTCAGCACTTTCAAGTCGTAGACTTTGACATCATCTTGATGCCCAGTAGAAGTCACAGGACGTTTCCAGAGGGAGTAACAGGATTACTTTTGAATTCTCATTCTGCCAACAACGCTGGGTGAGTGTCACTGAATCAAGCATAAAAGCAGACCAAGGAAGTGGTCCCCAGTTGCCCAAGCGGTGAGGGGAGATGGGAATTATCAGGCAGTCTCCCGTGAAGGTGAGGAGGCTGCCAGGCTAACCCAGCTGGGCTCATGCAGCACAACCCAGAAAGTGTTAGAAGTGGAACTCAGATGTCAGCTCACCGGGAAATGCAGTCCATGATCAAGAAAGCCTGCACCATAAATGAAGTAAACTACTATACACCACACCATATGATTTCCCATCGTCCACACGAAAGCAACACCATTACCAATTAAGTCATGTTGACATTTGTTACAGTTGGCTGTATTTTAAGATTACTTTCCCTAACTTGCTGTATTCCAGAGGCCACTAAAAGTGAGAATTATGAAGTGCAAGCACCCACGTCATCGCATGAGTCAGAAGCCCGAGTAGAACTCGGGAATCCCACCCTTTTCTCCAGTCCCCATCACTAGCCTTCCATTTAAGTGCTTCCTTTTGTGCTATAAAAACAAAGAACTTCATTTTTGACCATTTGTTCCAGATGTCCATCTGCAATTGTCTGTGCTTCTGGCTTTCCTTCGTAGGGTCACCTCTGCTAACGAGGCAGTTCAGGCTTTTGTGCTGTTCAGGCCTTCTGCTGATTAGATGACGGCCACCCACACTGCAGAGGAGAATCTGCCTTTCTCAGCTTCTGCCAATTTATGCGCTTATCTCAAACAAAAGTATTCTCAAAGGAGGAGCTGGAACAGTAGTTCTCAACCTGTGGGTCACGACCCATCAGCTATCCTGCATGTTAGATATTTACATTACAGTTCATATCAGTAGCAAAATTACAGTTATGAAAGAGCAACAAAATAATTTTATGGCTGGGGGCCGCCACAACATGAGGAACTGTATTAAAGCGTCACAGTATTAGGAATGTCGAGAACCACTGCTCTAGAATAATGTTTGACCACACTGACATATAAAATTAACTATTAAACATTTTAAAGTTTTAGAGATTTTAATGGGTAGATGGTAGTACCTCATTTTTGTTTTAATTCACATTTTCATAATTAATAATGCTGGGTTTGGGCTCTTAGTTTTTATTTGTAATCATAAACTTAACTCTGCAATCCAGCTAGACTTGAAGGGGAATGAGGAAAATATGGAACCCAAAAAACTTGAGTGAGAGCAGAGATTACAGGGTACTGCGAGCAGATGGGGCTGGGGTGCTCTCCTGAGCTACAGAAGGAATGGTCTGGTGGGTAAGAAGCCCGCAAGTCAAAAGAATTAGAGTTGTCCACAGTTGGAAATGGTGATCTTCTTGCTGGTCTTGCCATTCCTGGACCCAAAACGCTCCATGGCTTCCACAATGTCCATGCCTTCTTCCACCTTCCCAAAGACCCCGTGTTTGCCATCCAGCCACTCGGTCTTGGCAGTGCTGATGAAATATTGGGAACTATTTGTGTTTGGTCCAGCATTTGCTATGGACAAGATGCCAGGACCTGTATGCTTCAGGATGAAGTTCTCTTCCTCAAATTCTTC
Organism: Chionomys nivalis; assembly: GCF_950005125.1. NCBI lineage: Eukaryota > Metazoa > Chordata > Mammalia > Rodentia > Cricetidae > Chionomys > Chionomys nivalis. Next base: position 29,932,689 of record NC_080091.1, read on the forward strand.
TCCATAAGTGGATCTGCCGCCAGTGCCATTATGGTGTGTGAAGTCACCACCCTGGCACATGAATCCTGGAATAAATCTGGGAAAGGAATAACCCTTATATCCAAATCCTTTCCAGTGCTCAGACGCGAAAGTTTTCAGCTGTCTTTGGGACTTTTTCTGCAAATAGCTTGAAGGAGATGCAGCCCAAGGACTCGCCATTGGTGGAGATGTCAAAGAACATGGTGGGGTTGATCATGGCTGCACCAAGCGGCAAGAGGGGATGGCAACGTCTGCAAAGCCACTGCTGGGTATTTTAAGAGCACATTTACCACTAACCATCGTTAAAGTACTATTCAATGTTTGGCTCATTTTTAACAGAAATTTTAATCAGCTTGAGAGGTATTTATAAGTCAATAAGCAGTAATCATGTGAATAGTTTGTAAATATTTCATTAGACATATTTTGGTTATAGTTAGATTCTTATTATCTCTCCATATATGGAGGGCAAGGCCTCCAAAATAGTCCTTTATCTTCGGAATTTCCTTGCAAAGTGAGATCTCTTATTCTTGTAGATCAATTTTGAAATAAAATTATTGAGCTTCAATGAGAAATAGCAATTTTGATTGAGTGAGCAATAAATTATAAAATATATACAAAAGACACATGATATACATGGGTTCATGTGCATATGCATCTATATGGACCCCTGTATTTTCCAAGCCTTGGTTTTGGGGTTGGTTTTGTTTGGGTTGGGAGAATCTGTGAGTTTTACTCCACAGCCAGGCTACCTCAAACTTAACACCCTCCTCCCTCAGCCGCCTAGAGCACTGTGGCCACCTCTTCCTTCACCTTGTATCACCGTTTTCTTCCTACAGGAAGTGCCATGGAGTCCCAGTGAGCTCGTATTGAAATGAAATGCTGGGTTCTACTCGCCACTGTAAAATACATTTTTGTCTTGATAGTAGTGAATGAAGCTGTCTTATCGCTATTTTTCGCATACTACGTCTATAGGCTTTAGGATCCAGGTTATGCATACACCCTATTTTCCCTTTTTGAAGTGGTAGAATCTCTTAAGTAGCACCACAGTTTTTTGATCGTGGTTTGTCAGACTTTTGCTAAGAAAACATTTGGTCAGATAGAGGATGTAGCTCAGTGGTAGAGCATTCACCCTGGGTTCCATCCCCAACCAAAGTCAAAACAGAATAACAATCAAAGAGAAGGGGAAAGGAGAGGGAGGGAAGGCAGGTAGGCAGGCAAGCTTCTAACCATGGGACTTGAAAAGACCCATTTTTACAAATTTCTCTCTTTGGTCCCGAGGAAACTTTTCATCTCTACTAGGGTCAAGCCTGAGGAAATAGAATTTTTCCCAAAAATGTGCATTGTTATCTAGATGTTAAGGATATCTGTAGAATATTCTACTAAGTGCATGGTTTTATTTCTTCTCTGTTATCACTTTCTTTTAAAACCTGCTTATGTGTTTAGCTGTGCATGTGTGTTCAGTGCAGTGCACCTGCAGCTAGATCAGTCTCAGGTGCCATTCCTCAGAGCCATCCACCTGGGGTTCTGAAACCGCATCTCTCTCCGGCCTGGCTCTGTTTGGCCTGGAGTTTGCAGAGTAGCCTAGCCAGCAAGCTCAGGAATCCTCTGAACTCTGGCAGGATTACGAGCGGGCACCTCCATGCCCACATGTTTAAACAAGGCTTCTAGAGATTGCACGCGTGTCTCCGTGTTACTCTAACCCGACTTCTCTTCTGTCGCATGCTTTCTTTCCAGCTCTTACGTCTTGTGCTTGTGTGTTCTGTCCTTCATATACTTTCTTGGGTTCTGAGTTCTCCCCCTCTTAAATCTGCCTTTAGGTAATGACCTTTTCTTTGCTTTTTTTTTTTTTTTACCTTCCCTTGTTGATATTTTTTCCTAGCATTTTGAATTGGCAAATCATTTGTTCCCTTGTTGATATTTTTTCCTAGCATTTTGAATTGGCAAATCATTTGTTCCCTTGTTGATATTTTTTCCTAGCATTTTGAACTGGCAAATCATTTGTTTGTCTCCATTTTACTGAAATAAGTATTTGCTTCTGTGCAGTTTAGATTCTGATAAACTGGGTTTCCATTACAGATAATTTCTAGAAGTTCTAAGATTCACTTTTATCTTTCCCTTTGTGCAAAGAGTTATCTAGTTACTAACAGTTGCTTGATGAAATGGCCACTGGAAGAAAAGGGGGGCAAACCTTAACCATCAATTTCTAACTGCTTTAAGTTTATATTTATATTGCTCAAGGACCTTTAAAAATGTTACTGATTTTCACATTGTTGTGTTATGGCCATAATTATCTATTATCAACAAAGTTTTGTTTTTGTTTGAGCAATTTGAAGTTTTTGTATGTGTGAAACATATAAGCAACTTCAGCGAGAACCCCACTGGGTCTAGGAAGAAGGTGTGTTCTCTAATTCACAATTCTTATGTTATATTGACAAAATGTAATCTACTACTTGGTGGCTCGCATATTTTGGTGCCTTAATAAATGTCTTGTTTACCTGATCTCTCTCAAACTGAAGACAATTTCTGTGTTTGATCTGCTTCCCCTTATGTCCCCTCTAGTTTCTACTTCACAAAAGTCACTGCTCTGGTATTTAATGCACCTGCTGGGTTTCTCTGAGTAAGAACTTGCAACAAGGATTGAGATTCAAGTGGCTGAGGTGGCAAGTGGAGAACACAATGGTGCATGCGAGAGAGGGAAGCTAAGTCAGACAGGGTAGAAAGCGAGTAAGGGGTCGTATTAACACGATGGGGCACATCGACTCGGGAGACCAGCTGTTGGCATACCGCATATGCTGAGGGCTTTTCCTGTCCAAGAGTGAGGAAGCTGTGCTCTTGCATGCTCCAAACCAATTATCATGGTTGAGGACTACTCTCAGGGATATTAATTCTCCAGCAATTCCACACTGTCATGTGATGGCCAAAGAAGATGCTGGCTGCCCAGGAAATTCGTGCAAAGACATGAGGTGCCAGAACGGGGAGTTGTGGGGCCGGTACGTGCAAAAGAAGACTATCAGTTGATGTGAGCAGGCCTTATGTATCAGTTCTGGCTACCAAGAGAATGAGCCCTGCTGGTCTGTTGCTTTTGTTCACTCAGCATGGTGGCCAAGATTTTCACTTGGATTATGTTCATTGCAACTATGTCTTCCAAATAGAGTTGCATTTTGCTTTGTTTATCCATCTGATTTCTTCTATTATCAAGATACTTGAATCATCTTGGGTTTATTAATTATTAATTTTTTTATGTTTGGTCATTCATATTAGTCATGTCATATTTCATTATGTGCTAAAAAGATTCTTGAGACAGGGTTTCACTGTGTATCCCTGGCTCTCCTGGAACTAGGTGTGTAGAACAGGCTGGCCTTGAACTCACAGAGATCTGCCTGCCTCTGGCTCTCAAGTTCTGGGATCAAAGGCATATGCAATCATATCTGACTGCTTTAAAATTATTTAAGTGATAAAAACACAACATAGAAAATGTACATATTTATGAGGTACAATGTGGTGTTTCAGTGTACTTATACATTATAAAATGATTAGCTCAGATTAAATAACTATCTGTCTCTTCAACTATTTTCTTTTTGTCGATCCTTTTTGAGACAAAGTCTCACTATGTAGCCCTGGCTAGCCTCTAACTCACTATGTAGATGAGGTTGGCCGTAAACTCATAGAAATCCTCCTGTTTCTGCCTCTAAAATTCTGGAATAAAAGGCATATACCACATTTCCTTATGGCACAGATATTAAAAACCATTTATTCAAGCATTTTCAAACACTCAGTACATTATCATGGCTTGTAGTCACCTTACTGTGCAGCACCCCCCGACCTTCCTAGTCCTATTTCTTGGTGCCATTATCAATTTACCTTCATCCCTTTTCTTTCCCAGACTCTAGCAACCACCATTCTGCTCTTGGTCTGTTTCTATACAACTAGTGTAGAGTTGTACAAACAATGAATTGCATTATGAAGTTTCAAACATGTATATTGTGCGCTTCAGTCATGTTCACCCCAAACCTCTTGTTCTTTCTCCTCGCTCCTGATGGACCTCTTCCTCTACCCAAATAGTCTTTCTATTTTGTTGTTACACATTTACAGAGAGAGACAGACAGACATACAACCTCTACAGTGTGTGCTGTCAGTGTTATTAGGTCAGCGTACTGTGTGCAGTCATTTTTTTTTTTTTTTTTTGGTTTTTCGAGACAGGGTTTCTCTGTAGCTTTGGAGCCTGTCCTGGAACTCCCTTTGTAGACCAGGCTGGCCTCAAACTCACAGAGATCCGCCTGCCTCTGCCTCCCAAGTGCTGGGATTAAAGGCGTGCGCCACCACCGCCCGGCTAGTCATTTGTTTTTTTATGCCTGATTTATTACACTTAGTAGAATGACCGTAAGTCACATATTTCTACATCTTTTCAATTCAAATGCAAACTTCTAATCAAGGTGTTGTTATAAGAAACAGAGTTTCCTCCGACCGGAAAGAACAGAAAACGGACACATGCAGCGGTGGCTTTCTAGACACTAAACCACGAGCTGTGAGTAATCCTGATTGGAAGAAAACAAGCGGGTGAGTATTGCAGCTGCTCGGCTTCTTGCTCTGGGAGACTACCCGGGATGAGATGTTGGGACAGGGAGCACGGTGGAGCATGGAGTGCCGATGGATGTAAATACAAGAAGAAGGGGGTGCCCCAGGACAAGGATATGGAGAGGCCAGAGCTCTGCAGAAGCTCTCTCTCTACCAGCGTCCGACTAGGAGGAATCTTCAGTTCTCTGTCTCGTTGGCCCATGAGTGAATTAGTCCGATATTTGCCCAGCACAAATGCACATATCCATCTCTTAAAGTACCCTTGTGGTCCACCCGCACAAGTGAGAAGTAAGTCTTTGTGTGAATTTTGATAGTTACTCAAACTACAGCAGTCACTGAGAATCTGAAGGAAAAGATAATAGTCCCAGAACTCAGGAGTGAGAATCTCTGATTGCAGTGACCCCAGGCAGGCAGGCAGGCTAGTTTGAGAAGAAGAATCAGGGTGAAACCCAAGGCAGCTCTCAGGAGGACTATGAGCTGCGGGGTGGTTCATTTTCACCCTGGCTTCAGCCAGCAATTGTGCCCACAAAGCTCTATACCTTTCTCTTTTCCCTGACTCCCATCTAAACGATTCTATCCCTGCCCCATTCGTTAAGAGGCTTCTATAGTGATTTATTGATTCAATATAAATGATGAACCTAAGTGCAATTTAAGAAGAATAGGACCCTATAGCTCATGGTACTTAGGTTCCCCGGGGTGTCTGCAATTCTCCCAAGTCCAGAAGCATCAATCATAACCAAATGATTCAGGAGGCAGTCACCACGGGCTGTAGACAGCAAGTCAACATGGACAGTGAGGTATTTCACGGGATACCTATGGAGCCGGACCTAGCAGCCCAGTTTCCCTGCATCTCACCTCTAAACCAGCCAGGCCTCAAAACCCAGAGCAAAGATGAACAGATAAGACAACAGTGGAAATTAAGGAGCTGAAAGTCCCTGTGAGCCTCACAGGAAAGCTTAAACAGCCTTCATCTCCCCTGTGAAATAACTAACAGAGCATCTTCATTCTCCCCACCAGGCAGATGCAGAGGACACAGTGGCCCACTCCTCTGTTCTTTAAATAAGCGACTGGGGAAAGCTGTCTTGGTTACAAAACCCTGCATAAATGGTTAGCAGTTAGACCTACCCACAGGCCACAGTGTTAGATACTAACAATGTACTCGGGTATGACGTGTCAGTTTGAAGAAACAGAGATAACACTGCTCAGGAAGTACCTTAAGGGTCTGTAGACTTTGTCCCGAGCAACCACAGCTTATCCCCCAAGGACCTACCTAGGCCAGAGTGAGCCACCCGGAATGACCAGTGTCCTGCCAACGAACCTCCATTTCTACCAGGAGATGCTACTGCCCTGGATGTTCAGATCTCGCCTTTAGTTTGAATCACACCAAACTACCCCGTGCCTTTTATTGTCAATCAGTGTTCTCAGATAATTAAGATGCTGTTAATTCTTGGCAAAAAGTGTAATTAAGAAGCTTAATTATGTCTGTGTGGAGTGAGGGGACTCAGCAGGGCACAAGGCAGCGGCTCTCAGACTTTAATTGCATTAGGAGTCACCCAGGGGGAGCTTGTTAAAAATGCAAATTCCCTGGCTCCTGGCCAGAGCGTTCTGATTCAGCCAGTAGGGGGTGGGACTCAAGAATGTGCATAGTTATTCTATATGTAAGTGCACAGGTAACTCTGCCACGGATGTGGAAGGGAGCACATACGAGCGATTGAACCAGCAGCTCTTCGTCAGTGTGACCCAAGTCATCCAGTGGCAGGAGGTGGAGATTTTCTAAGTCACGGATCCAATGAGGTCTGGGCCTCTGAAATGCTCTGTGCATTCTAATGTGCTTCTGGAGCCTCTGAAAAGCCCTGCTTTCCTGGGCTTCTACCAGGGACCAACACAAGTGCTAATTATGACTTAACCCTTTAGTGTGTCTCCGTGTGATGAAAGTTTCATCATACAGAAGAAGACACTGAGTTTATGGAGGGTAGATATGTTTCTTATCCCATGGATTTCTCATTTTTTTTTCAAATGCAATATGACTTCGCTTATTGAAGTCTATACTATATGAACTGCATTTGTATATAATATTACCTAAATTTCCTTGCCAATACAAATCTATTTCCATTATTTTGTTTTATTAGTATATAGTCATTGTATCAATAATTGATCACATTATGACGTTTTCATACATGGGTATAATATACTTTGATCAAATTCACTTCCTCATTACCCTCTCTTAAACCTTTTACTGCCCCCCCATGATCATCTGTCTTGTCTCAAGTAGTCCTTCCCCTATTTTCATTTGTCTTTTTTTTTTTAAATAAAATTTTCCATTATTAAGGAGACAAGTATCAGTTAGGGTCTGCCAAAGAAGAGTCAAGAGGATACGTTTGTATGGTGTGTGTGTGTGTGTGTGTGTGTGTGTGTGTGTGTGTGTGTAAGACACAGATATATTATTAGGAATTGACCATGCCATCATGGAGGCTGAGAATTAGAGACTCAGAAAAGCCAATGGTATAAAACCCATTTGGAGTTTGAGTCTGAAGGTAGGATCCATAAAGCTGATGCCTAGGTTAAAGATGGGCAGAGAAAGAATACTTCCTTAGTCTTGTATTCTATTTCGACCCTTAACAGATTGGATGAGACCCACCTACATCAAGGAGATTGGTCTGCTTTACTCAATCTTTGGTCTAAACTTCAGTGTCCTCTGGAAATTTCCTCATGGACCTATCCAGAAATGATATTTAGCCAGGTATCTGGCACCTTATGACTATAATGAGGTGCCATGTAAAATTACCTTTCACAGTTGCTAGACAGGGTTTTGTTGTCCAACATGCCTCTATCTTGCCACAGCAGAGTCACTGGAAGGCTCCTGGGTTTTGGTGTCTGGGTGTCAGGGGCTGTTTGCAGAAAAGAAGGTTGTGAGAGCCCCAGGTACTCCCACAGATGTACAGGAGCTGTAGATGCAGAACTCCCACCTTTAAACTTGACTTTCAGATGCTGTTGTTATTGCATAGCATCTTGGGCACCGATAGAAGGATGCACCTCTGTCTGCCTGATGTTGCTTCTTAGCTTTTCTGTAAGCTATGGTCTCTGGCAGGATCCTGGTCCTGGAAGTAGCTTTAGGGAAAAAGTAGAGTAGAGAGAACACATGCAGAATAATGGCGGGCCATCTCCTACTATGTAATAATGAGCACCTAGACTGTTCAGAGAGAATCTGGTTGTGATAATAATAAATGAAGGAGGCACAGAGAGATATGGTTGTTTCTATTGTGAGTAGTGCGGGAGACGATCACCAATGTGAGCATTAGGTACTCACAAGAATCCAGAGAAGCAGGAGAGATAGAATCTAGTGATCACCAGCTAGCATGCTGTTGGTTCCATCCTCTGCACCAAAAGAAGGAACAGACAACAACAACAACAACAACAACAACAACAAAATCAGTGCTCTGAATGACAACATTTAAAAATGGAGAAATTAAGGCATAGGAAAGAGAAGTATCACCACTGGCAAGTGGGAAGGGCAGAACACATTTATACCTCTGTACCCCAAACTGTAGAGTCTTTGGGGGACAGTTGGATATATAACATCACGAGAGTCACTAAAAGAGAAGCCTAGCTCATTATTATACGTTTGAGAAGGAATAGGAGAATGTAATTTTTAAAAATTTAACAGTTTCGGGTTTTATTTTACAGAAATTTTGACAATAATGGGGATCACTCATTGGAACATTAAGTAACTGGTGACAGACAGAGGACGAAGACAGGTCCCAGACGGGATTTGGACTTTCCTTGATATAAGAGATATGTAAAAATGACCCCATGCTGGGTGCAGCAGCAGGCAAGGAAATTGTGTGTCAGGAAGAGTCAGAAGATTTAGAGCTGAGAGCCAGGGGAGAAAGCAGATTATGGCAGACCTAGGTCACATGTGGAGTAGGGACACAAGGTTAACGCTGTCCAGATTCGGGCATTCTCAGGGACCTGGAAGTCTCAGGGCTGGACCAGGAGTCCAGTGACACCTGAAGGTTACCAATTACAGGACAGTTGACAGAAAGCGGCCTCTCACGAAATCCTAGGTGGCTATGACTGTAGGCTCACAGAATGAGGATTGTGGGAGAATTTGTTGAAAACACAAATTAAGACAAACGAAAGCAAAATAATATGTGTTATAGAACGTATTCAGAGATTAGTATCATCTCAGACACTTACTATTGAAAATATGGATTGTTACCGTGCTTCAACTGATCAATTTAAAAATGCATTTCCATGTTAAAATAGGCATAACTTCCTGTTTAGTAATTTATATTCCCAGAATTCTGTGCAAATGAAACAAAACCATGAAGATAAATGAACTAGGAAATGTTGAAAACAGGGAATTTGTAAAATAATTTCTAAGTTATCTATACAAAGCGAGGCCCTGGCCAGTTGAAATGCTGTTGAATGTTTACATGAAACTATAGTAAACGCAAAGGGAAAGTAGAAAATGTGTGTATTGGAAGACTCCAATTCGCTTAACTAAATAGTTCTAGACCTTCAGAGGAACAGCAAAGTAGATGGCATTTAGCCCCGAGGATGCCTTGATGCTGCTCTTTCATGGCCATTTCAAGGTCAATATGATAAAAACCCAGAGGCTGTGCTTCGTAGGTTCCCAGGAACAGTGTAGGATTGGATCCTAGATGCTGACCCTGTCCCCCATTCGCGGTCTTTATTGACTTTGCCTTCACTTTAGGTCTGACAATGAGATCATTTGTACCAGGTGCGATGCCTCATCTCTCCTGGCAACAGAAAAGAAAAGCCATAGGAATGAAAAATTTCAGCCTTATTGACAATGGCCCTGAAGTAGGTTCTAGTCACCAAAAGCCTGATTCAAAAAAAAAAAAAAAAAGTCAGTTGTGCTTATGTGTTCCTCAAACCCATACAGGGTGTTCTAGCTTACTATAATAAACACTGATCAATGGTAACTTTGGGAGGAAAGAATTTATCTCATTGTGCATTTCCAGGTAACCATCCCTCGCAGGGGGAAATTGGGGCTGGGACTCAAGGCAAAAGCTTGCATCAGAGCTGGTGGAGGAAGGCTGCTTATTGGTTGGCTTGCTTGATTCGCTCAGCAAGCTCTCTGCATAACCCAGGATCATCTGCCTAGGAGTGTTCCAGCCGTGTGGTCCCTTGTACATCAGTTAGCAATCAAGAAAATGCCCCACAGGCATGCATGCCCACACAGCAATCTGATGGAGGCAATTCTCCATTGTGACTCCCTCTTCCCAAGGGTGTCTAAGTTGTGTCAAGTTGAAAATAAAAATCAACTAGGACATTGAGATCAAGCTCAATATTGTATTAGAACATGGTGCTGGACCACCATAGGAAGACTGTGAGTAAAATTCCACAGATTCGTGAACATACCTACTCTATGGGGAACAGATACTTCATCCTGATGACTGTATAACCCTGAAGTCCTTCTTGGCTCTGTGTGTGTGCACATGTGTGTCTTTGTATGTGTAAGTGTGTGTATGTAGGCATGTGTGTCTGTGTATATATGTGTTTCTGTGTGTATGAGTGTTGAGTGTGTGTGTATGTGTGTGTGTGTGGTGTTGAGTGTGTGTGTATGTGTGTGTGTGTGAGTGTTGAGTGTGTGTGTATGTGTGTGTGTGAGTGTTGAGTGTGTGTGTATGTGTGTGTGTGGTGTTGAGTGTGTGTGTATGTGTGTGTGTGTGGTGTTGAGTGTTCCTGTTTTGTTTTCCAAGTCCCATGTTGTAGTTTCTGCAAACGTCCTGCTTTCATTGAACAAACCACCAGTTGTCCTGGGGATGTTGTTCAGTGGTAAAACACTTGTCTGGCATGCATGAGGCCCTATAGTCTACCCCCAACACTGAAAACAATAAAAACAGCAACAAAACAAAACTTTCAAGACAAGGAAGGAGTTACCATCACCCTAAGGTTCCAGTTGTTAATGTCCTGCCCCAATCTCCCACCACAGAAGCCTTCAAGTCCCCTCGCTGGTGAGTCAGGGAACCACATCCCTCACCAGATACAGTTTCAGCTCTGATACTGTGGTTATTTATAGGCCTAACAGTCGATTGAGGCTTGACTATTAAATGAAGGGGGATGGGGATACTTCTTCTAGAGAAGTCTGGAGAGTAAATATTTCCAGTGTGTCAAGTCTGCAGCCACAGGCCACAAGTGTCCCACGATAGCTCTGAATGTGGTCCAGCACATTTGTAGATAACGGTGTCATGTCACAGTGTGAAAAGATCCAGGTTGAAAGCCAAAGAATCTTGTGTTTGATAACCGCGCCCAATAACCACGACAGACACAGTTGCTTAGGAAGAAAGAGCTTGCACTGGCTTCCTCTTCCTCCAGTGCGTTTCCAGTTGTTAGCCTGGCCTATTGGACAGTACTGCCACATTAAGGAGAGTTCTCTTCCCCAGTCAGGGTCCCACTTGTTATTCCTCCTGAGAACTCCCAAGATACACCCCATCGGCGAACTCCAGCTGACCAAAATGACTCTCAATCTAATCAAGTTGACAAGACCAGCCATCACACAGCACCTCGTTTTTGTGAGAAGTCTAATAGTGGCCTATTTGTTTTCTAATTTTCTGTAACAAATTCCATTGAATGAAGTGCCATTAAACAATCAGACAGATTTTCTCAGAGTTTGGAGGCCAGAGAGAAAAGCCAAGGTATTGGCTGGAATGCACTCCCTTTGAGAGTGACAAATGAGAAACTTCCCTTGCCTGCTCTGGCTTCTGGTGGCATCAGGTTCTCCATGGTGCAAGACTCTTAAGACACTGCCTTCTAAGAACCTACTTACCAAATTTGGAAACATCCTTAAATTCAGGATGGTCCTATATTGAAATCTTTGGCTGACATTTGCAAAAACCCTCTTTACAATAAAATCACAACCATGGGTTCTAGCATTTAGAACTGCCATGTATATTTTAGGGACACCAACGACCTAACTAAAGGCAGTTAATGTAGTCCGTTCCCACAATTACATGTTCGTTAAGTGGGAGGTTCAGATCCTGTGTCAACTCAGACTTGATGCGTTTTTAGTTTGGGAGGATAATGCATAAGGAGCTGGATTCAGGGAACCTCACCTACACATCAACTTGATGGAGGTGAGATCTGGTCCTCAACCTTAACCTGAGGCTGGAATGGAATGAGACTTTGAGGGGCTCCTAGGAAGTGAAGTCATATTTTTATGTGGGATAAATGTCAAAAATTATAGTGAAAAGTCATAAAGAGTCAAGAGGCATATGATGACAGTTTGGAAAATATATATCTCTAAGACTTTGGCCCCTCTATCTGGAAAAGTAAGATCTCACCAGAGAGACTGGGGATGGGAAAGCAGGGAGAAGTATATCTTAGCATCTCAAGTCTTCCCGCTCACTTGGCCTTGCTACATTAACCCATAAGGCATGCTATTAAAACTTGGAGTTGGGATCCTACTCATTGGATTCCTGTTCTGGGATGGCTATGGGAAACTTGTATGGCCAAGGCTGTAGTGATGACTACTCTGAGGTATTCCTATCCCCCTAACACGCGCACGCACGCACGCACGCACACACACACACACACACACACACACACACACGCAGCCAGACAGCAAGAATCACGAGCTCGGGAAGGGCTTATAACAACAGCCGCAGGCTTCTTGGCTCTTAAATCTCTCTACAAGTCTCTTCAATCCACCCCAAATAAACACTACAATACCATGTTTGTTGTGAAAATAGAGTTTCAAACAAATCCTTTGGCACTTCCTTTCAGGGAAAGAGATACCACAATTAACTCACAGAGAGGTTTTGGAGCTGGTGGGATATCTGTGGCTCTGTTAGGTAGAAATGCTAAAGATCAAAGGGGTGACATGTTAGTGTCCAAGAGGTTTGAGAACAAATACCCCAAAGTGGCCAACCGCAACAGCAGAATCTATTTTCTCATCATCCTGGAAGCTAGAACATCCCATTTCAAGATGTTAGCCTCTGAGACTTTCTCTTTGGCTTCTAGAATGCTGTCTTTTCTCTAGGCACACATATATCAATATTTCTGCCCTGTCCCTTTGTCTTAAAGACCATAGCCACATGACATTGCTTCCACATAAATGACTGCATTTTACTTTAATCACATTTGTAGATGCTGGCTCTAAATCCAGCCTCATCTTGAGGTTCTGAAGGTTGGAACTTTAATATGATATTTTTTGGGGTGCACACCATAAGTCTCTGCTCCTAGTGTGGGGAGGGAAAAAGAGTGGTGACTCCATCAAGAACAGGGCTCTAGAGACAATGCTGCCAATGACAGTAGTATTCCCTTGCCAGGGATATGTCACCTTTTTAACTCTTAGCTCCCACTTGTGGAAAAATAAGGACAACACTCATACATCCCTCACAGGGTTGCTATAAGCATTACAGGAACAATAATCGATTCCCCGTATCCATAGATTCCCTGTCCCCGGCTCACTGCAGTTTTGATATTTTAAAAAATTGTTGTCTGTGATGAACATATAGACTTTCCCCTCTTGGCACTGGTTCCTAAACAATATTCTATAGTACTAATTTTCACAGGATTTTAGGTAAATAAGTAATCCAAAAATGACTTGAAGTTAGAGAAGCATGTGCGCATGTCACACTCATGTGCTATGCCATGTTGCACAGGAGATTTGGGTCTCCCTGTATTTTGATATGAGATAAGAACTGAGCCAGTTTCCAGTAGATACCAACTGAATATACGTGAAAATACCATAGTAAGTATACAGCTAGCTCTGGCACCAGAAACAAGCATATTAAATGTGAGTTCATTCAAACTTGACTCCGAAACATCACTGAGGCTCCAGTGGAGGCTAGCAGAAGAAGAACCAAGGCTCAGCTGTTTCTCCACCTCATCTGTTGGGACTGAGGCCCAAACCCATCCATAGCCACAAACACTGGCTGGTTCCTGCCCAGCCTTTCTGCTTCCTTTTCTTGCCACAGCCCATCCCACCTCCATCTGCTGTCTACACGGCATCTCTATCTCAGAAGCCCCCTGCTTGAAATTCCCTCGGAGCTTTCTGCTTCTTCTAATGGTGGAGGAGGGTGAACTTGGAAGTGCTTGTTCCTAGCAGGCGAACCCTCATCCCCTTCTCCTCATGTAACGTGCTGACCTCAGCCCACACCCAACACCTTGGTCTTGCAGCCTCTTCCTACCTCAGGACCTGGACACACACTGTTCCCTTCCTGAAACATTCTTCCTGTTAAGTGACTGAAAGTCTTCACTTGACCATGATGTCTTGCCTAAACAGCATTTTTAATGAAACCGTCACCATTCCTGCCTTTCCTGACATGGAGTGAGGTAGATGTCCCAATATACTACCGCCTTAAAACCCTCAGTGAACACACTCTGTTCCTCAGCATTCTAACTGTGCTACGATCCTTTCAGGCTCAAAGTAGACATGTTATCTGAGGAGAAAGATGGAGAGATGGGTGGAGGAACAAAGCAATGTAGCAGCTTTCCATTAGAAAAGTCTGTGTGAGCCATTCCACTCAAGGCCTTCTGTGGGGTTGATATAAAATTTCACCTCAGTGTTTTTTGTGAGCAATCAAGATTATTTGCACATTGGATCCTTCCTGCATAGCAAAGCCCATAAGATACTCAGTGTCCTAACTGTGCTGTCATGTGCCTCGTCCATGACCCACATAAGAGTACATCACATATCCTCCCCTGCCACTGTCCAGTTTGGGGTCCTCCTTTTCCTGGAAGTTGACATCATAGCAAAATGGTTCTAGAGCAACAATCATATCTTACATGAATTCTAGTAACTTCAATATCTCCCTCTGGTTGAGCAAATGTCACAGAATGAAGGTTTGCAAAGCCATGCTGAACTTTCATGGGCTATAGTGGTGGCGAGGGCAAAGCAACACTGAACCCAGGTCCATAGCTACAGGATAAACAGCAGGTGAGTACCCCAGGTTGATAGGGATCACAGCCTCACTGTGGAAGAATAGCATGAAGATATGAGATGGGAGAGGCAAGAAAGATCCCCAAGGCTGTGGATTATAATTGTAGGTCCTTTAACTGTCCACCAAAAAGTTGAGAAGAGTTCAGCATCATTGGAGCCCAAACTTGGCCTCTATGTTTAAGTCCACTTTGGAGAAATAGTCAGTTTCAGGATAGAGAAAGGTAGGCTGAGTCCAAGTCAGTTAGTGGTGAGAAACAGTAAGAAAGTGTCCTCAAACCAAAGTGTAGCCCAGATGTGGAATCCAGCCAGAAGGGGCTCCTGCTGGTCAAATGTATCCATTGATTTGTGCATCCAATCACGTGCAGTAATGCATTATAAACCCCCAGGGAAATGGAAATGCAAAAACATTCCCCTAATGGTAAATCTATAGTTAATCAATTACTTCATTATTGGAAGACTCTTAATGCTGAAAGCCTAAGATGAGTATGGAGAAACACACAATTTGATTCTGATAAGAGGAAACAACCAAAATAAAAACTATACTATTGGAACGGGTAAAAAGGGGCTGGTGAGATGGCTCAGTGGGTAAAGACACTTGCCACCAACGAGGACCCATATGCTTGAAAGAGAAACTGACTTCACATATTGTCTTCTGAATTCGATGAGTGCTTTATGAACATGCACACACACACACACATACACACACATAAACACTCACATATATACATACACACGGAGTAAAATAAGTAAATACATAAATGTCATTCAAAAATGGATAGAAGAGAGGTTCACATATGTCAACTGGATGAAATAAGAGGGAAGGCTGGAAATGAGCTTGACTTAGGGTTAGAGAGACAGATCCATGAATGCAGTGCTCAACCCAAGACTGAAATTAAAAATTATGAAATGTATGCCCTGGCAATGCTGAAACATGCACGGGCAGCCCATAAATGGTGGTTCTATTGAGTTTGCCCATGTTATGTTTTATGGCCTAAGTTGATGAGGGCAACTGACCAGCTCTCTTGCTCAAGAGGGCACCAGAACTCATTACAGGTGGTTGTGAGCTACCATGTGGTTCCTGGGAAATGAACTCAGGACCTTTGGAAGAGCAGGTACTGCTCTTAACCACTGAGCCATCTCTCCAGCTCAAGAGAAAATTCTCAAAAATTACTAAGTTAAGTGCAAAACTGGCCTACAAATGGGAGGCAAATACCATATGGACATATGTATTTACATATCTGGTATTGATGCTGTGTTGTGTATTGTGATCACATGAGAGAACTTCTCTTGTCCTGAGGAGATCTCAAGGATTCACACCACAGGGATTTGTGTTGAGATGTGTGTGATAGCTTCCTCTCAACTTCACTAGTTTTACTTTCCTTTTCCTTTCTCTTTTTTTCCCTGAAACTGGGGGATTGAAAACCCAGGGCATTGTACATACTAGTCAAATGATTTACCACTGAACTACATTAACATCCCAACTTAATGAATTTCTGTTAGAACTTAGTTTAGAAAAAGGAAGGAAGTAAAAGATGAAGGAAGGAAGGAAGGAAGGAAGGAAGGAAGGAAGGAAGGAAAGGGAGAGAGGAAGGACAAGTGAATGAACACAGAGAGGGTAAGCAAACAATAGAAATGGGCTGAGGATGATATTGAGCAAAGTTTTGTTCAATCATCTTCATTATACTATGCATTATACCATTGGCATCATGTAGATTGCATATATTACAAATGCAGTGGTTACTATCTGGAAAAAGACATTCCAGCATTCTTTGTGTGCCCTTATTTTTTGCATGCTTATATAAATTTAAAACTTATCCCATTCTTTCTCCCTAAACTCCTCCTCTGAGTGCTGAATTGGAGCATCTGACATGTGTGTCACACATAGAAATACAGTTGTCATAACAAAGATTAAAAATGAAAAGGACAAAAGCCTACTGCTTATATGAGTGGCAGACCCATTCTCAGTCTGGACCACTGTGGACAGATTCTAATCCTGGATGATCTCTGGAGCCTCTCACTCAAGCTCACCACAGCTGAACCTTGCTCAGGAAGAGAAATGGAACTAATTACATCGGCATTAGGATGATAGCTGTTGGAAGCTCACTGTTAGTTCACCCATATGTCTACACTTCAATGGGATATAGTAAAACACTGACATTTCATCTTAATGCTTTTATTTCCAAAGGGGAACTCCTACTGCTATTGTGAGTCCCCAAATTACTAAGGAGCCTTCTCAGATTGTGAAAATCACACCAAAGTGACAAGTCCCTTTAAGGCAACTTGTAGTTTTCCTTCAATCTAGTCTCCTCCTGGTCCTCTGCCCTGCTTTGAACTAATTTGCCAGAAACTAAAGTCTCTCTCTCTCTCTCTCTCTCTCTCTCTCTCTCTCTCTCTCTCTCTCTCTCTCCCCCCACAGTGACAACATTCCTCAATGAGGAGATTCTTGGCTTATCTTAGAGTGTCTGCAACCTTGCAGCCCTTGCCTAAGAAACATATTTCTTATATAAAGCATCATGTTATCCTTATGATAAGAGATCAATATATAAAGACTCACAAAGGAAACACCATGTGAGGTCTCAGGGAGAAATGGCATCTTTAGTTGTATTGTACTCTCCTTTTTAAAATTGAAAATAGACTCTTCTCTCATACAGTACATCCAACCAGTTTCCCTTCCCTCCACCCAGCCTAGTGCCTCTCCACACCTCTTCCCTCCACCAGATTCACGCCTTCTCCATTTCCTCTTCAGAAAAGAGCAGATCTCCAGAAAGCAACAGCCAAAAAAGAAAAAAGGAAGATGCAATAAGACAAGGTAAAAAGCCCTCACATGGAGGCTAGACAAGGCAACCCAATGGGAGGAAAAGAGATTAAAAGCAGGCAAAAGAGGCAGAGATGCACCAGTTCCCACTGTCAGGAGTCCCACAGAAGCACCAAGCTAACAGCCATAACATATACGCAGAGGACCTTGTGCCTACCCTGATCTTGCACAGTCAACCATAGACACTGTGTATTCAGGAGTACAGCAGGCCGGTCCTATCTAGATGACACTGTTTCACTCAGGGTGTCCTCTACCGCTGGCTCTTACCATCATTCTGTATCCTCTCCATAACGTTACCTGCCATGGAAGAAAAGGGTGTGAACACTCCACAGACATTCTCTGTGCCCTAACCAGGAGTGAGTTTCTGCATTAACTGTAGCTCACTGCACAAAAACTCCTCCACTGAGGTCTGAGAGCTGCACTCTATATGGGAACAGAGATATGAATTTAGAGAGCAGATAGATACTATGTCCAGTTAGAACAATAATAGCAGTAGACTTACCCTGGAGACCATGAACTCCTAACATGGGTTCTTGGTCAGATGTGTGGTCCTTCTGGTGAAACGGGCCTTAAATCTAATCATGAAGTGGTTGCTTACTTCCATACACTTGTGCTACTCTCTGTGACAATTCATTGTTCAGTTTAGTATTAAGTTTATACTGGCTTAATGAGAAGAATTGTGAAGTTTTCCTTTTCTCCTTTATGTAATAATCTGATTACTATTGGTTTAGTGTTGGAGGAGGGGAGAGAGAGCCATTTGTTGGTTCACAGCTGCTTAGCCCTGAAATTATCACACAGAAACTATATTAATTAAATCACTGCTTGGCCCATTAGCTCTAACTTCTTATTGGCTAACTCTTACATATGAATTTAACCCATTTCTATCAATCTGTATATTGCCACGTGGCAGTGGCTTACCGGCAAATTTTGGCATATCTGACTCTGGTGAAAGCTCCATTGCTTCTCCCTCTCTGCCTTCCTTCACCAAGCCTTCAGTCCAGTTTTACCTGCATACCTAAGTTCTGCCCTATCAAGGCCAAGGAAGTTTCTTTATTCATTAACCAATAAAAGCAACACATAACATAAGGACCTCCTTTTGAAGATCTGGTAGCATTCTTCATTGAATTCTTTTAGTCTTGGTTTTCTTTTCTTTAAATGGGAGATTTTTTAAATTAATGCTGCTAATCCTATTGGTGGTTATCTATGTGTTTAAATTATTACTTCATTTTGGTTTAGCTTTTGTAGTTGTGTGCATTTAGAACCTCATCTATTTCTTTTTAGATTTTTGATATCCATGTAAATTATGGAAACCAATACATTGTGTCAGAAAGCACCCCATTCTTTATCTCTTCAAAAGGGGGTCCCATTTCCCTTCCTCTTTCCTGTTGGGATGTTAGTCAGGCTGAGCTGCCCCTCATCGTATCAAAGTTTGAGTTTCCTCTGCTCACAGGTTTACCACATGTATGAGTTCTTCCTCCTCAGGCTACAGATTCTGTCCATGGTGAATCTTACACACTCTTAAACCTATTTAACATTTTGCTTTGTTTATTCTAAGTTGTATTGAGAACCTGTTTGTTTTGGTTTTGATTTTGGTTTAATCCCAAGTCTGTTCTGGCATCATACTACCCCACTTCCCATGTGCAGATGCTCATTTCCATCGGCTAAAGCTGTGATCATAATTGGTGGTAGGTTTTAGCATGTGGCAATTTCTTCTGCAGGTTGACTGTACTTGGGATCTGGGGTGTTTTACCTAGACCCTGTTTTGAAGGCTTGGCCTCCAGCTTGACACTGTTAGGATTCAATAAAGAAAGAAAATCCTTAACATGTGGAGCCAGGGGAGTTTAAGGCTGTTGCATAATGAGCCATTGGAGGAAGCTACCCAACAATGGGTCCCCCCTTCTTTACCTGTTCTCCCAGCTGTTCTGAAGTGAGCAGCCTGCTCCTTTGTGCCCTCCCCATCATGATGTGCTTTTGTCTCATCAAAGGCCCAAAGCAACAGGGCTGAACTGTCATGGACTGAAACCAGGAGCCCAAACAAGCCATCCTATTTTAAGCATCTCAACTGTGTTGTCGTGGAAAGCTGACTAGCAGTCTTTGAAGTTTTCTCTAGATTGTTTTCTCCTGTTGTCTCATGCAATCCAGTTTCCATATATGGCTGGTTATCTTTCCATGTTTATAAGTGTATTTTCAAAATAATTAATAGAAGGTATAGCATGAAAGCAGCTCTCTCAGAAAATATCCCCATGCAAGGGGACTTGGGGACATCGCTAACCAAAGACCGCCATTTATCAGAGGGAAAACTTTGAATGACTAGATTCCCCAAGTGATTGAACGCTGTTTTTTATTTTCCACCCGGTCCTCTGATGGCATACCCCACTCTCAGGGTGACCCTTAGGGGCTTCACTCAATCCAGACACCTCCCATTAGACTCCCCACCTAGCGTGCACATACGACTTACTTATAGTCCTGTGTTCCATAAGAACCTTGACAGCTAAAGTATTGTTTGAGGAAACTGATCCAGGACTGGAGGAGTTTCCCTGAAGGGATGGTGCTTCCTCACTACCTCCAGGTCTTGCTTGTTTCTAGGAAGACCGGCTTCCAAGTGTCCCAGGGTTTACTCTGAGAAGCAGTAGGTGACCTGCAGGATGGAGTCCTCAGCTCTCCACACCTCCGTGTGCAGAGCATCAGCCTTGCAGTCAGCTCTGCAGTGGAAGCCTCTCTAAGCTGCGCTGCTCTCTGTACAATGACAAGGATGTTCAAGCTTCCTGGCAGGAACAGAGCGAGGCTAAAAAGAGACACTGGGCCTCCATTTAAATATGCGAACAACAGATTACAAGCATTTGGGGTTTCCTCAGGAATCTCAGACTAGGAGAAGGAAAAGACTGAAGCCTGCTGCCAGCCAGAGGATTTATCTCTCAAGAAAAACCTCACAGGGTTCTGAGCACTTTGCTGAAGAGAATGGAGCAGAGCCAAGAAGGGGTCAGTGATGGGAAGACAATCATGGCCGGCACAGCTTAGTTATGTGTATGTCCATGTCTGGCCCTCTACTTCGATTGCAAACCCTTCAAATAGCCATTAATTATATGTCTCTCCCCGCATTCCCTCCCTTGCCCTCTCCTTCCCTCTCCTCACTTAATCCTTTTATTCCAGGCACCCCGATCCATCCATATGTATCTATTCTATTTCCCTTTCCTAATGAGCTCTATCTGTGTTCTGGTCACTTCCTCTATACCTAACTTCTGTGGTTCTATATTTGTAGTTTCATTATCATTGACTTAATACCGCATTTGCCTTTCTGAGTCTAGGGTACTTCACTCAGGATGACTTTTTTCTAGTGTTCTATCCATTTTCCTGTGAATTTCTTGATTTTGTTTTTGGTTTCGTTTGGTTTTTCAAGACAGGGTTTCTCTGTAGCTTTGGAGCCTGTCCTGGAAAATAGCTCTTGTAGGCCAGGCTGGCCTCAAACTCACAGAGATCCACCTGCTTCTGCCTCCTGAGTGCTGGGATTACAGGCGTGTGCCACCACCACCCAGTTTCATTTTGTTTTTCTAAAGGTCAATAATACTCTACTGTGTAAATGTACCACATTTTCTTTATCTATTCCTTCATTGAGGGTTGTCTTATATTTATGGAGACTCACATTGTGTTCTAATATGTGATCTATTTTAGAGAAGGTTCTATGGGCTTCTGAGAAAAATGTGCATTCTTAAGCGTTTCAGTGGAATACTCTGTAGATGTGTGTTAGGTCCCTCTGACTCCAGTTGTTTCTTTGTTCCACCTTATTTAATTCCTTGTAGAGTGAATCTGTTTAACATTAAGTGTTAAGGATATTGAAGTCACCCAATATACCTGTGTTGGGGTCAATCTATAATTGTAAATCTGTAGTAATTGCTTAATAAAATTAGATGAGTCAATATATTCACAATTGTAATTTTCTCTTTCTGGATCTTTCCCTTGATTAGTAAGAAGTAACCCTCCTCATTTTTTTTCTAAAAAAAAAGATTTGGGTGGGTGGTCCTTGGACCTCCCACAAGGCAAGGAAACCTGATGCTCTTTGGGCTGAGGAGGGAGGAAGACTTGATTGGGGTGGGGGGAGGTGGTGGCGGGGAAGAGGCAGAAATCTTTAATAATTAAATAAAAAAAAAGAATAATAAAAAAAAAGATTTGTTTTGACCTCTGCTTGGTCAGATATTAGAATAGCCACACCTGCTTGTTTCATGGTTCCTTTTGCTTGCAATGCTTTTCCACCCTATTACCTAAGATAGTATACATGTTTGGTGATAGGGCGTGTTTCCCCAGAGGCAGCACAAAGAGGGGTTTTGTTTGCTAACCCACCATGTCTGTTTAGAATGAGTTAAGACCACTGAGTTATTCAGAGTTATTATTGAAAGGTAGGACTTGCTCCCTTTCATATTGCTGTGCTTTAGACTTTCTCAGTCTTCTTTTGTTTAATAAGCTGCTGACATCATTTATTTTTTTCCCCTATATACTCTCTTACGTGTGTCTGCCTTCGTCTTCGGGCTGTAGTGTCCTTTCTCCGGCCTCTGTAGAGCTGGCTTGGTGGCTGTACATTTCTTGACCATGCTGTTATCACAGAAAGGTTGTCTTTCACCTTCAATCATGCTAGACAGCTTTTCTAGGTATGTTAGACTGCTTGACAATTATGATGTTTAGAGTTTAAGAGACATCAATCCAAGCCCTTCTTGCTTTCATGGTTTAGATTTAAAAAAAAAAAGTCAGTAGTCATTCTTATAGGCCTGCCTTTGTAGGTAGGAAACTTGGCTCTTCTTTTTTGTGGCCTTCAATGTACTTTCTTTGTTCTGTCCACTTAGTATTTTTGACTATGACATGAAGAGTGTCTTTTATGGTCCTGTCTGTTTGGTGATCTGTCTTCTCTCATGTATGAATGGCTTCTCTCTCCCTAGATTGGAAAATTTTCTTTATATTGTGTTTTCATTTCTAGCATTTCAGTTTAGGCTTTCTTCAGCATTTCTGTCTCTTAAATTAAATTGTATTTTCAGATTGTGAGTGGGCTTCCTTATTTCATTTATTTATGTGTCTGTGTTCTCTTGGAAAATATCTGAGTCCTCTTTGAGTTGTTTTATAATGCTTATAACTGTTATTTTGAATTCTGTATCTAGCATGTTGTCTATGTTACTTCTACCTGGAGTCGTTATTATGAGATTGGTAAATTCTACAGGAAACAGTCTGTCTTGAGTGTTCTTGTTGCTCATATTTTTGAGCTGGTGTCTGCACATATGGGGTTAGCCTGTTGGTTGAGGTGATTTAATTTAGGTTGACTCTCTTTGTTCAAAGAATGTGTCTGTAGTGCTCAGGAAAGATCAGGCTGTAGTAGAACTATGATGTTTTCTTCTGTGGTGTTTCAGGCACCAAACTCTGTCCACATAGGCTGAGTACTATCTATAGCAACGGTCACTATTTAGTACTCAACATCCTGTGATAAAAGAATAGCAGGTGAATACAAATAAACAATTGTCAAGTACCAATTTGTTTAGAGAGTTAAGGACCCTGATAGTCCTGTGTGTGCTGATAAGTTAGTGTGAGTGGAGAGGAAGAGAAGAGGTGAGCAGTCTGAGTGACACTAGTGATAAAGATGTGTATCCAGTTGCTAAAGAGGAAGGCATGCAAGAGGGGGAATAATTGGAGCAAAGGAGAAAGTGGCACGGCTCTGTGGGGGATCTGGTTTACAGTAGACTAAATGGATGGGTACAGACATCATAAACCAGGGCAGCCTCTGGGATTTGCAAAATGTGACAGTAAGAGGAATGGATTCAGAAAAAAGAAAAAGGAAACAGAAGAGAAAGGAAGGAAGGGGGAGAGAGAGAGAGAGAGAGAGAGAGAGAGAGAGAGAGAGAGAAGGCCTGGGACAGCAGGGGACGGTGTTGGCCTGTAATAATGACCTGCTGGACTATATAAATAAGAAATAGCTGTAGGAGAGGGTGGGGAGGTGGGTGGAGATGTGAGATAATGGAATCACTAGACGATAAGGATTACTTGTAGTGGGGAAGGAAAACAGGGTGGAGATACCAGAAAATGAGATTGCTGGCCTGAATGTTTTTTTCATCCCCCTTGGCAGAGCCACTGATTTTTCTCCTTGGCTCTGTTGATTTTTAGTGGTCCTGTTCTTCTCTAGTGACCTCCCAGCTCTTCTTGTTTGTGGAGTTTTTCTGACTCTGCTCTGCCAGCCATGAATAGATAAGGCAAACTCCATCAGCGGTTGCTGTCCTCTGATAGGAACCAGTGTCTGGTGGCTGATCAGTGCCCAGAGCTTAAAGCTTGTGCTTAAGTCCCAGAGCTTTGCATTCCTTGATGGAGCTCTGAGGGTATCCTGGTAGAAGTTGCTGGAACCCTTTCAATGAAATTCTTGTTGATGCAGTTTCTGTAAATCCCCTGATAGAAGTCTAAAGCCAGCCACACACTACCTGTATTGGCACCTGTCACAGCCTCGAATCCAGTCTGATACTAAAGAAAGTAAATGAGTCCATTGGTAGAAGAGATTTATTGTAGGTACTGAAGAAATCAATTCAGAGACTGGAGAAGTAGTCAATGAGGTGATAAAGTGTTCCAGTTCCGCCTGGGCAGTGGTGGCTCACAGCTTCAATTCCAGCACTCGGGAGGTAGAGGCAGAACTCTGTGAGTTCGAGGCCAGCCTGGTCTACAAGAGCTAGTTCCAGGATAGCTAGGGCTGTTACACTGAGAAACCCTGTCCCAAAAAAACAAAAACAACAACAAAAAGTATCCCAGTCCCCTTACTTTCTCACATAATAACCAGCCACTCATTTCAATGTGGTTTCTAGTCTACCAGCTTACCCTGAAGTTGGGATTTCTTCTTTGGAGAACTTTGCTCAGCTTCATAGCTATTTTTAATGGGGTTGTTTGTTTTCCTGGTGTTCAGTTGGGTTTTTTTCCCAGTGCTTTGTATATTGTAGACACTAACCTTTCATCAGACGTATAACTGGCAAATACGGTCTTCCATTTTGGGTCCTTACTTGATTGACAGTTTCTTTTGCTCTAGAGAAGTGTTTTAATTTAGTGAGATCCCATTTGTCAATTGCTGGCTCCATGCTATTAGATTTTCAAGCCCCGGAAATGACAAGCTAAAATAAACCTGTATTCTGAACCAATCACCGAGTCTCGGCCCTCTGGCGACAGCAGTAGAACACAGATGAAGAAAAGATTCACGGGAGACACACATGTTCTACATAAGTCAGGAAAATCTCAAAGTTTTCCAAATTATTCTAAAGAAAGAATATTATCACTGACGTGAGAAGAATTTGGTAAAATTAGAAATTGCGTTCTGGTTGTCCTGTGTATTGTTGAGGGGAGAGGAAGTGGTGTTGAACCTTGAGGACTTCCTTCCATCAGCTGAAGGTTTTAGGGTCAAAGCATGAGTTCTGGCAGGTGGGCTGTACTCAGCAGACCAATTGAAGAGTGTGGTGATGGTGAAGGGAGAGAGGAAAATTTTTTTCAATGTGGTCACTAGGAGAAAAGTAACACAGAAGTTCAGTGACATGAGTCGACCTTTGGAGTGCTAACAGGAGGTTTCAGTTTAAATAGAGGGCCAGACATATACGTAACTAAGCTGTGCCAGCCATGATGGTCTTCTTCCCATCACTGACCCCTTCTAGGCTCTGCTCCACTCTCTTCTGCAAAGTGCTCAGAACCTTATCCTGAGAGATAAGTCCTCTGGCTGGCAGCAGGCTTCAGTCTTTTCCTTCTCCTAGGGTGAGATTCCCCAAATGCTTGGAATCTGTTGTTCACATCATTAATAAGGAGGCCAAGGGTCTCTTTCACTCAGTTCCTGCCAGGAAGCTTGAACATCCTTGTCATGGTACAGAGAGCAGCGCGGCTTAGAGAGGCTTCCACTGCGGAGCTGACTGCAAGGCTGATGCTCTGCACACGGAGGTGTGGAGAGCTGAGGACTCCATCCTGCAGGTCACCTGCAGTAGCCCTACTGCTTCTCAGAGTAAACCCTGGGACACTTGGAAGTCACTCTTCCTAGAAACTGTTGGAGAAGGTTCTGCCTTGCTATAGGTCCAAAGCAATTCTTTATTCATTAACCAATAAAAGCAACATATAGACAGAATTACCTCTCACACCAAGAAACAAGTAAGCAACAAGAAACAAGCAAGACCTGGAGGTAGTGAGGAAGCACCATCCCTTCAGGGAAACTCCTCTGGTCCTGGATCCATTTCCTCAAGCAATACTTTAGCTGTCAAGGTTCTTATGGAAGACAGGACTACGAGTCATTCCTGTGTGCATACTAGGTGGGGAGCCTAATGGGAGGTGTCTGGATTGAGTGAAGCCCCTAAGGGTCACCCTGAGAGTGGTGTATGTCATCAGAGGACCGGGTGGAAAGTATAAAACAACTCTCAATCACTTGGGGAATCTAGTCATTCAAAGCTTTCCCTCTGATAAATGGCGGTCTTTGGTTAGCGATGTCCCCAAGTCCCCTTACATGGAACATTTTCTGAGAGAGCTGCTTTCATGCTATACCTTCTATTAATTATTTTGAAAATACACTTATAAATATGGAAAGATAACCTGCCATATATGTGAGACTGGATTGCATGAGACAACAGGAGAAAACAATCTAGAGAAAACTTCAAAGACTGCCAGTCAGCTTTCCACAACACAGTTGAGACACTTTAAAAAGGATGGCTTGTTTGGGCTCCTGGTTTCAGTCCATGATGGATCAGCCCCATTCTTTGGGCCTGTGATGAGACAAAAGCACATCATGATGGGGAGGGCACAAGGGAGCAGGTTGCTCACTTCAGCTGGGCAGGCAAACAGGTAAAGAAGGGGGGACCCAGTGTTGGGTAGCTTCCTCCAATGGCTCATTATGCAACAGCCTTAAACTACCCCTGGCTCCACATGTTAAGGATTTTCTTTCTTTATTGCATCCTAACAGTGTCAAGCTGGAGGCCAAGCCTACAAAACAGGGTCTAGGTAAAACACCCCAGATCCCAAGTACAGTCAACCTGCCGAAGAAATTGCTGCATGCTAAAACCTACCATCAATTATATTTAAAGCTTTAGTGGATAGACTTGGCATCTGCACATGGGAAGTGGGGCAGTATGATGCCAGAACAGACTTGGGATTAAACCAAAACCAAAACCAAAACAAACAGGTTCTCAATACAACTTAGAATAAACAAAGCAAAAAGTTCAATAGGTTTAAGAGTGTGTAAGATTCACCATGGACAGAATCTGTAGCCTGAGGAGGAAGAACTCATACATGTGGTAAACCTGTGAGCAGAGGAAACTCAAACTTTGATACGATGAGGGCAGCTCAGCCTGACTAACATCCCAACAGGAAAGAGGAAGGGAAATGGGACTCCCTTTTGAAGAGATAAAGGATGGGATGCTTTCTGATACAGTGTATTGGTTTTCGTAATAAATTATCATAATATTTCTTTTTACTTCAAACAACATAGTCACATATTTGGATGCTGGAGATCCGAAGTCAGTGCATCTGCAGGGATCTAGCTCTTGGAAATCTTGAGGAAAGAAGTCTATTTTGCCAACTCCTAACACCTGCGGGTTCTGAGACAGCTTGACATTTCTTTTTTGGTTAGCAGATTCTTCCTTGAGTTTCCTCCTTTATTCTTCCACTCTCTCTACTGGGCAACAAGGAGAAAACCTCCCGTGCTTTTGCTGCTCTGCTTGGAAATAAACTTAGGTCAATTTCCAAAGCGTGGCTAACATATTTTAGTTTCCCCAAAATATTGCTGGCGAGCTCACTGCATAATTATTTTCTGTCAATCAACCAAATTGGCAGAGGGATTAGTTTACAAATCAAGTCACTGTCATGATTCTCCAGGTGAATGTGGAGTTTTGTGGAAGCAAGACTATGCTATTTAGTATAGAGATCCATTTCCCCATTTCAGAATCCTTGCAAACGTCCAGCGTGAAAGCAATATTTTTAAAAATATTATTAAAAATAGTACTCATTTTAGGAAATCATGAAACTGAAGAAAACAAAAGGAAAGTATGTAGAGAGCTGTCAGGGAGCAAACGCCAAAGTCACCAAGTGAAGTGTGAAGATTTGAAAACAAGTTAAAGCAGAGTGGAAATATCCAGCTGTCTGGGCTCGGACTTGTAGCTGAGGATGACCTTGAACTTTTTTTTTTTTTTTTAAATATATTTATTTATTATTTATACAGTGTTCTGTCTGCATGCCAGAAGAGGGAACCAGATCAAATTACAGATGGTTGTGAACCACCATATGGTTGCTGGGAATTGAACTCAGGACCTCTGGAAGAGCAGCCAGTGCTCTTAACCTCTGAGCCATCTCTCCAGCCCGACCTTGAACTTTTGAGTCTCCTGTCTCGGCCTCTCAAGTACCGGTGTTGCTGGCATGTGCTATCATATCTAAACATCATGTGTTGAGAATTAAACCCAGGATTTGATGAATGCTAGGCAAGAATTCCACCCACTCCCAGCCCAAACGACTCGCTTTCTGAGATGAAAATAAAACAAACCCTCCCTGAAACTGCACCACCAGGACCTGGCACAATGTGACCCCATGACTCCTTTGACAAATGGACAATGTTCATCTCCTCATTTTAAGGAGAAAAAGACTGAGAACCAGCAAGATGGCTCAGTGGGAAAAGCCACAGAAGCCCGGGACCTGAGTTTGATCTTAAGAACTTTTGGTAGAAAGAGAGGAGTGAGTGCCAATGTCTTCTGGCCTCTGCATGTACACAAACACACACACACATACACACAAAATAATAATAATAACAATAATAATAATAAAATAAATTTAAAATGAAGTTGAGAAAAATTATTATTATATTTACCTAAATCAAAAAGTCTACAACCTCCAGGGCAGTATTGACCAACTCTGAGAACTGTGCAGGCAAGGACAGGTCTATCCTGTTTCCCCTCACTTGGGGGAAAGGCTGAAACCTGAGCACTCAAGATTGAAACGCTGAGAAAGGACAGACTCGTCAGGCTTACCAATACCCTGCTGTGACAAGAGCGCACCTGGGGAACACAGGCTTCTCTGTGTTCTAGACTCGGTGAATACACATGCTGGTTCCTGCCTACCCTGTGCTCTGAGACTCAGTCCCTTCTGATCTTCCTTGCTGTGGAAGTTCTCCAATTTCTCTGGTTCTGAACATCCTGAGACAGGAATGGCCTTCTCCACTTCTGGAACCGGGATGCAGACACACGACCGAGACAGACACACTCCCAGCCCCATCCTGCTCTAGGACATTGCCTCGTGCAGAAGAAGCTTCATGCCGTTGCTTCTGCTATATTACCCTCCCCCCACACGTCTTTAGTCCACAGATGCTGACGTTTCCTTCCTCTGCCGTTGACTGTTCTTGTTGCACAAGGAGGAGCAGTGCATCTTCCGCCAATATTTCACTGAATTTCCCCGTTATGCAGAGGTTAGGCTCACTGATTCTCTTAACCTTGAGAAGTCACGCGTCAGTCTTTCCTTGTCTCACATGTGAGGTGTAACCAGGTTAGCTAATGCCATTGATGTATGCTATTAGTTAGTTCTTCCCACACACTTCCTTTGCTGTGGGCAGCTCCACCTTCCTCTCTGCTAGGGTTGGCTCTGCTGTCCTAGGGCCTGAATACTTTGAGATTTCTCCTTCTAGACTCCAAGCAGAAGCCTATTCATTAGGTTAGCCTAGAGGGACCCCAAACCTGATCTTTCTGCCTACCCTAGTCATTGGTGCACTCACGACAAGGGTATAACTGAAGTTCCGGGTGACTCCAGCTTCCTTGTGGCTGGGTATGGATCACAATGGAAGTATCCGTTTCCCTTGTTGCCTCTCCGTCTTGCCTAGGCCAGACCTTCACCTTCCTGTTCTTATCGGCAGGCTCCTTGACTCCTGGCCATTCCAATTCTCAGAGTTTGCTTCTGGAATTCTCAGACTGAGGTATTTATTACGACTGAATGTCTCTGGCCATGAGAATATTAATATTTTTATTAATATGAGAATATTAATATAATATTATATTGTCACCAGTGCTGTTAACAGAGCTACATCAATAAGGTCCAGGAACTGTAGCAAGTTCCACCACTGTCAGTTCTTCCGCTAATGACCTGAAAACGGTACTATTGTTGCAACTCATGTTTTATGAATGAGGGAAGGGAGACCGAGCACATCCTTCAGCCAGTGAGCAAAGAGCTGCGAGCATCTGATGCCCAGGCCGTGTTCTTCCTGCTCAACCAGGGCTCCCACCTCATTAAGGTGCCTGTTTGTCCCCAGATGATACCACAACCTTCAATACTCACAGAAGGTCCGTAGAGGTTTTGAGGTTGAAATGTTCTTTCTATCAAGGAAAGCAAAGGATCATTTTTTTCTAGCTGATGTGAGAATAAAATCAGGAAGGTGTTCTTCAACAAGAGTAATTAATATCCTCCGTTAAACCCAGTATAAAATTAACTGAAAAGTATCCGGGAAGAGCCCACTTCATCATGCAGGGTGAGCTGTCTCAACTGGCACAGGAGAAGGCAAAGAAGGGACTGGTCTTAGGTTCATAACCAGAGCCAGTTTTGGAGAAGGAGAAGGGTTCCAATGAGCTATGCCAACTTTAATGTGAAGCGTGGCTTGGTCACCCATTAAAAGATGACCTAGAGACTAGCCCTCGCAAGCTTCCTGGCCCTCCGAGCCAGCCCGCTCTCCTTCAGGGTGCCATTTTCACTGAACTTCTTAGCATGCCACCCAGCCTAGCTGGAACAATGAATTCCAGGTTGAGTGAGAGACCTTATCTAAATAACAACAACAACAACAACAATAATAATAAAGTGGCAAGCAGTCAGCAGAGTTACCAGAGAGCAACATCGAGTTTCGAGTTTCTACTTGTACATGCACAGGGAACATACCTAAACACACGTACAGTCATAAGCATACATGTATACGTACATAATCTAATCCTTACAGGAGGGTTGGTGTAGTGGCATTTCAGTTGTATTTTAATAAATAAAGCTTCCCTGGGGATCAGGAGAGTAAAACAGTCACATGGGTCAGCCTTACATTCAGGCAGTGGTAACACACACCTTTAATCCCAGTAGCCACACTAGTTGCCATAGAAACTGGGCAGTGCATACCTTTAATCCTAGTGGTGCATGCCTTTATTCCAGCCCTAGAGAGGATTATATGGTGGGAGGAAACAGCTCTCATTCTGAGATTCCTGGAGGCAGGATCGCCATTTCGGACTGAGGTTGAGGTAATACCCAGGAGCTGACTGCTTTGCTTTTTGGGTCTTCAGGGTGAACCCCAGTTTCTCTCTCTGAGTTTTTTATTAATTATGCCTCAGGTCGGTGCCTGCCTTGTTTTTATTTTTATACTGGTTTCCAAATCATTCCAAATAGCCTGTCAACTCTAGCAGATGTTTCCAGTCTCTAGTCACATCTGCAGAGCATACACAGCAGGTCAGAGACACCTGGTCGAGCTGAACACGTTTTCCCCCACCGTGGAGCTTCTCTGGGTTGATGCTCTTTGGGCCTCCATTGGTCATCACTGTGACGCCACGGATTAATCTGCCTCGACTCACTCCTGAAGACTTGGATGTTGTCTGGTGCCTGCAGCATTCTTTCCCGGCACGCAACAGTTCACTAGAACACCCTGGATAGAATGTTTTCAAAGAATCACCCAAGCGTCTGCTTTGGAAAAGGTTTTATTTATGCTGTCTGTGCAAGGCAAGTGTCAAAGCTCTCACTGACTGGGGGTGTCCTGGCAGTCCCAGGTTGAGTCGGAGAGACAATCCTGCCAATAAAGTTCTTGATGAAGACGGCGGGAAGCAGGGAAAGAAACCCTGCCTGTATCCCAGCACACGAACTGGGAAAGGGAGTCCAAGAGATTCTTAGAATTCTCCTCCTTCTCCTCCTTGCCCCAAGATGTCAGTTCAAACACTTTCTTCCTGAAAGATTTCGATAAGTCTTGGACTTTTCACCCTGTGTTTTGAAGGCCTCAGTGCCTGCAAGCTATAGAGCCTACAGGAATGCCTGGCTATGCAACGTGGTACATTGTGGGAAGCTTAAAGCGGTGTTCCCTCTGGGCACCGTAGAGCTTCTTTTCAAAGAAATGTTAAACCAGCAGTCGGCATTCCAGTTTGTAAAAGTATGTTTTTCACAGGCTGCCAAGAAAGGATGTGTTGCCGCGGCAGCTTACTGGTAATTAAAACGTGGCGGCTCCTAACAGGAGAGCGCCTCAAATGTTTCCTACGGATTCGCGTAGGTTCACAATGAGGAGCAGGCGCCAGGCCTGCTTTGGCTGCCACTGACTGAGCAGGTACCCGTGTCTGGGTCAACCGGCAGCAACTCTAGCTTTCCAAAGTCAGACATCCAACTGCGCATGACGGCTTTGCTCAGCAGAACAGTTTGTAATGAAGTGGAAACTGGTAGCATACATGTGGCATTATCAAAACACAAATAACAGCAAAGTGGAGAGCGTGGGGGTGGGGAGAAGGGATGTCTTTTTCCAGCTGGCATCTTCTCAGGCTCATTGGCTCTGCCTACCTTGGGGAGTCCTTGGCAAGAATGGACTAAGCAGCCAAGCAAAAGAATGAACAACGCTGGCTCAACTGTTCTATTAAAAAGGCTTAAGCAGGTGGTGATGTCCAAGGCATCCCAGCTCAATGCCATAGTGAGAGGGAGCTGCGTGGCCTTGGAAAAGGAAGGCTTTTCACACTCCTCCATCTATCCATCCACAGTGTCTCTGTGAGACAAGTGCACACGGTCCGCCCCCATCCAGGACACGAGGAAACACTTAGTGCAGGCATCATGCCCACAGAGGTGCAAGCACAGCAGAAAAGTTGGGAGCAAGC
Source organism: Chionomys nivalis (assembly GCF_950005125.1). Taxonomy (NCBI): domain Eukaryota; kingdom Metazoa; phylum Chordata; class Mammalia; order Rodentia; family Cricetidae; genus Chionomys; species Chionomys nivalis. The sequence goes on from NC_080091.1 coordinate 29,964,823, forward strand.
CCATGTGAGCCAAACCCAAAGCACGTTTTCCACACGAAACACATTCCACGGCGGTCCCACTCCTGCACAAGAGTCCCAGAAAATGACTATTTGCCATTAGAACAAATTCTCTGACCGGGATAAGGGTTTTCTGTGGTATGCAGCCTAGCTACTCACACCAAGGAAGAAATCAGTGATAGCTACAGCTTCATAGACTCCTTCTTATCTGGAGATCTTTCTAGAAAGAAATGAATCAGAAGGGTCTTTGGAGGGAATGCTCTTCCTTACTGTTTCTGCCTGTCTGCCTGGGGCCCTTGGTCAGAGGCAGAGGAGCTGTGGAGAGAGTCCAGCAAATGTGTGACTTGCAAATCTCTTGTCAACACAAAAGTTTCAGGGACCCATTGTCCACTTGCGAGCTTTCTGACTTTTGCCAGCACTATTGTTTGTATCATTCCTACGTGAGCTTATTAATAGTTACAGATAGCATCCATGACTCTAACCAGTTCTAACCCCCATGGCAGTGTGTTTGCCAGGCTATTCTGCTGCTGTGTTATTGTTACTCTGTCTAGTCTAGTTTGGCCATGGCGATCTGGGTAACAGGACCTTCCAGCATTAGAGTCTTGCAGAAGCTCCTGGGTTGGATTTCAGTACACGTTTTGAATTGGGGAGGGCTCTCTCTCTCTCTCTCTCTCTCTCTCTCTCTCTCTCTCTCTCTCTCTCTCTCTGTCACTGCTCTGCACTGGTCTGCCACCACACCTCTCCCCAGTGGCTCAACCTCTGTTTGGAAGTCAGGTCATAGTCTCTTGGTTATTAGCACAGTCTCTTGATGAGCTGCTCAACTCTAGCACACCCACCCATAATCCTTTCTAAAGTAACTATTTTAGGGGCTAATGAGATGACTTAGTGGGTAAAGGCAGTTGCTGCCATGCCTGATAATCTGAGTTTGAACCCCAAACATGCATGGAAGGAGTCACACACATACACACACCCCATTAAATGTAAAAAGAACTAAAATATGGATTTTATATATTCACCCTGCTATTTCTACTGTGCAAATTATGATTTCTTTTGTTTATTTATTTATTAAAGATTTCTGCCTCCTCCCCGCCACCGCCTCCCATTTCCCTTCCCCTCCCCCCATCAAGTGCCCCTCCCTCATCAGCCCAAAGAGCAATCAGGGTTCCCTGCCCTGTGGGAAGTCCAAGGACCACCCACCTCCATCCAGGTCTAGTAAGGTGAGCATCCAAACTGCCTAGGCTCCCACAAAGCCAGTACGTGCAGTAGGATCAAAAACCCATTGCCATTGTTCTTGAGTTCTCAGCAGTCCTCATTGTCCGCTATGTTCAGCGAGTCCGGTTTTATATCAGACAATCCGCAAATTATGATTTCTAACAATGTAATCTACTAATATAACTTCTTTAAAAATGTATGATGAAGTAGCTATGTTGTGAAGAAATAAAATCAACTTTGTAATAAATATATAGGTTAAATCACATTTTTTACAATAAAAATTACATAAAACAGTTCAATATAATGAATTTATAATAAAATATATAAAATTTTAATATATAATGAAATAGTTATGTATTTATACCTGCTAACAATAAATGTTTAAATCTTTAAATATCCAGGAAGTAAGGAAGAATGTTCTTTGGGGTAGCTAGGTGGCTCTCAGACTGACCTTGTGGATAATAATAATTTCATGTCTGGCTGAATCTACTAAGCAGTTATTTGAAGTTGTGGAGAATAAACAGTGGCAAATTTTGGAAGGGATTTGACAGGGAGAACAATGGATCGGCCCTGAGTGTGTTTCTCAGCTACAGGATTCTGGCATGCAGGTGGCATCTACCTCCATGTTACAGGATGGCTGAACCTCTAACAGAAAACCTCCATGCCAGCTTTTGGGTGGATTAAAGTATATAATTTAGGATTATCTCAGTCTTTGCAAAATGAGAGGCTATTCTAAGAAGGACAGAGCCAGACAAAGGAATCCAAATCCTGGACAGCAGCTCTGGCTGTGTCCTGAACCCCATGAAGTCCCAAAAACGGATCTGAGATTTAAGTTCCCTCTCAAGAGGTAGTTGGCAACATGGGTCTAGCCAAGGTATTTGCATTCTAAACAAAGCTAATCTTCTTTGGAAGGATATAATGAAATTCCAGGTCTTCATATCATAAAATTCACAATATCTGACTATAATACAAAATTATTCAATATACAAAGAATTAGAAAATACAGCTAACAGAATTCAGTTCATAATGATCCAGATGTTGATTAAGTGGATGAGGACATCAAAGTAGATACGACATCTGTTCCCAGTAGCCCAATGAAAATATGGTTGTAATTTATGAACAAGCAGATCACAGCAAAGACAGAAAAATTACGGGTTAATATGGTACTTTTACAATTAAAAAATACACAACATTTGAAATAAAAACATTATGGGATAAAATTTATAGTCAAATGATGATAGCAAAAGGATTCATGTGACTTTTTAATAGATCACTTTAAATCTGATTGAAAAACTGACTACAACTTCCGAGATTTTCAGAGCATATCAAATATTAGGGCATCTATGCAACTGGAGTCCCGAAGGAAAGAAGCAAGAGAATGGAAAAGTCAAAATGTCTGAGAAGTAGAGAACGTATAAACTGTGTGTGCATAAGATACAAAGGGAAATAAAAAAGAGGAAACATAATGAGAGGAAACAGAATAGTTATAATTGACACGGTAACAGCAGAAAACCTCTGTGTAGGATGAGGAAGAGATACAGTGAACCTACTGGAGTCGGGAGACCACATCATGACAACCTAGAGGTGGTGAAATGAAAATGAGAGCAGACTCGCAGGTGAGTCATCCCTTAGAGGAACGGTGCTCTAGACCGCATCCTCGGCAATAAAAGACCCTGGCACAGGAACAAAGGGGAGTGCGCGTGCACTCCTAGAGAGCACTCCTCCCTGTTCAAAAGGAAACTAGAGACTGGAATCGTGTCTAAAATTTGATTCACAGCTTGAGGAAGCAAGCAGCCACACAGCAAGCAAGCATGGACACATACATAGCCTCTAAGAACTGTCAGCAGCTTCTGGCTTAGAGCCAGCAGGAAGACAGGGACTTAGTCACACAGGTGCAGAAGGCCGGACTTGGCTTTTACTCGCAATTACATGAGTTGAAAAGAGAATCTCAGGCTCCCGATCAGAATGCAACACAGGCAGACGGATGCCCAAGGAGACGTTCGTGAAGACAAGCCAGCTTCTTTATTCATTAACCAATAAAAGCAACATATATACAGAAGAACTTCCCACATCAGAGTATGATATGTCAAATTTTATAGAACTGTATTCTGTTTGTTTTGAGTAATGTTAATGTCAGTGTTTCTTGTTAGGTGGTTATAATGGTGTGTATTTGATGGGAAGTCATTTTTTATCAATAGGAGATACTTTGATCTATGTGATACTCTTTTTTTTAAAACCTTTATTTTTACTATGTGTGTATGGGTGCTTTGCCTGTATGGTCTGTGTACCCTGTTCATGCAGGGTCTGCAGAGGCTAGGAGAGGAATTGGATTCCTCAGAACTAGAGTTACCTGCAGTTGTAGATGTTGAACTACAACCCAAGTCTTCTGGAATTGCAACCAGGCCCTCAATCACTAGCCATCTGTACAGCCCTATGATACTTTAGAAAGGACTTTTTTTTAGCCATGTAGCTAAATTTAACTTTAAAAAGTTTTTTTTCATTTCCATTTTCAACTTTTTTGATGATATTTAATTTAGGTTTTTGTTTTATAGAAGAAATGTCATTAGATCATTTTCCAATCAAATTTGTGAATCTTGACTCTGGTTCTATGCTTATGTGTTATATTTTAATAACCCCAAGACAAAATTCTTTGTTCAACATTGATAAATAACCAAGATTATTATTTCAGAATTTAGTAATTTAGTTTCCTCCTTTCCCTATCTGGTTAGCTCCAGTATCATCTTGTTAACTAAGATATTAGTAACCATACTTTTTGTTACGGCTTCTTCCTTCCTAAGAATAATGTCTTAATAACTCTTTAGCCATCAATATTAAACACGATTACAGATGAAAGAAAAAGAGGGGGGGCCTGCTTGTCAGCCCAGTTGCCTCACTATCTTACACCCAAAATAATCACACAGAAACTGTATTAATTAAAACACTGCTTGGCCATTAACTTTGGCCTCCTATTGGCTAACTCTCACATCTTTATCTAACCCATTTCTATTAATCTGTACTCACTACAAGGTTGTGGTTTACCGTCAGCATGTCTGAACTGGCATCTTCATGGTGGCTCTCTCTCTGCTCTTCCCAGCATTCAGTTCTGTCTACTCTGCCTACCTAAGTGCTGACCTATCAAAAGGCCAAGGCAGTTTCTTTATTCAACCAATGAAAGCAACACATAGACAGAAGAACCTCCTATACCAGAGGGAGGAGAGAGAAAAAGAGACAGAGAGAAAACAAGTGAGCTCCCAATCTGGCTACCTTGGGTCAAAGCTGTGAATTTAATTGTATTATACATTTGAGGAGCCTGGCGGGCATGGCTCAGTATTCTTATCCTTTTCAATATAATTTCCTATTTCACCCTTGGTCTTTGCATCTCTTCTTTAACTTTAAAATTCCTATAAACAGAAACCAATGATTGATCTCTGGCCACATAGCCATAATGTGATTAACACTGTAAAATTTAACAGTATATTTTTCCCCGTGTCAATGTAGGCTCAACATTTTCTCTCATAGGTCAGGTCTTATGCACTTAATCTATAACAGCACTTAGAAAGCCGAGGCGAGAGGGTTGTGAATTCAAAGCTACCCTGGGCTATTCTGTGGCCTTACCACTCCACTTTTAGTCTCTTATACAGGAGTCAAAAGAGACCAGTGATTGAAATTCTTTTTTTTTTTTCAGCCTCATTTGTTAACTAAATTGTAGCTAGCTGTAGAATCCCCACAGAGAATTGATGTGAATTGCAACAACTGAGGGCTGAGTAAAGGGTAGACAGGAGGGAGAAGTAGGACTGCAGGCCCTGGAAGGAATGGAAGTTGTTGGTGTCAGCAGTTCAGTTACTTGGGATTGGTGGTCCCTATCTCCTTGGTCTGAAGGGCTGCCCATAAATTCATCATTATTCTTCCATTGAGCCAAGTGAGACCCTTCTCAAATACTCCTTCCACTGGCCCTCCTGTAATCTCCTAGTGTTCCTGCTCCCCAGTACAGTGATGGCCATCCATCATCCTGTGCTATGGTTATTACAGCTATTGCTACTATATGAACTGCTTCTCTGGTCTGTTGTTTAGTTTCCAATTTCTTCTGTAGAGCTAAGACTTTGTCTTGTCCATTGCTATATTCCTGGTGCCTGACCAAGACTAAGCATTAGTAACATCCAGTGAGTAGAGGAGTGGATAGGAGCCAATAGCGATTGGCACATTCACCAGCCAGTTGACGAAGCCAAGTGTCTGCACACATGTACTATCTACCATGGCATCACAAAGCAGTTACCCACAGAAGGTGGAGTTGCTACTGCAGCCTCAGCTGCTCCCATCAGCTCCATGGCTCCGGCACCACTGGGCAGCAGTGTGCTGTCCACTGTGAAAATTTAAGCAGTCATCTGTCTTCTTTCCTGAACAAGAGTAACAGGGCTGGGAACAATGTATCGCATCTGTGTAGAGGGAGAAAAAGGACCATGAGTGAGTGTTGCAAGCTTCATACCCAACTCATCCTCTATGGTCTGAAATGGCCTTGTCCTCATGAATCCAGAAACAGGGATACAGAAGCACATGACCACACCTGGAGCAAAGAACTTGTGTACTTTTCAGAATCTCAGTTTGCCCCAAGGGAGCCAGATGGCCCTGCCAGATTCTTGCCTCTCCAACGGCATGTACTTGAAGACAGAAAGATGGAATCCTGATAAAACAAGGCTCTTGCCTCCCCTTGCATCTCCAGAGCTACTGAACATGTGGTCACACTCCTAAATCCAAAGATAAAACAACCATTGTGGGCTCTCCACTGCTTGCTTCGCTACAGTGTGCAAATGCCTGGAAGGCTTCTATTTTTCAGGAGAGGGAGCTGGACTCCTTGAGATTGTCACTGGTCTAGAGGCGTGCTGTCCCTAAAAGAAAGGAAAAGAAGCCAAAGAATCCTGGAAGAAAGTGGGCAGGACTCCTGGATTTCTCAGCAGAGAACCCAGCTGAAGCCAGATGAGTTGGAAGTGTCTTCTACTGCACAATAGCTAGCACACCGCTGAGCCATGGGGAACTAACTTATGCCTCACCACACCTGTGCTCACATGCCTCCTGTGTGCACCCTCATCACCAGAAAACTGCAGAATAGGTGTGGGAGATGGGTCAGAACCTAAACAAGCCATTGCTGTCTTTGCAAATGTAATGCACAGAAATACACACAGCACACCACCAGGAACGCAGGGGAGTCTGGAACTTTAACTTCCACTAGGTTCTTATTGCATCAGTTCTAGATCAACAGGCAAATTCAGACCAGACTGCTACAGGCAAGAAGAGTTGGTCATCTGCAGCTATTGTGCATACTGCACATCACCAGAGAAGTCTGAAGGCCCCCAGGATGTAGGAATGATAATGTGTGACGTGATGGAAATGCTGACTACTTTGTTGTGGTTGTGACAGATGATCGTGGTGAACCCCCACATGCATGGGTAACACATTTGAAATGGAGAGCATGTTTGGGTGCTGAGAGTCTTCACGCTCTATTCACGCAGGATCTCTCTCATGGAGCAGAGGTTGACAGCAGACTTTCCCATGCAGGTTCTTGGGCTGGCCATCTTCCTCTCAGACTTCTAAACAAGGCCTGCCATTGGCTTTGCCCACACTAATAGTCGAGACATGAGCCAGGTGTGTTGGCATATGCCTTTAATCCCAGCACTCGGGAAACAGAGGCCGAACGATCTCTGAGTTCAAGGCCAGAACTTTTTCTGGTTTACAGAGAAAGTTCCAGGATAGCCAGGGCTACACAGAGAAACCATGTCTTAAAAAACAAACAAACAAACAAACAAAAAAGAGTCAAGACATGGCTTAGCGACAGTCGAAGTTGTTAGCAGCCAAATGACATATTCCTACTAAGAACCATATTTCAATTCTGTGTGTGTGTGTGGGGGGGGGGACAGCAAGTCTGCAGGATACATGGTGGCTGGCGAGACTACGAGACTATTTTCAAATGCACATAAACGCTGACACTGTGAAACACCTGGTTTTTCTAAATTGGATGTAGGTATTTCAAGGGAAGAGATTCAGCCCTTCCCCCAACTCTGAGGACTGTACCTGATACTCTCAGTGAGGCAGGGACACTGATATGGTGGCCGTGAACTGACACTGAGGAGCAAGTTTGAACGAGAGGGGCTGTCACGATGGGGGAGAGAGAAGTGAGCGACTTGTTCTTCACAACTCCTGAAGCTCAAAGTGGTGTTTGTATTTTGTTTTAGAGAGGTTATCATACAAAGCAACAGTATTATGTTTTATTCCACACTTCACATGGGTTCCCTGTGGGAAACTCCATCTTTCCAGGTGCTCGGAGGTGTCACCAAGAGGATGGCTCTCTTGCCCTCCATCCCCAGACTTGCCGTTCCCTTTTCAGAATTTATAAACAAAGGATTGGTGGCTTGCCTTCTGAAATGGAGTGGGTGATCATTTCTTTTAAAATTAGAAGGAAAAAAAAAAAACTCCAAGATCAGAGAACTTGAAGAAGAAGACTGAAACCCCAACATTTAGAACAAAATCTAGCTTCTGAGGGCTCATTCCTAGGGGAATGTTTCCATTAGGTTTTGCTTGTAAATCATATTATTTGCCCAACAGTTTTTAAAAAGGCCAAATTGCTAGTCAGGTTACTGGAGCTTGATGAAGTCAGATGTGGACTTGCATTAGCTGGCTGGAAAACATGCAAAGATAAGGTAAGGAACATTTGAAATAAACATGGTCTGGGACTACATATATTATATGTTAGCCTGCCTTTTTCAGGCATGGCTAGCATGAGATACTTCTGATGAAATCATCCCTTTTCATACTAGACCCTCCCTAGGGTTCAAAGAGACCTCAACTTTGAACGTAAGCTTGCCTCAGTTGCTTTGATGTTCTTGATTTGAACTTTCCTCAAATCACCTTTGAATGGTACAGAATTCTGATACCTATGCAGAGATGCCAGGACCCTAACAGTTTATGATGATGGTAGACACAGCTCTCCTGGTATCCCTTTCTCTTCAGTTGTAGGAATATGCCCTAGCTTTTGAGATGGCCTTCTCATAATAAAAGATATTTTTGTATAACTTAGGTGTCTTTCTCACCTGTAAAAGTACACCAAAGAAAAACCAAATCTTCGCATCATTTACGTGTGAGTATGAGCTGTTCCTGGTTCTCAGTGTTGGTGGAGATCTAGAGGAAGAGTGGATGGATATTTGGGATTACAGAGAGAAAGAATTTAGTATGAAAAGGAACAGAGAAATGACATTGTTGTTTACAAGATAAACTTTTGAGAGAGAGAGAGAGAGAGAGAGAGAGAGAGAGAGAGAGATTATCTTTGAAGAAAACTTCCCAAAAGGCTGACTTGACCTCCCATGAACTGAGCTGGGTCCTCTCCCAGAATGCCTTTCTGACTCCTGATCCTGCCTAGCAGGGCTAAGCACCCTGACAGAGACTGTGGCATCCTGTCTCATCTGTCACTTACCATGTCCTATTCAGTCGGTTCTCTCATCCGGCTGCTCCCTAACTCAGCTCCTTGGGAGCAGGAGTCACCTCATCACCCTTCTCGGCGCTCAAGGTTATGGACTGCACATTTAATTGGAGGCTGGAAGGCCAGAGCACCGAATGAGAGAAGGAAAGCAGAGCAGGGAAGGCAGAGGAAAGAATAAGACAGAAGCCCCCTCGTTTTCCAGGACCTCCAACTCCCAGCAGGCAACAGGCAAATGCAGCTTTTAAAAACCACAACCTTTGGGATTTTAATTATATCCAACCCAACATATGGAAACATCTTAGCATCCTTCATTATTTATACTAGTATAAGAATGAGTCTAAAATCAGATTAGTCCCTAACAATCTAATTTATCCTCTCATTTATCTGCAAAGCGAGTGTCTATTAGCTATCACTCCCAAGCCAAGGGCCAAACTGGTCTGGAAATCTGATAACCAATGCAAGAGCAGGGCAGTTATCAAAACTTCCCTTAAAGGACACGGTTAAATCAGAACTAGGAGCTTTGGGAGGTTTCTAGTTTAGAGACAAGACAGATATGTGAAGTCTTGATGGTAAGATTGTTCTCTAATGGTTAAGAAGAGGAGATGAGATAGGTTTTAGGTAACTATGCGTGGCCAAGAGGCTCAACCATCACGATTTCAAATGTGCACATAGCTGGGTAATATCTAATTGTACTCTTGCTATTTAGCCTTTTGAGAAAAGGCTAAAAATATCAAAATTAATTAGTTAGAGAAAAGCCTCTAACTTCAATTAATTTTAATAGTTGAAAAATAACTGTGAGGTTTCGTTTTTCCATAACTGGAGGTGAGTAAGCACTTAGGACCCCAGGAGCCCAAACCTGAAGACGTGGATTCTGGGGCCTGTCCATTTATCCCACTGAATTATAGGCAAAGGCCATGTTCACACCATCTGTAGTCCCAGTTGAAAGTCACACACGTGAGAAGTGGAGTGATGAACAGGAGGTAGAATAAATGACCACCTTTCTATTTCATGACACACCAGGCCAACCCACTGTTGGGACATGTTCTTCATGTGTCCTCACCAAAGCACAGCGTGTGCATGACATAGAAGACAACAAGAACCATGTGACATGAGACGCCACAGGCTCCTGCCAGCTCTCACTGTCTGTTGTGTACAGCTAACCATGATGGCCAAAGCCTGTCGACAAAGGACATGGGAAGCAGGTGCTATGCTCAGCCCTTAGATGCTTCATGACATGCAGTACCTCTCTGCTTTTCAAAGGGGAAACTGAGGCATAAAAGGCCTGGATATTCCAGCCATGTTGTGCAGTTCTGGAAGAGCTCTGCTGAAGAACACGTAGTCTGTGTACTTAGCTTTTGACCTGTACTGGAATTTGTCTAGTGTGGCAATCGGCTCAGAGGTTAGCTATTCTCCAAGCACCCAGGCTGTATGTGCAAAGAACATTGACAAGTCCCAGTTACATTTGTGAATCACGCCCAAGAATCCCATTCCTTGTGAAGCTTTGTAATTCTAGGCCACCTGGGCTGTCAGGCAAGCTTCTCGTGAAGATGACATTTAACCTGCAGCTGCCCCTTGCTGGGCAGACAGAGGGGAAGGAGAGGTGGCCTGGGTGCAGGAGTGAGTGCAAGGCCCTACATGGGAAATCACTACACCTCAGAAGGCCCCCAACAAGGCTCTAAGGGCAGTGCTTAGGGACACAAGGGGAAGGAGATGCGGGATGGTGAGAATGGCCATTTTCTCTAAGGCACATAGAAGAGCTTACAGACCAGGTGTTAATCTCAAGAACACAAAAGATAGCCATAAACAGGTTTGAGAGAAAACCCATAGATGAAAACTCAAGAGATAGAGACTCCAGAAAGCACCATATTGTCTAAAATATTTTGCAAACAAGGAGACCAGGACTGTCTGGGCTCCCCTGACCAGGCTGGGATGTGTGCGGTTTTGCTCCCCACCTGTCCCCCTCTTCAAATAACATTATGTTTGTTTTCCTCTTGAGTCCCTCTCTTGCTCTGCTCTCACTCCGTGCCCTCTACTATGGATGTGTGTGTGTGTGGCGGGGGGGAGCTTGGCCAGCCATGGGCCTATCAGAACAAGACAATCCATGTGCACTAGAGGCTTTGACAGTGATGTGGTCTAACAGAAGTCTTCCCTATGGGCTCAGGCTTTGAACACTTGATCCCCAGCCATCCACCCTGTTTGGGGAAGCAAGAACCTTGAGGCTGTGGTGGTGCCTAGCTGGTAGAAGTAGGTCACTAGGTAAGTACTTCTGAAGGTTACTGTCTGATCCCTAATTCTGGCACCTTCTCTGCTTCTTAGCCACCACAGGGGGAGTCTCTGCCATATACTCTCACTGCCGTGGGTGTGCCTTCCATTCCAAAATGGACGGAGAATCGACCATTCTCTAAAATGGATCCAAAAGAGTTCTTTTGTTTCGTTAGCTTTTCCTGTCAGGTGACAGTAACTATTATTAATAAAAAGTAGAAATGTATGCCCTGAGTCCACAGTCAGGGTAATGCCTAGGACAGTGTCTCAGAAGACTGGGTCAATGACTCTGAAGGAATTTAAATCTGGAAGCATACAAGCCTTGTACAGATCTCCCTCCAAAATTGGCTGAAAACACAGCAATGGCAAACTTTTTGCTTTTTACAGATTCTGACACAAGTTAACACACTAATGTCAACAAAAGCGCAGAATGGTTTCCACCATCACAGATAAGACTGCCTGATTACCCTCCCAGTATAAACGGATGAGTGAAAAAAACACATGAAATATTTTCCGAGGGAGTCAGACCTGAGCTGCATAGAACCACGATGCCGGGAAGGAGACATAGAAAGAAGGTAAATCCATGGTAACTCTGCTTTCCTATGTGAAGGGAATGTTTAGACTCCAATATTACTATCAAAAGAGCCCAGTTGTCTTGCTGGGCAGAAGAAAGAACTAAGCTCAGTCAACTCTGCTAGAATTTGCAGGGCAGGGTTAGAAAGAGGAAAGCTAGACAGAGAAGTAGCAAAGCCCTGTGCAGGTATGCACCCCTGAATGCAGAGGCTATTCAGATGCACCCAGGTGATACACCAGGATGCCAGTACAGAATAACCACATGGAAGGACCAGGAAGCAGCCAGTCAAACAGCTCCAGTTCTGTCAACAGAAGGAAGATGGCCGGTTGTATTCATAGACATTGAGAAGTGGCCCTTAAAGGTTCATACTTCAATGTCATACTGAAATTCCTTTATCTAAAGTCAAAACAAAATTAGTAGACAGATGAAGCAGTAAAGCAAACATGCACACCTAGTCAGTAAACAAGAAACCACATACACACATACACATAGACATGCACATATACACTCATATGTGCACACCTACATACACACATACATATATACACACACATTTGCACTCAAATACACATGCACACACATATATATCATACACATGCATATATATGCATTCATATATACATACACATATACAGACAGACATATGAACACAAGCACACATATACATATGCACACATGGACAGACACATAAACATATCATACACACATATATGCACATACATTCATATATCCATATCACATGAATACACATGCATTTATGCACACGTCCATACATTTATGCATGCATGTACACATATATACACACATTTGCACACATATACACATGTGCACAAAAGTACACACATACATACGCACACATATCCACACATACAGCCATACACACACATAGATATACACAGATTCACATTTATACAGCACACACATACACATAAACACATCTACACACTTACACAACACATACACTGTACACAATATACATAAACACATATGCATGCACATTCATACACATATACACATACAAATACACACAGCACATATACACACAGGCACACACATATGCATATGTATATCCAGGTACATATAAATACATACATACCCTCAAGTCCACACACAGGAATTAACAGACAAGAATCCTTACACAACTATTATAAGTTTTTACATATATGCTCAAAAGCTCAAAATACTTGCAAATAATTTCAAAATATATAAGATAAAGAAGGAAATTTTGTAAAATACATAGTAGAAAATCACTAAATGAGATTAAAGTCAAACACTTAAGAAACAGAGATGTGTGACCCTTAAGGCATAACAGAAATGACCTAAAGAGTAAAAAAACAGCCAGGCGGTGGTGACGCACACCTTTAATCCCAGAGCTTGGGAGGTAGAGGCAGGCGGTTCTCTGTGAGTTAGAGGTCAGCCTGGTCTACAAAGTGAGTTCCAGGACAGCTAAGGCTGCTGCACAGAGAAACCTTGTCTCCAAAAACAACATAAAAAACAAAACAAACCAACTAAAAGCAATGAGAGAAAGAGAAAGGAAGGAGAGAAAAGCTTCAGTGACCAGTAGAACAACATAAAAGAGTCTACTCATGGCTGTATCTTTTGGAATTTTAAAAAGATGTGGAAGTAGGGGGGAGAAAGGAAGGAAGGAATACACAACAATTTTGAAAACGAAAATATAGTCCCAATTTTCTCAGTTTAATGATAGCTGCCGTGGGTCCAAGTAAATGAACTGAAAAGCTAGATGAACATACACACCTCTTGAAATCATTGTTATAAACCCCTCAGAACTGCAGTTAATGCTTAGTAAAGAATTGTCCTGGGCGGGCTGAGTGGGTCTGATCAAGTCTGTAGCAGGCACTAAGAGCAGAACAGAGGCTCGCTATAGAAGAAGGTCCCCGATGAATATGATCAGCTCTTACCTAGGAGTTCCAGCCTCGGGGTCTCAGGCCCTTCAGATCAGGGACACCAAGTCATTTCAGTATTTTAATCTAGCAAAGCAAAACAAAACTGAAAACTTAGCTCTAATGAGAAAGACAGAAGCACATATACAGAGATGAACTAGAAGAAGGAATACAGGTCTTGTTGGCAGCTGTGAGGATGTAAAGTGTTAACTGGACACATCTGGGAAGCTGCCTGGATAAGGTGGTCTGTGGGGACTGTCCTGATGATCCTAACCAATGTAGGGGACCCAGCAGCAGCTCCGTTCCCTGGCTTTGGGTCCCAGACTGTAAAAACGTAGGGAAGCTGAGCTGAGTAGTGAGGGACCCTTCACTCTCTGTCCTTAGTGGCAGATGTGACCTGTGGTTTCAGGTTCCTGCCCTGAGTCCCCCAGTAATGGGCTGTCCCCTAGAACACTGAGCCTAATGAACTATTTCTCTCTTAAAGCTGCATCTGTCGGGGTATTTTACGGCAGCAGCAGGTAAGGTGGTAGCAAAGTAGGTCAGAAGATGAATTGTTGTCCTCTTTAAATATTTAAAGAGAAAGAGTTATCAACATAAAATACAACATTTAATGGAAATACGTTCAAAACCTAACGGTAAAATAAAGATGGTAAACAAAACTGGATTCTGCTCCCTTAGAGATTAACACTGCTTTGAAGGGAAATTCTTCAGACAGAATGAAAATGATAGAAGCTAGAAAGACAGGCCTATCTTAAATATTTATTCTAGGCATTTGATCTTTTCAGGGCTTTCTTCTTCTTTTTTTAATCCTAGCACTTAAGGGCCTGAGGCAGGAGCGTTGTGGGTATGAAGCCAGGGCCTGGCTACTAGCTAGACTTTATCTCAGAAGAAAAATTCTTTAATGTGGAGAAATGGAATGCAAAACAGTGTGCAAATCCCTGAATTTGATACGCAGCTGAAACACACACATACAGATACACACACGTAAGTGAACACGTACATATACTCAAACATGCACACTGACACACACACACACACCATTTAATAGTCAATAGACCACTTAAAGCAAAGCGTGGCAATATCTTCTGAGCTTTAGAACATCTGGAAGCAAAGGCACAGCATAAAGAACAGGAAGATAGCAATAGATTCCAGTGTGGTAAGTCTCACATCATAAATGAAATAACAAGTGGCATGCTTGAAAGTAGACTATGACATCACAAGTACATCTGTGATTGTCTTGGAAGCAGTTTTTCTCAAGGCATAAACTATAATCGCTATAATATCCCAGTTCAACAGATCCAGAGTATGACCCGAGAATTTCTGTTTCTACAAAGTCAGAAGTTGTCCATGAGATTAAAAATCCTGATGTTGTTAACCTGGGCTCATAGGGGCTCAGAGAGACTGAAGTGACAACCAGGGAGCCTAAATAGGACTGACTTAGGCTCTCTGCATATATGTTATAGCTTCATAACGTGGTCTTCTTATGAAATTCCTAACAGTGGGAGCAGGGGCTGTCTCTGACTGTGTTGCCTGCCTTGGGGACCCATTCCTCCTACTGGATTGCCTTAATAGAAGAGGAAGTGTCTAGTCTGTGACTTGATATACCATGACTGGCTATAACCACGGAAGGCTCATCTGTATCTGAAGCAAACAGTGCAGAAGGAAAGGTGGGGAAAGTCGGGGGAGAGGAATTGGGAAGAAGGGAGGGAAGAGACACTTTGGTTTAGATACAAAAACAAAAATAAAAAAGGCGGACCTCTGTGAGTTCGAGACCAGCCTGGTCTACAAGAGCTAGTTCCAGGACAGGCTCCAAAACTACAGAGAAACCCTGCCTCGAAAAAAAATAAATAAATTAATCCTGAAGTTATATTACTTCAGCTAGTCACCTCACTACGCACTCATATATATATAACCTCACATAACAGCTTTGTCAATTACACATTTTCATGAAGTTAAGGAGAAAAGAAGTAGATAAATATTAACTTTATGAAACCTATTTTGATGATTGAAATCCAGGTTTGTTAAAAATAAAAAGGATGGAGAAATCCTATGCCACACAGGTTAGTCATGAGACTTGGGAGTAACTATATCTATACTGTGGATTTTAAAACTAGGTATTAGGATGAGGCAAGCAGGGACATGATGACAAGGGATCAATCCACCACAAAGAAAGAGGCATCTTAGCTATATATGCACCTAATGAGAGTTTTTAAATTCATGGTACCACAGAAGTGACCGAATAGACACATCCACAATCATAGTTGGACATTTTATCATTGTTCTCCCCAAAACAGTTAGAACCATTATATTATCAAACAGAAAAAAAAACCAACAACTTGGAAATGTTCTAAATTAAAACTGTGTTCATTAAAAAAGAAACAAAAGAACATTGACTTCTTACCAGCAGCGGCAGAGACTCACTATGGGAAATTCATTTGGCGCACACCTGTATCTGCACATTGGAGTGAAGCCCACTACCCACCATGTACACCACTGTCAGAGAACAGTGATGGTTCTGGGGGAAACAAAGGAGATCTGGAAAAGCAGGATCTTTATAACAAGAAAAAATATCGATGTGAGTCTCATTTGGCACAGCAGTTCCCACTCGGTTCAGGGAAGGGTCTTAGCAAAAAACAAAATAAAATAATTAAAAAAAAAACCAATCCAGCATCTCACATGGTCACAGTACTCATGAATTCACAACTGCCGGGCTACCTGCATAAACAGGGATGGATTCACGGGGCCTCTCTCTACCCACTGGAGCTAATGGCAGTGGGAGGCTGCAGGAGAGAGGAAGTCATTGTCTTCAGTGATGTGGCCACTGGTGAGTTAGTCATGCTCCTGCCCACAGGGGTAACCCTGCTTAATCCCTACGGTCCACAAAACAAAAACAAAAAGACATGAAATTAGAATGGGGATTTGGTGGGAATGTAAGTGGAGGGATGAAGGTGAACAGAATTATTTACACATATACAAAATTGTCAATAGACAAATTAATTTTCAAGACACATTAGAAATAATGGCGTCTTAAACCAAGCATGATGGTATACCTCTGAGAGCCCAGCACTCAGTTGGAAAGCTGGGGCAGGAAAATTGTGAGTTAAAGGCCTGCCTAGGCTATAAAGTAAGTGCCTGTTTCAAGCAAACAAAAGCACAAACAAACAAACAAAAAAATGTGTCTTAGAGCTTGCTTCATGCCCATTCAACTTTAGGGGGCAAGTTGATAGATTAGGGGCATTTTTTTTTTTTTTACTGAAAGTAGATTATTTTCATATAATATATTTTGATTATGGTTTCCCTTCTCCCGGCTCCTCCAAGATTTTCCCTACCTCCCCACCCACCCAAATCCACAACCTTTCTCTCATCAGAAAACAAGCAATCAGATGATGAGGAGGAGGATGAGAATGATAAAATAAAAACAAAACAAAATAGGGCAAAACACACAGAAAAAAAATCAAAGAAATAGCACAAGAAACACATACAGACACATAGACAAAAACATATTCTCTCTGTCTGTCTGTTTCATTCTCATTCACACACACACACAGAGAGAAAGAGAGAGAGAGACAGAGACAGAGACAGAGAGAGACAGAAACAGAGACAGACATCCCATAAGAACACAAAATTGGAAATCATAATATATAAGCAAAAGACTTTAAAGGTTAAAAAAAATAAAGAAAAACAATGCCCAGTCAAAGCATTATGAAACTTCCAAAACTGCCCCTGAGTTTGTTTTGTATTGGTCATCTACTACTGGGCATGAGCCCTGCCCTTAAGTGTGGTTTGTATGCCCAGTGAGACTTCCTTCGAGAAAACTACTCTTTCTTTTGTGAGAGGTTCCCACAGATGGGGGCTGAGTCTACTTCCCCTCTCTGTGTTGGAACCCCATCTGAGTTAGATCTGTGCGGGCCCTGTACACGGTGCCATAGTCTGTGGGATCATACGTGTAGTAGTCTTGCTTTGCCTAGGAAGCCTTGCTTGTTTCCACGGTGTCCTCTGTCCCCACTGGCTTTAACAACCTGTGTCTCCTCTTCTGAAGAGTCCCTGAGCTCTGAAAAGAGAGATGTGATGGGGACATTCCATTTATGACGGAGTTTCCAGACTCTTGTACTCTCTGCACACTGTTCATCTGTGGGTCTCTGTATTTGCTCCCGTCTGCTGCAGCAGGAAACTTCTCTGATGATGGCTGAGCAAAACACTGATGTATGAGCATAGCAGAATGCCGTTGGGAGTCATGTTATTGCTATATCCCTTTATTTTTAAAACTGAGTCTGACATTCTGTATGTAATTTCCATCAAAGGTATGTTCATAGCTTCTAGGCTATAAACTCTGAGAGGTAGATGATACCAGGCCATGCTACTAGTCCTATGCAAGAAATTTGCAGGACCTGTGGTGCAAAGGAGAAAAATCAGATTCCATGACCCAGCAAGGAGAAGGAACACTGCTCTTATATTTCTAGTATTTCCATAAAACCCAAAGGCAGTTAACATACTGGGTTCAGATCAGAATAGAGAAAGGCATACAGTCTCAAAGTGTTCCTGCCCATTATCTGTGAAGTAGAAGACAGTATGTCTTCCCTTCCTGAAGCTACTGTTTCCAGAGCCTCAGCAACTCTCTGTCTTTATTACTGTTGTTCATATTTACAGTGTTATTATTAGAAAAGGTCTCATTATGTAACCCAGACTGGACGTAAATGTACAATCCTCCAGTCTCAGCCTCTCCAATCTGGGATTACAGGTGTGCACCACCACATCTGGCTCTTCAACAACCCTTTGTAAATTACGTCTAATATTTGATGACATTAGCAAGCAACAGTTATGAGATGAGCACATAGAATTTAAAATAACAACAACTGTAATTGCAAGTTTAGATAAAACTGAAGCACTTCATTGAAAAACTATGAAGATCAATAAAATGGAAGTTCTTTTCATTTCAGTGGAGTTAGATATCACATAAACACAAGATGGAAACATTCTTGGAACTCAAAGCAGCTCAGTAGATAGCTTCAAGTTGAACAATGGAAAAAACAATGAGTTGAAAACACATGCAAGATGTAAGGCACATAAGAAATACATTTAATGCATGCATACCTGATATCCTGTAAAGAAACCAAAGAAAGATAGGGTAGGAAGATTTAAAGAGCTACCAACAACCGTTTTCAAAAGCTTGCTTGGAAAATCAAGCTGCAGAATTTAAAAATTTGCAAAATTCCAACCACCATAAACACCAAGATGCACACATGCATGCACACATTCATGCACACACATGCATCATAGTTAAAGAGAAAACCTTGCAAAGATGAAACCACTGCTAAGGTGGCAGAACAAACCATCTAAGCAGCCAGAGGAAAAACTATGGAAACCAAGAGATAAGGAAGTTTTTTTTAAAAAAAAAAAAAAAATAAAATAAAAAACACTGGAAAAAATTTCCTACCAATGATCCAACCTGAGACAATGTATTCTCCAGGAAATACAGAAACCCAGACAGAAACTGATCTCCATGGCAGCATGGGAATACAGGAAGAAAACATCATGTGAGTGGGTTACAATCTAGCAAGTAGAATGAATATGGAATTATGCAGTAATCCAAGGAACATTTAACACTGAAATATCAACATCAAATATGGATAGAAGAATAGATGGTTTTAAGTAATTTTCTCAGGTTTCCTTATTTTGTTTGTTCTTAACACATGGTCTTATACAGCCTAGGTTGGCTTCAGGCTTGTGTGTCAAGGTTGGACTTGAACTCCTGATCCTCTTGCCTCTACCTCCCAAGTGCTGGGGCCACAGATGGACATCACCACTCTTGGTATAGACGTGTGTATTTGAATAAGATTTCAATTCTTAAAGTACAAACCAATATATACATTATGATATTAAAAAAATCACATACATCTAAGAGCCATGAAAACCTCAAAAGAAGAGTAAAAGGACTGGATTTATTGTGATATTCAAGATACCTAGCAAATAACATGATTAATGCAAAAGAAAGAAAGAGAGAGAGTGAAATATGGAAAGTAGGGGTGAGACAGAAAAGAAACACTAAGTATTAAGCTGCAGCTAAATTACTGGTTGTTGATACTAATGTATCATTAATTACAGTAAATATAAGCATAACAAGTGTTACCAAGTTAAGTAATAAGTTATCAAATCGAATTTTCAACACCTACGGAATTGTGAGACTTCTCATTTATAAAGATACCAAAAGTTCAAAGTAAAATGATAATGGTAAATTGAGCAAACACAAGCCAAACAAGGTGGTGTGGCAACAAGTCCATACTATGCAGACTCCAAATCCATCTATGCTTAACAGTCAAAGAGGGGGGCTGGAGAGGTGGTTCGGGGGTTAGTTCACATGCTCCTGCAGACGACTGGGGTCAGGTGACTCACAAGTCTGTAAATACAGCTCCAGGGGATCCGAGGTCTCCACAGGCAACAGCATTTACATGCACATATCCACACAAAAATACACATAACTAAAAATAAAAACTAACTTTAACAAAGAATTAAGAAAGAACATTTAAGACAATAAAATCTAATAGGACCTAAGCTATATAAAACAAAACAAAACAAATAAAACAGAGTAATAGTACAATTAGGAAATCTGAGATACCTCTGGAACTGTTTCTCTGACCACTTTAAAAATACGGTAGAAAAATTTGAAAATAGAACAATAACCAGGAAAGTCCCCAAATACCTGTGGTGATGCAGTACTCCTCTTTATAATGCACTGCTTAAAAAGAAGTCAAAGAGAAAATTAGAAAGTATAATTAGAATGATGTTTCATAACATGTAGAATATTGCTGCTGCTAAACCAGCTAGTTTTTCTCCCTGAGTGGAATGACAATCACCATAAGACACGTTTTATAAAGCAGACTTTTTCCACTAGTCAATAGAGGACACAGGAGACCCCAGTCTCTAATGCAGCTCACTGAGGATAGAGTCTGGGGATTTCTACCAGCAACGTGCTTGGAGGTTAACTAGGGACAAGTGAAGAGGGGAAAGTTTACAAGACATGTTTGTAGTTTTCCTACATTGCACCACCTATGCTGGTTTTTAATGGCATATTGGTAGTCCTAGAACACACAAACAAAGAAAGATGCTAAGAAGCCATATTGAAAACCACTGGTCTAATGTCTGCCTCAAGATAAATAGGAGCACAGTAAACTCAAAGAAAATTCTAGGCTCCAACATGGCTAAGAGTGGGTACTGAGAAAAGAAAGAATTTTTAAAAATGTAACTGATAATCATGTGGCAATACTGATAAGTAAAAAAATGCAAGTAAAGGCTATTAATAAATATTTCAATGGTGTATTAAAATAAAGATTCTAGCTTAAGCCATTACAAGGTGATTTTATTACAACGATGGAAAGATGGTTCAACATATCCAAATCAACAAGTGCAATGCAGTCAATTAATGGACTTAAGAACAAAACTGGTGTGTTCATCTCCATAGATATAGGAAAGGCCTTTGAATACCCATTGAAGATGAAAGCCTTGAATAAGCTATGAAAATGGAGACCACACCTCAACATAATAAAAATGTTCATACAGAAAGTCCATAGAAAACGTTACAGCAAATGAAGAAACCCTGACAGCATTGTCTCTACTACTCAACACAGTACTTGAAGTCTTAGATGAAGTAATAAGGCAAAAGAAAGAAATTAAGGGCTACAAATAAGAGAAAAAGAAGTTGGGGCTAGTGAGGTGGTCAAGGGGCACTTGATGCTCTTGCAGAGGACCCAGTGAGTTCCAGCACCCACATCAAGAGGCTTACAACTCTGGCCACTCCAGTTCTGGAGTATCTAACACCACTTATGATGTCTGCAGGTCTGTATGCATAGAGTGTGCCCCTACGTAAAATAAATCCTTTTTTTTTTTTTTTGAAAAAAAGTAAACTTGGTTTAAAAAAGTAAAATTTGTAAGATTTTACTATTTGTGAAAGACATGATTTTGAATTTAAAAGACCATAAAGAGTCCAACAGAAAGTTCTGAGCATTAGTAAACACTTTCAACAATATAGCAGGATATAAAATAAACTAAAAATCAACATCTCTTCTATATACTGACCAAAAAATTCAGAGCAGGGACATCTCATTTGTACTTTGTATTTTTCATGTTATTGCTTTCCATTACTGTGTTTTTTCTTTAATCACTTCTTCATAAACAGCTCTTAAAAAATGATCTGGTTTTACTTTATCTACTGCTCAGTGTATGTTCTTCATTATTTTTGCACCCACTCTGTTGTTTATACCTTATTTTTCCTACACATAACATGTCCTTTTTCATTTATTCCCACCCAATTGACCTTTTTGATTTCTTGACTATAACCTTCCAGAGTTTTGATTAGGTTTGAAATTTGTTTATCCAAACACTATCCCAAATTCCGATTTCCATCTGCTTTTCTCTGTATAATATTTTTCTAGCTTGTTTTTTGGGTTTTTTTTGGGGGGGGTTGGGAGAGTGTTTTAGGGGGGGTTGTTTGTTTGCTTTTTCAAGACAGGGTTTCTCTGTGTAATAGCTCTGGATGGCCTTGAACTCACAGAGAGCTACCTGACTCTACCTCCAAGTTCTTGGATTAAAAGCATGTGCCACCATCGCCTGGCTCTTTCTCAGATGATCTAACACTAATCTCTAACCCTAGTCAAGCTACTGCCCTTCCATTCCTGACTTAGTAAGTAATATCTGAGTCTAGATCATATTACCCTCCCCTTATATCAATAGTAATAAGGTTATAAGGGTGACTGTTTTAACCAGCTGTACTTTTGCATAGTGGGCCTATGCAGTGGCTGTGGTTGCTTTTGTAATTAATACTATATATTAATTACATATATAATATATTCTTAAAACTGTGGAATAAATATTCATACTCCACATGAACCTTGAGCATGTGGAGTATGAATTTAGCTACTAGACTATAGTGCTGATCTTACTACAAACCATTCCCACCTAGATATTGCAAGTGCCTCAACTGGAAGATTATAACTTATTTTAAAACCATTAGAAGAATTGTAAGTGTGTAAGTAGCAATGCAGGAATATAAGAAAGAAGAAAAACAAAAGTTTTATGACCCCTCCAAAATAATAAATTCCACAGCAATGAAATACAATGTGAATGAATTAGATAAAAGTCCAGACAAAGAATTCAAAAGAATACTTATGATTGTTCAACTAAATCAAAGAAAATGCAAATACACTCCCAGATGAATTAAAAGAAAACACACATAAACAGCTGAAAGTAATAATAGGATCAAATATCAGAGAGAAATTTAAGAAAGAGATAAAATACTAGAGAAATATAAAATAAAAACTTTAGAAATCAATCCAAGTAAAAAGCACAGCAGAAAGCCTCAGAAAGAAATCAAAGACGAGACAGAATAATTATAACATTCAGACATCTAAAAAGACAAGAAGCTGTGACTATAACATACAAGATCTATGAGACAATATTAAATGATCAACTTATAAATCAAGCCAACAGAGGAAAAACTTTAAGCTAAAAGCATAAAAACATTTCCCAGATCTAAGAAAAGAGATAGAGATAACCGCCCAGGTTCTGATGGGGAACTTCCTTCAGCCAATGGCCTTTGAGAGGCTGGACCAGGTTGGGCATTACTTTGGGTATCAAAAGGTACATGCCCACTGTTTCTCTCTCTCTCTCTCCCTCTCCCTCTCCCCCTTCCTCCCTCCCTCCCTCCCTCCCTCCCCTCTCAAACCTGGATGCTGGATTCCATTCCTGTTCCCCACTGTGATCTGTGAGTTTCCTTTTAAATAAAGAACCCTTTATTATACCCTATTCGGGGCGAGTGTGGGATTACTTTGTGTTCCCCTTCATTTGTTGCGTTCCCTTTCAAGGTTCAGAATGCATTTAGAACACTAGGCAAATAAAACAAGATCAGAAGCTTCATACACCATATTGCAGTCAACACATGAAACATGAAGAACAAGAAAAATACTACAAGTGTCAAGAATGAACACCAAGCCACATGTAAAGATAAATCCATCTGAATCATATCAGTTATTTCAACATAAAACCTAAAATTCTGGAGAGTACATAATCTTATACTCGATCTGCTTAACTGCTAATCCAGATTACTATGTCTTGCAGCTTATTTGTGATAATCAATAAAAAGGGAAAGCATTTCAACGATAACCTTGAATAGTAATGGTTTTCATTCCCCCAATCAAGAGACAGACCTGAAGATGTAAAGGCAGCTCAGCAGTTCAGACAGTTGCTGTTCTTCAAGAGGACTCAGGTTCAGTTTCCAGTACCCATATCAGGTAACGCTCAACCACATGTAATCAAGCTCCAGTTGACCCACACACCATATAAAATATGCCCAAGTATACATAAATAAAAATAAGTCATTTGAATCATGCTAAAAATGAGCCTGGGAACTAAACAAAGAATTCTCAAAAGAAGAAGAAAAATAGCCAAGAAATATCTTTAAAAAAAAAAAAGATCATCATCCATAGCAATTAGAGAAATGAAAATCAAAACAACTTTTGAGATTTCATCTTTGCCCAGTCCAAATGACAAAGATTACCAAAACAATTGACAATGAATGCTGGAGACATGATGGTGGTAAGAGGGAAGGGGACCTTCATTTACTGTTGGTAGAACTGGAGACTGGAGTCACTGTGGAAATCAATGTGAAGAATTCTCAAAAAACTAAAGCTAAGTCTACAATATGACCCAACTATACTATTCTTTGGAATATGCCCAAAGGACCTGGCATCACACTCCACAGATACTTGCTTAGCCATATTCACTGATTCTGTATTCATAGCAGGAAAAATGGAAACAACCTAACTGCTCTTCAACTGACAAATGGATAATGAAAATGTGATACATATACACTGTGGAATACTACTCAGCTATGAAAAAAGTGAAACCATGAACTTCGCAGTTAAAAGGATGGAATTAGAAAAGATTATATTGAGTGAGTAACAAACTCAGAGAGACAAACATCAAATGGTCTCTCTTATCAGAAGCTTTGAGCTCCAAATCTTCAGATGTGAGTACACGTCCTGGAGCAATTACAGAAACTAGAAAAGTAAAAAGGATCCATTAATGGGGTATGGGGGGTTGGGGCAATAAACGGGGGAACAGCAAATGATCTGATCAAGGAAATGGGAAAATAGGGGCTCTTTATGAAAGTGGGAGGTAAATATAGAATGGGGAAGAGGTAAAATAACAATAATGATGTCTGAAAAAGTCATAAGAAATTATACTATTAACTATTTTAAAAAATAAAATACACATAATGCCATGTATAAATATGCATATATAGTCTTAATGATTTTTTTCCCCATTTGGGCTGACAATGCTCCCTCCAAGAGCCAAATATCACCTAACAAAACCCTGATACCAGACCTGAGAAGCCCTCTTTTGAGCTGTTGTTCACGGCTGTCCAAGGGACTCCCCAGACATGCAGTCTTTTGTCCATGGTTGACTCCAAATGTGGAAGGTAAGCCCCTATGGCTGAAAATGCACTTCAGATACAGAGGCCCCTGAGCTGGAACTAACTTGAATGTCTCCACTCTGATGACTAGCTGTCATAGTACCAGAAATACCAAGCAAGCTTCCAAAGGAGGGAGGCAACCAATAGTCCCACCCAGCATTGATGCCTATGGACCACAACAATGACCAGCACGGCTCAATAACTCTAAGGATGCATTAGTGGCACACATACTTTAGTGGTAACCAAGAGGTCTCTAATTGTACTGAAGACCCACTCAACAAAATGAAAACCATGCCTAGTACTGGAAGCCTGACCAACTACCCAAGGCTAGTGAAGTCATAAATCTTGAATGAGAACCTACAACCACCACTTTACTAAACTAGCATAATTCCTAACTACATTCTAAATATTTATCCGTATACCAACAGATAAGTATAGGTCTCACCCTCAGCAAAGAAACATCTACTAGTAACAGATGGAGATCATTACAGAAAGCCACAACTCATCAAATGCCGAGAACAGAGGCCATGTGGTGTCCAGCCCCAATTGATACACACCTACAACCCAATTCATGAATCTGGGCCTCAGGGATCACAGATGAAGAGGGGGCAGGAAGACTATGAGGAACAGCAGGACAGGGGGGTTTGCTGTGAGATTCTGTCTCCTACCCGTGTTAGAGAGCTATACCCATGAAGCCTCATTAAATGGCCAAGAAAGGCCTGAGCAATGATGTTACCAATAGACACGCTGAATGGAATGGGGAAATCTCCTGGGGTCTCCGCTCTAGGTAAAGGATTAAAGGCAACTAAGGAATGCTGAGATCAAAGGGAGAAAATAATCTTCCCTAAGGATGAACCCCCAAATTGATTATACAATACTAAGTGGTCAACCTTGAAATCATATACATGCAAAAAAACATTATACAGATTGAGAAGGCTGTATTTACATATTTAGGAAATATATTTATGTAAACACACATATATATATATCTATATACCATCTATATCTATATATCATCAATTAAAGAAATAGAGGCCATGAATTTAAGAGAGACTAAGGGATGCATGAGAAGGATAGCATAAGAAAAGGGAGAACAGTGGGATTATATTTTAATTTCGATTTTTTTAGTTTCAAAAACTGTGTCTAGATTGAATACAGACTTTTTGGTCATATATCCTAAATAATGCAGCACAGCTGCTTGCATGATACCTATGATGTTTTAGGTGTTTGTAACATCTCATGTGGTAGGGCACTAATAAATAATAGTTAATAGATAATATCCCAAGCTGGAAACATACAATTATTACTTATAAATGTAGGTCCGCTATGAAAAGAATGGTAACAATTTTAAAAGGCGTTTCCTCAGGAGTGACCCAGAATATATAAGCCATACACAGGGGCCATGCAAATACTGCACCATTCATGTAAGAGTCATGAGCTTCTGCAGTCTGGGTACAGTGGGGAAGGGTATACTGAGACCAAGTTCTTGTGACTATATAACACCAGGCTAAAGAAGGAAGTGTAAATAAATATTGAACTCTAGGTAGGAAGTTTATTGTGGGTCAGCAGTTCTGAATTATTTCCGTGTATTCTAGGATTTAGCAATAGCAGACAGTGGGATATGGGAGCCAGGTTTCTCACCATCATCTAAATACACTCCAACTGTATTCTAAGTATCAAATCACAAGGGAACCCAAGATTTGTTTTCAATTCAAGGTAAATGACTGTATTTTACACACACACCATACCACATGCCCCCTTGCTGTGACTGGGGCTGAGGAATCATACAGCAATGAAAGCCCTGAGTCCCAACTTATGCTCAATCATCTTTCAGTTTATGCATGAAGTCGCAACCAGGATCTTTCTGGATACTAAAATCTTTGGCTACACAAATTCCATATGTGAAGTGACCTAATGTTTATGCATAACAAGAGGTGCACAATATCTCTCATATGTTTTCAGTACTGTCTTGATCATTCATCTAGTAAAACATAAATTCTGCAAGAATAATCTTATCTCTTTAGGACAAAAATGACAAGGAAAAAGTATACTTGTTTTTCTGTATGCTTTCAACTTGAGGTTGGTTGGACCGGAGGATTCCAAGCCCCAGATGTTAACAGATAGCAAACTTTCTCCTCCTTACTCACTGTACGCTTAGTTAAACCAGCATTTCACTTTGCAAAGTAGTGTTTTCATACAAATAATCTCAAGGAAATAACTTAAAAAGCTGACAAAACTAAAAATAAGTGTAGGATAAAGTGCTAGGTTCTAGTATCCTACAAAATAGGAGAGCTAGAAATCATAATAACCTATAATACATTTTATGAATAATGAGAGGAGAGGAGCTCAAAAAAAGTGGTTAGAATATGTAAATGCTAATTACCATGATTTGATCAGCACATAGTGTGAGTGCACTAAAATATCACATTCAGCTTCATAAATGAGGAATTATGTGACAATCAAAAATTTCTCAAACTGTCTAAGAGGATGGCAGCATCGGCTGCTCTGATTTATCACTGCACACTGAGACATTAGTCGACATCACCACATACCCCATAAATTTGTACAATTAAAAGCAATTACTAAAAACTCTTTAAATGCCCAAATCTTGTCTTTAAATCTCACAGTTGGCCATCACGAGGCTGTCGTTCATGTGACTTGACTGTGGTCGGTTCTCTCTCAAGAATGGACGAGCCTTCTTTTATGTCTGTAATTAAAAGTTGGATCGCAGAGCCGATTAGCCCAAAGCTAATAACAGCCTCCACACTGGCTGCTTATAACTTTTAAATTTTTCTGTCAGGCACAGAGACCCATGTAAAAGAACTACCAAGCATGCAGGTTCATGTACGAAAGCATGCCACTGCAGAACATCTGTCCTCTCACCGTTAGTACAACTGTCCTCTACGATCATTGACTTTCCGGCATTTCCTCCTGCTCCTCCACATACCACTGTACTTAATCCATAGGAGAAAATCCTATGGGAAAATCCCAGCCAGTCTTGTTCCACCAACAAACAGCTATGCCAGCTCCTAGCGCTAATCACTTTCTTTGCGTTTGGGCAAACAATGACTCTCCGCAAGAGAACTTTTATGTCTAAGCCTAACTTGGTCAAGAAACCAAGTTAGTCCTAAGTAATTATCAAAAATAGAACTCAGGGATCCTAAATTCTTAGCTTCGATTGATGTCTGTCTGCCCAGTATGAGTGACAAGAAGCAGACACCGTCTTTATCTAATTCAGCATGATAACTTTTGTGTGTTACTTAGCGCCCTTAGTATCCAGAATGCGGTTGGCACTCAATGAACATTTCCAGCAGTGATAAAGTTTAAACGTAACATGTATTTACAGAGTAAATAACAAATTCATTTTTCTTATCCTTTGGCAGGTGGATCTTTATCAAGTTTAAAAGCTGGCATCAATTTGTCATGAGATTGCCATCCTGGATTTACTTTGCTTTACTCCTTTTCTAATCCCCAGAGAAGCACTTTGGCTTTGAAGGCATTTGAAGCCTTGAATTATCCATAGAAAATTTCTGGAAACAGCCCAGCCAGGGCACCTGGTATTTGCATCTCATCAGTTAAGGTATTTAAACATTTTTATCCCTTCAAATCCTCACACTCTGCAGTGTATAAACTGCAGCTCCCTATCTCACCTCACAGCCAGGCAGCCGGGTGGCCAGGCAGCTGGAGGTTTGGATTTGTTTGGGATTTTTGCCATCTTAAAAAATACTTTATATTTATTCTCTGGGAATTTCATACACGCACACAATGTGTTATGATTATATTCATTCCCCATTTTTCTCCCTTCAACCCTTCCTGGAATCCCCCAACATGGCCCCCTCTCGGTTCTGAGTCTTCCTCCTCCCCTTCTCCTCTCTTCTTCTTCCTTCCTTCTACTTAAAAAACATGAAACCCACTGTGCCCCATTAGTGTTGCCCATATGGCAGTTGGGGTTTAAAGTCATTTGTTGGTTAGAGCTTTGCTGCCTGAGCTTTCTGTAGAACTCCAGCCATCTTGGTGTGTACCCTGGAAACACACAGGTACTTCTATAGCATGAATAGGACCTAGATAGATCCATCTATGACAGAGGAAAATTATTGCCGAAAAATATTTAAGCTGCAAGCATTAATTGCTGTTGAAACTCCAAGCTTCCCCAGCACTGAGGTGTATGGTCTGTGTTTTTACTTTAACCCCAACATTTGTGTCTTTCCTCTCCTCTTTACTTTTGTTCTTTCTCATACATCTCCTAGTGTGAAGGCCTCGGGAGTTCCCAATTCAAGCACCAGCCATAATGGAAAACTAGTGCTATATATAGATCTTGGACTATCCCAGTTATTAAAGGTTTGCTTCTAGGCTATGGAACTATGAAGGGTTGAACCCTTTGGGGTATATGGCTTAGTGGAAGGGAGCTAGGTCACTGGAGCATACCCTTGGAGTGGGTTTTTGGATGTAAATTCCTTCCTCCATTTACTCCCCAGACACTATGAGGTGAGTAACTTTGTTCTGACCTCATGTTCTACCTCATCAAAAACCCAAATGTGATAGGGCAAAGTGACTGTGGATCAAAACCCCTGAAACCACAATCCCAAACACACCTTTCTTCCTCATAACATGTTTATTCTGGATACTTGGTCATAGCAATGGAAAGCTAACACCGTTACCCTGAGTATGGAGAAATGCATGAACACTTGCTTCTACCAGATACACACATACTGTGTCTTATAACTGGTACTGGTTTGCAAATGCACATTATCACAATAGAATTTTGAATAAAAATCTATATTCTGATCTATTTTGTGTCATAGGTAAACATGTAGAACTCACAAGATGGAATCATAGCAGAATGTAATTTTTTGTAATGCTAAAACTCCAGCAACGTACATTATACATGTCATTGTACTGACATCATCAATAACTCAAATGAGATTTAATGATTGAAAGTGGGATGATTAAAAACTCTGATGGTTCAGTTTTATTACACTGATATTAATATTTAATGAAAATGAGGCTTGTGTTGTTTCATGAAATAGTAAGCTAAGTTCTGAAAAGATAAAACTTGAATGCATAATGGAGGGTGAACCACAGATGGGTTAGAGAAAGGTCAATTACCTTGTAAAATACAGAAAAGAAAAAATTCTGGAAAAAATGTAAGAGCACTTGCAAATGGGATAAAGGTGTCTTAGAAAAGCAGGGGGTGGCTTTCTTTCCAGCAGGCACCTCAGTTCCTGCTAACTGACTGTCCCTGGCTGAGCCAATGGGCTCTGATAACAGGCAGCAGAAAGGGGGCTTATCCTTTTCTGGGGCTCAGTATTAGATGCAGCTAGAGCAAGGTGCTAAGCAAAATGCAACAGCAGCAATGGCGAGCAGGGAAGAGCACACCAAGCCAGAACCTCTCAGTCCAGATCAAACTCCAGCTTCCTATCTCTGCCTCACCCCCACACACTGAGATCAAGGCTGCAAGTATCAAGGCAGTGTTCTATAAAGCATCTGCCCAAACAGTGTGAATGCACGGGAGGTCAAGAGCTGCCAAGGCAGAGCTGAGAGTTGTCGACTACTGTGGTGCCCGGGGTCATTTACTGACCACCTGCAGCCTCAATTTTCTCAATCACAAAGCATAATAACCGTCAATGATGTGATTGCAGAAGTAAAAGCACGACTGTGCAAAGCACCCAAAGGCCACATCAAGCCAAGGCAGGTGCTCAGAATTCAGTACCTGTAGTTATTTTTTATATCACCTCTGCTCATGGAGTCTGGGAGATTTAAAAGAGAGCCTGGGACATGTCAGTATAGAAGAAGGTTCAGACAGTGCCACCCTTGTAAATGTAATATTACTTACAGCTAGTCCAAAAGGCAAATTCTGGACAGGGCCAATACCTTGTACAGCATGTGGACCACATTTAGGGGGGTTGCCTGTAGAAAGACTTCCTCTGGTAGCTGGTGGCCCTAGTGTTCTGGTTGTTTATGGTGTCATACATTCCTATATGAGTAGATCCAAATACTATGCAACACCTCCAGGCATCCAGCTCCTCAGTCACATCTTAAAGGCTTCTTTTTTTTTTTTTTTTTTCGAGACAAGGTTTCTCTGTGGTTTTGGAGCCTGTCCTGAAACTAGCTCTTGTAGACCAGACTGGTCTTGAACTCACAGATTAAAGGCTTCTTTTAAATAATAGCACTAAATTACATTAGCCCCATCACTACTGCATGAATGGGCAGCCATTCTAAGACCTCTCACAGATGTATAAGACCTTCTCTAGCAACCAATTTGTAAAAAGAGACTGCTCTTTGCTTCCTGAATGTATAGATATGAAAATCACACAGAAACTATATTAATTACAACACTGTTCAGCCAGTGACTTAGGCATATTCCTAGATAGCTCTTTTCTTATATTAACCCATTTCTATTTACCTGTGTATCGCCAGGAAGCTGTGGCTTACCAGGTAAGGTTCTGTTCTGGTGTACTTCTCCTTCTGCAGCTACATGGCATTTCCGTGACTCTGCCTACTCTCTCTACATATCTCTGTCTGGATTTACCTCCTGGCTTTATTCTGCCCTGAAATAGACCAAAGCAGCATCCTTATTAACCAATAATAATAAAACACATTCATAACATACGGAGAGAAATCCTACATCATCTCCCCTTTTCTGTCTAAATAAAAAGAAAGGTTTTGGACTTTAACATAGTAAAATTACATATAACAAAATAGGTATTAAGCAAGAATTAGTTACAATATTTCTTTCTGACTCTAAAGTTTCATATCTAATTTATCTTTTATCATAACTAAGGAAAACTATAACTATCTGTCTTCAAAGACCCCAGAAGGATATAATATTACCTAAGTAAACAGGAAGTACATTGTAAGCAACTTCCAAAACTTCAGTATTGACAGAGACAGCTTGCTGCCTAGACTGTCACCCAAAGTCCTTCTGAAACATTGGGGCATCCATCTTCAACCTACAGGTCCATGGTATCTGGCAAACTTTTCCATGAAGCAGGAAATTTGAAAGGTTTTTTACCTATCTTGGCAGTTTGTCAGTCACTTTCTTCTGTATCCTGAAGAATGTCTAGAGGTTTCTTCTGTGAAGCAGGCACCCTGAAGGACCATCCTGTCTTTTGGAATGCTCTTTTCTGTGGGTCCTGCATATCCAGTTCATACGGCATACCATCAAGCATTTCATGAAAGAGCAGTTTTCTGCCCAAATGGCCAGCCTTGTCACATTGAAGGCAAATTCCACAACAAGCTTCTTCAATTACCAACAACCTCTCTGAAGTAATTGGTTATGTCTCATTATTTGGAAAAATCTAAGTTCTTAAAAACATTTTAAATGCTGTATTCTGTAGGTCTTTGAAAGGTTTGAAGAATACCTATCCATCTGAAACATATCTCTGTACAACTAGAAAACCTAACTATCTAACCTACATGACTGCAGTTTGACTATTATAGATGACTATTATTAATCCATAATTTTTAGTTACACATTATATTTTTAAATGAGCTGTATAAATATAATATTTAAATAAGAGTAGAAACATACATATACATAGTATATCAAAATTGTCCTTAAATCTGTAACAATAGACCAAGATTCACACCAATGCAAAGTATTTATTCCTATATCATATTTCCCTTTAAATGAAAACAAACATTTATAAACAATTATTTTGGGAATTTGGGCATAGTTTTCTCCAATCTGCTTACTTCTCAGTGTTGGGTGAAGTATTTTTAGGGTTCACAAAGACCTTTCAGGGGGTCTTGTTCCATGTAACTACATTAACCCGGAAGGAATCCACAGGTTTCCATTCTCTAAGGAAACAGAAGCAGAACCTGTTTTCTAAAGTAACATATCCTTAAACTCAAATTCTGAAGTCAAGATACCTTTAAAATATATATGTTGGTTTAGCTAGCAGCCCTCAGAAACAAATGTTTCTCAGTAGTCAAAAAATTCAAAGAAAACACAATAGTATAAATGATCCAGACTCTATATGTATATTCCATCTTTATGTGGCTTATTTTTCTTTACTCCTTTAATCTATGGCTGTCTTACTCTTTTATATTATTTTACTATCTCTTTAAAGATTTTGTTTTATTTTTAAAACTATTTATTTCTTTTTTGACTGTCTATACTCTTTTTCTTCTCTCTCTCTCTCTCTCTCTCTCAAGTCTATGTACATTTTTTAAACACACGATGACACATTCAGAAGTTTATTTCTGTTTGAAACTGTCTTTATTGTATATCTGTAATCATTTTCTGACCAGGAGCACTTTTTAATTCTTAAAATGCTAAGCAGCATGGCAGAGGTATGTTCACTGCCAGCTCTGCAAGCCATGCTCACTGCCCCAGTTCCAGGGTTGCAGCAGGTCTATGTAGCAATTAAGCAACAAGTAGCTTGCTGCTCACAAGCCCCATTTAAGTGCAGGACCTCCCAAAAGAACCAGAGACTTTCATGCAACTAGCACGAACCAGGAAACTTTCTTAAAGGAGCTGCACAGCTTTTGCTGCTACCATATTCTCTTAAAGGAATCATGCCTCTGCTTGCCTCTACCAAACAAAGCCCACCCAAGAAAATGCTGCTACCAAGAAGCTATGCTTAACTCTATTCTTTTGTGTCTAGAATTTCTTCTCAAGCTCTCTCAGGTTTTAGTTGGCCCACATTAGAGACACCTGTAGGCAGAGGCCACTCATTTATTTCCCAGACCCTGATAATCACACAGAAACTATATTAATTACAACAGTTTGGCCAATGACTTAAGCATATTACTAGCTAGCTCTTTTCTTAAATTAACCAACTTCTATTAATTTGTGTATTGACACAAGGCTGTGGCTTACCAAGTAAGGTTCTGTTTGGTGTCTATCTCCTTCCACAGCTACATGGCATCTCCTTGACTCTGCCTACTCTCTTTCTATATCTTTGTTCAGATTTCCTGCCTGGCTATATTCTGCCCTGACATAGAACAAAGCAGCTTCTTTATTAACCAATGGTAATAAAACATATTCATAGCATACAGAGGGGAATCTTACATAAATCAATACATGTTGTCTTTTTTTCTTTTTCACCTCTTTATTGAAAGGAGAAGTGTTAGTGACTTATCTTGGGCATATCTAAACTACAAGCATTTTTCATTCTTTAATTTGGGGGTCATTATTAAGTAAAATTGGGGTTGCTTGAATGAAAGGGCTGTGGTATCACACCAGTCTGTTACAGAGTCATGTAAGCTACTAAGTGGCAAATGAAGCGGTAGCATATACAGTGTAGATACCCCAAGTGAATGATCGTATGCTGTACTAGACAGAGGGATGCTGTGTGATTTCATCCAATACTTAGAACCATGTGAAACTTAAAACTTAGGAATTGTTTTAGTGTTTTTCTTTTTTTTTTTTAATTTCCCAATTAGTTATTTTTACACTATGGTTGAGTGCGGTAGCTGAAATTACAGAAACTGAACCTTCAGATTAGGGAAGATTATGGAACTAAATCAAGAAGGACAAGGAGAGTCCCCCATATAACTGCTTCTAGTTTGTACGAATTGGATCAAGAAGACCACTTGTTCAATCTAAATGTTATGTGACTTCATACAAAGTTCTTCCAGGGCTAAGGATATGGCTCAGCTTGAAGAGTGCTTGTCATACAAGTTTGAAGACCTCAGATCAGACCCTCGTTGTTCATGTGAAAACCCAGGTGTGGCAGTGTCCTAGTGCTGGAGAGGAAGAGACAGACAGACCCCTTATGCTCCCTGATTAGTCAGCCTTGCTAAATAAGTGATTCCAGGTTCAGTGAGAGATTCAGAAAAGTAGGTGAAGAATGACTTCAGAAAGGGCCTACCTGATTTGGAACAAGGAAAAAAATAAATAATTTTCTGTCTAAGAAATGCCCATATAGAGGAGCATGTGTCCATATCACTTATCCTAAGCACAAGAGTACATACAGAGTTATTCACTGCTTTGGGGACTAGAAATGGAAACAGGTGACAAGTTGGAACTGATGCAAGTGGCTTTAGATATAAAGATAGAAAAGATTAGGGAAAACGGGAGCAAGGAATCACAGCTCGTATTCTGGTGGGGGCAAGGGATCTCAGCTCCTGTATGTAGTAACATTAAAGATGGAAGCATAAAATGCTCAAAGAAGATGCTCTTGTTAGAAGACTATCCACAGAAATGATAGCACCACACAGCCAGCATCTCATCCAGTCCTTATGAACAAGGACAAGAATCAATACAGATCACCTCGGAAGTATGTGTGACTCCAAGAATGATGCCCAGGAGCTGACAGCACTAGAACCCACGTGTACTGCACCTGAACACTGTGCTGCCCCCTGCGAGAGGTGGAATCTGAGAAGCATGGCTTGGTAGGTGCTATGTCTTACATACGGTGTTTCCCCTCTGAAAACTCATGTTGACATTTAATCTTCAGCATGAGGCGTTAAGAGCATGGACACTTGATCTGGTCGTGTGCTTAGAGTTGGACTTTTGGGAAGCAATGAAAATTACATCAGGTTATTAGAGTATGGTCTCTGTGACTGAATTCTCTTTGCTTCATAAGGAAAGGACATAACCTGCATACTTGGCGTTCCTCGCTCAGCTTTAGGAGTCCACCAGCAAGAACACCATCACCAAAAATCACCCTGAGGCTCTGGACTTCCAGTACTCCCATATCAAATGCCCAAGTCTCAGATGAGAACCAAAAATCTGGATCCAAAAATTCTGCTTTTTAACATCAGAAAACCTGTGAACATTCTGAAGGAGAACCATACATGCAGGTAAGAATGTCTTTTATGCGGCAGATCACCTGGTTTTGAGCAAAAATATGGACACACATCTCATTAGAATTCCTGGGGCAGTGTTCAGCATTTCTACCAAGTAAGGACTGGTTGAAAGTCATTTTGTAGAACTGCTTATTATCCATTTAAGATGGGAAGTCTCATTTGTCATCCTATTCAGCATTTTGCCTTCTCAGTGAGCATAATGAATATTTATGAGAACTCTCCCACTATTTTCTCTGAGGCTTCAGTACAGCGGTTGCAAATTCTTTCCCCATCAGGTTTCCATTCATTCTTGCTTTAGAGATGGAGTATTGTACACATAAGGAAAATATGATAAACAGAGGCCATGTCTCCAGAAATGTTGGCAGAATGGCATAGGTAAAAATTACTACCTAGACTAAACCTGAAGATGAGTTGGGCCATGTGTTTTGCTAAGCATGCCAGTTGCCAGAGAAATGAAGTGCAACAAACTGAAGATATTGTCTTAAACAGATTGAAACGTAAAGTGCTAAGAAAATAAGAGAAAAGTATAGAAGCACTGACTTTGTCGCTTTTCAGTCTCATTGAAGAGAAGCTTGGAGATGTGGCCAGCTCTTATCTGGAAACACCACGCCTACCAATGTGGCAACACTTCCTTGGCCTTCACCTCAGAAGAGACAAGAGCAATGCTTTTAAATGTTATACATAAGGAAATGTGTGATGTTACTTGAGATAATGCTATTTCAAAATAAATCACGTGGTCCAAACATGAACTTTACACTCACTAATTTCTGACTCAATCTAAGGGGCAAAAGAGGGGCAAATAAATCTAAAAAATTGGGCTTGTCTATTTTCCTACCATCACATTTTCCAGTCATTCAGTTCAGTTCCCATGATACTGTGTCTTTGAGACTGTCCCGAGTGGCACGCAGCATAAACACAGCTCTCAGAGCTGAGCCAAGAATGCCAATGGGGAAACCTGCCTTTCTGATCGGAGTGGCAGAGAAGTTCAGAGAGTGGAACACTGCCTTTTAATTAGGCTCAGACTCATTTACCTACGTGATAGGCCTCTCTCTAAATTATAAAGCTTAAATAATAGGATTTTGCTGCGTGACATGTGATATTTTGTACAGCCTCACCATTTTCAAAGGTTATTCAACATTTGTGATCCCTAGCTTTTACACTTGACCTAGCAGAAGCAGGCAGTCAACTATTATTCTGATAGCCACATTGCAGGAAAGGAACCTGGGGGTCAAAAACACTGAACATTTTTACAAATCCATATAGCATATACGAAGCGAAACCAAGAATGGAATCCACGGAGCCATAGCAGCATGCTTTTTCCTCTAAAGGAAAAAGACATGGAAAAATATGTCAAAAATACCAATGCCAAAACTGATTGTCAGAAATATATTTAGAATAGTTGATCTGGGGAGTCAGTTAGGTTTAAAATGAGTAAATGGGGCTGGTTAGGTGACTCAGCAGATAAAGGCACTTGCTGCCAAGTCTGATAACCTGAGACTGATCCCTTGAACCTACATGTTAAAGGAAGAGCACCAACTCCTGCGGTGGTCCTTTGAGCTCACCAGTATTCTGTAACATGTGCACCTACATTCATGCATGCTCACGCATTAAATAGATAAAAGAATAATAAAATTGAAAGTGAAACAACACAAAAAATGAAGGGGAAAGGTAAGTTTCTGATCTGAGCTTGACTGTGCTATCAATTGATAACAAAAGGTGTTCTACCCAGGCTATTGGTGTTTCTCTTGGTTGCACACTACAATAACATTGTAATACCATATTGCTGAAAAATTACACATTTTGATTGCAGAACATAGAGAAATCAATCTAAAAAAAAACTGGGAAACCTCCTCCCTACAGGCTAGATTTCAAGGCACTGGAAGGTGTTAGGGAGGCTACTGGGGTGGGAAGATATCAAAGGTGTTGCCAAGCAGCGAACTATGAATACTATAATACCAACCTGCCAAACAAGATGTGCCCACTAGTGCTAAAGTGGCACAAAGGTTATATGGGTAACCAACCACTTTTGGCTTGCTTTTGAGGTTTGGTCCCTAAGAATATTTAACCCTGATAGTATAAATTTGGTTAAAGTCCATAGTTCAGGAGGTCATAATTCTTAATGTGGCGCCTACAACTGTTGTCTTGAAAAATTGACATGCTGTTAACCTACCTTATCAAATTTGTTTTTGTATCCAAAAGATCAGTGATAGCAAACTTGGCCAAAGATGCATGTCTTCTGCAGTGGCCAGCAGTCATTGTAGAGACTCATAACTGATACAAAGTCTGAGAATAAGTGTCTACTGAGTGCTCAGCCCTAAATGAGGCATATACACCAACATTCCTCCTCCCAAAAGCTCAAGGAACATAGTAAAATAAGGGGCAAAAGGAATTTAAGAGGCAGAGATTAGGGAGAGTTCTTTTAAATGACATGGGCATGGCTAGCAAACCCATTATCTCACTGTAGTTATGATTACCTGGACAAGACCTTCACAAGACCAAGCCAACAAGATCAGTAAATATTCCAAAAGAAGGCACTAATTGGACCCAGAAGATTATAGAATAAAAGAAGAGGCCATAAAATAGGAGAGCTGACATGTTAGGGTTGCTTTGGAGAAGTAGGAACAGTGGAATTGAAGATGGGTATGGTTAAGATGTATCGTTCACATATGTAAAACTGTCAAAGAATAAAATTTTAAAAGATAATGTGAAACTTGCATAAGAACAAACTAGAAGAATACTGGAGTAGCACTCAGAGTATAGAAAAAAAATTAAGTGGATGGGGCCTGACAAATAAAACCCAAGTTTGGCCTTTGACCTCCACATGCATGTGCAAAGATATGTAGGCACACCTGCACAGCCACAAATATAAATGTGTGTGTATACATACAAAAAAATTAGGGAGAGCAAGTCTCCCAATTTTAAAAATTAGTAAGCACATGAAGGGATTCTGAACATCACTATTATTGGGGGATTGCAATTAAACAGAAGCCCACACTACTACACCTCTGTCAGAATGTCACAACCCGAGACTGACAGCATAGAATACTGACAATGCGAAGCACTAGCTTCGCTTTTGGTGAGAAAGTAAGAGTGGTCACTTTTGAAGACAGTCCGTTCATTTCTTATAGAAAACATACTCTGGCCATTTGATTCAGCATTTACGCTCTCTGGTAATTAACCAGATGATTGAAATTTTAGGTTCACCCACAAAGCTGCATATGTACAGAGATATTTCAGAGACCTTCAGAATATGGCATTTAAAATGTTTTAAGAACTTAAGACTTTTCATGACAATGAGACACAACTGCTCCTGGCAGCACCCGTTACTTCAAGAGGAAGATGGGCATTGAAGAGGCTCCTTATGGAGTTTGCTAGCCATTTGGGCAATAAACTGCTCTTGCCTGGACTGCTTAAATGGGCATGCAGAACCCACAGATAAATGACTGCTGAACTTGTCTAAAGGTGAAATGATCCTTCAGGGTTCCTACTTCATGAAAGAGTATGCCAGACATTCTGCAGGGCACAGAAAAAAAAAATGACTGGCAAACTGCCAATACAGATGGAACTGTTTTTGAAATTTCCTGCTTCATGGAAAGGTCTGCTGGACACTATGAGTCTGTAGGCTTAATATGGATGCCCCAATGATACAGAAGAACTTTGGGTGAGTGTCCAAGCAGTGAGATGTCTCTGTCATTTCTAGAATTTTGGAAGTTTGCTTACAATGCACTTCCTGTTTACTTAGGTAATATTATATCCTTCTGGAGTCTTTGATAGAGTTGAAGAATTTATAGTTATAGTTTTCTGTAGTTATGATAAAAGAGAAAATTTGTATAAAAAATATAGCTATAATTTTTGCCTGATACCTGTTTTAAGTAATTTTACTACGTTAAAGTTAAAACCTTCCTTTTTATTTAAACAGAAAGGGGAGGTGACGTGGGAGTCCCCTCTGTTGCTGTGATTAGCGCTGATGAATAAGAAACTCCTTTGGACCTATAGTAAGGCAAAACTTAGGTAGGCAAAGAAAGCTAGAATGAATGCTAGGAGAAAGAAGGGCAGAGTCAGAGATACCATGTAGCCCACCAGAGACAGACTCTGGGAACTTTACCCAGCAATACCACGTGGCAATACACAGATTACTAAAAATGGGTTAAATAAATATGTAAGAGATTAGACAATAAGAAGCTAGAGCTTATGGGCCAAGCAGTGATTTAACTAATACGGTTTCTAATG
Source organism: Chionomys nivalis (assembly GCF_950005125.1). NCBI lineage: Eukaryota > Metazoa > Chordata > Mammalia > Rodentia > Cricetidae > Chionomys > Chionomys nivalis. Next base: position 30,004,686 of record NC_080091.1, read on the forward strand.
CAGTTTCTGTGTGATTATTTTGGGTCTAAGCTAGCCTAGCGGTCGGGAACCAACAAGCAGCCTTTCTCCAACACTCCTCCTTTCCCCAAAGCTAAAAATTATCAGTATCTCCGTCATTAGGGGTGGAACTTCAGGCCTCACACTTCTATTCTGAAATCCAGTCTGGGCTAGGCTGGCACAGGCTTTTGCATCCTGCCACAACCACTAGGAGTTCACAAGTGCAGCCACCCTACTATGTCCAGAAGACCCTTCCCTTGTAGTCTGTCACCACCTCTGGCTCTTAGACCCTGTCAACCTCCTACTCCTCAATGTTTCCTGAGCATTTGGAGAACTATGGGTGGCATATATGTTCCCTTTATGGTGAACATTCTCTATTGGTTTATTTTCTGCACCATGGTCAACTGTGGGTCTCTGTGTTGATCATCATCCACTACAAACAGCAGCTTCTCTGATAATGGTTAAGGGGTGTCTTAATTTATAGGTATACTGGTAAAGCATTATATCCATTTAGAAGAATAATAGCAATAGATTCTGTCCTAGGGTCTGTGACCCAACTAGCCATAGGTTCTCAGCCCAATGATGATGCCAGGTGTAGCTTTCATCTTGGGGGATGAGTCCTAAATGCAATCATTAAGTATTGCTTACTCGCAAAACATTTATGCCACTATTTCAGAAGTGGGCATGTCTTGCAAGCCAGTCATTATTATGGCCTGCAAAGATTGCATCTGAGAATGACTGATGCTTACCTTTCTCCTCTGGTAGCATGAACAGCAACTCTCAGCAATATGAAAGGAAGCCAGTATGTATGAAGTTTCCAGTTCTATACCAGCTTTATTTTTCTAAGTTCTATGACTCATGTATGTGATGCCTTCAGCAATATGGCCTTACTCTCCAGTTCTGGGGGATAATCAGGAGCCTTTTAATAGCCTGTGTCTGACAGCCTTGGGACCCTTCTGGCCAAAACTCCAAAATAAGTTCCTGGTCCTGGGCGTTTTATTTATTAGCCTCTGGAATTTATTAGAGATAATGCTTCTTTGTTAAAAGAGAATCCATTTTAACTCTTTTTTTATGTGTGTGTGTGTAGATGTAGAAGCTTCTACTACAATAGGCTTACACAGGAACTTTTTGAAAAGTCTCTAGTATTATCTGTCCCTCCAAGTTTCCCTTATTGTACTCTGCCTTACCCTGCCCAACCCAATTTCAGCCTTCCTGTGCAAAATTACCTTTAAACCATATATACTAGACTTTTCTATCTCCCTCCCCTGAAAACTCCTCTCCAAGAGCTCTTAGTAATGTCCTGATTTCTGTAGATATTCCAAACGAAACAAATACATTCAAAAATTCAAGGCTAACATCCACAAATGGAAAAAAAGGTGTTTTTCTTAAGTTTACCTTATTCAGAATGATAATTTCCAGCTCCATACTTTCATCTGTAATTCCATTTTTTTAAATAAGTGAGTAATATTCTGTTGTCTATAAATATAGCATATTTTCGTTTTTCATTCAGCACTTGATGATATCTAGGCTGTTTCATTTTCTGGCTGTTGTGAATAGAAGACAATGAACATGGATGAGCAAGTATCTCTGTGAGAGGATGTAGATCCCTTTGGCCCATGAGCACTATAGCTTGATCATGAGGGAGATCTATTTCCAAATTTTTATGGAACCTCCATACTGATTGCCATAGAGATTAACTGTACCAGTTTGTACTCCCACCAGCAGTGATTAAGTGTTCCCCTTTCTCAACATCTACTCCATTATTTGATATCTTTAGGTTTGTTTTTATCTTAGCCATTCTGATTGGGGTCAGCTGAAATCTCAAAGTACTTTAAATTTACATTTCCCTAATCACAAAGGATGTTGAACAATTTAACAAGTGTTTCTCAGCCATTTGCATTCCATCTTTTAAGAACTCTTTTATTCCATTGTGATCACATAGAATACAAGGGATTAGTGGTATATAATTCTGTATCCCTTTAATGGCAGCCCAGACTACTGTATTCAGGAAAATAATCTGCAGCACTTGAGAGAAAAAGAAAAACTTTCCATGATATAAACAGACTAAAAAGGATTTATGTCCACTAAGACAGCACTATTGGGAATACTGGAAGCAATACTTCAGACTGAAGAAAGGAATAAGCATAGCTTAGAGATTATAGAAAGAATACAAATAAACCTAAATTTCATTGAAGCACAAAATAGCAAAAAAGAGACAATAATCAGTACATACTTTTCAATAATAACTTTAAGTATTAATGACCCCAACTCCCTAATCAAAAGTCACAAGTTCGTTAAATGGATTAAGAAACCAAAAAAAAAAAAAAAAGTCATCATCCCTTCAAAGCCACCTTAGAGTGAAAGGGTGAAGGATGGAAAAAGATATCCCAACAGAGAAGTGTGAGAGTGAAGTGATGACATTCATCAAGTGGACCTAAGAGATTCGGTGAATATGCCACCAAAACACCAAAGAGCATACATTCTACTCAGTTTCCTGACCACAGGCTGTGACACAAAGCAAATATTAACCAGTTCTGAAAATTGAAATAAATCTGTGTGTCCTATCTGACCACAATGCAACAAAGTTTTAAATCAACAATAAACAAATCTCCAATAATTACCAAAGTTATGGAGATGAAACAACACAATACTAAATGATGAATGAGTTAAAGGGGAAATCAAGAAAAATTAAAATTCCTCATGTTACATGAAAATTAAAACACTGCACAACAAAAACACTGGAACACACTAAAAGCCACACTGAGAGGAAAATAAACACCTACACTAAAAAATTAGAAAGAGCACAAATGACTTATCACGCAGCTCAAGAATTTGGAAAAACAAGAACAGATAAAACCCAAATCCAGTAGACAGAAAGAAAATATTCTTAAATATTTTAAAAATAGATTTTAAAAAGAAAATATTTTTTAAAAAATTAAGCATTAAAACTAATGAAACAGAAACAAAAGAAACCATAAAAAGGATCAATGAATCTAAGAAGTAGGTTTTTTTTAAGACATCAATTTGAAAAAGAGCAGTGTATGGGAGGGTTTAGAGAGAGGAAAAGGAAGAGAAAAATGATGTAATTATATTACAAATCTCAACATTTGAAGCAAAAAAGATTGAAATAAACAGCATATTCACCCAACTGATGAAAAGAATGACCCAAATTAACAAAACCAGAAATGAAAGAGGCAACATTACAATGAATAGCAAAAATCAGAATATTATAAGGGAATAATTTTAAAGCATATCCTACATTAAATTAGAACCTCCCACAGGGCAGAGAAACCTGCTTGCTCTTTGGGCTGAGGAGGAAGGAAGACTTGATTGGGGGAGGGGGAGGGAATGGGAGGTGGTGGCGGGGAAGAGGCAGAAATCTTTAATAATTAAATAAATTAATTAATAAAAAAAAGTCAAAAAAAAATTTAAAGAAGTGGACAAGATCCAAACTACCAAAGTCAAATCAAGAAAAGATCAACAATTTTAAAAGACACATAATGAATAAGATCAAACAGAAATGAAAAACCTTCTAACAACCAAAAGAGCCCAGGTGATTCTCAGCAAAATTCTACTAGGCTTTCAATTGATATCTACAATCAGTACTTCTTAAATTATTCAAAGATGAAAAACAAAGAAACAGAAGAAGCACTCTGAAAGTCCCTCTATAAAGCCAGTATCACTCTCATACCTAAGCCAGTTAAAAACAACAAAGAAAACTACAGATCAATAGCGCTGATAAACATAAATGCATGACGTCTAGATATGAGAGAGAAGTTATACCCAGGAAATCTCAACAAGTCAGTTGCCTAAAACCAGCCTGCATGTTGACGACAACAGTTGAGATGCCTACATGGATGAGGGGACTTTCAGAAGTCCCAGCCTTAGATGAAAGAACAGTGACTTTTGAGAGAGGGAGGTTCAGTTTTCTCCAGGTGTGAACTCCCTAAAAGACCATCCAGTCCCAAGTAAACAGCCCTAAACACATGTAGGTATGACAACACAAAATGAACTCAGTAGTTTATGCACATATAATAGATGCATATATGTGTGTGTGTGTACATGTACACTAAACAGACTCAATAGGTTGTATACACACCACACATATATTTGTAGCATTGGTAATTAAAGATGAGTATATGAATTTTAGAGTGAGTGGGGAAGAAGCTGCATGGTGAGAGAGAGGAGTGAAGATGGTATAAATACAGTCCTTGTCTGTGAGACTATCAAAAACATTTCAATTTAAATTATAAAAAAGGTACATGCAAAAAATAATAAATAATGAGAGCATTTTTCAAAGGAAAAGAAATTAAAAGCAAAAGATGATCTATACTATATGATTTTTTTTTCTATCTTCAGTCCTTAAATGGGAAAAACTTCAGTAATGGAAATTGCAGCTGTTATTCTTTAGGCTGAGTCTGGGAAACGGAGTGACTGCAAAGGGGTATTTTGGTGGTGGTGGTGGTCAGAAGACTCAACCAATTGCCAAAAGCGTATCAAACCATAAACTGAAATGACTTATATAAACTATACTTCAGTAAACAAAGAAAAACTGGGGGGGGGAACTAATGGTACATATAAAAACAAACAAAACATCTTAGAAGTAAAAAAGTATACACATTTAAAATACAAATGAACTTTTGTTGAATAAATTCTAAACTGTTTGCCAAAAGAGACTAGAGAGTTGGAAGTTAGTAATGAATGATGTATCCAGAACTCAGACTAAAGAGATACAGAAGAAATAAAGAAGTCAGGGTTGGAGAGACTGCTCAGTGGCTGAGAACACTTGCTGCTCTTGCAAAGGATTCTGGTTTCCAGCACCCACATCAGATGGCTCACGGCCACCTATAATGCCAACTCCATATATTTCAGTGTTGTCTGACCTCTATGGGCGCTTGCATGCTGGAGGTGTACACCAACTCAGGCAGGCACACACACATATATACATAATTTTTTTTTTAAAAAAAAAGACATGCAGGATAGATTTAGAGACTGTAATATATTGTTAGGAATATCATTAAAATGGTAACATGAGTAACAGGAAACATATTTCATAAAATAGTAGCAGAGAATTTCTAAATTTGTAGAAATAATCTGACCACTCAAAAAAAAAATGACTCTTGGTTTTAATACGGTTAATGCAAACAAAACAACCCATACATGTTTATGAAATATCAAAACATTAAGAACATGTGTTCAATTAACCCATGAAGAGTACAGATGACCAAAAAAGAATAGCATCGTGGTGTTAATCTTCCAATCAGCATTATAAATCATTCCCAAAATCTCAAATCTTGAACTTTGAACCCCTGGGCACAATTTGCCACACTGATCATGGCTCTAGTCTACAGGGTTCACAGACAAGACTGTTGAGGACTTTTCCTCAAAACAACTGACATAGCAGTTTTTGGTACTATAAAGGAGCTATCAGGGAGGAAGCTTCCTGACAGCACCAACTTGATTTTTCCATGTCCTATGACAAAAGTGCATGATGTTGACAACCACGGGTTCTTACCATCAGGTCCAGTAGCCAATCAAGAGCAATGGCAGTATCCTGTACTGTTTAGAGGACCTCTAAGACACCCTTTACCAATAACTTGCAGTGATGTATTCCACAGCTGGCATTAGGCTTTTTATTGGGTAACCTACGATATCTAAGAGGAACACTATCCCTTGTGTAGGGTACACCAAGTAAATTATTTAGATGAATAAATATAGTTTTATAAAATAATATATAGTTTGTTGAGTTTTCATAGGCATTGTCAGTTTTATTATAAAGATCACTATGGTAACATTCACTGCCACTAACAATATCTGTGAATTCTCATTGCTCTTCATTTTTACCAATACTTTTTTTTTCCAGAACTTAAAATGGGGGTCATTTTGTGGGTGAATAGTGTCATCTCAAATGATCCTAATTTCATTTCTTTCATTTTCAGTGAGATGGAGGGTTTTTTTCCCATTTATTTACTAGCTGCTTGAACATCCACATTTCTTTGGAGTGCCTCAAATTTTCTTGTATTTTTGTCCATTTCTTTAATACTGTGGTAGGCTTGCATGTGTGTGTGCATGCTCACATGTGTGTATGCATACCTACATGTGCAATAATGAATAGATGTGCAATGATTGAATTTAGGAAGTTAGACATTCCATGCAGTACTAAAGCACCGAGCTGTAATCCCTGTCCTGTCTTGGTGTTTGATACACAAGTGTTCCTTAGACTTTGTAGCTATGGGTCCTTTGTCAGCTTTCCACACTGCAAATATCATCTTCTATGAGATGCTATCTTAATGGTATCTTTCACTTTCAGACATTTAAAAAACGTGTCCATTTGAAATCATTTCAAATTTACAGCAAGTTCACAACAGCAGAAAGAACTCTCATGGCAGCTGTATTAGTTACTTTTCTATTGCTGTGATAAAGCACAATGTCCAAAAGCAACTTGCTGAGTAAGGAGTTTAGTTTGGCTTGTTTCTAGAGGAAAATCCATACTGGCAGGGGAGGTGTGACAGTAGGGACCCATAGTAGGAAGCTGAGAGACCACATCTTCAAACTCATGCCAGAAGCAGAGAAAAAGAACTGGGATGGAAGCAAGACTATAAATTCCAGCCCCTGGTGACACACTTTTTCCAGCAAGGCTATATCTCAAAAATCTCCCCAGACAGAGCCATCACTGGGGAACAAATGCACAAATAAGTAGCCAAGACTATGGGGACATTCCACATTCAAATCACAACAGCCTTTATCTAGATTACCCTGTTGTTAATATTTTATTATATTGATGTATTGCTTTCTATTTTTGAACCATTTGAGAATACACATTTGCTTTCCCTAAATGCTATGATGTATGTTTCATTAAACCACTGCCAACAGATGGACAATCTATGTACCTGCAATATAACTGGAAAACTGGAAAATTTTGTATACGAGCATCAGTGTAGGCTCTCGGGTCTTTCTTAGTGCCGACTGCTCATATTGGCATAACATCTTCCCATGGCCCCTGTGACCTGTGCAATTCTAGATTCCTGGATCCTGTACTAGCCACAGAAAGTTCTTACAAGATGGTGAACGTTGACAATGAGGAACAGTTTGAAGTCTATCAAGATCTTGTATGGTTTTTTAAAAAGCATTTTAAAATAATGAAGAAAAAATCACAGTGTATCAGTTGGCCATTTAGACACTGCAAAACCATCAGGTTCTCCAAGCCCTTCAAGAAAGGTTTGATGGTCTGATAGAAACAGCAACAGGATACATAAAATTCTTGTATCAGGTAGTTAAGATCCTTCATACATATTCAAATTAAATGGGCACAGACAGAAGCCAGTTCTACGGGGAAGTCCACAGTCTTGAAAGGTTGTACATTATTCCGATTCTGCCTTCCTTGGACAAGTCATTTGAGATCATTAATGCAATATATTAACCAATAGAAGAAAATGAATTTCTGAGTTTTAGGCAAGCTTTTGGAGTTTATGGCCAGTTAGTCAGGTCCCATAGATACCCCTCCCCCAATATTACAAGCTATTAACAATGATATTGGTCACCATCCAGAACTGGATGGTATGATGCTATTGCTGAAGACACCACAAACTTGTGCCACAGAATATGGGGCATCAAGCTGGTCCTCACTGGCTAGCTTTCATTCCTATTGGATAGTTTTGAAAGTTCTGGAAAGTGCTGTGCATGCTATCAAAAGAAAAACGGATTCAGCAATCTTATCCAAATGTAAATTATGTGATCTACAAAATGGTCAATTAAGACTTAACCACTAGTAAAATAGTGGAACAAATTTCACGGGAGTAACCAACTACTTTCTGATTAGATGTAAGGTCCACTCCACAAGTTGAATCCTATAGCTGGCACTGTTACAGGGTCCAAGAACCTGTGACTAGATGGATCATGGACCCTAAAGCAGAAGTCCACGATTACTCTGCTAAATGGACATACTGTTAAAATGACTCATAAGGATTTATCATTATTCCCATAGATTGATACACCTCTCAACCCTTATTAAAGAGGCTTTTGTTATGTTGTTGTAGGTGGTAATTAACTTAGAAACCAACAATTGGCCAAGGGGCAGAGAATAAGAGATGACAGAATGTTCATCAGTAAACAACACATCTATATTGGCCTCCCTCCTCCCAAGGCTCAGAAATCATCACAGAAGAGGGGGCAAAAAGATTGTATGACTCAGAGGTATCAGACCAGTGTTTTCTGGACATAGCCAGGCATTTGCACATATGAACTCACGGTTGTTGTGACAGTGTACACAAACATCCACAAGCTGCACCCAGACAAATTCCCAGCATGGAGGAGGGGAGGTGGGAAAGAAAAAGAAGTCCCATCCCCAGCTAAGGAGCTAGTGGGAATTAATAGCTTCTGGCAGCGGGACAGGCAGCTTTCTTTAAGGGTGGAGCCCCTGGTGGGCTGAGCATGCTTCAGTGAAAGTCACACATCCAAGAGTAAAGGAGCAGCACAAATTGAATTTGATGGGTTTGAAATTAAATGAGGACACAGTTCGGTGGTTTTGGAAGGAGGGGTGGGTCTGCGAGTTGTGGAAGGGGATGAATATGACCAAAATATATTGTATGGAACTCTTTAGGAACTAATAAAAACTGAGGGGGAAAAAGAAATTCTGGGGGGAACTGAACAAATATCAAGGCTGAAGATGAGAAGCTGGATGGAAAGAAACAAAAGATCCTAAAGAAATTTATGAATTTTTTTGGTTGTTTTTAAGAACGGCAACTTGTGCAGTGACAAGGTCCCAGAATATGATAAACTTCTTCTGAAGCATCTGGTAGACTCTGAAGTTCTTAACCTGTGCTTAATTTGAGCTTCACATTGAGCCCATTATATATTTCACAAATGAAGAGTTAACAAAGACATACACAATGGTGTCGGAACCAAATAATCCTGACTCATTTTCCTTCGTGACTTTTTTTTTTCCAGTCCTAAAATTCCTGAGAACAAGAGAGCTATATGCTGTGCCTGAAAAAACCCTTGGAGTGGAAGACCTTGAAACTGGTCACATTTTATGTGAATGTATAATTTTAAAATCTTTGTTAAACTTTACAGAAGAAGTTACAAAAGATAAAAGAGAAGGAGAGAGAGGAAGGAGGAAGGGAGGAGGGGAGGAGGGAGAGGTAGGAGGAGGAGAGAAAGAGAAAGGAGAGAGGAGGGGAGGAGAAGGAAAGAGAGGGGGAGGAGGGAGGAGTATGAAAAGGTACATGTGAGGAAGAAGAAAGAAATGAGGAAAACTCTCAGAACTATGAGTTGTAGAATCTGAAGTGCAAGCTGAAATAAAGAAGGATGCCTTGAGGACACCCTATCTGGTCCACCTTCTGCCTTCATGAAAAGGATGAATGTGCGTCATTTCTTAAGCTATTTCAATTTGTTTCTTCCTCATTGGTTTATGTTTTTCTTTTTGAGCATAATATTAAAATGTAATATAAGAAGAAAAATATTTTATTTTTTATGTCTACAGGTATTATTCAAATTTCACTAGTTATCATAATCATGTTTCAAATATCTGTATTCTCTCTGTTCTCTGTCTCTCTTTGTGTCTTTGTCTGTCTCTCTGAGTGTTTGTGTGTGTGTGTGTGTGTGTGTATGTGTGCTTGTGCACAATCAATGCTCATTAAAGTTTAGGTATGGGGATCATACTCTGTAGCCTGACTCACCACGAGGTTTGGAACTATCCATTACAGTCCAGTGCCTAGTCAGTAGATACACAATTGGATACAATGACAGTCCCTCTCTAGGAATCAATAAATGGCCAGATCCTGTGAGCCCTTCTCACGCATAGCTGACTTGGGAGGGTGCAGATTATATAGGTCCAGTGCCAGGAGGCATACAATTTTCATTCATGATTGTCATAGCAGTGTCAAGCTTAGAAGATGACATTTAGAAGCTTGTCTCCCTGTATCAAAGACTATATTAAAGAATCATGAAGAACATGGATACTCTTGTCTTGTTCCTGATTTTATGAGAAGTTCTTGATTTTTTTCCCATTTAGCATGATGCTATAGGTTCATAATATGTAGCCTTAATTGTACTGAGAGATAGCTCATCCTAATTGTTATAGTTTCATCATGAAGAGCTGTTGGATTTTGTCAAATGCTTTTCTTCATCTATTTATAGGATTATATGATTTCTACCCTTGAAGGCATTTATGTAAAAAAGACAGCTATTGATTTACATATTTTAAATTATCCCCACATCTCTGGAATGAAATAAAATTGAATATGATGGATGATCTTTTTGATGTGTTCTTGAGTTTGGTTTTCAAGATTTTATAAAGAATATTTGCATCTTTATTCATGAGCAACTTACCTGTGGTATGTTGTTTATCTGGTTTTGATATCAGTATAATGCTGATCTCATAAAAGAGCTTGGAAGCATTCTTTACTTTTATACCTTATGAAATAATTTGGGAATCATTGTTCTTAGTTCTTTAAGGACTTGTTAGAATGCTGTAGCAAATCCATTTAGGCCTGAGGTCCTTTTAGTCATAAAGGTTTATTGTTGTCGTAATTACTATTGCTTCAAGTCACTGTTTGTTGTATGTATGTTTAAATTGTTTCATAGGTGGGGTAGCCAGGGACATGAGGATAGGTAGGAAGGGGAAGTGGAAATGGGGTTGAGGGAGGGAATGCAGGAAGAGATAGCTAGAACTGAGGGGAAACTGAGGGGTGGTATGGAAACGTGGTGCTGGGGAAACTCCCTATAATATGTTAACATGACCCTAATGAAGTCTCCAAATAACAAGAGAGAGACAGAGTCCCAACTGGCCATCTCTTGTCACCAAAGAAGGCCTCCAGTACTGGGACTAGATTACATTCAATTGAGCTGTTTGCCAAAAGTATTCCATGGAAATCCCCCAAACAACTCAGTCTGTTGCCAAGACAATGGGTTGCTCTCTTCAAACTGATAGCAAGGACCCATTGCTGAAGACAGCACCCACACAATTCTTTGAACATGGAGAGATTGAGCTGGTGCCTACATAGAGATGTATGTTCTAGTGTCTTGGTACAGGAAGGTACTTTGAAGGCTACCAAAATAGAAATATAGACACCAGCCTCATCACAAAACCTTTGATCTACAATGTCCTGATGACAAAATATGCTAGGGCCATGATGGCACAAACTTGTGGGAGTACCAACCAATGTCTGATTTTACTTAAGGTCCACTCCACAAGATGGAACCCATGCCCAACACTGCTCAGGTGACCAAGAACCAGACTGGATAGCCCAGAGACCTAAAGTAAACCCATATATTACTGATTTTTTTTTTTTAAAAAAAAAGCAGTGATAAAATGACTCCTAATGATTGTGTGCTGTACTACTTCTAGATTAGTAATTTATTTAGTCATCATCAGAAATGCTTCTTCCTTAACACATGGGAACAAACATGAAGACCCACAGTTAGCTATAAGAGAGAGAGGGAGAGAGAGAGACAGAGACAGAGACCGAGACAGACCTTGGAACACACAGCTCTAAATGTGATGTCTACATCAAATCTCTCTCAGAGCTCAGAGAAGGTGGAAAGCGTAAAAGCCAGAGGAGATAGAGGACACCAGGAGAACATCAACTGAGCCAAGAGTCTGACAGAGTCTGACATGAACTCACAGAGTCTGAGAGTCTGAAGCAGTATGCACAAAACCTAAATGAGCCTCTGCCAGGTCCTCTGTGTATATATTATAGCATTCAGTTTAGTATTTTTATGGGATTCCTGTGTGTGTGGATGCAAATGAATTGGTCTCTGGTTCTTATACTTTCCCTAGGATTCTTTTCCTTTTGTTGTTTTTTCTTGGTCCAACTTATTTTACTTCCATATGTTTCATTGTTGAAAAAAATTGTGTCATCTTGTCTTAACTTTGATATGTTGTATGCCTTTAGAAATTCATTTCTCTCAAATTTTGAAATTTGGTAGAATATAGGTTTTAAGGTTATGTCCTTATGCTTTTGTGAATTTTATTGGTGTTGTGTTGTTTCTCTTGTCGTCTCTGATCTTACTGATCTGGGCCTTTCATCTCTTTGTGTTAATTTGGCTAAGCAATTATCAGTCCTGTTTATATTTTCAAAGAACCAACTCTTTATTTCATTGATTGTGTTTATTATTTTCTTTTTATGTCATTGATTCATGCCCTGAATGAATGTTCTTTATGGCAATGCCTTTGGGGTTGGTTTTTTCTTGTTTTTAAGGACTTAAGGTGCATCATCAAGTTATTTTTCTGATCTATGATAGAATAAATCATGATTGAAGAAAAAAATGTCAATGCAATGGTGCCTAACAATATTCTGTTATACTCATAGAATGGTGACTACCCTTGTTGGAGGGAGGGCGCTTGTTGGTTCCCAGCCGCCTGGCTAGCTTAGACCTGAAATAATCACACAGAAATTGTATTAATTAAATAATTGCTTGGCCCATTAGCTCTAGCTTCTTATTGGCTAACACTTATATTAATTTAACCCATTTCTATTCATCTGTATATTGCCACGTGACTGTGGCTTACTGGGTAAAGTTCCTGGCATCTGTCTCTGGCAACTCCATGGCTTCTCTCCGACTCTGCCCTTCTTTCTCCCAGCCTACAGCCTAGCTTTCTTCACTTAACTCTGTTCTGCCCTATCAAGCTAAGCCAGGTTGTTTATTCATTAACCAATAAAAGCAACACATAGACAAAAAGACCCTCCCACACCAACCCTAATTGTCACCAGAGAGCCTTCGCCCAGTAACTGATGGAAAGAGATGCAGAGACCCACAGCCCAACATTAAGCCAAATTTGGAATCGTGCTGAAGAGGGGTAGGAAATCAGTTGTTAATCTCACGAGACTTCCTTTGTGTGTGATCCTGCCCTTTTCCTTTGCAGCTTAGAATATACGTTCTTTGAGCTGTTTATTCCGTGTTTTGACTATAACCTGGTGTGAGAAACTTGTTTTGTACTCATATCATTTTGATGTTTTATATAACTCTTATTCCTGGATGATCATCTCTTTTCCTACATTTGCAAATTCTTCTTTTATGATTTTATTGAAAACATTGTCTGAGCCTTTGGTTTGTGATTCTTCCCTTTTGCTTCTTCTTCCACATTCACAATTCAAAGGTTTAGTTTTTTCATGGTATCCCAAAATTTTTGTATGTTCCATTGACATTTTTTAATGTGTCATTTCTCTTCACTTGAATGTTCCAGTTCCTTTACCTCATCCTCAGAGCCTGGTACTCCATCTTCCACATGGTCTGTTCTACTGGCAAGCTTTCCACTAAGGATTTTAGTTGAATTATTAGATGTTTTATTTCCAGCTTCATTTCAGTTTGGTTTATCTTAGTATTTCTATTTTTTATTGAATTCTATTTTTGTGTCCTGAATTGATTTTATAATTTCATCTAGTTTTTTGCTTATGTTCAATTGGAATTTGTTTAGGAACATACACTTGACCTATTTAAATTCATTCTGGTGTTTACTCATGTCCTTTTTGAATCCCATGAACATATTTATAATTATTTTTCTGAATTCTTCATATAAAATTCCATCTAAGTGTCTTTCCTCACAGACCATCACTATGAGATCAAAAAGTTTTGGAGGAAACAGTGATTTCATTTTTCTATTAGCTGTGTTTTACTTATTGGTTTGTTTTATTTTTTATTCGTTTAATTTTGTTTTGTTTTATATTCTTCTCTTATACAACATCCCAACCACAGTTTCCCCTCCTTCTACTCTTCCCAATGGCCCCTCTCTCCTTTTCCCCAGATTCACTCCTCCATTTCCCTTCAGAAAAGAACAGGCCACCCAGGAACATCAATTGAACATGGCATAACAAGTTATAGTAAGATTAGACACAAACCCTCATATCAGGGCTGGGTGAAGCAACCCAGTAGGAAAAAAAGGGTTCTAAGAGCAGGCAAGAGTCAGAGTCAGAGACAGCCCCCATTCCCACTGTTAGAGATCCCACAAAAACACCAAACTATCAACCATAACATATCTGCAGAGGACCTAGCACAGACCCATTTAAGCTCTGTGATAGCTGCTTTAGTCTCTGTGAGCCCCTACTACCCTGGTTTAGTTGATTCTGTTGGCCATGTTTTTCCTGGTGTCCTTGGTCCCTCTGGCTCCCATAATTTCTCCTTTCCTTCTTCCATGGGGTTCCCCAAACTCTGAGGGGAGGGACCCTATGGAGGTCTCTATTTGGGCTCTCTCTCTGCCTAATATTTGACTGTGGGTCTTTGCTTCCACTGTTATCAGCTGCCATAGAAAGACTCTCTGATAATGGCATGGCCTCTGCTCAGACAACTGTTAGTAGTGTTAGTGTGTTGGGGTTTGTACATCAGGAGTTATTTCACTGGCTGAGCTTTTCTAGTACACAAATTGGATTGGTATCTTATATTTCCTCAGTTTACTTGGTCTTGATTAGGCTGGAAGATGCTTGGAGTTAAATTGTAGAAATACTCACTGATGATTCATAGATGAGTACTGAGGCCATCCCCACATTCTCTGATCTCTCAAAAGGGGTCCACAGGATATGCTGATGTTGGAATCAGATTGCAAAGTTACTGATCTCTAGGGACAGGGTTCATAGTGTCTGAGGTTAGGTATATGTGACCTCACATAAGACTATGCAAAGTACCTAGAGGTCCTGGCATGAGCCTGGAGCTGGTAGAGGGGATAGAGGTGTAAGTCACTGACATCATCCGATCTCACACAGGGTCAATCAGAGTCCTTGAGAGTCCAGCAGGCATACGGAGATGTGTGAGGGGAAGGTTACAGTTCATGGGTCCCTGAACTCCCACTGGCCATCAGAGACCCTTTGGGTTTCAGCAGGGTTATGTAGTTGGACACAAGGTCTTGTTTAGGTTTCTGATCTCACACTGGTCAGTCAGTGTCCCTCAGCAGTAGCCTGGAGATGCTTGAATGGATACTAGAACTAGGCTGAAGATCACTGACCTCAGTCTGTATCAGTCAGAATCCCTAAGGGGGTAGGGAAGAATCTGGGTTGAGCAAGGAAATATACATCAAATCTTATTTTTTTTGGAATAATTTGGAGTCATTTAGAGTAAGGTGGTGGTGGCAAATGCGTTTAATCACAGCACTTAGGGATGCAGAGGCAGGTGGATCTCTGTGAGTTCAAGGTCTGCCTGGTCTACAGAGCAAGTTCCAGGACAACTAGGGCTGCAAAGAAAAACCTTGTCTCAGAAAAGCAAAAAGACAAAAGTGAAGAAAATATTTGGTGTGTAGTACTGAAGTATCTCTTTTCTTTTGGGATTAGTTGCTGGGAAAGGAGTGTATATTCACCAGCTTAATAATTACGCATTTTGTTTAGTTTGTACCCAGTCAGGATCTTCTGTATCCCATGGTTTCTATCTTACTACTTGGCCAAAGATGACAGTGATATCCTGAGCCTTGTGCCGCCATCTCCTGAGTACTGAGATTAGAGGTGTGCAGCTCCATACCTGGTTTATGAAGTCCTGGGGATCAAACCAGGGTTATGTGAGTGCGAGGAAAGCACTTTACCAAGTGAGATGTATCCTAGCCCATATTCGTCAAACTTTCTAATTCTTCTTTACAGCTTCTTCTTATGGTGTGGATAAAGTCTCATACCTCTCATAGGCAAGGGATGAGACTGGAAGTTTGGGTTATTTAGGACAGTTCTAATCCAAAGCAACTTCAAGCCTGAAAAACCAGTACCACGTGGTCAATGCTACCAAATTCTCCTGCTAGCTCTAGATAAAACTTGGAATCTTTGGGGCACAGTTAGAGCCTCGGTTAATACTTTCTTGTGAAATTACTTCTGAGAGTCAGAGAACCCTTTTTATGGCGCTCTCAGTTTAGATTTTCCTCCCAAATGAATTTCATTTTCACAAGATTAAGCCTTAAATTTAACCTTATTCAAACTCTCAGAACATATGCAGAATGTACCCAGATTTTCTGCCAGGGTGTTACATACTTAGACCTTACCCCAATTTCTAATAGAGTCCTTCCCCGACTAAAACATCAGGAGCCAGAGCTCCACTGCCTACATATCAATCTCAACACTGTTATCCTTCCACACTCCAACCAGAGAGACCCCTTTAACTCTAATTGTAGCACTCTAGGGCTTTTGTACCCCAGTTGCAAATTCTTCTACCTTCTTCCTACAAAACAATTCTGAAGGCTAGGAACCCCATACTCAGCAACAATCACATTCCTAGCTACCAATTTTCTATATTTGTTACCTCTCTCATTGCTGTGACAAAAACAATTACAGAAGAAGGGGTTGATTTGGGCTCATAGTTCAAGGGTGCAATTTATCATTGTGGAAGATGCCACATTAGCAGAAGCTTGAGGAACCTGATCACATTTTGTCCACAAAAAGTCAAGAAGCAAAGAGCAATGACTGTTCAGCCTGCTCTTTCATTTTTTGAGCGCAGCAATTAGCTTAATTTGTAAAAATCCTTCAGAGATGTCCCAAGATTTGTCTCCAAGGTGATTCTACATCTTGTCCAGTTAACATTAAAAAAAGGCAGCACAAAATCTAATAACCCAATCTTCCTGTGATAACCTAAAGAAATAAGACTCCCTTTGAGATTATTATTATCCCCAAGTGGAGTCCTCTTGAAGCCAGATAAGGAATCAATTCAATTTTTTGAAGACCAATAGGCTGTCTGAACTACATCTCAGTGTTTAAGCATCTCCCCATTTCCCAAGAACATGGAAGAAGACAGTTTACCATCTTCACTTCAATTTCAACAATACCTTTCGTCCTGCAGTTTTTGTAAAAATCCATGTGATACTTAAAATTGATTATCAAATTGACAAGACCTGGAATAACCCAAAAGACAAGTCTCTGGGAATGCTTATGAGAGATTATCTAGAGTAGGTTAAATGAGATGGGCAGCCCCACCTTAATTGTGGACAGTACCATTCCCTGAACTGGTGCCCTGGGCTTCATAAAAAGGAAAAAGGTGGCTGAACACTCCCATTCATCTCTCTATGTTTCTTAATTGTAGACACAATATGACTGGGCAACTCCTTCTCCCATGACTCCCCTGCCATACTGAACTAGACTGTGGGACTGTGAAGCTAAATCAGTCATTCCTTCTTAAGATGTTTTTGTGGGAAGTTTTTTGTTGTAGCAATAAGTTAAATAACTCAGCCACCCCCACACTCAGTTCTGTCACTGGTGCTAGTAAGACAGCTCTGAGCTGAGCAAAATCACTCATACTTCCAGTTAGAAAAAGGTATCATCTCAATAAAATTAAGCAGGTATTCCCTTGACAACCTTTCCGTTGTGAGTTCCAATATCTACACAAGTAGGTCTCAAAGAGTTTTCAGTCTATTCTTAACTGTCATTGTATACTCCAGGAATTCTTGCTAAGAGAAAAGCAGAGGATTTACATGATTTTGTGCAAACATTTTTATAATTAGCAGTGGACAGACTGCTTCCATCCTTTTCTGCTGTTTTCAGTGTCAATGTTCAATGTTGTAGCTTTGGATCAACATACAGAATATTCCTTTTGAAAGTGTAAATTCATATAACCAAATCCCTGGAGGGAGACGAGCACTCTAAACAAATAGTGCTCAACTGACTCTCTTGTTCTGCTTTCATATCTGGGCTATTATAGACTGGCTGATACACTTTAAAGCCAGTGCAGAATAATATAAGTAGCCAAATGATATCCATCCCCACAAGTCAAACTAAGATTCTGTGCACTAGTAACACTATTCTACAAACACTGTGTGCATGTGTCTTTGTGTGTATTCTTATTTTGTTGTTGTTGTTTGGTCTCTTGTATCCCAAACTGGCCTTGAACTCATTATGTCGCTGAAGATGATCTTGAACTTCTAATCCCTCCACCTCTAGCCCCTAAGTACTGGGATGACAGGCATGTACCACCATGCTCAGTTTATGTAGCATTGGGGATCAAATCCAAGGTTTCATTTCTATTAACAGAAAGTGGGTCTTATAAGTTATCTACCACCAATAAAATTGAAGCTCTGAGAAAATATAATTATACTTGACTGTGAATTTGTAGCTGCAACACATCAGTAATAGAGTTGGTATACAACAAACGTGGAGCTGAACTTTTTGACAGAACGTCTTCAGATGCCTCTCTATGATGACTATATCTATCCCCAAAGTCATGAACCAAAATAAACTCGGTGTGCCAAATTAGTCACTTAGACAGTGGTTCATAAATGCCCTCTCTTAGTAGGATGCAGATAGAGAAATAGCTCATTAGTATGATCGTCAAGGAGTTAAAATTAGATGTAAGTTTAACATGGGGCTACAGGTAATTAGTGCTGCAGGGACCAGGACCCTCATGCTCCTGGATGATGTCAGGGTCCTTTGTTCCCAGTTGTCTGTGAACCCTCTTCCAATACATTTATCAGGGTCAGAAGAGAAGCCTCTGTTCCCTTCCTGCTCCAGGCTTCTGTCTGTCAGCACTGCAGCAATGCTGGCAGGCTAGTCCCCACTTCCCTGACTCCTACTGCATAAAGAATTAGAAAGTTAGTTTAATTTATTCTTCTGGCTGGAAAACTTCATCTTATGCATAGAATAACCTTTTATAATCCATTCAGGATTTCTCCCTAGAGAAATTGCTTTGAAAAACAGATAAGGATTATTTGTAACTAATTAGCAGCTACCTCCATGTAAATGGATATCCTGCGAATGCTTCATGCTCCAAGGTAAATGTATCTTATGAAATATCTCTATCAATAGGTACCAATTTCTTAGGGAACTCCTCCTCCAATACTGGTCCCTGAATCAGTAATCTCTTCCAGACTGCTGTTGAAATTATTTGTACTTCCAAATTCATGAAGATTGTGCTAATGAGCTTTTCCTCTACCTGCACCCTTGACATTAACATCAGCCAGCCATAGCTCTGATTTCAGAAAATTTATTATCAATTTCACACACTAGAGAGGGTTCAATTAATTTTAGGCAAAGCCCAAATGACATCGCATTTTGTCTCCACTCCTGTTGCCCACGCAGGAAGACTTGCAAGAATAACATTTTAATGGCTTGGAAACTGTTCCCAACAGAATTATCTGAGAGAGGATTTTTCAAGGGTTACATCACTAAATGACCAAACAAAGACGCAGTGTCTGGCTACCACCCACATGATCCACTGTGAGCCATGTTTTCATAATGATGACACTCAGATTTAGACACACCTCTTTTATAAGTGGTCAAAGAGATATTAGCAAGATCAAGACTTGGTCCTCAAAAGCCATCAAATGTCCTACAGGGTATAAGCTTCGCTTTGTGGCTTATCCTCAATAATAATAAAAGCTAAAATGTGCTGGGCATGTAAGGTACTCAATGCATATTACCTCATGTGACCTCACAAGAGCCCTAAGCACTGAGTCCTATTATTCCTCTTATTATCAGAAAGGGACATGGAAGTTTTCCTGAGGCTTGCTGCTTTGACATTCAGGTAAATGGGAGTCTACAACCTCTGTTCTTTAGTGTTGATTCTAATTAAGCAATAACAAATTAAAGCAAAGGCTAATGTACATAAAGTATTAAAGTAATTTTTAAAATGTTGTAATTCTCTTTGTGTAGCATTGTTATTCTTTATTAAAGTACTAATCTTGGTTATTTTCAAAGCTCTTTTAGATAGATAAAAATTAATTTTCATGATTGTGCTGTCTTTGAAGTCTTTACAAGGAGTTTTGTTTCTCTAGCAGGTTGCATATTCTGCCTAGGTCTATGTTGGCTGTGTAGATATAGTAATTATCTCTGCTTCTTTTTATGAAAAGTGTTAATCTGAGATGTCTTGAAACCTTTGTTGGCCCCTCTACTTTATGGAAGTAGCACATTCCCATCACTTTCCTTGGCATCTTGCTCCCTCCTTGACTCACAGCATTGTAGGCCAGATTAGATGTATTCCTCTCCCATGAAGGGACCTGGTAATGTTTTCACCATCCCCAGAAAGTGTCCGTGAGGGCTTACAGAGTCCATCCTGCAATAATTCCAGTTTTCATATTATAACCCAGTAGACAATGAGCACTTTTCCCCATAGGGAAAGAAAGATAGAACTTTGACTCACATCATGAAACCCTTTATCTTTTAAGAAGAGTACCAACATCAAAGACAAGTCTTGCCCAAAAGGACGCACTTCCATACGGTTCATCACTCCAGCCTGGCTGCCTTCCCTGCACCTTCTGCCTCAGTTCCCTATCAGAACACAGGCCAGGACCTGATGATCACTGCCCCAACCCACTGCCATCCACTTACAGATCCGGACTCTCTGTCTAGATCATGTTTTTAGAAAAAGATGCTTCTTAGAGTCGCTCATCTCCATAGCCTCTTCTTGCCAACAGTGTTATAGCAGCTGCTCCTGGGCTCCTTCTGCATATGACCTCATTTGTTCATTTATACAACCTCTATATCAGATTTTATTTTATTTCTTTTTGAGACTACTGCAGCTTGAATCTATGGCCTTTATTGGTCCCCACTCTAATTCCTGCTGAGATGCTAAATATGAAAAAATGGACAGAGCATACATATCATAATATTGTGCTGCAGAAAACAGAGCTGGAGGCCAGTCTACTCTTGCTAAGCATTCAGTCATGGAAGCCAAGCACAGTCAATGAAACAAACAGCACCAAATAGCCAGGACTTGATTAACAACTGAACAGCTTCCTAACTTGTTTCCTAATTCCAACCAAAGACTACCTAGAAAAAAAAAAAAAAAACAAATTTGCCTAAACTGGCAATACGGATCTTGGTTGTATCACAAATACTTTTTCCTGGAATGGGAAGTTCATAGAAATATCTCAGCCATGATCTATGCACACCATGATCCAGGACCTGGCTGCTTCCAAGCTACAATTAAGATGAATACTGAGAGTGTTCAGAAACTTTCAGTGCAATCATGTTGTATTTGTTCTTATTATACATATTTAAATGTAATTTTATGTCTGTTGAATCTAATAATGAAAAGTTGGGGTACATCATTCTTATGCCTCACTCCATTTCTTTGGCAATTCATTTATATGGTAGTTTATGAGAATATTATTCACAAATTGGTCAAAAATAACAATAAAACATATCTTCCACTATAAGGAATTTAAAAACCACTATGGTTTATGCCACTTACAGAAATAAGGGGTGGCAAAGACAAAGGATGACAAACGGTTGGTTGTAAAGCCAGGCAATGACTACTCGTTGAATAAACACATACATGACCTCAGTGAGCACAACAGTGCCTGCCACTCACGAAACCAGTGTCATCAGGAAAGCTCAAGTTTCCTGTCTTACATTTCCCAACAGGAACCTAAGCCCTTCATTCTATAGGTTTCTGCAATAAGAGCAGTGCTCTTGAGAGCTAGGAAGTTAGTCACTGTAACCTAACCAAAAAGCAATTTGGCCAGCAGACAACATCAGTAAATTGCAGTGGAAAACCAAACAACTAAAAAGATTTGGATTCAGTTTCTGGAAATAAAATAGCAACAGAAATACAGAGAAATCATGGTTATTAGTATCTTGTTGGCATGTTAACTCAGGTCTAATTCAAAACAACTGTCTTAAAGGGTGGAATCAGGTTCTCATGCGCTAGATCTACCAGGACTGCTCTCTGAGGATCTGGAAACATCCCCTCAGGACACATCCTATGCAGAGGTTTTGTTGGCAAATGAGCCTATGGAAAAGAGCCCTTGGAAAGTCTCAGCCGTGCACCTGCCAATGCGCACAGTACACTGCCCAATCCTCTGTCCAATTCCAGCATTTGCTTCCTTGTTATTTCCTTAACCAACAAAACACTGACAAAAATAATAATGGCAGCTAGCATTCTGTGAGAAATGCACTGCCCAAACCCAACAGTTTCCAAGTGGCTTACTCAACTTAGGCAAAAACAGACATTTGTTCATGTGTCTCTGTGCTATCCTGGATTGCCACCTGCTTCCAACCCCACTCAGCACTCATGGTACCCTAAATCAACAATTCTTAGGCTTCTATTCATTCTGACACATATGATATATGATGTTTGTTTTCAAGACTCACTTCTCTGGGCAGTATGAAGCTATAAACAATGGGAGAGGATGGAGTCCCAATTCAAGAGAGTAAGTAGGATACAGTTAAATGATAGGACATCTTGGAAAAGCTAAAATGAAATCCATGTTGGCTGTAAGTCATCTACAAACTTTGATATAAACTATATACCTAATTTTGATATATAATAAATGAGTACAAACACACACACATACAAACACACCTGGTGTGTTATAATTTGGGAACTGAAACATTCTCAAGCTTATTTTTATGGGTTGTTTTGTGTTCATTGATAAGTGCCATCTCTAGCGTCTGTTGGGATTGTGTTTGGAAATAGAGACTTGTATTACTTACTATTCTTGTTGGTATGATAAAATATTTAACAAACACAGCTAAAGGAAGAAAGCATCTATTCTGGCTCACAGTTTGAAGGTCTGCCCATCATGGTGGGGAAAGCATGACAGGAGGAGAGTGAGACAGCTTGTCACACACTGCAGCCACAGTCAGGAAGCAGTTATTAATGTTAGTACTTAATGCTTTCTCTTTTTTATTCAGTCTAGAACCCCAATCCATGAAATGATGCTGCCAATTCAGGAAGTATCTTCCATTCTCAATCATACTTCTCCAAGAATCCAGAATGAGGGGAAAATAATTGTCTAAGCTACCTGGTATCTGCAATGTCAGTCTCTCAGGAAGGCATATTGTTTTTTCCTGTACTCTAATAGCATAGACTTTTCTTGAGCAATGGGTTCTATACCATACATACTAAGTAATCCTCCAATTGACAACTCTGACACCTTCTAGCTGAGACAGGATCAAAGGCCCTAAATTCAAGATTCACATACTAAATTGTGTACACGTAAGGGGCAATTGCCATTCTGGAGTGGAAAGCTGTACTTCTAACCAACCAGGACCATTTGGGTTTTCAATGACTGCCCTTCTCACATTCAGTAGCTTTTCTAGGATATGTCACTGACCTGATGTAAAGACATAGATGAATAGCCAGATGCAGAAAGTCACATAGTTAGGTCAGGAAAGTTCTAAGCAAAGGCGTTCAGTCTCAGTTGGGTTGGTGTGCCCCATCCTCCCAGTGCATAGTTATGTTCATCAACCTAGATGATCGCTAGACATTCTTGTAGAAAGGTTTCCAAAGAGTCCACCTACCTCTTTCCTAAAGAATGGAATTGAGTCTAGAAACCATAGTGTTCTCTTTCTCCAAACATATGGGTTTCCTGGTACTGGTCCTATCTAAAAGTTATCTAAGGATCACACCCAAAGTCATCGCAAGAGCAACTTCTCATACCTCAAAGGGGCTAATGATGAATAACAAAATACTTCTATTACTTAAGAAGACCAAAATATTTTAATATTTATGTGACAGGAAGCTGACACAATGATCAAATACATTTTTTTTTAGTCACCACACAGTCCAACCAGATAGATAAACCAATCTAAAATTCTGGTGACATGTTTCATCAGAATTTGAAGTTTGCATTACTCTAGAGCTGTGGAATCAGTTCTCTCTCTCTCTCTCTCTCTCTCTCTCTCTCTCTCTCTCTCGTATGTTCAAGTGGGTCTATGAATTTATGGAAAGAAGGGTGTATGCTCACGCATGTGAAAGCCAGAGATTGCTGTCAGATGTCTTCCTTGGTTACTTTCCAATCTTACTTTTTGGTTTGAGAATTTCATACTTGTGTGTAATACGTTTTAATCAAATACAACCCACTTTCCTATCCTCCAGTTCCTCCCAACCACAACTTTTCCCTCTCATCTTCATGTGCTCATTTTTTAACCTAGTGAGTCAACTTAGTGCTTTGTATATGGACCTTCTACTAGAGCATGGGTCATGCCTCGGGGCTCCCATCTATGAAGAAAATTGATTCTCTCTCCCCCAGCAGCCATCAAGTATCGATATCTCTTCAGATAGGGGTAGAACTTCATTAGCCTCTTACTGATTGCTACTGGGATTTCTGGATTGCTTGATCTTGTGCAGATCATGTGCATACAGTCACAGTCACTGTGAATTCATGTGCTGAGATGCCTGGCAAATACTCTTTCAGATCAGACATTCACTCTGTCTCATATGAGCTTCCTACCTCCTCTGCCTCAACGATCCCTACACTTTAGGAAAAAGGGGTGTGATAGAGATGTTCCACTTAGAGTTGAGTTTCAGTCTCTTATTCTCTGGACTTTGACCAGTTATAGGTCTCTGTGTTAATCTTAATCATCAGCTACTATATAAAAAAATAAAGCTTATATGATGCTGGATTATAGATAATTAATTCATATTTATAAAAATAAGAATTTTAGGAGCAATGTATTACTATATCCATTTAGCAGAATAACAGTATTAAGTTTTTTTTAGGGGCATTGCATGTAACTGAGCATCGATCATTTAAATGCAGAAGCTCTCCTTCAGGGCCTATGATCTAGTTAGCCATAGGGTTTTGGATCAATACACAGTACCCGGTACAAGTGGTAAATGGAGTGGATAGTTACTCCCACAACACTTAGATGCCACTAGTGCACTGACCAGCATATTTGTCAAGCCACTCATTATTGTAGCTCGCTGGGTTCACAGGTAAGGGACTGATTATTTTTCTTCCTAGTAGCATACATAGCACCTTCCAGTATTATGAAAGCTAAGCAGTAAAAACGAAGCTTTTAGGCCAGTACCAGCTTCATTTCCCCATGCCCCATGACTCAAGAATGCGGTATTTTCAATAATAAGGGTGGATACGAAAGCAGCGAAGTATATATCCTAACTAAGGGTATGTCCAGGGAGATGTCCCCAGCTGGTACCTTGGGCAACTGAGGAGAGGGAACCTGAAATGACCCTATCCTATACTGATGAATATCTTACATATCACCTTAGAACCTTCATCTGGCGATGGATCGAGGTAGAGACAGAGACTCAATTTGGAGCAACGGTCTGAGCTCTTAAGGTTCAAATGAGGAGCAGAAGGAGGGAGAACATGAGCAAGGAAATCAGGACCACGAGGGGTGCACCCACCCACTGTGACAGTGGATCTGATTTATTGGGAGCCCACCAAAGCCAGCTGGTCTGGGACTGAATAAGCATGGGTTGAAACTGGACTCTCTGAGCATGGTGGACAATGAAGGCTGATGAGAAGCCAAGGACAATGGCACTAGGTTTTGATCCTAATACATGAACTGGCTTTGTGGGAGCTTAGACTGTTTAGACGCTCACCTTCCTGGACGTAGATAGAAGACCTTCGTCTTCCCGCAGGGCAGGGAATTTGGACTGCTCTTCAGTATCGAGAGGGAGGGGGAATGGTGGGGGGGATAAGAGTAGTGGGGATAGGGGGAGGGGACTGGGGGGAGGGGGCAATATTTGGGAGGAGGGGAGGGAAATGGGAAACGGGGAGCAGGTGGAAATTTTAATTAAAAAAGAATAAAAATAAAAATTAAAAAAAATAATAATAGGGTCTTACTATCACTTCTAGAAAGTAACAGTATTATTTAGGGGGGTCTAGGAGACCCCACTGAACAAAGCTCAAAATAAATAACCCATATCAGGCACTGGACATTTTATTTGACAGGATATAGTATTTGTGGAAGGCACTGAAAACTCCTTTCATACATGTGTAAGCATATTTTTAGGATGCTTCCCCCAACTCACCCCCCTCCCCCCCCCCCCGCAATCCACTCCGCAAAAAGGATAAGGTTTCCCATGCGGAATCAACAAAGTCTGGCATATCAAGTTGAGGCAAGAACAATTCCCTCCCCGCTGTATCGTGGCTGAACAAGGTATCCCTCCACAGGGAATGGACTTGTCTATTAGGAACTGGTCTTATCTTTTAGGGGTTCTATAAACCTTTTATGTGGATGGGTATCTCTTTCTCTAAGTTTGAGAAATTCTTTTCAATAACTTTACTGAAGATAGTCTCTATGTCATTGGTGTGTTTTTCTAGCCCATATCTTAGAGGCTAGCTCTTTTCATTGTGTCCCAAAACTCTCTTATATTCTCATATATATTTTTAAATTTCCCATTGTACTTTACTAAGTGAATCAATTTCTCTACTCTTTCCTATCATTCACGACTCTCTGTTTTCGATATAATATTGGTGGGACTATTCACTGAGTTTTTAAATGGCTTATTGAATTGTTCATTCCAGCATTTGTTTGGTTTTCTTTAGATTTCATGGGTTTTTGTTTTCTTTTTATTTCTGCATTCGTATTTGTGCATCTAGAGTCAGTTTGTTGGTTGACTTATTTTCTTTTGTTTGTTCAGATCACCTTTACTGTTTCAGAAGAGCAGTTTACAATGTTCAGAGGGAGCTAATTCATAGCAGGATTGGAACCTCATTTTCCTTTGAGTAGAATTTGGGGTTGAAGCTTCTATCAAAGGTCTTCAGTTTCTCAGCTACACTCTCATTCCTTCATCAATCTATTAAGAGAGCTTTGAACAAGTTTCCCCTGTTGTTGTAGAATGCTCCTGGGTCTCAAGGCCATAGAGGGCAGGTAGAGGGTCCAAGTCATCAGGCAAGTATATGGGTCTCTGGGTCACTTGTAGTGGCTAGAAAGTGCCCTGGTGTTGGGATCAGGTGAGTCCCAAGGGGAGTTAGCGTAGCAAGCAAAAATGGGACTTGGAAAATCCAATGGTGAGGGGCTGAGGGAAAGGAAGTTTAAGTAGCCTATCTGGGTATCTGCACAATGAATTCTGTTTAGAGTCCCCTGTAGCCAGCTGGCTGGGATCAGGCAAGTTCCAGAAAGAGGAAATGGGCCAAGAGAAGTGGACACTCCCTACCAAACAGACTTAAGACTTGATGAAGCCAAGTGATGTAGGGCTGGGAAATGGAGAATAGACAGTCTCTCTCTCTCTCTCTCTCTCTCTCTCTCTCTCTCTCTCTTTTAGAAAAAGCATCACATTTTATTTGAAATTATACGATTTCTCAGGAAATTTGGGATCAACCTACCCCAAGATCCAGTAATACCACTATTGGGAATATACCCAAGAGATGCCCCATCAAATGACAAAAGTATCTGTTCAACTATGTTCATAGCAGCATTGTTTGTAATAGCCAAAACCTGGAAACAACCTAGATGCCCTTCAATGGAGGAATGGATGAAGAAAGTGTGGAATATATGCATATTAGAGTACTACTCAGCGGTAAAAAACAATGACTTCTCGAATTTTGCGTGCAAATGGATGGAAATAGAAAACACTATCCTGAGTGAGGTATCCCAGACCCAAAAAGAGGAACATGGGATGTACTCACTCATAATCGGTTTCTAGCCATAAATAAAGGACATTGAGCATATAATTTGTGATCCTAGAGAAGCTAAATAAGAAAGTGAACCCAAAGAAAATCATATAGTCATCCGCCTGGAGAGGGGAAGTAGACAAGATTGCAGGGCAAAAACTGGGAACTCGCGGGTGAGGTGGCAAGGGGCAAAGGGGAAATGGGATGAGAAACATGAGAAGGGAAGGATGGGAGGAGCTCGGGGGATTGGGATGGTTGGGATATAGGAAGGGAGGATACGGGAGCAGCGAAGTATATATCCTAACTAAGAGAGCCATCCTAGGGTTGGCAAGAAACTTGACTCTAGAGGGGTTAGCAGGTGTCCAGGGAGATGTCCCCAGCTGGTACCTTGGGCAACTAAGGAGAGGGAACCTGAAATGACCCTATCCTATACTGATGAATATCTTGCATATCACCTTAGAACCTTCATCTGGCGATGGATCGAGGTAGAGACAGAGACTCAATTTGGAGCAACGGTCTGAGCTCTTAAGGTCCAAATGAGGAGCAGAAGGAGGGAGAACATGAGCAAGGAAATCAGGACCACGAGGGATGCACCCACCCACTGTGACAGTGGATCTGATTTATTGGGAGCCCACCAAGGCCAGCTCATCTGGGACTGAATAAGCAAGGGTTGAAACTGGACTCTCTGAGCATGGCGGACAATGAAGGCTGATGAGAAGCCAAGGACAATGGCACTAGGTTTTGATCCTAATACATGAACTGGCTTTGTGGGTGCTTAGCCTGTTTAGACGCTCACCTTCCTGGACATAGAAAGAAGACCTTCGTCTTCCCGCAGGGCAGAGAATTTGGACTGCTCTTCAGTATCGAGAGGGAGGGGGAATGGTGTGGGGGGAGGAGAAGAGGAGTGGGGATAGGGGGAGGGGACTGGGGGGAGGGGGAAAGATTTGGGAGGAGGGGAGGGAAATGGGAAACGGGGAGCAGGTGGAAATTTTAATTAAAAAAAATAAATAAATAAAAATAAAAAGCAAAAAAAAAAGAAAGAAATTATGCCTTTTAACATGTTGTACCATAAAATACAATGTTTTCATAAATAATTTTTATATAAGGATTCAGGTTAGAGAATATCAATCTTGGATGTATTAGAAACACATGATTTCAAAATAAAGAGCAGGAAAAACTGTAAGCTGTTTATTTTTTTTGTTTTTGTTAATTTATAATTTTTCTTTTTTTTTAATCTTTTTGTTGTTGTTGTTGAAACAATTTCTGCCTCCTCCCCGCCTCCCATTTCCCTCCTCCTCCTTCCACTCCTCTCCCCCTCTCCCCACTCCTCTCCCCCTGTCCCCACTCCATTCCCCCTCCCTCTCAAGTCTGAAGAGCAGTCTGGATTCCCTGCCCTGGGGGAAGTCCAAGGCCCTCCCCCCTCCATCCAGAAGCCAAGGACAATGGCACTAGGTTTCCATCCTACTTCAGGAACTGGCTTTGTGGGAGCCTAGCCTGTTTGGATGCTCACCTTCCTAGCCTCTCTTTTTTAAGGCTATCATGGATGGACTTATTTCTCTAATTTCTTACTTTGTTTGTTGTTGGTATTTAGGAAGGTTGCTGGGTTTGTGTGTTAATCTTGTACCTTTCTGCTTTTCTGAATATATTTACCAGCCATAGTAGATTTCTGAGGGAACCTTTAGGGCCTTTTATGTGTAGAACATTACCAACTGAAAAGGAAGCAATTTTGACTTCTTTTCCTATTTGTACTCCCCTTATCATATTCACTGGTCTTGCCTAAGTTGAGCAATACCTCATCTCCAAGATAAAGATGACTTTATCATGGCGGCCCCTTTTGATGTAGTCTTGACTTTAGTTGTAAGTATTTTACAGAGAAGTTTTGTGTATGACTGTCAGAAAGATTTTTTTTTTCCTTCTGTTATTGTATCTTTGTCTGGTTGTATCAGGTAACTCTGGCCTCAGAAGAAGAATTTGGAAATGTCCATTCCTTTTAAATTTTATGCAATAATTTGAGTAGCATTGGTATCAGTTCTTCTTTGAAGAGCAGGCAGAATTCCATGTTTAGTTGATTTGACCCTGAGGGTTTTTGTTTTTGTTTTCTTTTGTTTTAGTTGAGAGACTTTAACAGTTGTTATGAGTCGATTTAAATTATTTCTTTCATCTTGATTTAATTTTAGTTGATCATATATTTCTAGAA
The DNA here is from genome assembly GCF_950005125.1 of Chionomys nivalis. Lineage (NCBI taxonomy): Eukaryota > Metazoa > Chordata > Mammalia > Rodentia > Cricetidae > Chionomys > Chionomys nivalis. The sequence continues at coordinate 30,034,076 of NC_080091.1, forward strand.
ATATATAATTTCATTTATATTTTTCAAATTTAGTGAAGTGTAGAGTTTTAAAATATATCCTTTTGATTAGCTGTATTTCTTCAGCATATGATATAATGTTTCTGGTTTTGTCTTTGACAAAACTTACATGGGTCCTCTTTCATTCAGTTAACTTTGCAAAAGGTTTATCAGTTCTCATAATCTTTTCAAATACTCAACTCATTTCACTGATTTGTTATACTATTTTTATTTCTGTTTCATTAATTTTAGATGTGATTTGATGATCTTTGTCTGTCTATGGTTTTGGGGTGTTATTGCTGCTTTTCCAAGGTCACTGAGTGTATTACCAAGTTATTAAGATGGGATGACTTGAGTTTTTAATATAAGCACTTAGTGTTATAAACTTTCCTCTTAGAAGGTGGTTAAGGCGGGGCACATATTTAATCCTAACAGGTGGAGGTTGAGGCCAGCCTGCTCTTACATAGTAAGATCTAGACCAGCCACTGTTACATGTAAAAGTTTCTTTCAAAAACTTAATTTAATAAATGTTCTTCTTAGGACTTTATTCATTATATTCCCTAGTTTTGGTATGTTAAGTTTCATTTTTACTCATTTCTAGGAATTTTTTAATTGCATTCCTTTTTCCTCGCTTGACACAATTTTTATTCAGTAGTATTGTGTTGGTTAGCTTTCATCAACTTAAGACAAACTTAGTCACCAGAAAAGAGGAAACCTCAATTTAAGAAGTGCCTCCATATGCTGGGCATGAGGAATGTCTGTGGGTCATTTTCTTAATTAATGGTTGGTGTGGGAGGGCCCATCCCACTGTGGTAAGTGCCACTCCTGGGCAAGTGGTCCTTGCTTATATAGGGAAGCAAGCTAAGCAAATCATGGAAAGTAAGTCAGTAAGGAGATTTCCTTCCTGGTTCCCACCCTGACATCCCTCAGTGATGGACTGCTGATCAAACTGTGTAATCTGAATCAACCTTCACCTCCAAGTTAGTTTCCGTCAGTATTTTACCACAATAGTGAAGCCACCTAGGACAAGTGTGCTGTATTATTTATACAGGGTTGCGCACTATCTGAACTATTGCTGCTGATATCCATCTTTATCCATTGATGATCATAAAGAAGGAAGGATGCTATTTCAATTCTCCTAAATTTCCTGACACTTGTTTTGTGTCCTAATATATCTAATTTGGAGGAATGTTTCATGGGCTGATGAATATAATATGTATCTCTGGTATATAGGTAGAATGTCCGGTAGATATTTGTTAGGAATTTGATTTATGATATCATTAACTACAGGTTTTTTTTCTGTTAATTTTTGTCTGGATGACATGTCTATTAGTGAGAATGAGGTATCAAAATTACTCACTATCACTGTTTGGGGGTCAGTCTCTAGTTTTAGGTCTAATATTATTTCTTCTACTATATTGGATACCTCCATGTTCGGTATGTGAATGTTTAAAATTATAATACCCACTTCGTGGCATTTCCTTTATGAGTAGGAAATGTCCTTCCCAATTATTTTCTGAGGTTCTACTTCGGAGTCTATTTTGTCAGACAATTAAATATTTACACTTGCTTGTTTCTTAGTTCCATTTATTTTTCCATTCTTTTACTTTAAGGTACTGTCTGTTGTTGATGATGGAGTGTGCTTTTTAGGAGCAACAAAATGATGAATCCCATTCCAAATCCAATCTGCTAATACAAACTGTTAATATTGAAAGTATTGTTGAACAATATTTGTAATTCCTATTATTTTTGTGATGGATTTTTTTTCATTTTTCCCCTTCATTTTTAATTGTTTTTATTGAGCTATATATTTTTCTCCACTTCCCTCCCTTCTTCTTTCTTCCCCCATGGTCCCCATGCTCCCAATTTACTCAGAAGATTTTGTATTTTACTACTTCCTATGTAGATTAGATCCATGTATGTCTCTTTTAGGGTCCTTTTTGTTGTCTGGGTTTTCTGGGATTGTCAATTGTAGGCTGGTTTTTCTTTGCTTTATGTATAAAGTCACTTACATATGATATTTGTCTTTCTGGGTCTGGGTCTAGGTCTGAGTACATATGATATTTGTCTTTCTGTTACCTCACTCAATATGATGTTTTCTAGATCTATCCATTTGCCCAGAAATTTCAAGATGTCCTTATTTTTTCTGATGTGTAGTACTCCATTGTGTAAATGTCCCTTATTTTCCTTATCCATTCTTCGGTTGAGGGGCATTTAGGTTGTTTCCAGGTTCTGGTTATGACAAAGAATGCTTCTATGAACATAGTTGAACATATGTCCTTGAGGTATAATTGCGCATCATTCCAGTATATACCCAAAAGCGGTATCGCTGGATCATGAGGTAGATGGTTTCCTAATTTTATAAGAAAACTCCATACCGTTATCAAAAGAAGCTGTACCAGTTTGCACTCCTACCAGCAATCGAGGAGTGGTCCCTTTACCCCACATCCTTGCCAGCATAAGCTGTCATCAGTGTTTTTGATTTTGGCCATTCTTATAGGTGTAAGATGGAATCTCAGAGTTGTTTAGATTTGCATAATGCTTGACCATGACCTTCTGGCTTTCATTGTTTCTATTGAGAAGTCAGGTATAATTCAGATAGGTCTACCTTTATATGTTACTTTGCCTTTTTCCTTTGCAGCTCTTAACATTATTTCTTTACTCTGTATGTTTAGTGTTTTGATTATTATGTGGCGAGGAGACTTTTCTTTTTTATCCAGTCTATCTGGTGTTCTATAAGCTTCTTGTATCTTCATAGGCATATCTTTCTTTAGGTTGGGAAAGTTTTCTTCTGATTTTGTTGAATAAATTTTCTGTGCTTTTGAGTTGGACTTCTTCTATCCCTATTAGTCTTAGATTTGGTCTTTTCATGGTGTCCCATATTTCCTGAATATTTTGTGTTAAGTTTTTGTTAGATGTAATGTTTTCTTTGACCAATGAGCCTGTTTCCTCTATTGTATCTTTAGTGCTTGAGATTCTCTCTTCCATCTCTTGTATTCTGTTGTTTCTGCCTGCATTTGTAATTCCTGATCATTTTCTCATAATTTTTATTTCTATAATTCCCTTGGTTTGTGTTTTCTTTATTGTCTATATTTCAGTTTTCAAGTCTTAGTTTCTTTCATGTTTGATTGCTCTTTTCTGATGTTTTTTAAGGGATTTGTTGATTTCTTCCAATATTTTGTTTGTCTTTTCCTCCATTTCTTTTTAAGGAATTTTTCATTTCCCCTTTAAGGGCATCAAACATTCCCCTAAAGTTATTTTTTAGGTCATTTTCTTCTGCTTCATCTATATTTGGGTGTTCAAGTCTTGCTGTTGTAGGGTCACTAGTTTTTGTTGATGTTGTATTGCTCTTTGTGGTGTTGAGTGTGTTCTTACCTTGTCTATCCTCTTTTTCTCTGATTGGTATAGTTGGGGCTGTGTCTCTGGTGATCAATCTTCCAGGTGCCAGTGGATCCAAGGCTCAGATGCTTCTTCCTCATGGTGCAGTCGGAGTCACAGTTCTAGTCACCCCGGAGGTCACTCGGTGCTCCCAGGGGTCACTCTGCAATTCATTCAGTCCTGCTCTCATGGAGGTTGCTCCCTTGTACCTGCTCTGGCAGAGGTCGCTGGTTTGAGACAGGCCCCACCAAGGTCTCTGACTCAGGCCTGCTCCCTCAGCAGTCTCCCCTTTGTACCTGGACCTGTGGAGATAGCTGCCTCAGGCCTGCTTGGCAGAAGTCTCTGGCTCAGGCAGGCTCCTGTGGAAGTCACTGACTCCAATGGTAGCATTTTCTTATTCCTCCATTGATCAACTGTGCTGGAATTGCTTATTTATTACTTTTGCCCTCTTGGGTGTGTTTAATCTTCTTCTCAAGTTGAAGTATACCTCATAGCAGCCTCTGAAGAGCTGTCTTAATGTTCATAAATATCTTTAGCCTATTGTTCTTGTGGATTTTTTTCCTTCAATTATGACTGATAGTTTTTGTGGGGTATAATAGTTGTCATGTGGGGAATCTAGGTTATCATCTGTGTTATGTCAGAACCTGTAGAACATCTGTCCAAATCATTCTGCCTACCTAAGTTTGTTTTGAAAAGTTATAATCTGATGGATCTGCCATTATAGTTGACTTTGTCTTTCTTACAACTTTTGATATTCTTTTCATTTCTGTACATGTAGGGGTTTAATTATTATGTGATATGGGTAATTTCTTTTCCGTTTCTATCTATTTGGTGTTCCTCTTATACCTCAACAGAAATCTCTTTAGCTTTGGAAATTTTTCTTCTATGATCTTTGTTAAAAATATTTTCTCTGCCTTTGGCCTGGATTTTTTATTTTTTTTCTACACCTATGATTTGGGGTTTTTGTCTTTTTATACTATTTAAGAGTTCCTTATAGTTCTGTGTTTTGGTCTATTGATGTTGACATTAATATTTTCTTTGGATGTGTGATCCAAGTTCTCTACCTTCTATTTGAGATCTAATAGTCTATCATTTGACCTACTTTGTCAGTAAGGCTTTCTTATGAGCTTTTCTTTAATTTCCTGAGTCTTTTGTTTCAAATGTTGAGTTGTTTTGGCTATCGGATATTTTTATACTTTCATATATATTTTAAGATTGTATTTTCAGCTTCTGTGAAAAATAGTGTTAGAATTTTGATGTGAAATGTATTGACTCAGTAGATTGCTTTGGGTATGATGGCCATTTTCACAGTATTAATCCTACCAACCAATGAGTGTAGATCTTTACATCTTCTGGTATCTTATTTCATTCTTTAGTGTATTAAACTTTGCATTATATAAACCTTTAACTTTTGGTAGATTATTCTGAGATATTTTAGAGGTTACAATAAATGAGATCATTTTCCTGATTTCTTTTTCAGTATGTTTGTTGCTGGTATGTAAGAAGGATGCTGAATATCGTGTATTAATTTTGTGTTCTGCTACTTTTCTGAATGTGTCTGTCAGCTGTAAGAGTTTCCTGATAAGAGATTTTGGGTTCTCTTATGTATAGAGTCAATCATCTGCAAATAAGGATGCTTTAACTCTTCCTAAGAAGGAAGTTTATAGCACTAAGTGCCTGTATCAAAAATATCAAAGATCTCAAGTTAAAAATGTCATAATAGAGGGGATGTGGGGGGAGCAAGAAGGAAGGGGTGAGAAACAACTTTTGTTGATATGTAAAATAAAAAGTCTTTTAAATAAAAAAGTGTCATAATGAGCTGGACAAGGATGACTCTAACACATATGTTAATAGGAATGTGGTCAATTTCAGGATGCCTCAACCCTATACAAAGAACCACAGACAATTAAGAAATAGACACAGACAAATAAGACTGGCATAAATAGTCTTCCTTAGGGAAGAATATACCAAATGGTTAGTCCTGAAAGCATACATGTATGATTTAAATTATTCAGACTGAGTATGCTGTACTTATGTATTTAAGAATATATACAATTAACGGGGATGTTCTATCGGGAACTCACCAAGGCCAGCTGGCCTGGGTCTGAAAAAGCATGGGATAAAACCGGACTCGCTGAACATAGTGGACAATGAGGACTACTGAGAACTCAAGAACAATGGCAATGGGTTTTTGATCCTACTGCACGTACTGGCTTTGTGGGAGCCTAGGCAGTTTGGATACTCCTCTTACTAGACCAGGATGGAGGTGGATGGTCTTTGGACTTCCCACAGGGCAGGGAACCCTGATTGCTCTTAGGGCTGATGAGGGAGGGGGACTTGATTGGAGGAGGGAAATGGGAGGTGGTGGTGGGGAGGAGGCAGAAATCTTAAATAAATAAATAAATAAATAAATAAATAAATAAATAAATAAAAAGAATATATACAATTAATGAAGAAAGAGGCTATAAATTTGAAAGTGAGCAAAGTTGATTATATGACTGGGTTTAGGGGAAGAAACTGGAAGGAAGAAATAATGTAATTATAATCTAAAAATTAAAAGAAACAATTTTGAAAAAGATCATATTCTATGACAAGAAAATTAGTATTACACCAGAAAGCCTTGTAAAAAAACAATATCCAAAAACAGTAGACAGGAAGAGATAATCAAAATCAAGACTAAGTAAAATAGAAACAAACAAACAAAAAAGGAATTGAAACATCTATTAATTGATGACTTGATTCCATGAAAAGATTAACAAGTTAGACAAAACTTTAGTGAACTTGACAGAAAGAGGATTTAAATTAACAAAATAAAGGTTAAAGGTAGATATCTTTTTCAAAATTATAACCAACACTGAGAAAATTTTGAGAATCATAAGACATACTTTAACTGTTTATATTTCATGCAACTGGAAAATATAAAAGAATGATACATTTCTAAGTGTACTAGACCTACCACAGTTAAACAAGATGAGGTACATAATTTTTAAGAATCTGTAACAATTGATGGAATGGAACCAGTATTTGAAAAATAGCCCCTAGAGAAGGTGATATGAAGGAGAAAGGGAGAATAATGATAATGGGGGTTTAAGTTGGAAGAAGGATGAGAGAATAGGGCTACAAAGATTGGGGGGGATAATTAATACCAATGATAGTTGAAAAAACATGTGCTAAATTACTATGTTATAAGTTTCCTCAATATCTATATATTCACATAAAAAGTTTAATTGGAGTTAACCTTCTCAGGGATAACGTTCTCCCCAGAAAACATATATTGCCAAATAAAAGGTCCAATGCCAGATGCGGGGTACCTCTCCCTCGAGACCCCTCAGAAGAATATATGTTGTTTCTATTCTTGGTTGCCTGCCAGAACTTCATAATGAGACCCTATTGCTGAAGACACCACACACTTTGTTCACAGGATGTGGAGAGATCAAGCTGGTACATATCAAGAAGCTTTCTCCATGCTGGCTAGCTTTCACGGTACCAGAAAGCACTAGGCAGGCTTCTGGGGAGAAAAGATCATCAACCATCTCATCTGAGCCCCATGAACTTCAATGACCAGTAGGACTAGATGATGCCCATGGGCTCAATAGTGGCACAAATGTTACAAGTAGTGCTAAGTGGACTATGTGAGCTATCTAAACAAAACAAAAAACAAACAAACAAAAAAAAAACCACAAGAGTACATGAATTTGTTAGGGAGTAAGGAGGTGAGGTGGATCTAGATAGGTGAAGGAGTATGTGTGGGTGAACATAAAACAAATATATTATAGGGAATTCTCAAATGATTAATAAAAATACTTTTCTTTTACGAATCTCCCAAATTTCACAGCATATTTCAGTACATGATACAACCCTTGACTAATGAGCAACAGGAACTGGCAGGTTTATGTTTTCTTTCTTTTTTTCCTAATGAACAGCATTAGGGTTTTACACAACAAACGATATAGTGCCAAGTCTTATAGAAAGAAGGTAAAATTGGGACCTAGGAGATTTAAAGTGCCTGTTACATAATTATGAGGACCTTTGGATATCTATTACCCACATAAAAGCCAGGAGTGGCAGCAAACACCTGCAACCCCAAGTTTTGAGGAAACTGTGGGTTCCTGTCTAGCCAATTTAACTAAAATGGTGAGTTCCAGGTTCAGAGAGAGACCCTGTCTCAAAGATTATGGTGAAGAGGAGTAACCGGAGACACCTGGTATTGATAACCAGCTTCCACACTTGTGTATACCCAAATGAGTGCATTCACACAAATGTGGGAATGAGGATTATGTCAAGGGTGCTACTAAGAAAGAAGTGTCTGGTTTTTCTCTCCTTCCTCCCTTGTTTTCTACAGATATCAGACAAACTATGATCCCAGAGGAAACACAGATTGCTAACTCAAACAGAGGGGTAGAGGAGAGTTGGGTGGATCTAGAGAATTAGATGCTTATGACGTCCTTGAGAATGACATCTCTTTAAGACAACAACTTTGTCTCTACACACAATGCCTCCTTGTCTCTTCCCAGAAGCCAAAGTCTCCAACTACTTCCAGGCTCCATTTGTCAACTGATAATGCCCTAAAGCTTCTCATTGGAATTCCGGTGTACCTTGAGCACCCATTCTGCACTCTAGTCTGACAGAGATGGCTGTGAGCTATTTAGTAAGGCACAACTCTGCAATAATACCTTGAGGCTGAGCTTCCATTTCTCCATGACACTCACTCAGCAAATCTCAACATGCAAGGGTTTGTTTTGGTTCAGAAGGGCAGTCTGTCATGGTGGGGCAGTTTTGGTGGCAAAAGCTGGTCATGTTTTATCCACAGTTAAGAAGTGGAAAAATATGATGCCAGCTGTCTTTTTTGTATGCAGTCCAGAAGTTGAAAAGTCAACCCCAGAAATGGTGCCATCCAATGAAGGTATACTGTTCCACCTTAATTTACCTCATCAAATTAATCCCTCACAGTCATGCCCAGAGATTATCACTAATCTAGATAAACCCAGAGACCCATGTTGAAGGAGAATCTCAATCTTGTAAAGTTGATAATCAACATTAACTATCACACTAGTCTTTAAAACTCTTAGCCCTTGTCAGTCTCTGGACACACAAAAGTGACATGGGGGGGGGGCTCATAAACCTTTTATCTGTGAAAAAGAGACTGAAATATATATTAGTTACTTTTTTTTCTATTGCTGTGACAAAACATCATGACCAAGGCAATTTACAGAAGAAAGAGTTTATTTGGACTTACAGTTCTGGAGGATTCGAGTCTATGATGGTGGCTTGAAAATATGGTGGCAGGAACACAAGCTGAGAGCACACATTGTGATCCTAAAACACAAAGCACAGAGTGAACTCAAAGGGTGTGGGGCTTTGAAACTTCAAATTCCACTCCCCAGTGACATACTTCTTCCAGCAAGGCCACACCTCAGAAACTCACCAAAACAGTGCCACTAATTGGGGACCAAATTTTTAAGTACTCAAGACTATGGAGGACATCTCATTGATACTACCACAGAATGGAAAACAAGAAAGCAGCTAGGCCATCTGTGCTATACAACTGCTACTCCTTATACCTTCTGAGGTTGGGTTGAACCCTGTAGTCTAGAGATCAGAAAGAATTGTTAGATCCAGAATACATGGGGGTTAATTTTCCAAAGAAGGCATGAAAATATTTGTCACACCAATGCTTTCCTACAAACTTGAGCATCTCAGTTAGGACTGTGTCCTTTCCTTTGCTTCTAAAGATGTTTCTGTCCGTGCATATCCCTTGTACTGACTGTTCCTAGAATGCCCTCTCTGGACATTCTTACTCATGGCCAAGCTGACATGCTCTGAGAAGCCTGAGCTACACGCAGGAGCCACACATATTGGTTAATTCTGTACTTTTGTGACCACAATACCTGGAATAAACAAGAAAATGAAGGCTTCTTTGGGCTCATGATTTCAGGGTGTCTCAATCCCTCATTGTCAGGAATACATAGACAACGGTTAAAGCATGTGGTAGTGACTGTTCACTTGTGGCAGACCAGGGAAAAGGAAACAGGCTTTTAACCTTCAAACACCTGTTCCCAGTGACCCACTTCTGCCAGCTATTCTGCTCCCCCTAAAGGGCCCATAGTATCCCAAAATAGTAACATAAAATGTGAGCCTGTGGGAGACATTTCCTATTCAAATCATAACCCTACATGAGTGCTCTGGTCCCAAGTGAGCCTCACGTTAGCCATCCTGGCCCAGTTAGCAGATAGTACAGGAGGGCAGGAGGAAGTCATCAGAAGGGATGTTCCAGTTCTGTCATTCCTGACTTCCTAGCAGAGATCTGTCACCATAAAGAGCAAAGTGCCTGGTCTGGGCCCTGTCTTATTCCCGATCCCTGAATTCATAAGCACAATGAAGTGATTAGATTATACCATCAAGTTTCTGGTGGTTCACTAAAAAGCAAGAGCAAATGAATCTGAGATCTCTTCTCTGCTTCATGACAACTTAGGTTGCCTTTAAAAAGACTCTCTCTGGTTGCTTCCGCAAGCTCTGGGTATTTGTATGTGACCACAGTGAATGCAGGATAGGAGGTGCCTGATTTGGTGCCTGCATTCAAGACATACATCATGGCTGCTGAGCATGAGCAGGCAACGTCATCACTCTTGTGGTTTTCAGAAGAGACAGGAGCTATGCAGTGCTGAGGAACCAGGAAGGGTGACAGTCCTATCTCTTAATCACATGAGCTATTGCTGTTTGGAAGATTCAGACTGGATGACCTTGAAGACTGCAGGAGTCTGTAGAAACCCCTCACAGTGCAACCAGCTTAGTCAGCATCCACTGGGAATACAAACGAAGACAGGAAGACATAGGCCCTGATTCGCCCGAGAATATCTGGGGTTTGCAGTTCTCCAAAGCTACCTAGTGCTGACTCCATCTCAACTTCTACAACCAGAATTCATTTGGAAATAGAGGTAAACACTCCAGACACATCCAAAACAATGCAAGGTTGTATGTCAAAGAGGACCTACCTCGTTTCTGGGAAATGGCAGAGTTCTTGGGATAAGGCTTATTTATACATTCATGGCCACAACAAACTTGATTGTGGTCACAGCTGCATCTGTGGAATAAGACTGAACCTCAGTACATGTCAGGTTGGTATTCAGGTCTACAGGTGACCACTCTTATAGCTGTATAGTTAACACATGATGCTATGATCCAACGTGGCATGTCCACGGATGCTTCAATATAAACAGATGCCCGAGATTTTCAAAGCCTCATTGACCTAGATCCCATCTCCAAGGGAAAATGTACACAAAAGCTCACCTGAACAGCACCTGTCTGCTACATGGGAGCCTCCGCCCGCAATAATGGCATGGCCACTGCCAGTACCTGCTGTCCTGATGGGTTCTCATAGCCCAACTCATCCCTTGGAAGAAACAGTTGGAGGTGCAGGGTGAGGAGTCTGCACAGTTGTGAGTAGGCAAATGAGAATCTCTCTTCCTGAGAAAGGATTGAGCTGAGCACTGAGGAGGCTTGGGTCGGTCCTCAGAGCCTGCCAGAGCAAGCTCATAGCTGTGCAGAGCTGTATGCTCTAATGCAGAGGGATGGGACTTCTGCAGACTGAAGCTGGAAAACATCTCAGGGACCAAAAGTTTGAAATGAAAGAAAAGACAAAGAAGCCCTGGGGACAGCTATGGGCTGTAGCAATCACTGTTTCTGCTAGCTGTCCACTCCTAGAGGCCACCTGGACCTTGTCACATACCTGCTGTCTTATGGAGCTTGAAGGGAATTATGATTCTTGTGATCATGGCTCTTTCCCTCAGGTGCCCAGATAGGAAGAATCCTCAGAAACCTATATGTGGGATGCTGTGTCTTTCAGGAAGGTGCAAACCTTATTTCACCATCAGCAGGAGTCTGTAGAGAGAAGGAGTGTCTGCTCAGAGGGGACAATGTCAGTCTGAAAGCCCTGTGACAATTGTTCATGTAGGGGTTTGGGTTTGGGTTTTGAAGACTTGGGATCAAACCCAGGGCCTTGCACAAACAGGCAAATGCTCTATCACTGATATTCTTTACAAGTCCACAATCTTCAGAGAAGAATGCTCACACTCAGATAATAGCAATCATGTCTAAGGTCTGATCAGTACGAACACCACACAGCCACACAGATCTCCCTGATACCGCTGACCCTGATTTTTTTCCCTACATGGAAACTATTTCAAGCCACAGTCCACTATCTACCAGTACACCATGTGAAAGACAGGAAGAGCAGTCAGACCCAAGCAAGAAGCTAGCTGAGAGACGAAGGTGCGCATGAAATAGGTTTCAAATGTGTGCAGTCGAGCAGCTCAAGATGTATTCTTGGCCAGAACTAGAGGGGTGATGGACAGATGTGCTGAATGTGAATGATCTGGCATGTACCAGGCATTGGCCCTGTCACCCCCTTCAAACCCTCCCTTGTCATACAGGTACTACGATAATATCAGCTTTACTACTTGTCTTGCTCCAGAGTCTGTGACTGTCCTAGGGCAGGCTGCCCTGATGTAGGCTACCCCAGTCCCATTTGGATACCCAGAGGGCTCCAGCTCCTGGGATTGGTAAGGAGCAGAAGCAACTGATAATTCTTTCTTCCTACATAGACGAAGGCATATTTCCTGGATTGCAGATGGAGAAGGCAGCTGAGTCCTTCTGCAGCTGATGCTGACCTCAGGTAAGTAGTCCAGCCCCAAGGGTTGTGCTCTTTCCCTCCCTCCTTCTCCTCACGGGTCCACCCTAAGGTGACACCTACCCTATAACTATCTTTCTTTCCTTCTTCAAGTCTTTCTTGTCTTGATCATGTAGCAACTCGAAGATGCCAGCAACAATGCTCTAAGTTATAGAGGTGAAATACCTTTTATTAAGCCACAAAGGCAAGCAGATCCAAGCTCCAGATCATCAAGGCTGCTTAATAAGCACATGTGTCAAAACACCTAAACAACAGCAAAAGCAGCAATGACAAAATAGGTTTATCATGAAAAGGGACTGACAAGATGTGAACACAGCTCAATACAGACACAAGAACAAGAGGATACTGCATAGCACCCTTGTCTGCAATGATGAAAATAAAATAAGGGCCTCAGAGCAATTTAGAACATGCCAGCATATTGTGGCAGAATCATCCGGTGGTGAAAGATAAGGAGCCTGGTGTATGAGGGCTCTCCAAAGAAATAGGGCAGAGAGAGGAGAAGGAGAGAACAGAAAAGGGGAGAAGAGAGGGAGGGAGAGGGAGAAGAAGAGAAAGAGAAGGAGGGAGAGAGAGAGACTGAGAGTTTAGGCTGGCTTACATGGTGTGGTCTGGATACTTTGACAATGGCTGTCTCACACTGGAGAGGCAGAGAACCTGGTGGCTGTTCAGTACATGCAGCAGAATTCCTCAGCTGTCCCAGTCTGGTGCTGAAGGCCTGAAGGATTCCTGGAAAAGCTTGAGCTGTCACTCTAAATGGGAAGCCCAAAGAAGTTTTTGCTACTATCCGCGAAGGAGTGCCACAGCAGAACGGCAGATAGAAGATTTGCCAGTAGGAGTGACGGCAAGCAGGTAAAAGTGAGGTCAGTGCCTTCTTCTATGTCTTTATCAGGGGTGCCCGCAGAAGGTACAGCCCACATTTAGAGTAAAACTTCCTGCTTCAAGTAATCTGTCAAGAAAATCACTCAAGAACACCCAGCAGCTTGCATTTCAGGTTATTTCAGATGTAGCCAACTTGACAACCAGGATTAGCCAAAATAGCTGGTTATAAAATTCAGATTCCTTGCCGGGCGGTGGTGGCGCACGCCTTTAATCCCAGCACTCGGGAGGCAGAGGCAGGTGGATCTCTGGGAGTTCGAGGCCAGCCTGGTCTACAAGAGCTAGTTCCAGGACAGGCACCAAAGCTACAGAGAGACCCTGTCTCAAAAAAACCAAAAAAAAAAAAAAAAAAAAAAAATTCAGATTCCTTGTCCCTCCAGAAACCCTCTGCATCAGGATCTTGAGAGAAACTTAGGAGGATGTGGCAGCTGGGCCAAGTCAGAAGACTTTACCATAGGCTAGAAAGTCTAGACCAGAGATTGGTATTAAACCCAGACCAGTGGATGGAGACAGGCCTGAGGCTCTAACACAGAAGTGTAAGCCTCCCACTTACACTCCAGGGTGGGGGAGTGGGAGGAAGCAGTCATTAACATGATACTGGATTGAAGACTCACCCGGGATGTAGGAAGCGGGAAGTGGAAGTTGGTTTCACCCGTTTCCTAGTGATTAGCCTGTGGGAACTTGTAGGGAAATTGGAAAACCTACCATGTCCAGGCAATAATCGGGACCACAAAGGGGGCTCATGCAGGTCTCTGAGAAGTCGGTGCCTTTGCTAGCTACTGCCCTGATGCACACAGGTCTCTGTTAATGAGGTTCAGGCCACTGCTGGCCAACAACTGCTGTTGCCAAAATGGAAAGGTGGGTGCAGCCTAGAGTGAGGATGCACGGGACACTCCGGCTTCTGTCCTAACGGAGCACGGCAGCCTCAGTGCCATGGCGCCACCTCATTCCCACTTTCAGACATCTGCCAACTTGTCCTTTGACCACACCTAGCCCAGAACTACTCAAGGAAAGAGATTCTGGAAAATTCTCAGCTTCGCCCCATATACATGGAACAATCCAACACAGTTGGGTAAGAGGGGTCCGAGTATCAGCAAAACTGCATTTGGACAGACGGACAATGGTCTGTCTCCCTGATGATAATCAATTTCCTTTTAAGAATTTCCAACAGATAAGGGGGACGTTAAGTATACCATACTCCAGACACACACACACATGCACACGCACATACACACACACTCCTGGACATACACTGACACATGCCAGTGTGGGACACACAAGCCTGTACAGTACTTCTTCCCTTATTCATGGGAGGCTATAGTTCACTGTCCCAACACAGAATATCTGATTTTTGTTTTTTGATTTTGGTTTTTTACTTTTATTTTGTTCTACTGTCTTTAGACTTGAGAAACTTGCCTCAAGATTCTTTTTCCCATGTGCTACTTATAAAGTGTCTATCCCAGCTTGTATATCACCTCCTCCCTGCGGCTTTCCCTGACCACAGCTACTAAAGCACTCGGTGTCTTCTTTGCTTCACTAATACACTCTACAGAGATCACCACCCTACTACACCCCAGTGACACAATGCTGCTTCTTCGCAGCGACAATCTCACCTAGCCTCCATCACCCTGGAAACGAGTCCACTGCACGCATCTTCCCACAACTAGCACACAGGGAAGGGACAGTAATGCTTTCCAATAAATACAGATGAATGGGTATTTTCCAGGTCATGTCCTATGGGTTCTGCACTCTTTAATGGCTTCGTTTTAATGTCGTTCAATTAATTGGAGTTGGCGAAACTGACACCTTGGAAGAAGCAATGGGAGTGATAACCGGGGACCGGAAGCTGTAATCAAACTTTCCACTCCACCTACTCCCTGGGTCAAGATCGGGTGGTTGCAGATCGAGCCACATACCCAGGCCAGAAAGAGTCAACCCCATGATTAAAATCTCCTTCTGCAATGTTTCCCATCCTCCACTGCAAAGGGAAACCTCTGACTGGTTTACATGAGGGCTGTCTGTGTTTGCTTACCAGACAGCTTCCACCCACTGGAGGACATGAAGGAGGTGGCAGGAAAACACCTCATGGAATTTCCTAGTTTCTCAGGGAAAGTGTCCCCTTTGTTGGCCAGAATGTCTAGAGAAAGTTCTCAAGGATCAAAACCAGGTTTTACAAGTAACTTCCAGTTCAAACAAAATAGAAAAGGGAATTCATTTTTAAAGCTTCCAGTTGGCAAAACCTTGGGAATCTTAGCAACTATGGCATAAGTTGGATTTTTATATTAACATTATTATAAAAGCCCACGCTTGACGCATTGAAGACCACAGAGATTAAACTCTTCTTGGGTCAGTTTGAGAAAAACACAGCTTTGCTATTTCACCCTTTTCTGCTCTTTCTTCACAATTACAGGCGAAAATAAAAAAAATAAAAAAAAAAAACCCTGCATGTGAGCTGTGCTTTCTTATAAACACCCAGAAGTGAGCTGTGCATTCTTATAAAATTAGACTTAACTTGCTTAGTAAAACAAAGAAAGTAATTTTAAAATTATTTTTAAGGACAAAGGATTGTGAGCCATTTTCTTTGGTTCTGTGGTATTTTAGGTCTTAAGAGACATTTATTAACCACAAAGACAACTATGAAGCAAGATGGCCAAGAAATAAGGTCTGTGATTATTGGGAAAAACTGTAAGTGCTGGGTGCTTCTTTTTTTCCCTTTTTCTTTCATGGTTTATTTTTCAGCTGAGTTAAGACATAAAAAGTTCCGTTGCTTTGCATGTACACAAAACTATGCTTTTATCAAAATACTATTGGAGAAGCTGCCTTGGTGGTGCATACCTGCAGTACCAGCTACTTGAGAGATCTAGAAAAAGAATATCACTTCAAGTCATAAGTTTGAAGCCAGCCTGAGCAACATAGCAAGACCTTGTCTCAATAAAAACAAAACAAAGCACTTTTGAGGGACCAGATCCATCGACAGGAAGAGTCCCTTAAATTAAATTCTCAGTGAATTTATCACACTGTTACCTCTTCTCATTCATTTGATTCATACTCACTTATTGCACAAAGTCTCATTATACTTGCTAGTATAAATATTAATAATCTATGCTTTCAGGGGACTTTAGCACACCCTTCCATCAAAGCACAGATCAGCCAGATGAAAAAATTCAGAGCTAAACAATGCTGTATATCAAATAGATCAACCAGGCACTTACAGAACACTTGGTCCAGCTGCAGCAGAATCCACATTCCTCTCATCAGTGGATGAAAAAATTTTCCAAGATAGATATTTTAGAGTACAAAATGCTTGTCAACATTTTTTTCAAAATACAATTTAGTATCTCTTCTACAAAAATCAAGTTAAACTATAACCAACAAACTTTAAAAATACAAATACATAGATGTTAAATGACATTGTCTTGATTGATCAATGAGAAATCAAAGGAGAAATTTAAAATGTATAGAAACAAATAAAAATTGAAACACAATATACCAAAACCTACAGGCTACAGTAAAAGCAGCATTGAAGAACAAGTTTCTAATAACAACTAGGGGGTAGGGAAGCTTCAAATGAGCAACTAAGGATACAATTTAAACAACTAAAAAAAAGCAAGAACAAATAAAACTCAAAATTAGTAGAAGGGCAAAAATAGCAAAGAGTAGAACAGAAAAAAAATGAGATATTAGAAAGTTACAAAATAACAATGATACAAATATTTCTTGAAAGGATAAAGAAAATCAACAAGCCATTTATTAGTTTAACAAATAAAAGGAAAATATTCAAATATATTATACCCCAACTGAAAAAAGAGATATTATGACCAATATCATTGAACTACAAATGATCATCAAGGACTAATATAAACATATATGCCAACAAATTGGAAAACCTAAAATAAATGTACAATTTTCTAGATATAGTCAACAAAAAAATAACCATGAGGATATAGAAAATCTAAACTAATCAATAAATAGTAAAATGGAATCAGTAGCAGACCCCAAATCTCCTAACAAAGGAAAGCCTATGCCTTCATTAGGGTTTCTACTGCTGTGAAGGGATACTATGGCCACCAGAACTCTTATGAGGAAAACAGTTCATTGAGGTGACAGCTTACAGTTTCAGAGGTTCAGTCCATTATCATCATGGCAGGGAGGAGCATGACAGCATGCAGGCAGCCATAATGCTGGAGGAATCTCTGAGAGTTCAACATCTTGGAGGCAACAGGAAGTCAACTGAGATACTGAGCATTTCCTGAGCATAGGAAACTCCAAAGTCCACCCCCATAGTCAAACACTTCCTCCAACAAAACCATACCCACTCCAACAAAACCACCCCTCCTATTAGTGCCACCACCTATGAGATTATGGGGGCCAATTACATTCAAACTGCCACAGACTAGGACAAGATGGCCTACCTGCCGAACTTGACCAAATTTGCAAAGAAAACCTATCCCAATTATTCTCAGTCTACTGCTGAAGACTGAAAAAGGAGGCGTCCTTCAAAACTCCTTCTAGTTCAGTACCACTGAAGCATCAAAATCAGAGAAGAAGACAGCAACAAAACAAAACAACAACATCCCTGATGAATACAGATGCAAAACCTCTCAACAAAATACTAATAAACAAAACCTTACAGTCCATTAAAAAATTAACCCCTATGATCAGATAGACTTCATCCCAAGAATGCACACGATTGGAAACAAATACATGAGATCAGCAGATGTACAAAAAACTGGGATCATCTCAACAAATACAGAAAAACCACTGGATAAAATTTAACATTGAATTTAAGTACTCCAAAACAGTATGGACTGCCTGTCAGAATCACAGCTGATATCTTCGGGAAACACTGAAAATTTCCTGTAAAAATCAGAATCAAAACAAGGATACCTATCAACGTCCTTCATCTTATTCCTCATAGAAAAGAGAAAAAAGACAAACTGTGGATGTATACAGACAGCATGATTTATATAGAGTCAAACCTAAGTGTATCATTAAAAAAAACTGCTAGAAGTGATAAACAAACACAGTAAAGTTACAGTATGTGCATCCAACATGTAATGATAACTATTTTTAAATCCCTTTAAAAAAATTACTACAAAATAAGTTTTTAAAGCTTCCATTTATAACAGACATGCATGCATGCACATACATAAATTTAAGAGTAAATTTAACCAAGGAAGTTGCTTATTTTCACAAGAAAAAAAAAGACATGAGATTGATTAAAGAAATAGAAGAGGACACTAAAAAATAAAAGAACAACCTATGATCACTAATTGGAAAGATTTACATATTTTTTTTAAAGATTTTATTTATTTATTATGTATACAACATTCTGCCTCCATGGATGCCTGCAGGCCAGAGGGCGCCAGATCTCATTAGAGATGGTTGTGAGCCACCATGTGGTTGCTGGGAATTGAGCTCAGGTCCTCCGGAAGAACAGTCACTGCTATTAACCGCTGAGCCATCTCTCCAGCCCCAGATTTATATTTTTAAAATGCTTGTTCTACACAGTGTGATTTAAGGATTCACTATAATTCTTATCAAAATACCAATGGCATTCTTCATAGAAACAGAAAGAACAATTAAAACTCATGAGGACTACAGTAAGAAAACAAGAATATACAAATAGACAAAATAGCTAAAGCAACCTCAAGCAAATGAACAAAGCTAGAGTATCACAATATTTTATCTCAAAACATACAGCAAAGCTATAGTGAGTAAAACAGCATGACATGACTATAGCATGAAACTAGGTAATGAGGCCAATAGAAGAGAATGGAAACTTCAGAAATAAATTCACACATCTAGAGTCAATTGGTCTTTAACAACGAAGCCAAAAACCTGCACTGGAGAAATGATAGCCTTGCCAACAAATGGCATAGAGAAAACTGAATATCTATACATACGTATGCATATGTATGTAGTCAACTCAGTATGAATCAAAGATAAAACCTCAAACTGTGAAAATACTGGAAAAAACATAAAATACTACAAGACAAGAATATAACCTTTTGAATATAAATTATTATGTAGTCTTTTTTTCACACATCAAAGCAATTTATGCTGCCCATATATTCATGTGTGGTCTTCTACTAGAACATGTTTGACCTGCCAATGGCAACACTCCAAAGAAACAGGTGCTTCCTCTCCCAGCAGATATCGATTGCTTATACCTCCTCAACTAAAGGTAGGGCTTCATTTACACCTTCCTTTTCCATGCTGGGATTTGGTCTGGCTTGAGGTTCATGGGAATTATGCATGCTGACCACACACTAGGTAAATGCTCTAGAACCTGGTGATGTCTTCAGCTCTTAGAAACGTCTGAATGCATGCCACATTTGCAAGACATCTACAGTAGACTGGAACTCTTTCTCCTGGTTCTAGATATTTCGGTTTTAGTCTAGAAGTCAGAGATCAGACTGGCATCATTGGCGGTCAATTCTTAAGTCCTATTGACCTATTCTGATCAAAACCCAACCTTACATTCCTCTCGCTATGCTGCTCTGCAAAGGCAGTGGGATTGAGTCGACAGTGCTGCAACAGGGTTTCACTAGAAGTGGCTTGAATATCCTTCCTAGCTTTGTGTCATACCCATGATTTGATAGCTGTCCCTTATTCTCATACAAATCACTGGACAAGTGAGAAGATGGGGTTTCTGACATATTCTAGATATTCTCTGGTGCTTATGAAAAATTGAATTTGTGCTCAGTGCATCTCCCTGTTTGCCCAGGGATATTTTCTACTCTGCTGCTTTTTGAACATTGCAATGATGCCACCCATTTTCATTTCATAACATCAATTCAGTTTTCTAGGATTCCTTTAAGATCACCCACAGAGGTTCAGTGTTTATAAGGTCTCACGGGCCCCTGGGATCTGAGCCAGGGACTTGGATAGACTTCCAGCACTTACGTAAGGGGTCACAAACTCAAATGTCTATAGGAGCCAAGTAGTGAACAGGGGAGGAAGGGAGACTCTGGGAAACTAGAGATTCCTGACCAAAGTCAGCAGCACCTCAGATTTCATGACCCAGTGCTAAGCGTCCAACAATATCAAACCATTTAATATTGTAAGAAAATAGAAGGGTTTTAGAAAGAAATATGCATATTTCTAAATTTGGGGGTTCCACATTAAATTTGAGGTTCCATCCACCAATGACATGGATTGGAACTTTCTCCATGATCCTCCCCCTAAAACAAAAAATGTTGCTTCATTTCTGCCCATGTTAGTATACTACTACTACTGGCTTCTTCACTTAGGGCCAAAGAGATTTTTGTTGTAATTGCTGTTGCTGCTGCCGCTCCTAATATTTGGTTTTATCAGTCGTTTCTGCCATCAGTATCACTGTGCGAGGATAAAGCCGGCACCCACCACCACACTTTGTCTGAGCCTCTTTTGTAGCTTTTAGAAAGTCTTTTGTCCTTAGGGAATATCAGTCTTTAGTATTCCTAAAGCTATGTTGCAAACTCACACTTCCCTCATATTCCCCATAGAATATTATGCCATGCCATTTTTCTATGTTTTATTCATGTGCCATTTAAATCTGAGCTCACCAGAGAGTTCCTGGGTCCAGCCTTGCTGCTTTCTCTCATTGTATGCCCTGACTCTGACCTTTTAAGTAATTCTGACTCAAGGCAAGCCATTAAGGAGTCTGTAAGTGACAACATTCTAGGCAGTATCACAGGGCCAGTCTTTCCTTCTACTACCTTCTTGGTCTTAGTCTTTTCCTTGCTTCTATTTGCTCCTGGACTTGGAGCTCATCACCTAGCTCTTAGAAGGTACGTCTGGATCTTTGGAACATACCTTTCATATTTGGAACGGGGACGTTGTAGAATCTCTCGGCTCATTTCTTCAGCACTTAAAATCCTCAGGAATAACTTCATATCATCTTCCTGCTCCCAGATAAGACCAAGGCTGACCAACTCCAGCTCCAACCTAGAAAGACAGGACCTGGTTTTTCTTTCCTGCCCCCATGGAGGAGGTGAAGAATTCATTCTACACACCTTTAGCCCGATGCACAGAGCACAAAAAGAATCAACTCCTCATTAAGCACCTCCCACCGGCAGCACAGCATGATGGACTTTTCCTGGATTGTCTCTCTTAATTCTAAACTCAATGATAGTAAAACCAGAAAGTACTCCTTTACAAATGGGGAAACTGAGGCTCAGGGCAATGTAGTAACTTCACTGAGATGACATGTTAGGAAGATTGAGCTGAAATCTGAAGCTGTGCAGCTTATTTCCAAAGGCACAAGGACTATTCCTTTCTTACTGACAAAAGGAAGTAGTAGTTATGTAGGCAAAACGCCACTAAGCAAACCAGAAACACAGATACTTAAAAAATGAGCCACAGCCCCCTGTAGACTCTTGCCTGTGTTCACACGCATGTATTTTAGATTGTCACCTAATGTCTAG
Source organism: Chionomys nivalis (assembly GCF_950005125.1). Classification (NCBI taxonomy): domain Eukaryota; kingdom Metazoa; phylum Chordata; class Mammalia; order Rodentia; family Cricetidae; genus Chionomys; species Chionomys nivalis. Next base: position 30,055,424 of record NC_080091.1, read on the forward strand.
CTACAAGCCTCAAGCTTCTACATTAAAATTTTTTTGAGGGAAAAAAAAAAGCCTAGCAAAGAAAAAAATGGCATTGGAGTCTGATTTCACAGCATGAACTCATTCTAGAAGCAATGATTAAACACCTATGACATTCCAGGCTTTGAGCCAGCAGAGGGAATATAGTCGTCAAGGACAGATTTGGTTATTGCCTTAATGGAGCCATCTTTCCTATGCACTGGTTAAGTCGCTGCCCAATTTCCTCTCACACACACTCATATGGGTTAGATGTGCCATTCTGAGGGACTAGCCCTGGCACCAGATGCGAAGAAAAGAGGAGAATGCTTTACTTCTCAATCCACCAGCTCTCTACCAACAAGCTCCATTTTCTTTGTTCTTGATGACCCAAGTTCTCTTGTCCCACAGAAAGCTAAAGTTTTGTGTTTTAGATAGAATCTTGTTTCTGTGTTGCCATTTTTTAATCTCACGGATTTCTTTGCCTTAAACACACACTCATCAATCTTCAACTGGACCTATTGCTCCTTTTGCTTGTTCCCAACCCGTGTCCATGAGAGCACATCAACCAGCTCCTAAAACCTTTCAGTACAGCGATGTCTGCTACTATGTCCCAGGAAGCAGCTCTTCTTATTTTGCCCACAGTCCTTTTTCCTATAATTGAGGCAATTTCACAGAGGTATGGGGATGAGATAATGGCCTTAGATTTGGCTACAGTTAAACCGTTGGACCAACAAGGACAGATCAGGATTGATAGCCTCTTCTGTCTGAGAACATTCAGAAATGCAACTCACTCTATCTGTGGTTGCTACTTAAATAGCAGAAATACCAAGGAATAAGTAAAAAAGATATTCAAAAATGTCAAAAATCCTTACCACCATGAAATTTATTTTCAAGCCATAAGAAGTTACTAAAACATGCAAAAAATGAACTGGAAGTGAAATCAGCCAGACTCAAGAAAGATAAACAAATCATGTTTTCTCTTGTACGCAGAAATGAAATTTTAAATTACATATGTGTATTTATATATGAATATGATATGCATATTTGCATACGTGTCTTTAAACTAGAAAGAAGATCATGAATGGGGAAGAAGAAAGACAAGAAATTACAAAACACAGAATAAGCAAATTCTATGAGAACTATAGAAAATAGTATGTAAAATAAGAATAGTATGTAAAATAAGAAAGGGAGATGGGAAGAGAAAGGAAGATGAAGAGGTAGCACCTGAGTACAGACCCGCAGGTAATAAGGGACTTAGCAGCCATCATCTCTGGAGCTGAGGAAGAAGCCAATGTTGAGGGCAGGCTAGGGGAGCATGCAGGCATACCCAGGGCAGCTATGGGAATTCGCCTGGTACACCCAGGAAAATATGAAGAGAGGTAGAAGGCAGAGTTAGAGGCTAAGGACATGTTAGAGCGAGAGACATACGGCCACTTCAAAGACCTCTTGGTATCCATCCAGTTTAAACAGAGGTCTTCAGAGAAGTTTCAATGGATAAAACCACGCTAAACTTAATGTCTCAACAGCCCATTCTGAATGTGAGTAGAACGAACACGGACAAGACTGTGAGGGACCAGCCCACCTCTTCAATCCCCATGTCCTTTTACCTGGTCTTCTATCACAGATGCCTAAAGCATGGCCAAGTCCTTTACTTTTCTTTGAGCTTGAACTTGCTGCTACTGGAAATCTCTCTTCCAAAGAAAGCAGTGAGAAAGGCCCACTGAAGCGAATGGAACTGCCTGTGGATAGGAAAGGAAAGAACAGCTGGCATCTGCTTTCTGCTAAGAGGTAAGTTCATAGCACTTGACACGCTAACCTGATTTGTCTTGTCACCGTAACATAGGAAAGGCTCCCAACAGAAGAACGGGAAAGCCAGTGACAGATGACCTCCACATTCCATCCCTGACAACTCTTCCTATCCTGGGACAAGATGCCATAAAGTGTTCCCTCCAACAGGGAAAAACTGGGCTCCCTTGAACACCCGCCTAGAGGGCATAACGGTGCTTCCCAGCTGAGCCTGCAGCCCAAGTCTTCAGGAGCTGAAAAACCCACGATTACTCATTTGGTCACAAGCTAAATTAAACCCTACCTCAGCGAGCTAACCACAAGATAAAGGTGGGGTCGCTCATAAGAAACGTTAACCCAATGAAAACATGCCTGAAAGGATGTGTGTGTCTCATCGTTACTCTTTTCCTACTCAGGCGGCATGAGAAAATGCAGGAAGAGGAGCCAGACTTTGCCTTTGATAAATTACTTGAGGGTAGGTAGCAGGGGTGAGGTCTGGTGGGAGGAATATATCTTTGTCACTTAACTCCTAGCATATCTAGGGAAGTCCACTCCTTTTTAACATTCCATATATATTACAAGGAAAAAAAGGATACTTGGACCATTCCCACCCTCTTTCCCCTGATAGCTTTAACGACAGGTCTAGACAACATATTTCTCTCCTACTTGCTGATTTCCCAAAGTCTTGAGAGTCAACCACATCCTGACAGCCCTTGAAGAAATGGAGAGATTTTCAGAACTCTTGGATTTAAGTTCTGATCTGTTAGATTAAAGAATAACTAAAGAAAAAAAATGATGACTGGGACATCTTGAATAAACCACAGAGTGTGGAAGCTAGCGTCTCTAGGGTCTTATTTTCAGTATGGTACCAAGATCCAAACCTAGGGCCTATACATGCAGGCAAACACTTTCACTAATCTACATCCCCAACCAAAAACTTTCAATCCTAATTTCTCTCTTTTCCTCCTTCTCCAGCCCTCCCCCATCTCTTAACTCTATCAACAGCCTCTCATTATATAGTCCAGACTAGCTTTAAATCCATGATTCTGCCTTAGTCCCCTTAGTGATGAGATTACAGGTATGTACCATTGTGTCACTGATTAAGACCTAAATTATGCTCCATTGATTTGTGTGTTAAAATTTTAACTCCTGGTATCTCAGAACTGCATTTGGCAACAAGGTCATTTAAGAGGTTATTAAATTAAACTGAGGTCAGGGGGAGGGATGCTCTAATATAGCTGACATCTTTTTTATTGCTTTTATTGAGCTATATATTTTTCTCCACTCCCCTCCCTCCCTCTCCTATAATCCCCACTCCCAATTTACTCAGGAGATCTTGTCTTTTTCTACTTCCCACGTAGACTGATCCATGTATGTTTCTCTTAAGAGTCCTCTTTGTTGTCTAGATTCTCTGGGATTGTAAATTGTAGGCTGGTTTTGTTTTATGTCCAAAAGTCACTTATGAGTGAGTACATGAAAAAATTGTCTTTCTAAGTCTGGGTTACCTCACTCAATACGATGTTTTCTAGATTTATCCTTTTGCCTACAAATTTCAAGATGTCATTATTTTTTATGCTGTGTAGTACTCCATTATGTAAATGTACCACATCTTCTTTATCCATTCTTTGGTCAAGGGGCATTTAGAGTATTTCCAGGTTCTGGCTATGGCAAATAATGCTGCTATGAACATAGCTGAGCACATGTCCTTGTGGTATGATTGAGCATCATTTGGGTATATACCGAAAAGTGGTATTTCTGGGTCATGAGGTAGGTTGTTTCCTAATTTTCTGAGGAATTGCAATACTGATTTCCAAAGCTACTGCACCAGTTTGCATTCCCACCAGCAATGCAGGAGTGTTCCCTTTACCCTACATCCTCTCCAGCATAAGTTGTCATCAGTGTTTTTGATCTTGGCCCTTCTTACAGGTGTAAGACAGAATCTTCGGGTTGTTTTGATTTGCATTTCTCTGATGGCTAAGGATGTTGAGCATTTCCTTAAGTGTCTTTCAGTCATTTTGGGATCATCTGTTGAGAGTTCTCTATTTAGGTCTGTACCCAATTTTTTATTGGATTATTTGTTCTTTAAATGACCAGTTTCTTGAGTTCTTTGTATATTTTGTAGATCAGCCCTCTCTGTCTGATCTTCACGGTTGGTGAAGATCTTTTCCCAATATCTGACATCTTTAAGAATTGTCTAGAATATAGCCAATGGAGAGAACAGGTGAACACAGAGTGGAGACAGATTTAAGGAAAAGCCCACCCCGCCTGCACCCAGATTTTATATGGACAGCCTCTATGTCCATGAGAAAGTCAATGCTGTATGCTAGTTGCTCAGGTGAGGGATTTTGCTATGGAAACCTGAGCACCACATACAGGTACCTTAACAATGGCAGTGGCTTAGTGGGCTTCTAAGCAACAGCCTAGCTCTAAGGCTCCAAATAGACAAACTCTGCTGCTATCAACATCACTCAGGAAAGGGGCTGCACTGTGAACAGGTTGTAAATTCCTTTATCTAATTGTGTTCTGGTAACCAATATTCTTGCTGACCTTTTCCACTGGTCCAGCTGCCCCTCTCTACCACCTTGTCACATTCCTCTGTCTCCTTCATCCTGACTCTGTAGCACATCTGGTCCACTCATTTTACACGTTGTGCATGTCATGCCTTGTCCCCAGAACATGCAGATGTGCCCAGTAGAATACATCCTTCTTCCTTAAGCCTTGTTTTAGCTGGGTCATCCCCTCAACTGTCACTCCCAGGTGTGCATTCCCTTTAGCCTGTTAGGACTTGCATGTGCCAATTTGCTTTCTGTGTCATGGTCATGACAGCAGCCACACTCTACTTGTGATTCTCCACATGTGGCAGATGTCACTGGGGATCCGGGGCCCTGGCTCAGTAGTTAATTTGTATACAAGAATAATTCCCAGACACACACACACACACACACACACACACACACACAGAGATTTACCTCAGCAGATACACATGTATACAGCTTGCTGTTCACTGGACTTATCCACTGATCTCCCATGCTTTTACATTATGGTGAATTGCTCAGTGTAGTTCTATTGCCCTGGGGATCCTCTTGGTAATTCCCTAATTGCCTCAATAAAGCCTCTCTTTTCTCCCAGCTCTGTCTGCCTTCAGCCTTGAGATTTCCTAATGGAAACCACTCACTCCTATTGGACTCCCAGGCTGTAATTAGCAGTCTGGGACTTTGGTTTCCTTATTCCTGTTGGTGTGAAGGTGAGGCCATTGCCAAAAACATTGTCAGTGTCAGCGAAGCAGCCCCTTGAAGAGAGCATATGATGGAGTTGTTACATGTTGACTGTCTCCTGTGTATTTATTGACTGAAACATTTGAGCTGTTGCTTTTCACATTTGTAATTTTAGATCACAGATGCCTAGCAAGTTTAATCATACAGCAAAGCTCACATTTAATGAGAAAAATGTCAAGTATATTGTTATCCACCATAAAAGCTGTGAAAAATATTTCTGCCATCTGCAATGTGCCTTCTGCTGCTGCCTCGAAGAAATTTTCTAGTAACAATACAAAATTAACAGTTGGGCAAACATTATAAAAAAAGGAGAGTTACTGACGCTCCTGAAACTCAGACCATGCCTCAATGTCACGTCAAGATTCTTCACCTAGATTCCCAGAATAACTTGCTACTGGATGACGTGGTATCCTGCGTACCTTACACACCTTTGACATTTTGCCAGTGATTAAGTACATCCTAGATCTGGCTACATCAGCCTCTAGGTAACAACCCTGCAAGGCATTTCCTCTCTAGCTGTCACGCATCAGCATGCTCCCTGAGCCTGTCTCATCCTTACTCTTGCCTCCCTGCAGAGCTCTACATTCCAGCCAAGTCAAATTCTCAGTAACTGGATGAACTTACCTCCGTGTTACTGCTGAGAAGAACAACGTTCCTCCCCTCTCTGTGGTTATTCCTACACATTGGGCCATATCTACCTCAGTGTCATTTGTGGGAAACCTTGAGGGACACTCCCCCAAAGGATGAATCCCCTGGAGCCTTCAGTGTACGCTGCTATGGTATTTCCACCTCAAGTCTCTGCATGTGGATTCCTAACGCTTCGTGCACCAGCCTCTTCTTGCTCAACTGAGCTCCAGGTTTACAGGGGTACCGCTTTCTGATGGCAAACTGGCTGTGGCAGCTGCTTTAAAGGACTCAGAAGCAAACGAAGTCACTGTAACAGGAGTAAGCGAGGTCTCTTGCCCAGGAACTTGCTCTTTTGACGTTGGCAACACAAAACCTTGCCATTATGCAGGCTGTGTTTATTTCTAGGTTTTCTCTCTGTATTTTAGCCCTTTCTCCTATTGAAAGAAATAACAGTCCTGTCAGTCAGGGAGCAATTGATAGTGATAAAAACTCTCTTTTTAGACAGTGAGTTCACTTGTTCTTAAGTCATTCTTTGCCACAAACTGCAGGCTCATTATACGAGGAAAATGTGGTATCTCAGAGAAGCCACACTCTTAGAAGTTTGTAATTTACCTCGCCTGATGACTAAGGTCTGGAGGTTTGCGCTGCTTATTTGAGTGTGGTTTGGGTGGGGAGGCGGTGATAAACAAAGCCTGTCTTACTCATTGGAGCTGGGCTGTGGGAGTTGTGTAGCAATACCTGTTCTTTGGGCAGTACCTTCTGCTTTTAGGGGCCACAGCATAAAGCGCCTTTCTCACAACTTCAGTGTGACCCCAAGCTCTGAGCAGGTGCTCACTAAACATGATGTATCTCACCCACAATCCATCTTTCCCTTTAATCCTATTCATCTTCTGAATTGCAGTCAAGACTTCAGTTGTGAGACATCAACTCTCCTTATATGACTTCTGTCAAGAAAAAAAAAATGGCATTGAGTTCCCACAGCATCCTCAAGGAAAAACACAGGGTAAACTTCAGGTAGAAGTTGACCTGGGAAATGGAGAGCAGGATGGATAAGTGAGACTCCTGTCACTCAGCACCCAAGTAAAACCATACCTGGTAACTCCACCTCACCATCTAGTTCACAGATGTAGAGTACCCTATTCTATTCTATTAGTTTGCCTCCTATTGCTCTGATAAACAACATGGCAAAAGCCATATGGGAATGAAAGGGTTTATTTCCTTGTACGACTCTGGATCACACGCCACCACTGGGGGAAGTCAAGGCAAATACTCAAAGTAGGAACCTGGAGGCAAGACCTGAAACAGGCTGTGGAGGGATGCTGCCTACTGCCTACTGCACGTGCCTCAATCTCCAAGGAATCAGACGGCACAGAGGACAGGGGTCATACACACAGAGGCCATCTTTACATGGTGAAGAGTGTGGACATCCTCAGTGCGCACAACCTTGTCTCCTTCCTTACACGGCATAACTATGAAGGCAGATATCAGTCAAGGAACTTCACAGACAGCTGCACCCACTTGGCTCCTCCACAGCCTCCAGAAGGAACTATTGCTGCTCACCCCCTGACTTTAGGGTTCCTGTCCATGTTGCTTGAGGAGTTGCCCAGCCCCTGGTGGCTGCTGACAGCAAACCCAAGGAACTAACACACTTGCCTTTACTAAAAAAAAAAAAAAAAAAATGGTGAGACAAGCTGGGCAGGTTGAGGGAGATTTTTCAAGTGACCCTAACACGGAGAGAGGTTAGAATGACAGGGTCACAGTCATAGAATTCAAGTTCGCCAACAACATGGATGGTTACTGAATTGGAAGGCGTTCCTCCTTGCAGAATAAAGTTGAGTTTTAAAAAGTCTGAAGAGCACAGTTATGTACGGATATGTTCTATTTACATAAACACACACATAAGAGAAGTGAGAATAACTGTTTACATACACTTACCAAGACAGAGAGAAATACAGACCCTTGGTCGAACTGTTTCTCATTAAGTACAAGTGATTGTTTTTTAAGAAACCCTCTCCTTCTGAAGCAATAATTTTCATTTGACCATTTTTATTGCTGCTCTTTTATTAAAACTAGATTTTTATCTTAATTAGTATATAATTGTAATATATCCCCTGCTTTCTTTTCCTCCCTCCAACTCTTTCCTCCATTCCACTCCTTCTTAATGATCTCTTTGTCTTTGATTATTATTGTTACATACATGCACACACACATATACATACATACAGAAATACAGAAATACAACCTGCTGAGTCTGTTTAGTGTTGTTCGTATATATATGATTTGGGGGCAGATCACTTTATTTTGGATAACCAAGTAGGGGAATCATCCTTGAGAAAGACTAATTCTTCATCACTGAGCAGTCATTAGTTACCTATCATCTTCGTTTAGGGGTGGGGCCTCCAGAGATATCCCCCTTCCATATTTCCATGTGTACTGTGTTGTCATTATTAAGGTCTTGTTTTTGTTTAGGCAGCCATGTTATTGGGATATGATATTGTTGCTTTATTTTCCCCCTTCATTTCAGACTTGTACTTTTATTTTAGACAGTTTCCTTTTTCTTTTTTGGCAAGAGCATTGACTGGAAGGTTTTTCGTAATTCCTTCATTCTTCAGAAGACAACTACAAAACCCCTCTCCACGCTCTACTGAGCATGTACAGTTCAGAGGCTGAAAAATAGAATAACTCTTCCTTTAATGACCGAGAGCTGTGCCATCCAATATGGGAGCCGATGGTCACAGGTGTCAATTTTCCTTTACATGCAGATTGGTTTCTATCAAATACTAGACACCCCAGTCTCATGGTCAAGTGCTCATTGTCCACCTATGACTAGAAGCAACCACACTGAGCAGCCCCGATTGGGAACTTTTCCATCAACACAGAAAAATCTATAGCTCCATGCTATTCAAGAGAAGCAAACCAAGAAGCCTAACAGAGGCAAAGCTCAGAGCATCTGGGTCGCAGTGCCTGCTTCAGATGCCTTCACCACACACCTCTGGCAAAACATCTAATATACCGTAGCTTTCTTTTTCCTCTCTACTGAAAGAGGAAGATAGTTTATAATATTGTGGACTTTATAAATTAAGATATTTATAAAAATCTATTTATTGCAACAAATATTTTTTAAAACACTTAGGAGCTAGGTATTATGATAAATCTACAGAACAAGTTCTCTGGTCTCTGAGTTTTCATAAGAGAATGATGAGGATAAAAATAATTACATTGCAAGTGACAATAAATGGCCATCATGTATCAAGGTAGAATGAAATGGTGGTATAAAGGTTGAAGAAAGTCTAAGAGGTGTTTTTAGGAAGAGTCTACACAGGAAGTGTTTCTAAAGTAAACCCTTGAAGAGGGATTGGTGTTCGGAGAAGCCTCACCTTTGCTTTCTGGCATAGACTTTATTCAATGAAATCTAGGTATTTGCTTCCCTCATTCCCTTCCATTCATCACTGAGCAACCTTTCTTTCATCTACAGAGCATGTTATTCAAACTGTCATGTGAAACACCACACACACATGCACACACATACACAAACACAAACATGTGCGTGCACACAAATGCATGCACACACATGTGCACACACAGAGTAGGAAAAGAGACTAAAAGGCAATGTTAACAAAATTTAAAGAAGATCAGTTTTAAAGATATTGAATACCACTCAATGGAAGTCAGTGGTCACCAAAAGTCAAGAAACAACCCAGGTGAGCCCTGAAATTGCCCCCTGCCTTAACAGAGCCTCCAGGAGCTGGTGATGAGGAAGAACCTAAGCCACTAGCCACTCCCACTTCAACAAGGATAGAGAGTAGTATACTTCCATTTATATGAAATATCCAGAGTAGTCAAAGCCAAAGAGGGCAAAAGTACATGAGAAGTGTCCATGGGCTGAAAGAACGGATAACACCTGCTAATATGGTTTCTTTGAAAGCAATGACCCATGCTGTAAAAACCAACTATGACAAAGGTTGACCTGCTTTGTAAATATGCTGAAAGACTGTGGGGCGTGAGTTTTAAAGTATGTGTTATGGTCAATCAACTTGATGGCATTTAGAGTCGACATGGAAACAAATTTCTGGGTATGTGTTCAAGGGATTGTCTCTCAATTAGGTAATAAAGGTAGAAAGACCTACCTTAATGGTGAGTGGTACCATTTCATGTGGGTGGGTGGTGAGTTCCAACCCAAATATAAAGGAGACATGGACCTGACCACAAAGATTCATTGCTCTGTATTTTCTGAGCATGGATCCAATGTAATCATCTGCTCCCTCCTCCTCCTGTTATCAGACCTTCCCTGTCACAGCAGCCTACATCCACCTGGAAATTTGGGAGAAAAAAAAAACAAAAACCCTTTTTAGTTACTTTTGTCTGAAGAAAAAAAATAAAAAACTAAAAGATGACTATGGAGAAGTATTCGTTAAAAAAAAAAAAGTATGGTCCATTGTTGTGTCAAACCTGACCATGTAGTTCTTATGCCATTAGAACTGATTTATGGGAGGGATATGGAAAAGTTTGTAAGCTTCGGCTAGAAAAGCCCTTGAATTTTGTAAATAGAGCTTAACGGGTCATTCTAGCAGAGATCTGGAAGTCGAGAATTCTGAGATAAACTTAAACAGTGCAGTCGAAGCTCATGGGGCTTCAGAGGCAAACAAGTTTATAAACCAGGCCTGTTTCTGTCAAAGGATCTGGCTACATTCCGCCACATCCAGAGAACTTGAGAGAAGTTAAACTTAAAACAAACTTATTTGGTGAAGAAATTTTCAAGACAAGTTAGCTTTCAGATTTGTGTTGTGGGTATTGCTGCTTGCTCTTAGGTCTACAGGGACAAAGATCAAAATGGAGACCAGAAAGAAAGAAAAATGTGAAGTTTGCAATAAGGAAAGTCACAAGATTAAATTACAAGTTTGGGCCAAAGAGAATGTAAACAATAATGTGTCTGTAATTGTTAAAACTGTGATAATAGGAAAGGAGGTCATACCTGTCAAATTCCACCTTGTGAAAATACAAATTCATGTAAAAGGAGAACACCTAAGGCCAAGCAGCTTAGTGGATAAGGATACTTGACCTTAAGCCTCGTGTCTTGAGTTCAATCCCACAACCCACATGATTGAAGGAGAGAACTATTTCACACTAATTTTCCTCTGACCTCCACAGGTAGTGAAAAACAAGCGAACATGCTCTCTCTCTCTCTCGCTCTCTCTCTCTCTCTCTCTCTCTCTCTCTCTCTCTCAACAACTTTCTAATAAAGTGTTTCTCCAGGGTCAGCACACAAGGGCCAAGGCAACTATGGCCCAAGGAGGTAGGCTCCATCTTGAGCTGACAGCAGAACACTGTAGCCCTGTCCACATAGTATTGGTTTTGGAGTCATGAAGTCTTACACCGTTTTTACAAAGAGGACTGAAGCCAGGCAATGTACGCCATGGTTGGTGTTCCTGCCAAGAAGACCTTTGAGACCACTGTATAAAGCTTTGAAAGAAAAGCCTAAGTCACAAGGGAGACTCTGGATTTAGAAGACGCCAGGACCATGGGACAAAACTGCTGACACAGAAGTATGCTGGCCAAGAGAGTGGCTGTGTGTGCTGCAGGTAGCAGGACTGGAAAATAGGCATACCTAAGCCCTGTAGAGCCCAGTGATTTCATCGCAAGTCTCCCAAATGGACATGGAACTGTAGGGCATGGTGTTTCCCTGTTGGAGTTTGGTCTTAGAATGAAATGACCTCTTTACTCTTTAGAATGAGAATATTTACTCTGAGTCATCGTATGTTGATGATATGCAACTTGTTTTTTATTTCATAGGGGCACACAGGTAAGAGACTGCCTAGAGTTTCAGATAAGACTTAGATTTTGGACTTTTAAATAATGTTTAAATTGTTTTTAAAAAGACTGTGAGGATTTTTGAAGTCTGATTGAACGCATTTGGGATTGTCATGAGCCTGTGGGGGCAAGAGATAGAAATATATGGGTTCAAGGTGATGCATTTGGGTGTCAGGTTGACAAGGGATAGAGATGATGGCTAATCTTGATGGCATTTAGAATCACCATGGAATAGATTTCTGGACATGCTGGTGAGGGGTCATCTAGATTAGGCTGATGATTGAGGAGGGAAGATCCACCCTAAACATGAGCAGTACCATTCTATGGGTACCCAAATTGAATAAAAAAGAGAAGTCAAGTTGGTTGCAAGCAATCATCCGACTGACCACATTGTGACATACTGTGACAAGTTGCTTCATGCTCCTGTTGCTATACCTTCTATGCCATGATGGACTATGTGCCCAGGAAATAGAAGACAAAGTAAGCCCTTCCTTTTAAAATTTTATTTTGTCAGGTATTTTATAACAGTAATAATGAGTTACTAACACAGGACATTAATTATAGTTCAATATATTATATAAAACATTTTTTAGGGATAGCATAAAATGATGCTCAGTATACCTGACAGACATCCTGCTACTCTGTTTCTTTCGGGGTTTCATTTCATTCTCTGTAAGTAGATATCACTGCTGCTTGTCAATTCTCTGTTTCAAAACACATGCTGAGCTTATTTCTCTCTGCCCCTGAATTAGACTGCTCCGGCTTCCATAACAAAGTGTCATGGATTATATGCCTTAGACAACTGATATTTATACTCTCACATTTTTGGAAGCTGGAACTGAAGAGACACGATCCGTTTCTGGGGATGGGAGCTCTTCTGATATCCCCCTTGCGTGGTCACTGACCTCTGGTATCTGCTCCTTGTTTCTAAGGCTTAATTATTTAATCTCCCCTGATTAGGGAAGCTTCCATTATAAACATTTTTATTTTACTTGATGATCTTTGTATAATTTCAAAATTTTCACATAATGTTTCAGAATTAAATTTTAATTATTTTAAATAATTTTATTTATTTTAAATAATGAAATGTTAATCATCTCTCCAGTGATTTTTCTATGCTTATGATTTTATCTGTTTTGAATTAGTTCTTCATGTTATATCCCCAATTGATATTAATGGACTAAATCGTCCATCACTTTTACAGATGTTGATCTGATAACTTCCACTGTTACCAGTAGTATGTAAATGTACATACCCTACCACATGTTCACAAGTATTGGATAGTATTATTAAAGAAATATAGTAGTCCTTATTTTAGTGCAACAAGTCATTTGAAAACATCCTTTTAAACAGAACTAATAAACTAAAAATATTTCCACAAATAAAAGGTGAATACTAGATTTTGGAAAGCAGACCTTGAAGTGCACTAAAACTTGTACTCAATGTTCTGTGGAATATTTATGTTCATAGGTAGGCAGGTGTGAGAACTAGGATTTAGTTTTAATAAGTAGGTGGAGTGCAAATTCTACGAAGGGAGAGATTAGCAAAGGGTTTGTTTCTCTTCCTGGGCTTTTCACACAAGCCAAGTACTTGATGAGCTTAACATTGCTGGTAGGAATCAGTATGGATATTTCTAAAAGCAAACAACCAAAACCTACAAATAGACCTACCAGATCCAGTAATAACACCGCAGATACTTACTGGGAGAACACTAACTCGACATATCACAGAAATTCGCACATAACTGTTTATTGCAGCAATATTTACAAACGTGATATTGTAGAACAACTATGTGTTCACAATCAGAGAAGTGGAGAATGAAATGTGTATACACAACGGAGTCTTTTGCAGCCATAAAGAATGAAGTTCTGTCATTTGTGGATGTTGGCATGGCTCAGTTTTAAAATGTTTGCCTCTATGCAGTAGGTCCTGGGTTCTAGCTCTGTCGTGGGATTAGAGACAGAAGCTAACATTTGTCAAATATTTCAGACTAGGTATGTAGCCAAGAGCTATGCATGCAGTACTTAAGAAACTTTAATAACATTGTGATGTCCACACGATTAAGAGCCATGTATCATGACTACCAGGTACAAGAGGTGGGGAGACCCTTTAGTTATTTCACTCTGGTATTCTTAGAGCAGATTCCAGAGCTTGTGTCTATGCCTTGAACTCTATATAGTGGATTTCCGTGGAGGGAAAATGACCGCCATGTCATTCCCCTCCCCCATGTACTCAGACAGTATCCTGTTCTGGTCTCTTAGACTGCTTCTCTTCCACACTTCCCCTTGCAGAAGTCATTCTGAGAGTAGGGCTTTCCGCCCAGTTCATCCTACACTCTGGTGACCTAGCCTCTCGAAATCTTCCAGTTTACAGAGAAGAAATGTAGGAGTCCTGGAAAAGGGAGAACTGGAGGAGGGAGAAGAGAACATAAAACAAAACTAGGCTGGAGAGGAGATAAAATGACTGTAGATGCCTTACCATCGGCGTATTCGATCAGTGGCTGAGAGAAAACTGCCATGAGCCCAGGGGGCAGGGGGGAGGCCCAAAAGCAGCAGATCTCCAGTTATAACTAAGTGGTCACTCAGCCTCCAGTTCCTGCTTTATGTGATAGATAAGTCTGTTTCCCTTTGGCATAGGGATGCATGAATACCACTGTTGAATAAGCACCATGGGGTTAAGCCCCGTGCACAAGGTACAGCATATGCCCACCAATTCCCATAATGACTCTGGGACTGGTGCCTCTATACCTCCCACAGAGCAAGCTCACAGGCCAAACTTGCGTAACACCTGCTTTCATATGGCACATGTGCTAAGAACTATCATTATATACTTAAATGGTGTAGAATATAAAAGAAAGAATATTGAGTGACATATGAAAATTAGGCCTAATTTTAATTTTGATATCCATAAAGTTTTATTGGAAGATGGCTCTGCCCATTCACTTGCATGTGATCTCCAGTTTGTTTCACTCTGATGACTGTGTCTTTATAGCATGGAAAACTGAAAATACACTACCTCGTTTTTTACATAGGACTCCCCCCATCACTACAGAAGGGTACCCAAGTCAGTGATGTATAAAGAAAAGAAAGGAAGTCTCTTTGGAATCACAGTTCTGAAGGTTTGGAATTCCAAGACCAAGACCTATATCTGGTGCTAGTTTTCTGCTGCTTCACAGTGTGCAGATCTTAAAAGAGCAAACAGGTGCGGGGGGGCTGCAATAATGCAAGGAGCAGCCTTGTTTGATAGCAATCTATTGTCACAAAATCACACCCAGTGAGAAAGCATTGATCCCTCCTAATGAGCTAATCATCCCCTAAAGGAGAATTCAATCAAATCCTAACAATAGTCTCACAGGAGACCGAACATACCCCCAATTATAGCACCCCAGGTATGAGCAAAGATCACAAGGGCCAGAGGGACTGAAAATTTCACTTACTTGTAACGACCCAAAAGAGAGTGTTAACCAAGCTGCTCCTAGAGTGTCCACACTCCTGCTTCTGGGAAGAAGAAGCAGTTGGATGTCATTGGCTTCAATGTCATTCTGGTCTGTGCTGAGGATAAATTGACAGTGAGCACATATTGCTTCTGTTCTTCTAAAGGTGTATCCTTCCAACCCCAATTGCTCTGCAATGTGTCCCAAAGAAATGAGCTCCAGGAAAGCCTTTTTTGCTTCACTGAGTTGCTGTAGATCCTGGGTCTTTTATGGTATAATTGGAAGCATGAAAACTCCAGGAAGGCATAGGGCTCATAGAAGCATTAAGTGAAATAATCTCTTAAACTGTCATAAGTGAAAGGCAAGTTAAAGCCACATTTCCCTTTCAATATAAAAACACAAATTTAACATCAAGATACATGTGTGTAAAGTTCTTCCCAGTTTCCTGAAAGCCTGCAAGGAATAACAATCCGGAGAGGCTGAACCTATCTGGTGTGTAGACACAGGCTAGGCGCGTAGCAGGTTTAAAAAAAAAAAACAAGGGAATGTCACCAAGAGTTAGGGATGAATCTCCAGGTAACACATGGTTGACTTTTTGCAGGGCTGTGCCAGAAGAAACTTACTATTTATCCATCAGCTAATCTCAGGTAAGGGTCCACTCTGTCCCAGCAAGTACACACAAGACACACAGACGACAGGCAAGGTGCTGCTCTTCAGCAACAGACATCATCATGCAGGAGACAATCCAACACAGCTGGTGATGAGTCTAGGAGGTGAACACAAACCACGGCAAAGGTTAGTAGACTGGCACCGAGTGACCAAAGAAGGCTCTCTCTCGGAGTGGGGCTTGAAGGAAAGCAAGTCTACCTCAAAGGAACAGATTCCAAGCAGAGGGAAGACCGGTGGGGAAAGACTTAGTACAACTGATTCAGTAGTGTCTGAGGAACAGAAGAGATGAGGGAGTGCTAGAGCCAGTGTAGGGCAGAAGGAAGGAACCAGAGGAGGTGAGACCTTTGTGGTCAAAAGGCCACTGATGTAATTTCATTCTTGGGTAGAGGTGGTAGGTGGAACAGTATCTCCCAAAAGACTGAGGCCTAACATTTGGTGCCCTTGAGCGGGAGCTTATTGTGGTGGAGGCATCTCCCTTCTTCTCCTTCTCTCCTTCTCTCCTTCTCTCCTTCTCTCTCTCTCTCTCTCTCTCTCTCTCTCTCTCTCTCTCTCTCTCTCTCTCGGGAGTGGTTAGAGATGGTTTCTCTTTATGTAGCCCTGGCTGTACTGGAACTTGTTGCTTTGTAGAGCAGGCTAGCCTCAAACTCACAGAGAGAGAGATCCGCCTGTCTCTGGATTGCTGGGATTAAAGATGTGTGCCACCACATCAGGCAGTGAAGGGGAGATCTTTTAAGAGTATCATTAAGCTGAGATGAAGGCCTACTGCATTATCATGGTCCCTAATCCAATGGCTGGTGCCCTTGAAAGAAGAGAGTACAGAACAGATTCCCACAGGGAGGAGCACTATGAAACAACAGAAGATGAGATAAGGGTGATGCAGCTACACACCACAGAATGCCAAGTGCTTGCACAACCACTAGAAACTGGACAAGACAGGGAAAGATCTACACAGGAGCGTGATCATGAAGATTTCTTGATTTGAGACTCACACCCCTGATACCTCAAAAAATATTATTATTGTTTTAAGAATACCCAGCTTGTGTGAGGGTTGTTCCTTATCATCTGTGAAGCATTGGTTCCAGCGCCCTGTTGATTCAGAACCTAAAGGAACACACACACACACACACACACATACTCAATCGATCAATAAAAGAAAATTTCTAAAATTAGTTTCAAAATATTTCTAAGCCACAGTAGCCGAATCTGTAGGCATGGAATCTGTAGATACAAAAAGCATACTATAATTTGTCTTAGCCCCTAAGAAACTAGCACATAAGTCATCCTCAAGGGTTGAAACAGAAGTGTGTCTGACTGAAACTGTGGAGGAAGCTATGGCTACTAGGTTGAAAGCTGACTGCAAGGGCTAGAAGTGTAGCTCAGTAGTGAGATCTCTGCCTCATATTCACAAGGGCTATAAGCTTGATCACCATCCCTGAAAATAAACAACAATAGGAACTAAAGAACAGCCCAGCCCATTCGGGAGAGTACAGAAGAGAGATGGCAGTAAGCAACATCATGGAGCTGGACTCCCATTTTTAGGCTGAGCACCTGCAGGGGCAGCCAAGCATGATATAAGAGCTACGCAATTGGACCCACATATGTACCTGGAGGACTCAGGCGAAGACAGCCTATTGTAATTGCAGTCCCTGACTTAACAGGCATCCTTCAGCTAGTCACCCAATATGTAGCTCCCTGGAGAAGAACTTCCCAAGGGAATAATTAGTGATTTTAAACTTTTCTGCATCCACAATTATTTTTATAGATGGACTTGTGGAGCACCAACTACCCTATGACTGCTGAGTAACATGGATGGAGTGAACTGAGAAGGTGAATATACGCTACAAACAGACGTCGTCAATGAGTCAAGATTGTTTTCATTTAATTTGTTCCAACAATTTTGCTGGAATCCATTCATTGTATGTATTAAAAAGTTACAATAGTTCATCCTGAAATGTACCAGTGGTCAGGAATCTACAGATCACTCGACCTCCTACACAGGGTGAGAAAATTTTGATTCTTCTGACTTGGCATCAGTGACAACAGTCAATGAACAACCACGGAGGCAACCAGTGCTCCTTCACACTAGAACTGGGTGACCTGGCCACCTCCCTAGCAGCACACAGATCTTCCCACCGGGTCTCTATACCATTCTTTCTTTAAAAATAAAAATTTTAAAGCTACCATTGTGGTCGTGATGGAGAGATTTACAGATGTTTCGATGAAACTCTTCATTTGGACTTTATGCAGCAAAGTACATATTGACTTTGTGTCACTGAAAACACTAAGATTTATTATTCCTGAAGATAAGTAATAACCTTGACTTTGACTTGGTCAATATTTATCTCACAAGTCGATAAATCTCCAGCAATAAATTTCAACAAAAGCCAACACTTTCTGATACAGTGCTGTATTCTGCAGAGGCCCCCAAACTTCTCTGTTCTTTCTCACAGAGAGGGCAGTCAAACCTGAGAAAGTATTCTCAGACATATTTTATTTTTAGTGAGTTCAGTCCCATTATGACAGCAGAGTTTTATCCAAATAACTTAATGTGGGTGGGAAAATTACAGACTCTGGATCTTTTTGTCTTCCTTTCAATACTTCAACCAATGAATCTTCTCCTCAGTCCAGGTCTTTCTAAAGCTGATCCCAATGCTAACATCAGACATTGGCCAGAACAGGCTAAGGGACAGGCCTGTCTGCAAATAAAGGTGATATGTGATACTGGTCATTTGTGTGCCTGTCAGTGAAGGCATTATCTAAGCTGCTCTATTATATTTTAACAGTGAGTGACCTCATACTAACTTCGCAGAAGCTCAAAATCTCTTTTTAGTGTTTGTTGGTCAAATAGTCTGTCACCTTTTAAAACGGCAGTGCATGTGTGAGCAGCCAAAGCGGTTTTCCCATCTAACAGGACATGACACGATGCTGGTAACCCCAAATGCCTCATCCTCTGCATCTTCAAAGGCCTCTTCCTATTTAGTGTTACAGCCAATCCCCTTCTTTCATAATCTTTGGGATCTGTGTTCTAATCTGTAAAAAAAAAAATATATATATGTGTGTGTATATATTTACACATACATACATAATATGATACTGGGTAGTTAATTTATAAATAACATACATGCATACATACACACATATATATGATACTGGGTAACATAAAGAATGGGAACCATTGCTTTCGTTTCATGGTTCTAGAGGACAGAAAACACAAAAGTATAGCCCTGGGATCTGCTCCATTGCTGGAGAGGGCCTTTCTTGCTATATTGTAATGTAACAGGGGACTTGTCACGGAAAGAAAGAGAGAGCAAGGATGCTACCTTGGGTCTCTCCTACTCATTTTTATAAAGCAACTAAGGACATCATGGGAACTGAACCCTCATGACTTCTGATGTTCATTGCCTCCCAGAGGTCCCATTTCCAAACACATGAACATATAAAACTGGAGATTAGGCTTCCAACACATTGCATTGAAGGACATAATCAAGCCAAATCAATAGATGGACAGTTTATCAGCATGTATGCACCGACACTTCTGAGTATATGGTATCTCTTCTCCTTATGGGAGAGCGAACATCACAGTGGTGCTTACTTTCTGTCCGACACACTTCACCTGAGACCATGGGAGATGATTCATAGAAAGGATTCTTTTGCTTGAATCTATAATAGTCTCTTCCCTGCCTATCAAAGACCCATTCCAACATGCTGACAGATGAATCTGTTAAGGTCTTTACCACCCGAAAATTTCTACCCAATTAAAATTTAGGCAGATTTTCACCTACCAGGCAGGTCTTATTGCTGCTATTTATTTGATTGTGTTGTTTTATTTGAGACTAGATTTATTTACTCAACGTACTTATTCAGTAAAACTTCTAGAGAGCTAAATCACAGATGGAATATTTGGAAAAATCTAATATATACTTTTAGATTATATCAAAATGATTGCAGTCAATCAAATTAGTAACCTCCCAATAATAGAATACTGTCTTTTTAATATTTATATTGAGATGATGTTACAGATCAAAGTAAGGATTTTGGAGCCAGACAGTCTGGAGTTGGATCCAGCCTCTCCTACATACCAACTGTGTCACTTTGGGCAAAGTAATTATCTCTTTGTGCATATTTCCTCACAAGTTAAACTGAGATCTCTAGTTGTAGAGATCCCATAAGATTCTTATGAGAATTAATCTATTTGATATTTGAAAAGTGCTTAGAATAATATCTGGCTTTCAGTAAGTGATAAATACGTAACACTGGTATTCTATAATGAGAGTGAAATTTTAAATTAAACTTATACTGTTAATCACTTCACATATATTAGTAACTCTAATTATAACAATCTCCAAGACATATATTATTTTACAAATTAAAAAAAAAGAACACACCCAAAAGATCAAGTGATTTGCCTGAGATGGCTTAGTAAGTCCTAAGAACTTGGCTTTGAGTATAAAAATACCGGCTGAACATTCTAAGATGCAAATGACACTTGAACCAAGGACTCCCTACATGTTGCTGCAATGCCTTGCAACAATCTCTTGAGTTTGTTTGCTACGATTTCGTCACAGGGAACTGGGGTCGCAGTCCCTTGGAGCTGCAGTTCCAGGTGGCTGGGACCACTCAATGCCTGTCCTTGGAAACAAGCTGAGATTCAGTGCAAGAGCAGCAAGTGCTCTTCACTGCTGAGGCATCTTTCTAGCCCTTGGTCCTGGGTTTAAATCTGTCTTTTGCGACTAAAATTGTTCACTTTCTGTCCCACAAACTACACCCACATGTGACTATAAACTCTGGATGGCTTTCACATTGCTATCCCAACACATCCTCGCTTTTCAGCTTGACGTTTTCTAGGCCTTCGAAGAAGCTGAAAGAATACAATTGATATCGTATCTGAATATGATCTTTTATCTGATTGTGACCTTTTTTATTTTTATTTTGTTTCTTTCAACAATTATTTTTAATCTAAAAGAAGTTTTCCAAGTATGCAGAAATGTCACTAAGAAGTACTACATGATATGAAGGTTGCTTTCCAGTGATAAAGGATACAATACGGAATAAGGTCTAGCTATGATGGATCCATATGCATCAAATAATATGCATCAAATTTATAAAGCAACTGCCAGAGAGGCTATCATATGGACAAACAGAACCACAGAAGTGTAAGACTTGAAGTCACTACTCTCTATTCATCAAAAAAAAAAAAAAAATCAAGTAACCATACACATAAAATCAAAACAAGGTTGGTATGGGAGGAGTCAGAGTCCAGAGATAAGTCTTGGCTACAGAGTGAATTTCAGGCCTAAATCTGAACTACAAAGTGAAATCCTGTCTCAGAAAAATGGGCAGTAGTTTAAAGGAGCAATGGATGGGACAGCAGGAGTACAGGGCTGATCTAGCATGGGACATGAAAGATCAGGGAAGATAAGGACTCCAGAAAGGGCTTTCTTATGGCACCTACTGGACAAGAAAAGGCATCGAACTCTATACTGTTGAGTAAATAACAACATGAAAATACAAGTTTCCTTCAGAAAAACATGAGCAGAAAGCCGCTCTCCTCTGATCAAAGCAGTCTCTGTTTGTACGGCCAGTGTCACATGCCTTGTCTTTGGAAGTTATGTAGATCGATGGGCAGAGGAGAGGGGGCAGTGAGCTGCCTGTTTTCAAAGAGCACAGCTCAGCTGTAGATTGCACAGGCATTTCTGAGCACGGAGCAGATCAAACAGCAATCACTCAGAGACCATGCCTCCTTCCAAGGACAACAGAGTTTGTCCCCTGACTAACTTGCCTAGCCGGGGTCTCGTATTGAGAGCTGGTGTACTGCATCGGGTGGATGAGACATTTATTGAGGTGGTATAACTGAATAAGAGGTTGAATGTGCCACACCTTGAACAGGTTGGTAGCCTATAAGCAGAAACTCTACACCACTCTAGCTCCTATTTCTAACTGACAGGTTTGTTTCTGCATTCTGAAGCAAAGCTGACACTGTTAGTCAAATTGTATCTTCTACTTTCATGGAGTTAGTGGTTTTCAAGAGTTCTGCTGCTCCTTGCTTTTCTAAGCCTCATGTGTTCATGATGTTGATCGTCTGCTTCCCATGGATGAGGAAGCTGGGCATTTTTAGCTGTCTGTCTAGATGGCTAAAGAAGGACATGATGGAGAACTGATGCCCTGACACATACCAACCTCCACTACTGGTACGCTGAGTGAGTAGGTGGGGTGGGGAGGGAGCAGCATGCTACTTACTCTTCTGATGCTGTGAAAAAATACCATGACAAAGGCAGCCAACTGGAGAGAGGGTACAATCATAGCAGGGAAGGCATGCCAGCAGGAGCGTGAGGCTGGCTTGGCAGCCAGGAGGCAGAGTGGTCCCACTCATCCACACACGGGAAGCAGAGATTAGAGAATATAAAGTAGAGGTAGATATAAAATGTCAAAGCCCAGCGATGAATGGTTTAATAACTTTCCCAATGTCACCAGCTGGGGACTACCAGTTCAAACATGGCTTCTGAAGGATATTTCCTATTTTAACCATGATAAACAATATGCCAAGAGAGCTGGACCTCTCCACGCAAGTCCTGCACCCTGCATCTACCACCATAAATAATAACAAAGGGCTCTCACACATCTCTCCTACCTAGCTGGTGCCCTAATATCCCAGCAAGTACTTGAGAGAAGATGCCACCTTGAGCATCAATGACTGACAAGGGAGGAGAGGTTGTTAGTCTCTCTTTAAGATAAAAACAACGGCTTTAGTCCATGTTCAGGGCAACTGAAACTGTAGACAGCTTGGTAATGAGGGGCAGCAACTGCTGCCATCACCTTTGGGTCAGAAACACCATCCAGAAGCACTGAAACCAAGGCAAAACTCTCCAGAGAACTGCATGTTTAAGGAAAATAATTTCAGGAAATTTTAAAAAATCAACTTTTTTTTTTTTTTTTTACATTAAATCGTCAAGGCAGCAGCCACAGCACAAAGGAAACCCGTATCTGCAAGGAGGGATGAGGAACTTTGGGATCCAACAACAGATAGGGATAAACGCTAAGAAATTTTCTTCTCTTTTTTCTAAAAATACACTGAAAGCTAATTGATTGCCCATTTCTGAACAAATAACAATGTTACACAGGTTAAAATGTATTTAAAAGGAAGAGTGTGACAACAGAGCAAAGGCCAGGAGGGAGAAAGTTCACGGCTGCAAAGCCTTGGTTCTCGGCACGAAGTGGGACAGTACTCTACATTTTCACACATCACACAGATCTGCTTCCAGGAAGAGGAACTAGCCTGCAGCCATGCTACCCTGTGTCATCCCGAGAGAGTGAGGGAAATGGCTTAGCATCTCTGAATCAGACTTTACTCATGGATAAATCTCTCTTAGGTTTTTGGGAGTCTGATTGTCTGTTTTTCATGTTATAGCAAAATGTTAGTGTCTCGCTACTTAAGAAGAACAGAAGTTTCTCCAACTCATGAGTCTGGAGAGGAAGTCTAAGAGCAGGATGGTGGGAATCTAGACAGGGCCTTCTTGTTGCAGAACAAAACGACAGAAGGTGCCACGTGGCAAGATAGAGCACACGTGCTACCTGAGGCCTCTTAGAAACCTCTTAGGAGGTCCCTGATGCCATCCTGAGATCCCCCACTTTCATTAACTCAGCTAATCCTGATTGCCTACTGCCTCAGTTCCCTTTCTGCTCTGTGATAAAACACTCTGAAAAAAGCCACTTAAGGGAAAAAATGGCTTATTTTAACTCACGGTTTAAGGTGTAAACCATCAGCGCAGGGAAGGTATGGAGGCAGAAGTTTGAAGCAGCTGATCACATCACGTCCACCAGGAGGAAAAAGAGGCAAAGGTAACATAGTGTTCAGCTTGCTCTCTCCATTTCACACAGCCTAGGATTCCCTGCCCAGAGAACTGTCCCGCCAATTCAGATAAGTCTTCCCACGTCACTTAACATAGCCCAGCCCGACCAGAAGCCCATTTCCCAGATAATTACAGATTTTACCAAGCTGACAATTAAACCTAATCATCACACCGATTGTGATGGCTAATCTTGACTGTCAAATTGAGTGACCCCAGAATCAACCAGGAAACATACCTGTGGGCATTTCAGTGAGACTTCCAGACGGGATTAGTGGAGGGAGAAAGACACTCCCTCAGAATAAAAGACACCTTCACCTGTGGCTCAGATGTAATCAGCACTGCCTGACTTCTTCTTGAACAAGAGCATCTCTCTGTGTTGCTGTCACTGGAATTCCCTGCTGACATCAGAGCCCAGGGCTTTCCAGAATCGACTGAAGAAGATGAAACTCCGGAGTTTTCGAGCACTTCAGTGCACGGTTAGGACTGCAAAGGTATTCAGTTAGTTTCCTGGGCTGCATGCCTGCTGGATTCCCAGTCCCTCAGCAGATAGACGACAATTGTTGGACCACCCAGACCTCTAGTGTAAGTCGGTCTAGCCCCCTTTTCCTCTTTTGTTAGACACACACATATAAATATTTATATTGATCACACACATCTATCTGCCTTTCTGAGCCAGTCACCCAAGGAATGTGTTTCTCTAGGTGTTCTCAAATAATGTTGGCCCTGCTGTTTGAGGGACTACTGCTCTGAAAACAACTAATTTAAGAAGTACAGTTCTCTCTAGATAATTTTTTCTCCATTCTGCCTCTGCCTAATACACCTATCAAAGGTCTCACCTCCAAATATTAAATCATTAATTTGGCCATCACATTAAAATCATAGCAACTAGGAAAAGCAATTTTTTTGCATCATTACTCAAAATGTGGTCAATGTTTCTATTTTGCTCCAATTTCCTAAACCATCAGAAATCCCAACTAGTGGTGTGTGCCTTTCAGATATTAGAACTCTTGCATAAAATTCAGGCAGTGACATCCTTGCTTCCCCAATCATTAGAGTCAGAAGAAGCTGGCCCCTGCTGCTGCAGGTTATCCCACTGAGAGACATTTCAGCCTGCAATTGCTGTGATCGAGGCCAGGTGGATATAAGTCCTTCTAGGCTTAGGGAAAACCAAGAAAAAGAAGCTGGAACCAAGGTAGGACCTTCCACTGGGAGGGAGACTAGAGTGGGGGTAAGAGGACTTCCTGTAACTCCCGAGAGCAAGCTGTACCAGCTGCTTCCCTCATCGGGGGATACTGAAGTCAGTACCAAAAGCGCTGCAGCTTGGTGATGAGGTAAGTAAGGCCATAACTAAGACAGGTTTATGTGTGTCCGTTTGTTTATCAGTGTAGAACACTCCAAAGAGTTGTTCCTTTCTCATATTGAAGGCTGAAAACATGTATCTAGGTAGGCTGAGGAGAAGCACTAGTCAGATGTCACTCTGGACCACAGTCCAGAGCTAAAAATGTCTTGGAATGTGGGGCTCAGGCCATGGGCTTCCCATTGCCGTGACCTATATGGTATACAGACAAGTGATTCGGCCTTGGCTACTTACTGGAAGTTGACTCTTTGGGGCTGGATCTTTGTTTGTGTGCTCTTCTGGGGCCTCTGGCTGCAGGGGTGGTGTTAGGGGTGGATCCTTTGTTTATAATAATTGCCTAAGGTCAACTGCCTGCCTGAGCTGCTGAGCCAGCCACCTGAGGAACGTGTTTCTCTAAGGTGTTCTCAAATAGTGCTGGCCCTGCTCTTTGAGGGACTGTCGCTTTGAAAACAACTGATTTAAGAAGTGCAGCTATCCTTCAGAATCTATAGGAGATCCTGAGATATATCCTGAGATACCAAACCTGAGGGTTCTAAAGTCATCTAAATAAGACGCATGTGATTAACACACCGCACCCTCAATACTTTCAATATGTCTAGAATATTCTCAACAGCCACAGCGACCCATCTGCCCTGACAACCTAGGAAGTCTTTCCATGCTCTTCATCTCCCCAAGTCCAAGGAGCTAAACATTTTATGTTTGAACTGGATTTCAACAACACTGTGACTAATATTCAGACTTCTGTGAGACAGTGGAAAGAGTGTGGATTCTGAGTCGCTCATATTTACTGAGCACGGTTTTTATTCCAGGCACTAGGCAAACATTGGTTCAGAAAAGTTAGCCTACCTAGGAGGGATGAATCCGCTGGAAAGAAGAAGTCATGTTTGAGCCCAGGCAGTCTGACTCCTAGGATCATGGTTAGCTTGATGCCAAGCTGTTGTTCTTCCTACTAATGGCAAATAATGCCTTGATCACGATAAAAACCCTCATGACAACACACCTAAATTTCCAGACTACACTCAGCCCAGTTTCCTTAAGTTTCAAGACATAGAGACCACTTACATGCACCTTGAGAAAAGGAAAGCTGTGAAAGCTGCCCGTGGGTGTTCCAGCAGCCAGTCCTTCCTGTCTCTCATGGGGATGCTTCTCTGTGGATCTTTTACTACTAAGCACATTGTTTCCCTCTGCTATTCCGGTTCCCACTGCTCATTCACAAGTGAGCTCCTGGTTTTAATTTTCTTAACACCTTCACTGTGAGTGAGGTTGGTATCCCCAAGCCCGTGCCCCCCAATAGGTGCTCTATGCAAGAAATGTTCATGCTAGATAACTGTTCACTGAGTTGCTTTCACTGTGCTCCCACTAGCACTTACAATAACTGTCTTCGGAAAGGTGACTCCAACAAACCAATCAGCCACAGAAAGGAACAGGGGTGTAGCCTCTTATATAAACCATAGCAATGTAGGTGAACAATAACTTTGTTCTTTAGGTTACTATAACTTGGAAATACGGAACACGTGGAAATATTCCACATGTTATCTTGTTCTAGCTAAGTAACATCTATTTTATCCAAGCCATCATGTGATGCAACTTGCTTTCTGATGTTTTCTTGATTTCACTATGTCAAAGGCTTCTAGGGACTTTCCTGACATGGATAACTAGGGTGGAGAACTAGGGATCAATGTCATTCCTTCTGTGGGAGTTGCTGCCACAAAAAGCCATCTTCTTGGGGATGAACTGCGCTAATGTTTAAACATGAGTAAAATCCTGGCTTAGGAATATACCAAGGACAATGAAATCTGCTATCAGGGATTACACTTGGATTGTTCAGGAGGTGATAATTCTCCCCGGAGTTGTTCTCTGGAAAAGGTGCAGAGTGTGCTAACTACTAGTCTCTTCCCTCACTTGCAGCTGTGGAGTCCGCTCAAGTTAGGGGCTACATTTGTTGCACAAGTAGGGACATCTCTGGCACTAAGTTAATCATTTGAACCAACTTCATGATAGCAGTTCAAAAGCATTTGAGCCTCCGCTCGATGCCAGACAGTGTACGTGTTAGTTTGTAAAGTAAATAAGACTGAATCAAGGTCCCCAAAGCTCAGAGGAGAAGACAGACTCTAACCAGGATTCACTGCCCTGTTAATGGCACAAATACAGACAACGTCGACACTATGGGGCCAGGCAGGCCCAGGGCTATCTAGGTTGAATCCCAAGTCTTGTTTTTCAGCCAGTGTTTCTCAGGCCAGCATGTCAGAACCCATTCAAGCGGATCACAGTTGCAAGCCCTAGAATGCCTGATTCTATATACCTGGGTGGTTCCTGAGAGTACGCATTTCTAGAAAGTTTGCTAGAGGTGTGGATACATACTTACCTGGCAGGGGAGATCTCATGATCACGAAGGTGATTTTCCTAAGGTGAGGCTCATCCATTGCACTCCAGGTATGCTAACCCATGATTTCTCCAAATACCGGAAAGTCAGCTGCATAATTTGTGGTAGTAGAGATTATTTATGCTCTACCACCAAAAAGAGGTGTGGATGCTGCCAGTCTGTAGAGCACACACTGAGAAACCTTTCTCTACTCCATGGCTTGGAAAAGTTGTGTTCTCTGTCTTGTCCTGAGTTCTACATGAGAAACAAGAACAAAGAAGTAGGTTAGATCCTCCAATCATGATGATGAACTTGACATAGGTGCAGGAAAGACTGGCGGTACAGTCTGAAGGTTGAGAATGGAAGTCTGGAGTTCAGAGAATGTGGTGATGATAGTTGTCAGGGGATGAGGAAGTGATGTGGCTCCAGAGAAATTATGGGATAGATAAGAATGAGATATCTTCACTACCACCCCCTCTCTCTGCCACACACTCACTCTCTCTCTTTCCCTCCCCTTCCTTTTTCCTCTCTCTCTCTCTCTCTCTCTCTCACACACACACACACACACATTCTTTTCCTCTTCTTTCTTTCCCTCCTTTTCTCACAGATACACATTTTACAATGTGTCTTCTGCAATTTACAGTGCTGTTCTTCTAAGTATTCACAACATGTGTGTTTCATAGACTTTGTATAGCATTTAGAGTTTACAAGTTCTTACAACCTTTGTTTGTTCATGGATAGTATGGTCCTGTAAGTATTGCTCCTCCAGGCTGACTTGACTTCTAGCTAGTCCCAGAACCCTCTGTAGAAGGTGTCAATCTTATTCCCTGGTAAGGAAAACTGAGCTGAGGCAAGGGGAAGGGAAGGCAGTTTTAGAACCTGATGAAAGGTAAGAGAGAAAAGACGCAGGCAGAAGCAGGATGGAAGTCTAACTCTACAAAGAGTTGGGGCTGGTAGTGGTGATATTGAACACCTCTGTATGATGCAGCTCCCAATGAGCCATTTCAAAGATCTTTTCATCAGTATGACGTTTTGAAAAGAGATCATACTATTGGACCACAAGCATTTGTTTTGATGAAGGGGAAAGTAGTTGTTTTTTTTTTTTTTAAGTTTCATCATTGCACAGTCTCTTCTTTGTATTGTGATGGTTAATCTTGATTGTCAATTGGGCTGGATTCAGAGATTCCTAGCATTTAACAGTGTACTTTTGAGGACATTTCAGAGATGTTTGACATGAGGGTGAGCAACTGAGAGAGAAAGACCCTCCCAAAATGTGGGTGGCTCCACCCAATGGACTGGAGGCTAGGATGGAGTTGAAAGTGGGAGAAGAAAGAGATAGAAGTTGACACAGGCTCCATGCATTCTGAGAATGTATGTCTACTGTGGCTGCCATCATCCATGAACATTAGACTCCAGCTTCTGAAGAAACCTTTCCTTGAGTCTCACATAAGCATGTCTTCCACGAGCTTCTGTGTTAAGAAGGGTGACATCATTAATTCCCCTTGTTCTGAGGCTTGCAGCTTTTTGACCGAGAAGCAACCAGGTTCTCTGGCTCACCAACATGCAGATGGCCCCTGCTGGATGGACCAATCTCCAATATATATAAGCCAATCCAATAAATTATTTTAAAATTACAGAAACCACAAATACACACACACACACACACATATATATATGTATACGTATATGAATATACATACAACATACTGATTGTTTCTCTAGAGAACTCCAATGCAATATTCAGTTCTGCTCCCTATGGTTGATTATGTCATGGGCCTCTGAGAAGAACCTAACTTTCCTAAATCAATATAATTCACAACCACATTCTAAATACCTAACATTATGACCACAGGTAAGTGCAGCTCTCAACCCTCATCAGGGAAGCTTCTTTTTGCAGAATACAGGGGCTACTATAGAGATCTACAACTAATTAAAATGCAGGGAATAAGTGACCCTGAGGTTTCCATCATCAAATGGGACATCTAAAACATAATTCCAACACCTAAGTAAGGCCCAGGGAACGACATGAAAGAGGGGAAGGAAAGATGCAGAAAGTCAGAAGACTAAGATGACTATGGAAAGATAGTGTATCCTAGACATGACAAGAATGTTGTACCCACAACATGGATCCCTACACAAGATTCACACAAGTCAACGTGACATCTTGAATGATAGGGAAAATCTCACAAGGCTCCAACCCTAAATAAAATGAAGAGTTGCTGCCAAGTAATGTTTGCTAAGAAAAGAACCAGTCTTCTCCAGGAACAAGCCTTGTAAGAGGTTATCCAATCCCACACGACCAGCCCTAAACACAACACATATAAAATCAAGTGCCATTTATACACACATGCACGTGCATACATACATGTACAAAATCAGAAAATAAGAGAGCATGAATTTTAGAGGAAATTATGGAGAGCATTGAAAGGGCAAAGAGTGAGATACCGATGTATGAAATTATCAGCAACAACAACAAAAAGGAACCATGTGAAAAGGAAGAGAAAAACATGAGCTTTGATCAGTCTGAAGCCCACCATTCAAAGGGGATATGAATGGAAGCACTAGACTGGGGGTGCCCATGGCTAAATTCTGTCTCCAAATTGCACATGCCAAAGCTCTAATCTTAATGTGACAAATTTGGACAGAGGTCTTTCAAAACAGGTGAGGAAGATAGATGGGGCCAGTAGCAGGACCTTGTCCAATAAGATTAGTGTCATCATAAGAGATTAGGACAATGACCTATAAGGAAGGAAGACCCTGTAGTTCTCTCAGTAGGTGGCCATTTCCAAGTCAAGGGAAAATGTCAAAGGAGGAACTAGTACTGCCTGGCACCCTGACTAACATGTTCAGCCTCCTTCATTGTGAGAAAATAAATGCCCCTTATGTAAGTCACAAAATCTGTGGAATTTTATTAGACTGTATGAGTTTACTAAGCTTAAGAGACTTGGGGAGAGACAGGTAGTGGGGGGGGGGCCGTCGGCTATACCTGTGTGTGGACCCCCATTTCAAGAGTGAACTTTGAGGCTTTTCGTCATTGACATGAATGACCTATAACAGGAAGTCCTAGACTGAGAAGTGGTTTATGAATTGTGGAAGTGGTCAGCCTGCCCTGAGGTTGGGGTGCCTGGAAGGCCATCTATCAAAGACACTGAAGCAGACAGAGGAAACAGCATGGAACTTACAGATAGATCCTTGCTACAGAATAATTCAATACTTACATAAGAGAGCAGAGTCCCACAGAGAACTCTATATCAATTCCCACCAGTTAGTAGTATTGGACTCGACAAAGCTCAGCGCGCCTTCCAATGACATACTTCTTGTGGGGACACTGCCAAGTTTGTTGGCTGTGCATCCAGTGGTTGTGTAAATGCCTTCAAGTTCATATACTAGTGCAGGCTGAGTGACAGCTGCCTAAGGTGTGCTATGGTTTGGATAATGGTTCCAGTGTGTCCCCCAAAGGTTTATGTAGGAAGTCTGGTTCCTAATGTGGCAATGTGAAGAGGTGGGTAGACCCTTTAAGGTGCAGGGCCTAGTGAGAGGTAATTAGGTAACTGGGGGTACTGTCCTTAGAAAGGATGAGTGCTGTTTATCCTTCACGGGTTCATGGTACAGGTGAGTACTCATGGACATGGTTTCCTCCCCCTGTTGTCCGGCTCCCTGTCTCACTGTGTCATCAACCGGCCCCCACCCTGCAAGATGCCATTTGCTATCATGTGATACCCCCAAGGAGGCTCTTACCAGAGATTAAATATGGGGTTGTAGAATCCTGAACTTTAAGTATCCAAAGCTATAAGGTCAACACTTTCTTTGTAAAGTAGCCAGGTTCAAGTATTTTGTTACAGCATGCAAGTGCCGGAGAGCCCGGTACCTGCACCACCTTTCTTGTTAACCTGACAGAGCTAGTTCTCCCAGCTATTGCATATGTAGGTGATTGCACCCACTAGAACTTCAAGGCTGATCCTATGCCAAGTTCTCTGCTGGAAGCAGCACTATTCAGTGTCTAGACAATGGAAGAGTGGTGTTAGGGCTGTGGGGCTGACTGTTCCCCTTTTGGCTTACTTGCCCTTCAACTTCTCTACCATCCAATCCTGCTCCCTTTCTTCCCTTTCATAGGTATCTCAGGTAGATGTCCTTCAAACGAATCACTCCCCATCTCCCCACAAAGTCCTGCTTTAGGCTGACCTACTGTCTGTCACATCTGTGATACAAGGATTGAAGAGTCAGGGCAAGAGTCTGTGTCACTTTCATCTCTATAGTGACTAATACATGACATGAGAGAATGCTACAGTGGAATTACAGAGTTTGTGATAGATTTTCCACGCTCACTCCATGTTTGATGCAAAAGCAGGGTGTTAGGACTCTCCTGTCCACAATCCCCTGCCCACCTTGCTCTACACGCATGGAAGAACCCAGGTAAGGTTGATGCAATCACTGATCGGTTAGCACCTGCAAAGAGCAGGATGCTAGCTCTAAGTCATTGTGTCAGTTACATATGTGCTGCTATGACCATAATTCTGGAAAGGAACAACTTAAGAGAGGAAGGACCCATGGTCTCAGAGGACACAGCCCATCATGGCAAGCAAGACAGAGCAGAGTCCATGGTAGAGGGAGGTCAGGTGTGGTAGAGTCTCTTCATACCATGATGGACTTAGGAAGAAGTATAACATAGCTCATGAGACCAGAACCAGGGACAGGTTTAATCTTCAAAAGCACAGCCCTAGCTGCCTACTACCAGAGTTTCTCAATACCCAAAGCCTACAAAATAGTACCACAAGCTATAAAGCAGACAAGACGTAAGTCGTGAAGGGCATTTCATATTTAAGCCATAATAGTCACTAGGACTTGAGAGTGGCCTGTGAGATTCCAATTGGAACTAAGAGTAAACTAAATTCACTTCCATTCTGGATACAGCCCCCACTGTCTCATCAGAGGGAGGCTCTACCTTACAACCTAGCCTTGTGTGAAATCTGGGTTAGCCATCTAAGGAGAGAGCTTGTTTAGGTATATTAACTCTAAAGAGATGGCCTTGTTTAGGAACATTAACTCTGGCATGTAAACACGGAGCCTGCTGGAAATGGACACTGTAACTGTGGGGAAATTGAGTGGTCAGTATGCAAGGGGACATAACGTCTTGGGGAAAGCTAGGTATAAGGGACATCTCACACCTGTGAGCAGGACCAGCCACCAGGAGAAGGGGTTGGAGAAGCAAAGCATCACCAGTGGCACGTGGTCCACCGGGAACACCAAGCTCTGCCCTATGCCACAGGCAGATGCTTCGTGACGAGACCTTAATGTCAAAAGCCTTACGCACAAAGTTAGACTCCGAGGTAACTTGAGAGAATCATCCTTTCCTGACTCTACTAGAAGGAGGACAGCAAACTATCAGTGTTCTAGGGGGGTATGTTTTTCAGAAGAGAAAAAAAAAAATACACAGCTTGCCCATGGATGTTTATTGCAAAGCTATTCATAGCAGTCAAAAACTGGAAACAGGCCAAATGCCCAACAGACAAGCATGTGGAGGGTGCCAATTCATCGAAAGGGGTGCCTGGAGGCTGCTGAAACCAAAACAAAACAGGAAACTTGCTGCTCTTGTGTGGAGATGGAAGCATACACATTGCAGTATTGGGAAAAGGCCAAAGGTTATATAAATAGTTGACATTTCAAGTATTTTTTACCTCTTCCTGTCAACTTGCAAATATGAGAGAGATTTATCTTTCCACGAATGGTTATAGAAAGGGATGCTCTGAGCCACACGGCACTGCTTTCTACTGTCTTGCTTTGGAACAAAGCCACCACGGAGTTCCCCCGCTTGCTGCTCAACTTTCTGTTTGTCATCAGGGGCTGGATGCTCGCATCCAGGAAGGGCTGGAGAGTGCTTCTGAGATAAAGAGGGGATCAGGCAGCCCAGCTCAAAGCTCACTCTGAAGGCCACCCACTCGGCCCTTCAAAGCAGCCGTCCCTGGAACAGGGCGGGACGGGGACAGGGTGTCCCAGACCATGCAGGAGATTCAGGTATGCATTCTTTGGACACTGTCATCTGACTGAGCAGTCTGTTGCTCTGAGTCTCCTATTCCCCCACAAGAAAATGACGGAGTGCCTGACAGGTTAGGTTCCCTTCCTGACAGGGTGATCACAGACAATAATGGCCTGAGAAATTTGTCAGTGTTCTAACAAAAATCTCTTCCACCGGGTAATGTCTGGAGAAGAGAGTGTCTGCCCCACGGTTCTGATGACTAGAAGGTCAATATTTGTTAAGGGCCCCTGGTTGCATCACACATCAGGTGGTATCTGACAGTGAGGAGGGAAAGGGTGAGAGGGAGAGAGATCACATGAAAGAAGGGAAATAAGAGAGCCTGAGGAGGGGAGCAGCTTACTTTTTTGGGGGTGGGGATGGGTAGACCATTCTTCAACTCTTCA
Source organism: Chionomys nivalis (assembly GCF_950005125.1). Taxonomy (NCBI): domain Eukaryota; kingdom Metazoa; phylum Chordata; class Mammalia; order Rodentia; family Cricetidae; genus Chionomys; species Chionomys nivalis. Next base: position 30,089,001 of record NC_080091.1, read on the forward strand.
ATTAACCTGTCCCTAATAATATCACTTATTTTGGTCATTGTTCTGAGAAATGCCTGACAGAAGCCATTTAAGTGAGAAGAGACTTACCTCATTCATGACATCAGCGAGTTCAGTCCGTTGTGGCAGACAGTGTGCAGCAGAGCAGGGACACTCATATCAGGACAGGACAGGTGGTAGATAACGGAGACACTGATGGTCTTCTGGCTTTTCTTCCATCTGGAATTAAGTTTCAACATGACTTCTGATGAGAACAGATCACACTAGTCTCCAGCATTTCCTGATGGATGCTAGGCAGGCACACTGAGAATCACAGACACACATACTCATGAATCCCAAGACACTGCCTTAGGAAGCTGGAATTGCTATTTCCCCAGGCCACAGGTGACAAACACGCAGAACTGGTTCACACCAAGAGGCTATACAAGATTGGACTGACTTGTGTGCCTCCAGATGATAACTGTGATAAAACCCCCACTGCCTGTGAGTAGCTGCCATAGTCCTGGCTTCATGTGAGGCACTTTAGGCAGTCACCTGTCCTACTAACTTAGAACTCTCGACATTGCAACTGAGAACTCTTAATGCGTGGTGTCTAAGACCATACCCCGAGGGTTCGGGTTGAACAAGTGTGATGGTTTGAAAGCAATTTAATGTTTTCACATTTATTTATTCATGGGCATGCCAGACACGCCACAGCATGTGTTCAGTGGTCAGAGGAGGACACCCTCCGGATGTCAGTTCTTTCCTCCTACCCTGTGGGTGCCAGGGGCTTGAGCTCTGGTCATCATGCTTCACACTGTCTTTACCTACTGAGTTACCTTGCTGGCCCCTGGAAGTGATTTAAATGTGGTCTGTCCTCCCAGGATTGATGGACTGAATGAAGGCTTGCTCCTCGATGTGGCGGTCCCTTTCCAAGATGGAACCTAATGGGAAGTCACCGGAAGCACCAAAAGGATTAAGGTAGGTCCCAGAAATGCTGTTTGTTCTCACCAGGGGGCTCTCACAGAAACAGTAAACACAGTCACGTGAGCTCTGCCATTTACATTCATTTAAACTGCTATTCTGATACTGCTGCTTGAGGTCCTTGCTAGAGTGTGCTGATGCCACGTTACATACACCCTTTCCCCTACAGAACTCTGAGCTGAATAAGCTTCTTTTCTCTATGAAATTACCTAGCCTCAGTTATTCCCTTCCACTGACGGACTCACACAGTGGGGTATGTTACAGTTTGAAACTCACGATTCCCAGTCGGTAGAGACGTTTGGGAAGATCATAAGGTCTAGTGAATGGAGATGGGTCATGGAGAGTTTCTTCCACACTGCCTCTGTTCTAATTCCCGGCATCCTGATCTGGGAAAAGCAACAGGTGCACTCATTCACAGCCTGAGCCACTCTCCCATACGTTCTTCTCAATGAAGAACAATGTCCTCCTGAAACCACAATTCAAAACAGGCCCTTTCTTCATTAACAACCTATTATGTCAGGAATTTTGTCACACAGAAGAGAAAAATAATGAATCTAAGTAAGAGGTACGTAGTCATGCTTGCTGCTCTGTCTTGTGATCCACAGTCCTGGACACACAATTCTTATATGTGATTTAGTATGAGTGGTTTATGCTATATTATGTTATTGAATAATTAGGGACATCACCACGTAAAAATACACAAATCCATCAGAACAACCCAATTAAGTAAGACTTATCCTGAGGAAATTGCATCAGTAAGTCTGGAGAATTTGCTCATAGCTCAATTCATACGAAATCAATTTGGACCTATTTTCATCTAACACCAAAGCACAAGGCCTTTTCCAGGATAGAACATGTAGCCCCAACAGGAGCATCTCCATGGTACCCAGGTGAGTTTTCTTCAAGAGTGATGGGCTTGTTGCAGAAATTCCCAATGGCTCCAGCTTACGGACACACAGAGATGGTAGCTCTAGCGGAAGCACCTGATAATTGCTGTCTGTGCCAAACAATCTACAAAGTCCCACAGTATCCTTGAACTCTAGACTACTCAAATGCGTGGGGTCCCTCGGTGGTCCAGAGTGTCCATGCAGTTCTCCCTGTGAGAGGACTCCTGGGGCACCTCTGTTCTGGACATCCCAGTCCCCCACCCAGAATCTTGCCGCAACATTCCTGAGGTCTTGAGAAGAATGTAAATACTGCATCCTACCTGCCTACCCAAGAAGCTTGCCCAATGTCAGCATTTCATCCATGCTTGGCAACTGAAGTTGTCAGTCCCAAGGCCAATGATGCTGTGTAGTGAAGGCTTTCCTATTGGTTCCACTTTTTCCCACTTGGCCATCTCTCACCTCCATCAACAACCCCTGTGATATAGGGGTTCAGCTTGACCTAAGGGTAAACTGAAGGAGACCCTTTCTGTTCTGGAAGTCAGTCACGTCTCGGTGGTTGGTACCTATCTTCTCTGTAAATTAATCTTGAGCTCCTAGCCCCATGTCCTCCTGATAAGGACCCTGTCTTCTTTTGGTCTAGGGCTTGAAGCCATGATCTAAATGTCAGTCCATAAATAAATTGCTACCCTTACTAGCTGGCTCCATCCACTTGACCTATGTTATAGTTTTGAATGACACCTGATGTCTCAAGGCCCATTTGTAGGACAGGTCCCTCTTTTAGACTCTTTAATACATTGGTTAGTTGCACACCCGCTGCCCTCCTCCTTCCATAGCATTTTGAATGGCTTTTCAAGCTACCTAACAGGGTACAATTCCCAGCATGTGGGTGTCTCTAAGCTCTGAGAGGTCAGAATTCCCAAGAGGGCATTCATAGCCAAGACCTCAAATTCTCCAAAAGCAAGAAATCAAGAGGTGCAGGAGAGACAAGTTAGAACCCTGCTCAACAATGAACTTAATATTTTCTTTCTATGACTGTCCCTTTTCCCCACCTTGGATCCAGGACACACTGTATCACCCGAAAGTAAACAAGAATACTTTTCCTGTAGAGGAAATATTAATGATACTAAAATCTAATCGCAGAATTACACACAAAAGATACCCTGTGAGGTAATGTGTTGAAATATCTGATTTTAAAATAAAATAATAAAATGGCAAGGAAATGACAAGAGAGACAGCTCTGAGTAGAGAAAAAAGATGCGTAGGTGCAAAGATAGTCAAACGGGTTACAGTAGCTTGCAGTTAAGTCGTCTTGAGACATCTCATTTCTCTGAGCTAGCTTCCTGGGCTATAAACTAAGACTGTAATGTATAGTAAGTATTAACTGAGGCATGCACACAGAATCAGTGTGTACATACAAGAAACATATGTCTAAGTATATGATGAAGCAGATGCTTAAAAGATGCTTGTTTGGGGAATAAAGAGGGAAAAGAAGAAGGAATAAAAAGTACATAGAAAACGAGAAAACACAACTTTTCCTAGAAAAAAATCTTCCATATACAGTCCATAGATCTTTGGTTCAGATAGACTGTCAGTCATGAGGACCCTGGGTTACACCTACACACGAATGAAGGAGCAAGAACATACCCATGACTGTTAAGCATAATTTGCTGTACAACCGACATGATCCCTGACCAATAGAGGGCACAAGGTCCCCAAAGGACACAGACCCTCAGAGCACTGCTCTCCACCTGAGAGAACAGCTCATGGGCCTAAGTCCAACCATGCTGCCTTTTAGCAAGCACGTTTCCAGGGCTATCCTCTCTGTTTTGCAGAGAGATGAATCCTCTTACTGAGTCTATACTGTCTAACAGGCGTTTCTGGTATTAAGAATTTTGACGCTGACTGCAAGTTCTCACTTTACAAACACACTCTTCCTCACTGCCTGGCACACTGCGGAAGGTATGCTTATATTAAATTCCTTTTAGCTCTGCATAATTTTTACTACTTAAGTAATTTTACTCTTATTTGGGGGTCCGTCTGTTAGCCCTGAAACTTACGTTATTAAAACCATGAAATGCATTGGATGAAAATATATTTCATTAATCAAAGTTTGTATGACATTAGTGGTTAATTAGCTCATAATTGAAATAAGGGGCTAAGTTTTTTTTCAGGCTAAAAAGGACCTCACATTTTAGAGACACAACTAAGCATATTCCAGAGTTTATAATTGCATGTAGTCCTCACATTCTAACACCATGTATAATTTCATTAGACTATTACCTTTAACTATAATGGGGCCCTGGATTTTAATGTCTGTAAGGGCCAAACATGTTTGTTTAGGTCCTTCTGGTTGTCTAGTTACCAACAATGTACTCTCTGAACATTATGTCCTGCTGTGTCAAAGCTTAAAATGCTGTATGCTCTCATACCTTTCTACAAGGCTGGGACCTTGTTCCAGACAAGGTGAAAGATGAAATTTCCTAGAGGCTTCCAGCATGCGCACAGGAGAAATGTCCCCTTGGTCCCTTGGACACAGTCACTAGTGTAACAGTTTGGGAGCTATGTCTGTATTACTGCGGACAAGCATTGAGATGAAGCCGGCACCCTGAAGTTGTTCAGGCAAAACTGGAAGTGCCTAGGATTTGGATTGGGGAGCCTTGTGGTCCAAATCGTGTAAACGGATGCTCAGTTTTTCAACTCGGATCAAGATGTCTTGTGGGGCAACTCTGCCCTAGACTCTATCATGGTGAAATCTTCCTAAGTGGCCTGGACTATGAGCTCTCCTTGCATCCTTCGCCTGTCTGCATCAGGTCTTGTGCGGGCTGCCCTGTGGTGTCTATGGTGTATTCCATGCCCTGAAGAATCAAAAGGGCAAATATCTGTGATCTCCACTTTTATCTGGAAAACTAAACCTCCAAAAACAGAGCTCAGTGGGATCCTTCAGAGGCATCCTTAGAGTCTTGCCCCGAAGGCACAGAGCCTGGCTCTCAGCTGACTGAACCTTGGTCCTGTTACCTGGTCTCTGCAGCAGAAGCACTGGCCTCCACGTGAAAGGTTACAGCTCTTCCTTAAAGCAGCTTGGTGTTTACATGTATGCTCCTCTGTGGATCCATGTGTGGGTGAAGTTACCTCAGCCACCAAGCTTCAGACTATGGTTGCCATGTGAGAATGTAGCACACTGTTGACCTTCCCCGTCTCAGCAATTCTTCCCAATCTGTAGAGAAATCAGATGGGATTTTCTAAAAGCACCTGGCGTCATCTAATTCCTTCAAACCACCCATCAAAAAAAAAAAAAACACAAAACAAGTTAAATTGGCTTATAATGTAAATGTAAGAGCTAGAACTAAAGAACTTCTAATAAGTTTCTGTATCAAGTGAGGCAAGAGTTTCTTAAACAGGACTCGAAAAACAAGCCATTAACAATAAATTGATGGCTTATCCTCCAAAATACAAAACCTTCCTTTTGATTCTTGAAACAGTGGGAGGGGGAGAAAGAATGAGAGAGAGAGAGAGAGAGAGAGAGAGAGAGAGAGAGAGAGAATAAGCAAAGCATGCATCCATATTAAAGAAACTCTAAAACTTAATAATATGAAAACAACCCAAAAGAAACATGATTTGAGCAGACACCTCACAAAATTATGGACAGACACAGCAAGTAAGCACATGAGAAAGTGCTTAACATACTAACTATGATAAGAATGCAAATTAAAATCCGGAAAGACATACCACTACACGCTAATATGGACGGCTACAACTGAGACGACTGATGAACACGTCTGGAGGAGGTGGAGTAACTGGGACAGTCATGATTTTTGGTGCAAATGCAAGTGGTATAGTTACTTTGAACATAATTTGGCAGCTTCTGATAATACATACCGCAGGACCTCTCTGCTTTGCCTCGCTGTTTACCCTAGGGAAACGAAAACTTGTGTTTCCACAAAAAGCCTCTCACGAAGAATTCTAGTAATTTTATTCATAATTGCCTAAAACTGAGACTGACCCACATTTCTCCTCACCAGCGAAGGGGTGAACAAATTCACACACACATCCATATGGTGGGATCCTGCTCTTCATTTAAAAGGAGCATGGTACAAAATTGGGAAACAACACAGGTGAACATCAAGTACATTGTACTGAGTTACTTTCTACACTATCGGTGCATCTCCCCCAGCAAAACCACAAGGTCACACAGCAGGTGGGTGGTTGCCTGATGTGGGGCCCAGGGGGTGGGGTAGGGTGGGTGTTGACTGCAAGGGTGGGGTATGAAGCAACCTTTCAGGGTCAATACTGTCCAGTGTCTTTACTGGTTACACAACTGTGTACCATTCTAAACTCAACAACACGTACTTAAAAAAAAAAAAAAAAAAAAAGAGTGAAGTTCCCAGTCAGCAAATTATTTCAATAGGTGAAATTCAAGGAATATTTTCCAGTGAGCCCTTGTTTTGCTTTGAAAAGTTCTTCTGATTCCAGCTATTTTTAAAAAGGAGAGTTTCTTAAGATGTCAGTAAACAGAATTAAATAGGTAGCCCAAAGAATGTCATACTATCCCAAGCCGGACCAGAAGACAGGAATTGGAGGCTCTATTTGGGTCTACCAAGCCCCACTCCATGGTCCTCACCTGGTGTCCTTTGTCCTGACTTCTATAAATACTCCAAGTTCATAATCCCAGGTGTAGCGTCTGATTGCTCAGCTCACCACTCTGTCCACTGACTAACCTACCTAGGAAATGGACTTCTTGGTCCTGATCTGTTGGGGATCAAAAAAGTCAGGATTGTTGGGGAAGTCATGATCTTCTAGTGTCCTTAGGTTATGTGCAAATGCCTAAACCTGATGAGTAAGGTACTCCTTACCCCTCCCGCCTCGACTCTTCTGACTCAACCTCACCACCCCATCCTCCAGCTGCAGCTCCTGTATCCTATGACCAAATGTAACTACTGGGAACTTCTCCCCAAAGGAGCCAAGATTTCTCCTGGCACAGTTCTGAGATACACGCTTCTCCCTGGGCCTAAAGACCATTTTAGTTTCCTTTTTGCCTCACCTTCCGAGTTTGAGATTCTAGGACTCTGTGGGGTCACTGCCACAGCTGCAGCCAGAAAAACTCTGAATGCCACCAGATCATTCTTCTGTAGAGTCTGGGGGAAGCTTTAACTCTGGCTTAAATGGTTCAGAGAGTTGACACATTTGGACTACTCATGTGCAAGTATACATGTTAGGTTAAAAATGCAGATCAAGCTGGGCCTTGAGACTCATGTCTGTAACCTCAGCGCCACAGACACTGAGGTAGGAGGATCCTGAAGCAGGAACGACCCACGAAGGTGATTGCTGTGCCACCTAGATGAATGTAGGAACCAGTAGTGTAAATATTCTCCTGGGGTCCTGGGGCAGCCACTATGTCAGAATTTGGGTCCCTATATTTTAAAACACTTTAGAAAAACAAGGGAAATTTTTTTTTAAATTTAGTTTGGGTTCATGGCTTCAAAGAATTCTATGCCTTATAGCAGGGAAGGGATGCAAGCTCCCCTTGTGGAGACCAGAAACAAAAGAAGAGGATGAAGTGAGAACCAGGTACACTACCTTTAAAGTTCTGTTTCAAGAGACCTACTTCTGAATCCATCCAGGTCCTACTTCCTGAGTGTCCAGCGCCTCCTGAATAGAGCTCCACTGCTGAAGATTAGTGCACAGTACAGGAGCCTAGAAGAAAAACAAGTCTGTAAATGGCATTTCATATACAAATCATAAGACACTGTGATTTCATTCTGACTGCAGATCACTCGCTGACCCACCAGGGTGTTCTGTTGGACTGTCCTCAGACTGGCTGGTCTCTGGTTTCCAGCTCTGCCTTCTAAGCTATGCCAGAATGCACCATGTGCAGTAGGGACGGAGCGGCATGACTAGCATCTGTCGGGATGCCATTTGCCCTCCACGCTTTCCCTCTGCCAAAGCTACTGGCAACATTTGAGACGATGCCTGGGGCTGAGAGATCACTCCGTTACTCCGTTCATTTACACTACAGAGACATTCATTTGTCTATTATTTTTCCAATGATTTCTTCCACTTAGTTCCCTCTTTGGGCCAGGGTACTCCCCCACCCCTTGCTGACAGAACACTAGCAAAAAGGTACATAGTTACCACTGACACTATTCCTACAATCAGCAAGGGAGACAGATGTTAATCAATTCATTACTAATTTAAAATTAGAGTCTATCAGATTCTCTACTTTCAGCTGAACGAGCCTCCTGAAGCTCATGTTTGGATGATGGAATTCCTCACTACTAGAGAATCCTGTTTCTTGTCTCGACACCCAAGTCTGCTTTATATAGCACCCCTCTGGGAAGTTTGTGAGCCACAAAGTCAGCCTGTCTTGCCCCAGGAGGCTGGGTTCTCCAGGCTCATTTGTATACGGCAAAGCCTTATAACATGTGTGTCTGTCACGGTTCTGTGAGGGAAAATGTGGGCAGGGGACATTGGGAGTCTGGAGATGAGAAAGGTACTAAGGTAGTCTGCCCACAGAATTGGCCAGGACGTCCCCTCTGGAGCTAACTGTAGCCCCAGTGCCACAGCAAGAATGGTAAGGCCGTAACCTTGGTTCAGAAAGGTGCTGTGTGCGTCCTGCCCGCTGAGGTCTACGGGGAACCAGGAAATGTGGGAATGAGGGCCTGTCCAGGCTTTGACACCGACAAGAAAATGCTTGATATTTATTGACATACCATTCGAGTGAGATGTAATGCCTGAAAACACAGATGTTTAGGAACAACGAAATTGAACTTTTTGCCTAGATCACTGCACTGCTCTTGTAAGGAAAAAGAAAGCTCTAACTTATCAGATAAACTGACAAAATTAGAATCTGCGCCTAAATTAACTAGATGTTTCTTATAAAATAAATCTGTGAATCTCAGAAAAGTATGGTGGTTACATAAGGCAACATCTCTATTCTTGGGAAGGCTACATCAACGTACAGAGGGCTGAAGGGTCCATGGTGTTTGGAACTTACCAACAAATCGATTCAGGAGAAAAAAAAGGATTGCGAAAGCATGTAAAATAAAAAAAACTTTCAAACATCTGTAAAAGTTCTATGACCTGCCAGGCTTTGTGTCTGGGGCAGTATGGATCACGTACGAGAGCCTGCTGGAAAACTGCAGTTTGAAGCAAATCAACTCGGGAGAAAGTTTAGCCCAGTTTCCTCTGCTTCGGTTTGCTTTTGAATCCTTTGTCTACAAAAGAGTTCTTGTGTTCCTTTCCCCAGAAATCCAAGATTTATTCACATCATTTTCTCTGGATGTTGTGGGTTTCTGAGTTTGGACCAATGGCCAGAAACAAGACTGAGTGTTCAGTTATAGGAAAGGGAAAACTTTTCATTGATTACATCAGTCTGGGGTCGGAAAAACCACTGTTAGAAGCAAGAGGTACAAAACGGTGCTCAAAAGGAGCGTTGGGACGACACACACAACTTTCAAATCCTTGCCCTGTGCTCACTCCCAGCGCCTCAACCTTCTGGAAGTTACTTCTTAGAGATTTAGTCTCTTTATTCTCTACAGTTGTTTCAGGAACAACCTCAGAGGCCAGGGTGAGGGAGAAGTAGGACTCATGAATGTTTCCCACCACGTGTCTTCTCAACGACGGTGATTTACGGTTGGAGCTGCTTTTACAACGCCAAGACCCAAGAAAAAGGTGTAATTATTGGTACCCTATCTGTACTAAGAAACCGACATAACCCAGATATTAAGAATTTTTTCGACGGGGCCGATTCCCATTAACCCCGTTGCCTTTTCAGCGGTCACTTTAGAAACCAGGTACGGCCCGTCTGGCCATTACTTTCACGAGGGCCCCCACTTCAGAGGTAAAGGACACGAGACTCGCTCGGCTGCCTCAAGAAAACAATGAAGGGCCTCTCAGGCTTCCCTCCTTCGGCTACTCACACGCAGCTGGCGAAACTGAGGCTGAGAAAGGTGAGGCTCGGACCCGACCCGCCGTGAGCAAGCCCGAGTTTCCATCTCCGGGACCGGGACTGCCCACGACGGTGTCGGGCGGCCTCAGCCCGGGAAGAATTGGAACTGTGCGGTTGGGGAGTACTTTCTGAGTTTCGAACAATTCGCTTACGAGTGGCCCTTCGGGACAGGTCCGGTCGCTCTTCCGCCGGCGCGGCCGCGCACCCGGGCGGTGGCGTGGCGCCGGGGGTCCCGCGGGCGGGGAACATGGTGGGCGCGCGCTGGCCCGGGCGGGAGCATCGCGCCACGCCAGCCCCGCGGCCGCTGGGCCCGCGCCCCCCGCGCCACGCCCTGCGCCCAGGCCGCGGCTCCTCCCGCGCTGGCGGCCGCCGAGCGGTCCGGGCGGCGGCGGGAGGAGGAGCAGGAAAAGCGGCCGGGGGAGGAGGCGGAGGCGGAGGCGGCGGCGGAGGCGGGGAGGGCGGGCGGGGCCCCGAGAGTTTAAAGCCCATCGAGGGGGTGGGGAGGCCGGGAGGCGGCAGGAAGGGAAGGGCGCTGCGGCTAGTGGCGGGCGGGATTCGCGTTCCGAGACCCACGGGAGCACGAACTTTCCGCGCACCCTCACGCGCACAGCGACCGGGACCGTCCAGTGTCCGTCTTTGCCTTCGGGTACCCCGTAGAGGAGCGTGCGGAGTGTGGCCGGCGGCCACGCGGAGGCGGCGAGGAGCAGCGCGGCAGGTAGGAGTTGGGCGGGGAGCGGCGGCAAGTTACTTTGTGGTCCGCGCCTCGCGGGGCCCGGCGGCCGGGCGGGTCCCCGCGCCGTCATTGTCTGCGCTCTGGCCGCCCGCGGCTCGGGACGCGGGGCCCCGCGAGGCGCGGCGGGCGGAAGGGCGTCGCCTCGGGGCTGGGGGCTGCGGCGCCCCAGGCCCGCGCGGCGGGCGGCGTGGGATGGCGGGACCGGACGGGACGGCGGGGTGCATGGTCCGGGCGCCCCCGCGGGGCGCTCCCCTGCGCTCCCGACCCTGGGGGGAGGTGCGGGGCCGGGGCAGCGCATTCTTGAACCATCTTGTCAGACGGCGGCGGCTCGGGGGCTGGGGCGGGGGCTGCGGTCAAGGCCGCGCTTCGGGGGCAGCCCGCTCCCGGGGCCACCGCCCTGGAGGGTGGGCGCCCAGGCGCCGCTGGAGCGGCGGGTGCTCCTGCTGCGCCCCGGGCCTCGCCGTGCGCGCCTGGCGGGCCGGGCAGCGGTGCCAGACACTCCCAAGTCCCAAGCGAGCGCGGCCCAGCCGCGGACCGACGATCTTGCCCTCCCCCCCACCCCCCACCCCTTTCTTTCTTTGGTTCTCGTAGTGGCCCTGCTACCCGTCGCTGGGGCCTAACACCAAGTTTTGAGGGCTCGCGAACTAGCAGCCCGCCAGCGGTGGAAACGTGATAAGAGCGGTACCGTTTGCAGAAGGAAATTTCTGATGCAACTCTCCGCCTTTGCTGATTGCCTCTCCAAACGCCTGCCTGGCGAGGGCCTGCAGCATGTGCGTTATGGAAATTAGGGTATTCTTTACTTTTTAAAATTGTATTCGCCTTTTCTTGGCATTGGAAGAAACCCCGCGAACTTCTTTTCGTTTGCTTTGACCGAAACTGGGTAAAGTAGGGGAGCCACAGGTGATTTTTACAAGGCCCTGGTTCTTTAGGATGTTTTTGAAAAACTCTTTTCTTGTAACTCTTTCATTCAAGAGATGCAAAGAAAAAGTCCCAAACAAGTAGCATTCGTGAGTAAATATGTGTTATTGCACAACTTTCTCTTTGCGGCTGTTTAAAAGGCCAGGCCCAGAAGACTTTGTTTCAGAAAATGCTGATTCAGCCATTTGGAGCCCCTGAGTTTCAGAAATGGTGCTCAATTTAACGTTTCGCTGTGCTTTACCAGAACTCCAGTCCTTAGCTCCCCAGTGGCACACGCTGGGGCTTACACTTTAGTGAGGTTCGTATTTTACAGAAGTGGACCTCAAGTTCTGGATTTCTGCAGCAGAGGGAATTGTGTAAGGCGATGGATGGAGAATCCTGAGAGTTTTTCTTTCTTTTTTTTCTTCTTTTTTTTTTCTTTTTCTTTTTCTTTTTTTTTTTTTTCTAAACCAAGAGCACTGCAATCAAATGTGCTCCCAGGAATGATTCTTGCCTACCGAATTTTTGTCTTAAAAATCAAAACTTTAGGATGACTGGAACATAACTTTTTTTTGAGTTTTACTGGGAACATTTAAAGGAGGGCTGCACGGGCCAGTCCGCACATTACAGGGAGGGAATTTGAGGACAGAGTTCCAGCCCAGCAGGCATTGCAGTAACTGAGACGCGGAGCCGCTGATACTTAGGTAGCATTTCGCACTTTACAGGGCACTTTCAAAAGCCCTGTTGCTTTTTAGCCACTTGGTCGGGTAAGCCCCCACGGTCCCCATTTTACAGGTCTGGAAACCAAGGCTCTGGAGGTTAACTGGTGTGCCTGAGGCCATACCAGCTAACAAAGGACAAAGCTCTTGGAGACCTCCTGAGCTTTTCCCGTCTGCAAAAGCACGTCCACTTCTGGAAGAGGGACACCCTGCCCGACACACAGCACAGCAAATGGAGGCCGGGGCCTAGTTTCTTAGTCCAGTTGCTTCCAGCCTTCCAAGATTAATGCCACGTAGGCCAAGCAATTATCACTGTTTATTTTTTTTTTACACTTGCACGCTCATTTATTTTGAGAAGAAACTTCAATGTTCATGAAATCATGAGTTTGATATGGTAACTGTGTTCATTATAATTAAAAAATTTAAAAAAAAATGTGTACCACTCAACTCACTTTTTGCACATTACTTGTGGCCTGTATTGCTTTTGAGGTTGGGTTGGGTTGGTCAAAGTGGATTTTGTTGGTGGACCAGGAAACCAGAAAGCAGGGCCGATTTTTGGTGGCTAATTGTCCAGGACTTTGTATGGTGGTTACTGCTATGGTTGGAAGCCAGAGCAGCTGTCCCTGACCAGTCAACCTCCACTGGGCAGCAAGAACAAAGTCAGAACCAAAGATCCAGTTCAAAACTTAGGACGTTGCTGAACCCGCTGGGCCAGCTTTGCAGAGTTTGGAAGCCAAACTTTGGTTGAACCAAGGCACCCATGTGCCTTTAGCTCATTTTAGAGCTGTACAAATTCTTGGTTGGCTTATCTTTAAAAAGAAAAAACTCGTATTTTATAATTTAGATAATTAAAATTTAGAGAATTGCTTAAAATTTTGTTCAATGTGTAAGAAAGCACAGGATAGCCAGGTGTATTTGCAACTATGTGCGTGCAGGGTGAGATTGGCCATCTATAAAGACTTAGCCCTAACTGCCGGAGATTTCAGCCCTGGCACCTTCATGGGAGGGAAGCCTGTATATAATCCAGTGTCTGTTTCTCAGTCCGTTAAAACAACATGGAGGGCAGGCAAAGCAGCTCAGTGGAGAGCCATGATGAGGCCTTGGCTTTAACTCCAGCGCCAAATCCTCCTCCCTGCAGAAATTCCCCTCACAAAAACCTACAGCAGTAATGGAGCTGTTTGGGAGGAAAAAATCTGACTTGCTTTTCATTTAGGTAGTTGTTCACATGTTCAAATTTAAATAAATCTTTTCCATTAGTGAAGCTGTTCTTGATTTTTTTGGGGGGGGTTTCTTTTCTTTCTTTTTTTTTTTTTTTTTGAGGGTTGGTAGTTTTTACCCATCGTTTTATTTTTCATTTGCCTGTAGAAGTTTATTTTTCTCCCCTTTTTCCGCTTTTGGGCTTCGAAGTTCATCGAAGTCACAGACGTTACAGTGTTCAGAAACTGAACTCCGCTTCAACAAAGACATCTGTTGTGCCTTTAGTTTCATCCAAAAGCCGTAGAAATTCTTAATTTTTAAAAAATTTTGTTATATAAAACCCTAGAGCCCAGATTTTAGACCTCGTTTTTTAATACAGGATTTAAAGCTAGGTGTCTCCCTGTAAGCACTGTTTTAATACAGGATTTAAAGCTAGGTGTCTCCCTGTAAGCACTGTTTTGGCTGCATCCCACAAAGTTTGATATTGCAGTCATTATTTTCTTGTAAAATCAAGTTCATAAATATGGGAGATTATGCGGGGGGGGGGATGAGACAGCCAAATTACCTGGTAGAGCTTGGCAAATAGGTGCTCTGGGATTTGGGGTGTATTCTTCAGGGTTTGTACACTAATGAAAAGGCAGATTGATAGCTTATTTATAAAAATGAAATGAAAATGGCATGATTGTCCTTTGAGATATCAACCACAGAAAGCTTTTTCTAGAGTTCTCAAAAAGCATCTCAGAGGTAGAAATGGGTGCCTCTGTTTTCTCCTTTGGAGGTGTACAATTAGGCAGCTTCCCTTTTGCTCCCTGTGTTAGAATATTCTTTATTTTTAGCCATTTACTTCTCATTAGATTTTGGAAAGACTTTTCCTTGATTGTTAAGATCCTAAATTAGAGGCGCTGGTTATTTGATCTGAGCCCTGCAAAACAGGACTTCTTGTTGCCCACATCTACTGGGGCAATAGAAGTTCATGCTTAGAGGAATTGCCTTTCTCGCTGTAGCACTTCTTTATGATTTGCTTGACCGGCAATTCCTTTGTGTCTCTTGGTTCCACAACTTGCTATTTTTGTGAGTCTGAACAAGTTAACATCATTTGCAGAGTGGAACTTTGTGGAATAGCTCAAACTCAAAAGGTACAAGCTCAGATGGCTGAAAGTTGGTATATAAAGGAGTCTCGGGTTTGCAGGCACAGGAAACCTGCAACATTTGTCTTCAGAGTCTAAAGATTTGCGTCTGGACTCCATAGAGGCTTTTAATCCCAGCCGGGACTGAAATGAGCACGTACACTTATCCTGGACATGCTGACCACGTCCCCTGGGGAGTGGCTGCAGCCCCATTCCAGGGCTGTGCTGGTGGGCAGCCCCACCCCTCACTGACTTCCTTGCAGGGTTTTGAGCCAAGTAATTAGGCCTGGGTAACTGCCATTAACAAGACGCTCCTAAAGCACATGGCACAGAAAGAGCTCTGTTGGTCCTTATCACCCTGCCATCATTGTCACCACAGCTAATGCTCAGTTGGAGGCCTGGGATTCTCGCTTGCTCTTCCAGAGCAGGTAGAGCTGCAAAGTAAATGACTCTTTGGCTGGTCCAGTGTGATCAGGTATGCTCTCTTTCTCTCTGCTGGCTCTGCCTAAGCCTCTGACAATAGGAAAGCCATGCTGGATACCTGCAGGCCTTTCCTCTCTTCCCTTCCTGCCCCTTGGGAGCCCATGAGGGACATGAAACAGGAAGGCTGAGAGGCGACTTGTCACAAACTGCCTTTACTTTTGTGATTTGTAGGGACTTTTGACTTTTTTTATCTTTTCTCTCCAAGTGCTGGGGATCAAACTCAGGGCCTTGTACGTGTTAAACATGTGCTCTATCATGGAGCGAGAACCCTAGAACTTACTTTAATATTTCCAAAGTACCATCCCTGGGCGTTCATGAGCAAGTTTCCAACCAAGGTGCTCCTCAGTATAAAAGTTGTTTTTTATATAATACTGGAGGACCACCCATAATCTAAAAATTAGAAATCACAAATCTGAAAGGTTTTGGGCAACAATTTAATACTGTAACAAATGAACATTCATTTCTACCCTGTGAAATTTATTTTAGGCATGGCATTATTAAAAGTGTTGTTTAAAATTATCTTCAGGCCATGTGTATACAGTATATAATAAAAAAAATTCATTTCATGTGTAGACTTGTGTCTCATCCCTAAGATATCTCATGGCTCCTCTGTGTATAAATATTCTAAAATCCAAAGCCAAATCAACAAATAAATAATCCCTTGCATACCAAATTTAAAACCTGTAGCAATACTTTTAGGATTCTCTGCTCCAGGAAACTTAGAATAACCAAAAGCTACTATGAGTGGAGCAACTGTTAAATTTAGATGTTTGCACAGTAGCCTCATGACTGAGGACAATGCCCAGCCCTGAATCTGGGGCCTGCTTAGAAGTACTGCTACCAAGGAGGTCTTTGTGTTGGGGTGTTGGGTGGGAGGTGGAGCCAGGTGAATGTGGAGCCTCGAGTGTCTCTGTGGGCTGGCTTCACCCAAAGCCTGTAGTGCCCATCTTTCCACTTTGGCGCCTCAGGGGCCAGCATAAGCTGTGGTGTGCTTTCCCCTGAGAGCCTGCAGGTTGCCAGTTTTAGGGAGCTGCTTGCTTTCTTTCAATGGAAATCGTGTGGCCCTTACAGAAATCATTCCAGGGTGTTCCTGGAGAGATGGGAACACTCTGCCCTGTGCTGTGCACCCCCTTATTGTGGTGGTTGAGCACAGGAGGAGGGAGGAGGTGATAAAAGCAATGCCTCTCTCCCTTGCTGGATCAGCCCAAGATAGCAGGTTGTGCCTGACTCTTCTCTAGCCTGCGGGGCTACAAGTGGACTCAGGCTGGGGATCTGTCACCTGGCGCCCTGGATTACTGTGTGGAGGGACACAGGCTCCATTCCTCCCTTATCAGATCAGTGAGGGTTTTTTTTTTTGTTTGTGTGTTTGTTTTTTATTTATCAGAATGATAGATAAGCTACTAGTCGTTTAAGCAAAGAGTTAAAGTATTATTCAAAGCTAGATTTAGCTGCAGCCCCCACGCTTCCCTTCACAAACAGGCTAAATAGTACAAAGAAATCTCTTGTCACCTTCCCCCCACCCCCTGCAGCTCAAGTTTGCAGTTTCCTTTGCTGTAGAAGGTGAGGATTTTACCTTGCTCTGTCCTGAGTACCTGGTTCCCTCACTGTTTCTTTTGGCCAGATGAAGAGTAGGCCGAGTGGGGACAATCCCTCAAGTGCCACTCACATGTCTGCCAATGTAGTCTACAGTGGAAACTTTGTTCTAGACTCATAGGACATTTTACTTTGTTGCTGCAGTTCATTTTGCCTAGGTGTTTTTTATGTCATTTTCACTTCCACTTTTCCCAGACATCACACATGGCAGGTTTCAGCTGCAATAGGTGAGCGCTCTTTTTTTTTTTTTCCAAACAATCTCATAGATACCTATGCCCATGCCTACTGTTACTGAAGGCTCCCTGCACATTGCACACAGCCAATCCTAAATCATTCTTAACATGGCTTTTGCTTTTCTTATAGATCTGGCACCTTTTTTTTTTTTAATTTCTTGGTTTATTAAATCTAGTGGAAGGCACTCTACATCAGTGTTTCTCAAACAGGATACATTGTATGTGTGAAATGTCCTTATTCTAGCCCTGTTTGTTGAATGAATTTCTCAATGTCAGTCAGTTTTCCCTCCAAGAGTTGAACCCAGCTACTACTGTTTTAGGGCAGCCAGAAGCTGAGAATGAAGCTCATTTGCTTCTTTTATTTTTTTTTTTTTCTTTAAATGAAAGAATACCAAAGTGTTTGTTTTGGGGGATGGTGGTGGTTTGGCTAAGTTCTTGTTGTGTCTGGTAACTTTAAGGGATTCTCTTTGTATTTGCTGGGTTTCTTTGGAGATGTAACCTGGTGAAATCTGCATACATCGAACAGGGTAAGTTGAGGACTCTTTCAAGCTGGAAGCAACTTTTTTTCAAGTCTTGGACAGTTGTATCAATTACCTTTATTTTCCAAGAGTGGTATTTATTTGGTTTTCTTAGCCTTCTGGACTTGATCTCTAGTGACTGAACCCAAGGTTTCATTCATGAGAGGTAAGTACTCTCTTATTAATTCCTTATCTGTTGTGTGACTTTAGGTTTGGGATGATATCCTTAATTTTAGCTTTAACTTTTCTATTAGGTTTTGTTTGTATTTTCATTTTTAACTTTGAAGGACCTCTTAATTTTTTCTTTTATTTGTTGTATTGGGAATTGAATTAAGGACTTAGATATGCTGGACAATGGCTATATCCCCAGCCCTCTCTGATTATGTTTTTGCAGTAGGTTTTAGTTTCACGTGTACTTGAAGACAGGGAATACGGCTTTTCTATATGATCTACCATGATGGCCCCTCTCCCCAGCATCTGCCATGGTACTACAATCCCACAGCAGAGTAATAGATTTGTTTTAGGTGGCTCACCTGTGTTGATACCTTGGTACCCAGAGCTAGCAAATGTTCTTTTAAAAATAGCATAGTATTCTAGTGCCATTGTGTATTATTTTGTTATCTCATTCAGAAATAAAACTTCTTTTCTGCATAGTTTCTTCTAATTTAAATCTTTATATGGTTTTATTTGACTTTGTATCTGACTTTTCATGTGAAGTAGTGTGAGCCTGGAGAGATGGGTAAGAAGCAGGGGGCCTAGTGAGCCACCGTGAACCCGAGGGGAGCTGAGATCAGCAGTATGGTGCTGACTTGGACTGACGATGAATCTGGGAAAGCTGGGGTGCAAGGTTGTCTCTCTCATTGGTACCTCTTGCTGTTGGTCGACTATTGCTCCATTGACGCGTCTAGGGACTGAGTGGACAGGGCAGTGGCTCTCACTCATGCTGCAGTGTACCAAGGTAGCGGAGGAAGAAGTTCTGGAGCAGCAATGGTTAGGTACAATGGTGGACAGGTCCCAGGGAGGCTGAGGCCCATAGCTCACTCCTGGGACACTGGAGTGACTTCTGTTCCTGCCATAGGATCCCCTTTCCCATTTTAAAGGCATTGTATGGACCTCTTCGGCCCTTTCTGTTCTTCCACTTGAGAAGCATGTGGCTGTGAAGCCTGTGGAACCCAGTATGAATGGTGGCTTTAGTTGAGCTAAGTATGTGAGGCATCACTGATGCCCATGTCTTCAGAATTCTCCATAGCTCTCTAGGGAATGGTTCTTGGGATCTTTCGCTGGGCTCATTCATTGTTTCTAGTCTAGGAGCAAAGGCTTGTCTAAGTCTGCTGACTCCTTCCAATGATTTGCCCCCCTCCTTCTGGTAGTCTATTGAGGAGGAGGCTGAGAGGTCTCACTTCCTTTAGTTGGCCAGCGCTTCTTGCTTTGGAATCTGCCCTTCCTCTGTCTGCAGAAGTAATGGTGCTAACTTCTGAGACTTTTTTTTTTCAATTTTGCTGAGTATGTCACATTTAATCTCTTTTCCAGTTAGATTTCTGCTCTGAGGCATTTGATAAGTCAGTTCCCTCTTATCCACTAACTTTGATATCATAGCTGAGCATAAACAGGTTTCCAGTAGGTTAGAAGGCACAGGCCTGGCTTCTCTGGATTCCCCCTCATTCATCATTGGGCCATTTCCCCTTTGTTTTTTTTTTTTTTTTTTTCTTGATCGAGGAGAGTGAGACTCGTTCTTTGTCCTAAGCCACCTATGTGAGTTGACTGTCCAGAGTGAACATAATCCTGAAACCCAGATTTTCCCTCTCTAGGCATGAGCTGAAGTGTGTTTTCTGATCTCTACAATCACAAGGTTGACTACTGTTATCTTGTGCCTAAATGGTGTTTGCTTTGCTCAGCACCTCCACTAAAGAAGTACCTAGTCAAAATTAAATTTTCAGGCCATAGCCAGTGTGAAATAGCACACTTTCTAGAGCTGGCCAGCCTGAAGGGCTTGTTGTCTTTGATTTGGGCTTAGCACTGCTGGTGGCCACTCCTAGAACTGCCTCAAACCTGCTTTTGTTTGATTGGCTTTACAGTAAAAGAATTCTATAGCGCAACTACCTTGAAGTCTGTGCTCCCTAGAGAGCATCTTTAGTCCTTCGCCATTGTGTCCCATCCCCCCCTCCCCCCCCCCCCCCCCCCCCGCTCCCGCTCTTTTAGGGACCTGAGCTGATCTCCAAGGCTGCTTACCTCGGTGCACCTTTTCTGTCTTGCCTCAGAGAGTGGCTAGATGGGGTTCTCAAAGATTCTTGCTCCCTTTGCAGATGTAGACCATTCAAATCTGTTGAATGCCCCTGTTTTTATTGGCATCTACAATTTCTGTCTGTTCTCTGTTAGAGGGGAGTGTAAAATCTGCTTCCTAGGTCTGTTACTGTGATAAGATTCACAATCTCTCCCAACCTTCTCTTTTGCTTTCTTATTGTGAACCTGAGTGTGTGTGTATTGTGTTGTGTATTTGGTGCTTTATATTTGTGGGTTCTGTGTCCACAATTTGAGTTAACACTGAGTCAAAAATATTCGGAAAAATTGCTAGTCTGTTGAACATGCTCAGACTTTTTTCATGTCATTGTGTTTAAATATACTATATATTTAATATACTATAGCTACTATTTATAGGTATTTATATTGTGTCAGACAATATAAACCTAGGGATGATTTAGAGTACATGGGAGAAGATGTTCATAGGCTATATCTAAAAAATTATTTTATAGAGGTGACTTGAGCATCTGTGGATACCTGTAGGGTTCTAGAACCAGCTTCCTGAGGCTATGCATGTGTGTGTGTAAAACTATAAGTATTTCCTAACCTTACTGTTGCTTCCTTTGTTGCAGCTGTGTGTGCATATCTCTGTGTGTGTGTGTGTGTGTGTGTGTGAGAGAGAGAGAGAGAGAGAGAGAGAGAGAGAGAGAGAGAGAGATTAGTACATAGCAGATGCTTGCTACAGAATATCTTCTTTGCTAACTCTTTATACACACTTTCTCACCGAGCTATAATAATGGTGTGTTTGTTGTTTCCAGAAGGAGCCTCTCCCTTTCTGGTATTCTTGCTTTGACATTTTGAGGAAGGATTTGAGATGAAAATGATTCTGTATATTGAGGTTGACTGGCTATAGTCAGTCAGAATTCCCCTCCTTTGCAGGTCAGGAAAATGGTGTTGCTGGTGGCTTTGCTGACCTCTGGTGGGCTCACCATCATTTCTGAGCTCTGTATGTGGTTTAACCGGTGGACATGGTGATCTTTTGGCGTCATGAGATCTGTGGGCGGCGTTCCTGTTCTTGCCCATCACAGGGAAGAGGAGATGTGGGGGAGGGGAGGATGAGAAGCTGGGAGCAAGAGGTTCTTCAGGGTTGCCATGAGAACCAGGGATCCGGGGATTGGGCAGCAGAGGGCCCCCGCTGGGCCTCGGGGCGTGGCTGAGTCACATGGGTTTGGTCCTGGGGTTCCCGTAGTGCGCAAGGACCAGCCGCGTCCCTCGTCCTCACGGTCGTCAGGGGTGCTCAGACAGTCCCCTGGAAGCTGAGGAGAGCGGTAGAGGACCAGGGACCAGCGCGGCTGAACAAGCCTTCCAGCACCTGTGCAAAGATGGGGGTGGGTCCAGGCGGGCATGTTCGGGGGCGGGGAGGTACGGCACCCTTGCCGGGTTGGCCTCCTGGGAGGTTACGTTGCTTGGCTTAGCGTGTTGGCCCGTGTCGGCGCGTGTCTGTGTGTGTCTGTGCGTGTGGGCGCGTGTCAGCCGTGTTGGCGCGTGCCGGCTCCTGTCGGCGCGTGCCGGCTCCTGTCGGCGCGTGCCGGCGCGTGTCGGCGCGTGCCGGTTTGTGTCGGCGCGTGCCGGCGCGTGTTGGCTCGTGCCGGCTTGTGTCGGCGCGTGCTGGCACCCTGCCGGCCGCGATCATTCTTATCTGAGCTTGCCGGCTCTTCCTGTTGGTTTACACAGGAGCTTATCGGCTGTGTTGGTTTGTGTTAGCGCCTGTCGGCTTGTGTTGGCGCGTGTAGCTCGTGTGTCGGCACGCGTGTTGCCGCGTATCGGCGCGGCAAGCGCGTGTTGCCGCTTGTCGGCGCGTGCCTGGCCGGCCTCTGCGCTTCTCAAGCCCCGGAGTCCTCCTCCTGCGCTGTAGGTCCTTAGCTGGGGCGGAGCCGTGGCGAACCCGAGCGAGCCGCGCGGCCGAGCGCTGTCCATGTGGAGCGCTGTCCACGCGCTGGGCACTGCCGGGTTCGCGAGCTGTCCGCCGGCCGGTAGCGCGCACGCAGCGACCCCGTGTGGTGAAGGCTGTGCTAGCCGGCCGGCTCTCCAGGTACGCAGGTAGGCTCCGTCATCCGCAACATTCCGGGATCTGGGGGTACAAGGAGACAAGCTGAAGTCACGGTGGTCGTTTGGAAAGGGTTCGCCTCCCGAGATCTGCAAAGGTCTGAGTGGTGAGCAGCTCCGGCGAGCTTGCGAGCACGAATGACCGCGGGCTCGGCGCGCTGTTGCGCTGCTAGCTGCTGGCTCGCTTGCCGGCTCGCTTGCCGGCTCGCCTACGGTCCGGGATCGCGCGAGCTTGGGTAGACCATAGCTGTAGGATAGTCTTATGTAACCATTTTTAATCTCGATTTTTTAAAGTATTATGTAACAAGTAGTAACTGTACCCACGTAAACCTGTGACTGGAACGTGGAGACGTAGCATCTGCTCGCAGCCAAGTGGTGGGCAGTGGTTGTACCAACCAGCTTGGTCTGTGAGCAGACACGAGCATCTGGGGTGACTGGACCTTTTTTCTCTGTTAAAAATAGGATCTAAGATCAGCCTGGTCCTCTTTTAAACCACGGTGGAGAGTAGTCTAGTATAGTATAGGAGCTTGGGATAAATACACATTCTCACTGTGTATCTTTATTCGTAAAACCTCATATTTCACTGAAAGAAAATAGCAATTAGTTAAAATTGAGTGATAGAGATTTTGTCGTCGGTTTTATGTTTTTAATTGAATTCAGCAAATTGTCCACATGACCGTAGCAGCTCTCCGTTACTCCTTGACGTAGATCTTCAGACAGATCACCTGTTTACATTTTGACTGCCCTTCTCATCAGCTGCCATTTTTCTGTTGATGGTGGGAGCTGCTGCCAGTGTATTGATAAGAGAACTGGACGGAACATTCACTCAGGCAGCTACTGGCTGGGGACATTGCTGTCTATATTAGCAAATAGTTTCATTCCTGGACCAGTGGGTAAAAAGTGAGTGTTTTTCATTTTCGTTCTGTCTGAATCTGGAACGCAGTGAATGACTGCAGGGATTTTGACCTGTTGGTAGCCAGGGTGCTCGGACTCGGCCTTTATTTCTTGCATGTTCCTGGTTTTTTTGTTTGTTTGTTTGTTTGTTTGTTTGTTTTTCTTCTTTCTCTCTCTCTCTCTCTCTCTCTCTCTCTCTCTCTCTCTCTCTCTCTCAGCAGTGTTGGCTGGGCTGGGATTTGTTTGGTTGGTTGATTTTAGTAATGGCCCTATGCCATTCCCTTTTATCCCAGACCCTCTGTTTTTTTAGCAAATGGGGTGAGGATGGGGGTGATGGTAGGCTGGGGGGATGGGATTATTGGGATTTTTCCTTTACATCAGGTAAGTGACACTTCCCATTTCGGGTTCCACACAACTATGCGCTTAATTGTGGGGTAGGTGTGGGGTCCCTGTGTGGACCTAGGGCTGAATTCCTGTTGCGCTTCTCACCCCTCCCTTTATCTGGACTAGAAAACGGAATGATAGATCCTGCCTGGCAGTGTTGAGAATCGTGCACTAACGGTTGGAAGAAGGTGGCAGATGGAGTTAATGGCAATTTCACTACCAGTTTGAAGGGGTGGGAGAAGTGCCAGATTGGTAGAATTAAAATGTGAGTTATTTTTGCTTCTAAACCCTCTCTTAAGGATTTCCATCCCCAGCCACTCTTCTCGCATCATGTAATTACCACCCAGAACTGGGCTTCTAAAATTTCAGAGAACAGTGCATCTTTTGAATTTTAGAATTAGGTGACATTTAGGCGACAGTCTGAATTTCACTGACTTTCAACCCTTGTGGTCCCACAAAAACCAGACAGTTTCATACTGGTGACTTAGAAAGAATGTCTTAGGAAGCTTTCTTGGACTAGCACAGTCACACACACACACACACACACACACACACACACACACACTTGAGAGACTGAGGTCTAATGATGCCCAAGGTGACAGGATAGGGGGAGGCCCAGGGTATGGCATTGGAGCGCATATCTTCAGACACATCTTGGTTCCTGCTGGATCTGAGAACAGAATCCACCATCACTGTGAGACCCATTGGAAATTCTTTCAAAACTGTTTTTAAATTTATGCATTTTATTTATGGGGGTGGGGCACTCGTGCACAGACCATGTGTGGTGGTCACAGGACAATGTTAAGTCCTCTTCTTTTGCTGTGTGGGACCTGGGGATTGAACTCGGGTTACTGTGCTTTGAATGCAAGTGCCTTTATTTGATGAATCATCTCACCAGCCCCCATGATTGGTTCTCAATGAACGTGAAGCTGGAGGAGAGATGCTGCGTCTGAGCCTTGTAACCACGTGGGGTTTGGGGTACTAGGGCAAAAGGTTGGCAACCTTCATCTGGTGGAGTTACTGCCTAACTAGAGGGACAACAGCAAAATGAGGGGTGGTGTGGAAGCAGTCGGAGCCCTTTGGACTCTGGGAGGTCTGGGAGAGTGTGTCATAAGAGGCCTTTGTATGAGCCATCTTGTTCTCTATTTCATCATATTTAAAAAAAGGAGTTGGCCTAGGCCCCAGGATTCCAGCTTCAACCAGTGCAGGGCACTGAAAGGCAAATCTGACAGTTGGTGCGGTCACTCATCGCGTCCAAATTTGTTTTGATAGTCTGTTTGTTTGTAATCCATAGAATGCACGACAGAGGGTCCAGGACATGAGAGTTGGGCTCAATTTTTTTAATTTAATTTTTTTTGAGAATTTCATAAGTGAGTATTGTGTTTATCATTCCTAACCCAGACTTAAAATGTTTTCAACTTTATGGTGTAATCTATGCATTCAGTAGAAAGTCTGCCTTGAATTTTGATTGTTTCCTGGGTTAGTGATGTGCTGTATGTAATATTCTCTCATACTTCTGGACTGAGGCAACAAGCATGGCTCCTAGTCAGCTGTGAGAAAATGAAGCTAACATCCCATAGTGTACTGAACTGCAGTGATGCTCTGTAGGTGGGTGTGTTAAGTGCTGTTCAAGTACAGTATTTTTAAGCTTTCAAGCTGCTATATGTTAAGAATTGTGTATGCAGTTGGCATCGACCCATTGACCCAATATTTTGCCTTATTCCTGAAGCCATCAGTTCCTGAACCCTTCCTATGGAGGTTTGAATTTTTTTTTTTTTTTTTTTTTTTTTTTTTTTTTTTTTGGTTTTTCGAGACAGGGTTTCTCTGTGGTTTTGGAGCCTGTCCTGGAACTAGCTCTTGTAGACCAGGCTGGTCTCGAACTCACAGAGATTCACCTGCCTCTGCCTCCCGAGTGCTGGGATTAAAGGCGTGCGCCACCACCGCCCGGCCTTGAATTTTTTTTTCAATAGCATATTCTCCTTCCTTGTTTCCAGCTAAATAGACTTTGTTCCCCTTGAGGTGGGTGGGAGTTAAATAGTAAGAAAAGGAGGAGTTTGCATAGGGAAGTAGCTGATTGACATTTGGGGGGTCCGCCTTCCTGCTTCTTTGAGCTGGGACTTGTTTAGGAATATTCCTAGTCTGTGAAAAGCTGCCTGCGGGCATCAGGCAGTACCAGGGGTGAAGTCAGGATGCTTCAGGCCGAAACCTGATATCAGAGAGGAAAGAAAATCCTGATGGTATAAATGGGACTTTAAGTCACCTACACATGATTTCTCTCCATTTTGGTGCTAGGCCAGGAGCTGTTTGTGTTCGCTAGCCATGGCCGTGATGGCTGATAGAAGCTCAAGCGGTGGGTTAGCACGTAAGTGGGGTGAGAACTGAAAGGAGTGCCTTGATGGCTTTTGACAGGACCCTCTCCTGTCACATTCAACAGATGCTTGAGGAATCAGTCTGTTCTCCCCAACCTAGGTTGAAAGCAATGGCTACAATTTGGCTCCTGTGTTTGAGCACATGGTCCCCCACTGATGCCATTGCATTGGGAGATTGTGGGGCCTTCAGGAAACAGAAGAAGTAGGTTATGGCTTAGTGTGTAGACCTGGTTCCCACTGCAGTTTTCTCTACTTCTTGCTGTAATGTAACCAGCTGCCTCGCCCTCTTGCAGCACAGTGCTGTTCTTCCACTGTGCCTTCCCTGCAGTGATGGACAGAACCCTCACAAGCCATAAGCCAAGAATAAACCCTTCCTCTTGGGAGTTGCTGTGGCCGACATTTTGTCACAGCAGCTATCACAAATGTAAGAGAAAAGAAAGTGATGGAATCATGAAGTCAAAGTGAAGCGGTAAGAAAAGAGTCCAGGGACAGTCAGGGTGACTCACCAGGAAAGCAGAGCAGCCCAGGAGTCCCTCTCATCCATAGGAGTGCACCCCAGGGTCCCCAGAGGAAGCGAGTTAATCACTTTCTATCACACTTTGCAAATACTTGGGGGAAATCAGGGGAAAAAAAGCCTCATTTTAGCTCATGGATTCAGAGGTTGCTTGTCTCCATTTTGGGCCTGTGCCAACATAGTACACCATGATGAGGGGAATGTGTTCCAGAGCAAAGTGTTCACACTGTGAACATTTCAGAGCCCCTTCATAGGCTAAAATCTCCCTCTAACCCCCCCCCCACATCTTAAAGGATGCAGCCATCTTTTGTAGCTCCAAGGTAAAG
Organism: Chionomys nivalis; assembly: GCF_950005125.1. Classification (NCBI taxonomy): domain Eukaryota; kingdom Metazoa; phylum Chordata; class Mammalia; order Rodentia; family Cricetidae; genus Chionomys; species Chionomys nivalis. Next base: position 30,115,124 of record NC_080091.1, read on the forward strand.
ATCTTTTAACATGTGGGTTTTTTTTTTTTTGAAAGACATTTAGAACTAAACTATGGCAGCACTATTCATATCTATGGTAGAATTTTATTTGTAAATTAGGCACAGTTTACTTATTTCTGGAATTTTACATTTAATGTCAGATCTTGGTTGACCACAAGTAACTGAAACCACAGAAATTAAAGCTATGAGAAAGGAGGGAGGCTCGCTATTAATATTTATTTATTGTCTTAAAGGGAGCTCGCAGGTTTCAGTTCTGACGAGTTAAATGTTAATACTGTTAACTGTTAATATTTAACACTGTTTCGCTGTTTGAAAGTAGTACTCCTTAAGGTTGGCATGCATAAGTCTCTCGGAGCCCTGCTAAAATCTGCAGTAGGTGTGGTGTGGGGCCCAGGTCTGATTTTCTGACCGGTGTTGCTTGACACCTATGCATTTGCGAAGTGACCAACCAGGCTTTGTGCAATAAGGCCTTAGGGTGGTTCCTCCCGTGCTTTTTTTCTCTAGAAATTTTCTGTTAAGGGTACTTCAGTCGTTAAGAACTATCATTAATAGTGCTATTAACCTTGGAATATTTGCCAAAATTTTGCTGTGACTAGTCCAATATTGTCATAAGTAACACTCTTACATGTGCTCAATTATAAATCAGTTTTTCAGTTATAAATATTTGGAGTGTCCTGCTGGACACTTGCATTCCTGTAGATTTTGTGAAGTAGCTCTTCCTTCATTTGGAACAGTGCAATTCTTGGAATCTTTTGAATCTTGAATGGCTTAGGAAACTAGTTGCCTTTGTCTTCCTTGCCATGTTTGGGTGTATTGAACGCAGGTCTTGGGCTCGTTACCCAAGCACGTTATCACTGAGTAGCTCGCTTTACACTTGTATGCTTAACACCTTGCTTCTCCAGGGGCCCATGCCTTCACCTCTTAGAAACAGGTAAGGACCAGAAAGGGCCTTTCACAGTGTCAACCACGACAACAAAGATGTCCTAGTGAAGCTGCAGACTGCGCTCTTTCCCTGTCTTCTGTGATGAGGTTTGCTGTGTCCTGAAAGGTAGGTAGGTCTAAAATGTCTCATTGTTAACCATCTTAGGGAAAATGACATAAAATTAGCTTTCATCTTACTTGTGCATGTGACCCTACATTCTATATTTATTGATCCACTCCACCCCTTTTTAGTGCTACCTTTAAAAAATTCTCACACCAAAATACCTGCCTGGATAATAAAAGCCCTACTGAATTCTTGTATTCATGCCTATTCAAGTTGCTCAATGGATGTAATAATAGAGCCCATTGGACTTTGGGCCCCATTCCTTGTCACCTTTTTATCAAGAATCATCCTGGTCACGTTGAGATATTGGGCAACTTAGTGCTTTCCTGAAGGTTCATGGCCCAGGAAGCTTAGAAACAGTGGGCTAATACAGGTTCTTTGTGGCTGTGCTTTCCAGAAAATTCACTGTGCTACAAAGTACTGTGATACTCTGAGGGGAGGAGCGATTACACTGGCTTGAAGTTGTGGGACATAGAACTCCCTGTTTTGCCTATTACTTCATGACAGTAGCCTTTTGTAGTGTTCTCTTCCCTTCATTTTTACACAGTCACACTTACTGAGGTATAATTTACACACCATGAAATTTACCCATTCAAAGTATTCAACTTAATTGCAATTAGTATTTTTGTAGATAAGTGCACCACAGTGGTCCAAATGTATGCCCCAAAATTCTTGGGTTGCAACTTACTTACTAATGCAATAGCACTAAAAATCGCAGCTCTTGGGAGATAGGGAACATCATGAGGTCAGAGACCTTCTGAATGGGATTTGGACTTCAGTAAGAAGGATTGAGTGAGTAGATCTGCTCTCAACTGCTCTTAGTGCATGTAGAGATGTTTGTCCCTATGGATGGCAGAGCAGTCAGCTGCCATCTTGAAAGCCAGGAGCAGTGAAGACAGCAGAACTACTGGTGCCTTGATGTTATATTTTTTCCAACCACTAGATTGTGACATTTCTATCCAGATTTGGAAATGTTTGACCATTTAGTAGCTTTGTGATTAGCATTTAGGAATTGCCAGACTTTCCTCAGTGGCCAAACCATTTTACATTGTTACCAGCAATATATTAGAGTCTCCCCCTTTCCACTTTCACCATGCTGATACTAAGCTCATCTTAGTATATGAAGTGGTGTCTTACTGATGTTTAAAGTTGTTGTTGAATTTCAGGTTCTCACAGACACTGAAGATCAGTCACCGTAGATGTATTTTTCTTATGAGTTTTATCTGGATAAATGTCCTATAATGAACATTGTTTTTCCTTTATTTGTCGTTGTAGTTTTTGTGGGGTGAACTTAGAGCCTCACGCATGCCAGACAGGTACTCTACCACTGAACTATATTCCCAAGCCCCTCTTTTGTGATGAAGTTAAATTTGTTTCAGTCTTTTACTGGCTCTGCTTCTGGAGTCATATCTGATTGGACCATTATCAAATCTCATCACGAAGATATATTTTTCCCTGTACTTTTGTCTCCGAGTTGAACTGAGATAACTTCACTTCTGTCTTTACAGTTAGGTGCCTTTGTTGTTTCTGTCACTACTTTTTCTCTTGCTTGTCCTGACTAGGACTTCGGAACTAAACTGTGCTACATAAAAGTAGCAAAGGGGAGGACGTGTCTTGTTCTCCGTCCCAGAGGACATGCTTTCACTCTTCACTATTGAGTGTGGCATCATTGTGGGCTTTTCACAATACTAGCACAATATTGGGTAGAAGCTCTTCAGTTCCCCACCCCGATAGTTTTCAAGGAAGAATCCATAGGGGTTGATAGTCCCGTGGGTCCCTGTAACTTACTTTGTTGGGTGTTTGTCACTTTGGAACATGTGTGCCATGATTCACAACATTCCTTACTCTAATCTTTTTTCCATTTCTGAGGCCGTGGAGATAACGATGCGGCAAGTAAGATTGTCTGGACATGCACACCGCCATCAAGTCTCTTAAGCACTCTTCATTTACCATCAGATCCATACGACGTTAAAATTAGGTTGAGTTGGTAACCCTCTCTCAGGGCCAACTCTGGCCTTTCAGGGGAGAACATTGTATACTGTACTATACCAAATCCTCAGGAAAAGTAAGAGGTGTGATGAGGCCCTTGCCCCATTTGGAAAGTGCCTCATGTTCCCAGGTCAGAAATAGATCCTTGAAGAGCTATGCTCAGTCCCGGATGTGGTGACCTGACCACAGGCAGAACGTGGTTGGATGTTCCAACCCATTGGGAGGCCTGGGATGCACAGTTGTTCACTGGAGCCTCACGGTTCATTCCTCCCAGGCAGCAAATTCTGGCCTCTTAACGTCACACATTTGGAACAGATGGACACAGATAGTTTGTGTCAGTATAAGCTGAGCAGTGCTGCTCCTCTGTAGCTAGGAAGATCTAATTTGGGATTCCAATGAATGTTTTTGAGCTTAGCCTCTGAGTTCACATAGACAAAGGGAAGATGGATGAGCTCTCGCTACCTCGGGGTGTTGTCCACCCCTAAGAGGCTGTCAGTTATCTGGGCTGCATTTCAACTAGAGGCAGGGCTAGAATTTTCTTGGAAACTGGAAATACTAGAAGTGTGACATTTTTCCTTCTGCTTCTCCCGATGTGTGTGACTTGTCCAGAAGGGTGAGGTCTTGGTTTTCAGGGGAGCTACTTCAGGTTTGGGGTCTATAGAGACAGTGGACATTGTATGTGAAAAAAATTCTTAGACATTTTAGACCCATTAGTCCTTAAAAATGACTAAGGAGCCTGAAGAACTGTGGGTAAATGGATAAATGTGTTCATCCCCCACTCCTTGTTTTCAGGTAAATCTTGCTATTTAGTTAAGAATGCCCCTGAATCTCTGTTCTTTCTGCCTCTGTCTCCAGAATGTTAGTATTACATGCAACACCATACCCAGAGTTTTTGAGCAGTGCTGGGTAATAAATTCAGGGTTATCCATGGTAGGTAGACACACTACCAAATGAGCTACATCTGTCAGTACTTGACATTTAAGACATCAAAGCAAATATATTTTAGTGCTTTCCCTCCCTTTAAAACAACATAAGTATAATGTCACTTATGGAAATAAATTAATATTTCTTTTAATCTGAAGAGAGACACTGCTGGCCATTTTTCACGTCCTTTTAGTGCCTAGTGTAGAAGAAAGAAGCTGGATTGTCAATCACATGCCCTGTGAATCCAGAATATTCAACCTCTACGTAGGCAAAACTGAGAGAGAAGCAAGAAGATTTCATTGTAGTCTCTTAAATGTAATTACGCCTCCTGAGTCCTGGAGGGTTCTTGTTGCAGTGCATGAGGCCTATCATGTGTGCTCCAAGGAGTATGGGGGTGCTTCAGGAACCTGGAGACCTAGTGGGGTCTTGGCCCCTACAATATCCTACCAGAACCTGCCTGTTCATTGAGGCATCTAGGTCTACGGTGTCGATTGCAGCTTTAGCGATATCTTCCTGGTCACTAAGTTGAAGCGCTGAGTTTCTCAGGGTTCCCATGTTTCTGTTGTGTCCATGGGTAAAGATAAAGGAGCAGCCTGGAAATGTTGATGACCCAAGCCATTTCCCCCCTCAAGAGGAACTGGTTGAAGTGACCAGTTTTCATCAACCATGTAACAAAAGTGAATGGGACCAGACAGGGTTGTACCTGAGGGGTGCAGAAGCTCTACCTTACTCAAGTCTGGGGGGCTTGACACAATGAACTCAGGGAGCTGTTTCTACCTTGTCCCTTGTTTGCTGAACATGTGCCGTGAACTCTGATCTGAAGAGGTCTACTGACAGACAAGCGCTGTCTTCAGTCACTCTTGCTAGTATCATTCCCGTGCCATCCAAAAGTACTTAAGAGCGAAATAGAGCTGCTTGGCAGTGGTTGGATGACCAGGGGGTAGTGGGGTACATGCAAGATTGTAAGAGGTCTAGAAGGAAGGGTGTTCCCAAGAAAACAGATCATCATCAGAGGACTTTGTTGCCTGAAGTGCAAAGGTCAGCAGCTTAAGGTCCCCTTCCATACCCCTGAGGGTAAACTCAGTCAGGACATATTCAAACACTTGCTTACTTGCAGTTTTTGCAGAACTGATAAAAGTAATGGCAGACCATGCACGCCACAAGCTGTTTGTCTTTCCGAACTCTCCATTCTTGGGTCTTGAACAATGATAAGAGTTGGTGATACTGCTTGTGGTTTGTGTTCCTAGGCTTAAGGAAGCAAAGTTAGGACCCATTTTAGAGACAGAACCAAGGCTATTAAGCCTGAGAATGTCATGAGCACCCAGAAAGTATTAATTCAATAATTAATAATGATTAATTAAATCAGTAATGAGATTTATATCAGTGAATTCCAAAGCCTAATATAATCACAACTATCATCTTAGTAACCTTATTCATTCCCTGCTAGATCCAATCCAGAAGAGGAAAATGGGTGTCACCTTTGGAACTGTAGGACAAAGAATAGAAGGGCTCACAGCTTAGCCTTCTTGTCTCTAGATTTTCTTCCTCACACTGCTGGTCTTCAAGGCAGTAAGACTCGATAAGCTACTGCAACATCTGAGCAGCAAAGATAAACTGAAAGATTATTAGTAGTTTTTTTCTAAACAGCTGCCAATTTTTTAGAAACATAATACAAATAGGTTATATTGTTAAGTGAAGTAAATTTAGTTATTATGTCTATTCCTTACATTTTATCAGACCTTGATCAGTCCAATAGAGTGCATTTCAGAGTCACTAATAGTTGTTTTCTTGCTGTTCTTTTTTCCCATTGTCTTTGCTGAAATCTTGATTCCTTGAAAGACAAGATTTCCTCACACTTGCATGTATATACTTGGTTCTGAAAAACTGTTACTGTCCATTCCAGTTGCTTGTGGAATATGCTGGATGGAAAGATGTGATAGAATTTAAAATAGCAGTGCTGCTAAAGGTTGCTGGACTTTGAGGAATGTGGGGTGACATAGCCAGTGTTGATAGTAAGCTAATAAAGTACCCAGAGAGCTCTGACTCCCATCTTTCCAGAGATATGCCCCGTGAGGAGAAGGAACAGGAGACAGACAGATGGAAGGAGGAACCATCTTATCCCGCCACCCGCTCTGCTGCCTCTCGAGCTGTAGCTGCTTCCAGTGCCGCCCTTCATCACTTTCCCTCTCTGTGCTTTTCTTTTTAAAATACATCTCCTTTAGTGAAAAAAAGACAAAGGGAAGAAAAGGATGAATAAAAAAGACAAGAAAATAGAGGGCTAAGTTCTTCCGGGTTTCTGGAAGCAAAACACAGAGCAGGGTCTGTGTAGTCAGTGTTCATGTGACTTGGTCTGAAGCACTTAATAGGCCCATTGTGTTGAGGTGTGAGGAGGGAGGGAGAGCCACTCAAGGGCAGAAGCAGATGGGGCCCTTCCTGCCCTTTACAAAAGAAGGCTGGCAAGACAGGAGAGTAAAGACCACTAGTTTGAACCTTGACTAAAACCCCTCGTACTTCGCAGGATTTTAAGTCTTAGATAAGTCACCCCTGGTCCATATTTTAAAACTTGCAGCCTACAGGTTGGCAAAGTAAGATTCCCATTTCTGCCTGTTGTCTCTTCTGTGTAGTGGCCAGTGTTGGGGGGGGGGGTGTCTTTGAATTGTAGATGTGACCACACACCAATTTGTCATTGTGCTTTTATAAACATGATGCCCTCTTATTTCTTCTCCTCAGCCTTTCCCACCCGTTCCACTTGGTTTCCTTCTGCCAACCAATATGAAGCACCTTTCAGCTACTTTGTTCACATTTTGAGACTGTTGTCTTCTCATTTTAGTGTTGAGGGAAAGAAATCAAGACAGAGAGGTTACCTCCTTTGCCTATAGAGGTTGGCTTCCCAGCCACTTCCATGGCTGCCTGTCAAAGACCAGAGACTCATTGGCACTGTTCCTCTTCTGTTGCATACTTAGAAGGCTACCCACCTTCTAAGAGTGCCTTAGACTAGTACACTGGATTAGACCCCTCTGGGGCCTTTTAAAAATGTATTCTTTTAGTCCTGTCCTAAGACATAGAGTAGTAGTAGTCCTGGTCTTGAAGTGGCTTTTTAATGAAGAAATCACTACAAAATGAGTCCACAAGGGAAAAACAGCAGCAATAGACCTGCTTTTATAGGATAAGGAAGAGGAAGTGAGAAGGTTAAGCACCAGATCTGCTGTGGAATGGGTTAGGAGTTTGTAGGCTGGGTCCATATCATAGGGAGCAATGGAACAGTTGAGGCAGATAGAAGCTTTGCTTCTGCACTGAGGGGTTTTAGGCAGTAAAGGTAGATGGTTGGAAGTATTTTGGAGGACAGAATATTCCAAGGATATAGGAACAGGCATGCCTGGAGGCGATAGGCAAGGCTATTCAATTGAGGGCTATCTATTTTTAGGCAGCCTGAAGTAGAGGCAGGAACACCATGGAGTGTTCAACTTCCATTGAACATTTGGGTGAATTCAGAGTACAGTAAGGATTATGATTTGAATTTTCCCTTTGCATGCTTGTTGAGAACTAAATTTCCAAGTTCATATGTTAGTAGTCTCTAGAGATCTGATTCCTTTGAATGGGTAGTAAGGGTTAGGTGAGGAATAAGATTCCCATGATGGTATTAGGGAATTTAGAAGAAGAAGAAAAAGAGCTTAGATGCAGGCTAGCGTATGTTTTGTTTCACCATGTGATGCTTCCACCATGTTCTGATGAACCAAGAAGGCCTTTGCCAGATGCCAAGCAGATGCCAGGGCCATGCACTTGGACTTGGCAACATCTAGAACCATGAGCAAATAAACTTCTATTTATAAATTATCTAGGCTCAGATATTTTGATATCTCAGCAGAAGATGGGTAGGGATGGCATTTGGCTGGTACTTAACTCATGGGCTCTGCAGTGCTGGGGGATGGGCTGGTTATGAGGATGCTGAGGGATGAAATAAGTTTCTATGTCTGAGAGAAGCCAGCCACTGCTGGCAGCAGTAGAGGTAGAAGTGGATGGCTCTTGGTTGCTTTTATAGCTGAGCTTTGTTAGGCTGGTGGGTTGAGTGAAAGGCATGTAGGAATGGAGGAGGGCTCTTGGTGCACTTTGGTAGGTGCCCAGTAGGTGAACAGAATTGAAGAGGTGAGGATTTCAGCAGGTCAGTTTAGGTTGTTCAAAGTCTTCTATGTGTTCTGTGGACATGAATGTCTCTTCAGCAAGGAAACTAACTCTCTGAAGACTGGGTGTGAATTGAGCTGCGTTGCCCTGTCCCATAGGAATGGTAATAGGAGTAGTTTCCTCCAACCAAGGGAGTGTGTTTCTACATCTGCTCTTTCAGGTTCCTCCATGAAAGCCTTCCATTCTTCTCCAAGAATCTTATGTCTATTTCTGTCTGGAATATGTTATTTTAATGCTTTTGTGAGTGGAACAATTTTTACCATCACATTTTCTAATTACCCTGTTGCTAGTGAGATATAGAAAGAGAGTGGTTGCAGCGTGCTGCCAGATTGCAATCTTATTGAATGTTTACCTTGGTACTAATTGATTATCCATTTCATCTGTAAATAACAATGATCTTTTTTTCAAAATCTCTTTTCCTATTTAGTATTCCCTTTGCGTTTCTGTTTATGATTTCATCATGTGATCTTTGGCCCCTGGGATAGTTAGATTTCATGATGGGTGGGCTTTTTGCCTTTGGTGTAATAGAAATGGCCTTGTTTTGCCCCTTTTTCCCCTTTCCTGTGTGTGTGTGTGTGTGTGTGTGTGTGTGTTGTCTGCTGGAAGTTTCTAGCATATACCGTGTATAATGTTACAGGTATGTAGTGTTTCATACTTTAGCACCAAAATCTTCAAGCAAGCAGAGGATATTTTTTTTTCCCTTTTGCCAATGTGCTTTGGATTTTCGACTTTCTCTTTTAACCATATTTTTCTTTTTAAAATAATAATAATGAGGCTAGGGACATGTCGGTCAGTAAAATGCTTGCTCTGCAAGAATAGGTTGGATTTTCAACACTTACATAAAAAACAGTCATGGCCATACCCATAGGTAATCCCAGTGTTAGGGAGGCAGGAGGCTCCCTGGTTCTTGCTGGCCAGCCAATCTAGATGAACTGGCAAGTTCCAAGTTCAGTGAGTGTTATTAGTTTCTTTTCTGTTCTTTCCTAAAAGAGTTTGTTTTGGCCAATGGTTCTAGAGGTAGAGTCCATAATGGTGGTGAGAAAGTCATTGAAGCACATGGCTGAAGTAGGAAGTTAGCTGATCACACTTTCTCAGATAGGAAACCAGGAGAGTGAAGTGGAACAAGGCTATGAACTCTTAAACCCCTACTCTCATGACTTTCTTACTCCATCAAAGCTCTACATCCAAACCATGGGGATACTAGTTGCACACCAAATGTACAAATACATGAGCCTATGGGGAACAATTTTCATTCATACCACAACAGTGAGAAGCCCTTCCTCCAAAAGTAAGATAGAGAGCAATTGATAAAGATTTCTGACATTGACCTGTTTCCCACATATACATATATACACACACACGAACACATACTTGTTAATATGCCACACACATACATACATGTACTTCACCTTTTATTTTTTGAGACAAGATCTCTCCCTGAATCTGTGGTTCGCATTCTTAACGCTGTACATGGGTTCTGGGGCCCCAATCCAGACCCTCATCCTTGCACAGCAGGTATTTTACTAATAGAGTTTCTACCCAGATTTCTTCTCTTTATTTTCAAGATGCTGGTTTTCGAATTCAGGGCTCTACACAGGCTGGGTAACTGCACCACCACAACTATACAATATCTCCTGTATTTAATTGTTGATACACTTTGAAACTGCCCATATGTTCTGTCCATAGCATTCTGACATTTTGTGATTGCTTTTTAGAAATCTACCTTTTCTCCCATTCCTATTTATTCATATAGTTCTTAATCTATCCTATTAAGTACCTTACTTTGTGAAAACACAGTAGTCTCTGGTATCTTTCCAATTTGGAATTTGCTTTTTAAAATTTATTCTGTCCCCTTTCAAAAAGCCTAGGCTTCCCTGTGGCCAACCAGGTTGAATATCTTTGTTGTGAAAGTTGGAATTTGTTGCGTGTCTAAATAGTCACTGTTATTACTCTAAATATTTAGTGTGTGAAAGCTAGACAGGGGAACACTTTATGTTAGCTCAGGAATTTTTGGAAGATACCAAAGATACCAAACAAGAATCAAGGAGTACCTTGTTTCTGGAAAATCTTGGAGTAAGCTAAGATATCTGTTTTGTCCAGGTTAGTATCTCCCTTAGTAAGATCTTAAATTTTTGTGCTGTCCAACTATACAGCTGCATGAGAACATGTTTTCTTGACCAAAAGGAAGACAGATAAAGGAATTTCATCTGAACTCAGTAGGTGCCTGTTTCCCACAGGATGGTCAAGGTCAGCCCATGACCATGATGTTGGTCTGCTTTGGAACATTACCAGAGCCTGTGGCAGGTCTGGGGTCATGGTAAACAGTGCTCAGGAGAGGTGTTTGTATAGGCTCTGTGACTATGGATCAACCCTGAGGTCATTGTGGTGGGTTGTATATTACTCAGTTCATTTTGTAAGACTTAAAAAGTGTTTTGTTTTTCCAAATACAAAGTTTAACATCTATTTTCTTGAAACTAGACAAAAATAATTGATGTGGTGAGCTTCCTAAATTTTTTAATTTTACCTTCGAGATTAACTTGTTGTGCTCCCACAGCAAGTCTCTAAATCTGAAGGCACATGTGTGGCACCGGCATTGGGAAGTAACTCTGGGGCATTCTACCAGAATCCAGGAAAAGGTTAGATCCAATGGGGGTGGAAATCTCCAAGTATGAGAATTAGACGTGATCCATGAGCTGTCCTTCTAGCGGCTTTAAATCTGTTTTTCAGGGCCATCTCAAAGCTAACGACTTTTTATCTGATAATGGGGGACCATTTTCTATGTCACAGATGGTAACAGCAGGTATTTATTTAATGTTTACTTATGATTAGAGCTTGTCCTCAGTCTTTATGTGCATTAATCCTCACAAAAATCCTATAAGGGATATTCTACTTTATATTTGTTTTGTAACTAGGGACACTGAAGCTCAGTGAGGCAAATAATTTGCCCAGATGTAGCCTGCTGAGTCAGGGTAATGTCAGGAGACAAACTAGGGCTCTGTGAGTCCCATGCCTAGATTTCTAACAACATGCCTAGGAGAACTGACAGGTAAGAGATAGCAAGGGTCTTATTTTCACCCTTAACAATTAGGAAAAATTTGTTGATCTGTCCTTCATTGAGTTTTCCTGTTCAGAGCACCCACATCATAGATAGACCAGTGGAAATGGCAGCAGCCTTGAGTGAGTCTCTGTTTACACCCTTGCTCTATGCTAACAACCACTCTACCAAGTTAGTTACTGTTTGCATCACGTAGAAATATTGAAATACAGTGGCATCTTAGTACAGTTTATTAAGATACACAGCGAGATGGGCTTTTATCAGCCCAGTATCCTGCAAAGGATTTGTGGTTTAGGAGAAGGATGAATTGTCTATCTGCTGCAGGGAAAGGGTTTGTCACTGCTTTCCCATGCTCAGAATAAGACCTTAGGCTATTTGGCACACAAGGCTTGAATATGTAAATGGCACACAAGACTTGAATATGTAAATCTGAGCAAATCATGGGGGCTAGACATCAGACTACAGGCCTTCCTGCTCTGTATCCCTCCTGTAAGAAAGCTCATGGGCCACTCAATGTTCTTTGAGCCAAGAGTCCCCAACAACTCTACCCAGGCCATAAACTGGTACCTGATCTGAGAAACAGGCATATTTCTACTCTTTGGAGTAGGTCAAGGGTATGAATGTAGCCTAGGGGGACTCTGAAAGTGATATGAAATTTGAACCAAGCTCAAAACTTAAATTTTGGGTAAACTTTTGCCTCTTAGGAGGACATAGTTCTATGCTCTATATCCTTGAAAGTCACTTGCTTTTCGAATAAGGGAGACACCCAGGCAGTGAGCTGGAAGCCACTGGTATATTTAGGTACTCATCCCTAAAATTAGTAGACATGACAGTGGAAACCTACTTCTTGTCTGGATTTACTTTCATGTTTTGTTCTTGGAAAGTCAAACAATCTTCTTGGGAGAAGAAATATTCTTTTATATCTTCAGCAGTTTTTAGTCCTGAGTGTGTTCAGATTGAGCATTCTAATCTATACGTGTTCATAGCATGTTTGATAATGACTGCTTGGATTTTCTGATTTTGGAGCTGAGGGGAAGACCCAACTGCAGATTTTGTTTTGTACTGGAGGCTGGAAGTCTATTGTGAGTTGGTGGGTTGGTGTCTCCTAAGGCTTCTCTCTCCTCTTGACTTCTCTGCGTAGTCTTCTCTCTGTCTTCACACACTTGTTTCTCTTTGTATGTCTATGTTTTAACCTCCTCTTCTAAGGGTGTGACATGAGTCATATTGGACCAGGGCCACCCTCATGACCTCATTTTAACTTAGTTACCCCTCTATGACCCATCTCCAAAGACAGTTACACTTTAAAGTATTAGGGTTAAGACTTCAACATATGAATGTCTTGGAAACACAGGTTGGCCCATTACAGGGAGGAGCCAGGTTGGAGGGGCTCATGTGGGGCCAGCGAACTGGACTCCATCAGTTGACTTTGCTGATATCCGCAGCCATTGATAGAGTATTCTGGGATGGTTTCCCTTCCTTTCAAGTGTAGCCTCATGGGGAGCTGTTGAATTACTTTACATAAAGTGTTCTAAGTCCTGCAAGAGCATGGATAGACTTTTCTTGTTTCTCTCCAGACAGATAATATTCAAGCTTGAGAGTCCAAAGTTCTTCATAAATCTTTGGGTCCTGGGACAGGGGTGATGGGAAGGATCTAAGGAACCCCACCACCTCCCATCCATGCCAACCCAAGAATAAACTGACTAGTCACAAATGTTCTGAATTGCTATCCGGGTGGACAGAATGTGTGGTGGGACAGACTGGGTTTTTCAGGACAGAGGTCCATATCTTCCTCATGGCACAGATGAGTATGGGTGTTAAGGATTTGGTGAGATCCCAGGGAACGGTTAGAAAGTGGTGTCTTAGCTTTCAACTGCTCATTATAGAGAGTGCCTGCAGTGCCTCCAGTTCCAGGCTGATATACACCTAGAGAGGATGATCCTAAGTTGGTGGCCAGAACTGGTGCTGTGACATCCAGCAGTAAAAGCCTCCCCCCTTGGACCTCTCTGCCCGTTAATATTACCAGAGAGTCTTTCTCCACAACAAGAATTTATTGTGAGCAACACTGAGGTTCCTTGAGGTGTAGGTCTATTTTTGTTTCTGGCATGCCTTTGCAGGGTTGAAGAGACACATCTGAAATAGGCAGAAGGCCATCTCTAACCACTCCTGGTCCCACTGGGATCATCTGACCAAGTTGCATCTCCTGTGTTTTTCTTTTCTGGTTACATCATTCAAATGGAGCTCTTCCTCAAAGCCTCTGCATTCCAATAGCCTGATCAGGACTGCTTGATGTGGACATGGCATGGAAATGAAAACTCATTTCACAGTTGGCCTTTCTGACTTGAAATGTGGTTATCAATAGCAGCTTAAGTAATGGGGCCTCCTGGCAGGAAAGGCCTTGTGCTGTGGCAGGCCCCACCTTTCATCTGGGTTCCAAGAGCTGGGTCTGTAGATATCCATTGCCATGTTTATTTTATTTGGTTTTTCTGGTATTGGGGATTGAACCGTGGACCTCACATGCACTAAGGAAGCATTCTCCCAGTAACACACCCTGAACCTTATTGACAACTTTTGAGTCCTCACAGGTGTCAGTGAGTAGTGACTAGGGTGTGGCCCACCAAACATTGCCCCAAGGAAGTAATTTCTAGGCTTTTTTAGCTGTAAGATTTTTTTTTTCCAGAGAGGTTGTTTATGAGACCATCTATTGAGCTCAAACTAGCCTTGAACTTATTATATAGGCAAAGATACCCTTGTTCTCTTGATTTTTTTTTTCCTGTCCTGCTTCTTGAATGCTAGAATTATACGTATGTACTACTATGGCCAGCTTGCACACCTCCCACAACTGTCAAATGTGAGCCTCACTGGCTGAGTGAGCTTGTGGTCTGAAGTGCCACCCCATCTACGCTAAACTCGCTGAGATAGCTCTGACTATTGTAATTCTTTAAGGCTAGGTCTAGGGTTGGAAATGTTAGACTTTAGGAAAACCAGTTAATGTTGGTATGCCTATGCTTCTGGCTCTACATTTCATCCTAAATCCTGGCTAAGACAGTGTGATGAGGAAATGGCTGTAGGAGAAGATGGTAGTCTCTAGACAGTACCAGCCCAGCGGGGTACCACCAGAATCCCTCAATATCCCTGAGCCCATTTGTTAGGGGTCTCGCCTGGCACTAGACTGACTGGATTAGGTATGCTTGTGCATCTGAAACTGCTAGTGGATTTGGTCTCACTTTTCCTGTTTTTTACCGTTCAAGCCATGTCAGAATCTGGGAGTGAGTGGAATACTACTCCCAATGTCTCCCTAAAATTAGTGGTAGGGGTCCATCTTTTTCCATCAGTGCTTGGCTAGGAGGTACTGTTAAAAAATAAAAAAACCTGGTTCTGTTGGGCACACTCTTACATACTGTTCCTGTGGTCAGTGAAACAGGCTTTCTTTCCTGAAATCCTCCAGCAGTTCTGGTTTGGTGTTGCCCAGTACCTCGTCTGAGGTGCTTGCTATGTCGGAGGTCCAAGGAAACCTGCCTCTTCCTACCACTTCCTTAGGTCTTCCTTTGCTGCTTAGAGTTAGGACTTGTAGTAATAGTAGGAGGGCCTAAGAGGAACGGCACTGCGCCATCTTGGCAGAATTAGAAACTTCTACTTTGGCTTTTCCCCGTTTTTTCCAATGGGTTTTGCTATGTTGCCCAGATTGGCCTCAAACTCATGGTCTTCCTACTTCGCCTCCCTTGTGCTGGAATTTCAGGCACGCACCACCACTATAACCAGTCCTACTTTGGTTTTTAGTTTCCTATTTAAACATTTTAATTCCCACATAGCTGGTGCATTTTAGGTCGATGTTTAGGGATTTGTTATTGGGCCCTTATGAGGTTCAGCCAGAAATCGAAAATAATTCTCAGAATTCTCACAGTACCTTCTAGAAGTCAAATCTATGGGTATTTAAAAAGCTGCAGCACTTTCCTGAAATGGAAGGACCATAGCTGAGTGATCTTTGAAAGTCTGGTAGTTTGTCAGTCTTCTGTTTCTTCTCGATTTGCTGACCCATCTCTTTACTATTGTTCTCTGGGTTCAGAAACAAATGGTTAATTCTCACTTATTACACCAGTCAGAACTGAAGAAAGATCTGATTGCTAATCATGAAATCATGGTGCTTTAATTTTGGTCACTGCCAGTGGGTCTATAAACCAAGAGTTTCTCCAGAGAATGAAATCATATTGAAATATTCATGGTTATTAGTACATTTCTGGCACTGGAGGGTGTTGGATCATTAGACGTAAAGCTTGATCTTACTGTTTCTAAGCAGTGCCAAGGCCAGTATTACAGTAGGATAGTATAGCGCAAGTCAAGAAGCAGTTAATGTGGCATTTAAGATAAGTCACAGAGATCAAAATCTAGCAGTCTCAGTTCAGGCACAATCTCTGTAGCTTCTGATATCATAAAGTGTGGTCTGGTCCTTGGAACATGTACAGATGTTGGGAGTGGTGTGTTGGGAAGTAGATAACAATACGGAGTACGTGTCAGACGAAGAGTAGAGTAACAGTTATAATGGGTACAGAGACCAGATAAGGTTAATAAGTTTAGCAGTAGCACACCAGTTCAAACGTGCTGTACTTCATATGTGCAAGGTAGTGGTCTGTTTGGTCACCCATAGATTGACACGTGTCAATAGATATCCTTCTGTGGAGAGATGGCAGCATCAAGACATTCAGAAGCTAGACACTCTTGATACTTAATATTTGAGGTTTCTTTGTTTGTAAATTATACTACTTGCTGAAGCTTCCAGATCTATTATTTTGTAGACCTTTGTGGTCAGTCACAGATACACCTGCAGAAATACGAAACATGCATCCTGGTGGAAGTCAGACAAGGATTCTATACTGGAAACCAATGTTTGTACTATGGCCTAGTTGTCATCAGATATTTTATTATTGCTGTTTTAAAGTATCATTAGGCAGAAACATATATAAGACAAACTTTTGTATTTCTCTGTTGGCAAAAATTACAGCCAGAAGCTTTCACAATTCCAGCTCTTTATGCATACATAACAACAGATTTCACAGCCACAATGCTCATTAGAATCTACTTACTTGTTCTTGCTCATTGTTTTAGCTACTTTTGTTGTTTGACAGCAAATGATCTAAGGGAAGAAGGACTTAATATGGTTTATGGTTCTGAGGGACTTATTCCTTTATCATGGGGAGGCATGGGACAACAGGCGCAGGAAGCTGACTGGTCACATGACATCCACGGTCTGGAAGAAGAAGTAGAATTGACTTACCTCCAGTGGCTTCCTTTGCCCAGTGAGACTTTATGCCCTAAAGGTTCCACAATCTTCTCAAACAGTGGCATCACGAGCCTGTTGGGGACATTTCACAATCAAGTAATAATATTTTGCTCCTGCCTCCTGTAGGTTCATGTAAATTTCAAGATGCAAATTTGATCCAACTTGGATAGTCCTTATAGCATCTAATAGTGCCAGACTCCGTACTGGGTCTTGATTGAGTGTGCTCCCAAAAATTAAATAAATCACATATTTCCATTATACAGTGGTACAAAGTAAACAATTCTATGTTAAAAGGGAGGAATTGGGGGGGGGTAGCAAACAAAGATCGACCAAAACAAAACCAGTAAGGCAAACACCAAATCGTTGAGCTCCATGTCTAGCATCTGAGTCTTGATGGAGTCGACTCCAAATGACTAGGTAGCTCCAACACTCCAGCTCTGCTGCCTGTACTACAATAATATCTCTTAAGCTGGCTCTACCTCATTGGTTCCTGTAAGTTGCCTTAGCAGGTATCCTATGGTCTCAGCATCTCCAGTATCTTGGAGGTCTTCGCTGAAACTTGGATGCTTACCTTCACATCATGGCCTCTCAGGGCCTCCTTGTAGGGACTGCAACATTGGCACTCATTGCCTGGCATCCGATGCTCTCCAAAATCATGGAACAATGAACTCTTCTAACTTAATTTTTATGCCTGAAAAGATGGGGCCATGAGGATGGCACTGCCCCTTTGTTCTGCCATCTCTAAATGGAGCCTAGTGCACTTACAGCACAGTTTGCAGCAGGCTCTGTGCTGGCCTGAAGGTTCCCTAAACAGTCACAGTTGAGCAGGAAGTCCCTGCAGTGGCAGGTCTGGGTTTAGGCTTTCTCCAGTTAGAGATTTTATGGGCAGGATCTTGCCATCAGGTAGCTTTCCTGTTGTTTCAGTGAAGATACTTTGTCATCTCCCCTCTCTTTTTTGAAACTTTAAGCTTGCTCACATACTTTCCTCACCAAACTTCACATTTTTTTAAACCTCTTTTTGCTCTACTTATTGCTGTCCCTCCCTGTGGATGTGAATACCAAGAGTGACGACTAAACATGCCACAGGTTGCAATTTCCTCTGCTAAAGAAATTCATCTACTGCTTTTAAATTCATCCTGAAACAAGTTCTCAGGACAGGGGAAGAATGTAGCCAAGTTATTTTTTGTTGTTATTGTTTTGTTTTGTATTACCATACCAGCAATATGGCCTCTTTCTCACCTCCCAATAAAATCTTTGTTTCCTCTGATACCTCATGAGCCAGGCATCTTCCGGCTGTGTTTCTCCTGGCCTTCTAATCTTCCAGACTCTTACCAGAAAAGCAGTACTTTCAGAACCTAAATATTTACCCCTGGGCCTAGCTAGTAAAGGTTCTACCATGTCTCTTCCATCACTGCCACACAGAGCACCAAGCACATGTGCCCTGGAGAGATTGATTTTTATACACAACTGCCGACCTCTCCATGTGACCAGGTTGTTTTACCTCAAAGTCTGATAGAGAAACCACATCCATTGAAAAGAGAATATTACTAATATAAATACGCAGGGAGCAGAAAAATCACATCCGTTGGGGTTTTGCTAAGTGAGGTACCTAGACTGAGAATGACTCACCATTCTACCGTTTTCCAAACTTTACCTGTACTTCTCAGCAGAAATGCCCTCTTGAGTGTTCATATCACACATTAGACTCTTCCCATGTATCTTCCAGCTGATAGGAGATCTTTGTGCTCAAGCTGCATCCTCTGGGGTCTAGGCAAAGGATTCAGCTGATGCCTCAGCCTTTTCCCCTGTCCCTGTCCTCTACAATATGTCCTCTACACAGGAACCAGCACGACCCTATAAGATGGGGACCTGTCTTGCCCCACTGACTTCCCAGCTCCCATATTTGTGGTGAGTCTGAATGGGCAGATGCTCACAATAGGTTCTCCACCCCACTGACCCAGCCAACTCCTCTGTATGGGAAAGGTATGAAGAGAGAGAATAGAGGGCCAAGGTTGAAGGAGGAGGGAAAGAAAGCATAAAGCATGGGAGGGAAGTTAAGTCATGGAAAAAGCGCTTCCTTTCACCTTGCTTTAGAGAGCTGCCTTGCTAGATTAAAGGCTTGAAGACATATTAGGGAAAGCCAAGCCTTTGGCTTTGTATAAAACCCAAACTTATTTTACTATAAAGCCTTGTCTGTTTTGTGGATTTGGAAGGCATGTGGGAACTTTCTCCAGACTTTTGCTGTGCTTTGCTCTTTTTTCCATCAAGAGCATGTGCCTCAGCCAACTTTGGGGTTTAAATTCTGTACCTGCTGTTTCTGGCTTGAAGAGGATTCCTCATCCTTCCCCAGCCTCGCCCACCACCAGTGACCTAGAGAGACAAGACCACTAAAATCTCTAAATGCTTTGGAATCTTTCCCTGACTTACTGTACACATTGTAACTATTTTAAAACAAAGTTCCTGTTTATACCAGTTCTCATCTTTCCAGTGTAGAATCCCACACACGAAACCTTGAGAAAGACCACATCTAAAACTTGTAGGTATGAACCTAGGAGATTGTCTGCCAGGCCATGGTACGTGGAAGCGCTACAGAGACTGTTGTGCAAGTCATAAAGCGCTGGGAAAGAACGCCATTGGAGGTGTTATGGTCTTGAGAGACTGTGATTCGGACTCCTGAGCTCTGTGCATTACAGTGAGTTTTGTCCCTGGGAAGACATGGAGACTTCACATATCTTTCTTGATATGGGCAGTGCACACAGTTATTCAAGATCCAAGGGAAGGAAGTGGTGAGGAGCGAGTGATCACACCTAGGGAAGTTCAGAGCAAGAAAGAATGAGTCCTTCCATTCCTAGACCTGGAGACATAACATGTAGAGTGAACAACTGAAGCGGAGCCAGTCCATGTGTTCTGCTAAGAGGGCTGTTGAAAAATCTTTTGGTTTTGTAGGCCATATCGTCAGTGACTATGTGACGGTCACTGTAGCATGAGAATAGCCATGCGTAATACAAAAATGAATATGGGGAACTCATCCCACAAACTTGGTACTTGAATGCACTAAAAGGAAGAAAAGAAAGTCAGATAACGCCGGCCTTCTTATCTGCTTCTTGGCCACCATGATACAAGGTACTAGCTCGGGTACATTTTCCTTTAAGTGATTTTTTTTCCCCCAATTTCATGGTCACAGCAATGAAAAGGTCTTAAGATAGGAAACTCGGGCTAGAGAAATGCGATCTTCGCTTTCAGAACTGACGTGAGAGAGGTTAGAAATGATTGGAAATGTAGCTAAATAAGCCCAAGATTGTTGTAAGCAAAGTTTAATGGGCAATTCCAGTGGGAGATTAGACGACTAATGTGATATAGCCAGTAACTCTTGTGTTCATGTGGATGGATTTCATGTGGGAACATGGACTCCTATGAACTGGACTAGAGGCCATTGACATTACATTTTGGCAGAGAACATGGTTAAGTTTGTTCATACACTGAAACTTTGTGAGAGGTGACCTTAATAGACTAATATAGCAGAGGAAATTTCAAGATAGTCCAGCATTCAGGCTATGACGTGGTTATTGCTTTCTGCTTTTAGCCAGGTTTATATTAAAAATTGGGAGCAAAAGTAAGACAAAAGACTGAAAAAGTCTGTAGTTTGGGAAGAAAAATTGTAATGAAGACACTTTGTATTGGTGTTGCCAGTAGAACTGGGGTTCCCTCTTTTGAGTTCTTAGTCTTGTTAATAAGGAATTTAGAAGTGTTCTCGGAAGGAGGCTCAAGGACAGACAAGCTGTGCAGCTCAGAAGCAGCCAGAAAGTGGGAGTTGGAAAGGAAGAAAAGGGAAAGCTACAGCACTTAAGTTAGGCCATCATGTTCTGCCGTGGAGACAAGCAGCTGTGTGGTGGGGAAGGGGTTAAGGTGGAAGAGAAAACTTGAGAGAGTGAGTGGAAAAGTCCAGAATGTCAGAAAAGCATGCCCGGGTTTGGGCTACTATCCCAAAGAAAAAGAAAATAAACAGGCTTGATCTTGAGGGTCTCTCTTGGGGTTAAGATGGTAACGGAGGCTGTGCTCAGAGAAGAGAAATCCACAAGTCAGTGCACACACTCATGCACACCACTTGGGCTCTCTTGAAAATCTGCAGTAGTTAGTAAGATTATCCAATTCCATGGCTTTTTGTATAATGGAAATGGAGATAGGTTATACTCAAGTTCATCTTCACTGTTTCCTATTTTAAGAGTTTTAATTTATTCTTATTTTTAGTATATGTTTTTTAAGAAAAAAAAATTGTCCTAAACAAAAGTTCAGGCTGAAGAGACTTTTTTCCATTCCCTACAGGATGAGCTAAGTACCCAACAGGTATTTTTTCTCAGTTTCTCCTTGTGGATGTTATCATGGCAGGTTTGGTGTTCTTTTGTTTTTTTGGTTTTTTTTTTTTTTTTGCTTGTTTTATTTATTTATTGACCTTTTGTTGAAGTATAACACTCGTTCTACTTTTGTTCCTCTTACTTATTTATTTTTTAAGATCAGTGTCTTTATAAGTAGCCAGGATTGGCCTATGACTTGCTATGTAGGCCAGGCTGGCCTCAAACTCACAGAGATCCTCCTGTCTCTGCTTCCTGAGTGCTGGGAATAAAGGCGTGCGCCACAACACTCCACCTCATTCTTAAAACTTCATGTACTTCATTTTTTTAAGAATTTTTTTAACTTCACTATGAATGGTTTGTCTGCATGTATGTATGTATACCATGTTTATGCAATGCCCACGGAAGTGGGCAGAAGAGGGAGCTGGAATGCCCTGGGACTGAAGTTACAGATGGATGGAAACCTCCAGGTGCTTGGTAGAAACCAAGACTGTCCTGTTAGACCAGTCAGTGTTCTTAACCTCTAAGCCATCTCTCCAGTAATGAGTTTTGAACTTTGTAAGGATAAAGGTGTAATGTATCTTTTCTTATAAGTTACAGTGTTAACTATTATTGGTGTGTCATTTTAAAATTTGAATTAGTTTTTCTTGGCCTTTCCCCGTGTCTTCCTAAATTATTCTACATTCCCACTTGGTTTTCGTAAGTCTCTGTTCTGTTTCTTTCTCTTTAAAACTTTTCTCAAACATTTTTTTCAGTATTAGAATATGTGTGAATAAAGTCTTGAACAGGAGATAATTGGGCAGTTGACATTCATTGCCACAAGCCATCTATCTTCTATCGTGAATTGTCTCGGCTTTAAATGTTTCTTCATTTGTCTGTTCTCTGTTTTCCCTTTGATGTTTAAAGTATTCATTTTGTTTTATCCTTTCATTAAGATTGAGAATGCAAATGTTCTGTTGTTTGTTCTGAATGTGATTATCTTAATAGATCATGAACATTACTCAATTCTCTTCATAAAGAATAGAATTTCCCAGCTTTTATGGAAGGTACAACCTTTTTGTGGTATTAATTTAAGACTTAAACTTCTTTTTAATTTTTAAGTTAAACTGTATTACTTAAGCTGCCTTCAACAATTACACTATTTAAAGCTGGGTGTGCTGGCATAAGCCTGTAATCCATAGTACTTTGGGAGTAGAGACAGGAGAATCAGCAGTTGAGGTTATCACAACCATGTGGCTCCATCACAAATTTAAGGGCACCCTGGGCTCCCAGAAACCATCTTAAAACAAAAAGACAAAAACAAAGCAGACCAAACATAGCTATTAGTCAGAAAATTACTGAGACCCCGTTACTGTGTGACTTTCGGGGCATGACGAGGAAGGTCACACCAGGTCTCTTCTGAGCCTACCTCCAAGCATATATATGATCACTTCCTCCTTTTTGCAAGCAGCTTTTTTTTTTACTTTTTAAAAACTTTTTAAGTAAGAACATAATATGTAAAATACGATTATGTTATATTCAAACAGTGTATATTTATGTGATTCCCTTCCGACCTCAGTTTCTCCTTGCTAGTTGTACTTAAGCAGATGTGGCATGTTTTGTAAAAGAGTAGATCAGAGAAAGGAAGAGGCCCTCATGTTGGCCACAGTGTTGACAGGGAACAGCATGAAGCAAGCTGAGGGCCCAAGCCGATCAAGAGAGGAGAAAGAATAGCAAGTCTAGTAGATCTGTCATCCCTGTGTGCTAGATACGGCCTGGGAATTCAGGGGCCAGTCTTTGGACTTGTAGATGTGGAGGAACAAGCATCACTGTCACAAACCAGGACCCTGTTTGCAGATTGTGGGCCAAAAGCCCTCAACCATGCTTTAAAATCAAGGTTTGGCCATGACAAACTTCTAAAATAGAAGAGAAAACTTGCATCCCACAGATTTTTACCATACAGTGAGCATACTGCCAAAGGTCTTAAAAGACAACTGAGGTAAATCTGGCTTGGTAACAGAGTGTCCTTTAGTCATCTGCTTGCTTTGGTTTGTCAGCTTGACCAACAATAGGGTGGGAGTATGTACACTCCAGGTTCAAGTCCACCATGAACAGGGTTTTCAGTTAGCTGTCATAGCTAGGCCTTAAATGTCACCTGCATTGTGCCAGTCTCCAGAGGCCAGTGAAGAGTGCCCAACATGCTTTTCATAAAAAGTGTTACTCAGTACAATGTTATTAAGTTTATGAAAATAATTTAATTGGTATGAATGACCCTTAGAAAAATAAAACATAATATCAGAAGAACAAAGACATATTCACGTTCATCTGTGGGATCTAGAAGTATAAATATTGACTCTAGTATCATCCAACTCTTGACTTTGTCTTGACTGTATTTCAGAGCTATAGTTTAATAAAGAAAAATAAACTTTATAATGATGATTATTTAAGTACTTATGAGGTCACCACTCAACATAGATCAACAGACTGTCATACATTATTTATAATGACAGTCTGCAAAGAAGGGTTTAGCATTAAGTGGACACATGAAATCAAGACAGCAAGACAAATTGGCCAATAGGCTCTCCAATCAAGGAAGACAAATGGGCCTCAGTTATTGGCACACGTGTATAGTCACTCCACAGCTGTTAATGAGAAAGCCTGGTGTCGTTAAAGAAACTAATTTTCTGTAAATCTGCTAGCCTATAAAACTTTTCCTCAGTGTCTATGAGCATGGTATATTTTATATATTAATACACACTTTTGCTTTTTGTGGGGTTACAGGCAATAGCAACCACATTTTATATTCATGCTCACAGTGCAGAAGGTCTCCAATCTGTTCACATCCTCACCAACACTTGCTAATAATTCATTCTCTCTCTCCCCCTTCCCTCTCTCCCCTTTCATGTGCTTTGGGTCCTAATGCCACATAAGAATTTACAGATATTTTACCCCAACTCTGGATTGTTCGTTCATTCTGTTTGTGATATCCTTTAACACATACAAGTTTCGTAATGATTTTCACCTTTTATTACCTGTTCCATTGATTTTTATGTCATAGTAATCACTGCCGTACAAGTTATGAAGATTTTCTCTGTTTCATCTGTGAATTCTCTGAGGTGGCTTCTTGGCTTGGTTGCTTGGTTCCTTTCCCCAGCTTTGTTTTCTCTTCCTGGTGGCCTTCCATCTCTCCAGGTTCTCGCCCTGAGCTTCCAGAAAGTTTTCATCTTTACTGTCCTTCAACTTTTGCTTTGCTCTCTGGGCGCATAGAGTCTTGACAGTTGGTCCTTGACTCTTTATATTTGAGCAGTGACTCTTGACTTATGCTTCTCAGTACTCATATCACTTCAAGTACTTGTACCATCTCTCTTGGGCCATCATCCCTCTACTTGGTGGAGCCCTTGGTTTTGAAGTTCTTTCATATACTGGCCTTGATCAGATTTTTGCACTTCTTTGAATGTGTTTCCTCTCCCTTAGTCTGTGAAGTCTCTTTTTAGCTAGGGATGAGAAATTGCCTACAGTGCCATGGCTGCAGAGTGAAATCTTTTTCATTCTTTTTTGCTCTCGAAGTGGAGCAAATCTATAGAGAAAGTTGAAGATTAGGAATACCATTCATTCTAATCAATGAATCTGATATAAAGGCAAAATCAGTTACATGCCAGGAAAGGAGATGAAAACTGTAGTCAACTGTGAAGGTTGGCGGCAACCTACGCATCTCTTTAGTGGGTGAGCTCTTGTGCAGAAGTTCAGTTCCCTCTGCCTCGTACTACTGGTTTCCTTGTTCTTAAAGAGGCTGGGGCTGATTGAAGCTCTGTGCTACATCCATGGGTCACAGGCCTGATTGCCATGTGGCCTGTTAGCTTTGGCTCATACTGCAGCCCTTCCCTCTACATGCTGTGTGGCCCTTCATCCCCTCTTCCAAAAAGAACAGAGTGGGCAGCTCAAGAGTATGGCATCCCAAGGGAGAAGCTCTCCCGGTTATTTTACTAGTACAGGATAGACTTTGAGGGCCAAATAATGGCCCAGGGAAGGGTAAAAAACACAAAGACTCTCTTACTTTTCAATCACCTCCCCCTGGCGTTTTCCATTTCCTGCTGGTACATACAGAAATGGCAGCAGCACAGACTCCAATCAATGCCTTACTTTGTAGACTTGCTGGGTGTTTGTCCTTGATGCTGCTGTGCCCAAGGCTGCTTCCCTAGGAGCCAGGACACCAGGAACGCACCAGTGCTGGCCATTCTCTGCTCTCCTCTGTCATACTTTAAGGACATGCTCAATGCTGTTCAGTGGCTTTTGAAGGCACTGTCTACTCTTATAAAAATCCAGCAGCAAGACTTGGCAGTATGTATTCAGTGTTCCTGGAAAATTAGATGACAGTTCCAGAATTTCTCAGAAAACAGGATGATTTACAGTGGGTTCCAGTCTTGAGCAATCTGCAATTACAGCAATTAGATAAATCTCCAGGGTTTTATAGAGAAAAAAAATCTTCTTAAAATCTTCAATATACAAATAATTTTCTAATTCTAGCTGTGTTCACTAATAGCTGTGGCTTGGATCAGATATATAATTGAGTCAATGAGTCACTGATAGGTGAATTTTTCATACATACAGAAGCTCCAAAATTGTTGCATGCATCTTTCTGCTTTCTGCTTGAGTGGTGGAGGTAGTAATTGAGTTGTAGGGCAGGGAGCTATCAAAGCAGAAGATGACTCGTTTCGCATAGAAAGCCTAGTCTCTACCTTTAAATTTGGTACTTCGTAGTTCTCTTGTCTTGGTGAAATCAAACACCTTCCCTGTTCCTCTGTTGGGTGGACAACAGTGTAATAGTTATCAAAGGGTCAGAGGAAATGCTTGGAAGTTACTCAGCATCAAGAAGTTAGTCAAATGTTGTAAGATTGAATTTTTAATCTCTCAGATATTGAGTACCATCTATGTACTAGAAACATTTTGAGGGTCAGGTTGCCATCTTGAACTTCATTAGACAAGTAAGTGGACTCACAAATTCTACTGGGAGAGGTAGATTCGGAGTGATTGGTAAGTGAGGTAATTATGGACAATGGTAATAATCATGAAAGAAATATAATAGGAAAATCTGGCAGAGGGTAGGGTGTCTGGGAAAGGGAGGTCAGAGAGGCCTTTTGAGGAACAAGACGTGTCCCACTACACCATGAAAGAGCCAGGAAGGGACCCCCCCCCCAAACATTTGAGGGTGGTGTGATAGATCACAGAAGACTGTGAAGTATGGAAGGCCCCTTGGTCAGAACAGTGTAGAGTTTGCTTAACACAGAATGAGCATCTCTGGAAACTTCTGTAAATACGAGCCAATAGCTCATTGTTAATAACTTTGAAATCTCAAAGGCTTTGAGTCTAGAAAACTTCACTTCTCTTGTCCAGATGGGCTTTCCTGTCAGGAACTCTGCCTTCCATACTGCCTTAGTTGTGTGATAGGGTTTTCAAGGCTCATCATGGACTCCATGGCATCATCCTGATTGTGGAGATCACTTATCTTTCTGATAAACCCTCCAAGCCTCTTAGTCTTTCTCCACACCTGGCTTCGATCTAATCTTGAAGAAGGATTATATACCCATGACAAATGTTTTGATAAATAAAGCAATGTTAGTCATCAGAAAAATTCAAAATAGAAAATAAAGCGCACTTGGCCACAACCATCTGAACAGTATGCACAGTACATATTGAATGATGCATTAGAAATAAAACACCCTGTTGTAAATTTTATATTACTAATTTCACTTTACTACAAAATTTCAAAAGCAGTAATTTATTTTAATTTTCCCCAAGTTGAATTAAAACCATACACGATATTAGAAATGAGCCATATAGAAACTCTTCTAATTTCTGCCCTCCACAACCACAGCTTGCTGGTAGAGACATGAATGCAGAGTGCAGCATTGATGCTCATCATTGAGATTACCGAAGTTGCTTGTTTGGGTTCCACTTCGGGCAGCATCCCTAAATCTCTCATACAGGAGGTGGTCACCTACAGACCCATGCCAAATTTATACTCCCTGACTGCTTTTGTGAGTAACGTTGTATTAAAACATAGCCATGCTCATTCCTTTATGTTCATGGCTGCCCTAGGGCTGCATTGAAAAGTTGTAGTCTTTGGACCCTTTACAGATTTGCTGACTCCTATTCTAGAATATTGGTTTCTGTAATGAGTCCTTTGGAGGGACAGAGCCACATGAGGTGTTCTGGGTCAGTTGGTCTCCTTTGCTGTTTTCTAGACATAAGATTTTGTTGCTTACACCCAACTTGGGATTTTTCCAGCGGATGCTCCCATTCCTTTGTATTTTGACCATATCTGGAGGGACTGAATGATGACATCAACCATTAAAGCAACCTTGATTTGGAATTTGTGACTGGAAATTAATTCAATTGTCTGTTCCTTGCATTTTTTTCATAACTTACGCTGACAGTCACTTCTACTGTTGGGTGAGGTAGAAGGATGCAGTGATTCTATGAAGAACTTCTTTTATGCGATAGCCTAGACACTTGCCTTTATCGCACTTTGGTCTAACGAAGTTTTACAGATCATAGTAGATTATAATTCCAAATTCAGTAGGAGCAGTGATGGAAATGCTTTGGGAGGTGAGCCAGGTAAGTTCCTACAAGTGTCGGCATTGCTCCTCAGCTCTGTGATAGTTGTTACCGTGTTCAAAGGTGGTGCGCATTTCTTCTGTTTGCAGCTTCATAGTGAGAATTAGGGTTCATGTAAAAGAACATCATTAAATTAAAGCTACTATAGTTTTACTTTTTTGAGAATATTGATCACTGTTGAGGCATGAGTTGACATTAGATTTTTTTAAAAGAATATGGAATTATTTTTAAAGAGTGAAAGAATAGCATTTTAAAGTATCTTTTAAATAGTACCTGTGTAAATTGGAAATTACAGTGGTTTTAAACCTTTAAAATCACAGTGCACTATTCATTTCAAAGTAATACGGCGCTTGGTTTAGAAAAATGTTTCTCACTGCTCTAGCAATTACTGTTAACTGGCTTTATTTACTGACATTGAGTTAGTTGACGCCTGGTTAACATGTCGTGAAACATGGAACAGTAGAATAGCTAAGGCAGGGGCTTTGAGCATAGCCCACTAGTCTGACCACCACTCTGCCACAAGCTGCCTGTCTGGCCTTGGGAAAGTTGCCAACATGCACAGGTCTCCGCCTCTCTGAATACAATATATATTACAACATGTGCAGAGAACCCGTCACAGGATTAGGCACAAAGAGAAAATAATATACAGAAACTATGTGATAAAATCGGGATGATATTCAGAATCGACATGTTATTTAGAGAAATCTGTAAGTTGAAAGCCAAACTTAAGAAGACAGCGCTGTTCAAAAGATAATTTAGTCATGACTATAGCACTCGCCCAAGACATTCATAACAATATGCATTTTACTTATTAGCCATATGGATTCTAGAACATTCTTGTATCCTCTCTTAGTGTTTCTGAAGGGCTTCCTTCTTCATACAGCCTTATTATGTAACCCTGGCTGGCCTAGAACTACCTGTGTAGATCAGGCTAGCCTTGAATCCAGAGATGCTCCTGACTCTGCCTCCTGAGTGCTGAGATTAAAGGCATGCACCCCCAGCCCTGGCCAGAACATTTGTTGTTGCTGTGCTTTGGGCAGTGGGGGACTGATTAAAAACTTTTCATAGTGGCGACCCATTCTGGATATATCAGTGTGCTTGCTGCATAGCTTAAGACTTAAGAAAATGTAGGGTTTACAGAGCAAGAGAAACTTAGAAAAGCCCTGATGAGTGAGGTGACACACGAGGTTCAATGTCCTCCCAAGGGCATGACGATGAGAAAAGACCCAAGTTGACTATGGATGGAGAAATGAAACTTTTGAGCTATTGTTAACAAAGATGCTGTTGCTTCACTACAGCTTTCCTCTTGTCAGAGAAGAAAGGTTGGTTTGGCGTTTTTCCTGACTTAGTGTGTTTACCGGTTACCATTTATCTTATCTCTTTAGAACTTTGCTGGAAGAAAAGTAAATTTTGTATGAATGTCCTTTATTGCCAACATACCAATCACATACCAATCATCTTTCCATTAATCTTAGGCTCTTGATATTTGCAGAGATATGTGTATTTTTCCACCTCCACAAAGTCGGAATGTAGACTTTTAGCATGTGTCATGGTGAATGTCAGAGTATCTAGAGAAACAACTTAATCCTCTGGGATCTATCTTTACCTCAGATGGGTAAAGAGGAATTAAAAATGTGGTGGCGCACGCCTTTAATCCCAGCACTCGGGAGGCAGAAGCAGGTGGATCTCTGTGAGTTCGAGACCAGCCTGGTCTACAGAGCTAGTTCCAGGACAGGCTCCAAAACCACAGAGAAACCCTGTCTCGAAAAACCAAAAAAAAAAAAAAAAAAAAAAAAAAAAAAAAAAAAAAAAAAAAAAAAAAAAAAAAAAAATATCCTATTGAGGACGTGGACAGGAGTACTGGCCAGTTCCTCCTTCTGCACGTACACCCTGAGTTCTGCGTACAACCAGCCTGGGCTATGCACTCTGGGGGCCCCAACCCAGGCCTGTTCCCAGCTCAGGAAGGTGGGCAGTGGCTGGCTCTTGGTGATGGGCGGAGCCAGCTGTGCACAGAGGCCTGCAGTGATTTCTGTATTCCGAGAAAGTTTAAAATAGATTCCTAGTCGGGTACCTTTACTGTGCTATAATTCTTCAAGTGTGGCAAGCAATACACATGGCATCTTTGTTAACAGTTTGTTAACATCTTTGTTAACAGTGGATTGGGGCATCCCTTCTTCTCTGGCACCTGGATGAAGCATGTGTTTATTTTGGTTTATTTTGACAATCTCACTGCCTGGGTTCGGGTACTATAAACCATTCTCACTCACTCAGATACAGAAGTGGGGAAAATGCCTGGATAATTACAGTCAATGCTTTGAATAACCAGACAAAGAAAAATGATATGTTCTAAATAGGAAATAATTATATATTGATTGATAAAAAATTAGGCAGTTGGCAACTGATTATTTTTAAATGATACATTTTAAGAGGGACCCTAAATTACTCCTTTTACTAAAGCAGAATAATTTCAGCATGAGTTTATTTAAATTTTCCTATTTAAGTGTTTGGCTTTAGAGTTAGTCCATAGGCCACATCCCAGACAGGAAGCACAGCAAAAGCATTACTTGTTTAGGGAGAAAAAAAAAATACAATAAGCATGAAGAGATTCACACATGCAGTGAAAAGGCCCCATGTGACTGGCATAGGAGCACACAAATGGAACTTAAACAGCTAATAACTCTAAAGCCGTATGGCTACTTTTGATTTATTTACGAGATTACATCCTACGCCTCTGGGCTGGATGCTCACTAACTCTCATGGGACTGGGACCCAGGATGGTCACTTTTTGGTTCTACAGTCGGGGTGTTTGAAATGTGCCAGCACAGGCTAAGCGCAGAAAGCCCCAGCCTTGATTAGATTATAGATAAGAAAGGATCTAAGGGTGACTGGTTTTCAGCTTGGTGACCATTGGAAGGGTGTTGATAGAATCCAGGATCAGGCCAGTAGATATTTTTAAAAGAAAGAAGTATGTGGATCCCATCCATCTTACTCCCCACAGTGCCTCTTTTCGGTATCTCCTCCTGTGTTACTTAACCCTCATCCTGGTCACAAAAGTGTTCAACTTTGAAAAACTGAGGCTCCACTTCCCACCGCTTTTCATATCCATCGTGTCTTCCTTGCTCCCATAGGAACTTAGGTGTTTGAACCACTGGGTTTCGACTTGGAAATTCCCACAACTTGCATCCCCCTAGAACTTGGTCTCTTGAGCTGGAAATGTTCGAGCAGGAGAGATCTCATTCTTACCCTTCCACTGGGCTCCTCAGGAATGACAGAGGAGGCAGTGTCCTGGGAAATTGAGATATGACCTCCTTTGTTCTCAACTCTTCCATATTGAACAGCTTGATACTGTCCACCAAAAACATGGCCGTGGACTCCCAGGTTCTTCCATACACTGGTCTCAGAACAAGGTTATCAGATACGTAGCTAAGCGCCCATTAGCCTTTGAACCCCATTCTTAAAAAAAAAAAAAACTATGGATGGAGAAGGAAGACATTTTGAAACTAGCTAGTAACAAGTAAGCAGGCAAGCAAGACTGCCATGGATGTCCTTGGGTGGAATCAGTTCATATTTTGGAGGGAAAGTCTCTGGGTAGAGAAATGTTTTACAACTTTAATAGTGGAAAAGGCAAGGGCCTATGGTAGCTACAGGTGACCTGTATCCATAATTAGTGTAAGTGTACCACATGTACACACACACCATATCTATGTATGCATATACTTACTCCCACAGTCCTCCATCTTCTCTTGCAAGTGTTGTTCCATTTGTTGACAGTATTAGAAGTGCAC
Organism: Chionomys nivalis; assembly: GCF_950005125.1. Taxonomy (NCBI): domain Eukaryota; kingdom Metazoa; phylum Chordata; class Mammalia; order Rodentia; family Cricetidae; genus Chionomys; species Chionomys nivalis. The sequence continues at coordinate 30,146,319 of NC_080091.1, forward strand.
AACCTGGCAGCTGGGCTTCTGCGATGGCGGCCAGCTGGCTCTTCCTCCTTGCTGTCTGTTGAAGCTAGAGTGGCCCTATGAATAGCCAGTTTGTTGCCATTTATAACTGCTATTCAGGCATGGAAAAGTATGTACACAGCTTATTAAACAGAAGAGTGGAGGCCTCCATGTTTTTCCCTTTGGCTCCTCACCCACTACCACCTCTCCCCCAGTTCATATTAAGCTATGATACAGTTGGAGGTCATCTCCTCCGGGATAGCCAGAGAAACTGTCTTGTGTATTGTGACTGCCTTCCCAACAAACCCTTTGGAATAGGCATAATTATAGGTGCTACTATCTGAATTAGTCTACAAAAGGCAACGCTGAGCTCCCTTCCATCTTCCCAGATAGCAGGAGGGCAAGGTAGGACTCATACTTGGGGTTGGTCTCCACAAATTTCTTCTAATGGCCACTGAAGCTTGAAAGAAGTCTCTACAGGCAATGCAGCAATAACTGATAGAGCTCAGGTCATTGTTCTCACCTTCCTAGGACTCTTTTGAGACAGGCTCCAACTATGTTGGAGCTACCAGGCTGGCTATCAACTTGTGAACCTGCCTGATCATCTCTAGTATTGAAATTATAGGTATGCACTACAGTACCCAGTTCATAATACTGTTTTTCACCATGGGTCTAATAGAGCCTCTCAGGAATATTTTTTATAAAATGTCAGTCTTAGAACTGAAAGGGAATTTACTGATCCTGTTTTCCAGAAGAGGAAATGGCCCATACAGTGAAGTGTTAGCTTACATTATTTAGTTTGCCACACTAGTAGTTCATAAATATTTTATTCCTGTCACAATAAGGATTAAGTGAACTTCTTGTGTCCCAATCATCCTTCATAATATTAAGGCAAGCTGTCTTACAGAAAGAAGGCACCCTTTGACAAAAGGACTGAGTTTTGTTGTGCTCTGATTTAACCTATATGATCCTTTTCATATTAGCTTCATGCTTACTCAAAGGCAGAGTGGATTTTATATCAGGTCTTTTCTGTTGCTTTGATAAAATGCCCTGACAAACGCAGTTAATGAGAAAGGTTTGGTTTACAGTTCAAAGGGATACAGTCCATCATAGCAGGGAAGGCATGGCAACAGGAGCAGAGTCTGCCTGGTGATCAGGAAGCAGAATGGTCATTTCACCCACAGTTAGGAAGCTGAGAGAGAAACAATAGGAAGTGGTACTGGCTTTTAAAGCTCAAAGCCAGCTTCCAGTGACATACTTCCTCCATCAAAGGCTCCATTATCCTAACGGTCCCATAACCATCCTAAAGAGAGCCATAAGCCCAGGGGTAGGGTGGGATGGTTCATATTCAAACCACAACAGATTTTAAAGACTGTCACCCTGAACCCTTACCCCCTTGAACTCCAGCATGCTCCATCTCACACCTGTCCTTTGAGGAGCATTCACACCTAGTCTAGATATACTGTGGGGATCTAGGCTGGAGCTCTGGGCCAATATCATTCTGCCTCTGGGTTCTTGGCCATGAGCTGCCATTTACCCTTGGCTCTCGGCCCTCTACAGGGACTTAGAGATGAGGAAGAACCACTACCAAGGATTACATCACACTCAACCCTGGGGCCTTTTCCCGGTCAGTCAGGACAGTGAGGGCCCTTTCCAAGTTCTGAGATTATTGTTGAGCAAGTTCAGGGAAGGAGTGCATGCCTTCCTTCTGCTAAAGTAGGGGCAGAGTATAGGCATATTGTATGCCTGCTATGGACTTGGTTGGTACTGTACTCTGAAGGCAACTCCATCCAGTTAATTGTTCTAAAGTGTGTTTCAGGCTCTGGCCTTAGTATACATGTTACAGGAGTTATGGAACCAAGAGAGAACATACAAAGCATCGAACTGGAGAGTCTAGGTTCATTTTGATGGCAGTGCCTCCGTGGCGATTCCTATTTAAGACAAGGCAACTGAATCTCTGAGGTGCTTGGGGATTGTCCCTAAAACTAGCAGACCAGAATGTCCAAGTTTGAACTCTGTACTTGCTAACATGCCACATTGCATTTTTATTAGCTAGTGCCTGCTCCTCTTTATTTGGGGGTCTGTGAGTGGATAATTCTGGGTAATTCTTGAGCTCCAAAGGACTGAGCCTCTTTGTGACCTTTTAGTCTGCTTCTTTGAGGCTCCCTGGAACACATTATATGTAATAATTTTCTGTGACAGAGGAGGGGAAAGTGATAGGGGAAAATATTCAGGGAGTAAAACCTGGAATTTCTCCCTTTTCCAAAACTTTTTTAAGTCATGGGGCCAGAATTTCTTGAGGTCAGAATCAAAATATTTTTATTCAATTTAGAAATAATGTTGTTTTCCAATATGTTCATGCCCCAATTTATGCCTTGACTGATAGTCTTATATCCTTTAAAGGCTGTAGTTGTTAGTCTTCCTTATTGGATAGTTACGGGATGTGGGTAGAGATTCTACAGATAGAGCTTCCAGTTGCTGCTGAAGTTACAGAACTCACAGAAGACTGATGATGCTTCTGACAAAACTAGCCTTGTGTAATTGAGGTGGAAGTTCTGGTGTCCTTTCAGTTGTCTTTTCATAGGAGAAGTGGTTTGTTGAAGATGAGGATGTGTAGGCAGTGATTGTAGGTAGAGAGAAAACACATGGCAGCTGTGGATTGACTGTTTAAACTAGTAGAGGGAAGAGGTGGGAATGGAGTTCACTGGAAGTTGTGGAAGCCGAGGAGGTAGAATGCAGTTGCTAGTTGATGACAGGAAGGCTAGGTAGAAACTGATGCAAGTAGAGGGAGTAGTGGAAGAAATAGAAATGGTGAAAAAAGAGGAACAGTGAGAGAAACTGGGAAGGTACTGATGGAGGAGAAGGGAAGCGGGAAAAGTTATGGCGGAGCTGGAGGTGGAAATGATGGGAGAGCTAGAGGTAGTGGAAAGCTGGAAGGATGCTGGAGGCAGTAGAAGTGGAAGAGGTGAGGGTGATCGGGTGAAAAATGGGGGAGGCTTGGGAGAAGTCATGGAGGAGAGGTGATGGTGGTGGTGGAGAAGGTGGAGGAAGAAGTGAACTCAAGTGGTGATGACGGTATTATAGGAGAGGAGAGGTGGTGCTGGAGAAGCAAGAGGTAGAGGAGGGAGACATGGCACACCAGTGGTTGTAGTGAAAGCCGCTGCTGACATTTGCTTTGAAGAGCACTTATGGCCATGATTTAGGTTGTGGAGTCTTCCCCAAGGTCACGTAACTGCTCATCTGCAGAAATTCTAGAGCCAGTGTCCTTCACCTTAAGGCCAAGCTGCCTCCTTGATATGGGAATACCGGATCTAAAACCAGGAATAAAACTGACTTGGCAAAGACATTTTATTTTGGGAAAACCATTTGTCAAGATTGACAGGCCCTGGACATGAGGTTTCTTTGGAGGGTGATGGAAATATTCTAAAATTAGAACCTGGTGAGGGTTGTATGCTCTGTCTTGATAGCAGTACTCACTAGATCATACACGTCCAACAGAGGAAGTGTATGCTATGTAACATCTCAGTGTAGGTGTTTAAAATATGAAACATTGACAAACTCTACCATGAATAACTCAATCTGATGTGTGTGTGAGTAACATAGCAGAAGAGGTGTTAAAGTTAAGCAATTCAAAATTGCTTTTGCTGATGTCTAAAATATCCTCCTTTGGAGGTAGTTATGTTGCACACATGCCAAATGTGGAATGCTAGGACTTTTCTGTGCCTTTGAAGACATTAACGAATTTAGGTTAGTTAGAAGATTAAAGTGGAAACTTGAGCACATATACACGTGTGTGTGTGTATGCACATGCACATACACACATGCTTACCTTTCTGTCACATATATATTCATATATATGCATATATGAGACAAGTTTTTTGAAGTCTGGCCAGAAATGATCCAAACATTTTCATGATAGACTCAGCAGCTTATATAAATAGTATCATAAGCAAAAAGTGTAATTGGTACCATTACAGATAAAAAGTATTGCCCTCACTCCTTGATAGAGACAGCTGGCTTGCTGAGCTTTTCTTCTCTCCTTCAGACTCTTGGAAACTGTTCTGGCCTGGGCTTTATGCTGGATTGACATGTCTTTGCTCTCCCGTCCTTTACCTTTACATGGTTATAAAGTGTGGCATCTAAACAGGCAGGACTATGTGGGGCAAAAGCATACCTCCAGCTCATTTGTAGTTAGTGTTCTAGTCATCGGGAGGTCTGATTTTGTACATCTTACTGAAAGAGAAGTTAGGAGTGCCGATTACAGCTTTCACCACATTGTGTGATACTTCAGGCACTTTCGGGAAAATAGGTACAGTAATATCTTCTACTGTTGAGAACTCAGGAGCTCACACTCATGGATTATGTACTGCACAACTGGACAAAGTCCCTTTGTTTCCCCCGCCCCTGCCTCTCAGTTTAAATCTTCTCACAACTTTGACTGCATTTAGAATAACACAATTAAAACCCAACACTACGGGAGTTCATGTACTCTCTTCAGAAGAATCACCTTGTGAAGACTCTGGTGAGGACTCCATCATGATGAGATGGTGTACCATCTCAACAGATGTTCCCAAGTGGGAAGATGGTCAAAGGTTGGTTTTAAACCGAGACATTATGGAGGGATGACAGCAAGTAGGTAGGTGGTCAGTGCATAGCAGATACTGGCCTTTCCCCTGAATTGGGTTCCACACCCACCCCTGACACATGTCCTCCTTCCCCAAGTCACTTCCCCAAGCTTTGAAACACCTGGGCTCTTGATCAATAGAATGGAAGAAGTTAAATGCTTGCTTATGAGACCAGGATCTCAGGAGTGTGCTGGAGCAGAAGGGAGAGGGTTATTGGAAAAACTGAGAACAGTCAAGAGGAGAGAAGGTTGGCCTCAGGCTTTGACCAACAAGAATCGCTAAGGAGCTTTCACACAGCAAGCTGATATATGGCTTATGAAACACAGTCAATCAAGACAACAAAACTCCCAACCAGCCCTTATCCCTCCCTGGCTTACCTTGCTCTGTTGGCCACCATTTTGTGAAATTAAAGGCCCAGAGATGTGATCATGCAATCCAGGCACTATCTTACTCTCTTAATGCAGAGACAGAAGGGAGCTGACCATCTTCACTGTCCCTTTTCATCAATTTCAGTGTTTTGTGTGAGTCCCATTTCATCATTTAGTGCAGTGTCCCAGGTTGGGCCACCCAAGAGTAGGGTGGGCTTTTCCTGTTTTCACAAAGGCATGTTTCTACTTCGATCTGCTTGGCAGGGCAGACTTGGACTTGAGCGAGTACTTCCAAAACCACATGGATCTGAGAAGGTCCAGCACTAACTAAGAAAGTGCCCTTGATGGTTTCAGGTAAAGAACTTTTGGAACACACTCCCAACCCTCCCACCTTTTTCTGGAGGCAGACAGCATAGTAATTAAGAACCATAGTCTGAAAAGTATTTGCTATTAGCCTGGCCTTCAGAAAATAATCGTAGCTTTCCTCTCAAGCACCCGGGCCTCCTGCTCATGAGGGAGGCAGTGACCACAAGGCCACCCTCTCTTTCCCCTGCCCAGTTCTATCTTCGTGGAGGCCAGGAGGCTAGGAAGCAGACACACAGATAAACAGAAACTAACCTGAAGAGGAAACCTTTAGTCTGGCCTCGCTGTTCATTCCCTTGCTCCTGGCAGCATGACATTGTTTGCCTCGGAATGGCGGGCAGACATTTACTCTTGACCTTCTGGGTGTCAATGCCACAGTCAGTAGGTAACTTTACTCGGCTGCCTCTGGAGGGGTTGATTTCATTTTACAAATGCCATGATTTTTAATACACAGGTTGACTGTTCCCAGTTGAAAATTCTGAAATCTGAACTATTCTAAAATTAAAAACTTTAGGGGAAAAAACAAATAAACAAGCAAACCATAAGGCCACAATTGTCAAATCTACTCCCTGAACCTGCAGACAATTAATAAAAGTACTGCATTAAGGTTGCTGTGAGGAAAAGGCATGTATGAAACATAATTGAATTCATGTTTAGACCTGAATTTCATCCCTAAGATCTATCAATATATCCATGTACACATTCTCCAAAAGAAAGAAAGAAAGAAAGAAAGAAAGAAAGAAAGAAAGAAAGAAAGAAAGAAAGAAAGAAAGAAAGAAAGGGAAAAACTGTTGGTCCCAGGCATTTCAGCTAAGGGTCACTCATTTTGAGTCAAGTCTTCTTGACTTCTTGAGGGAATAGAATTCTTGTCTGAAGCTCTAACCTGTTTAATTTTAAAAGATGACTTTCTTTTTTTTTTCATCTGGGGATTTTACAAACATGCACTTCTTCGTGGGATTTTGTGACTACATCACATTTTAAACAGTGCTTGAGATGTGCATGAATGTTGTCAGATAAAAGTAAAGACTGCCTAGCGAAGCTGTAGATAAACTACAAATAATGTTTAGGTCAAGTCCTATGTAATATTTGGTTGCATACTTATACCAAATAATAATTTTCTGTCTCAAACATTTAACAACATGGTATATCTTTTTTATTCCTAGTTCTAAGAAGGTATGTCTATATAGCCCTGTTCGCTTGTGATTTTTGAGACGTCTCAGGGAAAATGGTGTGTTGACTGTATGAATGAGTCTCAGACTTAAGTATTCATAGAATGTAGCCAGATGCTATCAGGTAGCGAACGGATATATTTAATCAAAACTATTCGAGATCTGTGACACGAGAACCCAGACCCTTCCAGTCTTAGAAATGATAGGTTTGAATATCTTGATGAATGTTTCCTAGCATCCTTGTGAACTGCTTCCAGGCTAATGGTCCAATAGTGGTATTTCCATGAGTGATAGAAGCACTCATTCAAAGATATATTTCAGATGAGACATTTTAACATTTTAAGCAAACTTTAAAAATTAAACTCATGTCATGGAAACGTTTTAAGAAATGAATCCTTAGGCAATGTTATGTCTGTATAAACATCTTAAAGTGTGGTTATACAAAGCTAACTGATTGAGGTCCCTGCATACTTGGGTTATATGGTATAGCTTTTAGCAGACATACAGTCTATACTGAATGAAGCTATGTGTTCTGTGACTTTTCTAAACCTGTATTAAATCTTTCTTGGCTCAGAAGTTTGCTTGGAAGAAAATGACTAAGATGTTCATGTAAAAGAAGCGAGAAAGGAAATACTCTGCTGATGATAAAACCTGTTGGCAGGCTGTGCAAGTGGAAAATGCAGGGTGTCAGCCCAAGAGCAGACAGATGTGTGGAACTGATGAGTAGGGGCTTAAAAGAAGGTGTATGTGTGCATGCGTGCGTGCATTTGTGTATGTGTGTGCACAGCAACCTAGAACAGGCAAAACAAGGATTGGGTAACAAATAGTGCTGTCGTTTGCAAGTTATTTATTGAACTAAGGCTCATGTTAAGGGTTTGCTTTCCAGGGTGGCACTATTGGGAGGTAGTGGAACCTTTGAGGGGTCAGGCCTAGGGAGGGATGGTTAAGTCTCTGGGGGCCTGCCCTCAAGAAGAGGGCTTCTATGTCTCTGGCTCTCTTTTTCCATTTTCTCAAAAACCTTGACCATGAGGTAAGCTGATCACCATGTACTCCCTGCTGTTGCCACCAGGTACCCAGATACATTGAAGCCAACCAGTTGTAGACTGAACCTTGACAACTGAATCAGATTAAAACCTTTCCTCAAAAAAAAAAAATTAAAAAAAAAAAACAAAACTTTTCTCATAGTAAGTTAAGATTGTTATCTCGAGTGTTTGCTGTATTAACAGAAAACTAGCTAATACCATTTGGTCAGATGACATCTGTAAAATCTCTCCCTTTCTCCTGGTCACCAGATTCCTCCCTTTCGACAGATGGGCCTTAGTGGGACATCTTAGATACAAGTTGGATTTAAGTATTCATAGAAGTCTATATATTCATCAGCAGAACACTGGCCAAATAAATTAATATCTATGCAGCGAGGAATGCTGTATCTCTGAAGAGATTCATCCAATGGTGGTTACATATGTTGATCAAACTGTGTCAGAGATTACTTAAATATGATTGTATATCCCTTCTTTAACAACTAGGTTCATATTGTCCATGTGATTCCAAAAACATACATTCTCTGCAAATAATGTAGACATTTTGTCTGTATACATATGTTTCTTCTTTTAAAAATAATCTTTGGGATACAGATAGGCTAAATACTTTGGTATGTGATTAGAGTGGGGTTTATCTTATTTTTTTTTCTTCATATTTTAACAAATTCTAAAATAATTTCTTTTGAGGGGAAGGAGGTAGGCATCAGTTCTTGGGATTTTGTTTTGATTTCATTGGGTTTTCCTTGGAGAAAGTATGGAGGCAACTTGTCTTCCTTTGAAGTATGTTTGTGAGTGCCTTGGGTGAGCTGGCCTTTGGTATCTCTTCCTCAGGGTATTCTCTTGCACACACACACACACACACACACACACACGGCAGTGTTCTGAAGCCTAGTGTGGATCTTACCTTAGCTCTTCATTTTACACATTGGTGTGAAGTATGGCTGCAGACCCATGCCCCACCACTCCGACACCTTTGCGAAAGCAATGTGCTCTTCCTAGACCGGGAGGTGATTTGGAAGGAAGGACTGAGTGAGGGGTGTTGAGCCAGCTTTCCATGTCCTCCTCTGTGGACAGCCCTGGTGCGCTGGGAATGATGATGTGAAGCTGCACCCTGCCCGGAAGAGCAAAAACTCAAGCTTACATTTGAGATGTGCTACTCAGATTTGCTCAGTGAATTTAATAGAGTAGCAAGCTTCTTATTTAAACCATGAGTTCAGCTCTAGTTCTATGAAGAAATACATAGAAACACCACAGGATAAAGCAAAAATTAAAGAGTAACTTAAAGAAATTTAACAAAATTGGACCAGTATAACTTCTCTATTTTTCATCACCTTTCCTATTGATATTATTGACGGTGCCACAGTCTTATAAGCAACTTGTTACCTGTGGTCAGTTTCCGAGAAACCCAACAGACCTTGCAGTAATCCATTATTTTCTTTTGAAACAAGATGCTGCCTCCTGGAGAAATTATAAGTTTTTTATTTACTCATAGTCACATACCAAAGCATGTTTTCCTAACATTTTCAGTTTAGTTGGTTGAATACATGGAGTCATAAGCAAAAGCACAGAAGGCCAACTGTATATTCTAAAATATCCTTGACCCTAGCAGAGTAAGATTCTCATTCTATAGTAGCTTGGGATTCTTGAAACAATGAATAGGTACAGTTGTTATTTGTACAATAGGTTTATCAGTTGTAGATGATCATTCCCCAATCTATGATTGTTTTGCTTAGAAAGTTTTTGACGTTATGATTGTGTAAAAGCAATATACATTCAGCACAGGGATTTTGAATTTTCAACTTGAATCTTTTTCTGGACTAATACCGTCGTATGATGCTGTCTTGCTATGCAGGGCAGTGAGTATGTGTCATAGTTCATGCAGTGCTGAGCATCATGGTCACAGAGAAACAAGAAGTACTCCATAGTCCGCCATGTCCCAAGCACAATGTGGCATCGGTTGGATGTGCTCAATGCCCTATTCACCTCAGATATTGTGTGTTTATGATGAATTTAGTGGGACATGATCCCACTGTAAGTGAAAGGAATCTGTGCTCTGCTTGTGACTATATATTTTTAATAAGTATACTTAAATGAACACACTGTTCTTTTGGCACAGTTCAAAACCTTCCTAATTAAAGAAGTAGTATGTGATTTCAAAATGTTCACAGATTTTGCAGATTTGTAAGAGGTAGTTAACATCTTACTACCAAGAGTTAGTCACTTTTTTGTAAGCGTGCGGATATAAAGTGGCATATTCCTACCCATATTGTAATGTTTCTTTCATTGGCTTAAGATGTTTCTATGAAGATGTTTTTTCTAAAATTTTGGATCTGCTGTCTTAATTTCTGCCTAAAACATTGTCTTCATTTGACCTGCGCTGCGCTCCTCAGCCTCTGTTGGCAAGGAACACCTTATGGTCCCTGACTGGATTGTTCTGACCCAGGAAGTCCAAGATTGCTTACCCAGCGATTCTAGAAAGTGCCATGTGCTCAATAGAGTGTTGATTATTGACATTCATTGCCCAAGCTGAGCAGTCAGCAGTTGTCCTTTTTAAATTACTTTTCGGGGAAATCTAAAAAAAAAAAAGGAGCCCCTTCTAGCTCCCTTGACAACAGATCACCATTTGTCATGGTTGGTTTCCCTTCCACAGCACATTTCTACCTGTCATTTAAGACTGTAAAAAAGAAAGGAAGAAATCAAAAGAAGGAACTGAGCAAGAGAGAAATTGGTGGTGGGTGCAGTACCTCCTTTCACTCTATTGTCTTTTTGTTTTTTTTTTAGGACAAAGTGGGGCAGTCATCTTCTAAACCAGAAAACCTAGCCCGGACTGGGTTTTCATCTCAATCGAGAAGCCAACCAGGTAAGAACTGACTGTAACTGTGCAGCTCCGTGAGAACTTCATAGTGGTCCTTGGTGCCCATGAGGCTCCAGGGTACCCTGTAGATAGGACAGTGTGAAAGGGACTGAGTCATTAGTATCAAGTGTACTAAAACCGCCAGGCAATGGTGGCGCACACCTTTAATCCCAGCACTCGGGAGGCAGAGGCAGGTGGATCTCTGTGAGTTCGAGACCAGCCTGGTCTACAAGAGCTAGTTCCAGGACAGGCTCCAAAACCACAGAGAAACCCTGTCTCGAAAAACCAAAAAAAAAAAAAAAAAATAAAATAAAATAGTCTTGCCATCAATAAAATAAGATTCTAGCATCCTCTTTTTCTCTTCAGACCAGTAAAATCCAGCATATATATCATTACATATTTCCTTTCAATGAGCAAACTTCAGTGAATCAAAGGTTAAATTATGTTTTGTGTGAATTAGCTGGGATTCACCTCTGACTTTGCTAGGGCACCGAATTCTACATAAATGCAACTGGCCATTGCCTGTTGGAGTCCCCCCGTAGGAAGAGCCTCTCTTTTACCTTTTGAGTGTCCTTTCACCCTGGGAACTGCTGGGTTTTCTGTTGAGTAACTCCACAGCAGATCCTTTATATTTGGGTAATTTTGTATTTTCAGTTATGCTAGTTTTATATGCATGTACTATAGGCATCTCTCTTCCCTCCTTTTTTTTTTCTTTTCCCTTTTCTTGTTCCTTCTATATTGTTAAATTTCTGGGAGGGTGTCTATGGGGAAGAAGGCAATGTCTGTAAATGAATATGAAAATAATTTGGTAAGTTAGATCTAAGAAATGGAAATTCTGATCAAGAGTGAAGCCACTGACCTTGGTGTGGCTCTGGGGAAACTCACCTGGCCATTGTTGGGCTCCAGGTAAGTAAGTGTAAGTCAAGAAACCGTATGTTTTTGAGCTGGTAATTGGAGTAATCAGATTGTTTTAAATTGTTTAATGAAAATGAGGATGACATTTAGCAAAAAGTAAACACTGAAGTGTACCATGTAATCAAATAAGTGTTTTCTCAAGCATTAGGCAGCTCGTAAAAGAGCCAGGATTGTCTTTGACAAACAAACTCAGGCTCACACTTCAGAAAATTTTCCAGTGAGATAATGTAAATGAAAAAGTACGTGTCTGTGAGGGCTGGTTTGACTCAGCACACCGTGCCGCTGATGAATGAGCTCACCGAGGTTGAGATGTTTAAACAGAAGTCTGTGCTTAACCCTTTTATCATAAAATTAGTAATCAATCTAAAAGAATTCTTAAAAGCTTACCTCTTATCTATTATCTTTACATTCTACTCTCAACTGCCGTGTAGATAGTGGGCAGAGCTGGCCCCCTAAAGAGAGCTCTTCATGGCTCTTATGTAGCTGCCAGTGGAAACTAGGACTCCGCTGTGTCACAGCATCTGAAACAGAGCTTCAATGGAAAAGAACCACGTTTTTATATTGAGTTCAACGGCTTATTGCCCTGAGAGAGTTTTTACCTTTAAGCACACCGGTGACATTGGCTGTTGTTAGTCCTTCTTTTCCCATAGCATGTAACACAGGAAAAACCAAAGAACCAAAGGAAAACATGGCAGTACAGCCATAGAACCAACAAAGACAAATAGAGATTAGTTCAGAGTAATGGAAGCCAAGAAAGTTCTGAAGGGATGAAATAGATGTCCTAACACACTATGACACTGATAACCAACTTGGGCACAATAAATGTCAGATAATATGATTTATTTTCAAAGCACTGAGGGAAAGATAACTATTCATCTAGAGTTTTATACCAATGTAGACTTCCTAGTAAAGACACAGTAGAAATTTTTCAACCGGTTCTTCAGAAAACAAGTTACTGGCCAGCCTCATTCAAAGAATATTCAGAGCTAGAGAAACATCATAACTTGGTGGTAGAGCTCTTACTTAGCTGGCACAGACCCTGGTTTTGATTTTTAGTATTTAAAAGTGGTACTTCAGGAAAGGAGAATATGAGCACTGAGGAAAACATGGCAAACAGGAAATGGTGCAATGGAGAGAAACTAGCATGGTGTTGAGTTCAGTGCCATGCAAATGGTTGAAATGGGAACAAAGTGAACACCACATATTCACATATTGGGAGTCTTTGGGGACTATGAGTCAAACGTGAAAGGCTCTAGTTTGGAATAAAATGTGGAATAACTTGTGACCGTAAGAAAAGGTAAACTTAATAGTCCATTTGAAGACTTTAAGTGCAGCTACAAGTTGACTGTACTCACTAAAAGAGCACATAGCTATAGTTTCTGACTTACTGGAAAAAACAATACATTTTTAAAAAATCAAACAATGTCATATAGAAAAGAAGAAAAAATATGATGTGAAAGGAAAAATGAAACCATACAGAATATACACAATAGTAGGCTAATTGCAAGCATATCCATATCAGTATTCACAGACTCACATTTGAGATTCACCCCCAAACCTACCCACTAGACACTCTAGACTCTTCTCTGAACCTGTATCATTTTTTGAAAAGTTGACCATCTATGGAAAGTTGCAGTAAATTTTAAGCAATCATTTCATGCAAGCCTTGTTCTTTGACCTACTGTGATTAAATCAAATTTCAACACAAAAAGTTCAAAACAAAGCATGTAAACATGTTTGTAGACACTTTAAAACACATCCTAATTTCACTCATGACCTGCACAGGAAATCATGGTGGGAATACCAGTCATTTAGAATGGAATGAACATGAATACATCGCAACTACTTAGTCTGTCATACAGCTAAAGGGGTGTGCAGATCTTAACTAATGTGTTCCAGAAAGAAGAGTCATTGAAACTAGAAGAGTGTAAATTGAATAAATCTAAGAATTTCAAAGAAAGAAATTACAAAGACTAAAATAGAAACTCATTGAAATAAGAATAGAGCAACAGACAATAATGAAGCCCAAGCTAGTCTTTTGTGTTAATACATAAAGAATATAACACAGTGCACAGACATGTATGAGAGCAAACCATGTTAGCACAGGCTAGAGGTTTAAAAAGGAGAAAACCTTGAACTGTAAATGTGGAAATATAGGGAATGTATTGCAGTGGTGTCAAAGCATATCTGCTCTTGAAATAGATAAGTCTTTGTTTATATGTAGTACTGGTGGTTGAATCTCTAAGGCCCTGGGCATACCAGGCAAATGCTCCACCACTGAGCTGAAACCTAATACCTAAAATAGAAAAATCTTAAATAACCATTGAGAAAATGGAGCCAATGATCAAGACTCTTCCTTCAGCAATAACTAGGCAGTTTTACAGGTGAATATTACAAAATCTTGGAGGAACAAGTAATGTCTGTCTATGCAGATTGTTTCAGAGAGATGGGCACAAGAACAGTCCTACGGAAAACAGGTTTATATTGGAAATAGTACCAGAAGTCAAAATTATAAGCCTGTTTCACATGTTAACATATTTTTAAAGTATAAATAACTCAGTAGTTAATCAAATTCTTTAGTTGAGTCTTAAATATTCTACCCAAGTTGGGTTAGCTATAGTAATGCAGAGATGATTTTATTATCATAAGCTGGGGTGAATACAGCAAACATGTTACAAGACTAAAGGGAAAGCAAGTGATAATATATAGTCAGAAAAAAAAGAGTATTTAGTACTCGTTCCCACTCGTTATAGTAGAGAACTGACCAACAGGGTTACAAAATAACCTCCATATTTCCTTCAAATGGACGGTCAGAAAGCCACAGCATTTGTTATACATTGGAGTTGTGATTTGAGTGTGAAGTGCTTCCCATGGGCTTCTGTATTTGAATAGTTGGCCATAGATGGTGGTGCTATTTTGGAGGATGTGGAACCTCTGGAAGGCAAAGCCTCACTAGAGAAAATAGGTTACTGGGAGCAGGCCTTGAAGTAAGATAGAAGAGTCTGACTTCTTGTACATTCTTTGCTCCTGCCACCAGCCATGGTAGATTGTCCCTTCAAGCAATAAGCCTCAGTAAGTTCTTCCTCTTGTAAGTTGGTTCTTTTCAAGCATTTGATCACAGAAAAAAAAAAAAAAGAATTAACGCATGAGGAAATAATAGTTGTGTCCTGGATAACCCAGAATCAGTCAAGATCTGAGCCATTATGTGTTAAAACTGTAAACATAAGAAGAAAGAAGCCCTTCATTTAGCTGCAAATGTGATTATCTAAAGAAAAATCATGTTTAGAATAGTGGGAAACTTTTAACATGATTAAGAGTTAGACTTAAGGGGCTGGAGAGATAGCTCAGTGGTTAAGAGCATTGACTTCTTCCAGAGGATCCGGGTTCAGTTCTGAGCACCGACATGGCAGCTCACAACTGTCTGTAACTCAAGTTCCAGTGGATCCAATTCCCTCATACAGACGTACACGCAGGCTAAACAGCAATGTGCATTTTTAAAAAAGGGGGGGGGAGTTATACTTAAAAGCATGTGCCACAGATGGTGACACATGGCTAGAATCCATCATTAGATAGTTGAAAGCAAGAGGATAGTAAGTTTAAAGGAAGCCTCAGCTATATAATTTGTTTCAAAACAAACCAGAACCAGTAAAAATATAATACTATTCCTATTTATCAATAGGAAACAAGCATAAAATACAGTATAGAAAGAAATCCCAAGTATAAGAGTAGTAAAAATTAGAAGCTACCCAGGATGAATGAATTCAACACGATTCCCAGTGTGAAAGCACCAGAGTCTAGTGCCATAGAGCAGAAGCAGAGAACTGTGCTGATGGACGAGACGATGTACAGCAGGGAAGATGATCACATCTTCCCAAATTTGTCTTCGTCTTATTTGTGAATGCCATGAAATTCCCAGCGGAGTTTTGGGTTGTCGTGACAAAAGTTTCCTAACTCTAGCTAGAAGAGCAAGACGATAATGGCCAGGAGAAACCTGAAGAATGAAGTTGATAGGTGGCTGTGTTATGGTCAGATAGCAAGGGTTCTTAACAGAGAGGAAGTGATGTGGCTTATTCAAGGCAGGTAGAGGTAGCACTAGAACAGACATCTAGAAATGAACCATGCAAAACTAAGTACAACAGAGAAAAGTTGTGGCAGAAAGGAAATGCCTGCAACTACAACTAACTCTACCTGTAATTGGTTAAGAAGATGAATCCCATGATGCATTCTATCCTATAGTTAAGTTGAGGCCAATTAAGTAACAAAAAGTGTTGGGGGAGGAGTTATGCAATGTCTTAGTAAAGGATTGTAGCCTGAAAGCATGAAGACTCTAACTTCTCATTTATTCTTGTTACTCAAATAACCCTAAAGGAAAATGGTAAGCTTGCATATAAATGTATTTCTGTATAAATACACCAAATATCATGAAACACTGAGTGGTACTTCAGCCCAGGGAGGTGGGCGTGCAATGCATGTAACATGTGTAACATTATTGTCTTCTGTTAAAAATAAAGTATAATTCTTAAAAATAAAAAGTACAATGTCAAATAGCAAAGGTAGTCATGAGCCTGGACAGGCAGTTTGCAGAAACATCGAGCATGGTGTCTTCCTTCTGATTCTGGACACTCATTTCACACAAAAACTAAGGAAACCAACTGAGTGGAAATCAAGGAAGCCGATGCTCTGAGGGAGGTTTCGGGGAAACACGGGCACAGTCCCTCTTTCAAGTGTGTCCAAGTGCAATGTTCATCTTCCCTCTTGGCACACACACAGCACTTGGGAGTCTGTGGTGAGCAGGCCTGAGGAGTGCAGCTCTCTGGCAGTGCAGTACAAAGGCCATTCCCTTCCTGGGAGAGAGTGGATCAGCCTGTCTCCAGGCAAGCATGGAGCCCACAGGAGCATGCAGGGGGCCTTCCCAGTACTTTCCTCCAAACCACCATCTTCTCTTCCCACCCCACACCCAGAACCAAGTTCAACGTATGGGGTTATTTTTAAGAAACCTTCTTGGAATATTTGGCTGAATAGAACCAACATACTGTGCTGTTCCTTCTTGCTTCCTAATTTCTGATAGACTTTAGGGTTGCATGTATGTGGTACCCAGAGTTGCCGGCCAGTCCCTTACAAGGGGCCTAATGTATAGAGTAGATTAGCTGTGCCTTTCCTTGACCTCCTACTTCTCTCTGGCAAAGAGGATTTGTCGTTCCTGTTTGATTATCTCATTCCTAACATAAGCTGCTTATTTTTATGTGGCAGTTGCTAAAAACACTCCATGTATTTATTTCTTAGCAGCACCAACAGGAAGGGCCACACTTTCCTTTGAAAATGGCTCATTTTCTAATACTTAAAGGTACACTCAACTATTTCAAAGAACTACTTCTTCATTGTGGAAGAAAATATATAGTTTCTTGTTCTAACCATCATAAGTGTATGATTCAATTTTATTCACAGTGTTGTACACCATCATCATTATCTGTTTCAAAACTTTAACACTCCACAGAAACTCTGAGCCAATTAAGCAATAAATCCTACCTCTTGTAACCTCTAGCCCACATACTGTCTTTCTGAACTTCAAGGTTTGTCTATGTTAGCTTATATTATTGCCCCATATCTTATATTACTAAATAATATTCTGCTATGTTGACTTCATTTGCCTCTGGATAGACATTTATTTGATTTTCTTCCACCTTTGGTTCTTGTCTAAATCTCTAGATTTCAAGCCTTGTGTGTTTATACTTAGGAATGAGTGGAATTGTCAGTTTTCCTTACTTCCATCTAAAGGCCTAAGCACCTTTGTTGGAGTCAAACTATGAAAACTTAGAAGAACCATCTCTAGTTCTTTCCCCACAAACTCTCTAGTGTCTACAGTCCTTCTTCTGCACTGTGGAAAGTGAAACAGCTCTTGCCATACCAGATAATGATATTTATATGTCACAATGACTTCCATAGTATCAGATAGCATGAGAGATTATAAAGTGTTAGATTTGACAGGATTTTTTAGCTCTGTCTTCTACTTAAGTATTTATGTGACTTCTGTATTCTAAAAAAAAAATAAGTTCTAGAAATAGTGAGAACTTTCACTTCATATTTTAGTTCATCAAATCCATTTCACTAGTCTATGTGGTAGGGATTGTTACTAGGGCCATATTTATAGGGAAGAAAGAGGCCTGAGGTAGGAGCAATGTCCAGAGCTATGTGGGCTAGAGCTAGACTTGAACCCAGGCTGGTAGATTCCACCCTCTGAGTCTTTTGTGCCTCTGTTCTTTATGGCCTTCACGTTGGAACTTTGTCCTTATCCACTATTTCCCTTCATTTGTGATTCTTGGGTTTTTTGTGGCTCACACTGAGATTTTGACCATGGGCTTGGGAGCAGCTGAGAAGATGCCATTCCTACTGTCACCTCTGCACAGTGAACACTGGGCTCCCATTAATTGTGCTTCTTCCCTCCTTCCCACTTTGAAGATCATTTATCTTCATAAGGAAGATGGGAACAAAAAGGCACTGAGGAGCTTGCATTCTGTCTTTGGCTAGTGTCAAGCAAGCAGCCGACCTCTTCCTCCTGGTCCTTATTTGGAGCAGAACTGAAAAAGCCATTGTCATCCTTTGCCATTTTTCAAGTCTCGGCTATTCTGGGCCTTGCTTTGCTGATGCTCTGCCAGTTCACGCCACTCTTTTGTCTGGTCCCTTTGAGCAGATAATTGGGCTCCATTAATGTTTCATGTCTCCTTTAGCTGTCAGGATACTCAAGGTTCAGTAGAGGGCTTTATCCCAGCAACTCTTTCTGTCCCTTTGGCAGGTTTGCTTTTCATTCTGCTTGCTTGCTGAGTAGTTCTCCTGTGACTTCTATTCATTCATTCCTTCTTCCTTCATTATACAAGCGTCTATTGCTTACCAAGACCCTGTGAAACATGGGGAGGGGGGTGGCTCCCAGGGGATGCAGCAGTGAGCCTCACACACACTATTCTAACTTATCAATCATGTAGTGTGGATCATTTTGTCCAGTAAAGTCCCTCTCAAATTGAGCAGGAAACCATTTAAAAATAAATAATCTTTTCACTTAATTATGATCAGTGATGAAAGAAAATCTTCGGATTTCTTCTAGGTAGAAAATAAAAGCTCTCCAAAAATCCAATATTATTGTCCATCACATTATTCTCAGATTTTTTCCTTTTTTATTGTTTTTTTTATTGAGCTCTATATTTTTCTCTGCTCCTTGCCCTTGCTCCCCCTCCCCTTTTGCCCTCTCCCATGATCCCCATGCTCCCAATTTACTCAAGAGAGCTTGTCTTTTTCTACTTCTCAGGTAGATTAAATCCATGTATGTCTCTCTTAGGGTCCTCATTGTTGTCCAGGTTCTCTGGGATTGTGAATTGTAGGCTGGTTTTTCTTTATTCTCAGATCTTAATAAAAGTGAGAGATGGGAAAAAAAGCCCAAAACTACAACTACAATTAACCAGTATTAATACCCTCTCTCTATATTCAGGTAAAGAGAATGATATGGGAATGATTTTTTTCTGCCTATAAAAATTCTATCTGAAAGCGAGGAGGACTTACATAGAGGTTTTCAGGAAAAGGCAAAAGCCCCCTGACATTCAGAAACAGTTGTGGGGAGGCTCTAAAGTCACTTCTGTTAGCATGGGTCACATTTGCTCCACTATGAACCCTTTCTCTAAGACACTGATGGATGCTGGCCTACAGTGAATCACAGAAATGTTTGAGTGGAGTTAGAAATTGTTTGCAGTATCATCAATCAGTAGGGACCAGAGGCCAGCATCTACTGATTGCCTCATTTTCTATTTTACCACTTAAAATGTGCGTGGCTGGTCACTAGTGCCTGCTTGACTGTAGATTCAATTTTGTTTTTTTAAACTTTGAAAGGATTTGATATAATAGTTCTACAAGATGAAGTTAGCACACAGGTCCTTAACTCATCTTTTTGGCTTATTTTTAAATGTAGCCAAATATACTTTTTGTCAAATAACGAAAAGTCTGTTGCTTAGCTCATAAATTCTGTTAGGGTAGCTTACGTAGTGAATGGGTACTCCCTTCCTTCTGGCTACTACTGGAAGGACAACTAGAAGAGTTGACATTTATCAACCTGGTGGACTACC
Organism: Chionomys nivalis; assembly: GCF_950005125.1. Lineage (NCBI taxonomy): Eukaryota > Metazoa > Chordata > Mammalia > Rodentia > Cricetidae > Chionomys > Chionomys nivalis. The sequence continues at coordinate 30,165,755 of NC_080091.1, forward strand.
TTGTGGGGCTTTTCTAAAGAGTGGAAGAGTGGAGCTGTAGATGACCACAGTTTGACAGCTCTACCTGGGTGTTTGACTTCCCAGAAGACTACAACTTGACTAGTGGAAAATTTATTGTCTGTTTACTCGACTACCATTTAGAACCTACTGTGTGCAGACTGAATGTTGGGTGATAAGGCTAAGGTGAAAGAACTTACTTCCAGCCTTCTAGAAACTCAAGTTTAGTGACAACGGGAGATAGAGACATAAAGAATTAAAATCCAAGTTGGATGATAAAGGAACTAATGAAGGTTGTTAACATATAAAAAGGTAATATGTCCAACCTTTGACTTAGAAATGCCATAACCAAAACTGCTTACAACTTTATTTTGGCTTATGGTTCCAGGAGAGAGTCCATCATGGTAGGGGAGGTATGGCAGCAGACAGCCAGAGCAGGAAGCAGAGAAAGTAGAAAGATCGTATTTCATCCGTACACAGGAAGCAGAGAACAAGCTGAAAGTGGAGTGAGGCTATAAAACCTCAAAGCCTACTCCTGGTGATAAAATTCCTCCAGCAAGGCTACACCCCCTAAAGGCTCTGTTAAACACCCCCTCAACATTGTTACCACCTGGGGATCAAATGTTCAAATATTTGAGCCTGTGAGGGGACATTTCTCATTCATACAATTATAGAGTATTCATCAGTCTCCATTGGGGTAATTGCATGGCTCAGCCCAGTTTTCTCTACTTGGAAAAAAAAAAAAAAGTTAGAAAAATGAATACTTGACTGGTTTGGTAGGAGTATTAGAAAGTTAGGAAAATAGCCTGACCTGTGAGATGTGCCACATAGGACATGCCCCTTGTAGGTAATGAGCAAGTGATAACTCTAAAGTGTCCTCATCATTACTAGCTGCAACCCTTTAGATAAGTGCAGAGAGAGAGTAACATGTTGTTTGTTCCCTGTGTGTCTAGTCTATGAGGTCTCTGTGGAACTTGTTCCATCCATCAAGATACAGGTCTGTCATACTCTTGACTGTGAGGGAGATGGCTACTTAGTCTTGTGTATGAATTTCTCATAACGTAAAAAAGCTCCTATGAAAATCACAGCCATTCAATTAGTAACTGTCCTAATCCTTTCAGAATGTTATAATCCAGTTCCATAGCTTGAGTGGCATATAAACAACAGCAATCTTATTGCCCTCACCTGAAGACTAGAAGTTCATGATGGAGGCCTCTGCAGGTGCAGTGTCTTCCTTTTTGCTGCCTTCTGGCTGTTTGCTGTCAGTAGGTAGGGCCAATGATATTAACCCCTTTCCCAGTACATAGCCCTCCTGACCTAATCACTTACCACCGGAGGTCCCATCCACCAACAACAGCATCTGGAGTTTCAAGACATGCAAATATCCAGACCTTAGCAGGAACTCATTTCTACTATTCCCTGAGCTCAGCCCTAGAGACTGGGGTTCATTCCTCCAGGTGCACTCCAGGAGCATATATTTACCCACAGAACCCCAAGTATTCCTGCATTGCGGGCACATGAGGAGGTGGCGCTAGATGTTCTGCTCTGTCCAGCCCTAGTCTGAGTGTGCTGTCCTGGTGAAGCTGCAGCCTGGTCTCTGTCCCAGAAGCCAGCTTCTGTCTCCTGGGCTTTTTGGTTCAGGGTTCTCCTGGAATGACTTTCCACCTCTGATGCCTTAGGGCTGAGGCTCTTCTGAGAGTTGAGTGCCCTTTCTACGACTGCCTTGTCTGTAAACAGAGGTGGCGTCAACTGCTCTCTCTTAAGCACTGAGCAGACCCATGCTGGGAGGAGCGCTGGCCTCTGGAGTGTGTTTATAGACCAGGAACTTCACTCTGCCAAGAATCCCTTCATCTGGGGACACAAGCCTGTCGTACCTTCCTACTTCCCCCTAAGTGGGAGCCAGGAACCATCCCTTCTTGAGCTGACCCCTCTCAGTTGGGAACCCATGCTCACATTCCTACAGGACACACTACTCCCTGCTCCCCTGTTCAGTGCCACTTAAACTGGAATAGGTTTTAACTTCATAGGAGGAATTACTTTTCCAGAAGTTGTAAAAGAAAGTTTCATATCCTTCCCCGCTCCTTTATATTTAGCATTGTAACACTTTTCCAAAGTTTGTTGCATAAGTCTTCATTATATTTGGTAGCAGGGATATTTTTTACTGACAAGTATTACACGTTTATGGGCACTATACAATGTTTTAATACATATATCTATTTTATAATGTTTAAGTCAGGGTAAACATATCCTTCTCAAAAGATTACCCTTTGCAGTAAACATTTAAAAATATGGAATGCTTTATGAACGGTGTGGCGACAGGGAGCTTATCTGTTTATCACCATCTGTATTCTAGTGCCTTAAATGATGTCGGGTAGGTAGGATGTACCCAAATATAGAACAAGGCAGTGTAGGATAGGTGAATAGATTTTGAATTTATAGAGTTAAGTTCATGAATGTACAGTGTTCCTGTTTAATATAATGATAAAGATTCCCTAGTGTCTCATTTGGTTTTAAAACATTGACTCTTTGAGAGCTCAATACCCATGGGTGACAGACTTTTGGACCATCACCTTGATTTTCCTTTTTCGAGTCCAGTGTTTTTAGACTAATATTTTTAGGGTTGATGGAAAATGGGAACCTTCTAAAGTGACAAGTTATTTATATAGTTTCTTGTACTCAGGCTTCTGCCTGATTTATGATGTAATAGAAAAAAAAGTGGAAATTGAAATTAGAAGGTTGAAAAGAAGCAGATCAAATTGCTAAGAAAGATTGAGAGAGTTACAATTTATCTTTTCTCCTTTCTGAGTGTTATTTTGTAGATTATGCACACATACAAGGTATCTTCTGAAAGTAAAAATGGAAATTGCATGGCTGAATCTGTGCTTTTAGAATGTAATTGGCAGCTCCGGTCTTTGATTCTCATTTGGCAGGCCAAAACATTTTAGTAGTGGAAAATTCCTTTTCTGTGTTGCATGAGTCTTTGGTGCAGAATCCAAGTCATCTTAAAGAACTGGGAAGAGACTTAGTAATGCCCAGGTGCTTCCTTGTACATTGTAGGAGGATACTATAAAATCTGAGGAAGGATACTACACACTTTGCTGTAGGATGGTCATTGAACACTGGGTGCCAGTTCTTTAGTTTTAATGAATGGAATCATTGAGTAAAATAAGTAGCTTTCCTTATTTTTTTAAATGGAATTATTGTACAGTTCCCTGAAACACAGTTTTAAAAATAAATCTCACTGGAATCAAAGTATAAAGCAATTAATCATTTTCTTACTAGTTTTTGTAGTTGTTTTTAGAGGGTGGAGATGGTGTGTAGTTGCCCAGCCACCAAGTGATCTGCCTTCAACTTTGTGAGTTGCCCTAGACTTTAGCCCATGGCACTAGCTGCCCCCAGGGTATTGTGGACCCCAACTGTCTATAAGAGCAGACACACTTTCTGTTTATCTTAGTTCTGTTTATTAAGGCCCCATTGTCAGTAGAGCTTTGCACACATTATTGTGATGTCACCACGTTGAGCATCCGCTTCCTGCCACTCGCCTGAGTAGTGAACAAACATTAAATTTGTACTGAAGATTCATTCTCCTGAGGAGAAGACCCCAGGCTTACTGCAACTCACTTAAGAAACAGACAGCATTTCCCAGTGTGCTCTTGGTATAACCTGGGGAAGTTCCCACAAAGCTGGTCTCAGACACCCTAGTCCATCCTCCCTATTTACTGAAACTCATCTGACTCAGAGTTTTCCTATTCTTGTCTTACCTTCTGATTCGGGTTCTTTCTTCTTTACCTTAAGTTGAATAATTTTCTCAAGGATTCTCTATGACATTTCTCCCAAACCAAGCTTGTGTCTTCTTAGGTCATTCTAAAGTCTGGCTTGCACCATGAGCCCAGCTCTATGCTAACCACCAAGAGTAACATTCGTGTCTGTCTTGCCTCCATCTGGTCATGGAATGAGGCATGATTCAATAGGCAGTGCTGGGCAGGTTGAGAAGAAAACGGTGGTAAAAGTGGCTCTCAATTGGAAATGAAGTGATTTTAGGGGTGTGCTCCCTACAAGAATCAGGTGGGATCAAAAAGCCTAGAACAGGTGAGCTCTGGGGTATGAGTGAACAGAATCTAAGAGATCAAGGTAACATCAGGCTTTCTATGATGTCTGAGCATGGAACATGGCTCCATTCTGGCAGAGTGTTACCCTAGCAAAGTAGTACTACAAAGGCTTTAATTGACCATATTTGAGGGTATCTACAAGTCTAACTTTTAAATTGCTTTTTTTTATTGTTTTTTAAAAATCTAGGAACACTTAGAGCTGTGTGTGGGTTTGCATGCCTGTATTCCCAGTACATGGGAGACTGAGATAGGTAGCCAGACAATGTCTCAAAAAAAGGAAGGAAGGAAGGAAGGAAGGAAGGAAGGAAGGAAGGAAGGAAGGAAGGAAGGAAGGAAGGAAGGAAGGAAGGAAGGAAGGAAGGAAGGAAGGAGAAAGAAAGAGAGAGGCCATTACCCAGCTCCAGCCATAGAACTCCATCAGTTGCCACTCTGAACCCACAAATACCAGCTCTTACTCTCTGCCCCAAGATCCTGGCCACCTCACTGCCCTCTCTGTGGATGTGGCTACTTTAGGTACCTCATGGAGTGGGGTTGGATCATTAACTACTTTTTGTGTATGTGACTGCTGTTTTCACTGTACCGCCTTTTCCTTTGGGGATGAATAGTACTCTGTGTAGCTGTCCCGTGGTTCCTCCATCTATCCACCGAGGAGTATCTGAGTTGCTCCTAGGAGTGTTGAGTTGCAGTGCTCTCTGCAGATCCTCCCTTCACTTTTTTCTTGGTGTGTGTAGTTCCTCCCATTTGTGTAGATTGACTTCCCGATCCCAAAGAAACTAAGCCACACATGCCTGAGTTCCATGTGCAAAATGGGAACGTTTCCCCATGTAGATTACTGCTAGCTTGTTTATAAACACTTAATTCTATGTAAATAGTATAAGCTATACTGTGTTGTTTTAGAGGGATGTCAAAAATCATCTGTACATGTTCAATGTAGATGCATAGATTTTGTTATCTCAAATAATTTTGCTGTGATTTTTTTTATCCATGGAAAAGGCCTTCATCTGTTTTTTTAAAAAGTGAAACATAGGAAGGCCAAAGTGAATTTTAACATCTTTCATCTAGTTACTGAAGATTCTTAACAATAAAATATTAGTGAGCTCCAGCTTTCCATTCTAACATTTGTGCCATATTTAATTGATTGATTTCCACCCTTTCAGATTGGGGAATGAACTGTGATAGTTGCTCAGTGCCAAAAACTATTTTTTAACAATGAAGTCTTGTTCATTAGGTCATTGTTTTTAGATTCAAATATGTTTTTGAAGGAGTGTTGATATTCATTTCTGTCTTCAAACTTTTTAAGCAATTGCCATAAAGTAACAAATCAGAAAACACAAAGTAGCAAATATACTGATTTTTTTTTTCTGAATTGGGAAAAAGAACTATGAGAAACAGGGGGTGCTTAGAAAAGAACATGATCCTGTAGCTGGGATGACACAGAGTAGTATGTTCAGTTAACCAGGTGTTGCTGATCACACAATCAAAAAGAACAAATACATGCAGCCTCTGGCCGTGCCTGAGGGGGCTTAGATGACTTTTCCAATAAAGATCTCAAGCCTGGGAAACTGGCAGCAATGACATGGTCCGAAATGAAGAGTCAGAAACTTTTCAGATAGAATACTGTTTAAATTTTTCTTCACAGAGACTCAGTCACTGTCATTCAGACACACAAGCTTGCCTACAGCTCATCATTTCCTAACAAATGTACCTTCCCTGTAAAATCAAAAGCGCAAACAAGGCAGGCACTGAGTGCTGGAGAGGGTGTGTGAAGAAGGGACCACCATAATGGATACTTCGTATATGCATAGTGCAGATCAGACGCCTTTAAGGAGACAAAATAATTTAGTGAAGAAAACCCGGAACCACCGTTAATCTCCAGTTCGCGTAAAAAAGACACTAGATGGTGCTGTGAACCAAGAAGTGTGTTCTTCGTTAAGGTGCTAAGGTGCGCCCGGGAGTGAAACTCTCCTCGGCTCACACCTCTCCCCCACTTTTTGTCATTCCCGGATCAACACCCCTCACTTGACTTGGGAGAGACTTTTGCCAGTTATGGCTTATGAACCAAATGAGAATTTATTTGCCTGAATTTATATGCATTTCCAAACAGAACTAGCCTTGAGTTTGCTAATGACAGTGAAGCAAGAAGAGATGTGAACCTAAGATCAGATGACCTCAAGTATGTAGGGCAAAGTCCATGCCCAGCTGAGACCGGGCTCTTTAGCGAAGGGATACAGCTACCACTAAGGGTTTGATTGGCAGCCCTGTTTGTTCAGGAAATACATTCTTACAAATTGATCTGAGGTAAAATTGTGTATATAAAGACATTTCTTTTCTTCCCTCCTTTTCTCTCTGAAGTGGGTGCCCTTGTGGAAAATGGTGTTTCCTCAGGTTGACACTGAATAGACAATCTGAATGTTCATTTCCAGAAACATCAGTGCGCCTCATTCACCCACTTCCGTTCACTGGCAGAAAGCTTTTCACAAACGGCTTATTGGAGATCCACTGAGGTCACAGTATGCCAAACAGTTTAGCACACAAGGTCCCCACTGAGAAAAATACAAACTTATATAATATTAGCAAGAACTGAATGTGAGACAGGTCAGTGGGGAAAGAAAAAGAAGGAACATGATTTCAGTATATCTTACTCTATGAGCAATTGCCTACTTAAAGTTTAGAAGATTTAATTTTTAGTCTACCTTAGAATTTTGGGAAATTTAAATAAAATCCTTTCACAGTAATTTTTTTAAAAATCTAAACATTTAAGTTAGTAATTGTTCTCATAGGAACAATGGCTGTAGAATAAGCCATTTTTGAACTTTGAAATTTATTTTTATTCTGAAGATTACGGAAGGTTTGAAAAATCTGAGTATTATAGCTATATTTGATTGTTGAAGATTGTAACCTGGTAACTGGGTGTTATCAGATTAGCCTGGTATTCTTTCAAAGACCACCCAATAAAGTGTATCCAGTTAAAGAAGTTGCCAGTTCAGCAGGGAAGATAGTAATCTAGACATTATTGTCTCTCCTAATATCTTCCTGCCTTATATGAATAATATTTGTATAATGTCAGAATTGCTTTGACTTTGGCTTTACTGAAGACAACCAACCCAGGAATTTACCTGTTGATCAAAAAATAAAAGAAATAAAAAGGACAGGAGACACCAGGGACTGCCACCAGGGGTCGGCACAGCCAAAGGCTTGCAGCAAGCTCAGGGAAAAATAGCTACAAATGAAAATCTGCCAGCGTGAACCAAGCCATTTCGTTTTCTCAGAAGCTGGGAGCCCTGTTAGAGCAGGAACCATGCTGCTGTTGGGTTTCAGTAGGACCAGAGCAGTAGAATGGGGCTCAGAGTCTTATAAGCGCTCCTGTCTAAACACTTAGGAAGTAGCTCTGTGTGTAGCAACATTCAGTTCACACGGGATTCCCGTCGGTGAAATTGGGCTGGCCTGCTCCCCCCCACCACTACCACCACTATTAGTATAGTAAACTTTGTTTCATCCAGTGTTGATTCTTAATGGCCCATCAAGGTAGCAATACTCAGCTGTGGTGGAAGCATGAGTACTTAATTGTTCGGAGAGCTTAGACTAAAGCACAGTTATATGTCAACTACACCTGAGTATAGATATGTCGGGAAGCATGTATTCTAGAGCTCTCCTGGAGTCTCAGACTTGTGAACCCTGTGGTAACGTCTCTTCCCGCTGAAGTCGTCCCCTTAGCGTCCTCAGGTTTCCTCCTTTGATGTCTTGATCAAATGCTACTCTAATGGAATTCAGGCAAGGGCTTTCTTAAGAGGCATATCCTTTCAGAGTACAAAGGGACCTGCAGGTATAACCCCTAACTGCCCCACTAGAGTCTTGAATTTTTATTAGCCAGTCAAATCCTAGCTGAGCATGTGCTGTCTTATGGCCCTCAGCAATCCCCTTTGTGATGTCTTAGTTTTACAGGGATTATTACCAATTCAGCCCTTCTGTCCATTTACTATCTGGCAATAGGGTTCATAACTAATCATCCAAAACCTGTACTATATCAACATCCTCTTCCTCCTCTTTCCCTTCTCCCTGTATATAGTTCCTAGATTTCACTGACAATCTGAGTCCTTGTGTCTACCTCAATACTTCTTTCTTGGGTCCACAGCCAAGTTCCCTCCTTGACAGCACATTGCCTCTGTTCTTATTCCTGTAGTGACTACACCAAGTCAGACAACAAGGGCTCATCACCATGATTTTCAGAAGCCTGCTGTCTTGTATCTCCTATTGACTTTGGAACATAAACTGCCTATGTGTCGTTTCCACTATGCAGTTCCCATCAGGGTCTCTCCTGCAGCTACAAGCCAGGGGGATCCAAAGTTCTTCCGCTTCGGCCCAGATATTCCCACAATTGTGCCCTGTCTCCTCACCTCCCCAAAAGATACTAATTCTTACAATGCACAGTTTCTTCCCATCCCCTATATCATACCAGATATCCTCTGGTGGCCTTTACTATCTTTTGTGGTCACATCCTTTGTCTTGAGAAACAAGAGGCACCCAAGAAAGGCCACCTAAGACATTATAGTGCTGAGGAACAAAATCCTGCTGCACATATCTTCCAGATAAGCACTCTACCAAAGAACTACTTGCCCAGCCTGCCACATGAGTATGGGGAGTAGAGGGGATAGAGAGGATCTGGTATTCTAGAAAGATCTTTGAGCCCATTTTTTGCTCATAGTCCTAGTCAAACATCTAAATTTATTTTCAAATTCAAGATGTTCTCTGCTACTTATGTGATCCAGGAAAAAAAAAAAAGCAAGTGACTTTGTTTCTCAAACCTGCTTCTTGAGTTGGTAGACCAGTTGCTTGCTTTGTGTTGTATTTATGATTAAAAATAAATAAATAAAATTAAGCTACTTATTCCGTATCAAACTATTATAAAACAAATTATACTTGATTTCATCCTCACAGTCCACTAGGGATGGATATATTGTTAACTCTGTGTTAGACTTGAAGAGGCTTAGAACAGAAAATTGTAGGAGAAAGCTGAGCATGATAAACAAATTCACAAATGCCTTTTCTTGGTTCTTTTGCAATGCTTAGGAGTCCTGACCTGTTAGGGTGAACATCTTACAGTCTGTGACTTGTAGCCGCAGTTGACAACTTTAGGAAACACTGTTTCATAGCAGACTTCCTGGTATTCTGACTCTTACCGTCTTTTCGCCCCTTCTTCCTCCATGTTCCCTTAAGTTCAAGAGTTATGTTGTACATGTATTCATAGGGACTGAGTGCCCCGTGATCAGTTGTTCTCTATATTTTGACTAGATAGACTTTCTGTAATAGTCTCCATCTGTTACAAAGAGGTGAGAGCTACAGTTATCTATGGATATAAGGATTAGTAGGATGTAATTAGAAAGTGTGCTGATTTGGTAAAGTGATGATAAAATGTTTTCCTCTAAGATCCATGATGTCACTAGTCCTGAGAAATTGGGTACTAGGCATGATTTCATCCTTTTGAGCAGGCCTTAAGTTAGAGAAACTGTTGGTTGCCACCAAGATATGGGTACCACTATTGCACTGTTATATCTTAGTCATGCTGTGTTGTCTGTGGTTTTCTGTCCTGCCCAGTTCCCATAATCATTAAGTCCCAAAGAAATCACAGAGATCTACATTAGTTATAAACTGATTGACTCATTAGCTCAGGCTTCTTATTAACTCTTATAACTTATATTAGCCCATTATTCTTGTCTATGCTAGCCATATGGCTCAGTACCTTTTTCAGTGAGGCAGTCACATCTTGCTTCTTCTGTGGATGTGTCACAACTGCTGAGGAATGGGCTTCCTCCTTCCCAGAATTCTCCTGTTCTCATCATTGACCCGCCTCTACTTCCTGTCTGGTTGTCCCGCCTCTACTTCCTGCCTGGCTACTGGCCAATCAGCATTTATTTAAAATATAATTGACAGAATACAGACCACTCTCCCACACCAATGCTGGACATTGTTGTTACATTAATGGGTGCTACTTCTGGGTAAGACTGTTGGTCACTGTCTTCTTTGATAGCTTTTCTGACATTTTGGTATGATGAAAGCTAATCCTCAGGGAGCAGACTTTCAAGTGAAATCCAGCTTGGATACTCCAGGTCTAGTGTCTAAACTGAATGGTGTTTTTTTTTTTTTTTTTTTTTTTTTTTGGATTTTTCGAGACAGGATTTCTCTGTAGCTTTTTGGTTCCTGTCCTGGAACTAGCTCTTGTAGACCAGGCTGGCCTCGAACTCACAGAGATCCGCCTGCCTCTGCCTCCCGAGTGCTGGGGTTAAAGGCGTGCGCCACCACCGCCCAGCCTGAATGGTCTCTTTTGCAATAGGAACTTACCTTTAACCTCTAAAGTGCCACCAAGAGCAACTGCAATAGCCTATGTTGTTTTGAGGGTGTCTTGAACTCCCTGACCAACAACCCAAAGCGGGTTTCTCCTGCCCGGTGCTAGGGTTTTTGTTAAATATTCTCTAGCTTTTGCAAGGAGCATTGTCAGTCCAAGTGGGATAAGGTCATTTTAAACTGTATCTGTATATACATGGATTTATATTTATTGTATTAATTAATAAGTAATAGTATGATTTCATAGTATTTTTTAAATATTATTTGGTTACAGTGCCTGGTCAGCCAAAGATGAGCATCCTGGTAGAACTCTATACCCTCATTGACATTTCTTTCTTCTCTCTCTCTCTTTTATGCAGAGCATGGTTTTGGGCTTCAACTGCTAATGAACGATATTAACTCGTCCTTGGAAAGCCTTAACTCAGCTTGCAACATGCAGTCCGACACTGACACTGTGCCCCTTCTTCAGAATGGCCAGCATGCCAGCAACCAACCAGCAGCCTCGAGCTCTCGGAGCCTGCAGCCGCAGGCGTCCCCGAGGCAGAAAGTGCAGCGTTCCCAACCTGTGCATATTCTTCCTATCAGGTGGGCCCAGAGAAGGTACTGTCTGCACAGATACTACTCTCTGAGCCCTAAACGGTGATGGGAAATGGTTTTAAAATCGAGTTAAATGGGTTTCTCCCAGGAGGAAATACGGTTGTCTCCCGATAATTTGAGGAAACTGAGCCCTAACCCTTTAGCCAAAGCATGGTCCTGAGTGCTCTCTTTACTGTAGTTGTCCTACACATACAGAACAATGGTGAATTCTGGCTTATAAATTCGACATAGTGAGATATACGGCAATAGTTAATGGTAAAACCTAACAATTATAACAATAACGGAAGACGTCACATGAGTTGGTCCTACCTTTGTGGTAGTGAGGGGACACAATGTGATAAGAGAGAAGGAAGCAAGTAGAACAGGTATTGTGATATGTCAAGCTACTTTTGACAGCCTGTGGGTATATCATCAAAAATTTCAAATCATGCCTATGCCAGCTGGCCTCAAAGAACTAAAAGTGCAGCTCTCAGTGGCCCTGGGTATGCTATACAACACTGCAGCATTTGGTGTGAACTGGCTGCCTCGCTTAGCAGCTGTACATTTTCCCGAGCTCCTGCTTCACAGCAGACACCATGACCAAGTTCCTGTTCTTCAATCTGTAGACCAGCTGCAGTGTCCTCCAGGGCCTAGTCAAAAATGGACAATTCCAAACCCCAGTCATGGTTCTGTTCTGGCCTTATCCCTGGGGGATCTAACAGGAAAGCATATCTGTGCTGGCAAGAAGAGAGCCCTGGGACCTTGAGGGAACTAACTTCCTGGGAGGTGGCAGGTCTCCGAGCTGAGTTCAAGCTAGTGAGAAGGGAAGTGGAAGCAAAGAGCAGACTCTAAAAGGCTTCTGTACCTCTCCCAGCAACTGGACAGAGGAAGGTTTAGAACATACAAGAGAGGATACATTTTGGTTTGGGCAGTACAGTTCTGGCTTTGAGCACAGTGGGGCGGGAGGCAGAGGTCAACATGGTGGCAGAGAATGCACTGGTGTGAAAGCTGTCAGAAGAGCCCACAGGCCTGTAGATGATGGGGTCCCAATATGAAGAAGGATGCACTTAGTTGTGGGTACTGCTGAACAAGAAGTGGTCCTGTTCATTAAGTGTGTGACTTTTGTATGGACCAAGAGAACAGGGAAGAGTGGTAGAGAGGCTGGGTTTGTATCAACCAAAAACCAGAAGGGTAATTAGAGTGTTCAGAGAGTCCTGTAGCCACCTCTGGTTTATGAAACCCCAAAGTTGAGGAAGATAGCTCCTCCTGAGGTTCACTGCCTTTCCCTGGCCCAGTCTCAGGACTCCATGAGTTTCAGGCGTGCATGACCAAGCAGGGATGATGAGCTCTTAGTACAAGCCTCTCCTGCCTCTCTGGGAATTCACAGATGTGTATGCAGTGGACTGTGCTGGGATTACTGCCCAGCCTTTGTCCAGATGGAGTTCTAGTGGCTGTACTTTCTCAGCACTGCCTATTCTGGAATGTTCTACTCCCCCTTGTTTCCAGAAACTTCTAAAAGGGTTTTCTGGTCTGACAGTTTAAGTTTTTGTCAGCCTCAGTAACCATCTCCCCCTAAGTGGGTCCTCTGTCCTAGGAGGTGGTGAGCAATGCTGGCTCCTAATCAGCTGCCTCTCAGAATTTCTGCATTTTGTTATATTCATGGGTGAACTGACCTTCTCACCCACTTCTGTTTCATTTCTTTGTGAGTTTTTCCTAGGTTCAAGGGTCTACTGGCAGCCTTGAGAGTGCCCCAGCATGAAGGAGCCTTCTTACAACCCAGAGGAGGAAGGGCCCAAGGGTGGGTCAGAAGGAGGGTAATGCCAGAGAACCTGGCTTCTGATGAGAATTCATTTGTTGGCTGCAACATTTCAGCTTCAGGTTCTAGCTAAACTTGCCATTTCTGTGATGTCAGTGGTGCCTCTGAGCAGTAAGATGGCAGCAGTGACTATTGCAAAGTGACAGGCTTTGCCTGCTTGCTCCTCTCTTGGATGCATGTGAGACCTTTTCTCTTGCCGTCAAGTGAGACTTGTTTTAAATGGTGAGAACAGGATTGACCATGCTCTGTAAAGTGACACATCTGTTGAGCAATGAGCACTGGACTCCATAAAGTTTCTCTCTTATCAACTGGAATCATTCTCACCCAAGTCCTCTGAGTTTGTCCTTTGGGGTCATTCTCAAAGCCCAGGCTCATAGCAGAGATAGGCAGGGAAGGGAGGGTTTGCTCTCCAGCCTGCTTTCTTATGTAGTGGTTCTCAGCCTTCCTGACACTGTGATCCTTTAATACAGTTCCTCATGTTGTGGTGACCCCAGTTCTGTTGCTACTTCATAACTGTAATTTTGCTACTTTTATGAATCAAAATGTAAATATCTGATATGCAGGATGTCTGACATGACCCACAGGTTGAAAACCACTACCCTAAAGTGTCATGATGGGTGCTGAGTGCACACTATGGATGGGTTCTCAGTGGTTGTCACAGGCTAATTGATGGAGCAGGAGGAAGGCTCAGAAGAGGGAGTGAGACTTCTCGGGTGCATGATCCAGGCAAGGTTTTAGAAGCACGGCCACCTCCACCTCCCAGGTCCTGGCAGTTTTGTAGCCATCTTGACATCCCCAAATCTCAGTTGCTCTCCTCAGACACTTTTGTTTGTAGCCTCAGGGGCATACTCTTTTAATGTGGCCCTCTGTGACAGATATTGCTTTCATCTTTGCATAATGCCCCTTAAATTTGCTTCTGGGCAGTATCTGTGAAATATTATAGCATTTTAAAAAATTAATGAAGTTAAAATTTTTAATTATAAATTTTCAAAACACCCTAATAAAGAAGGAGACTTTTGTGAGCTGCTGGGCCATCAGAAACAGCCCTGTCTGGTTCTGTAGATCAAAGATGCTGAGGCTGCGGCTGTTACAGGAAGAGAGGATTTGTTAACAGTAAAAATAAGCCTTCTGCCACATCATCAAGCTGGTATAGGAACGACTTTCCCATGTTTCACAACACAGATGTCCTTCCTGCCTCAGGAGATCTGGTCTCTTAAAAGTCAGTGCATCATTTCCCAGTCCACACAAAATGGCTTAGATAGATCTTCCTTTGAAGTTAGACATTGGTTGGTAAGGCCAATGGTCACATAGTGAGTTTTCAAGTAGCAGTTCTCCCAAAAAGGCTCATGGACCAAAGATCTTATCAGATTATAAAAATATTAAAAAATTATTTGAAGATAATATACAAAAGGTGTGCTTAAATAAGAGGAGGACCAGGCCTGCCTAGCACACCATGAGTGGACCAGATTCTGCCTCTCCCGAAAAAAAGGCTCTACATACTGATCATGTCCCCTTGCATGTGGGTGGATGGGAGGATGGGTGGATGGGAGGGTGGGTGGATGGGAGGATGGGAGGGTGGGTGAGTGGGAGGATGGGAGGGTGGGAGGATGGAAGGTGGGTGGGTGGGTGGATAGATAGATGGATATGTGAGTGAGTGGATGGGTGGAATGAAGTGTTTCTCCAAGAAACCCTAGGAAATGTGGTCAGGAAGTCACTAGCAGGACTCTACAAAGAAAAGCATTGGGCAGTTTGCATCGTTCTACCTTTGACTTTGAACTTCGTTTCTGTGCTATTTTCATGATTATACCCAATTCCTCCTCCATTTCCTTATGGTGTCTCAAGTGAGCTTTGGATTTTTCAAAGGAGGAAAGGAAGGAGAGGTGACCCTGGAGAAGTGCCAAGGAGTACAGAGGAAATGTTGAATCGGTAAGGACACTCCGAAAAGATAGCTCCATGAAACGTTGATTTCCAGTTTAGTACTAACCACCTTTCTGCACAGCTTGATCATTTCCACAGCTCAGATGAGGAAACGTGAAGCCTCCTCTAGGATTAGACATGTGTTTATTTCAAAGGCTTTGCCAAGTCCTGTTCTCATGAAGCTGCCTTACTCACAAAACCTTTTTACATATGGGGTACATGTTGAACAAATGACCAACAGAGCATCATGTACCGAGCAGCAAAATATAGGTAGTGTAGTAGACACTTTTAAAGTGTCGCTGGCAGCAGTGGCGCACGCCTTTAATTCCAGCACTCAAGAGGCAGAAACAGGCAGATCTCTGTGAGTTCAAGGCCAGCCTGGTCTACAAAGAGAGTACCAGGATAGCCAAGGCTACATGAGAAACCCTGTCTTAAAAAAAAAATTAATGAATAAATAAAATAAAGTATCTGAACACTCAGAATTGATAGCCATTCTCTGCAATATTTTCATGTTACAGAACAGAAACTGTATTCACTAACTAGCAGCTCCCCTCTCTCCTCTGCAGCTCCCCCGCTCTCCTCTGCCCCTGGAAACTACCACTCTGTTTTCTGAATTCTACTAACTTGAATGTCCTCCACAAGTGGAATCTTTCAGTATATGTCCTTCTGTTCCTGTATTATTTCTCAGCATAATTTCCTTAAAGTTCACTCAATTTATAGTGTATGTCAGAATATCTTGCCTTTATTTTTTGGATAATTCTCTTTTTAAGGCTACATATTTCATCAGAAGGATGCACCACATTTTGCTATCCTATTCATTCATGGCTGGACAGGTGGGTTACTTCCCAATTTTGTCCATTGTGAATAATGCTATCATGAACACGAATATGCGAGCGAGCATCTACAGAAATCTACATTCCTTTCTCTGGGGCATAGATGCAGCAGCAGCTGTGCTAAGATGCATTGGGATGGCACATGTTAACCCATGTTTGCCTCCTTCCTTGCAGGCGTCTTCAGGAGGAAGACCAACAATTCAGAACTTCATCTCTTCCAGCTATCCCTAACCCATTCCCGGAGCTCTGTGGAGGGGCTGGGAGCCCTCCAGCTGCTGCTCCGAGCTCCTTACCTCCTCCTCCAAGCCAGCCCCCTACCAAGCAGGTGAGTGGGCCTTAGCTGCAGCACAGTGGTGCATTTCTTTGCAGAGAAAGGTGGAAAGTTTTGAGATTGCTCCTTTGGGTTAATACTGAGTTTTTGTCTCTCTTAATTGATTGGTCAAAATTCAACTCACTAAGGTAGGAGCAATTTGTAGGTAGGGCATAGATTTGTACAATTTCACTTGTTTATGAGGGGCGGCATGTGTGCCTTGGTGCATGTGTGGAGTCAGAGGACAGTTTTCAGGGGTCGGTTCTCTCCTTCCACTATGTGGGTCCTAGAGGACCAAACTTGGTATCCAAGTGTCTTTAGCCTCTCACCAGGCTGAGGAATGCATCATTGTGTTTCAAAGATACCTAACTGTGAGTTTTGTTTTGTTTATTAATTGTTTATTAATTAATTTGTTTATTAATTAGTGATTTGATGATTGCAGAAGAATTTGGCTCTTTAAAAGAAATTGTGCAACCAGGTCATCCTGGTCACCCAGCCCTTCTGCTATGGTATGGCCGGGCCTTCCTGTGAACCTCCTCTTTGGTACAGGATACAGTCAGAGTTTCCATCTTGAGATCTGAACTTTGAATGTGGCCTGCTCACAGCCAAGGAATGGCCACTTGACCCAGGAGATAATTACTGCCCTTTTAAAACTTAAGTTTCTCTTTTGAAGTGGTACTGTGAAGTAGAGATCTAGTTACTGCCCCTGTGTGAGAAACTGCCCAGTGACAGCCACTCAGCTTATCAGAGACACTGACAAGGGGAATCTTGGCGTCTCAGACTCCCTGAGCAGTGGGCTGGGGACAAGATGGTCTGGGGCTCTGCAGGATACCACATCCTCCCGCAGTGTGGGAAGGGAGTGACTATAACAGAGACAGCAGCTTTCTGTTCTGAGCTGCACTTGTGCTGCTGCCGTGCTCACTTACTGCTCAGGTCGGCCCTGGGAATTCAGTTCAAGTGTCACTGTCTCCTACCGTGGGGGAAACTGAGGCCGGTATCAGCATAGACTTGTGTCTGACCCGCCTTCCAGGCCCAGAGTCCTCACAGGCTTCTTTCAAACAAATCGCAGTTTAAAGGGTTCTGTGCTTTCCTGCTTGCCCACCTCCACTGTTCCCTGGTACAGGGAGCCAGCGAGCCCAAGTCTCTGTAGTCTGGTGGCACACAGCACCAGGCTCTGTTCTAATATCCGCTGGCTTTAGAACACTGCTCCCCCTGAGCGCCTCTCAAGCCGCCCACATTACAGCACTGTCAGACTTAGAAGGTGAGGTCAGTGTTCCTTGTCTGGGAGCCAGCACTATCCTGGCTTCCGCACATGGTCACATGCTGAAGTGCATCTGGGCTGTCTACCTCCCTGGTGACCTTCTGCCTTGAGTAAGGATCCTGATGAGCGTGTATAGTTTGTCCCCGAGGTTGTTTACAAGTTTCCTGTCCTGAAGTAGACCACAAAAGTACTGTCTGGCCCTCGCCTTGGCTGGCAAGAAAATGAGCCTCCTCCCCACCGATTGTCCAAATTTGTAAGAATAAGGAAACCCGGGAATTTTGCCTGCTTGTGTTTTTCTTGGGATCAGAACTGGCTCCTCATGAGAACAGTGCACTGGCGTGTTTGTCGTCAGATTCCTCAAGCCGACTGGGACCAGTGGGAGCAGGGAGGGTGTTTCTCACTTGTGGAAGGCCGTTGTTCTTCGTGGCTGTTTTCATTTTGCATTTATTCTTTGATAACCTCGTGCAAGTAAATTGTGTGTTTTGATCATTATCCCTCATTACCTTCTTTAATCTTCCCCAAAAGCCCCATCCTACTTTCATGACTTTGTTGTTAATTTTTTTTTATTAAATTTATTTAGTTAGTGGGGGGCTCATATGTACTACATACAGTGAGTGTGGAGATCCAAGGGCAACGTGAAGGACTCAGTTCTCTTCTCTCAGGTGGATTCTGTGGATCAAACTCAGTTCCTCAGACTGGATCACAGGTGCCTTTACCTGCAGAGCTAGCTCACCAACCTTCTTGTTTTTATTATGACCCATTGAGTTTTATTAAGGGTCAAGGTTATTTACTGCACATGGACAACTTATTAGTGGCTACACCACTGAAGAAAGTGGCATGCTCCCCCCCCATAACTGGGGCTTTTGTTATCTTATTAACTGGATTTGTTCTTTAAATTTTTTATGCATGTATATAATGCATCCCGATGACTCTCATCCTCCTCCCTCTTACCTCCGCCCCACCCCCTCCTCTTCCTGCAGATCTCTTTGTCACGTCTCTGTTTTGTTTTGTGACCCACCAAGTTTAACCAGGGCTGTGTGTATGACTGCGGGATTGGGATGATGTTTTCACCTGAGAGAAGGGCTGTTAATCATCTTTGTGAACTTGAGCCTCACTAAAGTTCTGCGGTGCCTTCTGGGAGTGAGTACCAGGCTACCAGTGGGTACCTGCTGGACCATGAGTCCTGAGTCTGCTGTTAGCTGCGAGTTCTGGGGGTGATAGTATTGCTTGAGTTCCATTTGGGTCCCACTTCTTATTGCTTATTTATTTGTCATTTCTTATGCAGTCAAAGGACATAGTGTTGGGAGCAGAGCCCAACCAGGCATTCTAAAGCATCATAAAATAGACAGTATAAATAGACAGTATTTTTGGTTTATCCTGCCTGGGAAAAGTTGCCTCATTTTCTGGAAAAATGGTAGGAAAAGAAGGCAATGTAGAGCTCTTGAAAAAGTACAAAGCCACAGGGATGCTCAGAAGAAAAGGTAGAGCTGTTAATTAAATAACAGTCGGAAGATGAAAATCACTCTTGCCTTTAGAGCAAAGCATGCTTAAGTCCTGTGTAGGTGAGGGAGTGACTTTCCTGCCCAAGGGGTTTTTCAGTGGCTGCTTAGTGGAGCAAGAGTGGCTAGTCATAGATGTTTAGACCCCAGCACTGCTAGGGGTAGACTGGTTGCTTATCAAAGACAGCAGACTCCCTAAGTGCCTGTTCCTCAGAAGATGAGGGTGTGAGTGGACCCCCTCCCTCATTGGGACAACTCCGTGAGTCAGTCACAGTGGCCACATACTAAACACCAAAGACCACTCTGCATCCTTTTGGGGGATCCCAGAGGGCACATCAGCCACCAGGGTAGTGGCTGTGCTATGGCTGAAGTTTTGGCAGATGCTATGCCACAGGAGTCTTCAGTTCACCTAGGTCATCTTCATGGATGGCAGATATGACAGTGCTTCCTTCCCATAAGTACCTCTGATCCTTTGACTTGGGGACACTGAAAATGACCAAGAGTGAAAGCTTACAATTGGAGATTACCATGTTGAAACCCAAACCCGCTATGGTACTTTGTCCCTTCACCAGTAGGGCTTGACAGCTTCCGTGCTCCCAGGCTCTGCTCCCCATCCTGCACGGGGACTGTGATGGTAGTGTAGGGCGGTCTAAACCCAGCTCATTACCATCTCCAGACACCCACTGTTCTGAGTACAGCTTGTCTAGGGTGCTGTGGACTCAGCAGCCTAGTAACAGACCATTGTTTGGAGGGGCATAAGAGACCCATATCACTGAAGGCTGCCATAGTTGCCGATGACAGTGGTCGTAACATGGCTGCTGGATTTATGGATTTCCAAGCTGTCTCAGCCACTGTCAGGATATATTTAGCTGCAGAAAGCCAAACCTGGCTGGCTTCCTTCATGAGGACACTTAACTTTCATGGGATAGAATATCTGGGGCAGAAAGCCGAAGCTGCCCTGGCCTTGTTCTGTGTTGTGGAACTTGCACACTGTCTCTGCAGCTGGTGCTAGTGTGACCAAAGTAGGGACTGTCATTCAGCAGCAACCTTTCCACCACAGTCGGTGAGCCAGGTGCTTGGACACATGTAGTGGTAAAAGGGGAAACTGAGGGACTGACTATATGAGGTCTCCTGATGAATAGAGTTGTGACTGGCTTGTACTATTCAAGTCTGCTGAGATAGATGGGGGATCAAAGGAATTCAAAGCTCATCTGATTTGTGCTAGGTAGTGCTGTAGCCAGGACCTTTTCTGAATTCCTAACAAGCTCAGCAATGGCAGGCTTCTCTTCCTTTCAACCAGTGGAGTTTCCTGTGACCACATAATGACTCGTTAGAGCATATTTTTCCATTTGCTGTTTAAACACAATTAGTCTCATATTGTGCCCCATCATTAATGGGGCATAAATATTGTCTCAACTCCAATCAGTTCTTTTTTCTTTGCTTAAGTTTAAAAATTAATTTTCTGGAACTAAATTAATAGCCTTACATAGGATTCCACTTCTGCGTTTACTAATGACCAAAGTGGGGTCTTCTGAGGCTTCAGCTGCCATTCACTGTGTCCCGCTTAGTGTCGTGGGCAAATCTAACCCTGGCCACCATGTGAAGGGTAGTCTATCATCATTCCCCAAGAGCCTCAACCCACATTCCCTAGTCCTCCTGCTCTTAGTGTCTCCGTGGTTTGTTGTGTCGTCTTTTTCTGGTACCTTCTGGGATCAGAAGTATCAGGACCTAGACCTCACTGAGGTTTAGCTTTAGTTCTGGGACCCTTGCATAAGGCAGATTGTGGCTGCTTAAAGAAGTCCTGGGCTATAAGTCTTGGGCTATAGCAGGTTTAGAGCAGAGACAGAGATGCCCATCCCCAGTGAGACAGAAACAATGCCAGCATCTCATGACAGCCTAGCATAAGACATACATCAGCTTATCCCATTTAAAAATAAAATCCTTTGTTGGGCACACCCATCCCTTTTTCCTCTGACCTGCTGCTCACTCACAGCTCTCCAGGGAGGTCCTGCCTGGTGGCCTGCCAGCCTAGTGTGTGGAGGGTGAGCCCTAACCTCATGCATTAGGACAGGACTAGTGATTGCTTCTAAGCAACAGCACCTCCGAAGGCCTCAGTTCCCTGTCTATCGGAGAGGGCCAGCATCATTGATCCTAGCCTCTTAGACCACTTGTGAAAGTAATTCAGCACATGGAAAGTGTAGGCACAGGACAACTGCTTCTATATTTAATAAATACCTAATGCCAAAGCTGCCACTATGGGTGCTTGCTTCATCCTCATCTCCTGTGGAATAGAATAGACCACCAGAGGCATGCTCAAATGTCAGATGAGGTCCTTGAAGGGCAAGGAGGCCTTGCACAGTCAGTAACTAAAGTGTCATAAGAACAGAATTCATATCTAAGGCCACACACTTGTAAGCCTTTGTGCAAACAAGGTGCCACAAGTCCCACGTGGCAAAAACACCTCTGAGCAAACTGAACATTGATATAGCTAGGAGCATCTATGAATTTACCAAAGGCAATCAGGTAAAAAACACCACCTGAGGCTGAGGATTTAGCTTTGTGGTACAGCATTTGTCTAGTGCAGGGCTCTGGGTTGGAAAACACATAACTCCATAGTTAGGGAAATCTTGTATTTTCTCCCACGTTCTTGGGAGTTCACATTTCCTGCTTGGTTTTAGAGGACCCAAAAAAGTTAGTAAGGAAAACTCAAGTTAATCTAGAGCCTTTTGAAGTTTAAAAAAGAGAAAAACATTTCATATCTTTTAAATATTTATTAAATATTCTATACTTTAAAAATACTTACATAGAAACAGTTCCCACTGAGCCTATTCTGGATATGGTGCTGAATTGCCCAAGATAAAATCATGAGGGCTGCCATGACTGTCACAGTTGATTGGTGGTGTTGCTAAGTCCTCAGAACCCTGAGCATTATGGCCCCTGGAGCCAGAGAATAATCCCTACTGCCTGGACGACGTGATGGTACCTTCATGTCTCTGTTCGCCTCTGAACAAATGATGCAATCACAGCAGGGAGTCGTGACCTGGAGCAGACCATGTGCTTGGCTAAAAATGAGACAGGAAATCATCCCAGGAATCTCATGTGAAATCCCAGCCTAGTGTTTCTCTGCACTATAAATATCTTATATAAATTCTATAAATTTGAGAAGCCGGACTGATTACTACAGCCTCAGATCTCTCTTATCTTGAAAGAGTACTGCAAACATGAGCCTTTAACTTTTATCTTTTTGTGGAAAGAACCACCGTACTCTAGCCGCAGAAGTGAGTCTGTGCTTTGCCTACATATGGACCTGCACGATAAGATCCTTCTGCAGAATCAGGGCCCAGCAAGGGTCCCGGGCATTGGTGATTCCAAAAAGAGCCTCTTGGTCTGCTGGGAACCAGAAAGCATTTTCCTGGGAAAATTGATTTGCAAATTCTTACTTGATGTTTCGACTTTAAATTTCATTAGAAAATGGGAAAGTGGCCAACTAGTGAACCTCTTACCTGATTAGCTTCTGTCCTAGTTAGCTCCGGCTGTCAACTTGACACAGCCCAGAGTCATCTGAAGGAAGGTTCAATTCAGAGATTGCCCAGATCAGATTGGCCCGTGGCCATGTCTATGAGAGATTGTCCTGACTGATGATTGATGGAGAAGGGCCCAGCCCATGGCTGGGCAGCTCTGTCCCCTAGGCAAAAGCTGTATAAGGAAAGCTAGCTGAGTGAGCTAGCCATTCCCCTCCCACAACGATAGGCTGAGATCTGGAAGCTAGAAGTCAAATAGCCTTTTTCCTACCAAGTTGCTTTTGGTCAGTGTGTCATTGCAACATCAGAAAACAAGCTAGCATACCTTCCATGATGGCTTGGTTTGTCATCTTCCTTGTGTTTGTATTAGAATCCACAGTTCCCCCTGCAAGAGTTCCCTGTTACGCCCACAGCCTGTGAATGTCTGCTCTTCAGAAATGCAGGCTAAGCATCTCTCATCCAAAAGTGAAATCTGAAATGCTCCAAATTCTGACATAATGCCAAAAATGGAAGATTCCACCTAGGCTACGTCATTAAACTATTAACATATTAAAATTATTGTTTTATTATATAACCTTCAGTCTAAAGATTAGTCCACTCACGAAATATAAATTTTACATTTAGATTTGGGTCTTCTTCCCAGATAACCTCATTGTGTATACGCAAATATTCCCCCGAGTGAAGTAACTCAAAAGTCACGAACATTTCAGGTAGGCCACACTTGGCCTATGAGCAACTGAGAGATGGGTATCTTCCCACAGTCCACACCTCTGGTGGTTCCTCCTGGTTTAGAACAAAGGTATCTCATGAAATTGCAAAGTGAAAAAGTCTCATAGCTTTTTGTCTTGACTGAGATACTTCCATGAGGAAGTATTCACCATTACCAAGACCCTTCCATGAGACATAACATGAGGTGTTTACCACCATTACATTAAATCTTACCCTTTTTGCTCTTGTGGGGAGTATTAATCTACATACAAAACTGCATTGCTGGGCTGAGTGGCTTTGCCTGGCCTGTGAGGCTTCTTTTTGTCCTGCCTAGATGCAGCTGCCCAGCAGGCTGTATGTGTCCTGCATAGCTCCTACTTCCTCCTGTCTTCCACGTCCTTGTACTCATCTCCCAGACTTTCACCTACCTCAGTCTCTTAACCAGCCTGAGTGGACTCATAGCAAATGTAAAAATGATAGCGAATCCCTGGAGAGAAACAAGCAAGAGTGTTTTGAGTGCCTTCAGCAGGAGAATGTGGTAAACATCCTCCCGTGGCCATGGGTGCCAATTCTCCACATTTCTAGGAAAGAGAACCCAGATGTTGACCTCATCTAGAAAGGTTGATAATTACATGTGTCCTGCTTCTCTAGAGAGCTACATGCAAATGACTGGCTGTTTGTTTTCACCTCACCTCACAGTCGTTTTCTCCTTGTGAGTTCATCAGCAGGCATCCGCGCTGCATGGAAGCAGCAGGTCCTAACGAATTTATGCTGTCCTGGCATTTTGGATTCGTTTATATGAGTAGTGCATTCCTCGGCTTTTGTTCCCTGGAAGTGTTTCTGTTCACACCGTCCCTAGTTCCTCCACCGAGCACTGGAAAGGAACCAGATCAGTGGCAGGAATATCATAAATACTTGAAGAAAAGAGAAGCAACATTGTTTTCTTTTTCATTTAACTTTGGAGTAGAAATATGACCGTGATCTGAGTCCTGACTACTTAGCCATCGCACAACAGTGTAAGAACAGTAAATGTGTTAGCTTGCCATCATTTCAGCAAAATCCACCTGAGGTGCCAATTTATAAAGAGAAAAAGGTTATTTTGACTGAGAGTTATGGAGGTTCTGGTCTAAAATCAAGTGGCCCTCCTTGGGATGGAGGTGCTGCTGGCAAGAGAGGCACATCATGGCAGAAGCACGTAGCAGAGTAAAGTCTTCACCTCAAGATGTAGCAACCAAATCACAGAGTGCCATAACGTCTTCTTGAAGGGCATGCCCACAGTGACTGAAGAGCCACCCAGAGCTTCCATTACCCTAATTTCACCAGTCTAGGGACCAACTCCTGGACACATGGGCCTTCTGGGGCTACTCATTCAAACTGTAACAGTAAGACAGTTGATCCTTTCTTGTAGCTTTAGGTTTCTAAATATGTCCCCCAATAAAAGGACTAAAGACTGAAGGTGACCTATTACAAGGATGTAGTGGGCACCTTGAAGAGCAGAGAAGAATAGTCACTTGAGTGCAGGGCAGGAAGTCTTGAGCAAGTGATCCCAGTAAACACTTCTAGGAGTGGGACACAGAACAGCATATTGGCCCTTCAGACCTGGCAACCCAAAGGGGTCTCAGCTTCCTCTCTAGTGGCACAGCTGCCCTGAAGTGAAGCCTGGACATGTTCTGCTGAGCAGCCATAGCTCTCCAGAGCTTTCCAGTTTGTAGGAAAGTTCCAGAAAACAAAATCTACCCTTTAGGGAGTACGAGCCCTGGCAGGGAGTGTAGCTCAGTCCAAGTGGGGTCTGTAAATTAGATGATGGCATGGGCCACTGATAATTTCCGGCTTCTGATCATTGAACTACAGTTAGGTAAGAATGTTCTAAAAGTCACACAGTCTGTTTAACAGACCCAAGTAGACAGAAGAGAATGGAAATGTGAGCAAGTAAATGGGGCCAGATGTTGCTGTTTGGGGAACCCTGATGAAGAACATGCAGAAAATCTGAACTACTTAAAAATTTTGTGCAAGTGTGAAATTATTACAAAATAAGATGCTAAACCAAAAACAACAAAAAGCCCTCTTTTTAAAACTAAAACTATGCCCTGTGTACACACAAGGTGACAGAAATCTCCAGGGCATGCTACCAAAGTTCTCCATATCTACAAGAACTACATCTTTGAATTTTTGGTGTCCCATACCAGAACTAGATAGTCTCTATATTATTTTCTTCCAGGACTCAAGTCCAAGTTGTTTTTCTTGCCAGGGATATTATCAAAACCTCCAGCTCAGCTAGCCTCTACCTTCTGCTACTTCCCAAAAGAGGTCCCCACCCAGGACCTGAGTGACACCTTGAAAACAGGGGGCACCTTTTGCATAGTGATTTCACATTTGGGGTAAATGCCCACATGCTCCCTGCTTCTTTCCCCTTCCCCTTTCCTGAAATCATCTCTTTAGCATCTGTTATCTGACACCTTGGCTTCTGCCTCTGTGTTGGTCATCTGTGTCCCCCAATTAAATGAAGCTCCATAACTCCAAAGACATTTGTCAGAGGGCCAGATCCCTAGAACCTTCATGCCTGGCTCTTAATGGGTCCTTGGGGAGTATCAGCTGAGGGAATGAGTTTTAGCATGCACATCTCACCTCAGCCTGTGCAAATGAACCCGAAATAATTTGCAGAGTTCCACCCAGTCCAACTCAAGTCTTAAATTTTTTATAAAATTATAAATTACATTTTAGGTTTATTTCATACTACGTGTGATAACTACAATTTAAAAATATCCCCCCTTTTTAAAATATTATATATCCTGCGTGTAGCTGTGTGTTGCTGATTACTTTGATGGGATTGCTAAATTATAAAAATATTGTGAATGGGTGCCACAACTTTAGGCAAAGTTGCAGTCTAGCAGTTGAAAGTTGTTAAATGATTTCTTATTCACTTTGTTTTGCTGAGGTTATTAATAAAGGCAGCTGTACTAGAATTGTACTATCAGTTGCAAAGAACTGTCTTCCATTCATAGATATATTCCCCCCATGCACCACCCTGTCACCTTTGTAGAGATGTCTGTGCTGCTGACATTGGCCAGGCCCAGTGAAGGAGCCAGGCACTGCTTCTGCCAAAGCACCCCTCCCCTCTCTGCCCTGGCAGGGTGGGAATGGAACCCACAGCAGGCAGCCCAGCATGATAAGGCTTTCTTTGTACATGACACTTAGGAATGATCTGTGTGTCTTTTAAGAGCCACCTACTCATGGGAAACGAACCTCAGATAAAAGGGATCCGCCAGAGTCTAGCTCTTTTCATATAACTTCCATCTGTGTCCAGCCAGGAGACCAGAGGAAAATGAACAGCAACAGCACAGCAGGTTTTTTAAAATTTTGGAAACAATAAATTTTCACATTAAAGGCGAAGAGTTAAACAAACACTGGCAGAAGGTATATGGGGCTGGGCGTGTAGCTCAATGGGCAGAATGCTTGCCTAGCATCCATGAAGCCGTGGGTTTGATCCCTGCAGGATGTTACATAAAACCCATGTGGGTGATATATGCCTATAATTCAGCACTCAGGAAGTAGAAACAGGAGAATCAGAAATTTCATGATCATCTTTGGCTACATAGTGAGTTTAAGGTCAGCCTGGGCTACATGGGAACCTTTTCTTCAAGTGGGGGAGGGTATGGTTATGGCTGTAATGACTAGTGTTACTTCTCAGCCTGACAAACCCTAGAATTGCCTAGGAGATGGACCTCTGGGGGATTATCTTATCTTTACTGTGTGCTTAGGCCCTAAGTCCCATTCATCTTTGCTCTCTGTTCCTGATTCTGGATGTAGTGTGACCAGCTGCCTCAAGCTCCTGCCACTGCACCGTAATCTGGAACTGTGAGCTGACATAAACCCTTACTCCCCTAAGTTGCTTTTGTGGGTATTTCATCGCAATTGTTAAAGATGAGACTAGTCTCTCCTAAGTGCAGTATCATTTCCAGAGGCGAGCAGTGTGGACAGTATCCACATAGAGTGTTCGTAGAATTGATATGCATTTCTGTGTGTTCTGTCACACAGAGGTATCAGGATTCATTTTTAACTGATTACCCCTCTGATTAACATTTTCACTGTTTGTAATTCCATCCTTATTGTTGTAATAAACAAAGTTGAAGTGACCATCTTTTACATATGTCTTTGGTCACTTAATAGATGGGGTGAATAGATTCCTAATAGGGTCATTGCTGGGATAAACGATTTACGGTTTTATAAGTATATGCACGTATATATAAAAGTCATTTTATAAATAGTGTCAAATACAGCCTGCCCCTTGGAATGAAATGTGAAAGCATGTGGTTTGGTGGGACTGGCCCCTGGCCTGGGTCTATGATTTGTTGCAGTCTGGTTTTAAATTCCTACCACTGGCCTCACATCCCTGGGACTCTGGGGCGACAGTGGCCCAGGATGTGAAGGCAGAGGACCAGACAATCCATCATGTTGATTAGTTGTTTCTGTAGTTTCAAGAAACCCTAGAAGATGTTTACTGAGCCTGACTGGAACAGAGGGACAAACCAAGAGGTTCAAGGCAGTGTCATTTGCTTTCATATCTGTCCTGGAAAGCTCTTTGACTCTGAGAGCACCAAGCAGTTGGAAGAAAGGGCTAAGAGATAAACCCTTGGTTTCAGGTCCTCGTCCCTTTCTGAGGTTCTGTTCAACAGAACCTTTATCCCTTGGTTTAAAGGACTTAGCACACATACTGCTATTTCTTGGTTTGAATTTTTTACTTGCTTGTCCTACAAACACATCTTCCCAGCAGGCCAGAAGTTGCCAATGGTGTCCTCAATGACAAGTTTTGCTTGGGATGCCTGAATTTTAGTACTGGAAATACCGTGGTCTGAGAGGGTGTGGCATCCATGAATGCATTCTGTGTTGTCTCTCGGTATATGGTGGCCTGTTGGCACTCAGCTGACTCTGTCAGGAATCATTTGCTGAGGGCAAACTCTTTGTTAGCTACTTTCATTCACTGCCCTGTGTGGCACTTGAGCCTGTAGGACCATCCTGTTTTACTGCTAGGAACACCCAGTCAGAGGGGTTGACACATGCAGCAGGTAGCAGTGCCTAGGAACAGATCTAGGACATATGGACTGAAAGGCTATGCTGTCCCACAGTTTCTACTGTTGTGGGTGTAAGGAGTTGGCACCAGGGGAAATATCTACCCAGGAAATTGGAAAAACTGAAAATCTGGAGATGACAGATGGATTTGTCCACAATTTTACTTGTTCCTCAACAACTTGAGCATTTTGCCTGAAATGTCTGGCAGACTAAGTTCTTGGGAAATGTTTAAACCTAGTAGAAAGATATTTTAACAAGGCTTGGTATCTAGCAATTCATCTTAAGAAAATAAACATATGCACTAAGATATATATTTGAAGATAATCTTAAAGAATTCTATAATAAGAATGAAAAGCTGAGGGGGGGCCATGGGCAGCGTGGGAGAATTCTGCTTCTTTGATGCTTGTGAGCACTAAAGCAACGAAGAAGCATGATGACATGGCGAGGTGTTTATGATGTAATGCGAAGCTGCACAGCCCAGCTTAAAAGTGTGCGTGCAGTATGATTACAATTCTGTCAGGGTTTCTATTTATAAATATCTGTGCAGAAGAATGCTGTCCCAGTGAGTCTGCGAACTGTCAGTGATTAGCAGTTTGTTTCCCCTTTGTTCCTTACTGTATTTTTCCAGTTTGATACGAGAATCCCGTCATTTCTATATAAAGCTGACCTATGTTTACATCTTTATCCATCATCTTTATAGAAATGTATTTATATATGTGTGTACATATTGGTATTTTATAGATATGTTCCTATGTACATATTCTTACATGTAACTGTATGTTGTGGTATCACGATGCTTGAGTTCAAGCAGCCTTTGATACTTAAGAGCTCTAAAGCCCAATATTAGTGATGATAGCCACTCTGAAAGGACAAAGAGAAGCTGTAAAATACTTTCTTTAACTGGAAAGGTAAGAGTAAATCAAATATTTTGATAGCAGTGCCTTGTTCGAATAACTTTTACCACAGTACATCCTCAGAATTGTTTTATTTTATTATGAGCTGTATTGTTTGTTATTTTAAGCTGTTAATTTCAGCCATGTCTGTAACTAAACTTCATCATAGGCTCACAGTTATAGAAAAACACATGTAGCTTATAGCACTATCCTTTGTTCCAAGCAGCTCCGGGGGCCTTGAACAGAATCCCTTGACTGAGAGCAAGGAGGCCTTGTCTTTTCACTCCTCTTTGATTCACTAGTAAATTTTTCCTGAGCTGCTTTCAGTTTTACTTGACATGACAGGGTACCAGTTTATGAAAGTTGGTTTTGTCAAAACAGCAGGCTTTATGCGTCTCAGGTGAGTCAAACGTGCGTACGCAGTAAGTAAAGGCCTTTCTGTTGAAGTACAACTGGTGCAGGGGCAGCCCTGGCTGGTGAGAGGCCCTTCCCTGCAGAGAAGTATGAGCCATGACTGCAGAAGCCCGTCAAGTTTGAGAACTATTTCTAGTGATAGAACTGTTTGATTTGTAAGGAGTTCTCAAGGACTTAAAATATCTATAAATCTTACTGAAAAGTGAGACTGATAAGATTCTGTGAATCACAGACTTTCCAAAGTAGAGTTAAGATGGTTGCTGAGCAGGGTCGTCCATTGTTATGGTTAGGGAGTCGTGACTGTGGTGTGGCATTGAGTCCTGCACTTCAGGATCAGCCCTTAGAGACAAAACAATGCTATCTATACCTTAGAACAAAGCTCAGGAAGACTCCGTGAAACTACATTCTTTTTTCCTAAAATTAATTTAGCCCATCTTATTTACCCTAAAACTCCTAGGCATCAAGCTCCCTTCTATTCCTCTATTTGTGGGTATTAAGGACGTCTCAACTCAAAAATTTTGAGGCTTCTGTGGCAGGAAGGATACGAGGTGCTGAGAGGCAGCTGGTTGGTAAAGGAAGAAAAGACCAGCTAGGTCAGAGAGAGCCCTGGGTCCAAACCCTTTCCCTGGGATTGACTATTCTTGTCACTGGGGAAGCCCTGCTGCCTCCAGACATTATTCTGAGGAGACTGATTTGATGTCTGCCTTCAGGCTAGCTTTCCTCCTGCTGCCTTAACATGACTTTTCCGCCTTTGCCCGTCTAGATCCTGCAGTTTCAGAATAAGTCACTGTGGAGACACCCGTGCTTGCCTTTCACGAAAGCATGCTTCTTCTGGTCCTCTGATTGCAGCCAGCCTCTCCAGGAGGGAGGTCTCTAGAGTAGGCACAATTCTATCTTACACCCTACAAGGTCCTTTGATCTAAGGAGTTATTTAGACGGAGATGAAGAATGAGGACAGCTCAGGGTCCCAGAGCTTCTGCTTTCAGACACCCACCACTGTCCCAGTCACTGTGCCGCGTCTGGGAAGAGCGGGCCTTAGTGATGCTGGGCCATCAGCCTGCACACCCCAGGGACCAGGCCGTCTACATGGGGAAATCTCGCACTGCAGACAGCTGGTGAGGGGGGCCAGGGAGGCACAGAGCTTCGAGTGTCCTGTTTTCTATTTTTATAAGGTGAGCCTCTGGCACAGTTTCACTGCCAAAGTCAGAAGATCTTTTGAATTCAGTAACAAGATTCCTTAGTCCCCAGCCAGCAGCAGCAACAAGGTCTGACTAGTACAGGAAGCTGTGGTGAGAGAGTGCGCCAAGGCTGGGAGCAGGGCAGCCCAAAGACCCTGTACTGTCCACCTGCTGGGGACCACGAAGACAAAAAGCCAGGCATCCCAGACTGTAGCTTGGGGCCACGGAGCAGATGTGCCTCAGCACCTCTTGTTCTTAAACACCTTCCCTTTTTTCTGCAAAGAAAGGGGCCTTTGTTCCTTCCTCTATATGGTGAATGTATAGGAAATGACAACAGAAAGTCTGGGAACAATGGAACGTTTTATTACCTCATCAGGACCCTTACAGCAGAGTGTGTAGTGGGCCAATCCAGCAAAAAAGCACTCCCTCCCCCGTCCTTCTCTAAAAGAGAGTTTCATGTTGTTGACGTAATTGTGCCTGTTCTCTTTCATACTATTTATTTTTAAAGCAATTAACTATTTGGTCGTTTTCTTTGTGATACTTTTCCATTGCATCTTAACCAGTTGAGGTCTGCTTTCTAAGAACTAAGAATGCTGGGGAACAGGCATTTACAGCCCTCCCCATCTGTCTACTAAGTTGCCTCCAGGCTTTCAGCTGGCCCAACCTACTCATCGTGGGTCTATGGACAAAGATGACTGTAAGATTTTCAAAGAGACATCTTAGGAGCCAGTTTCATACCCAAACTGTGATGCTGCTGTCCCTCACGGGTTCCCACTTCACAGATGGAGAAACTGAGACTCAGAAAAGTTGAGTAAATCAGGAAAGGATTTGTGGCTCTCTCTGACTCCAGAGTTACCGCCTAGAGCCAGTCCCAACTGCCATACCAAAACTTCTTGCCAGTGCCAAAGTTGCATACGTGGAGCATCAGACTTTATGTATTCCACTCGTTGACAAAACAGTGTCCCGTGGTTCAGATGCAGAAAATAAATCGTGGGCAGATACCTGGCTGTGTCAGGGTAGAACTGTGGGTCTCCAGCTTCCCTGCCTCCTAGTCCTGCACAGATTCCCGTGTGCCCTGGACAGTTTGCCCATGGAAAATAACTGCCAGTGCTATGGCTCCTACCCTGCTGCTGAAATGTGAGTTGCTGGGGGCCCAGAACCTTGATCTCCTTGAGAGAACCTTCTGTGTTCACCCTGGTTAAGAAATGAGAGCATTCAGTGTGCCTCAGAGGCCCAGGCTGCTCCCAGGAGCTCTTGGCCCAAGTTCTTGCACAGACCTATGAAATATACAACCTTTACTTGATTCCTTAATGAGCGCCAGCACAGCTCAGAGGTCTGCTAAGGGGGCAGATGACAGTGTGGCACAAAATGCTCCATCTAGAACCGTCCTTTGAAAGATCCTGTGGAAGGAGGTTGGAGCCGCACACAGCATTCGCTTTGTGCCTTGTATATTTGCTACAGAACGTCCCTTCTGTAGTCTCCCACATTTACCCACACCAACACTGCTGCTATGTGTAATGGTTTTTCCAGAGTTCTGTCTTGGAGGTTGTTTGGCTTGCGGGCAGCAGGCCCTGTGGAGTTTGGGGAAATAGCCAAAGAATGGTGTGTCAGTTAGAGTCTATAACGGGAGGTGTGTGCTTTTCTGTCTGTTCTCTTTCACAGGCTTTGGGGTTCAGGGGGAGGGGAGAAAGTCTCAGCCTTTTTTTTTTTTTTTTTTTTTTTTTTTTTTTTGCCCATCACGTACTGCCCTGTCCTGCCAACCCAGCTTTTTGTGGGAATCTCAAAGACGTGGAGATAAACCTGTGACAGAGTACGTGTTAGCTTGTACTGCCCAGACTATATATAGATTGGGGGGGGAGGCCCGCGGGCTGTGGAGCATCTGAGGGGAAAAAGAGGGAGTTTAAAGAAAAATGCAGTGGGCTCAAAACAGACTTTGAAACGTGGAGCCACGGCTGATCTGGGCAGGAAGAGTGGCGAGTGGACTTGGGGAGACATGAAACACATACTTCACCGCCACATAACTTTCCTGGAGGAGACAGTGTTTGCTGTAACCACATAAATGTTTCGAAGCTTAGGAAAGGAAGAGCATTAGGAGGCTGATCCGGGGAGTGGAAAGCTTCACAGACTCAGGAGGCCCTGCACACTGCAAACCAGAATATCAAATGCATTTCTACTTTCCAAATTTCTGTTTCTTTTATGTTAAAGCATTTTAGAAAGAATGTTCCTGCCTAGAGACCACAGACATATTTTCTTGATTTGAATTAACTGTTAGTTCCTAGACTGAGTCAGTCATGTGAGCCCTGTGTAGGCTTCTGCTTTGCTGGGAGAGGCAAACTTTCACTGAGTGAGACAGAAATTCCAGAAGAGGGAGGGGTATTTTTCTTTAAAAGTGAAAGTGGGTTTGAAAGCAAATCCTGGTATTTTTCTGAGTCAGGGAGCAGCAGGAATAGAGAGGCCCTCTGGGTTCCCCCAGCTTGTCTCACATAGAGAAGTATCCTGCCTGACACCCCTGAAGCATCCCCACCCCCATCTCTGAATTCCAAGCCAGAGGAATATGACCTCTCTCTCCCCAGCCTCAGGGCTATTTTGTCCTTCACTAGTGGGACCCTTCTCTGCTTGCTGCAGTGGGTAGCTCCTAGCCCCGGGGCCACAGTCCCCTCCCCAGTGCTGCCATTGACTCCCCTCCTTAGAGCCATCCTTCTAAGCACGTGAACTGGAGAAGGGGCAGAGAACACAGATTGTCTATGGCAGACTCAGCACTGAAGTTGCCGCTGATGGCAGCAGTTGGGGACAAAGATTAGCAGGAGTTTGGTCTGAACCCGAAAGATGCACGTGCTCGAGCCTAAGTGGTCTGTTGCTGTTTCACTGCCCAGGGATTTTTGCAGCCGATCATGTTGTGTGCTGTTGACGTTGTCACCATTGTCATCAGCCTTAAGACCCATGGGGTGGTTACATCAGTCCGGGGAAGGGCACAATTGGGCTGTTGGAGTGGTTGGATTCCTACCTCGGGGACAAGTAAGATGGCAGGGAGGCAGACAGGAGCAGCCTTGATCAGGGCAAAGCCCTTGCTGGACCGCGAGCCCGACCTCCCAGGGAAGGTAGGAAAACACCAGGAACAAAGTACCAGGCAGTAGTCATTCGCAGTTTAAACTGCCACCTCGTCCCTCCAACCGCTGTTCCCATGCTATCAAGGTAAGAGTCTTGGTAGAGCTTTGTTGTGGAGGGTTTTGTTGTGGTGGTTGTTTTTGTTTAAATACATCCCTTGAAGACTGCATCCCTGTCAATGGATCAGGGACCATTTTTAATCTCTGAAATTTTTGCTATGCTTTTTTTTTTTCCTAGGAACTATTTGGTTTCCGTAGATTTGAATAGGACCTGGAAACTGTAGCTTGTTTTCAGTATTTTAGGAGAAGAGCCA
This sequence comes from Chionomys nivalis, assembly GCF_950005125.1. NCBI lineage: Eukaryota > Metazoa > Chordata > Mammalia > Rodentia > Cricetidae > Chionomys > Chionomys nivalis. The sequence goes on from NC_080091.1 coordinate 30,199,611, forward strand.
AACAATTTCATGACTGTATTCTTCTGTACCCCTTTCCATCGGTCTATCTATCTCAACTTCCTCCTGGGCCTCAGGAACTAGGAAGGATGTCGAGAGAACAAGAGCTGCAGGCCCTTTGGACTCTGGGAATAGAGAGAAGGGGTCATTACAGTTTAGGGGAGGAGGAGGGTCATCTCAGACATTTGTTGCATTTGTACAAGTGTAAACTGTCCAACCTGGAACCTCTATAGTGTTTAAGTGAGTTCTGTGATTCTTTAAGCCAGGCTGGTGGCTTGGCTGTGTGCTGTCTATGCCTATGAGATTCCCGGTCCTTCCAGAGAGGGAAGGGAGCCCCATAGCCCTTGACCTACATCTGTGGAACCCGAGAGACCACTTGTCCATGTGTTGAAACACTAATGTTTTTACTTGTGTTTTATCTTGTCTTTTTATTTCTTGTAAATGCAAAGTTGTTTCATCTGTGCTTGTCCCTTTTGTGTGTTGCAGGATGTTAAAGTCTTTAGTGAAGATGGGACAAGCAAAGTGGTGGAGATTCTAACAGACATGACAGCCAGGGACCTGTGCCAGTTGCTGGTCTACAAAAGTCACTGTGTGGACGACAACAGCTGGGCTCTGGTGGAGCACCACCCCCAACTGGGCTTAGGTAGGGGCGGGTCGCCGGGCTTGGGAACAGCACCTGGGGACCTCAGTGTGTACTCAGGTGGGCATGGCACAGCCAGATGTAAATGTGTCACCATCTCCTGCCACATGGGAGGTGGTAGTAAGCTGCTCGGCATTCCTTCCAGCCCTTGCTTTCTCCTCAATTTCACCCTCCCTCCTTCCCAGTCCTCACCCTCTGATACTCTGAGAATCTCACCTTGGGTGCTCAAAGCAGTAACTTCCCAAAGGCCTAGCCTAGGTGATAGATTCTCTAGGACTTGGTTCTTCTTCCAGAGCCTAGGGGTGCTTGGAGCCATCGGCCAACTGGGTTACAGCTCCCCATCTCAGCCTGTTCAGAGAAGGGAGCCATGGTTCCCTGGGGTAGCCACGGGGAGGCAGATACTTTATAAAGAGCTCTCACAGTGCTTGCTTGGCAGCTTTCTGAGGCGCCGCTTGCACTGCACACAGGCATGTAGATGTCTGTATCTTGCCTACGGAACAAGAGCGCATTTTATACCATAAAATATTTGAAAACATATACAATTTCCAGAACTTGCTGAGGTGCGTTTTATAGTTTTATACGTTTTTTTTTTTTTAATTTATTTATTTATTTTTGTTCGGTTGATTCATCTCAGGTAAAAAAGCCTGTCAGACTTTTGTTTAAAGGTTTCTTTTCCACACCAGCTTCTTCCCTTGTTGGAACAAGTGAAGTACGTTTACCGAATGGGCTGGATTTTAGGGAGGATTCTGTGAGTTTTTAAAGTTTTTTAGATTCACCGTCTTTAGGTGAACAGCCCCAACACAGGCTCCATTTCTGCCTTCCCAGTTCTCACATTTCTCTCCGTGTGAAGTGTGTGTGTGTATGTGTTGTTTTATTCAAACCTACCATTTAATTTAAAAACAACAACAACAACAACAAGACCCAGCTTTGTAGCTCTTTAAAAGGAAATCCTATTTCTGCCACAGTCCCACAGCAGTCTCTTGTCAGGGTCCCACTGGTGGAAAGACCAGTGCTCTGTGGTTCTTCTCAGAAAGCCCTGTTCATGTCCCAGCGTTAACCTGCCCTGCTGTGGATGAGTGAACCACAGACTTGTGGGAGGCTCTTTGTAATGGATGTTGCTCTAGGGTGTGTTTTTTGGGTCCTGGCCTAAAGAGTGGGGCCTCACCTCTGCTCAGTGTGGAACCACCCTGCCCCACATTCCTGGGTATCGCTGTCTCCGTGGAAACCACTCTCTTAGGCAATTCTATATTGAGTCTTCATATTAGGGAGGAGGACACACAAAAGGGAAACTGTAAGTGCAAGTCTTTCAGGCAGATTCTAAAACAGATTACAACACAAAACTGTTACGATTGGGGGCATGAGGCTAGCGGATAGCATTCTGATATTTTTGGTTTATGTGTGTTCTCAGATTAAGGTTTTTCAAAACAATGCTACTGTGCTGATCTTAGCAGCTGAAATACTGGAAACTTCTGATGAACAGCACTTTCTATAAGGCCTCCCTGCTGGAAATTCTTTAGCCTTGGTGTGTGGGGACAGTCAGTGATTAAGGCCAGCAAGTGTGCTAGCATAGGGTAGTTGGAGAAGTCCCATCTGTTCAAGTGTGTGAGCTGCGAATCTCTAGACTCTCCCCTTCCTCCAGGAAAGTTTCCCACAGAGACGACGGAGCGATAGAACATAGCCATCCCACACACATGACAAACAGAGTACTTTTTAAAGAAATTTTATAAAATACACTTTTAAATGTGCAAAACAGTATTTTGGCGCTTTATACCCTGCACTTGAGCATGGAATTGCAGTGTGGGGTCGTTTGGTTCCAGGGCTCTCACATTCAGGCCCTGACACGTTGCAAGCATCCAGCAGGAAGAGTCCAGGGCTAGGGAGCTTTGTGTTTGTTCCAGTCAGGTATGGCAGTGCCTTGGACATGGACACCTAAAGAGTGCCTTTTGGTCCTCAGTGCCCAGAAGGAGCCTACCCTGGCTTGGTGTTCCTTCCATAGCTCCCTGGCCATTCATTTGAAAAGGCCGAGTGATATCTTTTTCCCATTAAAATATATAGATAGAAAGAAAGCTGCTGACTGACTTGGCGTCAAGGAGGCTTGGGCACACTTCCTCGCCTGGTGCCATGATTCCCAGCAGTCAAGCTAGAGGCCTGAGACTTTCTACCAGGTGGGAGGGGCTGAGCCAAATGAAAGGCTGTACTGAGAGCCTTGTTCTGTGCTCTGTTCTGCGCGATCTCTCCATGCCATCTGGGCTGGCCGAGTTTCTGCCGAGGCTCTAAGTAGCTATGTACTTTAAAAGCAAAGAGGTTTTCTCTTTGAGTTGTCTGATGCCCAAGCCTTTCTGTCACAGAGTGAGGTATTGATACAGATGCTGAATATCATTGCAGATATTTGAAAAACAACAAATGGCCTTTGAGGAGTCTGCACTTCCTCCGCTTAAACACAGAGTAGTTTAGGAATATCCTAAAGAAAAGCATTGGTCCAGTTTTACTCAGAACCCCTGGAACAGCAGGAAGTTCACAGGCAGCCCTAGGAAAGGTTTAGCAGGGCTTCTCCACTGTTTCCCAGCTTACTGTGGAAGGAAGCAGGAGTTGACACTGCAGCTGGTTTGCATGAAGAGTCACAATGAGGCCCCTCTGGGGGTCACCAGACTGTCGGGGGAGGGGAGCGTGATCATTTAGGGCTGCATAGGCCAGCTCGGTAGTCACTGGTTACCTGAAACCACAGTGGGGCCCAGTTTCCCCTGCTCCTTCCCCGGGCATCAGACCCTCCCCTCTGTGTACGTGCAGGATGTGTGCAGCTTGCCCACGAGTTCTCCTAGAGAGCTTCTGTTGGGGGTCAGAGCTGTAGAGACCACAGCGTTGGTCTTAGCTGGGAAGCTCCCCACAGGGTCCTTTGTGCTCCTCGGAGCTCTTTGGAAAACACCACACTTTTTGATTTAGAGCAAGCCACTGCATCCTTACTTAGGAGACTGCTACCTCCCTTTTTACTCTGTATTTTAAATGGAAAAGTAATTTATTCTGTAAAACAACCACCCACAGGTTATGGGGTTGTTGAGTTTTGTTTTTAAGTTTGTTTAGAATATATTCTCTGAGTAAAACTCCTAATGGAATTCACTGATCTGTTTTTAGATGAAGAAAGTCTGTTTAAAATGAATGAACTTAAGCCTGACTGTTTTTTCAAACCATGCATCACAGTTTTAGTCAATGCCTAAGTTGTGTGTGGTTGTTCGCATATGTCTTGAGGAAATATAACCCTTGTGTAAACATAAGCGTTCGTGTGTTACAGGGAGAATTCTCCCAGATAGAGGTAAATGGAAACTATTCTAGGTTTGCAGCAAGCGTGGCTTTTCATGTGCTGTGAGCTTTGTATTGCCATGGGGACAAATTCTGTTTTTAAATATACTTCTACCAAAATGTCCCCTTCTTACAGTATAAAAATGATGGCCAAAGATTCATGAGCCCAGAATGTGCTCTTTGTAACAGAGGGGTCCTCACAGAGAAATGCACATGGCCACAGTTCTCCTCTTTGGACAGAAATTCTTTCTCCCAATTCTGAGACTTTTTAACTTAAAGTGCCTTTTCCTAAGCGTCTCCCTTCCTTCCCAGCTGAGACTCAGCTCTGGCAGCATGAGAGGCGTTGGGGATTTAAAATACAACCCCTGTGTTTACTTAATCTGTGTATGCCTGGCTGGCATCAGGTCACACACTAAGCCTGGGGTGGACTTACTGATACAGTTTATTCCATTGTCTGATGTAGTTAGCTCTCTGTCACTACCACCTCCATTATGGCTTTCCAGGAGCTCTGTGGGAGGAGCTGTGATCTCCATTCCACAGCTTCTCTGAACATGTTATTCCTATCAGTGGGGAGCAGGCTGAGTTCACTCGCCGTGCTCCACATAAGGAGAGGTTCAGAGAGGGGACTAACCATCCTTTCCAGACCCTTAGATAAGCTGTGCTAAGAGGTATGTGTGCATGTGTGTGCACGCACCTGAACACCATGCGCAGCACGTGATCTGTGTGGAGAACGTTCTTTTCTTTGCCTTCACACAAATCCGGCTGATGCGCACATTCCGTGGTAGAGCCAGTGCTGACGGCCAAGTATGAAAGACGAGTGCTCTCTACATCTCAGCGCTTATGGTGTCCTGTCCACAGCTCCCCTGCTCTTAACACCCTGCCTCTTGCACAGCCTCCTTGCCTGGGGTCTTTGCCTTTTCTTTGCTTTTGGGTGTTTTCCAGGTTGTGTTAGTTAATTTGCTGCAAGAGTTGAAATTTTGTAGCATGGGGGGAAAATCATTTGTGCCCCTCTCATTAATGTTGTGTTGATTCCAAGTGCAAAAGAAATATATACTTGCCAGTACTAACCTGAATTTTGCATTTTATTGGATTTTAAGACCTCTTTTAGATATCCGTCAGCATGGTAAAAAAAAGGCTTAAATTTAGTGTCATTCCTGACATACTCTTCATTCTCAGTGCTTAAAGAACAGGTTTCGGCCTTGTAAAATTGCCCTGAAGTTTCTGTCTCAGCTCACGTGTGTCATGTTTCTCCCCACAGAGAGGTGCCTGGAGGACCATGAGATTGTGGTCCAAGTGGAGAGTACCATGCCAAGTGAAAGCAAATTCTTATTCAGAAAGAATTATGCAAAGTACGAGTTCTTTAAGAATCCAGTGGTAAGTCTCCTTTTGGGGTTAACATTGTGGCTCTTGGAATTTGTACTTGGGTTGAATAGAATGCTACTTAGTGAAAGAGACCTCACGTACAATGCCATCATAACTAGAAGTCATTAAGACTGGTGAAGGAAACTATCTCCTTCCTCAGAGAGTAGAGATGGTCACACTGGAACATATTGATCCAATATTCAGCAGAAGAACTACTCATTAATCATTGCAAATACCAGATACTTTCTTGATTGTATGTTGGAATGAACAGCAATCAGTGATTGACATCAACTCCTTGGTGTTTTGTTGGGGTTTTTTCCCCCCATTTCTTTTTTTTGGGGGGGCAGTCATGTGACATAGTAGCAAAGTGTATTTCGTGACATCTGAGCCTTTGGTTTTGTCCTGAGTCACCAGGGAGACTGACAGTCAGCTCAGGGAGATCACTTGCGATTGTGATAATTCCACTGGTTTAGTGAAAAGAAAGAAAAGTAATGAGTTCTGGGTAATTCAGCCCAGTAAGCTTTTTGTACAACTGCAGTCACTTTGTTGTTATTTATTTTGTGGTTGTGATTTTCTTTTGGTACTGGTGTTGTGCAGGTTTTGATAAAAGAATGAGAAGGGCTGTTGTTTAACATACAAATGATTGTGATCATACCTGAAGAATTTTTAACATTGGCAGGTGTGCTGTGTATGGTAAGCTTATTTTCCCCCCTCTCTCTCAGAACTTCTTCCCGGATCAGATGGTCACTTGGTGCCAGCAGTCCAATGGCAGTCAGGCCCAGCTTCTGCAGGTACTAAGCAAAACTGACTTCTTACTGAAATAGACTTGTTGCAAATTTGAAATAAGGAACGGATTCTTGAAATCCTCCATCTTCTAAGGAAACTTGTGACATTATGTCCACCCCCTTGTGAGAGCCATTTGCTTATCTCTGTTTCAATACTAATTTTGCTGAGATTTCAAGAAGTTTGAAGGAAGAAAATTTTGCCTAACACCCCACCCCCAAAGTATTCATGAAATGTCAGCTATATATAATGATATAACTGCTTTCATTATTTTGTGTGTATATTCCCTAATTTTAAAAATTTGTTCCTCCATAGAATTTTCTGAACTCCAGCAGCTGCCCTGAGATTCAAGGGTTCCTGCAGGTGAAGGAGCTTGGAAGAAAGTCTTGGAAGAAACTGTATGTGTGCCTGCGCAGATCTGGCCTCTATTACTCCACCAAGGGGACTTCAAAGGTAAAGTTTTAAAATATTTCATTTCTTCCTGTTCTAGGTATGCTTACTGTGAATGTGGGCTTAATTTTTAAATGCACCAGAACCTCTTTTATGCTAGTGATAACTTACTGGTGAGCAGTACACAAAGGGATCAGCACACACCGAGCTCCTTCATCCCATCAGTCCTGCACCTCTGGGGTACCCAGGCATGGATCCCTGCTGGGTTGAGCCTAGACCCTCCTGGCTGATTCAGTCAGTGCAGGGATATATTTGGTTTTCTTAATTTTGAACTCGGTTCCAGGCTGGCCGTAGGATAGATGCTGAATTGTTGTCCTGTATTCAGGAGCAAAATAGGGTTTTGTCTCTGCTGGAGCAAATTTAAAAACTACATAGTTGATATAAAATAAAGTGAATCCATTACAACATGTAGCTGACATTTTTAGCTTATGTCACTGTTAGGATTACATGCTGTCATTTAAGTTTCATGTGTATGACCAGTGGAAAGATGAGAGTTGCAAAGTGACTGCAGACTTTAAAATGAGCTTTTAGCATGATAGACTAAAAATGTGACCCCACACTTGGCTTGACTGCTGTTTGCAGGAACCCAGACACCTGCAGCTGCTGGCTGACCTGGAGGAAAGCAGCATCTTCTACCTGATTGCTGGAAAGAAGCAGTACAATGCACCCAATGACCATGGGATGTGCATCAAGGTACTCCACGGGATGCTGCCCTTAGGCTGCGGCTGGGAACCATGCAGAGGATTCTTCTGCCCACTATCTGGATGCTGACGTAGTTTTTATACTGGTTTTACTGTGTGCTTAGGATTGGGTAGTTTTAGAATAGTCCATGCTCTAGGGAGTACTCAGTGGACTTGGTAACTTAAGGCCAGGTAGCTGTTGGCCTCCTGGGTGCAGCTTTTACCTGGTCGTAGTAAGGAGAAGCAATGGCTTGTTAAGAAAAGCAACTCCTGACCTGACACCTGATTATCTGTAGCCACTAAATGAACTGACACTGTCTGTGTGGGCGTCTGGTCGTGAGGACTGACCGCAATACTGACGACCCTCTGTGTGTGTATATGGGAGCACTGCACATGGATGTGTGTGTGTGTGTGTGTGTGTGTGTGTGTATGTGTGCGCGCCTGTAGTCAAAACACACAGATGTGGACATGTACTCATGTACATAGGCACAAACATGCATTTGTATAAATCCTCACACACCATTGTACATAATACACACACTCCTTGGCCAAGCCTTGTTCTTTTCCTCTTGCCGAGACTGTGGCGGTGTTGATTTATCACTCACTACACTGGGTGTATACTTGCTCACTTTTGCACTGGTGGGGTTTTCATTTCTCCTCTAGCCAAACAAAGCAAAAATTGAGATGAAGGAGCTGCGTCTGCTCTGTGCTGAGGATGAGCAGATCCGTACTTGCTGGATGACAGCCTTCAGACTCCTCAAGGTATGTGACCCAAGGCTGCGGTGGCTGCTTCTCACGCAGAACAACTGGACGTGGGTCCATCCTGGCACAAAAACACTATGTTGTTTCTACCATTAAGTCAGAATTGACGTATCAAGTGTAGCTATACATTCTTCTACTTAAGGTCTCAGAGCCAGATTTCCTAACTGAGCACTGTCAAGTGTTTGTGGAAATGTATTCTTTGTTAGCTAAAAGGGGAGCCCTGTGCATTATAGATCTCTGCCCACAAGGTGCCCCCAATCAGTGGAGGCAGCCAAAAATCCCTCTAGATGTTTCCAAATGTCCTCTGGGCATCCAGAATTAAAAAAATACCCCACAGTAGACAATCCTCAGTTCTAAGCCAATGTAAAGTCTATCATCAAAGTAACGGAATGTAAGCTATCATCAAAGTAACGGAATGTAAGCCAGCCATGAAAGGAATACTTTTTATATGTTAAAATAATGAGATTTCTAGGTGTGGTGCACATGCCTAGAATACCAGCAATTGGAAGTGGAGGCAGGAAGATTGTTGAGACTTTATACAGAGACCCTTTCTTTTTTTAAAAAAAATTAATAATGAATGGTCTCTGTTTTAGAAAAACTACTAGTTAAAAACCAAGTGTATATCAATATTAGGATGTCCTCCATTTTTTGGTAGGAGAAAGAGGCAAAGTCAAAATATGTTTTTGACTCTTCGGTACAGGAAAAAGAAAGGTTGCTGAGAGATAACCCCACTATGCAAGTAGGGACAGATGCTAGACACGAACCTTTGTATTTCTCTATACGTCTGTGATTTTTTTTTTTTTACCTGAAAATGTGTATCTTTTTTTTGTTTGTTTGTTTTTGTTTTATTTTTTTTTATTTTTTTTTTTTATTTTCGAGACAGGGTTTCTCCGTAGCTTTTTGGTTCCTGTCCTGGAACTAGCTCTTGTAGACCAGGCTGGCCTCGAACTCACAGAATCCGCCTGCCTCTGCCTCCCGAGTGCTGGGATTAAAGGCGTGCGCCACCACCACCCGGCAATGTGTATCTTTTTTAAGATGGCAACAAAAGAAATAGAAAAATGGTATTGTACACTATAAAACAATGTATTTTATTATTTTATTATGGTGATACATAATCCAATCAGTAGGCTCCAGTTTTAAGGTACTGTGACATAGCTAATCTCAGGCAGAAGTGACTGGGACAGCACCCACTGAGTGCAAATCAGGAGATCTGACACCATGGTAATGCTAACATGACACCATTAGCCTGTTCTGAACGTCCGTGCCTCTGCGCCCAACCTCATATTCTCCTCACAGCGCTTTGTGTCATGATTGTCTCATTCACAGGTAACAACACTGAGGCTGGAGGGATGGCCGCTGGGGTGTAGCAGAGCCAGGTTGAGAGCAGCATTCTGGCTCCTGAGCTCACTTCCTAAGTACTGTGCTTTGCTGCCCTCCCCGAGAGCCCTGGGCAGTTGCATGTCCACTTCCTGTTTTGTTTTGGTTTGGTTTGTTGTTTTGATACAGGGTTTGTATGTGGCCCATGCTGGCCTCAAACTCAAAATATCTTTCTGTCTCAGCCTCCCCGGTATTTGGGATAGATTTGATTCTGCATTGAGTTCTAGTGCCCCAGCTACTTGCAGGTATCATTTGATCCAGTGATCCACAGACTCCAAAGGTCTCGGGATGCATCTTGAAGGGCACTTCTTGCAGGAGGCAGTGCCATACTTAGGAGTAGCCAGTCTCCAATGAGGTTATAGTAGAATTTTTTTCTGCTTCTATCATAACTCATTGTCATTCCTAAGCAGACCATAGGATGTGGACAGCTGTGTGATTGTTGCCTACCATACCCCAAACTGTTTCTTCTCTCCATATATTCTCCTGGTAGAAGTTGTCTTAGTTAAAATTGGAAGACAAGGTTGGGCAGGTCATGGCAGTACAGCCTCATACTGCCTTCAGAACAGGAAGTTCCAAGCCATAGGAAACCTAGAACCTCACCTGTTTCTTATACCTAATAACTTCCCCAAGGCTCTTCTTAGATGTGAGCAGCAGGCTGTAGAAAGCGAGATGAGGCAGGACCCATGATCCCAAACCCTAATTGAGGACAGGGACTTCTAGGCCCTCAGGATATAATAAAGGCTCTTGAAAATGCCAGTTTACCACTTGTGCTTCTGGCTCTGTGTGTGGATTTGCCTCTGTCCATTCCTCCTACCTGTCTGTCTATCTTTTGCTAGATAGACCTACCAATGAGGTCTATCCTCAGGCTTCTTTGTACACATTTTTAGGCAGAGTCTCACTCAGTAGATTGCCCAGGCTGGGCTTAGGGTTTCTCTGTAACTTAAGCAGGACCTGACTGATCCTCTTGCCTGAACGGGGATTGGCACCCATGTGCACTCTCTCTCTTTTTTTGAGGCCATGCTTCGTTATGGCCTCCATGTGTCCTGGTGATGCAGAGTTGGGCTGTTGGGAAAAGCCACCAATTGGGGACTTTGAACTAAAGATTACAGACTTGGTGTAGCACAGATAACAAAATGTCAGACTGTATCTTCTCAGAATTAGTGTTAAGGTCTTGGTCTGTAATGCAAGAACAGGGCCTTGAGCTTCATCCTCTCAGACACTTTTGCTTGCTAGACATAGGCTTTATTTTTCCATCTGGAAAAAATGAATTCAACACAGAGGTTTCCTTATTTTATCACATGGTGAACATAGAGACCCTGGAATCCTAAATCATCATGCGAAGTCACCTCCCACCCTCCCTAGCCTTGTCTCATTACCATTTCTGATTAGTGGACATGGACTTGGTGCCAGCAGTGTTGAGACAGTAATTTATATAACGTTGTGATCCTGTGGCTTCAAGAAGGAAAACTTTGTTATTTAAAGTTAACCAAGGATGATCTTATATCTGTAAGTGCTTTCATAGATATGCTTTCCTTTGAAAAAGAAAGAAAATCTAAGTGCTAAAGGCATTGCTGTGCTCAGCATTCGATCTACTTAGTGGACAGTGCAGAACATAGAGTCGGGTTGTGCTCTGCATCCTTTTCTGTCACATCATTGAGTCATTTCTTGGACAAAGGACTGTGCCAGAGTGTTAGAAAGTTGTAACAGTTACCTACTTCTCCTGTTCTCCCTCCTTTTAGAAAAGTTTCTTAAACTGACGTAAAAATTCCCTCCACAAAATGTCTTGCTATGTCAGCACAAGAGCCTGTCATTGTGGTTGCTTTGGTTTAAATTGCCCCACCCTGAAAAGGCAATTAAGTTCGTGTTCAGCAAGACAGCAGACCACCAAGAGGCACAAGGAGCCTCCTCTGCAAAAGTACTTTGACAGTAGGACTAGCACATTGGAGACAAAGAAGAAACTCACTGCAGCACTGGGTAGCAGCTAAATAAAGGAATCAAAGTCATGGCAGCAGTGAGAAGGGCATACAGGGCAAAAGATGGCACTCGGTGGGACGAGGTCAGAGAAACCTCGCCTCGTGAAGCATAGGCATGCCAGGGAGGGCATAACACCAGGAATCACAAAAGGACTGGGGTGTCCCCGTGCTCTCGGCCTTTCCTCTCCAGATGTCCCATGTGCAAATATTCCCTCCCAGGTTCTCCTTTAGATGCCGAGATGTGGACCTAGGGTCCCACACAGGAGTCCTTGGTTACTGGAAGGAGACAGCTTCTGCTCATGGCAAAAACGCAACACACAAGACCAGTGTGGGGCAAGTCTGACCGGAAGCCAGTTGTGTTCATAGTGAGAGCGGGTCCATCTGTGATCCTTCAGTCCGAGATTGTGGTTTTTTCCTACGGTTACAATTAATTACCTAATGATGTTAAAATAACCTTTGTTTTATAAAATATTATTGAGACCAAATGGAAGCTTTGGGTCAATTTTTGTGTGTCAACGTTAGTTATCTAATTTGATAAATCAGTTGTCAAACCTTAGGCAATTGGGGCTTTTTTTTTCCCCACCTGCCCCAAATTTATTTCTTTGTCGTATATGGAATGTAAACATTCTGGATTTAGGCTTTTCCTTGCATTCTTTTTCTAAAAAAGTCAAATCAAAGATTTTCTCAAAGATTTTCACAGCAGAATTCTTCCCCATTTCACAGCAAAATCTGTAACTCCCCAGTATGACAAACAGAAAAAAAAAAGGCCTGATTTTCTTTTAAATGTAGTTTATTAGAATATTATAGATGGCAGGCCTTCCCCCAGTTTTAGTAACAGCTTGTAACAGCAAAGACTTACTCCTACCCTTGGCCTGTTAGAACTTGGCAGAGGGAGTAACCACAGCCTGGGTTCCCATAGCTGGAAGAAAGGATAAGAGTACTGTCTCACTTCGCCAGTTAGATGCTGAAGCCTATAATGGCGTATGCCACTTCTGAACCAGGGACATGGGCCATCAAATCACAGGACCGCAGGAAGACTGAGCCTAGTTGGACTTAATAGATTCCTTTTCATTAACATCTATGCTAAACAGGGTGTGCTCCCATGCGATTACAGCTCCCTTCCTGTTAAAAAAAAAAAAAAAAAAAAACAACAAAAAAAAAAACCTCTTAAGTTTTCCTGTATTCCTGGAGTTGAGCTGTGGTCTTTGAAGCGTTCTTCAACCACGACGCTAAACCTTTTTGTTATCTTTGCATTTGCATAAAGCAGTAAACTTGCCTACCACCTCACTTGAGAACCTGCACGTCTCACTGCGTCACTAGAGAGAGATCTGTCCTTTTATTCAACATGTTGGGTCTTCCAGGGTTAATGGCCAGAATGAAAACTAGGTAATAAAGGGAATCTGTCAATACACAATGGGTTCACAAAGCAAATGGATTCCTTTCATTAGATCCCCAAACTCAACCCCATTTGTAATGTTAAACTCCTATGAACTTTATTGATGCTTATGGTTCTTTATTATGTTAATTTATTAATTAGTTTCTTTAGGGGAATGTGTGTGGGCAGTGTGTGGAGGTCAGAGGACAACTTGGGGGAATCAGTTCTCTCCTTCCACCATGTGGGTTCTGGGGACCAAATTCAGGCTTAGTGACAAGCACCTTTACTCACTGAGGCATCGCATCAGCCCAGAAGGACATTTCTTCATGGCAAGTTCTGAATGTGGAGACATGGCTGTTGTCTCTCTATACAAAGAAACAAAACAGTCCACTGTTACCTTAATCCTTTACTGTTGAGGAGAGTCACTTTTAATTTGATGTGAATAGGAAGTGAGAGTCTACACTGCAGTGAAGCAGGAAACATTGTTAGGTCATACTTTCTTTTGCTTCTGAAGCAATAGAAGGAATTACAAAGGAAATACCATTAATTGGACTATACACGTATCTTTAAAGCCCAGTCAACTAAAATAAAAAAGGAAATGAAAGAAAGTAACTCTATAGACAGCTGGTGCATAAATGGCTAATGGTTTAACAATTTCAAGACTTTGTGTGAATTCAAGTACTACCATGTAGGTTCTTGTATTTTTTAAGTAGAGACAGTGTAAATTTATAGTCTTTTAACTACAAACAGTAAATATGAAAACAGTGTACTTCCTTAGTAACTGAGATAAAAATAATAAAATACCATGCAAATAAAGTATAATTTTATGCATAATACCTACTTACAGAGATGATGTATTTAAAGTAATTCATAGATCAAGGATAGAATATAAAAGAAAATCAAAAGATATGTCACATGAGTAATTATAAAAGTTCCACAAGTTACAATTACAGTAGAACTTCCGAGGCAAATTTTTGGTTTTTTGAGACAGGGTTTCTCTGTGTAACAGCCCTTGCTGTCCTGGAACTAGTTCTATAGACCAGGCTAGCCTCGTACTCACAGAGATCTATCTGCTTCTGTCTCCTAAATGCTGGAATTAAAGGTGAACTTCACCACTGTCTAGCTAAGAGAGGAAAATTTTTAATGCTAAATGCATGTTTTTAAAAAGGAAATAAAAGGAGTAAAGCTTAAAGGCACTAATCTAAGTGTCTCCTTGAAGATATTCAAAAAGACACTCAAGTTGAGCCAAATAAAGAGCAAAGTTACTAAAAGGGAAAATATATATATAAGGGTAATATACTCCCAAATTTGGATCATTCCAGATTGAATGACCCTTCTCAGAAATACTTGGGACAAGAAGTACTGTGGATTTTGTGACACAGGAATATTACATAAACATGATGAGATGACCTGGGGATAGGACCTATGTCTAAACATGAAATGCATTTGTTTCATGCATATATTTTATATACAGCATGATGTAATTTTATATGCTTGCCTAGGTTTTAACTGATCTATCACACAAAATTAAATGTTGGATTTCTACTTGAGACGCTATATTGTTACTCAAAAGATTTGATTTTAGAACACTGTAGATTTTAGATTTACTAGGTGTGTCACTGTGTGTTATGGGGAGAGACAGGTAGGCAAGTTTGGAAGACCCTCTATAGTTCCCTCCCCGTCATTAATGAACTAGGGCTACAAATTCAGCAAAGCTCTTATCTGGAATGTTACAGTGAAAGGAGTAGATATGAGTGAATGGCTTAAAAGTAATCCAGAAGAGAGGAGTCAGGTACACCGTACTTGAATCTGCTAACAAAAATGTATGATAACACACTCAGAGCATTACTGACTGGGGAAACTCACTTGAGCCTTACTGTGTACCCCAATTTCCATGCATTGTTGGCCATATAGACCTATCACTTATGTGGCTGGCCTTAGTCCCTAGCATGGTCCCAGGCCCAGCATGAATCACACTCAACATAAGCTTTGTGGTCTGGCCCATGGCCCCACCAGTTAAGCACTTACATTAGACAGGCCATTCTAATGACTAAGAGGTCATCTCTCAGAAGCTGATGCAAGCTTAACCCCTTATTTTCAGCTCTCCATTATCTATACAGACACAGAAACCCATATTTGCTTGACTAGCAAGATGGCTCAGTTGTAAAGTCCTTGTCATGAAAACATAAGGACCTGAATTCAATTCCCCATCACCAGGAACAGCCAATGAAGCAGTACGCTTGTGTAACCCCAATGCTGGGGAAAGAAAAAGGAAGATTCCTGGGGCTACTGGTTGGTCCATGGGAAACCCTGTCTCAAAACATGACTAAGGAGGACAGCACCCCACACGTGTACATACACACAGAGACCACACACAAGCATGTACTTGTATGTCTACAGTCGGCCTTGCCTAGCCACAGGCTCCATATTCTCAGAACCAGCCAAAATAGATGAGAAATGCTCTTTAATAAAATTATATTTTAGACTTGGGGAGGTGGCTCAGTATGTAAAGTTTTTGCTGTGCTAGTCTAAGAACCTGAGTTTCGTTGCCCCAGCACGCACATTAAGAGCTGAGGAGGTGGTATGCATATAACGACAGTACTGGGGAGTCGGGGAGACAGGCCGTTCCCAGGGGCTTGCTTGCTAGCTACTCTAGCCCAAACGACAAGCTCCAGGTTCAGTGAGAGAGGCTCCACCTCAAAAGATAAGGTAGAGAGTGATAGAAGGCACTAGACTATAGTGCAGTCTGTGGGAAAAGGTACATAGGTTCTGTGCAAATACTAGCTGTTTTGTTATTTGTAGTGTGTTCCATCCAGAACCAATTCCCCTGACAGGAAGGACTATATACAAACCATGCGTTTATGACTGAATTTAAGTGTATGCATTACTAAGTGCTCAGAAGTTTACGTTGTTTACATCTGACAGGCTTCTCGGTCTGTGTCATGGTGAAACACGGTTTATTGTTTCCAGTGACGCTCTGCCCTAAGGTCTTACTCGTCTAATGTTTGCGTTGCTGCCACAGTTGATCTGATTAGTGTCTGCATCCCTTTTCTTTTACAGTAACTCTCTCCATTCATGTTTTCCCTGTATGCCTGTTTCTCATCCATTGATTTTCTGTTTTCCAGTGGCTACCACAGCGCCACAACATGCATCTTTTTGACTTACTAAAGCCGTGTAATTTAGTCCTTTCACCAGTCAGGCTGACATAAGAGCTTTCTCCATTTCTCCCACCAGCCGTCTGAAATGTCCTTGTTGTGAATAACCATTCTCTGTATATTAAACCCCTCAAGTGCACTGCTGCTGGGATTTATATACCCAATTTTTATTTTAATCATCTGCTTAGTTGCACTATGATTTTTTCCCTAAACATGCATTCTTCTCTGTGGGACTAAAAGAACTCAGCTCTTATCAATCCTTGCAGTGTGGACCAAAGAAACTCTTAGTTTTGCCTCTCTTATTAAAGGAACAGCTCATTAGTAGCAGTTACTTCTTCATCCTCACCATTCCACTGTCCTTTGGAGTTCATCATTTATATAAAAATGTCAGTTATCTGTTTTGGTACTGATGTTTTCTCCTTGTCTCTGTTTTTGTTTTTGTCTTTAGCAGTTTTCTCATGATGCATCTGGTTTATGTATTCTTGACTCTATAGCTTGGTGTCTTCTCAACAATATGGGGGAATTCTTGGTGGTTTTTAACTTCAAACCTTTGTCTTGACTTGTCTTCCCTGTCTTCTCCTCTCACAGGAGTGCACTTACACTCATGGGAAATAGTTTTGTCTTGTGATACATGTTTGTGCTTTAGGAAGGAGTGTTTACTATAGGACCAAGAGCTGCAAGAGGGTTTGTCTCCTGTGAAACAAGGACAAGAAGATGATGTGACCACTTCCAAAAGTTCCTTCTTTTTCCTGGTGCTCGCTCTTGTTCTCTCTCTCTCTCTCTCTCTCTCTCTCTCTCTCTCTCTCTCTCTCTCGCTCTCGCTCTCGCTCTCTCTCTCGCTCTCTCTCTCGCTCTCTCCTTTCCAGTTTGGTGTTTTGAATCAGTAGTTTGGGAGTATTGTTTGGGCTGTCCAAAGCATGTGAGACCTCTGTCTTCTGGAGACTGGCATCAGAAGTGGCTATGTACACTTAAGTCGTGAATTCTTGCTTTCTCGTGGCCTTGGATCACTTGCTTCATTTCTTTGTGTTTCAGTTCCATTATCAGTAAAGTGAGGCTAATGATTGTGTATAGATCATAAAAATGGGGAGTAGTCAATGAAGTAGATCACTTAGTATATATAGTACTTGACTCATGCAGAAATCAGGAAAGGTAATGATTCTTGACCTTGGTACCATGATATGTGTTGCTGCCCTGTTTGTTTCCCACTCCAACAAGTCCCAGACCAGTCAGCGCCCCCTCTCTTCCAGGACACAAGTTCTGAGGCAGAACAGAACAGCGTGTTAGGCTCATGGGGGGCCTTTGGCAGAGAGTAGTCGGCTCTTGTGTATCAACACTGCCCTCCCAGCTGTGGGGTTTGCTGTGGGCTGGGGCTGTGGGAGCTTTTGGGTGATGGTACTGACACTAGTCTTTCCTCTTCAGTATGGAATGCTCCTGTACCAAAACTATCGCATCCCTCAGCAGAGGAAGGCTTTGCTCTCTCCTTTCAACACCCCTGTGGTAAGTAGAAGACTTTCGACAGTCAAGAGCTATGGGAACCTCATTGTAGCATACCTAACCGGTTGCAAAAACATCAGCAGCCACTTCCAGCTCTCAGGGAGCCGTCTTGCCTATTGGCTTTTGTTCCTTTAAGTCAGGGGACGCATGGATGCTGAAGTCATTCTCTTGTGAGGATGTCTAAAAGTACAGACATATTACCAATGTGATCTTCAAGGTCCTCTGGTACTTAGTCCCAGGAGCGAGTGAGAGCAAGCCATGTCATAGAAGAGTCTAGTGTTTGCTTCCCTGAACTACTGCCCCAAGCATGGTCTACAGTGAGGAGTTGGGGACAGATCAACCAACTTCCCTTCCTTCCCATCTTTTTAAACCAAGCCCAAAGCCATTTTTGCCATTTTTAGCCTGGTCCCACTTAAATCACTTGAGTTTTCTGCCTGATACAGGGAACTCTAGAGCTCCCTTCCCAGTGTCTTTATGATTGTTTCATGGGGTGGTCTCCAGCATGCTGCCCTGGCTGATTTCTTTGTATCTTAGTATCTGTGGCCTTTGTCTTACAGCGCAGCGTTTCTGAAAATTCTCTGGTGGCAATGGATTTTTCTGGACAGACCGGAAGAGTGATCGATAATCCGGCTGAAGCTCAGAGCGCTGCCCTGGAAGAGGGCCATGCCTGGCGGGTAAGGCACTAGCCCCAGTCTGGGTGAAACTGGTTACACACAAACACCCAGGTTTTGCCAGAAGGGCTCTTCTGGTCCTGGTGAGAGGGAGTTATGGGAGTAAGTGCAGGAAGTGGCTGTCCCGGGAGCCCTCCCTGCTGTCGGCCTTCCACACCACTCTGTCCTGAGCTGCTCCTGCTGATGAATTACTAGTGGCTGTTTGTGGAGGGCTCCGCAGGGAACAGTTCTCGCACTAAGCTCCAGTGCTGAATCTGCAGATGGGAAGATTATCTCCCAGCTCAGGTTTCCCTGAAATTTAAAGACCATGTGCAGAACACCTGCCCAGGGCTCTGCTTCGGAGACATTCCCAGTCCTACAACCATAGTGTGGGAAAAGGGCAAAAGTCTTCAGCACAGGGACCCTGGAGAACAGTGCTCTGACAACTGCCAGGGTTTAACGCAGTAGCCTGTGCTGCTCTGCTGACTCTCCAGGATTTACATCATGGGTAGTCAGAGTAAGAAACACGTTGATGCCTCACTGCACCAAAATGCATATGCTTTACCAATTTGGCCAAGAAACTCTTCATTCTCCATAGTCAGGTGGTACCATCAGAGTCTGAGTGTTTGGGGACACTGCTCAATCATCCTGTCCTGGGCAGTGGATGACTTGGTACATCAGTCTCTTATCTTTGCTAAAGTAGGCATCTCTTTTGCAGAAGCGAAGCACAAGGATGAATATTCTAAGCAGCCAAAGCCCCCTTCATCCTTCTACCCTGAATTCGGGTAAGCACTGCTAATCACTTTGTATTGGATGGAAAGGCAAAGAAGAGCCCTGCTCTCTGAACCTCTCTGAGCTGTGCACGGTGCTGCTAGAGCTGAGATCCAGGTTGACTGGAGTTGGCTGGCTCTTGGGGTCTGTCTGCAGGGGAGCCAGGTCTTACCCTCTGTCCGCCTCCATCTTCCCCACAGTGATTCACAGAACTCAGCATTGGTTTCATGGACGTATCTCCCGTGAGGAGTCCCACAGGATCATCAAGCAGCAAGGTCTCGTGGACGGGTAAGGAAACTCCCACTGATGGAAGCTTCGACTTACTGAGTGCTCACAGTTCCCTGCAGAAGCCAACTCAGAGTATGCTGGCCTTGCCAAGTTAAGGGCAGAGATGACTCTGAACTCTCCTGTCCTGGATATATCCAGATGTGCCCTTTACCCCTCAAATAGAAAAGGACAAGGCTAGTTATTTTTTTTTTCTTTCTAAGGCAGTAAACAAATAGTAAAAAAAAGAAAAAGAAAAAGAAAAAAGAAATCACCAACACCTTTTTATTTATATACTTTATAAAATTGGCTTTTACTAAGGTTGTTATGACTTAGACCTCAAGTAGGTTGTCTCTACTAAGCTGGGCAAGGCAACAGAGGTTGGCTTCACTCCTGTGTGCATAGCGGATGTGGCAGCCACTGACCACAGTGACTGATCATGCTTGTAGAAGGTGACCTGCAAGCACTCATGTCATAGCTGTCACAGAGTAACCAGGGTCAGCAAGAGACTTTGGACTACAGGGTGCAAACTCACTAGGTCACTTCTCTAAGGAAAAACTTCTCTTGTTTGGGTAATTTTGGCATGTTCCTTTTGGACTGCGAGCACTTTCTAACCCTGTAACATAGAACATTTCACCTTCGTCTTTGTAGTTTCCCTGCCTATGTCAAAGGACATTGTCAACCTTCTGGGTGCTTTGCCACTGAAAGCCTCTCAGGTGCCCACACACCAAGGTGTCACGGCTGTAAGCCCATTTTATCAGCAGGTCTAGCCCATGTGCCTGTGTATACATGCGTACTCATACATGGGAAATACACTTGGGTTTAGAAAAATCAATAATCAGTTGCTGGTTTCCCATTCCACAGGCTGTTCCTGCTCCGTGACAGCCAGAGTAATCCAAAGGCGTTTGTACTGACTCTGTGCCACCACCAGAAGATTAAAAACTTCCAGATCTTGCCCGTAAGTACTGATCCCTTCAAACCAGTCCTTCTTTTTGCTTCCATTCCTAATGGAAGTTGCAGTTCCAACTTGAATATAACAAACTATAGATAGTGTAGCAGACGGCCCTACCCACCGTGTTTTCTGACCTACCTTGCCACATTTGTGTGTGTGTGTGGCTCTCAGGAACAAAACCATGAGCAGGCAGATTGGCTCCTGACCACAGGCCATGGGTTGTCCCCCAAGGTCACCTCCTCCTCTAACGTGGCAAGTATTTACTATGTCTCTGCAGTGCGAGGATGATGGGCAGACATTCTTCACTCTGGATGATGGGAACACCAAGTTCTCCGACCTGATCCAGCTGGTCGACTTTTACCAGCTCAACAAAGGTGTTCTGCCCTGCAAGCTGAAACACCACTGCATCCGCGTGGCCTTGTGACCTCCTTGCCCTCTCTCGGAGGCTGGAGGCAGCAACACTGGAACGGAGAGGAGACGCCTGCATGAGGGAGAGAACACACACCTGCTCCCACCCAAGGACTCAGAACAACATGGCTTTTCGATCGGTGCCAACCGACCAACATCAATTAGTTATTTGGACTTCACAAAGATTTGCCGCTGCGGATCAAGCAGGACCACCTCCCTCTGCGTCAGCCATTTAAATTGGGGGAGGGTTGAGATCCAGTGCAAGTGTGGGAAGAAACTGGAATGATGATTTTTGATTAGGCCACGTAGGGTGAAAACCGCAGAGAAATGATTGGAAATGAACTCTTGCCCTGGAATAATCTTGACAATTAAAACCGCGATGTTTACTTTTTTGTATCACTTTTTTGCACTCCTTCTTCGTTGTCAATGTTGTACTCAGCCTATGGTAGGAGGGGATGTGGCTTTGCAACCCAGATGAGACAAAGAATTTTGAATTGGCAGATTTCAGCTTGGAAAAAAAAAAATGGGTCCCCAAAGTTTTGTTGAGGGCATCCTGCTTACCACAGGTTGCCACAGTGTGGATTTGGCTCCTACATTATGGACACCCCAGTCCTCCCCATCATACTTGAAAAGCTTTTTTTTTAAAAAAAAAAAAAACAAAAAACAAAATATCAAATCAAAGGTGTCGACTGTGGGTGACACCAAGCATGTTTTGTGGACTCAGTCAAGCTCCCACAGTCTGGTCACCATTGTTGTTGTGCTGGTGTTTGGTCATTTCTTATTCGTGTATCTCGTTCTCCACAGTGCAGGAGACCTCGTTACTTTGGAAAACTTGCTGTTCCCCCAGCACAGCACAGCTGCATGACCTCAGCTTTAAACTGATGTCAGCAAGCCTTCTTGGAACACATTGGTATTCATTGTGGATGCCACATAGTCCATCTGGGGTGCCCTGTGCCTCACGTTTTCACAGCCACCCACTGTTGTAGAATAATCGCTGCCTTTACCCTCTGCAGTGGCCTCAGTCACTTCAGTTCTCCCACCGGGGTGGGGTGGGATCGTGGGGTTAAAGGATTTAAAGAGAAAATGTCAACTTGTTGGCCTTGTGCTCTGTCAATCTGAGCGTCTATGGATAAAGATAAGGAAACACTGCAGAGGGCACTGGCATAGGCTGGCTTTGAGTCTTTGCTTGATGACCCCTGCGCCCTACTGAAAACCCCCTAAGCCAGCAGGAGCAGGGTATGCAGAGGTTCTGCCTCTATTGGCTTAGGGCGAGAAGTACCTCACAGTGGTTGTGAACATTGGACAGTTTTTAGCAGCATGATGTTTGCTTTCTCCTCCAAGAGAGGAGTCAGAAGGTGGCTGGAGTTGTCACTGGGTCCCCTGAACCCTTTGGAGGACCCTCTGTTGTCCCCTTAATGATTTATCAGGCATGAGGGTAGCAGACAGGACTCCCGTGAGAAACACACAGACAACCGTGGTGAACAGGTTTCCTTTCCTGACACCACCCCTGGCTGGCCCTTTGAACCTGAGCTAGCCACTAGATTGCCGGTCCCGACTCACTGGAGTGCTCCCCAGGGAGCACCCATGATTGCCCTGCGGTTGACGGCCTAGTGGAAGATAGATGTGTCAGCGCTTTGTAAAACGAGTCAGCTGCAAGCTGGTCCACAGTTATAGAAACACTGTAGTTCACAGACCACGCAACCCGTGTTTCCACGCGATACTTATTACAACAAATGAAGAATTTTTTTTTCTTTTTACTTTTTAACTTTTTATCTATCTTTTATCTTTTTTTTTTTTAGTAAGACATTTTCGTAAGCATAAATGCTCAATTGCATTTCTCTTTCTTTCGCAGCTAGTTAATCATTCAGTTGACAATGAGATAATTCTCAAGTTCATGCCTGGCAGCAGGTTTCCACTGATCTTCCCCTTTGGGACAGATAACGGACATTTCAGTTTTACCATACTCATTTCTTTTTGCTGACTTAAGGTCAGAACTTTACAAAACAGACAGCAAACAACTCTAGGGTTTCTTTCTCCAGTTTACACAGACCAGTCCCCACAGTGCATAATCTTTTTCTCTTTTGCCTCTACAGTAGACAGCTAGGACGTGTATCTCATATTTATAAGTATGCATTTTATTTAAAAGGAAGTATAGGCTTGACTCTGGTTCACAATTTTGTATGTAGCTGGTTTGACGTAGTATTTTGTACTTCCCTAGCCGAAGTGAATTGTCGAAGGCTGCAACCCGCCTTGAGTGTAGCAGACTTCAGTGGCCCCGAGCTCGCCAGCCTTTGCACAGGCAGCTGGGAATTCCACCTGAAACAGCTAGTCCCTGGGGTAGTGGGTACCCAGCCCCCCTAGCCAGAGACTGAAGGACATTTGACTTTTATTTTTGTATTTAATTGACATGAATGTAAAGGGGACAGCTCAGGGTTGTTTTGGAGCCTGTTTGACTTTGTAATCTCTGCCTGTGATTTTCTTTTCTAAATGAAAACTCCATGTAGCCACCTGGACTAAGTTGAGAAGGAAAATGCCAAATGCTTTGGGTTTTTAGAGTTTCAATAGGTAGGCTCTGTTATATTATTAGGTGTTAGAGTTTCTGAACGTGTTTTTTCTTCTTTTTTTTTTTGTTTGCTTAAACTTTGAAGAAATATGTGCCTCAGCTTAGATGTTTTGTCTTCTCCTTTCTGCACTTAAATACCTGACAGTCTGTCCGATTGCTGCGCCTCCGTGAGCATCAGTAGCTCACCGTAGATTTGTGATGTCATAGTGCAGACCGCAGTGACCGGAAAGTGACCTGACATGTAAACGTTTTCAGGGAATGCAGAGGGTGTTAATTAACAGACAAAACCTTTACCCCGCGTGCTTTGCCTCACTCTGTGCTATATAGCTCTTTGGCTCGTGAACCTAATTGTAAACTTTCAGGTATTTTTGTACAAATAAGGGACTGATGTTCTGTTTCTTGTTATTAGAAATAAACATTAATACAGTGTTCTTCATTTTCTGTTGTCTTTTTATTTGCGCCCGTATCTGAAGACTAGGCTTGGGGTGGGTAGCTCAGTGGCTCAGAGTGCTCGCTGTGAATGTAAAAGAACCAGGTTTCAGATCGCCCGACCTCTCCCTGTCCTTCCTCCCCACAAGACAAAAAAAAAGACAGGCCTGGGCTGGAGAGATGGCTTGGTGGGGAAAGTGCTTGCCACACAAGATGGTTTCAATCCTCAGAACCCACAGAAAAGTCAGTAGTGGTACACACTTGTAATCCCAGTGCTGGAGGGAAAGCCGGGTCTCCCGGGCTTGCTGGACTTGCTGGTCAGTCAGCGTAGCCTGATTGGTGAGTTCTGGATCAAATCAAGGAATTGGTCTCATAAAACAAAGTGAATAGCATCCAAGGTTAACCTCTGGTCTCCAGATGCAAAGAGCACCTAAGTTCCTGTCCATCTATATACCTAGGACTGTGATCATACACAAAGTATGGTGGACTTTAGAAGGTTTCAGAGAGTCACATATCCACAAAAGCTTAACCGTCACCTCCAAATCAAAACACTTAACATCTCACACACATCTGACAAGGCATTAAATCATCAAGGACCCAGGTTGTCAAGTAAGAAATTCAGGGGGCTGCAAAGATTGCTCAGCAATTAAGAGCGAGGCTGATCTTCCAGTTATATCCCAACATTCACGTGACAGCTCACAACTGCCCATTAACTACAGTTCAGGGACTCTGATGCTCTTTTTCTGGCTGCCTCAGGCACCAGGCATGCTCACGATGCACAGGTATACATATGGGCAAAACATTCAGACCAGACACAAAACAATATTTTTGAAAGAACTTGACACATTAAAAAAAAAATGATGCACTCTGCCACTACTGTCCTAAGCACTCACGTGAATGAAGGTCCCCATCCATGTGGTCTGGAGCGTCACTTGCTGACTTCATGCTTCCTCCACAACCTACCCCAGTCACTCACTGTAGGTAGAGACTGCTTGCTCGTTTCATAGCAACCCAGTCCCGAATAATCACACAGAAACTATATTAATTACAACACTGCTTGGCCTATTAGCTCAGGCTTCTTATTCACTAACTCTTATATCTTAACCCATTTCTCTTAATCTGTATCAGCACAAGGGCTGTGACCTATGGGTAAGGATCTGGCTTTTGTCTCCTTCATCAGCTAATGATCCTTCCATAGGAGGAGACAGCCACCAGATTTTTACCGGTAGGCCACAGCCTCATGCTGATACACAGATTAATAGAAATGTGTTAATTAAGATATGAGTTAGTAAATAAGAAGCCTGAGCTAATAGGCAAAGCAGTGTTGTAATTAATATAGTTTCTGTGTGATTATTTGGGTCTGGGCGGCTGGGAAACAAATGAGCAGTCTCTACCTACAGCCCCCTTAGGGAAAGTGGATGTTGTCACCTGCAGTGACATGAGTCCTTGGGGCTATGGGGATGACTCTAAAGCACTTGGAGGACCAGAGTTTGGATCTCCCGAACCTACATTTTTATGTAGCCCAGCAAGTGTGGCAGCTCCGTAATCCCAGCATTCCTAAAGCAATTAGAGAATCACCAGCCTAGCCAGAATTAGTGGGCCCTGGGTCCTATGAGAGACACTGTTTCAGTGAATTAAACAGAGAGTGATCAAGGAAGAATAACTAACGTCTACTTTAGACCTTGACGTGCATCCCAGACACATACTCACACAATGTGGTTGCTACAAGAGCCCCTCACAGAAACAGACAACACCCCTCCTCATCATGACATACCATGACACAGCCCTGTGGCCCCTCACGAGTCTACGATAATGAGGGTGGGTGAGGGCCACCAGATCAGAGTTTCAAATGTACCTTGGTCACTCCAGATAGGATGACAGAAGCCAAACAGCACAGAGTGAAAGAAAAAAAAAAAGTCAGAGCACAACCTGAATCTTGATTGCACTACATCATAAGATACATCATCTGTGCCAGACACAGGTGCACAGACCTATAATACCAACACTTGGGAGGCGGAAGCAAGAGGATCAGAAGTATCAAAGCTAGCCTTAGCAACATAGTGACTTACAATCCCAAAGCCAACTTGGATTATATGAGATTGTTTCAAAAATATATTTTTTCAATGACCATTAAAATACTAAGAAGGAGCTGGCAATGGTGGCACGTGCCTTTGATGCCACCTCTTGGAGACAGAGGCAGGTGAATCTCTGTGAGTTTCAGGCCTGCCTGGTCTGCAGAATAAGTTCCAGAGCAGCCAGGGCTACACAGAGAAACCTTGTCTCAAAAAAAAAAAAAAAAAAAAAAAAAAAATCAAGCAAAGCCACTAAGAAGGACAGCTATATATAGTTAATGGTAAAGGAAAGTTTATTAAATGGTAAAAACAATATTTGCTTTTAAAGTAGAAAACTCATTCATATCACTTTGCACCTTGGCACTTAGACTTCACTCTTAAAGATTAGGAACAACAATGGAAAATGTGGAACTGGTACTGTTGGACTTTGTCTTAATTTGTTTCTATTACTGTGATAAAACACTAGAAGCAAAAGACGCTTGGAGAGAAAAGGGTTTGTTTCATTCTACAACTATGGTCCACGATAACGGGAAACCAGGGCAGGAACTGAATCCAAAGCCAAGAAGGAACACTGTTCACTGTCTTGCCCTCCTGGCTTACTCGGTTTGCTTTCTTACACACTCCAGAACCACTTGCTCGTGAATGGCACTGCCCACAGCAATAAAGAAAATATTCATCGGCTTGCCTGCAGGCCAGTCTGACGGGTGCATTTTCTCAGTTAAGGTTTTGTGTCCAACTGATGAAATATTAACCAACACAATTGTGACTCCTGGTCACCCTGACACCCACCACATCACTATTACACCATAAACTTTACCTTCTTGTTTGTCCCCAAGAATCCATGTTAATATTAATATCACAAGATAAAACAAAGCATAATTTTATAAAGACTTCAATGCTTTAAAAGTCAAAGTTCTCTTTAAAAAAAAAATACAAAAAGCAAACACTGCCTCTTAAAAAGTCCAAACGCTCAACAGCAGTTTCCTGTAAAATAAAAAATAAAGTACAAACTCTTATTCCACAAGGGAAGAACCAGAACACAGAAACAATCAAAGCAAAATCAAAATTCAACAACGTGAATTAAATCTTGTAGCTCAAAGTCCCACATCTGGGACACACCTTCCCAGTGACCTCTCCTGGTCTCTCACAATGCCAAGTCTCAGCTGTTCTCTATGGCCCTTCATGGCTTCAAAATTAGTAGTACCTAGCGGACTCCTACACTTGACCAAGTTCAGCTGCCAACATGAGATACGGCCTTGGTACTCTCTGAATTCCACCTTCCATGTGTTAACCCTGAAGAAATATTGCCGTATTTCACTCCAATGATACTGGTCTCCTCTTAACCACAGCGGATTTTCTCAGCCCCAGCTGACCAGCATCAATTGTCCTAGCAAAGTAGTGGTTCTCAACCTGTGGGTCGTGACCTATTTGGAAGAAAAACGACCCTTCCACGGGGGGTCACATATCAGATATCCTGCATATCATGTGTTTACATTACAATTCATAATGGTTGCAAAATTACAGTTATGAAGTAACAACAGAAACCATCTAATGGCTAGGGGTCACCCCAACATGAGGAACTGTCTTAAGGGCTTGCAGCATTAGGAAGGTTGAAATCCACTGCAGTAAAACAAAGGGTTGGCCTCAGTGGTGCTGGCCTCTTGTTGATCATGGTGATCCTTCAGATCCTGCTGACCAGATATCACAGATTCTTACTGTAGATCTAGCACATGAACAGCCCTGCTAAGTCTTTGAGAGACTCTCATGCTACCTTCAGAAGCGTCAAAAGCCATTTTCCTTTTGAGAACATGGTTTTCTAAGCTTCCACAACTGCTCAGCAAGCTCAGAGAACTCAATGGCTTTTCCAGGCCAAAGTTCTGAACACTTCCACAATCGCCTACCCTCCTCCAAAAGAAAAACATGGTCAGTTCTGTCATAGCAACAGTCCATACTCCTGGTGTCCATTAGTGTGATAATAACACCGGGTGCCCAACGTGCATCGCCAGGCATGGTGGCACACGCCCTTAATCCTAGCACTCAGGAGGCAGAGGCGAACAGATCTCTGTGACTTCGAGACCAGCCTGGTCTACAAAGGGGGGTCCAGGACAGCTGCAGCCGTCACACAGAGAAACCCTGTCTCAAAAAAAAAAAAAAAATACAAACAAACAACCACCTTACATGACCAAAAGCAACTTAGGAAGAACAGGGATTATTTTAGTTTACAGCTCACAGTCCATCATGAGGGGCAACTGGGGCAAGAACTAAAGTAGAAACCATGGAGGAATGCCGGTTATTAGCTTGTTCACCTTGACTTGTTTGGTTTACTTTCTTAAACCACTCAGGACTACCTGAACTGGGACGGTACTACCCACGCTACAATGTGGCCCTCCCATGTCAATCATCAATCAAGAAAAAGCCCCACAGGCTTGTGGACAAGTCAATCCAATGAAGGCATTTCTCCATTGAAGTTCCCTCTGCTCAGATAAGTCTAGTTGGTGAGAAAGAGAAGCTTAACCAACACAGGTCTTATGTGTCATCCCTCCATCTACCACAGAGGTGGGGCTGCTATCAGGCTGACAAAAGAGAGACATGCCACCAATCTCAACCCAGCCCCAGAAAGCATCTTCAAGAAAAATGGCTTTGAGGAACCATGAAAGACAATCTCCAGAAAAGGCAATGAATGTAGCTGTCCTTTTCGAAGAGATTGGTATCGTTTTTTTTTTTGTTTTTTTTTTTTTTTCTGGAACACAGTGCAAGTCTTCAAACTAAAGGTTTGATTTCTTAGATTAGTTCATGTATGGCATCTGTGGTTTTTTGTTTTATTCTGTTTTAGTTTGTTCTTATTATTTTTTTCTTAAACAGTACTAGAGATTAAACCCAGGACCTCATGCATGCTAGGTAGGCACTCTACCAATGAATTATATTCCTCACCCCTTATTTTGGTTTTAAAGAGCACAATTGTTGGCATGTTGGATCACATTTACCTTCTGCTTACAGCATCTGTTTTTCCCAAGCCCTTTGGCACTCGTGTCCATTCAACTCTTTGCTGCCCCTTCAATTGCTCCTGGATGTTGGTACACAATCTAAATCAGTGAGCCCCGAGACAAAGGACTATGTGGAAAGTTCAAGAGCCAGGCATACGGGCCATTATAACTGATCATCTCATTGATTCAGCCCTTCCCTTCCAGATGACTCTCCTGAAATGCTGTCCAATAATTTTATAACCAAAAGACATTTTTTACTTGGTTTTTCCATTGCATATTAATCACATGTCATGTTGGAGGCTTGTTGTTTGAAATAAAAGCTATGGCCAATTCTCTTAGTAACAAAATCTCTGATGGAATTATAGCCAGACCTTTGAAATCCGCTGCTTTCCGTAGATTTAAGTAAAACCGAACTGAAACTGTTGCGTTGCTGCCAATGTGAACTCTCTAGTGAGGTTCACAGAGGTTATATAGATGTTGAATATTTACAGCCTCTCTTTTCCTTATTCCCTGAACAGCATGTAAAACAACTATTACACAACTTTTATATTGCATTAGGCACTATGAGTGTCCTATTGAAAATATAAAGTTTACAAGAGTTTATATTTAGGTTATATGTAGATATGAAGCCATTTGGTATATAGGACCTGAGAATTTACAGATTTGGATATGTACAGATATTTTTTATCTATAGGACATATTGTAACCAATCCCCCATAGATAAACAGGAGTAGCATTGTGTGCTTTCTCACGTATACACTGTGTCTGTGAGGGGTGCAGAATAGAATGTTCAGGAATGGCTCCATGAGTCAAAGCACTTGCTGTGCAAGTCTGATGAATTCAGTTCTGACCCCTAGAACCACTGTTTTAAAAAATAAAAAAAAAAAGCATATGGTAGTACCTAATACCCATCTACAGTCTGAACGCTTCTACAGTGAGTTGAGAAGAGGAGACAAGAGTATCACTTGAAGCCTGTGAGTCAGCTAACCTGGAAAATAGACTACTTGAAAACAAGGTATAAAACAAGAACAGATGACACTCTGCCTCAGAAACAAGACAGAAGGTGAGAATTACAAAAAAGACTACCTGAAAATAAGTTGGAAAATTAGAACAAGAGACACTCTACTTCAAAAACAAGGTGCCAGGTGAGAACCAAAGGAAAATTAATGCCTCCAAATAAAATACAAGACAATAAAAACAGGAGAGACTCTGCCTCCAAAGAAGCTGGGAGGTGAGACCCAACCCCTGCCATTGTCCTCTAACATCTACCCGTGCACCACACACACACACACACCTCCGTGCACACCATACATATGCACATACACACATAATTAATTATTAAAGGCATCGTAGTAGTGTACCTCTGTACTCATGACTTTAAGACAGAAGATTATGAGATCAAAGCCAAGATATATCCTGTCCCCTGTCCAAAAAGAACCTAATATAGAAAAGGAAAGTTTTCACCTCAGGGATTCCTCAGCTATGTTTTAAGTTCTGAGTTGCAATAAGTAGATAGTAGCCCTTGCAGAGAGTACAGAGAAAGTAAATTTGTCATCATAAAAGGTTCAAGTAAAAGGCACTAGAGTAAGTGAGAGACTGGAGAACAGAAGTGGTAACAGGGGATAGAGTGAGCAGTGATCCCTCTGAGAATCTGCCCCTACCATGCCCTTTCAGGTTGTTAATCTGTTTCTGCAAAGCTTCGCTCTAGATTTGAGGACTGATCCACCAACTGATCACATCCTATGGGTAAGATGCATGGTTGGGTCAGATTAATCCACATTTTAATGAACAGCCTACTGTCAGTACTCAGTTTGGTCTTTTTACTCTCTGCTAACAACTGAATGCCAACATTCAGTTGACAGTCACATCATAGGTGTATATTGTATGTAAAATTCAATTTTTTGAGCCTGATTTTCACCCCAATAACCTCAGCGAAGGAAAAGAAAAAAAAACACAAAATAGAAAAAAAAAAGCACATTCTGTTAAACTAAGTATTAGCCTGTCAAGAAGCAAGCATGAGCCAGAGATCAAAAATGTAAATTTTATATTCTTCAAGCTAGGCACCACTATCCCAGCATTGCCATCAATGGGGGCTTTCTGGAGACTGGATTGTCTCAGTATAGATCACACTGGCCTGTAAAAAGTCAACTGATACAACTGTAGGAGCGAGAGAAAGAGGTTGGTTGGCAGAACTTCTTAAAAGATGGCCTTGTCTTGACAAATGCATTTGATGTGACTACATGGCAGAATGACACTTCATGTGGGATGCCCTTTTATATGCTGTGAATATGTCTTGTTACCATTGATTAATAAATAAGCTGATTTAGTCAATAGCCAGGCAGAATATAGCTAGGCAGGAAATCCAAGCAGAGAGGCAGGAGGGTCTAGGGAAGAAAAGGTAGAGTTGGGGAAATGCCAGTAGCTTCTGGGAAAGCAAAATGTGAGGTAATAAGCCACAACCCTCATGGTAAAAATATAGAATAATAAAAAAAAGGTTAATTTAAGTTGTAAGAGCTAATTAACAATAAGCCTGAGCTAATAGGCCAAATAGTTTGTAATTAGTATTAAGTCTCTGAGTGGGTATTTTTAAAGCAGCTGTAGGACCAGGCAGGAGGAGAAACCTCCAATTACAAATGGCATACCAGTATGAGGCTCTCAAATTTCCATAGGGCTTGAGAAAGCTTTAAAAATGTTCTAAATGCACAGAAACAGAGCTGCACTGGGATTCCTAGACTCTCATGCTGGCCACCATATAGAGATATGTCTCCCAATAGCTGCCTGCAATATAGAGTCAGTCACCAACCACCATGAGCTAAGTAGCATGGTGCATTTCCATAGTCTCACACATACAGAAAGACTAATCAACCTGTGCTGTGTGATGGATTTAGCTCGTACTCAGACAAAAAATCATACAGACAAAAAAGTTTGTGGGCCCATTGCACACTACCTAATGGCAGTATTGGGAGAAGGGAGTAAGCATGAAGTTTGTTGCTACCTCCACCATGATAAAATGTCAAGTAGGGCAGAACCAACAACCAAAGTAGGCACTTTGATTCTAGCCATGCCTGCTTACCAGTTTAAAACATAAAACAGTGATCAAAAAATGATTACAGGTACACAATAAAGACAGATTCGAACAAAAAAAAAAAACTCTAAATGGGTCATAGTGTATTTTTTAAAAAATGTATGTAGGCTTGGGCGAGAAAGAGAAGAAAAAGAATATAGGTGGTTATAAAAAAAAGTTTTAAAAAATAAAGTCTTTAAAGAGACAGTAAAAGTAATATAAAAAAAAATAATAAGCCAAAAAAGGTGAAATGTTCACAGAGTCTAGATTATGCATACTATTGCATTATTTTTAAATTTTTTGACTGTTAATGAGCTAACTACAGAAAGACATTTCATTGTGGGGGCTTCTAAGCTACACCAACATAAAGGTATCTTGACTTCAAACTTGGGTCTAAGGATATGTTGCTTTGGGAAAGAGGTTCTGCTTTTGTTTCCACAGAAGATGAGAAGCTATGGATTCCTTCCAGGGTAACATGATTTGATCAAGCAAGACCCCTGAGAGGACCCCATGGGAATGATGGTCCATGTGATCCAATATCCAGAACATCTTCAAGCAACTGGCTGAAATGATGCAGCCTCACAGACGACTACAGCCAAGACTTGACCATAATTCTAACTTTTCTCAGGATCCCTATAAGACTACCATCACTCTGAATCAGCAGAAAGTAGCATAAACTATGGCCAAATTCCAAAAATATTATTTATAAATGTCTGTTTTCATTTAAAGGGGACTGATTATAAGTGGTTAATGGTAATAGTAAATCTCTTTCTACAGAAAAAAAAGGGGGATATGATGTAGAAATGATGAAAAAAGGTAGATTATTCAATCTATTTTAAACCAAAAACAATTGTTAATCTCAAAGTACTTTACATTGGTATAGATTTTGGTTTATTGATACAAATTTAAGGTCAATTTTGTTATACTGTATGTTTAGTTCTACTCTTGTTTAAGGTATTATATTTATGCAGCTCATTTAAAAATGTAATATATAGTTAAGAAATACAAATTAATAGTCATCTTTAATAGTTAAACTTATAGACACATTAGTTAGGTTTTCTAGGTATACAAAGATATATTTCTGATTGATAGGTAATCTTCAAACACTTCAAAGGCCTACAGAAATGGCATTTTAAATGTTTTAAGAATTTAGATTTTTCTTGACAGTGAGAGAGGTCTACTCCTGGCAGTACCAATTACTTCAAGAGGATGATAGGCATTGAAGAAGTTCCTTATGAAGTTTGCTTTCAATGTGGCAAGGCTAGCCATTTGGGCAAGAAATTGCACTTTCATGAACTGCTTGACAATATGCTGCATAAATTAGACATGCAGGACCCACAAGAAAATGACTGCTAAACTTCATCAAAACAAGGCAGAGTGATTTGTGATCCTTCAGGGTTCCAGCTTAACAGAAAAAAATCTGCCAGACATTCTGCAGAACACAGAGAAAAATGACTGACAAACTGCCAATATGGGCAAGACAGTCTTTCAAGTTTCCTGCTTTATTGAAAAGTCTGCCAGATACTCTAAGTCTATAGGCTGAAGATGGATGCCCCAACATTACAAAAGAACTTTGGGTGACTGTCCAGGCAGCCAGCCAGATATTTCTGTCATTTCTAGAGTTTTAGAATTTGCTTGCAATGTACTTCTTGTTTACTTAGGTAATATTATATCCTTCTGAGGTTTTTGATAGAGTTGAAGACTAAATAGCTATAATTATAGTTTTCCTTAGATAAATAGGGCTGGGCGGTGGTGGTGCACGCCTTAAATCCCAGCACTCGGGAGGCAGAGGCAGGCAGATCTCTGTGAGTTCGAGACCAGCCTGGTCTACAAGAGCTAGTTCCAGGACAGGCTCCAAAACCACAGAGAAACCCTGTCTCGAAAAAAAAAAAAAAAAAAAGATAAATAGGATATGAAACTTTAGACTCACAAAGATAAAATAGATGATAAAGCATTTTCTTTTATTTTGCCAAATACAAATAGAAGAAATATTATAGTTGTAATTCCTGCTTGATACCTGCTTTTTTATGTAATTTTAGTATGTTAAAGTTAAAACATTCCACTGGGCAGTGGTGGTGCACGCCTTTAATCCCAGCACTCGGGAGGCAGAGGCAGGCAGATCTCTGTGAATTTGAAACCAGCCTGGTTTACAAGAGCTAGTTCCAGGACAGCCAGGGCTATTACACAGAGAAACCCTGCCTCATAAAATCAAAAACAAAAAGAAAAACACAACAAAAAAAGAACAAAAAGTTAAAACATTCCTTTTTAATTAGGCAGAAAAGGGCAAATTATAATTATGTGGGATCCCCTTCTATATGCTGTGAATGTCTTATTACCATTGGTTAACAAAGAAGTTGATTTGGCCAAAACCCCGGAAGAATATTGCTAGGAGGAAAATTCAAGCGGAAAGGAGTGGGTAAGGAAGGCAGAGTTAGGGAGACACCAGCAGCTGATAATAATAAGCCACAAGCCTGGTGGTAAAATATAGAATTAAAAAATGGGTTAAATTGTAAGAACTAATTAATAATAAGCCTGAGCGAATAAGCCAAACAATATGTAATTAACATTAAGCCTCTGAGTGATTATTTTAAAAGCAGCTGCGGGACCAGGCAGGACAAGAAACATCTAGTTACAGATATTAATCAATTAATTAGCATTAACTAAGTTAAAGCAGATTTCATTCTACATGATTCAATAGTTATTTAGGGCAGGGAATAGTGGTGCTTCTCTGTCTTGTTAGTTGAGGTAGATAGGCCAGTTTAATCTCATTAGCCTCTTTCAAGTTTGAGAAATGCAAAAATAACTCCCAGTCAAACCACAAAACATCAGCCACAACTTCCTGGTACTTTTCATACACGTGCCCCAGCCCTTCTAAATGTACTTACCCTCATTCCACAGAATGGTTGCAGCCCCTTACTGTTCTGATAAAGCAGTCTCGACCTGTTGGAATTGAGTCTATCTGCTTTTCTGCCTCATTTTTCTTAGAGATACAAATAGGAAAAAAAAAAAAGCCAAATTATCTCGATTTGCAGATGATCTGATATGGTACATAAGAGAACTCAAAGATTCCACCAGCAAACATCTAGAACTGGCAGAAAAGTGGCAGGATACAACATCAACTTAGAAAAACCAGTAGCATTTCTGTTGTAATAAGAGCGGTGGTGCTGCATCCCGCCACCCAGCTAGCTTTACCCGTAATAATTACACGGAAACTGTATTCTTTTAAACACTGACTGGCCCATTAGTTCTAACCTATTATTGGCTAGTTCTTACATATTGATCTAACCCATTTCTAATATTCTATGTAGCACCACGAGCTGGCTTACCAGGAAAGATTTTAACCTGCGTCTGTCTGGAGTGGGAGAATCATGGCAACTGCCTGACTCGGCTTCTTTCTCCCAGCATTCTGTTCTGTCTACTCCGCCTACCTAATTTTCTGTCCTATCAAAGGCCAAGCAGTTTCTTTATTAGTTAACCAATGAAAGCAACAGATAGATACAAGACCAACCTCCATCACATTTCTATAAGTGAACAACAAACACTCTGAGAAAAAGATCATGGAAACACTACCATTCACATTAGCCTCAAAAGAGAGAAGAAGAGAGGAGAAGGAGGAAGAGGAGGAAGAAAAGATCAGGGATTGGAAAGATGGCTCAGCAGTTAGGAGGTTTTCTTCTTCCAGAGAATTCAACCTGATTCCCAGCACCTGACAGGCAGCTCACAACTGCCTGTAACTCCATCCCTAAGGGATCCAATGCCTCTAGTCTCCGTGGGCTCCTGCACTCACACACAAACACCTACACACATACTCCCCACTCCATGATTAAAACTAAAATAAATCTTTTAAAAAATAAATATCTAGAGACGTGAAATAAAAATCTGTGATGTGAAAGGCTTTCACAGTGGTAATTTAAAGTCTCTGAGGAAAGAAACGGAGGAAGATGTGAGAAATGGAGAAGCCTCCCATGGTCGGGGGTTAGGAGAACTAACACGGAAATGATTGTTTTGCCAGAAGCAATTTATAGATGCAATACAATTCTAAATAAAAAAAATCGCACTCTATTCCTCAAGGAGAGGAAAACACAAACCCTAAAGCTCATATATGGAAGCACAAAAGGCCCTGGGTAGCCAAAACAATCCTGAGCAAAAACAGGGATGGCTATACCAGATTTCAAGTTATATTACAAAACCATAACAATAAAAACTGCATGGTATTGGCACAAAAACAGACATGTATAGTGCCAGGACAGGCTCCAAAGCTACAGAGAAACCCTGCCTCAAAAAACTAAAAAAAAAAAAACAAAAAAAAAAAAAAAAACAGACATGTAAATCAATGGGACAAAAGGGAAGACCATGACATAAGTACACAGAATGACAGCCCTAATATTCAACAAAGATACCAAAAATATACACTAGAAGAAAGACAGACTCTTCAACATATGGTACTCAGAAAACTCAATGCCCATATGTAGGAGAATAAAATTAGACCTTTCTCTCTCACCCTGCACAAAAAAATCAACTCCAAATAGATCAAAGGTCTTAGTGTAAAAGTCTAAAACAGGGAGTACCCTACAGGATATAGAAATAAAAGGACTTTCTGGATAGGACACCATTCACTTAAGAATTAATGACACCAATTGATGGGTGGGACCTCATAAAAATAAAAAAGTTCTGTACAGCATATAAAACAGTCAATCAAATTAAGAGGAATTCCACAGAATGGGAGGGAATCTTTATCAGTTATACATCCAATAGAGAATTAATATCTAAAATACACACAATAAAAAAACCAAAGAATTTAAAAATCAAATGATCCAGTCAAAAATGGATTGTAGATAGAATAGAGTTTTCAAATGGGAAAATAAAAATAGCTAAGAAATATCTCTAACAGTGTTCAACATCCTTAGCGGGGGGGGGGGGAGGGAGAGAAAGGAAGAAAGGAAGGGAGGGAGGGAGGAAAGAAAAAAAAGGAAGGGAACAACGGACAGCAAGTGCTGAGTGGCTAAGGGGAACTCTGCTTTACCATTGATGGGATTACAAACAAGTGTAGCCGCTCTGGAAATCACTGTGAAGCAGTCTCAAAAAAAAAAAAAAAAGCCAAAAATAGATATACCATATGATCCATCTTTTTAACTCCTTACTATATGCCTCAAGGCCTCAAAATCCTATTATAACAATACTTTCCAACTGTATTCATTGCTACTCTGTTCACAATAGCTAGTAACTAGAGCGGCTTAGATGTCCGTCAGTTAATGAATTGGTAATGAAAATGCACTACATACATGCAGTGCTAGCAAAAACTGAAACCGTGAAATCTCTAAAGAAATGGATGGAACTGAAAAATATATTTAAGTGATGTAACTCAAACCCTGAAAAGTCAAATGCCACATGGTGTCTCTTATTTGTGACACCTAGCTCTAAAGTTTTAGGTAGGCTTGACTTTATAAACTTGAAGTTACTGTAGAAGCTGGAGTAGACATTGTCGGGTCTGAAGGAAACCCCAGTTTTCCCCCAAATTCTGGTGGTTAGACAAAAGCCAGCATTCCTCAGGAACTTGTGAAACTGGTTCTCACTTGCCAAAAGGAGTCATTCTTCTTATCGAAAGCAAAAGGGAAGTATGGCTCTCCATTAACACAGGCCTGTGGCGCCTCTCAACACATCAAGGTGTGTGCTGGCTTGTAAGCCCCCTCAGTGTACTTGTTATATACTTCAAAGTACTCACAGGTACTTGTTAGACACTTCAAAGCCCCACTCCACCTCACAGGCTCCCTTTTCTCCCAGGTACCCATTCCCTCGTAACCCTGGAGATTATCCCCCTCTTGATTCCCTCCGGTAGACAGCCTTGGTCGTGTGGAATAAACTTTTCCCTTTTCCGCCCACAGAGTGGCTATTTTCTTTACTGAGCTCCTTGCATTCAGAAAAGACCCACTGGGGAGGCAGGGAGAAGGAGTTCTAGAGAGCTGAAGAGTAAGGCCAGGGTGCTGTGACAAGGCGAACGGGGGGAGGGGATACAAGAAGAGATTTAATTAGCCACACGCGCACACACGCGCACATGCACTGACGTCCATAGAGAGACTTATTGTTTTATAAACTTACTTAAAAATTAATAGATAAAAAATACATACATAAGTCTGTGTATAAATGAAATTACCCCACACTGAGGAGTAGTGTTCTCCCCAAGATCCCAGAACCAGGTAAGGGATACCTCCCTTAGAATAGTTTGATAAGGGAGTCCAAGAGACACCCCTCCTCCAAACAATATAGGCTACTGCTAATGCTCTTCGTGACTACTTAGTTTGCTTTCTGGTGATATGAGAAACACCATGATCACAAGCAACCTAGGGAAGAAAGGGTTGTCTCAGCTTACAGCTTGTCATCCAGCATGAAGGGGAACTCAGGTAGGAACCTGGAGGCAGGAAATGAAGCCGAGGCCACACGGAGGAAAACTGTGTACAGGCTTACTCCTAGCTAGCTCAGTTTGCTTTCTTCTCATAACACAAAACCACCTGCCCACAGTGGTCTGGGCCCTCCCACCTCAGTCATCAATCAAAAAAAATACCCTACAGGCTTGCCTACAGGCCAGTCTCATGAAGGCTTTTTCTCAATTGGGGTTCTCTCTTTGCAGATGACTCTAGCTTGTGTCAAGTTAACCAACACAGTGTCTCCCCAAATTTAAAGGTAAGTCCCTATTAGTAAAGATGCTACATACTTAGGTGACAGGACTTGAAACAAAATCCAGTTAGTACTAACGGACCTGGAAGCCTCCTCCCTGGGGGCTGGCACTCCTAATATCAGAAGATGGGAACAGGCAGCTGTGGGAGAAGAGTTATCAGCAGTGCTACCCAACAACACTGACCAGTCTGACAATGTAGTGATGAGGAGCAGCGGGCTGCGGCCGGCTCCCGCATGGCTAGCTTTACCCAAAATAATTACACGGAAACTGTATTCTTTTAAACACTGTTTGGCCCATTAGCTCTAGCCTCTTACTGGCTAACTCTCATATCTTGCTTAACCCATTTTTAATAATCTGTGTAGCACCACGAGGTGGTGGCTTACCAGGAAAGACTCAGCATGTCTGACCTGGCGACTAGCCCCCTGGCGTCTGGCTCCCTGCCTTCTTCTTCCCAGCATTTTGTTTTGTTTACTTCGCCTACCTAATTTTCTGTCCTATTAAAGGGCCAAGGCAGTTTCTTTATTAACCAATGAAAGTAACGAATAGACAGATTACCCTCATCCATCATGACAAGGTATTCCCAACAGTGCGAGAATAGGATTTACACATTGGCATTTACCAACAGCTATCTAATTGAACAAAAAACCTGTTCATTGGGAGGGTACACTTGCCTGGTACTATAAGTGCAACCAAGAACCCACAGCCTTGTGTGGTCATAGACCCTAAAGGAGATCCTGCTCCTACCAATTTGCTAAATTAATGTAGGTAACCTGCTATCCAAATATGTATCCTTACATCCATAGATGAGTACAGCTCTTTTCCTTCATCTCAGAAGACAGAGGCTATTACAGAGATCTACAACTGTCGAAATGCAGTGAATAAGAGACCCAGGGTAACTAAGCCCAACTGGGACACCGACCCCTACACCTTAGACTCCGGAAACATGAAACAGGGGGAGAGAATATGGTAGGAGCCAGGGGACTGGGATGACTGCCGGAAGACAAGGAATTCTCTTCTCAGCATATAATCACCCACTGGGTCTACACAAGAGCACACAGGTCAACATGCCAACATGTACAGGGGGAATTTCATAATGCCCCACACATAGATGAAGAGCTATAGGCCATCAATGGCTGCTCCTCAGGAGAGGACAACAATGATCTAGGTTTCTCAAGCCTGCGCCATCAACCTTAAACACATGTACACACGGGCAACATGTTGGTCTGTTTGTCTGTCTATCTCAATATTAATTATAGACGAGGCTATGAATTTGACAGTGTGGCTCGTATATGAAATTTTCATAAAAGTAAAAATTAATAATCATAGGAGCAGCCAGGCCGCCTATAAGAGTTGCCTCCTCTAGCTTTCTGTAGTTACTGTTTAAACCTAATTTTCATATTGGACAAATCCTGGACTCCTCTGCATCTATAGACAGAGATCGCTTCTTAACTGGGCATGGAGGCTCACGCCTAGAATCAATCCTAGCACTTCAGAGGCAGAGGGGGCAAGAGCAGCAGTTCTAGAGCAAGCTCAGGCCAGCCTAGACTATGAGACCCAGAGAGAAAGCAGGGCAGGGTGTGAGGGCAGTGTCACCGGTGTTTGGTGTTCTGGAGGTTTTTGTTACAGTAAGGAAGATGTTATATGTTGTGACATGAGGTGCACATAAACGCATGCACTTGAAACCGAGTTTCAGAAAAGGATATTCTCACTAGTAGGTGCAATATTCCTTCTTTTCTATTCAATTTTGTTCCTGTTTTTAAAAAAGGCTCATCTTAAGACCTTCAAAACTGATGATATGGCCCACTGGTAAGCTAAGGCCATCAATTTGTAAAACACTGTATGAAATAGAATGTGCAGCCCAGAAACATACCCATGCAAACACAGCCTGCTGGCTGTTGACAAAGGAGCCAAGATAATGCCACCAAGGGAGCAGCCTTTGCATTGG
This sequence comes from Chionomys nivalis, assembly GCF_950005125.1. Lineage (NCBI taxonomy): Eukaryota > Metazoa > Chordata > Mammalia > Rodentia > Cricetidae > Chionomys > Chionomys nivalis. The sequence goes on from NC_080091.1 coordinate 30,239,728, forward strand.
GCAGTGCTAGGACAGATGCACAGCAACATGCAATCAGCCAGTAAGCAAAGACGTAGTTCTGAGACCTCACACTATTTTCAAAATTAATTCACAATGCCTCACAGACTTCAAGTCCAAGTTTAAAATTATAAAACTCCTAGAAGAAAATCCAAAAGCAAAGGGGAGGTGAGATGGGCTTTATTAACTTTAAACTTTTCTCTGTAAGGACTAGGGAGATGTATCAGTGAGGTCGTGTTTGCCAGGCCCTGTGATTTGCATCTGGAATCCCTGGGTTCCAACTGTAAGACGGAAGGTAGAGACATACCTGGAAGCTCCCAGGCCAAATAGCATGGCATGCATACCAGCAAACTATAGAGAGACACTGTCTGAAGATGGAGGGCAAAGACTGGCACCCAGGGTTGAACTCTGACTGCCACACGTGCACCAAGGTACATACATACTTGCACTCGCCACTCATGCAAAAGTAGAATAAATACATTACAATTTTTAATTTTCTCTGCAAGAACAATTAAGTTCATATTCTTATCCATTCTTCATTAGGGTAGCTTTTCTAGGAATACTGGATTTCCTTGGCATTCCTCCTCTGTGTTTTCAGCCACAGGGTTGGTATTGTAGGGTGGCCCATCCTTCTGCCCTGAAACCATCTCTCTCAGTCAAGTCTGCACTCCCAACCTTGCTCCTGCAACACACACAGTGCTGTCCCTGATGGCCCAAAGCCCACTCACCCCATCTGAGGAGCAGCATCCATTGTGGCATGTGCTATCTCCTGATTCCCTGGGTCACCACAAGGTCGCATTACATCAATAGTTCTCAGCCATCATCATGTTGCCACCAGAAAACATGAGCAATGCACGGAGACACTTACGGTTGTCACAGTAAGGATGAGTGGTACCTAGTGAACAAAGTCCAGATGTGGCCGAACATCCTACAATGCCAAGATAGCTCCCTTCCTGCTCTCCATTCTGTCAATAGTGCTGACATGGTATTTCTGTGTGTCCGTGTGAGTGGAAAAGCATTGCCCAGATAACCGGTACAGCGTTATTTCTAAGTGTATCTGTGAGGGTATTTCTAGAAGAAATCAGCGTTTGACTACAGAGACTAAATAAAGAGTATCTGTCCTCACCTCGAGAACCCTAGAAGGCAGAAAGAGGATGGAAGGAGAGACAGGACCACAGTACTGCATAGTTTAAATAAGGGCCGAGAGGGAGCACATTAGAAATGGGAAGGCACAAACAGGTAGAATGGTGAGGGATGGAAGCAGTGCGAGAACAGAAAGAGGGTCAAACTGGACAAAGGGGATGAGAAAATCACTCCGTAACTTTCTCTCTTTCAGTTTAAAAACACAAGAGAGTAGGAAGACAGATGCCCAGCAGGACGAGACAATACAGGTGCTAGAAGTAACGGACCATTCAACAAAAAGCCTAAGACCAAGTGTGAAACCCCAGAGGAGTTATTCATCAGAGATAACCCTCAAAATAAGCTCTTACAATTCAGCTGCGTTTCCCACCAGAACTATTTTATGAGCCTTTACTACTGTAGATAGCATACACGTCAGAAGCAAGATGTAGAGAAAGCAAGTTGGAACCAGGCTAGAAGAACCCTCCATTCTGGTTGACTCTCATGGCTCCAGATGGTGCTACTCAAGGCTCCTGTGCCAGGAAAAGCACCAAGAATTGAACCCAGCGGAGAACTCAACAAATTATAATACCAACCTTCCAGGCAAGATATGCCTATCACTTCAATTGTGGCATGACTATTATGGATGTAACAACCACCGCTCCCTAAGTGGATTTGGGGCTTGCTATAGATGAGAGAATCCATGCCTAATATTGTAAACCTGGTCCAGAACCCATGACTAAAGGGGTCTTAGACCTTGTGGGATGGTAACCTAAGATGGCTGCTTAGCTTAATTGGCATAGTATCTGTTTATATGCACCAGAGACATGATTGATTCTCTCAACCTTAAATGGAGAAGCCTTTGTGTGTGTGTGTGTGTGTGTGTGTGTGTGCGAGAAAGAGAGAGAGAGAGAGAGAGAGAGAGAGAGAGAGAGAGAGAACAGAGGTAAATGCAAGGACCCATGGCTGTATAAGACACTGAGAATAAAGGATAGTTGAAGCCACATTTACACCACTCCTTTGAATTTAGGGAACATTGCAGGAAAAGAGACAGAAAGACTGTGAGAGCCCAGAGGAAAGGGGAGAGAGGCTTCCAAACACCGCCTCCTAAGCATGACACAGCCCTAACAGCCATGAACTCACAGCAGCTGGGTAGAATTAGCATCGGATCCACAGAAGTTGGGCTCTCTTGCAGTCAGTACGGAGAGGGAAAAACTCCTGGGGCCCTACCGCAGGTTCTGCCTTTCTATTGGCAACCACAGATTCTAAGAGAGGGAGACATCACATCTAGCTGTACACCACTGGCAAGGCCAGGCTCTGATGGTTAGCTCCCTCCAAACTCAAGATTGTATAAATGGCCCAGATTAAACCCGTGAAACACTAAGCCGAACAGAAACATCTAAACAGGGAAAAGAGACTGATAGGGAGGAGGGAGGCTTTTAAGGGTAGGAGAAGTTAGGTGGGAAAGGAATCATGTGCCTAGGGCACAATCATGAAATTGTGAAATAACACAATGTATAAAAGGAGTGTCCATCCTCACCAAAGTGCCACATAACCCACAATATTAACGGCGAGTGGTAGTGGAGGGCAAAGCTTCTCTCTCTGCTTTAGCTTGACACCCATCATCTACCCCGGACGTCGGAGCTCCTGATTCTGGAACCCTCACACTCAGACTACCCCAGTGATCTCCTGTTCCACTCCCATCAGAACTAGGGTGATAGGTTCATGCAAGGACCCAGCTTATGCAGGAGCTGAGATTATTATTTTGAGGCGCAACTTTTTTTAAGCTGCGTGTTCTTATTGCTTCAGCTCTTATTGCTCAAGTCATGCGCTTCTTATTGCTTCCTGCCAAATCCTCCCCACTCATAACTTGATTTCCTGTGCAGACACCTCTTCTGAAATTTAAGCTCAGATACTGAAAGGTCTACCGGATATTTACTCTTAGATAAGAAGAAGGTATCGGAAATTTAATTCCCAAAGTGAATGCTTAGTGTCCTCCATCTATCCTGAGCCCAAACTGGTCTCATCTGTCATGTTCTGTTAGGCCATAACTACAAGCTATTGCCTTTGGTTTTAATGCCCAGAATCCATCTCTATGGCTCCTTCTTCTTCCCAAGAAGCTACCTGATGTGTGTACACATGCTCGCATGCATACCTAGACACATGCGTGTCTCAGACCTGTCTGCCTTATCTCAACCTTCTTCTCTCCCCAGGGAATCCTCTAGTTCCTCCCGGTTTTTGGAACATTCCTCCCCTCAGGAAAGCAGAGACAATCCCACTCTACCCTGTCTTGCCTCTGGATTCCACACACGAGCCATAGTGAGGTTAAACATAAGTAAGCCAGGGAACTGCTTTCTAGAGAACTCCAGTGTCTTCCACTGCTGTTGAGGGATGCACAGAACGTGGCTTACAAGACTCACCATGGGTGGTCTCTAGGCTTGGCTTTCTTTGAGGCCTGGAAGGGCTTGGATGCAGACACTGGTTCCCACCAGGACTCCTCCCTTCACGCTTCCCTTGCTGAGAATTTTCACTTCTCAGGCCTGAGCAAAAACGTGAAGGATGGGGCCTCTTACGACAGGTCCCTGTGCAACTGCCTTGCCATGTTTTTTTCCCCTTTATTTATTCCCGCTTTCTTTCCTCCAGTGATTCTTGGAGGGATCTGGAGTCTTCTCAGTGTCAACCAGATCCTCTCCCAGGTCCCAGTTCCGACAATATGAATCCTTGGGTCCAAACCCACTCCCACCACCATTCTTGTCCCTAGTGTGGAGTACAAACAGCTCTACCCAGCCCCTAGTCTGTGGCAGCTACCTCGGGCGACAGCCATTCTGTCTTCAGCTGCCTGTGTCCATTCCTTTCCCAGTTGCCGTACGCAATCTCACACCCATTCTGTTCTTTGTTCCCAGTGGTCCAAGTTGGCGATCTGCCTAGAAGGCCAGCACTTAGTGCTCTGTGGACTTTCCCCATGTGCCTTCTTAATGACACTTCCTTGGCTCTCCTTTATGCACCAGTGAAACTCTGTCAGCTTGGATTTCCTGAAATTAATCAAAATCTCAATCATTATACTGTGCCCTATATCACAAGTGTCAATGAGTTGGGATGGAAGGCAAGCAGATGGGTTCTGCCTGGTCCAGCTCTAGAGACCCCAGAGATATCCAGGCAATTTAAAGGCTCTGGGCAGAGGGAAGGGCCTTTTGTAGGACAGCCTTTTCCTGGCACAGGGCTTGGAGTTATGGAATCACCTAGCGGGGCTAACAACACGGAACTGAGGCAACATAGGAAAGCATAGATGTTAGGGTTATTCAGTAAGAAAGACCCAACTTGTCATGGCTTGTAAATCAGGCTCACCCGATAACCTTTCTTAGGAGCCCAAAGAAGAACTGCACTCCAGCCCCCAAGCGTGTGTACGGCTTTCTTTAGACTGTCTTGACCTTTATACCACTTGCCATTAATGTTTAACCAGAATACGGGGCTAAAATGCAAGGACGAAGAAATGCATCGGTGCCAAGCTGCAAAGATAGTAACTGCCCAAGCACCAAGTTCCCAGCTGAGCTGCCACCTTCGCCTCAGTTCGCAAAGCAGGGCAGTCTCTCACGGCAGAGTGGAGCTGCAAGGAATCCAAACTCTCAGCAAGTAAGTGTTCTATTTTGTCCGACTCTAGTTGCTGAAAAGGCGCCGTGTCCATTGTGACTCTTGGGCTCCGCGCTACTGAGTGTGTGCTGAAAGGATGGCTCTCCGGAGAATGGGGACTACTGATGACAAAATGCTTCCTCTTGCGCTGAAGCCTTGGTAAACCTTTTGGTCCTATTGTAACCTCAGAACTGGTTGCACATGTGTGTATACACACAGACTCCGCTGGAACTCACACGCAGTGGGGCCACGGTAACTTCAGCTGGCTGTTCGGTAGCAGATGAAGGAGACAAGGAGTCTCCTTCACAAGAGAATACACACTAAGGGGGCATCAGGCATTCACTCCCCTAGGCCTCCTCACCCGGGAAATGGGGGTGTTGGTGGAACCTGCCTTGCCAGGTTCCTGTGAAGATTAAACTCCCTGTTCCGAACGAGCTCATCACGCACATGGGAGATGATTTATAAAGTATGAAATCTTTCTTAACTAAACAGTGTCTGTGGTTCTCTAAGGGGCTCTCTTTTTTCAATACTTCAATTTACTAGACATTTTAATTTACATCACTGGTTACAGTTCTCCTTGAAAAGTAGAATCCTGGGAGGGAAAAGGGAGGTGGGGAGGAGGCAGAAATTTTTAATAAAAAAAATAAAATAAAATAAGAAAGAAATTTAAAAAAAAGAAAAGTAGAATCCCCCAGGAAGTGGTAGCACACACTTATAATTCCAGCACTCGGGAGACAGAAGCAGGCAGATCTCTGTGAGCTTGAGGCCAGCCTGGTCTTAAAAAAGAAAGAGAGAGAACACAGGGAGGAAGAAAGGTAGATTCCATGGAAAGAAATCATGGTCTGCATCTGTACGAGTAAAAATGAGTGTTGTGCGTTTGGCTTGTCCTGGTCTCCATCAAAAACAGAATTTATGTTAGGCTCCGTCTCCCCAGTGCACAGACTAAGGCAGAAGAGGCGAGGAAGATGGCATGCGATCTTTCTCACAGTGAATGTGATGGGATCAGAACAGCAATTACTTTCACTTCGTAGCCTGGCATGTTCTGCTCTGTCATCCAGGGAAAGATGTGCTTTGAAGCAGTTTCTGGGGTCCAGATACTATAGTGGCTTTATATGAAGTGAAGGTTCCTCGGAGTCCCTTAAGTATTAAACATGCGTATGATTTATTACTGATGGGAGAACCAAAAATGAAAAATCATCACGAATGTTCCATCTGAAAGGAAAACATCAGCATTCAAAAAGTATTTCAAAACCCTGCCGGTTAGCGTTCTTCACTGATGAAATCTTGCTGTCTTCTCTGTGGAATCCATGGCCAACTATATTTTTGAATTTATTCTCTGTTTTCAATACAAGCTCTTCTAGTTAATCACTAGAATTTTACGATACTTTGACTGCATAAAAGCTTTAGGAAGAAGTGTCACAGAATCATAAGAAGGAAGCAATAAATGTTTTTTAAGAATCAAGCTATCCCGGGCCGCGGTAGCCATCTTTCAGTAACTCGCCAAAATGACAAACACAAAGGGAAAGAGGAGGGGCACTCGCTATATGTTCTCTAGGCCCTTTAGGAAACATGGAGTTGTTCCTTTGGCCACGTACATGCGAATCTACAAGAAGGGCGATATTGTAGACATCAAGGGAATGGGCACTGTTCAAAAAGGAATGCCCCATAAATGTTACCATGGCAAAACTGGAAGAGTCTACAATGTCACCCAGCATGCTGTGGGCATCATTGTAAACAAGCAAGTTAAGGGCAAGATTCTTGCCAAGAGAATTAATGTGCGGATTGAACACATCAAGCACTCGAAGAGCAGAGACAGCTTCCTGAAGCGGGTGAAGGAGAATGACCAGAAGAAAAAGGAAGCCAAAGAGAAGGGCACCTGGGTTCAGCTGAAGCGCCAGCCTGCTCCACCCAGAGAAGCACACTTTGTGAGGACTAACGGGAAGGAGCCTGAGCTGCTGGAGCCTATTCCCTACGAATTCGTGGCCTGATGTACAAAAAGAAATAAAAGACCTGGACTGTAAAGGTTTTTTCTTAAGTTGAAGTGTGGTATCTTCTCCCTGAAAGAAAATGCTGGTTCACTGTGTCTTTCCTATTCAGATTTTACTAATTTTTTTCCTGCTAATTGATACAACTTAGTGTCCTGGAAATACATTCTTGATTAGAAAAATTAAAAAAATAAAATAAAAAAATTTAAAAAAAAAAGAATCAAGCTGTCCCATGCAGAGAGATGAGACAGGAAAGGTAGGGTTATAGGTAGGAGAGTGAGATGAGAGTAGAGAGAGTGGGAAGTGCATGGGGTGAAGCTAGAGCCCAGCTGGAAAGCCAGAAGCGCAGGACCAGATTTGAGTGAACAGTTCTGGGCTTTTAAGTTAGCACGCAGTACGGGACTGGTGCCACCAGAGCGATGAGGGCTAACCATCATCCTCAAGTGGGTCTACTCATAAACCTCAGAGGGCTCATGCTCCCAGACCTGAGACAATCCCCTCACAGAACTCTGAGCTACCTCAGAAGGGTCTCCGGCCTGGAGGACACCCCCTTGGGGGGCTGAGGAAGAAAAGGAGATTTTCAAATTTGAATAAAGTTCTTTGAGTAATCCACTCAGTAATTGTGGTGTATCAGTAAATCAAATGACATTCCGCTCCGTCAAGAGTATAATACAAAAAGAAACAGTCCAGACAGACATATGGTTATTGAAGAGAGCCCTTAAAAGCAGTGGTAAAGATGCTGAAGTGTAGCTCTTCACAGTTGATGGCTTCCACGGGGAGGGGCACTCAGTATTCTTTAAAGTGCTGGCCACTGGGCGTTTGACCATGCTCCAGTGAGTTTATGGGCAGCACAGATTGGACTTTGTGGCTTTTGGTTGTTGTTTTTCTCTTTGTTTGTGTTTTTTGGGGGAGTACAAGGTTATGAGGATGGACCAGGGGAGGATGAGAAGTGTGATTGAGGTGTACTTCAGAGTTTCCAAATAATTAATAAAAATAGTATGTTAGGAGAAAAAAGAGTATAGTACAAGTTCTAAACACATAAAAGTTTAAATACATACAAGAAACCTTAATGCAATTATAGGGAGAAATTATAAATAGGCCACCAGAATGGAAAATTCCAGCATGTCTTTACTACTTATAATTATTTCTACACCCATGAGAGATGGATTTTGGAACCCTGAGGATGCCAACACCCATTAATTCATTTTCTTTCTTCCTTTCTTTCTTTTTGGTTTGTTTTGTTGTTGATGTTGTTGTTTCAAGACAGAGTTTCTCTGAGCTTTGGAGACTGTCCTGGAACTTGTTGTGTAGACTAGGTTGGCCTGGAACTCAGAGAGATCCACCTGCCTCTGCCTCCCAGGCCTTTCTCACTCTCTTTCTCTCTCTCTCTCCTTCCCTTCCTTTCTTCCTTCCTGTCTTTCTTTTCTTTTTTTTTTTTTTTTTCCTTTTTTCCAAGACAGGATTTCTCTGTGTATTCTGACTGTCCAGGAACTCACTCTGTAGACCAGGTTGGCCTGGACCTCAGAGATATGCCTACCTGGGATTAAAGGCATACACTACCACCACTGGTTACCTATGAATTTTCAAGTCCCTTTTAAAAGCTGGTTGGCCTATTCAGCTTCTAACCTACAGGTACTCCCATCCTTGTGAGTCCTCTCTAGATTACATACGATACCTAATACAGTGTGAACAGTTGTTAATACTTGATTGTACAGAAATAATGGCAAGAAAAAAATGTATGTGTTCAGTGTAGATATAATTTTAAAACTCATTTCTGATCCATAGACAGTCAAATCCACAGCTGAAGAACCCACGAGTTTATTGGACATGTATGGAACCTTCAGTTCTCTCATATGTCCCTGACATCTAATCCCTTCACCTCAGAGCCAAGGACAAAAGAAAAGACGAGGACAGGGCTGAGGCCCCAATATCCCCTTCAAGGGCACCTTCCCAATGACCCAGTTTCAAGTAGGTTAAACCCTTAAGCTTCCACCACCTCCAAACAGCACCATTGATGGTGCAGGATGTGGCGAGGCTCAGTGACCTCTGGGGGACACCCCAGATCCAAACCACCTGTTACTCATCACACCAACAGTTTGGGTAAGGAATGCTCTATGGCTTTCTGATATAAAAGTTGATTAACTAAAGCCTTTATTATAAGAATATGAACAGAAGAAAATCCAATACTGAATTCCCAGTTATAATTCACAGCAAAAATGTTAGAAACATTCCTTTCAAAGTCAGTAGGACCAGGCTGCATGCTAAGTGCTTTTAAACCATAATGATTCCTAAATAAGTGTTTCTTATATAAGTGTTTCCTATATAAGTGTTTTCAGGCCCAGGAACATGAGTAATTTCCAATTTTAAGTGTTCTGGTTGCCATATCTTAAAAGGTAAAAAGTATATCACTACCACAATGGAGGAAAAACAGATCCTTTTAATGCAATTCAATTGTAGTTTTATACTAACATTGTGTTTCATGGGGGACATATTCACATGGCTTTGATGTAAACTAGATTGAGCATACATCTGTCCAATAGCCTTGGTTGCACTGTGTTTACATGTACGTGACCTTTGTGCATATATATAGAAGGTGCCATATGTGTGGGTACCTTCTATACATATGTGTGCTCTACATGTGTGTATTGTTGAGAGCTCCAGGGCCCGCTGGAGCATGCAGCAAAGGGAGGCCAGAAAACACTGACAGGAAAGGCATGAACCTGTTACACTCAGAGGAGGGATGACTGTCGATCTGGAAATCCACCTGAATTAATAAGCAAGATATTAAAATTTTAAAGAGAGCATAGATAAGTGGTCAAGACATAGGTTTCCTTATAAAACAGTCTCAACCCTAATTGTTTCTAATAAATAGTCTTTTCTCTGATTACCAACCACAAGGTTGTATCCCCATGCTCATGAGAATCCTGGATTCTATGTCTCACAAAGGCTTGCTTTTCTTATAATGACTTTTTTTCTTTTCTCTCTCTCTCTCTCTCTCTCTCTCTCTCTCTCTCTCTCTCTCTGTCTCTTCCTCCTTCCTTCCTTTCTCTTCTTCTTCTTCTTCTTCTTCTTCTTCTTCTTCTTCTTCTTCTTCTTCTTCTCCTCCTCCTCCTCCTCCTCCTCCTCCTCCTCCTCCTCCTCCTCCTCCTCCTCCTCCTTCTTCTTTTTTTCTTTTTGGTTTTCTGAGACAGGGTTTCTCTATGTAGTCCTGGAACTCACTCTATGGACCAGGCTGGCCTTGAACTCAGAAAGCTCCACCTGCCTCTGCTTGCCACCACCTCCTGGCCGGTTCTTATTTTTTATTCGTAGTTGCTCACCTACAGTCAGGAAGATGCCTCCAAAGCCTCCCTCTAGTTTCTAGCTCTTGTAGTTTGAAGTACTAGAAGGGGGAGGGGGGAATCAAATCTGTCCATCTTTTATGCTTAGCTGGAAAAGTAAACCATTTAAGAAGTCCTTTTGCTCGGATATCATGAAAGACATGCCCCTCGGTTTCTTTTAGACGCTGCCCCTACCCGCCAGGATGCCGCGAGGAAAGCATCCAGAGTCACGTCCTTCCAAGTGGAGCACAGTTGTCGCCGTCGCAGCGTCTACTACCCCGCCCTTTCCATTTTGGTCTGCAATGTGCACCTGTCAATTTTCCACACTCAGGGCTCTGTTTTCTCCCTTCTGGAATTTCTACTCTATTTAGCTGCCCAGGAGTCTGTTTGCACCCTGCAGACCTCATTCCACACACTGCACACGGCACCACCGTGTTTGTGAGTCTGGAGACTGCTGCCCCTCCTCCCCTCCCCGCCCCCACGCCGCCGCCATCCCCAGCCCCCACCTTGCTGCCGTCAGGAGCTTCCTTCTCAGAACTCCTCTGGCCTTTCTTAGACTTCCGCTTTTCCACTTCTATTTCAGAGCCCGAGACATGTGTTGGATTTTTATTACGGTGGCACTGAGACTGTTCGCCTGTTAGGGAAGAATTCAAGTATTTATAACCTTGGCGGTTCCTATTCAGCACCGGTTTGTTTCCATTTAATCTCACCTTCCTGTGTGTTTCTCCACAGCCCCGCAGAGTTTCTGCCGGCTTTTGTTGGCTCCGTTCCTCTTGGTTTGCTTCTGTTGTAAATGTTGACCTATCCGCTTCACTGTGGCGCAAAAAGCGCAACTCTCCCTCACAGGTGGTCAGAGCAAATTTCAGCACAGGACCTGCGGCCTGCTGGTCAGACTGCATACCTCAGGCCCTTCCCAGGCCGCCTCGGGTCTTTTCCCTTCTACTCTTTTTTTTTTTTTTTTTTTTTTTAAGAAGTCTTACATCTCTGGGTGCTCTCATTCCTGCCTGTCCAACCTCCAGTTTTCTCCCTGAGAGCTGCTCAGGGAGTTTCTACACATGAACCTGAGACAGGGTCACATTCTGCTCAAACCTCTGAGGGCCCATATGCCCTTCAAGCACGCAAGCATGGTCCCTGTGCTGTCTGGATGTCCCCGTCCTCTTCCCATCTTTGCCATCGCCGATCTTATTTTGTTGAATGAAATTTGTGGGGGGGCGGGGTTCAAAACAGGGTTTCTCTGTGTAGCTTAACTGTCCTGGAACTCACTCTGTAGACCAGGCTGACCTCAAACTCAAAGAAATTCACCTGCCTTTGCATCCCAAGTACTGGGATTAAAAACATGTGCAGCTGCCACCTCCCGGCACTGTTGACTGATATTTAAGAATAGAAACATTTTATATAATGTCAGGGTAAGCTGGGCAGTGGTGGACCATGCCTTTAATCCCAGCACTCAGGAGGCAGAGGCAGGCGGATCTCTGTGTGTTCGAGGCCAGCCTGGTCTACAGAGTTCTAGGACAGTCAATGCTATACCGAGAAACCCTGTCTTGAACCCCCTCCCCAAATAATGATGACGATATTGGGGTAATGTTTCCATACATGTATTTAAAGGAAGTTAAAATGCCTATTTCCTCAAATGTTTCAGCAAGTTCCCTGACCTCTCTGAGGTTGTTTCCCCATCATCTGGTAGAGAAAGGTGTTGTGAGGCTCAGGGAAGCCTTAAAATGCCAAGTGCTACCAGGGAAAGTTTCCATTAAACAGAGGATTTCCCTTTGCCCACGGACATCATCTCCAGACACTTGTGCCTGGGGTCACGGGCTTCTTCTTGTATGCAGCCAGTTTTTCCCAGGACCCTGCTCCAGGTAGAGCTCTGTGTCTTCCCATGGGTCTGATCTTCCTAGAGTCCAGTGTGTGTAGTCATCTTTCCTGTCCCCTTGCTCCTGGCCAGTCCTCCCTGATCAGGGACCCTTCTTCCTCATAACAATATGGGCAACAGTGAGACTGTGCTGGGGAGGCGTCAGTCTGAGGATATCATCTGTTCAACTTGGTGACTGCCTTTCCCACCCACTGGGGCTCTCTCCAATAGTCTCGGTAACCGGGGGTGGGGGGTGCTGCCAGTCTCCTGCCCGTTAAGCTAGGCTCCACTGATGATGGTACCAAGTGCTGGGGAGCTCACTCTGTGCAGATGGACCTAATCTCCTTACATCCTCCATTTTGGGCATGTCTGCCGTCTGCACGGGTAGTAGAGCTTGCGCTGAGGGTCAGGGTTCCTCAACCATGGCCGACAACCATGTGCTGGCTCCCCCTGCTACATTGCCCTCACCTCTGGTACATTCTGCTGTCCTGGAAGCCACTGCCTCTGTCCCAAAGGTGTCTGTGAAGAGATCCTGCTGGGGCCACACCACGGATGATCAGTTCTCCTTGGAGAATCCCTGATTCTGAACTGTATACAGACCCTGAACACGGTGCGTGTGTGTTATATGTGTAACTGTATATGTGTGTATATGTCAGTGTATGCATGTGCCTGCATACATGTCCATTTTATGTGTACACATGCATGAGCATAGTGACTGCATGTATACATTTGTACTGGTGTGTATACACACATGCATGCACATTTGCATGTACCCCTGTATGTGTGCTCTTTGAGCATGTGTATATATGTTCTCTGTTTATAGGTATGTGACCTTTGTGCATGTGTGGATACCTTCTATACATGAGTGTGCTCTCTCTATGTGTGTGTATTGTCTATGCATATATGTGCTCTCTGTGCCGATGGATGTGTTCGCTGTTAATATGTGTGCCCTCTATGCATGCGTGTGTCCTCTGCACACATGTGGGTATCCTGTATGCAATGTGTATGCTAATTGTGTGTGTTTGTTCTCTGTGCATGTGTCTGCTCTCTCTGGCTGTGTGTATACTTTATTGATGTGTGTGTGCAATATGTGCATGAGTGTGCCCTTTGTAAACGTGTGGGTACCCTCTATGCATATATGTGTGCTCCGCTCTCTGTGTGTGCGTATCTCTGGGTGTGTACTCTCTGAACATATGTGTGTTCTCTATGCACATATGTGTTCTCTGTGCATGTGTATCTGTAGTTCTGATAGAAACTTCTGAATGGTGATACTGTTCAGAATGACTCTTCTTCCATCTTTTCCTTATCTGTATGGCCCAGGCTCCTGTTCTAGAATAATAATAAGCCCCTTAAGTCCCACTGATTAGCAGGATGTAAGGTCTGCCTCACCCCTACACACTAAACATAAGTGTACAGAGCCCAACATAGTTTGGATGGTGATTGGTACTGTTCATTGGAGGAACTGAGTGGGATTTAGGTTTGGTGCTCTTAGTCCCTGACAATCCCTGTGTCAGGCAACATTCCAGTGGTGCCCAAGGAAGAAGAAGGGTCTGAGTCAGGCTCTCCCCTAGAATGGAGCCTAGGGTTTGAGTTGCTAGGAGTCTCCAGGAGCACTGGTCCCTAGTCTGGGACCCACATAGTGACAGGGAACCCAGGACCCACCTTTCCTGGGCCTCTCTCCAGGTCCCATTGTTCCCTCTCTGCCCTGCTGGGCTCCATCCTGTGGAGCAGGAGGAACACAGAGAGAGGAGCAGGAGAGGCTCTGGGTAAATAATGCGGAGAAAGCTGCTGATTGGCTTCGGGAGGCGGACACTTTGTCTACATAAATGGCAATCGCATCCTCTGTGCCTTTTAACTGTCACCAAGGAGAGAGAGAGAGCAAGAGAGCGAATAGAGAGGAGGCGACTCCAGCTGCCTGTGAGTACAGCCCTTTGTTTACATGGCTCAGGGTCAGACCCCAGCACCCACTTCTGCCAGACAACGACCCTGGGGCCGGACTGGGCGTCTCTGGTTGATTTTGGTCATGGTGTCTTTCTAAGGACAGAGATACTGCTGGCTGAGAAGGCTTAGGCATCTGACATCGCAGGTGGCAGGACTGCTAAGGGAACTTTCTGCTAAGGGTACCAGCCTCTGCCTGCCTATTTAGAATCATTTCTATATGAGTCCAGTGGAGAATTGGAACTTCTGGTGGTTTTTTAGCCCTTGTTATTTGAAGTATTGTAGCAAGCAAGTGAACTGGTTTTCAGGAGACTCCTATACCTGATGGATATGAAGTGAGGATGGAAAGTGGGATGGAAGTGAGGAGGCAGCTTTGGGGTCGCAGACCTGGGTGTGCTTTGCTGGTGAAGGAGAACTAACAACAGCCTCCCACAAGTTGCAGTAACCGTGCTCTTAAAGGGCTGTACATGCAATGGACGCACAGACAGTATCTGGGAGCTCTGTTGTGAATGAGCAAGGCGACCACACTGGAAGGGTGCGTCCTCCCTGCCCTCTGCATCCTCTTAGCTCCAGTTTCCAAGGCAACTTCAGCCAAGTTACCTGGGTTTTCTTCTTACTTGCCTTTTTATTTCCCCCCCCTCAAAGGCTTCCAGTTCTGCTCCTTATACACAAGTTCTTACTTGGAAACACCATGTTTCCTCTCCAAAACAGGATCAAAGCAAAAGTGACAATCTCAGGAAAGCTGGCCGCTTTTGGAACTTTCAGGGGTGCCAGAGGGAAACAGACTTCATTCAGGGTCACCCCAAGCTTGGCCACAGCCTGCAGAGTCCTGGATCAGGATATCCCAGGACAATGAAGAACTAACCAGGGAGGAGTATCTGGATGTCCGCAGAGAGAGAAGACCTTGTCCTCTGTGACAGCACCCTTTCCTCTCCCCCTGGGCACATGGTGTGTGGGCCTCCACACAGGGGCTGTGCTAATAAGATAAAGAAAATGAAATTATTCTCTAAGCCTCCACACAGCCAAAGAGAAATGTCCAGGGATCTGCTTCCATCTTTTTCCTGTTCTTGGAGCTATTGATTACCATGAAGGCTCTACCCTGAACTGTTACAAACTCATCTTAGGTCTGGTGTTAAGTTTAAGGAAGTGTCGGGGAAGCAATGCTCGCCGGCATTTTAGAACAATCCTAATCTTCTCTCCCATTGATAGGCATTTTGGCAGGAATACCCTCATGGGCACAGATGTACCTCTAAAGCAAGCAGAACAAGTTTATAAGGAAGGTTAAAATTCCACTGCCTGAGCTACATAAGGTGGGAAGGAACTGGGTTTGCCTTGCTGCTGGGCTAGGTTCATGTGTGCAAGCCCCCTTCGATCTGTGCAGGTGTAGGCAAGGCAGCTGCTGTCTTACTTCTGAAGGGGAGGTAACGTTGTCACTGTTCTGTAGAGCTCTGTGTAAATGGAGGGAACGAAGGACAACGGGGTTAGTCCAGCCCGTTCCCATGGAGATGCACCCAGGAGGATGGGCAGCATGGTGACTCAGTCCTCTTGCTGAAGCTTCTCTTCTGATCTCCAATGTGAGGGGAGAAGCAGGACCCTAGTGGCATAGGCAGAACCCCTGCAGTTTGCACTTGGGGTCAGTCCTGGCAGGAGACCTTGTTGGGGTCCACCTGTGCTTCTCAGCCTTCAGGGAGTGTGGAACGTCCAGACCAAGGGCTGACTGGGAAGAGGCTGGTTTCAGAAGGCAAGAGGACAGCGCCCTCCTGCTGGCTGTGTGACTTTGGTAATAGCAGCCGTAATAATCCTCACCTTACAGGGTTACTGGGTATTAAATAAGATACTGTGAATACCGTGCACTTAGCAGAAGGTTAAGAAATACTGACTTGTTTGGTTTCTCGGACAATAGAATGTGCCAACCAAATGTCAATGTATTCCCAGAACTGAATGTGGGAGAGCCTGAAATACAGGGTTCTTAGCAACACAGTGACAGGCCAGCAACTGTGCAATACAAGGGATAATGAGGGACCGAGAAGTCAGTGTTTACCACTGACCTCATTCGTGAGAGAAAATTGAGACTACCAGAAGCGGGTACCAAAGGGCACCAAATAGACTCACAATGCCAGGTGTCTGTGTTTGCAAAGACAATAAACCAATATGAGACAATTACCAAGAGGCAGCCACTGGAACACGGTCAGAGGAGTCTCTGGCCTATAGAAAAGGCAAGTGGCCTGTGATCTTTCACCGACGACTGATGTGACTTCAAGGTCAAAAGCAAAAAAAAGAGGGGGGGACGAATCGAGGGGAAAACACAGAGTGGGGGAGGAGCATTCCTTCTGCAAAGAACTCTTGGGGTGCTGTCAAATAAGGAGGGAGTTTTCAATGAAGATCACCTGATGCTTCTTGGGTAAATCTTTAAAAATAGCTCACGTGAGTAAAAGCAGGAAGACTTCGATGTTTTTATTTGAAATTTGGGTGGATGAGAAAGACTAATTGAGATGCAGGTTTGGATTGTTCTTATGTAGAGCTAAGCTTTCTGTGGTGTTGTTGGTTTCCTAGGAAGAATTAAGTCATAGGCAAAAGGAACCGTACAACTCACACCCGTTCCGTGCACGGCAGGAGCTCATATCCTTCCAGGACACCCTGGATGGTGTCACCTGCCCCGCGGTGCTTCAGTCACCCCACCTGACCCTTGGCAGTCCCATCCCTTACATCGGGCCCCTGCTGGTCAGTGGGGATGAACGAGAGCAAAGGAACGCTGAGGTCTCAGTTTCGGTTGTGTTGTGTTTTTGCACACCGACGTGTGGAGAAAGCAAATTGTAAAGTGCAAAAAACGCAAAAGGAAAAAAAAAGGCTGTGTCTTTGTCCCCAATAGTCTCTTTTTGCTTTTAAAGTCACAAATGCGATGAATTTTTCTAGGTTTCTCTAACTTGCATTGCACAGTATGGTGACGGAGATATGATTGGGAACAGTATTTCCCCGTGAGAACATGGCTGAAAAGCGTTAAACTCCACGCATCGTCAGACAGAGAAATGCTTAGATGCAGCACAGTGGTTATGAAGCAGGAAATGAGAAAGAAACAGTGGCCCTTGTCACTTGTGCCAAAGTGCAAGGGTAGGGCACCCTGGCAGACTTTGAGCATCTTGTGGCATCATTATAGTTCTGTGTGGGGTTGGGAGTGTGGATGTTTCACAGATTGGAAGCAGAGTTCAAAGGACTGTGACCTATATTGTCGATGCGCCTATGTTCAATTTTTACCGCAGGACCTGATGGTATTAGGAAGTGAAGCCTTATGAGGCACACTGGTCAAAAGGATACAGTCTGGAAGATGGCAAGGCCACCCTTGCAGAGGTCCTAAAGTGAGCCCCTGTTCCTTTGTCCAAGGACATTGCAAGAAGTCAGCAGTGTGAGCCCGGGAGAGGCATCTCACCAGAAAGCAGACATGATTTCAGAATCCCAGCTTCTGCAACTTTGCCAAACCACTGTTTGCGGAGTGCAAGCCACCTGGTTTGCCATGTTCTTCTGCGTAGCACAAATGGACCCAAGTGAGGGCCTGACTATGGTTACATTTCAATGAGTGCTAACCAAACCCACTAACTTCTTGCTTCCCTTTGTGATGAGCATGGTCTCTCACCAACTAAGATGCCTTGGAAGCTTCTATTCTAGGTGCCCTGAGAGGCATTTGGAATCATGACTGTCCCTGAGGCTCAGGAAATGGTTGGGCTTCAAGTTCTGATGTTCTTTTAGGTCACTTTTCTAGAGACTGTCAAGTAAGGGGCATTTGCAACAGCTGCCTGGATGCTCTGGGTTCGAGTCCAGTGGTAGCAAGAGCTCAGCTGAAACATGACCTTGCTAGCAGTCAGTCTCTCTGTGCCTCACCCTTACTTGTTAAGAATCCTGACAAAACTCTCTGCTACAGCAGAGCGTCCACCCAATATCTACTTGTTACGCTGGACCCCTGAGTGGAGTTATTGGCAGGTGACGACCTCTAGTGGGCGGTCTTTAGGTCACTGGGATCATGCCTGTGAAGGAGACTGTGGGGAGATGATTTCTTCTTCCCTCTTTGCTTCCTACATCACCAGTGGCCAGAAAAACATGTCACTCACAGAAAGACCCAAACCAGCAGAGACTTGAGCTCTACATTCTGGCTCCGTATTCCCCTGCTCTGACTTTTAGAACATCTGTGGTCAGTGCAGCCCTCTTCTCAAGACTGGGAAGAAAATGGTGACTGTAGAACAGCAGGCTTTCCATCCCATAAAGGGAAGTTTGTGAGTCGTAGGGCAGAAACGCAGTGAGATAACCTGAGAGAGTGCCAGAAGGTGAGGCACTTCTGCTCAGTGATTTTCCTTTGACTTAAAACACTAGAACACCCAACTTTGTGTCTAGTGTATTGTATAATAGGCTGTGGTCTGTGAACTTGGGAAGTGGAGGCAGGAAGATCAGAAGTACAAGGCCAACCCTGGGCTACGTAAGTGAGTCCCAATCTAGCCTGGATTGCAGAAGGTAAGGAGGAAGGAGAGGAGAGGAGAGGAGGAAAAGGTAGGGGAAGAGAGGGGAGAGGAGAAAAGAGGAGGGGAAGAGAAGGGGAGGGGAAGAGAGAGGAAGGGAAGGAAGGAAAGGAGAGGGGAGGAGAGAGGAGAGGAGAGAAAGGCATTCCCACATATCCCCCCTTCCTCTGCACAATACTTACCTGATTACTAATAAAAGTTTTGTCCTGAGTGTGGACTGTGCAGCGGGCCCTCAGCATGTGCCCTCTTTTCATCCTGCCGACGGCTCTCCTGGTGGTGCTTTCATGCCTGTTTGCCTTTGCAGGAGCTGACAGGAAACCTTAGAAAGGTTGAAGGTTGAAGGCTCCATGGTAACTAAAGAAGTACCCTTGACCTTGGGTCGCCTGACACTGGCGCATACCAAGGCTGCTCTTGAGCCAGTTTTGACTATTCCTGTGCAACACAGTCACTAGTAAAAATACTCACCCAAAGTTCCTTTAGAAACATGCCACTTCGCCAGCATCTTAGGAGTTGAAAAAGACTCAGGGGACGTGGCGTTTCGTTGCTGTTGTGAGGTGAAGCGTCAGATAGTCATTCTTCAGATTGTTAGAGATTTCTCGTGGCTAGACACTTTGTTATGGTCTTGGGTAGAAGTGTGGAAAATGTGAAACGCTAGGCAAGACGCACGGGTGCTCGGAACTCTGCTGCCCTTCCCTGAACACACAGGAGCTCGCTCCTTGGAGTACACCGTGGTAGGACGTGAGCTTCAGGTTTGCTGCCAAAATTCTTCACAAAGGTCCCATGGAAGCAGAATTCCTATGCTATCCCCGACAGCTTGTAAGAATGTCAGCAGGGGCTGGATGGAGCTCTGAAAAAATGCCTGTGGCAGAGAACTCCAGTAAGTGAAGATGCAGAGAGTAGAGACTCTATAGGCTGGGCATGGTGAAAATTACCCAAATTGAAGGGCCAGATGAGGCTGTGGTTGTGGGCCTTACTTCAGTAGCTATGACTCTCTCTCTACCAAAGATGTGGTGACCTGGTGTTGGAAGTTGTCACAAAAGCAGGGTAGGATCCAATATAGAATAGAACAGAAATAAAATATTTAGAAGGCCAAACCGATTTATTTATTTATTCGTTCATTCATTCATTCTCAGTTACCAAAGGGCAGTGGTAGAACGGCAAATTACAACCATAATAATAACTTCTTAAGGGAGGGTTGACTGGGGGGCCCTGCGAGAGTTCAGGGGGAGTTCATATATCCCTGACGCCCATGGGTATGGAGTTGTGTTGACTGTCACTGATACAATAAAACATCCAGGGAGGTGGCCGGCTCACCACACATGCACCAACGATGACAGGGGCTCCATGCAAACGCCATGCGGTGCAGCTGCTGCCGAGACAGATCAGGTTGTGTCAACAGAAAGTCTTTCAGGGGTCTGGAGAAGCCTAGGCCGTTGCCCTTATCACAGTCTACATCTTCCAGCTAATATTTGCCCAACTTGGAGCCATGAATATCAGACAGCTCCAAAATGAGCGTGAGAGTCTCTTGAGGCTGTGCCCTAAGTACCTTCTGTAAAGGTTTCAGTGGGAAATAATCTTCAAATAAATGACAAGATGGTTTGAAAAGAATAACCAGGTATTATATTACAGTTTGACTAGGAATATTTCCTTTCAGAGTGAGTTGGGGCGTGCTTGTTTGTTTTCTCCCTGGCACATCCTGCTTTGTCCATAAAACTCTCTTATTCCCAGGAGAAAGGCTCGGCTGCTGCTTTTCTGAAAGGCTGAGGGGCTCTCGCGACTTTGTACGACTTCTCTTTTCGAGACTTCAGCTTCCTGCAACACATGCACCCCCACTTAGTAGGACAGAGACTGCAAAAAAATGGTCCCTTTTAGACGATTATAAAAATCACATACAAGGTCTAAATCATAAAGGGAAATATGTGAGATTTTGCCAAAAAAATTAAATTATAAGGCCTCTTTATTCTGACTCTTGCAAGTCATCATCCCAAATTAGAACAGGCCTAAAGAAGGAAAATGTCATAAAACATATCACAGATACGAAGGTAGAAGTTTTAATATGTTAGGATCCTTGCAATTAAATAAAAAAAATAGCTAATATCCATGTGGAAAAAATATAATGAATAAGCAATTCATAAATGAAGAAATCCAAACGTCAGAGACACATCAGAGCACTATTTGATTTTAATAGTCAACATTAAAAGAGAACCATTCACGGTTATGAGACGGGTAAAGTTTAAAATTAACCTCAGAGACTGTACCACACACCCCATTAGAAGAGTAACTCGATAAAGCCATGTGTTCAGAGAAATTTGGCAGTATAATTTAAAAACACTAAAGCCATATATCTCTAGAAAAATCTGTCCTAAAGAAACGATTTAAAAAAAAAATAAATGTTTTCTACTTTTAGGATTTTCTAACGTAAAACGAAAATGTGCAGGAGCAGAGAAGCGGAGGTAGGATTTGGAATTGTAAGGAAAAGCTACGACAGTAGTTGCCTGTCACTCACAGAGACATACAGTTCAAGACCTCCGGGGGCTACCCGAATCTCAGGACAGAAATGTATGCTGTGCACACACACCTGGGATGAAGCTCATTTAATAAATGAGGCACAGAAAGAAGTTAAGGGTACCAATTTGCAACAAAGCAGCTACTGTGTTAGCGCGAGGCTCACTTGAATGAAAGAACTGCTATGCTGTGACAGTCTGATAACCACCAAGTGGCTAACAGGCTGGTAGTATATAACAGGCGGTGGAGAAACACTGTGATAAGGGATGGTTCCTGTGCTGGGTGACACGAAGCAGGAAGGCCCAGATGCCCTCTCGTCATTCAGAATAAAATTTTACCTATTTTTCATTTAATGTTTTCCGATTGCAGTTGACTGAAACCTCAGAAAATGAAAAGGCAAACAATGGGGCGCTGCTACGGCTGACAATTCCTGAGTGATTATTTCGTACCACTGTTCAAGGCTATTGCTATGTGTTTGTTGAATTTTCACAATGAAATTCTTATGGTGGTACTATCATTATCTTCATTTTTGTTTTTAGTTAAGGAAAACAGGGGCTAGTGTTCTGGCAGAGGCTCCACCCCAAGTCCCTTCTCCCTCGGAGTTGCCTCAGTCCAGACTCTACTGGGGAGAAAGCCCCGCCAAATGATGACCCCTCTCCAGAGATGCTCAAGACCACATCCACAGGCTATTTAAACTGCCTCCCAGAGAACAAATGGGTGGTTTTCTGATCTTCCTTTCCCATCTCCTCTCTGGGGAGCTGGAAAGCCATCCAGGAGCATTTGTATTCATTAAACCTGGGCTTTTTTCTAATTCGGTTTGATTTGGTCTGATTTGGATTATTGCGTTGGTGGAAAGGCTTATCGGGGCACAGAAATTTTTCATTTAGTGTGTCAGCAACTCATGTAGTGTGTTAGTGTATAGCCTGAGTCTGAGCAGGTCAGCCCTTAACCCTGAGCATCAACCCGGAAACCCGTTCCCCGACCCCCCACTCCCACCAAACACACGCACGCACACACACATACACACATGCACACACATACACACGCACACATACATACACACACATGCACACACATACACACGTACACACACGCACTCACACACACATACACACGTACACACACGCGCACACACACACACACATACACACATACACCTTCCCACTAACAGAATAGGAAGCAGGTAATGACAGTAATATTCCTCAACTACAGCCCAGTCACAGTGTGTAGAAGGCACACAACTGAAATACATTTACCAGGATGTTTAGCACTTGTTGTTGCTATAATTTAAATCTTATCTCATGCACCATCGGCTCCCAAGCACTCATGACTGAAATGTTCACCCAAACAATAACTCTAAAATGGGGGCTGGGACGTCTGTACCTGTGTGTTGTCCTTTAGGGGAGAACACTGGAGGTAGGAAAATCCTGATCAGGCAGGTTGTCCCTGGAAACCAGCTACCACCTAACACAACCATAGTCAGCTTAAACCGAGTTTGACAAAGAAGCTCGGCTAAATCTACTGGGCGGATATTGCTAGTATCTAATCAGATTTGTCTCCTTCCACCCTTGGTATCTGATGGAGCGTGCTACCCCTCCCGGCCCCAAAACTAACTCCCACGTTCTCAGTAATTTTTCTTGTCCACTGGTTTTTACCAACTGCTGTCATGATTGTCCCTGGTTGTTACTTGGTTGGAGTTAGAAATACCTGGGAAATTGGGAAAGCCCATTTCTTGGTTCTTCTGAAAAGGCATTACCAGAAAACCTTAGACGTGATCCATGAACTGAGGGAGACTCGCTTTGAGTCTGAGCAGCACCAAAGGGCTGGGTTAGATGAATCGAAAGGCAGAAGAAAGGCGGAAGGAGGAAGCCCCACTGCTTTCTCCCAGCAGGCTTAGACTTTTGCAGTTCTGGTCACCTGGGACATGGGACTCCAGCTTCTCGGGCCTCTCAGTAAGTCCCAGCATCCAATGACTCCCTGAAGCCCTTTCAGGACCTTGACCTCTGTCTGACTGGGCCTGCATCATTGGTCTCTCCTGTTCCGAGTCTCCCTGGACTTAAGTGGCAACTGGTTTCTCCAATCCTCCCTCCAGTTTGCTGACAGCCATTGTGGAAATAAACAGCCTCTGAGCATGTGAGTCAATCCAATAAACTCCCTTTTGTAGTTAGAAGTATATGTATATGGTGGGTTTCACTCCTCTGGAGAGCCCTGAGTAATCCCCTTTGGCTACAATTCCCCATCTGTCCCTGGTGTTTCAAAGTTGAGGTCAAACTCTTTCCCCTATGCAATACTCTTGAATAAAAAGTCTGTCTTCCCATTTTAAAAAAGTGTCTGATGAATCATTTCTAACGCATTTAACATCACAAAATCTGTCCAACCCCCCCTCCCATCCCAGACAATGGGGAGCATGGGGAAGTGCTGGGAACATGACATGAAGGTCAGCCCCATTGCTAATCACAATGGATTTGACTCATCCCCAGTACTTATTCTGATGGAAAATCCATCTTCAATTACAAAGCTCTGGACTAAGGGAGGGATTTAGAAATGTATCCTTTGTTTAGCATTCAATTGTCTCTCACAAATTTAGGAACTATTCAGGAAAGACACATGTTACGATAGGATTCTAGGGGGGTTGTCCATCTTTCTTGTTTTGCAAATACGTTTGGTTTTTTTATTGTACATAAATTCCAGATGTTCGGATTCTCCTGCTTGCTAACTTGTATCTGAATCCTCAGTTAAGGCTCACTGAGCCTTGCTGAGCAAGTGCAGAGCTGGGGAACCTGTGTGAATCATCAGAAGCACACAATTCCTCTGAGGTTGAACAAGGCTATACTTTGCCTGGTATTTCAGCTCCTGTGTTGTAAATACGAGTCCTCTTTTTTTTTTCTTTTCACGATCTGTTTTGACGTCATCCTTTATGTTGTTATTGTTTTCCTTAGTGGTTTTACTGTTTAAAATGACACTCAAAATGTACTGCCAAAATGTCATGATCCTCAGCCCTAGCAAGCCGCAGTAAGCCCCGTGGTAGCCAGCGTCGCTCAGGTTGTTGCGGTGTTGGTGATAGTTGCCTGTGTGTATGGCGTGGGTGATGCGAAGAAAGCGCCGTTCTGAAAAGCAGGTTGTAGGCAAAGGTGCAGGTCCCCAGGATGTGGGATGCCAGGAAAAAACATCTCTAACTTTGGCCAGGGCTGTGCTGTCCTGGGCTCTGGGCTGAGCTCACACAGTGATCATACCCTCACCCACTCCTCAGGGGCTGGGATTATTATCCTCATTTCAGCTGATGAGAGTGGGGGTTGGGAGCCTCCCAAGTGCAAGGCTCTTTCACATCATCACAAAGGGTACAGGCAGAATGTGGGCCAGTGTTTGTCTTTAAACTTGGAAGGATCCATGAATGTGTGCTTCTTGCATTTTACTGAAATAAAAATAAATAAAATGATGAAGGTGCTTATGGGGTCTTCACTGAGTGTCTTGTGAGGTGTGGAATCAGCATTGTGCTCCCCTGGGTGGATCCGGTGGCCTGTCTGTCTCATCTAGATGTGGAAGAAAGCAAGGGCTGCTGAGTGGTCTCTAGGATGTAGTCACAGCCCCCTGAACCTGCCCCTCCGGTTCAGAGACTTCAGAGACGTAAAGTTTTGTGGGTTGATTTCTCTTCTCAGTTTTCAACATGGATTCGAGCGAATTCCGGAGGAGAGGGAAGGAGATGGTGGATTACATAGCTGACTATCTGGAAGGCATTGAGAGACGCCCAGTGTACCCTGATGTGGAGCCCGGCTACCTTCGGCCCCTAATCCCCACTGCTGCCCCCCAGGAACCAGAAACGTATGAAGACATAATCAAAGACATTGAGAAGATAATCATGCCAGGGGTGAGTATGTCTATGAGGTCAGAGAACGGCTGGGTTTATGCTAATATAGCACAACTGGAAGCTACAGTTCCAGTGTCATGGGGTCACCGAAGCAAGATAGGTTAAAGAGAAATGCCTACCTTTTTTTTTTTCAGTCTCAACTAAGACAACTGAGATTTAGAGAAGTTAGGTGGTCCGTGAAGTTCTCGTGGGCTAGTCAATGATAGATCCAAATTACATGGGCTCCAAAGGTAGAGTGAGGGTTTTCTCCCAAGGCCCCCACAACTCAGTACTTGCTTCACCATACTTGGTTCCTAGTTATCCTATGAAGGAAAAAAAAAAGCTCCTGGTGGTTGATTGCAAATAGTTTAATTAATTATCCTAAATAAAGAAATAAAGACACTTGTAGCATTCTTACATCTGTCCAAAGGTACTTTCATGTACCGAGGGAATATTTTCTTCAGTTTTGTTGGGCACGGGCCGTGTCCACTGCTTTTGCCCAAGGCCACGGAATGGCTGAGAATCCCTGATAGAGAGGGATCAAAGGGCTGCAGCGAACCTCAGTGGTGTGTCTCCACAGTACTGCTTTACCCATCAAGCAATTTACCTAAAAGCCTATTCATTAACAGGATTCTGACCAAATGGGTCTGACCCTGATCACCAAATCACGTGTAAAGTCTGAGCTGGGCCTCTGCCCGCTTCCCCAGCACTTAGGTGGCTGCGGATATAAGGGGAATGAGAAGCAAACACGTGATCTGCAGGGCGGGGGTGGGAGGGGGACTCACTCTTGTTTTCAGACAGAAGATGGAGGCTCTGGGGAGGCAGCTGGTCTTCAGCCTCAGCGCCTCTGTTCCAGAGCACCTCTCACAGCCCCTGTCAAGTTTCGTCTTCAGGAGATTTCCCCTGCCGTTTGTTCTCTGAGTAAAATTAAAAAATTCTGACTCTGGCCTACAAGTTGAACAAATAAGCTAAGCCAGTCAGCACAAAGCCCGTGCAGGGAGGTACAGTCAAATGTCAGGCCACGGGGGAATACAGGAGCGTGGTGCTGGCAAAATGTGCAGTCTCCCTGCAGGGGTCTGCGCTCTATAGGAGTGTTTACTGGGCAGAGCAAGAGTGCTCTGGGCTTAGCTCCCCGGGTAACAGTTTCAGGCAGCCTGGTGCTAGCCCTGTGGCTGACCTGCAGCTACATGAAAATTCTGGGTTGTGCAGAGCCGGTGTGGGACTATCCAGTCCACTTGCTCTGGCTAGTCATAGAGAGCAAGGCAGAGGAATGTCCCTTCCAGTCAAGAATCACCCTGGCCTTTCCAAGCCCTGGGTAGTGAGGAGAGAGAGCCGCGGGCAGAGTGGAGCCCTCCAGGTACCTGGAAGAGACTGGGGCCCTGGGCTCCAGCTGTGCCCCCTGGCCCCATACATTTGTACAGTCTGGCCTCTTCCTCTGTTGGCCCCTTGCAAGTTCCACTTTCTCAAGGCATTTCCGTGAAGACAAGCACGTTACCACTACAGATGTTTTGGTTTTTATCTGAACATTCTTTTTTTCCCCCTCTCTCTCTTTCTTTTTTCTTTCTAAAGCCTCATGGGCCCCATTCCTGCTCTGCTGAACACATCACTCAGCCTGTGAAGTTCTCCAGAGCCTCTGAGACTCACTGTCAGCCTCTCCCTCCCTCCCTCCCCCTTCCTGTTCTTGCTAACCCTGATTTTCTTTCACTCTCACTTTTTTTTTTTTTATCCCCCCTCTGGCTCTGTCCCACGCCCAGGCCTGGAGACAGGCATGTAATGCGTCTTACTGGAATCTTCCAGTTTTTAATGAGCTATCCTGGTTGGTTATCTTTATAATCACAATCGGGGTTCCTCGTGCCACATATTGGCCGGTAAATGTCTAATATGCGGTTTTACTGAGAAAAGACATGTTTACGTCTTTGCAAAATCTATGAAGAATGGCAACGTGTTAGTCAGCTCTCTGACCCTGTGACAGCTGAGACGACAAACACACAGGGACAAGGTCCATTTTCGCTTATAGCTTTGGGAGTTCAACCAGGACTCGTTGGTCTTATGGCTTTTAGCCTGTGGTGAGCCAGGGCATCGTGGCAGAAGCACAGGGAAGAGGAAATCTACTCGCCTCGTGGCTGGAAAGCAACCCAGAGAAAGAGGAGGGGACCACCAGATGGGGACCACCAGTCTCCTTGGAGGGTTCATCATCAAAGACCTAAAGGCCTCTCACTACCTCCCAATAGTGCCACCTTGGCACTCTAACATGTGGAGCTTTGGGGATTCTTGAGAGTTGGACCCTAGCCAGTTGTTATAAGAAAACACGTGGACTAGGCAACGTCAACGTTTCTCAAGACCCAGAGGTTGGGCTCAGATGAGGACTTTGTAGGTTACCGCAAGCAGCTCTGTACCCTCCAGTGGTAAGGAGCTAGCTCCCTCGTCTTCTCCTCTTCCTCCTCTCCCTCCACCACACTTAGCCTGTCCCTCCCAATAGCTCCTCCTGCTCGTGACATCCAAGGCTCCTCGCATCCTGCAGACCCTTCCTTTCATCTTTACTTCAATGTTTACACGGAGCGATTTGAGCTCCCAGCTTCTATAGCGACAGGATCTCGGGCCCCCTCCCGCTCTCAGGGATCGTCTTTCCTTAGACCCTGGTGAAGAATGAGTGCTTGTTTTACGTCTCTGCCCCCAGTTCACTTTGTGAAATCTCTTCCCCAGGACAGGCACATCCTTTAAAAAAAAATAAATAAATCTATCATTTTAAAGAATGTCAGCCTAAGACTGTGCATAACAGCCTCATCACAGGAGTCTGGTGATAACGGAGGGTAGTTTCCATGTGGCTGTTTCTTACAGGAATCATACTGATTTCAGAGATCCTAAGGCTCAGCAGAGTTTTGTTTTATAATCAGTGAACAAGAAGAATTTACTTGACTGGAATCTGGAGGAGAAAGATAGAGATGGTCTCGCTGCCTAACAATGCAGAAAGAAACCCAGTTCCTGGATTTGGGGAATCAGGAAGAAACCCTTGCTCCAGAATCTTTGGTTTAGAACCGTATAAGCCTTTTGAACTTTGGAGAGAGAACTATTTCTTTAGTCAGCGACAAATCGGAACAACAACTTTCAATGTTCCAAAATCACACATTTTTGGTTAAAGTTTGGGGTGGGGTGGAAGTGTTAGAACTTTTCAAACAAATGCCATTGCCCTCCATAGATTCAGGAATTGTTAGCTATGGTCAGTCTGATCTTTTCTTAGAAGGTCCCAAATTCCATCACAAAGGCCCTACTCTCATGACCTAAGTCCCTCACCAAGGCTTCCTAATACTGTCATTTGGGGCTGGTGATAAGGTTGTAGCACATACATTGAAGGGGAAGATTCTACCCACGAACCAATCTGGGTCTGTGTGTCCTCACCACTGCCCTGGTTTCCATCATCCCTGGGATTCCCAGGAACACCACATCAGGGCATCTCCTCCCTGCTCAACCTGAGCTTTACCTCTGTGCCTTATCCAGGCTTGGCATGGAGCAACTGTTTGCTCTCTCTGGGCTAGAGGAGGCCGGAGAGGCAGTAGCCATTGTGGGAAACAGAGGTAGCAGCTCCCCTTAAGGGTGCTGATTTGCCAGTGGGAAGGGACCACATTAAAGAGGGGGGGGCGTTAAAAACAAAAAGATAAATAAATAAAAAATAAACAAAAGCAACTGAATTTGCTAGAGCCATTTTGGGAAAGCCAAGCTTTTTACTCTAGGATCTCAGATGTCTGGTGCAGCACTTTGCCCAGCACACCCAGCAAGAACCTGAAGCAGTATTGCTATCATTCCTGCCTCGAGACTTCATGTGGTATGACAGTTGATATCTTGTGAAGACAGCATCTTCATCTTGGCTAGCAAAAATAGTCAAGCGCAAAACAGGGGGTCTCTCCACTATCGTGACGATGGGGCGAAGCTGGAAAGTGTGAGACATTTACATTTGATAAGCTTTGTCCAAGTTGTCTTCTGTGTGCATCCTCGGGCACAGCCTGACTCCTCTGGCCCAGAGTAACTGTTCCGCCTCCCCACAGGTGACACACTGGCACAGCCCCTATTTCTTCGCTTACTTCCCTACGGCTAGCTCATACCCAGCCATGCTTGCAGACATGCTGTGTGGGGCTATCGGTTGCATTGGCTTCTCCTGGGTGAGTATTGCCAAGACCCTGTGGTGGGGTCTGTGCTTGCATGGGGAGGTGATCCCTTTATACACGGGACAGAAACGGGTGGCTCTGTCTGTTGCCTGTAGGCAGCAGGGCCATGTTGCAGAGAGTGGAGTCTGGGCCCCCAGGAGGGAGTTTCTAAGGAAATAGAAATTCTGAAGGGGAAGTGGGAGAGGGAGGAAGGAGAAGGAAGAGAAAGAGAGAGAGGAAGAGAGGGTGGGAGGAGAAGAAAAGGGAGGGGAGGGAAGGAGAGAAAAGAGAAAAGAAGAGGAGGGGAGGGGAGGGAAGGGGGAAGGGAAGGGAAGGGAAGGGAAGGGAAGGGAAGGGAAGGGAAGAGAAGAGAAGAGAAGAGAAGAGAAGAGAAGAGAAGAGAAGAGAAGAGAAGAGAAGAGAAGAGAAGAGATTCCACACAGGGCTGTTTTGGGTTTTTTTTTTTTTATAAGCACTTGATTTTGATCCAAGGTTTCTGCAGCCCAAAGCTGGATCTTCATTTCCCTAAGACCAGAAGATTTCTATGCAAGCTGAAGTCTGAGAATGCTACCACCTCTGTTTCATTCCATCTGTCCCCCACCAGGCCACTGCCCAGCCTATCTGATGGGCAAGCAGGCAGAGCAAAAGTGTCTGGAAATAGGCTTAGGGCTGCCTGCAGGCCCTTCAACCCTCCCTGTGTGAGGTCTCGCCCTACATGGAGCAAAGATTTAGAAAGCTCCCTACTCTGAAGGTATCCAGCCTAGGTCTTCCAGCTCTCTGTGTCCCAGCTGTGTGCTTCTGGAGAGATTCGAAGCAGATGCCATTGACTCTTAGGTTCTGGGGCTCCTCACACTATGAAGAGTTCCCCAAAGCCTAGAACTATCTTTGACTCTCTAGTTGTAGAATGTCCTCCTTATGTGTGCATCAGAGCCCACTCATATTGACTAGTGTTGACTGAGGACTTGGGATGTAGGAAGGAAGGGCAACTCATGGTTCTCAGCAGCCAGCAGAGTCCAGCTGAGCCAGGTGCTTCACCACATGGCACGTGCTTTCCTTCAAGCTGGGCTCCTAGGAGTGGAGCAAGTGGGAGTCTCAGCTTATGGGAAGAGTTACGAAGGCCTCCCTCTTATCATCACTCTTCTGTCAGGCAACTGGTGCCTCCTTTTCCTAGGGACAGGCCTGGCTTAGGCTGAGGGTACCCTTTTCTTGAAATCAGATGCTGTAGAAGCAGGTTTCACTGATCGTTCTGCTGCTTCTGCATGTCTGTCTGGAGACCCAGCAACAACCTCTGATTTATCTGCCCCTCTGGAGTGGTCTCTCATGCTTTGAACAAGGAAATGCCTGCCTCCCTGTCTCAGAAGTTGTATTATTTAATAGCTGTGGTTCATAATGGGAAATGCCTGGAGTTCAGATTATCCTGGCTGCAGTAGAACCCCACCAGGAAGGCGATGACCGTCCGACCAGCAGCGAGAAAGTCTTCAATTCTTTTAGTCATCCATGGGTCATAATGCCAGAACGCAAGAGTACTCTGGTCACCACGTTGTGCTCGTTAGGTACAGACCCAAATGAAAATGGAGACTCATTTCACCTTTGTCTGGACCTAAGAGTACACCGTCACCTTCTGTGTGCAATGAGAGGCCAGAGGCCAGACACCAAGTCACTGAGGAATTAAAAGACTACATAAGACAAGTAGCTTGTCTGGTGTTACCTAGCAGATGAAAGTAGCTGATGCCCATTTCCTTGGCTCAATCCTGCATGCTACAATTCACTCGTAGCCATAGGTGAGGGTCTACAAATAGACCTTGCTGGATTCTATTATAGATCAAGCTCACGGTGCACAGCAGGCAGGCATGGTGGAGTGAGGTTCACAAGGGTACTGACTATCCTTGCGCCAATCTGGATGAAAGAAGCTAAGTCTGAGACTGAGTTCAGGCACTTGAGGTCCATCTGAGTTTGTGAGATTTTAATCTGGGATTCAGTCAGAGTCGACCCCAAATTCCTTAGTATCTGGGACCTTGCTTCAGCGTTGGTTCTTAAAGAATCATGGGTGTGTGTGGTGGAGATGAGGAGATTGATGTAGCCAAGAACTGTTCTCAGCTTACGCCCTGAGACCTTCTGTCATGGAGAGGGGATGGGGATAGTGAGGTAAGTCAGAAGGGGCCCGGAGAGAGCTACCCACCATGGCTCCCTGTGTCATATCTGGAAGGAGCTGAGGAAGAGCAGAGAAATCTCCTCCTTGTAAAGTTCTGTCAGTGCTGCCAGGCCCAGGCCCTGCTTCCAGGCCTCTTGGCAGAGCTAACCCCCAAGGCTCCTTCAGATCTCTGGGAAATGAGAACACAGCATTGTCTCAATCCATTTGCTGAGGGAGAACAAAATACCATAGACCGAATCCTTTATAAACATTAGAAGTCTACTTGAGGGTGTGAAGAACATGCTACTGGCATCTGGCAGGGAAGCCTGCCGTGTGATTGCAGCCAGTGGCAGGCTTCCATGAAACAGACAAGAATTTGGGTGAACATCCTCTTTTCCATCTAGTCCACTCCTGAGATGACCCGTTTTCCCGTTTTCCATCAGTTCATGACCAAGGAGCCACGCAGGCTGGTTGACCCGTAACATCCCCCACCTCTCAATACTCTCGGAGAGGGCTCAGGTTTCAACAAAGGAATGTGGGAAGACGTGCTCAAGAAAAAAAAAAAAACAAAACACGGCGACCAAGGGATTAATTCCCCCTACCAAGGGTAAATTTGGGGGACAAAAACAAAAGTGAAATTTTTGTCAAATTGATCAAATAAAAGTTACCAAAGAAACAATGCTCTCCCGTGTCACCGTCTTGTGCAGAGACCAGCTGCCCCGTGGCGGCGTAGGGCCTCACTTTCCCCCACCCCCACCGCAGGCTGCAAGCCCAGCGTGCACAGAGCTGGAGACAGTGATGATGGATTGGCTGGGGAAGATGTTGGAGTTGCCAGAGGCCTTTTTGGCTGGAAGAGCTGGTGAAGGGGGAGGAGTGATCCAGGTAAGACGGGGAAAGTGGGGAAGGCGGCCTTCTGGGCGTGTGGGCGCCACAAAGGACCTCGGCTGCAAAACAGAAACCAGTGCCCCTGCTGCTGCTAGCTGTGCCCTTAGCTTTCTTCCAGAGAACAGGAAAGCTGGGACACCCTGGTCTGCAAGGACTTGATGGGAATCTGGATTTAGATCCTGGTGTGGCTTTCCACAGGCTGTGGACGAGCACTTATCTCCACAGGCCCTTCTGGTAGATAAATCAGTGACTACCACATAGGCAACGAATATTTTTGTTGGGCTATCCACGGCCGGCCACCATGCCTAAGCACTCTCCAGACACACTGACTCCTCCTAGCACTGGGAATTAGGTGCTCTATTTTACGACTGAGGAAAAAGAGGCACCGGACAACTGATACCTTACCCCCACCCCCATTCTAACGGGGAGATTATAGACCTTGTGTCTGTGTATTCCAGAACCTAAAATTTGCTGTCACCGTCGGATCCTGTCTTTACCACGAGTGACAGCTGTAGCCATGCTTCCCCGTCTGTATGTGCTACTTGGCTGTATGTGCCGTTTGTCTGCGAGCCAGCAGCTTACCTAAGTCTCTTGCTATGTCTATGCATACATTTAATTCATTCTCCATATTCACGCAAACAACTGTAAGGCTTACATGAGGGCGCACAACAGATGCAAATGACAGCCGTGGTGAATTTTCCATTCCGCCAGGATCTTCAGAGTGAATGATTGGAATTTATGCTCTCCCTCCTCCCCCCCCCACCCTTTTTTGAAACAGGGTTTGACTGTGTAGCCCTGGCCTGGATCTCACTATGTAGAGCAGGCTGGTCTTGAGCTCAGAGATCCACCTGCTCTGTCTCCCAAGGGCCGGTATTAAAAGAATGTACCACCATGCCCCAGCAAATGTGAGCTTAAAAAAAAAAAAAAAAAATTTAGAGTAACACAATGAGCTACATTAACTCATCACCGCCCCTTATGTATTTTTTTCATGTCAAGTTCACGGTTGTAATGCTGAGAAAGGATTGTTAAGTTTAGAAAGAAGGATTTAGATGTATATATTGTTTTCTCTGAAGCTCCCAGTGTAAGGTCAAGCAGTAATGGCTCCACGTATTTTATGGGTGAGAACCCTGGGCCCGACAGGAGAATGTCTTTGTGGAAGATCACATGTCTAGTGTGTCCAAACTAAATAGGAAGCAAGGCCCTCGATTTCTAGTCCTGAGACTCTTCAATAAGACCCCGCATTTTAACCTCCAACATATGACCTTTTCCTTAAGGATGCTACGCATAGCTTAGTGGCTTCAAGCACATTTATTTTCCTATGGCTCTGTAAGTCTGACTTAGGTTTTAATGAGCTAAAATCGAGATTGTCATCTTAGAAGCCCAAGGGGAAAATCCATTTCCCCACCTCCTCAAGTTCTCTAAAGCCCTCCGGAATTCCTTGGCCTGTGACTCCTATCTCCATCTCCAGAAGCAGCTGTGTTCCATCTCACTGACCTTTCTTCCCCTGTCCTGTTCTGACTGCAGATGTGAAACCGGGTCTCCACTTTTAAGGACCCGTACGATAGGATTGGGTCCACTCCGATAATCCAAGATAATCTTTCCAAGTCAGGGTTCTTAATGTTAATCACATCAGCAGAGTCCCTTTTCCCCTTGAAAGGTAAACAAGCTCACTGCCTGGGAAAGGGGCCTGGTATCTTGGTGGTGGGAGATGCGGTCTGTGCTGTGTTGCACGCTGTCTGCAGAAGAGACCTGAAAGGGTTCCTAGCCTTTGCGGCCGGCCAGGCAGGAGAGAGTCAAACTCAACAGGGCTGCGGGGGGGGGGGGGGGGGGGGATGAGGTGGGGGAGGGGGGAGAAGGGGAGTGGGCTGGGAAATGTAAATTCTCCTTCTTTCGGTGCAGAGATCTGTGGGCAGGCCAGCAGTACTGCGGCGGCTCAAACCACTTACCAGTCCTTGATTAGGTTACTTGGCCATAGCTGAGTCCCTGCAAGTAGGGAGTAGATGGGAATGAATTACTAGAGTTGGGTGGGCTGGGACTGCTGGCAATACCAACAGCTGAGGGTTCAGGTAGGAGAACCAGGAGTTCCTCGTCACCCTCAGGGAGTTCACACAAGCTTGGTCCAACATGAGACCCTATCTAAAAGCATTCTACTAAATGTTCATATATGCCGTCCTGTAACAGAAACATAAACGAAGACTGTGGGCCAGACTAAATATGGCAGCAGGAATGTTCTAGAGAAGTCCCACTATCATTTCTCAGGACCGTTTTCTTCTTTTCAGAGGTTGTGCCACACAGTCAAACCTCCTTGGCTAAAAGGCTTGTGCCACTTGAGAAGGGGCTACCACACAAGTCCCCGAAATGCAACCAGAGCCATTTCCAAACCTCCTTGGCTAAAAGGCTTGTGCCACTTGAGAAGGGGCTACCACACAAGTCCCCGAAATGCAACCAGAGCCATTTCCACTAGGTGAAGCCCCGACGACTTCACCAGGCTCTGATGCTGAAATCCTGGTTTTCCAGGGATAGATACACTTGCTGTCCTTGACAAGGACAATCAAGTCAGAGTGTCCAGAGAAGAGACAGCCGGTCAGGGCTGCCGAGGCCAGCAGAGCTGTCTGCAGAGGCAGGGCCTGGAATTCTGGCTGATTTATTTCTGGGCAAGTATCTCATTCTTCACAGTCGGCCTGACCCCAGAGCAAGCTCTCCCTGTAGCTCCACACTCGCCTGAGAGCTTAGCGTTTGGTAAGCCCTCCTCATAACTGAGCTTTCTGTCTACCTGGGGCAGTCTCTCTCCCCTGTTAGTGAGTAGGCCACCTC
The DNA here is from genome assembly GCF_950005125.1 of Chionomys nivalis. NCBI lineage: Eukaryota > Metazoa > Chordata > Mammalia > Rodentia > Cricetidae > Chionomys > Chionomys nivalis. The sequence continues at coordinate 30,274,380 of NC_080091.1, forward strand.
CACGCTTCTCAGGAGCTTAAATTTACAGGCTCAGTACCTTTTCTACCTTTTCCACAATTTCTCGCTCCCTCTCTCTTTAAATAGTTCCCCCTCCCCTTTTTGGCCATTTTCTCCTCTATATTTTCAATAATTGCTCATGGTTTTCTGTGTATCTCTGTAATTTTCCACATTGCCAATTTACTATCTTCAATGTCAGTTTTGATTACACTTTTTCACTTTTAAAAATTATTGTGCCCTCTGTATTTATGGATAATGGGCACTCGCTGGAGAAATGGGAAAATGCAGCAACTATTTTAGAGTATAATTCTCTCTAGGTCTTATCCAATATCTTTATATTTGTGGGTTACATAAATCGAGATGATGCGATATACATGCACGTTTTCTGCACGTTTTATTTTGTTATATCTTCACCGTTTAAATATTTAGTTTATCATCATTAATTACTATTATTATTATTACCACCGCGGTGTGTGTGCATATTGGGTGTGTGTGTGGATACTCACGCCGTGACTCTCATGGGAAGGTCAGAGGACAACGTTGTGAAGTCAGTTTTCCTTCCGCTTCATGTGGGTCACCAGGCTTGCAGGGCAGCCTAGCCATCGCATAGGCCCTCAGACACTTAAAACCAAGATATTTCTTTCCCTTTATTTTGGTTTTCAAGACAGAATTTCTATGTGTAGCCCTGACTGTTCTGGAACTCTCTCTGTAGACCAGACAGGCCTCAAACTCACAGAGATCCACCTGACTCTCCTCTGTCTGCCTCTGCTTCCCTAGTGCTGGGATTAAAGGTGTGTGTTGCCACCACCACCCGGCTAAAACTTTTTCTTAATTTGCATTTTAAGTTAGAAAATGAAGCAATGGGCTTCATTATGGCATTTCCATACACGTGGTATTATACTTTATTTTTATCCACCTCCTTTCTTCAACACCTATCCCTTCTTATTCCTCTCATTCTGGTCCCCTTCTTGACCAAATATTTTTTGAGAATAATATTACTGTACAATTTTTTATGATGTGTCACGATTTATGTAAATACTAAACCACAGAGAAACCCTGTCTCGAAAAAAAAAAACCAAAAAAAAAAAAGATATTCATGTCACAATGCACTTTTCAGTCTTGTAAGATTTCAGAAGACAGTCTTTTTTTTTTAAAAAAGATTTATTATTTATTTATTATGTATAGAACATTCTGCCTCCATGTATGTCCGCACGCCAGAAGAGGGTGCCAGACCTCATTACAGATGGTTGTGAGCCACCATGTGGTTGCTGGGAATTGAACTCAGGACCTCTGGAAGAGCAGGCAGTTCTCTTAACCACTGAGCCATCTCTCCAGCCCCTCAGAGGACAGTCTTTAGGATAAGGGGCAACAGTCTTCCAAGACCATCAGCTTCCTTCATGCGACACATCTGTCATCCACCAAGACCAGAACATAACCAAAGAAGAAAGCATTTCTGGGTCGCTTGTCATATGACGAAGCCAATTTAATTTTTTGAGTCTTTAGTATCCAAAGATGAATCTTCTAGTTTGGTACTTCTCAAAGAATTTTACAAGTAGCTAAGTATATTGAATGACCACAACAAACCTGTATTTAGTCTATTTATTGTGCTTTATATAATCAATTTTTATCCTCAAAATACTTATAAGGATTCATTGCATTATCAACCATAGTTTTCATAGCAAAAACAAACAAACAACCCCCCCCCCAAAAAAAGAAACAGAGGCAGAAACTAATCAAAGACAGTGTGTAAAAGGTGATTCGGAGTGTTAATGCCGGCTTGCCCAGGCTCTTTGCTTATGACATTGTGTGGAGGTTTGAATGTTACCGTGGGTTAAACCATCTTTAAAGACAATCTCATTTGTAGAAGTTCCAGCCTTAGGTTAGGACTAATTCTGGCATCTCTCAGACCAGGCTTCAACAAAGCCCTTGTGAGTTCAACCCACTTAGTTTGGGTTGGGGAGGGGGAGAAGCAGACTTCCTTGTGTTTGCTGCAGGGAGCTGGCCCTTTTCAGCTCGCGAGGCTGATTGTCTGTAATTTGTGTAGCCTTAAAGACCCAGAACCAGAGCCCAGTGACAACCCGCGAGGCAGCCTGCCTTATCGATCCCCTCAGAGCTCTAATCACAGCTTAGCATTGGCGCAGCAGTGGGTGTCTGAGCCCAAGGCACACCGTCATTGTGAGGCCGGACAAATGAGACCTGCAAAATGGGTCTCTTAATTGGGTTTGAAAGCTCTCGTGGAAGAAAAGCTGCCAATTTCTTACCCTGTGTGAGGTGACATTTGTAAAACCTAGAAGATGAAAGGACCTTTCGGCTCAGGCCATCAGCAGCCTTGAGCATCCACTCTCCCAAAAGGTCCCTCCCACCTCAGAGCAGGCTCGCCATGGCAACCTTTGTCTGCCTGAAGCAAAGGCATCAGCGAGCCACACAAAGACGCGGGGGAGGGGGGGAGTGGTTCCAGGTAAAGGAGGCAGCGAGTGTGTGGGCTTAGCTGGATGCAGCTCAGGTCTGTTCAGTTCCCCACTTCTCCACCACGAAGCGCAATGGTCAGCTACTGCTTTCTTAACAAAGAACAATTGCTCTCTCTTTTTTCCCTCAACAAATCCCCACTTGCAGAAAGAGACAGAGCCACTCACCTTGATGTTCAAGTGTGCCCGAAACCGATCTGTAATGGCACGTTGAGGTTCAGTGTTCAAGATAATCTCAATAATTCAGAGATTATTTTTTTCCACTGGACTTCGTTGCTATTTCTTAAATCATTTTTTTTTTGTTGACAAAATAAAGAATTTTCTCTCAGAATGTGGACAGTGCCCACTGAACTCATAGTGAGCTTGGCTTGCCTTGGTGTGGCATGGCCACTCAGAATCATTCATTACAAAAGAAGTCCAAGGCTCTGAAGAGAGGATGGGGTCTCACAATGTAGCTCTGGCTGTTCTGGAACTCACTATGCAGACCAGTCTGCCCTTGAACACACAGAGATCTGCTTGCCTCTGCTTCCTTAGTGCTGAGATTAAAAGTGTGTGCCACTACTTCCAGGTTTTTTTCTTTTTTACCCTCTTTAAATTTTTTTTTATTAAAAATATTTACTTTTCGGGACTGGAGAGATAGCTCAGTGGTTAAGAGCACTGACTACTCTTCCAGAGGACCAGGGTTCAATTCCCAGCACCCACATGGCAGCTCACTACTGCCTGTAATTCCAGCTCCAGGGGACCCGACACCCCCATAGCAAAACACTAATGCACATAAGATAAATAAATTTTAAAATATATATAGAGAGATTTACGTTTCGTTTTCCATACCAACCCCAGTTCCTCCTCCTTCCCCAACACCTCCATAGCAAAACATTAATGCACATAAGATAAATAAATTTTAAAAAATATATAGAGAGATTTACTTTTCATTTTCCATACCAATCCCAGTTCCCCTTACTTCCTGTCCCCTCACCTCCCCCACTTCCCACCCCCATCTACTTCTCAGAAGGGTTCTACCCACTTTCTTTGAAAAACAAAATGTGGCCAGAGGGACAGAGATAAGCAGGACTGGGATGCACAGGAGAAGGGGGAGATGCCGCTTCTGCCTTCAGAAGCTTGAATTTCCTGAAATAGCTGCCAGTCTGGTCAGCCAGGCCTCTTTGACATGGTCCGAGACTGTGCAAAACAACCACTTGTGAAAGTACAGCCTGAAGGGGATGTGTGAGTCACTCAGATGCTGAGTGAAGACCGTGGTCTATCTGTTTATTTGAATTCATGCGTTACTGCTGCAGAAATAGGAACACACGTATCTAGCTGAAAAACCTACCCCATTCCTCAGGGAACAGGAGTTGATTCAGAAGAGTAAGTTTTAAAAGCAGTGGCTGGGAGATCCAAGTGGGAGATCATGATTGATGAAGGAGAAAAAAAATATTAATAAGAAAAAATTTCATTTCTGCACAATCCACTGTGCTGTACATTTATCTGAAAAATTCCACGCTCTTATAAACTTTCGGAATCAGCAAAAATATGATGGGTTTCCCCCGGGATTTGTCTACTGGGGAAGCTGAGCACAAACGGTAGGAGGTGCCAGGAAAGACCCGAATGGAGCTACACTTTCAGCCGTCCCTAACTCGTGCAAGTCCGGGGAATGTTACAGAAACCCACCCGAAGATGAAAGACTTTAAAAGAGGACTATCTTACAGATTAAACGGGGTAACACGACGGGCACTGACTCTGTTTCTCTCGGTCACTCTCAGACTCGAAAGAGGGATTGTGTCCAATTCCTTTTTACTTTGCTGAGCTAGATGGTTGAGATTTCGTGCAGTGGCTCACTAGGCCTGCCGCAACAAAGCACAGAGCTAAGACGGCTGAAACAACACATCCATTGCCTCGAGTCCTGGAGGCTGAAGGCCCAGACCAGAGCGACAGCAGGATTGTTTTCCTGAAGTTCAGTTTTGAGTTTTTTGTTAACTAGCTTCTCACTTCTGTCTTCTTGTGTAGCCTCACCCCTGTGTACGTCATGTCTGCTGGCTAGTTTCTTATTCTCAGGACAGCAGTCAGATTAGATTAGGGTCCACCCGAAAAATTCAATTATTACTTTAAAGGTCCCCTCTGTCCCTCCCTACTTCTTTACTTCCTCTTATCTTCCTTGCTTTCAGCCTTCTTTTCTTATGGGTATTTTGAGACATTCTCATACTGTAGCCCTAGCTGGAACCCAGGTTAGCCTTGAACTCACAGTTATCCACGGGCCTCAGGCTTGTTAGTGTTAAGACTACTTGTTTGTACATCATGTCGTGTAGACCATGGCTGGCTTTAAAGATCTTATTTCTCTAAATACAGTACATTCTGAGATGCTGAGGCCTAGGGCCTCAATATGTCGAGTGCAGGAAGTGAGTGAGCACAACCCAGCCTGTCCCATGAAGGATTGGGAAAAACTGTCCAAGTCCACCTCCGTGTGTCAAGGAAAATGCATTCCTATGTTATAAGCAAATACAAATTGTTCCGTCCACATGCATAGGAACACAGAGCAGGGATTGGGCAGGGTGCCCTGGATCAGTCTCTTCCTCTGATGGAAGTGGAGACAGTATGTCCCAGACCAGGCCTAAGGAACCCATGAGAGAACACCTGCAGAGTCTTGTATATGCTACAGGATCAGAATGTTAGCTCGCTGGGACACAATATGGATAAAGCAATGTCAAACTAATTACAAGAGCTAAACCAGCCCCTGCAGATGTGAGATGCAAAAACGAGTGAATTTTGCAATTTCTGGCTCAGCTTTTAAAGGAAACTATGGACACAATAATATGTCTTCCAACAGTTTAGACAGAGGTTCTTGTGCAGCGTTTCCAATTTCATTTGACCTTTTTCTCTTGGATTCAGGGGAGTGCCAGCGAAGCCACCTTGGTGGCCCTACTGGCTGCTCGAACCAAAGTGACCCGCCAGCTGCAGGCAGCCTCCCCAGAGTTGACCCAAGCTGCTATCATGGAAAAACTGGTCGCTTACACGTCTGATCAGGTAAGTGTGCTGGGGTAGGCATTGGCCCAACACTCCCTTACCTCCCCAACCCCCACCCCGGAGCGGAATCCAAGGAACAGCTAGGATCATGTCAAATCCAAGAGCAGTTCCCCAGGGATCAGGAGGGGTGAAACTTCCTATTCTATCATGGGAGCTTGATAGATCCAGTCAGAAATAAAGTACACACGTGGCGAGCCCGCACAACTGGCTGCTTACCATCTCTGCAGTGTGGAATTGCACTGTGCCCCTGTGGCCTGCCTTTAAAGCTCCGCTGTGGAAAAATTGGAAGTGAGGCTCCAACCTGATGCCAAATCCCAGCTTTGTAAATCATGTACATTTTCAAAGCCTATTTTTTTTTCCTATTAGCAAAAGGGATAAAAGCACCGTGCTTGCTGTGACCACTCAGTCCAACTTGCGGCTTGAGAGGACTGACTTGGAGTTCATTATCATGTTCATAAAATCCTACAGACAGAAATGTAGTAGTTTTAGCTTACTTATTTTATTTTCTTGACTTTTTGATTAACTATTTTATATTGTTCTTTTTCCTTCCTTTTATTTTATTTTTTTTAGATTTTATTTATGTATTATGTATACAACATTCTGTTTCCATGTATGCCTGCAGGTTGGAAGAAGGCACCAGATATCATAACAAATGGTTGTGAGCCATCATATGGTTGCTGGGAACTAAACTCAGGGCCTCTGGAAGAGCAGTCAGTGTTCTTAACCTCTGAGCCATCTCTCCAACCCATTTTTCTTCATTTTAACCTTGCTAGTTGTTGGGTTTTTTATATTGTTGTTTGTTTCCTTTTTCAAGGCAGAGTTTCTTTGTGTAGCCCTGACTGTCCTGGAACTCACTCTGTAGTTTAGGCTGGTCTCATACTCAGAGACCTGCCTGTCTCTGCCTCCTAAGTGCTGGGATTAAAGATGTGTGCCACCACTGCCCTGTACATTCATTTATCATACAGCCCTGTCACCTTTGGTGTGCATATTGCTACATATTTAAATCTACCTATATTTAAAATCACACAAAAGAATGAAAAACTTAGTCAAGAGAGAGTCAACACTTCACTCTTGGGAGTATTTGATTCATTAGATTGAAAAGCAAGACTCCAGGATGGAAACCAGTCCAGAAAAGAGTTGACTTCATAAAGGAGGAGGAGAAGAAACCAACTCTGCCACCTTCATGGGGCATCAAGAGCCGGGGCCAGGCACTCTGCACACTCAAGAGCCATGGGAACACACCCTCAGACTCAGCTCTGCTTCTTTTCCTTGCAGGCACACTCCTCTGTAGAAAGAGCTGGATTAATTGGTGGAGTAAAGTTAAAAGCAATCCCTTCGGATGGCAACTTTTCCATGAGAGCTTCTGCCCTTCGGGAGGCCCTGGAGCAAGACAAAGCAGCTGGCCTGATTCCATTCTTTGTAAGTTCAATGCTTGTTGGATATGGCACTGTGGGATCGGATCTTCTGAGTCCGGCGTGGGTCTAGGGTAGAGTTCGAGGCATGCGTGAGTGCATGTGCATGTGTGTGTGCATGTGTGTGTGTGTGTGTATGTGCGTGTGTGTACATGCACACGTGTGTTTTGGGAAGAGGTAGTCATTGTCTTCACTTGTTGCAGTGATTTGAATGACAAATGACCCCTCTTGGGCCAGGCATTTGAACACTTGGTCCCCATCTGGTGACATGGAGTTTAGTTGGTGCAGCCTTTCACTAGGAATGAGCTGTGAGAAAAAAAGCCTTACACCATTTCCAGTTCACTCTCTCTGCCTCTTGCTTGAGGCTCAAGCTGTGAATTCTTGCCTCCTGTCCCTGCCGCCATACCTGTTGCATGCTGTCCAGCCGACATTTTGGACTCTAACCTTCTGCAACAGTGAGCTCAAATCAAGTCTTCCTTCTCCCCCTTGGTCATGGTGCTCGATCACAGCAACAGAAAGTAACTAAGATACATGGCTACCTACAGCTACCTATAGCTCCTCACACCCCAAAGGATGCCCTGAAGCTTACAGTCATACAGTCAGCCACGGTCAAAATTAGTGGGCTACATGGCAAAGTCAAACAATGTTGAAAGTAAGGAAGAGACTTCTTAGGGGGAATGTCAGAGGGAGAAAGGAGATTGGAGAGAATGGGGGCTTGGAAGTAACCAGAATGTGTTATATACATGCATGAAATTGTCAAAGAATAAAATTAATAAGATTACATTAACAAATAACCACTTGAGGCTTTATTGCCTGGGTTTGTTGCTCTCAGCTGATACTAAGAAGGTTCCTTTTGGGGAGGCTTATGAGCAAACGGGGAATTACCCTTCCGATGTAAAATATCAATACCTCGTCAAATGGCGGGCTGGCTCTTCTGTGCCTAGATATGCATTCTAGCGGGGGTTGCACCTGGAGTTTGAGAATTGTGTTCTTGACGTAGCCACAGCGCTATGTTCTGCCTGGGACTAATATGTCATGTTTGAAGCCATTGGAGTGTCACGGCTTTGGCTCTATGGATATTGTCTGGCTACAGAGTGTTACCAGGGGAGCTTCAGGAATGCAGGCTCCAGGATCATTTTGGAAGCACGTTTATTGGTAGAACCAGGCATAGGTCATATTTAATAGCAAGATTCTAGTGTGCATCTGGGTTTCAGGAGGTTGTTCAGAAACCCCTTTTCCCTTTTATTTTCCAGTGCAGGGGAAGGAACCCAGGGTTTCTTGGAGTAGCCTTAACTCCTCGTGTAGGGTGCCTACATCCAAACCCTATTATTATGATTTTTAGTAAGCGTATAAAATAGCTGCCTTCCATGTGGATTTTTAAAACACCCTCGGTGTGAAGTGATGCGTCCCCAAGCCTGTGCTTCACACTACACCCCCCCCCCCCCCGTCTCTCTCCCCATGTAATCCCCCTGTCTCATTAGGCTCCTGTCCACCTCACACCACCTGTGTTCTGCTATCCTCTTAGCCTTAAGCTCTTTATTTCTCTCTCGTCCCCCACAGCAGGCCCTTCCTACTACCCTAGCTTCTCTAAGGGCTCCAAGGTAAACACACAAATCAGAAGATGGCTGCTAGGATCCAAATACAGGAGATAAAATGTGGCTGTAATCTTTCTGGGTCTGGGTTACCTGGCTCCATCCATACGCTTGCAAATTTCGTTTTTCCTTAAAGTGGAATGGAACTCTGCCGTGTGTAAAAACCGCATCTTCGTTAGCCATTGGTGAACGGAGAGGCGGCGCATCCCATTTGCTAGCCATCTTGAGTAGGGCGGCGGGCGATGGAAATGGAGGAGCAATTGTGTCTGGAGTAGGATGTAGAGCCCTGATCACGAGGCAGTTCTACTTCTCACTTTCTGAGAAACGTCATACTGATTTCCATGTCCCAGCGTCACCAGTTTGTATCTCCACTAACAGTGAGTAGTGTTCCCCTTTTCTCAAAGCCTCGGAAATATCTTTTGTCATTTATTTATTTAGGCCATTGGGACCAGGTAAGGTGAAATACCAAAGCAGTTTTTTTCATTTGCATTTCCCTGATGGCTTAGGATATTTCTTAGCCGTGTGTATTTCTTTATTTGAGAACTCTCTCCCATGTTTAGCCCGTTTTTAATTGGTTGTTTGTTTTCTTGATGTTTCTGTTTATCAGCCCCTTATACATCCTAGGCACTGATCCTCGGTCAGATGCATAGCTGGTAAAGATTTTCTCCACATTCTCTATGCTGCTCCTTCACTCGATGTCCGTTGCAGCATAGAATCTTTTTAATTTCATGCTCTACAGCTTGTCAGTTGTTGGCCTCATTTTCTGTACAGTCAGGGCCCATGAGAAGTCCATGTCTCTGAGTCTATATCCTGAACTGTGCTTCTTATTGTTCCCTTCAGATGTTTTGAGTACAGCGTTGAGGTCTTTGGTGCATTGAGAATTGATCTTTTTGCAGGGTATAAAATAAGGATCAAATCTAGGTAAGATGACACCTACAACCACCTGATTTTGGCAAAGATTAAATAGACAAAACCCTCATGAAGGCTGGAGAGATGGCTCAGAGGTTAAGAGCCCTGAGTCTTCCAGAGGTCCCAAGTTCAATTCCCAGCAACCACATGGTGGCTCACAGCCATCTATAATGAGATATGGTGCCCTCTTCTGGTGTACAGGCATATATGCTGGCAGAACAATGTACACATAATAAATAAATCTTAAAAAAAAAAAAAGACAAAACCCACACTGAAAAAAGACCGCACCTTTAACAAATGGTGCTAGAAAAAACTGGAAGTCTCACTTTTTAATTAAGGGAGGCTTGCTGTTAAGAAGTACCTCCTTCCTCTGTAACAACTGCTACCCAGTTCTCCACTGATTAATCACTGATGATTAATCACCAAAATTAACCACTGATGGATTTAAATGTTATTTACCATTTAGTAATTGTTTTCTGTTTGGCTCACTTATTTTTTTCTCTACTTTTTTGACATTTTAAAAATTGATTGTTTTTAAGTTGTTCCATTCTCTTCCTTTTTATCTTGTTGGTTATATATTATTTTATTATACCTCCCCATCACCTTTTGTGTGATTATTAGTATGCATTTAAATCTATATGTGCTTAGAGTCTACTAGACATTGCATTTTTACAAGAGCAACATAAATCTAGGTAAATCTACCGTACCAGCCCATTAACACTCATATGTTTTTTATTTCTTACTTTCTTCTGTTTGAGAGACATTTAGAATTTATTCTAGTGAATCGACAATGTGGTCTTCTGGCTTTATTTTCATGAAAACATCTTTCTTTGCCATTTGCTTTTGGAAGATAACTTTACTGATAGAATACCCTGGCAAAAACAACCGAATGACAGAAGGGTGCTTTTGCTTTGTTTGATTTTTAAGATTTTTATTTTATTTCGCATTTTACTTGGATGGACTCTGTGCATCACTTGTGTGTAGTGCCCCTGGTGGTCGAGGGTATCAGGTCCCCTGAAATGGGAGTTATAGATGACTGTGAGCCTCGGTGTGGGTGCTAGGAATCAAACGATAGTCCTCTGGAAGAGTAGCCAGTTCTCTTAGCATCCTGGCCATCTTTCAAGGTCCTGCTTGGGTATTTTGAGCTCACAGTTCAAGCCAGTGCGTCCAGAGCAATGACCGCATGTACACTCATGCTCAGAAGGCTTTTCCGCTTTCGACAGTCCAGCTGCCCGCCCAGGAAATGGTCCTGTTTACAATTACGATAGGTTTCCCATATCTGTTAGCACAGTCAAGATAATGCGCCACAGGCTTTCCCAGAGGCCCATCTCTCAGGTGGCTCTAGATCCCATCAAGTTGAGGATCAACACTAACCATTAAGGCTGAGCATCGACTGCTAAGGAGGAAGCACATCTCCATTTGTTGACTTTCTTCTGTGATGTCTGGTGAGATGCGGGTTGTCAGGATTATTGCTGCCTGCGGGGAGATAAGGAGGAAAGCGGCGTTCCTCTTCCCAGTGGCTTATAGGATTTGTTTGTTGTCTTGACTTTTAGGTGGTTTTACCATGACTCAAAGAGAATTGTTTCTTGTATTCCTTCTATTTCCGTTTCATGAAGTTTCTTGAGTCTAAGGTGGATTCTGATACCAGTTTGGGGAAGTACCCATGGTCTTCTTCATAGTTCACATCTGTTCATTTTCCCCTTCTTTTCATTTTAGGACTATGATTACACGGACTTCCATCTGTTCCCCTGAGTGTCAACTCTCTTCTATGCCTTTTTTTTGTGCTTTCCTTCTTTAAAAAAACATTTGGTTCCCAACACCTATGTCAGGTGTCTACACTCTACTTCCAGGAAGATTGAACGGCTCTGGCCTCTGTGGATGCCTGCACTCATATGCATGTACCTATACACAGACACAAACATATAATTTTAAATAATAAGAGAAAAATCTTTTAAAAATGAAAGCAAAGGGATTCTATACCTGTTTTGCCCCAAGTATTACAGGTCATATATTTCTGTTTGTTTGTTTGTTTTTTTCGAGACAGGGTTTCTCTGTAGCTTTAGAGGCTGTCCTGGAATTAGCTCTTGTAGACCAGGCTGGCCTCTAACTCACACAGATCCACCTGTCTCTGCCTCCCAAGGGCTGGGATTAAAGGCGTGTACCACCACCGCCTGACTTTCAGGTCATATAATTGCACTATAGCATTACAACCCAGAAACTGGCCCTTGTTTACTGTGTTTGTATCTTTAGAACTATGGAGTCCCCCAACTACTCAGTTAGTTAAACTATGGAAATATTTGCTGGGTGTTGGTGGCACATGCCTTTAATCCCAACACTCATGAGGCAGAGGCAGGCAGATCTCTGTGAGTTTGAGGTCAGCCTGGTCTACAAGAGCTCATTCCAGGACAGGCTCCAAAGCTACAGTGAAACCCTGTCTCAAAAAACCAAACCAAAACAAAACAAAATACTGAAATGTTTTCTTTTTCCCTGAAATAATCTTATTTCCTGTGGTTCTTTTCTTTACTCTTGCCTTCTTGTCTCCCATTATCTTCACAATCTGGTTTGTGTTCTAAGAGTCTGCAATATTGAAAATGTTATAGAAATGGGAACATATAGTGTGTGAAAAACTGAGATTAGCATCTTTTTACTCAATTATGTGCCTTTGTGACCCCCCCCCCAAGGTGTCATGTGTCTTCCTTTTTACTGCTCCGCCACAGATTTGGTACCAGGCTGTGTTTAACCCACGCCTTGTTCGCCCATCAAATGCTTTGATTTGCTCTCATTTTCCAACTACCGCAAATCAAATATCTGTGAATATCAATACATAGGTATTTGTATAGAGAAATAGTCTTATTTCTTTGGGATACATTTTTAAAGAAATTAACAAAATGTTCTCTGGACTGACTGTCTTGTTTTGCATATCCACTATTTAGCTTAAAAAAAAATTAGGTGCTTTTGCTTCCTCGCAAGCCTTTTGGTGCTGTCATTTTTTATTTTAGTTCTATCTAGGAGGGTAATATCTCTGAGGGGCATAATCATTTTTCTGGTTACTGTCAGTGTTAAATATCTTTTCATATGGATATGCACCATCCATACATTTTTTTTGTTAGATGTGAAGCCATTTCTTTTGTCCGTGTTCTAAATGGTTGATGGAATTTTAAAGGCTTTTTAAAGTGTGTGTGTCTGTGTGCGGGAATATGTGTATATGTGTGTAGATCTGTATGTATGTGTATGTATGGGGGTTATACAGGTACCCCCAGAGTCCAGAGGAAGGTGTTGGGTTCCTTTGGAGCTACAGGTAGTAACAGGTGGTTGTGAGCTGCCACATAACGGGTGCTATGCACTGAAATTGGAACTTCTGCAAAAACAGTATGTGCTCTCAGCCGCCGAGTCATCTTTCCAGCCCTTATGTTGATTTTTTAAATGCTTTCTTTTTTAAATAAAAATTTTTATGAATTCCCTGAGACTTTTGCACAATGCACTTTGATCATCTTAACCCCCAATTTCTTTCCCTAATTCTTTTCAGAACTACCCGCATCTCTATCTACTCCTAAACTTATGTCTTTTTCTTTTTCTTTTTTAATAACCTACTGAGTCTACTCTGTGTCGCCCATGGGTGTGAGACCATCCACTGAAGAAGAGTTGACATACCAGGAGCTGCATCCTTAAAGAAACTGACTCTCTCCTTCAAAAACCACCAATGTCAAAACCTGGGTTGATTTTTTTTTTTTTTTAGTAACAGATTGATTTTGATAGGGCAGTTTTAGGCTGCTGCTACCACAGAATACCTAACAGAAATAACTCAAGAAGGAAAGGATTATTCTGGCACGTGGTTTCAGGGACACAGCCTATCAGACGGCAGCAGGGGCTGCTTGGAGGGCAGCTGGAATGTGAGACAGCTGTTTGATCATATCAGCATCAAAAAGCAGAGAGCTCAGGCAAGAAGGGAGCTGGCCAAGAATCCATAAGGCCTGCCCCGCAATGACCCATTTCCCATAGCAAGGCCCCATGTCCGGAATGTTCTACAACATTCTAAAGCTGAACGACCATCTGTGCAAGTGTTGAAATACATAAGCCTGTGAGGGACATTCCACAGTCAAGCCATAGCCCGGTTCCCAGAAGAAAAATAGAACACAAAGTTTCCATACTGACTTGGTGGTTTCCAAACGTCTGCTCACAGCCTGTAGCTTGTTATTATACTCTCTGAATCGTGTCTTCTGTCTTTGGTTAAACATATCTAATTTCAGTGAAGTGAAGTGCAATTTATCAATTCTTCCCGCAGGCCAGGCCTTTGGTGTTACACGTAAGATGGTGAGAGGGATGTTTCCCTTCCTGAAGGAGTGTTAAACACTGCTGATAAAAAAAAAAAAAAAAAAAAAAAAAAAAAAAAAAAAAAAAAAAAAAAAAAGCTCACAACAACAGCAAACACTGTTAGTGTTAACGACAAAATCCTGAAGAACTCCTCGCTATGCTCATTTCTCATAAATAATTAAACACGTAGACAAACGACATAGTTTGACTCCCTAATTAGCAGCCTTAGACTCCCTTTTGCTGCCTTAGCTGCAACAGAACCGTCCGTCAAGTAGTCAGCTACCCTTACGCTAGCACCAGCCGTGGCAAACTTTTCACAGACACCCTAGGAAAACTACAAGACAGCCAGTCTCAGCGGATTGCCCTGACTACTCCAGCAAGGGCTGATGGAAACCGCTTGTGGCAGCCTCCTTGCTATCCCATGCTTCCATGAGCTCTATATAACCCTGCAACCATTTTCACTTGGGCCAAAAGGAAACCACACCTACATCGGCCTAGCAAAGGAACTACTGTGACTGGTGGTAAAACAGCAAGGCTGTGACTGATCCCACTAGAAGTCTCAGTGGTGTGATTGATGCTAAGAGACCAAGCTACGTGGGGCCAAAACAAATGGCAGTTTCTGCCTAAATGCTTCTCCTCAGGCTGTGCTCCCAGGTTTTCCAGCCCACTAAGTGTATCAGCTCCGATGTACTCTCTTGTGCTGCCTTCCCTGGAGATGCAATATTAGGGCCTAATAAAGGGATTCTCTCCAGTGGTTTTTTTTTCCTCCAGTAGTGTGGCCGAGCGGCAGAGAGAGAGAGCAGAGCAGCAATGGTGGCAAAGGCAGCAGAGTGGCAGTGGCAGTGACAGCTGAGCAGTTGGCAGGCCGGGCTGTGAAAGAGGCAAGGCAGCTGCTTGACAGCTGAGGAAGAATCAGATGAACAGTCTGAGAGCAGCTAGGGCGGGCTGAAGAAGGGCCCAAGAAGAGGGGCGGCTTGAGAGGGTGGACAGCTGAGACGGAAGAAGGATAAAAGACTAGACGGTGTCAGAAAAGAAAAACTGCAGGCCCTGGTTGCCAGAGGAATTCCAGAGAACTGTCAGATCTTTAGGACCAAAGGGCTCAGATGCCCCAGGGCTAGCACGTAGCACTGGGCAGGGTATGGGGTTAAGGAATCCCAACTTCCTTGGCCTACACAAGATCTGTGACACTGGTTGCTGTCAAGAGCTGAGAAATCCTTATTCTCCCACTGCCCACAAACTTCAACCCTAATTACAACCAAGGGCTGAAAAATCCCAGCTTTCTAGGCTTACACAAGGGCTGGAGCACGTACAGAGCTTAGAGTCCCAATATCCAAGGCATGCATGAAGACTGTAACACTAGAAGGTACCACCTGCTGCTGCTCCCACCTGCTTGCTGCCATCACTCACGGCTGCAAAACACCAAGGGGAACAAAAGCGCGCAGAACTTGAAGGTTGTCTCCTTGGCTACACATTATTTCTGTATAAACAGAACAAAAGAACTCCAGCCAACTGATTCAACACCATGACCAGATAGATTTTCTCCAGAGTTACAGTCTAGGAGCTTTGTAATTTTCTACTTTATCCTCAAATTTTTCATCTACTTTCAGCTGATTTTTGTGAAAGAAGGAAAATGTGTTTAGAGTTTTTTGAGGGTGCGTGTGTGTGTGCGCGTGTGTGTGTGTGTTGTGATGGGCCATTGTTCCAGAGTCGTCTGTTGAAAACTTACACTTCCTCCATTAAACAACCATTCCTCCTCTGTCAACGCTTGGCTTACACGTGTAGACCTATTTCTGGTCTGTTGGTCTGGCCTTTTCTTTCTTTTTCTAGAAGACCGCACTGCCTTGGTTATTGGAGGTTTGTAGTACGTTGGCTAAGGTGGAATCAGAACTCTGATATTATTGTTCAAAAATAATTTTGTTTTCTTCTTGAAGTTTTTGACTCTTGATTATAAACTTTAGATTCAATTGTCAATATCTATCATGAGACTTGTGGCTATTATCACGTTGATCAGTGGAGCAACCAAGGAGTCCAGACACAATTTCAATACATGCAGAACTACTGAGATTATCTATTTATCTTTATGTAAGATTTACATTAAGTCTCTCAAGAAATTTATGCATTTCATTTGAGTCTTTAAATTTGTGGACACTGAGCCCATGATATTTCTTATTATTCCTTTAATGTCTATAAGATTAGAGCCCATCATATTCTTTATCATCATTCCAGTGTCAATGAGATCAGCAGTGATGATTCCAGTTTCAATTTTAATATTAGTAATTTGTAACTTTACTGTTTTGTTTTAGCTAATATGGCTAGAAGGCCATCATATTTATTGATCTTTTCAAAGAATCAACTTTTTACTATTTTCCATTTCATTGGTTTATTGACACTTCTTTTTATTTTCTTATGTTCACTTTGCACTTAATTTTCTTCCTTTACTCGTTTTCTAAAGTGATCACTTGGGCTATAGATTTTAGATTTTCTTTATTCAAGTAGATGCATTCAGTGCTATAAATCTCTCTCTAAGCAATTTCACTTGGTGATAAATTATCTTGAATTGTAGTGTCATTTTCTATGAGCTGAAGTACCTTTTAGTATTTTTTTTTGAGAATTTTCCTAAGACATTTAGAAATGGGTTTTATGATTATTCAGAATTTGGGGTGTAATCTAGCTATATTTTGGTCACTGATTTCTCATTAAATTTCACTGTAATTTAAGACTGTATCCTGTATCTATTCTTTCAAATTTATTGAGATATGTTTCATGACCCAGAAAGTGGCTTGCTTTAGTAAATGTTCCATGTAAACATGTGAAGAAGATATTCTGTGATCATTATGTGAAGTATTTTTACAGATTTAATTAGGTCAAATGATTGATGGTACTTTTCAATTCAAGTACATCTTTATCAAATTTCTGTCTCTTGGATCTATCTATTCCTGGTAGAAGAGTATTAAGAGTCTTTAACTGCGAGGGTTGGCTCATCTGTTTCTTTGTACAGGTCTATCAATTTTTAATTCCTGTATTTTGTTGAGGGATGCATACCAATAAGGGCTGTTGTTTTCTTGGGGGAACTGACCCTTTGGCATCATGAAAAGTTACTCTTTTGTTACTGCTATGTTGTCCCCACTTTATCCTCTGTGAATTTTTTTTTTAATTTTGATTTAAGGGAAACACACATAGTATAAAATACATTAATCACTTCCAAATGTGTTTTTCAATGCTGTTAATACATAATTAGACCTAAGGTTTCGGCTGTGTATCACTGCCACACTGCCATGAGTTTGAAAAGTTTGGAGTCACACTACTGTAGGCCAGGAACCATCTGGGTGTCTGTTATGAAATATGAGCTTTCAAAATAATCCTTGCTATTGTTTTACTCTAGAAGCTAATATTACAAGTTTTCTGTGCAACTCTGCACCTGCATGTGCAACTTACCAAACTAACAAATGTTCAAATGATTAGTATATATGCAATCATTACCCTTTGCCAATGCATCAAATTCCTTTCTTCTCACAAGACTGAAATTTTGTGTCCATTAAATAGTAATGCCCACTCCCTTAAGCTCCTGGAAATCGCTTGTATTTTGTGTGCCTATGAATTTTATTGCTTCAAGTACCTTAAAATATCATTTTTCATGAAAGATATTTTTCACTTAGCATAAGGTCTTCAGGGTTCTTCTATGTTGTAACATATACCAGAGTTTCTAGTCTTTTTTTTTGTTTGTGTTTGGTGTCGTGTATGCATGTCCGTGTGCATGCATGCATGTATACGCAGTAGTATGTGTACAAGTGTCCTTGTGTGTGGACGTGTGGAAAACAGCTGTCAGTGTTGGACATCTTTTTCAGTTATTCTCCGTCTGAATTTCTGAGACAGGGTCCCTCCCTGAACTTGGAGCTAGGTTAGGCGATGAAGTGAGCTCCAGGCCCTCACCTGTTCTCACCCCCTCCCCAAGCTCTGGGATTACAGGCACATACCGCCACACCCAACTTTTTACATGGACACTGGGGATCAAATTCCAATCCTCATGCTTGCATGGCAGATACTTTACCAACTGAGCAATTTCCCCAGTCCGTCTGTTCTTCCTAGCGATGATTGATAGGAAGAGACTTGCTTCTGCCTTTCTGATTTCTGTCTAGATGGTGTATAATATCCCCTGTCCTGTTTTGTTTTCTGTTGCAGTGATAAACACTGACCAAATGCAACTTGGAGCTGAAACTGTTTATTTAACTTATGCAACCCAATCACAGTCAATTTGAAGGGAAGTCAGGACAGGATCTCAAGTCAGAAACCTGGAGGCAGGAAGGAAAACAGAGACCATGGAGGAATCCTGCTTGCTGGCTTGTTCTCATGGTGTGCTCGGTTTTCTTATACAATCCAGACCTTCTGCCCAGAGGTAGCAATTCCCATAGTGAGCTTGGCCCTCTCACATCACACATTAATCAAGAAAATGCCCC
The DNA here is from genome assembly GCF_950005125.1 of Chionomys nivalis. Classification (NCBI taxonomy): domain Eukaryota; kingdom Metazoa; phylum Chordata; class Mammalia; order Rodentia; family Cricetidae; genus Chionomys; species Chionomys nivalis. Next base: position 30,292,538 of record NC_080091.1, read on the forward strand.
CACAGACTTGCTTAGAGGCTAATTTTGATAGGAGCATTTTCTCAGTTGAGGTTCCCTATTCCCTTGCTTGTGTCAAGTTGACAAAAAACTAACAGCACACTCTCAAATTTCCTGCGGTACTGGGCTCAGTTTAATTTTTTTGTAATGAAATGTTTACATTCAATATATACATTGGGCTTGTGGAAAATGTACAGAAATGAGAGGTTTATGCATACAGATGTATTTCACTATCCACAGGATATTGTTTCCAGGATGCCTGTGGATGCTCAGGTGCCTTGTATGAGAGCCCACACTGTGCACATATAACCTTGGTGTCTTCTTACGTATTTTAAGGGCTTCTGATGTCTAAAGCAAATGCCTACACATCATTTTATTCATGATTCGGCACACGATACTTCATGACCAGCAAAGAAAAGTGTTTCTTTTTGGAACTTTCTGGATTTTTTTTCCTAATATTTTTAAATTTTCACTTTTAATTAGAAATAGTTATTTTTGTACAATATATTCTAATCATGGCTTCCCCTCTCTCACCTCCTCCCAGTTCCCCCACCTCCTCACCTTTCCAACCCCACACATTGTTTCTCTTAAGAAAACAAGCAGGCAAATAATAATAAGAATAAAAGAATAAAATAAAATGAACAAGCTAACGAACAAAAAAGAAGGGCCAGGTGGTGGTGATGCACACCTTTATTTCCAGCACTCAGGTCCCAGAGACAGGTGGATCTCTGTGAGTTTGAGGCTAGACTGGTCTACAGAGGGAGTACCAGGACAGGCACCAAAGCTACAGAAAAATCCTGTCTCGAAAAAAAACAAAACAAAAAAATTACTACTGTTAATAAAATTTAAAAAAAAGAAAAGAGAAACAAAGAAAGATCACAAGAAATACTTACACACGGGGCTGGAGAGATGGCTCAGCGGTTAAGAGCAGTGACTGTTCTTCCGGAGGACCTGAGTTCAATTCCCAGCAACCACATGGTGGCTCACAACCATCTGTAATGAGATCTGGCGCCCTCGGGCCTGCAGGCATCCATGGAGGCAGAATGTTGTATACATAATAAATAAATAAAATCTTTAAAAAAAAAAAAAAAAAAAGAAATACTTACACACGCATACCATAAAACCACAAAATTAGAAGCCACAATATACAAGAAAGAAAAAAAGAGTTAACATAATGCAAGATGAGACAAAAAAATAAAACAAAACAAAAACCTTCAAAAACACTTTTGAGTTGATTTTGCGCTGTTCATCAACTGCTGCACATGTGTCTGCCTTAAGTGCGGTTTGCATTACCCAGTGAGACTAATTTTCCCTTTGCAAGCAGTTGTTATTTAGAGCTAGATCATTAGCCGTGGGTGGAAGTTCCTGTGTGCTTCCCCAGCTCAGTACTGGGACCCTGTCTAGTGTAGCTCTGTGCAGCCCTGTCATGCTGCCACAGTCCCTGCGAGTTCATATGTGCATTAGTCCTGTTGTTTCCGGAAGACACTGTTTCTTTAGTGCCGTTCATCCTCTCTGGCTCTTACAACCTTTTTGCCTTCTCTTGTGTATAGGGGCGTGATTGGGTGAATACCTCCCTTTTAGAGCTGAGTGTCCCAAGATCTCCCACTCTCTTCACACTGTCCAGTTGTGTTAGCTCCTATCTACTGCAGGAGGAAGCTTCTCTGATGAGGACTGAGCGAAACAGTCATCTATGGGTAGATCAGGATGTCATTAGGGCTCATTGTACTGATATGTTCGTGTCACAGAGCAGTAGTGTTTGGTTTTTCTCCTAGGTCCGTGGCCTATTTAGTCTCAGATTCTTGGCCACCTAAACAGTGTCAAGTTGTCAGAACTCAACCTTAAATCAAACCTCAGATACAGAGGGTCAACTGTGTTCGTGTGCTCAGTTGGAGAAACCAAATAAGGAGAAACGCAAGCACTGAAGTGAAGACTGCACAGTTCATGGAAACAGAGTCAAATTTTATTTTCATGCAGGAGGGGAGAGAGAAATAATATGCCATTTTTGAACTGTGCTTTACTGAACCAAACTGGAGAAAATATTTGAGGAGAAAGAACCTTGCCGCCGTTTTGCAGACAGAAGTCACAGATATCACCAGTCCTACGCATTGGCACAAAGGGAAGTGTCACAGTTCATTCAAGCATTCAAACATTTGACAAACGTTTGTATCTCAGTGTACCTTTACCAACCCTGAGGGTATCTGACCAACCATCATCTATTTCCTCTTGGAATGGCTTTTCACGGCAAAGCTAATAGATATGACCGGTCTTTGCACCATTTCATGATGACTACAAATACAGACAAGAGTAGAAGATGCAATGTTGAAGGAGGCCGCTTGTTTGTTTCCTAGCTTCTTATTGGCTAACTCTTACATATTAATTTTACCCATTTCTGTTAATCTTTGTATCACCACCTGGCTGTGGCTTACTGGCTAAAGTTTCAGCGTCTATCTCCAGCGGGGCTACATGGCTTCTCTTTGACTCGGCCCTTCTTTCTCCCAGAATTCAGTTTAGTCCCCTCCCATCTACCTAAGTTCTGCCCTATTATAGGTCCAAAGCAGTTTTCTTTATTCATTAATGGTAATCACAGCACACAGAAGGAACTCCCACATCAATGCAATCAGCTTTGGAGAGGATCAATAATGCCTTGTTGCTAAGCAACACTATAGCAACTATATCCTAGAGGTTGGACAAGCAGGGATTCATGGTGCATTGCATTTTTTTGTTAAAGGAATGAGGACTGACAACATTCATCAGTGTGAACGAGCACAGGATATTTGAGACAGTGCAAATGGTTTGCTATTTCAAGGTGCAAGCTTAGGACTGTTCACCTAGGATACAGCCTCCTGCCCCAGATGAAGAATGAGTAGGAGCTAGGCCTTGCCTTAGTTCTCTAATGCTCCGTGGTGGTCAGAAGTATTTGCATATGTACATGTGTGTTACAGGTGTGTAACCTTCAGTATATGTCAAGAGTTGCAGGCCCCTCAAGCTGGATACCCACTAGTGAGAATAAGAGGCATATCAGGCAGAGTCTGATCTGCCTAAGAACACCGACTCTGTCCTTCCATGGACCGGAGTCCTACAATAAAGCATCTCTCTTTCTATTTTCTTCATGATAGTTTGCTTCTCCAATAAAGCCATCCTAATAACATCAGCAAAGGGCAATGCCCGCGAGGCACGTACGTGAGGGAAAAGGGCTGGTGGGGTGGGGACAGCAGGGGAGGAGGTCACCCAGGCTCTGTCACTAGGAGAAAGGCCGCAGGCTCTGAAGATAGAGGCTTGCTCTGGCTCCTGCCCCCTCCTGCTGCACAAATGTGATTAGGGCTCTGCAGAGCACACTGAAATCAGGTTAGCGTCACTGAGCGCTGCTGAGCTGGGGTAATCAGAGCCTGGAGCAGAGCAGGTGCTAGCTTTAATATGGCTTCTGAGAATTAGGACAGGCTGACTTGTAGCTCTGTGGGATGTGGACAAGCCATTAGAACACTGTCCATGCAGCCCCCTGATGCCTTGCCATCTTAGGTCTCACTGCCTGTTCACAACTCCTCCGCAGTTCAAGTGGACAGGGGTCTGTGGCAAGCACCCGGGACCACTGTGTCCCAAAGGTGTGGCTAGTGGTATCACCATTGATCTGTCCCTGGCCACGCGCTCTTGGACGATTACGGGCCATTGTGATGAGGAGAGACACTGAGAGCAGCCAGACTTCACCAGCGAAGCGTTAAAAACAGTCACTCATTTCTTATCCTCCAGCAAGGCTCCTTCCAGAACAGGGCAGAATGTTATTGTTTGTGCGCCGTTGTTTCAAGCTCATTATAAATAAATCAATACTTTGTGTGCAAATCTAAGAACGAATGTTTATGTTGACCGAAAGCTCATCTCAGGCGATAAGCAGTAATCATATTTGGCAGAAATCATCCTCTATATTCTTTGTGCACCCAGTAATAGATAAAAGCTGATTTTAACAAGCAAATGTTTAACATGTCTGAATTTAACAGCAGAGATTATTGTACTTAGGCCAATTAGTGTTTAGATGAGAAAATGAGATGAAGCTTAAGCAATTGCTACATTGCAGTCACGTCATTTCTAAGAGACACAAATGGAGACGATAGCGCAGTATTAATGTCTCAAGTCAATCTGTTTTCACTGAAACTGCAGTTTTACCCAGAATAACACAGATGAAGCATTTTAAAAGTCCTATGATGAGCCGACCTAGCTATCTAGGTACCTAAAGCAAGGTATTTTAATATTCAGTTAAATATCAGGATGAGGTTACAGATACCAGAGAAAAGCCACACGTGTGCCCGAGGTTCATGGTGTGACTCATCTTGTACAAATGAGGCAAGGGTGGAGAAGGTTGAATGCATGAAGTGCAGACACTGGGTTGAGATTTAGAGGAGTCTGAGGCTCCAAGAAAGCCTGGAAACAGGGAGCTTGGAAGCCCACTGGTACCTTGCACACTGGACAAGTCCTGTGTCCATTATGTTACATTGTGAGTGAGGAAGATGGGGCCTGGCAAGCAGTCCAGCAAGGCAATACAACCGGGCTTCATACCAAGGGCTCTCTCTTTCTCTCTCTTATTTTGTCTTTTTGGAAAGAAAGAAAGAAAGAAAGAAAGAAAGAAAGAAAGAAAGAAAGAAAGAAAGAAAGAGAAAGGAAAGGAAAGGAAAGGAAAGGAAAGGAAAGGAAAGGAAAGGAAAGGAAAGGAAAGGAAAGGAAAGGAAAGGAAAGGAAAGAAAGGCATTTGTTTTTTTGTATATGTGGAGGCCAGAGGATAACTTGGAGGAAGCAACTCTCTCCTTCCACTACATGAGTCCCTGAAACCAAGCCTAGGTCATCAAGCTGGTGCAAGAATCTTTACCTGCTGAGCCGTCTTCCCTGTCCTGGTTTCTCTACATAGTCCAAACTGACCTCAAACTTGAGATGTCACGGCCTCCACCCCTGAAAGCTAGAATAGCAGCCTGTGTCACCGCTCACGGTCTTTATTGCTTTTCTGACGCAATGATGTCCCTAGAGAGCCTTCCTCTTCTGAATCAAAGACGGAGTGGCAAATCCAATATTCATATGCTATTTATATGTGCACTAGCCAAGGAAGAGCCTCAGTGAGGTTCTTTCTTCAGGGTGCTGTCTTCCTGTTTACCTCTGAAACAGCCAGGTACCAAATAATTAAAGGCGGCCTGAGCCTCTAAAAATTAGTCAAAGCAGCTTCTCTTTGCCTGCCTTGACTGTAACTTCCCATGAGCACCAAGGGAAAGGCCGCATGCCCCCACCTCCAACAGGTCCTGGAGTTTCTGCACGTGTTCCCTATAGTCCACCCCACAGCACAACAGGCTCCTCTTCCCTGGGGCTGTGATTAAGATAACAAACTACCTTCAGGGGGTGACTTCATCATCTGCTGAGTCACCAGAGACACACATAATTGCAAAGCCTGTATTTAAATGCTTGCCTCTGTTGAGCCTGAGGCCAGGTCTGTTAGGAGTTGATCTTTGTGGATACAGATGGCTGATAGAGAGAGAGGCTGTCAGAGCCTAGCCAGCACCTGCCTTGCCTCTCTCTCCTACAACTGGGGACAGAAAAACTCTGGTCCCTGGTAGTCCCCCGTAGTTCTCAAAGGTACTAAGTACCCATAAAAAATAGTGCAAAGTATCTCCACCAACCCAGGCCTCTCTGTGAGTAGCAGGACCCAGGCAGTTGAGTGAGTGACGCCAGATGCCGGGTTACCTGGAAAGACAGTAGAATCTTGCCGAGAGGCAGGGTTGTCTTTCAGAACAAAGAGAGGTGGTCATCTGTATAATGGAGCCAGAAAGGCCGTTCCAGATAACTATGCCTGAATTTCTGACTTGCCGAAGTTAACACTTGGGTCCTGCCGTGTAGCTGATATTATTGGAGCAGGGGACTTGACACAAGGGTGCAAACTTTGTTCAAATAGTTTTGTGTGACACTATTTCCGGAGAGACTTGAACAGTTATGCACCCTTGACATCTGACGTGTGCTGAACACAAGGATGCACGAAATTTCATGTTTCTGTCAATCCTGAGGAGAAAGTTCACTCTTTGGACAGCATGGCCTCTATGAATCTGGCTGACCCTTGGCTTTCATAAACAAGACTTTTTCTTGTCATTTGGAATGTGTCAGTTCAGCAAAAACATTTTAGCATCCACTCCAGGTCTAGCAAGGTAAAAATTCCCACCAACATAAAGACCTGGTTTTAAGAATATTGTGGGCCTAGAGAAAGAGACAGTCACACAAATGAACACCATGGGTACCAGCAGCACAAGGTCCTGAGAGGATGGATTCTACAGTGAATTCCAGGTTTTATTTCACATTGCATGACTCACAGTACTCCATGTTTTCTCAGAACACTCTTTAGCGTCACGGCCAGCACCAGTAGAACTTCCTCACAGAGCTTTTGAAGGTTGAAGCAAATCTTTGATTTTTTTTTAAATATAATTTATTTATATTTTACAAACATTGGTATTTTGCCTGTATGTATCCCTGTGTGATGGTGTCAGATCTTGGAGTTACAGACAGTTGTTAGCTGTCATGTGGGTGCTGGGAATTGAACCCAGGTCCTCTGGAAGAGCAGTCAGTACTCTTAACCACTGAGCCATCTCTCCAGCCCTGAAGCAAATCTTTGAGAGCAATGGAATTCTGGATAAGAAAAGTCCCAGAGTAAGGACATTGAGGCACACTCTTGAACAATGTTCTGACGTGTGGGTCCAGACCTCCACACACACCAGCTGGCCTCAGTGTGTGTCACCTCTGATGTGCTTGCTCTGTGCTTTGTATACATACACGCACACTCATACACCAAAATAGGTGAAAATGTCTAAACTCTTGATTCTATGGGAACTATGTTCTTATCTCTAGCAAGTAAAGCTGATGAAGTAGCATATAGGAATTCACATGACTGAATTCCTTCATTTCTATTCAAAGAACCATTCCCTGAAAACCTTTTATAGGACAAATGTGGATTCATCCGCCAAAATCAGCACTTCCTAGCCTCACAGGGCAGAGCTCAGACTGGTGTATATTTATGGTTGAGTGTGTGTGTGTGTGTGTGTGTGTGTGTGTATGTGTAACTATTTATGGGGACACTTGAACAAGCATCTACTCACTCTAGATTGGGAACCCATGACAGATCAAAGAAAGAACATTATCAAAATCCAAAATAGTGAACCATTGAATTTTATTTTTCTTATTTGTCTCAAAAACAAAAAAAGTATATAGAATATTAGTTGTTGGGGGAGACTGCTCATTCGTTCCTGGTCACTTAGACCTGAAATAATCACATAGAAACAATATTATTTAAATCACTGCTTTACCAATCGTGTAAGCATATTGTTAGATAGCTCTTATATCTTTGGTTAACCCATTTCTATTATTTTATATTTTACCACAAACTTAGTGGCCTACCGGCAAGGTTCCAACTAGCAGCTCGTGTCTTTCCCCTCTGGCGGCTCCATGGCAGCTCCATGGTGAATCTCTGACTCCACCTTCTTTCTCCCGGCATTCAATTTAGTTTTTCCCCCCTAGCTCTGTTCTGCCCTGTCAGAGACAACCAATAAAACCAATAAAAGCAACACATATATAGAAGGACTTTCCACACCACATAGTATATATATATATATATATATATATATATATATATATATATATATACCCATACATTATATTTAAAACACTCACTATATATATATATATATGGTGTGAATGTTTTGCCTCCATATATGTACGCGTGTCATGTGTGGCCTGGTACCCATGGTGCCCACTGGATCCCCTGAAACTGGAGTTATGGACAATTGTGAGCAACCATGGGGGTTCTGGGAATCAATGGGACTGAAACTCGTGTCTTCTATAAGAGCAATAAGTGCTCTTAACTGCTGACCCAGCTCTCCAGCCCTTGTATTATTTTTTTAGGTAGGATCTCTCACTGAACATGAAGCCCACTGTTTTGGCCAAGTCAACTGACTAGAAAGTCCCGGCATCCACCGGTGTCTGTCTCCCATTGCTGGAGTTCCAAGCATGCGGGGCCATGCCTAGGTTTTATTTGGAAGCAAGGGATTTGAACTCAGGTCTTTTGCTTTCACAGAAAGCAATCTTACCCACTGAGCCATCTCCCCAGTCCACAGATGAGAATGTTGTTCATAGGTTTGCTCTCTTTTTCTGCTAAAATACTTTAACCAAAAGATTAAACACAGATTCATGGGTTTCCATCTCCACATAAACATTCATTAACATTGTACCTAGGCTATCCACTAGCAATGGCTGTGGAAGCGGGGCTGGGTTATAAAAATGGCAACATGGGAGATAAACTGGTTGTTTTATTACTTCCTAGGTGGTTGCTACACTGGGGACCACATCTTGCTGCTCTTTTGACAATCTCCTAGAAGTGGGACCCATCTGTAAGTATCGGATTCATTTTTTTTTTAAAGTATTCTTCCCATGGAGGGGAGGATTTAGCCACCCTTTCACTCCGAGCTGTGCTCCTCCTCATTAATTCTAATCTTCTTGATTTGCGTGCCTCATCCTCTGTTTACAATAATGTAACCCCATTGACTTAAATTACAAACTCAGAGTTTGAACTAATTGCACAACAGCTGAGCTTAACAATACCAACATACTATTTGAAAGGGAGAAAATGTCCAAGTATTTTGTGGGAATATAATGCTTAGGAAATGGTGGCCATGCTGAGGAAACTAAACGCCCCAACATTTGGAGCAATTACCCCAACATGAAGGTTCTGTGTGTTCATGGCATTCATATGGCATGCGTTGTTTGAATCCAGTCTTTTGTCATGCCCCCCCTTTTTTTTTCGTTTTGGTTTTTGGTTTTTTGAGACAGGGTTTCTCTGTGTAGCCTTGGCTGTCCCGGTACTTGTTCTGTAGACCAGGCTAGCCTCAAACGCAGAGATTCACCTGGTTCTGCTTCCTGAGTGCTGGGATGAGCCACCCCTGCCCAGCACATTTTTATCTCTCTCTCTCTCTCTCTCTCTCTCTCTCTCTCTCTCTCTCTCTCTCTCTCTCTTTCTCTCCTCTTAGTTTTGGTTGTTTGAGACAGGGTTTCTCCTGTGTAGCTTTGGATCCTGTCCTGGTACTTGTTCTGTAGAGCAGGCTGGCCTCGAACTCACAGACGTCTGTTTGCCTCTGCCTCCTGAGTGCTGGGATTAAAGGTGTGTGCACACCATTGCCTGTTGCATTTTTATTTTTTTTAAAGAAGGTAAATTATTGTAAACCAGGCAGTGGTGGCACACACCTTTAATCACAGCATTAAGACAGCAGAGGCACGCGGATCTTTGAGTTTGAGGCCAGCCTGCTCTACAGAGTGACATCCAAGACATCCAGGGCTACATAAAGAAACCCTGTCTTTAAAAACCAAACCAATAAATAAATACAAATAAATACATTATTGTCATGTGCAGTAACGTTTTCAGTGAGGGTAAACCCCAGTTAGGATGGCATAGGCTACACCCCGGGTGTGTACAAGCACACTCTACGATGGCCACCTTGAGGAATGATACATTTCTCAGACTGCTCGACATTAAGCAGCGTGCGGCTCTTAGTATTGATTTAACAAATCAATACTGTCAAGCTAAACTTCTACAGAGAATGCTCCATTTCAGATAATTTCCAGAGCCCGTGCTCTTCTCCTTCCTTCCTCAATCAGGACATTTTGTCTTTCCGCATTGAGACTAGAATTCTGTGCTAGCCGCAAAAGGAATAAACGCCTGTGTTTCTAGAGTTTCACCTTTGATGTGAGCGCTGGGAACTCAGCAGGCCTTGGAACTCATTCTATGGCACCAAGGATATATCAGCTCATGAAATTCACTCCTCTCTGTCCTTTGGGGGATGTGAAGGCTCGGGTGGAGTTGTCCCTAGCAAGCTCTCTGACCTCAGTCCTTTGACTGGTGCCAGACATCACGCCACCTGTTTGGCATCTGGCTTCTTTGTCAGCCTGTGTGGGCCAAGCACGTTTCCCACCTCTCCTAACCCCATTTGCTTGTGGTCTCTTCTCAGGATTGGGTTCTTCTCCCCTGGGTCATTATTCCCTGGCTAGCGGGAGATAGGGATGGAGGTAGCGCAGGCACTCTGATGTGGTGGTGGTGGGGGCTGGCCATGACCTTAAGCACTCAGAGGAGCTTATAGCTTACAGCTGCATGTCTTAAATCCTGACCTTCATTTTCCCCTATCTAAAAATTGGAAGGAAAAACGGCTCTCATAATGGTAAAACAGTATTTCCTTCACAGCGCAGCTCAGGGGAGTTCACGCAGACAATGGGCTGTAGGAAAGGCATGGACTACGTGTGGAACATGCTTGTTCCGCCAGGACCGTGAGGCTAATCACCAACCATGAGAAAGTGGGGTAGACACAGCCTTGCCATTCACTCGGAATTTGGCCCCACCTGTGATGAGCTATGGCACAGCTGTGATTATTACTGGCTAAAGACAGCCACACACAGCAGGCTGAGAACACACTGAACTAGCTGGCCATCCCCAGCTATGGCTGTACTGTGGGCCTCGTTAGCTGCAGACCTTCACAAGCTCAGCCAAGCTAGTCGAAGTCCTCTGACTCAGATGTCAGGCCAAGGACTGAATGTCCTGGCCAACAGCAGGCTGATGTCATTCCCCAGGGCTATCGGATTTAAAGCACTGAAGTCTTCTGCCAGCTAGAGCCTACAGGGCTGCTATCCCTGAACTCAATCTGGCTCCCCACAGGAGCAGGAAGATGACAGCCAGCAGGTGGCCCTTGCCATGAGCCCTCAAAGTGCTGGGTGATTACAGCTCAGGCTGCCCTGCTGTCCTGCAGCTCCCTCTGTCAGGCCGGTCTGGGGCCGTGGCAGAGCCTGATGTGAGCTTTGCTGGTTTGAGTTCAATCCCAGAGATTGCTCTTGGGACAATGTCGGGGGTGTTGACAAGGCCAACACCAAGCCCTTTCATGCATGGCCAGTGTTCATACTGGAGGGCAATATTACTAACCAATGGTAGTGTCTTATAGTTAAGACCTTTGTAACCCACTGTCTCTAAACCGGTGCCTTTTTTTTTTTTTTTTAAGATTTATTATTATGTATACAGTATTCTGCCTGCATGTGTACCTGCACCCCAAAAGAGGACACCAGATCTCATTACAGATGGTTGTGAGCCACCATGTGGTTGCTGGGAATTGAACTCAGGACCTCTGGAAGAAGAGTTAGTGCTCTTAACCGCTGAGACATCTCTCCAGCCCCCAGCCGATGCCTTTTATTTAGCTATCATTAATTAGCATGCTTCACCACCAAGCGCTGTGTTCCGAGCTGGCCTTCTCCTATTGGTTACAATAACCTAGTCATGACAACACCGAGTTCTCCACTCACCATCTCTCAGAAGATGACTTTCTTCCAGCTTCTGCTTCAGGAAACTCGGGCTCTTTTTAACCCCTTTGAAAATGGTGACCCAGAGAGGATGGTAACATTAGTTCACTTGGATGGATCGATTGCCATAGGAGGCGTCAATTAAGAAGAGGTTAGGTTATAGCAGATGGATAGATGGGAGCCTTAGAAGCTGGGTACACACTTGGGAACACTGAGGAAGGGGTCTGGCTGAGGAAGGTAGGTAGTCTCAGGGAATTGGGAGGGGAGGGATGTATTATGGCTTGCCATAGCTTCATCTTGAGGGCCAGAAGGGCTGTAAGTAGGCTATGCACCATGGCCAGCCTGGCCTGGCTTCTACAAACTGAGGTGGCCTCTTAAAACATAGGTTCTAGTGAGAGGAGGAAGCCAAGGGCTGCAGAAGCCAAAGGTGGTGTGACCTCAGTGCTAATATGCCTGACATGTGTAACTCCCTATATCTAGCTGTTGTGTGTTCAGCTGCATCCACATAATTCCTACAAGTGTAGGAAGGGCCTGGATGATGGGGCTGAATCAGCCAATCATGCAGAACACAGAGGCAGTGTCAATCCTATCTCACTTCCTCATAGGGTTCTTCTTCTTCTTCTCTTCTTCTTCTTCTTCTTCTTCTTCTTCTTCTTCTTCTTCTTCTTCTTCTTCTTCTTCTTCTTCTTCTTCTCCTTCTCCTTCTTCTTCTCTCTTCCTCCTCTTCTTCTTCCTTCTTTGATTTCATTTATTTACATATTTTTTATATATGAGTGCTCTGTCTGCATATATACCTGCATGCCTGAATAGGGCATCAGATCCCATTATAGATGGTTGGGAGCCATCATGGGGTTGCTGGGAACTCAGGACTTCTGGAAGAGCAGTCAGTGCTCTTAACCACCTAGTTATCTCTCCGGTCTCCATATAGATGCACCTCAGGAACATTTGAGAGTTATTTTTTTGTTGGAGTTTAGAACTAATCCACATGAAGAAGACAGTCTCCACAAGGTAGTCCTTGCGTCTGAGAATCCCTGTTCAGACATTTGCTGCAGCTTCAGGACACCTGCTAGAGGACTCAAAACTTACTGAGAACTAGCTCACAGGGATGGTTGAAGATAAGGATTAAAATCAGCCAAGGAGACACATAGGATAGAGTCTTGAAGTACTAGCACACGGGCCTTCTGGTGGTCTCTGAGGAGTCATGGTGGTATGAACTGCTCTAATTATAATGTGCAGCCATGTGCATTAGGTCAAGACATTTCCTATCAGGCAAGCTCTCCTAAGGCTTTACTGTCTGTTTCTATGAGGACTGGGTCCTCCTCAGCCCCTTCTGGAAGTCCAGCTAGTATCTTTAGACAGCAACTCCTCCAGAAGTCAAAACTGCTATGGCATCACCTAGTGTCCCCATCATAAATCATAGTATCAGAATGTCTGGGCCAAAGCTCCAAGCAAAAAATGAGGTTCATAGGTCATCTCTTAGGAACCAGAGTGAAGATTAAATCTTTTACACGTAAACTTGCTTCTTCAGTCAAGACAATTTGGTGTTCCATTGGGTCTTTTCCTACCTACCGAACCAGGTTTATTGGCAAAGGTATCAAAAGCCTTTCTAGAGTGGCCTTAGCTGTTCGTCCCTTAGCTAGTGAGACTCGGACTGAGCTGTCCCTCATCTGGGTGCTGTGAAAGAAACTGAATGACCTGCTCTCTTTTCAAGGTCTCACTGGCTTACCCAGAATTCCTTTATCTCAAGGGTAGAGGATATGTGAGGAGCAACAGAGGGATGAGAGAAAAAGAGACACCTAAATGTCCTTCCAGGCCCCTACCTTCCCCATGAGTGTTTCCTTTTTTGTTTGTCTGTTTTTGTTTAGTTTTTCGAGACAGGGTTTCTCTGTGTAGTTTTGGAGCCTGTCCTGGAACTCCCTCTGAAGACCAGGCTGGCCTTAAACTCACAGAGATCCGCCTGCCTCTGTCTCCCGAGTGCTGGGATTAAAGGCGCGCACCACCACTGCTCAGATGTATAAGTGTTTCTTACTGTGGGCCCATGCAGCCTTTCCATCTTATTCTTTCATTCAACAACCTGAACTGAACATGAACAGTGTGGCCAAAAAAAAAAAAAAAAAAAAAAAAAAAAAAAAAAAAAGCAAATGCTATAGATAGTGGGACCCAAGTGGCACCCATGGAAAACACGGAATCATCTTGTTTTAGTCCACACACCCCAGGGGCTGTAAATAACAGGATTCATTATTTAAATTTCTGGTGCGTGAAAACGCAGCATCAAGGCACTGGTGCCACACCCTGGCTAATGGGTGGCACCTTCTATGTGTGCTCCTGTGATAGAAGATGTGGCAGTCTCTCCGGTGTCTCCTTTACAAGGGTGTTAACTGAATTCCACCATGATAATCTGGTCACTTCCCAAAGGTAATATCCTCAGCTTGATTTAACGGACATTCAAATTACAGCATGTCTTGTCTTACAAAGGAGTATAGAGTTCTTCTGGCTTCACAGCTAATCTGAGTAATGGCTGTGATGGCCATCCGTCATGATCCTGCTGTTCCCTAGGGAGAGTCTTGTGGTATCCTAAGGCTTTGTCTCTTGCTTCATCCAACTAACTGAGGTCATGTGAGCAGCTGCTGAGACTGACACCTTCACCCTTGCTTCTGATGACTGAGTTTCTCCTCGTACCTTGGTTTTTAAATCCTGTGTTCTGGCATAGTGGTAGCCACTACGCCTATAATTCATCTGACCTTGATTTCCTAAGAGTCTTAGTTTGAAGAGAGAACTGAATCAAAGCTTTGGAATGTCTTTTACTTCTTTTATCAGCAGAGTTCAGAGTGACTCATTTTTCCTCGCAGCACACACAATAATGGTCATCATGTATGAAAAAAAAATCAGTGGTGGATCCATCATTTTGTATAAATATAAGGACACCAGTATCTTGGCCTGTGCAGGAATGGCTGCCTACTACCCTCTCTGTAGCCTCAACCTTTAGGTCTTACCCACCTCGTGACTATACTTGGTGGCTGGGCTATTTCTCATGTTGTATGAGTTTTCCTAGAAAGATACAAAGCATTACTCATCCCAGAAAGGAAACCAACGAAAGACCAAATTAGCCCACAAAAGTCGGACTTGGTGAACCATTGACTTTATTGGGGTTATTTACAGGAGTTTGGGTGAGGGGTTACTCACAGGAACATGGATGACTCAAGGGTGGCTACATCACTGAGAAGCCCACACGAGTCTGGGTGATATCTCACAGAAGCTGCACCCTGGAGCTCCCCACAGAGCTTGTAGGCAGCATTGCTGGCCAGTCTCCTTTCCCTAGTAGCTATTATTGTTTATGTAATATGGGGGAGGGGGGTCTTGTAAATTTTACAAGTTTCAGGAACTTCCTGACACATGTGAGATTTCTTTACTTCCTGAGTCTTAAGAGATGCTTTAATTTGTATGAAAATTGCAGTGCAACAATGAAAATCAATTTTTGTTTCTTTTCTTTTTCTTCTTATTTTTTCTTTTTCTTTTTTTTCTTTTTCTTTTTCTTTTTCTTTTTTTTTTTAACTTTTGGTTTTTCTTTGTGATAGCCCTGAGTGTCCTGGAGCTCTCATTGTAGATCAGGTTGGCCTTGAACTCACAGAGATCCACCAGCCTCTGCCTCCCAAGTGCTAGGATTAAAGGTATGCAGTATTATGCCTGGGCTCAAAAATGGTATAGGCAAAGTAGGAGCATTATCTAGTGTGTTCTCAAAGCTATAGGTACCACCCTTACCTTCATTTGCCTGTGAAAGAATGAAGTTTAGGTTAGGAGGATGGATGGATGTAGGCAGACGCTGCAGAGCAGTGAGCAAAGATACGTACATATTGAGAGAGCATGCTTTCAGAGAAAGCCCTCTAGGTGTGGTTGCAGTGAAGGTTAGTGTTGACTGTCAATTTGTTGGGGTCTAGAATCACTAGGAAACAAACTTCCAGGCATACCTATACCTTTATTAAGATTAGGTTAGCCTCTGGCTAGAACTTTAGGATTAGGTTAACTGAGTGGAAATACCCACCCTAAAAGTGGTAACACAATTCACTGGACTAGGAACCTATACTGCATAAAAAATAAAAAGCTAGCTGAGGACAAATCTTCATCATTTTCTGCTGCCTGATCATAGACTGGACAGGATGACCTACTTCAAACACCTGCTGTAAGAACTATCCTACCTTGAACTGTAAGCCAAGTAAACCCATTCTCCCTTAAATTGCTTTTGTTTTTATTTGTTTTTGTTTTGGTTGTTTTTTTTTTTTTTTTTTTTCTCCAAGACAGGGTTTCTCAGTAGCTATGGAGCCAGTCCTGGAACTTGCTCTGGGCTCACAGAGATCCGCCTGTCCATACCTCCTGAGTGCTGGGATTAAAGGTGTGCACTGCCGCCACCGCCACCACACTTTTAATTGCTTTTGTTATGTTATTTTTCATAGCAACTGACTATGAAAGTGACTGATTCAGTTAGGAAACATAAGCCATTTATGACAAGGGCCAAGGTTAGTTTTTTGGGTTTTTTTTTATTTGTTTGTTTGTTTTTGTTTTGTTTTTTTTTGTTTTGTTTTGTTTTGCTTTTGCTTTTCAAGACAGGGTTTCTCTGTAGCTTTGGAACCTATCCTGGAACTAGCTCTTGTAGACCAGGCTGACCTCGAACTCACAGAGATCTGCCTGCCTCTGCCTCCCGAGTGCTGGGATTAAAGGCATGGACCACCACCGCCTGGCTCCAAGGGTAGTTTAAGACAGTGTAACATAAATTACCTAACTTGGTAGTGGGCATGGAGGAGGCAGATCAATGTCAGTCTATGGATATGCAGAGTTCTCCAGAGGAATGGAACCGATAGATTGCATACAAATATATCCTATACACACATATATACATATATGTGCTATAAAAATAGGATGAATTAGGTCATTCTGCAGCAGCTACCACCATGTAGAAAGAGACACAAGGAACTCAGTCACTGCTCAGGAACCCAGGATGCAGATGCTTCAGGAGTTCCAGTTCAGTGCTGAAAGCGTGGAGATACCTGGAAAGTTTCTGGTATGGAGTCCATAGGGGAAGGGAGAGGAAACTGTAGTGTGAAGTCAGCAGAGAACAGCCCCAGCAATAAATGACTAGCTAACTAGTGACGAGCTAGGAGACAGCAGGAGGCCAAGGAGGTAACAGTGTTTTTCCTCTCTCTATGAGACCTACACAATGGAAGGTACCAACCACTTTCTACACATGGCTCTTTGCATCCTCAGTTAATGCTCCCTAGAAATGGTCTCACAGGCATGCCAACCAAGAGCTTGGTCTTCCTGGGTGATTCCAAATCTGCTTAAATTGACAACCAAGGCCATCAGAGTAGGGATTATGTGTTCAACTTTCCGTGAAGGATATTTCTCAAAGGAGGCCTTGAGAAGGGTTAGTGAATACAAAGAGGAAATACACTCCAGCTGAGGGGGTAAGCATAGTAGGGGTGCCATGTGCTAGGCTCTGCCCTCTACTCCTGGGTGGTTGCTTGTGTTTCCCTCTCCTTCCTTTCTTTCTTCCCTTTTCTTTCTTTCTTTCTTTCTTTCTTTCTTTCTTTCTTTCTTTCTTTCTTTCTTTCTTTCTTTTTTTTCTTTTTGTTTGTTTTTTCAAGACAGGGTTTCTCTGTGTAACAGTCCTGGCTGTCTTGGAACTTGCTCTGTAGACCAGGCTGATCTTGAACTCACTCACAGAGATCTACCCCTCCTCCCAAATGATGGGCTAAAAGATTTACGCCACCCCCCCACCACCACCACCACCACACACACACATATACACACACCACTTTCTGACAGCTCTCTGGGCAAGTATCTCTGCTATCAGTTTTACAGTCTCCTGATGGGAGGGGCCTTTTGGAGACCCAGCTATTACTATTGATATGCTATACATAAGAGGTTTGCTAGACTCTAGATAGGCGTTTCTTGCTCTGCATGAGGTGGGGGTGTGTCCAAGTGTGATCTCACCATTTGCTTCTGACCATTAGGCAACCTGGAGGGCATATGGCTGCACATTGATGCTGCTTATGCGGGCAGTGCCTTTATCTGTCCTGAGTTCAGGTATCTTTTGAATGGCGTGGAGGTGAGTATGCCTTAAGCTGTTTAACAAGGTCTTTTATTTTGACTTTTTGCACTGGGAATCAAGCCCAGGGGCCTCCTGTGTACCTGGCAAGAATTCAGCCACTGAGCAGCACTGCTACTCAAGATAAAAAAAAAAAAAAAAAAAACCCTCAATGTGTTATCAGTGAATTTTGCTTTTGTAAGAATTGGAACCCCAACTCTTACTGCTTTGGTTTCTTTTAGCAAACTACTTTCTAGCCAACTGCAATGGTTATTAGAAATTACATCTCTCCAGGGAGCAGGAGAAGTGAATCAGTGATTCCAAGTACGTACTGTTCTCGCGGAGGACCTGAGTTTGATTTCCAGCATCTACTCCCACTCCCATAACTGCAGTGCTAGGAGATTTGATGTCTCTAGCCTGTGCACACCTGCGGTCACATGTATCTATCCCATGCCTCCCCCTCACACACATAATTTTTAAAAGTGAAAACTAACTTAATAAAAAGAAATTACACTTCCTCAGGAAAGGGGCTAGGGACATTCTAGTCACGCAGTCTGTCTTTTGAAGCTTTCCCGAGACTGACAGCGATTTCCCAGTTGCTATAAGTTCTGGTCAGAGCTGTGCACCATAGGTTAGACTTATACTTATAAAGCTATGGAAAAAATATTTCTGAGCAAAATAAAATTTCTACGCATCCCACCCAAACAATAATTCAAAACGTCAACCTGCAATTCCCACCAATATGGCTCAATGTGTTGTTCACATTCTTCTCGTATACCTGAGCGAGACGGTCTCCTTAGTCAATATCCCATAGAAAGTCACCAATGCACTTAAGTGTCCCACGGAGTCTTCTGAAAAATCACAAAATGTGTCCTTTCATAGCAAATGAAACTTTTCCTTGAGAAGTGCAATCAAAACAGTTAGCTAGGACTCTTCTCTCCACAGAACTACAGATCATAAATCAGTGCAGACTTACCACAGGTATCACCCATAGTGTTCCAGACTCATGCAGAACTCTTGTTTGGCAGTCCACAGGATAGGAAACTTTTCTACCTGGCAACTAGCAGATGAATGCACTAAAGAGCCCCAAGAGGCCTTTTGTAGAAGTGTGTCCAAGGCATACTAAAATAGAAGAGCCAGTGCTTTAGCCAGGAAAGAATTGCTTTCTTCGTGGAAGAAGTGGTTTCTTGAGACCTCACTTTCTAAGGGAAGCAGAATCAGCACACAGGCTTTAGCTTTAGGCTCCTGGATTGGAGTCACCATGTGACCTTGGGCAGTTCAGGTACCCTCTCCTCACGCGTAAAATGGATTTCCTCCTAGGTTTATCCTAAGGAGAGGCTGTGCTAATTGCACTTAAAGGGTTTAAGACGAGTTTGCTGCTTAGACAAGTGAGCACGCATTAGATGTTTTCGCTACTTTCCACCAGGGCTTGAAGAAACTACCTCTAAACCTCTTTCTGCTTGCACATCAGGCTTGCCCATCAATTTTCTAATTACTACTTTGGATTCTCATAAGACTGTAATAACAGAAAAGCGAGCATCAAAGGTACGGAATACAAATTGTCCCATCTTTGGAGAGAATAATCTCTCGCCTTCTTGCTAATGAACAAAATCGCGTTGTGGTTTCTGTCTGTGCGGCATTCACTCATTCGCACAGGCAGTCAGTAATTCCTTATTGAGTGTTTCTCACATGCTAAACTTAGATCCATCCTAGGAAGCAGAAAGAGGTTGAAACCACCAAGGACTGAGGGGTGCGTTAACATGTGGGAAGTTCTGATACTATGATTCTGATGCCAAACCCCTTTCATGTCCCACAGCTCGTTTTGTGGGTGTTTGGGTCTCAGAAATGAACACTAATCTTGATGATATGTGGACATTTCAAAGCCAAACTCCAACGTCCAAAATCCGAAACTTTCCGAGCACTCATGCCAAAGAGGCAAATTCCATATCGTGAAGCTTCATTTCATACATCGACATTTTAAAAACACTGAGTAAAACTACCTCCAAGCTGAACCAACAGACACTTATATTTCATGTTTAGTTTCGGGGCCAGTGGCTAATCAGCTTCACTCTGTACGTGCAAATACTTTTAAATATAAAGAAGCATTTCAGATAAGGGACACTCAGCCCATTTGTCCTTCAACCTAGTGGAGGGAAGAAGGGCGGTGCGTCTCCTTTCCCAGAGTCAGGCGGAGGCCGAAGGCTGCTGAGTCCAGGTTTAGGGTTTCCTGATCGACCAGGGCTCTTCTTTGGCCTGAACCGACAACTCCAAAGCTTCGCCTTTCACAGAGGGGTGCGGGACAGACAGACCACCACAGCGATGGGCACCGCAGCCAGATCCTATCAACAGTAGACAGCTTTTGCGGCACTCACAGGGACAAGGAGCCGCTGCAATTTTTCCTCCATTAGTGGTACCGCTCTCTCCTTGCCTGGCTGAGGGCTTGGCTGCTCCGTGGTCAGATAAGCGGCTGCAATATCCTGCTGTGGCCCGACCCTTGCAGATAAGGGCCGTCCTCTCTGTCAGCGGGAGGAAAATATCACTGTACCGTAATGAAAGAAGTTTAAACAGATCAGCCCCAGCGGAGGAACTAATAAAATCCCCAGCAAACAATGCTCCTCTTTAACCTTTTGTTTCCTTTTATCAACAAATGAAACTTGCTGTAATTTCCTGTCTCCTTCTCAAAATTACTTTTTCTGAAACCTGGGAGGAAATGAATCGGCACCTCCAGCTTGGGTCCATATGGAAGCTTGCTTGGCTGGCCCCAAGTCTATCACTGACACCAATCAGGCCCCTTAGGGCTTTGCTGCCTCCTCCGTGAGGGTCCCTGGAATTAAATAAAGAGGAGCCACCGCAAAGCCTTGGGAAGTTTGAAAAATGTCTCTTTAGGAAATTGGGCGAGACTGAGCCTCGCTTCTATCTAAATTGAGCTCGGAGGCCAAATCCCTGACATTCAGAAGGACTCATTGCCTCTCATCAGTCACATGGGAACCCGGGGCCTGCGTTTGGGAAAAGGCAGAAAGCAGCCTTTGTGAGGCTCTGGGGTTTGTGTGTGCAGAGCTGAAACCCAGGAGCCGTCAGTTGCTGTCGGTAGCTGAAACCTACTTTCTCCCTGAAAACATGGTCTCTGAGGCTGCGGCTGTTAGCTGTGATCCTCCAGTCAAGAAACCGGGGACTGTCAGGAATTCAGGGAACTTAGACATCATCTTTCAAATCGAGGCAGAAAACCCTTAAGTACGTGGAAAGTAGGATCTTGTTGTCTGGCTGGCAAAGGAGCCTTCAGTTAAATAAAAAAGGGAATCTCTAATCACTGTCGATTTAGTTGTAAATTTTTTCTCTTTCTTGGGCTCACGATGATACATATATTCTGTGGACTTTGCTAGTTTGGGTGGTTGAAGAAAAGGTGTGCATAAAGTATTTGCAGGCCCAATCTGTCTTTTCTGAACATAGTACTTATAAATTAAATATTCTGTATTTCCAGGGCTTTGAACGCTCGCACTGGGGAATCATGTGTGATATTAGTGTATGTAATGAACTCTTAGAAGGCACAGGGTCTTGCTTTATCCCTAAAGAGTGGTGACTGTTTTCTTTCTTTCTTTTTTTTTTTTTTTTTTTTTGTTCTTATTCCTCTGCAGTTTGCAGATTCCTTTAACTTTAATCCCCACAAGTGGCTTTTGGTGAATTTTGACTGCTCTGCCATGTGGTAAGTTTCTTTGTTGTTCAGATACTCATTGCCCGCGGTGACCCTTGCTCTGCAGAGATGGGGGGACCTACCTGCCAGAACACATCCAGGGCCCTGGTGAGAGCAGAGAAAACACATCTAATCACTTAGTTCATCAGTCACTTCCATTTCAAGAACCACTGTTGGAATTCTTGCTCAACCTCACTCCGGCTGTAAACTTTTATCTAGAATGTATTGTTGCAACAGATTAGCTTGAGGGAAGAGTGGAGACAGCCGACCTGCCGTTTGACTTATCGCTCCTGAGCGGACAACAAATCTAAGGGAACTTCAGCACTTATATTTAATTATTTTGCTTCTGTGTATCTATTCTTAGCTTTATCATCAGTCTTTCTGACTAGCTCTGAGTTTAAACAACCTAAATGCTTAAAAGTACTTGCTGAGAACAAATAAAAGAGCCATGTCTTTAAAACTCTCTGGAAATTCTTAATAACAGTGCAGGAATCACTTTGGCTATATTTAAGTAAGAGAAACAAGTTTAAAAATCAAATAATATTATAGCACATAATGATGTTTTAAGAAATAATGTCTGGAGGTGATGTAGGGACATTAGAAACTTGTTTCTTAAAAAAGAAAATCAGAGTGAGAAATTGATTAATTACTCCATAGAAGCAGAGGGGAAACTTTTGTTTGACTTTCATATAACAGGTAAGGTTAACATTTTCAATATGCTTGCTTTGCAAAATTACTCAGTGTATAATGTAATTAAACGGATGATACTTTACCTTAAAATGAGAAGGAACCCACCTCTCACTCAATTTAAGTAATGTCAAGTCCCCCCAGTTTACCAGCTAATCGGTTTATTGTTTTATTATCTTATCTACAATCCTTTAACAGCTATAAAAAGCAAATTCATTTTTGTCAGAGTCTTTTCACCCAAGATTTTAATAACCTTCTACAAATTTTATTTATTAATTTTAGTGTATGGTGTGTGTGTGTGTGTGTGTGTGTGTGTTTATACAGGCATGCACATGCCTTAGAATGTGTGTAGAAGTCAGAGGGCAACATTCAGGAGTTGACTATTTCCTGTCATCCTGTGGAATCTGAGGACTGAACCCAGGTTGCCAGGCCTGTAGGGGAGACCCTCTACCCACTCAGCCATCCTGCCTTCTGTCGTTAGAACAAAATACTGAAGCGAATGAACTTAGAAAGAAGACAAAGGTTTGGGTTTACAGTTTCAGAGATTTCAGTCTATGGTCAATAGGTTCCATTCCTTGTGGCTTGTGGTGAGACAGCATATCATGGAGGAAACACATGGTGTAGAAACTGTTTGTGCCCCAGCCAGCCAAGACACCAAAGAGATAGGAAGGGCCTGGGCTCCTATGATTTCCTTAAAGAGCACAGCTTGCCATTGGAAGATTTCCAACTAGGCCTCCTCTCTGGAAGGCTCTACCAACTCCAAATACTGCCACAGGCTGAGGACCAGTCTCTCTGGGCCTTTGGAGGTACTCGTATCACAGGCGTGTTAGTAGAGTTACGTTGCTCTAACGAAATACTACAGGCTCGGTAGATTACTAACAAATTTATTTCTGGCAGTTGTGGAGAAGGTTGGAAACCTAAGGTTAAGGCCACAGTAGACTCGGTATATCAGAGTTATTTAGGGCTCGTTTCTTCACAGACAATTCCTTTTTAGTGGAAGGGGTGAGGAGGTTGTCTAGGATCTTTTATAAGAGGTATTTGGTAATTCCATTAAGGTCACCATCGTGACCTAGTGACCATGAAGTCTCCAACAACTTCTAATCACTTCAGTCAACATTCAGATTGCAGCTAGAAGAAAATTCATTGTTATAATATAGTTGTACTTGAATCTGAACATTATGAAGTTAGAGCAAGAACAAAATTGTTCTATACTCTAGTGCTCTTGGCCACAGAGTGCCAGGAAATAAAATAATAACTGGTGTAAGCTAAAAAACTAGATAACATAGAGGGGGACAGAACATAAAATGTAGGTAATGGTGGCTTCAGTGCCTGTGGTTAGAATGCTATCAGGGGAATTCTTGGGGAAAGATGAGGAGAGATATTTCAGTGAGGAGGGCCTGGGAGCTGACATGAGGAAGAAAAAGTGCCCAGGACACCGTGAATTAGCTCTTTCATTCCCTGGTCAGTTATTTATGATAGGGAGGTCAGGAGAAAGCCCTTTGGGGAAGTGACATTTGACCAGACCTCTGAATAGGGAAAGGACAGGCAGGAGTCAAAAAGTTTGTGCAAAGGCCCTGAGGTAGAACAAACCCACCGCCTAGCTCAGATTTGGTTGAAAGAGTTGCAGATCATCTTGTTGGAAGATGGTTTTGAATTTGTTTCAAATAAGCTACTACATTTAAAAATGGGTGGTTTTCTAAACATGTGTTTCTTTTCAAAATGTCGTTCTCATCGTTAGGAGGGGTTACTGCTGAGTATCTCTGGGCAGGGCACACGCTTTCAGATTAAACACAGCCCTACGAGTCAGCTACCCAGGCAAGTACAAGGCTCCCAGAAAAGCAAACCTTGTCTTGAAGAAAGGCATTGTCAAGTTAGGTGACAATAACAGACTTCTGCCAAGAAGCAGCACACACCAACGTTCTCAGGCTGTATGGACAGAATTCCTCTACTCTTCTCTGGTCCTTGCTCCAAGTGATGAAGGACTTGCCACAAACAACCCCATGTCAGACATCCACTGCAATAAGGGTGCTTTGCTTAAGAGTTTTACCTTCTGAGCAATGCCTGCTCTTTCTCCAGCACTTCACAGTTTATCTCACCCTCTCAATAGCTCTGCGGGTTAGGAATTGCCTCCCTGTTTTATGGGCGAGGAAGCTAGGGCTTAAGGCTTAATCCAGAAATACGTGGTGGCATGCACCTACCGTCTCAGCTCCTCAGGAAGTTGAGATAAGAGCTTTACTTCAGTCAGGCCTGGAGTTTGAAACCAGCTTGTGCAGCAAAACAGATTCCTTCAGAGCGACAGAGAGATAGGTAGAGAGAGCTAGGGGCGCTGGGGGGAATGTTTTTCTCTTATGAAAGGGTACATAGCGATCTGTATCAGGGCTGGGGGACTGGTGTCTTAAAACGCAGGCCCCAGTAAAGAGTAAGACAGAATTCTGTGCTTCGAGGCATGCCGCCGCCGAGGAGCAGATACAGGAAACAGCGCGTTATCTAACAGACCCATGCAGAGATGTGCACAGGGAACCGAGCGGGGTCATTCATCATGGGCCCAGAAGAAGCTGAAGAAAGGGGCTGTGTTTGGGTGAAGGGGAGGGCCAGACTCAGGCAGCCATTCTGTTTCAACTTTCGTTCAAACAGTTATTGACTGTGTTTTCTCTCTGAACACTACAAAAGACCCTGAATTTTAGCCCAGCAAGTACAGCCTGAAGGCAAAAGGTCACTAGCTAGACATAACATCCCCATCCTGTCTTTCTCTGCCCAGCTGCCTTCACGGAGGGGTTCTGTGGAGCATGCTGGGGAGGGGGAGGGTCCCTTCTGAGTGTTTGCAGAGGGCTTTAGGGGAAGATGGCGCCTCGTAAGGTGGTGACAGGGAGTCACTCAGAGGATGAAATCTGAGAACTTTTTCAATGGTCTTTTGCACTGTCCTGAACATCTATCTGCTAAACAGAAAGAAATCTTTTGCTAGCCCTGATATCATTGCAGTAATGTGATCTGCCCTGTCAAAACAGAGCGCAGGCCGTCAGGAAACCTGTAAGCGAACACCAGGGTTCTGAGGTGCCTGACCCTCAGACCCTGCAAAATCTGACACGGATCAGCAGTCCCAGGTTAATAATTTTTTACAGATACGGTTTAAGATTTGACTAAAACAAGGAACAAATACAGTTTGGTTTGAGGTGGGATTTCTGTGTTTGTTTGTCTTGCCCTCCGTGTGTAATCTTTAAAACAGCAGCGTCTCTCTTTCCTCCAACGAGACTTCTCCAACGGCTTGCCCATGACGTAACGTAAATACTTCGGTTGACTTCTTCAAATATCGAAATAGACAAGATAATGGAAGTTTTCTGAATCTGGCCATCACTAGAGGCACAGTAAATACGTTTCTTAATGAATTCATTATTTTGTGCCTAAGCTTTTTACTGTTCATTTGGTGCTCTGGCTCCTTCACATGGAAGGAAGTCTGAGATGATCTGCTCAGACCTTAACATCCCTTCCATATTAGAGCCGCAGAGACGACCAGCAAAGTCAGATACTGGTTGCTGTTCTGTCTGCTTAGATAAACGATCTTGGGAAAGATGAATAGAAATTAAAGAAGGGCTGGGATGCAGTAACTGCCACCCCACCCCACTTCCCTCCAGCCCAACCCCAACTCCCCGTTAGCACATGGAGGCCCTGGATTCCTTCCCCAGCACCACAAATGAAGAAGTCATGTCAAGAACATCCACAGCTACACATACAATCCTACAAAAAACTTTTTTTCCCTCCAAAACTGACTTAAGAATAAATAGAAAACTCGTACACTGTGTCTGTAAAGCAATCGAATTTGGCCCTTCTGCGGTCTATCAGGGGAGTTGTCATTCCAAGCACAAATGCAGTTAGTTCATAGGGAACAGTAAATGTCTCTTATGTCATCGAGTTAGTTTCGGCTCGATTCCAAATTTAGGTGAGAAGCCCAGAAAGAAAAACAAAGGATAACCCCACAAACTTAAAAGTTTGAATTCTAAGTCAGATGTTAGTAAGACACAGTGGTGCGGAACAAAATAGCATAATGGGCCAGACCGCATGTACCCCACATATGTGTGTGTTAGAACATTAGGAGGTTTGAAAACGTCGTTTGTCATGCTAAAGAAAAATGAGAAACAGAGTTATCCCATCAGGTTCAGGAAAGGCATTAGGTAAAATTCAATACCCCTGCAGGACAAAACCAAAGGCACATACATGACACTATGCCTGGCCCTAAGTTTGTATTTTTTTTAAAGATTTATTTATTCATTTGCTTGTTTATTATTTATTAATTCATTGTGTGTGTGTGCGCGCGCATGTGTACCACTTACATGCAGTGTCCAAGACAAGACCTCTTTAGTAGAAAGTAATCAGTTCCATCCATTATGGAACTGCAAATGAAGGCCAATCATAGTGATGAGCTAGTGGTGTAGCCGGCTGTCTGTATTAGAGCACTTGCTTAGAATGAACGAGGCTCTGGACTTGATCACCAATAGCAGAAAAAAAAGGGGGGGGGGGCTGAATTGCACACATAGAAAGCCACAGTGAAACACCACCGATTGCTGGAAATCAAAGGCCCCATACAAAATGTGAGACCATGGAAGCCAGTACAGTGGAAAGCCCAGTGTGGTGCTGTCTGTCCAGCAAGGTGTGCCCCCTGAGTTGTTAGGGCCAGAGCCTGGACTCCAGCAGCTCTAACAAGCTAGGCTTGCCCACCTACCCTCAATATGCCAATTAAGAGGCATAGTAATGTTAAACAGAAAAAAAGGATTTCTTCAGTGTGCCACACTGCGAAGAGAAACAAAAAGAGGCCCAGCGACACTTCCACCCTCCTTTTCTGGGTACTGACATGGAAATCAGGTTTAACTAAAGAGCAAGGGATCTGCATAACTAAGCAGCCCTGGTCAATGTGTGGTCCAGCCCATCATGGCCCTGGCTCCACTGTCCCCCTACAAAAGTGACCTGACAAGTCCTCAGAACTCAGTGAAACCTGTTTCTGGGGGACAAGTTACCCTCTGGCTGGCCCTGGCTTCTATCCTTTTCCTTTTCCCAGCACGAAATTCCTGGGGAAATTCCAATCGGTGTTCTTAACAGTCTGATAGCCAAAGGGAAGGGTGCAAATGTCTCTAGAATATTTTTATTCCTGCTGTGATTTAGAGGCCCCGTCTTTTGTTCTCTCAAATCAGGGTGAAAAAGAGAACTGACTTAACAGGCGCCTTCAAAATGGACCCTGTTTATCTGAAGCACAGCCATCAGGACTCAGGTGAGAGGCCTGTTCACCTCTGCTGCCTGGTCAGGGTTTTGTGTTCTTGCGTGCTGCCCTGGCAATGCGCCTTCCTCGGAGCTTGAGGGGTTCCATGCTGCCCCGGTTTACCCTCACAGCTCCCCCTACACTGTGCTGAGGGCAGCGGCTGCATTTCTCTAGCTGAGGCTCCTTTTCACCCTGGAAGCATCGAGTTACACAGGGTGGGGGCAGGGACAGGAGGAGAGCGGCCACCGGCCCGGCCGCAGTACAGGCACAGGCAAGTCTTCCAAGAAAGAAAATACAATAGTGACGGAGCTGCTGCCATTCCTAAACAGGAGTTCCACAGCATCAATCAATACCACGAAGACGGTCACAAGAGGCAAGGAAGAGGGCTGGGTAGAGAAGTGGAATGGAGAGAAAATACGGCGAAAACTTAGGTCGGGCCTGTGCACCAATGCACTCTCCGGCATTCGGTTCTGTGTTCTGTGCCTGGCGCTGATGGCGCCACGACTAAGGAGGCTCGGTGTCCGCACCAGCGCGCCATGAGCAGTAGTGGGAGCGTCCACACAGACTTCTCTCAGAAGCCGTAGCAGGAGGCCCACAGTTACAGGGGTGGCCTCTAATTTAGCCACGTCCTTTCCAGAGACCATGACAGAAAGCAGGCACAATGAGGTGTTTGAGCCACGATGACTGTATAAGTGAGCCTCCTGTTCCGACTGTGGGATGCCTGAGGCACTTAACTCATATTTCTAGAAGCTCAAGTCCGAGACAGCCCCGTAGAGTTGGGCCTTTGGTGAGAGAAGCACACCCTGGCAGGAACAAGTAGTTGTTCTGTGGTATTTCGATTGTATTCTGATGCTCTCAAAACTGCCAATAAAATTTGCTTTGAATCAGAGGGCGGCGCTAAAAACTAGTGAACTGAAATTAAGCAGAGAGATTTTGGGAGACTGAGGACAGAAAGAGAGACACTGGAAGTAGAAGGGTGGGACTTAGAGAGAGTCCCCAGGCCTTTTGGAGGGAGGGGAGAGGGAGGGAGGGAGGAAGGGAAGGAGGAAGGGAGAGAGAGAGAGAGAGAGAGAGAGATCATTGATCACTATTCCACTGCTTCTCTCATTTTTCAGCTTCTTACCCCATATCTGACTCCCGAGTTTTTATCGTTAAAGAATAATTAGATAAATGCATCCCATAGTAAAATAAGTGCTCACACTGTGGCATATTCATACGTCAGAGGTGGGAAGAAGAGGGGAGAGGAGGGGAAGAGAAAAACGGGTGGGTGATCGCAATTCGTTTTGAAAGTACATCCCCAGTGATCCAAGTGCAGCCCAGTAGGCCCTGCCTCTTGAGGCTCTGAAGCATCCCCAAATAGCACCACTGCAGGCCATGATCTGCTGAAATTATAGCAGGGGCCATAGTACTGACAAGAGCATTCTCTCTCTGAGACAAAGAGAGAGAGGGGAAGTTCCCCCAGAGTCTCCTCATCAAACCCTGGTAAACAACGCAGCCGAATTCTTATAAAACATAAAGTACTGCATTCTATGCGACTATTATTCTTCCTTGTAGGCCACAGCCCCCAGTACGAAATCATGAGTCAGGGTAGGCTTGGGTCTGAGGGGTACCAAGAGAGTGGAAGTCCAGATTTCCCTGACAATTAGTTCTGCTCCACCGGGTAGCCAAGGATGGTCTTGCCTCTACACTTCCCCCCAGAGTTGGGGTTACAGAAATGTGCCCCCCCACAACCGGTTTATGATTATGGGACTCAGATCTAGGTTTTCTTGCATGCTAAGTAAAACTTCTACCAACTGAGCCTGTATCTCCAGCCTGAGGTTTTTATATAACAGAAAATGTTGGCTTCTGTTGACGGAAAAGGGAAAATGATTGCTCTCATTAAGTAAGCTTTTCACATATAATCTGTGTTAATAAAGACCCATTTTGCAAAGTAGAAAAGAATCAATGCTAAATTAGATTTTCTAACTCAGCCTTCCAAATGCAAATATTTCTGTGTTAGTTATTTTTCTGTTACCATGAGAACATATCATGAACAAAAGAAACTTAGAAGAGAAACGGGTTAACTGTGGCTCCCAGTTCCAGAGGGAGAGAGTCTATGGTGGTGAGAAAAAAGCCTGACAACAGGCAAGGCTCAACAGGAACAGAAAGCTAGCTGGTCACATTTTATCCGCACGTAAGGAGCAGAGAGAGAGAGGGCAGGAAGTGGGCTCAGGCTATAAATCCACAAAGCCTGCCCTCAGTTTTGTACTTCCTCCAGCAAGGAAGGCTCTGCCTCCCAAAGGTTCCATAACCTCTTCCAAACTCGGGACCAAGTGTTCAACTCTATGAGCCCTTGGGAGGCGTTTGCCATTCAAACCACAATTGTCAATATATTGTATTTCTCACAGTTTTAAGCATTGCCTGATTTGATTGCTTTAATGTTCCATTTAAAAGCTGCCCACACCGAATTAAATTATGAGGGTTTAGAGATGCAGTATGTCCGTGAGGCACATTAAGCAGTCCGCAGTGTGGATACAGCCATAGCCATAGGAGCTTGTTGGTGGAAGGGAAGAGTTGGCCATTGCTTCTGCTGGCACTAAGTGATTGGACAAGGAGCTCAGGCGCGGAGGCCAGTCCTTACTCCTCCCCAGTGAAACAGACTCACGAAGAAGCAGATTTTCACCCATGGAAGCTTTCCACATGGCAGCCACGACCCCCCAGTGAGTGGACGGCACTTGAGAGCTGGCTCATCTGGCAGAACCACCTTTTCAATTTCCTTTGGTTTCACACAACAACTTGATTAAAGTAGCCGAATGTGCTAGCGGGACTCTATCAGATGGCTCAGACATAAACACTCCGAGGAAGAAATGTCATTCCTTCATTGTCACTTATGAGTCATGGAGCTCTTACCAGGTACCTTGGGCCTTTGTGAGTCACTATCGGGTTATTTTTGACACCGCGCTACTGCCGCTGGGTTTGTTTAATAGCTCCATTACTGACAAGAGGCTCCGAAGAAAAGGTCAGAGTGTGGGATGGGAGCTGAGGACCCCGTGTAAAATGCAAGCTCTGTCTCAGAGTTATTCAGAAGATAGACAGACTGTTATGCATGGCCCCCGACACCGCCACTTTTACCTAGGCTATCCTGAGGCCGGATGGAAGTCAGGTAATAGCTTTAGGCACCCTGTGAATAGGATGTGAATCCTCCTGCACAGTGGATGCTGGGTATATCAGAAACGGCCATGTTGCAGTGACTAATTGCCTAAAAAGTAGGGACCCTTACAAACTGTAGCTGGCTTTACCTAGCCTGTGTTCGTGGAGGAGACTGTGCCCAGCTGCACAGCCTTTCAACATTCCTCCCTAGTCTCTGTCCAGGACACTCTAGAAACTGGTTTGTGACTCCCCACCGGCCTTCTTCACACTGTCCTGGGATCTAGGGTTCTAGGCACCAGAGTGCAAAACACCTTTTCATAATCAATTGGGGACACTGAGTCCAGGATGAGGAATTTGACTAAGAGTATATTCACAAAACCAGATGCCAGCCAACACCTGTGAACTACCTCTCCCCACCTGGCTTATTATTTGAAGCATTTTTCTATATCACCAGTGCCATTAATAATGCAGCCTTCCAAATATGCCCTGGGCATCCTGCTCTCAGGGACTTCCCTTGAATCTGTTATCTTGAGCCACAAAGGAAGTGTAGCCTTAGCCAGTCCTTGGGTAGTTTCTTGTCTGCCCCCAGAAGACATCATTTATAACATCTCCCTCTCTAATGGCCGCTCTTTGTCTTTCTCTTTTCTCCAGGACTCATCACTGACTACAGGGTAAGTAGGTGGTTTTGTCCTTTGTAATCCAAACTGAGCAAAGTGACAGGGGGTTTCTATCTACTGGGGTTGCTGCGTTCCCCACCTCCTGAGTGGGAGTCTACAAGAGGCACTTTCTAAGTGTGCTCCAGCAGACATATTAGGTGGCTTGGCAGTAAGCAGCTCTGCCAAGTCCATCAGAGGTCCCAGTTTAGAAGGCATAGCCCCAACTGCCTTCTAAAACAATGGAAGGAGATTTGACATTAGCTCCTGCAAGAGTCTGTCCTCATAGCCCATGGCCCTCTTTTTTGCCTTCTGTGGTGTGCTTGGGGCAGCACCCTAAGGAGTGCTAGAACAGAGTTAGGGAAGAGCGGATTCTTGGACAGGAGATTGTCACCTTGGCAGCCTCTCTTCGACTTGCTTTACTTCTTTCTCCTTTTTTTTTTTTTTTTTTTAAATTATTTGCCACAAATGTTTTCTGGAGTTTGAAAACACCAGGTTGTCCCAGCTTTACTCTGGAAAGGAATTTGGAACCGCAAGTAATGCTGGGAGGCTCCTTCCAAGAATAGAAGCCAAGCAGGCCGGGAACATAAAGGGGGCCTACTGCATCTGTTACCGCTCTCAGAACACGAGGGGCCCACTGCATCTGCCGTTTCTCAGACTCAAGAAATGACCCGGCTCATTTGCTGGGTGGGGAGGCGGGTGTGCTTAGTGAGCACAGGACATTATCAAAGCATCTTGTCTGAAGTGGTGTGTCTAAATTCTTGGGGCAGTATGTCAGCCACTGATAATAAGGTAGCAGGATTGCCTCTCATAGACAGAGAGTACCCTTCCCGCTTCTGGTGACAGCTGCAAGCTGGCAGGTGCAGGTCACCAGGGAATCTTCATTACAGCTCCCCCAGGACAGAGTTTCAGGGAAACTTATCCATGGGAGAAAATCCAGGACATGTGTAGATATGGGTATGGCCAGGAGAACAGTTCATCTTATTTAACTGTGTTGTACACAATCCTCATTTAGGATCCAGCTTACATTTTAGAAAGCATTAGTTAAGGGGTAGTTTAAGAATAATTTTAAAAATAGTTTGAGGGGAAGATCATTCCCAGTCTCTTCATCCTGACATTGCCGTGGGCTTTGGATTTGCATTGCCTTCCTGGGAGTACAATGCCAGACTTTTGAGAAAGAGCTCCCAATCTTCGCTAACCGGAGTTTGGCAAGTCTGTGAGCGATCGTCAGCATAGCCTCCATTATTTTAAGTGAACTTGGCATGGGGTCAGATCTCTGCATTTCCCCAAATGATACTTAAACCGTGCAGAGGCAAAATTTAAAGAAGAATAAAAGACCACAAATTTTGCACATCCTGTGGCCTCATTGTCCCATTTTTATTTTATATGCATGGTAATTGTGTGCCTACTCCATAGTAACTCAGGAAAGCCAGAGCTTTCATCAAGAAATAGTTCAATCCAGTCACTGGTGGTATATGCCTTTAGTCCCAGGACTTGCGGGGCGGAGGCAGGCAGATCTCTGTGAGTTCAAGGCCAGCCTGGTCTGCAGAGCTAGTTCTAGAACAAATGGGGCTGTTACACAGAGAAACCCTGTCTTGAAAAACCAAAAGAGAGAGAGATATAGTTCAAGCCAGGTGGTGGGTGGTGGCACAGGCCTTTAATCCTAGCACTTAGGAAGCAGAAGTAGGCGGATCTCTGTGAGTTTGAGGCCAGCCTGGTCTACAGAGTGAGTTCCAGGACAGTCAGAGCTACACAAAGAAACCCTGTCTCAAATCACTGCCTTCAAAATAAATGAATGAATGAATAAATAAATAAATGGAAAAAGGTCAATAATAAGGAATTAAAATAAGAAGTAAAGTCATGCATGAGGGTGCACACCTTTAATCCCAAGCATTCTGAAGGCAGGACCATGAGGATCTCTATGAGTTTGAGGCCAACTTAGCCTACCAAGTGAGTCCATATCAGCCCGGGCTACATAATGTGACTCTGTCTCAAAGAGCCAACCAAACAAAAGGAATTACACCATAGTCATATATGTCTCGGAAAAACAGCACATATATGTTTGGTGTTGTCCCAAATTCCATCCATCCACAGAGGAGAGATTTTGTAACTCACCCCCTGATTAAGGGAGAAACAACTATATTTAAAAAAAAAAAAATCTTTATTTCTCGAGAAACCCTGACTTGAGGCTAACTCTGACTTGTATCTCTGGTGGCAGAGAGCAGTGGAGTTTAGAGTCCTCTCCCTAACCAGAACAGCATCTCCCAGTCTAGCAGGGAGCAGGAGCCAGAGCCGAGGGACAAGAAGCAAAGGGCTCCCCTCCCCCAGCCTGCCCTTTATAAGCTCAAGTAGAGAATTTCAAAGAAAGCCAGGAAGTGGTGCAAGGCCGTCCTCCCGACTGGCCTGTGTCTCATCCCTGCCCTTCCCTACGTGCTTTTATTGCATTTCCAACCCTCATCCATCACCATCAAGAAGAATGTGAGGAGCCAGTGTGAACAGCCAGTCAGCTGACCGTCTGGGAGAGCTCGGAGAAGCAGAGGAAGGCTTCTTTGGTGAAAGGGTATTGGGGTCACTCCCAGAGGTCAGGGAGACAAAGGAGCTGACACTGCTTCAGAGTGCAGTTTCAGAGCATCCAGGCAGAGAAAGGCAGACACACAAGGGGCTCGGCACCCCCCTCTCTGCCCAGATGACCCTCTGCCCCCATGGAAGCTCCCTAGGGAAGGACCACTCTCTTCTATTTCTTAATCTAGTACCTTCTTTGGTGTGTACTCAGTCTGTCTGGAGAGCCTAATAAACATCAGGACCTCCCAACCAGGGCTTCTGTCCGCATCTCCACAGGATGAGAAAATGGCTCCTGCCTCTCCTCTCTTCAACTCCCACATAAAGGTCTTTGCCATCCGGGCTGGGAAATGGGCATTCTGTAGGAAACGCCGCTTCCAGAAGAAACTGGCCAACGGAGGAGTTGAAAAGGAGCCTGACTACTAACACGCCTCTCTCTCTCACTGACGTGTTCTTTATATTTTGCTGCAGCACTGGCAGATCCCACTGGGACGGAGGTTTCGCTCTCTGAAAATGTGGTTTGTTTTCAGAATGTATGGTGTCAAGGGACTGCAGGCCTACATCCGCAAGGTGACCGACCACCTTCTTTGTTTATCTGAGTACTGTTATAATGGTCTTAGACTCAGAAATGAATGCAAGGGTCTTAGTGAGCAAACGCCATCATACATTGCCTAACAATGGGGACGTTCTGAGAAATCCATCTTGAGGCGCTTCCCTGTTTCCCTAAACATGAAGACACCGGAATTTTTATATACAAGCTGAGACAGACAGTTTCCTAGCACACACAGGCCTTTGGGGACAGAGGGATATGTGGTCTGTTGTTGTCTGAAACAGCACCTAAAGCATAATTTTGGAATCAGGGTGTAGTTTGGGATTTTAAGGTTAGGGCATTCACAAACTGGGCCTTTTGTGTCTTCTAAGACACTTTCGTTAGAATACAGATTTTCAGCTCCAGGAAGTTAGTTAAACCCACTGTGTAAATTTTATTTTATTTTTCCGCATATCTAGTCAACAGTGAGTTTGACTGAGCAATACTAGTAGTGAGAATATTGTGTTTCTCCCCCCCGCCCCCTCAAAAATAAATGAATAAGCAAACAAATAAATAATGTTTTAAAAGCCGAACTAAGAGAACCTTCGAGTTGGTTGGGATAGATATGGTTTAGTCCCCTCAGTCTCACGGAGGCTTCCTGGGCTGTACATAGCTTGTTTCAACAAGCCATGCAGATCACTACGATAGGCACTAAGCGACTTCATGGAACACTGATTGGTTCCAAGTCCTACTACCCTACTTTCCTCCCCTCCCCCCAACACACACACAGCTGGGGAAGCTGAGGCCTGAATATGAGCCAGGACTTGTTCACCCGTTTAGCCAGAAGCAGAGGGCCCCCTGACTTCAGCCGTCCTTTGTAAGCCACAGCATCAATTTGATGAGGCAAGCATGCCTGTGGCTTCCAGCCTGGGGTGGTGACAGCTTTCCCCTTAAGTCTCAGTACCCACTACATCACCAGATGTGCAGCCAAAGGCAGGGGCCCAACGTCTCCAGGCTCCTCTTCTGTGACAAGGGTGCAGAACAGCATTTATTTCCAGGGTGCTACAAATCGGCATCCGTCAGATCACAAAAACCGTTGTGGGGAAATGTCTGCAGGCATCGAGCACTGTGAGAGGCTACGTGGGGGGAAAGAACTAGAAACCGAGGGTGTGTGCGGATTTCTAGGATCCCTGATCCTAGTGAGTCAACTTGGTGTAATGAGAAAAAGTCCCAGAGTGGTTTATCAGTCCAAGGTGACGATGACTTTTAGTTCAGGACAACTCACTGAGATTAGGCTGTGCCAGGTTAAAAACACACCACACCTCTTTCTGGAAAGGCCTAAATCCTACCCTAACAAGAGACAGAAGACCGGTCAAAACTGGCCTTCCTAGGCCTGAGCTAATAGGAGATAGCTTTAGTCCTGAATCTTTGGTGCCCCCTGGCGTGATGACTAGGAACAGTTGCTTCAAGGGGTGTTTCAGTCTCAACAAGACTTGTGTGCTTCAGCGTCGACCCTGTGGCAGCTAGAGCTGGGTGCCAGCAGGTTCCAATTAGCTAACCGTGCACACGGACAGTGATCGAGTGTGTTCTCTGCAGATCGTATGTGGTTTTAATCAGCGTTCGAGTTCTATAAACATCTAGAGATTAAATAGGCTTATGTGTTCAATGCGAGCACAAAACTTTATTTAGGAGATAAGGTCTCACTATGTAGCATTGGTTGTTCTGAGGCTCAGTATGTAGACCAGGTTGGCCTCAGACTCATAGAGGTCTGTGTACCTCGGTCTCCTAGGTGCCATGCCAGAGAGCACATAGCTCTTGAATATGGCAGCCATTGTATCAGACTGAGACCACAGCCCAACCTGTTGCGGAAGTGACGTCCCAGTCTTAGGCAGCTGCTGTGAGTCCCATCTGAGCCAAGGTATGGCCATCAGGCCTTGGTTATGACACTTGTTCTTTCTGAGTCTTCGTTTACTATCTGCAAATTAGTAAAGTAAAACCCCTGTATCACAACATTTTAGGCTATCACGAGGAAGGCAAGGCAACTGGATGTAGCCTTTCTTTCTTCTAAAATCTTCAACAACTTCCTTATGATGTTTACTATAAAATTATTAAAGAAATGGGGGTGGAAACATAGATCCGTGGACAGAAGATGAGTGTTTTTCTGAGGGAACTGTGATATACCTTGTAGTTTAGGGCAGATGAGCTTCCTCCTGACCGGTATGGGAAATGCTGGTGAGGGGACAGGCTTGTGATCAGAAGACGTGAATGAATAACAGATGTATAGTCCTATGAGTTGCTGGGTGGCCAGGATTAGGCTGAAGTTGTGATGAGAAAGACAGCAAGTTTCCCTTCTCTGCTTCTAGCACGTGGCACTGTCTCATGAGTTTGAGTCTCTGGTACGGCAGGACCCTCGCTTTGAGATCTGCACGGAAGTCATTCTTGGGCTGGTCTGCTTCCGGTTAAAGGTATGTTATGCCAATTTCAGCCATCTTTGTTTCCACTGAATGAGATAAAGTATTATTCATGACATCCACATGCAAAGTTGTGTACCAGTTGCCAAGGTCTACAGAACATGACCCGCGGTGCTTAGCAGGCGGTGCTGGCTGGCTGACTGGTCCTGTAGACTCTCCTCCGTAGACTTGTTGCCCAGTTTCCTCAGATGTGATTGGATGCTTTCCTCTTGACCCAAGGCCAAGAGTCCATCCAATACCTCTGGAACTGTACTCCTCTGCTGAGCTGTCTGTGGCCTCAGGAACCAGGTCACCTGTGGACACACAGCATCAGCACATCTGGGAACTAGTTAGATAAACAAGCCTCACGATCCCAGTCATCTGGCTATATATACCTCGGCAAGATTCCTGCACAGAGGGGGCACCTGGGCTGTGTGTTCACTTTGTGAGGGAAGCCTGCCAAGACCGGCAAGGGAGTAAACTATCTTTGCAGAGACTGACACAGCCACGTTACTCAAAAGGCCCCTGCTCATCACTGGCTTATAAACGAAGCCAGATGTTCTGGCCATTACAGAACTGCCTTTTAATAGGCCAACAGTTTTATGTTTTGTTTTCTTCCTCTTCTCTTTCCTCTTCTCCTTTTTACAGTGCTACGGTGGAACCCAGAACTTCACACATACTAGACAAGCCTACACTACGCTACATCCACAGTCCCTGCCTCCATCCACCCTCCCCCTATTTTTCAAAAATTAAGAGACAAGGAACTCATGATGTTATTCAGGCTGACCTGAAACTTGCAATTCCCCTAAGTGGCTGGGTCTGCAGATGCATGCCACGACACTCAACTGGAAGTTTCTGAATCAGTTCTAGGTCTTGCCAGGAGGCCTAGTTGTCTGAGTCTAGACAGCACTCATAAGAAGGAGCAGTCTGGGATACATACATCAGTTTCGTGATGCTTCACCTCCATGTCCTATCTTCTCCCCTCATCTTGATTCTTAGAGTTTGAGATGAACTCCAAACACTGGGAAATCCTAGAAGCAGCAAGCACTAGTGTTGTGATGAGAGAGGTAGTGTGGAGCCCCATGCTCTCTGAAAGTATGAAATGGAATGTCTAGGGGAGATATGTAGCCTACACACATGGGATGCCTCAAGGTATCCATGCTCCTGGAGTTTGGCATGTGCACCATGAAATGTGGCAGGTCTACCAACATTGGTGTCGGCATTGTGTTGACTTCTTTGTCCCTCAAGTAGGTATTTGTTTTCATTGCTGTAGGATGTTGCTATAGGATCTTTTCAGTTTTGTAGGATGCTTTTATTTTAATTGTTTTATTGAGATGTAATTTACTTTTAACTACAGGGCTGTGAGCATGTTTGTCTTCCCCAAAGACCTCTATATAATAATGCCTTTTGTGATTATCTGCTTCAGTCTTGACATGACGTTGTCAAGGCTAAGATTATTACTGGATTTGTATAATTTGAGATTAATACTAAATATACTTTGCCTCAGTTTCTGCTCCTTCTTACTTGCCTGGTAGTGTGTACATCCCTCTCATGGAAAACCCTTCTTGTTGCCGGGCGGTGGTGGTGCACGCCTTTAATCCCAGCACTCAGGAGGCAGAGGCAGGCCGATCTCTGTGAGTTCGAGACCAGCCTGGTCTACAGAGCTAGTTCAAAAAAAAAAAAAAACAAAACAACAACAACAACAACAACAAAACCCCTCTTTGTTGTCTCCTTCCCATGATTACACATTTGCTTTCTTTTTTCCCTTCCTTCCTTCCTTCCTTCC
Organism: Chionomys nivalis; assembly: GCF_950005125.1. NCBI lineage: Eukaryota > Metazoa > Chordata > Mammalia > Rodentia > Cricetidae > Chionomys > Chionomys nivalis. The sequence continues at coordinate 30,330,677 of NC_080091.1, forward strand.
TTCCTTCCTTCCTTCCTTCCTTCCTTCCTTCCTTCCTTCCTTCCTTCTTTCCTTCCTTTCTCCCTTTTGTTTTTGTTTTTTGAGACAGGGTTTCTTTTTTTAGCCCTGACTGTCCTGGAACTTGTTCCTATAGACCAGGCTGGCTTCAAACTCAGAGATCCACCTTCCTCTGCCTCTCTAGTGCTGGGATCAAAGGCGTGTGCCACCATTGCCTGGCTTACACCTTTCTTCTTAAAGAAGCACATTAGCCAAATGCTATTCCTTATTTTTCTGCCTATATAACTGTACAGTGTAATTTTTCTGCTTGTCCTTATGTTCTCCAGTTTGAGTTTTCAATCTTCTTCATCTTTGATGGTTTCAACCAGAATGTATTGTGGCTACTTACTCACTGAGACAGGATCTCATGTAGCCCAGGCTACCCTCAAAATGACTGTGTAGTCAAAGGCTATCTTGAACTGATTCTCTCATCTTCATCTCTCAAGGGGTAAGGTTACAGGCATCAACCACTCTGCTGGCTAACAATATCATCCACTTTACAAAATCCATTTCTGTATCACCGGGGATTTGAACCTGGGCCTCACATGTGCTAGGCAAGTGCTCTGCCACTAAGCTATATTTCTGGTCCTGTGGCCCCTTATTGAACATAAAGTATGTGAGCTCACAATCACATAGTTGCTCCTTTCTCCCTGGCCAGACTCTTCTAATCTTCCTTGGCTTACTCTTGTCCTTTTCATTATTGCTTCTCTATCATTTCTGTTTGCCTTCTGCTCCTACTTGATGGAAGTCCTGTCTAACCCAAACCAATTGAAAATGGTACTCAACTTTTCCCTAACTACTTGGTTTTTGTTGTCTGTGTTATTGTCTCATGTCTCCATCATCCTTGAATAGGACCCCATTGTCCACCAACAGTCTGAATAGCCTGTAGTTCTTTCACTGTGCACTCAAGATCTTCTTGGTTGTCACACTCAGACCCACAGCTAAAGGTGTGTGAATCTATCCAAGGCCAAGAGCAGTTTTCTGTATCCAGAAGGTGTTTAGCTACCATTGTTCAGGTAGAGGGGACACTTTCCTTCCCATGCATCCTCTTACACCTTGACCCTTAATGTCCAGAATAAATGGTCCAGCCCTGCGAGGGTCTTACAATTCCAGAGTGATGCCCGTCACAACCCCTCTTCTATATTTTGCTAGACAGAAAGAATTACTTAGCGGATGGGGAGCCATTTCATGACAACGTATACAAGGAGTGAAGGGCTAGGCAAAGAGCAGCTACCAGCCTATCTACTTGGGGCCCTAATAGAAAGCGAAGGCTTTCTGTGTGTTGGCTGATAAGGCCCTCTTATCTCTGGTCAGTCATTGGGAGTGGAGGACTCTGGCCTCTCTGTCCCCAGCTAGTTGACAATTTTCTTTCTAGAGAGGTTGTATAGAGATCACCCTTGACCCCCTGTTCCTGCGCTTACAGATGTCCTTTGCATATTCTCACACCAGCTTGACTGTGGTGTTCCAGGGTCTCCGTTGTTGAGATCTGCTGCCGGGTCCAAGGTCTCCACTCGGTTCCGTTGTTTATGCTCACCTGTTTGTGCTGACAATACCTCTAGCGACCTTCATCTCTCTTAAACGAAACTGGAGGATGGGAAGGTTAATTTCTGATAACACAGATCCTAGAGAAATGGGGTCACAGGGAGAAGCGATCCCATAAGTTCCATTAGCCTGTGTTAGTTATGTCATCAAGCTCTCTGGCCTCTTACATAGAAAATGAAAAGTAAAGATGGTTTCTTCGTTATCTACCAGACTTTGTGTCATACAGTGGATCTGCTTTCTAATTACCCCAGGGCTCCAACGAGCTGAATGAAACTCTTTTACAAAGAATAAACAGCGCCAAAAAAATCCACTTGGTACCGTGCCGTCTCCGAGACAAGTTCGTGCTACGCTTTGCCGTGTGCTCTCGCACAGTGGAGTCTTCCCACGTGCAGCTGGCCTGGGAACACATCCGAGAGCTGGCAAGCAGCGTACTGAGAGCCCAGAAGGAGTGAAAGCAGAGCCGCTGCAGGTAAGCAGCTATGCCAGGAACATGCTGTCCTCCTGGCCGCAGGATTCCAGCTCAGTTCCAGCTTGGCCACTCGGTGCTGTGAGGCTGGGCTCCACTGTAAAGCGAGGAAGAGAGAGCTGTAGCACCGTTCAGTCAAGAGATGCAGAAAGAATGCTACGCTTAATGATTCCATAGAGTGATTTGTATTCACTTTTGTGACAATACACACGGCGAAGTATAGATGCTCTATGGTTTCCCCTCAGACTCCCCAGACAGCTTTGACCACAGCAGCTATCAGAATAAGCTTTTGATACAGGATAACAATAAATGGGACTGTCATGTGACTGATTGTCTCCGGCAGGCAAGATCAAAATTGTGATGTTAAAGAAGGGCAAAGCTTCCAGGCTGCTTACAGAGGGGAGAGCGTGGCAGACAGCACGGTTATTGTGATAGCTATCATTACACATCTTGGATTGGCAACATAAACATTTTGTTTGTTTGCTTGTTTTTCAGGACAGGGTTTCTCTGTGTAGTCCTGCCTGTCTTGGAATTCTTGCTGTAGACCAGGCTGACCTCAAATTCAGAGATCTGCCTGCCTCTGCCTCTCAAGTGCTGGGATTAAAGGTGTGTGCTACCACTGCCCCGCCTAATTTTTTGAGTTAAAACTATTGATTGTATTGTGTCACTGCAGAGATAGCATGTTCCTTCTTCGTACTCAATTTAGAAGTACACAAGTTTTTTCTTTTTATTATTTCCTTTTCTTTTTTGTGGTACCGGGAATGGAACCAGGATCCTGTGCCTTCTAGGCAGGTGCACCACCACTGAGCTACACTGCTGCTCTCTTGGTTTTCTAAGTTAGCCGCTAAATTCGTGCTATTTTTTTTCCCCTGTAGAGATCAAAAGTTGAAAAGCAGTACACTTCAAAGTGGATTGAGAGAAAAACAATCACCACTCTGCCTTCGTGAAATCATGGATATATGTGGCCTCGTGTCTGTCTCCAAAACTAACCAGAAATCTGCGATTTTCAGTGGCTTGTCAATGAAGACATATTTTCTGTTTTATCCCGGGAGAAATGTTTTCTGTGTGCAAAGCTGATGCCAGGGGCTCTAGCTTTTTTCTGTGTTTGGCTGTGATTTTTGTTGATAATAAGATGTCTTTGTGTTCATAAAGTCATTAGTGGCAGGCAAGGCTTGTTTTATTTTCCAGGGTAGTCTTTGGCCTTACCTTCAGACTATATCTATGGCAGTCAGCTTGTTCTGTGTGCCTCAACATTTAATAAACAGTTGATGTGCAATACTAACTGGGTTGAGTAAGCATCTTGTTTTACAATGTATCAGACTCTCCCTTGTGAGCTTGGCTTACCCTTTCAAACATGCTGCCTTTGTTCATGTTCATTTAGCCATCGTGTGTTTAACGAAAGCCTGGTATATGTCAGTCACTGTTCAGATTTATTAACAACACTCAAGTTCTGCTTAGAAATGAGCTCAGCTTCTAGGCACTTACTTGAATAATCTCTGATCTTTATATAGAATCATTCTGATTTTAGAATAAAATTTTTTGTAGATTTATTTTTAAGTTCGTGGGTCGTGGGCACGCATGCACGTGTGAGCGCATCCAGTGCTCAAGGAGCCCAGAAGAAGCCACTGGACCCTCTAGAGTTAAAGTGACAGTAGTGTGAGCCACCTCATTGAGGGCGTTAGAAATCAAACTTGGGTCTTCCACGAGAGCAGTGTGTACTCTTAACTACTTAACCACTTCTCTAGGTCCAACATATATGTTTTTAATCTCAAGACTAATTATCGTCCTTTGGAGCATTTAGAAATGGCAATGACATTCAAAAGGAGTCCTTGGATTATTAGCACGTGTGGTGGTCCACATTGAGTGTCCACTTGATAGGACCTAGACTCACCTAGGACACAAGCCTCTGTGTGTGAGGGGATTTCTAGATTAGATTGCCTGTGGCCATGCCCGTGAGAAATTATTTTGATTGGGTTACTTGAGGTGGGGAGACCACCTCCAACGTGGGTGGCATCATTTCTTGGGCTTGAGACCTAGACTGCAGAAATGGAAGACGGCTTGCTGAGCACAGCAGTCACAGGTCTCTGCTTCCAGACTGGATGCAGCACGGTTGACTCCATTAACCCTGGCTTTCATTCCGCGATGGACCACATCCTCGAACTGCCAGGCCTATCACACCTGTGGTCCCATAGGTTGCTTTTGTCAGTGTAGTTTTGATCAGAGCAACAGGAGAGAGTAAGGCAGCAGGTATAGTCTGAATTTCTGATGCCTCTAACATTTGTGTAAATGTACCAGGGTGGTACAATCTGTTCTTCAGAAAGCTTGGTGCTTATCATGCATGTTTTCTATCTTATTTGGGCAGGACCTTTGTTTATAGATGAACCAGATTTGGTTTTGTCCCGATGTGGAGGCAAGGGACAGTAAGTATACTGAGACCACCAAAACCATCTGTGATAGCACCAGAGGAGTATAAACACTCCAATTACTGAGCCGAGGTTGATGTGCTTACATTTTACAATGATTGCTTTTCACTTCTCAGTGTGCCCTTGTGTACGCTGGAAGGGTCCCAGAGGAGCTACTGCCGCCATTGACATGATCCCCCTCTTCTGCTGCAGGAAGAGCTCCAGTCAGCATGGTCTTTAACTCGGGCAAGATGGTTGAGACGTTAGTGTGAGCAAGTCATTGGGGGCCCTGTGGCAGAGGACACGTTGTACAAATGGGAGGCAGGGGTTCTCTGAAAGGCTGGAGTATTTCTTTCTGAAACTGTCTGAATCCTTAGGGAATACAGTCTAAGACCTCAGGATGTAATCTTGTCTAACTAGGGCTCAGTTTTAGTTTATTTACTATCATATCAGAGTTTCTATTGCTGTGACGAAATATGACCAAAAGCAACTTGAGGAGGAAAGGGTTAATTTGGCTACACTTCCCATCACAGCCCATCACAGAAAGAGGTGAAGGAAGTAACTCAAGGCAGGAACTGACAAAGAGGGAGTAATGTTGCAGGGCTTTTTTGCCCATTTTTGTTTTCTTACAGTAATGAGGTTCACCACGGGTGGCGTTGCCTACCGTGAACTAGGCCTTCCCATATCAATCTTCAATCAAGAAAATGTCCCACAGGCTTACCAGGTTAAGAGTATTTTCTCATTTGGCAAGTTTTCTCTTGCCAAATGTCTGTAGGTTGTGTCTAGCCGATGCCAGCACACCCATATACTGGCCTCGCCAGGCATTTCTTCAACTTTGTGCTCACACTCCAAAATACTCAGGCCTAGAAACAGGAAGAAGAGTTTCCTTCCATTTAACCAAACTATACACCAGCTCTTACTCTGTGACAGGCGCTGTTACCCGTATTTGAAATGCTCAATTTAATACTCATCTTAACATTTCCCTGAGATAAGCTGTACTGCTACCCCCCTTGTACAGATGAGGAAACTGAGGTGCTGGAAGATTTGATGACATGTTTTCATGTCACAGAGTTAATTGGCACCTGAGAAATGGATGCTGTCCAGGAAGTCGGGCTCCAGAATCCATCTTCTCTCCTGTAAAATTGTAAAACCGTGTGGCCACCTGTGCCATGAACTCCCCAAGCCTAACTTTGGGTTGGTTAATGTGGTTTTTTTTTTTTGTCAATTTGACACAAAGTAGGAGGGAGGAGGGGACCTCAAATGAGAAAATACCTCCCTCAGATTGCCTGTGTGCAAGTGTGTGTAGTATATTCTCGATTAATGATAGATGTGGGAGGGCCCAGCCGGCTATGGTGCAGCCTGTGCAGGTGGCTCTAGGTTGTATAGAAAAGCAACCCGATTTAGCCGTGAAAGCAAGCCAGTGAGTAATGTTCCTCCATGGCCACTGCTTCAGTTCCTGCCTCTCGTTCTTGCTTTGAGTTCTTGACTAGAATTCTCTTCATGATGGACTGCAGGTTGTAAAACAAAATAAACCCTCTCTTCCCTAAGTTGCTTCTGATCATGATATTTATGACAATGGAAAGCAAACTAGGACACATTTTCTCAGGAAAAGTGGAAGTGGGGACATTTGGTGCTTATGGGACAAATTCCATCTTTATCTGCCCAGATAAATCTTGTCTCTGACCCCACCTAAACATTATCTACCATAGAATTCAGTTTGCCAAAGCAGGGCATGGTGGCACGCACCTTTAATCCCAGCACTAGGGAAGCAGAAGTAGTTGAATCTCTGAGTTCAAGACACCCAGGGCTACAAAGAGAAACCCTGTCTTGAAAAAAACAAACAAACAAAAACAAACAAGAATCCAGTATGCCTGGATTAAGACTACCCCATAGTCAACAAGTATTTAAATCTGTGCCCAATACAGTATCATATTAGAACACACTGACCTCTGGTGGCACTGGTACTAGATGCTGCCTGTCTGGCCTCCGGTCTTTGCTGATTACAGGCACTTGCTCTTGGTGTTGGGCAAGCCCTAGACTTATCTGGACACAGCAGACAGCAGACAAAAGACTTATCCGGGGAGAAGAGGAGTGGGGATAGGGGGAGGGAAGTGGGGGGAGGGGCAATATTTGGGAGGAGGGGAGGGAAATGGGAAACGGGGAGCAGGTGGAAATTTTAATTAAAAAAGAATAAAAAAAAAAAAAAAAGACTTATCCGGGAACATCTCTTGTCTAGAGTGCAGCAAAGAGCAGCGTTCCAGGAACCAGAGATCCGAGTCAGGCTGACCACATACCAGTCAGTATGCAGAGAACCCCACAGCAGAAGGACAGGGAAATGTCACAGGTGGGACCTCATCATCTTAAGGGAAACATGGGAAAGGGATAAAGGACAAGACCCCAAGGGAAGGCGGGATTGAGCTTTTAACTAGGGAATCCAATTGATGGCAAAAACTGGAAAGTGGTCCTACTGGCCTTTTATCCAAAAAGTTTGCATTTAAGGGAACACGGTACTTGCCCGGTAGCATTTTGGCCTAAGGATATAGCTTTATGGTTTTGTATGAATCATATAAATTCCCAAATATTAACAGTTTTCCCTACCTTGGTATCAAAATCTGTTTCCTGGGCAGCTCTCTGTGTGTGCCATAACATAAACTAGTCATAAGGGGTGGGAAAGGTGCTACAACACTTGAGAGTTATACAAGTCGCTTGCATAAACTAAGAATATCTGGAACGACCATCTGAAAGAAACTTGCATGGTTCTCAAAAGCAGACATGCAATGGACAGTCAGGGAAAGATTACAGGAATGTACCCCATAGCCAGCTCAAACGGATACTCAACGAAGCAGAGGGATCCACACATGGACCAGTTTTCCCCAAACACAGGAAATTCACAGCAGCCAGAGCCCAAGCTACCTCCCCTTGATTAAGTCCTTCTGCTTCAGTCTCAGAAGAAAAGAGAGCTGAAGTGAGCGGCTATCAACCCATCCGCTCCTCTCCAAGAGTCTTGCCTCCCTGCTTTACAAAACTCACCCTTCTACTTTTGCCCAGTACAGGTTCTCATTTCATTTTGTGGAGTGGCAGTTGCTCTGTTCATGAATATAAAGGCTAATTAAATATAATTAGAACTCAGACTTGTTAAAATTCTGCCTCTGGTCGTAGGGGAGAGCGCCACCTAATTAAAACTTCACCGGAACTGTGTGTTCCACTCGCGTTAGGTTGCCATAGACTGCATATCCACGGGATGGCTGGATATGTTCCCCATGTTCCCTGGGCCTCTTTCACCAAGGTAGACTGGGAGCGGAAAGATGTGGCCGTTGGCTAAAATCCAACCACACTCAGGAACTCTCAGAAAGAGCCAGGTTTGATTATTTACCATCTTTTTTCCTACTTTTTCACACTTGCCTATAAACATATTTAAAAAAAAAACATTTCTTAATGCGTGTTTGATGGGTGGAAAAGGCCCATGTGCCAAGAGGTCAAAGGACAACCGTGTGGAGCCGGTTTTCTCCTTCCATGTTTTCGCGGGTTCTGGAGTGCAAACGAAGGCCACCAGGCTTACATAGTAAGCACTTTTACCTGAGACATCTTGCTAGCCCTCCCAACCCCCCCAAACACATTTTCCCTGGCAAAAAGGATGCACATTTATTTGGGATCATTTTCTCTCTCTGCTCAAAACAAATCAGCTAACTGGACTATACACACGCAGCATCTTAGGTTATGTTTATAGATTCATGGACACATAAACAAGAAGCCCTCTCACCAAGTGTTCTTCACTGCAGGCCCCAAAACTTCCACCCACGAGAAAGTGTCTATCAAGCAGTTTGTGCTCTCAGCAAATTTATTCTTTGCATAACTTAAGCCTTAAACTTGTTCACACTCTGCACTGGGTTGTAATTCTAACAAAGACAATTTTTTAGAAGATGGAAGCCTTTACATAGCATAAGGGTTCAAACTGGATCGGGGAATCATGTTGCCTTTTGCAGGGTTCCTGGTCTAAAAAACATAAGAATTTAAAAACAGACTCCGTAGGAAACTGGAAGACAGTTTTGAGCTTTGCAGAAAAATAAAGAAATCTAGACGTCTCGGCAGCCTCTGGGAGGAGGGAGAGGGCTAAGAGGAAAAGGGAAGCCCATGCTTTGGGAGTTAAAGGTCAGAAGAGCGGCAGGCTCAGCAAGGCAGGCCTGGGAACGGCTGCGTAGGGGTAGGGAAGGTCTTCAGAGCGAAAATGCCCAGAACCCTAGGGCGAGCAGGGCTGGGATTTTGGTCAGTGTCTGAAGAGGGAGATAAAAATGAAGGAAAGAAAAGATAAGTTTTCTCAGTGAAAACAGGCGGGCTTAGCAATGAGGGCTGTAGACAAAGAGACAAAAATAAAGAGCAACCCCCACTCCCCCACCCCACTCTCTGACAATCAGCTCCCGACTGCTTGGAGCCTGACCCAGTGGCTTATGCCCTAAACAATCAATTAAGAACCTAACCTTTAGTGACCTCACCCAAATTGCAAGATGTTTTAGCTGGTAATAGGGAGATGGGAGGTGGGGTCCGAAGCTGTTTATGAGGGGGGACGGTCCATCAGCGACTGCCAAGCTTGTCACTATCTGTTTAGCTACCTATGATGAGTAACCACATAAGCTATTCAGTTGATACTGGATCCCCGCCAGCAACTGCTTTGGTAATTTTGGTATTACGTCTGACGCTGGCTGTCGTCTTTACCAAAGCTGCCTGAATTCGAGACTTATTATTTGATAGCTGTTGATGAACTAGATAGGGCTGGAGAACGAAGAAGCAGGCAGACCCCGATTTAGGGGGTGTTCTGGGCCTCCCAGCGGGAACCCAGCTCTCCACCATCCCTAACAGTTAGTTCTCCCCCTCTTTCAACTGCCTCTATTTCGCAGCATCTAGCACTGCAAAAAGAACGACCGAAACCTGACGTGAAGAGAAAGCCAATGGCGTGCTTGGAAAAAACTAGCGCCATAGCGCGGGATCAGCCTCCCTCCCTCCCTCCCAGACCGCGGGCGGGAAAACCGAATTCCCGCCACAGGGTCCGGCCGGAGACCGCCAGGCCGCCAGGCCCCGCCCTCATGCCGCGCGCGCGCGCGCGCCCCTCGGGGCCCCTATTCCTACGCGCAGGCGCGGCGCTGGCCGAGCGCGTCACTCGCGGCGCAGGCGCATTGCGAAGGGCGCGCTTTTCGGTGGTTGCGGGCGGAGCAGGCAACGCTGTTGGGCCTCGGTAGGCGGCTGGTTTCCGTCGGAGCCGCGGGCCGAGGCTGTGGACGCCGGCTCGGCTGTTTTTTTTTTTTTTTTGGTGTTTTGTTTCATTTTGTCAGCCCGGGTTGTCAGGAGGGTGGGGGGCTTGCGAAGCCGAGGGCGAGGCTCTCGCTCCCGGCGGCGACCCGGGTTGAGGGACGTGCGGGTGGGCGGGACGGCCCTGGGGTCAGGTCGGCAGCCACCGCCTCCCGCCACGACTGTGAGGAAGGCCTGAGCAGGTTTGCCCCCCGAATTTCCTCTCGTTGAGTAGCGTGCTTTCGGCAGTGCTAACACAGGTGACTTTCCCTAATCCGAAAATCCAAACTCCCCTGACATCTGAACTTTTCGAAGCCCAACGTAACATCACAAGGGGAAATTACACTTATTCAAACTTAAAGTTTTTTTTTTTTTTAATCATTCAGCCCTGTACAGAATTATTTAAAATATATAAATGAACCTTCCGGTTATGTGGCTAAGGTATATACTAAATATTGTGAGTCTTGTGTTTAGAATGAAGTCCCCTACCTAATATCTGTGTTAATATCTGGAAATCAGACACGCTTCTGACTCCAAGCATTTGGGATAGGGATATTTGTCAGGTGTGATTAGGTAGCTGGTTCCAGGCCTTGGACTATGACCAAAGGAAAGGAATATTAATTCACAATCTCTTATCTGACATTTCTAAGTTCTGGGTACTCTTTAATGCTTCAGTGATTTCACAAACTTGTCAGCTAAATAATGTTTCACGCTGCAGTTTTTTTTGTTTGTTTTTTGTTTCAGATGAAAACCTCATAGCTTAAGAGATAGACTCCAAGTCACCGCCGAAAGAACAGATCATGCATCCACTTATCGGGCCAGGGAAATGATTTAGTGGGACACGGCTTAGCCAGTAAAAGCTTTTGAGTTTGGGAACCTGAGGTCCAGGATCTTTGAGAATCCATGTGAAAAGAGAAAACCCAGTTCCTGCAAGTTGCCCTCAGACCTAGACCTGGACCCTTCCCAGTAAATACAATTAATTAAAAAAGTTAAAACTTTTATGTCTAGGCTCTGGCTTTAGATCCTGTCCTCTAAGTTCCTATGTTACTTTCCCACTAATACATTAGAGTTATGTAAAGGTCAAACATGATGTCTGGTATATAGTAGGCACTCCAGTCTTTAATCATATATTAGTGGGTACCATGGTTTAGGTACTGAAGAATATCTAAATGTAATAAAAAAAAATAGTTCTTGCAGAAGCCAACTGTCCAGTTTGAACAAGTAGCTTGCTTAATCAGAAAATTAAAAAAAAGTTAAGAAGATTGAAATGCAACTCTGATGCCTACTCATTTACCATAATTTATAGGTTTTCCCAAAACGAGACTTGTTGAAATAACTTGGTATTTTGTCTTTTTTTTTTTCTAGAACTGAGGACTGAACCCAGGGTCTGGCGCTTGCTAGGGAAGTGCTCTGCCACCGAGCTAAATCCCCAACCCCATGAAATAACTTGGAAGTGGTAGACCATTGAGCAGTGGTGACAGTTTTTGGTTGTCTGTGTCTGTGTCAGGACACGACTAAGTGGAAAAGAGGTAAAACTTGGGAGATGAATATTGATTAGAAAGATGGCGGTCGGTGGAAGAGATAATTTTGAGAAGGTGATGAGAGTTGGTGACTTTAGTTTTCATATTTTCCAGGTCACCTCCTGTTAAGTTTCTTATTTCTGGTGTCGTATAATGGAGATTAAAATAGGGTTAAAACAGATGAAAGCAGGGCTGCTTGCCCCAGAACTGTTGTTCTAGTTTTGATACTAGGTTAGGTTTGAGTTATAGTTTTACTAGATGTTAAGTTTTCTATTATAAACAAAGATTTATGTATGCCTACCTATAATGTGGTAAATCCTTTCCACATCATTGTGGGACATAAAAAGCTATATTAAGCCAGGTTGTGGTGGTGGCCCTTGGGAGCAGAGACAGGCAAGTCTCTGAGTTCAAGGCCAGCCTGGTCTACAGAGTTGAGTTCCAGGACAACCAGGGCTACACAGAGAAACCCTGTCTCACCCCCCACAAAGCTATATTAAATATAGCTCACATACATAAAAAGTATTGGTCATTAAGCTATACTTCCAGATAAATTGGAAGTAAATTTAAAATGTAGCTGATCTTTTTACTTTATCATAAGACATCTTAGGAAACCGAAAGGTTTTCTTAAGATTTTTTTCTTGCTAGTGTGTAGGCAGATTTTACATTACAAAAATAGTTTTTACATTATTTAGTGGTGAGTGGGGGCACATTTGTGCCAAACTGTGCATGTGGATGTCAGGGGACTATTTTCAGAAACCATGTAAGTCTTGAGAATTTAGGTTGACATGCTTGAAAGCAGGTGCCTTCTTGTACTAAGCTATCTCTCAGCCCAATTGTATATTTTCCTAAGATTCTTGTATAAAACTGTGAAGGGTTTATGAGAATATCTTGAGGAAAACCTGGCATAAAACTCCTTTACTAGTAGACTGTTTGGCTTGTTCTTGCAGTTCATCTTTCGTAAGATTTAATTTTTTTCTTAAGACAATTTCTCTGTTGCTCTGGCTGTCCTAGAACTTACTCTGTAGACCAGGCTGGCCTCGAACTCATTGAGATCTCCCTGCCTCTGCCTCCTGAGTTCTGTGATTAAAGCGTGTATCACCACCACTCAGCATAAATATTAAATTTTAACACTGTGAAAAATGGGAAAGTTTGGAAGATTTGTGGCATCATGTTTCAAGTGTTTATGCAGGATAAATCATTAAAAATATTAAATATGTCATCATTCATATTTATGTTTCATGCAGCTCAGTCTGCACTGATAGTAGTATTCTACATCAAGTAGTATTCAGTACATGGTAAAGTACACAGTATCTAATGTGGAACTTTGGACCTGACTTCTCACATTTTCATAATCAGCTGAGTTCTCGCTAGTAAGTTTTTTTATTCTTTTAGTCTCAGTTTCTACATTTGGACAGCAGGGATAACAGTTACCACATTATTTTCACGATCAACAGATTTGATTCTCACATGGTTCCTTCAGATAAAATCTGAAGACCCAGAAATTGTAAATGACTTGCTTAGTATTTTTCTTAGAAAGCATGCTTAAGATTTAAAGCTTCATCAGGGCATCTTCATAGCTATATATATCATTAAACTGTGTTCTGATTTAGTTCCCTCAGTGCTGCCTCCTGCTCTCTACCCTTTCCCCTGGTTCCCTTCCTTCTTAGTAGATCCTTTCTGCTTTCCTATTACATGTTCTATTAGCCCATTTCCCACCTCCCTAAAGATTACCTCCTTTCATGATCATCTTCTATTCCATGTTCTACAAACATATATGTAAATACATGCATATCACATACACACACACAATTTCTAAATCTAAATTCTGCAGGAGGAAAAATGAGGTATTTGTCTTTCTGAGTCTGGCTTATTTTCTGTAGCGTATGACTTAGTTGATTTCAATTTTCTGTAAAGGTTGGATTTTATTTTTTTTTATGGCTGCATAGATCTCCATTGTGTATTTATACATCCATTCATATGTTGATAGATGTCTAGGCCGTCGCAAGTAGGGATTAAAGGCATGCATCACCACTGCCTGACTTTGGCTTTAAACTTTGTAACTGAGGGTGGTGAATCCACTGCCCAAATGTTAGGAGTCTAGGCATGCATAGTTATACCCTGTATATGTGTACTGGTGATTAATCATAAGGATTTGGGCATGTTAGTAAGCACTTTACCACCTGAGTCACATTTCCCAACCCCTTTCTTTCATTACCTTTCTGCTAAAACCCATGAGTAGTTTCTTTATTTCTTTTTCTTCTTCCTTTTTTTTTCAAGACAGGGTTTCTCTGTAGCTTTGGAGCCTGTCCTGGAACTCACTTAGTAGACCAGGCTGGCCTTGAACTCACAGAGATCTGCCTGTCTCTGCCTCTTGAGTGCTGGGATTAAAGGTGTGTGCCACCACCGCCTGTTGAATATTTTCTTTGTAGAAAAAAAATATTTTATAAATAAGACACTTTAACATCTAAGAAGTCATTGTTAGGTTGTCCTTAATCTTGAAAACTCTTATCAGTGTATCTTTGTGTCATGAGTACTTGAAATTTATGATTAACTAAATATTTCTTTTACAAATACATCTTTATAAATGAAACGTAAATAAATACTATTTTTCGAGACAGGGTTTCTCTGTAGCTTTGGAGCCTGTCCTGGAACTTGTAGACCAGGCTGGTTTTGAACCCACAGAGATCCGCCTGCCTCTGCCTCCCAAGTGCTGGGATTAAGGCGTGCGCCACCACTGCCAGGCCTAGTGTACCTTTTCTTTTAAAATATTTATTTATTTATTTACATTTATTTATTTATTTATTTATTTATTTATTTATTTATTTATTTATTTATTATGTATACAATATTTTGTCTGTGTGTATGCCTGCAGGCCAGAAGAGGGCACCAGACCTCATTACAGATGGTTGTGAGCCACCATGTGGTTGCTGGGAATTGAACTCAGGACGTTTGGAAGAGCAGGCAATGCTCTTAACCACTGAGCCATCTCTCCAGCCCCTAGTGTACTTTTCTTAACAGGTTTTTTATTCTTGTTTTTTTTTTTTTCTTGATTCTGATTTGTCTTCAATTTTGTCTTGTGTTACAGAATTTCTGACATGGAGAGTTCCAGTTCTAGGTCTGTGAAACTGGACAGTTGGCAGAAGAATTACTTTGTAGTTACATCTGGCACATGTACACCAGGACAGAAGGCAGATGCATACCGTGCACAGATACTACACATTCAGTATGCATGGGCCAACGCTGAGATCTCTCAGGTCTGTGCTACCAAACTGTTTAAAAGGTATACAGAAAAATATTCTGCAATTATTGATTCTGACAATGTTGAAACTGGCTTGAATAACTATGCAGAAAGCATTTTAGCTTTGGCAGGATCTAAACAGGCTGACAGTAACAAGTGGCAGTCTGGATTGTCAGTAAATAATATTTTTAAAATGAGTAAGGTACAGGAGATGATGCAAGCTGGAAAGAAGTGGAAGGATTCTCTGCTGGAACCTGCTGATGCATCATCAGTAGTCATCGGTAAAGAGCCCACTGTCTCTGAACCTTCTAAATTTAGTGTTTGTGGAGGTTCTGGAGAGGGCGACTTTCTATCCAATGACACAGATAGGACTCAAGCCATCCCAGGCAGCAGTCTGAGACATTCGCGGTTTCAGAGTGCTCTGCTGCCTTTGGCAACTAATACCACTAAGGCTTGTCCCACCTTCTCAACACCTTTAGGTGAGTCAGCCACTGCAACATTTCACACTACACCATTATTTGGAAATACCAGAAATGAAAATCACAGCTCTCCTAAAACCAACACAGGACCAAATATGTCTGTATCCAATCTGTCTTGTTTTCCTTCTGGCTGTGAGACTCCACAAAAAAGGGAGGTTTTATCTGACTCTGGCACCATTGACAAGCTTTCTAACCCAATACCGAAAAAGATTTCTAGTAAAACAGAAGATGGTGACCAAAGGGACGACAATAGCCTGCCTTCCTTTAAAACTGCAAAAGAACAGTTATGGGCAGATCAAAAAAAAAAGTGCTACAAATCTCAGCATATATCAAAATCTTCATATGGTGGTATGAAAAGGTCTTTGGGAGCAGGGAAATCAAGAGGAATATTTGGAAAGTTTGTTCCTCCAGTGTCTAAGCAAGATGGAGATGAGCAGAATGAAAGAGTGAAGTGTAAGCCTACTAGGGCAGAGTCTGCAGTACAACCCACTGATGACCGTCTGAAGAATGTGGAGCCAAAGATGATTGAGCTTATTATGAATGAAATTATGGACCATGGGCCTCCAGTACATTGGGAAGATATTGCTGGAGTAGAATTTGCAAAAGCCACAATAAAGGAAATTGTTGTGTGGCCCATGATGAGGCCAGATATCTTTACTGGATTACGAGGGCCCCCTAAAGGAATTCTTCTCTTTGGCCCTCCAGGGACTGGTAAAACTCTGATTGGCAAGTGCATTGCTAGTCAGTCTGGAGCGACATTCTTCAGCATCTCTGCTTCATCTTTGACTTCTAAGTGGGTAGGTGAGGGGGAGAAAATGGTCCGTGCATTGTTTGCTGTTGCAAGGTGTCAGCAGCCAGCTGTGATATTTATTGATGAAATTGATTCTCTGTTGTCTCAAAGAGGAGATGGTGAGCATGAATCTTCTAGAAGGATAAAAACAGAATTTTTAGTTCAGTTAGATGGAGCAACCACATGTTCTGAAGACCGTATTCTTGTGGTGGGAGCCACAAATCGGCCCCAAGAGATTGATGAGGCTGCCCGGAGAAGATTGGTGAAAAGACTTTATATTCCCCTCCCAGAACCTTCAGCCAGGAAACAGATAGTAGTTAATCTCATGTCCAAGGAGCAATGTTGCCTTAGTGATGAAGAAATTGAACTGGTGGTGCAGCAGTCTGATGGGTTTTCTGGAGCAGATATGACACAGCTTTGCAGAGAGGCTTCTCTTGGTCCTATTCGCAGTTTGTGCACTGCTGACATTGCTACCATAAGCCCAGATCAAGTCCGAGCAATAGCTTATATTGATTTTGAAAGTGCTTTTAGAACTGTGCGACCTAGTGTGTCTCCAAAAGACTTAGAGCTTTATGAGAACTGGAATGAAACATTTGGTTGTGGAAAGTGAACACAGCAATTGAAACGAGAAGCTGGCATCTAATAGTAACAGTCCTTTTACCTTTAGCATAGGAAGCTTGGGGTGTGCTACTTCATTGTTGTGGAGTATAGCCTGAATGCTATGCCTCAGATTAGAATGATAACATTTTAACTCCCAATTGTTATATCTTATATTAGTATCTTGTATTTGCCTTCCATTTGTTATGTGGTGTGTAAGCTCATTTCATTTAAATAGAATGACCGTTTATTTCTAAGTGAGTTCACATTAGAACTTTAGTTTGGTAATAATAAACTGCTAGTGTGGTCTGGCTTAGATACAACTAATTAAGATCTTAGCAAAGGCACCAGAAACTAAGCCACATTAACCTGTGCTGGTTTGTAACCTGTTTTGTCGGTTTTTTTTTTTCTATCAAAATCAACTGATAAAAACATGTTTAGAAATAGCAAGATGTAATCTGGTATCAGCGATGTATCACCTATTGCTCCAAACAGGAGACTGTGTTTTTTTTCTAGGGGTCTGGAATGTTCTCCCTTAATATTTTATCTGATACCATTTTAAAGCCTATTATTTCACCCTCTTTCAAAACTAATAGATGTTTTAAAATTGTTATCATTTTGTTTTGTAAAACATGTTCGTTGTAGAAACTTCAGAAGACAGAAGCAAAAAGAATAAAAATAGTTGTTTGCTTATTACTACTTTGAGGGGGACAACTCATTTTGTTTTATACAGTACTGTGATTTTACTATGTATTTCCTTTTGTAGCCTTGTTTCGTTTTGTTTTCTTTTCCCCTCTAACTGGTATGCAGCCATGTTGGCATGAAGCAATCTCCCTGCCTCATTCTTCTAACTGCAGTGATCACAGATCTGTCCACCGTGCCCAGTTAGCCAGTTCCTTTTTCTAAAAGTATGTCATCATTTTGCATGTCATCATACATATCTACAGTAATTTTCTGTTTGGGAGCCTATGTTATAGATGGGCTTTAATTAACACAAGAGTTGATATTTTTGTCTTGTGACATGGCATCTTAAAATGGAATTTGAAACACTTTTAGTGAGTGAGTTTAGAAAGTTTGTACTTCATGGTGACTCACAACAATCTGTAACTCCAGTTCCTGACTTCAGCTGGCAGCATGCACACACATGGTGAATATGCACACATGCAGGCAAAGAAATTCAATAATTTTATTTATACATAAAATCTAAATTTTTTTTAAAAAGTTTGTATTCTTTGATAGAGTATATATCATCCCTTTTCATTTACCTTTTATTTATACATTGTACTCTTTGATAGAGTATATATCATCCTTTTTCATTTACCTTTTATTTATACATTGCTGCTTTAAAAACTTGATTTTAGTTTCCCCTGTGAAATGTATAATTGTCTCATTAGAACTTAAGTTACTGTTTTCAATTTTTATTTTCCTTTTCTTTTGGTTTTTCGAGACAGTGTTTCACTGTGTAACCCTGGCTGTCCTGGAACTAGCTCTATATACCTGGCTGGCCTTGAACTCAGATCTAGCTGCCTCTGCCTCCTAAATGTTGGGATTAAAGACATGCACCACCACTACCCGGCATTTTTATTTTCTAACGTCTTAAAATGTCTCCTAACATCCAATACTTTATCCTTGTAGGATTTGAGTATGAAGTGTCCCTCACAGGCTCGTATGTTCAGTCACTGGCTCCTAGATAGTGGTGCTGTTCTGAAAGGTTCTAGAAACTTTTAAGAGGTAAGGCCTCTACTTCATTTTAAAGGCTCACTCAGGTTTGATCCCCAGCACCCACACGACAGCTAATAACCATCTGTAATTCCAGTATCAGGATTCCTGGCCTCTGAGGATACGAGAGCTTAGGCAGGCAAGTGGTGCACAGACATACATGAAAGCAAAACACCCATACCCATACCCCCCCCCCCCCCAACCAGTGGTATTTATAATGAAGCAAAGCGGTTTCCTTTTGGTCCATTTATATCATGGCAGACTTTCTGAGGAAGAGTTAGACATAGGTAAACAAAGAAAGTGAGGTGGTCATTGCTTGTTCCCAGAGGACATTGCAAGGAAAAAGTGGTGGGAAGATGGGTTGGCAGTGGGGATCAAAACAGAACCAGGAGGGGAAAGGGAAGGATCCAAGGGTTCTATAAAACATCCAACAAAGCTGGGCATGGTGGTACATGGTTGTAATCCGAGAGGCAGCAGGCAGGCAGATATCAAAGAAATAAAATGAAGCTGGGCAGTGGTGGCACACGCCTTTAATCCCAGCACTTGGGAGGCAGAGGCAGTCAGATCTTTGTGAGTTCGAGACCAGCCTGGTCTAAAAGAGCTAGTTCCTGGACAGACTCCAAAGCTACAGAAAAACGATGTCTCAAAAAATTAAAAAAATTAAAAAGAAATAAACGAATAAACAAAAAACCCCAAACCAAAACTAAACAAACAAAAAGCACTCAACCCAAAATCAGTTTACTGAACTTGAACTTGCAGTCTTACTGCAAAACTTTGGCCTTCTCCAGTGTTCAGTCTCCTGTCTTTACCAGACATTTGTTTATCCAGTTGTTTGTCCAGCTAAGAAAATGAGCTTGGGGAATCTGTATCACTGTACCCTGTTACTTTTAACCAGGAAATTATTTGTAGACCTTTGAAGTGCAAGTTTGGATTTTGCTCTGTAGAACTGAGCTTCATGGAAACAGGCTGACTTCTGCTGAGCAGCCTCACGCCAGTCATCCTGCTATTTCTACAGAGTTGGGCACTGGCATTTAAAACTCAGCCACCATCACTGAACACTGTGCTGCAGCCTGGGTGCATTTTATCCTAATCTAAAATCATGTGGCAGCAACAGTGGTGGTGCAGACCTTGAATCCCAGCTCTAGGGAAGCAGTATTTGGGTTTACACACACAGTGCAGTTATTGTTCACAGTGGTAATGTGCTCCATTTAAAAAGGAAATCACACAAGGTTATTTTTAAACTATTGGGCATGAATAATTTTTAAAATTAGAGCATTGCGTGTTGATACCTAAGGGAGAAGTGGGGGTTGAAGTGAGAGACCCTACTGGAAATTACTCTTAGGAAACATTTCACATTACTTATAGAAAATAGGGCTGGAAAAAGGTTGACCGAACTGAAGATGAATCTTTTTAAAAATCAGGTTTAAAGTCTCCATGTTTTGCACATATATAATATTGTATTTCAAAGTAAACCTCAGAATCAGAATCCATAGCTGAGAATCATTCATCCAGCTCCAAACTGAGCAAAACAATCAAACCGGCTTTAAAAAGTAAATGTGAGGCAAAGATGGATTTCATCTGCATTTTAAGAAATTGAATGTTCAGAAACCTATTTTACAAAGGAATATTTGAGCAAGCAACATATATGCATAACATTACATCTGTGACTACAGAAGTGGATAAATTCTATTTCATCCAAGTTTGGGTACAGATTTCTTTGAACTCTCACGCCTGCGAGAAATGTCTTGGCTGTATACAAGCTTCTGACCCAGAGCAACAACACAACCCCCAATGCATGATAAGCACCTGTGGACATAATTTCACAGAATATCAAAAATTGCTGTAAAAACGAGGGCATTATTACAATTTAAGGGAAGTGATGCAGATAAATCTATTTTAATGGATAAGTTTATTTGATGCAAAATAAGTATGTCAGTGCTTCATTATTCCTCTCAACTTGCCCAAATTAGAGTGGAAAAATGCACACTATCTACCCCAGCGCTGTATACAAAGAAATGAAAAACTGTTTTCCTAGCCAAGCTAGTACCTTGGAAAAACTTAATCCTAGTGTATAATTGATTTCAAAGGCTCTGTTGTACTCCTTCAGTTGCACCACATAATCTCCTCTGCACCATTCTTGTCCGGCGTTGCCTAGGTGATCAGTGCTCACCACTGGATGGAGTTCACAGTTCTCTTTTGAATGAATGAATCCCTTCATAGTAGAGTCAGTAATTTCATTTAAAAAATACATTAGACTAAACTGATATTGTTGCCCAGTCAAAAGAGCAATGGTGATGAGCCCAACCCAGATTCCCTTACAAGGCCGTGGTACTTGCCAACTTGATGATTTGTAGTTTATTGAGCAGTAAATATTAAGACATATGTGTACTTACTGCAACATGTACAGCAGAGAGATTAAAAGGCAGAGTTAAAGTCTATTGCTCAAGGACCTGCTGAAACTCCTCTGCAAGTCTGGGGATCTCTGATATGCTTCCTTTATGGAATGCTGTCCTGTAATGTGTGCAGTTTATGAGGCTATAGAGAAAACACCACTTGACAAAGCCAACAAGGGGGTGGAGTGCTGGCTCGGTGGTAAGTATGCTTGCTACTCTGGGAGGATCAGAGTTTGGTTCCTAGCACCTATATTGGGTGGTCTCTGGATACTTGCAGTTGTGTGGCATAATTTCTTACAGATACATCCGTATAAATTTTGAAAAATTAAAGTATAAATCCTGTAACATTTTATTAAATAGGTAAGTAAAAAAGAAAAAAAAAAAACCAAACCAAACATGTTTTCTAGAAAATGGGTCAATGATACCAGTTTAAGATAAATGAGGCCCTCTAGAATTGGTTATCAGCTTCCAAGTAGCAAAAAGAAATGTAATAATTGACAAACCTGAACTTTTAACTGCCTTCGCATGGATTCTTAGCATTAGGGTTTGGGTGCTGGGGATAGAACGTGGGACCTGACATAGGCTGGCTAGTGCTACTCCACAGAGCTACACCCCCAGGCCAACCTTTAGTATTTATAAATGTTTATTGTGGATCCTAATGTACAAGTAGGGCTAGAAGTTCAGGTGTTAAACATATACAGGCCTCTGATTTGAAGACCCCCAAAGAAATGAATGCCTCTGAAAGTGTTCTCTATGCACAATTCTAAATTCAAGAACTCTTGGAACTGGAAATATTTGTTAAGGAGCTTAGACACCTGTGTGTGTGTGTGTGTGTGTATACGTATATATGTGTATGAATGTGTATGTGTGTATATGTGTGCATGTGTATGTACTCATGTGTATATATGTGTGTGTGTATATAGTTGTGTATATATGTGCACATGTATTCATGTGTGTATGTATGCCTGTGTGTATATACATGTATGTGGGCATATATCTGCATCTGTTTGGATATGTGTGTATGATGTGTACTTGTCTCACTTTCACCATTTGATCTAGTTTTTTAGTCTTGATATTGAAGTTTAAAATTTGTGATATTTTCTTTTTTTAAAAAAGTTTTTATTATTGTACTTACTTCATTGTATGTGTGTGTGCGCGTGGGCGTACATGTGCCATGACGTGTGTGGTGATGAAAGGATGACTTGTAAGAATCAGTTTGTCAACTTTGTGGGTCCTAGGGATGGATCACACTTGGTGGCAAATGCTTTTACCTGCTAAGCCAGTTTTCTGGCCCAATATTTATATAGATGGAAGAATGAGTTGTATTTGCTCGCCCAGCCAATTTTCTTTTGTAGTTTCTTTCTTGGGACGGTATTTAAAACAAGTTCCCCGTGCTGATAAAGAGAGAAACATATTAAGGACTGGGGAGGGGGCATGCCGGAGGGGAATATAGAGGAGTAGGCCTGGGCCTCTCTGGACTGGAGAGAGGAAAAGGGGAGATAGGGTAAGGAGAAAAGGAAGAGGGGAGGCTTCATAGCTGTGCACTGTTAGCCTCTGAATAGCTCCCAGGACATTGTGGTTTCTTAGTTTTCTTGTGCAGTAATAGAATACACATATAGTAATTCATATGGAAAATAAATTTATTTCTCTTATTTTTGAAGGGGAAATCCAAGATGAAAGTGTCACATCTGGTGAGAGCTTTCTAGCTGCTCGGCAGCACGGTAGAAGGCCAGACAGGGCTGGACACCCCTGGGGAGTAGATGACAGCATGAGGACCATAGGGCTGGGACATCCGTGTCCTGCTCCTGGGCAATGGAATGAACTCTTGAGAATTTGTGAGCACGGAACACACATGGCCTTTTAGTGGGTGTACTTCCCAATGCACCACCACGGCCACTAAAGTCCATTACGAGTTCTTCAGATCATGGCACAAAGGTATCGAGAATCACCATAGCTGCCAAGAAATCCGGTAGCATTCGGAGTAAAACTCCTAAAAATATTTGGGAGTTTCAAAATAATTTAATCCCAGCCTTCTTAGAATTTAAAACAGCTTTCTTAAGGTAAAATAGAAGTACAATAACTGCACATACACAGAGTGTACAATTTAATTACTTTTAATAGATGTATGTAGTTGAGGAAAGAAATAGTTTTACCTCAAACGAATAAAAGATACGGTTTATTCTGGAGGCAAATATGAATGACCATGGCCTGGGAACATAGAGTTAGATCCCCAAATACCACATTCTAAGGAGGTAGTAATTTCATAAGCTTTTTAAAATATTAGAACAAAGTCACACATCAAGACATTTTTTCTTTTTCTGTTTGTTTCGCTTTGTTTTTAAAATTGTTTTTTATTGAGCTATACATTTTTTCTCCACTCCCCTCTCTTCCTCCCCTCTCCACTTCTGTCCTCTCCCGTGACCCCACACCACTCCCAACTTACTCAGGAGATCTTGTCAAGACACTTTTCAATACATTAATGAGTACATCAGGTAGGGGCTTATAGCAAGGTGGGCAGAACTCTGCCATAGGCCATGAAGTGGATACTGACTGACAATATTCTTTTTTTATTTTTATTTTTACTAGCCTTGGTGTTTTGGCTGTGTGCACGTCTGTGTGAGGGTGTTGGATTCTCTGGAATTGGAGTTACAGACAGGCAGCTGTGAGCTGCCATGTGGGTGCTGGGAATTGAACCCCAGTCCTCTAGAAGAGCAGTCAGTGCTCTTAACCACTGAACCATCTCTCCAGCCCCCTGACAATATTCTTAACCCTTTGAACACTGAAAAACTATGGTTTTGTTAATACATTCTAATTTTTTAAAAAGTCTGTCAGGATGTTAGGTCCAACACAGATGGGAGCAGGGAATAGCTATTTAGTAGGCTAAAGATCACCTAGAAAAAATTGTCCCTAGCCTCTTCAAACAGCAACAGTCCGACTTCTTCACACCATTATACCATTTATGCTTTTTAAAAAATAATCATTTATTATGCATACAGTGTTCTGCCTGTATATCTGCCTGCAGGCCAGAAGAGGGCACCAGATTTCATTATGGGTGTTTGTGAACTACCATATGGTTACTGGGAATTGAACTCAGGACCTCTGGAAGAGCAGCCACTGCTCTTAACCGCTGAGCCATCTCTCTAGCCCCCCACCATGTATGTTTCAACCAGTCAATTAGGCTTTGCAGACACAGGTTTTTTTTTGAATGCTCATTTACACACATAATAGTCAGATTTTGTGTCACTGTGACCAGATACCTGAGCAGGAAAGATTTATTTTGATAAATAGTTTCAGAAGTCATGGCAGTGAGGACGTGGTGGGAAAGAGCAGTTCGTCTCATGGAGGCGAGCAAGCAGAGAGAGAGAGAGAATGCCTGAAAAGCAGTGGACTTAATCCTCTCCTTCATTTCATTCTGGCCGAGCCCCTCCATGCACCACTCAGGGAAGATTGACTCCTCTGTGTCTACCCCTGGCATGCCCTGTGTATACCCTGGCACGTCCTCACAGGTGCACTGAGACGAGGTGGATCTCTGTGAGTTCGAGACCAACCTGGTCTACACAGGGACACCCTGTCTCAAAAGGCCAAAAACAGACAAAAACTCAAGCCAAAAAAGTCCCCAAATATTAGCTTGCATTTGCTAAAATTTGGTGTGGGAGGTCCTTCTGTCTCTGTGTTGCTTTTCTTGGTTAATGAATAAAGAAACTGCCTTGGCCTGTTGATAGGGTAGGCAGGGAAGACGGAACTGAATGCTGGGTGGAAGTAGGGTGGAGTCAGAGACGCCATGGATCCACCACCAGAGATACATGGTGGAACTTTGCTGGTAGGCCACGATCAATAGAAATGGGTTAAATTAAGATGTAAGAGTTAGCCAACAAGAAGTTAGAGCTAATGGGCCAAGCAGTGATTTAATTAATACAATTTTTGTGTGGTTATTTCAGTTCTGAGTGGCTGGGACAAACAAGCGGCGCTCCTCTTACAAAAATTCTCATAAATAGAATCAGACACTATATTCTCTTATTTGACACATCAAGGGAATGTAATTACTATGTTGGTGCATGTAGAGTAGTTCATTTTTCTTGATGAATAGTATCCACAATATGGATAGATCACAGTTTTTTTGTTGTTTCTCTTTCTTTTTTCTTTCTTTCTTTTTAAATAAATCTATCCACATTGATGGATATTGGGATTTTCCAGCTTACACACATAACTGGTAAAAACAGAGCAGAATGACTAGTGTAAATTCAGGTGCCTATTCAAAAATGCACAAGAGCCATCGTGAGTAAATGGGGTAACATGACAAGAAAATGCTTCCAGAAGATAGCGTTGGTACCCGATACTCCAAGTGGGTGTTTGTCTTCCCCCTAACTCTCTGGGGCTCTTCACTATGAAGTTCATTTTGATAACTATATGACAGACTGAGCAGTGCTAAGAGCGTAAGGGATTTGAATGACTTCTGGAAGGAAGCGACTCTTAAGAAGGCCTTCTGTGCACCTGGCTGTGATTTCCTACAGCACTGCATCTCAGTGTCCCTAAGGCCACCCTGGAGTCAGAGGAGTCAGGCCACCCTCTAACGGCTCACCTAAGCTAAGATTTGCTTGCTTGGAATTTGAGCTCAGATCTGTTAACATCTTTTCATTTCCTGTCATTCTCCCTCATGGCATGGTCTGTGTCACTGGCCAGGGGAGCTCGCCAGTGACTGCTGTAGTAAGCAGGCAGCTTTGAGTTAAGTTCTTGCAGAAGGCCGACTGCACCTACTCTGACCAGCAGAGGTCAGTGTTGTTCATAGGTGAGAGTTGGGGGAACAAGAGGCCTCTGGGCTTCATAGTGAGGATGTCCATAGCTCTTGTGGGCTTAGCATTATCAGAGTTTATACAAGAATTGGTTTCAGAAGATACGATTGTTGAGTTCTAAAGGTCATTTCAAAATCAACCCTCAAGTAAAGGACGCAGATAAAAAACATTTACTTCGGGCGGTAACCCTGTGTCGGCCCTCTGGTGGTGGACGCTGTGCTCTCCCTACCTTTAAGATCTCTGGAAACTGGGATGGTCAGTGAAATCGACTTCCTGGTCTTGCCTGCCGTTGCCACTAGGGGGCGAGCGCCTCTCAGATTTTCGCCAGGGCTCGGCCAAGGATCTGGAAGTTCTTTACATCCTTCCCTGGAAAAAAGTTTGAGTTTTGGTACCCTTGCAAGGAATTTCAACTCGGAATTAGAAAATTTCAGTTCATTGATTTGCTAAAAAACTCAGGTTTGGGAGTTCCTTCATATCTTAGCAGTGAATTTAGATGCTTTAAAATTCTCATAAAACTTTAAAAATAATTGTATCTCTATACATTTAAACAATGCATTTTGACCATATCCATCCATTGTTACTTCCCTCCAGCTCTCCCTTAGTGGTCTTCACCCCAGCACCCTCTCAACTTCACGGACTCCTTTTTGTTCTTGTTTTATTTTGAGAGCTCCTGAGTCCACTCTGCTGCCCACATGCAAGTGGGTGGGGTCATTCTGTGGAGTGCTGCTACCTCCACAGCCATCAGCTGCTAATAGCTCCCCGCTAATATGGAACCTCGGGGGTCTCTTCCTTGCTGGAATTTTTGCTGGCTTGATCTTGGGTAGGCTTGCACAAGTAACCCCAGCTGCTGCAGTTGATGTGTTTGGCAGCCCTGGCATGTCCAGGAGCCAATATTTCCCAGCTCTCTTCACCCATCAGCTCTAACATTCTTGCTGCTCTTCTGGGATGGTCCCTGAGCCCTGGATGGAGGAGGCTGAGCCTAACAATTACTTATCTGCAGTACTCTGACAAGACATGAGAGTCGGTGTTTACCACTACTCACTGCCAAAAGAAACCAAAGTCGAGAGCAGCACAAGTCTATGGGCTCAGAATCGTGATATCCCCTTGGCTGGTCTTTCCTTTAGTGAGTGTGGAGTGGCCCTCCTTATCTGACTAGATTTGCTTTGAAGTCATTCTGTCAAACATTATATATTATTATGTATGTTTCATATATATATATATATATATATATATATATATATATATATATAGTATGTTTCTTAGTTCCATTTGCTTGGAATTCCCTTTGCCATTCCTTTACCCTAAGGTACTGTCTTTCCCTGCCCCCTAAAACAGGGTTTCTCTGAGTAGCCCTGACTGTCCTGGAACCTCTTCAAACACCTTGAACTCAGAGCTCCACCAGCCTCTACTTCCTGAGTGCTGGCATTAAAGGCATGCATTACCACACCCAGCTTGGTACTGTTTTTACTTGATGGTGAAGGTGGGTTTATTGAACCTAAGTATTCTTTCTGATATCCTTTGTAGAGCTGGCTTGATGGTCACAAATTCCTTTAATATGTTTTTATCATGGAAAGTTTTTTTTTTAGCAAAGTATTTTATTTTATTCTTTAATTAGCTTGCAGACTTGTGGACTTTCATGAGGCTTCTTCAGGCATTCTTCTCCCTTCTCCTCTGTTCTCTTCACCCTGTCCTCCTCCCTACTTAAAACTTGAACCTGGAGTAGCTCCTGTTCTGTTCTGTTACCTTTGGCCTATTACTCCCTCTGATTATATTATACTTTTTCTTTTTGAAAAACAGGGTCTCACTATAGTACCCTAGCTGGCCTGGAACTTGTTATATACACCAGGCTGGCCAAGAACTCATTGAGATCCTCATGCCTCTACCTTCCAGGTATTGGGATTAAAGGTGTTCGCCACCACACAGGGCCTAATTGTATTTTCTACTTGGATCATAAGATCACAGATTTCCATCTAGCTTTTACATTTGTCCTTCATTCTGGTGAAATTGTAAGTGTCTGTAATTGCATTTTGCTTGGTAGACTGAAGCAGGAGGATTGCTTTAATGGTGATGATGCAGAGGAGAACATGCTCAAAACCCAGGTCCCCTCCTCCCTAACAACATGCACCTTGTGTTTATTCCATGTGAGCTTTTCAACTGGTGTGCTTTTTCCTGGATGTTTCTATAAATGCCGAAAAGTGCTTTGAATCCGGTCTGAGTGAATTGTTCTCTTTCAGATCAAGGAGATAGGATTGTGGTGATGTGGGAAGGAGGGAGTGGCCTGCTAATTCAGCAAACACATGTCCAAGGTTTCTCTGACAGCACAGCCCTCAGCACACAGATAAACCTCACTCAAGACTGCATTTTCCCTGCCAGGTATTTCACGAGCACTTCCTTCACACCTCCAGAGGTGGAAGGGTTCTAATCTTCGGTAGCCTGAGTGTATTTGATGTGTTTTTACCATGAAAGAAGCGATGCTTTATTAGCTAAGTGGGCACTCTCTGCAACCCACAGGCTCTCCAGGTACAGACTTGGGTTAGAAATCAGGCTTTACTGATGTGGTCTGAGTAACTAGATTGATTTGACTTTCTTAAATCCTTTTGCTGCAGGACCTCCAAGAAACCGGCACCATTTGGGGATGCATTCGTGGCCATACTAGGGGGGGCTTGAGCCTCAAGATGGAACCTTCTAGAAGCTCTTTCTGCCCCCCCCTACAGCCCTGTGGAGCCAGAATACTCTGTGGAAGGATCTGCTGATTGCAGTCAGTGTGACTTGCTCTTGATTTTTGTCTTTCAACATAGCACCTGAGACAGCTAAAGCTTCTGGGATGGAGGGACCCAGGGAGACTGGAAATGCAAATGCCCCTGGGAGGCCATTGGGGTCCACAGGGTTTGGATGTGTGGAAACAGCGGCTTGCACAAGGATCATTTCTCTAGCTGCAGAGGAAATTAGGCAAGCAGTTTATTTAGGAGAAGCAGAAGCAAGTGGAAAGTGATTTGCCTTCCTTTCCTCTTTCTCTCCTGGGAGGAGGATGATCCTGCAAGAACTGGCCAGGAGGGCGTAGCCTGTTCTTCCCTATTTCTGGAGATCCCACCCTTTGCCCGCTGCCCATCAGAGTTTCTGTTTTGCAGGTTGCTAGCTTGTGGGAGGGACTGGAGGTCACTGGAACCCACTAGGGCTCAGACTTAAAGGGAGATGCAGCACTCTGGGCTATCCCCGGGTCGCCTCCATCATCAGCACTTTGTATCGGATCAGTGTGAACACGCTGGCAAAACACAGGACCTTAAGCAAATGCCATTTTCCTCCCAGGCAGAGGGAAGAGTCCGTTCACAAACAGAAGTGAAAGTTGCCACAGTAGCTCAGGAATGGCCTGTGGGGAATCACTGAGAGGGCATGGTTTACTTCAGGAGGAAACTCAGGCTCTACAGGTACAGGCACCTCCTGTGCCATGCACCATGCTAGACACTGGGGAAGCCCAAGGAGCATGGCACGCTTGCTTCATGGATGGGCGTGCCCCTTGTTTGTGTGATTCAATAGTGGATGGCAGTCATAGCCAGAGCCAAATCCAGCTTATTGATTACCCAGAATGTTTGCAGTCAAGAGGCTGGATCTTCTCTTCCAATTAATTATAATTAAGTTTAAATAGCCACACATGGTTCGTGTCAAAGGCACAGCATTGTTATAAGAGGAGCTCTATGTGGGGAAGGAAATAAATGTTCTTCCCTGTCATTCTGGTACCCCATGTTATAGTGAATGGATGAATAGCATCCTTATCTTCCGACATGAAGTCAAGATAGGATTGCTGTTTGCTCCTGTCAGGCTTGATTTTCTCAGCTCTCTGTATTTTTTTTTAAACTTCATTAATTTATATTTTATGTATGAGTGCTCTACATGCCAGAAGAGGGCACCAGATTCTATTAGAGATGATTGTGAACCACCATGTGGTTGCTGGGAATTGAAAGTAGGACCTCTGGAAAAGCAGTCAGTGCTCTTAACCACCAAGCCGTCTCTCCAGCCCTGCCTTCCTAACACAGCCTTGCCCAGGGGTGAACCCTGTCTCATACCATCTGGAGGATCAGAACACTTCCCAGTGGACGCTGATGTAGTCACAGCATGAACATCTGCATGGGACAAACACAGAGAAAAGTGTAGCATTTTCGTGGCATTGATGACCATAACTCGTGACAAGGGAGCTATTACCCTTGTTCCTTAGAGAGAAGAGGATCACATCTGAGCTCCCTCTTCTAGTGGAAGCCACACCTTTCATCACCCCAAGGACCCAGTGGGCAGCCTGACACTAGATAATGTCAGCAGGGTAATGCTAAGCATAAAAGGGAGGGCTGAAAAATTCTCTTTCTAACAATTAGTCGCCAGTACATGCAAGGTACACCATGCCCTTTGGGGATGTTCTGAGGCCATGGAAAGATATTCCATCTAAACAGTAAGTGTTAGTTTCCTTTCTGTTGCTAAGACAAACATCATGACTAAAAGCAGCTTGAGGGAGGAAAGGGTTTATTTGACTTACACTTCCTCATCACAGGCCATTGTTAAGAGAGGCCAGGGCAAGAACTCAAGGCAGGTATCGGGAGGCAGGGACCCAAGCAGTGGCCATGGAGGAACACTGCTTCCTGGCTTGCTCTTTGTGGCTCATCCAGCTTTTTTAAGTAACTCAGGACCACGTGCCCAGGGATGGTACCATCCATGGTCCATTGGGGTCCTCTTACATCAATCCATTAACCAAGAAAATGCCCAGCAGACACCCACTGAAATAGTTTACCTGAGCTAATGGGAGCTCACCAACTCCAGCCGGACGGGGAAGGAACAAGCATAGGACCAATCTAGACCCTCTGAATGTGGGTGACACTTGTATGTCTGGGGAAGACTGAGGGGCCACTGGCAGTGGCACCAGGATTTATCCCTACTGCTTTCACTGGGTTTTTGGGAACCCATTCTCTTTAGATAGATACTTTACTCAGCCTAGATATAGTAGGGAGGGCCTTGGACCTTTCCCAAAGCAATGTGCCTTACCCTCTCTGAAGGGTGGATGGGAGTGGAGTGGGAGGAAAGGTGGAGGGGATGGGAGGAGGGGAAGGAGTGGGAACTGGGATTGGTATGTAAAATGAAAAAGGATAGTTTGTTTTCTTTTTTAAAAAAATAAACTTAAAAAAAACCCCACAGACTTGCTTACAGGCCAATCTGATGGGGGCATTCTCTTAACTGAGGCTCCTTCTTCCCAGATGACTCCAGCTTGTGTCAAGTTGGTGAAAAACTAACCAGCATGCCCGCCTTTGCTTCTCGGCACATGCCCTCCTTCATTTGTTAGAACCCGGGCACACAGCACTGAAGCATGTGGCCTAACTCAGTCTCAGGTCACAGGTACTCTGGGGCATTTCTTCTCATGGAGAAACCCAGCCAGAGTTCTTCACCACGTTTCCATTTCCCCAGCCCACTCCGCTCTCACCTGCCGCAACTTCCTCTCAAAGAGTATTGTAAGTAGGCTCGGCACCACCCAAGCGAAACAGTTTTGAGGATTCAGGATTTGCAATCATTGATTCTACGTTGGAGAGTTTGCATACTTTAATAACTAAACCCAGATCCTAACTAGAGGCATTAAGTTGTAAGGAATGTAAATTGGAAAACAGGAAATTGATCCACTCAACCGATACTGTTTCTCCTCTAAAAGTAACTGGAGAGATGCTATTAATACCATATATCACCTCAGCACTGGTATACTGTCCTTTGTTGTTGTTGTTACTGTAGAGGGCGTTATCCTGCCTATCAGGGATGCCTGCTCCGGGAAAATAACTTGTCCTATCTGAGCCTTTGCAGTCCGCATTTATAGGTGGGTACAATAAGCCCTTATGGATGGCTGCTAGCCTGGTGCAACTCAACTAATGCTAGTGCTTTTCCTTTTTATTCTTGTCTCTAGGCATGTAGTGATATGTCTCACTAAGTGCAGACTAGAACACATCTGTAGAAATGGTATCTTAGTACTTCTTGTGGTCAGCTCAGATATTTAGAACCTAGATCTGTTTTGACCTATTCAGTCCCTAGGTCAGGTCTTCAGTTTCAATGTTAAGCCCAGATAGAGACAGCGGTTATAGGTCGCTCTGCCTCCTATTCCCTGTCATAAGGAGAACAAGCCTTAGGAGTCTTCCATATATATAATCTCAACTTTGGACTAGCCTAGCCTTCTCACTATGGGCTGACAAATGGGGCTCAGAAAACAGGTGATGGTTATGTACTAAACCTCTTGAGAACAGAGATGCCAAGTGGCCCACAGATAGAGTAGGTTAAGAGTCACCCGACCTAGTCATTCTGTGAACAGAACCTGTCTTTATTTATGATTCAGGTGCTCCAGAAAGGGAGAGGCCGTGCTGGGACCTTCATGTCCTGAGGGCAGTAGTGTATGTCAGCCTTGGGATTTAAGACCAGGCTGTTGTGGGTCTCTCATGGATCAGGGCTCTTCCTCCAGGGCCCTATTTACCTAAATTGTTTCCTTGCCTAGAGTGACATGCATGTCGAAAACAATGGAAAAACTGTCGTAGGGACTTCCCAGACTAAATACATTTGTGGAAAGCTGCAGTAAATAATTTCAGTCTATTCTCCTTAGGCGTTCACAGGGACATTGTGGGGACAAGAGTGCATGACTTTTCCTGATACTTTTGGCCTCATTCCTCTTTTTCGTATCATGCCTTATGAGCTTTAGGAAATGTGGCTCAAGGGTGACTCCCTGTGACCTTGACCAAGATTCTCTTCTTCCCTGACCTTAGTTTCACTACCTGAAACCAGGGATCACACCCATTTCCACCCTTACTCCAGGGGCTGTGCCACCCAGAACAGCCCAGCAGCTGCTGTACAGGCCAGGAGCTCATCTTTGGCTGGGATGCTGAGAGATGCTTCTGCAGCTGAGTGGTAGCTGCCTCTTCTGGTCTTGCTCAGGACCACTGAAGTCAGCAGGCCTACTCCAACCCTACTACGTGGCTCACATTGGTACAAGCTGCAAAATTTCCTCACCATCTTTCTTTGCCTAAGTCATTCTTATTTCTCAGGCTAGGTACATCTTTAGTGACTTCTGACTTTCTGAATCTGTTACTTCTTTTTAAGAAAAAGATTTGAGCCAGACAGTGGTGGCACATACCTTTAATTCCAGTACTCAGGAGGAAGAGGCAGGCAGATCTCTGTGAGTTCGAAGCTAGCCTGGTCTACAGAGGGAGTTCCAGGACAGCCAGGGCTACGCAAAAGAAAAACTGAAAGAGACAGATGAGAGAGAGAGAGAGAGAGAGAGAGAGAGAGAGAGAGAGAGACAGACAGAGACAGAGAGAGAGAGAGAGGAGAGAGAGAGATATTTGAAAATAACATTTCCTTTCCTTGTTTCTTCAGTGTGTGCACACACATAGAGGTTAGAGGACAACTTCTAAGAGCCATTCTCTTCTTTTAAGTAGGTCCCTGGGATGGAACTTAGTTCCACACAGGCTTGGCAGCAGCTGAGCCATCTTGCTGACCTATAGTTTTCATAGAAGACATAAGAAATAGTTTATGTGTTTTTGTTTTCTATTCTGTGTTTTGAGGCTCTATTGCTAGGCATGCCCATGTTCAGGATTGTGTTAACTACTTATTCCTTATATGGTGGTCCCCTAACTCCCAATAATTTACCTCACTCCAAAGTCAGCTCTGTACGACATTAACAGAGTTACTCCTGCTTTCTCTTTATGTTTTCAAATTAACAACGTACTTCTTTCTCTCTTTTTGAGAGTTCATGTTTTTAATAACAGAAAGAAGGTACAGCAGAAATGAGCATGCTAACACGATTGGGCTGAATTAAGTCTGTCCTCAAAGGTCTAATACATTTCTGTGATGTTCTGCAGCTTCTGATGTTCTAATGTATAGGCTTTTGTTAGTTAAAGGTCAACAATTTTCTTTTAAAATATTTTGAACATTTCCCTCTTTATTATTTATTCATTCACAACTATATACATATAAATATAATATGGACTTTGATCATATTTTCCTCATTATCCTCCTATCCTCCTCTCACTCCCCCAAACCCTTTCTTCCCAACAAGGCTGTCTATTTTCATGTCCTTTATGTGTGTATGCACGCCCCACTGCATCTCATTAGGGTTGCTTGCAGAGACACAGGTGGGGATTGTTAACTAAATTGCAAAGGCAATTTAGAGGGCACACCAATGAGGAACATGACTCCTCCTCTCCTAGCAATCATTAATGGCCTATGGCTCCTCAGGGAGAGATGGGGTCTTATGAGCCACTCCCAACTGCAAGACGTTAGGTTGATGGTCCCAGTCAGGAGCAGCTCTTGTGCAGGCTAAGCACAGCTTCTGCACGTTTGAGTGTGCAACAGTCCCATCACCCCAGAAGAGAATTTCACCACACTTCCCTCCATCCTTGTGTTCTGTTTCCTCTTCTAGGGTATTTGCTGTGCACCGCGCCCCCGTGTCTGCGCTCTGTGCGCTAGAACCCAGTTCGCGAGCTTCGGGAAAGGGGGCTGGAGGTTGAGAATACACACGCAGTGACAGACTGACACAGGCAGAGACAGACCGACACACGGACCTCCAAACGCTGATTCAGAAAGCCCCCCTTTAATTAACACCATGTAGGCTTAAATACACTGCAGTCAATGGTCAACAGGTGATAATCCCATCCTCTGATCCTCTAAGCTAGGCACAGCTTCTAGTAACTTTAATTAGAAGGTTCTAGCATAGTAGAGCAGCTGAAAGCCAGGACTCAATTAGTTCCAACAGGTATTCACTTTGGAGTGATTTAGTTATCCCATTTAAGGCTAAGAACTCAACAGTCAACAGTTCCTAGTGGTTTGACCAGTTATGAATTTCTGCCTTTACTTCCACCCACTGCAAAATGAAGTCTCTGATCGAGACTGAAAGCAGCAACACTGCTCTATAGGTATAAACAAAATCTGTGGGTACAAACAGATCCATTTGATAAAATACAAGTTCTTTACTGGTTCTTCAATTGATTCTTCACTAGGGCCTATGACCTTCTTAGCTATTGGCTTTTGACCAGGCACTATTTCGCTCTGGTGGACTGGGCCTCAAATCCAACCAGAAAGTGGTTATCACTGTAATAATCATGTTCATTCTTACACCAGTGGGTGCATCTTTCCTGGCAGGTTGGTATTGTAGTACACAGGGTCCACAGCTGGATAAAGCCATTAGTGACTTTTCTCACCTAACGACCTACATAGTACCCGCCAGCACCATAGAAGAGCTCATGGGGAGGGCGATGTCACCTGAGTTCTACCTTAATTTCTGTGTCCTATAGACAATTTGTGTGTGTCTTTACCCATACGGTTTTATCATCTGGTTCTGGTGGGTGACCAAAAGCAATGGGATTAGCCTTTCCTGTTTTGGGGGGCCTTTGGGCTTTCTAACAACTCAGAGAAGAACCCCACACTTGCTCTAGGAATTTCATGTAATAATTGATGGCTTCTGGGAGCACCGGATCCTCCATGCTTTTGTTCAATCAAAAAATCTTTGCCTGCCTGCCTGCCTTCCTTCTTCCCTTTTCTTCTCTCTCTCTCTCTCTCTCTCTCTCTCTCTCTCTCTCTCTCTCTCTCTCTTTTTCTTTCTTCCTTCCTTCCTTCCTTTCTTTCTTCTTTCTCCTCCTCTATTTTTTTTTTAACTTTTAACTTATATGTGCTGTTATGTCTAAAGTGAAGGTTCTGTGGACAACCAGTAGGAAAGTCTTAGTTGGGATCCATTCTAATAGTGTCTGTCTTTTATTTATTTATTTATTTATTGCTTTCTTTCTTTTTCTTTTTCTTTTTCTTTTTCTTTCCTTTCCTTTCTTTTCTCTTTCTTCTTTCTTTCTTTCTTTCTTTCTTTCTTTCTTTCTTTCTTTCTTTCTTTCTTTCTTTCTTTCTTTCTTTCTTTCTTTCGACAGGGTCTCACTATGTAGCTCTGGTTGTCCTGGAACTCACTTTAGACCAGGCTGGCTTTGAACTCACAGAGATGCATCTGCTTCTGCCTCCCAAACTCTGGGATTAAAGGTATGTACCACTATGCCTGGCTAGTGACTTTCTTTTAATTGGTGCATTTTGTTTACTGGCACTTAGCATGATCGTTGATATAATTTGATTAGCATCGCCTACATCTGTCACTGTTTTGTTATTATTCCCTTTCTTTGTCTCTTTTTCTTTCTGTCTTCCTTTCTAGTAGGAACCTCTGGTTTTAATTATCTTTTATGCCTCCATCATTCATTCTTTTTGCTGCCTGTTTTTCAAAAGTCAGCAGAGATGTACTTTGTCTGTGGATCCTGACTGCTTGCTGGGTCCTGTCTGTACAGCATTGGACTTGGCTCTGGACACCTAACTCAGCCTTGCAGTCATTGGTAAAACTCTGGCATTGATCTGTTGTCCTCTGGTATCTGCATCACTGGCCTTGGGTCCTGAGATGTCAACGGCTGGGCTGCTCAGAGTCAATGGGATGAAACTCAACTATGCTCTAGGACAGCGTTATACCACTACTCTCTGATAGGAATAACGATTGCCTAAGGTAGAAAATAAAAGTCCGAATCCCTGAGTGACAGCCTCTCCCTTTCACCTGCTGCTGTAGTAGCTAGCTGCTTCCTTTCAAGGGACTGCTCCTACCTTCTCTGCCTCATGGCCCTTCTCTCTGCTTTTCTCAGGGCCACTGCATAGTTCAGGATGAGTCCTTGGATGTGTCCTAATGCCAGGACAAGGACAGGCCTCACCTGGAGACCCCAGGGTGAGTGCTGCTGCATCCACCCTTCTCCCCAGGGGAAGGCTGAAGCAAGCACAGAGATGAGAAGGGGCTTCCGGAAGGAAAGCCAGGAGCTAGGGCCCAGATCATCACCTTAAGCAGGAGCCGTCTTGGAGTCAGGGAATTCAGGACACTGGGAAAACCCATATCACTGGATACCATTATTGTGAGGGGTGAGTCTGGGAAGCCTGGAACCAGCTCAGCTCCCCCTCTCTAACCTCACAGTCTGATGGGGAGAGTCCAGCGCTTAATGCCCAGTACCAGGAATGCCTATAAAAAGAAATAGACTGGGGGATGCTCCAAGTACCAGGTGCCATGAATTCTGTTGTAGCAGCCAGTGCAGTAGGAGAAGACTCTAGGGGCAAGCAGGGCTCTTTGTTTTTTTTTTTTTTTTTTTTTTTTTTAGTTGGTGGAACTTATTTTTATTTATTTAAAGATTTCTGCCTCCTCCCCTCCACCGCCTCCCATTTCCCTCCCCCTCCCCCAGTCAAGTCCCCCTCCCTCATCATCCCTAAGAGTAATCCAGGTTCCC
Organism: Chionomys nivalis; assembly: GCF_950005125.1. Taxonomy (NCBI): domain Eukaryota; kingdom Metazoa; phylum Chordata; class Mammalia; order Rodentia; family Cricetidae; genus Chionomys; species Chionomys nivalis. Next base: position 30,367,217 of record NC_080091.1, read on the forward strand.
TGCCCTGTGGGAAGTCCAAGGACCTCCCACCTCCTTCCAGGTCTAGTAAGGTGAGCATCCAAACTGCCTAGGCTCCCACAAAGCCAGTACGGTGCAGTAGGATCAAAACCCAGTGCCATTGTTCTTGACTTCTCAGCAGTCCTCATTTTCTGCTATGTTCAGCGAGTCGGCTTTTATCCCATGCTTTTTCAGACCCAGTCCAGCTGGCCTTGGTGAGTTCCCGATAGATCATCCCCATTGTCTCAGTGTGTGGGTGCACCCCTTGCGGTCCTGAGTTCCTTACTCGAAGCAGGGCTCTTGTAGTGAGATTGTGTGGGACTTAGGTGGTTTAGAAGGGATGGGTTGGGAAGAGGGCTGTCATGTGGGCGAGAAGGAGCTTTTCCTGAAGAAGAGCCACCTGCCCACTCTGGTCCCTCAGATCATGAGGTTGAACTCATAAAAAAGTCTGCTTTATTTTTGTATCCCTGATTATTTTAAATTAAATTAAATTTTTAAAAAAATGGAGGGAAGACAAGAAGCCCATTTTAACTCATTTGCATCCACAGTCACATGCTAAGTCAGCAACAGCTACAAGAAAAAAGGCTCCCATTTTAGTGTGGAGCTGAAGGTCACTACACATTCTGCTTTTGGAATCAACCAACCAGGAAGAGGCAGAAGCTTTCTAGGCCTGACTTCCTGTCCCAGGCTCTGCTTGCCTGTCCTTACCATCTGCAGAGAGTGTATGTTTATGGTTTTTCTCTCCCAAATTTCGATATAAAACACCGGCTGCTTAAGGGTGTGTATGTGGTGGGGACAGTTTTAATGCCATCTGGCCATCTTGCTGGTGACTTAGGCAATTTGTTTCAGGCTAGTCTTTCCTTTGGCTAGCACCTGTACAGATCTGTAAATGCTTTATTTTAGAGTATTTGTCACCTCAAAATTTGGCGACAGTATCAGTGGATATAAATGCACAACCGCCTTCCTGTGAGGTGTTATAAAATGAATATTAAAAAAATAGCTCATGATGCTTGCAGAAGTGGGAACTTATGGGGGCAGCAGGGAGTCCCTGGAAGGGCTAGAGAAAGGCTGTACCCCATCTGTGGGTGGGGACGAGGGTGTTACCATGAAAGGAGGGGGCCCGAAAGGGGAATGAAAGTGGGGAGCCCTGAAACCACACGCCCTCTGCCCACAGAAAGCCACAGGGATTAGGTCGATGAGGAAGCTCAAGTAGGCTCTAGGGAAGCAGCAGAGTGAGATCCCATTGGCCAAGTATACCAGCAAAGAGACAAATGACCATTAATGCTCTTTGTGAGTCTGGAATATCACATGGTTGTGCCCAAGGTTGTCCTCACTTGGCATATGCATGGGAGAGGCCTCTGCGGGAGTGTCAGAAGCTCACCTTGGGCACAAGGGAGTGACAGAGTGGGGAGAGAAAAGGCTTGGTACCAATTCATGAAGGGAGACAATGGTGAAGATAAAACAACACCCCTAAACCTTTGGACGAGTCACACACTCTACCTCACATCTAGTTAGTCTGAGAAAACATGGGAAAGAAGAAGTGAAATTTGTGAACTATACTGAGATCCATGCAGTTTACTTCAGGGGACAGTTTTGGTACCAAATTATCCCTATTATGCAAATTTCCTCCCCTTGTGGCTGGTTCCTGGTTGTGTCTGGGGACCATGGTAGGCACATCTGCTTCCCTTGGTGCCGACTCACTGAGTCTCCAGGGCCCATCTGCTCTGTCCTTGGCCAAGTGTCTGCTGCTAAAGGGAGCATGGGCCAGGGGCTCATGGCTCTACACAGACCCACTGGACTTGTTTCTTTTTTTTTTTTTTGGACTTGTTTCTTTGAGGTGGAGCTTGAAGCATCCTGATATAAGCAGCTCTCTCCCCAGACACAGGCAGGGTCTGTAGTCATTGGAGACAGGGTCAGAGGTCAAGGATGTCCACTTTGCTCCTGATCTTGGCCTTGTCAGAAGGTGGGAAAAGCCAGGAGACATCCAGGAAGGCTCCCCTTCCTTTTTTGGACAATCTGGCGAAGAACTTGGCACCAGCTGAGACTTGGCACCATGTTGCTGAAGCCCTGGTCTTTGTTAGGTGCCTTCCTGAGGTCAGAGCCTACCTCTGCCCACATGCTCTCTCCCTACACACTCACTGCTTGGTATCCTCTGGAACATCTTAGCCCCTGGTATCCTCTGGAGCATCCTAGCACCTGGTATCCTCTAGAGCATCCTAGCACCTGATACCCTCTGGAGCATCCTAGCACCTGGTATCCTCTGGAGCATCCTAGCATCTGGAACCCTCTGGAGCATCCTAGCATCTGGTATCCTCTGGAGCATCCTAGCACCTGGCTCGGAGGCCTTCCTCAGCTGCGCTCCTCATTTGGTCTTCCTTGGATTTGTAATTCGGTCTCTCTCTCTTTTTTTTTTTTTTGAAGATGAAAACTGGGGATGCCTGCTCAACTGGCTTTCCTTCCATCATGGGCCATTTTCATTTCCTTTGCCTGCTCTTTCTGTTCCTTTGCCCTGTCCCAGAGCTGTTTCCTACTCCATAGGAGCAGCCCCGGTACCGCTCACAACTTCCATGACAGTCTGAGAGGACAGTGCTGCCCAGATACACCTGCTGTGCGTTGGCACCGACAGATGTTCCACAGCTGTCTTAATTAAGCAAGACCTGGCTCTCCACTTCTGGCTCTACCCACTTTATTTTTTTTTCTTGGCTCTGTGGAGCCACTTGCCCCACTTGCTCTGGGGAAGGTCTCAGCGATAGTGACTCTCAGTAAGGGCAAGACTGAGAAACTGATGTCAGATGCAACCTGTGGGCAAATATGGTGAGCACCAAGCTGAGGGCTGCTTTGAAGGCAGGTTTCTAGATGCAAGTATTTTCCTCCCTCTCTGGGAGTGACACTCAAGAGCATCAGACTTTACCCACTTTTCCTTAAAAGGAACACTCAGAATGAAGCAGGAGCCAGGTGGAGAAGGGGTCTGGCTCAGGGCCTGCAGCCCTTTCTGCTTCTGCCCAGCACCACCTTCCTGTGAGACTTGGGCTCCCAAGTGAACCCTGCTGTGCTGTCTTTCATCTGTCCAATGGGGCATGGCCCACACCTCCCAGGGCAATTGTGAGAACTTGGGTAAGGAGAACTCATCAGTGTGGCTGGTTACATGGGAGGAGAGGCCTGGTGCTTCCCGACTACAGCTATCTGGTTTCTGGGACAGTGTATACACATGTCAGACAAAGCAGGAGTATTTGAATGACCCAGCCCATTTCTCACATTTTGTCAAATTTAATGACATTAACTTTACAACCCTTTAGCCTTCAGTGACGAGGAAAGGGACCTCAGGACATTTAGCCCCTGTGTCCACTGTCACACACCTTTAACCTGTAGTGCAAACATTCAAACATAGGCTTGGTTTTCCCCAGAATCCATTCTGTTCTTAATGACTGGACCATACTCTTGGGGGGCATGCCCAGAGAAATGCCCTCTAAGGAAAAGCCCACCTCATGTTCCTAGCTGAGGAAACTGCTCTCCGTTTTGACGATCTGTGGGCAGGGACAGTAACTTGGTCAGATCTCTGTTTCCACAAATCACTTTGGAATCCCATAAAGGCTGGAGTGCAGTAAGGAGACTCAGGAGGCAGGAGGGTAGTGATAGAGACCAAATTGTTCGGCACAAAGTCGCTCGGGAAACCCATGATAGCTGGCATGAGGCCTTCTGTCTCTGCAGAGACAGGCAGAATGGCAAGGCTCTCCCTAGGGAACTAATTAGGTGCTGAGGGTAGGCCACGTGAGCCTCCCATCCTGGCATCTTGCGGGGCATCCCCCCTCCTGCAGGGTGGTCACACTTTGAGGCCTGGCTTTTCTGAGTAGCAGAATGGATATTTTGATTGCTTACCCGATTCATCTGTCTGCGTCTAAGCTGTTGCAGACCCACGTGGGGAGACATTGTTCCTTTATCCAGACAACTGGGAATCCAGACTCAGAAGAGACAAGGCTATATTTTAACCGGTCATCAGTGAACTAGGATTGACTGGTTATCTGCTTAGCAAGCTGAAGGGCTGTCCCCATGCCTCATGGCTGGGGATGGAGAGTTGTCCCATGATACCTTCAGCTCCAGAATTCTCAGTAAATGACCCTCGAAGCTATAGACAAACTATATGTATAGGGCAGGGTGGGGTCTGAGATGCTTCTGAGAGACCAGTTCTGGGACAACTAGGAGTCTTGATACCCGATGGGCTGTTGTTGATGAATTTGGAGCTGGGCCTCTTGTGTGCTAATCCCAGAATTGGTTTGCAAAGAGATGAAGGTTACAGGTGGAATAGAGAATACAGGGCTGCCAGCGGCAGTGCTGTTCTAGGGGCCACGGGAATCCCTTTTGGTTCCGTGAGAGGTGGTTCCGTGTGCTTGGTGGAACCCTTTTGGTTCCATGTGCTTGGTGGAGGGGAGTGGCCTGGGAAAAGGAGGGTGTTGTGAGGCAACAGCAACATCTGACCCCACCTCTGCGTGGGGGCTGTGCCAGGCTGGTTGCTGCTTTAGGTTCTGGGGCAGAGGAGGAGCCAGGAGTTTCCAGAATGATGGAGGAACATGGAGTTCCCACTTTGGTTGTCTGAGAACTTCCTCTGAGTCTCACTAATTGCTCAATGCTCTACCTCTTTTTCTCCCAGATCTGTGTCTTAGTTGAAGCCATGGCAAAAGGCAACATTCAGAAACAGCCAGTTTTTTTTTTATTTTATTTTATTTTGTGTGTGTGTGTGTGTGTGTGTTTCTTTTTATGAAACCGGGTGTGTCAGGTATCAAAGGCTACCCTTGAACTCCCTACGGAACCAAAGAGCACCTTCAACTTCTGATCCCCCTTCCTCTACCTCCAGAATACTGGGAAGGTCTAAATGGCTGTGCCTCCTCCTGTGCATCCATCACTCACACTTCTCATCTCCAGACCTGTGTTCCTTACCTTCTCATCTCTGAGAGACTACAGCAGACTACTCTAAGGGTGGGGCTTCTTTTATGCTTGTGTGGACTTCACTGGATGGGGCAGACAGAGTGTTTGTAGAATTTATTTGTTCTCTCACTACAGAAAAAACACGAAATACGTACAAAAGGATACTCTACACCTCCAGTGGAAATCGCTTGTTCACAGCTAGACAGAGGTCGTCTACCATCACGATGGGGCCAGGGCTGCAGAGGTGGTCCCATTGTCTCACTTACAGTCCTCTGCATGCCCCTGCCAGCAGGGAGTGAAGAGCTGTGGCTGCAGCGATACACAGAGATTTGACCTCAACAACCATCACACACAACATTATAAAAAAGTGTATTAGAAAGGACTTGAAACAATATTGCATATTAATATCTGGTCACACTTATTCACGGTGAGTGCTGTAGCACCAGATGTGCATGTGCTTCTTTGCTTGTTGATGCCTGTACATCTCAAGTCTAATTGTGGCTCACTTTAAGGTAAAAAAAAAAAAAGACATAGAAAAACATGGATGTTAAATGTGGGAGATATGGGATTAAGAGTGTATCCATTCTTATTGCTGGAACTGAAGAGAGGAATAGATGATACATCATGATATGTCTACATAAACCCAGTTCACCTCGTTTGTTTTTGGCAAGATGATGTTATGAGTCACAACGCACTCAAGAACAAACAAAAGAAGAAAAGAACACAAAATAAGACACAGGCATAAAACAAAGCCCCCCATCTCCATGATGAGTGCCTCTGCTTCTCAATAAAGGCTCTAACATTTTATTATGTGGTCGATTCTAAACTGGAAACAGAACGTGCTGGTATCTGAAGCCAGTGGTGCCGGGACAATGCAATGGTAACACAGCGATGCTCCCGACTCTCGTCAGGACACACACACACTAAGGTATGAAGCACAGAAGGGACCTGGGACCTGGTAACAGGGAGGAGATGGAATGAGAAATGGTGACTTAGCTGTCACTAACAGGTCAGCCTCCTCTTAGGAACCTTCCTGCCTCTGACAGCTACTCTTAAAAGACAACACGAGGGCGTGGAATCTCGGCACACTTCATCACACAGCGATACCGAAGGTATACATCACACAGCAGAACAAACCACAGAACAAAAAGTGAGGTCATGCAAAACCCTACTTTACCAACTAAAGAAAAATATCATCAACGTTTGATACAGAATATAGCCACCTTCAAACATAATTTAATTACTTGTGGACATAATATGAAACCTTATCTTAAATACAATAGTTTCAAAAAAATGCTGTTACAATATAAAACCACAACAAAAGGTGTGCAAATAGACATATCAGCTAAAAAAAAAAAAAGGCAGTGAGAGCAAGGGGCAAAGCATTCTAAAAAACAGCTCCTGAAGCCACTATTTACAATTCTGCTTTAACCTCTGAATGCCAGTGGCAGGGGTAGGGGTGAGGGTTGGAGCCATCTCCCTTGGACCAGCTGACCCTGAGGTTCTCCTGGATAAGGACAAGAGTGAACAGGAGCTGCCAACAAACTGGAGGCTTGGAAGGCTGTCACTGGAATATATGAATTTGGGTAAGGCCAGCCTTTCTCTGTAACTGCATATTGAACAAAAGTTGCTCACAGCTCTGGTTCCTCAAATTCTTACTGTAAATCATTATAGTCGCAATTTTATTTTTACTTTCAAAATGCCACATTGTTCTGGAAGCAGAGAAATCCACACTTGAGAGTGCTACGTCCGTGAACTTCATTCCTGCAACCGAACTCAGAAGCATTTGAGGAAGTGCATTCTCAAATGTGCATACGGAATTCATCCACTTCCCAAAGAAAGTGCAGCTGGAGGCTGCTGACTGGGAAAGGCTTCAAGTGCTTCTTATTTGTGGAAACTTTCCCACACTTTCCACCAGCTTAAAATTTAGATCAGTGGTGTGCCCCCAGGGAACACCTGGGAGACAGGTTTGGGTATCAGCTAGGATGCTACTGGCATCTACTGGGCAGTGACAAGGGATTCTGCTAGGTAAGCTACAATTCACAGAACAGTCTCCACCCGCCATGACAAGCCCCCTGCATCAGGAGGGTTGCAACTAAGAATGCTTGCTTTAACCCAAGTGCTGCTATAGACAATCTCCCTTCCAGTTCTTTGGAATCCCCTCAGAGAGTTTCTATGAAGACAGTGCTGTAAACATTGACAATCACATGCTTTTCATTTCATTGAGGTGGTGGAGGGTCATGACCCTAATATTGACTCTTAAGTGAGGCCTGTCCTGTTAAGAACCTCCAGCTACCTAACTTGGTTTCAGTGTGGCATCCCTGTCTTGGTTTGACTGGACCAGATCTCACCTCTACCACCTTACCTGCCTCTTTTCTGTGATATCTGATGGGCATTTCTCTCTGGGAACCCGAACTGGTCACACCGTGACCCCAGACATTCCAATATCCTAATACCTTTACCTGGTCAAGGATACATGGTTCCTGTCCTGTTTATGTGAAAACACGTGGTATTTGGTGTTTATGCTGAAGAGTTTCAGACCATTTAGAATTTTTGTTTAACAGCAAGAATATTCTGTGCTTCAGCCACTGAGATGCCGGGCTCATATATTTCCTAAAAATGGTCATTCTGAATAATGGTTTTATAGGCTTTCAAACAAAAATAACACACAGTGTGAGCAGAAAAAGATGGTTATCAGACTGAGATAGCCAGGTCCATGGCTATAATCGGAACAGGGATTCAGCTGAAATGAATGATGGGGTTGGACTTCCCAGACAGTTCAGGGAAGAACAGACACCCAGACAATGAGCATGGGGCCTAGAAGAAAGCTTTGGCTTCAGAGGGATCTTACAGTGTGAGAAGTTTAAAGGAAGGTCTCAGTTTCGGGACTGGGGTCTAAAATGCAGTGATAAGCTTCGGGAAGAGGGCTACTCCAAAAATGCCCACAGGAGAGCTCATCTCACTGGGTGACAAGCCCCCAGAGGCTGGGTGTGATCAGGCCAATGAAGAGGAGTCTACAAGGCTCTCCAATCCCCTTCCCTTCTTGCCCAGATGAATCCTAGACACTTGTCCAGACACCATGTTCCCATTCCTTATGTGACTTACTAGCATCTTTAAAAGATCAACCTTCTGCCCTGGTCTCCACACAGGCTGTGTCCTTGCTCCTCCCCAGCTGCCTTTGATCTATCTGGTCTTGCGGCTCACCTGTGGAGCTCCCTGAGATGGCCCCACCCCAGTGACTATGATGTTTTGGGGAGATTTGGAGAATCCATGGGGTATAAACTTTGCTTAGGGAAAGGTTCTCTTTGCTCCTTCTTGGATAATTCTCTTATTCAATTCTCTGAAAATTCAGGCTCTGTTGGGTGGTGATGGTGTGGGTCAGAAAGCCACTGGTCAAGGGAAATCTCAGCTGGCAGTCAACAAAACCGTCTAGAAGGGTGGATATTCTGAATGCTCCCGATGCAATGCAATCCTGTCTCTAACATTAAAAACTTGTCTTCTAACACAAATCAAATCCCAAACAACCAACTTAAAGGAACAAATGCTGCCTGCAAATCCACACCCAACATTGTCCGCTGTGGATCCAGCTGCCAGGAGGGAGGCATAGGCTTTGTGCTTCTGTGGGGCCTGGCCTGGTTTAGTTCAGGTGGTAGCGATGCTCCCCCCGTGTGATATGGGATGAGAACTCGTACCTGTCCTGGCTGTGATAACCACACATGTTACACTCAAAAGGATCCCGGAAGCCATGGCAGCCCATGTGGATGGTGTACATGACGTGATCCAGAAAGAGCACGCGGCAGTGTTCGCACTTGTACACCTTCAGCTGCTCGCCGTTTGTGCTGACCACGCGGAAGGCATCCTGCGAGTTCTCTGAGGCCGCCCTCAGCACCTCATAGGCTCGCTGCTCCTCCTTGAGGGCCAGCCCGTTGCGCACATGCGGGGTGATGTGGTTGGTCAGGTAGATGAGGCCACTGCGCTGCTCCTCAGCGTTGCTCTCGGTGTCCGTGGAGTCTTGGCAGCTGTTGCTCGGGGAGGCCTCCCGTTCCGATGACACAGACTTGGCCTTGGACAGCAGCAGCAAGTTCTCCACGGCGCTATCCTGCGCCGAGTGGTTGGGCCGTGGGGGGCCGTCTGCGGGGGGCTTGTGCAGCTGGTACATGGAGTTGATGACGGGCACCACCTCGGAGCTTCCGGGAGGTGTCTGCACCAGCGGGCGCAGGGACTCAGCCCCCAGGTAGGTGATGGCATTGTTGATGGCTTCATCCATCACGTGAGATGTCATCATCCCATCCTTCTCATAGCTGGCACTGTCATAGGGCATGTCTGACAGACACTTGTCTCCTGTGGGAAGTAGGTGACCATTAGTAAACCTATACCCAGGAGATTGGAAGGTGTCCCAGTGTTACAGCAGACAGGAGACATTTGCCCAGGCACAGGAGGGAAAAAGAGAACAGCCTGTTCAGGGTCTTACTACGGGCTAAGTGTTTTGCGAAATCCTGCTCACCTATGAAGAGGGAGACTAAAGATTGTCCATGTCAGCTTAAACTGTGCATGTTTCACAAGGCTAAACCTCATCTTTCATTGAGTAAGGTGAAATTAACACTATTATATTGACTTTAAATGTTTTAAAAGTTTTCTAAATGCATGATTTAATTTATCCCCAAATTGTTTAATTAACATACACAGCCATGAATTAATTCATGTAATAAATTTAAGATACTATATTATATTTATTATTTTAATCTAGAAAAACATGTCCTTAAAACATGATTATATATTCCTTATAATAAACTAAATATTTCTTATAAATATTTCAAAAGTGGATGGACTCTAATGAACGATGAAAGGAGAATGAATACATTAACATAATTGGATGCACCCTCTCTTCAGAGTTAGCAGCGGTGAATTATCTCAGCAGAAATCGGAAGTGGGAAACAGAGCTGGAAGGCAGGCACCATTCACTTACTGTTTACAGGTGTGCCTAATACTAAAGATGGAGGGAACTGAGAATTCAGTGGTGACTTGTTATGGAGTATTTGTTGAACCATGTAAAGATGTGTTGCATTTGTTGAACTATGTAGACATGTGTTGCATTTGTTTATGCTGTATTTGTTTAATTATGTAAAGATGCGTTGTTGTTTTATATTGTCACCTGATAGGTCTAATAAGAAGCTCAATGGACAACAGTTAGGCAAAGGAAGGATAGACAGGTTTGGCAGGCAGAGAGAAAAGGGGAAGCCAGCTGGGTCCAGCCAGCCAGACACAGAGGAAGCAATAAGCAGGATGAACAGAACATAGATGACATAAACAAGCCTTGGAGCAGCAATAGCTTACTAGAAATGGGTTAATTTAAGTTAAAACTAGCTATAAGCAAGTCTAAGCAAAGACTGAACATTCATAATTAATAATGTCTTCCTGTCTTTATTTGGAAGCTGTTTGTTGGCCCAAAGAAAATCCCAACTACAAATGGTACCCGACATGGGGCACAAATTTCTACATAGGACCTGAGAAAGCTGGAAAGAAAAACAGCGTGGTTTCCTAGTAGCCTGGCTCATAGCATACACAGGTGAAGCTCTGCCACACAGCAAGCACCTGAGCAGCTGGCATGTCGTTAAGCAGAAACAAGCTAAGTAAAAATGCCTGCCATATTGTGGGCACCGACTTCCTAGAGCTGGGGTGATTAAATGCAACCCCTGACTAAACTCAGCTCTTGGCCAGGTCTATGGGACATCAAATTTGGCTCTCACAGACCCAAGCAGGGTGGATCCAGCACCAGTGCAAAGTTGTATAGCGAGTTTAAAGTTTGGTTTACACGGTCAGAGAACACTACAGGTACACAGTAAAGCAGGTCCAGAATGAAAAAAACCTCTAAATAGGTTACAGTGTGTTTAAAAATGTACATAGAGGCTTAAGAAAGAAAATGAGTATAGATAGTCATAGTAAAAAATAGTTTAAAAAATAAGTCTTAAAAAAGAGAGTAAATTAGTATAAAGTGGAAAAGAGCCACGCAAAGATGGGAATACACAGAGATTCTGGATCCCATATGGTGTGCTAACTTTGAATTTTTTTGAACACCGATGAGCAAACAACAGCTGCTGAGAGACACTGGACCGTAAAAGGGACTGCTGAATTTAACCAGCCTGGACACTTTAGGAATGTCTTAACTTTAAAATGGAATTTAGAAAATATATTGCATTTGGAAAGAGGTTATCTTTCTATTTCCTTAGGAAATAAAAGGTTGTGGATTTCTTCAAAGTTAACAGAAAAGACTTTCTGAAAATTTTGGCTACAGACATAAAGAAATAAACCAAGAAAAAAGTACAAGACAGATAATGTATATGCTGATCCCTGTGCATGGGAACAGTTCTGAAACTGGACAACAAATGTTACAACTAGTTTTCCCAGAACTTGATCATTGTCTCAATTTTCTCAGAGTTGCCTCCAGACAATAGGAAACAGCCTAGACAATACAACACCCACATTCCTGAGAGGTGGGGCGAGTGGTTTTTGGTCATTTGGTGGGTTTTTGATATTTGCCATCATTTAGGGGGCATATAGGAATATAGGATGATAAAACAACTATTAACCTCAAATATTTTATAATGGTATGAATTTTGGTATGTTTGTACAAATTTAAAGTTATTTTTCTGTAATATTGTATGTATGTTTCTACTCTTGTTTGGGGTGTTGTGCTTATGCAGCTCATTAAAAACGTAATATACAATTAAGAGATGTAGGTTAGTAGTTAGTCATCTATAATAATCAAACTTGTAGCTATATTAGGTATGTTTTCAAGGTTAAACAGATATATTTTAGATAGGTGATCTTCAAATACTTCAGAGACCTGCAGAATATGGCATTTAAGAAGTTTAATAACCTAAGGCTTTCATGACAGTGAGACACATCTTCTCCTTGCAGCACCAATCTATTTCATAAAAAGACAATGGGCACTGAAGAACCTCCATATGGAGTTGGTTTTTATTGTGGCAAAGCTAGACATCTGGGCAAGAAACTGTCCTTGCCTCAACAGTTTAATACTTTAATGTTTACACTGGACATGCAGGTTACAAAAGAAAGTGACTGCAGAACGTTGTCAAGACAAAGCAGGACAGGCCTTCGAAACTGTGTTACAGAAAAGTCTACCAGACATTCTAGGCTGAAGATGGATGCCCAAATGTTCCAGAGGAACCTTGGGTGACTGCCCAGACGGCCACATATCTCTGTTGTTTCTATATTTTTAGAATTTGCTTGCGCTGTACTTCCGGTTTACTCAGGTAATAGCTTATCCTATTAAGTTGAAGACTAGATAGTTATAGTTGTTTCCCTTAGTTATGATAGAAGGTATAGAGCTTTTGACTCATCAAGATAGGATAGATAATAGATGATTTCTTTGAATATGCCAAATACAAAAGGACTGGATTTTGTAAATGTAATTTTGACTTGATAATTGTTCTTATTGTTTATAGTTTTTCTATGTTAAAGTTAAAATTTTTCCTTTTATTTAGACAAAAGGGGGAAATGTTGTGGAATATTTGTTTAACTAGGCAAAGATGTGCTACTTTATTTTTGCTGCATTTGTTTAACTATGTAAAGATGTGTTGCATTTGTGTTAGTTAAATAAAATTAAGCTGGACTCAGAGGTGCAGTGTTAGCAACTAGTGGACAGGAAGTAGCAGGGAGGAGTATAGTGTGAGAGTATTTTAGTTGGGGAAGTGTGGAAGGAGAGAGGTTCCAGGGACACCAGCAAAGAGAGAAAGCTAGCCAGTTTCTATCCTAATCCCGAGCTTGCAGGTCTTCACTGTAGCCTTTGAATCTCGAGTTTTATTAGACTGATAGAGATTTAGTTAAAGCTACCTTTAGTGGCAGCAATAGAACCATTGTCTTGGGGGATCTATATGAACTCTGCTACAGTCTGGACCTCAGATGCCCTCAAAGGCCCATGTTTTCAAGTATTGTCCAACCTGTGGTTCATAAACCAGATGTATGAATGTGTCTGAGCCAATTCATAGATATGCTGTTGGGATGTTCTGGACTCTTTAGGGAGGACTTATATTTTGGAGATTATATTCTCAAAGGGGATCCTGGACCCTGACATCCATATATTCCTCTCTTGCTTCATAGTCACAGGCAAATATTTCTGCTCTATGATCTACTTATGTTTCCTTGCCACAGCCCCAGCACAACAGGCCCAATCTTGGGGAGGAACCCTCTAAAGCTGAAAATCAAACTCCTTTTTATAAGTTGAACATCTCAGATGTTCTCCTGTAGTGAGGGAAACTGAGCTAACGCAAACCTCCTTCCCTAGTCCCAGTGGGAGATAAGACTAGATCTGGCTTCAGGTAATTAGTTTTGGAGCAAATGTTTTGATAATGAAATAAAATGAATTTCTTTAAAGATTTATCTTATATCCAGGCTGTGGTGGCATAAGCTTTTAATTCTGGAATGCAAGAGACAGAGGCAGGCAGGGCGGTGGTGGTGCACACCTTTAATCCCAGCACTTGGGAGGAAGAGACAGGCTGATCTCTGTGAGTTTGAGGCCAGCCTGGTCTACAGGGTGAGTTCCAGAGTAGCGAGGACTACACAGAGAAACCCTGTCTCAAAAAACCAAAAAAAGAAAAAAATAGTTTTTCTTCTAAATGTTAAGTTTAACATGAAATCATGACTCTGACAACAAAGACATTCTTTAAAGCAATTGTTTATATTCCTATGGGCAGGATTAGCCATGCGTGTGCCTTCTCAGCCATGGTAAATGATGCAGCCCACAGAACCAGATGCCCTGTTTACATTTCCCTTCCCACTCTGCCTCTTTCATCTTCAGTGCATCTGTCTTGACTAAAAGGAAAGCCAGCGCGACAGTCCCTGTCCTTGGATGCACACAGCTAGCACGAGACAGACACAGTAGTGATGTCAGACTCCATCCCCACCTAAGAAATCCCATGAGCACAGGAAGGCTTGCTGCCGGTGTCGCACAAGCATCTCATCTCGTGAGAGCCAGATGTGTGTGTGTGGGCTTCTGTGTCCCATGGCTGGGGACAGCAGCAGTGAAGGTGCTGAGGACAGAAGGGCCTGGAGCTTTGGTGGGACAATGCTAAGGTCCGGGGGCCAGAGCTCTAGGAGCATAGGAATTGTCCAAGTCGAAGCCAGGATCACATCCTGGAACCTTAGACTAAACTAAGTTTCTTTAAATAAAAAGGAGAACTTCTGAAGGGTCTGAAGACAGTGACCTACCCAGGCACAGAGAGAGGACAGACCAAAGAGGCACAAAGATGAAGGGCTGCTCACAGTCAGGCTGGACCTGACAGCAGCCGATGAAGATGATGCCAGTGTTTTTCACATAGACAATGATGTCGTCACCCCGCCCTAACTCTTTATTTACAGTAGGACAAACTATTCCACAATTCATGAATCTACCCACAGTCCTTGAAAAGAAAAATCAGCGATCATTAAATAGTAGGTTGGGATTGTCTACCTGCGAGACTCCCAGCAGCAGGCATGCCTGTCCCTGATGCTTGGCAGGTTTTTGAGAACCCATTCCTCACATTGGGTTGCCTTAGCCAGACACAATTTAAAAGGAGGAGCTTAGTCCTACCTCAACTTGATATGCCATGCTTTGTTGACACCCATGGGAGGCCTGCCCCTTTCTGAAAAGAAACAGAGGAGGAGTGGATGGGTAGGAGCAGAGAGGAGGTGGTGGGGGGAAGGGAATAGGAGAGGAGGGAGGGGAAACTTCAGCTGGGATGTAAAATAAATGAATAAATTTAATTAATAAAAAATAGTAGCCAAGGAATATACTCCCCGTGGCTCAGGATCTTTCTTTACATTGCGTTTGTGTCTTACTGCATGTGTATCACATGGCTACTTGTTTTCATTGGCTTCCATCTACCTGTGTCAGAAGCAACACATACCCTGATAAGGGCACAGAACGAGCTTCAGATTATAGAAAGCAAACTTGTCTAAGTCCAGTTACATCTTCTTAGAGACTGAACAGGACAAAAAATCCCTGTGTAGAGACAATGAACGGTTTTCTCTCTCCATTATGGGGGAAGGAATTGGGGAGTATTCTTAAATTACATAGCATTCCTAAAACCAAAGATTGCTTTTCCTGTAAATTTTGTTTTTAAAATCAAGGTGCTAACCTATCTAGTTGCACAGACAGAAGGAATTCATTCTTGCTGCTCTTGTGTCTCACTGGCTGCCAAAGCCTAGCGATGGAGGAGGGTGTGGGCCTGGTGCCCAGTTCTGCTCGCCGGCGAAGTGTGTGTTCTCTCACCAAAGGTGGTGCTTTCCTGTTTCTCCCCAGAGTCATGGTTCTGTGGTTTTCTAAGCAACCATTGAAGCCTGCTGTTTCAAGAACTTAGTTTCAACAACAAGTGGGTGTAGCAAAGAAAGCAACATACATTGTAGATGAGCATGAAGTGATAAATTTACCCATAGAATTTCTCTACCCATATGTGAAAAATTAAAAGCTACAGTGCCTCAGTGAAACCTCTTATCAGTCAGTCTGTCTATCTATCTATCTATCTATCTATCTATCTATCTATCTATCTATCTATCTATCTATCTATCTATCTATCAATCATCTACTTATCGTTACTTTATATTCATCTATCTACGACCAAGGAAAGACCAGTCCTTGAATGAGACACAAGACAAAGCTTTGGGTAATATCACTTCGAGAAACAGGTGGGATCAATCACATTTCCAGCACCCCCCCCACACACACACCCTCACGCTGACAGAAAAACAGTCGAACAGACTTGTTTTTTCCCCCTTTTCTGATCATGGAGCTGAAAGCTCTGCTGGCAGGAAGCACATGGCATCAGTGACCTTAGCATGAGGGCTAGCTCCCCTGCGTGGAAGCAAAGGCCTTGAAGAGCTGCACTTCAGGGGCAGGAAAGCCCTGAGATATCCCCTGTGGAGACAGGAGGCACCATCTGCTGGTTTAGGGCTTTAACCAAATGTGAAGAATGAGAGAGAGCTCTCAAAGGGGAACATTTTAAAACAAAAGCCGCACTTTGCCTCACCTGAACTCCCCTAACACCATCCTTGGCATTCTTTCAGGATTTAAAAAAGTCATAGTTCTCATAGGAAAAAGTCTCAGATACAATGGGAAGAACATTGAAATGTCAATCAAGCCCCATTAGACCAAATAGAATGAGCAGGATAAAAAGAAATGTCATGGTTACAGTGAAAATATTTTTTGGCGAGAAAGGAATTAAGACAAACCAATAAGTCCATCCTAGGAGAAAAAGAAACTTAATTCCAGGAAGAGAAGAAATGCGGCATAATTACTTCATGACATGGAGTGAAATTTTTTTTTTTTAAGTTTTAGCTATTTTAATTTTTGGAATATGCAAGCAGTCAAATTCAGAAAATATTCAAAGTCAATAATAAAAAAAACCCCAACAGGATATGGGAAGAGTTCAGATCTCAGGAAACAAAATGAAATTCAATCCAATAAACACTTAATACATGCATTAGAAATAGCAAACATTAGAAAAAAAATGACTAGGAACTGAATTTCTGACAGCGCAGGGAAATATGAAATAATAGTGAATAAACTTAAAAATAACAAAACGCTAACAGACATGGGAGACAATTTTTCCAGCTTATGAAAAGCCAGTACTGTGGAGTAGAGAGCACACTAGGCAGAACAAAGGGTATTTATGCAAGGGAATGTTTCCACAAGGCAGGAAAGAAAAAGAAAGGAACCTCCCAGGTGAAAAGGCAAGCGTTCATCCAGCCTGTAGAACACTAGAATGCTTCTGACTTCTGGGTTAAAAAGCACATTAAAAGAAAAAACCAGGCTGGATTCACCATCTCAGCACCACCCCACAAACAATGCTATAGGCAACGAGGCATGATCTATCACCCTCGGGGAAGGAAGAGTGGTCCAAGGGAACACCCTCCTGAGGATACGGGTGGACACCCTCAAACTCAAAGCAACGGTGGGGATGGGATGTCGACACAAGGATGCTTGAACGTAAAGTCTACTCAATGAAGGGATTAATCAAAATAAACAGAGAGGATGCTAAGACGCCTGGGTCTGACTCTTCAACCTGGTAAAATGTAGAGGGGTGACTATCTACACTATATTAAGAATAATGATTACTGAATAGAATGTGGATACTGTAGAGATGCACAATGCAAAACCAAAGTCAATAAAAATGACTCATGAGAAAATACTTTTATTCCAAGAGTAATTCTTTTTAAAAAGCAGAATCCCCTCTGGAAGTAAATAGTTATTTGAGGACTGGCCACCTCTTAACGTTTAAGGCATGTTTAATAGGTTGTGGTCACTTGAACGTACTTTCTAGTAAGGCACAGGAAGAGGTAAACACAACAAACCGATACATCCCACCCCCCAGGAAAAGCTAGAAAAGTTGGAATCTTTCTGAGGGGGCATCTTTGGAAACTTCAAAAGGCATTTACTTCCCATCTCTATATTGTAATCTACCTATTATTCATCCTCCAGCTGGAAAATACATGGCAGAAAGATATTTACAATGATGCTCATTTAATTTAGTTATGGGAATGCCTGGATGTTTGATTTGGTTCACTGAAAACCATCAAATATCTCTATCAAAATTCTTATTAGCTATCTATCATTTTAGTAACATAATAATATATTATCCCAAATGTGGAGAGGAGCCTCCGAGGGCCACCTGTTTCTGTTTTAGAGATGGAGAAATGGAGACAGTGGAAACCGTCACACAGCAGCGAGAGGGAGGCAGGCATGTGAGAGCAGAAAGAGGCACTGGGTAGGGCATGAACTGCCAATCACCTCTGGGGAACACCAACCGAACACAGCTGCTGGGAGCTCTTCCTTGCACACTCCACTTCTGCTATCCTGGTCCTTCTGTTCCCACAAGGCCACTTCCTCCTGTGTTTAACCTCTCCCCTGGAGAGAGCTGTCTCATCTCAGCCTTGCTTCACCAGTTTTGCTGCTCCCTCTCACCCAGAAGCGTGTGAATCAAGACAATGCCCATTCACCAGGGACAGTCATGGTCAGATTGCAGATGCTCCATTTGGCTGGACATCTCCCAAAGCTTTAGGACACCGCATAAGGTCATTACTAAAACATGGGGCATTCTTCAGGTTCCTAATCGAAAAGAGGAAGTCCACACCCTGCCTCCTGAGGTCAGGAGCTCTTCACAACCTCTGAACACACTTGCTGATCCTCTCTGCCAGTCTGTCTGAGCAGTCCCTCAGACTCTTTCCACGAGTCCAGTTCTTGGTGCACTCCACAGGGGGAAGACAGGGACCCTGCCCCTGAGACTGTCTAAAGTCTCAGCCATCCAGCAACTGACTCCGTGACCAAGATTCCCCCCTTCTCTGATCAGGAAACGGGGTCTCCTCCTTTTTTTTTTGGTCCAGAAGCTCCCATTTGCACAGTCAAGTCCATAAGCAATATTTCCAATAAGTTTTGTTTTGTCTTGAAGGTCTTTCTTCTCCTTCTTCCTCCCAACCCCTATGCCATGAGAAACCTCTATTTAACCAATAGATAAAATTGGAGTTCTATTTGTATTTGGAAGAGGAAAGCTGTTGCCTGAGAACCTGACCCTCAACCATATACTAATTATAATCAACCCCTAAATGATGTCCCTAAACCCGAGGACAAACTTTGCTGGGAGAGGGGACGTCGCCCTCTAGCAATTCTAGCTGTAATACCCCTTCACTAGAAATTCTGAGGGTCATTCTCTGTTCAGTTCCTATTAACCTTCAGTGTCCTTTGAGGGCAGTGATACACAGCCTCCTGGGAAAACCAGAATTGAAGCTCCAGGAGGACTGATCTAACTGCTATATTAGTGGCCACGGAAACATCATACCAAGGGTTCTAATTCCTGGTGAGAGGCCTTTCAATTTCAAGAAAATTATTAGAAAAAAACTTCAATATTTAGGAAATACTAACTTTATCACTCTCTTTTAAAAAAGTAAGATTTCTTTTTTCTTCTACTTTCAACTAATTTTCATTTGAGTCTAGAACAAGCACATAGTTGTATGTTAAGAGACAGCAAACATTTAACTCTTACCAAGAAATTTCTGAGGCATAGAGCTCTTACGTTTGGCGACGTTGCTTGCCAGTCTGTCCAGAACAAGGGACCTCTCTGCTCCTATCTTGCACAGGTCTTCAGCCATCTCACTGTGGTTAGTTTCTTCCTTAATGACTAAAGCCAAAGACAGTTAGAAAGGCTAGTTTAGACATGCTTGCACTTCAAGATGCTGCCATATCCTGTGCCAATGTTACATTCAGAAAATGCCAACACGAGCCTATGTCTCATCTTCCAGTCCCCTGGCAGAACCAGCCACTAGCCACCTGCAACCAGCCACCTGCTAACACCCCTTCCTCTGCCTGCTCAACCCCACAACAAGCTGCTTGTCCACCATCCAAGACGGAACCACAGAGAATTAACTATGTCACTTTGGAGGGCCCATTCTCAAGATTACCTTAACCAACTCTCACAGCAACCATTAGAAGCAAATACCATCAGGTACAGAAATGATCAAAGGATCTGAAGTCACACTGTATAGGGAACAGTCCCTGACCACACAGCAAATTCCTAATCATCACACAGCACTTACAAAGGGTAGGAAGCCTAGCAGTCATGAAGGAAAATGTAGAAATATGAGCTAGTTCCATCTATCTCCTTTTCTTTTTTCTTTCTTTTTTAAAAAAAGGTTTTCCCACCTATTTATTATGTATACAGTGGTCTGCTTGCATGTATACTTGCAGGCCAGAAGAGGGCGCCAGATCTCATTACAGATGGTTGTGAGCCACCATGTGGTTGCTGGGAATTGAACTCTGCACCTCTGGAAGAGCAGCCAGTGCTCTAAACTTCTGAGTCATCTCTCCAGCCCCCATCTCTTTTTCTTTACTAACTCTCCCTATTGGTTAAGTCAAGATCCAAGCCTGTCTCCTGCATAGTCTCACCTAGCTGACTTCTGGTTTGCATGGCAGGAATTTCTAAAATATAATTCCTTCATTCCCCTGAAACATTCTTAAATGTTTTCCTATTGTTTAAGGAGCCGAAAATGTAAAGTGATCAGCTTTCACTTTTGAATCAGCTCTTCCAACACTGTTTCTGTCTTGTGCATTTTCCTTCTCAGACAGATTATGTTGATTGACCATAGCTTTATCCAGTTCTATGCTGGTTTATGTCCATGTTCTTCAAATAGTTCCTTGAGGCATGGCTACATCTTCATGTAACTCTAGTCTTGCCAATCTTCTCATTTATTTTTTCAGATAGTTTTTTATAACAAGTTAGACTACCAAATGTAGTGATATTTCATTTGTACTTTAATAAATAGAGCTTGCCTGACGATCAGAGAATAAAACAGCCCCACTGATCAGCCTTACAGACAAGCCGGTGGTGCACACACTTTTAATCCCAGCCCTAGAGAGGAATATAAAATGGAAGAAGACAAGTCTCAGACACAGTCTCATTCTGAGATTCCTGGAGGCAGGATCGCCATTTCGGACTGAGGTAGAGGTAAGAACCAGGGGCTGGCTGTTTTGCTTTTCTGACCTTCAGGTTGAACCACAATATCTGTCTCTGGGTTTTTATTAATCATGCTACAACCAAATGTTAACAACATGTATAAGACAATTTTGTGTGAAAACTATGCCTAGATTTGGGAGGGTGTTTGCTGATGGACCAACCTTGTTTCCCTCTTCCATCTCCTACATTTCTTCCTTGCCTGGGATGACAACGTAGCTTTCTGCCCCTTACTCTATACTCTGCATGACGACAGGATCCGTGTGTACTTTATATCTTTACTGCTATTGTGAATGGCACTTTAAAACCCGCATTTCTAGTCAATGACTACTGCTGTGTATTCTTTTTCACAGTGGGTTATAGGTGTGTCTTGTTAAATAGTTCCACACTCAGCCCACATGCTGATTAACCGGAGGAACTACAGAAAGTCATAAAACCCAATTCCAGAAGTCATTCATAGATGTGCTCCATCAAACTAATATGCTCATTTGCATGTCCTTCTCTGTGTACTGGGCTCAGCCACCAGCCCAGGTTCCCTATCCCTCAGGTGAGACCATACCACACCTCTGAACCCAACACTTTTCCTATGTCTTTCGTGCATGTGAGGCCCAGGAGAAGGTTCTTTATCCCATGAAGATATTAACAAAGTGTAACAGGTGACCTCAACCATTTTGCTAAAGGAAACTTTGTTCAGGAAAACAAACCTTTTCTACCATCTCCTGAGTCAGGCAGTTTTTACTTAACGGACTCAATGAAAATAGGTCTAGGGAGTTAATGCGGTGACCTGAGGGACATGGAGGGTTAGGAGAGAGAGAGAGAGAGAGAGAGAGAGAGAGACAGAGAGAGAGAGAGAGAGAGAACGGGTTTATTGGCAGGACTTAGACTAAAGTTCATTACTGGGGCTGTCAATGCCAAGTTTCTTAACCCAGCACTCACTGCGTGTCTACAAGGGAGGTGTTGGAGGGGAAATAAACATAGCTTTGGCAGTCTCAGCTTAGCTTACATGTTCGAGTCCTGGGCTCTAAGGTGACCCAAGTAAGAGGTGCTGGAACCCTTAGGGGTGGAGTCTTGGGTGAGGTCCTTAAGTCACTGGGATATGTTCTCAAAGAGGAACAAGGGTGCCTAGGCTTTTCTTTCTCTCCTTCTCCCTGACTTGTGAGACTCCCCCACTCCTCCCCCAAAGCAGGGGATTTCAGTATACCCATGCTTCCTGCATGGCATGCCCAAAGCAATGTGGCTGACCAGTCATGGGCTGAAGTCCTCAACATTCCAGGGAGAAAAGCATTGCAGTGACGGAAAGCTAACTGACACTGGTCGGGGTGGTGGTGGTGGTGTAGGATCCTCTGACGTATCTTAGTGTGACATGCGGCAGAGGCAGGAAGAACCCAGTGGAATTAAATGCTGGTGCCTGCCTCTGTGGCTGTGCTGAGGGCAGACTGCTGCTTCTTGCTAGAGTAATTTCTCACTTTTTTTTGTGTGTGTTTTGTTTTGTTTTGTTTTTTTGTTTTTCGAGACAGGGTTTTTCTGTGGCTTTGGAGCCTGTCCTGGAGCTAGTTCTTGTAGACCAGGCTGGTCTCGAACTCACAGAGATTCACCAATTTCTCACTTCTTGAGAAAGAACTGGAGCATGAAGCCATCACTGCAGTGTTCTGAATCACCTGGCCAGAAGTTAGAGTACACTAGATGCTCAGAGAGACTGAGTCTCACGCGGCAGTGTTCTGGGCCACCTGGCCAGCAGTTAGGACACACTAGATGTTCAGGGTAAGACTGAGTCTCTTGACAAGGTAAAGTTTAGTAAACATCCCAGCACTCTCTCCACAGCCTCAGCACCGATGACTTCTGGGTCTTCCCACAAGCCCCCCCCCCATCTTCCCAGGTAAGGACACCCAAAGCTCAGTGTAAGTCCCAGCCCGGTGAACTTAATGAATAGCTAGTTAAAAAAAGAAAAAAAAAAAAAAACCTCACATTTTTTTTAAAAAAGATTTATTTATATTGTGTTTATGAGTGCTCTATCTGCACGTATGTCTTTATGCTAGAAGAGGGCATCAGATCCCACTATGTAGGTGGTTGTGAGCCACCATATGGGTGCTGGGGTGCTGGGAATTGAACTCAGGACCGTTGGAAGAGCATCTAGTGCTCTTAACCTCTGAGCCATCTTATTTGGACTTCTAAACACAAAGAAGCAATCACCAGACTACCCTAGCTTTTTACTTTCCTGTGTGTGTGTGTGTGTGTATTTGTATGTATGTTTGTATGGTGCTGGGGGTCAAACCCAGGGCCTCCTGCATACCAGGCAACCTCTCCGTCACTTATCTCTTTGCTCCTACCAATTCCTCTTGGTTTAAAAATCACCTCCCACAAAAAAAAACCCAAAACCAAAAACACCCCACAACACAGAATCTTATTAAGGTCACTTCTGGGAGGTCTTAAGACAGACTATGTCTGGTCAGGTGAGAACTTGGAAAACAGAGGAACACAATCAGTTGTCTCTACTGTAGCTTCAGTACTATTGGACAAAAAGTTCCTCCTGGACAGCACGGCCAGAAACAGGCCGCAGAGCCCCCTCCTGACCCAGGTGCTGGGAGGGGGAGGGGCCCAGCTCAGCAGGGAGCCTCAGCGCTTACCTGGGTACATCGTGCCTGGAAGGCCCATGCTTTCCAAGTAGTTGTGGCAACGCTCTTTATGTTCCTCTAAAGAGCTTCGCTGTTTATAGCTTCGGCCACAATATCCACATTTGTGAGGCTTACCAACTGCAGAAAACACAATTGAGTTTAAGACTCCAATTAAATATTGGCCTTCTGGGTAATGGGAATGCATGCAATACAATTATAACAAAAAAAAGGTAAAAAAAAATAAAAATATACTCTCTGAGAGCTGTGACTATTATGGATTGGGTCAAAATGAGTGAATTTTAAAAAATGCTCATGCCCAGGCAACTCACTGATTGTACCAAGTGTCCATGACTCTTGTTTCATCTTAATTTATCACACTGGCTACCACACTCCTTTCTAAATCACTAAGGTATGTCCTTTAATGGGAAGTGCACCACAGTGTGGACAGAAACATGAGGAGACTACAGATGCCACCTTCAGGGTGGACCTCCTACCAGGTCTGACCCCTCGCTGGGACAACAAATGAGGTCACTCAGAGTCTCTAAGAAGCCATGACAGCAAAAGGCTTGAATGAAATGGGTATTTGCAAATTGTATCTTTCTATATAACACAAACATACTTGACATTTGTAGTGCATACTGTCTTGCTTAAGAATATACAATATGACGGGCGGTGGTGGCACACACCTTTAATCCCAGCACTCGGAAGACAAAGGCAGGCGAAGCTCCATGAGTTTGAGGCCAGCCTGGTCTACAAGAGCTAGTTCCAGGACAGGCTCCAAAGCTACAGAGAAACCCTATCTCAAAAAAAAACTAAAAAAACAACTAATATGGATAAACCAAACTTCATTTTCATATACATGTAGACTATACAATGTATTTTGCATGGGAGAGTCTATGGAAACCCTGTTTTATCCCCATTAACACTAGGATGATAGAACTTCCAGACAGCCCTGTCCACTAGAACTCACTACGATGCTCTAGGTGTTCTCTGCATGTCCATTCCGCGTGTTATTCACTGTGCTCTTCAATTCGGCAGCCACCTGTTACATGGGGCTACTGGACTGTTCAAGTTTGGCTCGTGACATGGAGGACTAACATTTTAATTTCGTTTCATTTTAACTTGCCAAAGCTTAAATGCCACATATGGTGAGTGGCTTCTATGCAGAGCAATGTTGTTCAGTGTGAGTTTAGCCTTTTCCTAGGTTTTCTGGGTGGAATTTTAGGAGACTCGCCAAGGGCCCATACGATGCCTATTTTTAAAGACTTCAGTAAAAACAGTTTTTAGAGAAAACATTCTCCAATTACTTTATGAAGAATATAGATTTTTTTATCCCCTCATGACAACATAGCATTTCTCATGTTGTTGGATTCTGTATCTTTCAGAGTATGGTACAAAGTCATGCCTGTAGGAAAGCTTACAGCTGGCATCACTCAGCTCTCTTTCCTAGGTGATCAGATGCTCCGAAGAAGAATTTCTTATGGAAGCCAAAGCTTCAGCTGCAGAATCCAAAGCAGATTTGAAGCCTACAGGTGTTTTGCCTGCATGTATCACTGTGTACCAAGGGTGTGCAAGGCTGGCACTTGCCTTCAAAGGGCACAATCGGGGGCTAGATGCCCTGCAACTGGAGTCTCATGGTTATGAGCTGCCATGTAGGTGCTGGGAATGAAACCCAGCTCCTCGGGAAGAGCAACCAGGGCTCTTAGCTGCTGAGCTATCTCTCCAGCCCCTTTTGTCTAGAGATCGTGAGGCACCCCAAACACTAGGAAATAATAATGAAGGATGGCATGCATGCTGCCTAAAATTACATATTCATATTCTGTTGTCATAGAAATTAGTGCAATATAAATACCTACTCCTGAAAAATTTATAACTTTAATGATTTACTGAATCAAAATTGCCCCCCCCGTATAAGTGGTATCTGATTTTTCTCAGTGTATGATTGATTTTAATGTTAGAATGCAAGAAACAAACTGTCTCTAACAAAGCTTGGAGTTTCCAAAACAGTATATATCAAATTCTTTTACTATACTGGAGTCTAGAACCTCAGGTCACCTCCGGATGCTAGGGAAAGCTATATGGTCAATTTCATGTATCAATGAACTATGGGTACGGTCACTCACAAAGGGAAAACATGTGCTTTGGGGGCCTTTGAGGCTTGTCATTCTGGTAAAATCACTTTGAAGAAGCAAACACGGTGCTTCTTTTCTCCCAGAGCTGTGTGCATCAAGGGCACTTTCATCAACAGAGTCATTGACACCCAGGTCTATGACAGGTGTCTCTACCAGTTCATTGGTGACTCCGTGACAGAGATAACTTGGGGGGGCGGGAATCCACCACCTTTTTGACTATCCATCATTAGCCCCACAGAGAGGAGGAGTCCATCATGCCTCAAATGCAATGAGCAAGCATCTAGGCAAAACACAAACCCTGTGGCAATTTCACAGGATTTCATCTCGCCATCTCGCGGTTTAAGGATATGCAGGAAAGAGTTATACTGCAAACCAGGAATTAAAGAGCGACAATGCTGTGGCCGGGGTCAGCCTAAAAGTAGGTCTTTGTACTTCCCACTGACCTGAGAGCATGGTGTCTGCTGATTGGGTTTATGTGTCTTTTCATACATGACAGATGGGCAGCTGCATTCTTAGTCACCAGCTAGCATGGCATGGACCGTACGAGTCTCACACCTGACGCCTACACAGGACTGTGTGTCACTCTGTCCCTGGCACCACCCAAACTTGGTGGAGCGCACATACTCATCATTAATACATGTAGACAGTGTTACCCCCATCTCAGGAAGCCTTCATTTCTTCTCATTCCT
This sequence comes from Chionomys nivalis, assembly GCF_950005125.1. Taxonomy (NCBI): domain Eukaryota; kingdom Metazoa; phylum Chordata; class Mammalia; order Rodentia; family Cricetidae; genus Chionomys; species Chionomys nivalis. Next base: position 30,393,064 of record NC_080091.1, read on the forward strand.
TGCAGAAAATCTGGGTCCGCTCTGAGCTAGTGTCCTACCTAGGACAGTGAAGTGCTGGTCCCGTCTTAGCCTCTGAGAGAACAGCTCCTCAGAGGAAGGCAGCACCTTTCTCAGCAGTGCCAAGAGGCTCACCGCAATCACAGCTTTCTGCTGTAAGCTTTGAAAGTCTCCTGCATGTTCACTGTCAGTCAGAGAGGAAAGCAGACCAGAGGGGAGATGGGTCTTGGACTCAGTTCTTTTCCTTCTCTACAGCTGTCTAGGAATGCCCCTCTGGAGGGGACCACTAACTAGAAAAACCAGCTCTGGCAGACACCTGTTAAAATGTGCACCATAGTAATGTCCCATTCTGACTTGTTTAGGGTTCCCCTAGAGCAAACTCAGTTTGGGCCAAACATGTTGTTTAGTCCTTCTGCAGTGGGAATCTCTCCTGATCCTCTTATCGGGACAGATTGTCTTTTCTTTCTGCTTCTGTAGAACCCTCAGGTGCTTCCATGGCACACACACATAGGATGCTGTTGAGGGGCTTAGGAAAGGCGGGCAAAGAGATGGGTAATTTACACTGTGAAAGGCATCTTTCCTGTTTGGGAAGAGGGTAGCAGTGGAAAGTAGGCGGACTGAGGGCCTCCCTCCTGCATAGCCCCTGTCTCAAGGGTGCAGCTGCTGCTCAGAGAAGCCACTGAACAATGACAGAGTGATGGCTGGCTGAGACGGGGCACTCTCTGAGGGCAGGGACAAAGCCCATCAACCTAGTGCTCCTAAAGACAGTGTAGCACACGGCACCACACGACAGGGCAGAATGGGGGCTATATCATGTTGACTATGTTGCAAGCAAACCTAACACAATTGTCGGACAAAATCTCTTTCTCTTCGACCTGGAGCTCGTGGGGCTACTGGGTAAGAAGCCACCCAAGAGACAGACGATGAGATCTAATTAAAAACAGGTCTTGTGACAGTTTGAGAACATTTGGACAATTGTCCAGCATTTATGTAGACTGTGTGCCAAGACTCCAGCGTATCTGGGACATCCTGACAGGGAAATTTTGCTGTCTGCTGAAAATCTTGACAGCTTGCTGACGGCTCCACAGACGGGCCAGTCCCATCAAAGCCTCTGCTGGTTCCTGGCACGGGAGCTACTCTCTGGCTGGGACAGTGTGCCCTGGACTGGTGTATTCTGACCAACCTATCTGTGTCCTCTCTGCTGGGAAAAGTATGTCTATTATTGCTATTCAACATATTCTCCACAAGCCAGCGGTAGGCGTGGCATAGCAATGAGTGATCCTAAAGAGATGTGTTTGGAAGGTCAAGGGCAAGAGCGGAACCCTTCAGGAAAATCCCACTTACCCGAGACGGTGGGAGGGAGAGGCTTTTCTGAAGCACCATGGAGGTGGGGCTCCCTCCTGTGTTCACGCCCACTCACGTCCCCTGGTTCAGTAGGGACAGCAGGTCACCATGTAGGAGGCCAACACCCCCAGAGGGCTGTGGACTGGGTGGAGCGGAAGGGTAGTGACTGGGAACTTGGATCACATGATCGAGGGCCCCCTTTCCTGAGACGGCCAAGGCCTGGCATCCCCGCCATGCCGAGGAGACCTACCAGAGTGTGTCCTCAGGTGGCCGGTGAGGGCATCCCTGCGGCGGCAGGCATAGTTGCAGAGATGGCACTTGAAAGGCTTCTCGCCCGAGTGCAGCTTGATGTGGCGCAGCAGGTTGCCCTTCTGGGTGAAGGAGGCCCCGCACTGGTTACACTGGAAGGGCCGCTCACCTGGGCGAGAAGGGAAGAGGGTAGTCTGGTGAGAAGGACGGCCACAAGAAAGTTGTTTCCCGCGGGCTTGGTGACTTCCACCGGCTGCAGGTTTGATAGAACACGGGGCTTTTAGACTAAACCTGCCAGCTACTTAACGCTTCACTGGCTGGGTCAATTTGATCTGAAAATCTAATTTTTTTCCCCTAAATCAGAATGGCACATCACAATGCAAATTCAAACTCATTTAAATAAAGTGACTGCAACATTTTGTGATGAGGAGTCACTCTTCCTGATCAGCAGTTTTGGAATAAACCAATATCCAATTTTGCGTGTTGTGGCATTTGGTGGGGTTTTTAATGTGGCTTTTTTCAAAGGGTCTTTAAAATATGCCACTGAAGCAGCAAAATAAAAAGGAAACTCATTAAAAATGCATTTCAGGATCACAAGTTCATTTCAGCGTTACATTCTTATATTTAAATGAAAGGCACTTCATTATAACAGTTATAATAACTTCTTTTCATTTACATTTTCCCTGTATTTTCCCTTTCAATTTCTCCTCCATTACCTGTCTGTCCCTAAGCAGGCAAATCAGGAGAGAGACAGCCAGAGAGAGTGCGAGGGTGAGAGGGAGATTGGAGAGAGATTGAATACAATGGCAACTTAAGAAACAGGGCAGCTACGGCCTGTCCTCCACAGGGAATCCCCAGGCTCCTGCACAATGCATGGCCCTGAGACTTCCTGCCCGGTTCTTCCTTCACAACTCGGACATCCTCACATTCGTTTTTCTGTCCACACTGGACAAGCTGCAGCTCAGCTAGAGATGTCGCTGCCACTGAAGGAGTCTTCCAAGGAGGTTCCTCGGTTTGTGACTGAGATAGCCTAGCATCTCTGCAGTGTTAAGAGCTGCAGCTTACATCCCGGGTCTGGAGAAGGTACAGGAATCCTACTTATGAACAGGGAGTGAGGACTGTCCTGCTGGGTAGTCATGGGTACCTCTTGAGTCTTTTTCAGTGAGCAGTGTAGACACAAAAGTTAAAATTAATTTACAATGGCATTTAAAGAACTGTAGGCCAGGCAGAGGGGCCTTGATACTAATCAGTATGTATTCAGCGTTTTCCAAAATCTCCATCTGGGTTAGACTCAGCTGAACAGAAAGAAAGTGTTTAAAGTCAAGGAGCTGGAGAGTGATAGCTGAAGCAGCTCACTCTCCATCGCCAAGTCTGGGTCCCAAGTGCCCAACTCAGCTGACACTGCATTCACCAAGGTTCCACTCCAATGGGATGAATGGAAGAAAAGTGACCAGCGTATGAAGAAGACTCAGCTGGGGAGCTTGACCATATTTAATACCACAGCTCTTACTCAGAGAGGGTAGGCCTGTACAGGAAAGCCCATGGCACAAACATGTTCTGGAGACTCATTTCCCTCCTACAGCAAGGGAAGGCTGGCATTCTGAGGAGACTGAGACTTGCCTTCTCACTTGAGTCAATGCACCTTTTTGGGCACTGCTTGCCTAGTGTCTTAATTCCTGCCACAAACAAGGTAAGGCAGGCTTACTGCAAATCCATTGCTTTTCAATGGCTTGTGTGGGCGTGAACGATAGTTCAAGGTCGGAGGGTCTTAAAGACCACATTCCCTAAACGGACCACAGCTTCCACTCAACAGAGGTGTTACACATAAAGGGGTGTGTCCAAAGAGCTGGATCTTAAGACACAGCCCATCTCTCTCTGTTGCCAGTGGCCATGGCCTGTTTCCTGAAGGACAGTGGCTTGATACTGTTTCTACATTCAAGTTTCTCTAAGCCTGTATCTACTTACATTTAACTGGGATGAGGAATTAGATACTGCAAAATTCTAAATTTCATTTTTATCCCAGGCACGCCATACTTTTCATGTACAGGTGTTCTGCAAAATGTTTGAGACCTCTTGGATAACTTATTTGGGTAATAAATAATATCTTTGTGTTTTTTTTTAAAACTGGTAGAACTTTTGAGGGTATGTCTGCAGAAGGAAGATTTTTGTAAAAAGTATGGCATACAAGAATAGCTGTGTAGGTACTGTGCCCTTGGCTGCGCCTGTTAGACGGGAGATCACAGTGGGCCAGCGTTTTTGATCTCCTCAGACCTCTTTGGTTTTTACTATCCAGACTAATAATGCGATGGGCGGGGGCCTGCTACACTTCCTTCAGCTTTCCTACCACCTCAGGATGATTCTCCTACTCGGCCTGAGATGCTGGTGGGGACACAGAGGTTGTGACACTTGAATCCACTATGAGGCCAACTGAGCACCCAAGGGGAAGTGACACACTGCTGCCCACAAACCATTTAGGAAATGGCAGCCCTGGAACTTCTCTCTGTGAGAGGAGCAGAGTTGAGGCTACGCCTCTGAGGTTCATGTCTATCAGCAGAGGGGCAGGGAAGCCATGAGTCTCGATGACTGTGCAGAGGTCAAGGGCAGAGGGAAGGGAGACTGGTGTACATCCTAGCTTGTTCATTGGGGCATCACGTCTTACATAACTTACACACTGATGGCTCTGCTCCTTGTCTGCTCCTCAACAGCATGTCCCCAGAGACTTATGGTGCTCCAGACTTCACGCCCAGTGTTCTTGGGGACTTCTTGGGAATGCCTGCTCTCCAAACTTGTCTGGGGTCTGAATCAGAATCTGCATTTTCTCAAGATTCCGAGCTTCTTTCAGGCTGGGGAAGCATTCTAACTAGCTGCTGTAAATGTCAGCGTGTAGAACACAGACCTCCGCTGACACATTCCACCTGTCTGTCATGTCTAGTTACTCAAACCCAGTGGGCTAAACAGGGTTTTTAATCTCCACCTGTGGCTTTGTCTGTTCACATATATGAAGATAGACGGTGGAATCAGCCATAAGTAAACTCTGACGGTGAATCTCTTCCTGGCAGGCCTGATACGGTGGGTGGTATGTACCTCTTTCTGGAAGTTATTTGTTCCATAACTGAAGGAAAATCCTAGTATATTGAGGTACTTAGTCACTATTTGTTGGGGAAAGTACGTAGCAAACATGAGGTACCCTTCAGAATCTGTGCCTGGCAGGTTTATTCGTCACATGTAATTCTTCTTTTTGAAAATCAAGGCAGCCAGTCACATTTTGGCAATTTAGTATACCAGAACTCGATTCACCTAAGGGAATTTTCATTGCACAGTTAGGTCTTACAGGAATTAGCAGGACAGTGGTTCACTTGAGGTTTGCGTCTCTTCAGGAATGTATTACTACAGGGCTAAGACTGGCTGAGTGTCTGTCCTCTTCAGGAATGTGTTACTGTAGGCCTTAGACTGGCAGAGTGTCTGTCACAGTAGTTTGCCTCCTTGCTAATTTCCACCTTACCACAGAAGACAAGGGCAAGATTACCCTCACATTTGTTTTCTCAGGGCTGGAGGTGCCAGGTCTATTTCAATGGGTAATTTGAAGACTAAGGGTTTTCTTCAGAAAATTCAAATTTACCTAATTTTAAAGCTAAACTTTGGTTGAAGAAGAACATCTACTAGAAAAAAAATCATCTTATCCATCATTTCCACATATAGTATACATGGAATATATCAGTTTGGAAACAGTTTCTATTCATATATAAAACCGCAACCTTGGAAATACCTCCGTCCCGTGATGGCAACCTTTCTGCTTTATGTATGTTCTGGCTCTTGATTACTTCTGGATAACACTCCCTTGTTGGGCCTCATGTAAGAAAAAAACAAGGCTGCCATTTTCAAGGCACCGTCCTCACTCTATAAAACATGCTATTGTTTATTTTCTTTTTTTTCTTTCTTTTTTTTTTTGAATTTTTTTTGATTTTTCGAGACAGGGTTTCTCTGTAGCTTTTGGTTCCTGTCCTGGAACTAGGCTGGCCTCGAACTCACAGAGATCTGCCTGTCCCTGCCTCCCGAGTGCTGGGATTAAAGGCGTGCGCCACCACCGCCCGGCCTATTGTTTATTTTCATTGTCTTTTCTTCCTCCTGGATGCTGCAGTAGCAGATGCCAGCAATCTCATGCCCCCAAAGAAGCCGGGGCACAGATAGCGATGGCCCAGGGTGTCTAATGTTACAGGTAAGCTTTCTGTGGCTGTGAGAGCTGGTGAACCCACCAGAGGACACCTACCTTTCAAGAAACCTCCATGGAAGGAAGAGGGATGTTTCTCTTTAGTGCTAAAGAAACCTGCGGCATGCAAAACAAATGCACCGAAGGCCATCAGTGTTTTATACGTAGCCTCTTTAGTGCCCTTAGTGATGGTGGTATGACAGCTATGTTGAAGAGGAAGCTGACTGTTCATAAACATGATTGCTTCTACAAGAGAGGTGGAACAGGGGTAGCACAGCCAGCTGAAGCTGGGAGGCTTCCTACACTGCCAAGGCAGGGGCAGGCACAGCTCTTGAACACTGGATAGCCTACATTTACTCTCGTGGAGCTGACTACTTCATGCGCCTCTCCCAAAGCCTCCTGCAAACCTCCCACGACAAGAGGATTTTGGCAGACAGCTCCTTATGGCTCTGGGGTGAAAACTCGTGACACCCCAGCCAGCTGACCCAGAGACTGAGATTGCAGGGCCAACCATCTCAAGCTCATTGGTACCCTTTCTGAAAAATGTTTTGCTGCTAGGCCACCGCTTGCTAGGACACTCACAGAGAGCCCTGAGTGTCAACAAGACCAAAACAGGTGTTTTATTTATAGTTTCTCAATGGGAAAATCTGTGAAGTCAGTTTTGGTGTATCTGTAGCTTTTGATCTTATCTCGGAAAGGATGGACGCTTTATTAAAGTCAACACTGGGGCTGAGATTTTTTGGTGAGTCTATTGGGCCCTCAGAAGATGGTGTGCATATGCGGTCAACCTGCTCTTTCATTTATGGGCTTGACTAGGTGCTTGCTGAGCAGACCTTTCAGATGCTGCCCTAGAATAAGGAAGCTGAACCTCAGTACAACCTAGGAGCCAATTGTGTGCAACAGTTGCCTTGCTGGTCAACTGGAAACATGCTTCCAGACCACATTCCCCTCCTCACCCTCCTTTTACACTCTGAACCCAGGAACTCGTATGTGCTAGCTCTCCTACTAAGCTCCGTTTCCCATGCGTGACAGTAAAGTTTGCGCCTTCAGCACCCACAGGACCTCTTGAGATACTAAAGGAAAACTATGCCGGGCCTTACCAGTATGACTTCTTTTGTGAACCATGAGCACATTGGGCCCGATGCAAATGATCCCACAGATATCACACTTTAGTTTTCCGTTAGGAAGTCGAATGCCTCCAACTCCCGACAGAGCCGAGCTGCCTTGGTCCCTGTGGGAGCCATTCATTTTTTCTCCTGAGGCATCAAGCATTCGTAAATCCTCTGCACATTCTTCCCCATTCATTTCACAGGCACGCCCATTCTCTTCATCACTCTGAGTCTCTACTTTAACATTACTGGCTGAAAGAGATAACACAGGAGGCCCACTCAGTGTCATGGCAAAAAAAAATAAGTCACAAGACAGCAACACAGCAACATCAGCATCAGCAGCATCAGCATCAGCAGCAGCAAGTCATCAATTAGACAATCCGAGCTTCGGAGTAGTTCTGAGCCCGTACCTCAGGGCAGGCAGCCTGGTTTTGCATGTGCTAGCCCTCCAGAGAGCGTGGATGGCACCTATGGGTTGCACAGAAGGTGCAGGGACACAGGCAGGTCTGGACAGGGAGTATTTTCTAAAGCAGGAAGAGGCTATTTAAAGAGATCACACTTCACTGGGGGCTTGTGGGACCTCTCGGGGTGGCGGGGGACCTGGAGCTGAATCCTGTGTGCTCACAATGAGAGCACTTGGCAGTAGGTAGTGACGTGCTATCTAGATACAGAGTCAGCCTCCCTAGGACTGGTGAGTATTAGAACAACTCGTAAGAAGCTGGTTTTCAGGACTGAAAAAGCCCTTTTGCAAGAATGCACAATGAATCTGGAACAAATCTTTGCTGTTTGGAGCTCTGATTCCCAACTCCTTCTTCCAAGTTCCACTTTCTTTGCATTTGGCTTCCTTTTCATCTTAGGTGGCCCACCTCAGCCTGCGCCCTAGGGCAGAGCTGTTCCTTTTACAGCTCCTTCACCTGCTGAAGGGTTGGCTGGAATGGTCTCTGAGTGCAACAGGTCAGAGTTTTTCAAACAGAAAGATGTTGGTAGGTTAACAAAGATAAAACTCGCCTCTGACTCTGCATTCCTGCATGGTTTTATTATTCACCTATTTTTTTTAAAAGAAAATACAACATATTGCACACATATTCTCCTGAAACACTAACTACAGTGATGAATCCCACATGCAACGGCCAGTAGGGACTGTAGTGCTATGAGACTATCAGAAACTATCATGTCTCTCTGTTTTTTACAGGCTCACGAGAGATAGGGAGGCATGTTTTTCTGAGTAAAATAATCAGTGTGGGGATTATCTGACATAATTAAGAAACAATTATTACAATTATTTGTTTTTACTTGGTGTGTGCGCGGGAGTAGCTGTATCTACATATGCACACCATGTGCAGGCTTGTGGGCCAGACCCTCTAGAACTAGAGCTAACGGGCTGTTGTGAACCACCACATGTGGACGCTTCCTTAGAACTAAGTCTGGGTCCTCTGCTAGAGCATCAAAAATGATTAAAACCATTGATCCATCTCTCCAGTCCCTATTGACATAATTTTTGTTTTTTTTTAAAATATTTATTTATTTATTATGTATACAGTATTCTTCCTATGTGTATGCCTGAAGACCAGAAGAGGCCACCAGACCTCACTACAGATGGTTGTGAGCCACCATGTGGTTGCTGGGAATTGAACTCAGGACCTTTGGAAGAGCAGGCAATGCTCTTAACCGCTGAGCCATCTCTCCAGCTCCTTGACATAATTTTTGAACAGCATTTTCAGTCAAGAGTTCTCAGCTTGGTCCCAGAGAAGCAGCTGGGACATGACCCCAGAGCATGCCTGAAGTGTGTACTCTTGGATTCCTCGGCACTGTTGGTTCCAAGATCCTGGGGCGATTCCAGTCCTGTGTTTGAATGGACTCTTGGAGGTCCAAGGTCACTTTACAATGGAGAATATTCAGTTTAAGTAGCCCACCTGGTTCTCAGACTGCTAGATGATTCTATTCACCAAATTCCTCTTGACTGGGACATTTGAGGTCCAGACACCAAAAGATAAGTGGCTGGCCGGAGGCATGGCTCCTTTATTTAAGGGTGCAGAGATATTTACGATATTTATTTAAGGGTGCAGGCTATCTCAACTTCTCTATGCTTGATTACTCATCACTAAGTAAAGGAACTATCACGGCCCTGACCAGCCTGAGGGAATTGAGGAGAGCTAACTGGGATTGGGGCTGGGCGCAGCAAGTGACACCCTGCTCCACACACAATGTTCCAGAGCACAGGGCTCGGTCTGACCACCACCAGTGTTTTTGACACTTACCTTGTACAAGACCTCTGGTAACTGAATGGCACTTGCCATTTAATCTCACATGAACTCAACAAGGGCATGACATTACCATCCTGTATTCTGTCATGGTTGAGGTACAGCTCAGTCAGAGCTTGCTGTGGTCACACAGCTAGAACGTGACAGAACTGGGAGGCAAATGCAGTACAGGGGTCCCCCATCCCCACTTATGGTCAACACTGTCCCATCAGCTCTTGGCAGAAATGACTTCCTGACGAATCCTGGAATGTGTTGTACAGACCAGAACATGGGCTCTGAGGTCCCGGAAGCGAGAATGTACTCCGAGGCTGAACTCAGCCCATGAGTAACACTGAGAAATTCTGAAATGGGGGAATTCTCAAAAACACTTTTCCCTACAAGATTCTGATCTGAGACTTTGCATATCAGCAGCCCTTCCAACTTCCCTCCGAGGCCAGATCCTATCTAGGTGGCTGTGCACATCATGGTGTTTAGTGACAATGAACTCTGGGGTATCAGAATTCTTTTGTGTCTTTTGGGGGTAGCTACAAACTTGTCAGTGTCTGTACCCACTTTGCTGGGCTTCCCCTACAGCTATGGTTTGGGTATATACCAACAGACTCATTCATTAAAGGCTTGGTTCACAGGGTGAGGACGTGTTTCGAGGTGGGACCTATGGGAGGTCTCTGTGGCTGGTGGTACCCCTCAGAGAGGGCTTCGGGACTCCGTTCTCCCAGTCACTCTCTGCTTCCCAACACCTGATGGATGGTCTGCTCTAACACATACGCCCCATCATTATCATTGACTGCTCTAACCAACACACCCCTTCCTTTACCCCCAGGTGAGAACTAAATACAAACTTCTCTGTAAACTCCTTGCCTTGAGTATTTCACTTAGCAATGCAAAGCTAACTATAATGTGTTCTCTAAGATGAGGAGGCAGGCCTGGGCTAGAGCAAGTGTTCTTTCTAGCCACACGATGCCTCGGGGTAGAGATGGAGCAAGAAGACCCTTACCAGCTACGGACACCGCACTTGACTTCTCTTCCTCCAGAAGTAGAAGCGAAATGAACCTCTATTCTTTATATGCCCCTAGCCTCTGGAAGTTTTGCTATAATGACAGACCATAGACTACATCAAACTTGTTCTCTCGGGAGCACAATAAAGGTACAAAAAATCCTCAATCTCTGGTTATTTTGCAATTATTCATCTTTTTTTTTTTTTTGAAGTGAGGCAGTGTAGCTAAAAACACCCTGGAGCAAAACACAGCTTGTTGTAGCAAGGCCTCCTGCCATGACTGCTACGACACAGGGCTGCAGTAAAGAGTTTAACCCAGAAGCACCCACAGCGGGACAAAAGCCACCCTGCAGAAGAACACGTGTTGGGATGATCCCTGACTCGGCTGGATTCCATTAAGGTGAAGGAGCCTCGTCAAAGGGAAGTGACCCTGTTTTCCTGAGCGCACTGTACACAGGGCACAGAAGCACATGGCAGTCATAAGCACTTTTCTGCCCGAATAAGAACTGCAGAGTTCCTGTGCGGTCCTCTGGGGAACTCCATGGCACATGTCACCAGTGCCTATGTGGGTGCTTCCCAGAGAAGACCGGGATGGCAGGGTGCATGGGTAGTGACCTTCAGGCCTCCAGGAAGAGTTCTACTCCAGCAGGCTGCCCAGGACAGGGAGAGCAGAGTCAGGGAGGAAGCAGGTGAAACATCAGGAGGAGGGTGCTTCCTCAAAGCCACCGGGGCCACCACTAGTGTGACGAGGGAAGCTGAAGGCAGGGCTTTGGCATTTCTACCCTACAAGATGGCGCTGCCGCCAGCTGCAACAGAACTGAGAGAGAAACGCAGCTCAAATGGCACAAGAGTTGTCCATAAGTTGTCCCATGATCAGTGTGGGCACCAAATACAATTTGGGGAAGAGATGTGTGGGGAGGAAATAGATGGATGGTTACTATGGACACAGAGCAAGGATTTCAAACTTACTTGATCTGACTTTTACTGGAGTGGTAGTATTTTCATTTACATATATAATTTAATATATATAATTTATATATCAATATGTAATCATATACAATTGTGTGTGTCATGTGTCTGTGTGCTGGGTGCGGAGAGATCCACGGTGAGGGGAGGATGAACAGTAATGAGAACTTTTTAGCATCAGAAAGCTCTTGTTTCTGAGAAAGATACAATGCCTGCAGATGCCTGTGGGCGTGGCCAAGGACCATAAGTCGTGGAAATAAGGCAGAGGCTCACAAAAGGCCCTCCATCGATTCTGGCATAGGAAGAGTTCCATGGTAATTGCTGAGTGCTCTAGCTTTGGGAGCTTGGTGGTTGTGATGAGGATGTTCCTGGCCATGTTTTGAGTCCGGAAGTCTGTGATGTCTGAGATGGCCAGAGAGAAGAGGTTTTGGTGAGACACAAGTTACACTGTCAGCATGAGGAATTTCAGATCCCTGCAGTGTAGGGGATTTTCTGTACAGAGACGGGGAAGGCCCTCAGATCTCTGGGGATAAAATGCAAAGTGGGTGCTAAAAAGTAGAAGAAATCTGCCAGATTGCTGCCCATGGAAATGGGGGGCTCTGTTTAGAACTACTTAGCTGTGGTGTTCCTTCAGTGAAATGCTGCAGTCTCTCTGAATATAAGGAATAAAGACTTGCAAATATCCTGAAAAGTCTATTCCTCCTCCACTACTTAGAACAACGAGGGACTCAATAAAGTGCTGCATTGAGCTGATTAAATATAGAACACGGATCGAGTCTTCTAAGTGTTTCCTGGGAAGGTTCTAGGTTCAGCCAGCCCCATGCTCTTCCAGCAACTCACAGATAGTGGACAAGGCCCGATGTAAGTGTTCCCCAAACGTGGCTAATATTAACATGGATATTTCCAAGCCCCTAACAAAAGCCACGTTGTTTCTCAGATGCTACTCAAAATGGGGAGAAGTGAAAACCTCATCACTGTGTATTTTAGAGGTGGCCCACCAGCCCGGTGACCTCATTGTCCTAAGAGAATACTCCTCCAGTGTGCCAAGGTCCCTAGCGGCTAGAAAAAGGTTAGAATCAACCAATCCTGAGAAACTAAGGAACTCAGGCCAACAGGAGCCCAGAGGCCTGGCTTCACCATCAACTGTGCTGTACCCTTGTGAATAACTGGACATTTTAATGCAGAGGTAAGGCACACTGGCAGTTTCTGGCTCACAGATGCTGTGCTGATTCCATTGATGTTCTCTTTTCAGAATGCATCCCCATAGTTACTAGAAACGTAGTTTTGGAACTTAGACTGTGAATTTTGGAGGGAAAAGATTGAAGTTGTCCCTTCAGCATGGGTTTAGACCGTATAAATGAAATCTTAACACTGTAAAAAGGAAAATGAGATAAAGATAGCAAAATCTAATGGGATAAAAGTACTTAAGGTGTATTTCGACTTGTCTGTGGTTATTAAGTGATGATATGAGACACCTGTGTATGTGCCGTTGGTGTTTTTATGTCTGTGGTGCACAGCCATATGCCAGCATTTGGGAGGCAGAGACAAGGAGTCTTTGGTTATCCTGCACTACATGGGGAGCTCGAGGCTAGCCTGAGCCACGTGACACCTTGTCTCAGAAAACAAAATAAAACAAAATGTAAGCATTAGTTAGAACAAATTCTCTAACTTAATACCCCTTGAAACATAGTTAAAATAGTAGGGTTTCTATCTGATCCAGTATATTTTTTAGAAATAGTCCTACTTGGTGCTTTAGACTTTCAAGTATAGTGAAGTCAAAGGTACAAGAGATACAGTGAGTAGCTGATATTACACAAAAGGAGCAGTATCAAGCATATTTCTATTTCTCTCAGAAATCTAGGGAGCCAAAGTGGGGTAAAGGTTATTTTAACTTCAAGAAGGGAGTTGCCTGTGAGCCTGTGGGTCAGTTCTTCAGCATTACCACAAGGTGGCGATATTGGCCCAGAACAGTTTGGTTGTTGTTGGGTGGGGCCTTGAGGATCAACTATCCATTTGTTCCAGAAAGGGACTTACAACTTAGGGATACTGAGGGGGCGAGAGGAAGAAGACGAGATAGTCCTATGAACTAATTTTTATAAGTACATAGACATGAAATACACGAAAACATCTACAATGGCTCAGAAAATTTCCCACTGTCTTTTGTAGAATGCAGCACTGTCTCCATCTGGAAAACCTCAGCCATCTGCTTGAACGTTAGGCCACGCTGGGCTTTGCCCCTTCCGCAGTTTTAATGACAACACGTCTTAGAATGTGCTGTTTTACTATTATGAGCATCTGACATATCAAAACGTTCCAAAAAAAATAATGAGATCGATTGTCTCAAAATTCACAAGAGTTCCTGCCCTGGCACATTCACGTCTACTCACACATAAAAGATGTGCGTGCGTGCACACACGCCTACAGGAAGAAAGAAACCTGAAGCTCTCATCTTCCAGCTGAGCCCCAGGGATATCAGTAGGACTGACACCCAATAAACTTCTTATGTTCTGGCAGGAGAAGTCAATCCGGTCTTTGACCCTAAGCATACATAGATGGGTACTGCCAAATCCTGTACTTCCCAAATAGTATCTGCTCACAGGACGTCAGAAGCCTGACCTTCCTGTTACCGACACTTCAATGTCAAAAGTATAGTTGTAATAGCACAACGTCAACAGCTGGCCTAAGGGCGTGATTTTGGTGGTCGAGCACTTGCTTGGGATTGACCGAAGCACTACGCAAACAAATCTCTCCTCAAAGTGAAATCCACACAGTCTGTTTTCTGGTGCTGCTTCATAATACCAAAAAATTATTGATATAAGGCCTGAAAACCGAAAACCTAAGGGGATTAACAACGTGTAACGCTTTTGTATTAATTTTATTTGCATTAAGAAAAAAAAAGCTGAAGCTGGAGAGATGAGATGGCTCATCAGGTAAGAGCACTGACTACTCTGCCAGAGGACCCAGGTTCAATTCCCAGCACCCACGGCAGCTCAGAACTGTCTGTAAGTAACTACAGTTCCAGGGGCTCTGACACCCTCACCCCACCATGAATGCATGCAAAATAAAAATTAAATTAAACATTTAAAAAACAAAAGAAAAAAGGCTTCTCTATTCTTGAAAATACTCGTTCTGGTTGATCAAATATAATTACCATTTTCAACTCACAATACACTAAGAAACAAAATTACTATCTAGTTTTTGGTGCAACAGCTCCAAGGAGCGCAGGCTAGCTTGCATGCATGCCAACAGGGTGCATGTTCATGCAGTGAGCCACCGCGGAAGAACGGGCTGGAAACCCACGGGTTTTTTGTCTTCTCTGTTCTGAGGTTAGCACTCCAGAGCAAGAAAAGGAGAATGTGCTCCCTTCCCGTCACACAAAATTGCACAAGTTATCTGAAAAGATGTTGGTTTGTTTGATGGTGGCAGGAAGCATGGACCACAAAGTTGTTGATCACAACTCTAATCAAGACCCTGCTGAACAGACTCTCAGGGACAGACCCACTGCGGCTACATTAGCTCTTCCTTCACTATTGCTCCAATTTCACGCTCCTAAAACCTTACTTGTAAACTGGGCATGGGTGTGCCCAGCTCCCAGAAGGCAGAGGCAGGAAGATCATCACAAACTTAAGGTGAGCCTGGGCACCACAGAGCATTCTAGGCCAGGCAGGGCTAATAGGGAGACCCTGTCTCTTTCTCTCTCTCTCTCACACACACACAAAAAAACAAAAAACAAAAACAAAAAACAAAAACCCAAACCAATCAAACAGCCCCCTCACCCTCTACCTTTGTACTTTATTGAATCAGTGACGTGACCAATCATGGGTGTTAATGAGCAGAATGGCAACCATTTGGGTCATCACATTGTTTTTCCAAGTGTAAAGGAGGGCGCTGATGAGAGAACATGCAAGTTGTGGCGTGCGTGTGATGACAGAATTGTCTATGAAATGAGCGCATGCTACTGTTGTCTAGAAGCCAAGCATATACTTACGGGAGAAAGATTTGGGTATTATTGCATGAAAATCCCTAAAGCCATCAGCCCCATATGCAACTGCAACAAAGAAGGCAAAAAGAAAGCCAGGTTGGAATATCATCACACAGTACAGGTTTAGAAGACAGTGCTATTTTCAAAAGGATATTACTATGTAAAACCACTAGTTAGCTGCTAATTTGTTACCGTTGGTCAACAGAAGTTACTACTCAGAACAGGACGCCTGACCCCAAGGGTCTCAATTCAATGTTTCATCACACTGAAACTCTGTGAATAAGCTCTGATGGGCTCAGCAGCTTAGAAGTACCTGAAGACATTCTAGAACAATGAGAAACCATCTAGTAGGGCCGGTCCATGAGGTCAGCCGTATTACAGCATCTCCGGGGAGCGCACACATCTCCACAATAGCATGTTTCCTTGGGGTAGACTGTACCTCTAGTCTCTTCATTTGTTTTTGTCTTAGAATGTATTCAGAGAAAATAAAGTTTCCAATCTACATGTTGACTGGATTTCTGCAGGCTCCTTACCGAGCAGTCACCTTCAGAAAGTTTGCACTCTCTTCTCAGGCAGCTCCTGGTGAGTTCCTATTTCTAAGGCTTGGTATACTGTGTCTGTATGTGTGTATATACATGTACACACATCAGGTGCATACACACACACACACATGGTTTCTTTCTAAGAGTAGCAGTCAGAATTGTGTACACAATGCAGCTGGTTAAATTCAACTTGTTGGATCAACTACTGACTTAGCAGGAAAAAGGCTGAAGAACTCCAGGACTAGACACATTTATCAAACGTGGCTTAAACCTTTGTTTCTCAAATTTGTTTGGCCACAGACCCTTCCCTTTCTCCCCATGAAAAACTATATATGTGGATAGTGTATGTGCACTTGTGTTCACACGTGTGTTTACGTATGCAGAGATGTCAATGTCTGATGTCTTCTTCAATTGTTCTTCTTCTTATTATTATTATAGATAATGCTTTCACTGAATTTTTAGCTTGCCAATTCAACTATACTGGCTAGCAAAGACCTCAGAGAATCCCCTTGGCTTTTCCCTGCCACTGCTGGGATACATGTGTTTGTTGCCAAGCCTGGATTTCACTTGGGTTCTAGGGATCCAGACTCAGATTCTCATGTGCTCACAGTAAGTACTTTACCACTGGGCTACCTCCTCTCAGTCCTCTCCATGGAAAACAATAAAATATGGAGATAATGTATAAACGTAGTTAAGGAGATACTGTCACATCCCCTTAAGGGGAATGACACACGTTTTCGATCTATTTGTTTTGCTTCTTGGTCTAAATCTCTAGAGTTAAAGTTAATATCACACATCCCAGCAAAGTTGCCATGAATTAGTTTGTTGCCTGGTGAAATGGCTCAGAGGGTGGAGGCACTTGCAGCCAAGACTGAGGATCTGAGTTTGATACCCGAGTCCCTGCAAGTTGTCCTCTGTTCTGCTCCACACCTTCACCCTAACACGATTAATTAATACAATATTTTCATAAATCGCTGTGCCTTGGCAAACAGCTAAACCCCAGCCTATGCTGAAATCCAGTCTCTTATAGTGGGAACTCAGCGGGGCCCTTACAAATGTCAGGTACATTACAAGTCGCTTCCCACAGTCAGCCTCACATCCTCACGACGGGCCTTTGAGGTAGATGCCATCACTGCTTTGGTAGTAAGGGCTCAAAGGAAGTCCTACAATTTGCCATTTTGGTATCTAACATGTAAATATGAAAATGTAAGGCCATGGCTAGTTATATGGCACTCAGAATTTAAAAGACACACTTTTGCAAGCAGCCCTCTTTGGGTGCTTGTGAGGCTTCAGGAAATGTGTAAGCTATCGCAGCTGCACACACATTCACAGGGTAAGTGCACACACACACACACACACACACACACACACACACACACACACACTTGCCTGTACATGGCCACGTCGGGTGACAATGCATTTACGACAGAGTTCCCCAAACGACCAATAACCTACAGGGTGCTGCAAATACCATCGCCCTAGTTATGCCTGCTGCGTGGTCCTCACCGCTAAGCCTGGCATTCCTCACGCACACACGGGAGAGGTAAGCTCATGGGTCATTGAGAGTGCCTTGTGTTCTGGGAGCTGGCTGACCATCATGCCGTTTGACAACACTTCCAGGTTGCTCCCAGCAGCAGGCATATGAAAAAGGACACAGCTACTGGCTGCTCGTTCTTTTCCAGAGGTCTTCAGGTAAGGGTCACTCTACCCTGTGACAGCCTGTGAAGTCCCACCAGAAGCAGCTCATCCCACTGTGGGGAGGGCAGAGGAACCACTCAGTGATTTGCTCTTGGCTTCTCCCTCATTTACTGGACAGTCTATCCCCAACTTTAAGTTAGTGTTTTATGAAATGACAGGGATAAAATTTTGAGACAGGATTACACTTTTGAAGCCTCAGCTGTCCTGGAGTTTGCTGTGTACAGCAGGCCTTAAAAATACCCAGAGATCCACCTGCCTCTACCTCCCGAGTGCTGGGATTAATGACATCTGCCATCACTCTTGGCTGCATTGAGAATATTTACAAGTATTTCAACAATCACAAAATACATTTTTTTTTGTTTTGTTTTTGAGACAGGGTTTCTCTGTGTAGCTTTGGAGCCTGTCCTGGAACTTGCTCTGCAGACCAGGCTGGCCTCGAACTCACAGAGATCCTTCTACCTCTGCCTTCCTAATGCTGGGATTAAAGGTGTGTGCCACCACCTCTTGGCCACAAAATACATTGTTTTTATCACAATTCTCTGCTAGGGGATTCTGATGCCCCATATCTTGCCATCACCACCATATAGCACGCTGTAGTCACCTGAGATTCTGAACCCTGTTTGAACTGCCACCCTGTGAACATGACGGAAAACAGGTTGACAGGGCAGAGACCACACTCTTTGGCTGCATCAACTGCACCTCTCACGAGCAGCTCCTGATGCTGCACCTAACGGAGAGGCTGAAAGCTAGGTGAGATTTTCAGAATGAGAGAGAGGACATTTGCTCCACTTTCAAGTCCAGGTTGGACGATGACAGTTTTCTGTGGAAGGTAACCGACTCAGATTTGTATTTAAAAGCATTCAGAAATACATTGTAACTCGATTTTACACCCCACTCTTTAAGTCACCTTAGTTAACCCTTCAGCCACAGGGAAGTCATCAGTCTGTTACTAATGTGTCAACCATTCACAGCGACCTTGGCCTTCCTTACAGATCTACTGAAGGGGCAGGCAGCCTGTGGGTGTGGCTGAGTGAGCGAGGGTGACAGGGTTGTGGCTGCAAAGGGCCCTAGGTCTCCACAGACACCGTAGGCATCCTTCTCTGGGAGTGTAGGGGGAAGCCAGAGGTGGATCCTCTGAGAATCTACACACTTCACAGAAGGATACATTTCTTCATCATCCTCTCTGTTGGCTAGGTGGCTGGGGGCTTTCTCACCGGAAGAGGACACTAGCCAGCTGACTTCACTTATAGAAGATGCTGTGGTTCCAGCCTTGCAAAGAGACAGCTAAAATACAAAGAAGCTCCATGTTCTGCCCACAGACACGGAGCAGAGGAGTGCTGGTGTGTGGTCTTACACCTACTTAAGTGACTCCACCGCTCACCCAGATGCAGGTCAGAATAGCTGTGAGGCTGTCAAACCTCTTCCCCTGGGGAACCAGCTCTTCCTGTGCAGACTTCAAGGGTCCTGCTGGGCAGGTTCTGAGGTCCTGAATGGCTCCAGGCACACACATGTGGAAAGAGAGGGCAGCGGTACTATGCCAGGGCCCAGAGAACAGAATGCACACGGGCTTCATCCTGCCTGCCACGCCCCTGCCTTCCAGGCCCCAGACAGTTGCCTGTCTCCAAATTCATCCTCTTCCCAAGGACTAGTTTTCTTCCTACATCTCCACATGCATTGATGAACAAGGGTATAGCTAATCCAATCCACCAGAGCACCTCCACCATTGTTTGCAAAGTCCAATGATAACCCCAGTTTTTCCAATGAGCCTCATTTCCCCTGCTGCTCTCCAACCATGCACACCCCCAGCACCTCCACAAATCCACTACCACCACCCCTGCCACTGCTTAGTCAAGGCCATGGTCTGGGGCACCTCCTGCCTGTGCTCCCTGCTCACCATCATGCATCTGGCTTGTGTGCGCATTGTAGGCTGTGGCCTTCAGACTCCCATCCCAACACATCTGTCTGTTAGGCTCAGGCTGCCATCTTCCTTACTGCTCTTTATAGACCGCATCTAACTTCCAAATGCCCCAACAGCCTACAGAGCTATGTGAGGGGGGAAGCTTGTGTCAAAATTCCTCTAACCATGGCAACTGCTATCATGGAATCTCTTGGCAGATCACACTATTCAGTAAACAGAGGGATGAACCATAAGAAGATGCTAAAACAAACAACAACGCAACCACCAAAGCTCACAACTACCCGTGTTTGTAAATGCTGTGGTTTCTATTCAGCTTTGCACGTGCATAGCCCCAGCCTGGATCTGCACGTCTTACTTGCTCAAGTGACTTTTTAGACTTTGTGATTGGACATAGATACCCGGATCTTTTCTTCTGGAGAACTGGGTTCCCCAGTCTCCCGGCTCCCTGTGTTTGGTCCTCACAGGATTATGGAGTCTGCAAGGCCAGCTTTGGGACCCTAGCCTGAAGATGCTTCTTTAGAAGCCTGTCTCCCACCCTGTCTCTCTCTGACTATAGCCTTTGGTCTTCACCTGAGCCCATTCCAGGTCATAGGCATGCTCAGAATGAGGCCATGACTGACCAACACACAGTGTCCCCTTGGTGGTATGGACAGGAGGCACAGGCTACCCATGACAGGATTGGACTAAAAAGTACCCTACTTAATGACCACAATAGTTGGCTATTTTCAGAAATCCACTTGAACTAATTGAGAAATGGCAGAAAGCATTGGGTTTCACATGCAATTCCAGGACACAAGTCTATTTAGAGCAAAGTCAAAAATGGAGAAAATAATTTTTGACATTACTTTCACACAGTGTCATACATTACTGTCTGCTGGCTCTCCGATTCAATTGGATTTCTTTGGTTCTGGGTGTCCTTGAACTCAGACATTTACAAGTCTGTAGGAAACAAAGGCGGCCAGGATCTTGGATGAAGAGGCAGCTGACCACACCAAGTCAGTGGAGGTATCTATGCGGGGTTTGCCCTCCTGGCTGGAAAATGCATCACATGCTGCCTATCGGAGCTCACTTTCCTTATCCGCCAAGTGGGAATAATCCCATCTGCTTGGTCAGGTTCGCGTGCTCTTTCATGATAACCCTCCAAGGGCCTGACTGTCGCACTGTGAAGACAAGTAGTTAGCTTTGTGCTCGGCACAAAGTCACGGGCTGGGAAGATAAGGCCTTATCTCCTTGTCCACAAAGAATCCCATGGACCTATGGCATCAGCTACACCCAACTACCGTTTGCCACCTTCCTCAGATGGGAAGAGCCACGGGAAGACAGCTCGGCAGCCCACCCAAGACAATGGAGTCAGGGCAGGGGACGTCAGGGCGAGCACTATTCGTGTGTTCCAGCTCCGAAAATCCTAGCTGTGGTCTCCTGTGCCAGCACTCTGAATGGGACTAGCCCCACCTGGGAGAAACTTAAGGCCATCATCTCTGTGTCTTAGGCTGTTGGGTAGATTGACACTGGGGTTGTTTCCAGTGTCACTTCGCCTTGCTCCCAGTTCCACCTGCCGGATTTGCTTCCAGAGCAGACAACGTAGAGAACACAGGGGAAGAGGACAGGGTCGTTCTTGTGCTGATATAGCACACCTGGATTTTACAATCAGCAGAGCCTTGAAGATGTGAGTCAAGGACCCTGCTAGTAAATTACATCCCAACCCCTGTCCTGTTTTTGTTTATATTTTATTAATGCAGTATTAAATTATCACAGTGAGCAAGTTAGGGCAGAGAAAGCTCCAGCTGATAGAACCATGGATGGCTTAGAAAGAGATGGATTCAGAGTTTCCTCTAGAGAGTACAAGGGAAGAGCAGAGAGTAAAAACGACTGTTCTAATATTTACAGGAGGGTCTTCCAGTCATCATTATGGGGACATTTGTAAGTTCCCCGTCTTCTCTCCCCCTCCCGTTACACATCAAGTCTGTGACAGCTAGGTCAGGACCCGGGGTCTCACAGACCTCCAATTTGGAAAGTTGAATCTGGTGGGCTGAAAAAAAAAAGAAAGCTTAGAGATATTTTCTGAATGTTTTAAGCTTCATGCTCTTTCTGCATTTTTAAAAAGTGTTACATTTGGGGCTGGAGAGATGGCTCAGTGGTTAAGAGCACTCGCTGCTCTTCCAAAGGACCCAGGTTCAATTCCCAGCAACTACACCGACAGCTCACAACTGTTGGTAACTCCAGTTTCCAGGACCAGACATCCTCACATAGGCATACATGCAAGCAAAACACCAATGGACACACACACAAAAAATAAAAATAAAAAAGTGTTACATTTTAAGCAAGAACATTACTTATTTAGCTGCATGGTACTAAGTATACAGAGGGGCCATGAGGACATTCCTGTGATTCAGAAAGAGCCATGTGAGCAAGGGAAGATTAGCACAACAATTAAAGCTTTTTTTTTTTTAAAAAAAGGTTTATTAGTTTTTATGTGCATTTGTGTTTTGCCTGCATGTATGTCTGTGTGAGGGTACCAGATTCCCTGAAACTGGAGTTACAGACAGTTGTGGGTACTGGGAATTGAAACCAGGTTCTTTGGAAGAGCAGTCAATGCTCTTAACTACTGAGCCATCTCTCAAGACCCAATAATGAGAGTTTTAAAGACAGAGAAAAGGGATACTCTGATGAGTAAGATGAACACAGTGGAGGCAGAAGAAGGTGCTTGCCGGTGTCCCACGGCAGGATGACGTCATTTGAGGTCTTGGATCTGGGTTAAAAGACTATGCGTAAGAGGAGGGGGGAGAGATGATGTTACCATAATGATGACCTGAAGATCCTCCTGTAAATAGTTATTTCCTGTTCCATCTGAAATTCGGTGTAGCAAGAGACATATTTACCAGACTGCCTAAGTAAGCCAGTATACTGAGGATAGAGAGTATGTGGGGGACCTTGCTGGATAACCAGAACATGTACCAGTGCACTAATTACAGATGGCAGGAGGGACACCAGGAAATTTCTGGGGTTATCTTCCAACACCCCAGTCCTGGAAGGACTGGGAAGACATAGCCAGAGGCACCCACCGGGAGTCACAGGAGTGGTTGTGCTCACCAGACAAGTGGAGAGGCATGGGAGGACAGCAGCCTGGAAGGGTCACACGTGACAAGTCTAGTCATTATCGGAGTACTGAGGTATTAGCCAACCAATGAGCGTTTCCGTCTGCTGTATGGCTGTATGAGCTGAGCAAAGACGTTCCATACGGGGCAGTAGACTGGCCTTCCCAGCAACATGCTTCCAAGAGCAACAAGCTGAACTGTCTGCTAGTGCCAACTACCACTTGGCAAAATGTAGGGCTGTAAACATGTGAACTGCTCCACTTGACCTGGCTCCCTAAATATAGCTCAGAAGCGGACAGCTCTCACACTGGTGGGGTGTAGGATATGCCAGTCCATAAAATGAGGGGACATATGCCAAGTGAAGCGGAGTACTCTAAATCCCAAAGTCTTCAGGAGAAGAGGACCCCAAATGGGTTACTTCCTTGTGTGCTCTCCTTACATTTACGGTCATTCCGTCCCATCCCCAGAACTGGCTTTGTGTCAGCCCCAAAGATTCCAGAAGCCTAAGCCCAGCTTCAGGGAGGCCAGAGATAGTGTAATCTCTCCAGGGACACTCAGAGGGTGGATCCACCGATGTCCCTCCCTTCCAGAAGCCCAACGGGTCCCTGTCAAAATTCCAAGCAAAGAGTGACTCAGCGAGATGGCAGAGCGACGGGAAGGACGCCCTCTAGGCCATGCGCCCTGGTGCTAGCTCGCAGTGCAGGCCTTTGGTTGGGCACTTGTCTGTGGAAAGGTACTGAGACACACTCAGGCTGAGAAACTGGGGTGGGGGGATGGTTAGCAGACTCCCGACAATGCCACATGCTGCAGGAAGCTACGGAGCCCTAGTTCTGCTTTGGTTATTTCTCCATGAGCCTGTTTCTCAGGTACGAGCTCAGAGAGTGAGGAGCAGAGACGGTATCTGTAAGATCTGGTCACGAGCACCTGTGAACCTGGGACCAGTGGCCTGGAGACTAACAACCCTCCTATGGAATTCTGCCACCAGCTGCAGTTCACATGACGTTAATTCGCACGCTAAGAGGGCAGGGCACACAGAGAGTTCAAGTCCTTTACTATCTAGGGACAACTAACTGGTAAGGTCAGCCTAACAAAGTCTTTGCATTGTATGGTTCTTTTTG
Source organism: Chionomys nivalis (assembly GCF_950005125.1). NCBI lineage: Eukaryota > Metazoa > Chordata > Mammalia > Rodentia > Cricetidae > Chionomys > Chionomys nivalis. The sequence goes on from NC_080091.1 coordinate 30,416,544, forward strand.
TAGGGAGGTCTTTAAGGCTCGTTCTCCATTTTCTTATTTTCCTTCCTCTCCTCTATCTCTCTTCTGGTCTCCCCTTATAAGAACTGAGCATGGCAAATGCTAACCACATCCTATCTTGTTTGGCCATCACAGCAAAGCTCTCAGGTGCTAGCAATGAACATGGCCCTAGCAACTGGCCTCCACGCTTTGGAAGTTGCCATGGAAATGGGCCCACAGAAGCAAGCACTGTTCAGGTCCCATCTCTACCTCATCATTTCTGTGGGACAGAAGAGTTACAGGTCGTCACCCCGCTGTAGCTTCCTCACAAGGAGACCCAGAAAATTGTCTGTCTCTTGAGAGAGCAGAGAAGACACCTGGCCCTCAGGAAATGTTGGTTGCTCTTTTGTTCAGGTGCCATTACCTTTTCCTGAGCTCAGTTCATTACTTAGAAAGCCTTAGGTTACTGGCACTTTCAGCAAAATGTCACGTCTCTCGGGAAGAACCTACAAAAGCCACATGTTCTTCCTAGTAGGGACCAGCAGTTTCTTAGGATCAGGGCATCTCAAAAAGTCCTGTCCTTCTTATCATTAGCACTTCTTGGAAATGAGAGAATTTCTTTCTTCCTTTCCCGTTTTTCTCCTTTTATGATTCAGTTGCATTTATTGGGAAATGGACAGAAATGAGTAGTTCAAGTCATGCGCTCTTCCCAGCTAAAAATCAGATGTATTGCACACATCACATCTCCCAATGGCTCCCCCGCAGCCCTCAAAGAAGCCTGGGAGCTTTCTCTAGGTGAGGGAGCTGAGTTGAGCATCTACTGTAGATTTCTTTAGTCCTTTAAACAACCCTTAGGAAAACACCCCCTATATTTTGCTAGAGAGAGAAGACTCACAGACAACAGACCTGCCCAGGGTCACCAGTGAGACTTAGCAAGTTATGGCTGTGCCCTAAGTCCATGGGACCTAAGAGCACACTCCGCCCAGGTCACCCCCTAAGCCCTGACATGGGTTTTTATAAACTTTCTGTTTCTCATAGTTAATGAAACAAGGCCTTTCCAATAAGTCAAACATCACTAGGGAATGCAGGCATTCCGGAAGTGGGTTCACAACCCCCCCGGGGGGGGTCACTTGAGAACTTACAAGAGGAAGATGTGTTTCTACCTCCAGAGTTTTTAAGCTGCCAGCACGACAGGAACACAACAAATGCAGCAGCCACTGCCAAGGGTCCCCAGGAGCACCAGCGGAAATGGGCCATGGGCCCTGGTTTCCTAGTGACTTGTCAGAATCATGTAGGTGACTCACGCCAGGGAGAGATCTGAGGTGGGCATGTAAGTGATCCTCTACCTGCTCAGAGTTATGGAGACAGTGTTCTGCCGTCCTGGGGTGGAGGGGTAGGAGGCTGGGAGCCATTCTAGGGCCCTCTGGAAGCAACAAGGACTGTCTGAGATGCTTGTTCAGTGGGTCACATAGGGACTGACTTAGGAATGAGGAGCCCTTCAAGGGAGGAGACCAAAACACCCCACAGGCAGAAATAGGGAAGTTGGGAGTCAACAGGCTTTTTGGAGGAAAAGCAGGATTATGAGGCAATGACGGGGAGGCCCTGCCCTCTGAGGCAGATGCATGAACCCCAGCTGCCATTGGAGAAAGGCACGGAATGGCCTGCTTTGGTCACAATACTTCTGGAACAGCAGCTATGAGGCAGGAAGCCCTGGACTTCCAGAGTCAGGCTTCTCTAATCTGTCCCTGTCCCTCCCGGCCTCTCCTAGCCCATCAACATCACTATCCCCAGGAGGTAAGGCTGTGCTCAGTGATTGTGACACTGTGTTGTGTGTCATATTGTAACTGGGTTTCCACATCCTCCTGACTGTATGGTAAGAGCTTGAGAAGAGGAACGAGGGTGAATATTGAAATATAGGAATACAGGAAAAGAGGAAGCTGCCCAAGACACCAGCCTAACTGAAATCAAAGAATTATGGAGAACTGACAGAAAGGGAAGTAAGAATAGGGAATCATACCAGGGGCTTAGCAGAGAGCTGGGGGACAACACACAATACCCAGACGCGCATACAGACATGCACAGGTACACACACACATGAATACTGGCACACACCCCCTACATACTTAGACACACGGAAGTGCAGGCATAGATACAGATACAGGCACAGGAAAATAATATACCCAACACACACAGCCCACATAAATACCCTCCTTCACACACACATGTAATGAATAGGCATGTATGCACAATTTGTACAACAATCATGCCATTAGATATATACAGGTACAAAAATCCAAACATACATACACATATATGTATGTTCACACACAGGCATATGTGCACACACATCCATACACAGCCCTTTCTTGAACTTAAAATAAGAGTTTGAGCTCTCCAGTCCTCGTCTCCACAGAAGAGTATGACGACCACCTTAGTTATTCAGTGCTAAAATCCAGGAACTAATGATACTTCTAGTAGACCACTCAAGTATTTGTCTCTTGTATCTTAGAAAAAAAAAAACAAACAAAGTAAAAACCACAATACGATTTTCTTACAGTCTAATAAAGATCCAGTGTTAGGGCGGAGACAAAAGCAAGCAAGCAAACAACAACAAAAATAGACTACAGAAACAGAAAACAAAAGTATATTTAGGAAGGGCACATTTAGAAACCTCTACAAGTCAGTTTTTGAATGAAGGGAACAGACGAAAAGAGAGTATCCCAGAAAAATGAGAACAAAATTACAAATCAACACGTTTGTCTGTGGCATTCTGTTCGTCGAGATAACCGGCAAGCAGAGTTGAGTCAAAGGCACCCACCGGCCAGAGTGTGGACACCGCTTAGCAAAAAGTCCTTATCTAACATGGCCACAGGCTTGCAGCAGAGCCGGCAGGGCCCACTGAAGAGGTTAGAAAACAGCCTGATGCAAATGGAAATTTCCCTTAGCAATCGGGTGAAAGTTCCCATTCTGCTGTCCCACGATGTCCCTGAAGTCACTGCTCCAGAGAAGCATCAGCCACCCCAGAGCTACTGTTGCTCTTACAACAAACTGATGCTCACACAGACTTCCTACGCCAGAGGCTCTGAGGATTGTTCCTGTTGATTTATTACTTTGTGATCTAGCATCTGACACTTCGACTTGCCACAAGAACGCCTTAGGTCAACTTAGTCGGTCTCTCTAGCCTCAGCTTCATGCGGTGGGTCTGTGTGTATGTCTGCCCCTGGGAGGCCACGCACTGAGCGGGCGAGGACTCTGCTGTGCTCGGAGCATTCTTCACACAAGACATTCTTACTCAGACACGACCATGTTCAGCCCTTCGCCAGGTCCCAGAAGGTGCACTGTCCCGCACAAGGACACCTGTATGGGACAGGTGTGTTTCTTTGTGAGTAAGAAGGAAAGTTCAGATGTCTCAATCCTTCCCTGGAAAATGGAGGCTGGGGAAGATCTGCCTCAGGAGGCTGGTGGGCAGGGATATGCAGAAGAGGGCTCTGCCACCCACTGAGTCCACCTTCAAAAAAAAAAAAAAACTCAGGCCCATCCCCACCTGTCAGGCTGTCTTCAAGGCCTCTGATGGGCACTCCCCTGGCTAGATGCTCTGAATGGTATCTTCTCTGTGTCACCTACCTCAACTATCATAAATTTTATCTTAAAGTATACACTGGAACCTGCAATGCCAGGTAAAAGAGCAGAAATACTGGAGACTATGTAAAACCACGTGCCTGGAGATTTATAGATGGCTGCCTGGGGTGCTGTGTCCCTGCTTTTCTGGTACCTCCACGTCCACACTCAGAATAAACAGCCCAATGCCATCTCCTCAAGCCTGGCATCCACTTTCTGTACTGGATGCTTCAGGCTGTGGGAAGGGCTGTGCTCACACATGCATAGGTAGAGAAAGGAGGTTACCCATCTCTGCCATGCCACCCTAGGGTAAGGGTAAAGAAACCCAGAGCAGTGGCTGCCATACAACCTTTATGCTGTCTTTCTCTCCATCCTATTCCCATAAGTGCCCCGGACCAGCAGCTGCACACAGCCCAGGGGAGCTGATAAATATGGACTTCAGACACGCGACAGGCAGACACGGCCCTTTAACAACCATGTTGCAGAGGGATTTAGCAGAGCCCAGGAACCAGTGCCCTCCAAGCAGAAGCTGGGGATTCTGCTTTCTCTGCACCCTTCTCCCACCCTAGTTCAGTGCCAGGCTGGATCCCAGAACTAAAGGTTCTGGATATAGGGTTGCCTGGTACAAGAGGACCTTCCCTGAAGAACTCAGGCCAAAGTTGTGACATGGAATGTCTTGGGTACAGAAATACTAAGAGGGTTGTTGATCCTTTGTAATAAATGAAATGAGAGTAATTTAGATATTTATAAAAATAATTAAAAACAATACAATTGAATAAAAGTTAATATTGGGAGAAAAGCCACATCTTCTAGTCCTTGGCCATCAGTCTGGCACTACAGTCTCTGGGACTTCACAGATGTAAGCTCAGGTAGGCGTGCTGGTTCTGGTGGCCTGGGCCTTCACTGGTGCTACCTTTGGTTCTCTTGCATATTGACAAGGTTTCCTTACTTGTGCCATTCGTTACCAGAATGTCCCGATGGTTGTGTAGATGGTTTAACTTGTGTCACCAGGGATTGCACTAGGTAGTCGGCCACACTATGTATGCTGTGACACCCACGGTGGCCTGGGAGAGGTGGTAAAGGCTGAGACAGCTCGTCATTGCAAGGTTGGGAGGAAGGGCTGAGGTCAGGAAAGTCAGTCCAAAAGCCTTGGAAATCTTGGATGCATAAGTTGCAAATGCCTTCTAGTGCAGGAATGAGCACTCTCCTTGTAGCCTGCTCCTGCCCCCCAGTAGCCCTTGGGACTCCGATCCTTACTTTTTGTCTTACGATCTTATGAAGAGATCTGACCGCGAAAGCAAGACCAGGGCAGAGACACAGGGACCCATATACCATCCATGAGCGCCAACCCATTTTCAACAACCAAGTTTAAACAACGTGAGACATATCTGAGGGGAAATGCACACTGCATGAAATTGGCAAAGTTTTACACTCTTCAGGGACAAGAAATTCATGTTACTGATGCTGCCAAGTTACGTCAGGGAAGGGGTCCAAGTAAAACACATTCTTAAATATAAAGACACATTTGGACAGCAGCTAAGGAGATGGGCATGTTTCACATCAACTTGAAGGCTTCTGGTTTAAAAGACGGAAATACAATGGAAGCTTAACTAGGAAGAATCTGAAGAGAGCAGGGGTTGAAAACGACAGCCTTGCAGCCTGACATAAAAATGCTAAGTTTAAAATGTACCCTCTTGAGAAGACCAGCGGATCCATACCTGGCCCCTGCTACCACCTCTCTGCTCACTCCTTAGCCATTCACGTCCATCTGCACTAAGCAATAAGCAGAATGGGGAAGAGAGAAGAGCCAAATACCAGGACGAGCAAATCCCTGAACTACTACAGCTCACCCACTTACCCTGGCAAATCCCCGAGACACCCACTCTGAGGATGAGGATCCCTGTTTTACACACTGCAGCAGGGAAATATCCTTTCTTATCTTAATCTTCAGCAGTTTAACAGAGGAAGAGACAGAACTCAATACGAGACCACAGCAGGCCTCTCAGAGCCAGCAGCTCCAGAGGCAAAGCAACTTCTCTTGAGTGGAGTGTGGGACCCGTGGGTTGACAAACACAAGCATGTTTTCTGCCCCTGGGGTTCTAACCATCTGAAATTTGAACAGAAGCGAAAACCTCAGGCCAATACCCCTGCTACATGGGAAGCAAGAGACACGCTTGCTGAAGGAGTGAATAAATCAATGAATGAGGCGTGGGAGTGTGACTCGGTTGTATACCATGTGCCAAGCACGCACGGCTGCTGGGCGCGGTCGTCATCAACACCATCACCATCACCATCAACAACACACATACGTCTTTAAGGACTCTCGGCGCAAGAGGTATCAAGCAGACTCAATGAATATTTTTTACACGCAATGGTTCAAGTGCACCAGAAATAGAATGGGGCAAGATTAAGTAGTTCAGAAGTTTTGGTCTCGAATGCCACCCCTAGCTCAATGACAGACTAAAAACACTGTCTGTGGTAGACTGGGAGCAGGAGAGCTTGTGCGTCAGACACGGCACATGGCTGCTCAATGACTGGCTGTGACGTTTTGAAGAGACTGCCCTCACAGATCTGTGAAAAGATAGCTCAGCATGGACGGCAGCTATGTGCAAAATGCGCGAATCTCAGGTCGGGCAAGAGTTTGATGTTGACTTCCAGGCCGTGCTACTGGGAGAGTAGATATGGAGCAAATACAGAACAACCTGAGATTAAAAACAGGAAACGGGTGAATTGAGTGCCCCTTCTGGGAAATGATGAAATGTGTTTCAACTTTAAGGTGTAACCATGAAAGGCTGAGTTTAATCAAGGTTCTTAAGTTGTACACTACAACATCTTTTTAAACATAAAAGCCTTCCAAATACTACGGTTCAACCCACTCCTCCAGTATCATAAGAATACCCCGGTGAAGCCCACAAACCATTCACCCCATCACAAAAACTACCTAACAAAGGGTACGACTACGAATAACTGCAAAGCGGTGAAGGTTTCAGAGTTCCTCGACCTGAACTCACAAGGTTTCTTAGTAGTCAGGGTGTTCGATTCTACCCAGAGATGTCAGCACACAAATTAAGTAAGCAACCAGGGATCTTTTTTTTTTTTTTTTGGTTTTTCGAGACAGGGTTTCTCTGTAGCTTTGGTGCCTGTCCCGGAACTAGCTCTTGTAGACCAGGCTGGCCTCGAACTCCCAGAGATCCGCCTGCCTCTGCCTCCCGAGTGCTGGGATTAAAGGTGTGCGCCACCACCGCCCGGCGCAACCAGGGATCTTAAAGCGAACCCCATAGTTCAGAAGCAGGGCTCACATTTAAAGGGGCTTTAACCCAGTAACTGCGTCAGACAGATCCACACTTTGTTTCCTCAGCCCTTGGCTCCGGGCCAGCTCCTGAGGCACCACCTGTGGCTCACTGACATCTAGCACTTGCAGACGAAGCAGCACCAGAGGCCAGCCCACCTAGCAAGGCCCTTCTGCCAAGTGACAGAGCAGTTGTCCAAATCATACCCAAGATCTACATTTATGAGTAACCCATGCAAATGAGCGGGATCGAAAGAATAGAAATGATGGGAAACCTGACAGTGTCAATAGTTTTACACTTCGGTGACACATTTCTAACGGTCAGGAGTGAGGCAGAGCTCTCTGCGGGCAACCTCAGCACCACTCGGCAATGGCCAGCAGCCCTCGGTGCCGGAGGGCCTGCAGTGCAGCTGCAGGGCTCCTTGCAACAGATGCACTGTAAAGAGCAGCGCAGAGGGGAGGGAGCTTCTTTCTCTTCAGTGCACCACAGGAGGGTGCAAACCAAACCTTGGAGACTTACTACTGGACCAGTGGCGAGGAGGAAGGTTTACAGAACTTGGTGAGATATCAGGGAAATATGTCTACACATGTCTCATCAAAACTGCTTTCTCCCTTCGCTTCTTGTGTGCATTGCAGTTTTTAAAAAATATTCTGTCCCCCCAGAAAAACTCAGGTTATGGCACATTCATCTATCCTCCCCCCCACCTGGAACATTAAATGCCTGGCAAATATGTCCTGAATGAAATTAGACTTGGTGCTAGATACCTGGCTGTAAAATGCCATTTGGCAAGGATTTGCTCTTTGGATGGCAAAGAAGGTTATGAACACATACACTTAAAGGAAAAGTCAGTAATAGCCTAAAGAGGGTTCATAGTACTGCAAGATTCAAAGACTAGAAAACTGAGCCTTTAAGCTGACCAGCTAAGCAAGCATGGTGACTGGCAACTCGACCCAGGGAACACTCTTTCAGCCTTGGACATGCACTTGGAAGTTCTCTGTCTACGGCATACAGGCCAGCAGGTCCATATCCAGCCCCTACAGCAACCATACCCTACATGACCCATGCATTAGCTGCCCATTGTTCAGGGTGTATCTCTTCATTCCTGTAAGTAGTTCATGGACATCTATTAAAAGATACAGAACAAGCACTCATTAAAGCTGTTGCCTCTGATCTCAAGTTCACTTTTCTCCATGTCTACCTACAGAAGCATTGCTCACTGCAACCACATCTGGTCCATCCAGTGTTCTGGTTGGTTTGTTCTTGATGGCCCAGTGCATTGTTCCAGGGAAGAGGGCCCCTGCTTGGGTGTTATCCATGGTCTTAAAACCATTTCACCCTTGTTCCAGTCTTCATGGCATGTGGCAGGGTGGCGGCACTTAAGAGAGGTGCTTTGCCTCAAAGAATGTGCCACAAATAACTTTCTGAGTGTGCCTATCCCCTCCTGTTTTTCTTTTTTTGAGGTGAGACTGTCACTAACAGCTCATTTATGAGGCATCTCTGACCAGCAAATGTTCTCCCATCTTCCTTGTTGGCACTCATGTAGATCTGAAAAGATTATGTGGTATCTCTCTGGATGCCACAATTCGAGGCTTCTAACTTCTCTGACAAACTCAAACAATTTCTGTCAGCATTTAACGGTGTGAGTGACATATGGAAAATCAAGCAAGGGCATTCTCTTGGAATTGCTCCAGGCACACAGCAGGAGAATCTTGGGATTTCTGTAATCCGTTCTAAACCAAAAGCTAAATATTTACATCTTGATTATAGCAAAACATTCTGTCTTCCAAGCCAGCTCCTGTTTCTTTGTGTATTGGAAGACGAACCTCTCTGACATGAAGGATGCAAAGGGGACTTCACCAGCAGCAAGCCAATGCATTTAACACAAGCCAGGAATGCTGTACCAACAGTGACAGATACATCTCCACACATCACGATTGCCAAGCATTCTTCCTCGCTGGTCCCCTGTCACTTAAACCTCCTAAGAAATCTTTCTGCATTTATATCCTGCTCTTGAAGGACTTAACACACTATGTGGCATGGCACCAAACCTCTCAGCTGACTCTCAGGAACTCTGAATGTTAGGAGAAAAATCAATTGCCAAAGTAAAAATCAAACTCAATCCAAGACCCAATGGATAAATCTCCTTGTGAAATAAACTTCACTGGAATAAGAACTGAACAGGGTGGGGCAGCAGTAGGTTCTTACTCCTCTAATTGAGAAGTATGGGGTGTTTGTGGGCCCCTTTAAAGAACTGTATTTTGAATAGATGGAAAGCAAGACTTTGACTTGAAGCCTGGTCCATTAGCTGTTTCCTCCTGCGGGTGTGTGTCTAGGGGAGCAGGGATCAACACAGAACTCTGAGCAGTTCAGCAGCCCAAACTCCACCATTTCCATATTTTATCCACAGAGTATCAAACTATCAAAACAGAAAAAAATGATGTTTTCAGCCAGACATGTTATGGAATAGAGACAATGAACCTCTTAAGGGCAGGGATCTTGTCCTATTCAACAATGCCCATGCATTCTACACAGACTGAGCTGAGATACACTGACCTAAGCAGGATAAAGACTATGAGCAGATCCTGCTGTTGAGTCAAATGTTCCAGGATGTGCAAGAGATACTTCTTCTGGGGAAACTGCTTAGGTTTGCTGGTAAACAGGAGACGAGGGATGTGACTGTAAAACTCTCATACATTCTTGTGTTTGTATTCAGGCAACGCACCAAAGGTGAGGGAGACAGCGGCCTTTCTACTCAGCCTTGTGTTTGCAGAACTGTAAGAGTTGATAACGATCATGTGCTTAAGAAGCCACATGTTCACAGGTCATTATTAGTGAGTCCCTTGGAGATCCATGCCTGGCTGTGACATGCTGTCTGCTAGCACACAGACGTAAGAGAAATGCATACAGGCAAGCACCCTCTAAAGAAGAAGCACAAATAGCAAGCCAAGGTACAATAGTTTTCGCTCTTTGTGTTTATTATATTCCAAGGTAAGGAGCAATTAGATAGAAGAAGGGGATGTTCAGTGGGCCTAATGTCTCACCTGCAATTGGAAGGGCTCTCACTGATGAGAAAGCAGTGATGTTGCAGACAGAAGCAAGGAACTCCAGATGGACAGACTGAGCTCAATGCTTGCTGTCTCACCCCCATCCCCTACCCCATGCTGCTAGCACCTACAGTGAGTGACCTGCCTGTTGACTGGTTTAAATGGATGGCTGAATCCACATGGTGTTTGAGTGGTCTTTTACCCAGCGTCTTTCGTGGAATTGGGACCTCTCGGCCTTGCAGCAACAGGATATTGCTCGTAAGCTGTGCTTGCATCTGCCTTGCTCCATGGGTACTGGGTGTGGGAGAAAGGTATTAGCATCAAAGGCCGGCCATGTATATTCGCTATCTGTTCCATCCATGTTCAGACAGAAGCTATTACAGAAATGTATCACTTGATAACATGGATATTCTTGAAGAAGAAACGTATCCTGAGGGGTTTCATCCCCATGTGATCATCAAAGTGTATGAGGTACAGACACAGATGGCTGTGGTACCATGAGCAGATACCATCAATGGGACTGTCACATACGTGGTCCGCTGGTGACTCAAATATCATTTACTAAACATGACAGCTTTTGCCAAGAGAATGGTCACACTGCCATCAATGAATTCAATAAAAGCAATGAAAGCTATGAACTTCAGTTCACCCAGCTAACCATTTCCATAAATATCTAAGAGAATTTTAGGTGTCCACAACCAGCAGGTGACTTCTGCCCAACAGGGTGCCTGGGAAGGAGCAGATACTTAACCCACATCTGTCTCAACAGCACCTTCAGTTGTCTCTTGAGTTCTAAAACGTTGAATCCACCGAGAAAACACTCCCCTTTAGGTTCAAGTCTGAAGAACAACCAGAGGTAAGACACAGTGTATATTTAACTCTTTAAAGGACCAGGATCTTGTCCACCGGGGACTCTCATGACACTCACTCCAGAGGTTGGAAGTAGGTGCGGTGGCAGTATTCTGGAGACTACACAGTTTTGAGAAATATGATGGGAATTATTTCGATTCCTTATTAGTTTTCACAACTAGGTAGGATTAAACAAACCCACTTCTACTTCAAAATTTGCTATAATAATGCTGGTTCCAATCTGGAGCAGTCAACAAAGTCAAGAATCTCACGTGCTCAGGAGCGCTGGATTTATAACTATGGAGACTGCACGGTAAGTTTTCTGTGATACAGCCAGCTAGATCATTGCACCACAACAGATCCCGAACCAGGGAATACCTAACTCACTTAACAGGAAGCAAAAAACAAAGCTAGTCACCTTGAGACATGTGGCTTTGACCCTGCTAGTTACCACCAATGGGCACATAAAGATGCTCCGGGTTCCTCAGGACAACAGGACTGTATCTGATGGTTCTGCCATGCCTCTTGAGCAGAGTGCTGAGGGTAGATCAATGCAACACAATCCATCTGTTGGTTCCTAGATCCATTCAAGCAACCAAATTCCGATGATAATGCATGCATGATCAAATAAAGGAATAGAGGGAAGAAGGAAGGGAGGAATAAAGGAATGAGGGAGGGAAATGAGAAGTAGAAATAGGGAGGGGAGTCAAGGGTAGAAGAAAAGAAGGGAAGGGAGGAGAGTGGGGACAAAGGAAGAAGGGTGAGCATGAGGGAGGGAAGGAGAAAGAATAAAGGGGGAAGGGAGAGGGAAAGAGGGAAGGAGGGAGAGAAGAAAGAAGAGAAGACAGAGGAAGAGACAGAAAGAGGACAGGGAGAAAAAGGGAGTGAGAAAGGGAAAGGAGGGGAAGGAAGGGAAGGAGGGGGGGAGGGAGGGAAGGAGGGAGGGAGGGAGAGTCATAAGACAATAACAATACAAAGCCACAACGACAGATCCTATCTCTGTGCTCTGGATCATGGTGTGCTCAGGAAACCCAGCAGCCGCATGCACAGGGACACGCCCTGTCTCCTGAGCTGTAAGAAGAGCAGTGGGCAGTGGCAGTGCAGACATCCGCAAGGCTGGGGTCTGTGCTGGCGCCAGGTGTGGCTGGAAGCCTAGGGGGTGGGGGATACCAGAGCCATCCGTGCCTGGGCCTTCAGAACAGCAGTGGGTGCTGAGGCAAACACGAGGTTTACAGGAAGGAAGCTGGCCTCTGTTTCTCCCTTAAAATCCTTTCCAACCCCTTTCCTCCCTGTTGCTTCATTAGGTTGCAGCAGCAGTCTGTAGGAAGTAGCAAGAGGATTCGGTGGCCACCATTTTTTTTTTTTTTTTTTTTGTCAAAACCAGTTTCAGAGCAGTGTCTCTGAGGCTCCATTTGCTGGGAGCTGTCTCCGGGCTTTTCCTGCAGAGCAACCGCCATGTTCTGTAGACATTTAATCAAATAAATAGCTTTGCACCAAGACCACAGGAGAACCCAGGAATAAATGAAGGGATGGATGGACGCCAGGTAGTAGTGGTGCAAGCCTTAAATCCCAGCACTTGGGAGGCAGAGGCAGGTAGGTCTCCGATTTTGAGGACAGCCTGGTGTACAAAGTGAGTCCCAGGATAACAGGATAGCACAGCCATACAGAGAAACCCCATGTGGGGCCAAATAACAAAAAAAGGGGGCGTGGAAACAAAAGCTAGCATTACCCCGTCTCTGAGCTGCGGTCCGCTGGGGTCAGGGAAGCAGATGGGCTCCCAGGCCACTGATGCTCTGCACATACCGCTCTCCGTGCTGCAGCAAACGCCTGCAGGGCCGGCTGCTAGAACACTGGGGTCCACAATAATTGAAGGGCACAAATGGGACAGGACTCAGACTGAGCAAAAGTCCGTACTTTTGACGTAGAAATAAAACTCAGCCTAACCCCATAATATTTTTCTATAATGTAATTAGATCCTTTTTCTCAGGAAGTCTCAAGCTCTGCCTACCTGGGGCTACAGCTCAGTGCTAGAGCACAGTACTGAAAAAAAACCAAATGAACCCCTTACAACCTGCTGGCTTAGTTGGTTCCTGAGCATAAGAAAAGCGACCAATTCAAATTGAGAGGTGATATAAGCATCAAATACACACTGGGCTCAAACACTTAGTCCAAGGGAAAAGTAAAAGTTCTCACTTTAAAAAAATCCTACTTAGAGTGAGTACATATCTGTAATAATATTTGGGTACATTGACTAAATAAAATATAGTAACATTAATTTACCTATGCTGTTTTTTTTCCTTTTTTGAAAAAGAAAATAAAATATAGTAACATTAATTTACCTATGCTAGTTTTTTTTTTCCTTTTTTGAAAAAGAAAAATTCCTTTCTCTAGGGAATTCAGAAACACCTTTGCATGTGACTGCATTTTCAGTAGATAGTGCCACACTAGGACAGGCGACTCACGCATAGATGCATTCCAGAAACACTGTCTACCATGTGTCTGGCGTCTATGAGGCTCCTGACCCAGACAAGGGTTGCTCATGGTTGTGGGGCAAGCCTGTCAAGGGATGGCAGCAAGTCTGGACATGTGTGTGGTACGAAGGCACAGAGCAGGTTGAGAGAAGGGTGAATATCCCACCAATAATAAAAGTAGTTACTGGACTATGAAAATACACCGGTAAACATAAACCCTTAACAGGTGTTTCTATACCCATCAGCACAAAGGCAAATGCAAAAACCAGCGCGAGGACCACAAGAAAGTAACAGGCCTCTAAAACTGTAAGGAAATGCACATGGTTTTACAGCAACCAGCCAGCATCTTCTCAGGACTAAAGCTTCTGCGCTGAAGTCTCAGCATTTCTCCCCACAAAACACTAGTTTCACTAAAGGCCATTTCAACTGTCAGGCCAGAATCAAACAAGTGGTCACCACGCCAGGCAATAGTTAATAGTCATTATTAAACATTATGGTGTAAACAGAAGCTGAAAGAAGCACTCTGGGGTCACTGGAGATTCGTATTTTTATTGCAACCAAGTTCAAGCAGAGTGTAGAGACATTGTGGGAGCAGTCAACATTTTGCCAGGTCCTAAGAATAATAATAATAACAATAATCATATAGTTGCCTACAGGGCTGTAATAAAAAAGTCTTTTTCTCATTTCAGCAAGGTTTCCCTTCTAGGGTGACAGTCTTTCATTCGGAAAAAGTGAATACCCACAATTGCCTGGGCCCTGCCGGGTAGCGGGAGCCAGCCTGGAAGCCAGCCGTTGATCACACGTCACAGGTTACACTCTGCTGGATGGGGAAGATGGCGGCTGTTCAGTGCTTCACCGGAATCCTGGCCTGGTGACTTCCGTGGAAATCACAGCCTGCAGCCACATCCACCGTAGGGGAAGTGCTGTCCTGGCAGCCAGCCTTGCAAAGACACACCTCAGAACTGTGGCCAGCAGTGCCTGCCTTGACCTGACTTCTGACAGAGGTGGCAGGGATGGCTCAGAACCAGAGAAGTGAGTTCCAGCAAGTGTCACGTGCTTCAGAGCCCCAAGAGTGCTGGGTCCTTCCACGGTAGGGTGAGCTTTGGATCACCCTCCCCCACATTTGCATACTGCTAAGCCTTACTGAGAAAGTAGCTTCACAACCACCCCAGGTGCAGGGGTCAGGGAGGGAGTCCGCTCTTGATCTGTGCCCGGACTTCTGGGCCCAGCATAACTGGTAGATTCGGCAGAAGGGCTCTGGTTTCTTATGAGGCAGAGGGCAGTTGCTACAGGAGGCCACATTTGTGATCCCCACAGCAGAGAGCCAATGGAAGCCACTACTTGGGAGTCAAATTTACCCTTTATTGGACAGATAGCTATCCAACCCCACCATACTTCATTGTAACTGTCAAGATATGAAAATTACATCAAGCCAGCTCTCAATTCAAACCAAACTAAAACAAAAGAAAAATAAAAAAGGCCTAATTTGTAGCATTGACCAAATGTCTGTGGTGTAAATACTTCTAACTATGGTAGACTACAAATTGTTCAATTAAGAGTCTGGGAGCATAAATAAATCTCTCCAAAGTGTGCTGATTTATCTGGCTCCAGGCTAACTGAAGCAAACATTCTGAATTCTTTCCAAGTTTCTCTTATTCCCCCCCGCAAAAAAAAACAAAAAAAAATTCCCAGGAAAAGTTTAAAATTTTGGGCAGACCTGTGATGTGTTGAGTGTATCGGGTACAGGCCAGAAGCTGGGACCCGAGCCTCAGGACCCGAGGAGGAAGCTTCCTACAACCCACTGCCTCCCCCAGCAGGCATCTGCACTGCACTCAACTGCTCCTCTGCAAACTTGAAGGGTGCTGGGTAGGTTTGCTGTCTCTACTTAAACCTTTCTGCTTTTGCATAAAAGGAAGGGAAGCTGCTTTTTTTTTTTTTCTGGGTTATATTTACACTTCCCAAATCAGAAAAATGTCCTAACCAGATAGGAGGACAGGTGGCAACTGGCAACCACAGCACAAAACCTGTTTTTTTTTTTTTTTCCATTTCTTTCTGAAACCCCATACAGAAGGAAAGTTAACGGAATGTCAGTTGACTGCTCTACATACAGAGTCCCCAATGCTTTCAAAACACGGAGAACAAAGCAGAAAATGACACTGAGACCAAAACCCAGAAACAGAAAGTAGAACTTGTCTTATCTACCCTGAGGCCCTTTCATCTTGGACTCTCCTTCGTCTCTCTCGGCAAATTAGTGGAGCACGATCTGAATTTTGAATTTTGAAACGGTCCAGAGTAAGGTGAAGAAGATAAGATGAATACTGGGTTTTAGTTTTAGAAACAAACCATTTTCCACAGTCAGTCTGAACATCTGGAGACACAAAGGGAGAAAACCAGGAAGAAAGGATTTACCTCCAAGATGGAATCCTGTTACCTCTTTTGGTTCAATTTTCTACAGTATACTTTTAATTTCTGTGTTGAGGTCTGGAACATCATGACCACAATGAAAAGTCTTAACCTGCTGAAGACGGCCTGTGTGAACTCGAAAGCTGTCCTGTCGGGGAGACACTGAGGATGACATTCAAGTCAGTTTCTCACCTGGAAGCTATATGGAGCTTATGTGGTTGCCACAGTGACCTGGGTGGGGTAGCGCTGCTGGTCATGTGGCAGGGACAGCCTCCCACAAAGCCTCTGACCTCTGCCCCCAGTAGGAGTTAAGTCATTATGAATAAATAAAGAAGGTGGTGAGCATCTGATCCTGCCTTGTTTTCTCTCCTTGACTTCAAGCCCTTCTGCCTGCCCTCCCCTCTTTCTCTGTCCTCAGTAAGACAACACCACCCAACATTCCATCCTCACTGCTGGGACACTGCCCTACTATACCGGACAACAGGTGCTGAGGGCACCTCAGGAAGGATATCAAGGCCAACACCACCCTGTAGGGACGAGGTGTGACTCTAGGAAGGAAAGGAAGGCTTCAGAACACCTTCTTGTGGGTCAGGCTTCTGAATCCAAAGGGAGGGAGCAGGGCGCCATGGGAACCACCTTGCTTGCCTCCTAGCACTCTTAGCTCAATCTTTTCTTTTTCTCCAGTCCTACTTCCTAAAGTGAATTTAAATATTCTCATCTAACGCACCAGCCTGGAAATCTTCTTCAGCTAGCAACTTTCTCAGCTCCTTTTTCCACCCCATCTGCTCTTTCCATCCCCCCTACTCCCCACCCCCATCCTGCTGCTCATCCTCCCCATTTGATCTTTCCACGCCCCCGCCCTCCCTTTCCATTCCCCCCTGCTTCCCGCACCCCCATCTTGCTGCACACCTGCTTGACCTCCCTGGCAGTCTGGTTTCTGCCTGCATCTTGTTGAGATGCATTTGGGAATGCTCAAGTGACCCACACCCTCCTTGGAGATCACTTCCTGTGCACCCTTTGGCATTTCTCACCTTGGCTACACGTCTCCTGTGTGGCTTCCATGCTCTATTTCTTCTGAGAAACTTCACCCAAACCATAGGACGTGTTCTCCTTCGCCCTTTTCTCTTTTCTACTCAATTAAAGACTACTGTTCCTACAAGGTTTCCAATGTTGGCCTGAGGTTACATATTGTCCTATGTAGTAGACTTTACCCAAAGACGGAACTTCTGCCTCTTCTATCCCTACATTCCAGCTAATTCCCTGGCTTGGAATCCTCATTGAATTTTATCTCAATCAACTTTGGATTCCCCACTTGGCTCAGCAGAATCACCGTCGCCCCAATCACCGCAGTTGGTCACTACACACAAGGACCTAGACCAAGTCAGTAGACAGACACCATCTCTACCTGCTTTCTTCTTAGCCACACTGCCTCCGGGCACAGGTTCAAACACCCTTCTGAGGAGACCAGTTTAAGGAGACCTGCAGAGACTATCATGAGAACAAACTCTAACATGCAGATCAGCTGGGCTATCACTGGGCCAGCCTGTTGGGAAGGGCCCCTTGCCAGCACCACTGCTCACACGCAGACCAAGCTGCTGAGGTCCTTCAGGGCCTTTGCTTCTCAGCATCCTTCTCTCTTTCCTCAACTCTACCTACAGTCAAAATAGGGCCAGGTCCCTCTCATACCTCTGCTCAAACCATGAATCTGAGCCTCAGTCCAGTTAGGGAAAACTCTTCCTTGTATATATTCTCTAAGAAAATCATATTCTTTCATTGCACCATTGGAATACAGGCATCACTATCCAGCCATTCCTTAGCTGTCATGGGTTCCAAGGCAGTGGCCCAGGCCATCTTGTACACTAAAGGGCTCTAGGAATAGTTCTGGGGTCTGATGGGTTTACCTGGTCCCCGAGGGGTCAGACAACCCAAACAAAGCCGAAAGGTGACACAAACAAAATCTACATAAATACTAAAATGAATTAAGCAGAGGATGGGGCGGGGCTGTGCTTTGCACCTAAGTGGTTCTGCTTTGGATCAGATATTAAGGAAATTTCAGGGCACTGTGGTCACCATTCTACAAATATAAGGAAGTGAACGGGTATAGAGTGGCCTTTGCGTACAGGAAGAGACTAGGGCAAAGTATGAGCCATACCCCCCCCCCACCTGACCCTCCATCAGCACACTTGTCTACACTCTCTCTCCACCAGGGCCTGGCAGAGGTGCCTTAGGCTTCTTGTGCTCAGGGGTTTGGAGTTGATGGTTCAGACAGGAAATTAGTTCTTTCAGGGGGCCTTGAGTAACCCTCTGTTGGGACCCAGGGAATGATCTCATTTTAGGCTGTGTCTAGGCTTCTGTGCCAAGCCACTTACTTAGGGACAGGGTCACCCAATTGAGATGACATGTAATTTTTGTCATTAGCATGACACGAAGACACTCACAACACCATGAGTGCTGGCCGGGGTAAACTCCACGCTGGGGTGTAACTTGCATGCATCGCCTGGGTAGGGTAAACTCCTCATCCTCTAGGTGCAGAGATGGTAGTCACAGCAGAGCTGATGAGACAGGGGCTCCAACAGCTAGCTGAGAGCCAGCATCTCCAGGAAAACAGCAGTGGTATACTATCAAGCTTTTTGGCCAGTGAGATGGCTCAGGAGGTAAAGAACTTGCTGTCAAGCCTGACTTCAATCCCTGGTACCCACTTGGTGGAAAGAAAGAACGAACTCTTGTAATTTGTCTTCTGGCCTCCACACATGCTCCAAGGCACATGCATATTACACCTCTCCACACCTCAAAATAAGTGCAATAAATATTAAAAAAGCAACAATCACACATTCATCTCACAATACACAGCACCTATACACATCACCATACATGCACACCCATACCACAAACATTATGTACAACATACACACTATACAAATTGCACACATAAATACCATATATATATATCATACACAAGCCCCTTACACATCACTCACAAGTAACTCATACCACACATATACATGCCACATGCAAGCTATACACATACCCCACACATAAATACCACACACAAGACACAAACATACATATCACACATAAACTACACAAATCACACATGCCACACACACACATACATAGAGCATATATATGCCATAAAAATGCCACAAACATACATACCACATGAATACCAGACTACCAGATACACTATCTACACATTGCTACATACAAATACACATGCGACTACACAATCTCAGATATATACTACATAAGACACCATACACACATACATACGGTGCATATGCACATATATTCACATATAACATATATGCATCACACACATGCCAATATGTCACACAGTACACATATATACCACACATCATATATACACATGTGCTATATAACATATGCATACATAGCATATACAAATACACATATACACACAACACACACATTTCTTACATGCCTCACACATATATGCCACACACATACCATACATGTTTATGTATCACAAATATACATGCATAAAAATATTACAATCCATATTCACACATATGTACATGTGCACAGATATACATATATGTGTATATGCCACACACAAGAACACATAAACAAGCATACATATGTCTACCACACACATAAACAAATACACATCCATCCATCATACATACAATACATAATCTCCATGTACACAGAAGCAAGTAAGCATGCACACACAGGTGCTGGCAAGCAAATAACAATTTGCATTTCCTCCAAGGTATGGTCTTAAATTCCTGCTGCTTGGTCTGCATCGTGTAAACCCAAGCCCAACCAAAGATGGCATGTGTTGCACAGAGTCACTTCCAAGATCAGGCATAACCAAGTGTCAGTGAAGATCACTGTGATTCCCACTGGTTGACAGATTAAGGGAGATACAGAAGGCATAAGGCTTGGTTGGCAGTCTGCAATTCTCATTTCTGGAGGCTGCAGACACCCATCAGCCTCTTGGGCCAAACGTGGAAAGAGAAAGAGGGTGGGAAAACCATTTTTATAATACTACTTAGTATCTCATGTTTTGAGAAATTCATGAAATAGGGATACTTCTCGGCTGGTTGGGATATGCCTATGGAGTGGGAGAGGGCACGCCAGTGGCTGTTACAAGCATTCCAAGGTAGAGATGGACAGAGTGTGACAGATCTGCCCCACTGAAACCACAGCATGGAGCATTCAGCTCCGAAGAGGAACAAGGGAGCAAGAAAGAGAAAGCAAAGTGCACAAAAAGTCAACCTACATTCTCCAGACATCCCCAGAGAAGAGAACCCGGGGTCAGCAGTGGCTCCTGAGGCTGGAGACGCTGCCTGCTTGCGCCTTCAGTCCCTGCACTTTCCGCAGCTGCTCAGATACTGCCAGATAATTCTCCTTCCAAGCTGAAGTGGGGCTATCGCTTCAGAAGAGATGCATTTCACCGATAAAAACAACTTCCTCTAGCTGCTGATTAGATAAGGGGGCTCACATCCGCACTTGAAGCAAGCTGCCCACTCTCCAGCCAGGCCTGCTGTCTCTCTTCAAGTCCTGAAAAACTCCATCAAGCCCCTCTTCCCTCTCCTAGGCCTAAGGGAATCCTCATAGCTGCCACCCACCCTGAGGATCACCCTTGCCTGCCTCAAGCTGACCATGGAGACAGGAGAAATGTAAGGATGGTAGTGTCGGGGGGAGGAGGGGATAAGCCTTGGTATATAAGTATGTCTGAAATGCCACACAGAAACCCAGAGTTTGGATGCCAACTGAAGCCCAAACTAAACGCCACCCTCTCCATAGGAGAGGACTTGGCTCCAAGACTATCAGTCAGTTACAAAATAAGTGACAATATATTTTATATGCCCTCATGTAACACAATACCATCTACACTGCCTAAACGCAGTGAAAACTTGAAAACTTGAAAGGATTGCTTATAGTTTCTGTTTCAGTCCTGCCCTCATGGCTGAATCAGTGTAATGAATGGAGCAGAAAACAAACCAAAAACAACAAACGAACAAAATAAAAACTAGGTTAAGGTTTTTACACACGTCCTTATTTCTCTTAGGATTCCTAGAGGAACGGAAAATGCAGATTTTACTTCATACCTTCTCTCCACTTCCATCTAAGCTAAGGAGAGCCAGACTCTGGCACAAGCACTCTTTAGAGGCTGTGCAGGGCCAGCCTCTCTCAGAACCAGCAGATGAAGATCAGACTGAGATGAACTCAAAGGGAAATGGAGAGTTACACAGCCTAGAATACACACACCCTCGCAGTGTTCCTCCCATTCCTTCTGTCTGGGTTCTGTACAAGGCTGTCCCAATGTCAGGGGCCGAGCAGCCCCTGAAGCCACCACTCAGGGTGATTTGGGAGCACCTAGTCCAGCCTCGGGCAGGCCTATGCCTCTGCTGGCTTTTCCCCTGGACACTATGCTAAGCCAGTGTCCCTTGCCTGGTCTTCTCGTGGCGTGTGTCTGTGCTGTTAGCCTGGAATACCCCTCCCTACACTCCAGGTCTCTTCTCCCTCTGCTCGGACTTCCCTGTGGTTGCATTCAACATGGAGTGGTACTCTGGATTCTCAGTGTTTGCCCACAGCCCAGAGTCCTCAGCTTGTCGAGTAGGAAGGGCGGTGCAGCTCTGGTCCCTTCTAGGTCACACGGGGCAAGAGCAAAGCCAAACCAGGAGAAAACTCCCCAGAAAGAAGTAGTACTGAGCAAAGGAGGGGAGCGTGGAGCTGCTATTCTCTTTTCCAAGTCGCCCAGCTCTGTCTAGACTTCAGCTTGGACATCATCCCACAGGAAGGCCTTCACGAGGCCCTGGAGTTCTGTGTCAGTGCAATGGTTTCTGCACTCCCTGCAGCAAACAAGCGAGACTTGGTAAACTCAGGGCTGCCTGAAGAGGTCAATGGGTGCTTCCTCAGCTTCAAATGGTTTCAGACACAACCACTTCAGAGAGCTGAGAGTTCTCTCAATTTTAAAGAGACCACTTCAGAAAGAACAAGCCACAGTGTCATTAAATAGACCATTCTGATGACTAAATCCCTGCTTGCCAGAAAGTTCTCCTTTGGGTCTGACTTAAATTCTTCAAGCTGCCCTTCACATCTTTTGTTTCTTCTCATTCAGACTTTGAAGAAAATGGGGGGGGGGGCAGTACTGGTGCATGTCTTGCTCTGCATGTGACTGTCATTGTCCCAATATTTATACATAGATCTAGGGTGGCCTTTCAGCATCATTAGAAAAAGCAGCAGTGTGTGAAACCCTAACTTTCAAGTCCTGGGAATGACCCACTAACCAGTTGGGGGTTGGTTTCTAGTGTTTCCTACTGTTGATTTTCCTACTTGGTCTGCTCTTGTCTGGTGCTAGAGATGCTTCTAGGATGGGTCACAGCTGTCAACAGCAGGCCTGCCTCTCTCCCATTGAGTGACCCAATCTCCTCCACCCTCACTGCTGGTCAGTTCTGACCATGCCTCCCTAAACTGTCCACTCTGATGGCTCACACCCAGATTTGAAGTCAGTCTCCCCTTCGGTACTGTCCTATTATAACACATTTTTCTCTTTTCTGGCTGATTTCAGTTTGCTTTTTTTATGGGTACGTCACCCTCTCCCCAGACAGAGGTTCTCTGTGTAGCCCTGGCTGTTCTGGAACTCACTTTGTCTACCAGGCTGGCCTCAAACTCAGAGGTTCACTTGCTTCTGCCTCCAAGCACTGGGATTTAAAGGCGTGCACCACCACTACCTGATGTACGTATTGGTTTTTAATTAATAAATCCATTGTCTCTTCCTGGTGACCTGCTGCCTGTTCCTCTCTCACTCCTGAAGCTACACTGAGCCCCTTTCTCCAGGGCTGTAAATCCTGGGATACACAATATATGCTTTCCCTACCTTTTACTTTTTGTCTGCCATTCTGTCTTCTGCTTTTTTTTCATCTGGCCCACAAAGTCATCCTGGGGCATGTGGTAGTTACTCTTGCTCACTTGAGGAAACTGAGGCTTGGGGAAGATGAGAAGCTCTGCCCTGAGAGTCACAACCCGGGACTAGGATTCTGGAATGTGTCCTTTCTGGGACTGGCCCTCCCGCATGACCACATCCCTCTTACTGACTCCCTATCTCTATGGTGACTCTTGCTTCCTCCTACTGCCCTCTGCTCCCATCCCAGACTCCCCTGGCATTTTTGACTCCTTGGTTCTCATGAGCCATACCATGGGACAGTGTGGTGAAGTACTGCTTCAACTTTATTTCCTTCAATCTGTGAATTCCCCTACATGTTATCTTCACACCATTTTATTGAATGTGATAGTCTGCAAGTTACGAAACCCACAGCCTGCAGCTGACATGTGGAACAGTTGGCGCTCCTTCAAGAGTCACACAGGACCAGCTGGCCACCATGTAATGTGGCTGGGGGCGTTTCTAGGGCAGATCCTCACACCCCTTTCCCACATCTTATCCTCTGGGCTTTTTCTCTCATTTTCCCGGCAAGTGACTCTTTGGCCTCTAGTTGCCCATGAGAACCTTTGCTCCCTCTATTTGTGGGACCCACTTCAAATGGTCTCCCCTGTCTCCAGGGCCGAGAGAACGGCTAATGTCAAATCAGGCGAAAAGGTTTACCGGGGCCTTTTATTTTCTCAAGTTTGAAAAGACTGTTTTCTAAACTCTGCTCTGAGAGGAAACTGAACTGAAAATTGTGCATGGGGACAGTCAGGGAGAGGAGACTCTGGAAATGACAAGTCCAAAGGAATTCCCACACCGAGAGTACCTGGGACTGAGTACTTTACTCGGGATGCAAGGGACACAGTCTGTCACGGAGTCAGCCATGGTTGGTCCCCACTCACACGGCATGGTCACAGGGATAAGGTGCCTACCGGCTTTTGCTGGCACTCGTGACCCATTCATCTATGACAAGTGAAGGACACGTCTTCCCTGCTCTCCAGGAACCAGCCTTGTTTTCAGTTCCCTAAAGCATGCCTGCAGCATGATGATTCTGCAGAGGCTCCACGGCAGCTGTGGGATTGCAGGGCAAGCCCACCTCTTTCTCCATGAGAACCAAGTCAGCAGCCCGACTCTAGCGGGGGCGCTCTCTGTGTGGCGTGGTCAAAGGACAATGCCTTCTGTTTCTCAGAACGAGCCTCTTGCTTTGTGACGAGAACCGCAGGCAGGTTGTGAACATCTGTCTATGCCTGGGTTACCTTGGAAAACAAACCCCTATCACACAGGGTGCTTCTGGGACTAAACAAAGGAGATCTCTATGTTCCAGCCCTAGTTGAATCCCTTGATTTAAACTGACCTTTAAATTTATGTAAATGTGTTTCAAAAGGCACCCATGCTAGCAGTTCAGCACACAGTAACACCAAGACCACTTGCAATAAGCAGAAAAACACCTTAAAAATATACGCATCAATTAAAACAGATTGCCCAAGTCCCAACTTTAGGAAACCCTAAAAAATGAGTGAGCTCAGAGGGCAAGCGGGACTGGCCACACCTACCTTACCCTACACAGCAGCCATGTCCTAACTGTGAGTGTGTCACAGCCTGAAGGACATTACAGTGACCCACTTACCCATGCCTCGCTCACTCTTGGGGTTCTGCTGTGCTCCAGACGTGGTTGAGAGGTCTTCGGGGACAGGCATGGGTTCATCCCCTTCATCGGGAGTGTCACTGACTGGGGGGCTCTCCTTCCCTGTAGACACAAATCAGAGACTGAGTTTCTGGCGGGCACTGTCAGCTGCTGGGAAAACCTTAGTGCCAGGCTTCCTCGATGGCATGAGAGGGTAGCATGGAGGGGTATCTGCTCTGAATTGCTGCTTCCCTGTTAGGACCAACACGTATTTCTCTTTCTAGGAATGAATATCACTGCCAAGCAATAAATAAACACCAGAGAACAAAGATTTACACAAGGCAAACAACACCTGTAGCTTTGGCTATTCCTGGGACTAAATTACTATATAAACATTGATATATTACAGGGCAGATGTGATGATGTCATTTTTCCAAAGGAAATCAGCTTTTAGATACTCTCGATACATTTTGGTGTTACAGAGCTATTTCTACAATTGTATTTGTAATGGGCACATGAAGGGTTCCAGTTTTTTTTCTGCCTTTGACTCTATATTTATTTTATTTATACTTTTAAACAACACTGAGCTGAGCATCCTAGCCGTCAGGTTTTGGACATATCCTTAAAGGCACCATTGTGTACTCTCTGGAAGGGTTACTGCTCGGCCAATGGCACCTGTATCTCTGAGGCTCTGCATGTGCTTGACAAACTCACAGTCCACACAGAGACAAAAGTTTTTTACATTTCATGAAGTAAGGTTTCCTCCCTCCCTCCTTCTCTTTCTTTCTTTCTTCTTTGCTATTATTTGACAATCCCTTACACCTATATACAACACTTGGTCATTTTTGCTCCCCGTTACCCTCACATCTCCTTCTTAGTCCCACTGACTCCCTTCTCCCCAGGAATCTTTGGCTGGATTAAAACGAAGTCCCTCTAGCTCTTTTAGGTATGAGAACAACACAGTGAAGCTGTCATTGAAAAGCGTCACCTTTCCAGAGCTGTTTAAAGGGGTTAATAGACATAAACGACACAGGAGACGGGGCTCGTGAGGCCCTAAGGCTATGCTCACTGATCCACCGTAGCTACTACAGAAGACAGTCTTGCTTAAGAGACCGAAGGTAGTACCAATATACCAGATGTGTGCCTGATGAGTTGGCAACGTGGCCCAAGAGGCAGAATGACCTCCACACAGACACTAACCCAGACTTTTGGGAGCACATGCAAAAAAAACCACGTCAATCATTAAAAATTTCTGAGAACATGACAAGACATGGTGTGAAGACTGGATCAACTCACAAGAATTGCACCAACATTTTAGGAGATGGAGGAGAGCAGTAAAAGTCTCAGTACACGAGACAAGCATTACTGGAATCTTTAAAATAGAATCTGTAAAGGCACCAAGGACATGCTTTGGAGGATAGCATTACAATGTCTAAGAAAGAGACATTGCAATGTAATATCCCAGGTTAGCTGTGATGAGAGCAACTGGCATATTTTCAGAAAGAGCATTATTGGGTATATTTGGATAGCTGATACAAGATAAATAGTTAAAGACGGGGTAAGATTATAATAATTTCCCAAAGAAAAGAAAAAGGCCCGAGAGACTGATAGAAAGTGTTATGCTAGAGTCTGGGTTCATTAGTCGGCGCTGTCTCCATCAGCTAAACAGATGACCTTTAAAGGAACAGTGGCTGGATGTGTGGCCTTGGCTCTCATCTTCACAGCAAGAGAGGAAAGACTATAACCAAGAGGATGCAGAAGGCATACGAACCATTTGACAACTCTTACTTTCATACAGAACCATGGCCCAGAATAAAGTTTGAGGACTTTAGGGAGGGGTTCAAAGATACTGACCACACAAAATTCTCAGCAGATCTTCTTTATAATATAGAGACACTGCAGTGGGGGAGGGAGGAGTCAGATGGACAATGACCTATACCGCTTGTCTTCTGAAAGGCCAATGAAGAACCTCCAAAGAGGAAAGGGAAGAGGGTAATGACGTAATTACATTATGACCTCAAATAAAAGAGAAATAACTATAAAAAGAGCCTCCATCGGATTGATAGTGGGGTCCCTGGCAACAGAGCCACAACTTGAGAAGCTGGTGCATGAGTTGATACACACAAAATGTATGGAGCATCGGGTTCCTGTGATTAAGCAGCTGTTACTAAGATTGAGTGGGAGGGGGGAAGGAGAAATGGAATTGCTTTGGCTTATTTTGTTATGGCGATCTTTCCTATAATAACTTCTGGACCCACGGAGATACCATATCACACCAGGGCTGGGGGGAGGGTATGTGTGATAAGAATCAGGTGTTAGCCAATGAAAGCATGCCACACTTCCAGCTCGATTCATGTTGAATTGTGTGCCCCCCCCAAAAAAACCCAAAACCCGAAAAAACCCTCTTAGTGACCCATTTTTAAAAGTGTGGCTGACCCATCTTTTAAAGAACAATATCAACTACGTCTTAGGGAGGATGTTCATAAAAACAGCTGTTTCTTAAGACTCACAACTGGCTCAAGTCATTACACTAAAAGGCCAGCTCCACAGCATTCCTGATCTTATATCTCCATACTTTATTTTTTCCCTATGTGGAGGACGAGGTGTAATGAAAACAGTAGGGATCATGACTCTAAAATACCCGTGGGCCAGACTGATCAATAGAAACTCTCAGAACAGAAGAAACCACACAGAGAGATGAAGAATAACAGATCACTCCCCATGTTTCTAGGGGCATGGAGTACAACACCGGACTGGAAGGAGCAAAACCAGATGTGCTCACAAGGGCAGCCGAGAGCGTGGCATTAATTCAACCCTGCCTCACCTCGGCTTGCTGATGGTTTTTAAGAGGTCCTCTGATTTGCCTAAAAGCCCCCCAGTGTGAATTATGTTGCAGAGCCATTCGTCTCTCTGGGGGGCTCTGTGCCCAAGGACCTTTGCATTCTTTTACTGCTGGAAGGTCTTCCTGAGGAAAATGTACCATTTCATGGAAACCTCCCTGAGAGGCCAAATCATTGTGCATACTACATTTCGCCCCACTCATCATTTGAGCCATTTCTTTATAAAAAGGAAGTGCTAGGTCAAGCCAACATGGCCCCATCATGGATACACTGAGAGATCGGGGTTACAGGTCTGAATAGAGCAGCTGAAGAGATGGCGGGAAGGAGAGATGGCAGGAAGGAGAGATAGCGGGAAGGAGAGATGG
The DNA here is from genome assembly GCF_950005125.1 of Chionomys nivalis. NCBI lineage: Eukaryota > Metazoa > Chordata > Mammalia > Rodentia > Cricetidae > Chionomys > Chionomys nivalis. The sequence goes on from NC_080091.1 coordinate 30,443,919, forward strand.
CGGGAAGGAGAGATGGCGGGAAGGAGAGATAGCGGGAAGGAGAGAGGGTCACCATTTTAGAACTCTCTCCTCAGGCAGAGTTGGAGGCTAAAATTCAGGATTCTGGTATAGCTCAGAGGGTTGTGGAGAAAATAAAGTTAACAACGAGCGTGAACGCTAACCTGTCAAGCTCATGTAACCTATCATGCACCATAGAAGCATAGGCTACGGCTTGTACCTTTACCCTGCAGCATGAGCAGTGGGGTGGAGAAAGCAAGCATTTAGTAAGTCACGGAAAAGCTCTGAAGAGGCGAGTATAATTTCACTTACTTGGGAAACAAAACTTCTGGCGAAATTATAAATGCATCAATTTATACCTAGTTTGCCTGTTGCCTTTGTGTCAAGTATGTCTTTGAGATGTTTCTGTGATCAAATTAAAGAAACTGTGCCCTTAATCTGAAACTAAAAGTAAATGATTTCTCAAGTAGATTATAATTTACCCTAGCTACCCAGCAAAGCTCTGGGAATCTCTCCCAAAGGCTGCGTCTTTAATACACTGAGGGGCCCAAGGGAACATAATACTGGGTGAATAGATGCTCCCAACACAGAACAACCACTCTAGAGAAGAGTGAGATGCTTGGCGCCTAGGGCTGGAGTAGGTTCATACTCCCTTGGAACTTCTTGTCAATCTCTTATCAGCCATGTTTTAGTTTCCTACAATTTGGAGATAACTACATCCTCCTTCAGTGGGTTTTTATATGATGAAAACAAGAAAATGCTTAGGCTAGTATTGGGTAATTCAAAGTGCTCAATCAATGTTATTTACTATGATTAACAGGGCAGGATACTTCCATTGTTATTTAATAGATAGGAGGCGTCTTTCCTTACACAGATTAGTCATCTTTACAGGGTGTTCTCCTTGTGTGCGTGTTCCAACAAACACATTACAAATAGCATTAAGATAATACCAAATACACAAATGGATGGATCTAGAAAACATCATATTGAGTGAAGTAACCCAGACTCAGAAAGACAAATATTATATGTACTCACTCATAAGTGGCTTTTAGACATAAAGCAAAGAAAAACCAGCCTACAAATCGCAATCCCAAATAACCTAGACAACAAGGACCCTAAGAGAGACATACATGGATCAAATGTACACAGGAAGTAGAAAAAGACAAGATCTCCTGAGTAAATTGGGATTGTGCCGATCATGGGAGAGGATAGAAAGGGAGGGGGGAAAGGGAGGGGAGCAAAGAAAAATATATAGCTCAATAAAAACAATAAAAAAGAAAATATCAAATACATAGTTCAGGCGATGGGACCCAGAGGATCCTCAGAGAATCACTGGCCAGAGTCACTGCTGCAGCAGGAGACGTAGCATGGTTTAGGAGGCTTGGGTTCCACAGCTGCAGTCAAAAATAGGTGTGAAGTTGGCCTTTCAACTCCTTTACGTTTTTTCCTACGGACTGTCTCTTTCTTTAGAAGGCAAACAAAAGCCCAAGCCATATGCACGAGTAATTTGAAAAGACTGACGTAGAAGAGAAGGGAAGAATAGCTTCACTCAAAAAGTTAGGGAGGAGTTCCCCAAAGGAAACGGCAGCTTTCTCTAGATCCACACGTGTTCAACTCAAAGTCTGAGGCCTGTAGGCCAGGAGAGCTTTGATGCCCCAATTTGTAAACATGCTTAAAACATTGAGGGGTTCTTGGTGATTATTTTGTAACTTTATTGCATGGTCCCTGGGTGAGATCACTGTAGATGACCGGTAAGGCTGGACACACCGGTAGCGAGCCTTTTCCAATCAGTGGACTCAAGTCAGTGAGCATGATCTGTAAGGCCTGTCAACCTCTAGGATTGCCCCCAGCCCCTAGGTGGCATCAGCTAGAACAGAGTCCACAATGAGGATAAATGCCAGGAAAGAAGAATCCAAAGGGCTTGAAAACAGGGGCTTAGCAGGGTCTGTTTTTTAAGTATTGCACATGTTTGGGGGAATCCTACGAAACTGCTGATATTTGAACATTTTATGAAAAAGAGAATGACTCAGTAATACATTCCTCCATGTCTTATGAAGAAAGTTAACCCCCAGGCTGAGAATATAGCTCAGTGACAGAGCACCTGCCTCGCACAAGCAACATCCTGGGTTCCGTCCAGGGTTGCACCCAGGGCTACTAGAAAAAAAAAAACAAAGAAATCAAATCAACTCCTGTTTAACTAAACGTGCATCCCACCACACAACTTCCCACTGCCTTCCCAGCCTTAGCAGACAAAGAAGAAGACCCGGTCTGAATTGGGAAAGTATCAGATTTACAGAAGCATAAAAGCGGTGTTCAATCCCTTCCTAAATGTGACACACTCTATGGATGCTCTAGACATGGTTTAGAATGTGACACACTCTATGGATGCTCTAGACATGGTTTAGAATGCTCAAGGCTGAACAGAACCCAGTGGTTCCAGCAGGGTTGGAGAGAGTGGTTCCTTTGCTATGGGCATACAGAGAAAATTTCGGACTAATCTTTTCAAACGAAAAGGAGAGTGAAGGAGTTTTCTTTTTTTCAAGCTGTTTGTGATTGCCTGCCCCAACTGTCCTCTCCTTTAGGGCAATCCACAATGCACTAAGTATTCAGCGTAACTTTTAAGGGCAAGAAAAGGAAGTTCAAGAAAATAACGCATTTGTAAGAATCGGGATCAAGACCGAAAAATGATAGTACTGGCTATTCCTCCTAGCTAACATGTTAGAGGTAGTTTTCAAGGCTAAGGTATATTCGTGTCTTTATTGTTTTAAATTTCTTATTGATACCCAATAATTGCTCATGTTTTTGTGGTACAGTGAGATGTTTGAGATTTCAGACATATATGCAGTGCATAACAATCCCTACATGTGTGTGGCACATCCCACCATGCCAGACTCTCCATTGGAGTGAGCAAATTCAGAATCCTGTCCTGTAGGTATCTACATTGTTGTCAATAGCAGCCACCATACTGTGCAAAAGCACACTTGAGTTTCTTCCTCCTAGCTAACCACGCTTCGTATCCACTGACCCACCTCTCTCTGCCTATGCCCTTCTCCCCCAGCTTCTGGCAGAAATCACTCTCTTTCAACTTCTTTTTAAAGAGAAATGTTCAAATATGACACAATTCGTCCCCAATAAACATAAACACATTGCTTACTCACTGGACAGTGTTGAGCAAACAATGGCATGTCTTTTATGGGATAAATCATGGAAATAAGTTTAAAAGGTAACTATAACAGGGGCTAAAGACCATACAAAAGGTGGCGGCTTAGGTGAGGGAATCTGGTTCCTCTGCAGTGTATTCTTTTTTTGTTAATTACAAACATGCTGTGAGCATGTTACCTCAATAAATCGCCACATGTTCTGTGAAACACTGACGATATTGGGGGTTTTCTGTCTGCAATGTGTTTTTCTTCTCTTCACTTTGTTCTTTGCTCACCTTTTAGGAAGCAGCTTATGGTCTTACCTTACTGACTTTTTAAAAATTACACTTCTCTGTGTGCGTATATACAAGCACACTCACACACAGTGTGCATGCCATTGATTTTTAGTTCCTGGACTCTTTCACTTAACTGAATGCCATTTCCATCTACTCATGTTGTCCTAGATGACAGGATCCCAACCTTTATAAGTAAATGGTATTCCATTGTATACACACACCACACTTTCTCCACCAGCGGACATTTGGGTTGATTTAATCTCTAGCTTATTGTTTTGACATCAGGACATCAGAATGTAGGTGCCATGTGGACCAAGAGGTCTCACTCCCGCTGAGGGCATTTTGTAAAAGTCATCTGAGGTCAAAGACATAAAGAAAAGCAGAAGAAGAGAACCAACAAAAGGGTTCTTCTTGCCCTTGGAGTTTCTCAACATCCCTGTTTTTGTGACATTCGAGGCAATCCGGCTGTAAGGGGTGAGCCCAGTGGGTGAGGTCTTCCATCAGTAGAAGCCATGCTTCTTCCCTAATTATGTTTGGCACACACAGTTTTCCTGGGTTTGAGAAGCAGGTAGGGAAGCTAAATACAAAGTTGCAACAAACTAAACAGCATTTTTTTTTCATTTAGCCATTTTGCTTAAAAAGCATAAAAGAAAATAAAGCCAAATAACTCTGAAAAGTACAAGATAAAAGCAATGTCTTCTTCCTCTCCCCACATGCCAATCTTTCTTTTAACCCACAGCTTCTAGGGGGAAAGTCCAGGTTAAGATGTACGCTCCAGAACCACTGTAACTGTTCACACAAGCATGTAGAATGTATGTGTGCACACATGTGTGGAACTCATTTTCTTCTTCTTCCACATGGAATCATACTTTGCATCTTCTCCACTTTCATACATTTCAGATTTATTTCCATAACTGCACATCCATATCATCCTCTATTTTAAGTGTTAAGGGTACACGTCTGTGGACATACCATGGTTTTTAAGTACTAATAACAGCGCCACAGTGTGCTTCAGTAAGGGGTGGGACTCAGGGCATGCAGGTTCTCTGGAGAGCAATGCAGCACCATACATTCAGGCCAGGTCTCCTAGAAGCACCCACCTGGACCAACTTGCAAAGTTAGAAATAAACACTTCCTCAAAACCTGAGGTGGGGGGCAGCTGGGCCAAGGCACAGATGGCAGGCTGATCAGTGAAACATAGAGGCCAGGCTTCTAGGGCTGGGGAATTGCCTGGAGGCTCTGAAACAGAAATACCGACCAGACCTCCAAGTCCAGGAAGCCTGCTTCCAGGTAGTGTGCTGATACAGGGCCAGGCAGGAATGGACCTCATCTACTCATCACACAGGAACAGAGCAGGATCTGCTGCATGGCACATGCTCAGTGCTACCCCACTGGTCAGCCTGGGGCCTGACTTGACTTTCTCCCTCCATAGCTTTCCATTTTCCAGGTCTTCTAAGAGGAGAAGACCTCAGCAGCTATGTTTTTGCCTTCCTCCCTTGGTAAGTTCTCAAACCCTGAACTGGGCCCTGTTAGTAGGTGTGCTTTCTTTGCAAGCTTCTGTCTCCTATTCTTCCTTTCCCAACTTTTACCTCTTAAATGCCACCTTTTGGCATGCATTTTAGCTGTTTGATAGATGAATCCATCATAATTTTCTCCAAAGCACAGTATTTATTTAATCCTTTCCGAGTTGCTGTCAGAGTTGACACCATAACTCATTTCATTTGGGAGGCTTTTATGTTCAGGCTCTCAAACTGGGATGCTTTGAAAGTTGAAGTAAACACTAACACACATCCCATCTGGGTGTTTTCCTTTACGACAGTCTTGCTGGCTCCCCCAAGCACAGCCAGCACGACTTCTGAACACAGGTCTATCACCCAAGGTCTCACCTGAAACTTGGGACATGTCTTGACCCTCGTCAGCATCCATTGCGTTCAGATTATCTGTGAAAGAAAAGAGAGGAATGGATTTAGTTTAAAGCAAAATGAGAGAGAGAGAGAGAGAGAGAGAGAGAGAGAGAGAGAGAGAGAGAGATTGTGCTATTTAACAACAACGCTATCTAGCAAGAAGAATGCATTTTTTCCTCTTCACATACTTGCTGGAGTATCAGCCTAGCACAGACCTCGATCCTTTAAAAAACAGCATTACAAAGATTTATAAAAATATCATTACAAGCACAGGAGGACCAAATTTGTTATTTATTGTTAATTTCCTACTGCATAATAACCCAAAATGCAAACTGACTGCAACAAAATTAAGCAGAAAATTAAATGGCCCTGGGTCATTGTAGGCACAGAATTCATTCTCTTGGCTGATCCATAGTTATGTTCTTTCTAATTTACTGAGCATGCATCGATGAACCTTGAGTCAGCTTGGTGACACGCGTACAATCAGCAATCAAAAAACGAAGCAATTTGCTGAAGAATGTCTCATTTACCCAGGCAGGCTGCATATCTGAACAGCAACGCACTACCTCCATCAATAATGAATACACCTCCAGCCTGGCAGATGGGCAACACACGCTCTGTCCTTGTCCCCCCACTCCTCAGATCCCACCAGGAGAAGTGACAGAAGTAGCCAGGAGAGGGCCCAAGCCTCCTGTTTTGCAGGCCTGCGGCTGGCTCCTCATCTTGGTTTGAACTGCAAACACCCATAGGAAGAGGCTGTCCTGTAGCAGCCATGGCAGGTGCTCCAGGACTAGACTAGAAATGACCACAGACACCAGGGAGGGACCCAGAGACAGAGGGAGAGAAACGACGGCAGTGGGACTTGGCTAGGAGGCCACACCTCAGAGCACTTAGGTGCCCTTAGATGTTACATTCTTAGTGTGCAACATCTAGTAGCTCGATAAGAAATCCATGCCCAGCAGAATTCTGTGGTGACTTCACTGAGTCTGCTCACCATACTCTACTAGAGACCTGTCACTGTTGTCAGACTCGGGCTATCTGCTTGAGTCTAAGCTGAGTGCCTTTGTTTTTACCTGGGGACCACCATGTCTCTGCTTCAGCGAGGTGGATATGAGCTGAAGCCTGCTTTCATCAAAGACCAGGAAACTGATGGGGGATGCCAATCATTTGGAAACCATGTGGGTTTCCAAACCGGTAGCGCATAAGTAAATAGCTCTATATAACACAGAATCATATGGAAGGCAGGGTATGGATATACATAACATATGCATATATTCATGTGTTGTATATATTATCTATATGTATACAGATGCCATGTATTGCTAATATGTATCTTATGTGATGTTATATCTATCCATCAATCTAAAACTTGATGTCTCTTTTTACATTTTGTGATATACATGGATAGAACACATATATTTTTGAGGTTTCTTTCTTTCTTTCTTCCTTTTTTTTGGGGGGGGGAGAAACTCAGGTAAGTTCCACCACTTAGGACTCATAATATTTTTAACTTTCAGCTCTTGTTCCTGTGTGTTTCCTATGCCTTTCATAAAATAAGACACTAAATGTATTTCAGAAGTATTTTTATTTAACTACTACATAGTTATATAACATACCACTATATGTTAATGGATATGCACTAAAGGCCCGATTGACTAGATGATAGCCCAGTATAATATACCCACGTTCCTTCCTACTCGAAGGAAAACAAACATTTCATCAGGCTGTGAGTACCTGCCCCCTCTCAACAGTATCTCATAGACACAGCAAGCAGCTCTCATGGAGCAGGCAGACAGGGAAGTCACTTGGAGCAAGACCCCATGGGCAGCGTGGCCATCATGGTACATGACAGGATGCCAGCAGCTCGCCTCTGCTCTTGGTTGCTTGGCTGGGTCACCTGAGGACAGACCCCCTCCCAGCCAGGGCACATGGACCCTTGTGGTACAGTCTACCTCACTTCGATTTTCAAGTACATTTTCAACCCCACCCCCTCTGGACTTGTGACTAGTACAGTTGTCAACAGGGCCCCTTACTTGGTGTAAAGTTCAACCGTCAATAACGTTTTCAGATACTTAACAATAAACTAAGGGTCTGAGTCTGCCTACACTGTGTCCAGTGGATTCTCAGCCTGACTTGTCTGTCATTGCTGGAGTGACTTCTCAAGCCCCTCAAACTTTCCAAAACTAAAAATCTGAACCGTTTTTTGGGGGAAAGACTAAAGAAGTAATCCATCAAGGGCAGAGTGAGAGGGAAATACATTTGATTTCTTTCAAGGGAAAACTTACAAAGGTATCTGGAAGGGTCCTGAAGGACCCTAACCCATTCCTGGGTCCTATGCTGACCACCAGGGGCTGCTTACAAAATAAATACCTACTTAGCACCTCTTCTCCCATGTAGAAGCAACACAGAGCACAGGAGGGGGAAAAGGTGGGGTTTAAAGGGCCGGAGAGATGTCTCAGCGGACAAAGATGATGCTGCCACACCTAGCTCCCCCGCCCCTCCGAGCTCTATCCCTAGGAGCCACGCAGTGGAAGAAGAGAACTGACTTTGCAGCTGTCCTCTGACCTCCACATGAATGTGGACACATGAAGAAAAGAATCCACTTAAAAACTTCAAAAATGAGAATTCAAGCTCAGTTAAGTTATAGTCTCAGCTAAAAATAAAATAAAATAGAAAGAGCTTTCGTTCACTAAAACGCATTAATCATCAAGCAAACTAATAGCATGTTTTCCTCAACCCATCTGAGAAGTTAGCGTCTTCGGGGCTCGGCAGGGGTGTCAGAAGGAATAAGTATGTCACAGAAACCTGCTGCGATGGTCCACTTTGCCCAGGAAAGGCAAGCAGTCTCAGGTAAGAGCCAACCCAATAGAGAACACACCACCGTATCAATAAATGAGCTCTCACCTGTGCAGTTCTTCTAAACATGAATGCTTTTATTGTTTCTCTGGAGCAAGCAGTTCTGAATCTTGCACAAGGGAAAATAGATGCAGAGATAAGTGCAGGCCAGCATGACAGAGGCTGCCCAAGGCTGGCCCTTTAGGACAGTGAGCAGTGAAGCTTCCCTTATAACCCACCATCTCTCCAGACCTCTGCATTTCCTGTCTTCCTCAGTCAACTCTCCTCCTGTCTCTATTTCTGCATCTCCCTCTCCCTTCCCTCTGTCCCTCTCCCTTTCTGTCTGCCTCTCTCTCTCTCTCTTTTTTTTTTTTTTGATTTTTTCTCTGATTAAACAGGGACAAATAGGTTTCGTTTCCCTGATTCAGACATGTCACAATGTTAGGGAAGAGGTATGGAAGACAGGAGAATAGGTCACAGAGGAAGGAACCTATTGCACTGGGGATCAGCCAGAAAGCACAAACTCAAAGCTTCTGCAGCCCGTGGGAGACTCCCTGGGAAACCAGGAGTCCTTCTTTCCTCTTGCCACACAGAGGCCACAGCCACCAGGCTGGAACCTGGCTGGCTCCTGGGGAAAAGCATCCAACAGCCCTGGGCAGTTGCTGCCTCCAGGTAAGCAGGCTGGCCAGGAGTTCCTTACTGTTGGCCAGGTTCTAACCTGCAAGGCCCAGAGGAGGGTTTACTAGAGCTCAGGAGCACACAAGTCCCCAAGGGGTTCAGCAAGCACCTTTCCCAGTGGGGCTCCATGTCATAGCCCACTGTCTTCTCCAGAATTTTCTCAAGCTGAGCAAGCCTAGATTTATTAAATCAAAATGGAAAAGGAGATGCCAGCCGGAAACCACAAACGTTTGTCTTTTCAAGTTAGTCTAACATTATGGCTACCAGAGAACTGCTAAGCACATGGTACGGAAAGCCTGCTGCAGGTAGGAGGGACAGTCGGTCGGGGGGGGGGGATCAGCCTCCCCTGTACTTCCACAAGCTTTGAAACCTGCCCCCTGGGATTCAAAAACACCATACACTAACTTTTGTATTTGTTTTCAAGATAAATGCCCTTTCCCGTCTTGAAACGGCCTTGCGATCTCCCTGGACAATGATACTCCACAAGGACCCTTGAGGACCTGGTCTATAGCCAGAAATGGAAGAGCACCAGTACCATTTAGGCAGCTCGTTATATGTGAGGTGTTCGAGAGGGACACCATTATGTTTCCTGACATGGTGAGACCCTGCCTTGCCTTGCATTTTACTGAGCAGCCTGGTTCAGATTCCAGTATGCACTGAGCATTTCCCTGACAATGCCTATTTGTCAGGGAGACCTGTTCTATCATCTCCATTTTACAGACGAGAAAACTGAGGCCCAGAACAGAGTCACAAAATAGGAGCATCCAGCCCAAGGCTATATCCAACCAACAGCAGAGCTGAGCTCTAAAGTCACAGTCATCTGGGGACAGTATCTACGCTCTGCTATTCCTTCTCTAGGTATTCCATCTCTACACAAGATGCAGAGGGGACAATATCCGAATGTCTGACCAACAAGGAAAGGCGCCCCTTATGTTTGGCCAGAATATAAACTTGCTCTCAGCAATAGCCTGAAACCAAGACATCGTTTTCACAACAGAACTTCTGCAGCACAATTAAATTCTTGCTATGCAGCTACACACATGTTCCCAGTGTGTTTCTTTCTTATGGGTGAAGCTGCCCCAGGGATACTTGGGACTAGCTGCTTAAATACTGGACAGTACTCTCTGAACGTAGTTAAGTCTCTCTGTCTCTCTGTCTGTGTGTGTGTGCGCGTGTGTAGGGGGAAATGGGGTGGGTCTAAAACCATAATCTATTAAACATGTCTAAGTTACAGACCTCTGTAATAAAACACATTATTTTGTGAGAGACATGTCTTTTCACCTGTACACTGAAGATTTTACTGTTTTTGCAAATCTATCATAGCGCCATGAATTACGCTGTGTTTTTCAAAAGGAATGCTCCACCAGCAAGGCCAGCAATATGCAAATCTTTGTATCTAGTCACCGACCTTCTAGGTTTGCGGAACAGTCTGACAAAGCAGGTTGGGGAACATAAAAACTTCTGAGCACTCCTATTTCATCTCTGATTCTTTTCATTTTACCAAAAATTAGCTGCCAATCTACACAGTTTCATGATTATTTCCCAGAGCTTCGCTGGTGCAAATAACAATGAAAAACAAGATTTAAACAGGAGCCTAGGAATCTAATTTAGCGTTCACCATGCCCCTCCCCCCCACATCCAGCTAAACTGCAGAAGCTCCTGCAGTCTGCTCTGTGAACCTTCTTCTCCAGGGCAAATCACTCAGATGTGCAGCCCTGGCTTCACATTTTTCCCTCTGTGGGCAGGAACTGATATGCAAAAGGAGAAGGGTCAAAGGGAAATGAGGAAGTCGGTCACAAATACAGCAAGGGGCCAAAGGGATGCCTCAGTCAGGACCTGAGTTTAATCCCAGAAACCCAGGGAGAAAGCCTTGCCTGGCAACTGTAATTCCAGTGCTGGGAGGTGGAGACAAAGGATTTGTGAGGCTAGGCAGCCAACCAATGGAGCCAGTCAGGGACAGACTCTGGCCTTGAAACATAGGGAGAGATTGAGGGAGAGTCTCCATTTTGACTTCCGACTTTCACACACGTGTGCATAGGCACACGTGAACACACACACACACCACACACACACACACACACACCTGAGAGAGAGAGAGAGAGGAGATAAAATAAAGAATGCTTCCTAGTAAAAAGCTGTAATTGAGCACCTGCTCTGTGACATGTAATAGAAAATGGTGGACCCAGGCATGGAGGCTCACATTTGTAATCGCAGGACTTTCAAAGGGGCACATGAGTTTGAGAGCAGTCCAGGCAACTTATGAGTTTATGAGTCTCAGGCTAGCCTGGGCAATGGGGTGAGCCCTCCCCCCAGGCCAGAGGAAGAAAGAGAAAAGATGGATCTTACACAAGAAAGACGATTTTAAAAAACGCAGACAATGGAATTGGAGACAAGAGGCCCCTAAGCGTCCTGGCATGGCCATCATTCTTCCCTTTGCTCTCTCCGCCATCAGGGAAGCCATGTTCACACAGCAAAGCTGGGTTTCCTGTCTACCCTGCACATGGGCCACCTACTCACAGCCACTGAGGAGAGACATGCAGAGACAATTAACATGCCTCCTGATTTGGACCATCAATACTGGCCACTTCTTAAGTAGCTTCCTCAAGTACAAATGGCTTTTCACACTTCATCACGTAAGGGAAAGGAGAATGAGTTTAGAAACATTGTCTTTTGCTCTCTCATTGTGGAAGACAATTATGCATGGCCAGGAGAAGAGTGAGAGAAGGGAGATGTAGCCCAAATGAGATTTCTATCTTTAAAACACAGCAACGGCTTCCCAAGACTGATTCACAGAGATAATTCCCAACGCGCTGATACTTTGTAATTGTTCTGAAGACACAGCAGGGCCCTGTTCTCCCCAGTTCCTATTTGTTTATTTTAATAGAGGTAAGTGCAAGCTTACGACATTATTATTTTCTTATATGGTAAGGGGATGTGGTGTCACAACAAATACAGTATCTCATCGTGACTATAGTATAAGCAAATCTTCTCAAGTGGACACTTGAATATCTAACCTTAAACTGTATCTGCTGGAGAAAAAAAATGCTTACATATCCATAGCATTAAGAAAGGCACACCTCTGATCGTGGTTGCCTACAGTGCTTGGGTCAGTTTATTTGGCTTCATTTTATTTAGGCCTAAAAAGGTCAAACCCTGCAGATCTTCATAGGAGCATCCCATTGCTTGGGAATACTTCCACGTAGACTTAGCAAACGTAGTGAGTACTCAGACTTGATTCGCTCACGGATGACATTGACATGCACTTCTAGGTACCAGCACACACTGCTTTCCATTTTACCTTTCATTTCAACAAAATGGGACACTGTTCATGTGCCAGCTCAGAGCCAGCACTGAACTCATCATGGTCTCTTATTCTCTGAAACACAAAAGGCCATTTTGGCACACCCCAGACATAATAAGGAACATCTAGTCTTTGTTCCACAGAGGAGGACAAATACGGTTGTCCTGCTCGCTATCACCCAGTTAGGGTAGAACACATGGACTCTGCGGCCATTTTCCCTAAAGGACTGGAACTGGTGTTTTATTGACAGCCACTTCAAAAATCATCAACTGTCATCACTTAAAGTAAAGGAACTTTTTCATAGAGACTATTAAAATATTAATCTATAATATTTTCTCATTTCGAAGCTATGTTCACAATATTGTAACTTATATTCAAAAATTGAGTTCCCTAAATCACATCATGGTCTTTTAAGGGCTTTAGTACTTTGGAAAGTTACTTTGCTCACCCAAATTCTGTGGGGTAAGTAAGACACTTGTAGTTGTCAATAGAGAGAAAACCAGCTATGTATTAACGACTACAGGCAATAAACTGAATGAGGACAGAAAAAAAATAGTACCTGACTATCTGCAACGGTTTTCTAGTGAGATCCTAAGGAATGTCTACATGTTTTATTTCATTCTATGGGATGGCTCAGTAGCAATGTTCCCTGACCCAGGCCAGGGAGCATCCTCAAGACATTCACGCCAACATCACACATCATGAATAAGACTGAGATCCAAGTGTGAAATGTGTTCACCCAACCCAGGTTATTTGAACGGATCTTATAATCTTTCACCTTCAGCCTACAAGGTCCTCATGCAAACCCAGGAGGGTCATCAGCTGAATCTCATGGAACCTTACAGCTTCCTCATTTGTTCGGTTACAAAAATCGGCAAGTCTATTTATAATTGGGCAGGAAAAGCCCTTACCCTTTGAAAGCCAAACATAGGGAAGCTTGGTTTTGATGCCGGCTTGGACTGTTCTGCAGTCTTCCAACAGACAGGATCAAGGAGTTTTCAACATTCTACATCTTTTTTTTTTCCTCTAAAGTTCATTATTTTGACAAAAATTCCATGTGCTTTTAGTAAAAGTGAAAAGCAAAAATCCTTCAAATTCAGTCACACATATAGAACAACCTCATGGTGGAAAAGAGCTAGAACTTTCCAAACCATGGTTTAAAAAGTAACAGGCAAACTTTGCTTTAAGGACTGGAGATACAGAAACCCTGTCTTGAAAAACCAAAAAAAAAAAAAAAAAAAAAAAAGGGCCTGATACTTAGCAGCTTGTTTTCATTTGATGGAGTAGGATACACAATTTACCTGTTTTTACAACAGGTCTCTCTGAATATCACTTTAATTTTCTACTCTACACAAAACTCCGCACAAACAAGGGAGAAAAGGTCACTTTTTTTTTTCAGACTGAAAGTGGGGCTCACACGAGGGGGTCGATGGCTTCCTCTAGTTTCCATTAAAAGCACTGGGACACATTGCAGAGTGCCACAGCCCACAGGTAAGCTTATAAAAGGTCAGCTCCTCATTTTCATGTCTCTTAAAGTTGCTAAATTAAACATTTTTTTCCCATTAGGTTAAAGGAACTGTCTTATGGAATTCATCTTGCTCCAAATTTACCACCGAAAAAGAATCAACAGAAAATGATCAAAACTTGAGTAGTTGGTACTCGCGGAGTGCCTAGCTTTGGCAAAAGTTCATTCTAAACCACACAGTTCATTTTCCAACAGTTTAAGCATCACAGAAAAATGTCATAAAGTGTAGAATCAGTGTAGAATCTAAAAAAATGCAATACACACACACAGACACACAAATCTACTTGATGCATAGAAAGACTTTGAAGAACACTCTTTGGTAACTGTTTCAATAGTTTAGTCAAAATACCACATACGAGAGAAAAATAAAAAGAAAGAATGAGAAGGGGAAGAGAGTGTGGGACAGAAAGGAAATCAGACTGGATTGGGGCAGGGCCAGGCTTCTCTTAGACTCGGGAGTCCTTTACCCATAGCTCTCCAGCTATCCATCTGAAACTTCTATTTTGAAAATGGCGGCGAGTGTCAGATTTGCTGCAGAGGAGAGCCGCTTTCTGAAGAAAAACGTCTCACTGCACACTCGGTTGAGAAAATACGGAGAAGCTCTTTTGCTCTAATTAGGGCCCACTTTAGGCAATTCGTTAAGCCGTGGCCCCATGCCACAAGCTGTCAGGAGGTGGAGCATGGGGCGAACTTGAGAGCGAACACACAGATGGAGTCTAATGATGCGTTCCATCAGCCCAAGACAGGGAGCTGGGCAGGAGTGCCAGGGAGGCTCCCGGTGAAGCCTGCTCACCAAAAATCCCAGCAGGAAATGGAAAGAACACTGGCTAGGTCAAGCCAAGCAAGCACATCGAGACAACAATCACATGTGACACTCACCAACAAGCTTGGGCCTCCCCAAGGCCAAATAAGAGCAGTCTCTCTCCCCCACACAAATCCAGACTTGGTCTGAGTGCCCTCTGAGGAGCCACCCGGGAAGGATCCTGGTCCCTGGGCTGGGCCTCAGATCCCTCTTCCTCCAAGGTCCCACTGCCGCCTCCACTCACCACTGGGGCTCAGAGAAAGGTGGAACCAGCCGCCAAGTATGCAAAGGAGGAGGGAAGCTGGTTTTCTCTCAGGGAAGCTCACACAGGAAGGGAGCCTATGCTTCCTGTCCTAACCAAAGTGAGTTCAGAAATCATTCGGATGTCTGATTTGTCAGACACGGGGTGGAAAGGGGGTGTTCTTTAGTCAACGGGAATTGTGACTTCCCCCCTAGCAAGACATGGCCATGGGAGAAAAGTAGCTAGGCCAGGCCTGTGGAGAAGCTCAATGGCCTACATGCTTGAGACTT
This sequence comes from Chionomys nivalis, assembly GCF_950005125.1. NCBI lineage: Eukaryota > Metazoa > Chordata > Mammalia > Rodentia > Cricetidae > Chionomys > Chionomys nivalis. The sequence continues at coordinate 30,458,928 of NC_080091.1, forward strand.
GGGCTTTTCGATATTTTTTTTTAAGCAGTTTATCACTGGCATCCACTTATTTATCACAGTCAAACATGAAAATGGGGAAATGCCAAAGAAAATAATCTGCCAGTTGTCTTTAGATTGTGCCCCAGGCCAGCTGTGTCCCTTTGGGACTTTCTCATGAAGAACCAGTGGGATACCCCAAACCAGGGCAGACATCCATTTCTCCCCTAAGAAAGTTTTTGCAAATCATGTTTGGTTGGCTGGTATAGTTCACTTGTGACATGCAGTACAGTATGCAAAAATGCTTACCCATGTCTTAAAAGTAACTGTTCCATTATCACTTAGCAGCTAAAGGCTATCCCAAACAAACACCATCAAAAAGGAGGCACTGGAATTCTAAGAGCAGGAGCATATATACTCCAGCAACGAGACAAAGAACCCTGAGGTACGAAGGCTTGTGCTACTGTGAGATTGAGAGGGACGTGAAGAAGCAGGGGTTTATCCTAAGAACACGAGTGTGAGCGATGCATCAGCATCACAGTGAAATAATTCTGTTACTGTTCATATGGATTTATTAGAGTGCTGACCCAAGACTCCAACAGACCCCACTTCTCCATCGCTCATCATCTGTATTGTGTGTGTGTGTGTGTGTGTTTAATGCTAATTCTCTGACACTCAACACCTAAGATTAAAAAACAATACATGTGTCTTTTCGGAGCAGGAACCAAGATCTCTTTCAAGACGTGAAATGGATTTCTGTCTCTCCGCCTGTATCCTCAGGAGCCATGACTTGTTGCATTTACTTTTCATGTGTTTTCCCGTGAAATGTAATGCTCACACAGCGAACCTGTGGAACGAGGCAACGTGAGAGAGCTGCAAAGGAGAACAGTCCTGTTCTTAGGGTTCTAGTCAGAGTAGGAGCTTCGGCTAAAAGGAGGAACTGCAATGTCCCAAAATATTTGTCAGTCTTAAAAACAGGCAATAACGGTTCCCAAGGAACTCGGAGGCTCCTGGTTTGCCTTCTGAGGCGAATTCGCTTCCGTCATTCTTCTCTGAACACAACAAGTGCCACTTATTTTACAGAGAGATTGTTTAGAAACGTCAAATAGTAGAGAGGGCATAGGGCATGCCGCTACTCACGCGCGCCTTGAGGAATCTTACTGACTGCAGTAGCAGTACTTGAATGTGCAAAATTTGACAAGCACTCAAAACGACCTAATATTATAAAACTAACATTATCTATGCCCAAATTTGCCATTATAAAGAAACCATTTTTATTTTATATTAAAAAAGTAAAAAAAAATAATAAGAGGAAGGGAATTTATCTCTCATGTTAGGTGCTTTTATTTAATATTAAAACTCCTTTCATTGCCACCTTCAAGCCTCTGTCACTCCACACAATGTGTTTGATGTGTGCTTGTGCAAGCAGGAGTACATACGAACACACGTAATTTATTTCTTGTATATATTAATATAAATAATCCTGATCTATAATAAACACACACACATGATCCCCTTGGATTTCAGAAGTTCTGACATTCTCATGAACAATTAACTAAAGATGAAACACACAAATTCAGATAAAGGAAAATGCTTCCTCAAACCAAAGAAGCATCATTCTGACACTCAGTCTCAAGTGAAGTAGAAAATGCAAGGGGCCTACGGACCTGCTGGGCTTTGGGTCTTTTGGCCAATAAATTCACTATGATCTTAATTTTTCAACAATGGAAATGCGCAAGAACGACCACCATTTGCTTTCTCTTTAGGGCTCAGTACACAAACTTCTCAAAAGAGTCAGACATCCCTCTCCCACTCTTTATTAGCAACCAGTGTCTGCTTGTGAGGCCACCATGGTGGGATATTATTGCTACGATGCTACTAAATTTGGGGGGGGGGGCTTGGGGTTTGCCCTCTACTTAAAAAACACCAAATGAATTATACAAACATGTATTTTGGATTTCTTAACTCTAGGTTTCAATTATCACCATGAACAAAAAAATCAAAGCCATTAGACTTAAAACATTTTTGTCACCAGCTCTAGTGAATTTTAAGTCTGGGAAGCACATTTTCTTTTTCTTCTACGAGAAAAGGAACAAGCATGCATGCTTGTGGGAAAATATAAAATTATACATGTTTTTATAAAAATATAAAATACTCCATTGTCATTTACATGATGTACTCCACATTATGTCCTCAACATGTTCTGTGTATTACAGGGTGCTGATCCAATACAGGGAGATGAATCTTTTGTCATGGATATTTGTCCCCGTTTAAATTTTGAGTCACATATCAAATAATCTGATTTGTTACTGAAACCATTTGGACACATACTAACATAATAAGAATCATGCTTAAAATTTTACTTTAAAAATCTCATAGAAAAAATTGAATGAATTCAATTAATCTCATAGAACAAATATCGCCAAACAAAGAAACTAACACAGGCTCTGGGATTTTCTTACAGATTTCAACCCCCTCTCCATTCATAACCCAAAGGAACTAATCATTAAAAGCATTTCAGTGTCTATGAAAAATACTATACATTTTTGACATTTTAAATTTTCTTTTGCAGGTATGTTGGACCAGTGAAGAGCTATTTCCCTAACACCACTTTGGTTCTGGAAGTTTAGGACAAGGCAGCTCAAAGGTAAAACACGTTATCTGTAGCAGGGGGAGAAATTACGCGTGGGTAACTTGGGCAAACGGCATGTTAAAATTCATTCTGGATGGGCTCCAACCCGAGAGAAAATGTAAAATTGAAAGGGCTTCTGGCTTCTTACTCAGACCTTTTGAATTGGTACCTCTTTGGGTCACTATATGTCATATCCTGAAGCCTACAAATTAGAAGGAAATCAAGGGCTTATAAGATTCCTTGGGAATCACTAGTGATGCTTCGCAATTAAAAAAAAACACACATTTCAAATAAATCGCAAGCCTATTTGATAACAGGGTCTCCCTGCCATAGCTCCATGACCTGGGATCACACAGTGAGATGAGCAAAGTACGGTTTCTATACCCAGATCATTTCCATTTTGCACAAAGCATACTAAGACTGGATTCTACCAGGAAAGTAAATAGCCCTCGCACCAAAAATAAGGAAAGTCTTTACCCACGACTTTGGAAATGTTTTTTTTTTTTTTTTTTTTTTTCTGTGATCTCACTAGATCTGTCCATAGAAGCCTAAACATGAGTAGGGCATGCTCGTCTTGGGACTCTAGGCTACTCAGAAGTGGCTCAGGCTGGCCTGGTCGCGCACCTGCTTGTCCCAGCCTAGAGAGGCGGAGGGTCGCTTTGGTTAAAGCTCTCCGTCCTCAGAAAGGAAAAAACAGACGTGAGCAACACGGACACTATGGATTTCAACTGACTTTCCTTTCTTTCCTACTTCTAATTAAAAAAAGAAAAAATATCCACCAGTTATCCCAAGTTTTCCTACTGAAATTAATTTGAAAACACTCACGTGGATTTGTATGCCGCGCTTTGGGGGCCAAGACTGATCCTGGGGCGCGAAGAGCAGCCGGGGATCTGGGGCTCCTGTACCCCGCGGGACCTACTCGGTCTCCGCCTGCCACGGCCGAGTGTCCCGGGATGGGCTGCACTGCGCCGGGCTGCCGCTGTTGCCGGCCCGGGCGCGGCCGCGCACGCACTTGTTAGAGTGCCCTGCTAAGTTGGCCGCGGAGCAATTCCCAGCTTTCTTTCACAATGACTTCCTCAAGTTGCTCACTCTCATTGTTCCCCATTTCTCTCCACACTCCCCGCCCCCCGCGGCTCCGACCGGGCTCGGAGCCCCGGGCCGCCCGGCCGTCCCGCGCTACAGCGCCGCCCGCGGGCAGCGCACCTGGCCCGGGCACACCGCGCCACCACCTGCGGCCGCCCTGAGCGCGCGCCCCTGGTCCCGCACCGTGAAAACTTTGGGGGAGGTACACGCGACCTGCCTCCCGTTCTGCTTGTCCCGTAGCCCACCCAGCCCTCGCGTACACCTCGAGGCTTCGCAACACCGGAGGGGACAAGGAACCGGGCAGAGAGAGGCGCCGTCCCGTCCCCGCGCCCGCCGCCAGGTCCCGCAACAGACCGCAACTCTGCGACCTGCCGGGCCGCGCGCACAAAGTTTGCAGCCGCGCGGGGCTCGGGCCCGGCCGCCGAGGGTCGCCGGGCAGCGGCGGGCACCGGCCGTACCTGCTGGCGCCGCCGGCGGCTGCAGCCCGCTCGCCCGCGCCGGGCCCGCTCGGCGCGCCGCCGCCACCCCCGCGCGCAGCGCGCCCGGGCCCTCCCCTCGCCGCCAAGCTTCCTCATTCCAGTGCAGCATCGCGCCGCTGCCCCGCGCGGGATGCCGCGGCCGGAGCTTTGCCCGCGGGTTAGCCCAGCTCAGCCGCGCCACTGCGGGACCTGAGCTCAACCCGCAGGGGTGCGGCACGTGCGGACCCGCGGGGAGGGGGAGGGGCCTCCTGGCCCCAGCGCCACGCGCGGGGCAGCCGGGCGGTCGCGACACAGGCGCGCTCGCCCAGTCGAGGAACTCAAGGGACACGGGACACTGTAAGGCACTTTTTTTTCTGGTGTCTAAGAGCACCCGCTGCCTGTGCAGAGCCAAGTCCCTGGGACCCCTGGGCTCCCACGTTCGGGCTTAGACCCCAAAGTACTAATGCCCACCCTAGGGGGTGGGAAAAGTTGATCCTGTGCGAGTGAGGGGAAGGTGCAGTTCATTTTTCCAGACAACCAATGGAATACCTCTCGCGTCTCTTCCCTCCCACCTGCTCACAGCAGAAGTTAGGATGTCGCCTTCCATCCTGGCCTGTGTGCAAGCGCCAGCGTGGAAAGGGTCTGCGGGCAGAGGTTGGAGCAAGGCAATCCTGCACCTCGCTCCGTAGCGGGCGCCTCAGACCTCTCCCTGGAGTGGCAGGCACGGAGTGTCTGCGTAGAAACAGGACTGCATCCTCTGACACCGCACCCTTCACACTCTACAAAGAGCCCAGCACCATTCTGATTAGTTGGGCCACACCCGAAGGGGGCCAGGCAATCCTTAACCCTGAGCACAGAGGGAGAATCTTGAATTCCATAGGCGTAGCAGTGTTCCTGCGGGGGTCCTTGCCTTACCACATTTCAAAGCTGCTTACTAAAGCACAAAACAAAACTCTGGAGCATCCTGGAGAGCTACAGTGACTGGGAGGAAGACTGTGGGCCTCAAAGGGGTAAGACACACAGGCTTCCCAGGTGGTAAGAGGAGTAAGTCACAGCGAGAGGCAGAAAATGTGACTTCAGGGCAGTTAAGTGTGGCTGGGGACACAGCTGTCCAGGATGATTGTGGTTTGGCTGAGAAGGCTGCCACAGCACGACCCAGGCGCCACAATGACAGGCTTTACCTCTGCCCTCCTTGAGAGAAGTCCTTTCCACCCATCGCGAGCCCAATCAACACGTGGACAGAGTTTTCTCGGACCACTTAGACAATATCTACTACCCAGTTGGTCCCCACAGATGTTTCATGGTATAGAGGGACCCTGAGCCAGTCAACTCGTGGGTAGAAAGCCAGGGTGGACGGACAGACTTGTAAACCGCCCTTGGGTCCTATTGCTGGCTCCCGCTTCTTCTTGTAAGTGTTGCTAACACTGGCTGTCAATCAGCCTTAGGTCTAGGAGCCTGTAGACTCTGGAGGAGTCCTATCAGGAGTCACTGGAGGCTGTAACCATAGAATGCAAGATGCAAAGGGAGATTAGATCGGTGATAAGGTAGGGGTCTTGGGCATCTCTAGTTCTTAGATGCTCAAGCTCTCTTAGATTTCAGATATGAATCTTTAAATGTGTGCCTGGCCCAAGGGAATGGACTCAGACATGGTAATCCTGGCAAGGTGTCTGCTACTAAGTCTACAAGTCCAGATATGTTGGGCTTTTTGATATTATCTTATGGTCTTTCTCCCTCTAAGCCTACTACCCCCATTTTACCTTGGGAGGAGGGGGGTAATGATCAAAATTTTCCTTAAGGGATCATTTGAGAGCAAAGAAGGACCTAGATGGAAGACATTGCCATAAGGCCGGAGGAACGGAAGTATCAACAACTGTTATTTATTGTTCAGCCCATTAACCACAATATCCCTCTGTGGTGGGGGGGCGTACTGCAGAGTTAGGTTCCTGTGTCTACTTCCTGTTAACCCCTCCCCCACAAGCAGGTGGAGCTGAAGTAACTGGTTGTAACTTGGGGTCTCTGGAGGGATACCAAGAGACCAGAGGTCACTTAAAACACTGATACCTTCAGAAATTAAAAAAAAAACCCAAGATACTTTTATGCTTGTCATTTTATTTATGAATTAATAACATGTATTGTCGTTTTCAAAATGTTAGAGAACTATAAATTCAGGAATTACCAGTTCTTTGGGTAGAGAGGGTTTTGTCAAAAGGATGAACGCCTCCCATGGAGTTAACCTGAGGCTCCTTATTCCCAGCTTAGTACTGTGAGGACTCAACTGGGAACATGGTTCTCACAAGGGCTGGAAGACACTCTAAGGGAAAGTGAATGCTGCAGAGAAGAAGGGTGCCTGGGCACCGTGACTAAGCTAGCCAGTTGCCAGTTTTCAGAAGTCTCCCGAGCTCTCTCAATGTCAGGATCTCTTCTGCAGTATACCTCCTCCGTCCGCAGTGGTGTCGGTGCTTAGAAGAAATAGGACAAGCTCTTCTTTCTTCCTTCCTTCCTTCCTTCCTTCCTTCCTTCCTTCCTTCCTTCCCTCCTTTCTTCCTTGCCTTCTTCCTTCCTTCCCTTCCCTTCCCCTTCCCCTTCTTCCCCTTCCCCCTTCCTTCCTTCCTTCCTTCCTTCCTTCCTTCCTTCCTTCCTTCCTTCCTTCCTTCCTTCCTTCTTTCTTTCCTTCCTTTGAGGCATGTATCCCAGACTGGCCTCAAATTCACTATGTAACAGGAGATAACAGTGAACTCCTCCTCCCTCCCAAGCGCTGGGAACTCAATTATGTGGCACCATGCCATCTATGCCACTGTTAATACAAGGGTCGCTTTCTTCAGTCTTAAAGAATCTGTGGCACAGCAGTCTACTGGATGCTTGTTTTCTTCCAGACACCAGGAACAACAAATATATTTTTCGAATAACAGGAAAAGAATTTCTTGTTGATCCTTTTTCTATAAAGTTAGCTCAAGAGAACTCTGCTAATTCCGTCTGGTAAGAAACAAGAGCAAGAGGCAGGGAGCCCGGAGCTCTATGAAACTATTGCAACAATGTCCAGAGCTTCAGTTTCTTTTTCCCAGTTTTCATGGCTTCCTGCTTCTGCTTGTGTCTTTGGACACCAGTGGTGGCTGCTGGGGTGGGTGACGTCCTGGATCCTGGCTTCTAGTTCCCATAATGGTTTCCTTCCTTTTACTTACAGATCACAGGCTCCCACCTCCTGCTGAAGTGAAGGAAGAGTGGACTAAGGAACAGGTCAAGGTGCCTTTGACTGTGGCTGGCTGGGAAGCCTCCTCAGGAGAAGCCCCCTGCAAGTTCCCTTGGCAACCAGGAAAAGGTTCCCTCTGTTGCTTTCCTGGCTCTGCTTCAGAATACAGAGGTTCAGATGCCAGACTCATTCATACTCACATCTCACCAAAGGCATCAGAAATCTCCTCACCTTATTATTTTTGGATTTGTATGATTTGATCCTTAGATATTCAAAAATAATTGATTTTTAAAATCAGTATTATTTTCTTAGGTTGAAAATTAAACACAGAGAGTGATTTGGAGACAAGAGATTTATATGAGAAGCTTTCTGATAAAAAGTTCTGAAAATGTTTTGATTGAGTACAGATACATAGATATTCCTCTTACCATAAAAAACCAGGATGAAGATACCAGGCTTGTGATAAACTCTGTTGACTTTGCTAGACAAGAAAGGTTTGGGATGCTAGTTTTGAAAATATAAATACACATCAGCTTGTAAATATTTACTTGCTCAGAAAGTACTTATTTATGGTTGCAGGTGCTGTTTGATAGACCAGGCATAATAAAGCATAAGATACGGCCTTGCTCCCTACAGGGCTCAGTGCAACAGGAGGAGAATTAGACAATTTCATTTCAGCCCAAAATGTGTCCTGATAAAATCTTCTTAGAACACAAAGAGTGGAACTCAATGGTTGTAGAGCCACGGAAGCTTCATGGGCACATAAAAAGAGGAGAGGGGAGAAAAGAACACAGAGAAATGTGTTCTTCACAGCTAGACAGGGCCCCTTATAAGAATCTCTCAAAAATAAAAACAAAACAACACCTACCCAAAGACTAACGGTAACCTGTGATACCCTCCCTGAACCTGACTCAACTCTCTGATAGGTGTTCCCAGGCCTGACACCCATATCAGGTACAGTACTGCTGTCCTAATTTTACATAATATTGAAGGTCAAAGCGGGTCACTCCTCTGCGGCTGAGGAAAAGCAGAGGCTAGCAGTTGAGTGACAGAAGCCTGGGCCAAGCTGTTGGGCTGATCTACAGGTATCAGGCTTCTCCACACCTCAGTTTCGTTTTTTGTAAAATGGGAAACACAGTCACCACGATAACAGTAGCAAGAACACCTTGGTCAGAAATGCTTTGGGATCTAGATGAGTCGACGCGTCGTAGGTTTCCTGCAGTGGCTTCTAAGCACGAATATGTGTTTAATATTTTGTCGAATTTGGTTTTTAAGTGGTTGGGCTGGGATGCAAATCTTGTCTGTTTTGTCAGCCAAAAGGCCGTCTTGTCTTTCTAGTCACTTTTCAATCCAGGAGGCCCCTTCCTCTGGTTCCTTCCTGATTGCTCATCCCTGTCCAAGCTTCCTGCTCCAGATGACTCTTCCTCTCTGGTCCTCAGGCCTCCCCAGCTTGGAGCAGCCTCTGAAGGTTCTTAAGACATCACTCTAGCAGACAGAAGGAAAAGAAAGCAGACTGTCGGGAAGTGCTTCCCAGGCTCTCTGTTGGGACTAACCTAGACTAAGGTGCAAGCACACCATGTTTTCTTTCGCCTTGCCTCGCCTCGCCTCCCCATCTCCCCCCCCCCCCCCCGTCTCTCTCTCTTCCCCCATCCCTTCCTTCCTTCCTTTTTTTCCCCCTGAGGAGAACTGGGAAAAAAATCTGCTGTGGGGGCCAAGTGTAGTTTGTCTGAAAGGTAGCAGAGGCTTCTTAGTTCTTGCTGTATTTTAAAGTCCTCCCCCCAATTTTATACAAGCTTTTCAGTTTATTTCAGTGAATGAAATTTTTCAGGGCTCTGTTTATCTGTTTATCTGGTTTTTTTTTTCTTTCTTCTGTGTCATTGGCAACTTGGCCTCTTTCCCAAAAACGAAGGCTCTACTCAGGCGAGGCCTTGCAGAGGTCTCTCAGTCGCCAGGGACTTAAAGGCCTCTTTAGCATCAGAGTTCAACGTCTGTATTGTTCGTTCTAAACATCTACTCCTATGCTTTAGACCTTCTAAACTCTAGCCTTGTATATCATTCTCTCTCTCTCTCTCTCTCTCTCTCTCTCTCTCTCTTAATTGATTAGATTTTTTTTTAAATACCAATCCAAGTTCCCCCCACCCTCCTCCTATTCCCTCCACTCACCCTCCTACCCCACTCCCATCCAATCCTCAGAGAGGGTAAGGCACATTGCCTTGTGGAAGGTCCAAGGCCCTCCCTACTATCTCTAGGCTGAGCGAGGTATCCATCCAAAGAGCATAGGATCCTTGAAAACCAGTACATACATACAATAGGAATAGATCCTGGTACCACTGCTAGTGGCCCCTCAGTCTGCCCCAGACATACAACTGTCAACCACATTCAGAGGACCATACGGTCTCCTAACAGGAATTCGAACGGGCATCTCATGATTTCGGTACCACAGATGGGTCCCTTCCTAGCCTTCCCTTCAAGCCTTGCTTTCTTCAACTAGACACTGTTTAGTTCATACTCACTGTTCTCTTTTCTCTACCATCCACACTGCTATCTCTGCCGGGGGTAGGGACCTGCCGCCATATCTTCCAGGTGGTAACACTGCTCCCCTCTGTCCTACTCTTCACAGAGGTCAGAGATGTCTGGTTAGAAGCTGTGCCAGGTGAGATAGCTTCTGTACACAAGTCAAAGCCTGGGCCTAGGAGACCCCAGTCACGTCCCTCTGCTCCTCTCCCCTGGTCTGGCCTGTCTAACAGCTCTTGACTTTGTCTTCTCTTCCAGCCACTGCCCAGGCTAGTTCTCCTCAAATACTCGGACTGGTTGCTGCAGGTGCGGTTATTGTTCTGTCGTCTAGAATGTTACACGGATATCTGTCTGTTTGTCCCCTTTTCTCTGTTCTTTCCCACAGCAGTATTTTCTAATGTCTTTATTAACATTTACTTTGTTTTCTTTAACATAGAGACTGTGGGGGGGGGGCAGGGAGAGGGGGTTCCTCAATGCCTTAACCATTGAGCAGACACCGAGAAAGTTTGCATTCAATAGTACTGTGCTTTGAAGCATTTATAAGACTTTCCTAATTTCACAAACAGGTTTTCTTTTTTTTTTTTTTATTCTTTTTTACTTAAAATTTCCAACTGCTCCCCGTTTCCCATTTCCCTCCCCCTCCTCCCACATATTGCCCCCTCCCCCCCGCTCCCCTCCCCCTATCCCCACTCCACTTCTCCTCCCCCTAGTCCACTCCCCCTCCCTCTCGATACTGAAGAGCAGTCCAAATTCCCTGCTCTACAGGAAGACCAAGGTCCTCCCACTTCTATCTAGGTCCAGGAAGGTGAGCATCCAAACAGGCTACGCTCCCACAAAGCCAGTTCATGTAATAGGATCGAAACCTAGTGCCATTGTCCTTGGCTTCTCATCAGCCTTCATTGTCCGCCTTGTTCAGAGAGTCCAGTTTCAACCCATGCTTATTCAGTCCCAGTCCAGCTGGCCTTGGAGAGCTCCCAATAGATCAGTTCCACTGTCACAGTGGGTGGGTGCACGCCTCGTGGTCCTGATTTCCTTGCTCATGTTCTCCCTCCTTCTGCTCCTCATTTGGACCTTAAGAGCTCAGACGGTTGATCCAAATTGGGTCTCTGTCTCTCTCTCGATCCATCGCCAGATGAAAGTTCCTGTGCCATTCTCCTTGGCCTCTCGTCAGCTCTCGTTGTCCACCACAATCAGAGAGTCTGGTTTTATCCCATGTTACAAACAGGTTTTCTTGCATGCCATGACAGACTGGGTATGTTAGTTTTGCAGTATGCGTGTTTGTGCATAGTTGCTGTTTCTCTAGTACTGTGGCAAGAAGGGGCTCCTTTCAATCCCTCCTCATGTTCTCTCTGGTCTCCAAGTTCAGGTATATTGTGTGATTTCTTCTTGATTTATTTAAGTTTCTTAGAGAGAAAGGATTCAGCACAGAATAGTTCAAGTTTCTCTCCTTCTTGGGTCCACAGAAAGGTTACCAATATTATTCATACTGTTCTTACCTGTGCACTAGCCTGCTCATTTTTCTATTTGTTTTTAAAAGAGGAAACAAAGATGATTTTTTAAAAAGTACAACCTTTGGTATCATAATGACTTTCCCTACCTATGTTTTGGTTGTAACAGGAAAGTATCATAGGAAAACTGATAAGTTTTTATTTCTGTAGGAATGAGTATACTTTATACTTTAGAAAGGCCACAAATAAAGTTTTCTTTGTTTAAGCTTGATGATTTAAAAATTATTTAAAGATATCATCTATTCTGTGACTATACACAGCCAAGTGGTAATATGTTTCATTAATACTTCCTCATAATATTCTTATTACTTGCAGAGATGTTGTTCCAATGAAGAAAAAGAACTCATTTTCTATGATATGCTTCTCAGATAGTAGCAACTTTATTTCCACTTCAGAGCTCAAATTCACAATTTTCTTGAGCGTACACACTGTTTTGCAATTAAGCCCAAGGGCTGACTTCTCATTTGAATATCCCTTATTTTCTATGATTATATCTGATAAACACTTTCTGCCCGGCACAGTGTCTCCAGCAAGTTGTAACAAATGACCCTGAAGTCCAGGAGAAGGAACAATTCTAATTTAAAGGTGACAGCAAAGGTTACCACTGAAAAGAGATTTACAGACTGAGGATCCCGTATTTTGTCACAATTTGAAATAAGGGACATGGACATATTCACAAGAGAGTTGGCTACAGTTGGGGATCCCTTCCGTGGCTGTGAAAAGGCGGCAGTCTGAACGAGTGACTTTGTAGACCTGGGAGTTTGGCTCCATTGGTTAAAGCTGACGAGGACATTGGTTAAGCTGTGGTTACTGGCCATGTGATGCTCGGAACCTACAAGCTGCTTTATTTAACTACCTTTTTATTGGACTATTTGCTGTTAGCTAAAGCAAAAGGCACTTTTAACTTTCCAAGTGCTTCAGGCTTTGGAGAGCCCATTGCTCACCTCCGAGGGCAGCTTTCTTTTGGCCCCTTAGATCCCAATGCCATTAAGCCCGTAAGACACAACATTGCACCTAATGATTGATGTCATTTGAGTGGACTATTTGATGCAGCAGTTCTCCCAGCAAATCCAAATGTAGCGGTCGATAATCACACACTTAACGGCCGCCCTCCAGCACTGCAGTGTGCTTCATAATCGCCATGGAAACGCTCTGGACCAGCTCTCCTCCTACATATTTCTTCTCCATTCCTGGAGCTCCTGTTGACGTCGGTGAAAGCTCCTGGCGCCTAAGGTAGAGCAAAGCAGCCTACATAGCACTCAGAGATTGATATTTGCCTGGCTTCTGAGCTAATCAGCAAAAAGCACTCCTGAGTCTCCTCCCCGGGAAGTTGGACCACGTTGCTATTCTTATTTTGTGGATGAGGAAACTGAGGTTCAGGAGCCTCCCAAGTGACGGCGGTTTTTCTTTTCTTTTCTTTTCTTTTTAACAGAGGAAATGCAGTTACCTCTTAACGACCCCAAACTAATGCTTCACAGATGGGTGTCTAATGGGTAATAGTGAGCATTTTGCTTGCTCATTAAAAATTGCATTGGGTAGAGACACTCCAGTCAGTGGGAAATACTGCCACAATTCTGTGTTTTAATCTGAAACCTTTCTTTCTTTCTTTCTTTCTTTCTTTCTTTCTTTCTTTCTTTCTTTCTTTCTATCATCTATCTATCTATCTATCTATCTATCTATCTATCTATCTATCTATCTATCTATCATCTATCAATCATCAAGTTAAACTGACAGATGTACAAAGGCAAACAGGACTGAGTTCTTGCTCAGCTTCCCTTTGATCAAGGTAGATAGAGAAGAGCTCATTGGTCAGCATCCATGTGCTTGCCTACATTGATTGGCCTCTGTACACACATAGTAGAGGGCAATGGCTCTCATTGAAGAAGACGCTGTATGCCTTGCTTCTTTGCTTCTCGTGAGATAGGAGTGTGCTCGAATCCTTTCCTAGGCATAATAAATTTAGGAGCCTCCCACAGTGGAACTGACAGCAAAGGCAAAAACTGTCAACCCGCCTCCCCCCGCCCCCCACCCCCCGTGCTGGGAAACTTCTCAAGGTTTTCCCAGCAGTGCATTAGGCGGCTCTGTAAGAACCCACTGTTGTGCGCGTTTTGAGACTTCACGCCTTCCATTAACCAGTTCTCAGACAGAAGACCAGTGTCTTCATTTCCCATGTTGTTGAAGTACTTTACATAGACTTTAACCCAGTTGCTAAATTGCTTGAATTTGTTAAATGTACAAAAGGGCCGACTCCCCGTTGATGGAGGGAAAGTAGATGTTTGATGAAGCAGATAGCTAGATGTGCTTCTCCCCCGCCATCTGGATGTGCTAAGGGGATAGGTTTGAAACTGAGCGCTCAGTTCATGCCTTTCAGAAGGGGAGGGAAGAGGGTACTTAACAAGGTTAATAATGACAGAAAGAGGAATTGACACCACAAAAGAAAAAGAATCATTCTAGCATTTCATGACAGTTCAAAGACAGATGTCGTTGGCTAAGTGAGAATCTCGTAGACATGGGGGTAATATACACCTTATATGCATATGGATTAGTGAAAGCAGACTGTCAAGTCGGGGAGTGTAAGATTGTCAAATATGAGACATTGCTGCGGAAAACCTGGAAAACTACTTACTATTTATTTCTTCACTTAAAGACCCAATCCTGTTGCATTTTCAGAGACAAAGGATCAAGTTCTTACGGGCTGAGGCAGGTTAAGGGTCGGATGGGACCGGTGCTTTGTTTGAGGGCCTTCTGAGGACATCAGGGAGAGTTGTCCATTCTTCTTTAGAATCTATTTACTATCTGATCCTTATGCTCATTCTTGTCTTTTGTTTCAGTGGATGCTAGCTTTCAACAGGGTCATGTGTGACTGACGTCCTGGGTGCAGGAGTCCAGAACTGCAGCTAATGTGCCCTCGTGTGGAACCATTTCTGGTTGAAGTCTTTGGGAATTAGTGTAACAACTGTAGCCAACACCACTGAGTTGATTTTAGGCTCTGCTGTGACACAGGATGCCTTGACGAAGCAATACTGGCCTTCCATGCTTGGGTGACAGCTTCGGTGCTACAACATGCTACCAACCATAGATGCTCTGCCTTGGTTTGGTAGACGGAAGAGTCGGGAGAACCACATGTGGTAATGATTTTTCTCTTCAGTCTTGAGCAAATCATTCAGTTCACCTTACTAAGCAATAGTGTTTCCAAGAGACATTATCTATGAATTCTCTCAACTGATATTTTATGGGTTAGTTTTGACCTAGGCAATGTGTTTCCATGAAGATGGTATGGAACTGAGAACAGCTTCTGGGAAAAAGCTTGCTCATATTTGTCACATTGTCTCAGCGCATCCTGCCTCTCTGTTTTTGTTTGTTGGTTTGTTTTTATGTTATTCTGCCCCCGAATGCTCCAAGCTCCAAGAGGCAGCTATCTTCAATGAGTCAAAATCTGTTGTACTCTCAAAAACACATATGCCCAATCACTAAGCCTATCATTTATGACTTGATCATGAATAGACACTGTTACTGCTTCAATATGAAATGCCCCTCCTCCAGGTTCATATTTTGGATGCTCACTTATTTCCCCTATGATGGTGCTCTTCTGGGTTTGTATGGAAATCTTATGCAGTAGAACATAGCTGGTGAAAGTAGATCACCAGGGATGATCCTCTAAAGGTGATAGCTGAGCCCTTGGCTTCAATCTCTACTCCCTATTTCCTGGGCTGCTGTGATATGAACAGCCTTTGCTACGTGCTTGGGCCATGTGAACTGAGCTGCTCCACTATGTCTCCCCTGCTATAGT
Source organism: Chionomys nivalis (assembly GCF_950005125.1). Taxonomy (NCBI): domain Eukaryota; kingdom Metazoa; phylum Chordata; class Mammalia; order Rodentia; family Cricetidae; genus Chionomys; species Chionomys nivalis. Next base: position 30,474,076 of record NC_080091.1, read on the forward strand.
GGTGAAAACCCTCTGAAATCATGAGCAAAGAGAAATCTTTACCTTCTTACATTAGTTCTATCAGATAGTGTGGTGATGGTGTTGCAAAACCATGGCTGAAGTTCAGTACTGGGTGAGTGATCCTGGAGAAGTAACAGATTCTCCTCACCTGAACCATTTGTAAAACACACAAAGAGCCAATTGGCCTTATTCTGTTTGCTGATGCCCTGAGAGAGAAGTTAGACAATGTCTTGCTAGAGGCATGGTTTTCCTGGGAAAGTCCTCCTGTGTAAAAGAAGACAGAGAGCTGGTGAAAGCAGTGTTCTGGGAAAGATGCTGGCTGCATAGGCAAAGGGAGATTTAATGAGGATGTGCTAATTTGGCACTAAAATAAGTGTATTGATCTGGGGAAATCCTGAAGTTGGCTGTAAGCTGGGTTGTTGTGGTGAGTGGGAAATACTTTGGGGAAAACCCGTAACTTCCCCAAATGCCTATGTAAATGCCCACAACATGGAAAATTATCAGGAAGAACTTGTGATTTCAGCGTGTATTGTTGTTTAGATTGGAAATACAGAGCTCTGGGGAAAGGCAGTGGAGGCAAAAATCATGACTGACTGACTGACTTCGTCTGATGCTACAGTCTGTGGAAAACAGATAAATGAAGGAATAAAAAACTTTGTGAAAATAGATTTCGATAATGAAGACTGTAGAAATGTGTCTAAGAAGCTAGGAAAAGCAAATGAAGTCTCAGAAGGCAGTCCCTAGGGGAAAGACTGTAGCAAGGGGTTTGGAAGGGGCAGATGTTGTGCAAGGGGCTTCACAGGGGTAGCTAGTAGTTGCTAGGTATTAAAGGTGGATAAGTTGGGAAAAGGTTGTGCATGTAGTTGTCATGGTAACCTCGTAGTTCTGGGTACATACTGACGAATTTATAGGTGGAATGAGCTTTGCTTACAACAACAATGGTACTGAAGATTTCACACTTAGAGCTAAGCTGCTAAAATCTTTGTAAGTTTTGATGATAGGACATTTCTACATGTGGTTTGATGATACAATTATTTTACTTTTGTGTATCAATTACAAGGCTTCTGAACTAAAGAGGAGAACAATATTATTTAAACACAAATATTATTTGAGATTATGTTTGCAATACATGTAAAAGAATACTGCATTCCATAATATACAAAATTTCTTAAAATGAATGAAAAAGAGATAACAAAAAATGAAGAAATGGCATAATTTAAAAAGAAATAGGTGGTGGCACACGTCTTTAATCCCAGCACTCGGGAGGCAGAGGCAGGCAGTTCTCTGTGAGTTCAAGACCAGCCTGGTCTACAAGAGCTAGTTCCAGTATTGACTCCAAAGCTATAGAGAAACCTTGTCTCAAAAAACCAAAAAAAGAAAAATACAATACATAACTGGATACAAAGAAAACACCCAACTTTTGTAGAGGTTAAAAGAAGAAAAAATAAAAAAAAAAGAAGAAAAAATATGAGTTGTGCCATTGAATGTAGAGATTGGATTCTATTGATGGCATTTATATTTTAGTGGGAAGTCAGTACTACCCATCAGTATGCCAGTGTAGAAAGTACAAGATACTGTGCTTGTCATTTGATGGAATGTACTCAAAGAGATAAGTGATTGTGTAAGGCAATCCCTTTATATGTATGTTTAATATTGTTCATTAGAATAAAGTTCCCAGAAAAATGAAAAAAAAACCCTAAATACTCACTATAGATAAGATAGTGGTTGAATATTATTATTATTATTATTTTGATTTTTTGAGACAGGGTTTCTCCGTAGCTTTTGGTTCCTGTCCTGGAACTAGCTCTTGTAGACCAGGCTGGCCTCGAACTCACAGAGATCCACCTGCCTCTGCCTCCCGAGTGCTGGGATTAAAGGTGTGCGCCACCACCACCCGGCAGTGGTTGACTATTATAATAACTTGAAAATAAATGATGTATGACCATTAGCTGAATGAAAATACAAGATGTAAGGGAGTTTTAAGGAAAGGCAATACTTCATACCTATATCCGAAGTCTGTTCACTAACACACAAACATTCCTGTGGGTAAGGAGCTCCTGAGTCATGTATACACTCCTGATTGTTTGTTTGTTTCTTAAATGTACTCTGTTATAATTTATCAGTAAGTCTCTTCAAGCTCTTGGAGAAACAGAACCAAGAAGAAATGTGTCTATACAGAGCAAGAGATTCACTATGGGACAACTGGCTCAGGATATTACGAAAGCTACAAAGTCTTGCGTCTATCCTTAGGAGCTTGGAGACCCAAGAAACTGGGTGTGATGTTTCCAGTCCAAACACAAAGACCCCCCAAAACTGGAGTACCAAAATCTAATGGCAGGAAAAGATGGGTGTCCCAACTCAAGCAGAGAGAGGGGAGCAAATTTGTCCTTCCTTCTCTGGCTTTTTCTTTAGACCCTCACACCACATTGGTGAGAGAGCTTGAATCTAGAGCTCAAGGGCTAATCTCTTCTGGGATGGCCCCACGTACACACCTAGAAAAAGTGACTAACCAGGGATTCCTCTACTCAGTCATATGGACCCCAGGAGTTTATCATCCTAGTAGAAATGCTCTCAATAAAGGGATGCATGTTAAAAGTGTACTTGAGATAACTTAATTCATTTTATTCAAACAAATAAAAATTTAACAACTCAAATTAGGTCAAGATTATGTTGGAAGCCGGGCGGTGGTGGCGCACTCCTTTAATCCCAGCACTCGGGAGGCAGAGGCAGGCAGATCTCTGGGAGTTTGAGGCCAGCCTGGTCTACAAGAGCTAGTTCCGGGACAGGCACCAAAGCTACAGAGAAACCCTGTCTCGAAAAATCAAAAAAAAAAATAAAAATAAAAAGATTATGTTGGAAACTATTATAATTGATTCATGCTTTGAAGGGAAATAAAATACATACCACACAATGATTGCAGAAAGAATGATTGAAACTGAAGAGATGAATTAATTCAAGGGTATAAGATGCACATATTTTGATAAGTTGTTGAATTTAAGAAGAAATGGAAAGACTGTATTTTTTTTGAAAAATGGTGAATACAACCTGACATAGACAATATTTAGAAATATATATCACTATACATCCAAAAGCATCTATAGTAAGCCTACCCTATACCTTGATCTCCTATAAATTTTAGCTAATACCTACAAAGGGTAGATTAAGTGGGAAAAACAGAGGAAAAGGTGGCGGTACACATTCTATCAATATATCAAATTAAGTGCTCTAAATACATGTCACAAGGCCTGGGGCTGATGCTAAGGCGCTCAACACTGTCTGTCATTCGGGACTAGAAGTTAAAGGAATGTGGTAACACCACACCCCTTCTTATTATTGTGATAAAACATCTGGCAAGAAACTCCTCAGGGAAGAAGGGCTTATTTTGGGTTTATATTCTCAGTTAGGATTACACCATTGAAGTCTGCATATATTGGATGTTAGCAGAGTAGAGAAAGAAACCAGTTATTGTAAGTTGTTGAGAATCTACTGAAACACAGACTAGCAATGCTCAGGCATTTGAGTCCTCCATTCACCCTAATAATCTGAAATCCCTTAGGTGGAACACGGTACCTCCACAGGTGACTTGAAGTACTGATGCGTACCTTAAGTGCTACCTTAAGAAGTACTCTTCTAATGTGAGCATGTGTCTTGCACACCTGTGGAGTTCAGTGAAAGAAATTGTTGATCGCTATCTCATTTCTGCGACAGGTGGAATGGGGTGTGGTTTAACGCTGTGCACCCTACCAGTTCTTCTAGATGGATGATCTCAAAACTGTGTGACTAACCAGTTCTCCATATTGATGAGGTGACGCCCATTTTGAGGGATCCAGTCTTTGGGGGAACTATTTTGAAAGAATTAGTGGGATAACTAAAGCATCTGCAAATAGGGGTTTGGTGAGGTGGCTGTGGACTCTTCCTCTTCACCAAAAATGTTACAGAGGTGTGGAATCTTTTTTGTATTTTTCAAGAGAGGGTTTTCTCTATATATCCTTCGTTGTCCTGGAACTCACTCTGTAGACCAGGCTGCCCTGAAACTCATAGGGATCTGCCTGCCTCTGCCTCCTGAGTCCTAGGATTAAAAGTGTGTGCTACCACTGATCTGCTCCTTAGGTGTTTTTAAAATCTAATCACTAATGATTAAGATTAAGCATCACCCCGGACCCTGAAGAGGGTTTGAGAGCGGTTGGTTTCTCTGAAGGATATTTCACAATACTGCTCTGGAGTTAGGAGGGAAATGGGCAAGGGGAAGAAACTGGACGGAACAATAACGCACAGATAATCAACTGTAGGCATCCAAGGATTGTTGACAGACTACACTGCATACACTAGTATGTTGTTATGCCCCTCCCTGCACCGATGACTGAGAAAGAAAGCTAGTTACTGACTCATGTCTATGCTTCATTATGCTTCTCAGGGGGTGTTAATATTACTGTATTCCTCTTCCACGGTGTGTGTGTGTGTGTGTGTGTGTGTGTGTGTGTGTGTGTCTGTTTTCATGCAAAGAGTCACTGCCGGTCTAAGAATAGGAGGAGGACCCCCACATTAACCGTTACTGAATTTGCTTCAAGAAGACGAACAATATTTCCATGTAAACAAAAAGGGCATACTTTGAGGTCTGAGTCTGACAGAGAACTGTCTTCCTCTCAATCTGGCTATTGGTGTCTGGAAATCCCCTAAATTGGATATTTTCCCAATTAGGGATGAAAACTTAAAAAAAAATGTAATGAAGATATTGAGCAGACATGAGTAGTCCCTAATAACCAACCCAGGTCTATGAACTCCTGAAAACACATTCATCAGTGCCTGAGTTTTTTTGCATGGGGGCCCAGAGAAGGGTACATTTTCCTGAGGAGAGCCATAAATTACTTTTAGTGAACCATCAGGACGGGTCTGTGACAAACCCAGTCAACTGTCCTCTCTTTGTGCTGTAAATATGAGGAATCACTGGGTTAATGCTGACGCAATAGTTATAGTACAATATGACGCATCTGCAGGAGCAAATGAGCACTGTCAGAGATGGCTGATGCTTGAGGAGATAAGGGGGCTCAAAAAAGAGGGAGCCAAGAATCCAGAAACTACCATGATCCTTGGTAAATCTGACTTCGGATGAAGTCCACCAGCTTCTTGAGTGGAGCCAGACGACAGCTTCCTGTTCGTGCCGTGTTTGGTCTAGGAGGCTGCACACGTCTGCGGGCAGTTGCACACCAGTACTGCTGACTATGAGCACCGCGTCTACTGCTGAGGACCCTCTTCCCTTCCCCTTCTTCCTTCCCTCCTTCTGTTTATTCTTTCCTGTTTCCCACTTCATATAATTTATTCATCCATGTAATGCCAATTTATCGCTACATTCCAGGCCTGGGACCAGGTTGGAAGCATATGAAATGCTGAGGTATGATACCATCACTCAAGAACACCGATGTTTAGTGATGAGGACAGACCAGACATGAATTGATGCCATTCAGGTGATGATATTATGTAATGATTATCTGAAAGCCCCAAGGAAGTCAGAGATTTCTTTAAGACTCATTTATGATTAAGGTATTGAAATCTGGACATCATTATAGCTTGGCATTCTGCCTGTCACCGGTCTCCCACTATTAAAGTACTTCTGCATTTCATATTTACAAAGCTGATAGGTAGAGTGCTTTCATGGCTTTCAGATTTCCTTCCTGCAAGGGACAGATGGAGATTGGCTCTCTTGTGCTTACCTTGTGGTCAGCAACACACACTGAACATCAGTTTATTAGTAACAGAGGAGACTATAGACCCACTAGTGAGCTGATGCACAGTTGCTAGTGTGTGGGATTAGTGGGATCTACTTGTGATCTAGACCGTGACCTATTCATCTACTTGTGATCTAGACCGTGACCTATGAATGTAGTCGTTTGCTTACTGCCGGGATGCAGGCCATGTTGACCCTAGTTCTAAGGTCTGAAAAGGTACTGGGCACTTCCTGATCTTCAATACCACAGCATGCCTCTCATTCTCAGTGAGAAAAGTTCCGTCAAAGTGAGGCAGCATTAAGTGGGTTCCTCATAAACTACAACGTAGAAGTTTTAAGTGGGTCATCCTTTCTAAGACTGACCCGTGTTCTTTTGGGCCAATCATGGAGATTTTCAGAAAGGAGATAGCACTTGCTTTTCATGGACAGGTGAAAACACGCTGAGGGTGAGGGAACCTTTGTTCTTCGGTGCCCCTCATTGTGCACCTCAGGGAGTGTGCATTGAATTGGGAGCTGTTAGTTCCTGCACCCTAGTCTGGCCAGCCTTGTGGGCATATTACCTACTTCCAGGATCTATTTTACTATACGCTTTGTGATTGAACCTTTGAGAAGTACCTGCTCCATAGTCTTCAGGGTCCCTCCACTTCAGGGAGCTCCTCTGCACTGCTGTTGGAGAATGAGCGACTCAGTAGAGAGAAATACTGAGATCAAGCAGGACAGTTGGAAACAGTGAAATGCACATCACCTTTCCCTGTCCATCGCTTGTCTCTAGCTCCCTGGCCAGGATTCATCCTGAGAGACTATTTTTACACTGTTCCTGACCCAGCGAAACCTTGAGGTTCTGCAAATCTAGCCAGATTTAGACTCCATTTGTGTTTTCTCTATAACCTCTGATTTCTGGGAAAAGGAGCCTATCACAAAGAACTGTATTAAGCCTGTCCTCATTTGTCTCCCTTTACATGGAGAAGGGCTCACTTCTTTTAGGGGGACAGAATGGGGGCCTCAAGCAGCCTCCCCAGAGGAAAGAATCCGTGACAGTGTTGAAAAACCGAGGAAAGACACATTGTTTCTTTCTTTCTAGGGCTCTGGGGGCTCAGCATCTCTCTCTCTCTCTCTCTCTCTCTCTCTCTCTCTCTCTCTCTCTCTCTCTCTCTCTCTCCCTCTCTCTCTCTCCACCTTAACTTTGGGAACTTCAAACAGAGCAAAAAATGGGGTGTGAACTGTGCCTTCTCACTGTAGTTCCAGAAGCGGTCTTGAACTGCCTCAGACCTTCCTACAGTCTGGACCTTCTGATGTCATCTGGGGAGGCCCGTTGCAGACTCCCAAAGTGCTGAAGACAAGATGTCTCCAGCCCAGCATTTCCTACAATCAGCATGTAGGGCAAGGAGAACCCAAGGTGGAAGAGCCCCCGTGTCATGGAAATCACAAGGAAGGGGCCGTTGCAGTAGGAAGGGTGGCTGCAGATCTTGCCAGTCCGAGTTTCTAAGCAATTCCAAATCATTATGTCATTAACAGAGGAAATTGAGTGGAAGAGAAAAGCAGTTTTGGTGGGAAATATTTCTCCTATGTGCGCCCCCCCCACCCGTTCAGAACAAGCCGCTTTGTCCGAACTGAGAGTGAGACCTGGGGTCTATTTCTGGTTCTGCCAACTGACTCCTGTGTGACCTCAGTCACTTCCTCTCTTAGAGTGTTCAGAGTTCCTCTCTCCGAAAAGAACTTTAAAATATCCTTCCAACCAGAACTCTAGTCTAAGAACCTAGCGTACACAACAGACACAGATCTTGGTTGCCATATGCAGAACTGCCATAGAATTGGTTGAATCAGGGTCAATAAAGTCTAACCAGAATATTCCCTCTTCATTTCCTTGCTGCAAAGGAAGTGTGTCAGGCTTCTCTGCATGCCATCTCTGACCTCACAGATGTCCATGGGTGAACAGGTTTCCATCCAAAGCTGGCAAAGAAAGATTTTTGGAGAGCAGGGCTCTGGGCTACATTCACATTAGAAGCAAAAATGGCTTCAGGAAAATGTCATGTACATAAAATCCAAGGGTATTTATTAGATGGTGTGGGACAATTCTGTATTTTGTCAATTATGTTTTAAATAAATGCTGATTGGCCAGTAGCCCAGCAGGCAGGAAGTATAGGCGGGACAACCAGACAGGAAGTAGAGGCAGGAGAATGAGAACAGGAGAATTCTGGGATGGAGGAAGCCCATTCCTCTGCAGTTGTGAGCCTGCCACAGAAGAAGCAAGATGTGACCTACCCCACCCAAAAAGGTACTGAGCCGTGTGGCTAGCATATACTAGAATAATGGGCTAATGTAAGTTATAAGAGTTAATAAGAAGCCTGAGCTAATGGGCCAGCCAGGTTATAACTAATATAGACCTCTGTGTGATTTCTTTGGGACTTAACGATTGTGGGAACTGGGCAGGACAGAAACCTCAGTCAACAATTAGATGTGTGTTTTAATGGCACATGCGTAAGCCAGTAAAATAATAGGAATAAGGTATGTGTGTATGTGTCAATGTATATATGCATATATGTATGTACATCTTCAAATTTAGTAGCAAAAAAAAAAAAGCTGAATCCCAAAAGAGTCAAGAAAAGTGTAAGAAAAGAAAATCTAAAGGGCAAATAGAAAATACAAGATCAGATACTAGAAATATGTCAGAGTATATCAGGACCTGAAATCAATTTCAACAGATTCCTTTCTCTGATTGAGATTGAACTGGATTTCCATCAAGAGCAATTTCCAAGAAGTTAAGAACAGTGCTGAAAAATATGGTAGCTAAATAGAGACTAAAATATCAGACAGGCAGGCAAGGGCAGCCACACCCTTATTAACAAAGGATACTAAGGTAAAAGAGATTATGAGAGAACCATGTGGTCAAAACAGTCAGAAAAATACAGTATCTCCAAACCTTTAAAGATAAAATGGAGAGGAGAAACCTAAAAACACATACAGGTCTAGAAAGAAAAATAAACCAACCTGTTAGCATCCACTGCGATGGAAAGATGCACCATGTTCATGGATACACAGCTGGGTGGGTTTAAAGAAACCAAGTTAAAACATTGGTTTTGGGAATCCAACTTAATCCCAAACAAAACTTCATCTTTTCACAAAGACTGGCGAGCTGATTTTTATTGTTTTGTGAAATAGGTCCAGGGGTAAAGAATAGCTAAGCAAAGAAACTGACCACTGGAATAGAAAAGAAGGTGCCCCAAGCCAACTCACAAATATGTGAAATTTACTTCATAATTGAGCTAGAAATATAACCGAGAAGACAGGAAAAAATTCACTTTGTTGTAATTGGAGACTAATTTATTATCCACATAAGGAAAGAAATGAAAATCAACCCTCTCTTTAATCAGTTCCTCTACAATCAAATCATTAATGGTAAAATTGTGAACTACTAAACTTTTGTTTTAGAAGAAAATATACCCTGCAAGTGAGATTGTTTGAATTAATAATAAAGCAAATAACAAAATAACCAAAAGGTTTGAATAGGCACCTATAAAAGAGGAGTATGACTTATAAAAGACGAAAATGACTTATAAACATATGAAAAGATCCCCAATCTTAGCGACTAGGGAAATGCAAAATTAAAACCGCATTATCCTATCACCAGATTGGTAAAAATTAGAATATTCAAGACTATTCATAGGAGCACTCTTTGTAATAACAAAAGCTTTAAGAAGCCAGGAGGTCCATGGGGAAGTGAGTATTTTATGAAGTGTGATGTGTGCTTACAAAGGAATGCCACATAGCATGGAGAGGGATCTGACTGTATCCTACACATTCGTGTAGAGGAATGAGCAGCTCATTCTTGAGTGGAAGAAGCAAACTACAAAAGAATAGAAAAAACATGGCTTTTCTTTCTTGCGGGATCAAAAGACATAAAGCTCTTCAAAATATATTATCGACTAGATACTGGAAAATGAGAAACAATAATTTTTCTAAGGAAACATAAGACAGTGACTCCAGATTCAGGATAGTGATTAATATGAGCAGGGGTGGAGGGAAAAGGTTAGGGTCCCTGACAATTTTCCTAAAAGGTAGTAAGTGAGTTCATGGCTCTTCAAAGATTGGATGTTGTGTTTGGGGGATGTTTTATATCATTGCATTTACTCAGTATTTAAGACAATATAATTTTGTGGTCAGGTAACTTGAAACATATCACTATTTCAAAAACTTCTTAGTACGCACTCATCATTTTTTCCACCTAATCGTTTTCCTGTTGATAAAAGATTAAGAATATTGTTTCCCAAAACAGAGCACCCTCATGTTAAATAATGTTAAAGTTCATCTTAATGGGTGATTTTTTTTTTTTTTTTTTAAGAAAGGAAGTGTCCTTATTTATCAAGCAAGCACCTCCCTGCTTTTCACTTGCTCCATGAAAGGATTAGATGTTAAGTTTATTAGTGTGGTCAAAGACTGGCTAAGAAAGCAGGTGACTAACCCAGTGTGTGTAAAAAAGAGAAGAGCCCCTTTTCCTAGGGAAACAATGCAAGCGGGAGGACAGAGGACTAGAAGGGAAAGGGATGGGTCACTGAGAGGCTGACTCATTCTGAAATGCTGGACTTTTGGATGGTACAGGAGACTTGTCTGCCTTTAACAGTGAATTCTTCAGTTTGACTGAGTCTACTCCTCATTCCTCACCCTATCGCATTTTCTGCCTTATATGAAGTCCTCTTACATGCAAATTTGGTATGTTTTTTTTTCTGTATAACATTGACAAATTAGTGATGAGGACAATCGCAAAATATAAGACTGAGGGGCTGGATATACAGAGGGATGAGGGAGAACAGGAATGAATGAATGATGTTCTTTTCCAAGCTTCCTCTGCCAGCAAGTCAGAGTAAGGCACCGGTGAACCTCAGGCATATGGCTGCTACCCTTCTTCTGATGTTTAAGGAATGCTGGTTGATTATTAAATTTGCTGGCTTTCTAATCAAGAAATAATTTCTTCAATTTTGAACAGCCCATAAATGAGCTCTTTTACTAGAGATAACTCTATTTATAAAAATATGCTATTGTAAAGATGACCAATGCCACCATTTAAATACAGATGCAATATTTAATGAATCCTAGAAGCCAGGAGCACAATATTCGAGTGATTTAATGACAGTTTAGAAATATGATCTCTATTAGGCATGCCTGGAATTAGAGTATCCTGCTTTTACTGCTTTCCAACAAGAAACCTTCTAAATTCCCAATTTAAAGCTGATGCATTTAAGCTCATGAATTAGTTAGGGTGCGTATCTGTGTTAAGAGAATAAATTGGGCCAGAGATGTGTCATTGTAGTAGTGGTGTGCAAACCTGATTGCTGGGTTATTAAAAATTCTGGGCTAATGTTCTGGAAAGAATGAATTTGCTGTTATAAAAATCTTCCTGCCTCATGATGCCCATGCAGCTGAAGCCCCACGTCTAAATTTAGCTCAAGCTTGAACAAGGAGATTAATTGAATTAAGAAGTATTTATTAAAGAAGAAATAAATAGCTCTTACCAATTAATGAGATCAATCAGGCCAACTACTAAAGAGAGCCAGGGAGGTCTGTCCGTGGTGTAGGCTTTGCAGATATGGAGCCTGATAGGTAGGGTTCCAGAGCCTGTGGACCCATTCATGGGCTGTATGAATTTAGTGAGGGAGTAAATGAAGTGTAAAGAGAATAATTGAGCCGTCGTGAGATCAGATTAGAGAAACGCATCCCCTCTTGGCTTACCTTTCTATTTCTTCCCTCATCTCCTGGCCATTTCTCTTATATATCCCTCTATATTGACTATTAAATCTGTTTTTTTAATGCACAATGGCCAATAGTTGCCATATATTAACATCTGTCATAGTCTCTCACTATCAGGAAGGCAGCAGTTTGTGGATATTGGTTTCCTTCTGTTTAAAAACAGTTGTGCCTCGTTTAGGCATTCTGGAGATGCACGAAAGCCTTCCAGTCACTTCCTGAACATGTCAATCTGACAGTCGACAGATAGATGCATACTTTCCTCCAGCTTCAGTACTCCTTTCTGGAGAGCTGTTATTTCTGCAATGTGCAGGAATGGAGGGAACACTCATTTGCACTTGTAACTTGTACAAGTTTGATGCATCTATTATATCTATTTCCTGCTTCATATGCTATAAATAAGGCAAGGAAAGCTTGCTTCAGGAGCATTAGTGTCTGTATATGAAGTACAGATTATCTGGTTTTTGATGACTGTCATTAGGATAACTGGACTGATGGAACATAGATAGGTTAAGCCAGGAGGAACTCTGGGGGCTACTTGGTCACATCACCAGGACAACCTCGGTGCCTGAATTTTCGTCAGAACCTGGTAACATCTTCCCCGTGACTGTGGATGTGTCTGGAGAGCTCACAGGATGAATGCTGCCTGGTCCCACCTTCATGAAGGCATGGTCCCGGCTATTCAAATGGTTAGTAGTTTCTGTTTACCAAAACATGTAGAAAACACGGTATGGGTAGCTATTTATGCATCTCTGATTTTTTTTAACACATTATGCAAAACCTTTCTTCTGTGTAGATGGGTAAACTGAAGCCTCCAATGCTGGTTGTATATGAAGTCAGAACTTTTAATCATGGCATACTTACCTCTCTTCATCATGGCCTGTCTCCCTTTGCCCTCCCAACCCAGGAGAAGGCAGTACCACTGCCTTCTCAGCTGACTGCTAATAGGAAAGGTATTTACCAAGTAGGCTCTTCCAACTCTTGCTCCCAACTCACTCTTGCTGCTTCCGCTCCTAGGAGAAGAAACGTCAGGAATTACGAACATGGAGCCATGTTTGGATAGAAATCCCGACTTGTCCTCTTACTATACTTTTCCTGGACATATTTTTTAAGCCTCTCTGATTTTTAGTTTTCTCATATGTAAAATGAGGTAGCAGTAGTATCTCTGCATATGATTGCTCAGAACACTAAATGAACTAGAATTTGCAAGGCATTTAAGTGCACATGACACTCAAACCTACGTCAGTGGAATTGTGATGGCACAATGGCAGGCAAAGGCTCTGGAATGGCACCCGGCTTATGTCAGACTCTCAGCTGAGCATGCTAGTCTCTAAGTACTTAGTCTGTTTATCTTGCGCAGCTATTCCTGTGTCTTCTTTGACTTAAGTGACTTTTAACTTCTTGGCACGACAAGAAGAGTAAGTTTTTGAAAGTCTCTTGGGGAGACCACAGTTCTTTAGGGTGGGACTATTTGGATCCCCCTTGTTTAAGACCACCTTTTATTTAGGACTCCCTGATGTGATGCATTTTCAAGGACAGGATCCTAAAGCTGTGTACATATGTGCACATGTGTTTATCCACAGCAGGTCTTTAATAAATGTTTACTGGAAGAATAAGTAAAGTCTTGGTCCCTATTCCAAAACAGCCAACTCTGAATCAAAGACTAGGAGGCTTCCACAGGGCAAGTTGTGCGTTGGCGGAGCCTACAGGACCATCTCTCCCTGGCTCTGCACTTTTGCAGGGTTGCCCCTTTTCAGTGTGCAACAGTTTGTGACTGCACAAATACTCCTGTTTTTCAGTCAAGGGTGATGACTCTTCCCATCCATTGCAATGCAAGGATGCCATGGAACATGGCATCGCATAGGAGCCATTCCACAGCAACTTTGCAGTCAGGCAGACGAAGGAGAAGGCTTGGTGTAATGGCCCTTTTCCCAACTAAGGGGAAGAACTGTATTGGACACAAGAAAAAACAATCACGGAAGTATAAACCCATCACTCATTATTTCCCTTCACATTAAAAAAGTGGAAATCATGCAATGTGTCTCTGTAGATAGTGAGCAGTGTAAGAGGTGACATTAAGAGTCAGAATGTGGTCCGTGTAAGCTGCATCTCTCACTGTGCTCTGCACAATTTGCATTACTGCTGAAGACAAAGCTAAAGGGACTCTGGATTGCAGGTATGAAAATAACTACCCAACCTGCAGGATATGTCTGACAAGGGTCTTTGCTCCTTTGGTTGGAACCCTAGTAATGCTCAAAGGGTGTGCAACTGAAGAGATGGCATGGGAATGGTGACTTTTTTGTTTTGTTTTGTTTTACCAGTGTCTTGAATGCTAGGGTTTTCTGTCTCACAGGAGTGATACGGCTCCTGTCCATCTTTCCTGCATCCCAAGGGGCATTCTTCTTCTGTGAAAATTTTCATCCCAACTTAAAATCCCAGTGTCTGTTGCTATATACAGTTGTATTTAATGGTGTCAACCACCCCTGTATCTATACATCTTTGGTGGCTGCTGAATTCAAGGGAAATGTTTTCCCCTACAGTTTAAGCTTTCTAAAACATTCTGGCAGCTTTCTTGAGCCTTGGCTATGATCGTCTCCCTTCTTCCTGAAGGCATTATTGTCACTGGTTTAGTGTGAGGGGAAACAGGACTCTCACCACAGCACATTCTGCCTCATTGTGAATGTGGTTCTCCATCCCACATTGACTGGGTCCACCCCCACCCTCAGCAACTGCAGACCTCTGAGGTTTTACTGTTTAACCCCTTCACACCCACGGATGGCACTGTTTAGACCATGCCTCGCTAAGTGAACTAAATGCAACGTTGGTATGCATGTTAGCACGCAGCTCGGGACCTCTGCTGATGAATTTATTCTAGAAGCAAGCACTTTGAAGATAACTCAAGGCTTCCAGGTGTGGATGTGGGCTGTTGACACACAAGGCCTGCTCCTAGGAGTCATTTCTGCCGTCTGCAATGGTTTTTAGGTTGGGCTTTTTAATAGCAAAGGCTGAACAGGGGCAATACTTCCTTTACTTAATTCTAAGTTCATTTTTAGCACACACAGATAGCACGGCTCGTTATACATTTATTACCCTGTAATGCACTTGGCAACACACACGAGATCCCTGTGGCTGTCCATAACAGGGAGCTCACACAGCTTGAGCCGGACCTGTCTCAGCCCCTCTGCAGTCCCATTAAGTTAAAGAGTAAATTATTAATAATGCTGACTAAAACCAAAGCTCTAAATGACGCAAACAAAATTAACCAACACTGGAAAAACAGCAGAGAAGCATCGGCTGCCACAGAAGAATGTATCTCGACAGTTTTCATAAGGTATTTCAATGGACCATCGTGTGAGAAAGACATTACTGCAGAAGCTGACAGAGGGGAGAAGGGAGCCTACAGGATTCATCAACGGGATGCACAGCCTCAAAAGCAGACAGTGATATTTAGTACAATGATTTGTGAAAAGATGCTGCTTTTTGACCTCTTTATTCTTTTAAAAATATCAGGGAAAGAGCTGAATTCAAATATTTTGGATTTGGTCTTTTTTTTTTTTTAATATCCAATGGAGTCCAGATTCAAGGACCAAAACATCTTTCTTAAATTAGCTAGTAGGGATTAGATTCCTTGTAAAATGACAGTTATTTTCCAAACCTTATTTACAATAGTCAGCAGAGTATAAAGAACCCCCGGCAGCCTGGGGGATCCTAGTGACCTAGTCACAGCTGGTGACCCAGTCGTTCTAGAGAGAAGGCAGAGTCTCCCAGAAGTTGCTCAGTTTTGTAAATTAGTCCACAGCCTGGTCTTGATTTGTAAGAAGATCAGGCCAGAAAGGGCTCAGGCCTTCAGACAGGCTTGGCTCTCCTGTCCATATTTCAGGAGCTAGTGTCCTGTCACCAAAGGAGGAGAACATTTTTCTTGAAACTCCAGTTTAAAGTAAAGTCTTCCAAAGGCCTTCATGAACTGTTCTTGGCTCTGCTTGGGTTCCATCCTGTACTCTCACCATTACTATGGTTGGGAAGTTGTGAGTCCACAATGGGCATCATCCTGTAGACGGCTACATCTAACAGCAGAGCTAGTCCTAGCTCAGCTCAGCTCGGCTCGCTCAGCTCTGAGGAGGTTTGCCAAAGAAACTCTCACAGAAATGGATGCTCGGTAGCAATGCCCTGTATTGGAAACTAAGCACGTCAAAAGGAGAAATACATCAAATTACTTGGAACCTACTTAAGCTCTGAGATATGCAGAAGTGATTTGGATAGGGAAGAAGGCAGCATCCTAGTAAGCTCTGGAAGCTCTCTCCACCATGGACCACCATCTCACACAGGCCAGTCCTGCTTGAAGATTCACTCCTTCCGACCTTGCCAGGCCCCCGAAGCTAACAGCCCTGCTTGTTCCCGCATTTCTGGAGGAGGTCACAGACTGATTCCTATCTTGCTCTGGGTAGTAGGGCTTGTGCAGCTGCATGCCCAGGCTCCCGCGTCTCTGCTGCACGTGCACTGCAGTTTGCACCACTCTCAGCCACACTTGCCTGGCTGAGTGGCCCTGCTAACTGTCCTTCCAGTAGGTGGGAATTTCACTTCCTTATTTCCAGGCATAAATAATCGCAGATGCAAAATCGGGGCCTTATTTTAGATACAGGCGTTGAGAACGTGACTCAAATATTCAACCATATTTTTAATCCTGTTTTTTTGAGTATGAGGTAGCCTGAGCAACTTGCTGGTTAAGGCTCTGGATTTAGCATACCACACATGTCAAAGAGGTGGCAGGTGGGAGGTGAGGTTTCTGTGCTGCATGCAATTTGCGTTTTACCTTTGCTTCTTATAGTCTGCACCTTATGAAGAACTAACTATTCTCAAACATACCACTGCATCAATACCCTGGGGTTCGTGGGTTAATTGACCACATCTGCCTGGAAAAGTTGACTCCATAACTTTCAGGGCCCCATGGAAAATGCATATCTCTTCCTCCAAAAAGCACATAGAAAACATCTCTCTCTCTCTCTCTCTCTCTCTCTCTCTCTCTCTCTCTCTCTCTGTTTCTTCTACCCTTGTCACAGCATTTTTACTGGATGCTCGGCTAGGAGAATACTCACAGGAGATACACACACACACACACACACACACACACACACTCAACTCTGCCCCATTCCTGCCTAGGTCTAAGACATTCTCATGTCCTGGGGTCCCCTTGCTGCTGGGTGAGGTGCTGATAGAAAGACAGCCAGGAAAGCTAGTTGTGTACGAGCTCAATGCTTCATTGCTCCTCTCAACTTCCCTGACCAAACACAAATTTAAGACAAAATTATTTCAGGACTGTGACCACAGGACATGAGAGAGCCTGGGGCACATGGGCAGGCCCAGGAAGCTTGCCATGTTTAGTAGATGGCTAGGGGAAAGGAACAGTACAGCGGCTTGGGTCTACCAGCACGCAAAGCCTCACGGAGCTGGTCTTTGTGGGTTACAAGGTTTGGACCCTCGACTTTCTCATCTACACCACCTGTGTGGCATTAAGTAATGGAGACTTTGTGAGTACAGAGACCTTGGGAAGTATGTAGGGCTTCCTTGGGAAAGGTGATTGTCGGTCAAAGAAAGTGGAGGATTCTGGGACTGCAGCAGCCATGATACCAGCCTCTGAGGTCTGCTATTAGGTAACGGGGGTAGGGTCAGTGAGGAACCACAGGCAGATCTGAAGGTGGCCGCTGTAGAGTCTGCCTTTGGGACTAGCTGACTGCCACTGATCTGGGATTTTCTTTTAATTGTTGTACAACTAGGTGGCTGAGAGAAACCAGGGCCGTTCTGATCTCCAACCGACAAGCAGGGCCTATGTCCCTCAAATGGCCAGACCCTGCTTGGCACTAGGGATGGAGGACAGGCACTGCTGGGACGGCTTTGTCGCCAGGGCCTCTGTCTACGACAAGAAACAGGTCATTTCCTGCACATCTCAGGTCGTAAAAGTCTAGCACACAGCGCTTGGCCATCTCTGTTGAAGCAGTTGCTTATGATCGAATGGGAAAACGGGAGACCAAACTGTGTCTTGGTCAGGGCAAACTGTGGTCTTTCCTGGTTACAGTTGAGTCATATAACAGAAGGTGACCCATGAGACATTAAATGGTGTGCATGTCTTCGGGACACATAGGACAGGGCTCGGAGAACCGCAGGAGCCTGTGGTTTCTGAAATACTGGTGGGTGGCTTCCTGTAGCTGCAAGGCACGCTGGGGAGATGAGATAGGACAGGCTCCACCTCACCACCTTCTCTACCCAGGTCCTGGCAGTTAGGCTCCTGAAGTCTGACCTGGTCTGCTGCTGGTCTGCTGCTCCCGTGCAGTTAGAGCAAAGGAGCTGACCAGCTGTAGGCAGAACCGGTGTTAGGAGTGACTAGTGACGTGGCCAGAGGTGCAGAAGTCCGTGGAAGTGTGTCTCAGACCAACATCTGCGGGAGAGATTTGAAGCCGTTCACTCTGTTTTGTGTCTGTAGACAGTGATTTTAATGTTATGTAAATGCAGCCCCTAATTCCTAATGGTCCGGAAATGTATGTGTCAGGGCTGTGGCAGCTCAGGTTGTGGATGATCCAGATGATGGAAACAGGCTGTGGTGTGTGTGCGTGTGTGTGTGTGTGTGTGTATGTGTGTTAAAGGAAAGCTTGCGATTATCAGCTTCTGGGTTTTTTTTTCTTTTTTTTCTTTTCTTCCTCACAACAAGATTTAAATAGGACAAGACAAGATGATGAGAACCAAGGAGCAGAACAGATGTTGTCTGCGGAAGAAGCCACTGGGAGGCCTCACTGGGAGGAAGGGAAGGAGGTGAAGGCTTTGGAGGGCAATGGGCACTCTGGGTGTCAAGGCACAAAGTGATACCCACCTAGTCAGAATCAGTTATCTAAATAGAAACTCCAGGAAATCCGTGTGAAATTTGGGTCTAGGAAGATGAACTCACTGTGACTAAAGTTTGCCAGGGGGACACATATGTGGGTGGCAGCAGAAGGCAGCAGCAAGGGCCAGTGGCAAATACACTAGGACCAGGCTGGAGGAGCCTGCAAGGCCATGTAGGCCCTCGCTGCACACTTTGTCTTCCCATAGGAAGCCCGTGGCTCAGCATAGACTAGTTGTATGGTAGCTGTGCAAACAAACGGGCTGCCCTTTGCTATCTTCAAGTCCTCTGTCTTTCTGGGGACGGTTAGGATTATGGTTAGTGTGATGAAATTTGCCATCTCTTTAGGCACAAGGCAGCCTAAGAGACCAGAGACTGGAATGACTATCTCTTTAAGATGACCCAAGTAATCAAATGTGTATACTTGAACCCAATTCATTGCTCTTATCTATTATGTCTCATTACAGATGGTTGTGAGTCACCATGTGGTTGCTGGGAATTGAACTCAGGACCTCTGGAAGAGCAACCAGTGCTCTTAACCACTGAGCCATCTCTCCAGCCCATAATTCATTGCTCTTAAAAGAGACCCCGTAATGCTTTTTTTTTAATTGACATAGAAAAATTGTTCATTTTTTCTGGGTGTTATGTGATGTTTGGTACATGCATATGTTTGTAGTGATCAAATAGTTCACACCAAACACCTACATTTCTTCACCTTGCCACCAAGATATTAGAGTCAGATTTGGCTGGCAGTTTTCTTTTGTCATAAGGAGTGTTGAAGAAAGAACAACACAGTCAAGCCAGTAGCGAAGGATTATAGTGCCAGAGTCTCTGCAGGATGAGTCAGGAGTATGGGAAAGTTCCAGATCTTCTAGGGTTACAGAGTGAGGTCAAGGCCACTTTGAGCAATTTAGTGAGAGTATGTTTCAACATGATGGGTAAAAATAAGGCTGGAGATACAGTTTAGCGATAGGGCTCTTGTCCAGTGTGTGCAAGACCCTACATTCAACCCTCAGTACCACAAAATGAAACAATTACAATTACATTGTTGGTCAACTAACAAAAACCCAGGTATGTTAATGATTACGTTTTCTTTGTATCATTCTAAAAGCACACGGGTAGGGAAGCGCGTTTTTCCTCAGAAGGCACAGACTTCACTATTCCTGGGTCATGTGACCAATGTAATCTGGAGACGGTCCTTTGCAGTGACTTAGACAACGATACTTAGAGCCAAAGAATTTTAGGCAACTCCGTGTTTCTCTGCACCTTATTTTCCCCCCAGAAATCCTCAAAAAAAAAGCGTCTTTTTTTCCCATTAAACCCTCCCCATTCTTTATATTTTGTGGTTACTGAATTTATTATTAATATGAATGAATGGTTTTTAAATTGTGAGCCAAATTTCAAGCAATTTTGGAGTTACTGGCAACTAAGTACAGATGTCATCAGTTGGGTTCCTTGGTCATGTCTACTGGCGTTCCACTTACACACTGTAGAAGTGGGTGTGACTGCCTTTCCCAAGACATGCAGATAGCCTTCTCAGCTTAATAAATCAGTTCGGTGGAAATTCCACAAGGTATGAGAGAAAGGAAATAAGCTTTGCTCTTAAACCGGTTTCAAGCCATGAATGAGTCATGAGTTACATTGGTGATCCTTTGCCTTCATCAAATCTTCCTTCCACGCCTACACATACATACATACTCACACATACATGCACACACACACCCATCTACACACTCACACACATATTTACACAAAGCCCCTCCCCCACTTCCTGCTATTCCTAGAGGCTGTCAAATCTGGAATCACTTGGATCACTCCTGTACTCCCCATGTTCAGAGACTGACCAGGCCCAGTGACAGAAATCGTAGGTATAAGCTCTATTGCCGTTGTTCTCTTCCTGTGGTTTCATAGGCCTCTCTTTGTAGCATCTCCCTAGTGGAACTCCTCCTTCTGCTGCACACTAGTGCTTCTGGGCCCGGGTGTTTGCTTTGCCTGCACCCATAGGCCTTCATCCGAAATGGCCTGTGCTTGCCATTCATTCGTTAATAAATGTCCTTGAAGACACCTCATTCCTGTTCACTCAGCCCGTGCTTGTCACCGGTCACTCCACCTGACCTTCCTGGCCCCATTATCCAGGATTCTCCTGCATGGACTATATTGGTCAGCTACAACTTTGATATTATTTCTTTCTTAATTGTTCATCACTCTTGCTAGAATTTAGATACTAGGAGAAAATCGATCGTATCTATGTAGTTCCTTTGATATAGTTCTTCAGAGCTATTTGAGAATATGGAAGAGAATCAGTGAAGAAGAGAATGCTTGTTCGGCCAGCTCTGGCAGCCAGGGTCTCAACACCATTCCTCTGAGCCCTTCCAATGGCTTTCCTTCCTTTATCCGACTCCTTCCTAATTCTCTTACATGAGAGCCCATCCAGTTCTCCCAGAGTACTGATTCCCTGCTAATGCCCCTTAAAAGCTCCCCTTTCTAAGCGCAGAGCACAGCTCCTAAAGTAGAGGTGATTCCGGGAGTGACGCGGCTGTGTTTCTAGCCCTGTTTTACTGGGCAAACCACGACATCCTAACATTTTATCTTCTGCGTCAACCAGCAATTGATCCGGAATGGTGTCTGTTCTTCACAATAGTAATTCACTCTTCATTTCACTCTTTCCTCATATTTTCAGGTAGGTGGGATTCCCACGGAGAATGGAAACATATTTTTGGGGGAGTCAACTTTTGATTCAAATTCTGACTGTTATTTACAATGTTGGCATTTTCCTCTTGCTTGTAGAACACTCCTGGAAAAGGTGAGGTTAAGATGCGCAGCGAACACAGGGCGATGTGTCATTTTCCTTCCCCACACAGTTCAGTCTTTGCAGCCCTTCCTGTGAGGCCGGTTGCTGTCTCTGAGTCCCCAAAGGCTTGCCCACTCCTCTGTGCTCACTTCATTACCTGTTCGACTGCATTAACTCCCTATGTACTGCATATTCAACTTCAGCTTGCTCAGCGCTGCTTAGCTTTATGTATATAATTTCTTCTCAGTTACATTTTATCCTCAAAGAACCTCTGGTGAACTTGACTTCTATGGATTTCTTTTTCTGTTTGATATCTGGTATGTATTCAACACATACTTGACTTTTTTTTTTTTTTTTTTTTTTTTTTTTTTTGCTTTTCGAGACAGAGTTCCTCTTTAGCTTTGGTTCCTGTCCTGGAACTAGCTCTTGTAGACCAGGCTGGCCTCGAACTCACAGAGATCCATCTGCCTCTGCCTCTCGAGTGCTGGGATTAAAGGCGTGCGCCACCACCGCCCGGCCATACTTGACATTTTGTAATTTCTTTTTTTTTTTAAAATATTTATTTATTATGTATGCAGTGTTCTGTCTGTATGTATGCTTGCTGGCCAGAAGGGGCACCAGATCTCATTACAGATGTCTGTTAGTCACCATGTGGTTGCTGGGAATTGAACTCAGGACCTCTGGAAGAGCAGGCAGTGCTCTTAACCTCTGAGCCATCTCTCCAGCCCCCATTTTGTAATTTCTTTCATTTTATAGGTATTTACTAAGGTCTTGATATGTTGAAGACTATATGCTAAGTTCTGAAGAAAGGGATATATATAGATATATAAAAGAGGTAAAGATTTTGTCTTGGGAACATTCCTGATATACAGGGTTTTAACTCTCAGTAAACCCCACATTGTATCATAGTTTTGTTTCTTCTCTTAGCTGGGAAGGAAGCCCCATACCATTCATGCTATATCCTGTGTTCTACAAATTAGGTTGATAAACTAGAGATGATTTCTGATTTCACAGGTGTTTAAAATAAGGAGACATGATAAATATGAAGATTACAATGCACAATTCAGTGGCAAGATAATGTTTCTTACTGAATTTTCATATTGGAAACAATCAGGCATGCCATGCTGAGGTATCCAGGAGTGGCAACTACTTAGTGACCTGTTAGTTTAACTCCAAACTCACCTACCCAGGGGACACTCTGCCACACCATGTTGGAAGGTGTAGGTTTCTAGTTAATTACAGTTCTTATTTGTCCAGTGCTGAGTTTGACACTACTAAATGAGAATGAAATTCAATGATGATACATTGGCTCCCCAATTCTAGGCAAGGACCCCATCTCTGACCCCCTGACTTGCTTTTAACTCACTGAGTTTCATTCAGGAATAATCACTGTTATTGGAAATATCCAGAAGAAAAATTCAGTTAGCTGACAGAAAAGCAAATTTGGTCCACCAAGTTCTACGGATCTATTTTCACACAGAAGACCTCTTCCACTGAGAACCACAGCCGCCCTTGTCTACATGTCCATTTCCCAGTCATCAGTACCAACTTGGGGTACAGGCTCCAAACCACAGCTCTGAGCAGAAACTTCTTGATCGTCCCTTAGTTCTTTTTTGTTTGTTTGTTTGTTTGTTTGTTTCGAGACAGGGTTTCTCTGTAGCTTTGGTGCCTGTCCTGGAACTAGCTATTGTAAACCAGGCTGACCTCGAACTCACAGAGATCTGCCTGCCTCTGCCTCCCGAGTGCTGGGATTAAAGGCGTGAGCCACCACCGCCCGGCTCGTCCCTTAGTTCTTCACCATGTGTTCCGCTAATACAGATAACCAATATTATATTTCATCACCAGAACATGTCTTCTAGGTGAAAAGGGAGTAGAAAGGGGTAGGAGCTGGCATTTCAACATTTAAGCTGTTCCAGGCAGTATGTGTTAGCTTGTGGGCCCCCTTGTGAAATGGAGTCTCTGCACTCATGTTCTGGCGTGGCACTTGAGCACAGAACAGAAGATCTGAGCTGACTGTCGTACTACTATCCACCTCCAGAGAAGGTGCAGTGAAATTTTGAGTCCTCTAGGTGCCTCCAGTCCACTACTGCTGGGATCTAGTGGGTGCTGGTGTCTGCTAGGCAGGCTTTGTCAAGGAGCAGAAGGATGACATTGTCGATCAACACCTCTGCCTGGTTCTCTCCACTTGCCACCACAACAAGTCAGTACCAGTCACTTTTCTTCTGTGACCCCTGCAACTTTTGTCCCCATTAAAGTCCCAAAAATTTGGAAATCAAGCAATGAAATCTAATCACATTATTTTCTACCTAAATGGGCACAGAAACCTTGATGTTTCCAGGAGGCATCAGACTTTCCTGACATTTGTCCTGACATTAACCTAAAAGATGAAATGTTCTGAAGATCACTAGATTCCAAACCAAAGAAAGTGATGAGGCAACTCTTTTCTTAAAGGAACAAAAACAGTTGTCACCTACATTGCTATGATCTAAGGAAGGATAGTCAGGACTCGGACTTCCTGTTTAGGTTCAGGAATGAATACTGTCCTGCAGGAGTCACAGTGTATGTGTGGGTGTGGAGGGATCAAAATCCAATCAGTGAAAGGCTGTCTTCACCTAGATCAGGGTGTTCTAGCTATCTGAATACCCACAGATAGAGATCTCTCCCACACCAAGGTGGCACAGTTACCCGAGCTGCATCCAGGCCCGCAGCACATGTCAACAAAGTTCCACAGGCTTTGAAGACACAGTGGCTGACTCATAGCTGTATGCCCATTTCTCAGAATCAGAGCCAATAAAGAAAACATAAATTCTAAACATTGGGCCTGGGATATGGCTCAATGGTAAAGCATCTAGACCCTGCGTCCAACTTTTAAAAAGACCTATTTCATTTAATATCTGTGTGCATATGCATGTATATGTATTTGTGCAAGTGTGTGGGGCATGTGTCCTCTGAAGCCAGAAGAGTTGGAGCCCTTGGAGCTGGAGTTACAGGTGTTTGTGAGCTGCCTGACGTCAATGCTGGAATCTGAACTCTCATTCTCATAACTGAGCAGTGTGGACCTTAGTTGCTGTGCCATCCCTCCAGCTTCCAACCATTGAGCTGTAAAATGTTTCGTATTCATCCAACATCCCTCTCTCTCTCTCTCTCTCTCTCTCTCTCTCTCTCTCTCTCTCTCTCTCTCTCTCTCTCTCTCTCTCTTTTTTTTTGCTTGCAAAATAAATAATGGTGTCAGGATTGCTCTTCCCTTTCAAGGAAATAAATACTCAAATACAATGAGTGACAGATATAAAGTCTTGTAGGGGACTGGAGAGATGACTCAATGGTCAAGAAAACTTGCTACTCTTACTAAGGCCTGGAGTTCAGTTTACCATCAGCCATACCTTCAGCTCCAGGGGTTCCAACACCCTCTTCCCTGCACACACATGACATGTTATATATTTATGTCCTAATAGGAAGTGCCCAAATCAAGACTCAGATCTCCCTGAGAGGTGATTGGGCTTCCTATAACTAATACTGAGAATTCCAAGGTCAGCGGCTATGGCTGTAGAGAATGCCATCATGTCCATCAAGAGAGTGTTTCTACTTCAACGAGAAAACATGGATCTTAGAGACACAAATTTCCTACATCTCTGCTTTCGTCACTTGGTATTTCTTGGATCTTGATATTTGACTTAATTTCTCCAAGTCTTAGTTTTAGTACTGCTAAATTGAAGGGCTCTATGAGGGTTAAACAAAGAAGTGGATTGGGTACTTCTATGATGGAATTTTACCATGTCAGATTCCATCCTGAGTTCTTTCTATCTGGGATTTACTTGCAGGTTTATACATTTTCAAAACTCCCCAAATGGCTACTTTCCCTATTTCATTCTAAGCTTCTGTGGGATGCCCATGCTTATGTTACCTTACGTATGAACTGGTTGGGTGATGAAGAACTGAAACCACACAATATCTTCTTCACGGGGGGTTAATGCTTATAGTTTATTTCCATCTTTGTCTCTATCATGTATACCACTCTGAACAAACTGTAGTTTGTGGATCAATTTGGCTCACCGACAATAATATTTTCCAGTACAGAGAAAGTGCAGGTGATTTAAAGATCAGGGTGCATAAAGAAAAACTTTGAGGCCAGAGAGGTGGCAAAGTTGGTAGGGTGTCTGTCGCTAAGTCTTGATGGCCCGAGTTTCACAGCAGAAACTCATGTGGTAGAAGGGGAAAAAACCCATTTCATTTCTTCAAACTGTCCTATAACTACATGTGTTGTGACGTGAGCGCACGCGCGCGCGCGCGCACACACACACACACACACACAGAGTGAATAAATTTAAATATTTGTAGCATACATCTTGTCCTCCCCTGCAGGAATTGCGAATTGCTATTAGATCCTGTGGCTCAGAACCCTCATGTTTTATTAACTGACCCTTTAAGAGAATGCTTTCTGCTAGAAGTCGTCGAGAACCAAGCTGAAGTTTGCACCATGCTTTCAAGCATTTCTACCTGTAAATTAAACTTTTGTGAAGACAATGTGCAGCCTCAAACACTTGATAGTCATAATAGAAAATAAATTAATATATCTAATATAAGAGTGCTTTGAGATCTAGGAAAAATTAAAAACTAAGGAAATACACCAATAGTACTGTTGAAGTATTTTTGATTCCTATGGCAGCGGTAGCAACAAACATTGAAGGGAAAACATGAATAAACTGGTTACTCACAAATGTATAGCTATCACCACTTCACAACTGTGTCTTGTAGTAGAACGTGTGGAAAAGCAGTAGAAATGAACGTTCAGTGCAAAATACACCCAGAATGTGATCTGCTGGTGATCGGCAGACGATGAGACGATGTTTCCTGGAGACTCAGAAATGATGTCGCTCACCCAAACCGTTAATGATGGTGCAACTTTGTTTCAGCTGACCAAGAAAGGAGGAAAAACCAAGTTAAATCAAAGGTGGGTGTGGTACTAGCCCTTGGGATTCTAGGCAGGAAGAGTATGCATTAGAGGACAGCGTGCAATACATAGCGATGGACTCGCGCCAAAACAAACAGGTGTTAAAAGACTAATGGCGAAAACTCAATTTAATTTATTTAAAATTGGCTTTGAATTGAATGTAGCTGTTAATTTTACTTCTGAAACAGGAAAGTAAAATAACTTAATAATTCATCTAAGTAATTGCCATTATAGCAGAGAGAGAAACCAATTTTTATCTTGAATTCTTATGTGAATTTTGATCTGCCTAGAAAGAAGTACGACGAAGGACTCGGAGGCTATGCCTGTCTCACAGAGAAAGACTGTTGTGATTGATAGTGGCAAGTCCCAGGATTCATCTACTATGGCTTCTCTGGGTGCACAAGTAGGTGTGAAGGTTCATGTGTCACTTTCACGACACCTGTACCTTTCCACAGTCTAGAACAGTAAAAGTAGTTCATAAACTAGCTGAAAACTAATATAGTTTTTTTACAGTTATATGAAGCTGCAGAAGGAATAGGCAACAATATAAATAATATAACACACATATATATATACATAGCCGCAGAAAAATTATAAACTTTACTATATTATAGGTTTTCAAGATGGAGATTTTATTTGTTAATGGTTAAAATTAGTACAATTTTCAAACTACTGTTGAAATATTTTTGGAATGGTGTCTGAATAATAGAAGTTCTGTGAATATATACTAAAAGTTTTCCAAACTACATGAGCCAGCAGCATGGATACTGACAACAAATGCTAAAATAACAATACGTTCAAATGATAGGCTTGTCGTCAATAGATAGTATACTAAGTCTCTGTGTCTGTCGTAATGCTTAGAGTCACAACAAAGAAGATAATACAAAGATGCGCACCTAAATGCCATAAAAATAGGATGAAAACGTTGAGCGATGGAGAGTAGTGATGAGGCGTTAGGAAGGAGTTGTTGCTGTTCAACAGTATGGGGCAAAAAGAGTTATCAAAGCCCACATGGGGTGTTATGATGTTAACAGAGCTTGCTTATGCAGTAGGTACAGACACATACACATCATAAAATCGATATAAAACACACATACACACACACTCACACACACACACACTCATAAGTAAAAATGGGGAGATGTGCATTAACTTGATGCGTGTCTTAGGATCATTATTGCTGTGATGAAACACCAAAAGCAACCTAGGAAAGGGTCTATTTGGCTAACACCTCCACATCATTGTTTGTTATCGGAGGAAGTCAAGACAGGAACTCAAACAGGGCAGGAACCTGAAGGCAGGAGCTGATGAGGCCATGGAGGACTGATACTTACAGGACTGCTTCCCATGGCTTGCTCAGACTGACTGCCAGCGCAGGGATGGCCCTATCTACAATAGCCTTGGCCCTCCCTCACCAACCACTAGCTACAGAAATGCCCTATAGGCTTGTCTACAGTCCAATCTTATGGACCCATTTCCCCATTTGAGGCTCCCTCCTTCCTGATGACTATAGCTCATGTCAGGTTGGCATAAAACTAGTCAGCACAAGGGAAGACATTAATGCCCATACCACAGTTATGATTCTGTTGCTATGATTTTGTAAGATAACATCATAAGCAAAAACAGGAAGGTGTAATATATGATCTCTATTTTTATGATTCCAAATGAATGTACAATTATCTAAAAATTATGTAAGTTTCATTAAAAGACTTTCTTTTCCAAATATGAAACCAATGAGCCAAAAAATAGGACAGAAAATTTAACATGCTTATTAAGCGCTAAAATAATAATAAGGAAAAGAACTAGATATAGAGGGGAAGACCTATGATTCCAGAGATTCAAGAGGTGAGGAAGGAGGATCACACATTCACTATCAACTTGGGCTACTGACTTAGATTAAGGTAAACTTTGACAACTTTGTGAGACTTTGTTTCAAAAATAAAAAGCAAAAGAACTCCTGAGAATGTTGTTCAGTGATAGATACTTACCTAGCATTTGTGAAGCCCTGAATTCAATCTACAACAGTAAAAAAAAATCAAAGGAGAATATTGCAATATGTAAGGTAACAGATAAGAGAAAAATAGGAAGCTATCACCATCAAGTAACAGAATATTTTTAAAGTTGATTTAGGACAAAATGAGGAAAATGGGGTTGGTTTAAGAACAGAGATGGAAAATATTAAGCAAGACTTGCTTAATATTGTTTATGCTGGTTATGATTCTAATTTTTATACTTGACTTCTGTTCTTATTGTATGTAGTTTTGTATTGAGTTGGAACTCTCTTATTTAGGAAAAGTGGGGAGGTGCTGGGGAATTCCTTCAGCCAATGGCTGGACCACTTTGGGTGTGGTCTTGGGGTACTATAAAAACATGAGGTAGAAACATGCTCTCTCTCTCTCTCTCTCTCTCTCTCTCTCTCTCTCTCTCTCTCTGTCTTTCTCTCATGCTAGACTTGGTTCCTGTTCCCCACTTGTGCAGAGGACTGTTGATCTGTGAGTACACCCCCAAATAAAGAACACTTTATTTATTTATTTTTAAAAGTGATAGATACATCTCTCTGGATCCCTGGGAACCCCTCTAGAGTCAAGGCTCTTGCCAACCCTAAAATGGCTCCCTTAATTAAGATATATACTTCCCTCCTCCCATATCCATCCTTCCATTATCCCAACCATCCCATTCCCCCAAGTTCTCCCTATCCTCCCCTTCTCACTTTTCTCTCCCCATCTCCCCTTTCCCCCATCCCACCCACCCCCCAGTTCCCAAATTTTTGCCCAGCAATCTTGTCTACTTCCAATATCCAGGAGGATAACTGTATGTTTTTCTTTGGGTTCACCTTCTTATTTAGCTTCTCTAGGAGATGTACCCAACTAGGTCCTTGGGCAGCTGAGGAGAGAGAGCCTGAAATGGCCTGATCCTATAGCCATACTAACGAATATCTTGAACATCACCATAGAACCTTCATCTGGTGATGGATGGAGATAGAGACAGAGACCCACATTGGAGCACCGGACTGAGCTCCCAAGGTCCAAATGAGGAACAGAAGGAGGGAGAACATGAGCAAGGAAGTCAAGACCGTGAGGGGTGCACCCACCCACTGAGATGGTGGGGCTGATCTATTAGGAGATCACTAAGGCCAGCTGGACTGGGACTGAAAATGCATGGGATAAAACCGGACTCTCTGAATATGGCAGACAATGAGGGTTGCTGAGAAGCCAAGGACAATGGCACTGAGTTTTGACCTTACTGCATGTACTGGCTTTGTGGGAGCCTAGCAGGTTTGGATGCTCACCTTCCTAGACCTGAATGAAGGGGGGAGGACCTTGGTCTGCCCACAGGGCAGGGAACCCTGACTGCTCTTTGGACTGGTGTTGAGGGAGCTGCGGGCCTCTTCCCA
Source organism: Chionomys nivalis (assembly GCF_950005125.1). Lineage (NCBI taxonomy): Eukaryota > Metazoa > Chordata > Mammalia > Rodentia > Cricetidae > Chionomys > Chionomys nivalis. Next base: position 30,503,538 of record NC_080091.1, read on the forward strand.
CAGCCCGGCTCCCACATGGTTAGCTTTATACCCGAAATAACAACACACGCATTGTATTCTTTTAAACACTGCTTGGCCCATTTCTATTCATGTGTGTAGCACCCCAAGGTGTGCTTACCGGGAAGATTCTAGCCTATGTCCATCCTGGGTCGGAGCTTTATTGCGTCTGCCAGGGAGAGGGGAGCATGGCGTCTGGCCCCAGAGAGCAGAGCTGTCGAGTCTGAGCTCACTTCCTCTTCCTCCCAGCATTCTGTTCTGTTTACTCCACCCACCTATGTTTTAACCTATGAGGGCCAAGCAGTTTCTTTATTACTTAACCAATGAAATCAACAGATTGATATATGACACTCCCACATCAGACTGGAGAGGGAGGGGGAGAGGAGTGGGTTGTGGGGAGAGGGGAGGGGAGGGAAAAGGGAGGCGGGGAGGAGGCGGAAATTTTTAATAAAAAAAATTTAATTTAAAAAAGGGATGGAGCAACGAATGGAAACGGATGACAAAATGGTAGATTTAAATCTAAACACAAAAGTAAATTTAAAATATTCAAAATAAAAAGAATTATCAGCTGAATAAAAATGGTTTTGGATGAAAATAAAAACTATAGCTTGAAATTATCTCTTTAAGAAACCAATCAGGATGTGCATGATAGCAGCCTGGGATGAGGTAGACTTTGGGCGAGTGCTGGGCAGTAGAGATGCAGTTGTTGTCACGTAGCTGTGTGCTTAGACATGCACAGACCTGCACAGCTCTAGGTGCCCTGTGGTACAAAGCACAAGGTTTGGGTGATCCCAGGCCTACAGAGCCCCAGGTACCAAACACCAGAGACTGAGCAGTTTTGCATACCAGAGGTGACCCACGTTTGGGGCAGTTCTAGGTACCATGTGTCATTGGGGCCTCAAACTTTCTCAGCGGTGACCAAGCCCGGAGTGGTGAAGTGCATACCAGAGCAGGGTCAAGCTGTGCCTTAGGGTTTCTATTGCTGCGATAAAACACCATGACCGAAATAACTTTGGAAGGAAAAGGTTTTTTTTTTTTTTTTTTCTTCCACATCACAGTTCATCATTGAAGGAAGTCAGGTCAGAAACCCAAGGCGGGAACCTGGAGGTGGTTACTGAAGCTGTGGGAGAACACTGCTCAGTGGCTTGTTCTTTATAGCTTCATTGCAGGCCTCTTAAAGAGGTGCTTTCTTCAACTATGTTTTGTTCTTTTCAGGTAACTCTAGTTTTTGTCAATAGAAAAATAGTCAATCAACAAAAACCAATAAACTAAGACAAATTATAAGCGAAGTTGGGCTCTGGAACTCAGAATTCTGTCTTCACACAAAGATAGGCTTAATTGGACTGAATTACTAAACACACCAGTTTCCCCTGGACTTGTAGAAACTGACATGAAGGACAGCTGCAAGAGCAGGAGAAATCACAGCATCCTACCGAGGGCAAAAAGCTGGACCAACTTGCACTGAAAAAAAAAAAGGTGACTTTTATAAACAGACAAAAATACAAACAAATAATTAACCAACAAACAAACTTCATATGTACTAGTCCCAACACAGAAGCAAAAGTAGAATTAGAAAATAAGATAGTGTATCTCTCTTCCAAAATATACCAGCTCCACCGTAAGAGCAAACAATTCAAACCAATGACTATAAACACATTTAGTGAGTACAAAGAACAAGGGAACGTGGTCAAGAAAGCACAAATATCTGTTTGAAATACAAACGCCAGCTCAGGATATGAAAGTAGAATTTATAAAACAGATAGAAATTGCAAAGAAAGGTCAATCTGAAGTGATGCTGGAAATGAAAGGGCCTAATCAGTCAAATGAAAAACTCAGGCGAAGCCTCATCAATAGGACAGATCGTGTGGATGACAGAATACCAGGGTTTGGAAGATGAAGTGGTGGACCTGGATCCCTAGCCAAAGTCAGTGACAAATTTTAAGGCCAAATAAGCCACTAAAGCTTTCTTGTGAACAGGGATGTAGAACTCTTAATTGAAAGTAGAACCAGGATCTATCCCTGAGTCACATCCATATGGTGGGATGCCATGCTCAGCCTTAATGCAGGGGGGAGGGGTTTGGTCCTGCCCCAACTTAATGTACCAGACTTCATTGGCTCCCGTTAGGAGCCCTCACTAGTTGGGAGGAATGGATGGGGGGGTGGACTGGTGGGAGGTAAGGTATGAGGAGGGGTAGGAGGGAAAACTGTGGTTTGAGTGTTAAATAAATAAATAAATAAAATAAAAAAGAATTATTAGCCAGCTAAACACATTACCAACACAAAGAACAGGACGTCGTGCTTAAATTGATTCACTCCGGGAAGGCAAGATTTGCTTGGCATTTGAACATTAGCCACCAGGATTTGCCACATTTTCAGATGCAAGAGAAACATATTATTTCTCTAACTGAAGGAGAATCGTGTGATAAAGTCGAATATCTGTTAGAGGTAGCAACAAGTCTTCAGAAAACTTTTTTTTTATTTTTATAAGAAGGATATAAAAATACAAAAGAAAAGAAAAATCCCAGGCTTTGTCAGCCCCTACGCTGGTTAACATGAAGATGAACTAAAACTCTGCACTAAGCTCAGAGACATGCCTTGAGAGACCTCCTCAAGAGCGAATGTAGGCAGATCTCTTCGGCGAGTTGGTGGTTAGAGTAGGGAGGAAGTGTTAGGTAGGGTTCCTTTACTTGACGCAGTTATCATTTTATAATAAAATCTTCACACGTGCCCTGCAGTTTGGTGTGGGGTAGCTAAGCTGGACCAGAGAGGTACCAAAGAAGGGGAGGGTTGGCAGGATAATGGGAGACTGCTTACAACAATCAAGTAAATATCAAAATGACAGGCATCGGGTTCTTCTTCTTGAGGAAGAATGCTAGCAACCTGTCTAGAAAACAAAGTAAATAAACCTTTAATTCTGGTAATGCTGGGAGCTATCTGGGTAGCTGTACATTACCCATGCAAATATACAGGTATGTCCTAGTCTGTTGGTACACCAAGTCTCAGTGTCTAAGAGCAGACAATCTTCACTTCTTCAATGTGGCGCCTTCTTCTCTATGGCTATGAGGGGAGGCTCCTTTAAGCAGTTACTAATAATGGGGCTCGGTCAGAGAAAACACGACACAAGCCTGAAATATTTGTTGCTTCAGAAAGCAATGAAGTTGCTAAGTTTGGATATATTTAGCAACTCAAAAGATCTTGTGAGAATAATAAACCACAACATATTGAATGACACAGAATACCATGTGTTTTCACAACAGGCATATCAAATTCATGAATAGATTATAACTTTACCTGCTCTTGGAATGTTTATGAAATTTCAAAGTAGCTACTCATAAAAGACTTGTTTAATAATAATATTAATAACAACAACAATGCAATAAAATATAATAGTTTAATAGTAAAGAAGTTTGGTACGAACCCAATTGCTGTCAACATCACCAAATCAATTAAATTTAATCAAATTAAATTCTACCTGATGAGATTTACTAAGGACACAGGAAGAGAAATTGATGAGAGGAGTTGCCAGGTGATGAGGTCTTACTTAAAACATCCTCATAAGTTCCTGCATTTGTGCATTGAATACTCTGTCTTCAGCTGGAGAAGCTATTTTGGAAGGTTGTGGAGACTCGGAGGAAGTAAGTCACTGGGGAGGGGTGTTGAGGTCTGATTGCCTGTCTCCACTTCCTGCCCGGTCTCTGCTCCCTGGGTGTGAATGCAGAGTGAGCAGCCACCTCACACTCCTCATGCTACGTCATCTTTGCCATGATGGGCAGTCTGCCCTCAAAGGGTGAGACCGCTCTTCCTTAAGTTGTTGCTTATAAGGGCTTTTCCATGAGACTATCGGGGGTGGGGGACAGGAGCAAGATGTGGTTTGAATGTGAAATGCCTCTTCCACCCACACAGACTCACGTGTAGGAGAACTTGGTCTCTGGCTGCCACTGTGTTGGAAAAACTTTAGGACGTAGGGGCTCGCTGAAAGAAACGAATCACTAGGGGCGGGTCGTGAAGCTTGTTAGCCTGCCTAGTCCTGCTTCTACATGCTCCCTGCTTCCTGACTGGACAAAAGCTGCCTAGAGGCTTCACGATTTTTCTGCCGTGCCTTCACTGCCTCAATGGATGAAATCCTCTTGAACTCTAAAGTAAATTCAACTCTTCCTGCCTTAAATTCTTCTTGTAGCATATTTGGTTGTAGCAACAACAGAAAGCTAACTGAAGTACCAAACAAACCCAAATTTTGAGAAATTTCTCAAATTGCTGATCTGTACTCTTTAAACGTGTCTAGAACATGAAAATAAAGAAAATACTGGATAATTTCTATGTAGAAAAAGATGGAACAGAAATTCTACCACAAAGTAATACGTGATCCCTTTGCTATAAAAGGTATTTTTTTTTTTAACATTAGAGGGAATGGTCTGCCCATTCAATCCTATTTAAATGGGATTGCATGATTATAACTCATTCATGTTTTTAGTTTCAATGGGCCTATGTATGGGTCTGTGCTTAGTATATCCTCGTTTAAGATTGGTGGAACATCATGCTGTCAATATGAAATCACATGATTCAACAGCAAGGAGGACTAAAATGCTCTGGAAATATTCCTCCAAATTTACTACAATTTCCAAAAATGATTATAGCCAAGTGTGCCTTAACTGAATTAAGTACCCAGGACAGAATAGTCACATAGGGAACTGGTCTAGTTAGCCCAGAGTTTTAGAAGTGCAAAGAAAAGGCATCAGCGTTGGCTTGACTGTGGTGATGAGTTCAAGTGCAGGGACCACATGGTCAGAGTACCTATGGGAGGAAAAGATCACATCTTGAAATTAGGAAACAATAGAAAGATCACAGTCCTCTGCTCTCTTAGTACACCTAGGGAACTCCCACTAGTCTTGAAGACACTGCCGTCTCCCACATTATCATACTGGAGGCTAAAATATACAACCATTTGAGGGACATAATCAAGCCAGAGTCATGACTAATTTGAAACTTTTCTTGTGGGTTAGTGTGTCTGGAACATAAAGTGCACGAATAAAGAAGTGTGGGATTCTTAAAAGATAATGAAGAACTAGTGGGAAGTGGAACTAGACCAGAGAGACATTGCAAAGAACTCAGTGATCTGTATGTTTGATATATTAGGGTTTTAAGGAAAGAGGAGCATATTCATACTATATTTTGGAAAAGATTCCTGCATCTTTTTTTGTTTTGTTTTGTTTTTTTTTTTGAGACAGGGTTTCTCTGTAGCTTTGAAGTTAATTTTTAATTAAAAAATAAAAACTGTGTTTATTGATTGTGTAAACTCTTGTTTAAACAAACACACCACATTGTGAAGTAATTCAGTTGAACTAAAAATGTCTACTATCCCACATGACACTTTTTGATGAGAGAACAATTAATATCCCCTTTCTTTTTGTATATTTACTTACGTGTGTGAGTTTATCCTTATGAGTGCACATCAATACACATATGCTTGTGTGCTTGCAGATATCAGAAGTGGGTGTCAGATCCCTTGGAGCCGGTATTACAGGAGACGTAAATTTTTATTTTTCACATCTTAATAAATAGTGAACATTCTGTGTCACGTAGATAGAAAAGCTCAAGTGTGTTGTTGTAGGAGACTGATCATTTGTTTCCGGCCACCCAGACTTGAAATAACCACACAGAAAATGTATTAATTAAATCACTGCTTGGCCTATCACTTAAGCGTATTGCTAGCTAGCTCTTATTTCTTTGGTTAACTCATTTCTATTAATTTGTGTACCGCCAAGTGGCTGTAGCTTATCTGCAAGAATCTGGCTGGCAGCTCAAGTCTTTCCCCTCTGGCAGCTCCATGGCGTCCCCTTGACTCCGCCTACTCTCTCTAAATACATCTCTTTCAGTCTGGCTATATTCTGTTAAGCCATTGGCTGAAAGAAGCTTCTTTATTCATTAACCAATGAAAGCAACATATATACAGGAGGACTTCCCACACCAGTGTGTCAATATATATCAATCCATCCTATCATCTCAGATCAGCATATCACCAGGCAGGCAGAAGTGAATCCGAACACCAGTGTTTGGAAGATTGTGAATGGGAGCCAGGGAAAGGATGGTTCTGGTGTCTGATTGTGACTTCGGCGTGGGAGCAGTCTAGTTGGCCTTATTAGTGCAAAGATTTGCATCTGAGGGATGGAGCTGGGGTTAGATAATAAGAGCAAACCAGACACAGGGGCAGAGCTAAAGAGAGAAGCGAGAACAAGCGTGGGCCAATCACAAAGCAGCCGCAGGTGGAATGATGGGCCGCATGGGAGATTCCCAGAACCTGTTCTGTGGATACCTTTGGGGTTCACTCTGGCCTCCTGATAGCAAATGTAACAGGCAGGAATGGGGACAGGCTGAGCAGGAATACACCAAGGGCTTTTCTAGCCAAGAACAGCCTGATCATTTTAGAGATGTAATCTGCCTTGCTTAATCTTTACAGCATGCTGCCTGCTGGGTCTTACTTCGATATGGTTTCTAGACAGTATACCTGGGGCAATGGCAGTGTAACCTGCTTCAGGGAAAGATCCAATCGTGTTAGCTTTCAGAGTAGAATGTTTGCCTATCCTTCTAGTCTATGGCAAGAAATCATGTAAGATGACATCAGGAGAAAATGTCAAGCCACGCTGCTCTTAGAATGCAGGAAGAACTGACCTTAAGGCCTTGCGATCTCACCAGCGCTGTCAATTTATCACTTTACTCAAACTGGTTTAGAAGTTGGAGCCACTTTGTAAACACCTACGGAATTGAGGCAGCTTTGCACAAAAGACACAGATATTAAACAGCACGGTATATGAAGAGCCTTTGAACCTTGTTGAAAGAAACTACTTGTTATTGCCTCTGTCTATGCAGCTCTCTTTCATAGAATCATTTCACAGAAAATGTAAAAGTAAGACACAACATCAACTAAAAGAAAAAGAGCCAAGAGCTTTATTTTTTAAATAGTTTCCACAATAATATACTACAAATAATTTCTAGTTCATTTTGGATTTATTAATTTTATTATTTTGTGGGTATGAGTACTTTGCCTGTTCCTATGTATGTGTGTCATATGCATGACTGGTATCTGCAGAGGTCGGAAGGCATTGGATCCCTTGGAACTGGAGTTACTTACGGTTGTGAGCCACCATGTGGGTGCTGGGAATCCAATCCAGGTCTTCTGCAAGAGCAACCAGTTCTTTTCACCACTGAGCCAACTCTCCAGCCCTACATAATAATATTTCAATAATATTTTTGTGACTTCGGCATCATGATGAAGCATTTGAGAAACACAGATGCTACTTATAACCATAAATGCTATAAAATTATATCAGTGACCATATTTATTATTTTTTAAAATTCTATGTGCAGTAGTGTTTTGCTTGCATGTATGCCTGTTGGATCCCCTGGAATTGGAGTTACAGATAGGTGTGAGCTGCCATGTGGTCTTTGGGAATTGATCCTAGGTCCTCTGGAAGAGTAGCCAGTGCTCTTTACCCCTGAGCCACCTCTCCAGCTCCTCATATTTAATTTATAACTATTTAATATACATTCCCTTTATTCTGAGCAGGTGGCAGCAAGCTACGCATTCCTGTCCTGTTCAGTATTTGGTTTAATTTGTGCGTTCAGCCACTGCATGTATTTCATGACCACTGAACAGCCACAGTGTGACTATTTTATCTTGCCTTTTGGGACTTTAACTTGAACTGAGAACCACTTGGCTTTCACATGGCCTTGTCTCTTGTGATCCAGTCATGCTCCATAAACCAGATCTTTATGCAAAAGTCATCCTGTATTTGAGGGGTAGAAAGTACCACTGTATCCCCAAACTATCATGACTTTGACAATTGATTCATCAGTTTTCAAAGGTGTTGCAATTCTGATTATAAAACTGTAAATGTTGCTGTTCTTTTAATTGGAATTCTACTGATTGTTAATGTGATTAATTATGTTTCCTTATTTTCTCTTTTAGCAAGGGCCCGTGAACTAATTTCCCCACTTCTCTGTTAATGTTTATAGATTGGGAGTGTTTCCCATGTTTTAGGGAAAATACTAGTGATTTGCTATTTTTGGTTGTTGTTAAAACCAGATGAGCCATTTCTCCAGATCCTAGTGATATGTTATATATACTGGCATTGTCTTGTTTCTGCCTGAGGATTTCGTATATGGCTATAATGCATTTTGATCAAGTCCCTCCTCTCTAACTCCTTCCTATCTGTTACAAAAATTTCCCTTCCAAATTCCATGTACTCTTTTTAAACTCACTGAGAGCATAGGTATGGGATGTCTATATGTACATATATAGGATGTCTATATAGTGCTGCCACTGCTTGCATAGGTATAGGGTCACCCACTGTAACATGGCAAGCCTATCAGGGGTTGCATCCCTGAAGCAAACAGATACTCTCCCTCCCCCAGAAATCATCATCAGTTGTCAATAATTTTTCATATACTCTCTTTTGGAACTCTAGGGCATATTATTTATAAGATCAGTTGGTCTGTCCCTTCCTTAACAGGGTGTAATTCTTGCATCTTTAGGAAAGTCCTTCCTGTCTTTTGTAGTTGATTAGAATATTCTCTTCAGCTTTGCAGTCTGCTCTAAACCTCAGTTCTGTCTTCACAGACAATTGTCCCATGTTCTTTGTTTCAAGTTGTTCATTTCATGTTGTTATTATCATCTTTTTTTATATTTAGAAGTCTTCTTTTTCTTTTGGCTTTCAACAGAAAGACATATAAATATTTTGAATAGGGAATACAAAAGTATACCAGACTTTCCCATATTTATCTTACATTCAATATTTTTAAGACTTAATTATCAGCTCTAATAATTCATCAGTTGTTTTACATTCTCTAAAGACCAATACATCATCTGCAAATAACAGTGATTTGCTGTATCCACCAAGAGTACTTTGATTTCCTTTTCTGGTCTTGTATGCTTGAACACTAACTCAGACATAACACTGAAGGCAGTGTGATACTTGGAAATTATATATTGTTATTTATTTTAAAGGGGAGTTTTTAAATAGCTCATTGCTAAACATAATATTTTTCTAGAGTTTTTAATCCTTACTCTTGTCAGTTTAACTTTTCTTAATTTGCTAGTATTCTAAGCAATGCTATCGACTGTTAAATTCTAGAACATTCATATTTCTTATCTCTCAGTTTATTTATTAATTATTTTAAATGAGTTCTAATGCTAAGTAATATACCTGAAAGGCTCAACCTATGTCTCTACAAAATAACATTTTACATATTGTTAAGCCCTCTTCTCTTTTCCCCTCTCTCCCTCCTTCCTCTCTTCCTATAAAATGATTGAGATTAGATTCTTCTCTTGGTTTGCCATCTTTGTCTTGTCACGTGTTTGGGGGAAGTTGACTTCATAAACTGAGCTGACTAGCATTTATTATTCTCTTGGCTCCAAAAATTTGCTAAGTTCAGAGGCATCCTTTAGCGAGGTGGTTACTAAGGAAGAGGCATCCTTTAATGAAGTGGTTACTAAGGAGGAGTTACCACACATAATACTTTCTTTTGGAAGCACAGTTTTAACCTAATAGTTCAGTTAATGAATGTTTGAATGTGGGGGATAATTCTCCTTGAGTCATCTTGCTACATTTTTCTAGAGATTGGCCCACTACGTATAGGAAACTGTCATCAAGGTGTACTTCCTCTCTTTGTAGTCTTTGAGGCAAATTTAGTTCAAATTCATTTTCGTTTTCAAAAGTTTACTGTGTGCATTTTCAGTTTCTGATGTGAAGAATTTCATTGGAAGTTTCTAATTTGTCAAGCGGTTGAGGTGTATGCCTTTAACCCCAGCACTTGGGAGGCAGAGGCAGGAGAATCTCTGTGAGTTTGAGGTCAACCTGGTAGTCTTCAGAGGGAGTTCCAGAACAAGCTCCAAAGCTACACAGAGAAACCCTGCCTTGAAAGAAGAAAGGGAAGTTTCTGAATTCCTGAGACTTAGAACAAATCTGTTGTTTTTCTTGTCCATGTCATCACACTAATAATCTATTTCATTAATTTCTGTTTTCATTTATTGTTTTGTGCTCTTTTCTTGCTTAGTTTTACATTTCTAGAATTAAAGTAGTAATTATCTTACTTGTTCAGCTTTTAATTTTACAAATATCCTACAGAGTACTACTAGACATCATGCCATGTGGGATTTTTCCTCAGCTTTAAAAGATGTGGGAAAAGACACATAACATAAAGTTTACTATTGCTACCATTTCAGGATACAGTTAAGTGACAATAGGTACATTAACGTTGTGCAACCAGCACCACTCACCTTCAGAAGTATTTCACTTTCTAAGATGGAAACTCCTCTTCTCTTGAACAACGACTCCATTCTCCTCTCCCCTAACCCATAGCAGCCACTGTGCCATGGTCTCTCTTTATGGTATCAAAGAAGAGTGTTTGAATACTCTTACAGATATGGTATTATGTAATATTTGCTTTGGGTGATTCGGGTATTTTTCTTAGCATGATTTCTGGTAGTTTCTTCAATGTTTTAATATGTCTCAGACATAATACCCCATCATACATATAGATAGAGTCTGCTCATCTATCCATTCAACTATGGATACATGGGACACTTCTATGTTTCAACTCCTGTGAACAGTGATGTTCTCAATATGGTATGCAAATTACTTTCAATTATTTGGAGTATATGTCCAAAATTAGGACTGCTGTGTCATATGGAAATTTTATTTTTATTTTTTGAGGAACTACTCTACTATTTTCCTTTAGTGACAATAACATTAAATACTTCCCTCTACAGCGAACCATTTCCAATTTTTTTTATTTCGTCACCCATATTTATTCATTTGTTTCTTCATTTTGTGTGTGTGTGTACTTACCTGTGTAGGTATGTGTGCGCCTTTGTGTGTGTGTGTGTGTGTGTGTACATGCATATGAACATCAGAGGTCAATGCCAGATATATTCACCAGTTGTCCTTCTCCTTATTATTGAGACAAGACTGCACAGTAAATTTGGAACTCACCACTTCAGCTAGAACTGCCAGAGAGCTCTTCCTGCCTCTACTACCCCAGTTCTGAGATCACATGTGCATACCGTTGCCCCAGCCATTGTGTGGAAGCTAAGTATCCAAATCCAGGTACTTAGGCCTATGCAGGAAGAATTTTGTCAAATGAGACTTCTTGTCCCCTCGTTTTAATATTTTTGATGGAGATATTTAAATGAGTATAATGTATCTGTATGTTGTTATATAGCACTGTCAATAATAACGCTTAGTTAAAATTTGCAAAAATGTCCTAAATCGTTTATTCTTTAAATGAATAGTTATTTGAAAGTATGATTTAAAAACAACTTACATATATTCTATTTATTTTTATTATGTATTGCTTTCATGTCAGTATTTATTAAGATTTTTATGTCCATAGCATTTTATGCCCACAGATTTATTTTTATGATTATAGTACTTAAAAATTTATCCTTTGAGAGTTTCATAGATGTATACCATGTATTTAATCTCATCTTCCTCTTCCTGCTTCCTTCTAATTCTCTCCAGAACCCACCAATCCATCTTGGTTTTGAATCCATGTCTTTTGTGATTATTATAATTTCAAATAGTACACTGAGTCCAGCTAGTGTCGGTTGTATGTGTATGGCTGTGAGGTCATTATTTGGTGCATGGGTGACCTTCTAGCAACCGCCTCCCTCAGCAGCCACCAACTGCCAATAGCGTTTCAGTTTGGGTGGTGTTTCGGGAACTCCTTCCCCATCTATGCTTGAAACTTTTCTGCTTTGATCTTGTGCAGGTGACCACAGCTGTCGAGAGTGGATATATTCACCAGCCATATCATGTCCAGAAGACAGTGTTTCACAATTCTCTTCCCTGCCTTCTGGCCCTTACACTGAGATGCTCATTGAGCATTGGATGGGGGAGGTTGGTACAGATGACCCAATGATGGCTGACCACTCAGCAACTAGAGTACTTTTCGTAAAGATTTCCCGTGTCTGAAAAGAATATTCGATCAATATTTTGCACAATATTTGCACACCTGGATGAAGTTGATAATTAGATTAGTTTACTCAAATCTAAATTTTCACGAATGCTTTGGTCTAATCTGTCAATAATAGAGTTGTAGCGAAACTCTCCCACCAACAAAGTGATTAATGCATCATTTTCTCCTATTTATTTCAGGGTAACTGTGATGGTTTGAAAGAAAATGGCCCCCAAAGAGAGTAGCTCTATTAGGAGGTGTGGCCTTGTTGGAGGAAGTGTGTCACTGTGGGCATGGGCTTTGAGGGCTCTTTTGCTCAAGCTTCCCTCAGTGTGACTGTCAGTCAACTTCCTATTGTTACATGATGTAGCACTTTCAGCTCCAGCACCATATCTACCTGTATACTGCCATGCTCCCTATCATGATGATAAGGGACTGAACCTCTGAAACTGTAAGCCATGGCCATGGTGTTTCTTCACAGCAATGAAATCCTAATTAAGACAGAAGTTGGTACCGGGTCAGACCATGCGTTTGTTTGGAGGAATTTGGACTTTGGTACTTTGGGTTATGAAAGCAGTGGAATGCTTTAGGCACTGATTAATAGGCCATACTAGTAGAGGCATAGAAGGCAGAGGTGTTAAGAATTGTTTGATTTTTGGGGGGCTAACTCAAGACGTTTCAGAAGAGGAGAATTTTAGTATGTTGCCTAGAGATCATTCTTGTGATATTTTGCTGAAGATAGTGGTTGCTTTTTGCCCTTGTCCAAAGAGTCTGCCTGAGGCTAAAATGAAGAGTGTTTGATTAATTCCATTAGCAGAAGAAATCTCAAGGCAGCCAAGTATAGACTCTGCCATGTCGTTTTTAGTGGTAATTCTATGAAGATTTACCAGGCTAAATGACAAAATATAAATTTTGAGGAGGAAAAGAGCACATGGAAGTAGAATGGAGCTAAATCCTGCTTTCAAAGAGATAAAAATATTAAGAAATGAAATAAAGGGAGTGATGACTGTAGGGTAAGATCCCAGGCAGCTAAATTTCCAATTTTTGTAAAGGAGCTAAAGAAAAGCTTAGATCTTGATGTGGTGGGGCACACCCATAATCCCAGCACTGGGAAGGCAGAGGCTGGGATCTCTGAGTTTAAGGGCAGACTTGTCTGTAGATCAAGTTTCAGGACAACCAGACTTAGGCAGTGAAGGACAGAAAACTAGTGAAGATGTAATGAAATGAATAGGGCATGTTCTGGTTCTGCATCAGAACTTGGTTTTAGCCTTATGGTTCTGACTTTAGAGTTAAGGATAGAAGAAACGGGTTATGGAATTTAAAGGAAACCACTGAGGCCAAGCATGTTTTAGGGGTATCCCTGAATAGAAGCCAAATAGAGAGGTGTTGCATGAAGCTGTGATGTTGAAGCCTGGATTGCCTTGGAGAACCCAAGATGTTAGAGATGCCAGAGTCATGGGATACCTGCCAAGGAGAGTTGCTAATAGGGAGTAGAACCAGCCCAAGAGAAAGAAGTGTGTTTCAGTCAACAAAGCAGAATAAAGTTGGAGATGTGGAGAGCATTTTGATATTAGACATGGAGATTCAGATTTGGAGTTGGCCCAGCTGGTTTTCTGTCTTACTTCAGCCCAGTATTTCCTTGATATGTCCCTTTCCCTGTATTTTTGAATGGTAATGTATTACCTATACCATTATATGTTAGAAGTAAGTGATTTGCTTTTTGCTTTTGCTTTTTACAGATAATTTATAGTTAAGAGATTGCCATGTGTCTCAGAAGAGACTTGGACTACTTTGAAACAAGTTTGGGACTGTTATAGACTATAGGGACTTTTGGAGTTGGATTGAATGCATTATTTTGCATTATGATATGTCTATAAGCCTTTGGGGGCCAGGGAGTGGAATGTGGTAGTTTGAAAGAAAATGGCCCCAAAGGAAATAGCATTATTAGCAGTTGTGGCCTTGTTGGAGAAAGTGTGTCATTGTGGGTGTGGGCTTTGAGATCTCCTTTGCTCAAGCTTCCCTTAGTATAACAGCCAGTTGACCTCTTGTTGCCTGCAAGATGTAGCATTCTCAACTCTAACATCATGTCTGTCTGCATGTTGTCATGCTCCCTGTTCTGACAATAAGAGACTGAACCTCTTAAACTGTAGGTGAGCCACCCAAATTAAGGGTTTTCTTTATAAGAGTTGCTGTGGTCATGGTGTGGTCTCACAACAATAGAAACCCTAGCTTTGACAGTAACATTATTATGTTAGCTTTTGAGAGCACAAAGGAGGCTCTAGAATCAAGCATTCTCAAATACTGTATATACATGTGATATCTATTCTCAGTTGTCAACTTGACTACATCTGAAATGCACTAAAACCCAAATGGATGGATACACCTTAAATATGGGCCACACTTTCTGTCGGCAGCCTATATAAAGGAGATGGAAGAAAAAAGTTGTTGATCTTTGTCTGCTTGCCCTTACTCTTGCTGGCAAGTCCATTCCTTTACTGGTATTAGAGCCTACTCCTTCAGGATTTCCTGTATATTAAAGGACAGGGAGACATCCAGCTTCATGGCCTGAACAACTGTTGGCTTCTTGGACTTTCTATTGGGAGATGTCATTGTTGGAATATTCGGATAATAACTTGTAAGTCACTCTAATGAATTCCACTTATATATGTTCATTCTAACAGTTCTGTTTCTCTGGAGAACCCTGACTAATACAATACACATACATATTATAAATATGGAAATATATCTCCAGTGGAGAAAGATTATAAAAGTATGTGTTATATGACAGGTTTCTGAAAGATGATATTACAAGTGATTTTAATGTATTTTCTATTGTTTTATTTCAAATTCTTATAAGGAACATGGGTTATTTTCTATATGGGAGATATCCCCCCAAAATTTAAAAAACCTATAGTATTCTAAACACTGAATTGTCTATACTGATATAACTCCCAACAGTTACTGTATATACAACCTGGATTTCTTCACCAGAACCATGACAGGTGGTGGGTTAGCATTATTTCTAGCTGGAATTACTAGAATTGCAGGTTCATCTCTGATGAGAACTAACTTCAAAGTAAATTCCATCGAATTCTTTCTTTCAGAAATGTGTCAAGATTAGGATCACCCTTCACCATAATGGATATTTGATTTTTTTCTCTTTTAGGATTCTGTTGAGTAACGAATTTGCGCGTGCAAGCATGCATGAGCGCGCGTGTGTGGGTGAGTGTGTGTGTTTGTGTGTGTAAAAGATCCCACTATGTGGCCCTGACCTGAACCTTGCTATAACCTCTAATTCACAGTGTAGCACGATTAATACAAATCCAGAGACAGAAATTGGGGTTCAACTTGAAGGTCAGAAAAGTAAAACAGCCAGTCACTGGCTCTTGCCTCTACCTCAGTCCAAAATGGCCATCCTGCCTCCAGGAATCTCAGAATGAGACGGTGTGTGAGAGCTGTCTCCTTCCATCTTATATTCCTCTCTATTGCTGGGGTTAAAGGCATGCACCACTACCACCCGGTTTCTAAGGCAAACTAGCGTGGCTACTGGGATTAAAGGTGTGTGTCACCACTGCCTGTAAGGTCTGTAAGGCTGATCAGTGCGGTTATTTTGTTCTCTGAATCAGGCAAACTTTATTTGTTAAAATACACATGAAATATCACTAAATCACAGAGATCAACCTGCCACTGGCTTCTGATTGCTGAGCTTAAAGTTGGGTGACACTATACCTGCCAGCCATTGTAGGATACATGAGAGGGTGAGTGAGCCCATACCACAACATACTTGTGGAGGTCATGGGACAACTTTCAATGTTTCTCCTCTTTTACTGCAGGTTATGGGGACTGAACTCAGATCATTGGGCTTGTGTGGCAAGCACTTGTACCTAGAGCCATCTCGGTGGCCCATTTACAAATGTTTTTAAACCTATGTTAGTTCATAATCGATGACATCCAGGAATGAAGAAAATAGAATACATTTCCTTCCTCATAAGTCTTGTCGATTTTGAACATGAGTGATTGAATGTCTAACAGAGTAATTTGAGACCTTGAGTAATGCAGAATGACTTACCTTGCCTTTGATCATCTGTAAAATGCAGCCACAAAGTAAATCTCTGTCTGGAGCCAGTGGGAGGTCTATATTTATGTTTTTGAGCTGGACTTACTTCCTTTAAATCTCAAGACACTACTGAAGATCTAGAGAAAGAGGGACCCTGCTAAATGGGGGTATTTGTTTTGCTTTTTCATCTAAAAAGAATCATTTTAGTAGGGTTTTAAGGATTTAAAAAGATATACAAAGGTAAAGTTCCCTATAACTAAAACACATAAAAAAGTTTCTATGTCCTTTTTGGAGAAGATAAGGCTGTGGAAGATTTGGTCTATTGGTGTGTGTGTGTGTGTGTGGTGTGGTGTGTAATTGATAGTTACTTTTTCCCTTGAAATGAATAAGATGAAGAAATTATCAACATTCTACAATTGTCAAACAGAATTGCAATGTTGAGTCTTACACAGGTTAACCTTCCCTTATGTCTGGGTAGATGCATGATGAAAAAATTCTAAGTCTTCCATAAAAGTCAAAGGCACGATATTCATCAGTATGGCTATAGGATAGGGTCATTTCAGGTTCCCTCTCCTCAGCTGCCCAAGATACCAGCTGAGGACATCTCCCTGGACACCTGCGAGCCCCTCTAGAGTCAAGTCTCTTGCCAACCCTAAGATGGCTCCCTTAATTAGGATATATACTTCCCTGCTCCCATATCTACCCTTCCTTTATCCCAACCATCCCATTCCCCCAAGCTCCCCCCATCCTCCCCTTCTCACTTTTCTCACCCCATTTCCCCTTACCCCCATCCCACCCCACCTCCAAGTTCCCAGTTTTTGCCTGGCAATCTTGTCTACTTCCCATATCCAGGCGGATGACTGTATGCTTCTCTTTGGGTTCACCTTCTTATTTAGCTTCTCTAGGATCACAAATTATAGGCTCAATGTCCTTTATTTATGGCTAGAAACCAATTATGAGTGAGTACATCCCATGTTCATCTTTTCGGGTCTGGGACACCTCACTCAGGATAGTGTTTTCTATTTCCATCCATTCGCATGAAAATTCAAGATGTCATTGTTTTTTTTTTTTTTTACCACCGAGTAGTACTCTAATATGTATATATTCCACAGAACCTTCATCTGGCGATGAATGGAGATAGAGACCCACATTGGAGCACCCGACTAAGCTCCCAAGGTCCAAATGAGGAGCAGCAGGAGGGAGAACATGAGCAAGGAAGTCAGGACTGTGAGGGGTGCACCCACCCACTGTGACAGTGGCGCTGATCTATTGGGAGCTCACCAAGGCCAGCTGGACTGGGACTGAATAAGCATGGGATAAAACCAGACTCTCTGAACATGGCAGACAATGAGGGCTGATGAGAATTCAAGGACAATGGCACCAGGTTTCGATCCTACTGCATGAACTGGCTTTGTGGGAGCCTAGCCTGTTTGGATGCTCACCTTCCTGGACCTTGATGGAGGGGGGAGGACCTTGGATTTCCCACAGGGCAGGGAATCTGGACTGTTCTTCAGACTCGAGAGGGAGGGGGAATGGAGTGGAGGGAGGGTGAGAGGAGTGGGGAGAGGAGGAGTGAAGTGGGGGAGGGGGAGAGGAGTGTGAGGAGGGGGAGGGAAATGGGAGGTGGGGAGGAGGAGGAAATTTTTTTCAACAAAAAATAAATAAATAAAAGTAAAAATAAATAAATAAAAAATAAATGTACTAAAAAAAAAAATGAAAACCTAAAAAAAGAAAAAAAAAAGTCAAAGACATTTGCTAAAAGGCTCCAGAAGACCTGCACCATCCAGGATGATAGGGACACACATTTCAGAACAAGGATGCAGGAAGCTGGTGCCCCAAGGCAGACATCCTTCTACATTTGGTGACAGGAGGAGTCCAGACAACTGGCACATACATGTTGACTTTGCTGCTAACTGCATTTTCACCCATGCACAGTCGTGGTTAGTGTGTAAGTACATGGCTTTCCCCTACTTGCTCCCCAGTTTAGAAAGGTCAGCATGTTCAACCATGTATGATGGAAAGAACAAAATGGGGAAGGTAACCTTTGGCTGAAAATAGGAAATTAATTCTAAGAAGTGACAGCCTGAGACCCAAATCCCAATTCCCTGCACCAGATAATGACGCAAGGTGCACCTCTATTAATAGCAAGTTAGACAACTTAACGAGAGAATCCCCTGGAGTTAGAAACTTTCTTTCAAGCAAAAAAATATTTGGTACTTACCACCCACTTGAGCAAGGAATAAGAACCCCCCCAACTCTTCCCGTCAGTTTGCAAGGAAGCTGGCCTGTCTCCACTGAGAGCACCAAGAGATCGTATTCCTGTGGGTTTCTGCCTGTCAGTCTGCATGGTGGTGTGGTACAATGGAAAGAGCTCTGGTGTAGTCAGAAGCCTTTGCTGGGAGTCCCTCCTCTGCCATTTACTTACTGTTAAGCCAAATCATCCCTTGCTCTTTTGGAATGTGAAAAGGAAGCCATTGCAGTCATATAACTCAAAAGTTGTTAAATTATTGTTTGTGTTAATGTACAGTATTAATGTACAGACAGTGCATTAATAGCATGGCAAGGAGAGGGGGATTTGGGTGACTTGTTTGGAATGCTTTAATTTTTTATTAATTATTTTGTTTTACATATTGATCATAGTCTCCCCTCCCTCCTCTTCTCCCGCACCCTTTCCCCTCTTCTGCCCCACTTCAATCTGCCCCTTCTCCATGTTCACTCATGAAGGGGCTGGCCTCCCATAGGCATCAGCAAAGTGTGGCTTATCACATTGCCATAAGACCAAGCATCTCCCCCTGTATTCAGGCTGGTCAAGGTAATCCAGTGTCAGGATATGTTCCCAAGAGCCAACCAAAATACCAGGAACAGTCTTGCTCCCATTACCAGGAGTCCCACAGACTAAGATATACAACTGTCACATATGTGCAGAGGGCCTAGGTTGATCTCATGTAAGCTTCCTGTCTTTTGGTTCAGACTGTGAGTTTCCATGAACCAGGATAGCCGTTTCTATGGGATTTCCTCTGATGTACCTGGTCCCCCGGCTCCTACAATCCCCTCCTCTCTCTCTTCAATAGGACCTCCCAAGCTCGGCCCAGTGTTCGGTCATGGGTCTCTAAACCTGGTTCTGTCAGTCACTGGATGAAGGCTCTCCACTGACAACCGGAGGAGTCTCCAATCTGACCACAGGGAGTGACCCGTTCAAGGTATGCATCCATTGCTGCCTAGTCTCAGGCGTCTACCAGACTCCCTAAAGACCCCTTTCTAGCCATCTTTCTCAACGGAGGGCTCTAACTTTTAAGGCATTGTGTGAATCTGCCATTGAGCATCATGGCCTTGGAAACATAATTTGAGAAAGTCATGCTGGAGGCAGGAGACCGTGTGTGGCTATGGTTGCAGTTGCTTTGGGTCTGTGTTAGTGTCGTTAGGCACACACCAACAGTGGAAGCAATAACAGAGAAAGCCTTCATCTCATGGTAGTGGGAAGCAAAGGTCAGATAAAAATACACAAGAGGAGCAATATTCATTTGAAGGGTCTGCTCCATGTGACCTAGGTCCCACCACTACCTCCTTCTCATAGCAGCCCAAACTGTTGACTAAACCTTTTGCACATGGCCCTTGAGGAACATTTAAAATCTAAACTTTAACAACTATCAATGTTCTACTCACAGCCGGGCGGTGGTGGCACACGCCTTTAATCCCAGCACTAGGGAGGCAGAGGCAGGCATATCTCTGTGAGTTCAAGGCCAGCCTGGTCTACAAGAACTAGTTCCAGGACAGGAACCAAAAGCTACGGAGAAACTCTGTCTTGAAAATTAAAAAAAAAAAAAATGTTCTACTCACAGAATATGGACATTTTCTGGAACTTTCCCACGTATAGCTTTCTGCAAATTTTCTAACATAGTTGAATGAAATCAAACATGTATTTGAAACTGAATTATGATATCACTATCATAATAATGTACACATGTTAAATACTAGATAAACCATATTAAATTGCATTTTTGAAGGCAAAAGTCTACCAGGTATTATTTATTGCTTGTATTTCAGCCCAGTAGGAACAAGCTGGGGGCTCAATAGAAGGAAAAAGGAGGCCAAAGTGTGCACGGGAGGTAGGTGAAACAACAATGAAATCTCGGGGCCTGTCAGCTCCCAAAGCTACAGTGCAGTTACTGGCAGGGATGGAGTTGACTTGTTTTCGAAGTTCCTCTGCTGCTTAAGGTGGCTGTCATAAAATGGTAAACGCAGTTGGGTGCTCTCATGGGCGTCATTTCTTCCTCTAGCATGACCCCTGCAATGTGTACTTTCTGTCCTCTGAGTACAGCTTGAAGATGTCCTTGTTGTATGTAGTTCACACAAGTTTCATCCTGTGTCTGTGTTCTTTATTTTTTAATACATTTATTTATTTATTTTGCATCCAGGCTGAAGTTTCCCCTCCCTCCTCTCCTCCGAGCCCCTCCCACCACCTCTCCGCTCCCCCGTCCACTCCTGAGTTCTTCATTCTTTGAGAATTCTAACCGAAGCTGGATTTCTGAACTTGGGTCATAAAGAAACAACCCCACCACCACTTTTGTGGGGAAACAGAGCCTTACCATGTAGCTCAGGCTAGCTTCATCAGAATCCTCCTGCCTCAGCCTTCTAAATATCCGGATTATAGGCACAAGCCACCCTGCCAGGCTCTCTGTTTGCTTCCATAATGATGAGACTGTTTAGACACCTGTTTTCCAGAGAAAGTCTCTGTTAGTAAATGGTTTCACCCGGAAACCAAAACATGGCTTCTCTCACTGTCTTCAAGTGCATGTTTAAATGACGTAATGACTAGCATACCCTTTTATAGCAGAATACGTCTGCGTGAGAATTGCAATATGTGGGTACTGTACTAAATGTCGTTCACTGGGTGCACTGACACTAAAGGTAAGCATTTGACAAAGGGAAGCCCAGGAAGGTAAAGCATCTCCTTTAAGACTAGCTTACTAGTAGATGGTGCTAGCCTGGAATTCATACCATGTGTATGTTGGACTTTAGCCTGAGTTCTGATTGCAGTATGCTGTCACCTCCTTACTGCTGGATCCTAAATTATTCCATTATTTATTTAAATATTTGAAGCCACATTTTTATAGGCAAATATACATACTGTGATTTAACATCTAGATTAAACAAGCTTTAAAACCCCCATTGTCATAAATACGCTCATGTTTTATATTAAATCAACAAATTTTGGGACAATTAGATAACATCGTTTTCTTCTTTAGCAGGTGTTTGGGTTCTTGTGGAAATAGTACCTCACTAACATTAAGCACCATGATGTCAAAGTGACAAGCAACTAAGCCCCTTAGTACAGCTATTACTGTGACATTGCTCCATGCCTAGGAGCTTTATTCCTGAGTCCAGGCTGTCACAGAGCCCTCAAAACTACAAGAAGATGTTATGGAATTGTGTACATTTGGATTTTAGAGGAAATTCTCTCTCCCACAGCTTATCAGTGCTCACTTTAGGAACACCCTACCTTTCAGCCTCATGAAAACTTTGGTTTTTTTCTCTAGATTATATTTTGTTTGGTTTGGTTTTACAGTGCTTGAAAGAATGGAGGAATGATGGATCTGCATTATTTATTTTTTTAAATTATTAACAATTCCTTGAAGTACAGAAAAAATAATGCAGGAACTATATTTCTGGCAGACACGCGATCTGGGGGAATGTGCACAAATGGCAGCTACTGAAGATATATTGGTGGAGTGTCTGGCTCAGCCACCCGGCAGTGAGATGAATTTGTCCATTTTGCATTCCACACCTCAGATGTTCATTCACTCACCTGCTTACACCTTCTTTCACTTATCTGCTAAGTCTGTGTTAAGGTTCAGGCACAGACACAGGCCTCGAGGAAAACCCTGCTCTTGTCTGCATCCTTCTATAAGGGCAACAAAACTGCTTACCCAGGTTCCAAAATATACATTATCGACAGAAGATTTTTAGGCACATGAAAAATGTTGGTTGTAACACCTTTAAGAAACTGTAGTAAAATTGTCTATGACTAAAGCTTTTCACCACTTTGGTCATTTCAACTCATTACTGGCATTCATTGCACTCACATTGCAACATTACCACCATCCAGTTTAAGACCTGCAACCAGGAGGCAAGCCTACAACCATTGAGCAGTTAGTCTCATTGACCCCACCTGCTTTCCATCTCTATGGATTTGTTAGGTGGGTTATAAATGAAAAAGCTGACTCTAAAATTCCTATGGAATGAACATGGACTTTGAGCAGCCAGAACAAATGGATTAATAGAATCATGCTAGGGGATCCTTTGTGTCAGCCTTCACTCAACGTTATGATTTTGTAGCATGATGGAATTATGCCTCTTGTAACTGAATGATATTGGTTGCATACACCATGGATGTTTGTTGTTATTGTTTTTGAGTTAGAGCCTTATGCATCCTGGGCTAGACTAGAATCTGATATATAGTCATCTGCTTGACCTCCTGAGCCTGTGTCTACCACCACTACCTTTAGTTTATGTGGTGCTCGTGCTCAGACTCAGAGCTTAGTCTTCTAGGCCAGTGCTCTGTCAACTGAAGGACATCTCCAAGTCCTACGTGTTGTATCCCATTCACTTGCTGGCAGACAATTGGGCTATTGCCACTGAGTATTGAATAAGGATATTGGTAGGTGTTTTAGTTGCTCACTTATTTTGAATTGTTATGGGTTTATCTTACAAATGGGATGATTGGGTCACATAACAATTCTATATTTAAACTGCTACATGGTGGTGCATGCCTATAATTCCTCAGGAGGCTTAGGCAGGAGGATTGGGAGTTCAAGGCCAACCTGGGATACATAGAAAGATCCTGTTTCAAAGACCAAACCAAAGAAACAAACGAACTGTTGAGGAGCAGTGAAAGTATTTTCCACAGCAGCTATACCACTTTACATTTTCCAGAGTAAGAGGGCTCAGTTTCTCAGTGGCTCTTGGCAATTTCCGCTCTCTTGCTTGGTGTGAATGAGGGAGTACTCATGTTGATTTTCATTTGAACTGAGCTAGCGAATAATGACGTTGAACGTCTTTTGGTGTGCTATTGACCATTTGTGTATCAAATTTGGAAAATGTTCATTCAACTACCTTGTGAATTTTTTTATTTAATTTTTTAATAAGGATTTCTTACATGAGTATACTGTATTAAATTATTTCCACCCTTTTCTGCCCCCCCTCCAACTTCTGCTACATCTGATCCCCCATTCCCTCTCAAACTAATACCTTCTCATTCTGTAATTATTACTGTTACAGAAATACACATATACGTATATCTGAATATATTTACGCAATACTCACTTTCAAAGTCCAGATACCGTTGCCTGTGTGTTCTTGTGTTTAGTTGACCAAGTTAGGTTTTATAGCCTTTCAGGGGACTTATCTATGGCAAAAACTTATTCTCCCTTCCTCAGCAGAAATTGATTGCCTGTAGTTCTTCATCTAGAGATGAGGACTTGTGAAATTTTCCTTCATCGCCCATCGTGGTGTGGTCATTTTTGGTCTTGTGAAGGTGACCATATTTTTGAGATTTCATGGTACAGTGTCCCCGTCATGTCTAGAAGACACCATCTCAAAACAAACACCCTAGTCCTTCAACTTTTACAGTCTTTCTGCCCCCTCTTTTGTGATGTTCTCTAAGCCTTAAGTGAGGAGGTCATGTTGTAGATGTATCAGTTGCAGGCAATCAATTACTTTGAACAGTTGAGGATCTCTTTAGTAGCCTCCGTCTGTTGCAAAAGGAACCTTCTTTGATAAGAGGTGAGAAATATATGCATCTATGAGTATAAGGACAAATATTTAGAATGCAGTTAGAAGCTACATTAGTTTAGAAAATGGCAGTTGCAGGCTCTCCTTTTAGGGTCTGTGACCTCTCCAGACATGGATTCTGTCCTATATTTACGTTACCAGGCATGAGCTCCTTCCTGCTAAGAGAGTCTTAAGTCTAATTGGACAGCTTAATTTCCCCAAGTTGTAAGTGTCATTGATGAACCCTTGGCAACATTCAACCATTGCTGCAGTTTCCAAGCTTATAGTTGTATACTGCTATTGATAACTTTTCTCCCCATTGGCAGCTTGCACACACATTTTGCTATTATGAGAGCTAGGTCTTAGGGAAGAGGCTTCTGATGTGGGAGTCCCCTCTGTGTTTTGCTTGTATTGGTTAATTGTTGAGGGAGCTGTGGGCTGTGTTCCTGCCTCCCAGCTCCCGGCCACCGGCTAGCTTTACCTGAAATAACAACACACAAACTGTATTCTATTTATTTATTTATTTATTAATTAAAGATTTCTGCCTTCTCCCCGCCACCGCCTCCCATTTCCCTCCCCCTCCCCCATCAAGTCCCCCTTCCTTGTCATCCCTAAGAGTAATCTGGGTTCCCTGCCCTGTGGGAAGTCCAAGGACCACCCACCTCCATCCAGGTCTAGTAAGGTGAGCATCCAAACTGCCTAGGCTCCTACAAAGCCAGTACGTGCAGTAGGATCAAAAACCCATTGCCATTGTTCTTGAGTTCTCAGTAGTCCTCATTGTCCGTTATGTTCAGCAAGTCCGGTTTTATCCCTTGCTTTTCAGATCCAGGCCAGCTGGCCTTGGTGAGTTCCTGATAGAACATCCCCATTGTCTCAGTGTGTGGGTACACCCCTCGTGGTCCTGAGTTCCTTGCTCATGCTCTCTCTCCTTCTGCTCTTGATTTGGACCTTGAGATTTCAGTCCGGTGCTCCAATGTGGGTCTCTGTTTCTGTCTCCTTTCATCGCCTGATGAAGGTTAATATCCAAGAGGATGCCTATATGTTTTTCTTTGGGTTCACCTTCTTATTTAGCTTCTCTAGGATCACGTATAATAGGCTCAATGTCCTTTATTTATGGATAGAAATCAAATATGAGTGAGTACATCCCATGTTCCTCTTTTTGGGTCTGGCTCACCTCACTCAGGATAGTGTTTTCTATTTCTGTCCATTTGCCTGCAAAATTCAGGAAGTCATTATTTTTTACTGCTGAGTAGTACGCTAATATGTATATATTCCATACTTTCTTCATCCATTCTTCCATTGAAGGGCATCTAGGTTGTTTCCAGGTTCTGGCTATTACAAACACTGCTGCTATGAACATAGTTGAGTATATACTTTTGTTGTATGATAGGGCATTTCTTGGGTATATTCCCAAGAGTAGTATTGCTGGGTCCAGGGGTAGGTTGATCCCGATATTCCTGAGAAACCGCCACACTGTTTTCCAAAGTGGTTGCACACACAAACTGTATTCTTTTAAACACTGCATGACCCACTATATCTAGCCTCTTCTTGGCTAATTTTCATGTATTAATTTAGCCCATTTCTAATAATCTGTGTAGCACCCCAAGGTGCGCTTACCGGGAAGATTCTAGCCTACATCCATCCTGGGTCAGAGCTTCATTGCGTCTAACCCAGAGAGCAGAGCTAAGGCATATGAGCTCACTTCCTCTTCCTCCTAGCATTCTGTTCTGTTTACTCCATCCACCTAAAGGCTGGCCAATCAAATGGGCCAAGGCAGTTTCTTTATTAGCCAATGACCTTCCTCCATCAGTTAATGAATAAAAAAAACTGCCTTGGCCTGATAGGGCAGAACCTAGGTAGGCAGAGAAGACAAAACTGAATTCTGGGGGGAAGAAAGCAGAGTGAGGGGACAGCCATGGATCCACATAGATGTGCTGAATTTTACCCGGCAAGCCACTGCTATGCGGTGATATACAGATGAATAGAAATGGGTTAAATTAAGATGTAAGAATTAGCCAATAAGAAACTAGAGCTAATGGGTCAATTAGTGATTTAATTAGTACAATTTCTGTGTGGTTATTTTGGGGCTAAGTTAGCCAGGTGGCCTGAACAAACAAGCAGGCTCCCTTGCAATGGGCTTCAATGACAGTACAAACTCAACTCCAAGTGCTGGGTCTCTTCCATGCCAATACAGATTTGATTCCAAGTGTGTGCTTTCTCCAGCAATACATTCTTACTTTCCAGTTCTGAGAGGCAACCAAGTGCAATGACAATATCCTATGGCTCCTGAGGGAAGCATTATCATCCCATAAAATATAACTCCACTTAACACACACGCACACACTTACATATTTTAAAGTAATCTTATAAATAATATATTTGCTTATGGCTTTTTCCAATAACCATAGTTATTTATTTCTCCTGCTTCATCTTTTTTCTTCTATCTCTGTACCACCTTCCCATCCCTCTTCCATGTTATGGTCCTTCATTTTCTCCCTTTCCTTTGGGAAAACTTCTAAATTACTTGTTGCTGTTATTGTGTTCCACTCAATATGGTCAATGTACTAGCCCTTTATTGATTATATAATTTGGTAATATTTCTCCTATTTATGATTTTTGCCTTATGGTATGTCATTTGATGGATAAAGTTTTTAAATTTTATGAAATTTGGTGCTTCCCCTACCTTCTGACTCTGCTTTTGACACCATATCTCAAGAAACTGCTATATATTGCCATCAATATTGGTTCATACATTTTTGTTTAAGAGTGCTATTGGTGCAAGCCTTACACCTAGGTTGCTAAGCTATTTTGAGTATATGTCTGCGTGTGTAATAAGGTGAGGTCCATTTCCACTCTTTTGTATGTGGATGCCTTTCTGGCCAGCATCATCTTCTCTATTCTTTGGGAGTCATGGAAACATCATCAAATACATGTACTATAGAAGCACAGAAGTGTGCAATTATGGGGGCTCTCAGTTGTGTCACTTGTATCTATGTCTGTTTCTATAGTGCAGATTTGCAGTAGGATTTGAAAATGAGAAGAATGGGTGTCCTAATTGTGTCTTATCAAGATTAACTTGATCATTCATGGTTTCTTCCATGTGTTTACAGATTTTAGGATAGACATTTCCATTTCTGCAAAAATAAAACTGTTGTAATATTGATTACATTGATGGTGTATACTTTAGGTTGGTGAACATTAGCTTATTAATAACAGTAAAATTATCAACTTCTAAACACAGATTTTCTTTTCATTTGTGTCACTTTGGCAATTTATGTCATATTTAAGATTTTTTCATATAATATATCTTTATCATATTCTTTTCCCTCCCCCAATTCCTCCCAGATCTTCTCCACCTCCCTAACTATCCAACTTTATGTCCTTTCTCTCTCTTTCAACATACCCTAAAAAAAAGGAAAAACAAAAATCAAAAGATTAAAAACCAAAACAAACCAAATAAACTAACAACCACCCCCCACAAACCATAGCAAAGAAGTCACACACACACACACACAAATGGAGACCATTTTGTGTTGGTCAACTACTGACCATGAGACCTGCTCTGGAGTGTGGTTGATAAACCCAGTGTCACTCTATTAGAGAATTCTGATTTTCCCCTTCCAAGCAGGTATCAATTACAAAGAATTTCATAGTTAGGTCTGGGATTTTGTGACTACTCCTCTTTCTCTATGCTGGGCTTTTGTTTGACTTGAATTTCTATGAGTTTCATATATGCTGTAACACTCTTTGTGGTTTCATATGTATATCAGCCCCACAGTGTCTAGAAGACACCGTTTCCTTTGAGTCATTCACCGCATCTGGCTCTTGCTATCATTTTTTCTCTTCTATATAGATCTCTGAGCCTTGAAGAGAGGGATGTTATATAGATATCCCATTGAGTGCTGAGTGCTCCAAGGTCTCTCACTATCTGCACATTGTCTGGTTGTATGTCTCTGATGGGGGTTGAAGGATGTCGTGACTTATGGGTATAACAATATGCCATTAGGAGTGTTTTTTCTAAACTCATTAGCAGAATAATAGTAGATTTTTTTTCCTGGAGCATGTGACTGAACTAGTCTTAGGTTCTTGGGCTTCTATCTCATGGAATGGGCCATAAATCCAATCAAAATATAGTGGATTTCTCCAATAGTATTTGTACCATTATTACACTAGTATATCCTGTAGGCAGGTTGTAAGATGTACTGATGCCATTGTTGATCACAGGTTTATAGCTGGGTGAGATTGAAAGATTACTTTTGTCTTCTGATAGTGTATATAGTACTTTTTATCATCATGAACACTTGTCAATAGAGAAGGTGTTTCTAGTTTGGCATCAGCTCAATTTCTCCACCTATGACAAAGTTAAGTGGTGACTTTAGCAGCAGGATTTTAATATGTTGTAGAAGTCCACAGATGGCATTGACAATAGCCTGTGATGTTTATAGAGTGAATATCAACAGCAAAAGCAATGGAAAAGGCGTATAAACTCATAGGCACTAAACAACTCACTACTGAATGAAAATTGAGTTGAGACAAAATGTAAGAAAAAAGTTAAAATTTCATTAGACTTGAAAGAAAATGACAATACAACATATCCAAACCCATAGTATAAAATGAAAGCAGTGCTGAGTCAAGTTCAAACCAATAAGTACTTACATAAAAACCCAGAGAGATCTCATATTAGTAGCAATGATACACTTGAAATGTTTAGAAAAGCAATAAGAAATGACATCCACAAAGAGTGTATGGAAAGAAAAAAATCAAGCTCAGGCTGAAATAAATGAAATAGAAACAACAACAATAAAATGAAGAGTTGGTTCATTGAAAAAAAGTAAGATTGACAATTTTTAGCCAAATTAACCAAATGAAAAATAGAGAAGAAAAATGAATAAAATTAAAATGAAAAGGGAGACATTGATAATTTATGAATAAATGCACCATCTCACAGTTAAATAAAGACCAAATAAACAAAGTAAATAGATCTATAACCCATAAGGAAATAGAAACAGTCATCAAAAGCCTCCCAACTAAAAAAAGTCCAGTACCAGATGGTTTCAGTGCAGAATTCTACCAGAATTTCAAAGAAAAGCTAATATAGATACTCCTCAAATTGTTTCACACAATAGAAGCAGAAGGAACACTGTCAAACTCTTTCTATGAGTCTACCTTGATACCTAAACCACACAAAGATGCAACTAAGAAAGAGAATTACAGACAAATCTTGCTCATGAACATTGATGCAAAAAATTCAATAAAATACTGTTAAACTGAATCCAAGAACTCATCAGAAACATCATCTGCCACAAGAATGGTTCAACATATGAAAATCCATCAACGCAATCGACCATATAAATAAACTGAAAGAAAGAAAACCTCATGATCATCTCATGAGATACTGAAAAAGCCTTTGACAAAATCCAACACCCCTTCATGATAAAGGTCTTGAAGAGAAAAGGGATACAAGGAACATTCCTAAATATAATAAAAACAATACACAGAAAGTCAACAACCAACATCAAACTAAATGGAAAGAAACTCAAAGCAATCCCACTAAAATCAGGAACAAGACAATATTCTCCATTATCTATTCAATATGGTACTCGAAGTCCTAGCTAGAGCAGTAAAACAACAATGGAGATCAAGGGGATACAAATAGAAAAGGAAGAAGTCAAATTTTCACTATTTGCTGATGATATGATAGTATACATAAGTGACCCCAAAAATCCTACCAGGGAACCTCTACATCTGATAAACACCTTTAGTAATGTAGCAGGATACAAGATCAACTAAAAAAAAAAAAAACAGTGCCCCTCCTACATACAGATGATAAACAGGATGAGAAAGAAATCAGAGAATCATCACCCTTCAAAATAGCCACAAATAACATAAAATATTTTTGGGGTAACTCTAACCAAACAAGGGAAAGAACTGTATGACAAGAACTTTAAATCTTTGAAGAATGTATACACTCATAAGTGGACACCAGACATAAAGTAAAGGATAACTAGCCTATAGTCCACAACCCCAGAGAAGTTAGAACCCTCTTCCAGGAACAGATGGAAGCAGATACAGACATCCACAATGAACCACTTGGCCGAGCTCCAAGTGAAGAGAGGGACGAGCGATAATATAACTTCAAAGGGGTCAATACCATGATGAGGAAACCCACAGAATCAACTGACCCGAACTTGTGGAAGATAACTGACTCCTGACTGGAAACTGGGGAACCGTCATAGGACTGAACTAGGCCTCCTGAATACAGACGACAGTGGTGTGGCTTGGAAAGTACATGGGGCCATTGTCAGTGAGACCAGGATCTAACTCTAATGCATGAACTGTCTTTGTAGAGCCCATTCTCTATGTAGAGATATCTTGCTCAGCCTAGGCATGGTCAACCTTGGTCCTGCCTCAATAAGGGGATGAGACAGTCGTAGTTGACTTACCAGGGGAGGCCTCAACCTCTCTGAGGAGCAGACAGGAGTTAGGATGGGAATAAGGGGGAAGTGGGAGGAGGGAGGGGGACCTGGGATTTTTATGTAAAAATTAATTAATTAAAAGTTATTTCAATAAAAAGAAGAAGAAAAGGGAGACATTACAACAGACACAGAGGAGATTCAGGTAATCTTAAGGACATACTTAAAAAATCTGTGTTCCACCAAACTGGAAAGCCTAAAAGAAATAGATGAGGCAGGTAGTGGTGGCACACGCCTTTAATCCCTGCATTTGGAAGGCAGAGGCAGGCGGATCTCCAACCCCCAAGTTTGAGTTTGAGGCCAACCTGGTGTACAGAGGGAGTTCTAGGACAGGTTCCAAAGCTACACAGATAAACCCTGTTAAAAACAAACAAAACAAACAAACAAACAAACAAACAAATAAATAAGAAATAGATGAATTTCTTTATAAACATGACATGACAAAATCAAGATGAAATCAACAATCCAAGAAGACCCATAATCCCTAGTAGAAAAGAAAGAACAATTAAACTTTCAACTAAAAAAAGCAAAGGTGTTTCCAGGTTCTTGGTGTCTTATTCAAGGAATCAAGATAAAGATACACACATACAGCAAAATTGCAAACTTTTCTTCAAAATCAAAGTAATAATACAGATCAGAAAAATGCTGCTAAGGGCAGCATCTGGCTACATTTGTGACAGAGTACTAAAGGTCATGTCACAAGCTATTGCCTCAGGCTTCTTTTGTGGAATCTAAAAGAAGAAGAGGTTCATTACTACGGGGCACAATTTGGGTGCTTCTCTATTTTGCTTGACACATTTGGGTTATGTAAGCTTTTGCTCACTGCATCTGCTCTTCTCATATGCATCTGACTTTAATCATATGAAAGCTCAATTTTAATATGTGAAAGATGGTAAATAGGGGATTTTCCCTAACAGTTCACACAGAAGACACCATTTGCCTTACTGTCCATATACCCCAAACTAACCTAGTCTAGATTGACCCACTTACTCCCAAACCTGTATCTGTCTGGAAAACATTTGAATAGAAGAAACTGGCCCACAAAGGGGATTTTAAACATTTTGTTCAGGATTATGAGAAACTTCCTTCATTGTCTAGAATGGGATGTATGTGCATAAAGCTTTATATAGATAGTGGTCCTAGGAACAAGCCCATTTTTTGGTGAGGGAAGAATGAGCGTGGTTTGTGCACATAAGGGCTTAGGTTGCTAAGGACATTCTCAGTAGATAAAGATGAGTATAACCCAAGATAAGTGATGTTGAGTCCCATGTTGCTGAGCTACTCCTTAAACTTGCTGCTTATTTATTAATTTTAGTCTCAGTGTGTATTTTAGCATAGTTCACCTATACACTGTTTTCCACGAGTAGAGATAGTTTTACTTCTTCCTTTTCAAGATGACAACTTTAATTTCCATTCCTTGCCTGACAAGACTTCCCAGTGAAATTGGAAATAGAAATATCAAGAATGAAGTAGGTGTGGGGCATTTTATTGTATAACAATGATTTTGGGGGCCAGGACACGAGAACCCTTTGAATCCAGGGGTTTAAGAGCAGCCTAGAAAAGGAAGGAGAGAAATACAGGTTAAATAAGAGAAGTGATTGAAATAGACAGCCTTGCCTTCTTCTAGTCTAGTCGTAAGCTTTTCATAGGTGATTTTTAACAGGCTCACCAAGTTCCTATTTATTAAGATAACTTATGCATTTTCTTCATGAAGGGATTTGGATATTTGACAGATACTCCCCCTTGTTTATATAATCATATGACTTTCACCCTTTGCTATTCTAATGTAATGCATCACATACATTGATTTCCAGATGTTAAACTAACCTTGAATTCCTGGTATGCTGGGGGTGTATGCACATGGCTTATAATTTGATTACTCTATTTATGGATTTTGTTTGCCACTAATTTAATACGAGTTTTTAGTTCTATATTCATCAAATATCTATTTTTCCTGTGATGTCCTTATCTGGAATACACACACACACACACACACACACACACTCACTCACAGGAGCCAAGTATGTGGGGAAAATTAGAAGTGACCAAATAAGAAAACTTCTTCAAATGACAAAATAGTGCAAAAAGAACAAGAACAGTTATATGTTGATTTTCCTTCATTTTTGAGACTTAATTTAAGGCTTTCTGGTTCATTTTATCTCACTTACACACTTACTCTCTGAACGAGCTAATGAGAAGTGGACTAAGCTCTGCAGGTGTTCAAGGAAGGCCTGCTGTAATCTCTGTATCAAGTGTGACGATGCCTTGAATAGACTGGCTTTTTCCTTACTCTTCATCCCATTATTTTTAGAAGATGATCTATGAAAAGCCTATTAAAAATAACAGGCCTGTCTCTCTTTATATGTGGCTGAAGTGATTCCAGTAAATATTAGAGTTCTTTCTCTAATCACCACATTGACTGGAATTAATAGCTAGTAGGCAAAATGCTAGTAATGTGAATATTTTTTGAGGATATGGCCATGAGGCATGATCAATCTCATTTTTCTTTGACAAATTGTGTGTATTTGTATACATGGGTGTTGGCATGTGTGCTCACGCATCTGCATATGTATATGATTAAACATAACTCCACTTCTGAACATTAGTGAGGATTAAGAGATTTTTCAAAGAGGCAGTCTGGGAGGGTTTAAGTCTGTAGCTGACGTGATTGTCCTGGGTTCAGCAGTGGTATAATACATGCAAATTAACTTCTCAGCATAGACGATTTGTTTTCAAGGCTTCGATAGAACTCTGACATAGATTTGAGGCCTGACATTTCAACCTTGACAAACTCCACACAAACACTGGCGGCTGGAACTCAAGAGGAGAACCACAGGAGGGTGACTCCATTGCTTCTTCCTCTTAGGGCTGAGGCCCAAGAATTCTGAGAGAGAGAGAGAGACAGAGAGAGAGAGACAGAGAGAGAGAGAGACAGAGAGAGAGAGAGAGAGAGACAGAGAGAGAGAGAGAGAGAGAGAGAGAGAGAGAGAGAGAGAGAGAGAGAGAGTCTTGCTGCTCCAGGCAACCACCATGCCCTCTCTAACTTCCCATCTCTTGCCTCCCCACACACTAATCTTCTTTCCACTTCCTGCTGAGCGGGATGATTGCTGATCTCTGCCAGTGTTACCTCATTTCCTCTGCTGGGAGGTTCTCTTCTACCCCTTGCCTAATTCCTTGTCATGACGTGAGTCAAGCTGCCTTGTGTGAAGTTTTCAATAATTCCCTTCACTCAGTATGCCATTCCTTTGTATTCCTCTACCTTGAAAGAAGGTATGTGCCACTCACAGAACTGTCATCTCTAGTGAGGTAAGAAGTTGAACTTAGGGACTGGAGAGATGGCTCAGCAGTCAAGAGAGGGCATGCTATTCTTGCAGAGAACCCAAGATCGGTTCCCAGCACCCACAGAAGATGATTCACAGCCACCTCTATCTCCAGTGGGGTCCAATTCTTCTGATCTCTGTGGGTATCAGCATTTATGTACACATATCCCCTTCCAGCACATAATTAAAAATAAAATAAATGTTAAAATGTGGGTTTGGGGGTAGATAGCCTGCCCATCTGATTAGAGATGCCCACAGGGCTGAAGATGCTGCCAATGGCAGAAAGAGCCGCTCATGAGTATCCCCAAGGGTATGGCCACCTTAGTGATGATTTGGGAATAGCTGTCATTGCTTGATGACAGAGCAGTAGTAGAGGAGAGAAAATGTGGCATGACTTCATTGGCAGACATATGTAGATGATGTGCATGTCAGGTGAATGATGCCATATGGAATGGGTGGGGCCATCTAGAAAATCAGTTCTTAGAAACCTGAGGCTAAGCACCTGGCAGGGTGTTCAGAAGCTAGATCTTAAACTCTAGAAAGGAAGCGCTGGTCTGAGAAAGGAGAGGATAGATGGATGGTCAAAAGCTAGACCTTAAAGTCTAGAAAGGAAGCGCTGGTCTGAAAAACGAGAGGACTAGATGGCTGTCCAGAACAGCCCTGACAACCCAGAGGACTGGAGACTGGGTACCAGAACGTGTGCTTCTATTGAGCCTGGAGGAGAATAGTGATACTGAATTCTACTTGCTAGGCGGGGAAAAACGGGTGGCCACAGAACCTTAAGTACTTATCACTTCAGTCCAAAGTGATTTAGGAACTAAATGTGGACTTGAAGAAGAGCAACTCCTAATGCAGTTATAAGACAGTGGCAGAAAAGAGGCTTCGTGGTGTGTTTCTAGTATAATGTCAAGCAGAGAGACTAACTGCTCACTTTATGGGATTACGGTCATGTGGGAGAAGTTTCCAGATCGTAGACATCAGAATTTTCATGGTGGAGAGGATCGGTTTTGTTAGAGTATCATGAAGTGACTCAACCTCTCTCCCAAGGTTAACAAATCCACAGTTGTCCTCTTGTTAATTTTCAAAAGTGAATCCAAGGTCGTCTGGAGTACCTCTTCTAGATGCATAGGTAGCTATTAAGCAACAGGGAAGCACATGCTCTGACAAACCTACAATACAGTCAAAGCCTTTCAGTGCTAGCACCTGCCAACTCCAGCATCACACTTTGGGGGTACTGTCAACAAGCAACCATTCATGTTATCCTTTTTTTTTTTTTTCTTAAATCATCTTCCTTCCCCGTGATTTCCCTGTTCCATGACTGAGAAGGTATTCTATTGTATTGTTCTTTTGTTTGTTGTTTTATTTTTATTTTAAAAAAACAACAAGCCGGGCGGTAGTGGCACATGCCTTTAATTCTAGTACTTGGGAGGCAGAGACAGGCGGATCTCTATGAGTTCGAGGCCAGCCTGGTCTACATGAGCTAGTTCCAGGACAGGCTCAAAAGCTACTGAGAAACCTGTCTTGAAAAACAAAAACAAACAAACAAAAAAAGAGATTTTTATATTTTAGGCACCAAGCGGTGGTGGTGCACGCCTTTAATCCCAGCACTCGGGAGGCAGAGGCAGGAGGGTCTCTGTGAGTTCGGGGCCAGCCTGGTCTACAAGAGCTAGTTCCAGGACAGGCTCCAAAGCTATAGAGAAACCCTAACTCGAAAAACCAAAACAACAACAACACATGGGCTTGATCACTGATCCCCCTCCCCCCCACGACCACTTTGGTTTACGCTGTACCCTGTTCTACTTTGCTTTCTGCTGCCATGATTGAGCATTCTGACCAAGCACTCGGGAAGAAGAGGGTTTGTTTTACTTACAATTGACAGTCCAACAGAGGAAGCCAAGGCAGGAACTCAAGGCAGGAACTTGATGCATCAACCATAGAGAAGCAAATAAAGCTTACTGGCTCCCAGGTCACATCCAACCACCTTCCTCACATAACCCAGGGCTTGGGGTGGTATGCTCAGTGTGGCAGGACCTTCTTACATAATTAGCAATCATCCCATGGGTTAATCTGATGGAGGGAATTCTCAATTGAAGTTCCTTCTTCCCAGGTGTGGCAAATTGGCATCCAAGATCAGACACCACATACCGCATTACCCTAGAGCCACCACAGAGTGTCTTTTCTACATTCCTGAGACATCTGTTAATTTTAGTTTAGAAGTTCATTTTTTTTAACTCCACTGTATTTTTTAACTCCACGGTATTTCCCAAGAAGACATATAAAAAGAATACAATGAAAACAGCCTGCATCCTTCTGAGCCCCGAAAAGAAAGTGTATTGAGAAGTAAATAAAGCACTAATAAATTTACAACCAATCAAAAACTGGGTATTCATAATCTTTTTTTTACATGAAATGTCATTTTGTGTCTGTGTTTTCATATCATAGTAGAGCATCATTACTTCTGTCTTAGCAGGCCCTCTTTGAGAGATCTCCAGCCTCTCTGACTGGCAATGTACCATCATCTGACTAGGACAATGTACCACCATCTGATTAGGACAATGTACCACCATCTGACTAGGATGCTGCATCTTGACTCCAAAGTACTTGAGGTCCATCTGCAGCAGGGCAGAATGTGTGCTTAGACTCAGGAGACCTTGATAAAATGCGGATTCTGACTCAGTAGATAAGATGGAACTCAAACATTTCTAGCAAGTTCCCAAGTAGACCATGGATGACAAGTCTTGCTAGTTAAGCCATGCTGGGGGCCTGGCACCCCTAAGCTAGAATCTAAGTTTCTTTTCTGATCATGACTTTGGGAAAGCTCTTTACTGTCCCTGAATCTCAGTTTTGTGTCTGTGAAGTGGGAGCATGCTTATTTCCCAGGCTTGAAGGAGGGTGGAACCCATACACATGCTATGCCTTGGACAACGTCCGGCACCTAATTTCTCAGCAAATGTTTCCCCAGAGTTAGATCTGAGTCTTTGAGAAAACCTTAGGCTTCCAAGTGGAGACTTTTCTTTTCCTACCAGTGAAAACTCGATAAAGCTTTTCCTGGAGTCTTTTCTTTCTTTTTTTTTTTCTAATAAATCAGAAGCAAATTTTATTTTAGAAATAAAATTAAAATAAAAAACACTGCGGGACACAAAAATCTTATCAGCTAGCTGAGACCAAAGCCAGAGATGGGTTTATAAGGCTGTGGCAAAGGCCGGTTTCTAAACCCACTTTTTTGTAGTAAGGGGCACGAAGCCTGAACAAGCCTGAACAAAGGAATTTTTACAATCTTGAAGTAAAACTCAGATTCAGATTCACACCCAGTGTGACCCTCAAGTTGGAACCAAGTTGTCAGTCCTTTCTGGTAGCATTAGGGTTTAAACCTGTGGTTCTGTACATGTCAAACAAACACCCCACCACTGACATGGGTCTCAAGTCTTTACTCTCTCTTTTGAGATAAGGTCTCACTAAGGAGCCTGGGACTTGGACTTACTATGCTCTTTTATTAGCCCCTGGAGTCGCTGTGTTAGAGTCTGTGCCACCAAGTCTGCCTACAAAATCTTTGTTTTACCTCAGTAAGGGCTGCCTTAAGAAGATGGTGAACAAGTCTTGCTTACAAAGAGAATTGGTTTGTCTCCTTTCTTAAAAAAAGATTCTTTTTAATTTTTATTTTATGTATACGGGTGTTTTTGCCTACATGTATGTCTGTGCACCATGTGTGTGCTTGGTGCCTACAGAGTTCAGAAGAAGGTGTTTGATTCCCTGAAACTGGAAATATAGGTGAGCTGCCATGTGGATGCTGGTAACTGAACCTATGTCATCCGAAAAACAAAATGTTCTCTTAATTTCTCCAACCCCAGGTTGTTTCTTTTGTAAAAACATTTCTTCCCTATGTACACCTGCCCCCTCCCCCTCAGAAGCTGATTACCGGCTTGTATTTTCACAAAGGCCTGGCAGCCCGATGGTAGCCCGAGAAGTGGCTCCTCCTTGGCATTTAAAAACAGCTCCTGTATCTGTTGTCACGTGAGATGTGCAATCCCAGGTGGCTGAGCGTGGCTTTGACCACAAGCTTCCTGCCTGCAAAGCAGAGGGGAGTCTGGCACTTCTCCCCAAAATAGACTCAGGGCACTCTTATGCTGATAACAAGGGGAAATCATTCGGTTGTCCATGATTACCAAAGGATATGTAAGAAATATGTTCTCTACAGTGGAAATTGCTGCCCTTGGGTAACAGGAAAAGGGTGACCATTACATTAGATGTAGGAAATGGGAGATAGTGAAATAGATACCGAATGCACAGTGCAACCTCCATAAGGGGGTTTGTATCGCAGCCTCCTGGTTCTTTTTTCAAAGACAGTTCTCTTGGGCATTTAAAGTGTATCTCTATTATCAATCGTTGAAATGAGAAAGACATTTGCCCACTGTGGTTACTGTTATTGGAGGCTAATACCAATAAAGTGGTCCTTAAATAA
Organism: Chionomys nivalis; assembly: GCF_950005125.1. Classification (NCBI taxonomy): domain Eukaryota; kingdom Metazoa; phylum Chordata; class Mammalia; order Rodentia; family Cricetidae; genus Chionomys; species Chionomys nivalis. The sequence goes on from NC_080091.1 coordinate 30,541,566, forward strand.
CCCCACAATGTCCTGTGAGATAGGAAAGAAACGTTAAAGACAAAAGCTGGTTTAAGAATTCACCTGCCCTTGTGAAATGCTGCTATTCTGACTTCTTGTGGAGTCATCATCTTGGTTTTCAGTGAGTGCACTTGGCCCCTACGTGTATGGGGGTGCTACTGTAGAGAGCTGTGAAAACCCCGTGATACCAAGACTTACCTACCGTATCAGATGGGTGAGTGTAATATAAAGCTTCTCCAGCATGCTAGCGTTAGACACACTAGAGCTTGATTCTCAGTGGTCAGAGATTCCTAATGGCAGGAAGCATCACAGAGGTTATGCACTACGACACTGCTTCAGGAATCATGGCTCAGGGAGAAAAAGATAAACTGTACAGACTGGGATCTGGGCTGGGATTGTGTCTTGATTCCCAGGACAGCCGTAGTGAAGTGGGAGCCCTGAGAGCAGCTTTCCTGTATGTTAGGAACTGGGTCCTCAGCTGTCCTTCTGCCTCATGCACTGGGATGCCTTTCCCGTTAGTATTTCCAAGTCACCCACAGCTGGTTTCCAGATTTTGGACACTGGGTGCTATCCACAGGCTTGCATGTTAAAGGCTTGTTCCACAGGGTGCTGCCATTGAGCAGTGATGGTGAGAGCTTGGGAGAAGGAACTTAGTGAGGTGTCCTTAGGTCATTAAGCGTGTACCCTCCAGGAAACTGTGGGACCTCCATAGTCCTTCCGGGGCTTGCTGGCCAAGAATTAGACAATTTTTGCTTCCACACACTCCCACCACAGTACCCTATCATAGTCCCAGACAATGAGTCCAGCTACTGGGGTCTAGAACCACCAAAACTACCAGTTGAGTAAACGTTTCCTAAGCTCACTGCCTGGGATATTTTGTTGCAGGTGATGAAGGGCACACAGGTCTGGTGTCCTAACTCCTTCTTCTCCTGGCTAGTCCCCTCCTTCCACTGCACCCTAAGAACTTTCTCAAGTGCTAATGAACTTGTTATTTTCTTACCTTAACCTTGCCAAAGATCCCAAGAAACAGCAGGGTAAAGGCCAAATTCTTAACTGAAGCTTTAAAGTCCCTTGGGGGTCTGTGTATCTTGACTCTAGCCCTCTAAAAACATGTGGTCTTTCTCTATGAAGAATGCACCAGGTTATAGCATGGAGTAAAGGGCCTGCAGTATGGACATACAATCCCTGAGGAGCTCTGGGTACCTTAGCTACTTTGTGCCAGCATCTAGATCAGAAGGAAACAGTATTTGAGTCTTCATCCAATTAAAAAAAATATTTTATGTGGTTCAATATTTTGCATGCATATATGTATACATAATATGTATGCACATGGTACCCTTTGAAACGTGAAGAGGATGTAAGATCCCCTCTGTGCTGGTGAGTTTTATGTCAACTTGACTCAAGCTAGAATTGTTTGGTAAGAGTTACCCTTAACTGGGAAAATACCTCCTTAAGATTTACATGTAGGCAAGTGTGTAGTGCATTTACTTAATTAATGATTGATGTGGGAGGGCCCAGTCCATTGTGGATGGTGCCTTCCTTGCGTTGGTGGTCCTGCATTCTATAAAAAAAGCAGGTTGAACAATGCATGAGGGTCAAGCCAGTAAGCAAGACCCCTCCATGACCTCTACATCAGTTCCTGCCTCTAGGTTCCGGCCCTGATTGAGTTCCTGCATCAGTAGAGTGTGCCCTGCGACTTGTAAGCTGAAATAAACCCTTCCCCTTCCCATGTTGTTTATGGTCATTGTGTTTTATCGCAACAATAGAAACCCTAACGAAGACATTCTAGAACTGTAGTTATGGATGAAACATCACGTGACAGCGGGGAGCTGAACCTAGGTCCTCTCTAGGAACATCAAGAGGTCTACAACTGGACTCTGGGAGCTCAGCCCAGTGCTCCCTGCGGGTCTCTGCCTCTGTTTCCATCAGTTCCTGGATGAAGGTTCTATGGTGACATTTAAGATATTCATCAGTCTGACTACAGGGCAAGGCCAGTTCAGGCCCCCTCTCCTCTATTGCTTAGGGTCTTAGCTGGGGTCATCCTTGTTGATTCCTGGGAATTTAGTGCCAGGATTTCCTGCTGGTGCCATAATCAAAATAACTCTTTCCTTGCTCTCATCTCTGTCCTTCCTCCATCTCGACTATCCTGTTCCCTGAAGTTCTCCTCCCTCCTCCCCTCCTCCCCTCCTCCTCTCCTCCCTTCCTCCCCTCTTCTTCCGTCACCCCAGTGCTCCCAATTTTGTCAGGTGATTTTTGTCTGTTTCCCTTTTCCAGGTGGAAAGGCCTTGGATCTTCCCCAAAGCAATGTGTCTTACCCTCTGTGAGGAGTGGATGGCAGTTGGGTTGGAGGGGGAGGAGGAAGATGGAATGGGAGAAGGAGAGTGAGTAGGAACTGGGATTAGTATGTAAAATGAAAAAAGGTAGTTTGCTTTCTGTTTTAAAAAAAATAAAATTAAAAATTAAAAAAAAACAAACTCAAAAGAACATTAAGTGCTTTTACCTGCTAAGCGGTCTCTCCAGTCCCATTTCCTTCCATTTTGATGTCTGTTAATTAATGTTCTGATTGTGTAAGATATTGATTAATCAATCCTTTTTAAAAAAAACTTTCTCATTTATTCTTCGTGCCTTTCGCATCATGTCTCTTGGTCCACCCCACCCCCACCCTCGGCCCCAAATAAAAGACAATAACATTTAAGAGAACAAAGGGGGGGAAAAAAGGAAAATTTCATTATGGAAGATGCAGTGTGACACAGTGAGCCATGCAGGAAACCCCTTTATTCATTTATTTTCTCACACAGGCGTTCATCACAAAGATGAGGGGCCTGGGTGTTTGCAGGACAGGTCAGTCCGCCAGCCCTTCCCTATCTTCCTCAACCAGGTTGAGCACTTCAGCATTGCCCAGGCAGCAATGAGGAAGGGGTGGGGCAATTTCTCTGGCTTTGGTGACCTCAGGGTCAGTTCTTCTACACTTCAGGGCCAGATCTATTGTGTTGCCCAGGCAAGGTATAGGGGCTGCAGCTGATGAGGGGCGGGACCAACTCTTCCATCTGCCTCAGGTGTTGATGGGTGGGGGTGGGGGATCTCTTCTCTGCCCATGCTACCATGTGATAGATGAGTAATGGGGACAGCTCTCCCACCTTCACAACATCTGGCTGGCTCCACTCACACATCCTCCAACAGGGTCAGCTCTACTGTGCGGCCCAGATTCAGAGTCCACTCTCTTGAGTGCTGCAGCTAATGGAGGGCAGGGAGAGCTTTTCCACTCTGAGGACCCCAGGGCCAGCTCTCGCACTTGTCTCAGGTGTTGATGGGCAGGGTGTGGGGTGGGCAGTGGGGGTGTCTCTCTCCTGCCCATTTCAGCACAGGACAGATGAATAATGGAGACGGCTCTCTCATGCTCACAACTTTGGGGCTGGCTGGCCCACACCTCTGCCAACAGGTCAATCCATTGTGCTGCTCAAAAAAGAGATGTGGGGTTCACCTTCCAGAGTGCTGGAGCTGGCAAAGGAGAGGGTCTGCTCCCTTGCCCAGCACAGGCAGCAGGGGCTGGGGGCGGGGTCATCTTTCCCTTGCCCTCACTACCAGGGGTGTGTGGCCAGCTATTCTACTCTCACACACTCAAGGCTGCCTCTCCCGTGCCTCTGCCAACAGGGTCATATGTACTGCGCTGCCCAGGAGAGGAACGGGGTCCACTTTCCTGAGTGCTGCAGATGGCAAGGGGGAGGAGGGTCTGCCCCAAGGTCTGAAATTCAATTCACAGTCTCTGAGGGTAGCAAACACTTTGTGGGAATACCGAGGAACTCAGAACTGGCGGGGATTAAATTCCTGTTGAAGAGGCCTCCCTGCTAAAACCACAGATTATCTCTCTCAGAGGGAAGATGAGAAAACTGTAGAATCAGCGGGAAAGAAAAGGGGGGTTTTATGACTCCGACTCTCCAGGGAAGAGAAAGAACTCTAATCAAAAAAGGAGTGAGGGAAGAGAGGAGAGAAAGAGAAGGTGAGCAGACCAGAGCCGTGTTCAGACTCTCTGAGGCCTGAGGAGCACCAGCTTTTCCTGGTGGAAGGATGAATATACCCACCATTTCATCTTTAAAACTACAGTCAAGTTCTTGTGATCAAAAACTCAATCGTGCAACGTCGTCGGTTAATGGATGTGAGGACAAGATTGACTAGTCACCCCTCTCACCCCTCACCACCTACCACAGATGAGGGAGCTGACCCTCCTCCCCCTCACCATCTGCAGCACTCAGGAAAGTGGGCCCCGCTCCTCGCCTGGGCAGCGCAGTACATATGACCCTGTTGGCAGAGGCACGGGAGAGGCAGCCTTGAGTGTGTGAGAGTAGAATAGCTGGCCACATACCCCACCTCTGCCATATGGTGGTGAGGGCAAGGGAAAGATGACCCTGCTTCTTGCCCCTGTGCTGGGCAAGGGAGCAGACCCTCCCCCTTCCCAGCTTCAGCACTCGGGAAAGTGTTCAGAGCAGCCCAGGAGGACTTGACCAACTCTGCCACCCTTGCCCCCATCTCGGTGTTACTGAGAGGTGGTTCTTCTGCAGAAACCAAAGCAGTATCAGCCAACAGAGCCTACAAATACCAGTCCCTGTGCAGGGGACTCCTGCGCTACTGTAAAAGGACAGACAAGAGCTCTGGGATAATGTTATTCTCTAATTAATCATTCTGGGAACAGACAGAAAGGACACAAAAGCATCACCAATTTCTGCATGCTGTCAAGTGGACTCACACCAATTTCTGCAAGCCGTCACGTGGACTCGGTTGTATGAGATGATTTTCAGTGGCATGGCCCATGTTTGGGGCTTCTTTACATACAAAGATGAGCTTGGGGATGCCAGAGAACACAGCTCCCACTTCTGCTCTTCACAAGCTTCAGGAAGGATAGACGACAAGAGCTTCCTTCAGGGGACACATAAGGCACCCAGAGCCCGGGGTCCCTGGAAACCGCTCCAGCATTTCCTAAGCTGCTCGACACAGAGCTGTTTATGAACGAGAGTTTTCCCTTGTTAATTCAGTGTTAGTAGCTGATTATCTGTCAGGGAAGGTTTCTTGATGATAGTCACCCCATTTCTGCACCTCCGTGTGACCTACTTTCCCAGACACACACCGAGCCTCACTAGACTTAGAGGTAAAGGTTGAGTCCATATGAGTTTCTAGAGAAGTGAGAGATGACTTTCATGTCTAATACCACCCAGTCAACAGCCAGGGTACCAGGGGCCAATATGTGTCCAGTGCCCATGAGCCCAACAATAACAACAGCACATTGTTTCATTGCCTAAACCCCTGGCAGAACCCCCTGCTTTGCAGATCAGGAAACAGGCCATCCAGACCTCTGAGTTTAGAGACTGAACCCCAACACTCATGTTTCAATGCTCCTTCTGAGCTTGATGCTGGCCCAGCCGAATGAACTGTGCCTGGAGGGGAGTCTACATAATGGGTGTGAGGAATTCTGGTAGAGGGAAAGCACAGTAAGGAAAGACAGACCCAGTCCCGTCCCCAATGTGCCAGGAGAGCATTCCCACCCTGCCCTTCCACCCTGGGTCGGCCTAAGGCCTGCCTGTATTTTGTTGAGAAGTGTAAATGAGGCTGACAGACCAGTGTACAGTTGTCACTGCAAAGCTTTGGAGAGTGTCTGCTAAGTCCCTGTAGCCTTTCACTCACAGGTGCTGAGTAGCAAGTCGGATGAGCCATGTGCATGTAGAAAAGTCTAGAATAGTAGAGAGGGCTTGCTCTTAGCTAAAGGGGAGATCCCACTGCCTGAAGCAGAGGCTGTTGGGAGGAAGTGGAGGCAGCTGGTAGAGACCAGGCGCTCTCCAGCTCTGGGCAGTTCCTCTCATGCTGAAGCCAAGGGACGGATGTGGTTTCCAACTCTCTGGAGGCCCTGAAAGATATGTATCCTGGCCCCTTGCAAGTTTGATTTAGAGATAAACTCTGGTCTGGAGCCAAAAGGAGCTGGGCTGCTTAGCATGAATCCCCAGCTTTCCCTGGCCTTTATCTTCCCCCTCACCTTCCATGCCCCTCCCTGCCATTGCAACATCATGTTGCTGCCCAGGTCCAGGGAGTACTGGCATGTTCCTCTGGGTGACCTTTGGGTTTGGGGCCTTCATCCTTGATGTATCTTGATGAAGGCAGAGGTATTATTTCCTTCCTCTGTGGAAGAGGCCTTGTGGCAGGTAAGCACCTGGATTTCACATTCCTCTGAAATTTGGCTACAGCTTTGTTCTGCCCATGCCAGGGCTGGAAAGGGCACTGGACACTCACAGATCCACCCTTAGAAAGGCTTCCCTGACCATGTGGGGATCCAAGGGCATTTTTGTCTCTCAACTCTGATGGCTACCGTGTGTACCAAGTTGGTTTTATGGGGGCTGGACAGACTGTGCTTCTTCATCGACAGGCTTTAGTATAAGATCTGTATCTTAGTCATTTAAAGACAATCTTCGGCGTCAAGAACCACAGTTGCCAAACAGTGGGTGCTCAGTGATCTTATTATAAAATGGATGGGGAGGATGAGAGAGACAGGGAGGGAGGAAAAGGGGGATTTTCGACTAACTCATATTTGTTAACTATGTGAGCTAGGGATGCATACAGATAAACGAAGAACAGGAGGGAATCCCAGGATGCAAAGCACACACGTTTTGTTTTGGTTTTGTTTTTGCTTTTTTTTTTTCCACCCAGAATATGTAATTAGTCTTTCAGAGATGCTATTTAGGGCTACACACAGAAACTTTGTGACAAATGATAATTTCATTTTACTCTTTTTTTGTTTTGTTTTTTGAGCTAGTTTCTCTGTTTCTCTAGCTGTCCTTGAACTCACTTTGTTGACCAGGCTGGCCTCGAGCACAGATTTCAGCCTGCCTCCGCCTCCAGAGTGCTGGGATTAAAGGCGTGTGTCACCGCCGGACTTTTATTCTTATAGCGGCATGATGGTTCGTCTTCATTGTCAGTCTGGCTGGATCCACAACACTTAGGTGATCGATGGGGCTCTCCTGTAGACGTATCTGTGAAGGTGTTTCTAGGAAGGATTTACTGGGAGGGAGGTGACTCAGAATCAAAGAGAACAAGGAGAAAGTCCCTCTCTCACCTGTGAGCCGCTCAGCGTCCTCGTTGTCACTAGGTAAGCTACCCCTCTCTGGGAACTGAACCCTTTGAACATGTGAACACTAAATAAACCCCTCCCTCTGAGGTTGTTCAGTCGGGCATTTGCTTACAACAATGGAAAAAACAACATATGCTTTTAGGATGTTATGCTTTTCGTTAATAAATATTAATAGAAGCTACAATTTTATATTCTTAATAGATATTTTAATCACTAAAATACTAAAGTACTTTAATGTTCAAAGGCATTAAAGGTGCATACTATCAAGTAGGTAAACTTTTGAAAAGGCATTTTGTGATTAAATACTTTATTATAATCATATTATACATAAAAATGTATCACTTTTAAATCTACCTCACTTGAAGTTCACCACAACCAGTCAATATGGAATATATTTTTTTCTTATTTTACAAAAAGGATACAACTATAAGAAAATCTCAAGTTTCAAGGAGACATTTACTATAATGTATAAAAACTGAAAGGGTACGAAAGGTGAGGTTGAAAATGACCCTGGAGGGAAATAGGAAATAGAGTGTACAAAATCTAAAATCACAAGAGGAAGGGTCAGCACAAAACAATAACCCCTCACAGGCATCCCAAAGCAAGCCCAAGACTGTGCTGCTAACGGAGCAGATGAGTAAATGCAATGATGTTATTGCCAGTACAATTTTGCCTCTTGGTTTTCGCTGGGTAATTCTCAATTCCTTAATACTAGCACATGCAAAAGGACAACCAAGTATTTGTTATTGCACCTTGAGGAAGAGGAAAACAAGCAGAGTACAAGCCTATGGGGACACACAGAGAGTTAGGACTACCAAATATATTCCCTTCCCCAGGGGGCTGGGCCCCACCATCCCGTGCTGCCTGTCTGTCTTCCAGTGTTCAGAATAGCAAGGCTGAAAGAGACCTTGGGCAAGAGATTTCTGGATACAGCAAGCTGTTGCACAAGATGCTTGGCCAAGCCTTTGGGTGTTCTCTCTGGCTTGTGCTGGAGGACACAGGTATTGCAAAGGCAACACCCGCATAGATAAGGAGAGATTTACATAGTTCCCCGTCCGGCTTGCACATATTCCCACTTGACCCAACACTCGGGTCATGAAACTGCTCCCTGGTAGGAGAAGTCCAAAATCGGTGACTGTCTCTCCATCATCCTGGGTTCCATGACTGCAACTTACTATGGTTGTGGACAGCTAGGATACAGATATGGTTCCAAGTGGATCAGCAATATGGGCAGGGCTCGGGAGAATGGGTTCCGGAGGCACAGAGAGAGACCCATAACCAGTTTCATCCTGATTTGTGAGAATAATTTCAGCTAAGTATTAGCTTTTATATCTGGAAACCCACAGCCTGATGGTGTTTATTTCACAAGACAGCTATGAAAATGAACTAAGGCCGTACACCTCAGTGGAAGAGCCTCAGATCTGTGCTCCTTAAGTCTATGCTTGGTTAACGCAAGGTATGTGTGAAGACACACTGCTCCGAAGCAAGGTGACTTCCATGTCCTTAAGGACCATTTCTTTGCCACTTGTCATTAAGAAGAGGACGTGGACAAATCCAGGCAGCAGTTCGCATCATGCTGCTCTGGCCTCATTTCCCCACGTGCAAAGAGAACTGGCTGGGAGTATTGGGCATCCCTTGCCTTTCAAAGGGGCCAGCCCACAGCTGGCGTGCAGAAGAAAGTGTAGAAACATGTCAACTCTGCTCCAAGGAACCACAGTGGGAAAATGTCTAACTGGAACACTCTGGCAGGGAGAGAGAGCCATGAGTAAACGGAGGTGACAAGGATGCACCGCAGGGTGGTGGCAGCCTCCACTGAGCCCTGCACACCTGCCCCTATTAAGGAGCACTCAGTATGGGAAGCTAGCACCCCACAATGTGTATTTGAAAGTCACGATGAAGTGTTTATTCTTTGCGAGCCAAAGGTCACAGTGCCCCCCCCCGAATTCATTTCACTGAGGAAAATAGGCTTAATAACATCAGTCAACATTTAAGAATAGATGTTTTCAACACTGTCCCCAGAGAGAGGGGATGAAACTTCAGAAGACATTTGTAAATGTGACTATTCTGCCTGGGTTTGCCGGGAAGGTATACAGCCTGCTGGGCTATTCAGATTGGAAAAGACCCTGGTTCTACCTGGAAACTTGCCATTTGTGATCCATGTATTCACCAACACACACTTAGGCTTCTTCATTTGTGAAATATCTGATTCCTACAATAATTTAGAGGAGGCAACTAAAATGCCGCAATATCTAAAGCATATATATATGTGTGTGTGTGTACATATGTACATACATGCACACATACATGCAAACATGCATGCATGCATGCATACATGCGTGCATAGTGAGTTTTAAAGGTACTATAGTGACTAATATAAAGATCTACCTTTGTGTATTTGCTTTTCCCCTGTGGCAGGAAACCACCTTAAATTTCTGTTTTAAAGCCTCTCTAAGGCTCTGCTAAAATGTTTGAAAGTATTTAGTTCCTGAAAATTAGATACTAGTGATTTTAGAGGACATTATCACCCAAGAACCATGAAGCAAGTCAAGTTATAACACATAGCCATGAGGGCCCCTTGGCTATGATTATGTTTCTCAGATTGACTCACAGCAGACTAGAAGGCCAGCGCCTATCTTTTGCACTGTAATTCTTTTCCTTCAAAAAAGAAAAGAAAAACATTTCTTTTTCTTTCCTTTTGCAGTGCTGAGTGTCAAACGTGGAGCTTGAGCCTGCTAGGAAAGCTCTCTGCCACTGAGCTACGGTGTTCGCTGTTAGAAAGCTATTTCTCGATGAAAGAATAAAGTCTCACAGATACTCTGTTTTTGTTTGTTTGTCTGTTTTAATACAGGGACTTTCTTGCTAGGCAGTCGCTCCACCACTGAGCTATACGGTCAACCTCATTCCAGCCGCTGTTTCCAGGGAGTACACATTGACACCCTTCCTGTCCATAAAGAGAGCAGCAGGTAGCCTCCAGTGCTAAGTTAGTATGATCTAGTGGAGCAACTCAGAGCCGAGGTGGGGAAAGATCAGCAACTTCCTGGAAACGAATCTGCTTTCTTCTGACAAGCGACCTAAGCTGGGAGATCCAGAGTCTAGGGTGAGAACCATGATGAGAGCATTAGACAACTGACTGGTACCCTTCAGTACCTGAGGGTAGGGACAGGTTTTCTAGTTATATCTCAGCTAAAACCTGGTTTTTGTGAGAAACTTCTGACTAAACTTACAAAGGCCTTTGAGAGATGATTCCCATCTCCAAAGTAATTTAGTGGCATCGTTCTCGGTTCCCCCTTTCAATTCCCTTCTTTCCCCAGCCCTTACACATCTGATCCTCTAGTTGACTTTCATTGGTTTATTGTCACTTTAATATCCCCCCAAGAGCCACCCATTCCTATATGCCACTGCCTAGCGCAAACAAGGGTCTTCTCTCTCTGGACCACAGGTCTTCCACCCTGCCCTTTGGCTTTATCATTTTCACCCCTATGGGCCCTTTACCATATAATTTTGGCCCTAAAGTCTCTCCATATCAACAGGCTCTAGTTAGGACCCTTTTTGGCTCTTTCTCATCTTAAGAATGTGATCCAAATTTTCTCAGAGCAGGCCTGGAGACCCCATCTAGTCCAGACCCACCTAGTTTCTTTGTCTAGCGTCTTCGTATCTGCTCACTCCTAGACCTTTCTCTTTGCTTCCCCACTGGCTCTTTCCTCTGCCTGGAATAGCTGCTCTTCATGTTCAGGCCTTACACAAGTATCACTTCCTCAGAGCACAGTCCTCTGACCGCACCCCATGGCTCCAACGCACTTGTCTCCAGTTTGCTCTCGGTATCGATGGGAAAGAAAATACCTGCACCCACATTTTCTCCTTGCTGCCATTCTGTACCTGGCCACTCTCCTCTCCTTGAAGTCTCAGAATCCCTGTGAAGGCCTGGTCAATGTTTCCAACCACAGCCAAAGGGAGGCCGTCAGGAAGTGTGGTATCACACCTGCAGAGTTTTTTTTTTTTTTTTTTTTTTTTTTTTCTGCTCCTCTCCTCTGAGCTACAAGATATATCTTACTGCTATTTGGGCTTCTTCTCCAGATGTCTAGCTCGGCCTACCCATGGGTCTCCATTCTCTTCTCACAGCTGCCTTGCTGCATGGCTTTTGTCAAGCATCAGCTTCCACGGTGTACTCAGCTACTTGGGCTCTGTGTGGGATCACTCCTAAGCTTGTACCCCAGAAGGGTGTGGCCAAGGCTGCTGTGGGTTCCTCCTAGGTCCTTGCTTGGGGTCCCTCACTAACATTTCTTTCTCCATACACATGTTTTTTTGTCAGAGGGAAACTGGTGGTTCCTTGTTAGTTCTTGCCCAAAGTCTCTGGGAGCGACCTGGTGCTGACATGAACCCTAAGGGTCCAGAGAGGCAGAAAGAGCAGGCCATTTCCAAAGCACCCTCGTATTCTCGTTGAGAAGCACAGATACGGTCAGGTTCACCAGACACTGGAATGGGAAGGGTGCTGTGGAAGGTGGTGTTGTGGGAGACCATTGAGAGCAGGAGGCTGGGGAGTGGCATCCATCTAATTCTGTCCTAGACTCATGGAGGTCCAGCAGAAGGATGCTCGGGATGTCTCTCCCTTAAATTTCCACCCTCCCATCCCTCTTGGGATGCTCTGCTACAGCTCGGATGGGTTATACTGTTGGCCCATCCTTCCTGTGCCACAGTCCGGGCTCCTTCCACAAGCTAGCCCATATTTTCTCCAATTTAATTTCTTTTTCACACACTCAACACTGCTGTGACCTCAGCCAACTTCTGTGACAGGCCACAAAGATTCTGGTTGGCCAGGTTGTTCCACTGCCTGGAATAACCTCACTTTCCCCCCTGGTAGGCACACGTGAGTCACATATAGCTTCAAAACATGGCTTAAATGTCAATGTGGCTTTGAACTCACCTGCCCCTCTTCCTGACTTACCCTCCTCCCTCATCCACAGCTCACTTTGAACTCCTGTCCACAGGGTGTAAGCTTAGGGTTGACAGTACCACCGAGCATATCCGTGCACCAGTACAGTGGTAAACAAAGGCACGTTGAGCTCCCAGGGAGCAGAGGTTGTCTTTGTTCCCTGTGGATCTCTGTTCCTGGTGCAGCTGGAGTCGGCGTGGAGCAGATGTTCAAAACCTACCGTCCCAGTAGGATTGTTTGGGATATTTGTTTCCATCACGGAGGAACTGGGAACGCCTTGAAGCTGATGGTGTGACGATGAGGGCCCTTACAGAATAGCGGGTGATGCCAGAATGTCACAGAGCTAACTGCAAAATCCCTCAGCTTCTGTCTATAGAAGAGTCACTTGTCTGTTAGAGCCAGTTACTACTGCCACCTGGTGTCCATTTACCTCATTTGCAGGTTGGGCTCTTAGATTAAACGCTTGGTTATTCTATAATTATTATTGTTGCAATGACTAATTTGGAAATACTACCCCCAAGTTTTACCCATTCACAATGGAGGAAAAATAAAATCATTTTGAAGAGATCTCTTATTTGCCTTCCAAGTTTCTACTCCAGCCTAGAGATCACAGGACATGGAGGTGGCTTGAGGTTGAGGAGGAACAGCCTGCTTCTGCAGCACCCTCAGGAACCACCAGGCTGTCTGCATCTGTAGACCTGTGGGCAGAGCAGATATGGGCCTTTTTTTTTTAGGCTGCCCACAGCGCATCGCCCTTCTTCCCAAGGTCAGAAAACAGTTGGGTTAAAAATGGCCAGCAGGACCCTATAATGCTCAACCCAGGATTCTAATCAGGCATGTAATTTGCAGAGGTCAGCATGAAAACCTGTGCCAGTGTATACTAGAGTCCAAGTCCAGCCACCCGGTGACACTGTTTATCTGTCCCTGTAACTTCCTTTATAACAGCGAAAGAGAGGATGAGCAGCAACTGCCATTTTCTGGGACTTCTCCTTGTTGCCACCATCATTCTAGAAAACAACGGTGTCTCCTTGTTCTTTGGTCTTCACAATGGCAACTGGAACTCTTGAGTTGAGGAATTAAGTTCCTCTCCTTAGCCAAGCCTCTGTCAGCAGCCTGGGCAGACTGTCTGGAAGGGCAGCCAACAGGAAGTCGTCTATGCTTCTTCGGGGCTTGGATGTGTCTCCGCCAGGAAACGGTCCTCTTCTGACTGCAGCTTTCAGGCTGTGAGCCTCCTTTTTCTCCTCAGCAGACCACAGCCAGATGGAAATGGAAGACACCAGATAAGCCTAGCAAAACTGCATATAGCTGCACCTTGTCAAGGTCTTCATTCTATGAACAAATTGTATGAAGCAAGGCTACAGACAGAATCTATGCATTGGGAATTGTTGGAGTAGGTAAGAGAGTCTTTCTAGGGCTGACCATATGGGGTCTTGGGTAAAGGCTTGTGCTTCCAATCCTGACAGCCTGAGGTTAACCCCTGGGACCCATGTAGGAGAAGGATGAATCAGCTCCCAAAAGTTGTCCTCAGACTTCCCTGGGTATGCATGCCCATGGGTACACACACCCCACAAATGACAAGAATAGGAATTTAAAAACAGAGCCTGTTTACAGGAATATTTTCTGAGAAAAACAGGAGTCTGTTGGTACAAAGTGTTGGATCACTGAAGCTCCAGGCTGAAGATCAGAAAGAAAGAGATGAAAGAAGGTCTAGGCAGTCCTGAAGGGACTTTTCTCTGAGACAAAAATCTTGTCCTGAGACCTCACTCTCCTATCCACAGCCCAGTGGCTACTTTTGCAGATCACATGGGAGTTCTTCCTTCCTTCCTTCCTTTCTTCCTTCCTTTCTTTCTTCCTTTCTTTCTTTCTTTCTTTCTTTCTTTCTTGCTTTCTTGCTTTCTTGCTTTCTTGCTTTCTTGCTTTCTTGCTTTCTTGCTTTCTTTCCTTCCTTTCTTCCTTCCTTCTTTCCTTCCTTCCCTTCTTCCACCCCTACTTTCCCTGTCTTTTCCTCTCTCCAACCTTCCTCTCTTGCTTCCTCTCTCTCCCCAACAGAGTCATGAGAATTTTACTGGATAAGTGGGTGGAAGGTCCATAATTTTTGTGCTGGGACATGGCTTCTTGTGTGGGACACTTCGGGTTCTTTAGAATTTTGTTTCTGTTTGACTTATATCCAGGGAGAGGAATATGCCATTGTATTGGTCAGGTCTGTATGGCCTGGGTACTTTGGAATGGAGGACCACCCTCCTAGTCCTCTACTCCTGGGCATGTACTTTTCTACTTTCTGTACTTTTCTTCCTTTTGATCAACACTTACCCTCTCATCATCAAAAGGATGAGAGTAATGACTGAGGGTAAGGTTGGGAATACAAGGAAATAAAAAAGGACTTTCATTCCATCTGCTTCCTCAGGTTAGGCCTGCAGTATGGCTGGAGTGATTGTGTGGGGATCAAGATTAACAGGGATACTTGGGGTTCTCCCAAGGTTTAGTTTCCTATGGGAAGCTTGCAGGATTAAGCTGATGACCCAGGGTTGGGTTTACAATTCAGAAATGGTATGTGTCCACGTGTCGGCTCCTAGCTGCCGTCTCTTCCACTTTCATTTTTAAAGCAGTGGCAGGATGAGTGCAGGGCCTGGCAGCAGTGACTTTTCTATCATGGGGAAGCACAGCAGCAATTTCTAGATCACATCAATTCTGCGAGATTGACTAGCCATCTGGAAACCACATGCATAATAACATCTTATAGCCAAGGTTCAAAGTCAGCCCTTTGGGTTTTCTTCTAAGTGGTCATTTCTTCTAAATGGTAGCACCATGGAGAAGTACTACACAGAGATGGTTTCTGGTATGCTTGTGGAAAATTCCAAACTGTAGGCATGAATGTCTTCTTCAGCAACATACACGTCTCCTGGTAGTGTGACGGTGGCTCATCCATCCAGCAGTGTGTTCCCTTTCCCATCCCTGGACTCTGCAATGTCCCGTGACTTGCTGGGTAACAACTGACAATGAAATCAATGGCAGGGAAGTTGTGCAAGTTGCAGAAGCCAGACTTGAGGGGCTCTTGCTGGCTTTGCTCTTGACCTCTTGAAACTCTTCTCTGAGACCACTGAGGAAGAATGCCTGGCCAGTCTTCTGGTAAAGAAAGGTCACATGGAGAAGAATCAAAGTAGACATCAACTGCTAGCCATGTGACAGCCCAGACCCGCTGACCCCACAGTTCAATAGGGCTGAGGGATGGGCTGAGGCCTTGCAGTGGCTAGAACACTTCCCTTAGCCTTTCACAGTTCCAAGGAAGAGAAGCCTGCAGCTGTGCTAAGGCAATGGGTTTGAGGGGAGTTCATTGACTCATTCACTTCATGGACTCTAAAAGCTCCAATAGTCACGAGGACCCTACAAGGTTTTCATTCGTTTTCTATTTTATAGAAATGGAAACCAAGTCTCAGAAAAATGATACTAAGCCCAGAAAGGTCAGGGTTGGATTTTGTATTCGTGTTGATGTGGATGTATGGACCAGTTTTCCTCTATCCCCCTGGTCCGTAAGTCACAAGTCACAGTGGTGTGATAGTGTGAACACGTTATAGAACGGGCTGTAGGGGTTGGCTCCTAAACTCCACTGTGTTCTTTTGTTGCTGTTAATAAAGCAATTGTTGATGTGCTAAATAAAAGAAGGGCTTATTAATTATAGCATGGGATTTAATTTTTCAGATTTATTTTAATTTGTCTGAATATTTGCCAGCAGATATGCATGCACACCATCTATGTGTCTGGTTCCCCGTGAAAGACAAAAGAGGGATTCAGATCCCCTGGAACTTGAGAAAGTTGTGATCTGTCACGTGGGTGCTGGGAACTGAATCCAGGTCCTTTACAAGAACAGTAAGTGTCTTAACCATGAGTCATTTCTCCCAACTCAAGAATGGGGTTTTGCTCAGTCTGAAACAAGACACCTATACCACCTGTTGAAGGCTCAGGGACCCTCAGGAAAGGAGTAGAAAAAAATGTCAGTTGAGAAGACAGAGAGAAAGAATGAGAAATGCTACCTTCTAGACATGATGTAGCTATTGCGATCACAAACTCACAACTGCACTTGCCTGCCTGGTACCGCACAAGACTGGACCTGCCACCAGCTAGTCAAGGATGTGGAGGGGCACATAGACCCCCCGCTCCCAACTGGTGAATGACTGGCTATGGACAGATGCTGAGAGAGAGGGAGTCATTGTCTTTGTGGTGTAGCTTCTGATAAACCCACCAGATTTCAACAGATAATTACACACCATCGCCCTAGGGACAGCCCTGGTGAAACTCAGTGGGGTCACAAAACCAAACAAAAAGACTTGAGGGTGGGAAGAGGGAATTGATAGGAGCAGAAAGGAGATAAGAAAGAGTGTGGGGGGGGATGAGAGTCATCAGCTTACTTACAAACATAAAATTGTCAAAGAATTTAATTAGCAAATGAAAAGGGCGGTAGCTCATGCCCAGGGGAGAGAATGTGCTTCTCAGGGGAGAGCGAAAAGATTCCTCAGCAGCACATTCTTAACTCTTCTGGGCACATGGCAAAAGGTATCAGGGGAAGAGATTGGATTCAAGAGAAGACATAGTGGGCTGGTAATATGGCCTAGCACAGTGGTTCTCAGTCTTCTCAATGCTGCAACCCTTTAATACAGTTCCTCATGTTGTGGTGACCCCCAAGCATGAGATTATTTTCGTTGCTACTTCATAACTGTAATTGTGCTTTTGTTATGAATTGTAATGTAGATATCTGTATTTTCCGAAGGTCTTAGGAGACCCCTGTGAAAGGGTCATTTGATCTCCATAGGGATTGCAACCCACAGGTTCAGACTCATTGGCCCAATTCATAAGAGGACTTGCCATGTGAGCCTGATGTCTGAGTTTGATCCCTGGAGCCTATGATGGAAAGAAAGACCTAACTCTCAAAAGTTGGCCTCTGATCTCCACATGTGACACATGAACCCCACGTTCCAACAATAAGCAAACAAATAATACATTAAGAAGAGAAAATACAAGGCTGTTTGTAAGACACTAAAGGCAAAAGGTAGCTTGGGCTTGTATTGACTTTACTGGGCTGGAGAGAGGTTGAGATTGGGATCCACATTCCTGACTGTTCTTAAATGTTTGTGTAACCCGGGGGTATGAGAACTCTTCAGAAAGCATTGATGGAATATCCAGTGTCTACTACATTGTGCCAAGCTGTTCTCAGACTTTACAGTAAAAACAATCTAAGGGAGCCTGAAGGTTGCAGTTTAGTTGCTAGCCCAGGGTACAGTCATGGAAAGAGGGAAAATTGGCAGCAGACTTTGATCTGTGGAGACACTCACCATATGGCAATTTGCATCCCAAAGAGGGAGAAAAAAGAGATAGGCTCTTTCCCTCTTTCTAGCTCCCTCTCTCAGAGGTAATAGAGAGGGTTGAGGAAGACCACCAGAGGGAAGGAGAAGAAAGGAGAAGAGGGAGAGTGTGTATTAGCTACCAGTCACATTGTTGTGATATATGCCCTGAGAGAGGCAACTTAAAGAGTTTGTTTTGCCTCAACATTCATAGTACACCATAGCAGAAAAGTTACAATGACAAGAACTTGAGGTGACGGGTCACATTTTGTTCCTATATAGGAAGTAGAAGGTGATGAAGGCTGGCATTCAGCTAACTTTAGGGTGGATCCTCGTGCATAAATACTTTAATCTGGAGACTCAATCACAGCAATTCTCATGAATCTCTTTGGTGATTCTAGATTGTGATAAGTCAATATTAACCATTAGAGGGTGGAAAAGAGGGAAAGAGTACAGGAGGCAGGAAATGCAGCTGAAAGAGGCTCCCATATCTCTGACTGGAATGTAGCTGAATCATGGATCACCATGGCATCATTTCTTACAGCAGATATCACAGTTTATAACTGGCTCAGTGAGGCATCTTCTGGAGCTGCTGAGCCCAATGGTCCTGTAGCATGCCATGCACCAGCACCCATCACATCTATTTCTTCATTAAGAGAAGATGTTGGTGAACTCATACCTCATAACACATTCAGAACAGGCCATCTTTTCCTTCAGTAGTAAAATATGAAAGAATGCCGCCAATTCCATGCAACCTGGTCAGTGCTGGTTTACAGATATCTAAAGAGGCACCACTATGCATAACAAATGACCACAAGTAAAGAAGTGTCTGGTGTGGGAGAATTGTCTATATTCTGTCAATTATGTTTTAAATAAACGCTGATTGGCCAGTAGCCAGGCAGGAAGTATAGGCAGGACAACCAGACAGGAAGTAGAGGCGGGTCAGTGAGAACAAGGGATTCTGGGAAGGAGGAAGCCCATTTCTCCTCAGTCCTGTCCAGACACTGAAGAAGCAGGTTGTGACCTGCCCCACTGAAAAAGGTACTGAATGTGACTAACATAGATAAGAATAATATAAGAGCTAATACAAAGCCTGAGTTAATGGGGCAATCAGTTTGTAACTAATGTAGACTCTCTGTGTGATTTCTTTGGGACCTAAGGACTGTGGGAACTGGGTAGGATAGAAACCCCAACAAGCAGACCCTCCTGTTACAAGTATCTGCTAATTCAAAGAAACAATTCTCTTTTGATTTTATTACTCATATCCCTCAAAATGACAGAATGATTTCCTGGTTTTCTAAATGAACATTGATCATTGATCAGGGCAACAAGAGAGGCAAACTCACTCTAATAAAGCTAAGTACAACAGAGAAGAAAGAGGCAAGAAGACTAAGAAAACAGGGGAGGCAAGAGCATGTGTGGTGGTTTGAATGAAAATGCTCCCCACAGACTCAGGGAGTGGCACTATTAGTAGGTGTGGCCTGTGTTGCCTTTTTGGAGGAAGTATGTCACTGGGGAAGGGCTTTGAGGTTTCAAATGCTCAAATCAGGACCAGTGTCACTCTCTCTTCTTGCTGCATGTGGTTCCAGCTGTAGAACTCTAAGCTCCTTCTCCAGCACCATGTCTGTCTGCGTGCCACCATGCTTCCTGCCCTGACGACAATGGACTAAACCTCTGAGCTGAAACGTTGCCCCAATTAAGTGCTTTCCTATAAGAGCTGCCACAACCATGGTGTCGCTTCACAGCCATAGAAACTCTAGCTTAGATAGCACATGTTAGGGATGAGGGGCAGCTCATCCTCAGCACAGGGCCTGCTCTTTGCTCTGGATCGGTTAGAAAATTCTATATGTCCAATGTCCAGAAACAGGAATAACCACCAAGACATTTAATCTCTGCTGCCAACACTTTCCAGAGAAGATGGCTGCCTGAAGGTTAGACTCTTCTATACACACGTGCATGCCAAGTGTGATTATTTGCTTTTGCTTAGAGTTTAAGATAGTGCACATAATATCTATATCTGCATGCATATATGTGTATATATTCACACACACATAAATGAAATTCAGTGATTAATATCTCTTTTAGAAAATCCCAAGTTTCTTCATTTTAAAATAATTTAATTATGATAAAATCCATATGATATAAATGTGCCACTTTGGCCAGTTTCTAAATTTGTAGTTCTCTTTAAATAGGTTCATCCCATTGTTTAGCAACCATCGTCACCAACTCCTGAACATCAACCTAACTTTTACTCATTGAGTATTGATTTGTTAATTCTACCTCACACTTGCTCCTCATAAGTACCATCCCCCTTTGTATAAATTCAACCCCAATGGGCAGACAGGAGCATCCTACCAAAGTGACACAGATACCAACCTACTCTGCCCTTTATTTTCACTTTGTATGTTTGCAAGGTTAATTCTGGTGTCTGTGGTGCCATTTTACAGGCCTGTCAACAGCACAGACCATGTCCACTGTCTCTATATCCTCTGAAACACTTAGAAAATAATGTTTCCTGGGCAGTAGCCAATCTAATGCTTGGGCTTACTGTCACACTACTAACCAATGGCAGAGCCCTGAGTTGTATGCAGGTAGTCTGAATCTAAAGGTCAGAGTTTTAACATTCTCTTCCTAGGACAATGGTCCTCTAACTCGGGTTTACTATGGCTCCTGCAGACTGTGTTCTTCAGTTGTTCAGTCCAGGGAGCCGTGCCCAGTATAAGTAGGAGATAAACATACTGGGGTGGGATTCTAATCAGCAATTGGTTTGGTTAAAAACAAGCCCATAACTTGGAAGAGATAAAATCAGAGCAACTCCTGACCTTTGAGACAAATGTCAGGGGACCTGAATGTGGATAATTCTGGAAGGCAACTGAAAAGTTGAATTATGACTTGTCTTGATGCTTCCTGCTTTCGGTTAGGACTGGAAATGGAAGTGCCAAGCCCTGCCAGGAAGTCTTCTCTCGTGGTTTTACTGGCCAGGGCTAATTTAGGAAGTGCTGGAAATCTTGTAGAAACCCCTTGGGAAATTTTTACCTTGCTTTCCTGCATAAAAAGTTCCACTTGGCTACAAAACCCTCCAGAGTGGCATCTGGACTCCTTGTCGGCTTCTCTGGGTAAACCAGACGTTTGTTCCCAGAGCAGTTCAGAGTGCAGTAGGGCAGCTAGGATAACAAGGATCTTTCAGAGGATAGGATACGGTCTGTGGGTGTTCTGCTGGATCTCTCATAGGGTCACCCATCTTATCCACTCCCTGCCTTAGGAAATGGGTGTAGAGATTTCTAAGCCACCTCAGAGTTCTACAGAAGGCTACAGGAGATGGTCTGTCTACTCAACAACCACCCAGTAAGATGAGAAAGTTAACACACAAACCAAACCCATCTACTTCCCTTTTACCTAGTACACTTTTACCATATACTCTCTGTTTCAGAAGTATCAGAAGCAATTTCTTTTTTAAAAGAGATCCCACCTTTCATGTATTATGCCATAGAATCTTGAACAGGAAGTTGACCTATGCCTTCAAGTCCACACTGAGGCATCCTGTGGTCATCTGAGATTCCTACCTGTCCTTGTTCTCACACCTGTAGCACACATGTGCACATCTCCAGTACAAACTTGGGGTTCCCTCATCCCTGCCCATCCTCTTTCTTGAACATCTCTGTCACTTCATCATCTAACCAAGTTCTATTGTCCATCGAAGGCCCTGTCCAAGAGATCCCCAGACAAGCCACTTTTTTTTCCTTTTTCATGTCCTCTCAGTACTTGGGGTAGACCATTTGGTCATGCATCATGATCTCATGCCAGTTTCTAAGTATCTCTCTTCACTTCCAAGGAGGCATGGATGAGAAAAGCCTGACAATACAGGGACACACTTGGCAGTGATGCAGCTGAGGTCAATGTGGACTGCGCATGAGACACAATGCAAGGGAAAGATCCATGTAAATCAAAGGGGAAAGCAATGTGGACTTGCACTGGGAAATGAGTCACATTGGTCACCATTCAGATTTGGACTTTAACGATTTGAGATTGAGCAAGTAGGGTTGCCAAACACAGTGGGACAGGGGGAAGGGGGATGATTCAGAGCAAGGAGCGAGTCCCTCCTGGCTGGAAGCAGCTTCCCCCAGAAGGACCTATACAAACAAAGGCAGGGCTACAGACACAGATAGAACCAGAGACCATCCCTGTCCTCAAGAAAGAAATGTGGGTTTAAAGTCCTCCATAACACAAAGAACAGAAAAGAAAGTACCAACCACTGTTTATTGATCTATTTTAAACATTTTCAGGTTTACTATAATCAGGGAGTCACACAGACTTTGCCTCTACCCTTGCCGAGCAGATAATTGAACAAGAAAAATACAGATCGAGTCCGACATCTTTTTGTTTAGTGTCTATTTCTCAAAAATACCTAGCAAAAAGGTGTTGAGAGAGTGGATTAATTTTTTACCCTGTATTAAATATCCTACAGACAAATTTGCTCAAGAGTATTCTTTAAGGTTGGAAGACAAGAGGTCTAAAAATTCAGTTCATTTTTCCTTCTTAAAATCAATGTTAATAACTAAGGACTATGTGTCCTATGAAAGATTAATATAGTTCATTTCTCATGAAAAATTGAAAAGGAAAAATAGCTTAATTACTGCTGTATTTACCTTGAAGATAAAGCAAAATTTGGCATCTTGTTTTTTAAATTCTGTGTCTTAAATATTTTGAGCCACTTGGAAATTATACATAATGTTTTCAAATTCAATTTACATATCCAGCAGCATTGTGAGTTAAAAAGGAAGTAAGAATCAAAACATCACTTTCTCCAGAACACTTGGTATGAAGGCTGGTGGCACCTTGTGAGTCATGGAATGGATCTAAAGGCCATTTTCATCCTCCCCCCTAGAACAGGATAAGCTATCTGGTGTTGGCACGTGGTAGGCCACTGACTCAGAGCAGGCTCCCACCCTCTCACTTCTCTGTGCTCTGATGTGTGGTAACATGACTCATCCCTGAATCCCAGCCACTAGAGGCATCCTAGATCCTACCCATGGGATATGAGTTTCCTATTAGTTCCCAGGCTGGTTACACAAATGCCTCACCTTAGTGGTTCTGGAAAATCAGTCTTAGGAGTATTTTTGTCTTTTGTTCTTGGTGATAAAACTAGGTGATATGTTTTTAGTGATTGCTTCTGAGCAAGCTAGCCTGAAGTTAGTCGTGAGGAAATCAGGTTTCTTGAAGCACACATGTTTATGCCAGGTTGTCTTGATGGTGATGACAAGTCATCTGTTTCTCCTCATCCTGACTCATGGATTGCCAGCCGTGGTAAGGGTGGAGATGGGCAGTGGATCCCAGGGAGGATGGAGTGTGCCAAGCAATTCGGCAGTAAACTGGGGCTCCAAAGAGAGTGAATCGTAGCTGACACAGAAGGATGTCAGAAGCAGGAACAGGGGAGATCAGTCTTGAGTTTTCCCTTCTATATCTTGATCCACAGTGTCTGTGGAGAGTCTGCTAGAAGTTACAGTCTTCAGTTTATCTACAGTCTGAGACTAATTAGGATTTGCTCTGACAGCAACCTCAGCAACCCAAAGACTCCCCAGGGAAATGTAGAGGGAGGTAAGGCTACTCAGGGACCTGCTGCTGGTCAGTAGGCTGGGGTCAACCTGATTTTTGATTAAACTACTGTTTTTAAGGGCTGGAGAGATGATCTTATAGTGGTATTTTATTTGTGTTTTAATAAAAAATGCTTGCCTGAAGATCAGTGCAAAGCAGCCACACTAGTCAGCCACACAGGCCAGGCAGTGGTGGCACACACCTTTAATCCCACTAGCCACACTAGTAAGCCATAGAAGCTAAGCAGTGGTGGTGTATGCCTTTAATCCCAGCACTAACGAGGAATATAAGACAGGAGGAAATGGGTTTCAGTCTCAGTCTGAGGATTCGTGGAGGCCGGGTCAACCATTTCGGTCTGAGGTAGAGGTAAGATCCAGTGGCTAGCCATTTTGCTTTTCTGATCTTCAGGCAAGCTTTATTTATTAAAACACAAATAATATACCACTATAAGGTTCAGTGGTTAAGAGTACTTATTGTCTTTCTTAAGGACCCACTTTGATTCCCAGAACCCACAAGTGACTCACAACTGTCTATAACTTCAGTTCCTGGGATCTGATGCCCTTTTCTGGCCTCCGTGGGAACCAGGCACTCAACGTGGTACATAAACACACATGCAGGCAAAACATCCACACATTAAATTTTTTTTTTAAATTAAAAAGAGTACCATGGGTAGGTTTCAAAAATGTGAGAATAGTCATTTCTCATATTCTCACCATTTTTTCAAACGTTAGATCATTGTAGACCAGATGTCAAGATGTTCCAAACCTAGGGTTTATTCATTCACAAAGCTGCAATCCTGCCAAGACAGATATAAACCATCAAAATAGAAACAACTTGAGTCCAGGGAGCAGAAAGCAGGGAGGGCAGGCACCAGGAGACAAAAAGTGGCCAATTCAAATGACTGGAGACAGTCTGGGGTGGAAATTCACCACATACTTAAATATTAATTATATGGTCTCAACAAAATAACATCTCTACCCAAATCAGTCACTTAGGGTTATGTAGAAACATGCACCCATGTCTTCACTCCGTGTAATGGTAAATTTTAGGTGTCGATTTGGCTTGGCAGTCATGACCAAATCTTAGTCGATCAAGTCTAAATGTTACTGGGAAGTAGGTTTTAGCAGATAACCCTCACTGATTCAGGAGGACTTGTCCAGTCAGACAAGAGAACAAACAGGTTCCCAGGAGATGAAGGGATGAGTGCACCAAATGACAAACAGACCCCAGCTACAACACCACCTCTTTCAGGGTCCCTGGGTATTAGTCACATTTCTCACTGTGGTGACAAAATCAGACAAGAAGAACTTCAGAAAAGACAGGTGCTGTTGACTCACAGCTCGAGAGCAGAGCCCATTGTGGGGAAGAAAGCGTGAGGCTAGCTCTAACATTTTTGGCACGTGTTCTTCCCCCACTTTTGCTGTGTGAAACACCTGTGCTCTTTTCTCTTCTGTATGTGTGAGACACAGTGAGTCTTATGACACAGTGTATTTCCAGGTGGGGTCTTCTCCCCTCAGTTAAACCTCTCTGGCAACACCCTTACAGACATATCCAAATGTTTATCTCCTGGGTGATTCTAAATCCAGTCAAGCTGACCATCAAGACTAGCCATTGTTTGTACTCCTAACCCCAATTCTGCTTTTCCAGGTCTGCCTGAGAATCCAGGTTTACTGGAAGCCACACGCCCTGTGGGGAATCTGTGTGGGGACATCTCCTGAGTTTTTCCTCTATAAGATAGTGAAAGCATTTTTAGCTTCCAGCTCCAGGAAATAAACTTTCCCATCTCAATAGCCAGATATAGCCAGTTGCTCAGGTCTCTAATACAACTTCCTTCTACCCTGTGGTTTACTACTCTTGTGAAATACAGCTTGATGACAGAATATAGGCTATTTTATTGTATACTTTTTAAATGTTTCTATAGAGCAATGAAGTCATGACTGCTGCACATAGAAAACCTTCCGGCTCACTGTTTGAACCTATTGGTAATCCACCCCTGTACACTGGTCCCTCTCCTAATTCTGTTCTCCTTCCTGGCACCCAACAACTGGCTCTGTAACTCTGTTTCTTCTATACATTTTATGTAAACAAAATCATATGGTACTTGTATCTGGCTTTTTCAGTTACGCTACTGTTTTTGAGGTTCATCCACAATGTGGCATATGTCTGAACTTTCTTTCTTTCTTTTTTTTTAAATATTTATTTATTTATTATGTATACAATATTCTGTCTGTGTGTATGTCTGCAGGCCAAAAGAGGGCACCAGACCTCATTACAGATGGTTGTGAGCCACCATGTGGTTGCTGGGAATTGAACTCAGAACCTTTGGAAGAGCAGGCAATGCTCTTAACCACTGAGCCATCTCTCCAGCCCCTGAACTTTATTTCTTTTATTGCCAAATAGTATTTCATTACATGGGCATGCCAAAGTTTGCTTATGCATTCCTCTATCCACAGTTGGTCTGTTTCCACCCTTTCCCACAATAGTTTTTGTTCCACAATAGTATTGCCCCACAATAGTATTGTTCCACAATAGAAAATGCTATTGTGAACACCCATGTACAAGGTTTTGTGGGACACAAGTTCTCATTTTTCTTGGTTATTTATCCCAGAGTAGAATTGCTGGGTCATATGATAACTCTGTTGCCACCATTTGAGGAACAGCCCAACAGCATGTCTAACGCTCTCACTTCTCCACATGCCTGCCAGCTTATGTCTGTGTATTGATTACTGTAATCAATACAGTTGTGCTGTCGGGGAGGCTATAGTACATTTCTTATGAACTTGACTGCACTATGGCTCACTTTGGGGAAAATGACATGGTGTTGATATGTTGTGTCCTGCCACAGGAGACTGCTCTCTGACCGTGATTGGCATGCTATTGCCTGGGTGCATGTGTGTGTGTGTTTACAGGAGATTGAACTAGGGCTTTGCAAATGCTAAGTGAATACTCTACTCATGAACTACATCCTAAGCTTTTCCCATTGACATATTACATGGAAGTCTTAATAAGGGATTTTTTTTAGCATTCTTACTCATTTTGTGGTTCTCTTTCTGATCATTTTCTTGCATATTATATCAAAACTTATTTCCCACTTCAATCATAGTTCTATTCCTCTTATTTCTCAGTCATACTTCATGAGTAGCCCCCCTTAGACTACTATATTGTGCTGTTGGCTCCAAGAAATGTTCATATTAGAATTTCCTGGTTCGGGTACAGCCATAGGGGGAATTGAATGGCCCCCAAGTCAATGGGGGAAGTTTCTTCACTGGATGTTTTGAGTGGTCAAATGTTAGAATATGTTCCATGAATAGGTGTAGTTGTGAGGTAAGAAGGATCAAGTTGAGGCACAGAGACCAATAATGAGCCAGTGCCTAACCCAAATGGAAGCTCCGTAGACTCTGACTAGGCTGACAAATAGGAATGGTATGGTATAGGATACACAAAAGATGCAGAGGCAGAATTACTTGAACTTTAGAAAAGATTGGGAAGTTAGTGAGGTTTTCAACAGAGCTTTCCCCTCCCTGCCTTCTTGCCTATTATGGGGTATTTGAGATCGAAAGAATGTATAAAACACTTTACCTATTTTTTGGCCACAATTTGTGAGGCAGAAATTCACTTTGGAAAGGATGTCCTTTGTCAAGCAAGGAGTTCTTTAAGCAAAATATCTCACAATTCGTAAGGACATAAAGTAAGTAGTTCCCCACATCCATAGTTTCACTTCCTGAAGTCTTAGCTACCCCGTTTCATTACAATCCAAAAATATTAAATGGAAAATTAAAAAAGTATTTTTAAGTTATAAACCCTGGATGTTTTGAGTAGGAGGATAAAGCCCTGCACTGACCTCTCTGACTTGTGTGGGATGTGAATCATCTCCTTTATGCGATGTACATATGTTGTATATTGTACCTGACCATTGTCATTTAGTAGATGCTTTCAGATCAATCGTCATGCTGTCACATGATAATGTCACAATCAAATAACACATTTATTTAACTTGATAGTGGCCCAAAGCACAAGAGGAATGAAGATGGCAATTTAGACATGCCAAAAGGAAGGCCTAAGCATTTTATTTGATGAAAAGATGAACATTCTTGACTCAGTGATGAGAACACCATGTACTGAAGTTGCTAAGCCCCGTGGTAGAAGTAAAACTACCCATGTCATTATGAAGAAGGCTAGAACGCAGCACCCAAAGGATAGTTGCATGCCTGGTGCTTATTGTTGGAGCTTCAGGCAAGTCATTCTAGAGGCAGTAGACAGAACATGGTGGATGACTGCTGAGCAGAGGGGTCCAGATACCAGACACCAGTGTGGCTCCTGTGGTTGCCTGGATCAGCCAAGTAGTGCATCGTGGCTTCCCTCTGGCTGGACACATCCTCCCCGATGGTGCTAGCACTGGTGACAAGTGAGTGCAGAGCACTATAGACCCCCAGTGTATACTTTCCCAGCTCTTTGTTAGTCGGTCTGCTTGGGCCATGTTAAGCCTGGCAGGAAAGTGTAGATGGTAAGTGTTGATAGTAAGGGAAGCAGGAGTTCAAACCATAAAGATGTAATCTGTATAAAACATGCCACAGGCAGATATTTAAAAACAGTTTTCTACTCCAATATGTAAAAATGGCTTTTCTTCTTATATTATAGCTGATGGGCCGTTGTCACTCAAAGTCCACAGAAAGACGGAAGGAAAGTCATTGTTCTTAAGTTTTACGCTGTGAGAAAGAATAATCTGTGCATATTTAAAACATGTCAAACCAACTCTACGTCTCCACCTCTTTCCCCAAATTTAGTGGAGAGGTGGCAATGAGCAATCTAATTTCTCTTCCAAATTTCCTCAGCTTGGTGGTCCATGACACTGCTGCACACAGCCGTACTCCCAGGGCTTTGTCCTGCGTGCGCACCATCCTTCTTGTGACGACTCTGACCTTTTTCTATCAGCACAGGGAAGGGGTGAGCCTGAAATTTATCCCCAGGTTGATGATCACAGTTTTTATTGTCTGAAATCTAAGCAAAATAATATCACCCTCTCCTCTCAGCTCAGCTGTTCACGCTGAAAGGACGCGCGAGGTTCAATGAGACGCGAAGCGAGGCTCACCTCCCTTCTCACATTACTGACTGCTTGGAAATAGTTTGTCAAATTGTATTTATGGTGAGACAGGTTCAAGCAACAGCTTAGAGTTACCCGCCTGGAACTATATTGGAAATGGGAAATGACGGGAGCAAGAGAATAATAAAGGGTCAATTAAGGCTCGAGGGATGATGGGAGGAAGAAGAAATCAGAACGAATGTGTAAAGAGACTAGCATTTTTTTTTTATTACTGCTTTAAAATACCAAGGGAGAAAGAATTCACAGAGACAAATTATCTTTGTTAGTGCAGAGATACAAGGATGAATCCATTGTATTCACAGCCCTCATAGCCGCTATCTGCTAAGCGATGACAAATTAGCAAAATT
The DNA here is from genome assembly GCF_950005125.1 of Chionomys nivalis. NCBI lineage: Eukaryota > Metazoa > Chordata > Mammalia > Rodentia > Cricetidae > Chionomys > Chionomys nivalis. Next base: position 30,569,977 of record NC_080091.1, read on the forward strand.
AAGCATCGTGGCCCCCATTTGCCCAATGACTCCTGGGCAGCAGTGAGAGTTGGTATCACTAACTGGGTTTTATGACTCCTCAACTCCAACGAGTTAAATATAACTGTCACTAAATGTAGAGACAAAGATAGACTTTGGCCAACTTCAGTTTCTTTCTGAGCTCATTTGTGAGTGTTTCATAACTCCTATGAGTCCTTGTCTTGGCAAACTTGGAAAAGCAGGAACACAAGGACAGAGGCTACCTTGATATCTTTGGGTCACAGTGCACTTTCCTGTGTTTCTGGAGGCAAACACAATCAGTCCAGGTGCCAGAGAAAAGAATGGTCCTGAGGACGAGCCATGACAAAAAAAGAATATCTGAATAGGGGCAGGGGTTGGGGAGGGGGACATGCCTGCCAAGCCCTGGTCTCCATCTGCTGGAGTCCTCCAGAGTGCTTCACAAGTGCTCTTGACTCTCGGCTCCTGAAACTGTTGTTTGATAGAACTCCCCCACACTCTACAGTTAGATCATATAGATGGTGCTTGCATATGAGCAGGGCTGGGTTAGAGGAAAAGGAGCCCTGTATGCACAAAGGCAGGTGCTATGGACAACATCCGTGGGCAACAGGATGGTTGCATGGTAGAGACCAGAGCCAAAGGCAGCAGAGGAGTGAGCTCTGGAACAGAACCAGTACTGGACCCACCTACTAAGAGGCGTGTAGGAGCCAGCAGCTCTTAGCCAAAGCATAGTTCGGGCAGGAGAGAGAAGACCTTCTCTCCACTCTCTGAGGGCCTCAAGGCCTTTTGACGTTAGTCAGTGGCAAGCAGACTGCAGGAAAGCTAGATAAGTTCATTCGTTGTGTGCACAGGGACATCCCAGGGAAGAAGACCAAATATAGACCCAAACGAATGAAGGCTACAAGCTCAGATGCCTTGTTCATAAAGAAAAATGATGGGTAGATGAAAGGGCCCTAAGGACAGAGAATTGTTGTGACAAAGTCCGTCTGTCTGTGACACCAGTTTCTGACTTCTTGCCTTCTATCCTGTCTCTGGGAAGATGAGCAGGACACGTGACTACAACAGCCAAGGGTCTGCCCACAGCTACTGCTTCCCTAGTGCTTTCAACAGCATGTCTGGAGGTTACACTTCCTGGCTCCATGGTTAGGAATTCTCTTTCCCAAGATGGTAACTTCCTCCTGGCCAAAGGGAGATCAAGGGCAATGACCTTGCTCTGGGAATCCCCAATAGTCTTTCCAGGTCAGACGGATTATCTTCTTTTTTTTTTTTTTTTGTATTTGGTTTCAGTTATAAAGTGTTCTCATGCAGATCATTGAATCTGATCTCTCAGAATTCTAGGGTAAGTTATCATTCAAAACTCCATATCACTGAGAAGCCACCCGAAGTCCCCAAAGATGACCAAAGATGACCTGCCACATTTTCCCCTCCCTCTTCTTCTCCCAGTTACTTTTCTCCGTCCCTCCTGTGTTCCTATCCCCAAATCCACTCCTCCTCCATTTCTGTTGATACTCATGGTCTGGTCTCCCAGGAGTGTCAACAAAACATGGCACATCAAGTTGTAGTAAGACTAAGCACTTCCCCATATTTTAAGGCTAGGCAAGGTGACCCAGGATGAGAGTAAAAGAGTTCCTTACGGCCCCTGTTCCCACTGTTAGGAGTCCCACAAGAAGACCAAGCTACACAACTGTCACTTTTATGCAGAGGGCCTAGTTGAGTCCCATGCAGGCTCCCTGGTTGTCAGTTCAGTCTCTCTGAGCCCCTGTGAGCACAGGTTAGTTGATTCTGTGGGTTTTCTTGTGATGTCCTTGACCCCTCTGTCTCCTAAACTCCTTTCTTCTCTTCTTCTTCTTCAGGATTCCCTGAATTCCAACTAACGTTTGGCTGTGGGTGTGTATCTGTTTCCATTGGTTGCAGGATGATGCTCTCTGATGACAAATGGGTTTGGCACCAATCTGGTCATAGAAGATGGCCAGGTCAGGCTACTTACCTGCGATTGCTAGGACTCTTAGCTGGGCTCATCCTTGTAGATTCCAGGGAGATTCCCTTTGGTGAAGTTTTTACCTACCCCGAAATGTCCCCCTTTCTAGTAGGCTCTTTCGTTCTCCTGCCCCCGCAACCTGATTGCTTTATTCTCATCCCCACCTGCCCACCCACCCTCAGTTCACTCAGGGAATCTCTTCTATTTTTCCTTCTCAGGTAGATCTGGGTTCTCCCCCATGATCCCTCTTTGTTACCTGGCCTCTCTGGGGCTGAGGTTTGTACCTGGTTTGTTGGAAGTCTTACTCTAGACATGTTCAATGACCTGGGATGGATGTGTAAAATCAGCGTCATGAAGAAACTGTGGCCTGCTGTCCAGCATTTCTCAGCATCCTCTGGCATTTTGCATTCTTTCCTCCTCCTTGGTGGTACCCTGAGTCTTGGTGGTGGTGGGGTGGTGGTGTTATAGTCCAGTGTAGGGCAGAACACTCATTCTCATGCTGCAGATTTTGACTCCTTGTGCACCTCTTCATGTACTTCCGCCCACTCCAAAACGAAACTTGTCTGTCCCAGGTTGGGAGCAGTCAAGATGTACGGGTATAAATGTAAAGATTCATTCTTCCACAGCAGGACGATTTAGCAAAATGACAATAGCACTTTCTATCCTAGGGATATGACCTTCCCAGCCGTGGGCTTTTGACCAAGGTTAGAACAGCTATGAAATCCCCTTTTATGGAGCAAGCCTCAAACCCAATCAGAAAGCTCTCACTTACCTTATAGTTGTGCCACTATTGAGCCAGGGGGAGCTTCATGGGCGATTTTAATGTTCTCCAAGTTCCATGTTTCCAGTATTGGTTTCTTAGCTATGTCCTGCTCTACAGACAGCTTTCTAGGAGTCTGATTTTATGAAAATTGTTATCCATGCTTTATGAATAATAAGCTGGGGACTATGGGAGGGCTAACATCTTATTTAGCCAGCATCAAAGAAACAACCAATCCTAGTACCCCATCCCCTGCAAATAGAAGGCAGTGGAAGATATCTGAGAGATATTAACCTTCATTTTCAAGGTCAAGTCATGTAGGTGGAATCTCACACATGAGGGTGGTCCCTGGTTTCATTTTATTTTATGCTATTTTATCTTTAAAATTTCACATCACATCACATTTATTTATTTGTTTGTTTGTTTGGTGTGTGTGTGTGCGTGCGCGTGCACGTGTGCATACTTGTGGTGGTCAGAGGACAATTTGTAGGAGTTGCTTCAGTCTTTCCACATACCCTGGGCATCTAACTCAAGTTGCTAGGCTTGGTGGCTAGTGCCTTTACTTGCTAAGGTCCCTCCCTGGCACTGGTTCTGTGGTGTTAAACCGTCTCAAATGCCAGCGAGGGCCCTCTTCCTAGCTGCAGACCGATGTCTTCTAGTTCTATTTTCCTGTGAGAGAGAACAGAGCAGAGATTAAAAAGTACACCGCCTCATGACTTTATATGCCTACAGATCCCGAACATGGTTGCTCTGCCCTGGTGACCCGATGGTGTCCCCCGGCCTTATTTCCTCATGCTTCCCTTCGGAATGAGGCTTTCAATGCGATTTCAGAGGACACAGAAATACATTCCATTAGACTGAAAATATATCTATTTGGAAATGTCAATGAACTAGAACGTCGTGATTTTAATAGACACAGGCTTTTTAGTGTAAACTCCCTTGCTAGATTGGAGGCATCTAGAGAGATTAGTAAAAGCAGATTGTCTTCAATGAAGCTTGCACCTAAGTTGGGGGTAGACTTGTACACAACTGTAGAGGAAGTAAAGCAGGGACAGGATAGGCCCAGAGGAACTGAGAGTAGGGTCACACCTAGTTTTCAGGCTGCAGACCTCTCACCTGATGGCTTGGGGGGTAGAAGATGCTCTAAAGATGGTAGCTTAAAGCGAGTCTTTCCTTCCTGAGTCTAACACCGAGGGTCAAACCCAGGGCTTTGCACTTGCTAAGCAGCCAGTGCTGGCTTTGAAAACATGTGGCCTTTATAGGCTCATTAGATCACCATATCTCATTCATCTAGGGAATTTAAACTCTTCCCTCCTTCACAGCATTCTAAAGGGGCTTTATTCCTGTCTGTTGTTGCCTTTGGCTAATAGTCACTCTTGTTACACCACAGCCAGTCTGGGATGATGGTCCCTGCCACTTTTTTTTTTAAATGAGATAAGAGATTGTAGAAATAGATATGATTGTTATTATGAATCTTTAGCTTTGAATATAAAACTTTAAAAAAATCCTCACATTCAAAATTGAAGCATTTGAGTAAATTTTAAGCTACCAAATGGAATTTATTTAGGCTAGTCTAAAGGCTAATTGACACAATTTCAATTTCAAATTGAAACAGTACTTATAATGCATTGTCATTCATTTTAATGGGTGTTAATGTTGAAACATAATTGTGACTCTTTGAATGAGAGCATCATTAACCCTGTCATTGCTGATCAAGGTACAGAGATGTTCTAAGAAAAATGCTGTTGGGTAGGTAGTACTGGATATACAATCGTGATTCTCCAATCAAGAGAGTTTCCAGAAGGCATTTAGTCTTAGGATGGAAAGAAACAAATTAACACACACAGTGTCAAACATCATACTGGGGACATGGAACTGCTCCATGAACAGTTCCAGATGGCAGACCATGATTTTTGCAGCTCCTCTCAGAAATTATTAGCTTGTTTTCTTTTTGGTAGCCCCTTAAAGATGTCTCAGAATATATCAACCTACAGAAATGTTTTGAATACCTTTAATTTTTATAACCATGAGTTGCCTCATTTTCTGAATACCTAGCAGGCACTCTACAGTCTTTCTGATATAGTTTAAGTTTATAAAGTATATTTTTTTTTGTATGAGGACACTGAGTTTCAATGATGTTATGAGTAAAGTTCTCAAGCTCATACTTGAGTGGTCACTGAGTAGCTGAATTTTCCCGCACCATTTGAGTGTATCCTCTTTAAAATGATGGTCCCAGCTGGATGGGAGGATCCCCGGTGACACCATGCCACTTCTGCCTGCCTCTCGTCTAAGTTTGCACAAATCCTCTGATTTCCAGAAAAATAATTTGAGCTGGTCTCTTGTGTCAGACAACCACTGCCCCTTTCAGTTCCCTTTGCCTCAGTCACCCGTCACCCAGAGAGCCCAAAGCCCACCGCCGTGACCATTTCCCTGAACAGATCCTCTGGTGCTTCCTTAGAAATGTCAACCCCACGATCAATTCCAGCTCTGCCAGCTCTCTGTGGCAAACAGCATAATGTCTCACCTAGCGCTGTGCTTGAAGTCTTGTCTATTTTGTCTAGTGCCTCCGGATGTCTCTCACGATGGCAAAGACTTGCTGTGGTATGTTGCCTGACATCCATACCCCAAGGTAGTCCCATTTCAGTCCACTGAGCTGGAAAACACAATCAAAAGATTTGTATATTGGTAGGCTAAGCCTTCTTCATTGGCCATTTTGCTATTTATCCAGAGAGGTTTGGCACCACGGCTCTGACCTGTGGGCAGATACATACAGAAAGAGCCAAGCTCTTTGAGAATGAAGGTGCCATAGTTGAGTGGAGAAACTGGGAAATAGCCAATACTGTAGTAGAACATAATTAATGTCGGTTATCTTTACTGAACACTGTACACTACATCTTGCATTAAGTAGCTGAAATACATAACACCAATCGATTTCCACAGTAAACATTAAGAAGTTCGTCCAGAAAGGCAAATTTATTCCTTCATAACATCTTGGTCACTTGGTGACAGGGTCAAAATGGACACCAGTCTGCTGAGTACCGGCTTGTACAAAGTTCCACAGCGGACAAGCAAGTCAAAAAGTTTGACATCCTGACAGGCAAAGCCTTAGAAGCACCAAGGAGCCAGGCTTTGACTGGATCTGACACTTTGAGTAACAATCCACCACGTGGTTTTAACTAGGGAACTACTGTGCATCCAAGTCTGAAGGAGGTCAAGGTCATTTCACGCTGTGGGAACTACCTGCGGTGTGACTCAAGTGAAGTTCCCAGTGAGGGTGTGGTTAATAAGGCCCTAGAGAAGGGAAGTGGCAAAGTCGAGGCCAGGGCATGTCAGAGAGGGCCCTGAGCACTGTGAGGACCATGCAAATGCTGGAGGTCTTGTCCTCTTGGTGTTGGGGATCCTCTGAGAAAAGCACAGACCCCCAGCTTAGGAACTTGTCAAATCACAGGAGATGGATGGAGTAAGCAGTGGAAAGAGACCTGAATGTCAGACCTACTTCATAGCTACTGTGATTTTCCAAGCAAGGCACAGTCAGGTCATGAAAGAAGCAAAATCAAGGAAGGAGGGAAAGGTCACATTACACAGTGAACAGGACGATCATCACTTGGTGAACAAATGGGCTTGTGTGTATGGTAGGAAACGTGGAGAGTTAAGGTACTCTGCACTCACACAAGAACTGACAAAATTGAGCAGGAAAAGCCTTTCTTTCGAGATGCTCATCAGCACAGCTTACAGATCTGAAGAGTTGGTGCCTCTGCCTCAGGAGGGCATATCCCTCAGCAGTCAAAAGACCCCAAGTAGGGAGAGGGGGAGAGGGGGAGGATTGACTTTCTAGTCTTGCTAGTGTTGTGACTTGTCTGTAAGATACATCTCTACCGCTGTCTTTTCAACTTTAAATATGGTCAAAGGCTTGCAATTTGAACATGATTTCATATCTGTAGGAAGCCAGGTAATGGAGGGATATGTACTAGTTCTGACTTCCTGTGTAGAGTGAGGTGGACCCAAACACAGGGCCTGCAAGGATATAGCCTAGTTCTTCTTTCTAGAAAAGACTACACTGAGTTTTGTATTTTTTTTTAAGAAGTAAACCCTGTGTTTTGTGTTTGTAAAAAAAAAATCAATTTCAAGAATTAACTCTCGTTGATTTAAAAGTTGTTCATCCAAATCAGCAGTTGTCTCTGAAATAAGTGGAGTAATTAATGCCAGCTCTCTGTAGCCTGCCATTTCCCCTCCAAAATGAGCTACGCACAGCTGTTATCAGGGTTTGAAGACTGCAAGACTGAAGAAATGGATGGCAGGACACAGAGGTGAGAGTCCGGGAAAGTAAATGAAGATCCAGAAAGTAAGGAAGATAGCTCTGGAACTTTCTCAATTCTTCAATTCCTGGTTTCCAGGTAGCCACCCTCTGCCATGATCTGTGCCTGCCTTTGGGGCTGGAATAACAGACAGGGCAGACAGGACAGGCTCTTTCAGGGATCCGATGCTCTGGGGAATACTTAACTATAAATTAATCTGATCAGATAATGAATTCTCTCATCGGGCATGGGGATGGCCCTGGTTGTCAATCCCTTATTTTCTAAACTCCTAAACACATTTTGTTAGCAATTATAGACCGAAGGAAGTTTCCATTCGCCAGATCTTGGGATACATTAGCTGTCAATCAACCAACATCCAAACAGTCTACTCTGGACTTCGGGAGGCTTAGTGTGTGTGTGTGTGTGTGTGTGTGTGTGTGTGTGTGGTGGGGAAGTTTAGGCATTAATAGATGTTCTTCCAGCTTACTGTTTTCTCCTGGGAAATCACAGGGAAATATGTGCACACTAGCTTTTGTCATTTTTGTGAGCATAATTGTGATTCTTTGGTGTTAAATGCTTGCCATGTGAGCTGTATAATCTGGTCCATCTAAGTCGACCCCAACCAGGACAGAATTGTGTCTGAGTTGCTGTGCTTCTCACTAAACCCTGGGAACAAGAACTAGCCGTAAATGCAGGTTAGAATCCGCAGGCTGGCTCAGAAGGCCGTGTTCATGTAGCATCTGTAACTGTGCTTTTCTTGTTAGGAAATCGGATGGAAGCAGATTCCGTGTAGGACCAATGCGGCAATGAGATGGTTAACTTGAAGTGTTTGAGAAATGTGGATTTCTTTGGGAGCAGAAGTGAGGACCCCACAACTGGCAAGAGCTTGCCTATCGGAAAGAGGAAGCTCTGGCTTGTGCTTTTGTGGTCAGGGTTGGGGGATGCATTCAGAGTGGCGAACTGGGAAAAGAATAACCAGGGTAAGAGGGGCCCTTTGCTATAGTGTTTGTGATGAAAATAGGAGCAGTTGGGAAGACCAATGTGTTAATATGGGTTCCTAGAGGTGTGTGTGTCTCCACACATAGGACACAGTGCTATGACCAACAATATTTTTATCTCGCATCTCTAATGCCGCTAGCATCTTCAGTGTATAACTACATGGGGGTGGATATGATCAAAATACATTGTATAAATGTGTGAGACCCTCACAGAATTAATAAAATGCATTTAAACAAAAAAAGATAAATTAAAACAACAACAACAACAACCCTTCATCTAAGTCTCATTTTCGGCATCTGTGAAGTCTGAAGCAGAATCTCTCCCTTACACGATGCTTTGAAAGCTCAGCAGGCTTGTGAGGTGGTGGAGTCTCTCTGCAGCCCTTGCCCTGGGAATTCTTCAAACCCAGAGTACCTACAATACTTTTACATGATCCACAGCTTCACTTCCTCTCTTTTGCTTAAAGACACTCATGCGAGAATATTCCTGAGTCAAATTATGTTCAGGTTTTCAGATAATCAGACAGAGGGGGAAGAGGGGATGGGCTCAATAGGGCCGAATGCATCACATTTGAGTACCATGTGCAGTTTTTATGTACCAACTGCGGTTCCTCCATCTCGGGCACATCCGCATTTGCCAGACTCTTGAAATGGAAATAGACATTTTGGCAGACACCAATAAAAGAGACCTGGCAACAAAAAGAGCCCACTGCGTGTATTCAGAAGCCCCTGCACACCAGGACCACCGCAGCCCCCAGGTTCCGCACCTGGGGACGGGGGAATTCTAAATGAGGACCCTTGGGCAATCCCCACTCTTCCCCAAACGGTCACAGGGTCCGCAGTGCATGCAGAAGGCTCTGGCTTCTCCCGAGAGGAAATGTGACCGTGGAGAGGCACAGGATAAAGGGAACTTCTGGGCTGGCTTTGTCCAGAAATTTCCTGTTGAGTGTTTCACTTCATGTTTAGGGAAGGATTGAGGAACTCTTGGGAATCAGTTAACAAAGACAGGGGACGCCAAGAAATACAGCCTGTGTCTGGGTCTTGGGACTCGTGGTCACACTGCTGCAGCAACCGAGAGCAGACCTGGGCTTCTTTGAGCTTATTTTACATCTTGTCTTTGTTTTTCAATTTTATGATGACCCTGCCCGCATTGAAATGTGTGTGTGTGTGTGTGTGCGCGCGCGCTTGCTTGTGTGTTTCTTTTACGTCCTGGCTATAAAAAAAAAAAAAAAAAAAAAAGAACAAGGTAGCACCAGAAGTGGCTCATTTATGTCTTCCTGTTCACCCATACTTTTTGCCTTTGCCAAAGTGCGCCTGCATAATCACCACATCCAGCACCAGAATGCTTCCCATTTCCTCTAACCCTTTATAACAAGAACCTTGCCTCAGACCAGACTCAGGGAGATTTAAAAAATAAAACAGGTCAAACCAGCAAATATAATACTTAGGTTTGAGTATGCACTAAAGCCATGTGCCAAAAGATTCTATATCCTTCAGAAAGATGGTTTTAGCATTGCTCTAAATGTTTTAAAAGCAGTTTTTGGAAGACTGGAGAGGGGGAAAAAGAGTGTGGTTCTTTCTTTTCATTTCATGGATCCTTAACCCATATTTAATGCAGAGCCTGGATTTTAGACATAGCAAGTGTGCTTGTAATTATTTCAAACAGTTAAAAAAAGCTAGTTAATGATGTTCAACATAAGTAATCATGTTAAATAGTAAAATTTAATTTCTTAAAAACTTAAATCCTCATATCTTCTGGAATGCATTGTACTGGGGGATGTCTGAGTAAATTAAATTCTCTCCTGCACACTAAAGCATCAATTTCCTTATGGTAATTATCTGCTAGATTGGATCTGTCAGAGGCCGGGAAGCAAGGCTGACATTATACCCTCTTTACAAAAAATGATTACAAAAAATTAAGACGAATGAGTAAAATTAAGGCTGTGGCTGGTAAGCCCGTATAAAGCTCTCATGGATCCTTCTACATAAGATACCATTGTACCTGGGACTAAGCTTTTAATGACTAGCGTATAATCAGGTGAAGTCCATTAAAGTGCAGCAGAAGTAACGATAGCAGAGATAACGGTGAGAAATGATTTTCTGCCAAGTAGAAGCAATTTATTATACACAAAAATGAATTTCTAACGGAAGTGTCTGGATGGATGAGGAACTTGGTAAAAGTGACAGGATTCCTTTCCTGGAAAGAAAGAATAGCAGCGTCCAGGGCTTGCTAGGAGGTGTCCCATGGTTGGCCCTCTGGGCACGGAGTGAGGTGGAATCCTCCGGGCGTGTCAAAGCTTGCTGCAGTGTGAACTGGGTGTCCAGAGGCAAGCTGCTTCCAGAACACAGCCCTCTGGTCTAGGTCCTTCAGAAGCAAATCAGTAAAGCCATCTCTTTCAGTGCTGAGCTTGGGCATCAGCTGACAGCAGTGTGGATAACGGAACTGTTAGTTGTGATTGGTGAGCCAGCTGTGTCTACAGTACTTTGGTAATGTAATTGCTGGCTATCAGGGGCAGCGCATTAGTTTAATTAACTGTAAAAGAGTAAACACAATCCCCGTAGAATCACAGGGAAAGCGGGGCATTAATTAGCAATGAAAAATGCATAATGGCGTTTGAGGGCTAGAGTGTTGTCATCCGGGCATCTTCTAATTTTCATCTCCGCTGCCCTGGTAGTCCTCACCTAGCCCTGGCGAAGCTTTTCACCTGGGCTTTGTTTCCACAGCTCCTTTCTCCTTGCTGTAGTGACCAAGACCACCGAGTCTACAGTGATCTCTCCCTCTAGATGTCATTGTTCTGATCTGTAAAAATGATAACACAAAAGTCCTCACAGCCATAGGATTGCTGTGGGAGTGGCAGGAGCCTTGAACTTGAGAAGGTGCCCGCCACTGATTGCATGGCAGAAGTTTCAGCTGATTGCACTGGGGGTATCTGTGTTCCTCTTCCCCACCTCTATGAGAGCAGAAAATGTAGTAGTTTGATTTGAATTAATGCCCCACACCTCATACAACGTGTATTCAGCTCAGAAATCTTGAAACAAGGGAAAGGCCAGTATGAGAGTTCAGTGGGTAAAACGTACTTGTGACCAAGCTTGTTAACCTGAGTTTGATACCTGAAATCCACATGGTGGAAGAAAAGAACTAACTCCTATAAGTTGTCCTCTGATCTCCACATGCATGACATGATATACCCCACTTCAATGTTAATAAACAAGCAAACAAGCAAATAAATAAAAATCGGTGGAGGATAAAGACGAGATCCCAAGGAGCATAGTCTCATCCAGCTGTCTTTGTATTCACCAGGTCAAATCAACCAAGATTTATGAACTGAATACACATTTGTGAACTGAATACACATTTATACAAAGGTAAAGGGAAGTAAATGGCTGCAGCAGGCTTGGCTTATGGCTCATTCTGCTCTAGCCTCTCTGTGTGGACCAGGATGTGCTCTCTTGTTGATAGTTCTACAGAGACAGGAGGAAAGATCCAAGAAGATGGCAGGAGAAAGTTTTGTGTGACACCATCTGTGACTTTTCTTGTCTCTGTGTCCAAACACCTGGCAAAATGGATATGGAATTGGGTGGGGTGGATATGGGAGGAGTTTGGGAGAAGGGATAAATATAATCAAAATATCATGGATGAAATCCTCAAAGATATAACATACTTTATTTTTAGGAGGCAATTTCTGGGAAGAATGATTTCCTTGTCTTTGGATCTTTAAGGAGGTTGTGTTTGAGAAACAGCAATAAGAGGGTAAAGACCCAAGCTTACCAGCATAACATACCATGAGAAAACCTGGATTCCTGCCTATATCATTCATGGAAATTACTTCAAATGGATTAACACTAAGTGTAAAACTTAAAATGGGAAGCCTCTTGGAGAAGATATTAGGAAAAGTCTCTAGGATATTGAATTTGGTAATACAGTCTTGGATATGTTTCTGAGAAGGAAGAGTTCTTCAGGGTTGGGGAGGCATGGCAGTGGGAGCGTGAGATTGCTGGTCATGTCGACCAACAGGCAGGAAGCATGGAGAGAGGAAACCTGTCTAGTCCCCCTTTGTGTTCATTCCAGAACCCTTGCCTATAGGATTGCATCACCCCCATTTAGGGTGATTCTTTCCCCTCAGTTAACTTCTTGAAAATGTGTCCCCTATGTAATTCTAAAACCAGTCAATTTGCCAGTGGCAATTAGCTATCACAACAGCCTTGTAGTGAGGAATCTGGTGAAGCTTCTCATGTGACATGTTGAATACTTGCATCATGACTTTGGGATTAGAGCATGAGGGAGGGAAACATTACCTGAGAGCTCCAATGTGGGTCACCAGACCTAGGAAACCCACACGACGGCCGTCAAAAGGAAAAAGCATTTACAAAGGTTGCTATCCCAGATCATGCTAGCAGGCCTCAGGTTAGCCACACAGCACAGTGGTGTCTTCTGTTTCCCCTTGTGATCTCACCACTGCTGACCAGGATCGTGTCAGAGCATCACTGTGCCCAGGGAAAGGTCAGAACCTAAAATTGCATTACGACTCCACTGGGTATCTGCCATTTTTTCATTCTATCATAAAGTCAAGAAAGAATGTCAAACTAGTTACATAGAGGATCGTTTGCATTGTAGCAATCGCGATGGCCTGCATCTGTTGCCATGGAATGAGTACATATAGTCTTCCACATTCCTTTATTAAAATTTTAGCAGCCAAGGTGACCCATCTTCACTATGAGCTTGCAGCTTCCTGCACCGCAGAAAACTCAGTGTTTCTGTGAGAAAGTATCAGTGCTGTCCTGGAACTCATTGTACAACTTAGGCTAGCCTCGAATTAATGACAACTTTCTGGTCTTAGCCTCCAGAATGCTGGGGTCACTAATGTGAGCATATCTGTTTATTCAAAGCAGCCCTCTTAGGGGTCTTGTGGCCGGCTAATGCATCCAGGAATGCCCTCATTATTGGGAATATTCTCAAGATGGAGGTGAAAAAGAACAACGCTTGAAGTCAATGACATCAACACCTCAGAGCCATTCTGGGATCCAGAGATGTCGTTGGGCCTGGAGAAATCATGCTGCTTTCTATGGCAGAGCTTACTGCTTCAAATCATTTAAATTCTCACAACACCTTACAGCCACTGGTAAGATTTATTGATATCTTAGACTATCACAGAAATAAATGTGTGCTATCATATCAAATGTCTTCGCCCAAATCATGATAGAGTACTGCTCGCAGTCTAGAACAGTTGGCTGAAAAATGAATTCAACAAGGTGGAAGTCCACACAGAATACATGGATATTGTTAATCTTGTGTAAGAAAAGTTCTAAAAGAACAGCACAGGCTGTGCCCCAAATGTATCCAGCCATGGTAAGTTACGAGGAGATTTTGCATATGACAGAAAAACCAAGTGAGCAGATTTCCTGATGATAAACCGGCAGGAACACTACCTTTGTGTTGAAATAGCAGAAACCCAGCCTCATACAGAAAGGTTAGAAAGAGATATGGACTAGTATGGAGCAGCTTCCTTCCTGCGTCAACCAACGACATAGATGGGAGAAAGAGACCTTGGTGCTGGATAGCCACACAGCAGAGCAGGAACCAAGCCCTGCTGCACTCCCCGCGGGCAGCATAAGCAGCTAAACCAGCTTCCCTCCTTCCTGACCACCGCTTCCTGACGGACCCCAAAAGGAAGCTCTTTTATTCTACACCAAGCTCCACTAGAAGTTCTGTGCCCATGGGCATGCACAGCCACCCGCACTGGGACAATTCCATTTGTGTACCTGCCATCTCTTACGCCTGGGAGGGCTCCCTCATTCTAAAAACTCCAGGAATCCCACTCTGTGCAGAATCTTCCCTGATTACATATCTGTCTACACATTCATGTACTGTATGTGAGTCCTTTCTCCACACAGTCTCCTAAGCCCTCACGCTTACTTGAATACACACATACTGTACATGTTCCTGGGACACAGGAGGCATTTAGTAAGTATTTGTGGAAGTCATGGAAGATGGAAGTCAATGAGTTTGAAATATTCTCTTCTCATCTTCATCGTCATAGGGATTCCATTACATGAAGTGTAATAGTTACAATTAAAAACATTTTTTAAAATATATCATTTGTCTGTGGTGTAGTAATCAGAGGCCAACTTGCAGAAATAGTTCTTCAACCATATGTGTTCTGGGGATTGAACTCATGGCAGGCTTGCCCGAAAGCACCTTGACTACTGAATCATCTTGCTGAGCCCACAACTTTCTGTCTCTCATATATATGAACTTCAATTACCTCTTGGTAACATTACTTCTATTCCCAGAATATGATAACTTTTTTCCTAACCTTATAGAATATTGTTGCTGGCTTGTAGGACAAAGAGGGCACAGAGATAAAAATGGTGCAGTAAAAATGAAAAGGATATCTTTAATTTCCCTGGGAGTAATAGTGTTTCATGGGGAGAGTTGTTACTGGATCTTTAGGGTAAGGAAGTTGGTGTAGAAAAAGCAAGCAAATAGTCTAAGCAGAGGGAAGAGACACTATTGAAACATGTGTCGTAATCAGACATAAATGGAGAGGGTGACAAATGTGCTTGGGAAGAGCAGCTAGAGCGACCACAAGGCCATTAGAAGGATTGACATGCTTGGCTAGGGGATTGGGGATCAAGTCCAAAGGTAAGTGTGGTCACGGAAGTATTTTTATGAAATGCTAAATGAACAGGTTCAGATTTTATTGTCATCAAAGAAGATACTCTTGACAAAAGACAGGAGTAGAAATATTCTAAAGGGCTACATGTGAAAGGTAAAGATTGCTCAAGGGAGCTCAGGGAAAAGTTGAGGATTTAGAACTCCACTGAAAACACAACAGTAATTACCAGAGGGTGGGGCAGGTGGAGGGGAGGGCTGGTAAAGGTAGTTGGATTTGACCAATGCATACAGAATACAAATGTAGGTGTATCATTCTGAGCCCTATTATTATGTACAGCTAAGATAGATTACTGAAATTCTTTCAATCCTAAAACCAGTATTAACGTAGGACCAGTTGAGATGGTTCAGTCCACGGTGGAGCCAAAGACTGAAGATATGTAGACTGGGAAAGAAGTGGGTAAGGGTGTGGTGGAGAGTCGAGCAGGAAGGAGCTAAACTTGAACACATGGATCCAAAACATGAGAGCAAGGTGACAGCCCCATGTAGTGCGCCAGTAACATCCAGGAGTGTCTGACAACAGAACCAGATCCTAATGCTGCACCTCATGATCGGATTCTACATCCTGCCTAGGTGGGAGGCAACTGAAGACACCATAGTAATCGAACTGCACCAAATGCTAAATACCTCTGTTGAGTCTTCTTGCCACTCACATCTTATTATCACTCCTGTTGCTCGGTTTAAAGTCACCTTCAACACTCATAAGCCTTTATTCAATGATCATTTATGGGGAGAAGTCTATAGCTTTTATGCTGGCATTCAAGTATCCTTTAGAATGTAGCCCTGGCTTGTCTTATTATTTCTTCTAATACTCAGTACCAGTGATTCTCAAGAGTTGTCTGAAACAACTTAGTGGTACCAACTTTCTTCAGGTTACCTATGAGGTCGTATCATAGATGGATGCTGGATCTACTTGAAGTGCTCATTTGACTGGAGGCTTCAGTTATAGGAGAAAAACCAGTAATATGTACATGTGTATGTGCATGTATGTGTGTGTGTGTGTGTGGAAATATGGCTATCCATATATTTATATGCTAAGACCCAAACAAGCTATCCACTTTTGATGCTAGGACCCAGAGCCCACCATCAGTGGCACATGCATAAGCTGTGATGTCATTGGCTTTTTAGGATTGCTGAGACTGAGCCAACTGGAAGTTAAAAGGTCATAGTTACTAGTGACAGTTCTTATGGACTGGGTAGGTTGGAAACAGTCCACCCAGACCATGGAGAAACCGGAAGCACAATTCCAAGAAATGTTGCTGTCAATTATAACCATTGCTAAAGTTTATTGAAGGTCTTTACTCTGTTAAGCACTTGAGTCTGTTCTCTTCTTCAATACCTTCAACAGTCTTTCATTTTCCCAGCGAGAAAGGTAGGGGTCACATCAACAACTTCTTCCATAAATCTGAATAAAAACTGCAGCCAGTTTGATACTTGTGCAGGGTTGACCTGAGCTAGGTGTGTTGGCTTCTAAGACAGGGCATAGGAAACAATTGCAGGTTCCACAGGGAATGGATCTTAGCTTTGATGGCGTATGAACATGGATTTTGGAAGTCTTAAGTGTTGTAACTTTGGGGAAATAAGGATTGAGTGAGTATTAGCAGACAGCTTTATCACCACTAAGCAAGTGTTCTCGTCTCACACTCAGGAGATACGAGTCTGTGTGTCTCAGCCAAGGGGAACCTCCAGGGTCCCTCCATACACAGATCCAGTTCCCTCACCAGTGTCCCTGGAAGACCCTCCTCCCACCTGTCTGTCCCTGGACTCCAGAGCTCGCTGTTTCACCTTACCCAGGAGGTACATGTGAGTCTTCACGCAGGAGAGCCTCTTCTGATGGAACTGAGCGCTTGTCAGCCAGGCCTGTGGGAAAAGAAGAGGAGTTCACACTGCGATCCGAGTGGGCTGCAGCCTTGTGAATAACAGTGCCTTTCTCTCAGGAGCCCAGGCACTCCAACAGGCAAACATGAGAAGTTCAGAGGAACTGTGTTCAAACTCAGGCAAACACCAAGCCTGGGGCTTTGATGAGAGCAGAACTCTCTGAGGTTCCTTGCCTGTCACTGAAGTTCTAACAGCACTTGCACAGATCTGCAGAGCCCACTCCTGAGCTCTAGGGAACACGAGTGAAGGGCAGTCTAGGATGCAACCTGAATATTTGCGTCTCAGGCCACCATGGAGGTATGTCCACTTGTGGGCCAGTCAGGGCCTTTTGACCATAGCGTTCCCTGATTCTGTGATTTTAATCCAGGAGAGGGCACTCCGGTTAGAATTATCCCAATTATCTGCATATTTCTTTGGCTTCTGAGGGGTAAAAATATGGATATGGGCATTTACTGACTATGGTCTGAGTTATCCTACTTAGGAATACCCTCTGTGCTGGGTCCTCTCCACACACACTTGCTTTGGGCTTCTTGGCTGAAGTCATTATATACTGTTCCAGGGCTTTGGGAGCATAGGAACGCTACACCACTGCCCCTTTCGGCACAGTCCTCCTCGAAACATCACCTTCTAAGCCCAGCAGCTCTACCTCTCCCAGCACTTGGCTTAGCTGCTTCGTGTTTGAGTTACTTGAGAGAAATCCTCTTGTTTTTCTACCGATAAATTCATTATTAAATAACTCTTGGAGATACAGGCCACTGATTTTCCGCAATTTGCATCATCATACTTTAACTGATGCTGAAAGCTGAGCCTTTTGGTCCTTTTGTTTTAGAAGCATATTGATATTTCTGTGACCTTTACTTGAAGGCAGTTGAGACATCTTCTCTTAAATAGCAAACCAAGAAAATCATTGACCTCAAAGGTATGCTTCTGACCCTAGTTTGATGAGAAAATTAGGAAAGATAAGTTCTTTTTCTAAAATAAACATAGTCAAGGGAGCTCCTAAAAGTCCAAGGACAATGAGAAATGCACACACATGTATACATATCTACACACATGTACACACACATACACACGCACCCCACACACGCCTCAGCACTTGTCAGAGGTACAATAAGACACATCTTTTGATATGATATGTTATTGTTGTGGTAAGTCCTTCAACCAAAAGCCTTTAAGATAACAGCCCACTTTGGGTGTGTTCTCATGTACTATAAGTGCAGACAAAAGGCGTGCAAGGCCCTTTTTGCTGCCCAATTCAGTTTCAGTTCCCAGCACAAACAGAGGACTGTAGACCCTTACTGTGAGTTTTTCCCCAAATAAATAAACCTTTGTTATACTCCATTCCAGGCTATTGTGGAATTCCTTGGTATGACAACATGATATAGCACTCTACTTTCCAAAATTTCATATCCTAATAATTCATTCACATTTTAAAAGAATTTAAAATAATCTGTTTATAATTTCAGAATTTTGAACAGTGATTTTGAACAGAATTTTGAACAGAATTTTGAATCAGTGCTTATAAATCAGAGAGGAAGATAAGAGAACTTACCTGTGTAGAAGATACAGGTCTGCCTCAGACACAAATTAATAACAAGCTTCCAGTACATTTTCTTGCTTTTTTTGTTCTCAATTTTGACCATTGTTGACCCAGACCTCATGGGACCCAACTTGTCCAAGACAACTGGATTTTGAAACCGAAGGGTACAGAGATGCAGTGCTTTCTCCCACCCCTGCCTGCATGGCTGAGAGGAGCACATTAGTGGACAAACACCATGCCCTGAAAGCTGAGTTTCTCTCTATGGCCAGTGCTGGAATGGAGGCCTCACACTCTGTGTGTGTGGGGGGGGGATTTTCCAAGACAGCAGTCCTTCTGATAGCATCAAGAGACCTGTGGTTACCTTTTTGTTTAATTAGGCATATGAATGTTCACACTGGTCTTAGAAACATCTCATGAAAGGACTCTCAGGACACTGAACTTGTAAAACATTTTTCAGTGATCCTCCCAGGGAAGCCTTTGGTTGCATTTGTCCTCATCTGCAATTGACTGTTAACAGCATAGCACAAATCCACAAAGTGTAAGGAACATTGTGGACCCTCCAAATCTGCCTGTTCTGCATCTGCAGATTCAATTGATGGTATATTGAAAATATTTAGGGAAAACATTATGATTTTTGTCTCTAATATATACCTACCTTTTTTTTGTCATTATTCCCCAGTGATGTATAACATAACAACCAGTTACATAACATTTGATTGTATTAAGTGTAATAAATAGTCTAGGGTTGGTAGAGTATATGGAAAGGTGCGGATAGGTTATGTGCACGTTCTGACATGTTATCTAAGCCTCTCGAATGTGTAGATTCCTCTGTTCACAAGTCCCCCCAAATACACTAAGAGACAGTTGCATTTACCTAGAACACTGACATTGTTTTGGAATTGCTGACCTGGGACCATCCTTTCTAGGAGGGAGCAGACAGCACACCGTTTAGACACATCACCAATGCCTCCTCCTCTTCCCTTCATCTATCTGACAGAGTCTCTGCTTTTCTCAGGGCCCTTCTCACCAGTCCCCGTGGTGCCCTGAAGCTCAACAATCACCCAAAAGAACCTATGGCTATGCTCTTCATGGGCAAGCAATCACTGAGGGCTGCCAGTCCAAGCAAAGACTGCAGCCTTGATCTGGCATCCTGTGGGGTTGACTTGCATGGACTTCTTGGTGCTGCTGCACACCCTCTAACCCCACAGTTCCTTGAGCCTGGGGCCCTGCACGTTCCTTCTCTGCTCAGATACCTCTTCCTGCTTGTCCTACAGGGTGCTCACTAAGTCTGGCTTTATCTTTTATCTGTGGCTCTGCCCGCAGACGACACAATGAAAACGGTCTCCCAGCACTGGAAAAATAGATTTATACCAAACACGTGTTAGGGCTTTTATTTCCAAAGTGTGAATGTGACAAAGTGTAGTTGTTTCCATTACAGCTTACAAGCCAGAATCAGCAGAGCTTGCCCTGGAAACCCACACAGAGTAGTCTGCAACATCTGGGGGCTGGCGGGAGGAAGTCAGCCCCGCCCCCACCTGTTAACCACAACAGCAGTTTAGATATAAGACTGCTGGGACTCTCCAGGCCTACCTTCTGACAAGCGTGAGGAAATGTCCTTTACAGAGGATAGGGTGGGAAATATCTTAACAGTGATTGAGAGTATATTCAAAAATCAACCACAGTGAAAGAAAACAACAAGCAAATTATAAAAGGGGGGCATTAATTAAAGCCACAGTATTGTTTCTGAACGCCACTTGGGTGGATTGTATAAGGAATGATGATGCCCTCAAACTAAAACAACCAGGTCTGTAAATGATAGTAGCTGACTGGAAATATTTGCATTTTCCTGAGGGATTATAAAATGACTTCCTGGATCCTTCTAGATTCCCATTCCCTGAGAATCAACAGGGGCTCGCCCAGTTCCAGAATAACCCACGTATTTTCATTTTCACAAAAGAAGTAGCTTTTAAGGTAAAGGCACATTACTGCTGTCTACTGCCTCGCCTTTCAGATATATTCATTTATGCTGCCACTGGGACATGCTTCCCCGGCTCTCATGATCTCTGCCAAATGAACCAAAAGAGATGCACAGTGCAGGACAGAAGAAAGAGTGTGTTACAGACCCTGCTGTAGTAAACAGAATTTGCTGCAGAATGGAGTGAAACATTCCTGAGGGAAAGAGTGGGCAATCAACAAAAGGGTCTCTGCTCAGACCAAAGCCGGATTCATGCTAGTTTTTTAATTATGGGGGAGCCCTTTCTGTAGGGTTGCGATAGATAGTTCCACTTACATTAACTCTTAAGGGCATCTGCAATAGCATGTAATTATTTTTTTAAAAAATTGTTTTTATTGCAATCACTATTTGTTTATATAGGTTTGTGTGTGTGTGTGTGTGTGTGTGTGTGTGTGTGATGGGGCAAGCACTTGTACCATTGCGTGCACAACTTATAGGAATTAGTTCTCTTTTTTACCATGTGGGTCCTAGAGTTAGTGGTGAGCATCTTTACCTGCTAAGCCATCTTCTGGCCTGAATGTAGTATTTTCGTCTTTGAGGAAGATGGCAATGTCCTCTCTCCACCGAGGGTCAGTGGCAGAGTTGAAACTCCATCCTTTTGGGTAGGAGAAAGTAGCTGTTCATCCTGGCCCTTAACAAAGCCCCAAGGTGTCTGCATGCTCATATGGCTTTTGCAATATTAAGGTGACAGTTGTGGTGTTTTCATTTCTAGTGCCATTAGGGAAACAAGAGGTGGGGTCCCGAGTCAGTCATGAGGGAGGGGGTCCATCCTCAAGCTCGCCAATATCTGTCTAGTTACCTAACACATGTGTACGAGAGGCACACTTAGAAAATGACAATATTCTAATATTTAGAAATGCATCACAGTTAAGAGAAAAATGCTAAAGATTTAATGTGCTGCTTGTCTGAGCCGAGGCCATGGCAGGCTCATGCTCGCTGAGGCTCCTTGGCGTAAAGACGGCTTGTTTAATGGCTCTTTGTACATTACTCCTCATTACTTATTGATCCCCTTAGAAATTTCCCCATTGTTGTGCCTCGAAGTTCTACTGAATGAATGAATATGAATACCAGCAGTATGTTTATATTTATAGTGTAGTTTATACGATTTTATTAGGTGACTGAAGTATCTCAGCTGGAGAGTGGGAGGCAAACCTCAGGCTTGTTCAGGCTGATTACGGAAGCCACAATACAAACCTGAATGCCCCAGGATGATAAGAACAGAGATGAAAACATGCTGTTTTTCAAATTAATCTTCTTATTAGCATATATTATTTATACATAATAATGGGTTTCGTGATAACATTTTTATGCCAATCCCCAAAATGTTTTACAAACAAACCTGTTCCATAGTTAATGGTAGCTCTTCAGCTTTGAGCTTTTCTTCTGTGCCTTTGATGAATACTAGTCTATAGCTGTACCATAAATACTCTAAGTCTAGAGACACAGAAAAATCATCCAACCTACTCTGGACTAAGTAGAGCAAATAGATCTATTTTTGAGTATTTCAATGTATTCTGAAATAATTCTCGGCTGTTGGTTTGCTCAGATTTCCAGGGAATTGCCTCTTCTGGCCACAAAGGCACTTTGAGCAGAGATCAAAAGAGATCTGAGTTTAGCAACCCTACCCCACTGCACATTAGACACTTCTGGGAAATAAATGAAAGGTTTGTTTGTTTTTAGTGTAGTGGGTGTATTTTCAATCATCTCAGATACCTCCTGAGGCCATAAGGACCTGAAGTAGACACAGAAGAACCCAGACCTGTGCTGAAAGTGGGAGTGGGTGGGGAAGCAGGTCGACAAACCACTAGAGTTTGGGTGTGTCCCAGGGTGACTCAAAAGCTTTCTTAAAATAGCGGTTTTAAATGTGAAACCCGTCTTCCATTTGTCTGTTTCTATGTTAATGGGATTATTTAATCAACTCTGAGCTTCGAGGCAGGTAGAGGAAAACAAATGTCTCACTCCATTTTATTATTTTATTTTATTTTATTTTATTTATTTCTATACTATGAGGCCCCTCAAGCTTATAAAAGATGAAGATGGAAAACTAATTACTTTCTTAGACTCAGATATTGTCATTTCAAGACCCAGGGTCTCTTTTCAAGATCGTTAAGCATGTATCTCGATTTCAAAACAGACTCTAAAGGAAGCAAGGAAAATTTTTATGGAAGCTTCAGAGAAAGCAACAAGACAGGCAAGTTGCAGAACTTGGTAGCTCATGGGAGACGAAAGATGGAAAAAGAAAAAAAGGTAATTTTTCTCAGTTGAGACTGAGGAAGAAGACAGGCCCAGCAACGGAAATTTGCTAGCCATTATGTGTAAATCCACCCCCACCCACACCCACTACACACCCACCATATGCATGTGTGAAGCAGGGGGGAAGGAGAGAGAGAGAGAGAGAGAGAGAGAGAGAGAGAGAGAGAGAGAGAGAGAGAAAGGAGTGGCTAGGGCCAGGAACCCTAGGATTCTGGTCAAGGTATAAATAAAAAAGAAATTAATTGAAGAGAAAAAATTCTTCATGAGTGATAATTCAGAAAGTGGGTGGGCTTAGCAGTAAGGTTGTACAAGCAATTGCAGAAAGGGGGGTTCTTTTGAGGTCATTTAAGTATGCATCTCATTAAGGGGATAGTCATTCCTCATGTCTTCATAAGATGTTTTAGGTGCATCTTAAGAATATAAACCGGGACTTTCTCCTTGTCTCCTCCTCTAGACAAGAGATATTCCTTCTGTCTCTACCAAAGTGTATTATCAGTTATTGCCAAAGCCATTTGCAGAGTGGGTTACTGACCAAGGGACCACAGAGTTTATGTCAGGGGATGTCACTGCACTGATAGTCCTAGGTCTCAGAGAAGTCTCCAGATGAGGAAGACACCTGTTGTCAGCGGTGAAAAGGTTATCAGCGACGCCAATGTCGTGTTCACAGAGGAAGCCAGCGTTGATAAACATGTGTCGCAAATGGTGCCCTAGAAGCAGCTGCCTGTAAATGGCCCCTTTTCATCCCTTTTCTCTCTGCCTAGCATTTTCCTCTCAAAACCAATTCTTCAGGAGGCACCAAATCTTTCCTGCTACTCGTTTCTGTAGCCTAACCCTATCCCAGGTGAGCCATGTGGGCCTCATCGTCACCAGGACACAAGCAATGGATAGTCTACTCAAAGACTATGGCCCTCAACAACAACTAGCAGGGCGAGATAACCCCGAATGCAGTAATGACACACATCAGGGACAACCAGCAGCCTTCTAATTGGACGTAAGGACGGTGCAAGAGGAAGGAATTCAGGCCTGGGACTGTAAACCTAGTCAATTACCCACGGCTGGTCGCGGACCCTATAGAAGGGCCTGCTACATTTCTTTCTGTTTCTGTATATTTGTCCTAATGTCATATGTTAAACAAAATTTATATTACACCCATGATTCCATTTGTCCATTTCTGGAGTTTCTGCTCTGCTTGACCACGGGGCTTACCTTTTTCATACTGCGAACTTCCAAAATTGCTGGAGTAATATTAGCATGCATTTTTTTTTTCTTCAAGGTGAATCAGGGCCTTGAATAAGTGGGGCAGCTAGACATGTGCTCTACCTCTGAGCCAATTTTTCTGGGCCACTAAAAGAATATTTTCAGATAAGCTAAATTGTGTAGGCTAGCTTTGAACTAGTAATCCTCCTGCCTCAGCCGCTAGAGTAATTGGGATTGTAGGGATGTACTGCCATACTGGACATGCATGCCATGATTTATAACTGAATTATATATCAGAGGTTCTTTTTTATATGCCTCACAGATATAAAATTTGTGAGAGTGACATTGTCCAGTGCACCGAATGAGAGGAAAATGTGACTATGTGCTGGACCCTGATGTAATCTGTGTAATCCAAGTCTAAAGCTGCGGAATTTGAAGAGCAAATGCATACCTATGCCTGCACTATTCAGCTTTGACTGGACTGCCGACCGCCGAAGCAGTACTATAGCTCATACTCCCAGGCCAGGAACACGCTATGCCTCTGCTCTCTGTGGCTTGCCCTGGCCCATATTTTTGGTTTGTGGTGAGCAGGATTCACCTTGGGTCTTCAGAGATGGGAAGCCTGGTTGAGTTTTAGACCAAAGGGAGGGTCAGCATGTGTCTTCTAAGTGAGGTCATGGGAATGACGTAAAATGGAGTCTTCTCAGAAGCTTCCTGGGAAGGGTACAAGAGCCCTGATGAGTGTCCTGGTGTCTGTGTTGTAGAGAATGGAAGTGCTTCAGATTGCAAAATGTCACAAGAGCTGTTACTGGGTCCTGCCACAAAAAAAAAGCCCAGAAAGATAAGCAGGTACCTCAGGGTCGATCAGCAACACCCCTGACAAGTGGCCCCACTGAAATATTTGCTGAAAACTGAACCTCAGGTATGATATTCATCTACTTTCTAGATGAGCTAATTCCACTGCATTTACATTTCACTAAGCATTTTCCAGAATTGAAGGTTTTATTTTGGTTTGATGTTATTGGTTTCTGAAAGTGACTTCTCTCATCGCTGTGATGAAATACCCGAAGAAGCAGCTGAAAGAAGAAAGGATTGTTTTGCTTCTAGGGTTGGGGGATGCAGATTATCACGGACGGCAGAGAAGGTATGGGATGGGCAGCACCCTGGAGGTGGGAGGACAAGGCTCCTCACTCACACCTTTGTGTGTCAGGGGCCATGCGTCCTGTCTTGGGATGGTTAGTTTGTCACTTGATACAAGCAGGGATCATCTGGGAATAGGGGGCTTCAGCTGAAGAACTGGCTCTGTCAGACTGGCCCGTGGGCAAGCCTGTCAGGAGCAAGCCAGTAAGCAGTACTCCTCCATGGCCTCTGTTTCAGTTCCTGCCTTAAGCTCCTGCCCCGACTGTCCTCATGGTGGACTATAAAATAAAAGATGAAATGTGCCCAAGTTGCTTTTGGTCATGGTTTTTTGGGTTTTTTTTTTTTTTTGTTTGTTTGTTTTGTTTTTTTTTTTTTTCACAGCAATAAAAAGGGACCTAAGATAAGGCCTAACCAGGGCTAGGCTACAATTTAAAAGGCCTTCCCAGGAGCAGCCACTTCTTCCAACTGGGCTTCCCATCAGTACCCCGGGTGGGAACCAAGTGTTAGAACACAAGGATGTGTGAGGGGAAGGTTCACATTCAATGTGACAATAATGACAGATTTGACTTGAGCGATTTCTGAAAGTAACTAGAGTTTCATTTGGGCTCAAGTGAAGCACTTCTTTTTCCTCAAAGGTAAGTCAAGTCTTCAGCATGTCCAATAGTTGCTGTTTTTCTGTTTGTTACCGGCTGCACAGGAGTCAACATTCAAATTATTTCCTAGTCCACCAAGGCAGTTTATCATTCCACGGCAGAAAGGGGGCTACATTTTATTTTCTTTCTGTGGGAAAGCCAAGTCCTGGCTTCCCTCAAAGGCCTTTGCACATTTATTTGAGTTCTGTGGTAAACTCCCCTCTTCTGTATTTTGAGGGAGAGTAAGATACCATGCAGAGCCCCTGAGTAGCACTTGGGAAAACTAGAGGCACCTGGAGTTTTCCCTCCTTGTCTCATTTTATTTTGTTTGTAAACAATTCATAAATGGTTACCCAGTCTGCACAGAACTGGGTCAGAATGAAGGTAAGTTATCTAAAGGCAGATAATCTGAGTTCCAAGATGAGCGCCTGACTCTTAGCTTTCCTGTGCCTTCTTCGTAAACTAGCAAGCTATGTGTGTACAACGCTCGCTGCAAGAACGTATTATGGGGTGGCAGGATCCAATGAGCTAAGATTAGGAAAGTACTTTATCATTCTAACAGGCCCATACAGATGTATACAAACTAGCACACGTGTGCTTCCTGGGCTTACGAATAGAACTGTGGGGGAGTCTGGGGCACTTCTGCTGCTGTGGTCGCCTTGGGTAAGCACAGTCAGGCTACACTCACGAGGAGGTGTCTGCCTGAGGACTCACACAGAGCTAGGGAACGCTTCATTCTTTAGAGTGGAAATCCTGGAGTAGAAAAGAGAGTGTTCTGCCTAGCCGTCTCTAGATGGTGCACACGCACACACCCCCATGTG
Source organism: Chionomys nivalis (assembly GCF_950005125.1). Taxonomy (NCBI): domain Eukaryota; kingdom Metazoa; phylum Chordata; class Mammalia; order Rodentia; family Cricetidae; genus Chionomys; species Chionomys nivalis. The sequence goes on from NC_080091.1 coordinate 30,596,153, forward strand.
GTACTGTCCCGTAGGTGACAGAAAGAATGCCATTGTCTGTCGCCGTTGCTCAGCTTTTGAACATGAAGGTCATCTCTCATCCTCAACCTTAGGACCATCTAGGGAGGCCCAGTATTCCAACACTGAAGACGGGTTCTCTGTAGGGGGCGCTCTGGGTCTCAGCTGCCATCATGGACCACAGACCAGGCTGAGCAGCCACCACCAGGGGGAAGAGGGTGCCTGAGCTCAGCCCTGGCCATGTCGCCTGTCTGGTACCCCAACTCATAAAGACAGACACGTTTAGAACATTCTGTGTTCTTTTGCTTCTCCATCACTGTGTACAAAGCATTCCCCCCAGATGGCGCTTAGAAATCTCTCAGAGGTGTGGTCTCTGTAATTAATCAACGGTTTCTTTTTCCTTCCTGTTGAAGGGGTTGTAGGGCTTCACAGTTGTGACCATTCTGGACATTGGGGCCTGGTGACGGAAGCGGTCAACTATCATTTCTTCTCGGAAAATGCTAGGATCAGAATGGGAACAAAGAGAAAAAAAATGACAACATGAAAACAAATATTTCATCTTTTATGAAATAAATGATCCACAGAAATAGAAAGAAAGGATGAGGTAGAGAACAGCAGAGGAGGAGGCTGGGAATGACCACCCCTGTTTTGCTTCCTGTGCCGTGTGCCTTGCCCTGTCTTCTGAGAATGTTTCCTAGATTTGTAGCAAATGCTTAGGAAAGAGGCGAACATGGATGGATTAAAACACTGCTGTAAGAAGTCCGTGATAGCAGGACCCAGGAGATAGGTCTGCCCCGGGAGAGAGACGGGCATTTGCATGAAGTCTGCTTGGAGACAGTGGCAAGGGAAGGTGGATGGAGAACACACAGGAAGGCAGGCACCTGAGCCTGGGGCTGGTGAGTGAGAGAAACAGACACTAAGGAGTGGGGTGTGGAGATTGCATTTCTGTGTCTGCCCTGGATTGAAGCTGTCTGCTTGCTCAGATATGACCTTCCTGTGCCTTAGTTTGCTGATCTGTACAGCAGGAATAAGTCTATCCTACCAAGCTTTTTCTAACAATTAATGGAAAGAAAACAGAAAATATGAACTGCTATGAAGATAAGGTTTTATCCCTTGGGTTACCACCCTAGAGCAGGATTGGTGTACATCATACCAATTATTATGAACAAACCCGTGAACCTTCTATGCATAAATGTGCCATGAGGTTTGTCACATACATACACTGCAATGCTTGTATGCAGCAAAAAGTCAGGGAACCACTGTGAGAAAGTAACCCCTACGTAGCTATGCAATCTGAAGTAGCTTTAGATTTGGGCTATAGTGAGCATGTTATTTATGTATGCATCCTTTCAAAACCTGTGTTGTAGAAAATGGCACAGCTTCTGTGCAGGCAACAGCCTAGAGTAAGGAGCACACAGAGAACAGCAGACTCTAATGGAAATAAGAGTTGAGAGACGTGTTTGCACACCTGTTTTTTCCTATGTACCTCAAGCATGTGCCCATCTCCTCCTTGGGCATCTCTCCTCATTGTCTCTTTCTCCTCTACTCTGCATCCTGGCCCCATGTGCATCAGAAGGCACTTGGAGTTCACTGTGCCTGACTTGAGATTCAGAATGGAGACTCCTTTTCATGCATCCTCCAAAGTCTAAGCAATTAAAAAGGTCATGTTGGCCTCAAGTCTTCTATGATGCAAAGATCCCTGGAAAATGCACAATCCCTGACCCCAGTTTGAAGAGTTGTCACTGATCCCCTCTCCTGTGCCTGTGATAGTCCTCAACCTGGCAGACGTCCTTCACTCTACTGATGCTACCAGAATCCAGATGGTATAAGGTTAGGGAAGAGGCTGAGAGAAAGTGGAAGTTGGGTGCTGAGAGTGATTGTCTGCTTCCTTCAGAAGTTCGATAGTCAAAAGAAGGAGAGGAGAAGAGGAGAAAAAGAGGATGGCAGTTTGGAGGGGCACAGTGAGGGTTACTGACCTGGATTTTCCCTAAGCACCTGGCCAGTCAGCAGAGGGGAGCCAGATGCTAAAAAGTGAGCAAACATGGAGAGGGTTCAGAGTTGAGAGGGAAAGGTGAGTGCACATCTTCCTAGGGGGAAGAGAAAGAACCAGTGATGGACTGGTGGGGAGGAGGGTGGAGAAGCAGAGGAAACAGCACAGTCAGTTTGGACAGCCCAGGTCTCTGCAGGGACATGGGGTAAGGACTAGGTTAGGAAAGGCTCGGTTGCAGTCACTCCAGAAACAGGTGTAGGCGGCTAAAAAAAAGAGGAACAGACAAAAGCACAGAAATCATACAGCGGAGCCAGAGATGCTGAAGCTCCCAGATAATGAGATGCTCTGAACAAAACAACACAGGAAACATGCATTAGACCACATAGACACGAACAGGAGGGAAGCCGCTCACGGGAGTCCTTACCATGTGCAGCAGGCAGACACATGGCTTTACCCTTGCCCTAGAAATTTTCAAAAAAGTGTTTACATAGTGCTACAAAAATGTCAATGATATCAGAATGAGGACTGCATGGAGGAGAGCTTTGGATGCCGGACTTCCTGCTAGAAGCATCATCTTTATGTCAGTGCAGAGATATTTTAAATTTACACTCACCCTTTCCCTCTGGACTGTGCTGTCTCAGGCTAGAGCACCTTCCTCAGGCACTGAAGGTTTCTGTGTGGGCTGACTGTGAGCTGTAGGCTGGGCAGAGTGGAGCTAACAAGTAGTCCCAAACTGAGGGAAACACTGGTTGTTGCCACTCCAGATTAAGAGCCTCAGACAGCCACCTACGAGGATCCCATGTCCTCAGTCTGGGGTCACACATGACAAACATTTATTGTGTGTGTTGAGGACAACTGTGGGAGCCGGTCAAGAGCCTGCAGGGATGGGAACAGAGTTGAATTTTTCTCTCTGGTTACAAAGTAAAGGCTTTTTGGTTTAGAAGTAGAGGTTTATCTGAAAGACAAACGGAGCCTTTTGCCCCCTCTTGGATTGTCTGCTTATGTAGCAGTGCGGATGTGTGGGAAGGTGTTACAGCAACAGGATGTCTGGGTAAAGCCTCACACAATCAAGGTTGAAGAGGATTGTGATCGGAGAGAGGGGTGAAAAATGCCTGCATTTGCTCTAATGAGAGTCTTTGAGTTGGAAATGGAAATCATGAACCAGACCCAGGCAGAGTTGTTTACCTCCACTCTCATATCCTGATAGGTATAAGGATATATCTAATGGCTGACATTGTTTCTTTATGCTCTTCATATGCAACAAAATTGTAATAGTTTCAGTGCCTACCAGCCTTGCTTTCAGAAATGGACTTGTAACATTTGGGATGTGTCTTGTCATTGACCTTAGCAATGATATCTTGGATATCACACCAACAGCTGAGGCTACACGTCAAAAAATAGATGGGAATGAAGCACATTAAAGTCACTGCAGAACAAGCAAACACTAAGATGAGAAGGCAACCTAAGGATTGGGAAAAATACTTGTGACCTATGTGTCTTACAAGGGTTAACATCCAAGATATACAAAAAACCCACACAACTCAACCATAAAAACCCTCAATAAGTAAAGAACCTGCATAGACATTCTTCAAAAGCGATGTAAAAAAGAAAAGGTATGTGAAAAATGTTTGAAATCACTAATGACCTGAGGATGTAAATAAAAACTCAGTGAGACAGCACTTCACACTCATTAGGATAACATGACTCTTATCAAAGGGAGAAAAGACAGGGAACATGGGAGAGACCCGAGAAGAGAGCATCTTTCACAATGTTGAAGGGAATGAAGATTGGTGCAATCATTGTGTAAATCAGCATGGGGGGTCCTGGGCATGTAATAAATGAAGTTCAGAGATGATCCAGCAATTTCACTGTATATGCATCCAAAGGTATGAAAATTGCTTCAAAGAGACACCTATATCACATGTTCATAATAGATAGCCAAGATAGGGAATAATCTAGGTGCCTATTGATTGATGAAGGAATTATAATATAACTATACATATCAAAGTCCCTCCTGGAATATTCTTCAGTCTTATAAAAGAGTCTGAATAACATAAAAAGAAAATTTTGACATATGCAAAAGCATGGGCAAGCCAAGAAGGCACTATGCTAAGTGAATAGAAGAAAAATGTTGCATGATCACACTTAATGTGAATTTATATTTTATTTTATTTTTTAAAAAGCCAGTCAGTGGTAGCGCGTGCCTTTATTTATTTATTTTAAACATTATTTATTTATTAATAGCTTTGGTGTGAAGATGTCAGATCTCGTGGAATTGGAGTCACCAACAGTTGTGAGCTGTCATGTGGTTGCTGGGAATTGAACCCGGGTCCTCTGGAAGAACAGCCAGTGAATTTATATTTAAAAAAAAAAAAAACTAAATATACAAAGGCCGAGAGCAGTGGTTAGAGAAGATGGATGACTGGCAGGAGGAAGTGGAGAGATGTAGGTCAGAGGATAAGCAAGAGCTAAGAAGTCTGGAGATCTAACACAATGTGAGGGCTATGGGTAATAATAGCACACTGCATTGAAAACTTTGTTCTGTGAGCAGATTTTAGTCGTTCTTGCAAAACAGAGATGAAAGGTATGTTAATCTGTTTGGCTATATAACCATTTATCTATATAGGTATCCTATAACACCAAATTCCTTTAGATACACACAAAATTCTATTTTTTAAATTATACATATAGATATTGAGATCGGAAAAAAAATGTCTTGGAAGCAAATTAAGTTGAATCCGAACTATTAGCTTGAAAAGCACTAACTTCCTGTTGAGATGTTCAGAACTAGATGGCTGGACATTCAACATGGTTTGTCAAACCAGAAATTTAGATGTGCTGATAACGAACACTGTTAGTTGGTCCCTTTCCTCTCCTTTAATGTTGCACTTACAGAAAAGGCTTGAGAGATGTGGAGCACATAGGCATGAGGGGGCCCTTTCCAACCTCCTAAGACCCCCTTCTACCTTTGGTGGGGCTGCGGTCACATGACCCTCAAATTTCTGAGGCCAAGCAAGTCCTTCCCTTCCAAGAGTTACTCCTTGAGGCAATTCTACTGTGAGATCTTCTTCAGCACCCCCACAAGCCCTTGCAGTTTGTAAGTGCATGCCTCAATTTCCTTATGTGGGAAATGCGGTTGGTAAGAGCCCCTTCCTAGTTCGGTACCCAGACAGTAACAGCAATTGAGTGTAAAGAGAGATTATCCTGTTATGGTTCCGGGTATGCATCCTTCGCAGACGTTCCTGTCCTGTTCAGTCTCTTGCTTTCTCCTTGTGAACAAACTGTGCTCCTATGAGTTGCAGAGGACATTCAGATGAAGCAAAAATGGATGAGTGGAAAACCAAATGAACAGCTAGGCGACCCTCTTCTTGGATGCTGTTCCTATTTCCAGCTACTGCTTTCCAGAACAGTCCAGTCCTCGGAAAGAGGAGCTCTACTTAATGGTCACGTGCTAGTCTCCATCCTCAGAAAGCCCTTCCTAGCCACAGAGCGCAGATTCCTGATGCCAGAACTATAAGATTATAAATAATGACATCTCAGTGACATGAGCCTGCTTCAGGACTCCCATATTTCTATTTCTTCAGTGATGTGTAGATTTTGTTGTTTGTTTTGAGACAGGACCTCATGATCGCTTAGCCCTAGATGGCCTGCAACTCTCTATGTAGACCAAGCTGGCCTTGAACTCATTGAAAGATATGCTGGTCCCTACTCTCCAAGTGAGTGCTGGGATTAAAGACATGTGCAACCATGCCTGGCCCTCCTGTGCTCTTCTTAAGTGTTTATGTCACAATTCTGGATTTAAGTATGGGGGTATGCACATTCAGTGCCTGGCCCAAGCGGAGATGAATATGTGATAAATGGAATATTCTCCCCCTGAAGGAATGTGGTCGAGAGAGAAAAGTAGACTTAGGGGAGGGCTCCCAAACAGCTTGTTCGCTTGCACAGGCTCACCTTAGCCTCTGTGGCATCTGCCGTGTCAGAGCTGTGTAGTCCTTTTTATCCAAGGCCAGGACTTCTACCAGTGCTTTCAATTTGAGGTATCAGGAGAACGGTGCCCTGCCTCTCGCTCCTGATTCTCAGCAAAGTATTTCCCCACTCTTTCCACCCACTGCTTTCTCTTTCTTTTCTTGAAAAAAATTACTATATATTGATTGTTTTTATTAAGCTATACATTTTTTCCCACTCCCCTCCCTTCCTCTCCTTTTCCCTTCTATCCTCTCCCATGGTCCCCATGCTCCCAGTTTACTCAGGAAATCTTGTCTTTTTCTATTTCCCATGTGGATTAGATCCATGTATGCCTCTCTTAGGGTCCTCTTTGTTGTCTAGATTCTCTGGAATTGTGAATCTAGGGTGTTTTTTTTTCGTTGTGTCTAAAAGCCACTTAAGAGTGAGTACATATCATATCATATGAGTACATATGATATTTATCTTTCTGGGTCTGGGTTATCTCACGCAATATGCCTTCTGTTTCAACTTGCAAAAACGGGCATTAAAATATGTGTGAGTTTCAACAGAATTTTTTTTCTTTATAAAAAGACACTGACAAGAAGCAAATTAGTAGCTCTTGGTGCACACACTAGGTAGCATGCAGCTTTGATATCAGCAGATTGATGATGTATGTGCACAACTGGGGGGTCTCAGAGGTGAAAGATACTTTCTCACAGTGTGCTCTGAATAAGATCCTTAAGGGACCTCCATGAGCACTGTCAACAGGACCATTAACCTGCATCTTTTTTCCAAGCCAATTCTGAGTAAAGTTCCCCTCAGTAGGAAAATGAACTGCTTTCTTTTTTGGACCTGGCACTCCATTTTTCTTAAGCACTGCAAATTTACTCTTAGTATTTAATTGTTCTTTAATGGAATAACCATAATTATCATTTCTCTCTAATGTGCGTGAGCAAACTGAGTAATAGGATTCCTACTTACCGGTTCATCTCCGAATCTGGTGATGGGGTTGTTGACGGAATATTAGAATTTGTTGGGTGGGTGGCTGTGAAATGAACCTTGCCGGTGTATCCTGGAATATTCGCCCCGCTGATGCCAAGAGTGAGAAGAAGGGCAAGGAAGGAGATCAAAATAATGATTTGTGAAATCGTCATAGTAACTGGACCCAAATATAAAAAAATAGGAAAGAAGATAAAGGAGCTGTTTCTCCTTTATAAGTTCCAGAGTTTGGGGATACAACCAGGGGAGGAGGCATAGCTATGCACACATGGACAGATAGGCAACATCTCAACTCTGGCACTAAAATACGTGCTTCAAGTGTATTCTCACCATTGTTTAAGTGTGTCCAGGCTGACCACTGACCTCAGCTGCATACTGAAGATGACGAAACAGTGGACCTGCGCCACACATAACTTTGTCTGCAAACTCTGGTGTCAATAGAGACACATACATGTGCTAACACTTGCGATGTTTTTGGTCAGATGTATTTCTTGTCACCATAGGATTTCATATCCTTGATGTCAGACACTTTTCTCAAAGTGCATTGACAGTATTTGTAAATACATGTGCTATCTCCCCATTGACCTGTTTTATAGCACCATGCCCCCTGGTCTGTTTCCTCCTCTCTTTCCCTGCTACGAACAGAGTGGGAAAATGCGAAAGGCTAGGGAAGGCTCTGTAGTGTGTGCAGCCAACACCTCTCTAGTAAAGGCAGTCAACCAGCAACCTAGACTGATTTAACTCAGTCATTCAGAAAAACATGAGAAATCCCTAATATGCTTGTCTCGATAACATTCAAAATGGCTTACCCAGATGGCTGGCTTCCCAGGAGGAAGGAGAGGGCAAAGCACAGGGCCCCACAAGAGGCTCAAGCCTGGGGGCTGCTTATAACATGCCATCCTAACTACCACGAACACAGGAAAAGAGGAGCAAGAGTTGACTGTACACCAAAGAGCATGGGCACCCTGCAGGTCTCCAAGGCCGGAGCTGACAGCCCTCAGCACTGCTCCCTCCACCCGCTGCTGCCTCACAGCAGACAAATTACAGCCACCATCACAAACACACACGAGTTGCAACTTTTCAGCTCTGTGGTTGCTGGGAGATGGTATCTCTCTGTATCCTGGGTGCAAAGTGAACAGACTTCTGTGGGATTTGCTACTGCCGTGGACTACTGTGCCACCACAGACCCAAAGTGACATAGCCAAGAACCCTGGTCAAAACCTCTAGTGCTGTGAGCTAAAACATATATTTTTTTCTTTTCATAGTTGAAAATGTCTTATAAGAGGAATTTTTTTCTTATTGGAAAGAGATCTGACTAACACATTACTTAAAATGTCAGGCGACAGGAAAACAAAAGATGCCAGGGATATAAGAGACTCTGTAGTGTCCGTGGGGAAGGAAGAGGCCAAGGATTCCCCTTCTCAGTTCTGGGACCTGGGGTCCGGAAGACTGTCCTTGTGTGTCAGCGCCTCAACCATGACATCAGGACTTGGGGCATAGTCACACCATTTACGTGGTAACTTCTTGGTGTTCTTCCTATGCTGATGATGTTTAGTATCAGAACGTTAGGGAAAAATTGTGGAGCTAGCAGAAAGTCGCTCTGTGAGACGTCTTTTGATGGGCTGGTCTGTGGCTATTGGCAATGGCTTACTGGCTTAACGCTAATCAAGTTGGGGACACTTCCACACTTAATATTGAAGGAAAATCACATCAGGAGCCACAGGTCAGAATAAACAGTATGAATGATGGATTTTCAGAGGCCGGGAAAACAAACAGCTAAAGACCCTGCACCGCGAAGGTTGAGAGCCCTGCTTCTCTAAATCCGACAACCCCCTCACCACCTGTGAGATGGTACCAACCACAGGGGAAGCTCTCTCGGCCCCAACCCAGTCAAATGCCATTGAAAGAATAGGGACAAGACAATTAAAAAATAAAATATTTACAAAACAGAAGCTTCATAGGTGAGAATGCAACATTTATACAGCACACACAGCTGCAATGACTTGCAGGCCATTCCACACACTGAACTCTCCTTAGCTGTTTAAAAGATGGTGGTGGGTGATAGGTGGTATCAACTTTCAATATTCATTCTGACTAAATCATGAATGGCAGGGCCTGGGAATCCGGGCTTTCTGTAGTTTCTCAAAGGCTCGAGAATGGGGCGAGACTCAGGAACCCGCTGTAAAGTGAAGTTGTGAAGTCTGTTAGAAGGGCTTGGATGAGCGGATGAAAGCTGCCGAGTTCTGGGAAGTGTCCCTTGGGATTTCTCGGGAGTTTCTTAAGTGTAGCTGTAAGGTGGAGAGGTACCAGAGATGAGGCCAAACTACTGGTGTGTGTGTGTGTGTGTGTGTGTGTGTGTGTCTTCCCCCGAGCATTCTTTGAAGCTTCCATGCATGTTACCAAGGAAATCCCCTCCATCTGGGTGACAGGTTTTTTCCACTGCCTCTAAAACACCTGCAGAAGTAAAATGCTTCTAAAGTTGGAGTCCTTAGCCGGGCAGCTAGGAAGTCAGAGAGATGAACACAAGCATGCTGTCAATCACGAGGGGCTTCATTAAAAAAAAAAAAAAATCCATGGCAGCTCTGTGAGCCTATGCAGCTTGAAGACTATTTGTTGATCTTGACTGGCAGCTGTTATATTACACAAAGGTTGCTCTATGATGCACCTTATCTAATCATGACGTACTATGAACCAGTACTGCTTTGGCTGGGGATGAATTCAGCTGCACAATAAAATGACATGTATGTGAAAATGAAAGTTCTCACCCACACTGCTGCCAAATCGATTTCTCTTAACCCTGGCCTACAGGGACATCACAAGAAAGAGGGCATTTGTGTCCTCTTGTGATATAAGCGCCTAGATGCACTTGCCATGTAAGTGCAACCTTATATGGAAAGATGACTCCCTGGGACACCCAAGCTACTTCTGGGAGGGGATTTTTTTTAGCTGAGGGAAACAAAGCCATGAAAGGTACAATGGAAGGGACCTCTACATTTGCTGAATGTCCAGGGGACACTACCTGCCCACGCGAAAACAGAGGAGCATTAGCAACCCACGGGCGCTGATACTACCTTTGTTTCTAGCTTCTTGGTCTGGATCAGAGCTTTTGAGCCCCAATGCCTTTATGAACCAGGGTTTTGTTTTGTCTGAATCTTTTGTTGGCTAAGTTGACTATTGATTGTTTCATCACAAGTCATAATAAAATAAAAATTTCATGATTTCATAACATAAATCAGCAGTACTAGCAAGCTTTCTGTAGAAGCCCCCTGACTGCTGTGCTTCTAAGTGTGAGACGCCATGTCCAGTTCTTCATAATTATATACACACATCATCTATACGTACAGGTTAACAAAAATAAGGGGAAATATGTTTTAAAGTGAAATATAAAATGAGGAAAATATATTCTACATCTAGAATGGGGAAAGTCATGTGTGTAGCCTATATGTATTGCCTACATGGTTAAAGATTGACTTACACATACAAGTTTACCAATATACTATAGACTTAATTAATATTCGTTTGCATATAACAAATTCTCTTTTAAATGACTCATAAAATTTAGGCAATTTTCTCCATAATCTTATTCCTTATATTGTATCATGTATATGCATTGCAGGAAAGAATAGAGACAAAGTAATATTCTTTGAGTCAAGCAAACTTCAAGTGGCAGGACCAGTCCCATCCAGGAAAGCGTGGGCATCAGAGCTCATGCAGTGGCCTGCCTGTGAGAAATCCTGGAAGGTTCTCAGTCAAGTCAGGAGGATATCATATATACATATGTCATTTCCCTGTGGTACTGGTTACTAAACCTAGGGCTTTATGCATACTAAACATGTTCTCTGTTGCTGAGCTGTAAACTCAAACCCATCCATTTGAAAACACAAACATCTGAAGGCTTAAAGAACCTAAGTGGGCAAAGAAAGAAGACAGCCAATGAAACATTTAACTTTAGGACCTCTTTGACCAGCTGGGTGACCTGAGACCCACTTGAAAACTAACTGCCCCCATCCCCACACACATACCCCCATACCCCCGGCTTGAAACTTTCTAAATAACCCATGCTGACTTTGAAGTCCTGACTCTTCTTCCATAAGCTTCCCGAGTGCTGGGCCTCTAGATGTGGGTCACTATGTCCAGATCATCTCACACTTTTATTTTTATTAAAAGTCACACTTTTATTTTATTAAAAGATTTAACTTTGTGTAAAAATTAAAAGATTTTTATTTTCGATGTTTCTTTGCATGTCTTTGTGAGGCCGGAAGGCAGCACTGGATCCCCTGAAACTGGAGATGCTGACAGTTGTGAGTTGCCTAATATGGGTGCTGGGAACTCAACTCAGGTCCTCTGGAAGAGTTGCACATGCTGGTAACCATTGAACTATCTCTCCAGTTCCATATAACCACTTGCAGTGGGAACTTCCTGAGCCATCCTCATCTTAACTGTCCCCTACCTAGCGCCATTGCTTTCTCTGAAGAGCTGTGGGGGCCACGTGGTGCAGGTGAGGAACTATCACAACACGGCTCATCATATGCAGAATCAAAAACAGGAACTCAGATGTGGAGCAAGGGGAGGCAGCTCAGGTCAGTCAGGGGTAGTGGATGAGGAAGAGGATGGGCCCAAAGGATGAAAGGAAGGGAAAGCCCAACACACAGGCAGGGGAAGAGGAAGGAAGAGAGACATTGGAGCGGTGACCAATCTGTTGTTTCCATTTACTGCTTTGAGATAACAGCTAGTCAAGGGCCTGTTTTTCTGAATGCCTCAAGATCTGACTCCCCCTTTTCAGGAGTTTTAATTTTACTACTATTATCGCTATTCCATGGACATGGTTTTTCTCTGTCTTCTTTACTCTTCACAACTTCTCTTTCCAAGGAGATAGAGGACAAATACAGAGCAAAGCTTTTCTTCTAGACAGCTCCATGCCAGACACAGAGCACTGTTGGTGTGTGTTAACAGCAAGATGCGTCTCACGGTTGGGAGGTTCTTTTTTTTTTTTTTGTATTTTGAGACAGGGTTTCTCTGTAGCTTTGGAGCCTATCCTGGAATTACCTCTTGTAGACCAGGTTGGCCTCGAACTCACAAAGATTTGCCTGCCTCTGCCTTCCAAATGCTGGGATTAAAGGCATGTACCACCACCGCCCAGCTGGGAGGTCCATTCTTAAGGTTTGATCTTACAGCTCATGAAATGCCATGGGGCTCTTCCTGTCATTTCCTCTGACCTCAACCTCCGTGTCTGCAGAATGGGAACAGAGCTGGTTTCTGTGCTTCTGCCTTGCTCACACTATTTTGAAAACTAAAGGGGAGAGCAGTTGTGGAAGTGTCTGGCTACAAGGCAGAAGAATCAGGCTGATCATTTGGGAATAGCTAGTCACATCCAGTTTAAGCCTGGGTTGTGCTTGAGTTTTGCAGGCTGACAGCATTCCACTGAGCTGCATGAGACATCCCCAGATGCTCCCCAGGTGCTGGATGGAAATGTCTGTGGCATAATTCCTCCATATTGGCCGATGTGTCCTCACAGAAATCCCCACATTGGAAAAGAAGATTCTGGGTGGGACTGTGGAGTTTGGAGACAGATGGTGTCCTTAGCTGTGATGGGGTGTTAGAGGGTCATGGTGGCTGTGATGAGATGACCCACCCTGGGCTCTATGACCTGGACCTGTATCTCCCTCACAGGCCAATCCTCACTCTTTGCTAGGAAACAAGATCATAATGTTTCCATGGTGGGTGCCATCGTCTCGTTCCTTCATTTAGATTCCATTGCAAAAGGAAAGACACCTTTGGCAGCTCACTTGTTCTCTTATGACAGCACAAGGGCAGGTTGCTCCCGGGCACTGAGTGTGCACAAGCCTGCAGGCACATGTCACTCAATTCTGACTGTTGGTCCCGGCCACTCTTGACTGTGGCTTTTGGGGAGACACAGGGTTATGGAACAATCTGAAAAGGAACTGGCCTTGGGTCCTGCCTGGTCAACTACGACATCTCTTATGGAAAGAGGCAAAGTCAGACTGAAAACAAAAATGATTTTTACCTTAACTTTCTTGTTTGCTTTGGATTAGAATTGGAGCTTATTATACAATTTAAAGAAGTTCCTCACTATCACCCACGTCCAGGAAAGGCGCTGAATGTCTATTACGTTCTTCTGAACCCCAAGGAGTCCTGTTCAACCTAATGGATAGTTTGCATTCTCCTGGATCCTGGCCTACTCTCAAGCTCTAAGATCCTTAACTTTGAATATCTTTTGATAACTGGGCATAGATTTCAAATTAGGAAACTGTTATCTATTTATTTGTTTGCTTGTTTGTTTTTCAAGACAGGGTTTCTCTTTGTTGTTTTGGAGCCTGTCCTGGAACTCGCTTTGTAAACCAAGTTGACCTTGAACTCATAGAGATCCTCTTGCATCTTCCTCCCAAGTGCTGGGATTAAAGGCGTGCACCACCACTGCCCAGTGGAAACTGTTATTTTTAGTGAGAAAATTCATGTCAAAACTCTGCTTGTATGGATGTGATGTACAAGCATGTAGACATAATTGTACAAAAATACATGCAGAAGTTATTTTTCTTCATTGTTTATAGCAGGAAAACCATTTTAGTAAAAATGTGGCCTATATAACCCTAATGTAGTCTCATAGAGGAACACTATATAACCATTAAAAAATTTTATTGTGAAGAAAATGCTTAGTATTTATTTAAATCTTACATGCATTCAAATTCTGTATGTGTTTGCAGGCTTCTTAGATACACAGATGAAAAATCATCAAACCTGCAACAGTGGTATTGAACACCAAAGAGATGGCTTACTTTTTATACTTTAAAAATACTAGGATTATTGCTATAATCAGGAGGTGTAGAAGTTAAATGTGATGTTTAACGAATTATGCTAATACCGGAGGTGAGCGCAAACATGGAGCAAATAGTACAGTTCCAGAAAAACGACTGAACAACAGGTTTGAGAATGTTGCTACCTTTGGACCCTGAGATCTATTTCAAAGACTCTCCACTAAGTAAATAATTTTAAATTGTGAAAGATGCATGTAAAGTATTTGAGTGTACTATGTATCATAGCGAAAAAGAAAAGAGAAAGGAAACAATTTATATATGAACTTAAATAAATCAGCCAATTGCAATACAGCTGTAAGACTAGAAGAGGTGTTTAGGAAAGTCTGTTTCATGATCATGCTGTAACGTGGTGCATGCTCCCTATGGCATATCAGTGTTGAGTGCTCCCTGTGGCATATCACAGTGTTGGGTGCTCCCTGTGGCATATCACAGTGTTGGGTGCTCCCTGTGGCATATCACAGTGTTGGGTGCTCCCTGTGACATATCACAGTGTTGGGTGCTCCCTGTGGCATATCACAGTGTTGGGTGCTCCCTGTGGCATATCACAGTGTTGGGTGCTCCCTGTGGCATATCACAGTGTTGGGTGCTCCCTGTGGCATATCACAGTGTTGGGTGTTCCCTGTGGCATATCACAGTGTTGGGTGCTCCCTGTGGCATATCACAGTGTTGGGTGCTCCCTGTGGCATATCACAGTGTTGGGTGCTCCCTGTGGCATATCACAGTGTTGGGTGTTCCCTGTGGCATATCACAGTGTTGGGTGCTCCCTGTGGCATATCACAGTGTTGGGTGCTCCCTGTGACATATCACAGTGTTGGGTGCTCCCTGTGGCATATCAAAGTAAGGGGTGCTCCCTTTGGCATAACACAGTGGAGGGTGCTCCTTGTGGCATATCACAACAAGAGGGGCACGTGACAGGTGGAAAGGTCAGAGGCTAATAGCAGTTACGTTCTCATGGGAGTTTGGTTTTGTGTTTACTATTGTTTTCTACACTCAATTTTTGTAATGACTGGATTTAATTCTACAACAAAAATAATAAACATTTTTTTAAAAGAAACTGTTAAAGCATTCTCCACCAGTGTAGACCACACTGGATATGTCAGATGACCTGGTAACTGGGAAAGAAAAAAAAAATAAATGAAGGAAGACAGACAGACAGACAGACAAGAAAGAAAGAACCTGAGGAAAGTTTAAAAGCTAATGCCCAGGGGTCAAGTCACTGGAGGTCTACTCAGTGACTTTTTGCCTTTCTGGAGGATGTCATCACGGCAAGGGTAAGTTACACACGGATCTCTGGACCCTGAAGATGATGTCATGCGGTATCTCTGTAAGAAATTCTATTAAGCTGTGACTTCCAGGGAAGTCATGCTTGCATCTGAACAGTGTTTTGTTTTCCTCTACATAACACAAAACAAAAATTTGCACTTCTGGACTTCAGATTTCGTGAAGATAAAATATTTTTATAAATTTTGTAACTTTGCTGTTAGCCCAATGCCATACTGTGCAAAACACAAAACATTTATTTTGAGACCCATCTGTAGGTAGCTAGACTACCAGGTGGGCAAATGATATCAGCCCAAAGTCGATCGCAGAGCTTCTTGGTTGGGGCAGGGGAGATGAGCTTCCTGGGGTACAGAGCGCGTGACATTCAGAAGAGTTCACCAGAACTCTATTTCTCAAGGTCGACGTGGACAAACACACAGGCATTTACTGTGAAATTGTGTGTGCCGTGTATGACACTCCGTGTCACCACATCCATAAACACTTCATGATAAAAATGGAAAACATTTGTCGTGTTAAAAGGTTATGAGTCTGTTAAAAAACAGAAAATCAATCAAGAGAAGAAACTTTGCAACCTGGGACGCCCTCTAGTGCCCACATTGGAGAAGCACAGCTAAATGTCAGTTAACAGTTCTACTCAAGTTTCCGCACTGTCCCAAATTCCTCAAGGAAATGTCCTGTTTTTACATAAAAAAATAAAACCCTCTGTTTTCGTTTCAGTGTTTTAAAAGAATGATTCCAAAGGAAGGTTGACTTTTTTGAGCAAGAAGAAGAAACCTTTCAAACTTTAAGTATATACTTGAATAAAAGGAAATATTATTAAAATGTTATGCTTGGTGAACATTTTAAGATTGTTTTTTCTTTAATTTTTTTTTTACAATTATCACCTAATAGCAATGATTTCCTTGAAGAATTTATGGAAGAATTTTACATCTGACTCCTTCAGACTTGCTAGAGCATGGCAGGTTTCAATAGCCTTCAGAGTACCACATGTGAAAGAAAGAACTTTTCCTCCCTCCCTCCCTCCCTCCCTCCCTCTCTCCCTCCCTCCCTCCCTCCCTCCCTCCCTCCCTCCCTCCCTCCCTCCCTCCCTCCCTCCCTCCCTCCTTTCCTTCCTGTCCTTCCCTTCTTCTCTCCCCTCCTTCCTCCTCCTCTTTCTTATCTTCCTCCTCCTCCTCTTCTTCCTCTTCCTTCTCTTTTCTCTTCCTTCTCCTCTTCCTCCTCCTCTTCCTCTTATGGTTTTTTGAGACAGCATCTCTCAGTGTAGCCATGGATGTCCTGGAACTCACTGTGTGGATCAGGTTGGCCTCAAACTCACAGAGATCCACTTGCCTCTGCATCCTGAGTATGGGATTAAGAGTTACACTGCCCAACAGAGTAACTTCTTTATAGACATGAGTCAAAAAGCAAAGCTCAGAATTTTTGTGAAATAATCTGTCCACCAAGATTTTTAGTTTGTTGGAGGCAAATCCTTTCCTTTTTATATTTTTGTTAGGACAGTTCTTATCATAGCTTCCAGCCCTAGACAGACATGCTTAAATGCTTAAATTCTTTGATGAGACCATTTATATAGGTATATTAAAGTCAAAGATAGTTTTTAAAGATATTTTATAGCTTGACAGAGACTAAAAAGATTTAAGTAAAATAGATAATATAAATAAATAAATACAAAACAGAAAAAAAACCCAAATTCAAAATTATAGTAAGAAGCAGTGTTATATTTTAAAAAAATAGAATTTAGAAGGTAAGATAATCAGAAATGTATCTACTTTGGTTTGTAGGCATAATATCTTTTAAAAAGAAAATTAGTTAGAACTTAAAATGTGACATGGGCTGGAGCGATGGCTCAGGGGTTAAGAGCACTGACTGCTCTTCCAAGGGACTCAGGTTCAATTCTTAGCACCCACATGGTGGTTAACCACTATCTCTTTTTTTGTTGAAGATTTATTTATTTATTATGCATAGTGTTCTGCCTCCGTGTATGCCTGCACACCAGAAGAGGGCACCAGTTATCATTATAGATGGTTGTGAGCCACCATGTGGTTGCTAGGAATTAACTAAGGACTTCTGGAAGAACAGCCAGTACTCTTAACCTCTGAGCCATCTCTTCAGCCCCATCATCTGTAACTCTTAATTCCAAGAGAATTCAACACCCTCTTCTGGCCTCTGTGGGCACACACCCAGGCAAAACATTCATACATATAAATAAAAACAAATCCTTTTTAAAAAAAAGTGACAATTTATGTTTGACTCTATGAAATCCTTGGAAGAAATGTCAATTATAGAAAGCAATGTGATACTTGGTACCTCAGCAGCATGGAGGAAAGAGAATAGAACATCTACTTCAATTGGCTGCATAAACAAAATATTTTTTAAAATGTGGCCCTCAAAACCACGATTTTCTTGTCATTGTGTCTAAACAATGCAGTATGAAAGCTACTTATGTGATGTGGGAAGTCCTTCTGTCTATGTGTTACTTTTATTGGTTAATGAATAAAGAAATTGCCTTGGCCTGTTGATAGGGCAGAACTTAGATAGATGGAGAAAACTAAACTGAATGCTAGGAGAAAGGAGGCAGAGTCAGAGAGAAGTCAGAGACAGATGCCGGAACTTCAGCTGGTAAGCCTCAGCCATGTGGCGATACACAGATTAATAGAAATGGGTTAGCCGGGCGGTGGTGGCGCACACCTTTAATCCCAGCACTTGGGAGGCAGAGGCAGGCGGATCTCTGGGAGGTCGAGGCCAGCCTGGTCTACAAGAGCTAGTTCCGGGACAGGCACCAAAGCTACAGAGAAATCCTGTCTTGAAAAACCAAAAAAAAAGAAAAAAAAATAGAAATGGGTTAAATTAAGATGTAAGAGTTAGCCAATAAGAAGCTAGAGTTAATGGGCCAAGTAGTGATTTAAATAATATAGTTTCTGTGTGATTATTTCGGGGCTGAGCAGCCAGGAACAAACAAGCGGCTTTCTCCAACACTTACGGGCATGTCCAGAGTACTAGGCACCACAAGGAATCGAGGGAATGCCCAGAAGGTTTTTGCAATCATCAAACCATTTTATATATGAATTTGACATCCTTAAGTTTTAACATCTGCCAGTCTTTGGAACAAAATCCTCTGCCTGTATACCAAAGGACAATTAACCTGACTTGCTCTGAACCTGTATGTATATGTCGTCTACTTTATGGAAGACAAGAACATCTGTGGAGGTTTGAAAACAAGACATCCTTCATGGTCTAAGGCATCTGAATACTTGGTTCCCAGTGAGTTGTACTCTTTGGGCCATTTAGAAGGTATGACTTTTCTGAAGGAAATGTACATCATTGAAGCCAGACTTTGAGGTTTCAAAGTCTTGCACCATTCCCAGTGCTCTTTCTCTGTTTCCTTTTTCTTGGTGAGCTCTCAGCTTGCTTCCTCAGCTGCTATCATGATAGGCCCTTGTTTATCTGGAACCATTAGCCCAAATTAACCCTTCCTTCCACAAGTTGCCTTGGTCATGGTGTTCCTATTGTAGCAATAGGAAATTAACTACGATACCAATAAAAATAGTTTAGGACATCTAGTATAGAGGGATGTGTAGCAGTTTAACTTATTTTTTGAATTCACCATAATGGTGCAAAAGTGGTGTGGATTCAACAAAAAGTGTGTCCTGATTTAAATGTGAATATTTCCCCCAGCTGACTCTATGTGATCCGATTCTCTGTTGGGCTACTAGGGCACATCATGGAATCGTGCAGCAATAGATCCTGTAGGATCGCAAACAGGAGCAGCTCCAATCTCATACACATTGTTTTACAAAGTGAGAATAATGTAGGATGAATTTTTCCAATCTTAGGTCGAAGGACTGACTGAATATATTCATTCTAAGGCCCTGTTTTGTAGACTCTGTATATGACCCATATGCCCTGCAAGTGAATGTGGGGTCATAAAAGGGATTTGGTAATACTAAAATGTTTCTGGGTGCACAATAACCCCAAACTGATTTATAATCAACTTTTAATAAGTCTGAGGTGGTAGTGCGACCTGCGTGTCAACATTTGACTTCATCACAGCCTTGGCTCTAAGCACACAGCGTAAGTACTTTGCATTGATCATGCTGCCTGCCATGTGATGCTAGCGCTGACTGAAGCACACAGGCTCAGATTCCAGACTGTGTATGCTGAGAACCACAGTGACTTACAGTATAGACAGAATTTTCTGCTTTCATAGAGATTTTATGATTCAATTAGGAAAGACTTTTAGTAGTTTCATACCATCATTCTTAGCATGCAAATATCAAATTGTAAACAAAAGTACATCTTTTTTGAAAACAGAGACCACCTAACAGTACATTCTAAATTATACTAATTTGATGTCACATGAATGTGGTGCTGGAGGAGGCCAGAAGAGGGAACCGAGTCCTTTGGAGCTGGAGTAACGAAGGGTCGTGAGTGCCTGACCTCAGTGCTGGGAACTAAACGTGGGTTCTCCTCAAGAGCAGAAAGTGTTCATAAGCACTGAGTCATCTCTCCAGCCCTGGATTTTTAAAATGACTGAGTGGTCTTGAATTTTATTTAAAAGTTGTTCAATGAACCTTTGCTTGTGATTAGGACATAAGCACCAGTAATTTCTGCCATTTTATAACTGTTTATATGAAGTGGTTTTCTCAGCGTTGACGGTTATTAAATTACACTGTTGGTGGATGGATGACCGGCTGGTCAGTCAAGTCCCTTTACTAATGCGGTTGGATGAAGACACTGGAGTCACAGTGATAAGTGCTCAAGGAACCCCAGGTGAGTCCCCAAACTCTTATCCCCTAGGTCATTATTACTTTTAGGAAACTCACTTTTTCTTCATAAGTATTGGTAAATAACAAGCTGGTTCATGTCTTCCCTTTCCATTTGTAATCCCACCAGCAAGTTCCGTCTGTTTTGATCAAGAAATAAGCGAGAATGGCACCTACCGGCTTGTGTTTGTATAGAGCAGTTTAGAGAGCCGCGGCTGGGCCACAGATGCGATATTTCCATAGGGGTCGTCCACGTCATCCGCTTTTGTACTCTGCACGTGGCCACTGTCAGAGTGAAAAGGAAAGTCGTAGGACACTTAGATTAGCTGAGCAAAGCAAATAAGGGGTGTTTTACTTGTCAGAGTCTATTAAAAGCCCAAGAGGGAAAAATATCATGACTAATAACAATTGGAATGAAAAACAAGAAAGGTATGGCTCTTTGTCTTTAGAATACGAAGCCTCTACTCTGGGACCGGAACCTTGAGGAACAGTTCAGGGCTTCCAAGTTCAGAAGCCGTAGGACACAGAGTGGAAGCGAGGGCATGGGGGCTGATATCTGTTGAAGAAAGTTGGCTTCTGTGGGGACGGGGTCCAGGCTGGTGTTAGGAGCCTGAGCCACATTGCTGAGGTGTGAGAGAAGGCCAGAAGGATGATCACATCAGCAGGTCTGACACAAGAGCTTCTGGGATTAAAATTCCAGTCAGCTCCATTGGAAAGCAGTAAGGAGGAGGAAGCCCTGACCAAACTCTGTCCCCCACTTCATGTTCTCTCATCTCCTTCATTTCAAGGTGATCTTTCAAAGTGAGAACAAAAAGGAAAGAAGATGGCTGAAGATTAGTGCACTGCTGCTCCTCAGAGCCAGAGCTACAGTAGAGGAGGACAGGACCGTCCTTCCTCGGGTGCTTCCGTGTTAACGAGCACGGTTTACCAACC
Organism: Chionomys nivalis; assembly: GCF_950005125.1. Lineage (NCBI taxonomy): Eukaryota > Metazoa > Chordata > Mammalia > Rodentia > Cricetidae > Chionomys > Chionomys nivalis. The sequence continues at coordinate 30,616,891 of NC_080091.1, forward strand.
ACGCATTGCTCCCGATGGACCACATGAGCAGGAGCAACAGGGATATTCTATTCCTAAAACATCCTGGTTAAAGAAACAGAAAATGTGTCACTCCTCATTTTATAGTTTAATCCAAATCTCTAATAAGCTTCTGATTAAACTTTCAGTACTAAACAGGCATGTGCCAGAAAGCACACCGGAGGATGGTAAAACACATCCGTTAACTTAAGTGTGGACTGGAAGGTGAAAGGCAATACAATTTAGACTTAAATACGATTTATTTGAAAGCAACGAGAAATGTCACTTACGTATAGAGAGGAATGTATTTACTCCTAGAACTTGGGCTCACACTTGGAAAAAGAAGAAAAATAGGCAATTGAGTTATTGGTATTCTAAATGAATATCAAATTACTATAACAAGTCTCAAATTAAAAGATCTTCAGGGATCCAGAAATTGACCTCTAAAGTTTTGTTTTAGAGACAGTGGAATGTGTTTAGTCTGTTCCATTGCTTTGTATGCTTTCAAATGCCGCCTATCCATCTTCTGAAGAAGGGTACCTTGGTTGTGTTCAGATCAAGGAAGCTATGAGTAAAACCTTTTTGTAGACTTATATGTAAGTTCCTGGGAACAACTTTCCAAGGCTCCACCTTGAACAATGTCCTGGCGAATTCGGAGGAGTGGCTTAATAAGAAGTCAAGCTTTCAAGTGCTACCTCATCTGTCAAACGAAACACCTAAAAATGCAGCAAACCCACAAAAACCTCCTGACTGAGAAAAGGGAAGGGAGGGGAGACTGCATCTGGGATGAGAAAGAAAGAAGAAAGAAAGAAAGAAAGAAAGAAAGAAAGAAAGAAAGAAAGAGAAAGAAAGTAACAGTAGACCTTAAAGAATTAAAAGAATACATGAAAATGCGGAACACCAAATCCATAATTCCAATGTTCCTGGAAAAAGGCAGATGTGCTGATGGAGAGACTCAGGCATTCCCATTGTACTCTGATTTTTTTTCTCAATAGAGGGAGGAGATACACCAGATATATCATATTTAGTTCATATATTTTGAATACAGAATATTCAGAGTGAATTAAACAATCAGAGACCATAACCAGGGCTGCATGAACTCTAAAAAGAAAAAAAAAAACCCAAACAGTAACATTTTGGAAGAAAAAACCACCAAGTCTTTTGATACTAAATGTACAGAATTGCACACAGAAGAACATCAGAAACAAAGCCATAGCTTTAAGCACAAATACAGTGCAAATCCATGACATGAAAGTCAATGGAATGTCATTTAGAATCCCCTTTATATGAACTCCTGGAGTGTCACAACAATGTAGCTGTCCGTATCAAATTGATCATGCAGTACTCCCAATTTTAAAATGTAGTACATTTAAAAGTGTCAACTTTGAAGGTTAAAGAGAGGCCAAGGGTTGTAGCACACCTGCTCTTTTCGGCCCCGGGACGATTGGATGAAGGTCTCTGGGACAGTCTGAATCTAAAGTCAGGCCCCTCTCCCTGCCCTCAGTGGGGGCATCAGGTTCTTAGTGACGAGGTTAAAGCTAGCAATGGTAAAAGCAGGAATGCAAACTTACAAATTGATTGGCTTGACTGGCACTGAGAACAATCTCGTCTGAAACCTGTCCCAGAGTCCTCCGACCATCTAAAGCCAATATTGAAATAAACAGAAACTATTAAATGATCTTACTGTAATTTTATAGATTCAAACTTTGGTGCCCTTAGCAGGCCCCTCACACCATAGCTGAGTCTTAACTCTGGGAAAGCCTTTTTTCAGGCATCCTGGTAACTCTGGGTCGGGTGGGGCTTTGCTTCTGAATGCTGTGGCTCTTGGCTCTTCGCTCTAACTTTCACTCCTACACTGCTCTCTCCAAGCTGGAATCTGCCTTGTGGTCACCTTCTCCAGGTGACATGATTTCTCCATGTGAAAGAATTAGCTTCGGTTTCATGACAGATACTTCCCCTCTGAGACCCACTGCAGGCTTCTCCTTACATCTTTGCAGAGAGCCTGGGTTCAGAAAAGCTTCTTACTAGGGGAGGATTTTAGATATTCAAATGATCTAATGCGGGAAATGTAATGAAATGACCATTTTTATGAGATACAAAATTTCTTTGAAGTAATTTAAAAATCCTTAAAAATAAATGAAGTCATACACAATTTTTGTCCTTTAACCGATTTTCACTTCTGTGTAACAATCCAATGTTTGAGTGTTTATATTAAAGCTGTGTTTTCCCCTCTCTTATTATTTCTTTCTCTATGAAAGTGGAAGAAATTTTACACAAGAATGCAGGCTTCCTAATTTGGGGCTCAGGGACTCCTGAGGGTATAATTGTTTTCCCTCTTTATATTACAGATTTCCTATGCTCAGAAACTTCATTATGAGAAATCATCCAACAGCTGACCCAGATGAAACACAAAGGGACAAGGAAGCAGGAGGTGTTTTGCAAGCACGAAGCAGGGCATTTGCCTCAGTGTTGGGAGGACAAAAACCAGGCTTCGTAAATGCTTGGGGTTCATTTTGGCACAGAGTAATTAAAGTGATGGGACATTGAAAAGGCAGGATCCCACAGGGATCGTGATGGGATTGGGCACTGAGCGTTCACTAGAGAGGGAAGAGGGCACAGAGCAGGCAAATGACTGGCTGTGTGTCTTCTCAAATAGCATGGATTCCATGTTCTGAAAACAATGGGCATAGTCAATGTAGTACCGTGGACAGATCTCCACTCAGGAGAAAGTGCTCCAGCTGTGGTAGGGATGCACGACCAGTAGTCCCTATGACAAGCTCTTCGTGACATGCAGAAATGGAACTGACGGCTATCTCTCTGAGAGCTCTCTGTGCTTTGGTATACCACATAACCGGAAATATAAGAGAGTAGTCTACGGCTCATGGATCTTCCTATTCTGCTCAAAGAGTGGACAGCTAAATTCTAGGTCCTATTTCCAGAACTATGCTCTGCATAGATTATCTGGAAGAATAATGTCTCTGTGTCTCCTCCATTATTTAACATTCTTCTGTAATTTCTAAAATTAATAGCCACCACAAATGACTTTGAGGGAGAAGTCATTAATTTTAGTAAACATTTTTAGTATGAACGAGAAAAATGTTTACAATTACTAGCAATTTGTGATTATATAACTTGCAATTTCATATATAATTCCTATCAATGAAATATCACTGTGGCTTGAGTTTGAGTTGATTTTCAGTCAAAGCAAACAGTAGGAGTCATGATCTGTAACACTTACTGTCACCCTCTCACCACGGTCGGGGACGCTCACTGATCTGGGCTATGGCTGGCACCCTTTTACCATGGTTGGGAATGCTCACTGACCTGGGTTATGGATGGCCTGGGTTATGTCTGGCACCCTTTTACCATGCTCAGGGACTCTCACTGACCTGGGCTATGGCTGGCACCCTTTTACCATGGTCGGGGACGCTCACTGACCTGGGTTATGACTGGCACCCTTTTACCATGTTCAGGGACGCTCACTGACCTGGGTTATGACTGGCACCCTTTTACCATGTTCAGGGACGCTCACTGACCTGGGCTATGACTGGCATCCTTTTACCATGTTCAGGGACGCTCACTGACCTGGGTTATGACTGGCACCCTTTTACCATGTTCAGGGACGCTCACTGACCTGGGTTATGACTGGCACCCTTTTACCATGTTCAGGGACGCTCACTGACCTGGGTTATGACTGGCACCCTTTTACCATGTTCAGGGACGCTCACTGACCTGGGTTATGACTGGCACCCTTTTACCATGTTCAGGGACGCTCACTGACCTGGGTTATGACTGGTACCCTTTTAACATGCTCAGGGACGCTCACTGACCTGGGCTATGACTGGCACCCTTTTACCATGTTCAGGGACGCTCACTGACCTGGGTTATGACTGGCACCCTTTTACCATGTTCAGGGACGCTCACTGACCTGGGCTATGACTGGCACCCGTTTACCATGTTCAGGGACGCTCACTGACCTGGGTTATGACTGGCACCCTTTTACCATGGTTGGGGACGCTCACTGACCTGGGCTATGACTGGCACCCTTTTACCATGGTCGGGGACGCTCACTGACCTGGGTTATGACTGGCACCCTTTTACCATGTTCAGGGACGCTCACTGACCTGGGTTATGACTGGCACCCTTTTACCATGTTCAGGGACGCTCACTGACCTGGGCTATGGCTGGCACCCTCTCACCACGGTCGGGGACGCTCACTGACCTGGGTTATGGCTGGCACCCTTTTACCATGTTCAGGGACGCTCACTGACCTGGGCTATGGCTGGCACCCTCTCACCACGGTCGGGGACGCTCACTGACCTGGGCTATGGCTGGCATCCTTTCACCATGTTGGGGACGCGCACTGACCTGGGTTATGGCTGGCACCCTCTCATATCTTTTCAGTGTGAAACACTGTGAGATGAGGTCAGCAGCCTTTTCCACCGTTGTTTCCTCTGGGTCAAGTTTTGGTGGTAGCATTTTATCCCATGGGACAGTTTCATAAGCTCTGGGGAATTATTAAATAAGGACACTTTTAATAAAGAATACACAAAGCACATATTCAGAGCAGGGTAGGAAGACTATCCAATTTACAAATAAATTATGCCTTTTAAAATTGATTTTGATGCAAGCATATTGATCAGGTAGGCAATTTGTATTCTCCGTCCAGTCTTCCAATGCCAGTCCCCCAGCTTTGTAGCAGAACCTGCTGTGGCTTCTACTTCCTGTCTATCTCCATTCCCAGGATGCTAAGCAGATCCTTGTGACAGACCCAACTTTTCTCCTTCTTGTGGACCCTCTCAGCTCCTTCCCCCTTCTAGATCATTCCAATTCCAACCTTAGGTACCTCTGTCATACCTCACACCTCCTGATGGTGACTGAGCCTACTCTCTCCACCTCTTAGCTGCCTCTTTCTTTTTTTCGTGGACTCACTGTTTTGTTTTTTTTTTTTTTTTTTTTTTTTTTTCTTATTGTCTGTTCCTCTTTAAAATGAGAGCTCCTTCAAGAGTGGAGAACTTGGTCTGTTTATTCACAGTTGATCTCACAGCCTAGGCCATAGATATGCTGACATGAGGCAGGATATAAAAGCCTCTCATCCCAGAGTCCAGCTGAAGCCCCACCCCCCCATCAGCTGAAATGCAAGAATTTGGCACAATTAACATTTTCTGCAAAGGCAGCCTACATAAATATAGGCTTCCTTATACTTTTATATAGATATTTCATGTTCAAATAATAGTGAACCAAGCTTAAGGTTTGGATGCATATGCTCTTGTAAGACCTCATTCCTTTCCCCAGACATCACTTGAGCCTCTCAAACAAGACTCTATGCAGTAAAAACTATCCTACCTTCCTGTAGCCTGTGGGTTTTATCAACTGTAATCCTACCAGGTGCTCCTGAGGAGTTGTAATCCTGTAATCCCTTTCAGGTGCCTTAGGAATCCTTTAAAGACAATGACTTCAAATGCCACCAAAGTCCTCGACTATTGTAGAATGTCAAGCCCCTAGACTCCTTTTAGGAGGAATGCCCACACTCTGGTACACTTTGCTTCAGCCAAAATGGAAGGTCAGCGGGTTGTTTCTTGGCTTCTCTGATCTAGTTTTCACCCCAACAACTGACTCCCGAGTCTTTATTGGTAAATAGAACAACATAGATAAAATCGACAGTGGAGAGTTTGACCTCTTGCCTCTGCCCTACAAAGTGCTGGTCGATTGATTCAGTGAATTGTCGTCCTTTAAACTTTCTCCACTTTTGTTCTCTCTGACATTGAGTCTTCTTTTCTCCTCTCTTCCCTTCCCTTTCCTCTTCCTCATTCCCCTCTTTCTGAATTTTGGTAGTATTGACATATTTCTCCCTCCCTCAACTTCTGATATAGTGTCTTATTCCCTAGTTAGCCCAGGTTTGCTTGGAATTCATGGTAATCCTCCAACCCAGGCCTCTGAGTACTTTGATTACAGGTGGGATACCTTGTCCTCCTCAAGTCCTGATATGTTTGTAATTTAGCCAACATGAATGACTTACTGTGTCTGTTTGATGTGTTTTGAATGATTAACACGATCTAGATCATTATTGACAATGTACCATTAAATATTAAGAAATATACTTAAAATTTTTCTCATTGGAAAAGAGCTTACTTCTGTGTTGAGGATTTGTAAAATGAATCCTTTATATTATATTTCTTGCCTAGCTGGTCAGGTGGTTCATTATTATCCTACAAGATAGAAACAAGATGTTTAAAACGACCAAGCATGAATAGAACTGCTGAATTTTCCTATACACTATGTTTTCTGGATTTCCTCATCCTTCAAGATATACAGGATGGCTTGAGGCATGTGCATGTATACATGATTTAAGATCAACAAACTCAAATTCCTTAATACATTCATCTCCAGCCAAAATTATTCATTGAGTTGCTGAAGACACTTAAAATCTGATTTCTTCTTAAAGTCCCCGCAAACAATACAGAATTTCTAGTTATAGATACCACGATATGCCTCCTATCTTCAGAACATATTCATCTTTGCTTATATCTTTATATTGTATCTTCTTACCAACATTTCTCCAATTTTTTCTCTACTTACCCCATGCCTACTCTATTCTCTATTTCCCTTATGGCTTTCTTAGATTATACACATAAGTAAGGATATAAATATTTATTTATGTGCCTGGTTTATTTGCCTTAGTGTAAGGTTATTATTCATGTTGTTGCAAATAGCAGACCTATATTTATGGCTGAATAACATTCCATCATATGTACATATATCCAGTTTTTTTTACCCATTCATTTGTAGATGGGCACTATGTAGTCAGCCACATATTCTTTATAATTTTTTATTTACCTAGGCAGGGGTCACATACCTGTAATTCCACCACTCAGACCATGAACATAGGAGAATCGGGAATAAAAGGCCAGACACAGCCATAAAGCAAATTTTGAGGTTACCTAGAGCTACATAATATCTGTCTAAAAAATACCAATACATTTAATTATTTAATGAAAATAATTATCCTGTGTATAAATTTTGCATTTCATTGTTTTCTAACTTAATATGCTTTAATCTTTCATATATTTTGTTTGATTTAGTCATTTTCTAATATTTTAAGATTGAAACATATCAACTCCCTTTTTTTGTAATCTAATTATGTAAGGCTAAATTTCCTCTTTAGCAAAGTATTAATTGTACCCATTGTTTAATTTCTTGTAAAGCACATCTATTGGGAATTTATTTTATTATTTTTTTCTTTACTCAAAATCTTCTTTATTTAGCATTCCAATATATTCAATATATTTGGGCCTGTAGACCGCCTCGACGGGTTACTCTGTCTAGGGTTTGTAACCCGCCTGGCTGGTCAGTTATTCCAGGGTCACGGAGAGGCACCACCTGAAAGACATAGGCTGATTAAGAGGAAGGAGGCCAAGCATATTTGTCGAAGCCTCCGTTTAATATTAGAGTCATGGTTACAGCTTATATAGCCCCTGGATGAGGAGCTTGGGGGGCTGGGGCATGGGGTCTTGCCACGTGGTCCACGTCCGTCACGTAGTTCAAGAGGTTACGATCGGTCAAGTCACGATTCCTTGGTCAGGAAGTCACAAGTTGACACACCTAGTTGTCTAGATAATTTGGAATGTGAGGCAGGTTCCGTTAACAGATAGCTCTCTATTAACAGTTAATTTGGGTGTGGGATAGGCTTTGTCAATGAGACTATTCTCAATACAATTGGGAAGTGAAGCCCTCTGCAAAACTTCTCAAGGCGGTGATTCCTATAATAATTTGGGGGGACATGGCTCCTGACATGGGCCCTCAAATATATCCATGTTCCAAATTTGGAAAAGGGTAATTTACTTTGCAGATGGAATTAAATTGCTCATTAAGTGACCATAAAATGAGAATAATTATATTGGACATACTTATGGCACAATTTAATCACAATTGTCATGAAGCTGGGAGACTGAGGCAGAAGACTACACCAGCCATTCTTTGTGATGAGAGGATTCACTCCATCAGTGCTAGCTTTGAAGATGAAGACAGATGCCTATCATAAGCCAAAGAACACAGGAAGGTTATGCAAGCTGAAAAGGTGAGAAATGGGTTCTTTTCTAGCAACTTTAGAAGGAACACAACCTCACCAGCACATTGATTTTTAGCTTAATGGTAGGTAACCACTCTTTCCTTCTGGACTCCAGAATGATAAGATAATTTATGTCTAAGGTAGACGTTGATGATCATTTGATATAGCAACAACAGAAGATGAATGTAGTCTCCATCTGTTTTTGTTTGCTTCTTTTTCAAGACAGGGTTTCTCTGTGTAGCTTTTGGTTCCTGTCCTGGAACTTGCTCTGTAGACCAGGCTGGCCTTGAACTCACAGAGATCTGCCTGCCTCTGCCTCCCGAGTGCTGGGATTAAAGGTATGTGCCACCACTGCCTGACCATAGTATTTATCCTTAAATTATTTAAACACTTTGGGATAAACTCATTGTATTTTTGTCTTCCAGTTTCTGATGAAAAATTAAAGTATTCTAATTTACTTTTCTTTATCATATTTCAAGTTTTTATCTTTAGTGTTGGCAATTTAAAAATGATATTCTTGTTCTCTATGAAAATTTCTTTATCCTGGCTAGAATTCAGTGAGTCTTTTGAACTACAAATGCATATCTTTTGTTTGAGCTAATGAAATTTCAGAAATTATTATTATTTTACTTTTCCTCCCCTTTTCTTAAAAAATTTGGACTCCAATTAGTGTGCTTGGGGTCTTTTCATACTGACCTCAAAGTACATGATGTTTTTGGTCAACTTTTAGTTTTTTATCCTTCTTTAAATATGTTCTCATTTGTTTTCAAAATGTTAATACACCATAGTCTTTCTGTTATTAAGCCCATGAGTCTTTAAGATATTGAAGCTTTTAGCTATGTAATTCACATTTTTTTTTTTAAAAAAAATACTTCATTCTTTTCCTCTGCTAAGATTTCCAGTATTTTCATTTTTTGTGAGAATATTTTCCATTACATTGTTGGTATGGATAACTTTGACACACCTGAGAAGAGAGACTCTCAATTAAAGACTTGTTTTCATCAGATTGGCCTGTAGGCACATCTCTAGGGCATTTTCTTAATTGCTAAATGACTAGTGGGGTCCAATTCACTGTAGGTGTGTCCTATCTCAGCAGCTAGCCCTGGGCTATAAGAAATGCAGACAGTAGGAGCAAGCCAGGGAAGTGAGCAGTGTCCTTCCTTTCACAGCTTCGGTGCTTGTCTCCAGGTTTCTGCCTGTGATGCAGAAGTAAAAGCCAAACAAACCCTTTCTTCGAGTTTGTGCTTATTATGGCAAATATGCATTTACCAAATGAGAACAACCATTGAACATGCAACCTTGCATTAATATCGCTACCAAGTTTTAGCTCTAGACCCTCTCTTCTCTTGACAGTGTGCCAAGTTTTCATGGTCTTCCTATGTTGCACGATGGTGGACATTGTGAATGTTTCATTGTAGAGATACTGTACTCAGTAATATTCTGTATGGGTGTGCTAATTGTCAAAACTGGGATTTGTTTTCCTCTGTTGATGAAGGCTCTGAGCTTGTTCTAAACAAAGCCTGAGCAGAGACTTAGTTGCAGTTCACAGAGATAACTGTAGCTCCTGCACCCTCTCAGTGCGCTCCATTTCTCCCTGGGCCCATGACTAATCAGTGAGCCACTCTTACATATTTAAACCCAAAGAAAGGCTTTTCTGCAAAAGTTTTGACTACTTCTGACATCTGAAAGCATTCAGCCTTGACGACAAAGACCCAGAGAGAAATTCAGGCTGATCTTATCTTTTGCTCCAAGTTTTAATCCCGTTTTGAAATATGCCTGACACTGTGCAGTCACCAGGAGGTGTCAAGTAAATGAACATGTATTTTGTTAGGGTTTGCAACTATAATCTGTGGGAGAATTAATCTGTTATAACCTTACTCTGCCACAAGGAAGCAAAAAATTAATAATTTTTGATAAATATAAATTTAATTTACAGAGTTTCATTTGATTCTCTGTCATATGTGTCTATTTATTTTCTTTGGGAAATAAGTTCCTTCCTTCCTTCCTTCCTTCCTTCCTTCCTTCCTTCCTTCCTTCCTTCCTTCCTTCCCTCCCTCCCTCCCTCCCTCCCTCCCTCCCTCCCTCCCTCCCTCCCTCCTTCCTTCCTTCCTTCCTTCCTTTTTTCCTTCCTTCCTTGTTTCCTGTACTTCGGGTTGCTCTGTCATTGCAGATTACTTGTCCAAGGCACACTCTTCTCTGTGTCTGCTAATGTCCCTTTGTATTTGGCACCTTTACTACATTGTAGTTTTGAGCACAAAGAAGCTCACAGAATTTGTCATCTGTTCTTTCCCTTTTCAATAGATTACTGAGAATGGTTTCCAATTGTAACTGTAGATCTAGTCCTAAGCTTTCCCAGTTTTGGCTTACTGTATTTTGTTTTCTGTTATTAGGTGCATATGTATTGTCTGTGTCACTTCTTTATCACTAGAGAATATGACCCTTTAGCGAAATTTCTTATGAAATCTATTTGATGGCATCTGAGCTCCTTCTGCTCCTTTTGCTGTTTCCTTGTTCATCACCCATGTTAACATCCTTAGCGTAAATATACATTTCACCCAGTTTTCGTAGTGTTGGCATAGAGTTTGGTCTTATTTTCAACATAACATCTGGATTTTAATTTAATTAAATTAAGCCACGTATAACTAGGTAATCAACATTATTTAGTTTAAATCCGGTTTCATTATCTATTTCATATGCTCTCTTTTATTTTGGATTTAGTTAAAGATTGTTTCTCTTTGTTAAGTTTTATTTTGGCCACTACAACCATAGTGCCTGTGTCTCTTACCATATCTGCTTCCCTCAATTCAACTCTACCCACTCACATCCCTATTCGTGCATTCCTTTCTCCTCTTTAGGACTGTTTTCCATATAGGCCAGCAATACTTTCAGCATGGTTTTCTAAAGATGCCTTTACTTTGGCTTTATTTTTAAAATCTTGTGTTGTTGTGGGTTTGAACCCCCATAGGTCCACAGGGGATCTATTCGGAGGTGTGGCCTTGTTGGAGTAGTTGCGGCCTTGGAGGAAGCGTTTCACTGGGGATGAGTTTTGAGGCCTCAGATGCTCAAACCTGGCCAGAGTGTCTCAGTCTCTTCCTGCTGTCTACAGATCTGGAAGTTCAACTTATAGCTCCTTCTCTAGCCCCATGCCTGCCTGCACCCACCAAGCTTCCTACCATGATAATAATGGACTAAACCTCTGAACTGTGACCCAGCCCCAATTAAATGTTTTCCTTTATGAGTTGCCATGGTCATGGTTTCCCTTCACAGCAACAGAAACCCTAAGACAGAAGTCGGTGCCAGAAGCGAGTTATTACTCTAACAGGCCTGACCATGCTTTTGTTTGGAGGAATGCGGACTTGGGACTTTGAATTAGAAAAGCACTTGAACATGTTAAGTGGGGTTTAATGGGCCATAGTAGTGAAGGAGCATGGAAGAGAGTGGTGTGGAGGGTGATTTAAACCGTAGGGGCCTGGCTCAAGAGGTTTCATAGAAGAATTTTAGGATGTGACTAACAACTGCTAATAGCTCCTCAGAAAGGGGTGGGACCCTACGAGCTCTTCCCCTTCCATGCTGGAATTATTGACTTGCTTGATCTTTTGCAGTCTTGTGTGGGTAGTCACAGCTGTTATGAGTTAAAGTGTTCCATGGCATGTAAGGCCCAGACAACAGCATCTCAGAGCATTTCTCCCCAGTGTCTGGCACTTATATCCCCTCCCATCCACTGCTTCTGAGCCTTGGTGGGGGTGGTTGCGATAGATCTCATCTAACACTAGGGACTCACAGTCATTATGCTCAGTACTTTGAACGGTAAAGACTCTCTGCATGAAGGCCTACCCACTTCTAGAAGAAGCTTCTATGAAAAGGTTGAATTTCACACAAATCTGACAGTTCAGGGAAATGAGTTCCCAGAGTAGCAGGGCCGCGAATTAGTTTTGTGAAGAACAAAGTTGTAACATGGATAATTTTAGGTATGTTTTCTATATCCTTAACTTATTTTTCATTTCCTGTACTTTGTTCATAAATTGATTTCTCCCCATTTTCTAATTTCCTGGAGATGTACTTTGTTTATTTCCAACTGAAGAAAAACTGAATTGACAGCTTTTCATACGTTCTAACATACACTTTAAAGACAGGTCCTGTCTTCCAGCGTTGATTACAGTTGCCAGCTGCACATTTGACCACAACATCTTGATTTTCATTCTGAAAATATTTTAACTTTTCTTATGGTTGTGACTCCTCTGGATGATTGTTCATCCATGAACACATCTTACTGGTTCTAAATACATAATTTGGAAGGGTGTTTTCTTCTGTTATAATTGTTCTGTGCTCATAGACTATGCAATTTATGAGCTAAAAATGTAATTTATAGAGACTTGTTTTAAGACATTATCTATAGCAATTTGTATAAATACTCATGGAAAAAAGGCATACGTGTGTATTATTTTCCATAATGCTTAAAATCTTATTTGGGAGTTTCTGTTCCTAGCAGAGTAAGCAGGTATTTTAGATCCATGCATTCAAGCAACCTGTCTTTTAACTACAACGTTAACATTTTACATAAAAAGTAATTGGTGACTCTGAGTTTGAAACTACTGCATCATGTTTCCTATGATCTACATGCCTTTATTATAGTCTTTTTATTTTAACTTTGTTTGGGCTGAGTTCCTGATATTCAATGAATTCTGTTGTTTCTCTATTTTATTTCTACTGTTTAATCTACAAAATGCAAAGTGAACACCTATTTTTTTTATTTTAAAAGCTTCATTCGTTTTACATACTAATCACAATTCCTCCTCCTTCCTCTCCTCCCACTTCCCCCATCTTACCCCTACCCCATCTGCTATGCACTCCTCAGAAAGGGTGAGGCCTCCCATGGGGAATCAACAAAGCCTGATACATCAAGTTGAGGTAGGACCAAGCCCCTCCCCGCTGTATCAAGGCTTGAACAAGGCATCACACCATAGGGAATGGGCTTCAAAAAGCCATTTCATGCACCAGGGACAGATCCTGGTCTCACTGCCAGGAGTCTTACAAACAGGACAAGCTGCACAACTGTCACCCGCATGCAGCGGGCCTAGTTCGGTCCCATGCAGGTACCCAGCTGTTGGTCTAGAGTCTGTGAGCTCCTGCAAGCTCAGGCCAGCTGTTGCTGTGGGTTTTCTCATCATCTTGACTCCCCCTGCTTATGAACACATATTTTTGAGGATTAAGTATAACTATTGCTTTTACTCTTCCCTCAGGAAAGATGAAAAACACTTCCACATTTAACTTCTGACCTTACTTCAGACTAAATTATTCAATTTATATTTTCCTTCAATATTTATGTGTTCAAAACGCCACAAAGTTAGCTAGGCGGTGGTGGCGCACACCTTTAATCCCAGCACTCAGGAGGCAGAGGCAGTCAGATCTTTGTAAGTTCGAGGCCAGCCTGGTCTACAGAGTGACTCCTAGGATAGTTCTAGACAGAAACCCTGTCTGAAAAACCAAAAAAACCCAACCAACCAACTAAAAAAACAAAATAAGTCCACAAAGTTGTTACTATTATTTGATAGACTCATTTATACTAATCATGTACTTATTATATTTTGCTCTTCATTCATGCCTGTATTTCTGATTAATGTTTCCTTCCCTACTGACAAATGAATACCTTACACACACACACACACACACACACACACACACACACACGATTTTGTCTGCTTTAGGATAAACTGTATGATCTTGACTAAAATGCCTTGAATTATTAATATTCTAAAATGCATTTCAGTGTAATAGAATCCTAAGTGGCAGACTGATGAAGTAGTGATAACAATGGGACTCAGATGGCAGGAGTGACGGGATTCCAGCATTGCCTACTTTCTGTTATATTTAGAAGAATTTGCTATGGCTTTGGAGAAGGACTCTCATATTTGGGCTGTTTCAAGACAACATCATTGCATTTTGTTTTGCTTTTCCCCTGGAGGTTATGGCATGGAGTTCTTTATATATGCCCTGACTTTATTCTATTCTTTAAATTATTGGACTGATGGTTTAAACATTTATAAAATGAATCTTGGGTCCATGGAGATGGACACTAAGAGAGACTTACATAGATCTAATCTACATGGGAAGTAGAAAAAGACAAGATCTCCTGAGTAAATTGGAAGCATAGGGGCATTGGGGGAGGACTGAATGGGGGAAGGGAGAGGCAGGGAGGGGAGCAGAGAAAAATGTAGAACTCAATAAAAATCAATAAAAAAGCAACAAAACAAAACAAAACAAAACAACCCCCCCCCCCCAAAAAAAAACCCAAGGTGTTGCTTTTGTAGAGGACTGGAGTTTGGATCTTAACTTAACTGATGTCAACATATTAGGGGGCTCCAACTCCACAGAATCAAACCCTGTTCTGGATTCCACAGGCACCTGCACCCTCACCTCCAAACACATACACAAAAATAAAATTAAAATTTTAATACATTGATATTTACCTCATCAATTTTATTGTATGCAAATGCTGTCAATTCCATAAATGACTAAATACCAAAATTCTAGAAAATCTTGTTTTTAATCTATAAACTTTTGTTACTCTAAAATTTCCTTTTACAATACTGTTTTATCAAGTTAATAATTAATGTTCTAAAACTCACATTATAAGTTATAGCCTTCAAATGAATACTAGTATGTTATATATGCCAGTACTGTATGGTAAGATTACTGCTTCAGAAAAAACACAGCTTTTCTTACCATACTTTCTTTGGGTACAGTACAACACACCTTATTACACTGTAGAGGTTATCAAATTGTGATTTTATGTATATATGACAAAGTGTAAATCTTTTTGATAATATAAAATGATCACTGTGTTTAAGACAATTTGACATGATTGAATACTATTCCTTACACAAAATATTCGCATCTCTTTAAGCTAATGTTTATTGTATGACTAAGTTTTATCTATGTTATTTTCTAAAATTAAATATTTCCAACATAGCACTAGTTCTGAGGCATATAGATAAATCTCAGAGAAGTTTAAATATGAAAATGGCTCCCAGTTTGTGGAATGCAAAACCCATCAAATGTCAGCTTTTTCTGCCTAACAATGGGAGTTCTCGAAGACTGACATTTGTCTGTCTTTATTGATCTTCATAAGGGAGACAATGGCTTCTGAATGTGAGTTCAAACTTACTCTAGGAGCACTCCAAGTTCATGTCTTACCGTGCTGTGGAGGACACACGTTCTTGTTGCTCATCATTTTAGTTAGATTGGTATTCTGATGAACTTTCACTGGAATTTGGATTTTTTCTAACATAAAATTTTCTTCTGGTTTATTTTACTTAGCATGATGACATGGTGTAGTAGGAGTTGCGGGCTGCGTTCCTGCCGCCCCACCTCCCGGCCGCCTGGCTAGCTTATGCCCCAAAATAACAACACACAAACTGTATTCTTTTAAACACTGCTTGGCCCATTATATCTAGCCTCTTCTTGGCTAACTCTCGCACCTGGACTAGCCCATTTCTAATAATGTGTGTAGCACCCCAAGGTGTGCTTACCGGGAAGATTCTAGCCTACATCCATCCTGGGTCGGAGCTTCATCGCATCTGCCCTGGGGAGCAGCTGCATGGCATCTGTCTCTAAGAGGAGCTGCCCTGCATCTGAGCTCATTTCCTCTTCCTCCCAGCATTCTGTTCTGTATACTCCACCCACCTATGTTCTAACCTATGAGGGCCAAGCAGTTTCTTTATTTTTTAACCAATGACCTTCCTCCATCAACATGGGCTATATAAAATTGAAACTGACCTACATCTTAAGAAAGGATAATTAAATTATAATTCATGTATGCAATGGAATGCTTTTCTTATGAATCCAAGTAAGGTAAAGATATTTGTATTAACATAATATTGATAGGATTTTGAAGTCTTCAATCCAAGGGCTCCCCTTTCATGGAATAGGAAACCAAGATATGTGCTCCATACTGGGCTATGGTAAGGGCGATGTCTATGTGGAAAGCAGTTCTCTCCAGTTGAAGCATTTGAAGGCTTCTGTTATGCTGTTTACACATTTTGGTACTATCTAAACTAATAAAAGAGTTTTATTTGTTTTAAAGCTGAAGAGGGGATGCACTTTGTGAGTAGTAGCTATTTTTTTTTCCCTGGGAAAGAAAATACCAAACACACAGATGATGACATAAACAAACTCTAGTATATCTTACTACTGATTAAGGAAAGGAAATCTTACTTTACTTGTTGCCTCCTCATCAAATGAATGTATGCGACTTAATGAGCTTCTTTTGTGTTCGTGAACTGGTAAAGGAGGAACTTTCTGTGGGCTTGTCCAACCTGGAAATCAAAATTTCATGCATTTCAGGTAAAATATACAGATATGTTTCTTCCGTTAGAAACATTCAGTTAATGTGCATTAAACTGTAACAAGACTTCTGGAAATTGTAGGTTTAGTTTGATGTTTTCCAAATTGCATGAAATGCATGCTAAGATTACTAACTCAAATATTTGGGTCATAATTGTCCACAGTTCTGGATGCAATTTAGTGCTCTGAACTAGTTGGTCATTTTTCCAATTCCTACACTGAGTGTGTACAACAAATGAAACTAGAGGCATGTATGCTGACCAAACCTTACAAACTTAAAATTGTGTTAGTGCGAAGACCTAGAATCTAAGCATGTCACATGGAATTTGTGGATATCTGCATCTATAGTAAAACCAATGTCCACTTTGAGCTATAGCTGTTATAGCCATAGAAGGTACAAACCACAGGTTATGCATACTCCTAGAGTGCTAGCCAAGCAGAGTACTTGATCCAAGACCGTTTCTCAGTCCTAGTACACGTTTTAAGCTTAAAATAAATAATAGTGTTTTATTTACCCCAGAGATAGGTTATGTGGGTTCCCAGGTGAAATGCTCTGTTTTAAAACTCGTGGAAACAAACATTCTTGTTCCTTTATAAAGCTTATTTGGTATAGTGGAGCCATATCTAACCCTTCTATGGGGACTAAGACATTGAAGTGTACTGGAGGCAAACCATTTTAACACATGACTGGTACCACTTGGCTTCCTTCTTTGGGCTGCAATAAATCTGTCTTATTCTAAACACCACGCAATAGATAGTAGTGTTAGACAAAGCTTCTATGTAACCGTTTCTTGCAGTTTAGAGAAGCATTATCTAAGTCATCCACTGTTACTATTCATTCTTAGCTTAATTTTCTGTTGCTTAAACTATGACTTCTTTGTGTTTAGCAGACTTGCTGTTATTTTCTGTGTTTTTTTGGTAACAGCTTTGTCTATTGCACAGATTTGTCTAAACATTTGTCTTAGGGTTTCTATTACTGTGAAGAGACACCATACCACAGCAACTCTTATAAGGAAAACATTTAATTGGGGTAACTTGCTTAGAGCTTCATAGTTTCAGTCTATTATTATCATGGTGGGGAATGTGGCAGTGTGCGGGCAGACATGGTGCTGGCTCCATTTTGATCAGAAGGCAACAGGAAGTTGATTCAGACACTGGACAATATCTTGAGCATGAGAAAACTCAAAGTCTGCCTCCACAGTGACATACTTCCTCCAAAAAGGTCATACCTACTCCAACAAAGTCATACATACCTCCTAATAGTGTCTCTCCCTTTGAACTTATAGAGGCAATTACATTCCAACTACCACCACATTTATACTTGACAATAACAGTCTTAAAGGTTCATATCAGTCACAAATCTAGATGAACTGTGTTGCATTTGAGCTTTGAAGTCATATCTGGCCTTGTCACTTAGACAATGGCCACCCTTGGAAGTACTCTTGGCCTCCAAATCCTCACTGATTTAGATAACTTCAGTAGATAAAACAGCTGGGGCCATGAGATTCCTTCTCCATTTTCTTTATTTAGCTATTTTGGGCCAACTTGCCTAGACCATAGGTACCATCTTCTCTTATATCCATACTAATCTACCTAACCACTGTATTTTTAAAGAAAAGGGTATAACAATCCACATTTGATCTAAAAAACATTGGATTCCACAGAGACTTGTGCCACAGTGGAGGATGGGCTCACTTTACCATGTGACTGACTTCACTTGAGCAGAGAAAAACAACCATGGTTTGCTGCCATCTTGGCTAGGGAGTTCATCAAGATGGAAGCAACCAAGCATCTGGGATTCCATCTTTGCTAATGATATCATAAAGGCAAATGTCATGTGACTTCACCACCATTTTGGTTAAACATCACCACATGACACAAACCAAAATGGTGGCACCCATAAAACTTCATAGTCCCATTGAGTTCCCTGGGAATCCGCATATCCCTTTATATTCGACCAAGGAGAAACATCAAACCTCCAAAATGCTTATTTTATAATTTTAATGTTTTCGTTTGTTTCAATTTTGATAGTTTTGCACAATACAATGATGGGCTTTGAAGGAGAATCTAAATACTTTCCTGGGCACCTGCCTCCAATACTGGCATATTAATTAGCACAGGGACCTAACACTCTTGAGATTCATGGTCCCAAGAGACTCAAAGGATAAATGGTCAAGTGCTAGGCCAGCTGCTGCCAGTGAGGAGCCACTGCAATAGTCTCTGCCAGGTCGCACTGTCTGCTGCTTTTGTGACACATCTTCACGCCCATTTTCCCCAACTGCAAAAAACCACTCCCCCTTACTGTCCCATTGACATGTATCTGTTTTTGTTTCTGCCTGATCTAACAATATGTTTTAAGTTTTCCTTTAACAATGAAAGTTATAAAACCATAATCATAACAAAACATTAATGTTCAAAATATTGATTTTTAAAGCATGTTTTTATTTATCATTATGTTCACATAGACTGCCTATATGTGCTTTTTAACATTCTGTATTTAGTAACAAATTGACTTCTAAGTAAGTGCCTGTGGAAATTAAAGTTGTTAATTTGGTTCAACTTCATTTTGTTCATAGTAAAGCTAAAATAAATCATAACAATGGTTAATAGTCCCTAATCTTTCTTGGAACAGTCAATGCAACTTTCTGAAATTTAAAAATGTCTACATCCGCCTTTAAAAATAAGACACATGGATAAGGTATACATAACCATATAATTCTCATTAAATATTATCTCCTTGATCCAGCCTGATTTTTCTAGCCTCTTATCACCCCAGACTCTTTCTTAAATCCTGAATGGCAAGATATTGCTTTTCTCAAATTTATCAACTCTGCTGGCCCTCTTCCCACTCTGCCCTAACTCTCTCCTGCCAAATACTACAGTCCTTTGAGACACAATATAAATACCTCCCCCACTACATGGGGTCCTCTATATATTGACACCCACCTCCCCTCACTGACTCATCTCTGTGTCTCCCATTGCTAATCCTCCTTCTCCACCCTTCTGGTCAATCTCTCAGCTTTATTCTGTAACCAAGTCATCCATTTTCAGCCCTCAAACGTTGTACAGGTTTCTCTAGGAGTTTTTGAAGGTGGTAGAATGATGCTTCACAGCTGATCAAGTTAAAACTCTCCTCTGCTCTATAAAATCAACCCAATCTATTCTCCCTTAGAGCCTGGTGAAAGAGCCTAGCTCCTCATCCCCCTTTCTGCAGTAAGTATCCAATGAGAAAAAAATCCACCTCCTTCTTTTTAATCTGTCCTAAGGGTTGAGAATGAAGGGTTCATGAACTCAAAGCCTCAGGTGCCCGGAAAAACTTTGGACATGACAGTTGACTTGACTGATAAAACCTGTGCAAAATTCTGATAAGGAGGGCCACATACCAAACCCGTTGGTATCTCCACTTCCAGACTGCAGGGGAACTTACCTTCAGATTGAGTCTTCTATCTCTAAAGTACCCTCACTATCATTTTGTCCTCTAAAGCCTCAAGACCCACACACCGCATGCATACAAGCTCCTATCCTGCAGAGGCTGAGGTGCTTCAGCTGTTCTGACTAAAGTACACTTTTACTTTTGGAGATGCCCACCAACTTCTATGTCCACATCGCCTACATCAGTCCCCATCTAATACTATGTGCGTCTAAATGGAATTCCTGTAACTTCTCATTTAGGTTTGTTTTTTTTTTTTAAGATAGAATTGAAAGAAATCATATAACCAATTAATATACAGGCTAAGCTGTCCAACTCATGACATGAAGGAATCAAGACAATAAAATATCCATTTCAAAAAGCCAACCAAACAAAACCCCCAATGTTCCCCTACTAGAGAGCTATATTATATGGTATTAGGCATTTTGTAATGAATTATTCAATTAATTTCCTGAATCTTTTAGAGAAGTCTATAAGGATGATATCTGCAATGTGAATTGCTACAAAGACACAATATTTCTGAGATTTATGTCCTCAGTAAATTACAACAGATGAGAGAATTAATTGATTGTTTAATTTGCTATTGTAAGAGGGTTGTTGAATACTAGGAATCTGTATATATATATATATATATATATATATATATATATATATATATATATATATAGTGTGTGTGTGTGTGTGTGCGTGAACGCGCGTGTGCACATACACATATTAGGGATGGTAGTAGCGAAAAGCAATTCTGGATACTATGCAGACCAACCCATCTAATTATAGGCTAGAAATCTTAAGACACTAGCCATATAATATATTTAGCAACGATATAGCCTTCAAAGTATTTGCTATACTGTACGTAGAAACTAATGGGCATATCAAAATGAAAAGCGGAGTTTTGTTGCGAGGGGCTGATGAACGAGCAGAAACTTCATGCACACGAGTACTGAAACCACTATGAGGCAAGTGCAACAATAATGGAGACCAGAGTTGTGTGAGATCGCAGAAAAGGGTTATCTAGTCCAACCAGACTGTCAGGAGTTAGGAACATCTTCCTCAAGATGACAACTGATCTAATCTTGAAAATTGAATAGGACTTAAATTTTTGAAAAAGGGGAAGTGGATGAAAAGCAGTTGTTCCAGGCAGGGAAATAGCATGTACCGTAGGAGCCAGGTCTCTGAGAGCAGAGTGCAGCGAGGAAACTGCAGAGTGAAGAGTTACAGCTGTCGCACCGAGTCAGGAAGGGAGTGGTGGAAGAGCAGGAGGGGAAAATGTCAACATGAGAGATCCTTGGGCTTAACCTGTAGACGGGATGCTTTGGAGTGTTTTAGAGAGTTTAAAACTTTCAGAAGTCCCTATGAGTTCCTCGGGTGACTAACAGAAGAGATGGTTCTGGGGTGACTCCGGTAGCTTCCATAGACAATCCTGCGACGCTCTAGGGATAGAAGCATCTTCTTTGTCCTCTAAGCAGAGTCTTGCTCCATGAATTAAGGCACTGTACAAATCTTGGATCCAGATGTTAATATTTGGGACAGAGATGTGGGCAAAGGAAAGACTGTGAGAGGTGGTTTGTAGGGTTCCAATAATGAATACATTTCCTATTCAGATGGAGTTGTTGTGACCATTCTAAGCTGTGTTTTCTTTATCTTTACTGTTACCATCATTGAAAGAAGAAGTTAAAGAACAGCAAAGAGTGAGTCAAGTTCGTGGCATGCAGTTTAAGTGTTCAACATGTTTATGAACCACTGATTAGTACACATAAAAATATTGCTTATATTATTTTCATAATCAAAATGATGATTCACTGAAGCGCCACTTCTTTCTGCCATCCAAGGGACAGGGGGAGTAGGCAGCTTTTTGCGAGTCCGGAAAGCTTCGTGAAGAGGCAAATCTCCAGTCTGCTTGACTTTTGATTTCTCCCCCTCCATAACTGACATATGTGTAGCCAGTCTTCTGTATGTATTTTTATAAATGCCCAAGGAAGATGGAAATATGGAAAGACACACAGAGGGTTTAACTATTGTCATCAGCTGGAGTCCAAAGTGAAGGAAAGCAGGTGACAATAGACAAACTCACTTTAGCTGCGGCAAGGAAAACCAAGCCATCTGCTGCAATGAGAGGGAGAGTCTAGGGGAGAGCTCAGGCATGATTAGACTAAGTTTAGAACCATTGCCTGGTAGATTATAAAAAGAGCCATCAATGAATAAAAAAGTGAAAAGATTAGACAGAACTGGGATTCTATTCATATAAAACAGTGACTTTTAACATGCTATGAATCACTCTCCTTAGTTTATAAGTGAGGACACACAGGTAGACAGAGAATTCTAACTGGCCCTGGGCCACATAACAGTAAAGCTTAGGATTGAAGCTCAGAGTGTCTTGATCTTGGAGCCTAAACTCTCAGGTTCTGTTCTGAATCAGGCAGTAGAATGTACAGCTCAGATAAGACCTAAGTGTTGGTACCATGTTTATCAAAACCATCTTGGTAATTTAGTGTCTTTAACAAGCCATTCTTTACCCTAAAGTCTTTTGTAATGATATTTTAAGAATTCAGGGTAAGAACTACTTTAAAGAACTGACCAACAGTCAGGCAGCGGTGGCACATGCCTTTAATTCTAGCACTTGGGAGGTAGAGGCAGGTGGATCTCTGAATTCGAGGTCAGTCTGGTCTACAGAATGAGTTCCAGGACAGTCAGAGATACACAGAGAAACCTTGTCTCAAAAACAAATAAACAAACAAACAACAAAAAACAAAGAACTGATCAACAATGTTCCCTTTGAAATTATATTGACTGGGGTTTTGTGCTTTCCTGGTATAAGTAGCATATACATCTAAAAATGACTTTATCTCTTTTAATGATGTATTACTAGTAATAAGCTATTATGTGTTGGAATATTAATAAAGAATGAACCCACGCTCCTTTTTTGATTTCTAGTAACAAACATAGTGTTTATTTTTTGTTGAAACAAATTTGTTTGCTGATCAGTGATTTATTTTCCTAGATAGAATTTTCAGATAGCCAACTCAAAATATGCTGACCTCATTAGTACTCTACGTAGGAGTTCTATAACTCAGGCATTCCCCTAAGCCCACCTTGAAGACTGTAAGTGGAGTGATATGCAAAAAGCACCATGCTTCTCCCTGCTTATGCCTCTTCAGTTTCTCTCTTCCACCTTAAAAAATGGTTGGAAGGTGATGCTGGAGTCATGCTGACTGCTCTTTTTCATTTCGATCTCTTTTTCTTGCTTGGTACCTAATAACTTCACTATTTCTCTGAGAGGAATGTCAGAAAGCATGCATCTCTACTAAGCCAACATGTGTGGCCTTGCCCTCCTTCACACATTGTCTTCTAAGGTTTTGGATGAAAGCTGATGATGAACTGTGGAAGCGTCCTGCAGTTTCTGACACCACAGCAAGCCAGGCACCTCCGCCACAGGTTTGACCTTTTCCTTTTCCCACAGTCAAAGATGCTAATCTTTTATCCCTCCCTCCCTGCCTACCATGCACACTTCCCTACACAGGACGTGGTTGTTGTGGTTTTCCTTTGGAGATATTTCTCACTACAAATGTGTCCAGAGAATCCTAGCACAGATGACAGTAGCACCATTAATTCAGGCTTCGGAAGCATAAGGCTATTTATGGCGGGTTTGCTTCTCTTCAGTTCCCGTTCTTACCTAATTTACTTATATCTTTTTTCACATTTCATTTCAGTCCCTGAAACCTCACTTTTTCCACAGCAGATTGTTTATAAGGGAGAGAAATAAAGAGAGAACCTTGTTATAAAATTATGAAAGTGAGACATAAATCCTCTTCTGGTAAAATAAGGCTATCTATAAAACTACATCTGTTCTTATGTTTGCTGTTGATCAGTACAAATCCTATTTGTTTTTTTAAACAAAATTTTGTTTTTATAAGATTTGTATCATTTTAATAAAACCTTCTTAAAATCTAACTTAAAATAATTTGTCTGGTTATAATTTATGCTACTATAACTGCTAAAATTCTGAAAAGCTCCAGTTCATGCTCCTTTACCTCACACAAGAGAGATCTCAAGGCTATGTTACTTTACTTACCGCCGAGTTTTGCCCTGATGGAACTGTCTGGTACTTCCCTGGAATTCCATCTTCTGCTCTGTTGTAGCTCTTCTGATAGTATCATTTGCCTTTTGATCGTTGTTTGAAATCCTTTGTCTGGCCTCGGAACTCGATTTTGAGGTTTCACATCACTGAAACTCACCAGGTTTGGTATGGTTCTGCCAATGCCAGGCTTTAAATCAGCATCAGCACCAGGACTCAGGAATCCTGAGCAGGGATCACCTAAGGGCACATCATCACGAAGTGGAAACAGTGGATACTCCTTCCCATAGGGTGGGGGATAAGGGTAGTGAAGATGGTAATCTGGCAGCACTGAAGGGGGATAAGGATGGAATTTTGAAAACACAGGGTTGCCTTTATTTTCAAATCTGCCATAGTTATGTCTGTCTTCGAGTCCTTTCACAAAGGGCATGTTCATTTTCCGTAAGAGATCGCAGTAGTGTGGGTAATCTGGATGCTCGAGAGTCCTTGCTCCTGAGAAGACGAACCTTTTAGGGATACTTATCTTTCCGGGTTTGTTCTTAACCTCCATATCCATGGAATTTCTCATTATTTTTAAGGATTGCAAATTAAATTCTTTTTGATAATTCTTTTTTTCTTTAGCCATTAAGAGCCCAT
The DNA here is from genome assembly GCF_950005125.1 of Chionomys nivalis. NCBI lineage: Eukaryota > Metazoa > Chordata > Mammalia > Rodentia > Cricetidae > Chionomys > Chionomys nivalis. The sequence goes on from NC_080091.1 coordinate 30,641,437, forward strand.
AGTTCCAATAACGGGAGATTAAAATTAACCTAGCATAAAATTATTAATTCAATTTTCTAAATGTATTTTTTTTTAATCTCAAGGTATTTTTTTTTCTGCTGAAAGAGAGATAGGGAAGTACAGAAACAGGGCAGAATAAAAGAAAAAAGGAAGAGCCTTTGTTGCTTGGCAACAGGTAGAACCATAACTCATGGAACTACTTATTATGTGAATCATAATGTATTTCTTAGGAACCATCCCCCCAAAGTGCTAGTAATATTTCTTTTACACTTTTTTCTCCAATACTCAGGAAACTAATATCATATACATATTTACATAAGTACAAATATGTATTTTTCATGTTTGTATTTTGAGGGCAAGATAATCACTTAAAGAATATACTGAAGTTGATCTAGTGAATATACCACATATACAGTTTCTCTCTCTCTGACATACAAGCTAGAACTAAGTATTTAGCTGATATGTGATAAAAATTGGTATGTTTAATTTAAACACACTGCAACAACGAACATGCATTATGCTCATTTTTAAGGAAAGTAATTCACAAATTATAGCCAAAGTAAAGGTGCATCCTTATATGATTAAAATTATCCTCAGTTTCTTTAAGGACACCACAATGTCCAGAGGGAAAGCAATGAGGGTTTTTATGTTATTTCAGTAAATGGCAACATATTAAAAAATCCGCTTTAAATGATAAGTGTACAAGTCCATTTAAGAGCTGTTTTTAAATAGACAATTTGGTATGTGAAAACTGCAACTAAATTGAAGTATTAGAATTTGAGGGATAAAAATCCGCACCTTCCTTAAATGAATCAAGCAAGCAAACAAATAAAAATAGAAACAAACAAAACCAAAGCAAGCTTGTACAATAGTCAGGAACAGAATATATAAATCAGATCAACTGTAAGGTAGTTTGTATAAGTAGTGGCCACGCCCACCTTCGATGATGTTTGAAATTTTGAGATATATCACTAAACAAGAGGTAAAATTGAAAATAAATGGTTAAGTCTTTCAGCATGAGGTCCTGGACACAGTATATCCAAAACATGAAGTCAGAATTTTTAAAGCAGCCCATACCGCTCATTTCTTCATATTAAAGTGAAACCAGACTGTTTTTAGTTGTTCAAAATATCTAAGATTTATTTCTACCACAGCTCTACTATCATTAAATGCGTCCAAAGGCAGAAAAGTGGAGTATGATTCTCTTTCACCTTAAAATACACTCTCACTATAAATGGCCTCTTAGCTGGTTTGGTATGTTTTCCCGGATTCAGGTTCTGAAAGGTGATCTTCCAAGCGGAGTCAGTTTCATCTGGGGTCATTTCCTCTGTTTTCCCACCATGTCATCTGTTTTAGGCGAAACCTTTAATCCCTCCTAGGTGTTCACTGCATCTCGCTTCCATGAAGTTCCACATACAAGTACAAGTTGTTGGCATTACTGTAGTGGGTTACTTTATGAGACCTATACGTGCCTTGTCATTAGTCCTCAGGGTCAGCAGTCATGAGTAGGCACCCAAAGGCTGAAACTCAATACACTGCCAGGGTAGTCAGGAGGGTTTTCCTTTCTACCACAGACACCAGGGAAAGGCCAAGGTTAGAACTCTGGGGCACAAGATTGTTCTCCTAGCTTTGGAATCTCTGACAAGCCACTTCGGTTCTGGCGGGTTCCTTCACGGGTGCGGTGGCCTCAAAGGCAAAGGAGCCCCTTGCGGATCAACACCCCCCTGCCTCCCGTGCGCTCCCAAGCCAGCTCCTAGGCTAGCACACCTCCCGCAGACGGCCCGAGCGGAAGCGGCGGCGTGTCCGTCGGTCCGTCCTTCCGGCCCGCCGTCCGCCAACTTCCGGCGGCGGGTGGGCGCGCGCCAGGTAACGACCTTCGGCGCCGAGGCTCGGCCGGCGGCGGCGTGTGGATGGAGGCCTTGGCCCCGGGCCGGGCTCCGCGGGGCCGGCGGCGGGCCGGGACTGAGGGCTCCGCGCTCTCGGCGCTGTCGGTGGCCGCCGTCCTGCTCTCCGCCTTGCTGCGGGCGCCCCCTGCAGGTGAGGCTCGGCGCCGCACGGAGGGCGCTCCGGCGGCCGCGGCTCCTCACGAGAATTGCCTTGGGCCCGAGTCACGTGACCCCGTCCCCGCCCCACCAAGCGGGGTGGGGGGCCCCCTGTGGCTGCTCCTGCACCGGGCAGCCTTGGTTCGTGTCTGAGAACGATAGGGAAGATCGCGGTGGGAACGCGAATGCGAATGAGGCGTAGCTGCAGGAGATTGTTCAGATGTGACGCTTTCATTGAAAAGTGCCTTAATAAACTTAATAAGTTCGTGGGTCACCGCCCACCTTGTGTTTCAGAGCGACCGTCTATAGTGATGTATTGTGCTGGACCTGTGCTGTCACCCCAATGAGCTTTTGAAACATCTTTGGTGGTGGAGCGCCCTCTGTTGGCTCTAGACGTAAAATGCAGGGTGTCGCTGGGGTTTGGGGATTTAAACTTTTCTCACAGTTTGAAAATATATTTATGCTGGAGAAAGAAAAGAAAGTTTACTAGCTTTGTCTTTTTTTTAAAGTAGAAGGCTGTGGTTGTATTTTGTGTGTGTTTTAAGGTGTAGCCTTACTACTAATAAGCTGTGTCCCATAGATTCTAAGGCAATGTACTAAAGATAACACTTGTCAGAAGTTAAAATTTGTTCATATGAGGGATAACCAAGGATACAAACGGAGGAATGTGAAGAAAGGAATAGGGCGGAGTAAGGAAAGAAAAGGGGTGTGCTTGTTAGTATAACTTGACACAAGCTGTAGGCACTTGGGATAGGAACCCTCAGTTGAAGATTTGTTTCTACCTGATTGACCTGTGAGCATGTCTGGGAAGTATTTTTTTTAAATTGCTTTTGATGTGGGACGGACTACTTCTTTGGGAGTGGTGCCATCCCTGGGCAGGTGGTCCTGGGCTGTGTAAGAAAGCAGGCTGAACAAGCCAGAGGAAGGAAGCCAGCAAGTAGTGTTCCTCCATGCTTCTACTTCACTTCCTTACTCCAGGTTTGGACTTGAGTCCTTCCCTTGGCTTTCCGGAACAACGTATACATTGTCAGTATATACCTGAAAAGTGAAATAAACCCTCTCTGCACCCTGTCCCATGCTGATTTGGGGCATAGTGTTTATCACAGCAACAGAAGGCATACTAGGACACGATAGGAGTAGGGATATGACGATTACTCCTTATATATTATAAAGACCAGGTGCTTAGTGCAAAGAAAGTTCTGTGAGAATACATTGTCTTTAATTATTCTGTCTAAGGAAGATGCATTTGAATATGGCTGTTGGCCTTATACCTGGTAATGAAAGTTTGTTTTTTTTTTTTTTTTTTTTTTTTTTTTTTTTTTTTTTTTTTTTTTGGTTTTTCGAGACAGGGTCTCTCTGTAGCTTTGGTGCCTGTCCCGGAACTAGCTCTTGTAGACCATGCTGGCCTCGAACTCCCAGAGATCCGCCTGCCTCTGCCTCCCGAGTGCTGGGATTAAAGGCGTGCGCAACCACCGCCCGGCCTGTGTTTTTGTTTTAAAATGTTGCCTGGATTTCCTTTTCTTCAATAAGGACTATCAAAACAGCACAAGCAATTAGTATCTTAGCGTATAAACTGTGAGGAGTAAAGGCTGATGTTTATATAGCACTTCACAGCTCCTACAGTAAACCTGTAAGGTTGGAGTTACTGTCTATCTCATTGCAGACGAAACCCTCCAACTGGTGGTTTAAAGTAACTTTCTTGATTTCAGGATGTGGCAGAATTTCCAATAAGCTCTGTTCCAGCCTTCAATGCCATGATGTTCCCTTTTACTTGCTTGCTGCCAAGGCTCTTTCGGGTTAATGCTTTACAGTCATTGAATAGCCTTCCCCATTCATTCTGTCCCCAGCATCATGCCATAATATATATGCTCATCCAACAATGAAGGGAGACTGTCAAGATGCTTTTCATAGTTCCGGTTTTTAATAGTTTCCATGTTAAAGGTGAGGTGCTTGCAAATGGTTCTTGATAAATGGTCCTTGACTTAAGCACTGGTGCTTCCATCAGTGGAGTTTGTACCAAGAAAAATGGTGTGCGTGTATGATTAAATGCATTCCATTGTAGATTGTTAAGAGAGAGATGCCAGTCATTTTCCATGATAGCTGAGCAATAAGGACAGGAGAGAAATTTGATTCGGGCCCTGTAAGGTGGGAGAGTATCGTAAGTAGGCACAGAAAGGCTGGGTTAAGATTTATAACAGGGGTAAGTCATAGGTATATTAAATTCTTTAAGGAGTACGCAGAGCAGCAGAGAACATGTCATTGGAGACTGATTTATGCTCCTTGCAGTGGAGGCAAGGTACTCTTATTTTAATATTTTGGAATTTTTACAAGACGGACTTAGATCATTTGTTTTCTTTTTGTTTTTCATAGTTGGATATTTGGCTCGATTGCCAAGAAGTTTTCGCTTGACTCAAGATTCACTGAAAATAGTTGGATCATCACATTTTCCCGGTACTCATGAATAGCTTTTCAGTAATAGAATGTTACTATCATCCATCTACAATTTAAGAGTCTGCTGAAAAGGCCAGTGCTTCCCAGTTACTCTGGTTCCCGAAGTCCATTTAATTCTGTGGAGTTGAATAAAGTGGTTTCTCTGTAGAGCTGGAGTCATTCAAGTCTAATTCTGTGTGCAAAGAAAAGTTATTTCTAAAAGTTAACTAAAGTTTCCCGTAGTGCTTTTTCTTGTAACAGATGCACTTCTTACTATGATATTAAACGTAGGAAGGCTAAATATGCAAAGATAATTTCATTTATGACCTAAACACCATAAAGATTTTGGATATATGTTTTCAGAGTATTCACACGAGACACAACAGCTGCAACAGTTTTGGGATTTTATTGAGTTAATTTTATTTGTCATGAAATGCCTTCTTTAATGTTTTTTCAGTTTGTTGACAAGGTTGACAGCCAACGGAACTCTAATTTCACACCATCATCATATTGTAAAAAAAATCTCCTGTGTTCATTAAGCAAGTATTCCTGTCCCTGAACACTGCTAATACTTTCTGATGGATATTTGCTGTTCTGGGATTAAGTAAAACTACACATTATATGGCCTTTGTATTTACTTTTTGTGATATTGTTGAGAGTGTATAAATACTTCATTCCTTCTTATAGTTGAATAATGTTCTTTTGTATATTAATGTTTATATTGAATTCTCTTAAGTTTATTTTAGAAGAATAATTTATGGCTGCCATATCAGTGATATGTTCAGTCTATAAAATACTTTCCAGAGGGCCTACCTTGTTTCCCTTCATAGCAGCAATGTATGAAGTCCAGACTTCTTAACATGCATACCAAACCTTGGTACTGTCAATGTGTTTTTACTATCACCACCCTATTTGTGTGTGAAATGATTTTGAGTTTCTAATGACTAATGAGGCGCTCTTCTCATATATATCTAAATATATATATATATATATATTTATATATATTTGAGACCATGGCTGGCTCTTACTTATTGCTTTTGTTGAGTTGTAGAGTTTTTTCTTTTGCAATAATACTGTATATAATAGCACATAGTATCCTGACTGTTGGAAGCTAATTAAATATAGTATGAGTTTCTCCCACTCTGTCTATTATATTTTTACTTTTTAAGTCTTTTGAAAAGTACATTTTAAACTTTGATAGTCTTAGTTTTTCCTTTTGTTTCTTTTTAAGAGTCTTATAGTCTTCACTGTAATCCATTCTGACTTAATTTTTGCTTGTGATTCTTTAGTGTATGGCTATTGTGTTGTTGAAGTCTGTCTTGCCACTGTTATTTGGCTGTGGGGTTAGTGATGGGCTCCCCATTCTATTCCATTGGTCTGCATTTCTGTTTCTTATGCTAACACTTTGATATTTGAATTGTTATTGCTTTAGAGTGAGTCTTTCAGTGATTAAATGTAAAGCCTTCAATTTTGTTCTGTTTAAGATTTTTTTTTTGGTGCTACTCTGGGTCCCATTCAAATCCACATCAATTCTATAATCAGTATCAATTTCAACTAAAAGTACATTGGACTTTTAAAATAGGATTGAACTGAATCTATAGATCAATTTTGCCCCTTATTAATCCTTTCACTCAATAAACATTAAGTATCTTCACATTTGTTTAAGATTAATTTAATTTCATGTTGCCTTGTAGGTTTCTGAATATGTTTTGTAGTTCTATTGTTTCTTCCTACGTATACTTTTAATTCTGTTTTAAATGAAAGAATTTAATTTAGCTAGGTTTAGATTGTTTATTGTTTTTTTATAGACATGCTATTAACATTTCCATATTGATATCATATCTTTCATTTGCATAATTTATTTCTTAGCTCTCTTTGGGATTATTCTTTAGCATTTTCCATGCAAAGTATGACTCCCAAAGTTAGCTGCATGGTTTTGTTTCTGCTATTGAATGCAAGTTTTTCTTGCAAGTTGATTCATTTAGAACTTACTTGTCCGTATTGGTTATAGCAAATGGTTTTGTGTTGTGCTATTTTAGAGGATAGGAAATCTCTCCGATTTTGAGTATTCAACACAATGCTGTGATTTTAAAGATGTTCTTAATCTGACTGAAAATGATTCCTTCTGTTCTGTTTTGAGTGTTTTCACTGTTAAGAGTGTTGGATTTTTGCTAAATTGTTTTCCTTTGTCGCGAGAGTGTTAGCAGGTCTGCCTCTTATGAGGGTTATGAGCAGAGGTCTTTGCTTTGGTTATAAATGAACTACCTTTTCCACAAATCTCTTCAGTATCTTATCTTCCCCTTGTATAAAAGTAATAGTTTCATTATTATGTTTTCATAATATATAGCATGCTTTGATCACATTCCCCCTCCTTTGCCCACCCTCATCATCTTCTGTCTTTGAACTAGTACCCCTTCTCCTTTCATATTCTATTAAAAATATCCAAGACTAGGGAGATGGCTCAGATGTAAGAGTGCTTGCTGTCTATGCATGAGAATCTGACTTTAAATGCATACACTCATGTAAAAGCTGATGTGGTCCTGAATGGCTGTAACCCTAGCATTAAGGGAAGGAGAAGGGTGAATCCCAAGCTCACTAGCTAGAGAGCCTAGCTGAAACTGAGCTTCAGGCTCCATCAGAGACTGTGTTGGAATAGAATGAGGGGGAGAGCAATAAGGGATGGTCAGTGACATCTTTTGCTCTCACAGTCTAATGAATAAGTGTGCATTCACTGTACACATGCATCACACAAAATACAGATTCACCTTGCATTATATATATCTTGCCAAGCATGATTTATTTCACTTACCAGGATCTTACAATCCATCATATTTTCCGAAGTAACATAATTTTGTTATTTTCCATGGTTGAATAAAACTCACATTTTAAAAGTCCATGTTGTTTTATACCTAGGCTGATTCTGTAATATTAGTGTCATGAATAGTACCACAATAATCATTGGTGTGCACATGTCTTTATTGTATGCTGACTTAGTTTCCTTTGGATGGATATATGTATATATATATATACACACACACACAATATTTATATTTATATATGTATATATATACAATATATTTTTATTTATATGTGTACATATAGATATATACACACATATGCATGCATGCATGCATGTATGTATGTATGTCCAAGGGCCTTATAGCTAGAACCTCTGATAGTACCATTTTTGGTTTTTGTAGACCCCCACACTGATTTCTATAGTGGCTACACTAATTAGTATCCCATAGACAGTGTATAGATGTTGCCCACGTCCAGCCATGTCCTAACTTGTATGTTTTCTTTTTGTTTTCTTCTTAGAAATCTCTTCTTATTTTGTTTTTTTTTGAGATTATAATATACATATAATTTCCCCCTTCAATCCCCAGCCCAATATACCCCTCTTTATTCTCTTTAAAATTCATGGCTTCACTTTTAATTGTTGTTGTTGTTTTTGTTTGTGTATACAACCAGCTCAATCTGTATATGGTATTTGTATGCATGCTTCCAGGCTTGTTCTTTGGTTCTGGAAAGACAATTGGTATACTCTTTCCTGAGGAAGACTATTTTTTCCTGCTGACAGGTTTTCTTAGTTGCCTATAGTGCTTTGTGTAGGGTTAAAGCTTCCAGAACTTTCCCATTATCCATGTTAACATGTCTGTTGGGGTTATCCTGTTTAGGAAGTCCTGTTGGTTAGATTTGGCATTCCTTGGAGACACAATCTCACAGCCAACTTCCTGTTCCTCTGTCTCTATCCACCCTCTCTTGGATCTCTGCTAGGTGCAGGAGTTGTGCTGTTGAGAGATTAGGATTGTCGATTCTACATTTTGACTGGTTATATTTTTCTCTAATGGCTTTAATTTGTTGCACAAAGATATTTCCTTGAGAGGTAAGGACTACACTTATCTGTGGGTAATTAGGACAGATATTTAAAATATTATTAGGGATTACTGTGCTGGTTCAGTGAAGTGTTGGTTAGGGGTTCTTCTGTAAGATCCATGACTTCACTAACACTGTGTAGTTGGATAGGTCTCTAGGTCCAGGCATGATTTCCCTCTTGTTGATCAGGCCTTAAGTCCAATTACGTAGTTGTTTACTGCCAACGTGTGCATGGCACTACTGCAAAGTTAAAGCTGTCGTGCCATTCTGGATGTTGTAGTTCATAGGCATCATAACTAGGTAGGACTATTGGTTCTTTCTTTCCTTTGGAAGTTTGCATGCTGCCTTCTGTTGCCATGAAAGCTAGTACTCAAGGTGAGGCCTTCAGGTTAGTTCTAACTCAGGGGCTGCAGGGCCCTGTGTCTGATGTAGATGCTGTCTTCTGCAACCAGGATTTACCTTCCATCTCTGGGGGGGCAACCAGGAACTGTGATGTTTCAGGAGTTTCCTGGACAACCCTGACCAACAATTCAAAAGAGAACTTTCATGCTTGGAGCTAGGGTTTTTGTTAGCTGGCCTTTGACTGTTAGAGGGAGCATTATCAGCTCAGATGGGAAAATTTTATATATATTATATATTATAGTTATTTTATGTAGGTAGTTAATGATTCCTTATGACTTTTCAGACATCCTTAATTCCCCCCTCCTTCTTCTGCATTTCCTATCTCCTCTTAATTAGAGTTCCATGTTTTTCCCAATTTTATTGCTGTTTCCCTCTCAATTATTCCCACCCCGACTTCTGCAGTTACTTCAAGTCATGTGCTCACATCTGAAGATTTGGAGCTAGGAGCCTCCAGTGAGAGAAAACATTCCGTGTCTGTCTTTCTCGGCCTGGGTTACTTCACTTTTTATTATCTTTTCTGGTTTCACCCATTTACACTGAAAGTTCATGATTTCATTTTTCTTTATGACTGAATAGTGTAGTGTTTCATAGTATATATGTACCAGGTTTTCATGATCACCACTTTGAATGTAACGGAATCTCAATATGGTTCTCCCTTGCACGTGACTAGTGGATAAGGATGCTGACTTCTTTTTCATGGATTTAGTGGACATTTGCATTCATTTTTTCTTGTTTTCTTTCATTGAATATAGTTTTTTTCATACAATATATCCTGACAGTTTCCTTCCCTCCCTCTGCTTTTCCCTGTTCCTTCCTACTTACCCTTCCCTCCAGATCCACCTCTTTTCGGTATCCCATTAGAAAACAGATAAGCATCTAAGAGATAATAATAAAACAAAATAAATGATAATAACACAAAACCAAACACGACTGAAGAAAGATAAAATACAACAAACAAAAGGAAAAGAGTTCAAGACAGGCACAAGATACAAATATATACACCTAGAATCACTCATTCCTTCACATAATCACACACCCATAAAAACATAAAACCTGGAGCCATATTTGTGAAGGACTTGTACGTGGGGGGAGAAACTGGACAATATGCAAAGAGTAACAGAACCTAGAACACTCAGCCCTAAATGGGATGTCTTCATCAAATCCCTTTCCTGAGGGTTTGGAATTATATAAAAGAAGTCAGAAAGATTGTGACAGCCAGAGGGAATGGGTAATACAACAAACAGTATCTTGCAGACACAACAGGACACATGCATGTGGTAACAGAGACTGTGACAGCATGCATATAACCTGCACAGATCCAATTCAGATGGGGGACTACTGCTGAGTTGGGGAAGTAGACACAAGGTCTCATTCTCAACCAAGAAGCTACCTCCAATTAATGACCATTTGCAAAAAAAAAAAAAAATTACTTTCTCCAAGAGAGTCTTATTGGGTATACGTTTGCATTTCTTATTTTGAAAGGTAGCTCTTCAGTTCACATTCTCATTTCTGATTGGACCATTTGCTATTATAGTGTTTAACTTTTGAATTAAAAATTATATTACAGATAATAGTCTATTGACAGAATAATAGCTGTCAAAGATTTTCTTCTATTCTGTTGACTGTTGTTTCCTTTGAAGTGCAGTGGCTCTTTAATTTCATACAATTCTATTTGTCATTCTTGTTACTATCTTCTGAGATTTTGTGATCCTATTCAGAAAGCCATTGCCTAGGCCTTATGTTGAGATCCTTGTTCTATGTTGAATTGATTTCTGTAGAAAATGAATGTTAGAAATTTAATTTGTCTTCTCCATGTGGATATCTGTTTCCGTTCGTTTACTGGGAAGGCTAATTATTGTCTGAGATATGTTTTTATATCACCTTTGTTGGGAGTCATGTGACTATAGCTATATCTGTGTTGGTTCATTTTTGGTTCCTCTGAACAATTGCATTGGTTTGTGTACCTATTTTGTGTCAGTATTATTTTGTCATATGATTTAAAATTAGACATTGTGGTACCTCCAGCAGTGATTTTTTTTTTCCACTCAGGATGGCTTTGACTGTTTGGGGTCTTTTGAACCCACGTGAGTTTTTGAATTCTTTTATTTATGTGAAGAAGGCCATTGGTATTTTAGTGGAGAATTCATTGGATATGTAAGTTGTTTTCAGTAATATAGGCACATTCATAATATTAATCCTGCCAGTCCATGAACATAGAAGTCTTTCTATCTTTTACTATCCCATTAAGTTTCTTTCTTTGGTGTTCTCAAGTTTTTCATTATAGTTCTTGTTTTATGTTTTTTTCCTAGGTATTGTGGAAAGGCTACTGTGAATGGGATTGTTTCTTGATTTCTTTATAAGTATGTTTCTTTTTTTCTTTTTAAATTTATTTTATTGAGCTATATATTTTTCTCTGCTTCCCTACCTGCCTCCCCCTCACCTTCTATCCTCTCACATGGTCCCCATGCTCCCAATTTACTCAGGAGATCTTGTCTTTTTCTACTTCCCATGTAGATTAGATCTTTGTATGTCTCTCTTAGGGTCTTCATTGTTGTCTAGGTTCTCTTGGATTGTGATTTGTAGGCTTGTTTTCTTTGCTTTATGTTTAAAAACCACTTATGAGTGAGTACATGTGATACTTGTCTTTCTGGGTCTGGGTTACCTCCCTCAAAATGATGTTTTCTAGCTCCATCCATTTGCCTGCAAATTTAAAGATGTCATTATTTTTCTCTGCTGTGTAGTACTCCGTTGTGTAAATATACCACATTTTCCTTATCCATTCTTCAGTTGAGGGGCATTTAGGTTGTTTCCAAGTTCTAGCTATGACAAGCAATGCTGCTATGAACATAGTTAGCACATGTCCTTGTGGTATGATTGAGCATCCTTTGGATATATACTCAAAAGTGGTATTGCTGGGTCTTGAGGAAGGTTGTTTCCGAATTTTCTGAGGAATTGCCATGCAGATATCCAAAAAGGCAGTACCAGCTTGCACTCCCACCAACAATGCAGGAGTGATTTCCTTTACCCCACATCCTCTCTAGCATAAGTTGTTATCAGTGTTTTTGATTTTGGCCATTCTTACAGGTGTAAGATGGAATCTCAGAGTTGTTTTGATTTGCATTTCTCTGATGGCTAAGGATGTTGAACATTTCCTTAAGTGTCTTTCAGTCATTTTAGATTCCTCTGTTGAGGGTTCTCTGTTTAGGTCTGTACTCTGTTGCAGGGAAGGCCACTTATTGGTTCCCGGCTGCACAGCCCTGAAATAATCACACAGAAACTGTATTATTTAAATCACTGCTTGGCCCATTAGCTCTAACTTCTTATATGCTAACTCTTACATCTTAATTTAACCCATTTCTATTAATCTGTGTATCACCACATGGCTGTGGATAACCTACTGGGTATAGTTTTACCTGGTGTCTGTCTCTGGGGGGGGGTACATGGCTTCTCTCTGCATCTGTCCTTTTTCCCAGCATTTAGTTTAGTTTTTGCCACCTAGTTCTGTTCCTCTATAGCTCTGCTATAGGCCCAAAGCAGTTCCCTTATTAACCAATGGTAATCACAGAGGGAAATCCCACATCAGTACTCCATTTTTATTGGATTATTTGTTCTTTTGATGACCAGTTTCTTGATTTCTTTGTATATACTGGAGATCAGCCCTCTGTCTGATGTGGGGTTGGTGAAGAAGTTTTCCTACTCTTTAGGCTGACATTTTGTCTTGCTGACCGTGTCCTCTGCCTTACAGGAGCTTTTCTGTTTCCGGAGGTCCCATTTATTGTTTCTTGCAGTGTCTGTGCTTCTGGGGTTATATTTAGGAAGTGATGTCCTGTGCCAGTGCACTCAAGTGTACTTCTGACTTTCTCTTCTATGAGGTTCAGTGTGGCTGGTTTTATATTGAAGTCTTTGATCTGTTTGGACTTGAGTTTTGTGCATGGTGATGGATACAGATCTATTTTCATTCTTCTACTTGTTGATATCCAGTTATGCCAACACCATTTGATAAATATACTTTCTTTCTTCCATTTTATATTTTTTGCTTCTTTGTCAAAAATCAGGTGTTCGTAAGTATGTGGATTAACATCCGGGTCTTCGATTTGGTTCCATTAGTCCTCCTGTCTGTTTTTATGTCAATACCAGGCTGTTTTCAGTACTGTAGTTCTGTAATAGAGTTTGAAGTTAGGGATTGTGATGCCTCCAGAAGTTCTTTTATTGTCCAGGATTGTTTTGGCTATCCTGATTTTTTTTTATTTTCCATATGAAGTTGAGTATTGTTCTTTTGAGGTGTGTGAAGATTTTGCTGGGCATTGCATTCAATCTGTAGATTGCTTTTGGTAAGATTGCCATTTTTACTATGTTAATTCTACCTACCCAAGAGCATGGGAGATCTTTTCACTTTCTGGTGTCTTCTTCAATTTTTTTCATCAAAGATTTAGAGTTCTTGTCATATACGTCTTCCACTTGTTTGGTTAGAGTCACTCCAAAATATTTTATGCTATTTGTGGCTATTGTGAAGGGTGATGTTTCTCTGATTTCTTTCTCAGCCCATTTATCATCTGTGTAAAGGAGGACTACTGATTTTTTAAGTTAATCTTATATCCTGCTACATTACTGAAAGTGTTTATGAGTTGTAGAAGTTCCTGATAGAATTTTTGGGGTTGCTTATGTAAACTATCATATCATCAGCAAATAATAAGAGTTTGACTTCTTTTCTGATTTGTATCCCTTTGATCTTCTTTTGTTGTCTTATTGCTCTAGCTAGGACCTCAAGAACTATATTGAATAGATATGGAGGGAGTGGACAACCTTGTCTTGTTCCTGACTTCAGTGGGATTGCTAGGAGTTTCTTTTCATTTTGTATGATGTTGGCTGTTGGCTTGCTGTATATTGCCTTTATTATGTTTAGGTATGTTCCTTGTAACAGGATGGTGGGCTCTTTGTTCATCCTGCCTGGCTAGCTTACACCCGAAATAATCACACAGAAACTGTATTCATTTAAAACACTGTCTGGCCCATTAGTTCTAGCCTCTTATTGGCTAACTCTCTCATCTTGATTCAACCCATTTCTAATAATCTGTTTATTACCATGTGGCAATGGCCTACTATGAAAGATTTGGCCTGTCTGTCTCTGGCAGCTCTATGGCAGCTCTCTGTCTGCCCTTCTTCCCAGCATTCAGTTCTGTCTACTCTGCCTACCTAAGTGCTGCCCTATCAAAAGGCCAAGACAGTTTTTTTATTCAACCAATGAAAGCAACATATAGACAGAAGAACCTCCTACACCATTTCCCCTTTTTCTGTTTAAACAAAAAGGAAGGCTTTAACTTTAACATAGTAAAATTACATAAAACAGTTATCAAGCAAGAATTACAGTTACAATATTTATATCTATTTTATCTTTTATCATAGCTGAGGAAAACTATATAAATTCTTTAACTCCATCAAAGACTCCAGAAGGAGATAATATTACCTAAGTAAACAGGAAGTGCATTGTAAGCAAATGTTCTGTTAATTCACTAGCCTGAGATTTGTCCAGCTTCTTTATATTTTTTTGGTTGTGAGCCTACCTTTATGTAGGCATTTAGTGCTATGAAATTTTCTCTTAACACTGCTTTCATTGTGTCCCATAAATTTGGGCATATTATATGGATATTTTCATTGAATTTTAGGAAGTCTTTAATTTCTCCCTTTATTTCTTCCTTGACTCATTGATGCTTCAGGTGAGCATTGTTTAATTTCCATGTGTTTGTGGGCTCTCTGGAATTAGTGTTGCTGTTGAATTTTGGTTTTAAGCCATGGTGATCTGAAGATACATGGGGTTATTCCATTTTTTTGTATCTGTTGAGGTTTGTTTTGTTACCGAGTATGTGGTCAGTTTTTGAGAGGGTTCCATGAGGTGCTGAGAAGAAGGTATATTCTTTTATGTTTGGATGGAATATTTTATAGATGTCTATTAAGTCCATTTGAGTCATAAAATTTATTATTTCCCCAATTTATCTGTTAATATTTTGTCTGACTGAACTGGCCAGTGGTTAGAAGGGAGTGTTGGGGTCTTCCACTCTTAGTGTGTGGAGTTTATGTATGATTTAAGCTTTAGAAGTGTTTCTTTTACACATGAGGGTGCCCTTGTATTTAGAGCATAGATGTTCAGTATTGAGATTTCCTCTTGATTGATTTTTCCTGTGACTAATATGAAATGTCCTTCTTTGTCTCTTTTGATTGATTTTAGTTTTAAGTCTATTTTGTTAGATATTAGGATAGCTACACCAGCTTGTTTCTTAGGTCCATTTGATTGGAAAAATTTCCCATCCCTTTACTCTGAGGCAATGTCTGTCTTTGAGGTTGAAGTGTGTTTTTTATATGCAGCAGAAGGATGGATTCTCTTTTCATATCCAATCTGTTAACCTGTGTCTTTTTATAGGTGAGTTGGGTCCATTTATATTAAGGGATATTAATGACCAGTGCTTGATATTTCCTGGTAATTTAGTTTTCATTGTTGGTGATGTTATTGTATATGTTTTCCCCTTCTTTGGGATCTGCTGCTATGAGATCATCAATTGTCAGTTTTTGTTGACATAGCCAACTTCCATGGTTTGGGATTTTCCTTTTAGTACTTTGTGTAGGGCTGGGTTTGTGGATAGGTATTGGTGAAGTCTGGTTTTGTCATGAAATATCTCATTTTGTCCTTCTATGGTGATTGAAAGTTTTGCTGGATGTAGTAGTCTGGGCTGGCATCTGTGGTCTCCTAATGTCTGCATAATGCTTGACCAGGACCTTCTGACTTTCATTGTCTCAATTAAGAAGTCAGGTTTAATTCTGTCTCATGCCTGCTCTAGCCTAGGTGGCCTGCTCAGACCTGTTTCTGTAAATGTCCCTGGTTTGGATCTGCTCCTGTGGAGGTCCCTGGCTTGGGGTTGGTTCTGCAAAAGTCTCTGGCTCTGATCTACTCCCTCAGAGGTCTCAGACTCAGGTGTGCCCAGACCCGCAGAGGTCCTGGCTCAGGCCTAGTTCCTCAGAGGTCCCAGACTCACACCTGAACTTGCAGGGGTCCTGGCTCAGGTCTACTCACTCAAAGGTCCCAAACTCATGCCTGGATCTGCAGCAGTCTCTGGTTTATGCCTATACCCTTATAAGTCCCAGACTCACACCTGGACCTGCAGAGGTCTCTGGCTCCAGCCCACTCCTTCAGTGGTTGCTCCCATGTACCTGCTCCTGTGGACTTCACTGTCTCACTTCTGCTCCGCTTCAGCCTAGGTCACTGGCTCAGACCTGTTTCCATACATGTTCCTGGTCTGGATCTGCTTTTACTCATGTGGAGTTCACTGTCTCAGGCCTGCTCTGGCCTAGGTTGCTGGGTCAGTCCTATTATTGTGGAGTTCTCTGTCCCAGGTCTGCTCCAGCCCAGGTCACTGACTCAGTCCTTCCTCTGCAAATGCCCCTGGTCTGGGTCTGCTGTCTCTTCTGTGGACCTTGCAGTCTCAGGCCTGCTCAAGCCGAGGTTGCCGGCTCAGTCCCGCTCCCATGGAGCTCACTTCCTCAGGCCTGCTCTGGCCCAGGTTGTTGGCTCAGTCCTGCTCCTGTGGACTTCACTGCCTCAGGCCTCCTAAGTATGTTTCTTATTGGTATATAGAAAGCTATTGAAATTGGTGTGTTGCTTTGTGTTCTGATACTTTGCTGAGGGTGCTAACTAGAGATCAAACTTTTCTAGTGGAGTTTGTAAGGTAATTTAAGTATCATGTGTTTTTTTTTTTTTAAGTAGGAATGATTTGACTTTTTTCTTATTTGTGTGTATTTTCTTTCTTTTTTTCTTCTTTTGTTCTACTATTTCATCAGTGTATCATGACAGCAAATCACCATTGTGGAATGTATGGTTTGTAGATTGTTTGTAGATTGGTTGGTAGTTAGCTTTCTCCTCTGGTAGCATGCAGGGTACCTTCCAGTACCATGAACATTAGAAAGTTGTGGTGAAAGCCCTAGTTAGACACCAGATCAATTTCTCTATGTTGTGAGATATTAGATGTATTCAGCAGTAGGGCCTTACTGTCAGTTGGTGTAGAACAATCAATAACCTTGGGAATACCCTAGGCTGTTTAGGGTTGTGGTAGGGCCTTTTTGGCCAACAACCCAATTAGATGTAACTCATTCCTGGAACTTGCAGTTTCATTTGGTGGTGAGAGGTATCTTGTTTGGGCTTTGTCTTCCCTGTTATATGGTGATTCCATTAAGATTTCTTTTACATATATATATGTACACACAATATGTACACAGACACACACACACACACACAAAAAAAAAAAAGCTTTTGCTGTATTAGGTTTCCAAATGACCTCTCTAAAGGCCCTAAGTGTTAGCAGTCCTGGATGTTCTCTCCCTTTCCCCTTCTTCACTTCTCTTCCATTTGACTGTTTTGTTCCAGTCTCCCCCTTGTTTCTATCTAACTCTATATTTTATTTCCCTTTCCTTGAGAATCTTTTGATCCCCGCAGTTCCTTATTCCACACCTAACCTCTATGGTTATTCAAATAGTAGCATACCGATTGAAGACTTAAAAGCTAATATTCATATCAAGAGAATATATACCGTATTTGTCTTTTGTCTGGGTTGTTTTATTCAGGATGTTTTTTTTCTAGCTCCATCCATTTACCTGAAATTTCATATTTTTTTAAACAGCTGAATAATAGTCCATTCTTTAAATGTTCCATGCTTTTCTGAACTGCTGATAGGTTTCTAGGCTGTTTCCAATTTTTCTACTGTTATGAATAGAGCAACAATTAATGCAATTGGGTAGGTATTTCTGTGGTTTGATGTAGAGTCCTTTGGATATATTCTCAAGGGTGTATAGCTGAATCTATAGGTGGATCTGTTTTTATCTTTCTGAGGAACTGCCATTTTAATTTCCATAGTGGCTCTATAAATTTGCACTCCCCCAATGATAGGTGTTTCCCTCACTCCACAGTCTTGTAAACATGAGCTGTCATTTGTATTATTGATCTTGGCCATTCTGACTGGTGCAAGATGAAGTCTCAAATAGTTTTGATTTACATTTCTCTTAAAGAAGTATTGAACACTTCTTGAAGTGTTTTTCAGCCATTTGTGTTTCATCTTTTGAGAATTCCCTATTTAGTTCTGTATCACATTTTTAAACTTCATTTTTTATTTATTCGTTGTGTCTTTCACATCATACATCTCCATCCCATGCATTTCCTTGTCCCTTCACATTCACCCTCTGCCCTTGCAATGCTCCCCCCACAAATAAAATAAAATAATATTCAAAGGAAAAAAAGAAAGAAAAAGAAAAGAAAAAATTAATCTCAGCATGGAAACTGGAGTGTGACACAGTGAGTCACTTAGTAAACCCTTTTATCCATGTATCTTTACATCTTTACTTGGAAGTGTTCATTGTAAAGAGTTATTAGTCTCATTTGAGGCCCTGGTTTCTGTTACACTATTGATACTGGGTTCACTGGAACTCCTCTTGGTCATCCTGTTGTTGCCCTGTGTCATGGAGATCCTGCAGCTTTGGGTCTCCGAGTCAGGTCCCTTATATTTTCCAGCATAACATAGATGGGGTGGATGCTGAGGTGGGCCAATTCATAACCCTGGTTCTGGGCCTAGTTAGTTGCAGGGTTGGTCAGCTTGCCAGCTCTCCCTTATCCTCTGTCGTTGGATTTTCTTTTACTGTAGCTGCATGTTGGAATGCCAAAATTTTGTTGGTTATTTTTTTTACTCTTTCGCTCTTTGGAGGCCTACCACCCAGCTCTCAAATAAATACACACACTGTAGCTTATCATTACTTATAAATGCCCTGGCCTTAGCTTGGTTTGTTTCTTGTCAGCTTTTCTTAACTGAAATTAGCACATACTTTTTGCTTGTGGACTTTTACCTTTTTCTATTTCTGTATTTTCTTCCTCACTCCATTGCTGGTTGTGTAGTTGGGTGGCTGGCACCTTTGGTCCTCCTCCTTCTCTTTCTCCTTCCTGTTGCTCCCCTTGGTTCTCATTCTATTTATACCTTCTGTTTGCTAGCGCTGCCTATTCTTTCTCCTGCCTCACTATTGGCTGTTCAGCTCTTTATTAGACTATCTGGTGTTTTAAACAGGCAAAGAATCAAAGCCTCACAGAGTTAAATAAATGCAGCATAAACGAAAACATCCCATCTTTATATTGTTAAACAAATCTTCTAGAACATAAAGAAATTTAGCACACCTTAAAACACTCTTGCGCTGCCCTGGCTAGTTCACTCCTTGAAGTGATGAGCAAGGGATGGAGCCAGTTCTCCTGCTTTCAAGTCCTCAGGGTCTGTTCTGCCACTGTATACTTTCAAACCCATTTCTACTGTGTTTCCCAGGCCAGGTGTAGGGGCCACCTTCCTTCCTGAGTGCTGCAACTGGTGAGCGGCAGGGGCAGCTCTCCTGCTCTTATGACCTCGGGGTCAGCTCTCCCATCTGCCACAGGCAGCAAGGGGCAGGGAGGGCATCTCTTTCTTCCCACACCACCATATATTAGTTGAGGGGCAGGACCAGATCTCCCATGCTCACATTACCGGAACCAGATCACCTGTGCCCCTGGCTACAGGGTCAGCTCTGCTGTGTTGCACAGATGAAGTGCAGGGCCCACTTTCCCGAGTATTGCAGCTGATAAAAGGGACGGTCTGCTCCTTGGCCAGCTGGAGGCCATAGGGGCAAGTGGGGCAAGGCATCGTTCCCTTACCCCCCCCCCCCCCACTGTAAATGAGGGAGGCTGGCTTAGTGTTTTTATTGCTGTGAAGAGACACCATGACCACACCAGTTCTTATAAAGAAAACATTTAATTGGGGTGGCTTGCTTACAGTTTCAGAGGTTCAGTCTATTATGATGGGTAACATGGTATTGTGCCAGAAGATGTGGTGCTGGAGCTGAGAGAGTCCTATATTTTGCAGGCAACAGGGAGTCTACTGAACACTGGAGGAAGCGTGGGCAAAAGAGAACTCAAGGCCTGCCCCCACAGTGACACACTTCCTCCAACAAGGCCATCCCTCCTAACAGTGCCACTTCCTTTGGGGCCATTTTCTTTTAAACCACCACAGAGGTAGTACCAGCTATGCCCCTCTCATACTCTAAGGGCTGTCTCGTCAATAGGGTCAACTCTACTGTGCTACCCAGGTGAGGTGCAGCCCCCATTTCAACTGGTGAGGGATTGGGTCAGGTTCCCTGCCTGCTGCAGATGTCAAGGAGTAGGGAGGAGGGCATCTTTCTCTCACCTACACCACCACGTGGCAGATGACCTATTCTCCTATTCTCCTGTCCTTAGGCCCAGCTTATCCATGCCCTGCAAACAGGGTCAGCTCTATGGTGCTATGAGGGCAAGGTATAAGACCCTCTCTCCTGAGTGCTTCAGTCTCTGAGGGGCAGGACCAGTTGTCCCTATTGTTGCATCCAGTGATGGGGCAGGGCCAGCTATGTACAGTTGACCTTCTTCTTGACCTTTGGTTGTATCAGGATCCATGGACATCATCACGGAGCCATGGACATCAATACAGATTGTGACTGCTTCAGTACCATGTACTCAGACATGGGCCTTGGCAGCAGCCCACGCCCAAACATCACCATGGCCCTTGGTGGCATTCAGGTCACCCATTTCAGTTTGTTCCTAACCGCTTTAACTTCTTTTGATATGCCTCTGTCCACAGGACATGAACTATTTCTCTCTCTCTCTCTCTCTCTCTCTCTCTCTCTCTCTCTCTCTCTCTCTCTCTCATACCACATCATACATTTGCTCACTATAATAGTGCCCACCTGCTCTGTGCTCCAGGGCCTGTGCTTTCTCCTTGGAGACCAGGGCAGGGTACCCCACATCTGCGTGTGGGTCTCTTTGTCCCAGTCCATCATGGCACTGAACAGTCTTCCTCCTAAGAGCTTGGGGCATTTGGCCCTGGGTGTGTGTATGGGTCTCTTTTAAACATCCTGTAGCCCACCAGGTGGTGGTGGCTCATACCTTTAATCCCAGCACCCAGGAGACAGAGGCAGGTGAATCTCTGTGAGTTTTAGGCCAGCTAGGTCTACAGAGTGAGTTCCAGGACAGCCAAGGCTACATGGAGAACCCTGTCTCAAAAACAAACAAACAAAAACAAAACAAAACAAAAAAACGAAAAAAATCCTGTATCCCAGTTTTTAAAGTTATTCATTGGGTTGTTTTCTTGAGGTACAGTTTTTCCTCCTGTTCTTTATTTATTTTAGAAATTAATCCTTTATTGGGATTGGCAGTGATCCTTTATTAATGTTGGCCTTACTGCTTGTGTGATTAGTGTTCTGTTCAGAAGGTTTTTCTTGTGACAGTGTGTTCAAGAATATTCCCTACAATTCTCTTCTATCAGGTTCAGTGTATCTGGTTTTATTCTGAGGTCTTTGTTCCATTTTGAACTGAATTTTGTGAAGAGTGATAAACATGGACCTGTTTTCATTCTTCTACGTATAGCCATCCACTTTGACCAGCACCATTTGTTGAAGATGCTTCTTTTTATTTTCAGTGTGTCTTTCTAGTGTATATATATATATATATAACCTCAGGTGTTTACACATGTGTGGATTTATGTCTGGGTCTTGGGTTTGATTTGATTGATTAATTTTTTGTTTTTTTATTTTTTTATTTTTTTTCTTTTTATTAAAAATTTCCACCTCCTCTCCTCCTTCCATTTCCCTCCCCTTCCCCGCTCCACTTTCTCTTCTCTCTCCAGTCCAAAGAGTAGTCAGGGTTCCCAGTGGGAAGTCCAAAGTCCTCCCCTCTCCATCCAGGTCTAGGAAGGTGAGCATCCAAACAGACTAGAGCAATACCATGCTGCTTTTATTATTATATCTGTGTAGTACAACTTAAGAACTGGGATGATGATATTGCCATCAGTTCTTTTATTACTCAGAATCGTTTTAGCTACCCCTTCCCAGTGATTCCATATGAAGCTTAAAATTGTCCCTTCAATTGCTTTGAAGGATTTTGTTGGAATTTTGATAGGGATTGTGTTGACTTTGTAGATTGCTTTTGGTTGAATGGCCATTTCACTGTAGTAATTTTACTGATACACAAGCAGGGGGGTTCATTCCTTCTTATGATATCTTCTCCCATTTCTTTTTTTTTTCAATCTAGTAAAATTTTTATTACAGAAGTCTTTTACTACTCAGTATTGCTGGGTTTTGAGGTAGATCGTTTCCTAATTTTCTGAGAAATTGCCATACTGATTTCCAAAGCAGCTGTACAAGTTTGTACTCTCATCAGCAATGGAGGAATATTCCCCTTACCCCATATCCTGTCCAGCATTAGCTGTCATCAATCAGTGTTTTGACCTTGGCCATCCTGACAGGTGTAAGAATCTCAGAGTTGATTTGATCTGTATTTCTCTGATTACTAGTGATCTTGAGCATTTTCTTAAGTGTCTTTTGGCCATTTGAGATTCCTTTGTTGAGAATTCTCTGTTTAGGTCTGTACCCAGTTTTTAAAATTAGATTATTTGTTCTTTTGATGTCAAGTTTTTTTTCGACCTCTTTGTATGTTTTGGAGATCAGTCTTCTATCAGATGTAGGATTTATGAAAACCATTTTCCATTCTGTAGACTGCCGTTTTATCTTTTTGACCATGTCCTTTGCTTTACAAAAGCTTCTCAGTTTCAGGAGGTTCCATTTATTAATTGTTGCTCTCAGTGTCTGTGCTGAAGTTATATTTAGGAAGCGGTCTCCTGTGCCAATGCATTCAAGGCCACTTCCCTCTTTCTCTTCCATATGATTCACTGTGGTTGGTTTTATGTTAAGTCTTTCATTCATTTGGACTTGAGTTTTGTGCATGAGGATAGATAAGGATCTATTTGCATTCTTCTACATGTTGATATCTAGTTATGACAGCACCATTTGTTGAAGATGCTTTCTTTTTTCCATTGTATAATTTTAGCTTTTTTTGGTCAAAAATTAGGTGTTTATAGGTTTGTGGATTAATATCTGTGTCTTCCATTTGATTCCATTGGTCTGCACTCTGTTTTTATGCCAATACTAAGCTGTCTTTATTCCTGTAGCTCTACAGTAGAGTTTGAAGTGTGGGATGGTGATGCCTCTAAAACTTCCTTTGTTGTAGAGTATTGAATAGATACGGAGAAAGTGGACAACCTTGTCCTGTTTCTTATTTCAGTGGGATCGCTTTGAGTTTCTCTCCATTTAGTTTGATACTGGCTGTTGTCTTGGTGTATGTTGCTTTTATTATGTTTAGGTATGTTCCTTGTATCCCTGCTTTCTCCAAGACCTTTATGATGAAAGTGTTTTGAATTTTGTCGAACGCTTTTTCAGCATTTAGTGAGATGATCATGTGTTTTTTTTTTCTTTCAGTTTTTTCATATGGTAGATTACCTTGATGGATTTTTTTTTTGTTTTTTTTTGTTTTTGTTTTTTTTTTCGAGACAGTGTTTCTCTGTGGCTTTGGAGCCTGTCCTGGAACTAGCTCTGTAGACCAGGCTGGTCTCGAACTCACAGAGATCCGCCTGCCTCTGCCTCCCGAGTGCTGGGATTAAAGGCGTGCACCACCGTCGCCCGGCACCTTGATGGATTTTTGCATGTTGAATCATCCCCGCATCTCTGGGATGAAGCCAAATTGATCATGGTGGATGATTTTTTGATGTATTCTTGGATTCAGTTTGTCAGTATTTTATTGAGTATTTTTGCATCTATGTTTGTGAGTGAGATTGGTTTGTAATTCTCTTTTTGGTTGAGTCTTTGTGTGGTTTGGGTATCAGGGTAACTGTAGCCTTGCAAAAGGAATTTGGGAATGTTCCTTCTGTTTCTACTGTGTGGAACAATTTGAGGAGTATTGGTATTAGGTCTTCTTTGAAATTCTGGTGGAATTCTGCACTGAAACCATCTGGCCCTTGTTTTTTTTTTTTTTTTTTTTTTTCTTTTCTTTTCTTTTCCTTTTCTTTTGGATGGGAGACTTTTGATGACTCTATTTCCTTAGCGGTTATAGGTCTATTTAATTTACTTATCTGGTCTTGTTTTAATTTTGGTATGTGGTACTTATCCAGAAAATTGCCCATTTCCTTTAAGTTTTTCAGTTTTCCTGGAATGCAGGTTTTTGAAGTATAATGTAATGATTCTGTGGTTTTTCTCCCCATGTCTGTTGTTATCCCCCCCTTTTCATTTCTTATTTTGTTAATTTGGATATTTTCTTTCTGCCTTTTGGTTAGTTTAGATAAAGGTTCTTCTATTTTGTTGATTTTCTTGAAGAACCAACTCTTGTCTAATTGATTCTTTGTTTTGTTTTCTTTGTTTCTATTTTGTTGATTTCAGCTCTCACTTTTATCATTTCCTGCCGTCTAGTTCTCTTGGGTGAGTTTGCTTCTTTTAATTCTATTAATTCGCCAGTGTGGGATTTCCCAGCTTCTTTATGTGCTATTTCTCTTAGCACTGCTTTCATTGTGCCCCATAAGTTTGAATATGTTGTGTGGTCATTCTTACTGAATTTTAGGAAGTATTTAATTTCTTTATTTCTTCTTTGACATTTGGTGATAAAGTTGAGCATTGTTCACTTTCCATGAGTTTGCTTTCTGCAACTAGTGTTGCTGTTGAATTCTAAGTTTAAGCCATGATGATCCGATAAAACATAGGGGGATTTCCAGGTTTTTTTTTTTTTTTTTGTATCTGTTCAGATTTGGTCAGTTTTAGAGGAGGATCCATGAGGTGCTGAGAAGGTATTTTCTTTTGTGTCTGGGGTGCAATTTTCTATAGATGTCTGTTAAGTCCATTTGAGTCATAACATCTGTTAGCTCCTTTAGTTCTCTGTTAAGTTTCTGACAGACCTGTCTAGTGGTGTGGTGGGGACATTGAAGTCTCCCATTATTAGTGTTTGGAACTTGATGTGTGATTTAAGCTTAATAATGTTTCTTTTACAAATGTGATTGCCTTGTATTTGGGCATAGATGTTCAGAAATGAGACTTCATCTTGATGGATTTTTTCCTCTGATGAATAAGAAATGGCCTTCTTTATCTCTTTTGACTAATTTTAGTTTAAAGGCTTTTTTTTTTTTTTTTTTTTTTTTTTTTTTTTTTTTTTTTTTTTTTTTTTGTTAGCTGTTAGGATACCTACACCAGCTTGTTTCTTAGGTCCATTTGATTGGAGAATCTTTTCTGAACCCTTTATCCTGAGGTAATGTCTGTCTGTCTGTCTTTGTATTTGAGGTGTTTTTCTTTTATGTAGCAGAGGATGGATTTTGTTTTCATATCCAATCCGTTAGCCGTGTCTTTCTATAGACAAATTGAATCCATTGATATCGAGGAATACCAATGACCACTGATCGCTCGTTCCTCTTGTGTTTGCTTTTGCTGTTGTTGTTGCTTTTTCCTTAGGGATTTGCTGGTGTGGAATTATCCATTGCCTGTGTTATTGTGGGTGTAGCTAACTTCCTTGGGTTGGAGTTTTCATTCTAGTACTTTAAGTAGGGCTAGATTTGTGGATAGGTATTGATTAAATATGATTTTGTCATAGAATTTCTTGTTTTCTGTCTATGTTGATTGAAAGCTTTGTTGGATATAGTAGTCTTGCCTAGCATCCATGGTCTTTTATTGTCAGAATAATGCCTCACCAGGATTTTCTGGCTTTCATTGTTTTCATTGAGAAATCAGGTGTAATTTGATAGGTCTGTGTTTATATATTAATTGGCCTTTTTTCTTTGTAGCTCTTAATATTCTTTCTGTATTCTGTATGTTAAGTAGTGTTTTGATTAATGCGTGGTGATTGGACTTTTTTTTTTGTTCAGCCTATTTGGTGTTCTGTAAACTTCTTGTATTTTTTCTTTTTTTTTCTTGATTTTTCTCGAGTTCTACGTTTTTCTCTGCTCTCCTCCCTACTTCTCCTCTCCCCTTCAACCCTCCCCCGAGGTCCCTATGCTCCAAATTTACTCAGGAGATCTTTTCTTTTTCTACTTCCCATGTAGATTAGATCTATGTATGCCTCTCTTAGTGTCCTCATTGTTGTCTAAATTCTTTGGGATTGTGATTTGTAGGCTGGTTTTCTTTGCTTTATGTTTAAAAACCACTTATGAGTGAGTACATGCGATAATAGTCTTTCTGGGTCTGGGTTACCTCCCTCAAAATGATGTTTTCTAGCTCCATCCATTTTCCTGCAAAATTCAAGATGTCATTTTTTTTTCTGCTGTGTAGTATTCCATTGTGTAAATATACCACATTTTCCTTATCTTTTCTTTAGTTGAGGGGCATTTAGGTTGTTTTCAGGTTCTGGCTATGACAAACAATGCAGCTATGAACATAGTTGGGCACATGTCCTTGTGGCACAACTGAGCATCCTTTGGATATATACCCAAAAGTGGTATTACTGGGTCTTGAGGAAGGTTGTTTTCTAATTTTCTGAGAAATCACCACACTGACATCCAAAGGGGCTGTACCAGCTTGCACTCCCACCAGCAATGCAGAAGTGTTCCCTTTACTCCACAACCTCTCCAGCATAAGTTGTCATCAGTGTTTTTGATCTTGGCCATTCTTACAGGTGTAAGATGGAATCTCAGAGTTGTTTTGATTTGCATTTCTCTGATGGCTAAGGATGTTGAACATTTCTTTAAGTGTCTTTCAGCCATTTTAGACTTCTCTGTTGAGAGTTCTCTGTTTAGGTCTGTACTCCATTTTTTTTTTGATTATTTGTTCTTTTCATCTCTTGTATTCTGTTTTTTATTCTTGCTTCTGTAGTTTCCTGATCATTTACCAAGATTTTTAATTTCCAGATTTGTGTTTTCTTTATCGTCTCTATTTCAGTTTTCAAGTCTTGAACCATTTCTTTCACCTTTTTGATTAATTTTTCTTGGTTTTATTTAAGGGATTTGTATATTTCTTCCAATTTTTTGTTTGCCTTTTCCTCCACTTCTTTAAGGGAATTTTTTGTTTCCTTTTTAAGGGCCTCAGTTATCTTCATAAAGTTATTTTTAAGTTCATTTTCTTATGTTTCATCTGCATTGGGATGTATAAGTCATACATAAGAACTGTCATAAGAACCACTAGTTTTTGGAGGCATTATATTGTTCTTTATGTTGTTGAGGGTGTTCTTACCTGTTGTCTACCCATTTCATTTTACAATCAGAGCAGATGGAACTCGTATTTCAGGGCACTCCCCTTTCCTCCAATTGCTGTAGTTTGGAGCTGTGTCTCTGATCTCTGAGGGGAGGGATTAGATGGAGACATCCCATTTAGAGTTGTATGTTCCAAAGTTTTTCTCTTTCTACATAATATCTGACTGTGGGTCTCTGTACTTGTTCCTATCTGGTGCAGGAGGAAGCATCTGTGATGCTTGCTGAATAAGGCACTGATCTATGAGTAGCAGAATATTATTATGACTCATTTTATTATTACTTTTGTTTTAGATTTGGTTTTACCCTTGATATCTGGGCTGTTTGGTTTCTGGTTCTTGGTTATCCAAGCAGTATTTGCTGGGTATGGACTCCATCTTATAGAGTGGGTCCTAAGTCAAATTTGATATTGGTTGGTTTATACCATTACCCTAGCACATTTTCAGGCAGGACATATCAAAAGTTTTGTGGATGTGTTGGTGTATACATTTCCCTTTTGGTAGCCTGCAGAATACCTTTCTTTACTGAAGACACTAGAACATAGGGGTGAAGGTTCTCTATAGGCACCAATTTGAGCTCTCTATGTTCAGAGAGGTGTTTGGGTATTGTCTTCCATAATGGGGCCTTGATATCATTTTGCTGAGAGCAACCTATTATCTTGGCAACAGCCTGCATTGTTAGGAGATATCCATGAGACCCCTTTAACCAACAGCTCAAGTCAATGTAACCCAGTCTTGCTATTGGAAGCTTCATTTGGTGACAAGAAATGGACACTTGGGACTCTGTATCCTTCATTATTTGGAGATTTCATTAGGATTGCCTTCATATATTTTAGGAAGTTTTGACTGCATGAGATTTCCATACCACCCCTGAAGTCTGTCTCTCCCCACATTCCCTCTTTCAACGCCATCGTTCCTCCCCCCTCCACCTGATCCTCCATTTTAGTTCCCAAACTCCCAAACTACTCTTAAATTCTGCCCTATTTCTCACTCTCAGGGAGATCCATATGTCCCTCCTATTCCCTTCCTCTATACTTTAACTCTCTGGGTCTATCTGTAGCTTGGTTATCATTTATTTAACAACTAATATTCACATTTAAGCGAATACATACTATATTTATCTTTCTGGTTCTGGGTTACCTCACAAAGGATAAGTTTTTCTAGTTCCATCCATTTGCTTGAAAATTTCATGATGTTCTTTTTTTTGAAAACAGCTGCATAATACTTCATTGTGTAAATGTACTGCATCCTCTTTAGCCATTCTTTTGTTGAGGGGCATGTTTACAGTTTCTTGTAATTATGAATAGAGCAGCAATGAGCATGGTTGATCGTGTCCTTGTAGGATTAAGCATCCTTGAATGTATTCTCAAGAGTGGTATGGCTGTATCTTGAGATAGATTGATTCTCAACTTTCCAAGGAACTGTCATATTGATTTCCAAAGTAGCTGTATAAGTCTGTACTGCTGTTAGCAATGGATGAGTGTTTCCCTTATTCCACATCTTTGCTAGATGAGCTCTCATTTGTGTTTTTGATATGAGCCACTCTGAAAGGTATAAGATGAAATCTGATAGTATAAGATGTTTGATTTGTACTTTCTTCATGGCCAAGGGTGTTGAATATTTCTTAAATATGTTTCTCAGCCATTTGAGTTTTCTCTATTCGAAATTCTCTGTTTAGATTGTAACCCATTTTTAATTGGAATATTTGGTTTGTTGATGTCTAGTTTCTTGAGTACTTTATATATTTTGGATATTAATTCTTTATTGGATATTGGGTTGGTAAAAATCTTCTCCTGTTTTGTAGGTTGTCACTTTGTCCCAGTAACAGTATCCTTTGCCTTACAGAAGCCTTTCAGTTTCATAGGTCCCATTTATTGATGATCCTAGTGCCTGTGCTAATGGTAGCCTGTTCAGAAAGTTTTTGCATGGGCCAGTGAATTCAAGACTTTCCCCTACTTTCTCTTCTCTCAGGTTCAGTGTATCTGGGTTTATGTTGAGGTCTGTGGTCCATTTGGAGTTGAGTCTTGCACAGGGTGAAATATGGATCTATATGCATTTTTCTACATGTGGACATCCAGTTTGACCAGCACCATTTTCTGAGGATGCTGTCTTTTTTCCAGCATGTATTTCTGACTTTACCAAAAATCAAACCATAGGTGTGTGGTTTGATTTCATTGACCAATTTGTTTCTTTTTAGGCTAGATGCCATGCTGTTTTTATTATAGTTTTGTAGTACATTGAATGGAGTGGTGAGACCTCCAGCAGTTATTTTATTGTTCAGGATTGTTTTAACTACCTTGTTTTTGTTCCCTCCATATAAAGCTGAGAATCGTCCTTTCAAGCTGAAGAATTGTGTTGAAATTTCAAAGGAGATTGCATTAAATCTGTGGATTGCTTGTGGTGGCATGTCCATTTGTACTATGCTAATTCTACTGATCCATTAGCATGGGGGATTTTTTCCGTCTTCTGATATTTTCAGTTTTTCTTCAGAGACTTGAAGTTTTTATCATATAAGTCTTTTATTTGCTTGATTAGAATTACCACAAGACATTTTACATTATTTGAAGCTATTGTGAAAGGTGTTATTTCCATGATTTCTCCTATTGGTAATTCTGTATAGGAGGGCTAACGATTTTGGTGAATTAATTTTATATACAGATACTTGTTTATCAACTATAGGAGTTTCTGATGGAACTTTTAGGGTCAAGTATGAATACTGTCACGTCATCTGCAAATAAAGATATTTGACTTTCTCCTTTCCCGCTTGTATCCCCTGATCTCTTTAGTTGCCTTATTGCTCTAACATGTCAAATATTATATTGAATAGGTATGGATGGGCAACTTTCTCTTGTTTCTGTTTTTAGTGGAAATGCTTTAGTTTCTCTCCATTTAGGGTGATGCTGGCTCTGGGTTTGCTTTCAACTGTTTTTATTATATTTAGGTATATTCCTTATATTTATAATCTTTCCAGAACTTTTATCATGAAGGGTGTTGAATTTTGTCAAAGACATTTTCTGCATCAATTGAAATGATCATGTGGTTTTTTTCTCTTCCAGTTTGCTTATATGGCAGATTATATTTATTTATTTTTGTGTCAAACCGCCTTGCATCTCTGGGATGAATCCTATTTGATTGTGGTGGATGATCTTTTAGATATGTTGTTGGATTTAGTTTTCAAATGCAAAATGAGTATTTTTGCATCAGTGTTAATGATGGAAATTTGTAATCCTCTTTCTTTGATGGGTCTTTAAATGGTTTGCGTATCAGAGCAACTATGGCCTCAGAATGAATTGTGCCATGTTCTTTCTGTTTCTATTTTGTGGAATAATTTGAGGAGTATTGGCATTAACTCTTCTTTAAATGTCTGGTAGAATTCTGTGCTAAATCCTTCTGGTCCTGGGATGCTGCTGCTTTTCTTCTTCTTCCTGTGCCTCCTTCTTTTTTCTCTTCTTCTGGTTGGGAGAATTTTAATGACTGCTTTATTTCACTAGGTGTTGTAGGTCTGTTTAAGTTGCTTATCTGATATTGATTTAAGTTTGGTAAGTGACACCCTTTGAGAAATTATTCATTTATTTTAGATTTTTCAATTTGTTGGCATTCAGGTTTTTAAAGTATGTCCTTATACTTCTCTGGATTTCCTCAGCTATGCCTCCCTTTTCTTTCATTTCTGATTTTGTTAATTTGGATATTCTCTCTCTGCTTTTTAGTTAATTTAGATAAGCATTTGTTAATTTCATTTATTTTCTCAAAGAACCAACTCTTTGTGTCATTGATTCTTTGTATTGTTCTCCTTGTTTCTCTTTTATCAATTTAAGCCCTGAGTTTGATTCTCTTTTGCTGTCTGCTCCTCTTGTGTGTGAATTCTTCATCTTATCTAGGGCTTTCAGATACGCTGTTAAGTTACTAGTATGAGATCTCTCCAGTGCTGTGAACTTTCTTTAATTGTAGAAAGTCTTTCTTTCTTGACACACTTTTTATTCAGTAGATAATTTTCTAGTTTCTGTAAGTTTGTTAATTTTCTGTTATTGTTGATATTCAGCTTTAATATGTATAGTCTGATAGGATTTAGGAAGTTATTTCCTTTTTCTTGTATCTGTTAAGACTTGCTTTGTGTCTACATATGCTGTCAAGATTGGAGATAGTTCATGCATGAGGTGCAGTAAAAAAGGTATACTCTTTTGTTTTTGGGTGAGTGTTCTGTAAATGTCTCATAGGTCCATTTGGTTTATAATGTCTGCTAGCTCTAGCCTTTCTCTGTTTAGATTTTGTCTGAATGACCTGTGTATTGTGAGAGTGGTGTATTGTTGTCTCCCACTATTAGTCTATGAGGGTCAATATGTGAATTAAGCTATAGTAGTGTTTCTTTTACAAACTTGGCTGCCCTCATGTTGGGGCATAGATGTTAAGAATTGACATGCCATCCTGGTGGGTTCTTTTCCTTTGATGAGTATGTAGTGTCCTTTCCTGTCTCTTCTGATTAGTTTTGGTTTGATGTCTATTTGTTAGATATTGAAATGGCTTACTTTCTGGTCTGTCCATTTACTTGGAATATTTTTTTTTCAATCCTTTACCCTGAGATAATGTCTCTTCTTGATATTGAGATGTATTTCTTTGATGCAGCAACTGTATGGATCCTATTTCAAATCCATTCTCTTAGTCTGTATCTTTTTTAGGGGAATTGAGTCCATTGATATTGAGAGATATCACTGGCCAACAATTGTTGAATCTTGTTATTTTGTTGGTGTGTGTGTGTGTTTCCCCTCTTTTCCTTTTGCTAGTATGAGATTATTTCCTGTGATTTCATTGGTGTAGTTAACTTCCTTAGGTTGCCATTTTCCTTTGGCACTTTAGGTCGGGAATTGTAGATAGATATTGTTCAAATTTGACTTTATCATGGCATATCTTATTTTTTTAATCTATAGTGACTAAAAGTTTTGCTGGGTATAGTAGTCTGGACTGGCATCTATGATCACTTCAAGTTTGCAAGACATATGTCCAGGCCCTCCTGGTTTTTAGAGTGTCCGTTAAGTCAGGTGTAATTCTAATAAGGCTACCTTTATATATTACTTAGCTTTTTTGCTTTGCAGCTTTTAATATTCTTTCTTTGTTCTGTATATTTAGTGTTTAGATTATTTACAAATAGCAAGGGAACTTTCTTTTCTAGTCCAGTCTATTTGGTGTTCTGTATGCTTCTTGTACCTTGATAGGCATGTCCTTTAGGTTAGGGAAATTTTCTTCTCTGATTTTGTTGAAAATATTTTCTGGGCCTTTGAGTTACTATTCTTTCCCCTTCTTAATCCTGTTATTCTTAGGTTTGATCTTTTCATAGTGTTGCTGATTTCCTGGATGCTTCGTGTCAGAATTTTTATTTAACATTTTTTTTGATATGTCCATTTCTTCTATTATATCTTCAACACCTGAAATTCTCTTTTCCATCTCTTATAGTCTGTTGATAAATCTTGCCTCTGTAGGTCCTTTTTGAATTTCTAAATTTTTCAAATGCAAAATTTCCTCAGTTTGAGTTTTCTTGATTGATTCTATTTCCTTCTTCATGTCTTGAACAGTTTTTTTTTTCATTTCCTTCCACTGTTTGTGTTTTCCTGGATTTCTTTATGGATTTATTCATTTTTCCTTCTGTTTGTTTGGTTTTCTTGGATTGGAGAGATTTATTAACTTCCTTTTTTAGGACTGAAGAAGGATGCTTAAAAGAAATCCCACATGAGCTCATAGTTGAGAAAAATAGAGGGTTATTTATTTAGGGGTAGACACACAAATCACAATCTTCTGCTGGAACGGAGAACAGCAACCTAATATCGCAGCTGGAAAAGAGACTGGATGCGTGCTTTACATCAGCATGAATAGTATAAGTGGGCGCATAACTAAAAGGCTACTGATGGTAGAAAATCCTACAGCATAGGACCTCCATCTTCTTCATAAGGTGGTCTTAAGGTCATTTTCCTGTGCTTCAGCTATGTTGAAATATTTAGAATCTGCTGTGGTAGGGTTGCTGAGCTCTACTGGAGACATACTGCCATGGCTGTTATTGTGCTTTTACACTGGTATCTAGGCATCTATCTGGGGTTGGGGTTATAATAAATGCAGGCGCTGATTTCTGGTTTTGTCTTTGGTGGGTGTTGTCTTCCTTTTTTCTGTTTCCTATGTTTCCCTGTCTTTCTTAACTGATGTGTTAACAGGAAATGCCTGCTCGTGTTGGAGGCTGGGATAATGAGCTGAGCTGGGGGAAGAAATATTGGAGAAGAATATTCTTGTTATTCATTGGGAATGGGGTGATAGAGGAAAGAGACACCACAGCAGATTTTCCTCTACAGAACTGGGGATGAGACTTGGGGTGGGGGCGGTTGGGACTGGAGGAGAAGAAAGAGAGGTGAAGCTCTGCAGTCAACCTACCTAGTTCTTGGCAGGAGTGGCTTGTGGGTTAGCACAGGCTGCATGCTGGAGTTGGAGCCTGGGATAAATGAACAAACCGGGGTGGGGGATTGGGAGAGGAATGTCTGTCCCGCAGGAGATGTGGGCAGTGGAGAAGAAAGGTTGCAGCGGTGTTCTGTTGCAGAGCTCGGGGTAAGACTGGGGATTATTTGGAGAGCAAGGACTCCTGAGTCAGTGAGGCGCCATGCAGCTGCCAGAGGAGAAAGACATGAACTGCCAGCTGGAACCTTGCTGATAAACCATGATCCTTGTGGTAAAATATAAAATAGTAGAAATGGGTTAATTTAAGATATAAGAGCTAGATACAAATACACTTAAGCTATTGGACAACCAATATTGCAAATAATATAGTTTCCGTGTGACTATTTTGGGTCTAGGCAGCCAGAAACAAACAAGCAGCCTTTGCCAACAACTGCCTTTGCAGTATCCTAGGGGTTATGATTAATTTTCATTTTAATTTGATTCAAGAAATTTTTAAATTTTCTTCTTGATTTCTTCAATGACTCAGATGAGTCAAGATTTTATAGATTTTATTAAGTCTCCATGTATTTGTATAGTTTTAGTTTGGATTTATCATTTTATTCCATCATAATCTGATGATATAGAAGAAATTATTGTTTTTTTTTTGTTTTTCTTTTTTTGCCTTTGTTAACAGTAACTTTATGGTCCAAAAAGTGTGCTGTATTTTTTAGAAAAGTACATGGATTGCTGAGAAGGTATTCCGCAGCTATTGAATAGTATATCATATATATGTCTGCTTGTTAAATTCATTTCTATCTAGTTAATCCTGGCTTTCCTTTGTTTATTAATTTACTGTGAATGATTAATGTATTGAGTAATGATAATGGGTATTAAAATTACCCATCACTGTTCTACAGTTCTATCTTTACTTTTATGTTTGAAAGTGTTAGATAAGGTAATATTTAATTCATATTTATTATAGTCATTTTATCTTTGGGATAATCTGTTATTGTTATTAGTATCCTGTGACCTTTCTTCTTTCCAACTGATTTAGGCTTGGATGTGTGCTTTGTTAGGTGTGAGAGTAAGAGCTCCTACTTTGTTCTGCATTTCCTTTACTTGGAAAATCATTTTCCATCATTTCACTTTCACATGTGTGTTTGCAAGTGAGATAATTTTCTTTTTATAGAGAAAGTAGTTGGATTTTGTCTACGTTTAAGGTTACCATTGAGAGATAT
Source organism: Chionomys nivalis (assembly GCF_950005125.1). Classification (NCBI taxonomy): domain Eukaryota; kingdom Metazoa; phylum Chordata; class Mammalia; order Rodentia; family Cricetidae; genus Chionomys; species Chionomys nivalis. The sequence goes on from NC_080091.1 coordinate 30,675,900, forward strand.
TTAACATCTTTCCTCATCTCAGAGGTTTGCTGGCTTGCTGAATTAATAAAACATGAGTATCATTTACCTATTCTGCTAGTGAGGTTTATTCATTCCTGAGCTACTGTGCTTGTGTCTTCCTCTGTTTCCTGTTCTGTTAGGTTTCTTTTATAATTGCGGGTTTTGTGTTTAGGAATTGTTTAGTTTAAGATTATCACAGATCCTTATTCTTTACTTTCAAAGGATAGCTTTGTTAGACTTGGTTGTTCTGATGCACACTGATTTTGTTTCAGGAATTGAAATATATTAGGTCATGTTCTCCTGGGTTTGTTTTATTTATTTATTTATTTATTTATTTATTTATTTATTTATTTATTTATTTTTGCTGAGAAGTCTGCTATTGGCATGTCTCCCTTGTAGTTTTGAGTATTCTTTCGTACTTCTCTGTTCCTGGCATTTTAACCATAATTTTATTTTTTGTTGTTGTTGTCATATCATTTAGTGTTTCTAAATTCCTCCTATAAATTGTCACAGAGGTCTTTGTTTATAGTTGTTTTTTTTCTTTGTTGCTATATGGACATACTAATTCTGAACTCAGTCTTCAGTTTTTTGTGTTCTTTCTTTTGCCTATTCTAGTCTATTGATAGTGCTTTATGTCGAGATTTTTTATTTGATTCATTGAGTTTTTTATTTCCAAAATTTCTGTCTATATATTTTGTTTACGAATATGTCTATTTGCTGATTTCCTGTCTAGGTTGTTGTCTTTCTCATCCAGGTCTCAAATTGACTTCTTTCATCTGTTTGAATCCTATTTAATGCCAATCATCATTTATAAAGGAAGAGTTTTGAATTCTTTGGCATTTTAGCCATGTCAGCATCTTCACACGTAGTTATTGAGGGTTTTGGAATTTTTGGAGAAGTCATTTTCTTACTGATTCTTCTTACGCTTATATGTATTTCTGAGTTGGATTTTATGTATATTTAGAAATGGATATTTAATTCTATGAGATCTTCATAGTGACCTACTTTAGGAAGAAAGTTGAGGATTCTATTTCCTGTAACACTCAGGAGAAAATGAAGCTTTATAATAGAGTATCAAAATAAACCAAATGCAGAAATATAAAGTCAAATATATGACTAAATATTATGTTAACAATAACCACAGAAAAGAAAAAAATGGCAATTATGTATTTTAAGTTATACATTGTAGACTCTTCTTCTTTTGACCCCATGAGTTTGGTGATCAGTGGCTGGGAAGGTTTCTTTTTTAATTTTTTAAATTATTTTTATTGAGATATACATTTTTCTCTGCTTCCCTTCCTTCCTCTCCCCTCCCTTTCTACCCTCTCCGATGGTCCCCATGCTCCCAGTTTATTCAGGATATCTTATCTTTTTCTACTTTCCATGTAGTTTAAATCCATGTATGTCTCTCTTAGGGCCCTCATTGTTGTCTAGGTTCTCTTGGATTGTGAATTTTAGGCTGGTTTTCTTTGCTTTATGTGTAAAAGCCACTTATGAGTGAGTACCTATGATATTTGTCTTTCTGGATGTGGGTTACCTCATTCAAAATGATGTTTTCTAGATCCATCCATTTGCCTACAAATTTCAAAATGTCATTTTTTTCTGCTGTGTAGTATTCCATTGTGTAAATGTATCACATTGTACTTATCCATTCTTTGGTTAAGGGGCATTTAGGTTGTTTCCAGATTCTGGATGTGACGAACAATGCTGCTATGAACATAGTTAAGCACATGTCTTTGTAGTATGATTGAGCATCCTTTGGATATATACCCAAAAGTGGCATTTCTGGGTCTTGAGGAAGGTTGTTTCCTAGTTTTCTGAGCAATCACCTTACTAATATACAAAGGGGCTGTACCAGTTTGCACTCCCACTAGCAATAGAGGAGTTTTCCCTTTACCCCACATCCTCTCCAGTACAAGTAGTCATCAGTGTTTTTGATCTTGGCCATTCTTATGGGTGTAAGATAGAATCTCAGAGTTGTTTTTATTTGCATTTCTCTGATGGCTAAGGATTTTGAGCCTTTCCTTAAGTGTCTTCCAGCCACTTTAGATTACTTTGTTGAAATTTCTCTGTTTAGGTCTGTACCCCATATTTTATTGATTATGTGTTCTTTTTTTTTTTTTTTTTTTTTTTTTTGGTTTTTCGAGACAGGGTTTCTCTGTGGTTTTGGAGTGATTATTTGTTCTTTTGGTGACCAATTTCTTGAGTTCTTTGTATATTTTGGAGATAAGCCCTCTGTCTGATGTGGGGTTGGTGAACATCTTTTCCCATTCTGTAGGCTGCCATTTTTTCTTGTTGACCATGTCCTTTGCTTTACAGAAGCTTTTCAGTTTCAGTCCCAAAGCAATCTACAAATTCAATGCAATACCCATCAAAATTCTAGCAAAATTCTTCACAGACCTCGAAACAATTAATAAATGGGCTGGGAAGGTTTCTACTTGCACCAGAAGGCCACTGGTTTATGTCCCTAGGAGCAGCCCTATCTAAGCTTATGGGCATCTCCAAAGTACCTTGGAAAGAGTATTGACATCTGCACTGAAGGCAAACCTGCAGGAAACAGCCCTCTGCATCAATGTCTGAGCTCTTGGATCCTCACTGTTGCTTTTCTTGTATTAATATTTTCTAAGTTGTTAAATGTCTTTGATTAATTTCCAGAGTTCTTAAAATTATTATTTCTATCAGTGTCATAAATGGGATGATTTTTAGTGTTCATTTCTCTGCTGTTTTCATCAGTGGCAACTTTTATGATTGGATTATAATTTCCTTGTGTAACTGCCCTCCTTTTTATTGGCTCACTTTATTGGAAAATATTAAATTTATTCTTAAAATTAACATTTGAATTCTACAGGCAGTGTCTATATAAAAGGTTGTTTATTTTTAATCACCAAGCTTTAGATTGGTATTTTAAGTTGAAGTACTGAGGTTTCCTATTATCTGGCTATCTTGTGTTTTCCTGGTCATGCCTTGAGTTTCCTTCCTGTGTTGCTTAATCTTTCAGCCTCTGTTCCTTGACCATTTTTTTTGCCCTGTCTGTGATCCTGTTTAATGTGTTTACTTTGTTATTTTTTATCTTCAGTTGTTATTTTTTTTCCACTTAGACATTAATTTTCTTCACTGAGAGTTTATTTACATTTTTGTACCTTCTTTCAATTCATTTTGTGTGTGTGTGTGTGTGTGTGTGTGTGTGTGTGTGATTAATAGTATTTTATATGTCTGTCTTCATGCTTAGTTAAAGAATTCTGGTTCCTTTTCCTCCAGAGGTAGAGGACAGTATACTAGGACGTGGTTATCCTGTCACTCACACACCACTGAGAGCTCTAGTCCTGAGCCTTGTGCAGCCCATCTGCTCACATCCTCACAAGGCAAAAGATTACTCAGCACTTCCACTTCCAATTTAAATGTTAAGTTGCCTTTGTCTATGACTTTACTCAATTGTATTTTTATAGAAGTTATTTGTATTTATATTTATTTGTAATGTTTATTCCAGTGCATTATTTTTGGTTTTGCAACTGACTTCTTTTTTGTATTTTTATTTATTTTTTTAAATAATATTTTCTTATTTTTCATACCAATCCCAGTTCCCACTCCCTCCCCTCCTCTTCTCCCTCTTCATCCCATTGCATCCCCCAACCACTTCTCAGAAAGGGGGAGGCTTCCCATGGGGAGTCAACAAAGTCTGGCACATCACTTTGAGGTAGGACCAAGGCCCTCCCCACTATATCTAGACTGAGCAGGTTTCCCTCCAAAGAAAATGGGCTCCAAAAAGCCAGTTGTGTGGCTGGGGCAGTCTGTGGGGCCATTGGCAGTAGGACCAGGATTTATCCCTAGTGCAAGGAACTTCTTAAAGTTAAATCTGTTAATTTATCTTGGGTTATATAAGATTAACAGAAATTATTAGTATTTAAAGAATGAATATTTTGTGTGTACTACTATTAAAGCTTTTTTGATAACTCAGAGATAAAAAATATTGCTTCAGATTTTAGTTAAATAATGGTTTGACTTTAGAACATTAATATACCTGAAATTTACTTTTGTATTTAATATAAAATATAAATGTAATTTCAGCTTTGTCTGTATATTAATTTAAATATTTGATCATAATTAATAGGGATGTGTATTTTTTCCTAGCAACTAAAGATACCATTTCTATCATATATCAATTTTCTCTACACTCACTTATCTGTTCATACATCCAGTGATTTATTTAGTGTAACTTTTTAATAATTTTAATTTCTGTTGAAAATAGATTTTTCCTGCTGGGCCGTGGTTGCGCACGCCTTTAATCCCAGCACTCGGGAGGCAGAGGCAGGCGGATCTCCGTGAGTTCGAGGCCAGCCTGGTCTACAAGAGCTAGTTCCAGGACAGGAACCAAAAACTACGGAGAAACCTTGTCTCGAAAAATCAAAAAAAAAAAAAAAAAAAAAAGAAAATAGATTTTTCCTGCTTTGTTGTTTTCTCTCCCCCAAGTCCTCCCATGCTCCATACCCACCAAAATCCACACTCTTTCCTCTCTCATTAGGCAACTAAACAACAATAACAAGCAAACCAGAATAGAACAAAACAAAAAAAAAATAGGAAACAATGGCCAAAGGGGGGGAAAACATAAGAAACAAATACAGATACAAAGACACATACATTTGCACACAGAAAAATCCCATAAAAACACAAAATATAGGAAAAAGATTTGTAATGTAAAATAAAAACAAACACCAGAAAAAAAAAAAAAACAAGATGAAACAATGCCAAGACCAAGAATTACAAGGTAAAAAAAATCTCCATACATACTACTGAGAAGTTCTGGGTTGACAATTTACTGCTGGGCATGTGGCCTGACCTTAAACATGGTTTGTATACCTAGTGAGACTCGATTGGAGAAAATGAATTTTCGTTTGTGTGCAGTTGTTAATTGGAGATAGCTTCTGGGTTAGGGTTGTAGGCTTGTGTCCGCTCAGTACTCTTGGCCTTCATCTGGCTTCGACCTGTGCAGGCTCTCTGTGCATGCTGACACTGCCTCATTGAGTTCATATGTGTGTCTGTCCTGTTGTATTTTATAAGACCTTGTTTTGATGGTGTTCCATCTCTACTGGGTCTTACAATCTTTCTGATTCCTCTTCTGCCCTGAGTAGAGAGCCTTGAGAGAGAGAGATCCCATTTAGGACTGAGTGTCCCAAGGTTTCTCACTATTGCTTAGTTGAGGAAGCTTCTGGGATGATGACTGAGCAAGAAAACAATCTATGAGTATGCCAGAATGTTATTAGGAGTCATTTCATTGCAATATTCCTTTATCAGAACAATATTATTTGGTCTTTTCCTAGGTCTGTAGCCCGTTTGGTCTCAAGTTCTTGACTACTGAACAGTGCCAGGCATGAATTCCATCTCATGGAGTGGTCTTAAGTCTAATCAGATAGTGGTTGGTTACTTTAGACTTTTGTGCCACTATTGCTCTAGTGTACCATGCAGGCAGCTCACCGTTGTAGATTTCAGGGTTTCCAGATGGGTTGGTACTTAGCTTTATCCTCTGATAGCATGCTGAATACCTTCCACTAGTTAGTAAGGGTGAAGGCTCCAGATAGGCAGCAGTGTGACTTCTCCATGTTTACTGAGTTCTTTAGGTGCTATCTTCATCAATATGATCTTACCATCAGTTTGTTAAGAGCAATTACTAGCTTTGGAAAGATACTCTGGTTTGTTTGGGGGGTTCCATGGGAACCCTTTGGCCAAGAACTCAATTAGATGTATCCTTTTCCTTACACTGGAGGTTTCATTTGGTGGTGAGAGATAATTAGTTCAGGCTTGTTTCTCCTGTTATTTGGTGATTCTATTTAGATTTCTTTCATATATGTATATACTTTAAGAAGCTTCTACTGTAATGGATTTCTATATGAACTGTCAAATGACCCTTAGTTTTAGCTGTTCCTCCTCATGCTCCCTCCATTACCACCTATTCCCCCCTTCTCTGTTTATCACTCCCATTCCACTATCCCCAGTATCCATCTCTAATTATATGTTAATTATATAGTCCATTTCCCTTCCCATGCCAGTTCCTTACTAGATACCTAACTTATTAAAGACATAACAGCTAGCATCCTTTTATAAGAGAATACATACCATATTTGTCTTTTTAGGCCTGGGTTACCTTTACTTAGGGTATTTTTTTCTTCCCCCATCCATTTGCATGTGAATTTCATGATTTTGATTTTTTAACAGCTGAGTAATATTCCATTGCGCAAAATGTACCATGTTTTTTTTTTTTGTTGTTGTTGTTTTTGATCTGTTCATCTACAGATGGACATCTAGGCTGTTTACAATTTCTGGCTATTATGAACACAGTAGAAATGAACATGGTTGAGTAAGTGTCTCCATGTAGAATGTAGAGTCCTTTGGGTATATGTTCAAGAGTGGTATAGCTGGATTGAGGTAGATCTACTTGAAACTTCTTGTATCTCAATAATTTTCATTGTTGCTTTCTTTAATTTTCCTTAATTAGACTTGATATATATGTATATATACAATGTATATTTTAAATCAGTATTAAAAATATTCTGAAAACAAACACCACTGGTATATTGTTTGCGTTAATTGTCTTCTAAGTATGGTAACTAATTGTATCTAAACATTGTACCTCTACTCCATTCACTTTGTGACCTGTCAGCTGTGCTGTGTTCTCTTCCTAGCCGTGGAAGAGCTTTTTACTATTGGAAAAGCTGTTAACCTTTACATTATAGCAGATTAGGACTTGCACAAGTAGCTTTCTTCTCTGTTCAACACACTTCTGTACATGAAGGACCACAGACCATATTGTCCGTCTTCACATTATAGAGAACTGTTTCACAAGGGACCTCATCTTATTATCAATAGGCTCTGATACAAAAGTAAAGTTTTATTAGTCAAGGAAGAGTTTGCCTTTGAGTATAGTTCCAAAGAATAAGGAAATCTTTAGAGCCTTCACTTCAGATGTCATATATGATTACATTGGCAAGTGTTGATCGGTTATTATTGATAACTTTGGAGAAGTGTATGTAATACTGTGAACTGATGAATACATAAGAAATGTGGGTTTCTTCACTCCCAGGTTTTTTCCCGTGTATCCACCTGAAATAAATGTTGAATAAATTTTTATGAAATAAAACACAATTATGAATTGCCAGCTTATTGGGTGTGCTTTTCTAAATTCTTGATAAAATGTTTCAGAAAACATTGAAACTGTATATTCCCTGATTGTAACAGTATGTTCTAACTATACTTTTTTTCTGGAGCCGGAAGATGTTCTTCACATAGGTGTTGTTTCATTAGTAGTCATTGTCTGTTTACTTTGAAAATGTTATATTCATTTTGATTGTTGATGTCTTGGAATATTTATTTTGGTCTATTGATAATGCTGAGAGACTGTTGAACTCATTTGAAGTTGCTGGGATGGAAATCACAAACTTTAGTGGGAGACTGACAGGAAAGTCAGAATAATGGCATCAGATCCTGTCAAAGAAACTATGCAGAATTATAGACTTGCACTCACCTTCCAAAGGTTAAGAGAAACTAGGTAGTTACTAGAGTAATATCAGAAAGGGGAAACCCTGAGAACTGCTGTGGTCTGGAAAGAACACAGGATATGGAAAGGGATAGGGAGATACGGGCAAAAGATACACATTGGAGAAGAGAGCAATCGTGAGTGATGGCAAGGCTTGAAGATGTGTGAGTACTTATTGAAGAGGATGGAAAGACCTTAAACTGAGGGAAGCAGAACAGAAATAAGAGAAGAGCAGGAGTTGTTGAATGAGACCATACAAGAGCAATGGAATGTTGATTAGAATGAAAAGCTGCCTTTGGAAAATATTTTAGCATAGATTTTAGCAAATAACTTTGTAAGAAAATAATGAAAATAAGGACAGGTGTTATGAATAAAGAGAATCATATAAAACTTTAACTTACTCTGAGTAACTTTATATTTTATATAATTATATCATAAAATGTAAGAAATAATTATAGATAAAATAAAATTATATTAATTTATAGTATATAAAATTAGCTGGAAATTTTCTAAACTAGATTTTATTAAATTATTTATTAGACTTGTAGCTATTAAAGTCAACTTTAGTGCAGTTCATTATGCATTTTTCTGCTTTCTCCCTTACCAAAATGTAAGAGAACGGACCTGGAAAAGCACACATTCTTACAAAGACAGGTTATAGGGCAAAACATACCAAGTTCTTTTCATGTGGCCATTATGATCCTAAACGATTAGTTTATTTATTATACTATCATGTTGAATATTAAATATTTAATGATTGTAAGTGCTTAAATTAGTAAAAAGTAAAGGGCTAATATAAGAAAATTATACATGGTTATATTTATAAACATAATAATTTGGATCCTAAGAAAATGTTTGCAAATTGGATCTAATAGTTACTAATAGTTATCTAAATATAAAATGAATCAGACTTACAATAGGAAGGCAGCCTATAGATAGATTTAATTAAAATATTGAAGAAGAAGAAGAAGAAGAAGGAGGAGGAGGAGGAGGAGGAGGAGGAGGAGGAGGAGGAGGAGGAAATTTTCATGGGTAGAATAAATCATTATTTTTCTATCTCATGATAGAACATTCATGGTAAAAACAAATAACCAAATGTACAGACAAACTTTCATAAGCAGTGGAAGGCTATGACTATTTCAAACATTTTGTTGTAAAATATAAAGGCTTTTTACTGACAAGAAATTTAATTACCAAAGATAATTTTTATTTTACTGGCTCAGAAGAACTCTTAGTTGGGTTAATCAGAAGGGTTGGCATGCAGTTACTGGTGGGTTTGGGAAAGCTTAGTTCTGAGGACATTCAGAACAAGTGAGTCTTTGATTGTGCTTCTGCTGAATCTTCTAAAAGCATCTTTGTTTTGGTTATCATAATTATTTTAAGCAGAGTCTGACAAAATACATGTTTAAAAGTCAACCACTGTATATATTTCTTAACTTTTTAATCATGTTATTTTTATCTAGTATACTATGCTATGTTATTGTAAGTAATATATTATTCCTCTCATGTAAATATGAATACATATATAAGTATACTATGTTTATATTTGATGTCTTTACAAAGCATATGAAGTCCAGCTAGAGAATTATCTTAATACTGCCACTATAGTTATATACTCTGAGATTAAACTGGGTCAGTATATGTGAGCTATGAATAAAAAGGACCAACACATTACATTCATGTTTAGGACACACACCCTCACACATGGGTGACTAAATGTACATGTACACACACAGTCAAATAAAATGCATTGTATGCTTCTTAATGTAATTATATGGAGACAGTGATATTAAATTATCATCAAGTAATAGGGGCAATAACCCAAAGAAATGTCAGAGAATGTAACACAAGCTACAAAATGTAAGGTATTATTAGGCAGTTAAAGAGCATAAAATGTTACTGGAACATTTTAATATTGTATTTTCAGTGAGTGTATATGTCATGCTCCATCAAAAGAGTCCACATGTGCTTTGTGTAACTCAACGACTGAGAAACACTGAACTGGTAGACCCATCATTCCAATGGCATGGGCCAAAAGGAAAAATTGTTTCAGGTAGGATTTTATTTTTATTATCATAATTAAATAGATACATCTCAGATTTACTTATACTTAAAAGAATATTTGTATCTAAATACATTTATCATTTATTCTTATATTTTCTTTGTAGTCTCGTGGAGTTGATATAGTAATGTTGATAATATAAACATTTCCTATTGTCTTTATTAAGGATGAAGATATCAAAAAATTCAGCTGTTTTGAGAGTTCCATTTTATGTGAAAAAATGAGTTTCTGATTTCATTACCCTTCTTTTGCTTAAGTACCTATTTTCTTGTGTATTGTCTATTTCATCTTTATTCTAAATCTTGAATTTGATAACTGACTTAATTTATAGTTTGCTCTAAAGGTTATTTTCACTAATAGCCAGATTTTCTTTACAGAAGAGTATATAAAATATAAGTTGGCTGCTAATAGATATTCTAATATGAGTTCTTTCTTTCTTATATTATCTGTGCCAAATACAACATATATATAATAAAAATGCATGAACATATGTAAATATATATATTTATTGACACTTCTGGTGTAGGAAAATTTAATTTTGAATTATTACTAAGGAATATATATCTTCACTGATGATGTGGTATTTAAAATTATTATAAAAATTTTATTATACTATGCTTTTTTCTTAAATACTATGCTTAATTTATTAATAGCTTTAAAAATAGTATGTTAATAGTATGGGGGAGGGGGAGGGAAATGAGAGGTGGTGGCAGGGAGGAGGCAGAAATCTTTAATAATTAAATAAAAAATAGTATATTAAATATGTAATATTTAATCAGAAGATATTCATGAACAAGTAGGCAATTAAACAAAAATATATTATTTTATGTTACATTTTTCAGCTTCATCCAGGGTATAATAATGGGAGATCTCAAGGCATAACTCTCTATGTAAGGTCAATGTGGGTGGTATATCTGTCTATTCATTTTTCCTTCAAAATATGCAGTAGGGCTTTTCATATAACATATAACAAAAAATGTCAGTACTAAGAGCATTCTGGCATTTTTTTCAGTTTTAAGAACTGTAGAAGGAGCTGCGGGCAGGCCTGCTTTTCATCCCGCGGGGCTCCCGCACAGCTAGCTTAGCCCTGGAAATAACGACACACAAACTGTATTCATTTAAACACTGTCTGGCCCATTAGTTCCAGCCTCTTATTGGCTAACTCTCACATCTTGATTTCTAATAATCTGTGTACCACCATTTCTAATAATCTGTGTACCACCACGAAGTGATGACTTATCGGGAAGATTATAACCACCATCCATCTTGGGTAGGAGAAGCATGGCGACTGCCTCATTGCCTTCTTCCCAGCATTCTGTTCTCTCTACTCCACCCACCTAATTTTCTGCCCTATTAAAAGGCCAAGGCAGTCTCTTTATTAACCAATGAAAGTAACACATAGACAGATGACCCTCCTACATCAAAGAACTATTTTTTAAAATATATAAGTATTAAATCATTTACTTAAAATGGAAAAAGATATTTAGTTATTTTCTGAGATAATACTTTCAATTCAAATTAATGGAGTATTCAATTCTTAATTAAGAAAATATTATTATTTTATAGTTTTATGACATAAAACTGTAGTTATGAACTTTTAGAATAACAATTTGTCTATTTAATGATTTTTAATATTTTCTGAATTGAACAACCCTATGAGTTCGGCAGCTATATCTTGTCATTCTTCACTGAACAAATAAACTGGACTTTAAAAGAAGTGGTTACCCATGGTTGTACATTTGTCAGAGAATGAAGCCTTCACATCTATATCTTAATATCTCAGAAAGAGGTTTTCTCTCCATTTGATAGCATAGTTTTCTCCCAGTATAATACTTATGCTGAAGCCAAGAGGAAGCCTATATCACATTCTTTTTTCTAACACATCAACACTGTGTTTGATAATAATTTTCCATTTATCTTCTTCTGTACCCCTCAGCAGTAGAAACAACTCACTGTTTCATGTACTGTTTCATGTAGTGATAAGAATTCTTAGCTGTTAATGGGTATAGTGTAATAGATTTTGTTTTGTGTATACCATTTCATGTGCAAATTCTAAGACTCTATAACTCATACTTAAGCTATATCAATATTTATGATATAGTTAAATAAATACACTATATAAAATATATATTTTGTATATACATGTTGTTTATGCATACATGCACTGCATATATGTGTGTATAAATTTTCATAAATAGTAATGTATTTCTGATAGTGTACCAGGCTTTTTCTTTTGGGCCTCCAACCACCTCCCAAATCATGACATAGAGACTTATTAGTTTTGAATGCTTGGCCTAGGTTAGGTTCATTTCTGGCTAGGTCTTTTAACTTAAATTAACATGTTTCTCTTCATCTACCTTTTGCTTTGGAATTTTTTACTTTTATTTCTGTATGTCTTACTTTCACTGCTTCTCATGTCTGGTTAGGGCTTCCAGGTTTCGTGCCCCAGGCTTGTCTCTCTCTTTCTTTTTGCTCTCTCTTCCTTCTCTTCTCTCTTTCTTTTTGAGCCTAGATTTCTTCTTCTACTTATTCTTTTTGCCTACTAGCTCCACCTGTCCTTTCTATGCCTACTTCTTTATTAGACCAATCAGGTGCCTTAGGCAGGCAAAGTGAAACAGATACAATACATATTTACATAATTAAACAAATGCAACATAAACAAAAGTCGCACATCTTTACACAGCTAAAGTAATATTCCACAGCATCACATCTTTGTCAGTTAAAATAATATTCTACAACATGATAGCATCTCTTTTAATGCAAGGAGAATACTAGGAGTGCTTTATGTTCACACATCACTCTTACCTTCCTAATGCTATGACCCTTTAATATAATTCCTCATGTTGTGGTGATCTCCCACCATAAAGTGATCTTCATTGCTCCTTCATAAGTGTAATTTTGCTACTGTTATGAATTGTGATGTAAATATCTGATATGTGACCCCCGTGAAAGGTTATTTCCTAAGGGACTGCAGCCCACAGGTTGAGAATCATTGACTTAGCCAGTCACACAATTGATGAACTCTGGTTGGTAGAAATTTGATTTTAAGGTTGTCCTAGCATCTACTGATAATAAGCACCAAATACAATGATTAACTTTGTGTATGAACTCCTTTTAGCAAACATAAATTTTGAGGGTTTTTAGGTTGCTTTAACTGTTTGGTATTTTGTCTCCCTATTGTGATTTAAATAGCTGTATATTATACCTTTATTAGAAAACACCACTGCACAAGTGACATCCACGGGGAGTCTCATATTTCAGAACTTTGAGGAGGCCATGACTGGGGTTTATACATGTTTCCTCGAGTACAAACCGACTGTGGAAGAAATTGTTAAAAATCTTCAACTGAAATACGTTGTTTATGGTAAGAAGCAAATTTAATTATGTTTTAACATATCTTAATGTTTTGAAATGATTAAACATTTTAACAGGTTTGTCATTTTATATATTTTTATAATTTAAAAAGTTTTTAAATTTAAATATATTTTGGTCATATTCTTTCCCTTGCCCAAGTCCTTTCGGATCCTCTCCCCATCTATACTCAACCTTACCTTAAGTTCTTTCTCAAAAAACAAAATAACCAATGCATCAACAGGATGCCCCAAACCAAGAAAACAAAATAAAGCACCACCTCCAAGTAAACAAACAAAAAACCAAAAAAACCCTCCTAACTGTATCCAAATAAAAGCACACAAAAAACCTGTGGGTCCATTATATGTTGGTTAACTGTTTTTGAACATGAGACTTGCCCTGGAATGTTTCATACACCTAGTGCCACTTCATTGGAGATGACTCATTTTCTCTCTCTTAGCATGTGTAAATTATATTTCAGTTAACCTTACCTCTAGTGGCTAGGTTTCTTTCTTCCCTTCTTTCCTCTCCCTCCCTCCCTCCTTCTTTCCCTCCTTCCTTCCGTTTCTTCCTTCTTTCACTTCTTTCTTTTGTTTCTTTCATTAATGCATTTAAGAATAAAACAATATATGATAAAACAAAAGCTATCACATCAAAGTTAGATGAGACAAACCAACAGAAGGAAAAGAACCCGAGAGAAGGCAAAGGAATCAGAGACCCAGTCATTCACACTCAGGAATCCCTTAAAAATGCAGACCTGTGCAGGCCTTGTTCCTGCTGCTTCAGTCTCTGTGTGTTCCTATGGGCTTTGCTTCTATTGCTTTAGAGGACCTTGTTTCCCTGGTGTCTTCAATACCCTCTGGTTCTTACACTCTTTCTGACTCTTCTTCCTCAGGGTTCCCTATGCCCTGAGTGGAGGGATTTGATGGAGACTTCCCATTTAGGACTGAGTGTTTCTGGGTCTCTCATTCTATGTGATTTTTGTCTGTGTGTCTCTATATTTGTTCTTACTTGATATAAGGAGGAAGCATCTCTGATGATGGCTGAGTAATGAGTGTAGCTAAATATCATTAGGAATCATTTTCTCACTACATTTTCTCTCTTCTTGCCTCCCCTCTTAGTATTATTTACTTTTTCTCTAGGTCCTTGAATCCTATCTAGTCTTAGCTTTTTGATCACTCAAACAGTGTTGGGTGGGCATGATTTCCATCTTCTGTAGTGGGACTTAAGTCAAATCATTTATTGGTCTGTTATTCCCACAACTTTGTGCCACCATTGCCCTAGCATATTTTGCAGGTAGTACACCATTGTAAATAAAGGGTTTGTGACTAGCTTGGTGTTTATGTTTCTCTTTTGAGGGCATGCAGAGTACTTTCCTGTACCAAAGATGCTGTAATATGGGGGTGAAGGCTGTATATCAACACTGGCTTGATCACCACGTTCAAAGAGTTGTGTAGGCATTGTTTTCAGCAATGGGCCTTGCTGTCAGTTTGTGGAGAGCAACTTAGCTGCGTCATTGTAGGTCTGGCTTAGTTTTTTAGGCTCCTCCATATAGCTTTCCACAGTGGCTGCATCAGTTCACACCCCCACCAACAGGTAATAAGGGATCATCTTACCCATATCTTCACCAGCATTTGTTGTGATTTTTCTTTCTTTTTTTTTAAATTTATTTATTGATTTCTTAAATATTTCTGCCTCTTCCCTGCCACTGCCTCCCATTTCCCTCCCCCTCCCCAGATCAAGTCTCCCTCCATCATCAGCCCAAAGAGCAATCAGGGTTCCCTGTCCTGTGGGAAGTCCAAGGACCACCCACCTCCATCCAGGTCTACTAAGGTGAGCCTCCAGACTGCCTAGGCTCCCACAAAGCCAGTACGTGCAGTGGGATCAAAAACCCATTGTCATTGTTCTTGAGTTCTCAGTAGTCCTCATTGTCCGCTATGTTCAGCAAGTCTGGTTTTATCCCATGCTTTTACAGACCCAGGCCACCTGGCCTTGATGAGTTCCCGATAGAACATCCCCATTGTCTCAGTGTATGGGTGCACCTCTCGCGGTCCTGAGTTCCTTGCTCGTGCTCTCTCTCCTTCTGCTCCTGATTTGGACCTTGAGATTTCAGTCCGGTGCTCCAATGTGGGTCTCTGTCTCTGTCTCCTTTCATCGCCTGATGAAGGTTAATATTCAGGAGGATGCTTATATGTTTTTCTTTGGATTCACCTTCTTATTTAGCTTCTCTAGGATCACGAATTATAGGCTCAATGTCCTTTATTTATGGCTAGAAACCAAATATGAGTGAGTACATCCCATGTTCCTCTTTTTGAGTCTGACTTACCTCACTCAGGATAGTGTTTTCTATTTCCATCCATTTGTACGCAAAATTCAAGAAGTCATTGTTTTTTACTGCTGAGTAGTACTCGAATATGTATATATTCCATACTTTCTTCATCCATTCTTCCATTGAAGGGCATCTAGGTTTTTCCAGGTCCTGCCTATTACAAACAATGTTGCTATGAACATAGCTGAGCTTATACTTTTGTTGTATGATAGGGCATCTCTTGGGTATATTCCCAAGAGTGGTATTGCTGGGTCCAGGGGTAGGTTGATCCCAAATTTCCTGAGAAACCGCCATACTGCTTTCCAAAGTGGTTGCACAAGTTTGTAGTCCCACCAGCAATGGATGAGTGTACCCCTTTCTCCACAACCTCTCCAGCAAAGGCTATCATTGGTGTTTTTTATTTTAGCGATTTTGACAGGTGTAAGATGGTATCTTATTGTTGTCTTGATTTGCATTTCCCTGATTGCTAAGGAAGTTGAGCATGATCTTAAGTGTCTTTTGGCCATTTGAACTTCTTCTGTTGAGAATTCTCTGTTCAGCTCAGTGCCCCATTTTATAATTGGATTGATTAGCCTTTTACGGTCTAGTTTCTTGAGTTCTTTATATATTTTGGAGATCAGAACTTTGTCTCTTGCGGGGTTGGTGAAGATCTCCCAGTCAGTGGGTTGCTTTTTTGTCTTAGTGACAGTGTCCTTTGCTTTACAGAAGCTTCTCAGTCTCAGGAGGTCCCATTTGTTCAATGATGCCCTTAGTGTCTGTGCTGCTGGGGTTATACATAGGAAGTGGTCTCCTGTGCCCATGTGTTGTAGTACTTCCCACTTTCTCTTCTATCAGGTTCAGTGTGTTTGGACTGATATTGAGGTCTTTAATCCATTTGGACTTGAGTTTTGTGCATGGTGATAGATATGGATCTATTTTCATTCTTCTACAGATTGACATCCAGTTTTGCCAGCACAATTTGTTGAAGATGCTTTCTTTTTTCCATTGTATACTTTTAGCTCCTTTATCGAAAATCAGGTGTTCATAGGTTTGTGGGCTAAAGTCAGGGTCTTCTATTCGATTCCATTGGTCAACTTCTCAGTTTTTATGCCAACCCGCAGTTTTCATTTCTGTAGCTCTGTAATAGAGTTTGAATTAGGGATGGTAATGCCTCCAGGAGATCCTTTATTGTATAAGATTGTTTTGGCTATCCTGGGTTTTTTGTTTTTCCATATAAAGTTGATTATTGTCTTCTCCAGATCTGTGAAGAATTTTGATGGGATTTTGATGGGGATTGCATTGAATCTATAGATTGCTTTTGGTAGAATTGCCATTTTTACTATGTTGATCCTCCCAATCCAAGAGCAAGGGAGATCCTTCCATTTTCTGGTGTCCTCTTCAATTTCTTTCTTCAAAGACTTAAAGTTCTTGTCAAATAGATCTTTCACTTCCTTGGTCAGAGTTACCCCAAGATATTTTATGCTGTTTGTGGCTATCGTGAAAGGTGATGCTTCTCTGATTTCCCTCTCTGCTTCTTTATCCTTTGTGTATAGGAAGGCAACTGATTTTTTGGAGTTGATCTTGTATCCTGCCACATTACTAAAGGTGTTTATCAGCTGTAGGAGTTCTTTGGTAGAGTTTTTGGGGTCACTTATGTACACTATCATATCATCTGCAAATAACGAAAGTTTAACTTCTTCCTTTCCAATTTGAATCCCTTTGATCCCCTTATGTTGTCTTATTGCTATTGCTAGAACTTTAAGCACTATATTGAAGAGGTATGGAGAGAGTGGACATCCTTGTCGTGTTCCTGATTTTAGTGGGATGGCTTTGAGTTTTTCTCCGTTTAATTTAATGTTAGCTTGCTGTAAATAGCTTTTATTATATTTAGGTATGGCCCTTGTTTCCCTAATCTCTCCAAGACCTTTATCATAAAGGGGTGTTGAATTTTGTCAAATGCTTTTTCAGCATCTAATGAAATGATCATATGGTTTTTTTCTTTCAGTTTATTTATATGGTGGATTACATTGATAGATTTGCGTATGTTGAACCAGCCCTGCATCTCTGGGATGAAGCCTACTTGATCATAATGGATAATTTTTCTAATGTGTTCTTGGATTCGGTTTGCCAGTATTTTATTGAGAATTTTTGCGTTGATGTTCATGAGTCATATAGGGCTGTAATTCTCTTTCTTGGTTGGGTCTTTGTGTGGTTTTGGTATCAGGGTAACTGTAGCTTCATAAAAGGAGTTTGGCAATGACTCTTCTGTTTTTATATTGTGGAATACATTAAGGAATATAGGTTTTAGGTCTTCTTGGAAGTTCTGGTAGAATTCTGCATTGAAACCATCTGGTCCTGGGCATTTTTTGGAGGGGAGATTTTTGATAACAGTTTCTAATTCTTCACAACTAACAGGTCTATTTAGATCGTTCACCTGGTCTTAGTTTAGCTTTGGTATATGGTACTTATCTAAAAAAAATGTTCATTTCTTTTGCATTTTCCAATTTTGTGGCATACAGGCTTTTGTAGTAAGATCTAATGATTCTCTGAATTTCCTCTGTGTCTGTGGTTATGTCCCCCTTTTCATTTCTGATCTTATTTATTTGCGTGTTCTCTCTCTGTCGTTTAATTAGTTTGGATAGGGGTTTGTTGATCTTGTTGATTTTCTCCAAGAACCAACTTTTTGTTTCATTGATTCTTTGGACTGTTTTCTGTGTTTCTATTTTGTTGATTTCAGCCCTCAGTTTGATTATTTCCAGTCTTCTACTCCTCCTGGGGGCGTCTGCTTCTTTTTTTTCCTAGGGCTCTCAGGTGTGCTGTTAAGTCCCCAATGTATGCTTTCTCCATTTCTTTAAGTGGGCATTTAGTGCTATGAACTTTCCTCTTAGCACTGCTTTCATCGCGTCCCATAGGTTTGAGTATGTTGTCTCTTTGTTTTCATTAAATTCAAGGAAGACTTTAATTTCTTTCTTAATTTCTTCCTTGATCCAGGTGTGGTTCAGTAGTTGACTGTTCAGTTTCCATGAGTTTGTCGGCTTTCTGGGGGCAGCATTGTTGTTGCCTTCTAACTTTAATCCATGGTGATCTGATAAGACGCAGGTGGACACTGATTTTTTTTTTGTATCTGTGGAGGTTTCCTTTGTTTCCGAGTATGTGGTCAATTTTCAAGAAGGTTCCATGAGCTGCAGAGAAGAAGGTGTATTCTTTCCTATTTTGGTGGAGTGTTCTATAGATGTCTGATAAGTCCATTTTCTTCATTACTTCCAACAATTCTCTTAATTCTCTATTAGGTTTATGTCTGATTGACCTGTCCATTGGTGAGGAGGTGTGATGAAGTCTCCTACTACTAGTGTGTGTGGTTTGATGTCTGCCTTGAGTTTTTGTAATATTTCTTTTACATAAGTGGGTGCTTTTATATTAGGGGCGTAGATATTCAGGATTGAGACTTCATCCTTCTGAATTGTTCCTCTTATGAGTATAAAGTGTCCATCTCGATCTCTTCTGATTGGTTTTAGTTTGAAGTTAGTTTTGTTAGAAATTAGTATTGCCACACCTGCTTTTTTCTTAGGACCATTTGCTTGAAAAACCTTTTCCCAACCCTTTACTCTGAGTAGATGCCTGTCTTTGTGGTTGAGATGTGTTTCTTGCAAACAGCAGAATGTTGGATCCTGTTTTCGTATCCAATCTCTTAGCCTGTGCCTTTTTATAGGTGAGTTGAGACCATTAATATTAAGTGATATTAACGACCAGTTGTTGTTTACTCCGGTTATTCCTATTGCTTTTAGTAGTAGAGTTTGTGTGTCTCCCTTCTTCGGGTTGTGCTGGTGAAGGATCGCTAGATGCCTGAGTTATTGTAGGCAGTGTTGGCAATGTTGGATTCCTTGGCTTGTGATTTTCCTTCTATTACTTTCTGTAGTGCTGGATTTGTGGCTACGTATTGTTTAAATTTATTCTTATCCTGGAAAATTTTGTTTTCTCCATTGATAGTGAACGATAGCTT
This sequence comes from Chionomys nivalis, assembly GCF_950005125.1. Lineage (NCBI taxonomy): Eukaryota > Metazoa > Chordata > Mammalia > Rodentia > Cricetidae > Chionomys > Chionomys nivalis. Next base: position 30,695,146 of record NC_080091.1, read on the forward strand.
GACTGGGTATAGTAGTTTGGGTTTGCATTCATGGTCTCTTAGTTTCTGCAGTACCTCTATCCAGGACCTTCTGGCTTTCATGGTTTCCATAGAGAAGTCAGGTGTAAGTCTGATCGGTTTACCTTTATAGGTTACTTGACCTTTTTCCTTTGCAGCTCTTAATATTCTTTCTTTATTCTGTATGCTTTGTGTTTTGATTATTATATGGAGAGGGGATTTTGTTTTTTGATCCAGTCTGTTTGATGTTCTGTATGCTTCTTGGATATTCAAAGGATTATCTTTGTTTATGTTGGCAAAGTTTTCTTCCAAAATTTTGTTAAAAATATTTTCTGGGGCCGGGCGGTGGTGGCGCACGCCTTTAATCCCAGCACTCGGGAGGCAGAGGCAGGCAGATCTCTGTGAGTTCGAGGCCAGCCTGGTCTACAAGAGCTAGTTCCAGGACAGGCACCAAAGCTACAGAGAAACCCTGTCTCGAAAAACCAAAATATATATATATATATATATGAGCTGTGGCTCTTCTCCTTCTTCTATCCCTATTATTCTTAGGTGTGGTCTTTTTATTGTGTCCCATATTTCCTGAATGTTTTGTGATGAGAATTTGTTGGTTTTGCTGTTTTCTTTGATCAGTGCGTTTATTTTCTCTATGGTGTCTTCAGAATCCTAGATTCTTTCTTCTATCTCCTGTATTCTATTAATTATGCTTGCTTCTGTAGTCTCTGCTCGTTGACCTAGATTTTCCATATCCAGCTGGTCCTCAGTTTGTGTTTTTTTCCTTGCTTCCATTTCAGTTTTCAATTCTTGGACTGTTTCCATTACCTGTTTGATCGTTTTTTCTTGGTTTCCCAGGGTATCATTTATGTATTTACTCATTTCTTCAAACTTTTTGTTATACTTTTCATCCATTTCTATGAGGGCGTTTTTTACATGTTGTTTAAGGGACTCTATTGCTTTCATAAAGTCAGTTTTTTCCTCTTCTTCTGTGTTAGGGTGTTCAAGTCCTTGTGTTGTAAGATCATTGGGTTCTGGTGTCTTCATGTTGTTTTTCAGATCGTTGGGTGAATTCTTGCCTTGGCATCTGAAAAACAACATCGATGATATCTAATGGGTTTGATTTAATTGTAGTGGGGCGATCTGCTCTCAGTGTGGGCTTCACTGTTTCATGCTTGGACTATCCCACCCCCGCCGGGTCTGCTAGCAGGTATCTCTACAGCTTGGCCCATTCGCTGGTGTCTCTGCCGCCTGGGCCTTCCTGCTCGCCGGTGTCTCTGCTTCCTGAGCCTGCCTGTGCCTGCCTGTGTGCCAGTGTCTCCGCCGCCTGGGCCTCAGGACTTTTTCTTATTAAGTCATTTGAAGTGGAAAGACCCACTTTCAATTAGGGTAGTGTGAGGTCGAAGATCCACCTTTCGTGATTTTTCTTTTCCTTAATGAAGGCCATTCTAACTGACATGAGATAAAATCTTAAAGTAGTTTTAATTTATCTTTTTGTAATGGTTATGGGTGTTGAACTCTTAAAAATAATTTTTTGTCCTTTGTGTTTTCTTTTGAGAACTCTCTGTTCAGTTCATTAGTGTACTTATTGTTTGGAAGTTTGTTTTGCACTTTAAGTTTTGCATCGTTGATATTCTGTATATTAACCCTATGTCTGATGTATTTCTAATTTGTTTCTTTTTTTTTTGGTTTTTTGAGACAGGTTTTCTCTGTGGTTTTGGAGCCTGTCTTGGAACTAGCTCTTGTAGACCAGGCTGGTCTCAAACTCACAGAGATCCGCCTGCCTCTGCCTCCTGAGTGCTGGGATTACAGGCGTGCGTCACCACCGCCCGGCTCTATTTTGTTTCTTTTGCTGTGTAGAAGTCCTAAAATTTCACAGACAGACTTTGTTAATCTTGAGGATGTGCCCCTTTGAAAATTCCAGTTTTAAATTAGTGTGTTCTTTTCTTTGTAAAAAATAATTTTTGAGAGTACTTAAATTATTAATTAGTAGTATATTTATACTGTTTTTATTCCTTCTTCTCCCTCAGCTCCTCTCATATAACCCTCATTCTCTAGAATTCACTAACCCTTTGTCTATAGTTGGTATCACCACACAAACACGCCCACATATGGTTTTGTATATGTGTGTGTATGTCTGTATATATAATTTATAAAATAGTATTTTTCCCTATGGCTTATCACAGATCTTTAGTGTTGTTTATCTCTCCTTCCTTCCCCTTCCTCTGTATTATACTCTCCACCTCCTCTGAAAAGATGAACAAGTGTAGCCAAAAGGCTATAGAAAGAAAACACAGGCATAATTACCAAAATAGAAAATAAGACCAAGAGCACAGGAAAAAGAACAGCAAAATGACAACAATCAACAGACACCTTTCAGTGATAACTTTAAATATTATTAGCTTCACTTTCCTAGTCAAAATGGAAAATGGGATGGGACTTAACTTTTTATTTGATGTTTTGTAATGTGTTTATTGCTTTTATATCTTTCTACCTAAATGAGCTGTTTTACTTATTTTAGTAATCATTCTTTTTCTCATTTGTTCTGTTCTTGCTCTCTCCTGTCTTGTGCTAACTGTAGTAGTATTTTTGTAAACTGTTTGGCATAGCAGTTAATTTTTTAAAGATTTATTTTGGTAATTATAGTTAAAGATAAATGTTTGCTATCATTATTTTAATTTTATCCTTTGCTGTTGATATGTTTATCTATCATCTAAATATTTGTATCTACTCTAATTTAATTTCCTACCGACTGGTGCAATTCTTCTTGTGAATGCTGGAAATGCAGGTATGAAGCAGTGTACCTGTCTGCTACTTTCCTTATTTTCAAACCATTTGTCTTATAGCTCATCATGTTTTATGGATTATATTTTAATCATTATATTTAGAATATTAAATTCATTTTAATGCTTTCTATATCAGTTTTCTTTATGGCTCTTCTAAAAAAATTAAAAATACTGATTTATATTTTCTTGTAGTTAGGGTGTTGGTAATTTTTGGCTTTCATTTGTTCGTCAATGAAAACTACTAGGTTTCCTTTGCAATTAAAAGCTGCCAACCTCTGCATTAAATTTGGGAGTAGTAAGTGTGCTTAACTTTTAAGCAAAGGTAGGAAATGGGCAGTGGTGAGGGATGGCAGTATGAATAGAGGACTCTTGCCCAAAATGTGATCAAGAAGCAGCAAAAGAACTCTTGTTTCACAAGGCGATCTTTTTTTTTTTTAAATTAGGGATTTATTTTCATTTTAGATTTATTGTATCTTTCCAGTAAGATTTTGAGATTTGCTTTAAATATATGTGTCTTCAATTCCAGATATTGTACTGGAATTAACTAAAACTAACTGTATATATTTATTAGAATTATATTTTAAAAAGTATTGTTGCTAATTATATCTCTGGAATATCATCTAAGAATTAATATTTTAAAACAGAACAGTTTGATTTCTTCTAAAATACAAATTTTAAAAGGTATGATGCCAGTATTTGAACAGTCGTATAGTGAGACCAACCTTCCTAGGTTTGAAAATTAGCCTTGATAACATTGGCAGTACACACAGCAAGATTCTTGTATCCTGATTCTTGTGTTCCAGATACAATAATAAGAATGTGAATCTTAAATGATGGCGAGGGTTAAATGAGTCACCGTTTTAGAATCCCTGTGATAATATTTAATACCGACTTACTATGAGAGAGGCATTTGTTAAGGAAGGCAAATGTAGCTGTTTATAGGAAATGAATATGAATTTGTTTCAATAATTATTTATTTGAAACAGTCACAATGCACTTGAATTGCCTGAATGATGATGTTTTTCTCTTTTCTTTTTAATGTTTGTAGCTTATCGTGAACCTCATTTTTATTACCAGTTCACAGCACGGTACCACGCGGCTCCCTGCAATAGTATCTATAACATTTCTTTTGAGAAGAAACTTCTTCAGATTTTAAGTAAACTGGTTCTTGACCTTTCCTGTGAGATTTCCTTGCTGAAATCTGAATGCCACCGTGTTAAAATGCAGAGAGCTGGTCTGCAAAATGAATTATTCTTCACATTTTCAGGTAAATATACAAAATACTTTTAAGAAAGACAATTTTTTTTATTCTTTTTTAATTAAAATTTCCAACTGCTCCCCGTTTCCCATTTCCCTCCCCTCCTCCCACACATTGCCCCCTCCCCCCACTCCCCTCCCACATCCCCACTCCTCTTCTCCTCCCCCCAGTCCAATCCCCCTCCCTCTCGATACTGAAGAGCAGTCCAAATTCCCTGCCCTACAGGAAGACCAAGGTCCTCCCACTTCCATCCAGGCCCAGGAAGGTGAGCATCAAAACAGGCTAAGCTCCCACAAAGCCAGTTCATGTATTAGGATCGAAACCTAGTGCCATTGTCCTTGGCTTCTCATCAGCCTTCATTGTCCGCCATGTTCAGAGAGTCCAGTTTCAACCCATGCTTATTCAGTCCCAGTCCAGCTAGCCTTGAAGAGCTCCCAATAGATCAGTTCCACTGTCACAGTGGGTGGGTGCACGCCTCGTGGTCCTGATTTCCTTGCTCATGTTCTCCCTCCTTTTGCTCCTCATTTGGACCTTAAGAGCTCAGACCGTTGCTCCAATTTGGGTCTCTGTCTCTCTCTCGATCTATCGCCAGTTGAAAGTTCCTGTGCCATTCTCCTTGGCCTCTCGTCAGCTCTCATTGTCCGCCACATTCCGAGAGTCCGGTTTTATCCCATGTTTTTTTTCAGTAGCAGTCCAGCTGACCTTGGTGAGCTCCCAATAGATCGGCCCCACTGTCTCAGTGGTTGGGTGCACCCCTCATGGTCCTGACTTCCTTGTTCATGTTCCCTCTCCTTCTGCTCCTCATTATAACCTTGGGAGCTCAGTCCGGTGCTCCAGTGTGGGTCTCTGGCTCTATCTCCATCCATCGCTAGATACCAGAGATGCAGGGCTGGTTTAACATACGCAAATCTATCAATGTAATCCATCATATAAATAAACTGAAAGAAAAAAACCATATGATCGTTTCATTAGATGCTGAAAAAGCATTTGACAAAATTCAACATCCCTTTATGATAAAAGTCTTGGAGAGATTAGGGATACAAGGGTCATACCTAAATATAATTAAAGCTATATACAGCAAGCCGACAGCTAATATCAAATTAAATGGAGAGAAACTTAAAGCCATTCCACTAAAATCAGGAACACGCCAAGGCTGTCCACTCTCTCCATACCTCTTCAATATAGTTCTCGAAGTTTTAGCAATAACAATAAGACAACATAAGGGGATAAAGGGGATTCAAATTGGAAAGGAAGAAGTTAAACTTGCATTATTTGCAGATGATATGATAGTGTACATGAGCGACCCCAAAAACTCCTCCAAAGAACTCCTACAGCTGATAAACGCCTTTAGTAATGTGGCAGGATACAAGATCAACTCCAAAAAATCAGTCGCCCTCTTATACACAAAGGATCTGGAAGCAGAGAGAGAAATAAGAGAATCATCACCTTTCACGATAGCCACAAACAGCATAAAATATCTTGGGGTAACTCTAACCAAGGAAGTGAAAGATCTATTTGACAAAAACTTTAAGGCATTGAAGAAAGAAATTGAAGAGGATACCAGAAAATGGAAGGATCTCCCTTGCTCTTGGATTGGGAGGATCAACATAGTAAAAATGGCAATTCTACCAAAGGCAATTTATAGATTCAATGCAATCCCCATTAAAATCCCATCAAAATTCTTCACAGATCTTGAAAGGACAATAATCAACTTTATATGGAGAAACAAAAAACCCAGGATAGCCAAAACAATCTTATACAATAAAGGAACTTCTGGAGGCATTACCATCCCTGACTTCAAACTCTATTACAGAGCTACAGTAATGAAAACAGCGTGGTACTGGCATAAAAACAGAGAAGTCGACCAATGGAATCGTATAGAAGACCCGGATTTTAACCCACAAACCTATGAACAACTGATTTTTGATAAAGGAGCTAAAAGTATACAATGGAAGAAAGAAAGCATCTTCAACAAATGGTGCTGGCACAACTGGATGTCAACCTGTAGAAGAATGAAAATAGACCCATATCTATCACCATGCACAAAACTCAAGTCCAAATGGATCAAAGACCTCAATATCAATCTGAACACACTGAACCTGATAGAAGAGAAAATGGGAAGTACCCTACAACATATGGGCACTGGAGATCGCTTCCTATGTATAACCCCAGCAGCACAGACATTAAGGGCAACATTGAATAAATGGGACCTCCTGAAACTGAGAAGCTTCTGTAAAGCAAAGGACACTGTCATTAAGACAAAAAGGCAGCCTACTGACTGGGAGAAGATCTTCACCAACCCCGCAACAGACAAAGGTCTGATCTCCAAAATATATAAAGAACTCAAGAAACTAGACTTTAAAAGGATAATTAACCCAATTAAAAAATGGGGCACTGAACTGAACAGAGAATTCTCAACAGAAGAAGTTAAAATGGCCAAAAGATACTTAAGGTCATGCTCAACCTCCTTAGCGATCAGAGAAATGCAAATCAAAACAACTTTGAGATATCATCTTACACCTGTCAGAATGGCTAAAATCAAAAACACCAAGGATAGCCTTTGCTGGAGAGGTTGTGGAGAAAGGGGTACCCTCATCCATTGCTGGTGGGACTGCAAACTTGTGCAACCACTTTGGAAATCAGTGTGGCGGTTTCTCAGAAAAATTGGGATCAACCTACCCCTGGACCCAGCAATACCACTCTTGGGAATATACCCAAGAGATGCCCTATCATATGACAAAAGCATTTGTCCAACTATGTTCATAGCAGCATTATTTGTAATAGCCAGAACCTGGAAGCAACCTAGATGCCCTTCAATGGAAGAATGGATGAAGAAAGTGTGGAATATATACACATTAGAGTACTACTCTGCGGTAAAAAACAATGACTTCTCGAATTTTGCATGCAAATGGATGGAAATAGAAAATACGATCCTTAGTGAGGTAACCCAGACCCAAAAAGAAGAACATGGGATGTACTCACTCATAATTGGTTTCTAGCCATGGATAGGGGCCACTGAGTCTATAATTTGTGATCCTAAAGAAGCTAAACAAGAGGGTAAACCCAAGGAAAAACATATAGATATCTTCCCAGCTATGGGAAATAGACATGACTGATGGACAAAAAATTGGAATCTTGGGGGTGGGGTGGGATGGGGATGAGGGGTGATGGGGAGAGAAAAGTGTGAAGGAGAGGATGAGGGGAACTGGGGGAATTGGGGTGATTGGGGATAAAGGAAGGTTGGATAGGGGAGCAGGGAAACTCATACCTTAGGTAAGGGAGCCACCTAAGGGGTGGCAAGAGACTTGAACTTGGAATGGCTACCAGATGCCCAGGGCAATGTCCCCAGTTAGTTCATTGGGGCACCTGAGGTAGGGAACCTGAAATGAACCTATCCTATAATCATACTGATGAATATCTTGCATATCGCCAAAGAAAGACAATTTGAAAACAACTGTTTCCAAACCAACTGTTTAGAATATGAATGTTACAAATCTAAATGTATTTCTTCCTCTTGAGTTTGACTTAATGCTAAAATGCCTCCAGATAAAATCCTGCTGATTCATGGCCATTAGTGAAAAGTGTGTTGTGTTACTTCACTGTTGAGTGGAAGTCAGAGTAAGGGTCCGTAGTGTTTAGTTATAGTGATGAGTCAGTGGAAGCATTTGCTTGTAATGTGGTGAACATTTCAGACACCTCATCCTATTTCATGTGTTGCCATTAGTGCTGGAGAGAGGAGGAATTGTCTCAGGAACAGTCATCCATGCCCACTTAGAGGATGTCCTTCTCCTCCTCGTTTACGCCTCTTTCTCCTTTATTTGTTGTGTAGAATTTAATTTTGGCAGACACTGTAGCAAGGCATGGAACTTCAAAGGCAGAAGCAAGATAAACTCTTATCTTGTGTAATTCTTGCTTTTCTTTTCTCCAGGGAAATTTTATTGGTTTTCAACAACCTCAAGGCAGATGGTCAGCCTAAGTGTTGCTTATCCTGTCAAGGACATGCTAGTTGTATATGGAGGCTTTGTGAATCTTTGTTTCTTGATTGTTTTCATTACGTGGACAAACTCTTAGAAAATTTACAAGATGAGATCCAGGGTAAATGTTGCAGTTGTGAGTCAGCTCTCTGTATCCTCAAAGGACTGATACTTCGCAGTATTTTTTTTTTTTAATGTGTTAAGTGGTCATTCATTTATCTTTTTGGAAAATTGTTAACTTTGATTCCTTTTTACCTTTTAGATTGTGGGGAATTTTTCTTGCTTTTTGTGCTTTTAATGTTGTGTTTAGAAACCTGAGGTCATTAAGGACTGTTTCCTTTTAGTCCTTTTTTTTCCTGTTTACATTAAGATACATTTTGAACTAATTTCTGTAAATAGTGAGGTCTGGGTTTGACTTTATGCCTTTGATATATGAAGGGTTATGAAATCATAAAGGAGAATGAAATCATGTCATTTTATGTAAAATTATTGCAATTGGACATCATATTAAGTAAAATCAGTCACAGATATTATATATTATGGTATACTTTATTATTTTTTAGTTGTTATTGTTCCATTATTCGTGTCTTCCTTTGTCTTCAAGCTCTGATGTTTTGAATTATGTTTGATCTATTGATCAGGTGTTCCATTAATATTTTTAATTTGACTTACTGAACTTTTTAATTTCTAAAATTTCAACTCCATTTTTCTTTATTCCTGTTTCTTTATTGAAATCCCCATTTATGTCCTGTATCAGTTTAGTTATTACTTTTAGCTGTTGGTATTCTCAGTGAATTCATACAGTTTACTGGTGACTTTTTTGATTTTTTTAATGGTCTTAGAATAGTTCTAGAGAATTCTTTTGTTTTTTTTTTTTCAAATTCTCTCACTTTATTCTATTGCTATAGAAGTAAATGTGTTTGGAGGATTCATACTGCCTTAGTTTTCATAATCCTTGTGTTTCTGCATTAGAACTTGTACGTGTGGGATTTGATCTTCGGGCTGATTTTGTCTCTCTTAGCACATATATTCTTTCATTGCAAGTATTTTCAGTGTTTGGGGTGGGGGACTAACTGTAATAGATTGAAGTATCATTGGTCCCCACTGACTGCAGAGTAAAACTCAGCTAAACTCTCAGCTCCTGCTAGGGCACCTGGGTTGATCTCAAAAATCACCTAAAAAGTAGAATACTGTCTGCAACAGCAGCCACAACTGCTAGATATGCCAGCTATGAAAACAGAGCACCAGTGAATTAAATACAAACACCCCTTCAATTGCAGTTACTTTAGAGGAGTAAGGAGCAAAGGCAGTATAGTGTATACTTGTATGCTAGTTACTAAGAGTAGAGATGGAAAGGAAATAAGCCAAGACTCTTGATTGATTAGTACTAGAGCAATAGATGAAGAGGGGAAGGTAAGAAAAGGAAAGGAGCAATAAAAGTAGAGAGGAGATTTAGCAGCTCCAGCTAAAGGAAAATGAAGAGAGACAGGTGTTAAAAATGCAATCTGGAACCCCAAACAACCCCAGAGCTCGAGAGGCTGACTGAGATATGCAGACAGTCCACTCTGGGGCAACCAATGTTCTTGAGAAAACTTTGAAAAAGAGCAAAGAGGATATGATATGGTAGATCTGTTCTGCTGAGTAGGACTTGGACACTCAATAAGGTAAATACAAAAAGAAGAAAAGAAACCTGGGTAGAGGTGCGGTCTGTCTGTAGTTTTGTTCCTGACCATGGAAGCTAGGCTTGATTCTGTACAGTTTTGGGTGGTTTCATGGGGGTGTGGTGTGTATGCCAAACCTACCAGTGTGAAGTTCACAGTTGGCATGGGGTTGGGACCTGGGTAGATGAGCTGCCTCAAAGTAGTCCTTTGTGGGGGTAGGGACAGATCATGGTTGTTGGACCTGTCTATTTGGAGTCTCTCAAAGGGGCAGGATTGGGTCCCAGATCTGTCTCTAAATGGTCTAATTTGGTCTGTGTCTCAGGCCAGATATCCTTCTTATGGAACACTGGATAAATTCTAACTCAAAATCACAAAGTTTCCTTCTCTATTTAGAAGTATTCTGAAGGCCAGGCCTCAGACTATAGTCCTGGGACAGGTTTGGTCTGGGTTTCCAGCATGAGCCTTGCAGTCTGCTCCCTTTGTCTGTATAGCTAGCTGCTCAGCCACTGGGTCTACAGAGTCCTTTAAGAATGCCTTTTTTTTCCTGGGTGGTAGTGGCACACACCTTTAATCCCAGCACTCAAGATGCAGAGGCAGGCGAAACTTTGTAAGTTCAAGGCCAGTCTGGTCTACAAGACTAGTTCCAAGACAGGCTCCAAAGCTATAGAGAAACCCTGTCTCAAAAAAACAAAACAAAACAAACAGACAAACAAAAAAATGCCTTTTTTTTCTCACTGTGTCACTGATCTGGTGGAACAGCAATAACAGGATTTCCCCAGTACTAATTCTCTGGTAGAGCAGCTCTCATGCCTTGTCTCCTCACCATTCCCTTTTCCTCCCCTGCCCACCTTTGTGTAAATATGTTCATCAGAGTATGGTGAGGGCTCTCTGAGAGCTCTGTCCATAGTCATTGTTCTGACATTACGATTGCACTGTCAGTGTTAATAAAGCTCTGGAAGTGACTTCCTCTGTACATGAGTTCTTCAGTTATAGATACATGTCATTGTTACCACCCCAGCCCTTGCTGTTGTCATCTGAGTACCAGCGTTCTGAACTTGGGTCTCCACTTTATCCAACTGTCAAATGCCTTTACTCACTGTTGCTCAAGACATAGATAACAGGGATTCTGAAACCTTTGTAAAGATTGATTCTACTTTCATTATGTGATGACCATATTGTTCCTTGAAATCAGGTGTAATATTTTTCCTTATTCTGATTTCTATTTTGCATGAAAGAAACACCATCTTTCTAGCTTCTTTTGTGTTCATGTTAACTGCAGTGAACCTTTTCTTTTCCCTATGTTCTATGTGTATCCTTATTTTTAAGAGAGGCCTCTATTGAAACTTATACTCTGGCCTTAAAAATCAAATGATAATTCCTATTTTATTTAGTATTGTATAGCCCCTATATGTGGCACATTAATTGTCCTTGGTCCTTTCTGGATTATCTCTTTCTCTTTCATTTCTGATGTTTGAGTATAGCATATTTCATGGTATAAATGTAGGCTCCATCTCTATGCATGTGAAAATTTATATCATGTTATATTTGAGGCAGTTTGGCCGTTATTTACTCAAATATTTGAATGTTGCATCTCTCCTTCCTCCCCTCATGTCCTATGAGTATGCTGGTGAACTTGTCCCATGATTCTTTATGCCTGTTTCACTTTTGTTCACTTGTTTTTCTTTTCTTTTGGTCAGATTTTAGTGACTTATCTTTAAGTTCTCTAATTATTTCTCCAGACTGCTCAAATATGTTGTTTTAATCTTTTAGTGAATTCCACTCAGCTATAATTCTATGCATTAGAGCTATTGGATGAAAAGTTCATAATTTATTTTTATGTTATTAATATTCTTGGCATGACAAACTGTTCTGTTTTCTTTATTCATTCATCCATAATTTCCTTCAGCTCTTTGAGCATATTAAAAATTGTTCTCAGAGTTTAGAATCTGTGCTCTATCAGGTTACCTGTCGCTTCGCAGGGACATTAGAGTTAGTAAATATGTGAGCAATTAGACCGCTCCATTGGAAAATTATTTCTGTTTGAAGGATTGTTGGGAAAATGAGCCAAATAATAACATGCATACAGATGACATATGATTTATTAGAAAATAGTCTAGAATAGCCAAAGGATGCAAGTAGTATTTATGGAAAATTACCAGAAATAATATTGACTATTTTATAAGTAATTTTAATTTGAAGACTGAAGTACAGTTTTCATTATATTCTCTTAGTTGTAAATAATGACCAAAATTACAAAGCAGAGCCTTTTTTGCAGAGTATGAAAGTCTTTATTATTATTATTATTATTATTATTCTTTTTTAATTAAAATTTCCACCTGTCCCCGTTCCCCATTTCCCTCCCCCTCCTCCCAAATATTGCCCCTCCCCCCACTCCCCTTTCCCTATCCCCACTCCTCTTCTCCTCCCCCCACTCCATTCCCCCTCCCTCTCGATACTGAAGAGCAGTACAAATTCCCTGCCCTGCGGGAAGACCAAGGTCCTCCCACTTCTATCTAGGTCCAGGAAGGTGATCGTCCAAACAGGCTAAGCTCCCACATAGCCAGTTCATGTATTAGGATGGAAACCTAGTGCCATTGTCCTTGTGTAGGAAAGAAAGCCCTGCACAGGAGCTGGGGGAGGGGGGTTTGTGCTCTCTTCCGGGAAAGTCCGCCCCAGGATAGCACACACTCACCCGTCCAGATGGAACTTCTCAGCACCTACACAGGGACACCTGGTAGCCCAAAGAGCCAGGGACCAAGGGAAGAAGGAGGCAGGCAGGGCAGGTCCAGGAGAGCACAGCAGACCCTGCAGCCCCAGCAGCAGGGGCCCACACTCCCTCGAGTATGAAAGTCTTAAGATATTAAATACTATGTTTACAAATAAATATAGATCTGAGGTTACAAGTAAGAATATTTCATATATGTTTATTGGTAGTGGGAATTAACAAAGGTGTTTGGGTATGAGATTGACATTCTACTCTGTAAGGATTAGCTATTCTTATAGAGCCTGTTTCTTACCCAAGATTTCAGACTGAAGTCATAGTACAGCAGAAGTTTCCTCAGTGACCTTGCAGAGATGCTCATCAGTCCAATATTCCTTTGCCCATTGAGTTTTCCTAATGCTCGTTTGTTTATCTCTAATAAATAGAATTATAGTTTCCACATAATTGCTCCTATATGTGCATAAATAAAAATGTACCTGTATGCATGACCATGCTTATTATATTGGTTAAAATGGTTACACCATAGTCCAATCTCATAGCATATGTAATATTGTTATTACAGTTTATCTTACCTTTTTTAATTTGTACTTACTCATTGAGCATTGAATTAGGGTAGTGATACCCAATATATATGAATGGAGGTTGACAGAGACTGACTGAATATATATATATATATATATATATATATATATACACACATATATACATATATATATCATATATATACACACACACACACATATATATGGTTATAATACATTGTAAAAGTTGAAATAATTCTGTTGTTAAATACTGTAAAATTAAAATATCCCAGCATCAGTTACTGAGGAACTTATTTCCTAAGATGATTGTAGAAATGAACGTTTTATGATTTATATAAACAAATATTTGACTTAGGATTTTGCTGAAATACTTAGCATTAGAAAATCCAGCCTTTTATCCTTGGAGAGATGTAGTTGACAAGTGATATTTCATTTTTCAAAATTTAAGTAGCTTGGTATAGTATATCAGAACAAATATAAAATATAATATATTTTCTCAGTTTCATCTATAGACACTGAAAAAGGACCCAAGCCATGTACAGACCATAATTGTGAATCTTCCAAAAGATTATCTAAGGTATGTTATGATCTGGTGGAAACGAAGAAAAAAATTGAATGGAAATGCCCAGTGTTTAAAGATTCATCATAATTAGTCTTTGTTTTAGCTATTTGTAAAATACACTGAGGCCCACAGTAAGGGCTTCCAACAATGAAGTAAAACTTTACCCACTACAAAATAAGAAATCAAAATAATTGAAATTTGACAAATTACTTTATATGTAATATTGTGTAACTGGTTATCTAAAGAATGGTTTTTCATTTATTTGGCCTTATTTCATATGCTAGTTTATATTAAGGAGAAATCATGGCTGTAATTCTTCCAGTGTTTCAGTTTCCATAGATGTTTACATATTGGCCTTCTATAGTGGTATTTTGTTTTTAATTAAAATTTCCACCTGCTCCTCGTTTCCCATTTCCCTCCCCCTCCTCCCACATATTGCCCCCTCACCCCACTCCCCTCCCCCTATCCCTATTCCTCTTCTCCTCCCCCCACTCCATTCCCCCTCCCTCTCGATACTGAAGAGCAGTCCAAATTCCCTGCCCTGAGGGAAGACCAAGATCCTCCCACTTCTATCTAGGTCCAGGAAGGTGAGCATCCAAACAGGCTAAGCTCCCACAAAGCCAGTTCATGTATTAGGATCGAAACCTAGTGCCATTGTCCTTGGCTTCTCATCAGCCTTCCTATAGTGGTATTTTGCTACTCACTTTTTAGAATAGTTATTTCATAGATATTTAGTATTTTTGTGCAGTCATCATATTGTCCACAGGTAGAGTGTTACATGTTTCTCTTAAGTCTTTATTCATTTAGCTGAACTAATCTGAATGGCTAGAGTCAGTGCAAAGATGAAAAAACTTGAAGAGACTGGAGATGTTTTGTGTAACAGCTGTACATTTTCTTTTTAGTAGAATGATGTTCTCTTCTACTTTTCATTGACTGGATTTTACTATGAATGACTTAAATTTTGACTAGTATGTTTAGCAAACATATCAGTATTGTGTTTGTCAGAATCTTATGAAGGATTTTTCTATTTTTTTTTTTTTTTGCTCATACATTGTTCTATGCAAAGTGTGTTGTAGGATTTGTGGTCATATTTTAAAACCCCTAGTACAATTCAGCATCAATTCTTCAAGCATTTTAGTGTAAACCTGTGGATGTGGTTATAGCTTAAAGTTTATCTTTACAAGAACAGTAAGGTAGAGATATACAGTATAATGTCATAATTTATGGTTATTGATAGTTGTGTAATCTCGTGATTTATCTGTCTTCACATTTATTTATATCCATTTCTGTGTGACAGACTATATACAGTTATAGTTTGGGGTAGTGTCACATATCCACCACTGTAGTAAAAATAAAGAACAACTTCAAACTGGATCTTTGATGTCTGTTTTGTTTTGTTTTTTGAGGCAGGGTTTCTCTGTAACTTTGGAGCCTGTCCTAGAACTAGTTCTTGTAGACCAAGTTAGCCTTGAACTCACAAAGATCCACCTGCCTCTGCCTCCTGAGTGCTGGGATTAAAGGCATGCGCCACCACCACCCGGCTTGATGCCTTTTTATAACCATATTTATGTCCCCATGACCCTCTCACTGCTTCCTGAATCCTAGAACTCATTCTTCTATCCTCTGTTTTTAAATTTTTTCTATTAAAAAACATCTCACAAAGCTTTATTCAAGATTATATATAAATAGATGGTTGCAGGCTTATGCTGACGTTATAGTTTATGTATATATGTGTATCTATACATTTATGTATATATACAAAGTTAGGTTAACTTATGAAAAACAGAACACGTGGCATCTCTATTTTTGACTTATACCCCTCCCTCCCAATTGATCCTTTAATACTTGTTATATATTTGTGTGTTCATGTGTGTATATGTTTATGAATAACACATGTGAGAAAAATGTATTTGTCTTCCTTAGTTTTATTTAATATATATTATATATTTTTTAGCATGAATAATAAAAGCCCATACACAGATATTGTGTTTCAAGCTGAAAGATTAGAGAAGAAAAGCAGCCAAGCCTCTAGAGAGCTCTCATCTCTTACCAGTGCTCAGATCAGAGGGGCGATCAACTGAACCTCAGATTATATTGCTCTTCACCAAACCTCAGACTGAAACTGAGACCCTGAGCTCCTGTCTCCTCCTGTCTTTTTTTTTTTTTTTTTTTTTTTTTTGGTTTTTCGAGACAGGGTTTCTCTGTGGTTTTGGAGCCTGTCCTGGAACTAGCTCTTGTAGACCAGGCTGGTCTCGAACTCACAGAGATCCACCTGCCTCTGCCTCCCAAGTGCTGGGATTAAAGGCGTGCGCCACCACCGCCCGGCTCCTCCTGTCTTATATTCCTCTCTAGTACTGGGATTAAAGGCATGTACCACTACCACCCAGCGTCTATGGCTAACTAGTGTGACTGCTGGTATTAAAGATGTGTGCCACTACTGCCAGGCCTGTATGGCTGACTAGTATGGCTGCTTTGCATTCTGATATTTAGGCAAGCTTTATTTATTAAAACAAATAAAATATCACTATATTTCCCCTTTTGGTCTAAAATAAAATGGAAGGCTATAACTAATATGAAAAAACTACATACAATAAGTACAGTAACTATATACAATATATACAGGCAGTAAGTACATCAATAATGTCTAGTCCATTGTCCTTTGACAAATTCAGAGAAAATACTCCATTATCTATCCTATCTTGGTGAGTCCAAAGACTTGTACCTAAATTACTTTCTATCATAACTTACATTGCCACCCAAAACTATCTTTTGATATCTCTCAAACTTATACACTTTACACTTCTTTAGTGAATTTCTTTTCTGAGTCTCATAAAAAAGGAAAACTATACTATCTAGCCTTCAACTACCTCAGAGACCCAAGAAGGAAATAGTGTTAACTGAGTAAGCAGAAAATGCAAGCTAACAACTTCCAAAAATATGTAAGAATGTAAAAACAGCTGGCTGCCTGGGGAGTCACCCAAAGTTCCTCTGCAATGTTGGGGCATTCATCTTCAGCCTAAAGGTCTAGAATATTTGACAGACTTTTCTATGAAGCAGGATATTCTGAAGGGCTGTCTTGCCTTGTCTTGTCAAGTTTTGACAGTTGTTCTCTTCTGTGTCCTGCTTGTCCAGTTAGGAAAGAATACTATCAGAAGTTGAGGCAAGGGCTTTTTCTTGCTCAATGGCTTACTTTTGCCACAAAGAAAGTAAGCTCTACATGGAGTTTCTTCAGTACCCATCATCTTCTTTGAAGTAGACTGGTGCTACTAGGAGCAGATATGCCACATTGTCATAAAAAGGAACCTATGTTATTAAGATATCTTAAATGCCATATTTGGTAGATCTCTGAAGCATGTGAAAATGATCTGTCTATTTACTATATATCTCTGACCTTGAAAACATATCTAATATGACTACAAGTTTAGTTGTAATAGGTGACTAATTACTAACCTACATTTACTTATTATCCTAAACAGTTGGTAATAATAACTTTCAAGAAGTAGAAATTTGCATTATTGTTAAATGAGCTATATAGGTATAATACCTTGAACAGGATTAGAAGCATATTATGTACAGTATGTTTTAACAAAAGTAATCCTATATTTGTATTAATATACAAATTTGTATACAATATACAAAACTCCAGTACAATGTAAAATATTTAAAACTAGTAGTTGCTTTTAAAAAGTAGATTCAGTAATCTACTCTTTTATCTTATTGTATTTGTATTCCTCTTTTTTTTTTCAGAAAAAGAACTCTGAATCTAATCTCTTTTCTTCAACTTTCCTCCTGACCATAACCAATAATAAATTATAAAAAACTCCCCTAAACAATGACAAATATTCATAATCCATTGAATGACCCAGAACCACCCACACCACCTCTTGAGAATGTGGGCATCATATTTTCAAATTTATTTCCTGCTGTCTGTAGGTCACAGCATCATTAGGGCATACTGAAAAGAAAATTTGGGTTAATTGTCAAGTCCTGGGAGAGGTAACATTATCATTTGTTGTACAGTCTCTGCATAATGGGAAAATGCAGGGTTTGTCACAAGTCCTGCTTAGAGTAGTCTGTGAGGCTGGATCATCTCAGCTAGCCACCTTGAAATTAATCTGAGCAGTTTGTAGTCCAAAGCTGATCCTTAGGTGTTGTTTTTCAGCTGAGTAGTATTATCATAGTCCTGGTGGGAACATTGTGGGACCCCATCCTCTTTTTGGAGACTTTGAAGTTTCACTGCTAGGCCTGTTCATGGTTCACTGCAAAAAAGTGGTAGACACTCAAACCCCAAATCATGTACAGGAAGATAGATGAAACCCTTTTCTAGAATTAGTTAGTACTGTATAAGACAATATCATGATAAAAGTTTAGAATATATATGTTATATATTTTATAACTTAAGAAAAACTTTTAGAGAGTCAGTATAAGGCCAAAGGATTATGCAATTAGTGACAATAAAATTGTCTTTAAATATTTGTTTTTATTCTGGCCCATATCAGGTGGCTCTTCTGACATGGGATAGAGATTTTGGTTTTACTTTAATAAGCATGCTTGGGTTTAGAGAAGGAGAGAGCCACACTCCAACTCCAAAGCCAGATTTTATCTTTACCTGAACTGAGACTACAAAGAGACCATTTGCATTATATGTCTGTAGAGAACAGCAGAAAACAAGCATTTTGGAAGATTTATGAAATTTTATCCTGTTAGTAATGTGATATACCAATAGGCCAATTTACTCTTTTTCTGGGACATTTTTTCTGGCTCATTTGTCCTTTTTCTTCAGATATGTCATTTGTCTAGTGGTCATCAGATTCCTTTATTCTCCTGAAAAGACAAAACCAAAGCCCTTTCCTAACCCTAATTTTGGGGAGAGTCTGTCTTGGCAAGTTATATCTGATGAAATGAAAAGCATTTGTTAGTTTTATATATTATTTTATATTAAACAGACATGGTGTTTGATGAGTATTCATCTTTTCTAATTAAAGATGTCTCATGTTCAAATTGAGTCTTTATCGATTTTGATAGTATCCATAGATTTTCTTTCACGTGGAAACAAAAGCAAAACACCTTCCCAATGTAACATATATCTTGGTTTCCATTCTGAGGTCCGTACATCTTTAAAGTGTATGGGTTGACTTAATTCTGTAGTTTTTTGTATTGTCCAGTGCTTCTCTGCAGCTGTTGTTCCTTTCTCATTAGCATTTAGAAAATTCGAAGTTAATAGAGCAGTATGTAATCTGGGGGCATTTATCACCCTTTTCTGTTTATTTAGCATAGCCTATAAAGTTTGATTTTTTTCTATAACTGCTTGCCCTGTAAGATTATGTGGTATACCTGTAATATACTTTATATTTTAATAAGCAAAAAACTGTCTGATTTTCTTAGAGACATGCTGGAGCATTGTCTGTCTTTGTTATGGCCCCATGATGTCCATAACTTCATGTGTGATTATCAAATCAGTCTTTTCTGAACTCAAAGCAGTTGCCCATTGAAACCCTGACTAGGTATCAATGGTATGGTGTACATATATTAGTTTTCCAGATTCTAGAAAATGGAACTCATCCATCTGCCAGATTTCATTCGAGTCCCCTTTGGGTTACTTCTTGCAGGTAGTGGTGTTTGTTTGTATAAAGAACAAGTAGGATATTTTCTTATTTTTCTTTGGCATGTTGCCACATGATAGGTCTTTTTTTAAACTTTTGCTATTGACATGATTTTTTTAAATGAAATTCTGAGGCCTTCATCACATTTCTATTCAATTACTGGTTGATTTTTGTGTTACTTAGTGATAGAGGACCTTGCAGTCCTGTGTGGGATTGGATGTGTGTTATGTTTATGGGAGAATTCCTATTCTTGATTGTATTTTGTAATTGAATAAATAATGAAGTCAATTCTGTTTCATCTGGTATAAATTTAGAGGTTTCAATATGCAAAACAACTCTTTCTGTATATTGCGAATTGGTAACGATGTTGAGAGTTTTTTTTTTAAATCTTTTAGTACCATGAGAATAGCATATAATTGTGACTTTTGGACAGTTTGCTGAAATTTTATGATTTTTTTACTTCTTCAAACATTCTTTGTAAAGTATCTGCATTTGAATCTTATAATAAAATATCATCCTTGTAATGGTAAACTATAGATTGAGGAAATTTCTTTTTTTTGAACTAATAACTAAATTAAATTTATTCAATAATTTTGGACAATAAAAATGTTGTCTTCTAAAAACAGTTATGTATTAGTATAATAAACAGCAACATAATAAAACAAAATAAACAATTGGAAATAACACTGATGATTATGTAATATAATACTATAATATGCTGAAACATAAACACATGGCTTTTCTTGAAGCAATTAGTGTGGAAGGCACAGATTTTCTTCTGAGTTGTCTTGTTGAAGATGGTCAAAGAAGTTGTCAGGCAATTGTGGCAGGCTTGTCCAAGTCCACGATGAGAATAATCCATTTAAAATGCTCAGTGATCTTGTCTGCTTTATAAACTATACCATGCAAAGTGCTAGTTAGAGCATTCATAAATTTGTTCCTACAACATGTGTGTCAATAAATTTGTTTTGTAAGATCTACATTGCATCCGTAATGAACGTTTTATTTAATAATTATCAGTTTCTTTCATGTTCATGACAGGCCTACATACACAGTGACTACTGTGAACTTTAATGCTAACACCAAATTCTAACCTTAAATCTTCTCTAAATATATAAACTGAAGCCTATTCATAAAATTCAACCTAGCCTTAAACTCTAAACAGGATCCTAACTGTAGTATGTAAAAACGGTGAGGAAAACATGGAGGGTGGTCAGGAATACCTTTTCTTATTATGAATGAAAGCTTTGTTTTAGGAACTCATTTATATTCTTTTTTTTCTTATTGAAAAAAAAATTCTGCCTCCTCCCAGCCTCCCATTTCCCTCCCCCTCCTCCCACTCCTCTCCCCCTCCCCCACTCCTCTCCCCCTCCCTCTCCAGTCGGAAGAACAGTCAGGGTTCCCTGCACTGGGGAAAGTCCAAGGTCCTCCCCCCTCCATCTAGGTCTAGGAAGGTGAACATCCAAACTGGCTAGGTTCCCACAAAGCCAGAACATGAAGTAGGATCAAAACCCAGTGCCATTGTCCTTGGCTTCTCACCAGCCCTCATTGTCCACCGTGTTCAGAGAGTCTGGTTTTATCCCATGCTTTTTCAGTTCCAGTCCAGCTGGCCTTGGTGAGCTCCCAATAGATCAGTCCCTCTGTCTCAGTGGGTGGGTGCACCCCTCGCGGTCCTGACTTCCTTGCTCATGTTCTCCGTCCTTCTACTCCTCATTGGGACCTTGGGAGCTCATTCCGGTGCTCCAATGTGGGTCTCTGTCTCTATCTTCATCCATTGCCAGATGAAGGTTCTATGGTGATATGCAAGATATTTATCAGTATGGCTATAGGATAGGGCCATTTCAGGTTCCCTATCCTCAGCTGCCCAAAGAACTAACTGGGGACATCCCCCTGGGCACCTGGGAGCCCCTCTAGGTTCAAGTCTCTTGCCAACCCTAAGATGGCTCCCTTAACTAAGATATGTGCTTCCCTGCTCCCATATCCATCCTCCCTTTATCCTTACCATCCCAATTCCCCAAGTTCCTCCCATCCTCCCCTTCTCACTTTTCTCTCCCCATCTCCCCTTACCCCTATCCCACCCCACCCCGAAGATCCCAGTTTTTTGCCCGGCAATCTTGTCTACTTCCCATATCCAGGAGGATAACTATATGTTTTTCTTTGGGTTCACCTTCTTATTTAGCTTCTTTAGGATCACAAATTATAGACTCAATGTCCTTTATTTATGGTTAGAAACCAATTATGAGTGAGTACATCCATGTTCATCTTTTTGCGTCTGGGACACCTCACTCAGGATAGTGTTTTCTATTTCCATCCATTTGCATGCAAAATTCAACAGTCATTGTTTTTTACTGCTGAGTAGTACTCTAATGTGTATATATTCCACACTTTCTTCATCCATTCTTCCATTGAAGGGCATCTAGGTTGTTTCCAGGTTCTGGCTATTACAAACAATGCTGCTATGAACATAGTTGAACAAATACTTTTGTTGTATGATAGGGCATCTCTTGGGTATGTTCCCAAGAGTGTAATTGCTGGGTCCTGGGGTAGGTTGATCCCGAATTTCCTGAGAAACTGCCACACTGATTTCCAAAGTGATTGGACAAGTTTGCATTCCCACCAGCAATGGATGAGGGTACCCCTTCCTCTACAACCTCTCCAGCAAAGGCTATCCTTGGTGTTTTTGATTTTAGCCATTCTGACAGGTGTAAGATGATATCTCAAAGTTGTTTTGATTTGCATTTCCCTGATCGCTAAGGAGGTTGAGCATGACCTTAAGTGTCTTTTGGCCATTGAACTTCTTCTGTTGAGAATTCTCTGTTCAGCTCAGTGCCCCATTTTTTTAATTCGGTTAATTAGCATTTTAAAGTCTAGTTTCTTGAGTTCTTTATATATTTTGGAGATCAGACCTTTGTCTGTTGCGGGGTTGGTGAAGATCTTCTCCCAGTCAGTGGGTTGCCTTTTTGCCTTAGTGACAGTGTCCTTTGCTTTACAGAAGCTTCTCAGTTTCAGGAGGTCCCATTTATTCAATATTGCCCTTAATGTCTGTGCTGCTGGGGTTATACATAGGAAGCAATCTCCTGTGCCCATATGTTGTAGGGTACTTCCCACATTCTCTTTCGTCAGGTTCAGTGTGTTCAGATTGATATTGAGGTCTTTAATCCATTTGGACTTGAGTTTTGTGCATGGTGATAGATATGGATCTATTTTCATTCTTCTACAGGTTGACATCCAGTTGTGCCAGCACCATTTGTTGAAGATGCTTTCTTCCATTGTATACTTTTAGCTCCTTTATCGAAAATGAGGTGTTTATATGTTTATGGGTTAAAATCCGGGTCTTCTATATGATTCCATTGGTCAACTTCTCTGTTTTTATGCCAATACCACGCAGTTTTCATTTCTGTAGCTCTGTAATAGAGTTTGAATTAGGGATGGTAATGCCTCCAGAAATTCCTTTATTGTATAAGATTGTTTTGGCTATCCTGGGTTTTTTGTTTTTCCATATAAAGTTGATTATTATCCTTTCAATATCTGTGAAGAATTTTGATGGGATTTTGATGGGGATTGCATTGAATCTATAAATTGCCTTTGGTAGAATTGCCATTTTTACTATGTTGATCCTCCCAATCCAAGAGCAAGGGAAATCCTTTCATTTTCTGGTATCCTCTTCAATTTCTTTCTCCAATGCCTTAAAGTTCTTGTCAAATAGATCTTTCACTTCCTTGGTTAGAGTTACCCCAAGATATTTTATGCTGTTTGTGGCTATCGTGAAAGGTGATGCTTCTCTGATTTCCCTCTCTGCCTCCATATCCTTTGTGTATAGGAGGGCAACTGATTTTTTGGAGTTGATCTTGTATCCTGCCACATTACTAAAGGTGTTTATCAGCTGTAGGAGTTCTTTGGTAGAGTTTTTGGGGTCACTTATGTACACTAATCATATCATCTGCAAATAACGAAAGTTTAACTTTTTCCTTTCCAATTCAAATCCCCTTGATCCCCTTATGTTGTCTTATTGCTATTGCTAGAACTTCAAGCACTATATTGAAGAGGTATAGAGAGAGTGGACAGCCTTGTCGTGTTCCTGATTTTAATGGGATGGCTTTGAGTTTCGCTCCATTTAATTTGATGTTAGCTGTCGGTTTGCTGTAAATAGCTTTTATTATATTTAGGTATGACCCATGTATCCTTAATCTCTCTAAGACTTTTATCATAAAGCGATGTTGAATTTTGTCAAATGCTTTTTCAGCATCTAATGAAATGATCATATGGTTTTTTTCTTTCAGTTTATTTATATGATGGATTCATTGATAGATTTTCGTATGTTGAACCAGCCCTGCATCTCTGGGATGAAGCCTACTTGATCATAATGGATAATTTTTCTAATGTGTTCTTGGATTCAGTTTGTCAGTATTTTATTGAGGATTTTTGCGTCGATGTTCATGACTGAGATTGGCCTGTAATTCTCTTTCTTGGTTGGGTCTTTGTGTGGTTTTGGTATCAGGGTAACTGTAGCTTCATAAAAGGAGTTTGGCAATGACTCTTCTGTTTCTATATTGTGAAATACATTAAGGAGTATAGGTATTAGGTCTTCTTGGAAGTTCTGGTAGAATTCCGCATAAAAACCATCTTGTCCTGGTCTTTTTTTGGTAGGGAGGTTTTTGATAACAGCTTCTAATTCTTCGCGACTAACAGGTCTATTTAGATTGTTCACCTGGTCCTGGTTTAACTTTGGTATATGGTATTTATCTAAAAAAGTGTCCATTTCTTTTACATTTTCCAGTTTTGTGGCATACAGGCTTTTGTAGTAAGATCTAATGATTCTCTGAATTTCCTCTGTGTCTGTGGTTATATCCCCCTTTTCATTTGTGATCTTATTAATTTGCATATTCTCTCTCTGCCGTTTGATTAGTTTGGATAGGGGTTTATCAATCTTGTTGATTTTCTCCAAGAACCAGCTTTTTGTTTCATTGATTCCTTGGATTGTTTTCTGTGTTCTAGTTCGTTGATTTCAGCCCTCAGTTTGATTATTTCCAGTCTTCTACTCCTCCTAGTTGAGTCTGCTTCTTTTTTCTAGAGCTTTCAGGTGGGCTGTTAAGTCTCCAACGTGTGCTTTCTCTGTTTCCTTTAAGTGGGCACTTAGTGCTATGAACTTTCTTCTTGGGACTGCTTTCATAGTGTCCCATAGGTTTGAGTATGTTGTTTCTTTATTTTCATTGAATTCAAGAAAGACTTTAATTTCTTTCTTTATTTCTTCCTTGATCCAGGTGTGGTTCAGTAGTTGACTGTTCAGTTTCCATGAGTTTGCATTCTTTCTGGGGGTAGCATTGTTGTTGAATTCTAACTTTAATCCATGGTGATCTGATAAGACACAGGTGGTTACTAATACATTTTTGTAACTGTGGAAGTTTGCTTTGTTACCGAGTATGTGGTCAATTTTCGAGATGGTTCCATGAGCTGCACAGAAGAAGGCATATTCTTTCCTATTTGGGTGGAATGTTCTATAGTTGTCTGTTAAGTCCATTTGATTCATTACCTCCATTAATTCTCTTATTTCTCTGTTAGGTTTCTGTCTGATTGACCTTTTCATTGGTGAGAGAGGAGTGTTGAAGTCTCCTACTATTAGTGTGTGTGGTTTGATGACTGCCTTGAGTTTTAGCAATGTTTCTTTAACGTAAGTGTGTGCTTTTATATTAGGGGCATAGATATTCAGGATTGAGACTTCATCCTGATGAATTCTTCCTGTTATGAGTAGAAAATGTCCCTCTCCATCTCTTCTGATTGATTTTAGTTTGAAGTCAACTTTGTTAGAAATTAGTATGGCCACACTTACTTGTTTCTTAGGTCCATTTGCTTGATATGCCTTTTTCCAGCCCTTTACTCTGAGTAGGTGCCTGTCTTTGTGGTTGAGGTGTATTTCTTGTAAACAGCAGAATGTTGGGTCCTGTTTTCGTATCCAATCTCTTAGCCTGTGCCTTTTTATAGGTGAGTTGAGTCCATTGACATTAAGTGATATTAATGACCAGTGGTTGTTAACTCCGGTCACTTTTTTGGTAGTAGAGTTTGTGTGTTTCCCTTCTTCGGGTTGTGCTGGTGAAGGGTCTCTAGATGTCTGAGTTATTGTGGGCATTGTTGGACTCCTTGGTTTGTGATTTTCCTTCTATTACTTTCTGTAAGGCTGGATTTGTGGCTATGTATTGTTTAAATTTGTTTTTATCCTGGAAAATTTTGTTTTCTCCATTTATAGTGAACGAAAGCTTGGCTGGGTATAGTAGTCTGGGCTTGCATTCATGGTCTCTTAGTTTCTGCAGTACCTCTATCCAGGATCTTCTGGCTTTCATGGTTTCCATAGAGAAGTCAGGTGTAAGTCTGATAGGTTTACCTTTATAAGTAACTTGTCCTTTTTCTTTTGCAGCTCTTAATATTCTTTCTTTATTCTGTATACTTTGTGTTTTGATTATTATATGGTGTGGGGATTTTTTTTTTGATCCAGTCTATTTGGTGTTCTGTATGCTTCTTGAACCTTCATAGGTTTATCTTTCTTTAGGTTGGGAAAGTTTTCTTCTATAATTTTATTAAATATATTATCTGGACCGTTGAGCTGCACTTCTTCTCCTTCTTCTACTCCTATTATTCTTAGCTTTGGTCTTTTTATTATGTCCCAGATTTCCTGAATGTTTTGTGATGAGAGTTTGTTGGATTTGCTGTTGTCTTTGATCAGTGCGTTTATTTTCTCTATGGTATCTTCAGAATCTGAGACTCGTTCTTCTATCTCTTGTATTCGGTTGGTTATGCTTGTTTTTGTAGTCTCTATTCGTTTACCTAGATTTTCCATGTCCAGCCGGCCCTCTGTTTGTGTTTTCTTCCTTGCCTCCATTTCAGTTTTCAAGTCTTGAACTGTTTCCATTATCTGTTTGATTGTTTTTCCTTGGTTTCCTAAGGTACCATTCACTGATTTACTCAATTCTTCAAACTTTCTGTTATACTTCTCATCCATTTCTATAAGGGTGTTTTTTACATGCTGTTTAAGGGCGTCTATCACTTTCATAAAGTCAATTTTTTCTACTTCTTCTTGATTAAGGTGTTCATGTCCTCCTGTTGTGAGGTCATTGGGTTCTGGTGGTTTCATATTGTTTTTCAGATTGTTGGGTGAATTCTTGCATTGGCACCTGCCCATCTCTTCCTCTGAATGATCCCCTATGGATCTTCTTTTACAGAATCAGGTCTCCTTGCTCACTGATGTACCTTTCCAATGATGGCACTCCCCAGTGATTGCTCTCCTGGTGCCTAGATTGGATCTCCGTGCTGGTTGGGTAGCTCATAAACAAAGGGCCTACCTTGCTTGCTGCAGGCAGGCTATTGAGACAAAGGAACTACCACCCGCCAGCTTGCCCTTACGATTCGGTCCCAGCGCCCAAACAGGCTGAACTGGGTGATGTTATGTGCCCGAAGAGGGAAGGGAGGCAGAAGGGGGGGGGGTTCTGGATGCAAGCTGGGTCGGATTGGAAGAGATAGGCAGTATCCGGGTAGTATAGCCCCTGCAGGAAGACCAGGAAGTGTAGGGGGGATGAGGAACGTCTGAGTTCTGTGTCCCAGGCTGCTGCCGCGGGTCAGAAAATCACTCACCCCAGTGATGGTCCTTCTGGTGCCGAGATCAGATCTCCGTGCTGGTTGGGTAGCTCGTAAACAAAGGGCCTACCTTGCTTGCTGCAGGCAGGCTATTGAGACAAAGCTGAGGAAATTTCTTGAGTATCATTTACAATTGCTGCCATACAAAATGTTGCACATGGTGCAGCTATTTAACAGTCCCTGTGGGAGAACCTTTCTCTGATACCTCTAAGCAGGCTGAGAATTATTATAAGTAGGCACTGTGAAGGCAAATTGTTTTTGTCTTATTCTTATAAAGGTATATTGAAAAAACAATCTTTTAAATCAATAACTGTAAGAGGCCATTCTTTAGGCAATTGGCTAACTCAACCTTATTAATACCTCTTAAAGCTATTCCCGTTCTCCATTTTTCCAGATTTCTTTTTAATAACAAATATAGAACAATTCAAAGGGCTGGTTGATTCTTCAATATGCTGACCATTTAGTTGCTTCTCTACCAGTTGTTCTATATCCTGCAGTTTCTCTGTTGTTAAAGGCCATTGCTTAAACCACACAGGTTTTTCTGCCAACAATTTTAAAAGTAAGGGCTGTTGGTGCCTTTTTTCAAAAAGCTGCTGATTTTCAAAAAAAAAAAAAAGTCAGCAGCTGTTGTGCCCTATTCTTGTACAACCTGAATGGTTGGTGACAGTTCTTTATAATGCTTTCTAATATTTTCCCCAGAAACATACATTAATTTATGGGTTGTTTCTAAGATTGAGTGATTGTTAATTTGATTATTCCATTGCTGTAATAAACCAAGTCTCCACAAATTCATTTCTGTGTTAGCAGTATATGACTTTAATTTTTCCTCTTTGTCCTTCTGGCCCTATACATTCGACCTATCCTGTGCTTTGTTTCATTTGAGATAAAGTTTCAATCCCTAAAAGCTGAATATTTGCCTCCTGAAGAGGCCAATTTTGATGCAAAGATTCTGGTGAAATTATTGTGTCTACCAGACCTTCAATGACAATGTCATTTATTTGTATTTTTAAATTTGGTCTTTGTTCATTTATAGAAGTTTTTTAAAATACTCACTTTATGGTTTCTCATAAAGAAACCACATTTTTGTTCTCTCTTCTATAGCTGTTCTATTAACCAGAACAGTATGGTTTTTTACAATAAGCATTAGGTTCTTTAATAGATATGAGAAGGAGTTTTCTCTATGATGGCAAGAAACAACTGAACCAGATTTGACATAGAGGCCCTTCAAGGAGTTTCCCAGTGGCAAAGGATTACCTTGTATGTCTCTTGTTGATCTGGTGCCCACCTTTGCCAAAACTTTTGCCTAATCCAGAAGGGAGGGGTGTTCTGTTTGGATTATTTTTAGAAAAAAGCATTGTTTCTAGGAATGCCCTGTTTACAGTCCTTCTTAAGGTGACCTTGTTTGCCAGTTTTTTTTTAAATATTTATTTATTACGTATACAATATCCGGTCTGCGTGTATGCCTGCAGGCCAGAAGAGGGCACCATATCTTATTACAGATGGTTGTGAGCCACCATGTGGTTGCTGGAAATGAACTCAGGACCTTTGGAAGAGCAGGCAATGCTCTTAACCACTTAGCCAACACTTGACATTTCAATTTTTCCTCAAACCCCTGGAAATCACCTCTGTTATCCAAGTATCATCACGGTTATGAGAGAACAGTATTCATTGTATCTCAGATCCATTCCTTTAAGGGTCCTGATCTTGCCTTTAAAGCCTAATTATCCTTTTATATTGATGATTAGCATTTTCAAAAGCCAGAGGTTCAATTATTATTTTTATAGCTTCTGAATTTTGTATCTTTTATTTAATTCTGAAGCCAATCTCTGTAAGAAACCTGTGAAGGCTCCCTTTGGGCCCTTACAACTTTAATATATGAGTCAATTTTCTTTCCAAATTCTTTAGTTATGTCCCAAGCATTTAAGGCTGCTGAATGACATAAAGCCAGGGCATGGTCATCATATAAAGATTGCCCTTGTACAGTAGCATAATCTCCTTCTCCAAGAACTTGATCTTGGGAGATTTCCACAGCTCTAGGTTTACTCCATTGTTCAATAGTGTTAGCCTCTTCCCTGAATCAGATACTCCATTGTAATTGTGGACCGGGCTCTAAACAGATTTAACTAAGTCTATTCAGTTTTTAGCGATAATTCTATTATAAACTGACCACACGTTTAACATTTGATCTACAAAAGGTTAGTGCATGACATATGAGACTATCACTTCCTTGAATCACCTTATCCATCATTTTCATAGGAGTCCATTAACTCTTGCACAGCCTTGAAGATATCTATGATTTGGCAGTTGTTTGTAAGAGTATTCGATATATTGAGGTTGGTTGTTTGAAAACCGTAGGCTGTTCCTCTCTAACCTTATAGTGCAGTGTTTAAATTGGTTCTTTATTAAATTCCTCTGTCAGGATCTGAATATCTATATGATCTATTTTATTAAGTTTTTCTAAGACCTGTATTTTGGCAGTCAAACCAAACAACTTTTTATGAGATAAACCAAGAATTATCAAGATCACAACAATAATATTCAAAATGATAATTAACAGTATGTCAATCCCAGTTAAGTTGATTATCCCTTCATTTAATTGTTCTAGTTTTAAATCATTTATTATATAATCATACAGAGAACTAACTTTCTCTATTGTAATTGTGTCTTCCATTTTTTTTGTGTGTCTTCCATTTTTTAATATGGGAAAAACTCCCTTCTAAGTAATTCCTCCCTTAAGAATTCCCAAATTTCTCATCAGATCTGCCACCGATGATGATGACAATATGAGGCTTATTGCTGCTTCTAAAACAGTGAAAGTATGACTGGATTTCAAAATGATTACCTAGTTTGACACCAGCCTGAGAAGGGGGATCAGGGAAAATCCACCAGGAGATAAAGGAAAACCTGGCCGGTAGGGCGGTGTCTATGTCCATCTGTAGCTCTGGCCTGTCCCGGTGACTGCAGGACCACAGGCAAACAGCTTTTTCATGAATTCATAATCTGAACATTGGGCACCAGATTAATTTCATTTCTGAGTCTCTATCCATTCATTTGTGGATAAATATCTAGCTAAGTTTCATATCTCAGTTATCTTTAATAGAGCTTCTATAAATGTGGATGTTCTGATTGCTTGTTGGGAGACTGACTTAAATTTTTTTGGTGTTTATATGGGAGTAATATAGCAGGATCATAGGTAGTTTCTAGATTTAGCTTTTTGAGCAACTTCCATGCATATTTCCATGGTGGCTGAACTAGTAAAATTTTCACCCGTAATGTAAAGGCTTCTATTTTATCATTCTCACCAATTTTGTTGCCATTTGTTTTCTTTATTATACCTTTTCTGGCTTGAGTGAGATGGGATAGAGTTTTTGTAGTTCTGTTGATGGTGTTTGGTTTTTGGTGGTTTGAGACAAAATCTCACACTGTAGTCAAAGCTGACTTTGAATTTATGGCAGTTGTACTGCCTATCCCTCCTGAGTACTGAAATTTCTAGTGTATGTCATCATATTTAGCTCTTTATGTAGTTATTTTTATATAGTTTTATATATTCAATGATAATTTTATGGATGCATACAATGTATTTTTATAATGCAGTTTTAGTAATCAATTATTTAATTTTCCCCTGCTCAGTTGATTACAGTTTCCCCTACCTCCTCTTCTCCCATTTTTTCCCCCAACCTTCATCTCCTTTCCACTCCCTCTTCCTTACCTTCATAAAAGTACTGGCCTCCAATGTATATCAGCCAGCCATGGTATATCAAGTTGCAGCAAGACTAGGCACCTCCTCCCCTTTTAATGCTGGAAGAGGCAATCCAGCAGGAGGAAAGTGTCCCAAGAGTAGGTAACAGAGTCAGAGACAGCTCCTACTCCCACAGAGTACCAAGCCACACAACAGAAACACATGTGCAAAAGGCCCAGGACAATTCTATGCAAGTACTCTGGTTGGTGGTTAAGTTTCCATGAGGCCAGTGGTGAGAGTGGGGTATTGAAGTCTCCCACTATTATTGTGAGGGTTTGAAGTGTGATTCAAGTTTTAGTAACGTTTCTTTTACAAATGTGGGTGTGCTTGTATTTGGGGCATAGATGTTCAGAATTGAGACTTCATCTTGATGGAATTTTTCTCTGATGAATATGAAATGTCCTTCTTTATCTCTTTTGACTAATTTTAGTTTGAAGTATATTCTGTTAGATATTAGGATAGCTACACCAGCTCATAGTGTAGCTATCTTTTTCCAACTATTTACTCTGAGGTAATGCTGTCTTTGAAGTTGAGGTATGGTTCTTGGATACAGCAGAAGTATGGATCTTATTTTCATATTCATTCTAGTAGCCTGTGTCTTTTTATAGGTGAATTAAGACTGAAATTAAGATATATTATTGACCAGTGCATTTTAGTTCTTGTTATTTTTGGTTTTGTTGCTGTTGATGGTATTGTGTGTGTTTTTTCCTTCTTTGGGTTTTGCTGGTGGGGGATTATTACCTGTGTTTTTGCAGGTGTAGCTACCTTTCTTGGGTTGGAGTTTTCCTTTAAGTACTTTCTATATGTCTAGATATATTGATAGGTATTGTTTAAATCTGATTTTGTCATGCAGTGTCTTGTTTTCTCCATCAATGCTGATTAAAATATTTGCTGGGTAGAGTAGTCTGGGTTTCCATCCATAGTCTCTTAGTGTCTACAGCACATCTGTACAGGACCCCCTGGCTTTTGTTGTTTCCATTGAGAAGTCAGGTATAATTCTGATAGGTCTGCATTTATATGTTACTTGGCCTTTTTCCCTTTGCAACTCTCAATATTCTTTCATTATTCTGTATGTTTAGTGTTTTGATTTCTAAATGGTGAAGTAGGGGGACTTATTTTTTGGGTTCAACCTATTTGGTGTTCTGTAAACTTGTACTTTCATAAGCATAACCTTCTTTAGGTTGGGAAAGTTTTCTTCTATGATAATGTTGAATGTATTTTCTGTGCCTTTGAACTAGAGTTCTTCTTCTTCCACCTCTGTTATTCTCAGGTTTGGTCTTTTCATGATGTTAAAGATTTACTGGATGTTTTGTGTTAAGAATTTGTTGTATTTAACATTTTCTGTGACCAATGAATCTATTTTGTCTACTATATCTTCAGCTCCTGAGATTCTCTTTTTCATCTCTTGTAATCTGTTGGTTATGCTTGCATCTGTAGTTCCTATTCATTTACCCAGATTTTCCATTTCCAGAATTGCCCTGGTTTGTGTTTTCTTTAATGTCTCTATTTCAGTTTTTAAGTCTTGAACTCTTTGAATTGTTTGCTTCACCTGCTTGTTTTTTTTCTTCATTTTCTTTAAGGGATTTATTGATTTCTTCTAATTTTTTGTTTCTTTTCCTCTTTTTCTTTAAGGAAATTTTTCATTTTCTTGTTAAGAATCTCTATCATCTTTATAAAATTATATTTAAGGATGTTTTCATCTTCTTCTGGGTTATGTTCAGATCTTCCTTTTATAGGACCACTAGGTTCAGATGTTGCCATATTGCTCTTTAGGTTGTTGAATGTATTCTTGCATTGGTGTCTACCTATCTCTTCCTCCAAGGTGTGCAGGTGGGGCCTGTGCTTCAGGGGGTCTCTCTTCCTCCAGTAGGTTCGGGTGGATCCTGGGACTTTAGGTGGTCACTATTTCTCCTGGTGCAGGTAAGGCTGTGGCTCTGGTAATTGCTGATGCCACTCTGGGGTCTCCTCTCCAGGTGCAGTCAGGGTGAAGGCTCTGGTGGTCAGAGGTTGCAGGTATGAGGAGGATGCTCGGAGCCTATGGGGTTTGGTGGTTGGGGGTGGGACTTAGGATGTTCCTTCAGGGCCTAAGTCCTAGAGAGCAGGACCCTCCAAATGGGAACCCAGACATGAACCTCTCCAGGGGCAGTCAGGGCCAAGTCTCTGGTGGTCATAGATGCAGTGGGGGATGGTTGTGGGTGTGGGGATGCATCTCCCAGGTCTCAGGGGCTTCACTGGGTGGTGGTGGGGTGCGGGATGTGTCTCTGGGGTCTGGGGTCTAGAGTGCAGGGCCCTCCAGTCAGAGACCTAGACATTTACCTCTCCAGGGCAGTCATGGCCAAGGCTCCTTCTTTCCTCCCCTATTAAAAAAAAATTTTATTTTTATTTTATGTGTATGAGTGTTCTGGCTACATGTATGTTTATCCCCAAGTATGTGCTGGTGCTTGCAGAATTCAGGGGGTATCAGAATCCCCAGAATTGGAGTTACTGATGGTATGTGCTGTAGATTCTGGGAACTAAATCCAGGTCTTCTCTAAGAGTAGCAAGTGTTTTTTTCCCCTTTTCTTCTTCTTTTTTTTTAATTAAAAATTTCCACCTCCTCCCTGCCTCCCTTTCCCTCCCCCTCCCCCCACTCCCCACACCCCACTCCCTTCCCCCTCTCTCTCCAGTCCAAAGAGCAGTCAGGGTTCCCTGTCCTGTGGGCAGTCCAAGGTCCTCCCCCCTCCATCCAGGTCTAGGAAGGTGAGCAGCCAAACAGGCTAGGCCCCCACAAAGCCAGTACATGCAGTAGGATCAAAACCCAGTGCCATTGTCCTTGGCTTCTCAGCAACCCTCATTGTCCACCATATTCAGAGAGTATGCTTTTATCCCATGCTTTTTCAGTCCCAGTCCAGCTGGCCTTGGTGAGCTCCCAATAGATCAGCCCCACCGTCTCAGTGGGTGGGTGCACCCCTCGCGGTCTTGACTTTCATGCTCATGTTCTCCCTCCTTCTGTTCCTCATTTGAACCTTGGGAGCTCAGTCCATTGCTCCAATGTTGGTCTCTGTCCCTATCTCCATTCATCGCCAGATGAAGGTTCTATGGTGATATGCAAGATATTCATTAGTATGATCATAGGATCAGGCCATTTCAGGCTCTCTGTCCTCAGCTGCCCAAGAACCTAGTTGGGGACATCTCTCTGGACCCCTGAGAACCCCTCTAAAATCAAGGCTCTTGCCAACCCCAAAATGACTCCCTTTATTAAGATATATGCTTCCCTGCTCCCATATCCATCCTTCCATTATCCCAATCATCCCATTCCCCCAAGCTCTCCCCATACTCCCCTTCTCACTTGTCTCTCCCCATCTCCCCTTTCCCCTATCCCACCCCACCCCCAGTTCCCAATTTTTGCCCAGCAGTCTACCCCAGGACCCAGCAATACCACTCTTGGGAATATACCCAAGAGATGCCCTATCATACAACAAAAGTATTTGTTCAACTATGTTCATAGCAGCATTATTTGTAATAGCCAGAACCTGGAAACAACCTAGATGCCCTTCAATGGAATAATGGATGAAGAAAGTGTGGAATATAAAATATTAGAGTCCTACTCAGCAGTAAAAAACAATGACTTCTTGAATCTTGCATGCAAATGGATGGAAATAGAAAACATTATCCTGAGTGAGGTAACTCAGGCCCAAAAAGATGAACATGGGATGTACTCACTCATAATTGGTTTTTAGCCATAAATAAAGGACATTGAGCCTATAATTTGCGATCCTAGGGAAGCTAAATAAGAAGGTGAACCCAAAGAAAAACATATAGTTATCCTCCTGGATATTGGAAGTAGACAAGATTGCTCCCCTTTTCTTTTAAAACAATCTCTTTTTTTAATTTTACATACCATCCCAGTTCCCCCTTCTTCCCTTTCTCCTGCTATCTCTACCTTCCCTCCACACTACCCTCAATCCACTCCTTAGAGAAGGTGAGGCCTTCCATAGGAGTCTTCAAGGACTGTCGCATCACCCTGAGGCAGAACCAAGGCCCTCCCCACTGTATCTAGGCTGATCAAGGTATCTCTCTATAGGGAATGGGCTCCAAAAAGACAGTTCATGTACTAGGGATAAAATCCTGGTTCCACTACCAGTGGCTCCACAAACTGCCCAAGCCACACAGCTATCACCCACTTTCAGAGGGCCTAGTTCAGTCCTATGCAGGTTCCCCAGCTGTCATTCCAGAGTCAGTGAGCTCCCACTAGCTTGGGTCAGCTGTTTGTGTAAGTTTCCCCATCATGGTCTTGACTCCTTAACTCATATTATCATTCCTTCCTCTCTTTGACTGGATTCTGGGAGCTTGGCCCAGTGGTTAGATATGGATCTCTGTATCTGCTTCCATCAATTGCTGGGAGAAGGTTCTATGATTACAATTAAGGTAGTCATCAATCTAGTTGCAGGGGAGGGCCAGTTCAGACACTCTCCATTATTGCTAGGAGTCTTAGCTGGGGACATCCTTGTGGATTTCTGGGAATTTACCTGGTGCCAGGTTTGTTGCTGACCCCATAATGACTCCCTCAGTCAAGATATCTCTTTCCTTGCTCTCCCTCTTTCCTTACCACAACTCGACCATCCTGACCCCTCATATTCTCTTCCCACCTCCCCTTCTTCTTTCCACTCTTACCTTTCACCGCCCCCATGTTTCCAATTTACTCAGGAGATCTTGTCTAGTTCTCCTTCCCAGGGGGAATCCATGTATATCTCTCTCAGGGTCCTCCTTTTGTCCTAGCTTCTCTGGTGTTGTGGACTGTAGGTTGATTATCCTTTGCTTTATGTCGAATATCTACTTAAGAGTGAGTACATACGATGTTTGTCTTTCTGGGTCTGAGTAATCCAATTAAAATGACTTATAGGTCTAAACAGAATTCTCAACAGGTGAATTTGAAATGGCTGGAAGACACTTAAGGATTTGCTCAACATCCTTAACTATCAAGGAAATGCAAATCAAAACCACTCTGAGATACCATGTTACACCTGTCAGAATAACTAAGATAAAACACTGATGACAGCTTATGCTGGAATATGGGGAGCATTTCTTCATTGCTGGTGGGAGTGCAATCTTGTACAACCACTTTGGAAATTGGTATGGCAGTTTCTCAGAAAACTGGGAATCAATCTACCTCAAGACCCAGAAATACCACTCTTGGGCATATACCCAAAGGATGCACACATAACACAAGGACCTTTACTCAGCTCTGCTCATAGCAGCATTATTTGTAATAGCAAGAACCTGAAAGCAACCTGGATGTCCCTCAACCAAAGAATGAATAAAGAAAATGTGGTACAACTACTCAGTGGTTAAAATCAATGACGTCTTGAAATTTGCAGGTAAATGGATGGAACTGAGTGTGTAGCAAGTGCTATTTACCATTGAGCATCTCTCAATCTTCTTCATCTCATTTCAAGTGGCTTTTCTAGGTTTCCTAGAGTTACTGTCCTCCAGGTTGAAAGAGCGGATGAATCATTGGAGTTTGGAGACGAGTCTTTCCTATGCTGTAGGCTGGTGCTGGATAGGTCTTAGTTGTTTAACAGAGTTGCTATCCTCAGTAGCTTCCCTTCCTTGCATACCACCAGCCTCTAGTGAGTACAGTTGCTTATAGACTGTGTGCATGCCCTTGAAACCCCACAGATTATCTCCCTGGGTGGCTAATGTTCTAAGGAGTATGTCCCAAGTGCAAGTGTGTTGTGAAGTGTGGAAGCAAGCATAGCTCTGAGATCTTAATGTATGCTATCAAAGTCCACTAAGCATTAAAACACCTTGCTTGAGGGCCAAGCTGCCGCTATCTAGGAGTCAGCTGGCATTTCAGACATGTAAGTCCCTGGTACAGTGAACTGCACAGGAGAATTAATTCCTAAGCAACATTTTATAATTTCCTGCGAACAGGTTCTTCATGTTCTTGGCTAACTTTCTTTTTGATGCTACTGTAAGTGGAATCACGACTTTAATTTCCCTTGGGCATACTTCTTTTTTTAATATACGGTAAGCCAATTGTTTTGTTTCCTATAAATTATGCATCTTATGGCTCCTGTGAATTTATTTATTTTAGCTTCCCAAGTTAATGGCGGTGTGGAGGCTTCTAGGTTTGCTGCTTATAAGATTATTTCATTTACAAACAAGAGATAATGTTAAAGTTTTCTTCCCAAATCGAATTGTTCTTCTATTTCCTTATTTGTTGTACTGGTGATTTCCCCAGACTATTTTAAATAGAAGAATCAAACCAGGTTTCTTTTTCTTTATCATGGAAGAAAAGCTTCAGTCTTTTAATATTCCCTCTGACGGCATTACAACTGCTATGTGTTTTGGATTCTGTTAATTATTTTTATTCTCAATTTTTTTTTGTCATAGATGTGTGGTAACATCTCAAAGTGCATTTTCTTCATCAGTTGAGGAAAAAATGTGCTTTTAAATACAACTGTGATGTATTAATATGGTTGATGGTTGAATGCTAGCTTGTCAGTGGTAGTGGGTGAGAGCAGGAGATAGCTCTACACTATTCTGTACCAGCCTTACCAGCCTAAGGAGTTCTTTTTAGAGACAGCTACTAAGATGGGGACTCAGATTATTGAATTCATTGTAAAAAAGAAAATAATTTCAGGACAAATCACTTTGAAGCAGAATTGGAGCTTTAACCTTTAAGCATGGTGGCTAATATGGTACTGCTTAAGAAAAGGAGAGTACAGCACAAGCATGAGGGTCATGCATAATTGTCATGGTTGTGTCTTTACAGTAGTTTTATGTATGATTTTGGTGGTTTCTGAAGTTAGATTTCAAAATATAACTAAGGCACTTATTAAAAAAGTTTTTGGTATAAGTGAGTTGATAAGGTGGTTTCTGGAGTCATTGTGTGGCATTATAGTTTATAATGTCATCCTAGGTCACAGGGTTGAATAGAAAGTTGATATATGAGTAAGTACATATGATATTTGTGTTTCTGAGTCTGGGTTACCTCACTCAATATGATATTTTCTAGATCCATCCATTTGCCATCAGATTTCAAGATGTCATTATTTTTTCTGCTGTGTAATACTCCATTGTATAAATGTACCACATTTTCCTTATTCATTGTTTGGTTGAGGGCCACTTAGGTTGTTTCCATATTCTGGCTGTGACAAACAGTGCTGCTATGAACAAAGTTGAGCACATACATGTCCTCATGGTAAAATTGAGCAACCTTTGGGTATATACCTAAAGTGGTATTGTTGGGTCTAAGTGGCTTTTAGATATAAAACAAAGAAAACCAGCCTACAGTTCACAATCCCAGAGAATCGAGACAGAAATGAGGACCCTAAGAGAGACATACATGGATCTAATATACATCGGAAGTAGAAAAAGACAAGATCTCCTGAGTAAATTGGGAGCATGGGAACCATGGGTAAGGGTTGAAAGGGAGGGAGGAGAGTAGAGAAACATGTATAGCTCAATAAAATCAGTTAAAGAAAACACAAAAGGAAACTTGAGATATTTTTTACTGTTATGTTATTGAAGTTTAATTTTGAATATATAATTCTAGAAAATTTTAGGTTTATGTATTGGAAAGGTGTGAGGCCATACTTAATGGACATACATGTGTAAGGCTAAAACATGGTTCCGTGTTGTTTTAGCATTCTTATATACAATCTCTATATAAAAGGAATATGCTCTCTATACAAGCCCCATTACCATTAATGTTAATTGTGGTGGAAATCTTGACTCTTAGCTGGTGGGAGACTTCAACCAGATGTAAGTGACAGAAATTAATATTTCCTAAATTTTACCTGTTTGATTTTTTTCAGCATGCTTCAACTTTCCTATGTGAAACTTTAATCTTTTAAACTTAATGTTTATTTACTGCTGAAGATTTATTTCCATAGCTTCTTACCTGCTGAACATAGTCTACCTTTTCAACGCTCAAGAATCTCATCCTATCTGTGTGTAAGGAGACTTAGAAGATTTGTACTTGGAGATTCAAGGATAACCAATTTTTTAGAATATGGAAGAAATGACACCATTGCTTAGGACACCAAACCATATAAACAGTAAAGCACACAGCAGCTTTTTATTATGCCTGACCTCAAGATTAGCATCTTGAGATACCTGATAACCATGATACGAGTAAATCAAGTTGGAGGGAGAATTGAGACATAATAAAGTGGGGATCTTAACCATGGGTCACTGAGACTATCCATTATCTGAGTTGTCAGGTATATACACAGCATCCTTTTTTAGTTATGACACAGATTTACCTTGTGCTGCTAGAACACAATCTCATTTGTGTGTCAGCTGTCTTCAGTGTCTAAATTTCTGAGTTTAGAAGTGGGAACCTTTAGTCTATAAACTATACACTGCTGGCTATACATTGAGAATGTGCCAAAGAGGAAACAAGAGTTCCACGAAGGAATCTAATAATGCTACAGACTAAAGGGAAAACAGTGTGAGACTGTAAATATATATATATATATATATATATATATATGTATATATATATATACACACATTTACATATGTCAGAAATTCCTAAAGGAAAAAAAAGTAAGGTTATAGCTACTGATAGTTCATGTGTGAGACATAAGAATATAAAATGTCTTTTACTGCTGAGTAGTACTCTAATATGTATATATTCCATACTTTCTTCATCCATTCTTCCATTGAAGGACATCTAGGTTGTTTCCAGGTTCTGGCTACTCAAGAACAATGACAATGGGTTTTTGATCCTACTGCACATACTGGCTTTGTGGGAGCCTAGGCAGTTTGGATGCTCACCTTACTAGACCTGGATGGAGGTGGGTGGTCCTTGGACTTCCCACAGGGCAGGGAATCCTGATTGCTCTTAGGGCTGACGAGGGAGGGGAACTTGATTGGGGGAGGGGGAGGGAAATGGGAGGAGGTGGCAGGGAGGAGGCAGAAATCTTTAATAAATAAATAAATAAATTTTAATAAAAGAATATAAAATGTCCTTTTTAATGTTTGAAAAAGATTTTCAAGTCTTCAAAAAGGTCACAAGTATAAGTAACTGTATCCTCCTGTGATCTTGTGGCTGTTGAGACTCAGAATAGATTTAACTGTAGAGTTTACGACTTTGAGTTTTTCTGGAATGGAATGGGTAGGCCTCTGAACACCCTGGCATGTGTCAGCAAACACCAGATCTTTATATCCTTGACAGGGAAGCACTTGAGTAAAATGTAATTGTCCTTTTCTTTGAAATATGCCTGCCCTTTGTATTAAATTAAGAAAAGGCAGTGCTTGATTTTGCTTCCTATGTTATTACAGAAGCAGCAGACAGGCACTTATGACTCTTTAAATTGTGAGTTTCTTGATCCTTTTTCTCTAAATGCACAAGTGACTAGAGTATTTAATGTCTATCCTTTGTGGTGTCATAAGTCATAGGGTTTTTCAGTATTTATTTTTATTACATATTTGTTTAGAAAGGGAACTTAGATTATCATTTATCAAAAAACAAAGCGATCATACAGAAAAAGGAAGTGAGATATTTTATCTACCACAACATGAGCCATCATACAGAAAAAGGAAGTGAGTTATTTTATCTACCACAACATGAACTACCTGAGGTAGTACTGTTTACCTGCCACTCCAGCTTTCATAGTGGCTGTACCAGTTTGCAATCTGACCAGCAATGAGTAAATGCTCTTCTGTCCCTTCATCCTTGCCAGCGTGTTATCATTGTTTTAATGACTTGAACATTCTCACTGGGGTAATATGAAATCTTAAAGTAGTTTTAATTTGTATTTTCCTTATGGATAAGGATGTTGAACTTTTCTTAACTATTTCTCAGCCATTAATGTTGCATCTTTTGAGAACTTGTCTTAGATCTTTACCACATTTTTGAATGTTCAGAATTTTTTGGTTCTTTACATATTTTAGGTACTAAGCCTTTATCAGATATATAATTGATAAAGCACTTTATAATTTACTAGGCTACCAGTTTGTCAGAATGATCATATTATTTGTGTACAGAAGCCTTTCAGTTTTATGAGGACCCATTTATTAATTGTTGGTCATATTACTACTGTACTATTGGTGTCATTTCATGTCCAGAAAGTACAATCCCATATCAATGAAATAAAGGTTATTGTTTATTTAGCTTCTTCTGCATTCAGGGTATTTTTTATGTTTAGGTAGGTCTTTCGGTGTTTTGCAGGGTGGTAAATATGACTCTGATTGCATTCCCTACATGCAACCACCTCATTGACAAGCATCGTTTGTTGAAGATGCTGCTTTTTGTCCAGTGTTCATTTTTGACTTCTTTGTAAAAACCAGGTGTCCATGGGTATGTGATCTTATTTCTGGGTCTTCAATTTGATTGTGTTGATTAAGGAGGCAGATTCTTATCTACCAGGAAAATGTATTGTTTCGCAGAACTAAGGCTATTATTTGAATTACTCTTGTTTCTATTGAATTACAACAGAAAGGATTGCAACCATTCTGTTCCTGCTGTTGCATATCCAAAAAACAAATTTACAAGTTAACATGGAATTTCCTGCCTTTGCAGCTTCCTCATAAAGTCTAGGGCAGATGTCCAATGAAAGAAGTGCAGAGCAAAGCCCGACCTTAGAGATCTGACCTTTCACTGTAGTGAGCTCACTCATTGTGCCCCATCCTTTGTTCACTGTAGTGAGCTCACTCATTGTGCCCCATCCTTTGTTCACTGTAGTGAGCTCACTCGTGCACCATTTTTCAATTTTCTTCTCTCTATATCTTTTGTGACATAGATATTTATTGTTTTTTTTGATTCTTTTTGTTTCTATTTTGGAATTATTCTTTATTTTAGAGCAAGACTACTGTCTAAAATATTTCCTAATCTAAAATATTTTCTCTTTAAAATTCTTTTACCAAAAATATACCTACAGTTTTCTAGATCTTTTAAAAATATTTGTGTGTGTGCATGCCCACATGATGTGCATGTGGAAGTGTGTTTGCCACCACACACGTGGATGTCAGAAGAGAATTTCAGGGAATTGATATTTTCCTTTACCTGGGTCTAAGGATCTAACCTAGGCCATCCAGCTTGCATGACAAGTGTCTTTGTTTATTGATCCATCTCATTGACCTCCATGCCCATTTATCCTAATTGGCTGTTCTCCCTCCCTCCCTCCCTCCCTCCCTCCCTCCCTCCCTCCCTCCCTCCCTCCCTCCGGTCTCTGTCCCAGTAATTCTATAGAGTTGCAGGTATCTGCTGCTGTTCTTGCCTTTGACCTGGGTGCTGGGATCCAAACTCAGGCCCTCATGCTTATGTAACACTTTACTCGTTACTAATCTCTTCAGCCTTAAAATATTTTTCTTAATAAATATTTATATCCCAGCTTAAACTCAGGAAGCCATATCTGAAGCATGAGCAAAACATAATTTTAGCTATCTTGAACACATTTTCTTTTCTTTTTTTTTTTTTTTAATCTTGTCACACATTCAGCAGCTTTATTACTTATATGCTCTGCACTAAGCATAGTTAAAAATTCAGGGGAGAAGATAACAAAGTAATATTTTACATAGTAATATTTTTTTAATTATTTCTATTCTTCTTTAATTAAAATTTCCACCTGTCCCCGTTCCCCATTTCCCTCCCCCTCCTCCCAAATATTGCCCCTCCCCCCACTCCCCTTTCCCTAGCCCCACTCCTCTTCTCCCCCTACTCCATTCCCCCTCCCTCTCGATACTGAAGAGCAGTACAAATTCCCTGCCCTGCGGGAAGACCAAGGTCCTCCCACTTCTATCTAGGTCCAGGAAGGTGATCGTCCAAATAGGCTAAGCTCCCACAAAGCCAGTTCATGTATTAGGATCGAAACCTAGTGCCATTGTCCTTGGCTTGAACACATTTTCTTTTTTTTTTTTTTTTTTTTTAATATTTATTTATTTATTATGTATACAATATTCTGTCTGTGTGTCTGCAGCCAGAAGAGAGCATCAGGTCTCATTTCAGATGGTTGTGAGCCACCATGTGGTTGCTGGGAATTGAACTCAGGACCTTTGGAAGAGCAGGCAGTGCTCTTAACCTCTGAGCCATCTCTCCAGCCCCTTGAACACATTTTCTATAACACATTTAAATGAACCAATTTGCTAGACATTTTAATCTTATTATATCCAATACTTAAGACTATTTTTAGAGTATCTTATTAGGGACTAAAATGCAACAAAGACAGCAAAGTCTGCCATCTCTTTTATTTTGTGTTTAAATCCCCTTTTCTTACGGCCATCTTTATCTCTACAACTAAGCCATATTAATCACATTTGTAGTTTAAGTAAGCTCATTATCACTAGCCTGCTCAGAAAGAAATGCTAAACAAGCCAGGCGGTGGTGGCACACCCCTTTAATCCCAGCACTTGGGAGGCAGAGGCAGGTATATCTCTGTGAGTAAAGGCTAGCCTGGTCTACAAGAGCTAGTTCCAGGACAGGCTCCAAAGCTACAGAGAAACCCTGTCTTGAAAAACCAAAAAAAAAAGTTATTCTAAAACTTGAATATTCTTTATATTGAGAAATATAAATCTCTGCATTAGTGATATTTGGTTTTAATTTAACTTCTATATGAGACTCAAAGTGATGAAAGCAGTAAGTAAATATAATGAAGGTGTAATGAGGGAGATAGCTATAAAGAAGGAGAGTTCTGTATACAGCTAATAAGTTATCAGTTTAAATGGACTGCTGCAGTGTTGCTTTCTGTGATGGACAAAATAATCACAAATAAAGTATCTGTACACTGTATTCGAAAAGAACTGAGAAGAAATTCTAAGAAAATTATTTCAAATATTAACTACACACAAAAGAAGACAAGTGGGGAAAAGTGGGACAAAATGCTGTAAAAATGCAAAGAACAATTAACAAGATAGTATGGGTAAACCCTTAGGTATTAATAATATTAAATATTAAATAAGCACACAACATAAGATATAGGTTGCATAACTTGCAGGATTTAGGCATATATTTAGTGTGAGGGACTCACTTTA
Source organism: Chionomys nivalis (assembly GCF_950005125.1). Classification (NCBI taxonomy): domain Eukaryota; kingdom Metazoa; phylum Chordata; class Mammalia; order Rodentia; family Cricetidae; genus Chionomys; species Chionomys nivalis. Next base: position 30,738,567 of record NC_080091.1, read on the forward strand.
AATCTAAGAACATATAACACTTAAAGTGAAAGGCTGAAAAATAAAATTATAGCCAAAAGAGATTGAGCTAATTTCAAAGAAAATGACTAAGTGGAAAACTTCTGTAAGAGACATAGAAAGTAATTATATAATGATTAAATGTCCAGTAAACAACAGGAAGTAACAATTAAAAACAAGAACCTACTATCTGAACTCCTAAATGTAAAAAACAAATATTAAGAGAACCGAAGAGAAGACCCAGGCTTATTGCAAAGACATTTTGTATATCAGAGATTACTGATGGATTAGATTAAATTTCTATGTCCCATGTGAATTTTTTACCAAAAAGTAAATTAAAATTTATTTTATGGATATATATATGCATATCACACACACACACATATGTCTGCATGTATTTCTGTGCATCATGTGCATGCTATAGAGGCTAAAAGAGGGTGTCCGATTCCTTGGAGTTAAAGGAAGTTGTGAGCCACCAATTAGGTTCTAGGAATCAAATCAGTGTCCTCTGGAAGAAAGGTCTATGTTTTTTTTTTTTTTTGTCTTTTTGAGCTATATATTTTTCTCTGTTCCCCTTCCTTCCCCTCCCCTTCCATTCTATTCTTTATCATGGTCCCCATTTTCCAAATTTATTCAGGAGATCTTGTCTTTTTCTACTTCCCATGTAGTTTAGATCCATGTATGTCTCTCCTAGGGTCCTCATTGTTGTCTAGGTTCTCTGGGATTGTGAATTGTAGGCTGTTTTTTTCCTATATGTTTAAAAGCCACTTATGGTTGGCTACATATGATATTTGTCTTTCTTGGTCTGGGTTACCTTACTCAATATGATGTATTCTAGATCATCCCTTTGACTACAAATTTCAAGATGTCATTGTTTTTTTCCTTTGGTGTAGTACTCCATTGTGTAATTTTTCTTATCCATTCTTTAGTTGAGGGATATTTAGTTTGTTTCCAGGTTCTGACTATGACAAACAATGCTGCTGTGACCATAGTTGAGCACATGTCCTTGTGGTATGATTGAGCATCCTTTGGGTATATACCCAAAAGAGGTATTGCTGGGTCTTGAGGAAGATTCTTTCCTAATTTTCTGAGAAATCGCCATATTGCTATCCAATGGGACTGTACCAGCTTGCACTCCTACAGCAATGGAGGAGTGTTCCCCTTACCCCATATCCTCTCCAGCTTAGGCTGTCATCAGTGTTTTTTTTTTTTTTTGGTTTTTCGAGACAGGGTTTCTCTGTGGCTTTGGAGCCTGTCTTGGAACTAGCTCTGTAGACCAGGCTGGTCTCGAACTCACAGAGATCCGCCTGCCTCTGCCTCCCAAGTGCTGGGATTAAAGGCGTGCGCCACCATCACCCGGCTGTCATCAGTGTTTTTGATCTTGGCCACTCTTACAGGTATAATGTGGAATCTCAGCTGATGGCTAAGAATGTTGGACATTTCCTTAAGTGTCTATCAGCCATTTTAGATTCCTCTGTTGAGGTTGAGAGTCCTCTGCTTAGGTCTGTACACCATTTTTTTAATTAAATTATTTCTTCTTTTGATGACTAATTTCTTGAGTTCTTTGTATATTTTGGACAGCAGCCCTCTGTCAGATGTGGGATTAGTGAGGATCTTTTCCCATTCTGTAGGCTTTTTTTTTGTCTTGTTTACTGTACCCTTTGCTTTATAGAAGTTTTTCAATTTCTGGAGGTCCCATTTATTAATTTCAGTGTCTGTGCTACTGGGGTTATATTTAGGAAGTATCTCCTATGCCAATGTATTCAAGTGTGTGTTCCACTTTTTTGTCAATGAGGTTCTGTGCGGTTGGCTTTATGTTGAGGTCTTTGATCCATTTGGATTTGAGTTTTATATACGGTGATAGATATGGATTTATTTTCATTCTTCTACATGTTGATATACAGTTATGTCAGCATCATTTGTTGAATATGCTTTCTTTTTTCCATCTGATATTTTTTGCTTCTTTGTTAAAAATCAGGCATTCATAGCTGTGTGGATTGATATCTTGGTCTCGATTTCATTGGTCCTCCAGTACCAGGCTGTTTTCAGTACTGTAGCTCTGTAGTAGAATTTGAAGTCAGGGATTGTGATGCCTCCAGAAGTTCCTTCATTGTACAGTCTTGTTTTGGCTATCCTGTTTTTTGGGGGGTATTTTTGCTTTTCCATATGAAGCTGAATATTGTTCCTTCAAGGTCTGTGAAAATTTTTCTGGTATTTTGATGGGCATTGAATTGAATCTATAGATTGCTTTTGGTAAGATTGCCATTTTTACTATGTTAATTCTACCTACCCAAGAACATGGGAGAGCTTTCCATTTTCTGGTGTCTTCTTCAAAGATTTAAAGTTCTTATCATACAGGTCTTCCACTTGTTTGGTTAGAGTTACAATATTTATTCCATTTACATTTGGGAAATTAAGGAAAATATTCTATGATTTATCCTGTCTTTGTGAGTCTAAAACTTTTATATAATTTATCTTTTATTGTAACTGAGAAAAACTAAAATTATAACTATCTAGTCTTCAACTCAAAGATCCCAGAAGGATATAATATTACCTAAATAAATAGAAAGTATGTTGTAAGCAACTTCCAAAGTTCTAGAAATGACAGAGCTATCTTGCTACCTGGACAGTCAACACCCAACATTCTTCTGTAATGTTTTGTCATCCATATAGGCCCCTAATATTTGGCAGACTTTTCAATGAAGCAGGAAATTTGAAGATCTGTACTGCCTTGTACTGGCAAAGTTCGTCAGTTGCTTTCTTCTGTGTCCTGCAGAATGTCTGGCAGTTTCTTCTATGAAGCAGGAACCCTGAAGGACGATCCCATCTTTTGGACAGTTCAGCAGTCTCTTTTTTGTGGGTCCTGCATGTCCAGTTCATACAGCATACCATCAAGCAGTACAGGCAAGAGCAGTTTTTTTTTGCCCAAATGACTAGCCTTGTCACATCGAAGGCAAATTCCTTAACGAGTTTCTTCAATTCCTATCAAACTGTCTGATGTAATTGGTACTGCCAGAAGCAGACATGTCTCATTGTTGAGAAAAATCTAATTTTTTAAAGCATTTTAAATGCCATATTCTATAGGTCTTTTAAAGATTTGAAGAATATAATACCTATCCATCTGAAATATATCTCTGTACATCTAGAAACCCTAACTAACATGACTAAAGTTTGACTATTATAGATGAATATCTATTAATCCATAATTTTAATTGCATATTACATTTAAAAATGTTTATTCATAAACAAAATATTTTAAACAAGAATAGAAATATATAAAACAAAATTAACCTTAAATTTGTATCAACAAACCAAAGTCCATGCCAATGTAAAGTATTCATTTCTATATCATATCTCATTTTTTCTCTTTAGTAAGACCTTGACTATGACCATTAGCCATTTATAATCAACTTTCTTTAAGTGAAAATAAACATTTGTAAACAATATTTTGGAATTGATGCATAGATTTTTAGACTATTTCCTGCTGATTGGGGGATCTGTTAATCAGGTATTTCATGCAGTGTCCTGTGTGTTTGGTCCTTTTCATCCAGCAGTTCTAAAGCTATTGTGGATGTTGGAATACCTGGGTTGTTGCTTCAGGAGGTCTTGCTTGTTCAAACTATATTAGCCAGTAAAGGACCCACAGCTTTCTATCCTTTGTGGAAACAAAAGCAGAACCTCTTTTCCAGACTAACATATTTTTAGACTTAAATTTTCAAGTCAAAATATCTCTAATATATATATATGTTGGTTTAGCTTAGCAGCTTGTACAATAAAATGTCTCTTTATATGTAGCTCATTCATAGTCAAAAAATTCAAAGAAAACACAATAATATACATAATCCAGACTCTTTGTATATGGTCCATCTTTACGTGACTTTTTATTTCCTTTATTTCTATTTTCTAATTTTTTTTGAGACAAGCCTTCTCTGCATATCTTTGGCTGTCCTGGATCTCATTCTGTAGACCAGGCTGGCATTGAACTCATAGAAATCTGCCTGCCTCTGCCTCCCAAGTGCTGGGATTAAGGGCATATACCACCATGTCCACTACTCTATTTCTTTTTTTAAGGACTTTATCCTTTTTCTTTCCTCTCCCAAGCCTATGTATGTTTTTAAACACACTGTAACCCATTTTGAGGTTCTTTTTTCCATCTGAATCCGTCTTTACTGTATGTATCTATCTTTTTCTGACCACATGAGTTTTTAGTCTGCTAAGCAGACTAAATATGACTAGGATTAAAGCTGAAGCTTTGGCAACTGGCTCTGCTCTATTTCTTAGCTTTCTGTGAGTTTAGTTTCATGGCAGAGGTACTGGTGAGATCCATATTTATTGCCACAACTCTGTGGATATTCAAGGTCCATGCTACCACCAAGAAGCCTGCCACTATCTGCTCATAAGCACCATTTAAGTGTTTGGTGGCAGAGCCTCTTAAAAGAGCTGCAAGGTTTTTACCACTAATGTTAAGTCAGGAAGCATCTCTTAAGGAGCCATGCCTGTGCTTGCTTCTAACAGAGTCCATCTGAGACAATGCTCCCTCAAGAATCTGTGCTTGACTGTTCTTATCTGTCTAGGATTCTTTTTTTTTTTTTTTTTAAAGCTTTCTCAGGCTTTATGTGAAAATTCTTGCCAAACGTTTGGGTGCCATTTGTAAAAAGAGACTGTGTTTTTGTTTCCTGACTGCCTAGATCTGAATAATTACACAAAAACTTTATTAATTGCAACACTGTTTGGTCAGTGGCTCAGGCACATTCATAGCTAGCTCTTACATCTTATTATTTTTATTTTATTTTATTTTATTTTATTTTGGTTTTTCGAGACAGGGTTTCTCTGTAGCTTTGGTGCCTGTCCCGGAACTAGCTCTTGTAGACAAGGCTGGCCTCGAACTCCCAGAGATTCGCCTACCTCTGCTTCCCAAGTGCTGGGATTAAAGGCGTGTGCCACCACCGCCCGGCGCGCTTACATCTTGAATTAACCGATTTCTGTTAATCTGTGTATCACCATGAGACTGTGGCTTACCTGTATGGTTATGGCATCTTTCTCTTTTGTTGGCTACATGGTGTCTCTTTGACTCTGCCTACTCTCTCTCTTAGTTCGGATTTTCTGCCTGACTTTACTTTGCTAAGTCATTGGTTGAAACAGCTTTATTCATCAACCAATAAAAGCAGCACATATATAGAAGGACATCCCACATCAGACAACAAGTAAGGTAAAAAATAAAAAGTACCCAAATAATTAGGAGATAAACTATCTCTAGAAATGTCATTGTTTATTTTGTGTTGGCTCTCTTTGCTGATCATAGGGCCTGGATACTTAAGTGTAGTTTGTGTACCCAGTGAGACTCTATTGGAGAGTGGCTATCAGTTAGAGATAGCTTCTAATTAGGGAAGGGTTCATGTCTATTTCCTTCTCAGTGCTAGAACCCCATCTGGCATAGACTTGTACAGGCCCTGTGCATGCTGCCAGTCTCTGTGAGTTCATGTGTGTGTCAGCTCTTTTGTATCTGGTTTAGTGCTCCATGCAGCATTAAATAGTACAGTTTTTAATTCCATGAGTTTTTATATTTTATGTATTTTCTTAAGTGTTCATATTTTTAATAGAATACAATATATAATATATCATTTTCTATACACTTTGTGAGTCATTTTTGGCCCAATATATTCCAAAATATTCAAAAAAGTTTATGGACTGCTAAGAAAAATGTGTATTTCTAGTGTTTGGGTGAAATGTTCTATACATACCTGTTTGGTACATTTGATTCATGGTATCATTTAACTCTAGTGTATCTCTATTTTTTGACTGAATTACCTAGGTGCCTGTTGGTGAAAATGATGTGTTGGAGTTACCTAGTATAACTGTGTTAGAATGGATCTGTGGATTTATATCTATTAGTGTCTGTTTTATGAAGTTCAGTGTACCTCGTTGGGATATATGTGTTTAGAACTGTCATATTCTCTTGATGAGTATGAAGAGACTTTCACTGTGTGTTCTGAAAAGTTTTAGAAGTCCTTTTTGTCATTTGTTAGAATAGCTTTTCCTAATTGTTTCTTAGTTGCATTGCTAGAAATACCCCCATTTCACCCTTTACTCTCTGAGCTAGTGTCCATCCCTGAGCATGAGAGGTGTGTTCCTTTGAAGAAGGAAAAGGGAATCCTGTCATTTTTTTTTTTAGTATTTAATAGGGAATTAAGACTTAAAATTCAGATTTCTTATTGAGAGATGAGTTTATTTTTGCAGTTTTGCTAATTTTGTTTTGTTTCCTTAGATCTCTTTTGATTGACTACTCTGTCACTGTTTTTCCCTCTGGTCTCTAGAGTATGTCTATTATTCTTGTCAGTTTGAAGTGTTCCTCTGCAATAGCTTTTGCAGAGTTGGTTTTTTTTTTTTTTTTTTTTTTTTGGTTTTTCGAGACAGGGTTTCTCTGTGGCTTTGGAGCCTGTCCTGGAACTAGCTCTTGTAGACCAGGCTGGTCTCGAACTCACAGAGATCCGCCTGCCTCTGCCTCCCGAGTGCTGGGATTAAAGGCGTGCGCCACCACCGCCCGGCTTAGAGTTGGTTTAATGGTCATATTCTTTCAGTCTGTTTTTATCATGGAACGTTTTTACTTTTTCCTTTATTTAGGAAAGAAAGTTTTGCAATTGTATTAGCCTGAATTGACAGTTGTGTTTCCTTAGAACTTTACTTGCAAGAACTTCTGCCTTTGTTTTTGTTTATTGATTTTTATTGAGCTCTACATTTTTCTCTGCTCCCCTCCCTGCCTCTTCCCTCCTCTTCAACCCTCCCCCAAGGTCCCTATGCTCCCAATTTACTCAGGAGATCTTGTCTTTTTCTACTTCCCATGTGTATGTCTCTCTTAGTGTCCTCATTGTTGTCTAAGTTCTCTGGGATTGTGATTTGTAGGTCAGTTTTTTTTGATTTATGTTTAAAAACCACTTGTGAGTGAGTACGTGTGATAATTGTCTTTCTGTGTCTGGGTTACCTCACTCAAAATAATGTTTTCTAGCTCCATCCATTTGCTTGCAAATTTCAAGAAGTCATTATTTTTTCTGCTGTGTAGTACTCCATTGTGTAAATGTACCGCATTTTCCTTATCCATTCTTTGGTTGAGGGGCATTTAGGTTGTTTCCATGTTCTGGCTATGACAAACAATGCTGCTATGAACATAGTTGGGCACATGTCCTTGTGGCACAACTGAGCATCCTTTGGATATATACCCAAAAGTTGTATTACAGGGTCTTTTTTTTTTTTTTTTTTTTTTTTACTTATTTATTTATTTTTATTCTTTTTTAATTAAAATTTCCACCTGCTCCCCATTTCCCATTTCCCTCCCCTCCTCCCAAATATTGCCCTCCCCCCACTTCCCTCCCCCTATCCCCACTCCTCTTCTCCTCCCCCCACTCCATTCCCCCTCCCTCTCGATACTGAAGAGCAGTCCAAATTCCCTGCCCTGCGGGAAGACCAAGGTCCTTCTATCTACGTCCAGAAAGGTGAGCGTCCAAACAGGCTAAGCTCCCACAAAGCCAGTTCATGTATTAGGATCGAAACCTAGTGCCATTGTCCTTGGCTTCTCATCAGTCTTCATTGACCGCCATGCTCAGAGAGTCCGGAATCAACCCATGCTTATTCAGTCCCAGACCAGCTGGCCTTGGTGGGCTCCCAATAAATCAGTTCCACTGTCACAGTGGGTGGGTGCATCCCTCGTGGTCCTGATTTTTTGCTCATGTTCTCCCTCCTTCTGCTCCTCATTTGGACCTTAAGAGCTCAGACCGTTGCTCCAAATTGAGACTCTGTCTCTACCTCGATCCATCGCCAGATGAAGGTTCTAAGGTGATATGCAAGATATTCATCAGTATAGGATAGGGTCATTTCAGGTTCCCTCTCCTTAGTTGCCCAAGGTACCAGCTGGGGACATATTCCTGGACACCTGCGAACCCCTCAAGAGTCAAGTCTCTTGCCAACCCTAAGATGGCTCCCTTAGATAGGATATATACTTCGCTGCTCCCGTATCCATCCTTCCTATATCCCAACCATCCCAATCCTCCGAGCTCCTCCCATCCTCCCCTTCTCGTATTTCTCATCCCATTTCCCCTTTGCCCCATGCCACCTCACCCGCAAGTTCCCAGTTTTTGCCCTGCAATCTTGTCTACTTCCCCCTCTCCATGCGGTAAGGGAAACGGTTCAAGACTTGAAGAACGAAGTGGAAGTAATAAAGAAAACACAAACCGAGGGAAGGATGGAGATGGAAAATTTGAATAAACGAACAGGAACTACAGAGACAAGTACCACCAACAGATTACAAGAGATAGAAGAAAGAATCTCAGACACTGAAGATACCATAGAGAAAATAAACACTCTCATCAAAGAAAACAGCATAACCAACAAATTCTCATCACAAAACATTCAGGAAATCTGGGACACAATAAAAAGACCAAACCTAAGAATAATAGGGATAGAAGAAGGAGAAGAAGTACAGCTCAATGGTCCAGAAAATATATTTAATAAAATTATAGAAGAAAACTTTCCCAACCTTAAGAAAGATATTCCTTTGAAGGTCCAAGAAGCATACAGAACATCAAATCGACTGGATAAAAAAAAAACATCTCCTCGTCATATAATAATCAAAACACAAAACATACAGAATAAAGAAAGAATATTAAGAGCTGCAAAGGAAAAAGGTCAAGTTACCTATAAAGGTAAACCTATCAGACTTACACCTGATTTCTCTATGGAAACCATGAAAGCCAGAAGGTCCTGGATAGATATACTGCAGAAACTACGAGACCATGGATGCAAGCCCAGACTACTATACCCAGCCAAGCTTTCGTTCACTATAAATGGAGAAAACAAAGTTTTCCAGGATAAAAACAAATTTAAACAATACGTAGCCACAAATCCAGCCCTTCAGAAAGTAATTGAAGGAAAATCACAAACCAAGGAGTCCAACAATGCCCACAATAACTCAGACATCTAAAGACCCTTCACCAGCACAACTTGAAGAAGGGAAACACACAAACTCTACTACCAAAGAAAAGAAAGAAAGAAAGGAAAAATGACCGGAGTTAACAACCACTGGTCATTAATATCACTTAATATCAATGGACTCAACTCACCTATAAAGAGGCACAGGCTAAGAGATTGGATACGAAAACAGGATCCAACATTCTGCTGCTTACAAGAAACACACCTCAACCACAAAGACAGACATCTACTCAGAGTAAAGGGCTGGGAAAAGGTTTATCAAGCAAACGGACCTAAGAAACAAGCAGGTGTGGCCATACTAATTTCTAAGAAAGTTGACTTCAAACTAAAATCAATCAAAAGAGATGGAGATGGACATTTTTTACTCATAACAGGAACAATTCACCAGGATGAAATCTCAATCCTGAATATATATGCCCCTAATATAAAAGCACCCACTTATGTAAAAGAAACGTTACTAAAACTCAAGGCAGTCATCAAACCACACACACTAATAGTAGGAGATTTCAACACTCCTCTCTCACCAATGGACAGGTCAATCAAACAGAAACCTAACAGAGAAATAAGAGGATTAAGGGAGGTAATGAATCAAATGGACTTAACAGACATCTATAGAACATTCCACCCAAATAGGAAAGAATATACCTTCTTCTCTGCAGCTCATGGAACCTTCTCGAAAATAGACCACATACTCGGTAACAAAGCAAACTTACACAGTTACAAAAAAATATCGGTAACCACCTGTGTCTTATCAGATCACCATGGATTAAAGTTAGAATTCAACAACAATGCTATCCCCAGAAAGCCTATGAACTCATGGAAACTGGACAGTCAACTACTGAACCTCACCTGGATCAAGGAAGAAATAAAGAAAGAAATTAAAGTCTTTCTTGAATTCAATGAAAACGAAGACTCAACATACTCAAACCTATGGGACACTATGAAAGCAGTGCTAAGGGGAAAATTCATAGCATTAAGTGCCCACTTACAGGGTCTTGTGGAAGGTTGTTTCCCAATTTTCTGAGAAATCACCACATTGACATCCAAAGAGGGCTGTACCAGGTTGCATTCCCACAGCAATACAGCCTACAACCTCTCCAGCATAAGCTGTCATCAGTGTTTTTGATCTTGGCCATTCTTACAAGTGTAAGATGGAATTTCAGAGTTATTTTGATTTGCATTTCCCTGATGACTAAGGATGCTGAACATTTCCTTAAGTGTCTTTTAGCCATTTTAGATTCATCTGTTGAGAGTTCTCTGCTTAGGTCTGTACTCCATTTTTGTTATTGGATTATTTGTTCTTTTGATGACTAATTTCTTGTATTCTTTGTATATTTTGGAGATCAGACTTCTGTCTGATGTGGGGTTAGTGAAGATCTTTTCCCATTCTGTAGGCTGTCATTTTGTCTTGTTGACCGTGTCCTTTGCTTTACAGAAGTTTTTCAGTTCAGGAGGTCCAATTTGTTAATTGTTTCTCTCAGTGTCTGTGCTCCTGGGGTTAGATTTAGGAAGTGATCTCCTGTGCCAATGCATCCAAGTGTACTTCCCACTTTTTCTTCTATGAGGTTCATTGTGGTTGGCTTTATGTTAAGGTCTTTGATCCATTTGGACTTGAGTTTTGTGCATGGTGATAGATATGGGTCTATTTTCATTCTTCTTCATGTTGATATCCAGTTATGCCAGCACCATTTGTTAAATATGCTTTCTGTTTTCATTTGATTTTTTTTGTGTGTGTCTTTGTCAAAAAATCAGATATTCGTAGGTGTGTGAATTAGTATCCGGGTCTTCAATTCGGGTCCATTGGTCCACCTGTCTGTTCTTATGCCAATACCAGGCTGTTTTCAGTACTGTAGCTCTGTAATAGATTTCGAAATCAGGGATTGTGATGCCTCCCAAAGTTCTTTTATTGTACAAGATTGTTTTGGCTATCCTGGGCGTTTTGCTTTTCTATATAAAGTTGAGTACCATTCTTTTAAGGTCTGTGAAGAATTTTGCTGGGATTTTGATGGCCATTGCATTGAATCTGTAGATTGCCATTTTTACTATGTTAATTCACCCAAGAGCATGAGAGATCTTTCCACGTTTTGGTGTCTTCTTCAATTTCTTTCTTCAAAGATTTAAGTTCTTGTCATATAAGTCTTCCACTTGTTTGACTAGAGTTACTCCGAGATATTTTATGCTATTTGTAGCTATGGTGAAGTGTGTTGTTTCTTTTAACCAATCAGTTTTCATTCTGACAAGCTTTTATTTTACATTTATTTTTGCATAGCATTCTGAATGATTGTGATTTGTGTCCTTTAAACTTTGAATAATAGCACCTTTAAATGCTAGCAATTAGATATCAGATTGTATATAATTGTTTTAAGTGTATGAGTATTTTCCCAGCATGTATGTAAGTGTACTTCATATGCTATGTACTGAGGACTGGAAGAGTATACCAGATCCCTGGAACTGGAGTTACAGGAAACAATGAACCTCCATGTGAGTGCTGGGAATAGAACTCAATCCCCTCTGTAAGAATGACAAGTGCTCTTAACTGCTGAGCCATCTCTTAAATTCTTTTAGTATTTTCTTAACTGAAAATTATGTTTGACCAAATGTAAAAAATTCATCAGACAGAACTTATCAAAATTAGAAAATATTTAATATGGGAAACCATGTAAGTAATTGAGTAATAGAAAAGCACAGTTCATATTTATGTTGAGTGTAGTTTATTTAAAAGGGTTTAATAATTCTTTAATTTTTCATGGAAATAATAGACTTATGAAAGTATCCAAAGAAGTCAGACAGGTTGAGGTTCAAGAACAGTGTGCCCAGTTATCTGTGCTTCTGACTAGACTGGAGGTACAGATTCTTGTAGAGGAAATTGGGTTTGAGTTCATGACCTTATTTTGTATTTCATGTAGAGGTGTGATTCCATAAAGGAAAACACTGCCTCTTATTCCTCTTCGCAGCCAAGTCAGAGCCAATATTGCCAATATCAAGCTATCTGTCAGAATGATGTCCTTAGTATTTGTAAATTTAATTATAACAAAGAACTAGAACTTACCACATTTTATCTTGTTTATAAGCCTAATTTTCCTTCATAAAGTAAGGAAGGCAGTGATAGAATACATACTTCTTAGTGACTTATAAAATATTTTAAATAAATTTAATTTCATAAATGTGTTTAACTTTAAACAACTGACTGTTTAAAATGAATGGTAGACTTTCCTTTTTGTTTGTTATATGTATCTTAACTACAGATAAAAAATTTGAGACTTTTTCCTCTACATTATTTGTTCTAAATTTATATTAGCCTTACAGATAATTAATCTTTAAAATTCTATTTCGAATGTAGGCTAAAAATCTCATAGAGAGATTTTTTAATCAGCAAGTAGAAGTCCTGGGCAAACGTATGGAGCCACTGCCTGAAATATACTACATTGAAGGAACCCTTCAAATGGTGTGGGTTAACCGCTGCTATCCCGGTTATGGGATAAATGTCCTGAAACATCCAAAGTGCCCTGAGTGCTGTGGTATGTAATAAACTACATTTCAGGTTTTATGTGGATAAGAATTCATTTACTTTGATTATGTTTAACTGAATGTTTATCTTCTTTTAAAACTGTCATTTAGATTTTGACTTATTTTAAATTATATATTTGAAGAAACTGAATTCTAAATATGTGCAAAGAAAAAAAAACTGCCCTAATTTTTAAAATAATATATTTTATTCTATTTTTGAGAATTCTTTGAAATATATCTTTGATACCATTTATTTCCCCCTTTATTTTCCTCTCTATGCTCTGAATACAACTGGTTAATAAACTGTCTTGGGCCTGTGATAGGGTAGAGTAAAGCTAGGTAGGGAAAACTAAACTGAGTGCTGGGAGGAAGAAGGCAGAGTTAGTGAGAAGCCATGTAGCCCCACCAGAGACAGATGCTAGAACTTTACATGGTAAGCCATAGCCTCGTGGTGATACACAGATTAATGGAGATGGGTTAATTTGAGATATGAATTAGCCAGAAATATGCTTAATCTATTGGCCAAACAGTATTGCAAATAATATGGTTTCTGTGTGATTATTTTGGGGCTGAGCAGCCGGGAACAAACAAACAGCAGCCTCTTACGACACCTTCCCACAGATATCATCCCTTTATTTCACTCTTTCACCTTTTGTGCAAAATTTTAAAATTTTTAAAAAAGAAAAAGAAACTGTCTTGCAACAGACGTCCTGGCCACCTGGCTCTTTCAGCCTTTCTGCCACCTCTTCCATAATGTCGCCTAGGTCTAAAGTATAGAGGTTGTTCTGTTAATATATCAAGTGGGGGTGGTCACCTCAAGATTAGTAGTTAGGTGCTATGAACAGTTGTAATTATGAGCAGTTTCTGTAATTGTATCTATCAGCTGTGAAGAGAGGCTGCTTTGAAGAAGGGTGAGAGCAACCTTCTGTGGATATGTATGTGTTTAGAGTGCAGTTAGAAACTATCCTGGTTTATCAAAGTGGCATCAGTATGTTCTCCTCCATGACCTGTGTCTGAAGGGTGCCTTCAGTATTAGTGCGCTAACTTCTTTTTCCAAAAGACACCTAGGGCATAGCCTATCATATTTTGGGGATCTGTTGGGTTCTCCTGATCAATAATTTGAAATAAAGTTTGCCACGCCTGTCATTGGGGATTAAGTTAGGCTATGCTTTGAGGGGGAGCATTGCCACCCCAAGCAATGCGTCTTCAGCTAAAGCATATATATCTCTATATATGCACATAAACTTAATATTATATATAATTTAAAGTAAACATAAAATGATTATTTATGGCATTATCAACTATCCTTAGTGTTATTTGTCTCTCCTCTCACTCTCTGTGCCCTCTCTGCTCCTCCCCAAGCTAGTCTCCGTGACCCATTTTTCTCATTTCCTCCTTCACAGCAACTGTGTCCTGCTACTCCCCCTCTAATGCTTGTGCCTCCCACCATAGTCCCTCTTTACTTTTCTGTCATTTGTGGTTGCTCTAGGTTATATACTCAGATCTAAAGATTCGAAGCTGGTATCCACAGATAACACATGCAGTGCTTGTCATTCTAGGTCTGGGTTGCCTCATTCAGCATAATATTTTCCCATTCCATCCATTCATCTGCAAATTTCGTTATTTCATTTTTCTTTACAGCTGGGTAGAATTTCATTGTGTGTAATACTGCATTTTCTTTCCTCATCCTTCAGTTGGAGAACACTTAGGTTGTTTCTATTCTAGCTATTGTCAATAGAACAGCAGTGAACATGACTGAGCAGGTATCCCGTGAATTGTGATGTGGTGTTCTTTAGGCATATGCTGAGGAGTAATCATATGGTAGCTTTATTTTTAGCTATTTGAGAATTTTCCACACTTACTTCCATAGTAACTTTACCAGTTTGCAATCCCACCAATACTTATATCCATGTTAATATTTGTTGTCAGTCGTTTACTTGATCTTACCTATTCTGACTGGGGTAAGATGATTTATTAGGGTTCCCTAGAGAGATGAAACTTATAAAATGTGTATTTTTGTGTATATGTATATGTGTATATACACATATACACACACACATATATATACACACACACACATACACCTACATATGTATGTGTGTGTATTGATTTATGCAAATGATATATCAAAATAACTTACTGGCTGTGGTCCAGATAGTCCAACAATGGCTGTCTACCAATGGAAGGTCCAAGAATCCGGTCGTTGTCCAGTTTATGAGACCGGATGTCTCAGTTGCTCTTCAGTATACATCAGATTCTGAAAGAAGTAGACTCTAATACCAGTGAAGGAATAGACTTGACAGCAAGAGCAAGCAGGCAAAAAGTGAACACTTCCTTTTTTCCATGTCCTTTATATAGGCTTCCATCAGAAGGTATGGTGCAGATTAAAGATGAATTTTTCCACATCAAAAGATGTGGATTAAATGTTTGTCTTCCCACTTCAAATGAATTAATTTAAAAAATGCTCCCAAAGGTGTGCCCAGACATTTTGGTATTAGTTACTTCCAGATATAAACAAGTTGATAGCCAAGAATATCTATTGCAATTGAATTTTCAAAATTGTTTTTATTTTTATATCCCTAATTGTTAAGGATGCTGAACATCTTTTGAGATATTAGTTATTTTTATTTCTTCTTTTGAATCTTTTCTGTTCAGAGATACAGTCCACTTTTTTTTTTTTAAATTTTCGAGATAGAGGTTCTCTGTGTAATAACCCTAGCTGTCCTGGAATTATCTCTGTAGACCAGGTGGGTCTCAAACTCACAGAGCTCTGCCTGCCTCTTCCCGCCAAGTGCTGGGATTACAGGTGTGCACTACCACTGCTCAGCATAGTAGGCCACTTTTCAATTGTTGAAATGCTTGTTTTCTTGTCTTGTGTGTGTGTGTGTGTTCTGAGTTTCCATCCTCTGTCAGATGTATAGCTGGAAAAGATTCTCACTCTGGGGACTTCTTCACTCATCTGACGTTTTGTTATACACAGTGTTTTTAGCTTTATGTTTATGTTTGTGTTTAGGTTTTTGAAGCCCCATCTGTCAGCCTTCATTCTTGGGAAAATAGGGTCCTTTTGTGAAAGTACTTTTCTACTGCAGGTCTTATAAGATGCTGCTTTTTTCCTTGCTTCTGCATTTCAAGTTTTATACTAAAGTCTTTGTTCATTTGTAGTTTATTTTTTGTGCAAAGTGATAGCTATGGGTCTAATTTAGTTCTTCTACATGTCGACACATCCAGTTTTCTCAGTACCATTTGCTGAAGAAGAGGTAGGTCTTTTTTTTCCAGAATGTAGTTGTGTCAGATATCAGATGATTGTAACCACATGAACCTATATTTGGGTCTTTTGTTTTCTTCCACTGATATAAATGTCTTTTTGTTCTGTTTTGTTTTTGCATTTGAATTATGCCTTTTTTTTTATTATTATAGCTATACAGAACTATTCCTGCATCTCAGCCGACTTGATCAGGGTGTATAATCTTTTTCAAATGTGTTCCTTATTTGACTTGCAAGTATTTTTATTGAGGACTTTGAATCTATGTTCATCCAGAGATGTTGTACTAATTTTGTGTTTGTTAGTTTGCTTTTCCTAGAAGAGTTATATTAGTTTCGTGGATGAATTTGGGGGAGTGCCTTCTGCTTCTATTTCTTTGAGTAATTTAAAAAGTATTGGTTGTTGATTTTCTTTGAAAATTTGGTTGAATACTGATGTATATCCATCTGGGCTTTAGCCTATTTTCATGAGAAATCTTTTTATTACTATTTAGATATCCATATTTGTTTAGATTGTTAATCTTCTCTCATATTTGGTGGTTTGAATGAATTTAAAAGCCTGTCCATTTATTTTATAAGATCCATTTTAATGGATTATAGATAGGGTTTTAAGGTATTTCCTCAAAATATTTTGGATTTTTTAATGTCAGTTATAATGTTTCCCTTTTTATCTCTCACTCTATTAATTTGACTCTCTTTCCTTTGGTTGGTTAGGGAAATAATCTGTTGAACTTGTTTCTTTTCCCATAGAACTAGTTCTTAGATTTGTACTTGATCCCTTGTACTTGTTTATATATTGATTTTGTAACTTTTGATTTGATTTTTATTATATCTTACCTTCTAATGAATTTTTGCTTGATTTGTTCTTGATTTTATAAACTTCTGAGTTGCATCATAAAGGCCTTTACTTATGCTCCTCCTGGTTTTGTGCTGTGGATGCTTAGAGATAAATTTCCCTAATTCATTTTTATAAATGTGTCCCGGTGGTTCTTTTATGTTGTATTTTCATTTACATTTAGTTCTAATAATTTCTTTTTTCTTCACTGATTTCCTCGTTGTCCCATTCATTATTCATTAATGTGTTGTTTAATCGTCATGGATTTGTATTTTTACTAGAGATGCATTTACTGTTAATTATAAGTTTTATTGCCTTGTAGTCAGACAAAATACATGATTTATTTCAATTATTCAAATTTGTGTAGATTTGTTTTGTGCCAAGTATATAGTATTTTAGAGAAGCTCCCATGGGCTGCCAGATAAAATGCATATTCATTGATGTTAGGGTGGAATATACTATAGATATCTTTTTGGTCCATTTGATGTATGATGTCATTTAGTTCTGATGTTTCTCTGTTTGTTTTTTGCCCAGATAATGTTTGTTGGAAAAAGTGAGATATTGAAAATTACCCACTATCATTGAGTTAAGAATCATCTGTGTTTTTAAGTCCAGTAGTACGCATTTATGGAACTGAGAACCCCAATGTTCGGTGCATATATGTTTAGGATTGTGATGTCCTCTAGGCTAATTATTCCATTGATTAGAAGGAAGTGTTGTTAATCCTGCCGATCAAGAATAAGACCACTAACACAGTTTAAAGCCAAATTTGAAGCAAACTTTAATTAAATACTGGCCAGGTGGATGGGCTCTGGCTAGATTCATACTCAGGTTCCTAGGAAATAACCCAGAATCAAGTATGGCAGGGGCTTAAGAAGGAAAACCCATAGTTCATTGCGTTTTCCATCAGGTTCAATCAGGGGCAAAGATGTATGCTCACATACTTCCTGCCTACATACCTACCACCCTCATATGGTTAAGCATATCTGGTGCAGCTAAATCAAACAAACCTGATTAGGAGAATGAAAACATGTGACTTGTTCTCTCATAAACAATAACCTACAACATTTCAGGAACTGCCTGTCCTTGACAAGAGGCTTGCAGATGGATAGGAGGCATTTTTTTTTTCATAGATCTCCAAGGTATAGTAATTAAAACTTAAAATGTAACTTTGGCTCTTACAGTGTTCTTCTGTATCTCTTATTATTTATTTTAGTTAGAAATAAATTTTGTCTGGTATTAGGAATGGGATACCTGCTTGGTTTCTGAACTCATTTTCTTTGAATACTTTTTTCCATTCTTTTAAAGTGGCTCCTATCTTTGAAGTTGGGATGAATTGCTTGTAGAAAACAAACAGATGGATTTTGTTTCTTAATACTTTACCTAACTTTTGTCTTTTGAATGGTGAGTTGGGGCCAATGATACTTAGTTATCATTGAAAGGTAGTGTAATCATTTTGTTGTTGTTACCTATTTATATTCTTAATCTTGTTTTTCTGTAATTATAGCTTCATTTTGCTTTCTTTCTACAGTTCTTTGACTATACTTAGCATCAGTCTGAAGATTCCTTCCAATGTTTATTTGTAGAGCTAATTTGGTTGCCATACATTTTTTTTAGCTTGTTTTTGTTTCTAGCAAGAAGTATAATTTTATTTTCTCTATACATGTGTAAAACAATTAGGACCAACATTTTAACCAAAAATGAAGAAAAATCTCCTGTGAAAAGGAGATGGGGACGTAGATGATAAGAGGGAATAGTACTTTATCTCCATTGAGCTATAGCAATTCTGATTGGTCCAAGAAATGAAGATACTGAGAGGATGTAGGAGGGAGATAAAAACTGGCAATTTTCTGAGGAAATGGGTCTGGAAGACCACATGGCTGAACTGGGGACTGTAGGGTGGGTTTGAGTAGAGGGAGGGGGTTACCACTGGTATCCATAGGGAGGCAGTTTCCCAGGGCCATGAGAAGGCATGGGACCCAGGTGATTCATTAGCGTCTTAGTGAGGGTTTCTATGATGTGAGGAGACACCATGACCATGGCAACTCTTCTAAAGAAAAACATTTAACTGGGTGGCTTACAGTCTCAGAGATCCATTATCATCATGGTGAGAAGCGGTGGCATGCAAGCAGACATGCTGCTTGAGAAGAAGGTGAGAGTGGAGGAGCTACATCTTAACTTGCAGGCAACAGGAAGTTGAACATAGAAGACCTCGAAACCTACCCCCAGAGTGACACACCTCCTCCAGAAAGGCCACATCTACTTCAATAAGGCTACATCTCTTAATAGTGATGCTCCCTGTGAGGTTATGGTGGCCAGTTACATTGAAACTACCACATGAGAGATCCAAAAGGTGACTCTCAGGGCCAGGGACTGTGTCCCTGGGATGAGGTTCAGGATGAATCATTGCAAGAGGAAGCAGGGGTGGTAGCTGTCCCCCAGAGACCCAGCATGGGGATGCCTTAGGCCATAAGAGACGTGGTTGGCCAGCTGCATCTGGGAAATGAGGGTATCCCCCCTGGTGGGAATGAATGAGGATGTGACTGTCCATGTCCAGAATGTCCTGAAGTCCCTGCTTTTGGGGAGGCGTGTCCTCTAGCTCCAGGTGGCATCGGTGGGAGGGAGTGCCATGGCTGGGGATATCCTAGAGAGAGGGCTCCAGGAGTTGTCAGTGGAGGTGTGAAGGAGCCATGCCTGGTGGAGGAAGTCTAGAGTCCAGGCATAAAACCAGAGGATTGGGAGCACCGGGTGGAGCGGGTGTATCTGCAAACAGCTGATTGCGGGTGGATAGCAGGGACAGTGGGTTCTGGGCTGTCAGAAGTCATTCAATTACTGAGCCATGGTGCTCGCCCTTAGAGTCCTTCTTAAAGACATAAGACATAGTGAAAGTTTGACTTCTTCTTTTCCAATTTGTATACCCTTGACCTTCTTTTGTTGTCTTATTGCTCTAGCTAGAACTTCATACTATATTTAATAGATATGGAGATAGTGGACTGCCTTGTCTTGTATTTGAGTTTCTCTTCATTTAGTTTGATGTTGGCTTGCTGTATATTGCTTTTATTATGTTTAGGTATGTTCCTTTTATCCCTACTCTCTCTAAGGCCTTTATCATGAAGGGTGTTGTATTTTGTCGAAGGCTTTTTCAGTATCTAATGAGATGATTATGTGATTTGTTCTTTCAGTTTATTTATATGGTGGATTACATCGTCAGAATTTTGTACGTTGAACCATCCCTGCATCTCTGGGATGAAGCCTATTTAATCATGGTAGATGATTATTTTGATGTGTTCTTATATTCAGTTTGCCAGTATTGAGTATTTTTGCATCAATGTTCATGAGTAAGATTGGTCTGTAATTTTCTTTCTTAGTAGTGTCTTTGTGTGGATTGGGTATTAGGGTAACTGCAACCTCATAAAAAGGGTTTGACAGTGTTTCCTTCTGTTTCTATTGTGTGTAACAACTTGAAGATTATTGGTATTAGCTCTTCTTTGAAATTTTGGTAGAATTCTGCACTGAAATCATCTGGCCTTGGGTTTTTTTTTTTTTTTTTTTTTTTTTTTTTTTTTTTTTTTTTTTGGTTGGGAGACTTTTGATGACTGCTTCTATTTCCTTGGAGGCTATAGGTCTATTTAAATTGTTTATCTTGTCTTGATTTGGTATGTGGTGCCATCCAGAAACTTGTCCATTTATTTTATATTTTCCAATTTTAAGGAGTACAGGTTTTTGAAGTATGACCTAATGATTCTCTGGATTTCCTCAGTGTCTGTTATTATTTCTCTTTTCTTTTTTCTAAATTTTTTAAAAAAAATATTAGATTTTTTTTAAAAAAATACCAATCCAAATTCCTGCTTCCTCTTCTCTTCCCATTCCTTCCACATACCCTCCCACCCCACCCCCATCTAATCCTCAGAGAGGGTAAGGCACATTGCACTGTGGAAGGTTCAAGGCCCTCCCTACTATATCTAGGCTGAGCAAGGAATACATGCAAAGAGAATAGGTTCCCAAAAAGCCAGTACATGCAGTAGGGATAAATCCTAGTGCCACTGCCAGTGGCCCCTCAGTCTGCCCCAGCCATGCAACTGTCAACCACATTCAGAAGGACTAGTTTGGTCCTATGCTTGTTCCTTTCCAGTTCAGCTGGAGTTGGTGAGCTCCCATTAGCCCAGGTAAACTGTTTCAGTGGGTGAACCCATCATGGTCTTGACTTCTTTGCTCATATTCTCATTTCTTACACTCTTCAACTGGACTTTGGAAGCTCAGTCCAGTGCTCCAATGCGGGAATCTGCCTCTGTTTCCATCAGTTGCTGGATGAAGGTTCTATGGTGTTATTTAAGATAATCATCAGTCTGATTACAGGGCGAGTCAAGATCAGGCCCCCTCTCCTCTATTGCTTAGGGTCTTAGGTGGGATCATCCTTCTGGATTCCTGGGAATTTCTCTAGAGCCTGGTTTCTGCTACCCTATCATGGCTCCCTCAATCAAGATAACTCTTTTCTTGCTCTTATCTCTGTCCTTTCTCCATCTTGACTATCCCATTCCCTCAAGTTCTCCTCAACCCTTCCCTTTTCCCCTCCTTTTTTTCCTTCTTCCCTCTTCTTCTCTTTCCATTCTCCCTTCTCTCCCCACCTCCCTGCTCCCAATATTGTCTGTTTCCAATTTCTAGGTGGGTCTATATGTGTTTTTCTTTGGGTTCACCGTATTACTTAGCTTCTCTACGACCATGAACTATAGGCTCAATGCCCTTTTTTTATAGCTAGTATCTACTTATGAGTGAGTACATACCATATTCATCTTTTTGGGTCTGGGTTACCTCACTCAAAATAGTGTTTTCTAATTCCATCTATTTGCATGTAAAATTCAAGATATCATTGTTTTTCATCACTGAGTAGTACTCTTATGTGTAGATGTCCCACACTTTCTTTATCCATTCTGTGGTTGAGGAGCATCTAGCTTGTTTACAGGTTTCCTTTTCATTTCTGATTTTGTTAATTTGTATACTTTCTCTCTGCCTTTTGGTTAGTTTAAATAAGGGTTTGTCTATCTTGTTGATTTTATAGAACAATCATCTTGTTGTTTCATTTTATTGTTCTCTTTGTTTATTTCAACCCTCAGTTTGCTTATTTCCTGCCATATGCTCCTCCTAGGTGAGTGTGCTTCTTTTTGTTCTAGAACTTTGAGATGTGCTGTTAAGTTGATGTGTGAGATTTCTCCACATTCTTTCTGTAGTGCTGTGAACTTTCCTCTTAGCACTGCTTTCATAGTGCCCCATAGGTTTGGGTAGTTGTGTTTTCATTTTCATTGAATTCTAGGAAGTCTAATTTCTTCCTTGACTCAGTGATGGTTCTGTTGAGCATTTTCAATTTCCTTGTGTTTGTAGGCTTTCTGCAATTAGTGTTGTTGTTGAATTCTAACTTTAAGCCAGGGTGATCTGATAAGATACAGGGAGTTATTCCAAATTTTGTATCTGTTGAGATTTTCTTTGTTACTGAGTATGTGGTCAGTTTTTGAGAAGGTTCCGTGAGGAACTGAGAAGAAGGTATATTCTTTTATGTTTGTGTGAAATGTTCTATATATGTCTGTTAAGTTCATTTGAGTCATAACATCTGTTAGTTCTCTTATTTCTCTGTTAAGTTTCTGTCTGGCAGACCTGTCCAGTGGTGAGAATGGGGTGTTGAAGTCCCCCAGTGTTAGTGTGTGGGGCTTAATGTGTGATTTAAGCTTTAGTAATGTTTCTTTTACATATGAGTGTGCCCTTGTATTTGGGGCACAGATGTTTGGAATTGAGATATTCTCTTGATGGATTTTTTTCTGTGACAATTATGAAATGTCTTTTTTTTGTCTCTTTTGGTTGATTTTAGTTTGAAGTCTTATTTTGCTAGATATCAGGATAGCTATACCAGCTTTTTTCTTAAGTCCATTTGATTGGAAAATTTTTCCCAACCATTTTCTCTTAGGTTATGTCTGTATTTGTCTCTTTCCCTTCTCCCTAATTAACACCCTTCCTTTTCCCATTAGCCCAGTCATATAATTTGTATCCTGTGCTTTCCCTTTCTACTCTTTCCCAGCCACACTACCCCAGTAATGGTCCCATATGACTCCTGGTTTCTGCAGTTATTTTAGAATATGTTCCTAAATCTAAAGATTTGGCTCTAAGAGGCTCTGATGACAGAGAGAATGTGATGTTTGTCTTTCTGGGTCAGGAATAACTCACTAAATATCTTTTTTAGGTCTATCCATTTCCTACAAATTTCATGATTTCATTATCTTTGCAGTGGAATAGTATTCCATAGTATATATGTGCCAAATTTTCATTATTCGTCCATCTCTTCAAGGATATTTAGGTTATTTCCATTTCTTTACTGTTATGAATAAAGTATTGATAAACATGGCTGAGCAGGTAGCTGTGCATTAGGATGTAGAGTCCTTTGGGCATATGCCAAGGAGTGGTATAGCTATGTCATATGGTACAGTTATTTTTTTGTTTTTGAGAATTTTCCACGATGATTTTCATAGTGGCTGTACAAGTTTGCAGTCCTGCCTACAGTAAATGAGAACTCCCCTTTCTTTGCATCCACTCCATCATTTTTTGTTAGTGGTTTTGCCAATCTGACTACAGTAAGATAAAATCTCAGAGTTGTTTGAATTTGCATTTTTCTAACTGCTAGGGATGATGAATATTTTTTGAGTTATTTTGTAGTCATGTTTTATTTCTTCCTTTGAAAACTCACTATTCAGATACAAGGCTCATTTTTAAATGTCTTGTTGTTGTTTATATTTATAAATTCTGGCTATTAGTATTCTGTCAGATTTATTTTTAGCAAAGATTCTCTCTCATTCTGAGGGCTTCTTCTTTGTCCAACTGATCTGTGCAAAAGCTATAGTTTTATGAAATCCCACTTGTCAGTTGTTGGTCTTCATTCTTAAGCTGATGGATTCCTATTCAGAAAGTCATTTAACATAACTGTATCATGTAGGGTATTACCTACGTCGTCTTCTCCAGTTTCAAGTTCTACATCTAGTCCTTTGATCCTTTTGAAATTAGTTTTTGTGCAATGTGTAGACAGGCTGAATTACATTCTTCTATATGTGAAGAATCCAGTTTTTCCAGCACCATTTGTTGAAGATGCTCCACCCCCCCCCTTTTCTTTGACATCTTTGTCAAACATTATGTGGTTGAAGTTATGTAGCTTATATTTGGGTTCTAATTTTTGCTTATTCTAATGGATATGAAGTGCTATCTCTCTTAGTTTTAACTTCCTTTTCCCTTAACAATTACTGATGTTCATTGTCTTTTATATCCTTGGCCCTGTGCATGTGCTTGCTTTCTCCCACTTCTCTCTGTATCATCTATAGGATTCATATAAATGCTCACTTTTTCTAAGTCTTACTCCATGCTCTTCTGTAAGCCTTAGATGTTTGTCTTGTATCCTGCAGTGATTTTTTGCATTTGTAGTTTTCAGAAGTCATCCATGACTGGGGGTCAGAGCTGTACTATCATGGAATACGATCAGAACGCCCTGAGGTTAGGACTGCGGACTGAGTAGACTGTTTTTCTCATGTATGCAGTGACCTTACAGAGTTGTGTTGCTGGGCTGAGGGAGACAAGAGTAACTAAAATCAACATAAGACTTCTCACCATTTTGAAGATAGAATTTTTTTTTTGATTTTGTGTTGATTAGTTTTTTTGTAGATATGTGTCTGATTTCCATAGCTCTCTTGCAGTGCTGTCTTGACCAATTGTCAGTGGCTTTAATGTATCCATAAAGAGATGAAGGCCCAATGCTTTCTAATAGCTCTTTGATGACTTTTTTCTCAGTTTAGCATATTTTGATGTGTCTCCATTGCCTAGATTATTGATGTGGTTAAGAAGTTTTTACTGATACAATTCCAAGTATATTGGCTGATCATTTGGATAATATTTTATAATATACACAAATTTTAAATCCTCCTATACTTTCCTATCAAGTTATATGATTTTTTACATATTGTAATTAATGTATCTGAAATAGTTGCATACATTTGTTCTTTGATAATTTCATTTATGCTTTTAATTATGTCTTAATTTTACTGTGTAATTATAAGATAATTTTCATTTTGTAAACTTTATTTCTCCTTTTTTGACCCCCCCCGGGACTGGAGAGATGACTCAGAGATCAAGAGCACTGTCTGCAATTCCAGAGGTCCTGAGTTCAATTTCTGGCAACCACATGGTGGCTCACAACCATTTGTAATGAGATCTAGTACCCTCTTCTGCCTGTAGGGATACATACAGGCAGAACACTGTGTACATAATAAATAAATAAACGAATAAACAAACAAATAAATAATTTTTTGACATTCCCATTCAAAGTTTGTAAAAGTTTATTTTCCAAATATATTTTTAATGTCAGTACTGGCTAGACACCAAGTGCTTCCTTCTGACCTAATTCAATAAATGTAGTTTGTTAATATTATCCTTAAGGTTTAAGTTATATTTCAAAAAATTTCTTTAACTCCACATAACAGAACAAAATGTTTAAGTATGTCAGTAATAGGAAAGAGTGCGACAGACAAGGATTCCATGTTATTGTGCATTTTTGATCAAGTTTGAATTCTCAATTTATTAGAAGAGCGTTGATTATATCTTGAACCCAGATATTTTCATCCCACTCTCAGTTGTTTGTAGCAGTCAGTATGAAATAGGTTGCAAACACTGCATACAGATTTCTTTTCTGCTTTCATAGTGATTTAAGAAGTTTTAGTATATTTGCTTAACATGTCTATATTAATTTTTAAAGAGATGTTAATACCTGATTTGAGAGAAAGTGTATTTTTGATGTAACATTGTACTTCATCATTGGAAGTTTGATATATACTTTAAGTGTCTAAGGATCCTTAGTATTACTAAGTGAAAAAAGTTGTAACTTTGTATAACCAACATTTTCAACTTTAGAAATATCATTCCACCAATAAATCATCTGGTGTAACTTGAAGAACTCTAGAATATAGTATGGCAAATGCTTTTTCTGAATAGGCAGTTAAAATAATTCTGTATTTTTGGAAAACACATCTCAAACATGAATTACACAAAATAAAGTAGTGGAATATGAAGTAGATTTAAGTACTAACACATAGTACTGCATCATGGTACTGAAAAGTTAGATGGCCCATAATACCATGCTTTGACATAATCTACAATCATTCACCAATGCTTGTAACAGGGAAACGAAGAATTGGTTAATCAGAGACCTCAGTCAACTTAGTGCATTTGGGGAATCATGTGACACACTTGCCCCAACTTGAAATGGATACAGTCAATACAGGCAGTTGTATTTTGTATTTGTTGAGTGCCTGCTTTTTCATATCACACTTTTGGTTTTCATTTTCATATTACTATTATGAGGTTGACTGTGTCTGTTTTTCTTTTGCTAGCAAGGAAAGAGGAGGCTAGAGACTTATCTGCGTCATCAGTGATATTTGAACTTGGTTTCTTTCTGCACTTTTTACTCTCTGTTGTGTAGGGACAACTGCGACAGTATTTGTGATAACATTGTCTTCAGATGAGGGATGATCAAACTGAGCTAAGTTAAGAATTTCCCCTCAAACACACTTTTATCAAGTGATACAAATAGAACTTGAAATGAGAAGATTAGAAATAAGCTCCAGTCCTCTTGCAGCTCTTGGCCCTTTGTACACACACTAGTTATTATGGACTATCCTATAAGCAGTTACTTTTATGTATGGTGCTAACTTTTATGATCATACAGTCAGGCTTTAAACTCCACAGTTTATGATCACTAAAATTTTTTAGGTGATAGTGTTGATCTAAGATTCACAATGCTACATGTTTTACATATATGAGGAATGTTGAGTAGTCATATTCAGAGTAGCAGGAACTATGATGATTTCTAGGAGCTGGGAAAAATGCTAGAGAGTTGCTCAGTTGGCATAGTCGTGCAGTTTTCTAATATGAAAATGTTCTGGAGATTGGTGTACATACAAGTATACTTAACACTACTAAAGGGAATACTTAAAATGGGTAAGGTAGTAAATTCCATCCTACATATTTTACCTCAATTAAAAATAAAGAACATTAGTCAGACATGATGGTGTATGCCTATAATCCCAATACTCTGGGAAGATCGAGAGTTCAAGGACAACCTTGATGATATGATTGTCTTAAAACAATGACAGCCTGGCTACAGTGGCACATACCTTTTATCCCAGCACTTGTAAGGCAGAGGCAGGCAGATCTCTGTGAGTTTGAGCCAGCCTGGTATACAAAGCGAGTTCCAGGACAGTCAGGGCTGTTATACACTGTCTTGAAAAAACAAACCAGACCAAACCAAACCAAAACACAAACAAAAACCAAAATTAAGAGAAGTTGTGTGACAACTTATCATGGCATTAAGTTAACTTATGTGGCACCATGGGGATTGTTACTCATTACTTTATGTTTTATTCACAGTGATTTGCAGCCCTGGATCCTACAATCCCCGGGATGGAACTCATTGCCTTCAATGCAACAGCAGCCTGGTGTATGGAGCGAAGGCATGCATATAGGCCACTGCCTCGTGTGACCCAGTGGTTTATTAAATACAAAAGTATATTTTCGAAGTGCTAAATTATAATAAATCACTATTTGCCAAAATTAAATAATCAGAATTTACAAAGCTATGGTGTCCTCTTTCAATCCAGTACTGTATGTATCATCTTCCTTGGCTAACACTAGAGCTGCGTTTGACACCAGATGGCTCCTGTGTCACTGCGTTTTAAAAACTGTTTTGAATGTTCTGTATTTGAATGTGATGTTAATGACTTTTTCCAGGAATTTAAAAGGTGTCCCATTTTATCTTTGCTATGTATCACCTAGATTCATGCCATCATATTCTGTTATAAGAGCTTTAATTTAATCTTACAGAATTTTAACTATTTGAGCTCAGCCTGTGACAGCTTAGAGCCAGTTTCAAAAATATGTCCTGGGTCTCATCATTGTACTTTGTTACATAAGACCTGATCATGGGAAACTGCAGGTTTTAGTATGTATAGGTCAATGTGTTGTCTTAAACTAACAATTACTCTCAAGCTAGACATGGCAGTACAGGCCTGGAATCTTAGTACTTGGCAGGCAGAGACGGAAAGTCAGGAGTTCAAAGTCCAAGGACAGCCTGGACTGTATGACATCCTGTCTCAAAAAGTGTCTTACATTACCTCCTTCACATTTTAGAATGGAGTAACCACTGAATTTTCTCAGTAGACCAAAGCAGTTTGTCTTCCTTACAGTACTTCCAGAGCAAAGAATTAACAATCATCACAAGCTTCATTTGCTGCACCATTAAAATGTGTACTATGTGCCAGAAGTCACAGCTGCTACCACCAATACCTTATTTTACATTGGGATACACATTTTGAATATGAGGAGTTGCTGATTTGTAATTACTTAAATAGAGGAAAATTCACACCTAACTTTGAAGTCCTTTTCTGAAGTCCTTAGTGATCACCTGGTTCATGTTTCCTGTGTCTTCTCTGTGAGGCATTGCCTGCTTTGCTCTTGACATTTCCCTGTCCTAAAACATGAGTGATTCAAGGATGGAAAGAGTAACAGTTGGATCTCAATATCCTTGAGTGATAGGTTGACTAATAGAAGTTTTTTTTTTTTTTTTACTAGAAAAAAAAAAGCTACACAGTTGACTTGTAGAAACCAAGCTAGCTAGAAAATACCCTGTCTTATCCTCCTGTGGACAAGCACAGCCTCAGAATTCTCATGGAAATCATGGAAGGTGAATGACCTGTGGTTATTCGTGGTTAGCCCTGATGGTAGTTATGTTCTGTCTCTGGGTTTTCATCATCATAAAATGTTTGCTTCTTTCTAGCTTGTAGAGATTTTTCAGATGCTTTCTTTCTTACAGCAGGTAACATACTGAGCATTACATTGTTTGGGTGAAATAATTGTATTTCTCTAAGTAGTTAATTAGCTCATACATTCTGTTACTTCTAAAACCCAGGTTTCCTCTGCTAAAACTTTCTGAAGTCATCCCAGTCTCTTAAGTATTTATTGGGATGGATTGAAGATGTTCTTGAAGTTGTCAGTCTGGAAAACAAAGCTAGAACTGCAGTGATGATGGTTAAAGTCCAGAGAGAAGTGCCATCCTGGGGCACAGATAATCTGGGGTAGGAGTAGACAATGAAAGGCTGGTCAGTTAAGTTTCTAGTTTATCCAGGCAGACTTTACAACAAAGCTGTGCCAATGTTAGGTTGGAACAAGGCAGAATTAAAAAGGTTAGGTCAAGACAGCTATCTTTTGAAAGAAGCAGGGGACAAACTAGGAGGAGAAAGGGAGACATTCATGACTGCTTTTTCCTGTTTCACATAGTGAAATTATCTATTTTTGCTATATAACATCACAGTTGTTTTAATCCTTGTGTGTTTGTAGTCAACATTCAGCTACACTAGCATATCCCTTGCTTCATAGCTCACTTCTTAGGATACAGTTAGGTTTTTTATACAAATTAAAGGCCACTGAATAAAAATATGTCAGAAGCTATGAGACAAGTTACTTCTGTTATAATGTCAGATAAGCTGTGCAGTGTTGACAGTTTAAAATGACGGCAATGTGCACTAAAAACTGCAAGCTGTTTTTAAAGGGCATGGTCATAAAGCAGTTTCAAGTAGTTCTGTTTCCATTAAGATAATTGCTTCCTGTATAATAACTTTTCAAGTATATGATCAGATGATCTTAGCAACACCTAACGATGTTTTAACATCTTTTAAGGGGAAATAATTATTCCTGTTATGTATTCATTATATTTGTATCAAATATGTAATATATATTTATTTGGCAATGTAGAAATAAAGATCCCTGGGTTTGGTTTGGTAATCTCAGTTTCTGAAGATTCTAACAAGTAAATCAGAGATAGGTGAAATAGTATGTCCGGTGGTATAAAGGGTCACAGCTTATATAGTAATAAAATTAGCACAAAAGCCCTACAAGAAAGAATAATAAACTATTTTCCTTTCACCTGACAGACTGTCACCAAACCATTAAATTGACTGTCACATTTTCAAACTGAATGAATTAATTTAGATTAATTATATATTTGAATGTATTTGGGTGACATTATTATTATTATTTGTATTTTGAGCTTTAAAACAAATGCACTAAAATGTTTATCTCATGATTATCTCATGTAATAAGATTATGCATGAGCTTTTTAAGCCTTCTGTTTCCCCAAATTTCTTCACTGGTATGAATTACTTTCCAAATGTTGGAAGCAATAATAAACTTACTTTGAAAAACTGCAGGAGTAAGCATGAGAGAAGATGTTGTTATTATCTCTCCAGCACCAGTTTCTTTCATCCTCTTCCTGGCAGGGCAGCAGCTTTGCCTACACAGTGCATGATCTTTCTAGAAGCTAGATGCAGACTTTCTTAGATACCATGAGGTGAACCAGCTATAGGAGTAGAAGGAACCTTATACTGACGATAGAGTAGAGCTACCAAAAGAACTGGGACTCCAACGATGTCACCGAATCATTGCCTTTGTTAATTGAGGACTCCAGCCTGCCCTGCACTTCACAGTTCTATGACATAGGAAATTCATTGTATATAAGCAAGTTAGGTTTTTGATTAGAGATAAACAGTCCTCGTTGATAAAGCACTAACTACAAGGGTGTTGTAAAAAGAACACCAGAAGAGGAAGTTAATTAACAAAGCATTTTAGAACTCAGCCATCAGTAATGTCTTAGCTTTTTTGTAAATTTTCCATATTCAAGTTCATGGGACATTTCTCTTAATATTATGTGTTTTTCCAAGCTATTTGATTTACTAAATTCATATAGAATTGATGGCTGTAGTATTTTACTTATTTCAGCAAAAATATGAAATGGTTAAGCATTCTGTTTGTGAGATATTTCTGTTGCTTCTAGATTTTCAGTGGTATGTGTCATTATAGTTGCCTTCTTTCTAGGCCTGCTCTAGGATTTTTAATGTTCTTTGTATCAAATATTCAGAACTGATAGGCTTAGCTATTTCTAATCATCTGGATAATTCCCCAATTAGAGTGACTCACAGAAAAAAATAAATATTTCATTGCATTCTCTCTGATATGCCATTTTTTTAAAAATAGAAACTACAAAATTTAAGAGCCAGAGGGAGGGTGAACACCAAGGAAGCAAGTTTTCTCAACACAACAGGATAGATTGTTGAACTCACAGAGACTGTAACAGCATGCACAGGGCTTGCACAGGTCTGCACCCGATGGGGTCCTAGAGCTGAAAGGAGAAGTGGACACATGCCCTCATCCCTTGCCCAATAGCTATCTCCAGTTGATAACCACTTGCAAATGAAAATTAAGTTTTCTCCCAAGTAGTTTCACTGGGGAAACAAACTACTCTTAAGGGTAGGCTGCATGCTCCATAGTACATGGCCAATGGAAAAGAAACTCGGGGGTAGCTTTAGGGTATCTTGCTTCAGAATGTTGTGTCAGCTTTTCTCTTTTTCTTCTTTTTACATTTTTCTTACCTATCCACCTATCTATTATCTACCTACCTACCTATTTATTATTTGCTCCCTGTTTTTACCCTACAGTTCTTTCTCATACTTTTATAAAAAATAATTATTCCATAGCATAAAAAAATTAAATAAATCAATGAGCATAAGCAAAATATGCCTATTTTGCTATGTTGAAACTGATTTGAGTTTTCATAAATATATTGAACTTTGCTTTTATTTATATATGTAGGAAATAGAACATTTTCCTTCCAAAATTTATTTCATGTGCAGTTTCAAAGGAAACTGTCAATTAGCTGTTGGTTCATAATGGTGTATCTAAAGATACTTTAGTAGCCTCTTATTTATTTATTTATTTATTTCGAGACAGGGTTTCTTCGTAGCTTTTTGGTTCCCGTCTTGGAACTAGCTCTTGTAGACCAGGCTGGCCTCGAACTCACAGAGATCCGCCTGCCTCTGCCTCCCGAGTGCTGGGATTAAAGGCGTGCGCCACCACCGCCCGGTTTAGTAGCCTCTTTTTTATGTTTTTAAATTTTTATTGAAAATAGATTTTTAAATACAATATATTCTGATTATAGTTCCCTCACTTCTCCTCACAGTTCCTTGTCACTTCCCCTGTCACTAAGGTCTACCATGTTTCTGTCTTGCATTAAAAAAATGGGCATATAAGAGATAATAATATAATATAATGCTCTCATAAAAACAAACACAACAGAATAGGACAAAAGAAATGAACAGAAGAAAGAAGAAAAAGGGCCCAAGAAAAGGAACATGAAACATATATAGCAGAGACATACTCATTTACACACTCAAGAATTCCATAAGAACACAAAAGAAGAAGTAATCTGATGCCATTCTTAAGATTGTTTAATTTGATAGATGAAACCAGTTCTTCAGGTTTTTATTTCTGAGTATTAGTGAGGTTGATATCTCCCCATAATAATGCTTCTACTGTGGATTATTGTATTGTTTACTGAGTGCTTATTTAATTTGCCTATCTTTTTAAATCACCATTTTGATTTCATAGGATCTGAAAAAGCCAAAATAATTTAATGACATGCCTGGAATTTTACACAGCAGGTAAGTAATAAAGCCTAGTGTCAGTGGCGACTTAATACTGCTGCACATTCCCAGAGCCTTGACTCCTCTCTCGTAGATGGTGGATCCTGACCTCCATCACTTTAAGGGCCTGTCTCTGCCTTCATCTCCAGCATAGCTTATGTCCTTCAGCTGCTGGTGTGTTGGGTCTCCAGGCACTTGATTTTTTTTTTTTTTTTTTTTTTTTTTTTTTGGTTTTTCGAGACAGGGTTTCTCTGTGGCTTTGGAGCCTGTCCTGGAACTAGCTCTGTAGACCAGGCTGGTCTCGAACTCACAGAGATCCTCCTGCCTCTGCCTCCCGAGTGCTGGGATTAAAGGCGTGCACCACCATCGCCCGGCCAGGCACTTGATTTGCCTTCCATCTCAATAAGAGAATAAACTGAATACTCTCTGTAAGGCTTTTGCATTATTTTGAGTAGTGTCACTAACCAACTGACACTGTTAAGGAAGCTAGGAATTAATATATTTAGTTGATTCCATGAATGTGTATATTTTAGCATACTTCACCAAAATAAAGCTAGCAGTCAGGCAATTGGAGTGCTATAGTAACACTAATTAGTTTCTCTCTGAACAAGGCTGAAGACATTGGTGCTTGTTGATGGTGTAGTAGACATATTGGTCTTCAGGAAGATGTCAAGTTTTGCGTGTAGTGATTTTTTTTGTTAGTATCTTATTACAGCTCAGTTCCTGTGAATCTTTATAATTGGTGTCCATTTTCTCTACCATCCACATGCCCCTCTTGATAGCAGTGAACCCCTTTGCCAGTTTCTCTAGAAAACTTCCTTGAAACCTTAGACATAACATCTCCTCACTTTGTTGTTTGATGTCTCCTCACACTGCAGACATGTTTCAAATAGCATGTAGAATGTTCGAACTGTTCCAAAACTTGAGCATGTGGTTAATTCAGTCATTTCAGAAGTGTTTCCACATGCCTGGCAAATACAGTCTACATTGACTGTGGCTACTACATTTTAATGTAGCACGGAATGAATATTTATGTTCAACCGACAATATATAATTTCACAGTAGGCTATAGTTCACATGGATCATTGTCTAAGATCAGAAGGAGTTTGAAAGGAATGTTTTGTCTGTAACATCCCGTATTAGTTATTTTTCTCAGTGTTGTGACAGAACACTTGATTTTGATAAAAGGAGCTTAAGAAAGGGTCTTTTTGAGGCTGCATTTTCCTGGTGGGGGAAATCTGGTGTCAGCACTGAGGCAGCTGAGTTACATTGCTTCTGTAGGCAGAAAGCAAAGAGGATGAAATGATGGTGAACAGTTCATTTTCTCCTTTTCATTCAGTCCAGGACCTCCATGAGACGGTACCAATCTCATTCAAGACGAGTCTTTCCCTCCCCCATTTAAACCTTTCTTGAAAGACCCTCAAAGAAAACTCATGGAAACATTCCATGGCGATTCTAAATCCAATCCAGTGGACATTGAATATTAACGATGATAACTCCACCCCTTGCCAGCTTGACACCCAACCCACCACTTTAAATTGTAACATTTTTTTCTTTAACCACTAAAGTCATCCTTATCACATAATTCAAAATAAATACATTTAGTCCATCTCTAAAAGATCCCTCTGATTTTAATGATTCAAACACTTTTCAGAAGTCTGTAGTATCTTCTCAGACTCGGGAAAGTCTCTTAGCTATGAACTGTAAAATCATAAATCAAGTTGCAGACTTCTAACATACAGCGGTACACACAGTAAATATTTTTATTTCAAAGTGGAGTAATGGGGCAGTATCAAGGAAAGTTCCGACCAAAGCAAGACCAAAAACCGTCAGGGAAGACACCAAACTCTGTAGCTCTAGATTTGCCATCTGAGTCTTATGATGGACACATCGGGTTCCACTGTCTCAGGCAGCCCTGCCTCTGATGACTACAGTACACATACTGTCTTGAACAAGTCACTCTGAGCCTACAGCTAGTCTTGGTAGATACCTCACAGTCCTGGCATCTCTACAGTCCTGGCGTCTCTAGCATGCTGGGGACTCCACTGCAAAATTAGGCTTCACTCTTTCAGGTTCATGTGCCCTCCTTGGGGCTTCCTTGCTGGGAATTTGTTGACCATATATTGCCTACCTCTGCAGCTTTCTTAAACCTTTATTTTTACATCTTTGATGCCTGAAATTGGTTTCATATGGGTGATGCTGCCATGTTAGCTTGCCAAACTGAGGTGTAGCCTAGCCTTCTTGAACCACATTTGTATCTGGCTTGGTGTCATTTTGAGGCCGAGTCTGGGGAAACACTTCCATAAGTGGCCACTGTGGAGCAAGGAAACTAGTGGCCTTCTTAGAGTAGATTCCCCCTTTTCAAGTGAATTTGAATTTTCATAAGTGGTAATCGTGTGTGTGTGTGTGTGTGTGTTTAGGGGGAAGTCTTGCCTTCAGGACATCTTTTTTAAAAGAAAATCTTTCTAGTGACCAGTGTTTCTCTTTAATGGTGTGAATGCTCTTAATAGTTAAGTAAACTTTCTTCCCACCTAAAATTTTAAACGTGTTCATGTTCCTTTCCTCTCCAGTATGCAAATACTTAAACATATTTTATTCTTTGACAATTTCACATGTGTATATAATTTTGATCACACCCTCTCTTATTCTCTTCATACTTTGATTGCACCCCTCTTTATCATTTTCAAGTTATTTTTTTCTGGTTCATTGCAAGGCTGCTACTTGGTAATTCTTCAGTAGATTATTGTCTGTCAGGCATTAGTCTGCCCCTGCCCTGCTTTTCTGCTTCCTGTATTCACCATAGGCATGACACTCATACCTTGCCTGGGCGGCTCTGCCTTTGGCTTGTCCTCAGATTCACCATTCTCTTAAGCTCTCAATAATATGCTGCCAAACTCTCTCAGGGAAATAGTTAATTTCAGTCATTTTTCAAAATTCTTCCTGATTATTTTAGATTTTCCTAGGTGATTTATGCTTCTAATCTGCTGCTGAAACTTCCAGTACTGTCCTTTAGTCTTTGAATGCAACACGTCTGTTTTGTATTCCATGTCTGATTGTCCTAAGGAGATCCCATGCCTCTCTTACCATTGCTCTTTGTGTCTGCCCCTTTGTGCAAACTGATTCATAACCCTGTGTAGCCTTTCAGCTTTGATGACAAGTGAGAGGTTATGCTTCAAATATGTATGACGTCAAGTTCAGATAAGAGAAGATGCTGGCTCCTAAAGAAAAGAGTCCAAGACCCCAACAACCTTGGGGCCACTGTAAACCCACATTATATAATTATATTTCCATTGGTAACCCAGTGATTAAGAGGTAAGCTGCAGTTCAGGGGAGGGTTGTTTGAGCTTCAGTGGGACCACAGATTGAAATGTGAGAAGATCATTGAAGACTCACCTTGACCACACTTTGAAACTTTTATCTCATGCAATATCAAAATATTGTGAATAACTGTAACCATGAAGCATACTTAGGGCAAAAATGCAGAGAACATCAGACTTCCCATTCTGGTCTCTTGGTCTCATAACTGTTTCTCTATGCTTTGAATTTTCCAGTTACTTCAAGAAGTGTCGATTCCTTACAGATTTTCTGGTTGCAGGATGGTTACTCTAAATTACTTAATCTTCCAAGGTATGTGAAGTTCTCCGTCTTGATAAAGAATAGTGTACACACACACACACACACACACACACACACACATACACACACCATTTTATAGATGTATATTTGAGATCAAGTCGCTTGTAGTCCAGACTGGCCTCAAATTCCCTAGGTAGCCAAGGTTGACCTTGATCCTCCTTCCAACTTCTGGAGTACTAGAATTACAGACAGCACCATTACAGCAGGCTCTTCTCTTTTATGATTTAAAAGTGTTTAACATATGTTGTCAAAAAGCCAGTATAGATATGATTAAATAAAATCATGTGAGGTATAGAGATCTACTTATTGTTAGTGCACACATCTGGATATACAGTTTAATGTTCACTGCGTTTACTTTTAGAAATGACAAAGTAAAAACACTTCATCACAGTCAATATCATCAGACATGTTTATTTTGTAGATATACTTCACTGTAAATCCTTGTCCAATTTTATTTAAATACTAAGTGAAAGTATGCTGTATAGCTGAGGCAATATTGAGGAGTGTGTTTAAATATTTTATATACAGTAATGATATTGGAGGCATTTGGAGTATTTTAATGGTACTTTTTATTGACCTCCCTTAAAGTGTTTTAACAGACTGACAAACATTTTAAAAGTGACTCTACCTGGAAGTGCAAAATGCAGTTTCATGAATATTTTATTTTGTAAGTCAGTTTATGACATAATGTACTCATCTAACAACATGTACAAAGTTGGCCTGATGGTATAAATTTAGTTCCATGTAAAGTTATGGTAATCCAAAAACATTTTCCAGGCAGACATAATACATGAATGGATTAAAAACAAGGATATTATCTAAATCATATTCACTTTTACTGAATTTAAATCTCAGTCTCTTCATAGTTTTCACTTACATAGCTAATGAATGCTTGTGTATAATTTGTGCTTTACAGATGGTATCTATCTCGTTCTATGTTAAAATACCCATTTGCCTCATCTTGTCAGGAGCCGGTGCTCTCGTCCCATTTCGCAGATGCACATTGAGTTGCAAAGAGGTAGGTAATATGCACTTGGTAAGCTGAGTGATAGACTAGACTCGAACACCATCACAGAGATGAAAAACAGTGAGAATCTTCATGTCTAAACACTTTAGCAGTGACCTAGCCTTGTTTCTGGAGGTCCTGACTCTGTAAATGTGCAGTAAAACCAAGGCCAAGGATAAGAAAGTCTCATGATACCTTCTAAGTCTAGTCTGTTCACTGAATCCTGACCCCATCCCACCAAACAGGCTGGTGTTTGTTTCTCAAAGGGGCTCATTATGTATTAACATGTTTGAATTTCACAAATGATTCTTGCATGAATCTTGTGGTTTTCAGCACACCTCTTATTATCTGTGCTGCTCTAAATTTTAACATCTCCATTCCCCAAGGTAACCACTTGTTTTGCTTTTTCCTCTTTATGATGTGATTTGTCCTTTCAATTGTAGTTGTATTCTTTGGTATACAAAAAAGCCCACTATGTATATTTTAAAGACATTCAGTCTTGGCTTAAATAGAAATCCATTTCTGTTTCTGATTTAAGGGTTATATACACATATGTGTGAATTTTTAATGTTGGCTATAATTAATGTATAGCCTATAAAAATATACATTAAAAATAGTATTTTTATCTCAACCACTTTTATTGAAACCATACTTATTTTAAAGTGGGATTGCATTCCTGGGCCAAAATAGAAAAGATGTGTTGGCTTGACTGATGTTCATGGACCATGGTATTGGAGGGTCCATCCCAGTCAAGTTACCTCCAAATTCACTATCATCATTTTGATTGGAAAGAATCTTTGTTGTTTTTGTTTGATGACTAACAGACTTAAAGTTATAAACCTGTCAATGTGTAGCATAAACAGGCTGCTTTGTAATGAGTTTATATTAATCTAAAGTTTCATAGGGTTGGATGAAAATGAAGTAAGACATTAGATAGGCACTTAATTTTCATAAGCCATTTCTACTATATAATGTTAATTTCCCAATTTTACCACTGCCTATTGTATATAAAAAGGTAGCTAAAACATTGTCTTTAAATGATACTGATGTAACATACTGACCTGAATGTAAGAGTTAAGAATGACATATGCTATGATCACTTATTTTTATTGATTTAAGGCCTCTGGGGAGTATTCTGGAGTAAGTGGTCTATGGAACCAAATATTATACACTGCATACCCACCTGGCCTGAACTGGGTTCAGAAGACAAAGTGCACTCTTTGCCTGTGGAATGAGATGAAAGATTGACTAAGGCTAACAACTGCTCCCCTAGGGGGAAGCTGGATGGAGGTTGCACTCTCCCTTCCTTCCTTGACCATGTCTCATGAGGAAAGTGGGTTTTATGGGCTTTGCAACCAAATAGATTTGACCTCAGTGGTACCACTGAAATGTGAACAGTGCACCTGCAGTGTGATGTTTTCTCACAGCAGAACTGGTGATAGCAGATGCTAGAATTTAAAGTTTGAAAATGTAGTATTTGCCACAGGTTTCCATCTAATAAGTGATACTTTTCTTCATTAGCTGTAAAATGCTAATATGGATTCATTAATATTTGAATATGAAGTGTCCCTCACAGGCTCATGTATTGACTACTTCGTGACACAAGCTCATGTGTCAAAGGCTTCATAGGAGTATTTTGGAAACCAATGGAAACTTTGAGATGCTTGAAGGAAGAAATAGGTTCCTGGGGGCATGCTTGTGGCCATTACACCTCGTTTCTAGTCACTTCTTTTCTTTGTTTTCTGCTGGGTGACAACCTTCTCTCCCAACCACCTTTGACCATCATAATGTACTGATGAGCCACATGGAACGAAGCAACCATGAGAGAAACATCTGAAGCCGTAAACTATAGCAAATCCTCCATCCTCTACATTGTTTATGTCAGGTATCTTACCACAGCAGGTAAGTCACCATCGCATAAAGGGTTATCATATCTGGTCATATTTTATAAGCTCAATACAAAGTTATTAACAAAACCATAAGGATCTACTAATGTTTGAAAACCCATTTTAACAAGAAATTTAGATAGTTTGATTAGAAATTAAAATATGTGACAAACAGAAAAGGGAGGCTATGAACACCATTGTGTGGGGCGACTGACAAATGTCAGAACTTCACAGTTGAATCAGGAGAGCATGGTGCTCTTCATTCCCTGTGCTTCATGGGAGTAGGCAAAAGAACACTTTGGAGATTGTGTCTCATTTCAGGAGGGCATCTGTCTAGATATGATAACAAGGCTTTGTGTCACAGGCTCTAGTAGAAAGCACTCGTGAATTCTGCCCAGCCATTCTCTAGGTTGACTCTTCAGGTGTTTTGAATGTCCTGACTGGGGACAGTGCTGGCCACTTTTATGATATTGTGATTTTAAATAATTAAATAACCCCATAGACAAATAAAAATAAAATAAAATTGCATTTAGTCTAGAACGGAAAACAATAAAGAGAATAAGGAAATGAACATTTTTCATAAATGTATATAGAAACAAGTGAAGTGTAATTCCAGAAACTTAAGAAAAATAGTAAATTTTAATGAGCAAATAAAATATTTTTAAATATTAAATAAAATTGAGAAATGTTTCTACTTCTTAAACATATTGAATTCTAACTAGAGTGGGAGATATTTAGAATTATTTTTTGTTAATAGGCTGCAATAATAATTTAATAGATGACTTCAGGTGTATTCATCGATTTGATATCACTGTGTCTGTATTATAGGTCTTATGTCCTTGTTAGAGAATCACAGGTATGCATTTCATGCATTGTAAACTGCCAATAGAGCACACCTTAATTTACATTTTCATGTTACTGAATATTGGAGTGAAAATTCTTGCCCTGATTGTCAGTATCACTTAGAAGTCCATGGAATTATTCAGCTAACATAGGCATTTAAAATTAGTTTTTTTCTACATGCTTTTTTGTGATAAACAAAAGCAGTGAATGCCTTACAAATGAGAGTGAAGTTTGACACCTGGAGAAATATCAACAGCCATCCCTTTTAAACAATTGCAGCAGTCTTGGAGCTACTCTGATGCTATGTGTGCAGCTCAGTTCACTGATTCAGTATCAGGTCCATAGACGCCAGCTGCAGTGCTCAGTCATATTGCCCAGAAACATGAGATATACAGAAATACTCAAAATCCTAAAATAAACTCTAGGATTTGAAATTTTTA
This sequence comes from Chionomys nivalis, assembly GCF_950005125.1. Taxonomy (NCBI): domain Eukaryota; kingdom Metazoa; phylum Chordata; class Mammalia; order Rodentia; family Cricetidae; genus Chionomys; species Chionomys nivalis. Next base: position 30,778,505 of record NC_080091.1, read on the forward strand.
TTTAAAAATGGTATAATACAAGGAAATACCAAAGCTGTAAACTTGATTGCATTTATTATAAGCATCATTATATTTTCATTAGAAGCTTTCTTCAGGGTGAGAACTTTTCGTCAAAGTGGTTTGTCCTTTTATCAGAACTGGCCATTGATTGTCTCATCCATTCTCAACCATTACAGCCGTGAGGGGTTTGATCTGGGGGAGGTTGTGGTCTGCATCCTGGGTGTGTGAAATGTTAGAAGTCTGAAATGAAATGCAACAGGACAAATGACAATGGAGCTTCCTGCCACTGCTTGATACACAGGTGTAGTGGGCTGTATGTGATTCAGTAAATGGAACTTAACATTTGGTGGGTGATGCTTGAGGAAGTGAAGGCCTCATAGTGTGAATTAAAGGTATAGAAATTAGAAGGAAAAGCACATTAACTGCTGGCTATGATACAAACTTCTTTTTGAACACTACAATAGATTGAACTGGAGCTTTCTGCATGTGAGGTAACTCCTCACATTGAGGAACATCCCAGCTACTAATTGATATAATTATAGCAAAACCGAGGTCCTTGTGCATTCTAGGCAAGCCCACTTCCACTTAGCCACTTCCGTCCTTGGCTTATGATGCAATTTTGAAAGTGCTAAAATGGCATCAAATTAGTGCTGTGGTAGAGACTTAGAATGTGGAGAATTAGGTATTCCCTTAATTACTACAGAATCCTCCTCAAAGGTCATGATAGTTGGGCTGGCCATTGAAGAGTGAATACTACTCTACCACACTGTAGGAATGCAGCGTTATAATCAGCTGTTGCCCCCAACAACAGTGCCTGCAGCAGCCTTCCTCTCTCGCAAACTCCTGCAGGTCCTCAACTGAGACACTGTCTGAGAGACTTCAGTTTCAGGATCTGTCATGTGGGGACCGAGTTTACATCGAATGGTCACAGATTCCATTTCCTATCCATCCCCCTGCCTCCAGCACAGGAATCAGAGCCTGGCTGGAGATTTGTGCTCTTATGTATACCGCCTCCCTCCAGAAAAACTGAGACCCTCATTTCTGCTGCTTGGATTCTGATTTCATTTCTCCAGAACCCCTGCTATGTTGTCTGTCTCTGGTGCTGGGGACTGAACTTTCCTCAGAGGTCCTTTCATGCTGTTCCCAGCTGTCTGTCTGTCCACAGCATTAATAACTTCCCTAATAAATTCTTTGCTCACAACAATCCATCTAAATGTCCCCTTAAACCCAAATCCGAGGCCTTTCAGTATTGAAAAAAGAACTAAAAGTCTTCAAAGAGTTTAGAGAAAGGTCTAGGTGTCCAGTAGCCACTGCTAGCAGAGGACTGTGTCCTCCCATAGCCCAGGCTAACTTGAAAGACAGCTTATTCTGAGAGGGATTGGCTGCTCTGTGCAATTAGGGTCCTCAAAACAACCAAATGAAAACAAGATCCATTCATAAACTAAAACATTAGGTGAATCCAATGTTTACAACTTCTCTTTGTAAACTGCTTAAAAGTCATATTTTATGATTTTTGGAGCTACTCTGTACCTCATATGAGCAGCTCATATTTTCATATCTAAACATAGGTTGGAATTTTGGAAATAAGATCATGTAATTAATTTGCAAACACAACTGCCTTTTAAACTAGATTAAATCCCTAGTAAGTATGATGTTCTTATAGGGCGAGCATATTAGACTTTTACAGATTTGTGGCATTTAAAAAATAAGTGTATTAGAATTGTGAGGCTTGTGCAATCAAATAACTTTAATTCATACTATCCCAGAGTTATTATGCAGTTAAAGTTATCTAGCTTCTGTTTCACTGTTGAAAACTTCAGCAGACTTTTGTGCACACAGGGAAGAAGAAAGTATATATCTGAAACAGCTGTGAAAAGTGCAAATGATGTGCCAAAGGAGCAGTGTCTGGTTCAATAACAATACCAATCTCATTACTGAGGATATGCAGTGCAGAGAGCTGAGCCTCATCCATGTCTGTCTTATGCATGATGTGAGTTATTCTAATGCAGTCACAGTCCCTGAGCTCCATCTCCCAGAAGTGTGCCTGCGACAGTGTGGGACCCAGTAGTTTACATCAAGAAAGTAATTCCCCAGACAACACTGTGCTCACTTCCTCTGCAGAAGAATGAGATTTGTTGATATTCTCATAGCATTTATGATTCATTCCACTGCAATAATTCGAGAACCCATTTTCCCGTCTCTAGGGATCCCATTGCCAAGGGAAATAAGAAGAATGGGCCCCATACCCTGGAGCTGTACTTCACCATGTCTCATGTAGAGAGAAGAGGCAAGTTGGTATGTAGTTATATGTGCCTCAATAGTCAGTGTATTTCAAGAGGACAGGGCCGTTTGCTGGCAAGATGCTAACCTTATATGACCTTTATCTCAAGAAAGTCTACCTCTGAATAATGGAGGGATAGATGGTGCCTAACAGTCCTTCATACTAAGGTTTAAATTTTGGCAAGCTGAAAACAAGTACCTGAGATAACTAGCTAAAATACCCCTGAGTATTTTCATGAAATTGATGGACATGCTAATCTACCTGACCCAAGACATTCTTCAAAAGTAAGATTGAAAATATAAGCATATGCAAATGCCCTGGTAACTTTTGTATTTATTATAATGATTCAGATTTTCAATATATGAGAAATGTATCAATTGTCATTGACTTATTCAACAATAAACTATTGAAATTATTTTATACTGGCAGGGTTTGCATGTATGCACTGTGCTTTTTTTTAGTAAGTCTTTTTAGAAGTATTCATTTTATAGTCTCCAATTGGGTTTATAAAATAGCATAGTGTAATTTCTTATTCCTGTCATGCTATAGATAAAAACACACGAAAAAAACAAAACAGCCCTCATTTCCTTTTTGTCTCAACGAATTTTTTTTGTATAATAGGTACTTCATTTTAAAATTTAGAAAAAATAAATGTAGGGAAATGTACATAAAGGTTGAAAATAGTTACTTTAGTTTGTTTACACATATTAAGACCCTGACTGCCTCTCTCACTAGTATACCAAGTGTTGATGTGGTTCATAAAAGGGGAACTGTTCCACAGTCACCATGGCATGGTCAGTTACACCTAGCAGCAGCTTTTTTATTAGTCCATGTGCAAATGAAAACAATTTGGATTATATATGACTGTAGGAAAGACTGTGCTTAGTCTTCATTTTCACTTGTTGAAACACAATTGGACAAAGAATTCTACTTGCATCTGCACTACTCTTGATACAAGACAGATTTATCATCTCACTCCGTCTGTTATTGTGGACAGACATCTACCTCAGTAAGCAGTATCAGTACACTGACAAGAGTAAGATGCCTATAGCATAGTTTGTATTTCAGGTATAAGCTTGTTCATGAATTTGACTTTCCTTAACTATTCTCCAGAGAATTTAGGGAAACCCCCGCATGCACACACAGAATTCTTTACAGCTGCAGCTTCATGGGTACTAACACAGATGTCCCAGCCTTCCTCTTCCTCAGGAAATGAATTCAAATTGTGCCTAGGAAAACAATAGGTGATGTGAATGAAAATGAAATGCCCAAAGTGTTTGTTTATGGACTACTATGAGAACTGAAAAAGTATGTGCTAGCAATCTTTATACCTGCATTTTCCAAAAACTAAGGACAAACTGATAAAAGAAATGGGTTATTAAAATATGGAAGCCTGTTTATGTGAATTAGAATGTGTCCTGGGGCAAGCTTTAGAAACACAGCACTAGTTAAATTGCAGTTGAACAGGATTCTTCTATAAAGCAGTCATTATTTTCTGTAGTCCCTTAACAGCATACAGTTATTTCATGTGCAGGGGAAAAGATTCCTGGTACCACAGCAGCCCCTATGATGGAATGAAGGCTAACACAGTGAGGACGGTTGACAACAGCATTGTTTAATATATAAGACTCTAATAGAGGGATTATAGAAACACATTTAATATAGAATAGTGAACTTTAGTGTACTTACTGTGAAAATAGCACATTTATTTAGAGAGGGAACTTATGTCCAAAGTTCTTATTGATGTTTTGAAATACATCCATTTCTGTCTCTTGCTGTAATTGTTACCAAGAAAAGGAAAAGTACCAACCATTTTCCTTGACTCCTTATCAAAAGTCTTCTGGTTTTGATTGATATTTCTCAGAGTCATCTAGAATGTCACATTAGTAAAATATTCTAGAAAAACATGAGAGTTTTTGTATTGTGAAGTCTACATTTGCCTGCATTCGTGTCTTGTGCACATGGCTTGCCGCTCGATTCTCCAGGTCCCCTCCTCGTAGGTGCAGTGGCATATGGTGCATTCGTCGGTCTTCACCTCTCTACCAGCTGGGATGACAGCAGTTTCTGCAAAGCAGTTTGGACCTGAAATGCAGAAAAACGTTTCACACTATTGAGTGCATACATGTATAATGTATAAATTAGGCAGTTAGCACTGCAGAGTGGTTCATTTATCCTCTTATGAAGGACAGTTAGAAAAGCCAGAACTAGAAACACAAAGAACACTTTTTTTTTTCTGAAGTGAAACCACTTAAGTTACTTAAAATTTTAGGACAAAACATTACTATTTTCATAGGTAGACTACTCCATTTGGTGGGGGCCTTTTCAGAAGTCACATCTATATTCATTAGATTTAACTAATGCTGTGAAATAATTTCCCAAGAAGCTTCAGAAAACCAGGCTCACTCTTCATGGCAGTTGTAGGAGGGAGAAACAAGAAAACAGTCATCCCACAGGCATTAAAACATCAGGTGTGTCACAACGACCAGGGTTTCTGTCTAAACATCAGGTGTGTCACAACGACCAGGGTTTCTGTCTAAACATCAGGTGTGTCACAACGACCAGGGTTTCTGTCTAAACATCAGGTGTGTCACAACGACCAGGGTTTCTGTCTCAACATCAGGTGTGTCACAACGACCAGGGTTTCTGTCTAAACATCAGGTGTGTCACAACGACCAGGGTTTCTGTCTAAACATCAGGTGTGTCACAACGACCAGGGTTTCTGTCTCAACATCAGGTGTGTCACAACGACCAGGGTTTCTGTCTAAACATCAGGTGTGTCACAACGACCAGGGTTTCTGTCTAAACATCAGGTGTGTCACAACGACCAGGGTTTCTGTCTAAACATCAGGTGTGTCACAACGACCAGGGTTTCTGTCTCACTGCTGGCTGCAAGTCCCATAAACAGAGTTCTTTTAAGTTACGGGGCCAAAGAAGTAAGTCCCTAGGTGATGATAATGCGTATCTGGAGAGCACAGTTAGAGCAACACCCCCAGGTACTGTACAGGGATATGTTTTTCACAGTCATTAAGAACCAAGAATGACTGCAATTCTTGCTTGTAAAACCAAGTAAAAGCTTAGCACAAAGGTGTACCCTCTGTGCTTAAGTTTAGGTCTAAATTCAAGGGTATGAAAGATGAGCAGGAAAAACATTTCCAGTATGTGTTGAAACTAATGCTGCTATAAAAGATTACTTAATTGGGCCTCAGGGAAAAGGCTTTTAGGTCGGATCTATTCACCAATAGGCACTTACCTTCCACCTCTTGGGGACAACTAAGGGCAATAGCAAACCAGAAGGTGCCGTACAATTTTCCACAAAAGGGAAGCAACCAACTGTCCTAACCAGCTTGAAACATGTGATCCACAGCAATGACTAGCATGTACCCTAAGGGTACAACAGTGGCAGACATACCTTGATGGTAACCCACAGCTCTCTAATAGTACTTAAGGCCCACTCAACAAGAGGAAAATCATGCCTAGTACTGGAAACCTAGGGCTAGTGAAGCCATGAACCTTGGAAGAGAACTTACAATGGCTGCTTTACTAAACCAGAATGATCCCTTTCTGCATTCTAAATGTTTGTCCTTATACCCACAGATAAGTATAGTTCTTATCTCTCATCAAGGAGACTTCTCTTTACAATAGATAGAGATCATTACAGAAAAGCACAGTCAATCAAGATACAGAATTGTGGGACACATTACCAACTGCTAAATTTATGACACAACTTCTGCACCTATGGTTCAGAGGTCATTACAGAAGAGGGGACAGAGAACTTGTAAAAGTCAGAGGAGCTCCCCCTCGCGACAGAGTGCACGAACGAGAGAGGAGGAGGGCGCTCCTGGCGACAGCGCTGCAGACGCCATTATCCTCTGTGCCTCCGCTGCACGGACGTCGTGCTCGCCTCCTGCTCGCCTGCGGCCCCTCACGTTGGTGTATCCATTTAATTCAAGAAAATGGAGACCGAGCAGCCAGAAGAAACCTTCCCCAACACTGAAACCAATGGTGAATTTGGTAAACGCCCTGCAGAAGATATGGAAGAGGAGCAAGCCTTTAAAAGATCTAGAAATACTGATGAGATGGTTGAACTGCGCATTTTGCTTCAGAGCAAGAATGCTGGTGCAGTGATTGGGAAAGGAGGCAAGAACATTAAGGCTCTGCGTACAGACTACAATGCCAGTGTTTCAGTCCCAGACAGCAGTGGCCCCGAGCCCATACTGAGTATCAGTGCTGATATTGAAACAATTGGAGAAATTCTGAAGAAAATCATCCCTACCTTGGAAGAGGGCCTGCAGTTGCCATCACCCACTGCAACCAGCCAGCTCCCGCTCGAATCTGATGCTGTGGAATGCTTAAATTACCAACACTATAAAGGAAGTGACTTTGACTGCGAGTTGAGACTGTTGATTCATCAAAGTCTGGCAGGAGGAATTATTGGTGTCAAAGGTGCTAAAATTAAAGAACTTCGAGAAAACACTCAGACAACAATCAAGCTTTTCCAGGAATGCTGCCCTCACTCTACTGACAGAGTTGTTCTTATTGGAGGAAAGCCTGATAGGGTTGTAGAGTGCATCAAGATCATCCTTGACCTTATATCTGAGTCTCCCATCAAAGGACGCGCACAGCCTTATGATCCCAACTTTTATGATGAAACCTATGATTATGGTGGTTTTACAATGATGTTTGATGACCGTCGTGGACGTCCTGTGGGATTTCCCATGCGGGGAAGAGGTGGTTTTGACAGAATGCCTCCTGGTCGGGGTGGGCGTCCCATACCTCCCTCTAGAAGAGATTATGATGATATGAGCCCTCGTCGAGGACCTCCACCACCACCTCCTGGTCGTGGTGGCCGGGGTGGCAGCAGAGCTCGGAATCTTCCTCTTCCTCCACCACCACCTCCCAGAGGGGGAGATCTAATGGCTTACGACAGAAGAGGAAGGCCTGGAGACCGCTATGATGGCATGGTTGGGTTCAGTGCTGATGAAACTTGGGACTCTGCAATTGACACATGGAGTCCATCAGAATGGCAGATGGCTTATGAACCACAGGGTGGTTCTGGATATGATTATTCCTATGCAGGGGGTCGTGGCTCATATGGTGATCTTGGCGGACCTATTATTACCACACAAGTAACTATTCCCAAAGATTTGGCTGGATCTATTATTGGCAAAGGTGGTCAGCGGATTAAACAAATCCGTCATGAGTCAGGAGCATCGATCAAAATTGATGAGCCTTTGGAAGGATCTGAAGATCGGATTATTACCATCACAGGAACACAGGACCAGATACAGAATGCACAATTTGCTGCAGAACAGTGTGAAGCAGTATTCTGGAAAGTTTTTCTAAGACTAGTGAAGAACTGAAGGAGTCCTGCATCTTTTTTTTTATCTGCTTCTGTTTAAAAAGCCAACATTCCTCTGCTTCATAGGTGTTCTGCATTTGAGGTGTAGTGTTGACAAGATGTCTAATGTTTTAGTTACTTACAGAGTTGGGGGGAGGGCATGCAAAAACAAACATTAAAAATTTGAAACCGCAGCAGAGTGAGTGAATTTAATTTTTCTTTATTGTTGGTGGTTTTAAAAAATTTCCCCCCGTGTAATTACTGTGAACACCTTGCTTTGTGGTCACTGTAACACTGGGGGGCTGGGACAGGGAGGAAAGTAATAGTCCACGTGTCCCTGGCATTTGTTCAGAGCAGTGTGCAGAATGTAATGCTCTTTTGTAAGAAACGTTTTATGATTTTTAAAATAAATTTAGTGAATCTATTTTTGGTGGTCTTTTTTGTTTTTTTAAGGCAATTTTCAAATGGTGGTTGAACTTTCCAGCCCACCCCTAAACTAAACACTAAGTTTGATTTTCAGCTCCTCTGTTGGATATAAGTGCACGTCTTGGACATAGACAAAACACATTGGCAGTTTCAGTTTGGGTGATTTTCTTAATGGTTGGGAAGATGTGGCTTGATAAATTTCCATCACATATTCATGCTTATAATAAGCTTGGAATTTTGTTTGTTTTTGCAAATGTTTGCCACTACTTTTCAGCAGTTTTCTATGTTAATGGGGAGAACTAAGGTGGGAAACAATATTACAAGAATTAACCATCCTAAGTATATGCCAGAAGCCTAATGGGCAGTGAGCTTTATTAATCAGAGTAACACTTGGTTATAGAAGTGGCTGATGCTGAGTAAATCCTGGTTATTTTTGTTAGATAATTTCTCACCTATAGACAAATTGTCAACCGCTTTAGTGTCTTGTTGAACTTTGTAAAAAATATATATATATATACTTGTTTTTTCCATTGTATGCACAATGAAAGAAAAAGGATGTACCATTTCTCTGTGTGTTGAATTATGTAGGAAATGTTTGTGACCGATTCAAAAAATGGAAAAAGTTCCTGTGGATGTTTTGTGTAGACTTGGCGCTGTATTGGTAGTTCAAAATCCACATCTTAAATAAACTTCCATGATGTTAGTTTTGATGTGTGCCCAATTTGAAAGGGGGTTGACTGATACAAAGTTTATTGAAGTGTTCCTCTTGTAAGGAAATACAGTAATCTTAAATTAAAAAAAAAAGTCAGAGGACCAGGGAATTTGCTGTGATACTATGCCTTTTATGAATGTCAGAAGCTGCATTCATGAAGCCTCATTAATATGGCTGCCTAAACATGACATGAACACGGATGATACCAATAGACACACAAGGTGGAATGCTTAGGAGGCCTCTACTTTAGACAAAGAACAACAAGCAGCTAAGAAATAATGAGAGCAAAAGTGAAATCATCGCCCCAGGGAAGAGCATGCCATTTAGTGACAAAGGAAGATGGATGCCCCAACGGTGCAGAGGAACTTTGGGTGACTGTACAGGTAGCGAGATGTCTCTGTCATTTCTAGAGTTTAGAAGTTGCTTACTTTTTGTTTGCTTAGGTAATATTGTATTCTACTGGAGTCTTTGATGGAGTTGAAGAATAGTTAGTTATAGTTTTCCTTTGTTATAAAAGATAAAATAGATGTAAATATTGTAACTGTAATTCTTACTTGATAACTGTTTTGTTATATGTAATTTTGCTATGTTAAAGTTAAAGCCTTCCTTTTTTTTTGTTTAAACAGAAAAAGGGGAAGTGATGTGGGAGTGTCATATATCAATCTGTTGATTTCATTGGTTAGGTAATAAAGAAACTGCTTGGCCCTCATAGGTTAAAACATAGGTGGGTGGAGTAAACAGAACAGAATGCTGGGAGGAAGAGGAAGTGAGCTCAGACTCGACAGCTCTGCTCTCTGGAGCAGACGCCATGCTCCCCTCTCCCTGGCAGACGCAATAAAGCTCCAACCCAGGATGGATGTAGGCTAGAATCTTCCCGGTAAGCACATCTTGGGGTGCTACACACATGAATAGAAATGGGCCAAGCAGTGTTTAAAAGAATACAATGCGTGTGTTGTTATTTCGGGTATAAAGCTAACAATGTGGGAGCCGGGCTATGGGAAGAGGCCCGCAGCCCCCACTACAGATCAACCCTGAAAACATATACACATACAGGTAATATTATACAGGAATCAGCAGATTGCATGTATATATCTAGGAACACACATGTAACAACAGTTTTTTAGAGGCCATGAATTTGAAAGAATAAAGGGGCAGTACGAGTTTGAAGGAAGCTTCAGCAATTACCCCTTTGGGATGATGGTATAGAGGAGATCTCCTGGCTGGACTGGGGGTGGGTAGGCATGAGTAGTTGAGGGGTTGGGTTGTGGGGTGGGTGGAGGGGGAAAGTGCTGAGGGAGATGACTGGAAAGGTAGGTTTTACAGAGGGGTAAAATCCTGATACAAGGGAAACTCCCATGAGTCTACAGGATGGCCCCAGCTAAGACTCTTGGCAGTAGTTGATGCATAGCCTGAACTGGACATCTCTGGTGATTGGATTGATGACTAACCCACCTGACGTCGGAGAGCCCTCATCCAGTGAATGATGGAGGCAGATCCAGAGAACCGAAGCCAGACATTGGGTTGAGTTTGGGCAGTCCTGCTGAGGAGAGGAAGGGGGGATTGTAGGAGTCAGGGGATTCGGGGACATAGCAAGAAAACCCACAGTAATGGCTAGACTGGCTCATGGGAACTCATAAAGTATGAACCAACAACCAGGGAACCAGCGTAGGACCAACTTAAGCCCTTAGCATATATGTGACAGTCGTGTAGCTTGGGTTCTTTGTGGGACCCCTGTTAATGGGAGCAGGGTTTGGAAATCTATTCCTCATACTGGATTGCCTTGGCCAGTCTGAATACAGTGGAAGGTGTTTGGTCTTATGACAGCTTGATATGCCATGCTTTGCTGAGGCCCATGGGAGGTTGGCCCCTTTCTGAGTGAATATGGAGGAGAGGTGGATTAAGAGGGGGTAGAGACATGGGAGGAGAGGAAGGAGGGGCGATTATGGTCTGGATGTAAAATAAATAAATAATTGAATACAAAGTTATAAATTCATTTTTATTTTCTCTCTTGATTTTTTTTAGCTAATTAATTTTTTCCAGCCCAATCAGATTTCCCCTCCCTTGTCTCCCTCAGTCCTTACCTCTAACCCACCCCCAAACCACTCCTCCTCCTTTCTTTTCAGAAAAGGGCAGCCTCCCATGTATATCAGCCAGCCATGGCAGATCAAATTGCAGTAAGACTAGACATCTTCTCTCCTATTAAGGCTGGACTAGGCAACCCAGTAGAAGGAAAAGGTCCCGAAAGCAGGCAACAGAATCAGAAATAGCTCCTGCTCCCACTGTTAGGAATACCACAAAAGACCAAGCTATTCAACTGTAATATTTGTTCTGAGGGCCTAGGTCAGTCCCATGGTCCTAAGTCAATTGGTGATTCAGTCTCTGTGAGCCCCCATGAGCCCAAGTTAATTGATTCTGTAGGTTTTCTTGTGGCATCCTTGACCCCTCTGGCTCCTGTAATCCTTCCTTCCCATTTTTCTACAGGATTCCCTGAGGTCTGCCTAATGTTTGACCCTGTGTCTCTGCATCTGTTTCTGGGTGAAGCCTCTCTGATGACAATTTGGCTAGGCAACAATGTATGAGTATAGCAGAATATCATTAGCAATCATCTTATTGACTTTTTTTTTTCATTTTTCTTTTTGTCAGTCAGTCATGTTTGGTTCTGTTTTAGGTCTCTGAGCTGTCCAGCCTCTGGTTCCCAGGTTCCCTCTGATAGTATGGGTCTCAAACTGGATCAGTCATTGGCTCACCACTCCCGTAATTTCTGTGCCACCTTTGTCCTCACATATTTTGTAGGAAGGGCACATAGTAGGTCAAAGGTTATGTGGTTGGGTTCAGGTTCCAGTCCCTTCACTGAAAGCCTTGCCTGGTTACAGGAGATGGCTAGTTCAGGCTCTGTATCTCCCATTCATAGGAGTCTTAGCTTATAGATCCTGGGAGTTTCCATTGAGCTCTGGTCTTGTCCTCCTGACAGCAAATAGTCATGGCTTATATTGACATCTACTGACTTTCTGTTAAGAATATGCATGTATCATCTTGCCCTAAACTTATTTTAAATCTAAGACTTTCCTGCATCCATCAGCGTTGCTCAAATACCCTAGCCCTCTCTGTATATAGCCTGCCCATGCCTCTTCTCTACTGTCAGATGAAAGCCCAGTGTGGGATAGGGCTATGTATGGACCTACCTCAGAAAAGTGCCCCCCACCATCACAGTGCACTCCCCATGCCAGGTATACCATGAAGTTACTAATTTTTTCTTTCTGTTTATTATCTTTACAGAATAATCTGCTTTTTGTTCATCCTAATATCATACTACAATTGCTCAGAGTGCCTGTATCCTGAGAGAGTTACTCGGAGGACTCATCTTCAAAGTAATATGAGATTGCTGGCTAACATGTGGTCATAGACTAAATAACCGCTTCGTGCCATGGTGGCCTCATCCACCAAAGGGGATAATAATATGCTATGGAGTCTTGTTATGTGCTGTACATTCCTCTTAGTTATTCTGAGAATGTCCTTGCCTGAATTGCTTTTTCTGCACAGCGTTACTAGTCCTTCTTAGACTAATAGTTTACCTTCTTATGTTTATGTCACTCAGAGATTTTAGATTTTTATTTGTTAGTGTTTTTCTCAATTCAATGAAATTGTATTCTTTGTAATGGTCAAAATTTGGCTGGTGGTATCAAGAACCTCAAGCTGCTTTTAAAAAGTAATTTCTCATTTATCTTCCTATTATACAACTTTTTAAAAAAGAGTAAGGAAATTATTTCTTTGTTTTCTTTCACAAAAAGTATGGTTTTCTTTTAATTTTACTTAAGATCTTATCTGAGCTGTTGAGCCCATATCAGAACATGGGAACTGTCTTGTTCTTCCTGGTCCCAGTGGGGGCATTCCTCACTGTGTGTTCAACACCTACTCTGCTAATGGACACTTTGAAATTGGTCCCCAGAAAATATGCAGTGCATCTGCACTTGGGGTATGTTGTAATCTTATGATTCAAGTGAAGAAAAAAGCATTTAAATATTGGGAACTTATTAGTAAAAATAATATTCCTGGACAAAAAGTAAAAGCTAACTATAGTACCAACAGTTTATGAAAGTAATTAAGAATATGCAATCCTAAAGGAAGGAAGCACCATTTATATTATTTCATGTAGGAAAGTTTTTCTTTTATACAATTGTAACTAGAATATTACATCATTTGTCTCCCTTTCATGGCTAAATGAATTGCTAAGAAAAGTACTGGCTCAGGGCTTCCTGGAGGCTCAACTTCTGGGTGCAGAATCGACAGGATTTTAGAGTTCCAGACGTCCATCTCTCATGGCTGCAATAACAAGTAATTCTTCTTGCTCAGAACTCAATGGTGATATACTTTATTAACTTCTGAGAGGCATTTCATGTTGACCAGTTTCTTTATCCTATTTTGTTAGAGAATTTCTCAGACCACATGTGTCAGGCAGCCTCAGGGGTGTGTGCTTGTATTATGCCATGTCACTGAAGCAGTGTAGATGCAGAGTGTAGTTCAAATATACTGCATCAGTGTAGACTGCTCTGGCTTGGAAGTGACTTGAACATGTCCCCAGAGGGCATTAGAAAAAAATGGTTTCTGATATGGTAACAGTAAGCAGAACTTAACGGGAAATGCCTGCATCACTTGAGAGTGTGTCCTTGGAAGAAATTAAAGTTGTTATGGTTGGCACTTCAGTCTTCCCAACCAGAAAGCAAGACCTGAGCAGCGTTTCCGGCTTCATATCTGATGATTTGGTGCTTCCTCATGTACACTGCTGACAGCATTGCTTTCCATCATGAGGTACTTACCAGGGCCACAAAGCCAGTACTTGGTTGTATTAATGAAAAATCAGTTAAGACACAGACCCTTAAAGAATACATGAGACTGGCTTTTTTCATGCAAAATAACTTAGAATGGAGGATTATTTTTATTACTGTTTTTTAAAGGTAACTTTTACTTAGAATTGTATGCCATGTTGCTGTGTTTTCTTGCTTCAGATATTTGATTTATGACACATAAATTAAGAGCTACTATTCTTGTAGTTTATAAACAATTTTGGATCTGAATGTTATAAAAGTTTTGGTGAATTATATCAGTTTTACTAAAATTTACATTTAATAACAGGTTCCAATTATTGAAATTTTCCATAGTTTTTATATTTCAAGAAGAAATCTATAAAATCACCAAGTTCTTTGTTGTAGAATATGTGTACACTGTATGGGGATGTATTTCTGTGATTGTTGTTATAGAAAGCTGAATGATCAATAGCTAGGAAGAGGTTAGTGGGGAATTCTGGTGACAGAGAGTACTCTGGGGAGAAGAGAGGTAGAGAAGCCAGCCAGACAAGGAATGGTTTGAACACACAGAGAGGGATAAAGGTGAAAGCCATGTGGTAGAACATAGATGAATAAAAATATGGGTTAATTTAAGTTATAAGAGCTAGTTAGGGACAAGCTTAAGCTATAGGCTGAGCTTTCATAATTAATAAGAAATCTCCATGCAATCATATTGAGAGCTGGCTGTTGAGACAGAGAAAGACTCATTACTCGTGGCTTCCCATGTGTACGCTCAAATATCCAAACATAGCATCTGAGAAAGCTAAGACAAATTCTGGACATGAAGCTAGATATGGATTCCCAATCCTGCAGTCTCTCAGATGAGCCAATGCTTAGTGTACAGAGACATGGCTCTTGGCCACTAACTTTGGGCTTGAGCTAGCCACTAATGCCACGTGCTAAGCTGAGCTATGACTGACATGGCAGTTTAAGATTTGCCTCACATGGTCCGAACACCTGCAGGCACTTAGTAAAACCAGGTCCAGACACAGAAAACTATGTTTAAAAATGTGCTTAACTGCTGAAGAAAGAAAAAAAATGGGTATAGACAGTAAAAAAAAAAAGTTTAAAAATAATAATGTCTTTTAAGGAAGAGTAGAGCAATATAAAAAATAAGGTACATAAAGATGGGAAATACACAGGGTGTCTGGATTCTGTATGATACTTCGCTGACTTTGAATTTTTAAATGCTAATGTACAAAAAACAATCGCTTCTGAGAGACATTGGATTATGGAAACTGTTATTTAAACTAAACTATATATTTAAAGAATGTTTTTAACTTTAAAATGGAAGTCAGAAAAGATGCTGTGTTGCAAGAGAAGTTTTCCACAGGAAGCAAAAGTTATAATTCTCTTTAAATTAATGAAGATCAGATTTGATTGGAGGAGTCCTCCTAAAAATCTTGGCTACAGACATTAAAAAAAGAAACCAAGAAAGACTACATGACAGGTGACATATATGCTGAACCCTTTACATGGAAATAGCTATGAGACAGGATGAAACGTGATAAATCTTGTTGGCTACATTGTCCTCTTGACATCCATTCTTAGAGAATTGGTTATACAGTCCAAATGGATGTGTAAAGTCGACATATGCCTTTTACCTGCTTATCATATAATAAATGTCACTTTTAACTGACTTGTGCACACCAATGAAGACACGTAGCTCAGGTAATCCAGCCTCTCAGAGTGCCTTTGTTGCGGTTTCCTCAAAATTCTGAATCCATAACAACTTCAAAGCTGCTAGCTGAGATAGTCCAGCCTCACAGATTATCCAGCCAGATAAACTCTACACTTTACCATCACACAGAGGCTAAACAAAACATAATATAGCAAAAGCCATGTGGCAGGATGCTCATTAATAAAAATACGGGTTAATTCAAATTATAAGAGCTGGTTAGAAACAAGCCTAACCTATAGGTTGAGCTTTCATAATTAATATGAAGTCTTCATGTCATTATTTTGGAGCTGGCTGGTAGGATAGAGAAAGACTCATTACAGTTTTTTATCTTTCAGATGATTTTTCTCTGAACATTTGTGTCTGCAAATGTGTATATATATGTATATTTTTTCTTTATCAAGCATAAGCATAATAATTAAAGCCTTCAGATTTTGTATTTCTTATCAAATGTGTTTGTAGGTAACAGTTGTAAGTAGAGGGGAGAGTTATGACACTTCACTCATTATTCCATAACAGTTGTTTTATGAATAATTTTAGAGCAATATGAAAAGGGTAGCTGCCATGGCATGATGTGTACATAGATCTCTGTTAGTTTTTTTCACTTCTGGGGTTTTGTATAGTTAGCACCACCATTACCTCAGTTCAACTCCCTAGGGTCCCTCACTCTACCACCATCCTAAATTCATGTCCTCTTGTTATTAATAACCATATGAGCTCTTTTAGTGTTGCCCATATGTGATGGGTGTGGTGCCATATACTGAGGCATGGGCAACATCCCCCCAAGAAGGGTGATGTTTTCTCTTTCATCAACCATTAACTGCTAATACCACCAAAATTGGGAGTCTCTGGGTCATCTCCTATTCATGCCAGAAGTTTGACTAGTTTGAGCTTATACAGTACTGGTGTCAATAACCACGGCTACTGTGAACTGATGTGCAGAAGCTATGGCAAGCCCAGAAATGTGCATTTCATATTTGTCCTCTTTATCTGTCATTCTTTACTCCCACTATTCTATGATGTTTCCTAAGTCTTTGATGAAGGGAGAGGTTAATAGAAATGATTATAGGTGAGCATTCAGGATTTTTTATACTTGGTGCTTTGGTCATATATGTGTCCCAGTATTAAATATGATCCACTAATGAAACATTAAATCTGTGACTAAAGTTGAAAGCAACCCAAACATATGGATACAGACATAAATATTTGGAAGATGGTTTAAAAACATGTTCACTTAACATAACATCAAGTTCTCCCTAAGATCAGCCTGTAGTTGTGGACTTGTGACCAGGTTTACAATATAAATACCGTCTGTGGAGCAGGACATCATCTCATCTCCAATCATAAAGTAACTGGTTATCTCTATAATCATATGCCACCATAGTACCAGTGGGCAAATCTTGCCAGGAAGGTCGGTGTTGTATGTAGCTTGCACATTTCAGCACTGATTGAGACCACTGATGACTTTCCTTCCCTCAAAGCCTGTACAACACCTTCTCATACTATTAAGCAAGCCAGATGGGACAGAGTTTTCTGGTCAATGAAGTTCCGTGGGTGAACAGACCTACTCTCAAAAGACATGGGCTACTAGATGAAAATCTCAAGTGTTAGCCACAGGTTACCTCCTTACAAGTTACTGGTGAGTTGAGTTCTCAGCAACACCCAAAACAAAAGCTATTTCTACTGCTCTTGATTGTCCACCATAACTAGATGCTACTGAGAAAGACACCGCTTATCTTGTATGCAGGATGTAGATAATAGTTTTCTACAGGAACATCAAATTTTACATTCAATCAGAGCCCTGTTTATTTGCATCCTTAGGAGCCTTTGGCTTTGTCCCATGTATTATCTTAAGTCATTCTGAAAGAGAATAGTGCACTCCCAAATTTGAATTTTTGTTTCTTTAATGACTAGTAATGGCCTTCATCTATTTTCCTTTAATCCATTTTGATGTTCTATTTGTAAGAAAACACCTTGTTTGAAGGCTGTTTTGTCATTTTGGTAAACTATCACCTATCACCATTATAGACTATTTCAGTAAATGTACATTGCAAACTTTATGGTAACTGATGAAAAATGCTAAGAATAGGGAGGGTAAGATATGTACTATGGAGCCATAAAATGCTGAAGTGAAATCACAACGTATAGAAAAGAACTAGAGACAAAAACTGAAACAACAGATAAAAAAGAGTAACACTGGAAATCAGTGTGGCGATTTCTCAGGAAATTTGGGATCAACCTACCCCAAGATCCAGTAATACCACTATTGGGAATATACCCAAGAGATGCCCCATCAAATGATAAAAGTATCTGTTCAACTATGTTCATAGCAGCATTGTTTGTAATAGCCAAAACCTGGAAACAACCTAGATGCCCTTCAATGGAGGAATGGATGAAGAAAGTGTGGAATATATACATATTAGAGTACTACTCAGCAGTAAAAAACAATGACTTCTCGAATTTTGCGTGCAAATGGATGGAAATAGAAAACACTATCCTGAGTGAGGTATCCCAGACCCAAAAAGAGGAACATGGGATGTACTCACTCATAATCGGTTTCTAGCCATAAATAAAAGACATTAAGCATATAATTTGTGATCCTATAGAAGTTAAATAAGAAAGTGAACCCAAAGAAAATCATATAGTCATCCGCATGGAGAGGGGGAAGTAGACAAGATTGCAGGGCAAAAACTGGGAACTTGCGGGTGAGGTGGCATGGGGCAAAGGGGAAATGGGATGAGAAACATGAGAAGGGGAGGATGGGAGGAGCTCGGGGGATTGGGATGGTTGGGATATAGGAAGGGAGGATACGGGAGCAGCGAAGTGTATATCCTATCTAAGGGAGCCATCTTAGGGTTGGCAAGAGACTTGACTCTAGAGGGGTTCACAGGTGTCCAGGGAGATGTCCCCAGCTGATACCTTGGGCAACTGAGGAGAGGGAACCTGAAATGACCCTGTCCTATACTGATGAATGTCTTACCTATCACCTTAGAACCTTCATCTGGCGATGGATCGAGGTAGAGACAGAGACTCAATTTGGAGCAACGGTCTGAGCTCTTAAGGTCCAAATGAGGAGCAGAAGGAGGGAGAACATGAGCAAAAAATCAGGACCACGAGGGATGCACCCACCCACTGTGACAGTGGAACTGATTTATTGGGAGCCCACCAAGGCCAGCTGGTCTGGGACTGAATAAGCATGGGTTGATTCCGGACTCTCTGAGCATGGCGGACAATGAAGGCAGATGAGAAGCCAAGGACAATGGCACTAGGTTTCGATCCTAATACATGAACTGGCTTTGTGGGAGCTTAGCCTGTTTAGAAGCTCACCTTCCTGGAAGTAGATAGAAGACCTTCGTCTTCCCGCAGGGCAGAGAATTTGGACTGCTCTTCAGTATCAAGAGGGAGGGGGGATGGTGTGGGGGGAGGAGAAGAGGAGTGGGGATAGGGGGAGGGAAGTGGGGGGAGGGGGCAATATTTGGGAGGAGGGGAGGGAAATGGGAAACGGGGAGCAGGTGGAAATTTTAATTAAAAAAGAATAAAAAAAAAAAAAGAAAAGAGTAACAAATGTCACAGGTATAAATATGTAAAATAATAGAAATTAGTCTAGTGAGTGTTCAATAGGCTTAATATATCAAGATAGAGATTGTTAGAGTGGATCACAAATAAATCTGATAGAACTTCAGAAAAATATATGAATCTGTTATTACACTTGCAGCAAACATGAAACCAGTGAGGACAGAGGGACCAGAAGAGTACTAGCCATCCACTGGGTATTTCTGCCCTCTGTTCCTGTCATTCATCAGCAAGAGAATACACCTTTTTCCCTCAAAAACATTTAGAATGATGATTAAGATAAACCAAGTTATAGACCAAACAACACTAATGTTAGATTCCCCCTCTCTATGCTATGTATATGTTTTATTCCCATTGGTTAATAAAGAAGCTGCTTTCAGCCAATTGCTTAACAGAATATAGCCAGGCTGGAAAAGATACATATAGAGAGTATACAGAGTCTAGGAACTTCCATGTAGCTGCCAAAGGAGAATGATTCCTGCCCTGGAACCTTACTGGTAAACCATGAGCCTCGTGGTAAAATATAAAATATTAGGAATGGGTTAATTTAAGATATAAGAAATATGCTTAATCTATTGACCAAACAGTATTGTAATTAATATAGTTTAAATAGTTTCTGTGTGATTATTTCATGTCTGGGCAGCCGGGAAATGAATGAGCAGTCTCCAACTACACAACATACTTTAGAAAGTTGAAGAAATTTTAAAAATCATACTATAAGTGTAGTTAGATCACATTAGAATTAAATTGGCTGTCTTTAATGGAAAACAACAGAAAAACACCAAATACTTGGAGATTATGCAGCATACAATAAGAACAGTTTACCTGAGCTAATAGGAGCTCACCAACTCCACCCGGACTGGGAAGGAACTAGCATAGGACCAAACTAGACCCTCTGAATGTGGTTGACAGTTGCATGGCTGGGGCAGACTGAGGGGCCACTGGCTGTGGCACCGGGATTTATTACTACTGCAGGTACTGGCCTTTTGGGATCCTATTCTCTTCGGATGTATACCTTGCTCAGCCTAGATGTAGTAGGGCAGGTCTTGGACCTTCCCCAAAGCAATCCTCTCTGAGGATTGGATGGGAGTGAAGTGGGAGAGTGTGTGGAGGGAATGGGAAGAGGGGAAGGAGTGGGAACTTGGATTGGTATTTTTTTTAAAAAAAAATCTAATAAATTTTAAAAAAGAACAGGGTGCTGGATAAAATCCAAAGAGAAATTTAATAATACTTTAACTTAAGAAACAATAAAAACACTTAAAACCTGAGAGATAGCAAAGTACAGAAGAGAATTTACAGATTTAAATGCATTTGAAAAGAATTTTAAATAAATTAAGTTTTTACCTTAGAAAACTGGAAAAGGTGGAGGCAGTTTAACCAAAATCAGCAGAAATAAAAAAAAATGAGTCTTCCAAAACGTGATACTGAAACCTTTGGCTATGCAGGATCAGAAGACTCAATCCAAATGTCCCATTTTACACAAAAACTCTTTTAAGGGGATAACATAACATTTTCATAAAACAGCAGGTTAAAGTTGTCAAAACACAGAATTCTTGGTGAGTTTTTGAATGAACATTAATGTGCATGAGCAAAATGGACATGACAGTACCTGCCACCCAGCACATGAAGCACCAAGAGGGCAGAGACAGGAGGTCATGAATGTGAGGATTGCCTGAGATATATGAAAGAGAAAATTGTTGCATTGTATTTCATTCAAATGTAAATTACTATTCTGTAAAAGTGACAAAAATAGCACAAGCTATAAGATGGAAGAAAATATGTTTGCAAGTCTTTTGTCTGGTAAAGGAAAAATGCCCAGGATGTAGAATAGCCAGAAGTGGTGGATTACTCAAAAAAAAAAATAGCTTTTTCCAGACATCACAGGAGTCTCTGTGGGCTCCCCCACTATGACTCCCTGGCTCACATAATCCCTCCTCTCTTTCTTCAAGACTCCTTGGAACTCAGCACAGTGCTTGGATATGCATCTCTGCATCAGCTTCCATCAATTACTGGATGGAATATCTCTGATGACAATTAGGGTAGTCACCAGTCTGATTACAGGGGAAGGCCAGTTCAGGTACCCTGTCCACTATTGCTAGGAGTTTAAGGTGGCTGGTGCACACATGAACTCACAGGTATTATGACAATGTGCAGAAGGCCTGCACATGTTCAAACCAGACAACATCCCAGCAAGGAGAAAGGAAAGTGGACACAAAATCTTACCTTAACCAAGAAGGTATTTGCAATTGATACCTGCTGGGAAAGGAAAAATCTTTTTTTCAAGATAATGACTGTAGGCCATCTACCACATCCATAAGGTAGGCCACTCAAGAATAGTTAGTCAGAACATAGTGAACTGCTTGTTTGTTTCTTTTCCTCTGTATGTTGCCTGTGTGTACATGCACACGTGTGTTTTGGTGTTTGTTTTTAATTTTAATTAAAATATAAATACATTACTTCTACCCTTTTCTTTCTCTTCATCTTCTGCCTCCCATACCCCTCTCTCTAACTCTCTCATGGTCATCACCCCAGATTCAAATTGATAGCCTCTTTATTTTTGAATAGTGTTATGCATTATAAATATATAACCAAGTCTCTTTTTGTCGTTTGTGTGTATATGGTTTCTGTTCTATTCTGTAACAGATAACCAATTAGATTGCTCATTCATAAGAAAAGCTTATTTCCCTTCTCTCAGCAGTCATTGGTGTCTGTAGTTCTCTGTTGAAGAGTGGAACCCATAATGATGGAGGAGTTAATTTAATTGGTTAATGAAGAAACTGCCTTGATAGGACAGAAAATTAGGTAGGCAGAGTAAACAGAACAGAATGCTGGGAGGAAGTGAGGCAATTGCCATGCCTCTCCTCTCTGAGCCAGATGCGATGAAGCTCCGGCTCAAGATGGACGTAGGCTAGAATCTTCCTGGTAAGCCACCATGACTTGCGCTAATCAAAATGTAAGAATTAGCCAACAAGAGGCTAAAACTAATGGGCCAAGCAGTGTTTAAAAGAATACAGTTTCTGTGTTGTTATTTTGGGGCATAAGCTAGCCAGGCGGCTAGAAGCCAGGTGGTGGAAAGCAGCCCGCAGCTCCTTCAACAGAATGGCGCCCAACGTGGGGCATGAACCCACGCCCCTGAGATTAAGAGTCTCATGCTCTCCCGACTGAGCTAGCCAGGCGGCAGGAAGTGGCCCGCAGCCCCTTCAACACCATAAGATTCCCTCCCTTCAATGTTAGCATGTCTATTGACATTGACATTGCTCAGGTCTCGTTTAGGCAGCCATTTTGAAGACAAATGGTTTCACAGCAGACTTCCTGGTACTCTTGCTTTTGCAATCTTTCTGCCCCTCTTCAAAGATATTCCCTGAGCCATAGATTTAGAAGCTGTGCTGTAGGCATGTTCACTGGGGCAGGGCTAATCAGGATCTGTTAGTCTCTGTATTATGCTACTTGGGCTGGCATTGTTCCCTACAAGAAGCATAGACTAACAAAAATCTCAGTATCAAGTGGTTGATTATAGTAATCATAGTGACCACCAAAGCCATATAAACACTTATTGTAGCCCTTAGTTGCCTCTCAGATGGTGGAGGTGGGGGCTAGTGCTGAACATACCAAACTTAGAACACTGGATTCCGATATCAAGATGGACCTTGCTTCATGCTTCCATAGTACCAGTAACCATGATGCAAGCTTTCAAGAGATGGGGGATAGTTAAACTGTCCTTCCCAGCAGTGACATCTATCAACCACAATAATGATCAGCATGGCAAGATATCCAAAAAATTTTGTCATGGAATTCATATGTTTGTGGTAAACAACAGCTATCTAATTGAACCTAATGCTCACCTTAAGTCAATGGGAGGGAAACTGTGTGGTACTGAAACCTAACCAAATATTGGGTCTAGTGAGGTAAGTCATAGATCTTAGAAGAGAACCTACTCCTGCCTTTTTGCTAGACCAGTATAATTCCTAACAATATCCAAATATTTTCTTATACAGATGAGTATTGCTATCACCCCTTCATCAAAGAAGCTCCCCTCATAGTAAATGGAGGCCAACACTGAAAACCACAATAGGACATGATGACACACCAATGGACTGTGGAGGAACTCAGGTCCAGTTATTTTTTTTTTAAGAAAGAGAAAATATGAACTGAGGTGGTAGGGATGGGGGATATGGAAAAAGTTTTGGACGGGGAAAGAATATGCCCAAAACATATTGTCTGAAAAAATTTAAAAATAAAATTTAAAAAACAGAGTACATTAAAGATAGTAAAAGAGAAATATAAAGTAAGTCAGCAAAGAAGGCTGACTCATTAGAGCACTAGTCAAAATGAAGCAGAGTTAACAAAGCAGACCTTTAGAATTCTGGGAAAATTATCACTCATAATCACCAGATGGAAAAATATAACTGAATTAACAATATTGCTGTCTGTAATTGGACTGTGGTACTATAGTTACTTAATGGAAAATGAATACCCATGTATTTAGCTGCATTCATAGGGAGGAAAATGGAAAGAATAACTGTAATCCTAATTATTTAATATATAATAGATAATCTTCTTAATCATTTATTTGCTCTGCAATTGGCAAAACAACTTCATAACTATGGAAAGTACATTCAGGAACTATAAGTATTAATTGAGTCATATGGGTAATAAGTACTGATTAATTATGTTGTTATTATTGACTTGGCCTAGATAACTGATGATGGCTAATTCAAATATGATTCTGTCCTATAGCAGTAATGCTTTCCTTCCTCAGGGATAGTTGATAAACAAACCTTCACAAACTGAACTTTTCCTGTGCTGGTCTGACTTTAGGATGGAGGCTCGATGTTTGTGGAGGTTCTTAATGTCTGGACTGCACTCACAAATATGCCGATCTTAACTGATGCACAGTGATATGGCTCACATGCTAGTCTTACTCAGAATCATGTGCAGACACTTAATGACAGTGTGACAATATTGGAGCAGGACCATGTCAGAACAGGGTTGGATTATGAATGCCCTCAGGACTGGGCATATTTTACAGAAGGGATTCAAAGAGCTGTTGTGCCTCTGCTCCTACCACTCCTATCACAGGTATCTACAAGGTACACGGAACTGGATAGCAACTTGTTCTTGGACTTTTATGCCTACAGAACTGTAAGAAAATATGTTTCAATGTTTCTAAATCATTCATTCTGTAGCATCTTATATTATTTGTTTTTATGTTTATTCATGCAACGTACATATGTATGGTGCTAGTGGAAGCCAGAAGAGAATCAGATATCCTAAAGCCATGTGGATTCTAGGACTTGAACTTGGGTCTTCTGGGAGAGCAGCAAGTGCTCTTCATGATGGAACCATCTCTCCATCTCTATAATGTTTTGTTATAGACACACAAACAGGCTAAGACACAGAGTATCAAGGATGAAAGGGCCTAGTAGCACTGTTAAAGAACTCACTCTTGGGCAAGTGTTTATAAGAACCTTCCTCCCTTTGTATCTACCAGTGTTTCTAGAATAGAACTGGAATGGAGAGTCTGCTGGACCCTGACAGAGTAGGCCATGGTAGTGCTTCCTCTTGGCTTGTTCTAGCCTGATGATAAACTATACAGGGGCTCACAGATCCCAAATCAAGCTGGAACCTTGTGAGAGAGTTAGAATTGGGTACTTTCCTGCTATCCCTGTCTCCAGCAGCACTACCTTCCACAGTGATAGTCATCAGTGCTCATCACAGGGCAGAATCCACAAGATCAATGCAGCCCCACCCCTGACTCTAGTACTTGGTGTTCAGTGTGTGTTTAAAACCTTTGTTGAAATCTTAGACTCAAATAATGAACTGCCATTCTGAACATCCTGCTAAAAACCACAAACCTGTTTATGCATATACCACTAGTATGTTTTAGATTTTTACTACAATAATTCATGAAATAAGGCACATATATGGCCTGGTGTGATAGCAGATTTCTTAAATCTCTGCAGTCAGGAGGCAGAGACAGGTAGATCTCTGAGTTCAAGCCTGGCTTACAGAGTGAGTTCCAGTACAGCCAGGGCTACATAGTGAGATTTTTTCAATATATTTCTATTTATTATCATTAATTATTAAATTTAAAAAATTATATTACTTACCTCCTTTTCTCCCTCCAACACCCACTATGTCCCATACCCCTCCTCAATTTAATGGCCGTCTTTATTATTTTATATATTATACACATACATACACAAATATATATACATACAACTTTCTGTGTACACACATGTGTATATGTACCTACTGTATATACTTGTAGGTAAATATAGAATAATATAATTTCTTGAAGCCTTATAAAACATTCTTAATGTTATTTGTCCCTCCTTCCACACTCTCCTGTTTTGACCTCCCTCCCCAATCCCCAATTAGGGCTTCCTTCTCCCAGTTTTAGTGGTGAAAACATTCACACACTCAATTCTTAGAAAATATACATAATATGTCTCACTCAAAAAATGAAGAATGAAAAATATATTCTTTTTCAAATTAAATATGTAAAAGCAATCATTTTTCAAACTTAAAATGTTACCTGTTGAATAAACTGGATACAGACTTCATTAAACTAAACGAGGATTTTTTACAAAAAGCCTGCCTTTTCAGAGCCTTAGTCACGTCAATAAATACTGACACTCAGAGAAGCAGGCTTGGAGTGTAGAGCACTTCCTAAACATACTTGATCATGAAAGCCTGCATTCATAAGTAGATATTAGTATTTGGGGGACATGTGTATTTCACAAAGGGGTCAATAAAGCAATTGTAACATATGTCACTGACTTCTTTGGCTTGTGCAGAGCTGAGAGACTCACTGGGGCATGAGCAAGCATGTTTACTAACACAGACATAGGGGCTTTCATTGCCCAGAACAAAAGCAGAAACATATGCATCAAGCTGCCACACAACACCAGGGACTTGACATTACTAAGTTTGAGGATCTCTTTTATCCCCCATCCTGGCCTTAATTCCTATATAATTGAATAAAATTCCAGTTTTTATTATTGCTAAGAACACTTAAAAGTTATGTAGCCCTCTGCTGTGGACTTCTTGTCCTCAATACTGTGTTTATGAGATTCAGTCCTCTCTTTTGCACTTAGCTGCATTGTTTTAGTTTTCATTCTCACATGTTCTGAATGAGTCCTTTATCTGGCACATTACTGCAGATAGAACTTTGAAATAAAGTATGAAATCATTATCTCAGATTAGTTCTTTCAACTGTTGCTTTACTTGTTTCAAAGCTATGCTCTGGATATATGATAATTTAGTAGAGTACCGTCTTCCACTTTGAGTCTTGCATGTATCATTAAAAGAAAAGAAACACCAAAGTAGAGCTTTCAGAGGAGTATAAATAAAACAAGTCAGAAAGTATACACAATGAGGGGATATGAGGGGCCTCTGGTAAGCTGTGTTCCTATTCCAATTAATGGAAAACATCCCTATGACTTTGAGTCACCTTTAGTTTACCTTGAATATCAAGGTATAACTATATTCCAATTTGGTTATTACTTAATAGTTATTTAATATGTTACATCCTTAATAGCCTACTAAAGTGGCATTCCACCTGGCCAATGACTGCTTTGTCTATCCAGTGGGGACATGATGGAAAGTGGTGGTCCCAAGATGGTCTTTAGGGTGGACAGCTGAGTGGATGCTGGTGACTGAAGTGGTGAAACGATGGTACTGCAAAGTTGAGGACTGTTCTGAACAATATTATCTATGTTGTTACTAAATTCCATACACTTCTGCCCACTATGGTGGTCACAGTTGGTGTGGGAGGCCTTCTCTCTATGTGTTGCTTTTATTGGTTAATGAATAAAGAAACTGGCTTGGCCTATAGGTAGAACTTAGGTGGGGAAAACAGCTGAATTCTGGGAGAAAGGAGGTGGAGTCAGAAGCTATGGAGCTACCACCAGAGACAGATGCTGGACAGAACTTTACCCGGTAAGCCACAGCCACGTGGCGATACACAGACTAATAGAAATGGGTTAAATTCAGATACAAGAGTTAGCCAATAAGAAGCTAGAGCTGATAGGCTAAGCAGTGATTTAATCAACACAGTATCTGTGTGATTATTTTGGGTCTGAGGGAAATGATCGAGCAGCCTCCTACCTATACAGTAATATTTGTTTTGTTTCCACTGTGGGGTGAGTGTGCCCAAGGTTGTGGATTGTTTGGTAGGTTGAGCTGTATCATCACCACTCCTCCCCCAGGTGACTGCTGAGGTGGTAGAGGTGGCCGTGGTGGCTGTGGAGGACCACCTCTTAGGTTTGAACTGGCTTTTGAGTCATGGGAGGATTATACACAACTTAACTTCCATCTGGATTTATGAAGGGCTGACCTGTCTGTGGCTTGATCACAATACTGCCAGGTGGTATATCAGTTGTTTCTGGGGGAGGCAAAAGGAAGCTAGTGTTAGGAGATGCACCTTGCCCACTGAAGTCACTATCAAAGGAAAGAGAACTGTGAGTGCTGACTGTCGGGTAGATGATAGGTGTGCCATGAGAAGGTTGGCTAGGAGCTGAATGTGGTAGTCACTGCTGGGAGTGAGAAAGAGAGCCTGTAGAGGATCCTACACTACCTGAAGACTCAGATCTTTTAAAAATATTCCCATCTGGCTATCATTGTTGTCAAAGCTAGAGTCCTCTCTTTTAAAGATGTATATTTCTGAAAGTCTTCACCCTTACCATTTCAGCAGTGAACCATGAGCATGCCTAACAAGTGACTTTTGAAGCCTCCATAAGAAGGATGTGGCCCCACTCCTCCAGGACTATGATAACACTACTAATCTTAAAAAAAAAAAAAACCCACTAAGGATCAGCTTTGAACTACAGACTGCTCAGAATAATTTTGAGGTAGTTAGCTGAGATGATCCAGCCTAACAGACTAGTCTGCTCAGGACTTGAGACAAGCCCCGCCCTTTCCCATTATGCATAGACTGGACAAAAAATAATAGAGCTGCCTCTCCCAGGACCTGACAATTAATCCAGTGTTTTTTTTCAGGATCCCCTAAAGATACTGTTGCCCCCAGACGGCACGAAGTAAATTTAATATGACACCCACATTCTCAAGTGGTGGGGTGGGTGGTATTTGGTTGCATTCAATGGATTCTAAATATTTGTCATTATTTAGGTAGTTAGTTACAAGTTATTATTAACAATAATCAGGAAAAAAGCTAAGCAAAGTAAATTAAGTTTACGGTTCTTGTTTTGAAAAGAAAAAGGGGTTATAGATATGGTTGGATAAAAGGGTAGATTATTAAATCTACTCTGAGAAGAAAAAGGGAATATATAGATATGATAAGAAAAAAGATTATTGAATCTACTTTTTAAAAGCAACTACTAGTTTTAAATGTTTTATTTTAGATTGGACTTTTGTATATTGTATACAAATTCTGTATGTTGATATTAATTTTGTTAGAACATACTGTACATTTCTACTCTTGTTCAAAGTATTATACCTATATAACTCATTTAACAATGCAAATTTCAAGTCCTTGAAAATTATTATTACCAACTGTTTAAGGTAATAAAAAAATATACATTAATAGTTAATCACCTCATATAATTGAACTTATAGTTACATTATTTATGTTTTCAAGGTCAAAGAAAGATACATTTTAGATAGTCATGTCATCTTCAAACATTTCAGAGATCTACAGAATATGGCATTTAAGATGTTTTAATAACCTAGGTTTTTCTTTTTTTATGGCAATGAGACATGTCTGCTCCTGGCAACACCACCAATCTACTTCAGAGAAGATAATGGCATCGAAGAAACTTCACATGGAGTTTATTTTCTTTGTGGAAAAAGTAAGTTGCTGAGCAAAAAAATGCCCTTGCCTCGAATGCTGACAGTATTCTGTCCTAATGGGACAAGCAGGACACAGAAGAAAGTGACTGCCAAACATTGTCAAGACAGTGAGGGACAGCCCTTCTGAATATCCTGCTTCACAGAAAAGTCTGTTGGATATGCCAGGCCTGTAGGCTGAAGATGAATGCCCCAACACTACAGAGGAACTTTGGGTGACTGTCTGGGCTGCTGTTTCTGTCATTACTCACAATTTTTGGAATTCATTTGTTTGCACTTCCTGCTTACTCAGTTAATATTATTTCCCTTTTGGATCTCTGAGGAAGTTGAAGACAAGATAGTTATAGTTTTCCTTGTTTACCAGATACAGAAAGCAAGTTATGATAGAAAATAAATTAGGTACAAGACTTTGGACTCACCAAAATAGAATTGGTAATGGAGTATTTTCTCTGAATTTGCCAAATACAAATTGACTAGACATTGTTGATGTACTTATTGCCTGGATATATTGTATATAGTTATTGTATTTCCTGTATAAAACTTTTCTTATATTAACTATAGACATTTTTATTTTAGACAAAAATATAGTGGTATTTTATGTTTTAATAGATAAAGCTTTCCTAAAGATCAGAAGGGCAAAGCTAAACCACTAGAGGTCTGGCAGTGGTGGCACACACCTTTAATCTCAGGATTTGGGAGACAAAGGCAGATGGATTTCTGTGAGGTCAAGCCCATCCTGGACTACACAAGATCAATGCAGAAAGAAATCCAGATGGTGGTGGCCTACATCTTTAAACACAGTATTAAGGAGTCATTTGCCCTTAATCCCAGCACCAGAGGGAATATAAAATGAGAGGAGAGAGAGGTTTAATCTGCTTTAGTCTGTTTAGCTGCTTAGTTTGTGGTTGCCCAGCCTTGATAGAGGTAAGACCTCTCTAGTGGCTTGAATGCTTTACTGTTTTCAGGTTAAGCCATAAATAATATCCAACTCTGAGTTTTTATTATTCATGCTGCATAAAACTCTCCTTATTAGCATGACATTCACAATGTGAATTCAGTTTCTTGTACATTCTCTTTAAACTGCAATATGCTGTTGAAGTCATGAAAATTATGTGACTACTATTAAATTCTTATTCCATAGAGATTTTCATTTAAGTTTTTTCCCAGATCTTTCACATTCCTTATTTCTTTTTGTTTTCTTTTATTGTTCTTATTGAGCTATATATTTTTCTCCACTCCTCTCCTTCCCCCCCCACCTTCTACACTCTCCTATGATCTCCATGCTCCCAATTTACTCAGAAAAATCTTGGCTTTTTTCTATTTCCTATGTAGACTAGATCCATGGATGTCTCTTTTAGGATCCTCTTTGTTGTCTAGGTTCTCTGGGATTGTGAATTATATGCCAGTTTTTTGTTGCTTTATGTCTAAAAGTTACTTATGAATAAATACATATGATATTTGACTCTGGCTGTGGGTTACCTGACTCAATATGCTGTTTTCTAGATCCATATATTTGTCAGCAAATTTTAAGATTTTTTTTCCCGCTGTGTAGTACTCCATTGTGTAAATGTACTACATCTTCTTTATCTATCCTTTGGTCGAGGGGCATTTAGGTTGTTTCTAGGTTCTGGCTATGACAGAAGATAGTTGAGCACATGTCGTTGTGACATGATTGAGCATCCTTTGGGTACATACCCAAAAGTGGTATTGCTGGGTTTTGAGGAAGGTTGTTTCCTAATTTTCTGAGAAATTGTCGTACTGATTTTCAGAGTTGCTGTACCAGTTTTCATTCCACCATCAATGGAAGGGTATTCTCATTACCCCACATCCTCTCCAATATAAGCTGTCATCAGTGTGTTTGAATTTGGCCATTCTTACAAATGTAAGATGGAATCTCATAGTTGTTTTGATTTGCATTTTTCTGATGACTAAGGATGTTGAGCATTTCCTTAAGTGTCTGAAAAGATTCATCTGTTGAGAGTTCTCTGTTTAGGTCTGCACACAACTTTTTATTAAATTATTTGTTCCTTTGATGACAAATTTCTTGAGTTCTTTGTATATTTTGGAGATCAGTCCTCTGTCCAATGTGGGGTTGATGAAGATCTTTTCCCATTCTGTATCCTGCTGTTTTGTATTGTTGAACATGTCCTTTGCTTTACAGAAGCTTCTCAATTTCAGGAGGTCTTATTTATTAATTATTTCTCTCAGTGTCTGTATATTTAGGAAGTGGTCTCCTGTGCCAATGTGTTCAAGTGTATTTCACATATTCTCTTCTATGAGGTTCAATGTGGTCGGTTTTATGTTGAGGTCTTTGATCCATTTGGACTTGAGTTTTGTGCATAGTGATAGATATGAGTCAATTTTCATTCTTCTACATGTTGATATCCATTTATGCCAGCACCATTTGTTGAAGATGCTTTCTTTTTCCCATTTTGTATTTTTTGATTTATGTCAAAAATCAGGGTTCAAAGATGTGTGGGTTGATATCCAGGTCTTTGATTTAGTTCTATTGGTCCTCCTGTCTGTTTTTATGCCAGTATCATGCTGTTTTCAGTACTGTAGCTCTGTAGTAGAGTTTGAAGTTAGGGATTGTGACCTCCAGAAGTCCTTTTAGAATTGTTTTGGCTATCCCAAGTTTTTTGCCTTTCCATATGAAGTTGAGTATTGTTCTTTTGAGGTCTGTGAAGAATTTAGCTGGGGTTTGATGAACACTGCATTGAATCTGTAGATTGCCATTTTTAGTATGTTAATTCTACCTACCCAAGAGCTTGGGAAATCTTTCCATTTTCTGATGTCTTCTTCAGTTTCTTTCTTCAAAGATTTAATATTCTTGTCATACAGGTCTTTTACTTGTTTAGTTAGAGTACTCCAAGATATTTTATGTTATTTGTGTTATTTATTTCTCATTCTATTTGTCATCTGTCTACTGATTTTTTTTTTTTTTTTTTTTTTGCTAATCCTAGTTTTCCTTCTAGTACTTTGTGTACAGCTGGATTTGTGGCTATTTCGGGTTTAAGTCTTGAATCATTTCTTTCACCTGTTCAGTTGCTCTTTCTTGGTTTTCTTTGAGGGATTTGTTGGTTTATTTTAATTTTTGTTTGTCTTTTCTTCCGTTGGAGAGAAATTTTCATTTCCTCTTTAACAGCTTCAAGCATTTTCCTCAAGATATTTTTTAGGTTATTTTCTTATGCTTCATCTGTATTGGGGTGTTCATGTCTTGTTGTTTAAGAATCACTAGATTTTGCTGATATCATTTTGCTCTTTGTGGTGTTAAGTGTGTTCTTACCTTGTCTACCCATCTTTTCCTCTGATTGGTGTTGTTGGGCCCATGTGTCTGGTAATCACTCTTCCAAGTGCCAGTGGATCCAAGGCTTAGATGTTTGTTCTTTATGGTAGAGTCTGGGCCATATTTCCAGTTACCCTGGAGATCACTTGGTATTCCTGGAGGTCTCTTGACACTCCCGAAGCTTGCTCTACAATCCCTGAGGTGGTTTATGCCTGCTCCAATGGAGGTCACTGGCTAGATGTTGCTTCTGCGGAGGTTGCTCACTCAGGCATGGTTCCATGACATTTACTCACTCCAGCCTGCTCCAACAGAGGTCACTGGCTTGGACCTGCTCCCATAGTTGTCCCTGGCTCAGGCCTAGTCCCACAGAAGTTTCTGGTTTGGTCCTGGTCTCATGGAGTTCACTGGGTCAGGCTTGCTTCTGTGGAGGTTTCTGACTTGGTCCTGGTCTCATAGAGATTGCTGGCTCAGGCTTGCTTCCTCAGAGGCCACTCTCTTGTATCTGCTCCCGTGGAGGTCACCAGCTCTGGCCTGCTCCAGCTGAAGTTGCTGGCTTGGACCTGATCCCATTGGTATCCCTGTCTTGGGCCTGCTCCTGCAGAGGTTGCTGGCCTGGGCCTGGGCCTGCAGAGGTCACTGGCTTGGCCCTACTCCTGTGGAGGTCACTAGCTCGAGCCTGTTCTGACAGGTTTCTTGCTTGGGCCTGGTACTTTAAAGGTTGCTTGCTTGGTCCTGCTTAAGTGGAGGTCACTGGCTCATGGCTGCTTCTGTGGCTGTCCCTGACTTGAACCTGCTAAGGAGCAGGTTTCTGGCTCGGGCCTGCTCTGATAGAGGCTGTGGGCTTGGGTCTGCTCCGGTGGAGGTTGCTCACATAGACCTGGTCCCATGGTGATCACTCATTCAGGCCTGCTCCTATGTAGGTCTCTGGGTCGGATCTGGTCCCACAGAGGTTGCTGGCTTAGGCCTGCACCCTCGGAGGCCACTCCCTCAGTACCTACTCCTGCCAGAGGTCTTTGCACTTTAGGATGTTGAAGCTTAAGATGTCAGTAAGATTCTTAGATGCCATTTCTTCATTGTGTTTTTAAATTTTCATTTCTTATATAAAATGTTTGTATTTGTTTTTTATAATTTTATAAATATATCATTTTCTAATGGAAGTAACTCAGTACTTAAAATTGAACAACACAATCAACTTAGAAAGGAAGTTCTCATGGCATCAGAGGTTCACTCAGTGCAGGGTTTGCCCCTTTGCTTTGTCTTGAGTGAGGCCGAGCATCATGGTAGGCAGCATGTGCTAGAACAAGTTGCTCACCCTAGGGCAGCCATGAAGCAGAGAGAATGAAGGTGTTGACATTTTCAATCTCCTTAGCAGGCTTGCCACCAATGACCTAAAGTCCACCCACTGTGTCCCTACCACCTTCCAGTAGCCCCACTGTGGGCACTAGCCTTTAGCACACAGACTTCTGGGAGAGATTAGAGCCAAATAACAGTACCTGGTTTCTTTCTCATTGGCCATATCACGGAACCAAGAGTGTCCTGCCAAGTTTATCGGAGTGCATAGGCATTCAGTTCCTTCTTATCGTTTCTACCAATACCTGCCTGTTCAAGGGACCGTGTCCTCATTGCAATCACTAATGTGTTAATGATCTAAAACTAGTTCTAAAATCATCATCTAAATGATGAGACCTTGTCAAACTCACACTGTGTTAGAACTCTGTGCACTTCTACCAGCTTGAACTTAGAGAATTACACTTAAAAAAATACTTTACAAAAGATGTATTTTGCTGCTGTTGTGACATTCAGTCTTTATAGTTTGAAAGGGTTGCCAGAATAGCCCTAAATATTTATGGAGTATTACATTTCCAGATGCGATTTAATAAGGTTACCCTCTTAAATCAATAAGTGGAATTTTCCCGTACTTTTCTTTCCAGAGCTGTTTTTAATTAGGTTGAGGTTTAGAGTTATCCTAATTTTATTAAATTTATTGAGAATTGTTTTGCTTTTATGTGCTAATTTTAATTATTATATATATTACTTGCTTCTCAGAAACTTGCAAAAGTCATTTTGTAACTGAATTATTTAGCAATAGTTCACTTTTTACATGTGTTTCACACCATTCAAATTCTGAAGTATTTCTTTTGAGTCATTTTCAGTAAGGTCAGAAAATAGCCCACCTAATTGAGACTTTAATCATTTATGATTACCTTGTTATATAATATCTCCCATAATAAATTTAGCTCTACAACTATGGTGTCCTGTGTAGATTTCATAATTCTGTAAGCCAATGCTTCTAATGTTTTATTTTGATGTATTTGAAAGCCATTATTTTATGGCTCTGTCCAAGGAATTTGCTTTCAGGTTTATCATTTTTTTTTCTGTATTTTTCTATTTTTCCTATTGTTTAGTTTCTAATTTTCAGACTTCTGTGTTTCTGTCCTTTAGGCATCTATGCTGACTCATATTTGTCCTTGGTGAGAAATGAAAATAGTGAGGCCTGGATCACAGCACATGGAGGTGCTGCTGGAGCTCGGCAGGTGTGCGGGTCCATATCCTCCACTCTCCTCTCATCCTCCCGCCTTTGCCCTTCCAGTTGCATACCTCTGCTTCCTTCCTCCAAGGGTCTCAGTGGCTCCTCTGCTTCCTTCCTCCAAGGGTCTCAGTGGCTCCTCTGCTTCCTTCCTCCAAGGGTCTCAGTGGCTCCTCACACAGCAGCAGGATTCCCTCCTACCCCCAGTGATAGGCCTGGCCACAACTATGTCTTCAGGGCCACCAACCTGGCTCTTTCCTCTTTCTTCCTGGTACTTGGGGTTCATTGTAAGATGTGCTGTTTCCCCTCCACACCCAAGGGAACATTTTACATTGGCTCTTCCCACCCTTCCTTGTGGCTTGAGTCCAGCAAAATAAAATTGTTTGTGTATGTGTGTATGGTGGGGGAGGGAGTTCACTGCAATTGTACGTAACAAAGTTTTCATGAAAAGCATTGAAACTTTTAGTGGATTTTGGTTTTAGGAATTGAAGATAAAGGAAAATTCAGACATAAATTTAAAAGATAAAAAATAAAAGAGTTGAAGTTTTTGATTTCTATAATTCTGATATGTTAAGAAAAGCAAAATCCAAGATTCCTCCAATGATTCTTCTGAGCTTCTAGGGTGGTGTGTGAAAGCTGCACACTGACCCCATCAGTGAATACCTGGAGGTGGGGAAGCTGACAGCTTCAGAAAAATTGCACAGTGTCTGCCTCTAGACTCTCTCTCTTCCTCTGTCCCTCCCTTCCTCCCTCCCTACCTCCCTTTAGTCTCTCTGTCTCATCCCTCTCCCTTTTCCTCCCTCCTTCCTGGTCTTTACAATGACAATATAAAATTTTGTATGGGATGTGTAGAAGAGAAGACTAATGGAGGCAGTGGATTGCATATTGCTGTGAAATACGGGTGCAGTTGCTTTTCTCTTTCTAATTTGTTTTCCAGTGGCCTCATGTGCCTGCAATGTTAGTGGCATGGCAGAGGAGAGGAAGCCATACAGAATCTCCTCTGGACATCTAATTAGAAGTGGCACAAACTCTTAGCACCTTGAGTTTAAGAGCTTGTCTTTTCCGTTTGTCTGTTGTCTATTTAGTCAGTTAAACCAGTGAGGAAACTGTGAATACACCATCAGCTCATCTCCAAGTTTATGGCATATGTGGATGTATTCTGAAATATTTATACACAATTACTTCATGCTTTAAATAATTTGTAAAACAAAATCTGTGTGTGACTGATAAGTGAACAGATGGCACTTGGATGCTGGTCTAAAATCTGTCTTCATTTCCTTGTGGGCTCATAAAATAATATGAAAATCTAATTTACATGACAAGTTTAAAATAGAAAAAGAAAATTATACTCAATTAAGTGGATACTAAGTATGCTGTATAATAGAGATTATTATTGTAATATTGATTTATCTTTTACAAACATATTTGTAAATTCAGCTTAGAAATAAATATATGTTTAAACAGTTGAAAAATAAATAACTAATTATTGTAGTAAACCATATTACCATATGAAAAATATCTCAATAAATATTTTTAGAAGAGAAACTGCCTTCAAATGTCTGCTTATAATCATTATTATAATTATTGAAATGTAACCAAATCAAAGGCTTTCAGTGAAAATGAATATATTCTGAAATAGTAGAGTGGTGGTTTAAGACAAGCACATCACGATAGATGGGAACTATCAGAGTGTCTCAAAGAAGCTATGACACACTGTTTTATGGATCTAACAACACAGATCTTGGGAGTCTTGTTTACTTCCTGAAACAAACCTAAAAACTCATAAGAGCAAACAGAGGAAGCCTGTAAGCATGAGTGACAGGCTGGCCTACTTCTGTATTTCTTTTACTAAATTTCAATTTAACTACTAATAGTTTAGAGTTCCAGTCATCTCAAATATAATTTCAGGTTGTTCTTTTGTGTTTCAGAAGTCCTATAGGTATATACATCAGACGGGTGGAGTGTCTCTGTGGGCTGAGAACACTCTGAAGTACAAGCCACTGGTGAAATGAATGCAACTACACAGGCTCTGATGTGGGACTCTCTCCTTCCACTGGAGCACGTGTGTCAGCACTAGAGCTGTGCCCCTTTTAGAGCCTGGGGAGAGAGCACGGGAAGAACGAAGCCTAAATTTCTGTAGACATAAACACGGAAAACAAAAGAACCAAAGAATATATAATAGCTTCAATAAACATTTGGGAATAGTGATAAGTCTGTATAAGGAAGACAGGACCTCTTTTTAAAAAAGTCAAGTAGCCTTCAAAGATTTGAAAATAAATTTGTGAAAAGGAAAGAATAAAAAATGCCTTCTGACAATAGAAACTGTACCTAACGTCATAAGAGGAAAATAGTCCAAGACAGCAAAGAGCATACAACAACTATCCACAGAAATAACAGGGCAGCTGAAAATAAAGGCTCACTGGGTACAAAAAATTTATCATATAACTTAGTTCAAGGCCACATGAAGGGTTAGGAGTGATCTGCGTATTAATACCACTTACTATGAGTTAGAAGTTAGAACTGATGACTTCCTGTTTACTCCTAAGAGTAAAGGAACACAGTGGTGAAGTTATGTGTGGTGAAGTCCAGATTAGCTAGGTTATTTTGGATGGCAGTGTATATATGTTCACATATACTCCCTCTGGGTATGATGACATTATCTTTATTCTTAAGTTAGTTCTATGAAATACCTCAAAAACAATGCTGAGTAATTTTTTTTTAATGAAAAGAAGATGAGATTGCACAAGGATCAGACTATTAAAGTCAGTTGTTCCAGATTCTGGAATTATCTAATACAGAATTTCAATTATATTTAATATATATATACAATAATAACAGAAATATATCAACATTTTAGAAAGAAAACAGAGATCAAATAAGCCGGGATTTCTCAAGTGGTATTTGATGGAGGAAGGTCATTGGTTGAAAAATAAACTGCTTGGCCCTCATAGGTTAGAACAGAGGTGGGTGGAGTAAACAGAACAGAATGCTGGGAGGAAGAGGAAGTGAGCTCAGATGCAGGGCAGCTCCTCTCAGAGACAGACTCCATAGCTCTGCTCTCTGAGGCAGATGCGATGAAGCTCGGACCCAGGATGGATATAGGCTAGAATCTTCCTGGTAAGCGCACTTTGGGGTGCTACACACATTATTAGAAATGGGCTAGTCCAGGTGCGAGAGTTAGCCGAGAAATGGCTAGATATAATGGGCCAAGCAGTGTTTAAAAGAATACAGTTTGTGTGTTGTTATTTCGGGGCATAAGCTAGCCAGGCGACCAGGAGCTGGGGTGGCAGGAACACAGCCTGCGGCTCCCACAACAGGTATTAACATAAAGAGATCAAAATATAGAAATAAGATATAGTAGGAAGTCTGAAGGTAGAATGACTAAAAAGTATTCAGAAGACAGTGTTAGCACAAAATAACAATATTCAGAGAGCATTTCAAGAAGATATAATGATGATATCTAGCCACAGTTGCCTAAAGGACCAGAGAACAAATATTTAAGTTTGGGTACCATACTCTGAGACGAATTAAGCTTTGCCATTGTTCACAAGGCATACTATGTAGGAAAGAATAAATGAAGTTCTAATAAAAAATCATTAACAAAATAATGGAAGCTGGTTTGACTTGGTTATGGAGCCACACAGTTGCTCAGCCTTAGTCCTGTCTTTGGAAAATTAAGATATGATATTATCGCTACAGGATAAGATGCAACATTTCATTATAATAAGATTATAGTTGGGAACTTAGAAAAGATGTCAGGTTACATACACATGGAAGCCTTAGAAAAACAATGGGATTCTTTTATCTATTGTAATATACAACTTAGGAAACCATTGTGAGCTGTTGAAAAGAGCAGAGATAACCATTACCAGCAAAACAAAGACAAAACAAACAATTGTCAAACTGCCTCTGAAGAACCAAGGAGCAGAAAGAAGGGACAGTCTCCACCCTGGAATTCAGAGGAGAGCAAAATGCCTCTGAGACTTGAAAGAGATTGGCAACTAGAGGTCCAGAGTGAGCAATTAGGTTTAGAAATAATTAGGATATATTAATGATATATTATATATATTATTATTTAATCATAATGGGGTTCATCATGCAATTCCATCCAACTATACTACATGCAAAGAGGTCCTTTTTTTTAATTTATTTATTAAAGATTTCTGTCTCCTCCCCGTCACCGCCTCCCATTTCCCTCCCCCTCCCCCAATCAAGTCCCGCTCCCTCGTCAGTCCTAAGAGCAATCAGGGTTCCCTGCCCTTTGGGAAGTCCAAGGACCTCCCACCTCCATCCAGGTCAAGTAAGGTGAGCATCCAAACTGCCTAGGCTCCCACAAAGCCAGTATGTGCAGTAGGATCAAAAACCCAGTGCCATTGTTCTTGACTTCTCAGCAGTCCCCATTGTCTGCTATGTTCAGCGAGTCCGGTTTTATCCCATGCTCTTTCAGACCCAGGCCAGCCGGCCTTGGTGAAAGACGTTCTTTAAAAAGGAAGAAATAGCTTCAAAATAAATAGCTTCAACCGAGCAATTGATGGGAACCTTCATCTTCCATGCCTTCTGTTTGTGGATTGGTACTGCAGGGAGCCTTGAAGTAGGAGGAAAGTGTCCTGTGAGGAGGCTGGAGAGGCAGTGCAGGCATGTGGTCACCTGGGCAGGTCTCAGAATGTTTGATGATGGGAAGCAACACCAACACTTTTACTTAAACTTTAAAATACCAGCTTAAGCCTAAAATGTGACTGTCACTATCCAAAGTAGATCCAAATGGTTGTGTGCACCAGGTAAGTGCTGTCTAGGTGCTGCTACATGCATTGTGTAAGTCGCTATTACAGTGTACTCAAAATCTGGAAGACAGTCATGGAAGTGATCACAGAAAATGATGGCCATTGATGCCTGCATGAACAAATGACCCAATGGCTATTAATGACAGAGTGCCAGGAAATGGCCACGTGTCTTGAGTGTCATTTAATACATTTTCTCCTATGACTCTTACAACAGTGTGGTGGTAGATGCTGGGATGTGTGTGTGTGTGTGTGTGTGTGTGTGTATGTGTGTGTTCATCTCTTCCATTCCTTAGGCATCAGTTCTAATTATAGAAGAGGCTTGACAGTCACAGGGAGCACTCTGTACCCCCAGACTGTCCTGGAGAATAAATATGGCTAAATGTATTTGAACTCTGGAGACCTGTCAGGAGAAATTAGGCAAAACCACAATAGTGTGAGCACATCAAAAGGATGGCATGTATAAATTTAGACTTTGTGTTTTAAGCCATCTTGGCAGGTTGTGTCATCTTCTTCAGACAGGAAGGCTGAGCAAATAAGGTACCTCTACAGCTGTAATTAAGAGAATCGTTTCCAAGCTAATTATGTCATATTTATTCATACAAAATAAAACTGTGTTGACAGGTAGTGATTGAATACAGACATGGGCTGTCAGGAAAAAGGGGGAGGAAGGAAGCTCTTAAAATAGGATAAATGTTGACAATTTTGCAGCATGGGGATAATTTCTAGATCTGTTCCTGTATGCTTTCACTTGATGCTGTAGAGTCCCTCAGTTAGCTACTTAACTGAAGCACGAGGTGATGCAGGAATCATGTCACATGCATGACCCTGAACGTTCCTGAGCATCCTGTCAGAATCTGTGGTCTTGAAAGAGCTCCTATATTCATTGAATTATTTTCAC
Organism: Chionomys nivalis; assembly: GCF_950005125.1. Classification (NCBI taxonomy): domain Eukaryota; kingdom Metazoa; phylum Chordata; class Mammalia; order Rodentia; family Cricetidae; genus Chionomys; species Chionomys nivalis. The sequence continues at coordinate 30,818,656 of NC_080091.1, forward strand.
AGCTGTGAGTCAGGTGCTATATTTTTTTCCTTATACTGGTGGAAACTGAAGCCCCATCACTTAGGTCACTTGCCTGACTTGTCAATCACAAAGTGGTGGATAGAAAAACCAAACTGTGTCTTTTAAATGAAAGCCTAATGTGTTTCCCACAAAACTAACCACAAGCACTCAATAAGGAAAATGTCAATATTTGTCAAATTAGCATGCAGATACATTGCTATAAGTTTTCATCAAACCAGGACTTACTGCACTTTTGACTTAGACCACACAGAACCTTACTGAATTCTTATGTGGCAGGAGCAGCTTCCATATAAATTGTGCTTCATGAATTTAGTTCTTAGGAAAAGCTTTTAGAAGTACAATCTCCAAGGAATAACAAAGTCTGAACATTTTCAGAACTGGATACCCAATGTCAGGTATAGATAAATAGATAAACATCCACAGTAGAAAACAAGTATGTCAGAAAATCACAACACTATTTTCTTCTGTTTTTTCTTTACAACTAATTACTAGACATGAATCATCTCTAAGGACACAGTGATGAGAAGCAGGCATTACACAGGGATCTCAGACTCTAGTAGGCAGACAGATGCTAAGAGGAATAACAATTCCGGTGTGAGCCGCATTCGGAATGCAGCTACCATGCCTGGGCACTGTTTTGGTTCTCAACATATGTTAATTAAGACAAAGCCGCCAGTGTGAAGCCAGAGGAAAATCCCACAGGATAAAATCTCATCTCATGCACAATTTTTGAAAAGCATCATAGAAGATTAGCATTGGGCCATATGTGTATGAGCTATAACAATTTTAATATATCTAATGTTTTTATAAATATTCCCAAATCTGAGAAAATATAAACCACAATTACTTTGGCTTTGAAGTACTCTGAATAAGGGAAGCTTGACCTGTCATCACTCAGACTGCACAGAGAAAGAGCGAGACAGAGAGACAGAGACAGAGACAGAGAGAGAGAGACAGAGAGAGAGAGAGACAGAGAGAGAGAGAGAGAGTAAGTAAAGTGACTGACAAAAGCCACGGGGAAGGGCAGAGGCTGTGTTTGTACCCAGCAATACCTAGCACTTCACTCTCTGCCTTGTGTCACCATTCAATAATCATACAAATGAATGTGAAGCCACGTGCCAGGGTCACCAGCTCTTCTTGTTGGTCTCTAGTTTGTAACACTGACCATGCATTGTGAATTGACTTGGGTGCAAGTACTTTTACCTTTCTTCCTATTATACTGGAACTTTTTTTTTTTTACACAAAGACAGCATCCTAAATGGTTCCCTGCTCTGTCTTCATACATCTTTTACCCATTTGAAAGCACGTTATAATAATAAATTCAACTCCATCCCCGCACGGCTTCAAATTGTTTCTAGTGGCTATTTCAATTCCAGGCATGCAATTCTCTTCCAAAACTTAAGGCAGCTTTGATGTTTTCTGCTCATGCTCTACATTCTGAAGAAAAGAAGAAGGGCCTGAGTTTAAATTGGATATGGGAGAGCAGGATGAAGAAATGGGGTCTGAAATTCTGTGTCCTGTCTTTACAGTTTTTCTGACAAGAGCGTACGTACCATCTGCGCTCCGTCAGTGATAGTTTGCCAGTTGGGTAGTAAATTTCGAAGTTCCAGAAAAGAAAAAGAACACAGATACTCCAATCCTGTCACACAGACACAAGAACTAATTTCAAATGCTCACAGATACAGGGTATATGTGTATCTAGTATGTATTTGGTTTTGCTTTTCACAAACCTTTAGTATGGCATAAAGAGTGAGAACTTCACTGCTCCCAACTACAGTCCTACTCTTTTCAGTTCCACAAGGAAAAGATCTGTTTCCATCACACACACACACACACACACACACACACACACACACACCACTATATTGCATTGGTTTAATTTGTTTTCTTACATTAAATAAATTATCATGCTATGTCACACGGCCTGTAACATGTGAGCATCCCCACATAAGCTCATGATGAAATTTCAAGTATCAGGAGATGGGACCATTAAGAGGTAAATGGATTAATCTCTCACAGTTTAATGGGTTAGTGGATAAATGGAGTTCTGTTGGGGTTTGTTATAAAGCTGAGCTCTCTCTGCCTGGAGTCTGCATAGCCTGCTCTGAGTAATGACGTCTGATCCAGGAGAGAGGCCCTCACCAGATACTAAGCTGCTATCTCCCCTTTTTCAGTCATTAACAAGCATAATATAACACATACAGGTACATGGTCAAGACTCTGTGTACACGATCCATAGGGAGTTTCTCTCTTATCTACCCCAAATCAGTGATGATTGCCATCCGTCTGCCTATGCACACTTGCCACTTTACATATTATACCCAACTTTGGAACAAAGTTGACTTTTAATGTGCAAGGTAGCTGTATGCCACACTGTTTTCTCACGCCTCACCCAATAACTGTCTGAATGTGCCTGTATCTTTAAAATGGTTAAGCTGAAATCCAAACCCTAAGGTGATTGTATGGGGACTTAGAGCATTTGTGGAAGTGATTACATCATGGTGGTGGAATCTCCTGGTGGGGTTTGTGACTCTTAAATAAACTGAGGTCATTTTCCAGTCCACCACAAGGTGGCCCAAACCATGAACTGTGTCCTTTGGATGAGGAATTAGTCAATGCCTTGACTTGACCTTGACCTTTCAGCCTCCAGAACAGTTAGAAACAAATTATTTGTGATTATAGTATTATGATATTTTGTGCTGGCCATCCAAATAAATAAATCAGACACAGGTCGTGGTTTTTCGTTTTGTTTGTTCCAAAATAGAGGGCCAGAATTGATTTTCTTCAATATTATTTTATATTTCCCTGGAAACTACTAAAGTTGAACATTTTTCATATAATTTGTTTTATGACATCTTACTGTGTCTGCTTATCTTGTGTGTGGTGCATTCACATGTGGAAATCAGAAGGCAGCTTAAGGGAGTCAGCTCTCTCTCCTTCCACCATGTGCACCCCAGCTGTGGAGCTCAGATTATCAGTCTGGGTAGCATCTGCCTTCACCCACTGCAGCCCTCTCAACAGCCCCTTGGTGTGATTCTTGTTATCAATATTTCTGTTTCTCTTCATGTTGCTCTCTCTCATGTTGCTTTCTTCTTGATTTATAATGTAATTTACCTAGATACTAAGTTCTACTGTCCATGGTTTTATTGTATATTATTATGGAAATAGGTTACATAATTTTCCTTAATATTTTGTAGTTCCTTTTCCATATCTTAAGGAATTCTAATTTCCCATAAGCCATAGATCTTCACAAATTCAATTTTCACAAATTTAATTTACTTATTTTTCACATTAGGATCTTGAATGCCTGGATTTGTTTTTGCTTAGCTATGATGCAGAGATCTAGTTAAATTTGTTTCCATATGGAAACCTAATTTTCCTGGTAACATTTATTGGATAATATCTGTGGGAACTAGGCTTGTAAGTAGACAACAGCCAAAAATTGAGTTTCCTTTCATGCCAGGGAGGGGAAGGCATCAGTTCAGAGTGCATCCGAGACCATGTGCCTTCTGTGGTCTGTCCCACAAGTTTCTGACTCCCACAGTTCATTTCCAGAAAGGAATTCAATACTAAATCTTCCCACCCATGGGTTTGCAATGCGCATAAATTTACAGTTGCTTTTTCCCCCCTTTTGCTTTGTAACTGAAATGGTGTAGACTTATTTGTTAGAGGTTTATAGTCATTATGCAATATATTTCTGAGAAAATGAAAAATTTTAAGGCTTAGGGTAGTATTATTTAGTACGATACAGTCAAATTTCATTTTCGAATGAGAATATGCAGAGACACTGAAATCGACAGCACCATTCTTTCCTCTCAGGACTAAGCATTTCTCAATATTTAGATTCTTCTTGCCACTTGACGTCCATTTCTGCTTGACGGTGCCATTGCTTTTTTCTCTGGAGTTTGATAGGAACTTGCCTTTCTTTTGCGATAGTCGGGTTATTTCTCCTCCTGTTTCACTGTGCAGCTGTGATTAGGACATAAGCATGGTTTGTGTTGTAGTTCTTGGTAATCAGAATCAACACTGACAAACAATGAAGTATGAGGCCTTTTGCTGTACTTATTTATTTCTCAAACATCTACAGTTACGGTGACTTCAACAATGGCTTCTTTACCACACCCCACTCAGGCCAATTCTCAAATCCACTTTTTTAATTGTGGCTAGATAACAGGATTTGACTTTTGGTGACAATGTTTTCAATTGTGGGCTTCTTTCTTCTCCTACCTGTTCAGGCTACAGTTCTCTAAATACATGTTATTTTTTCATTTGTTTTAGCTTTTGTTGGGTCCAATCATTTACATCGATTCCTTTCTCTCTGGCCAGTCCTCCTCCTTTGTTCCTTCCAACCTCTCCCATGATTGTATGTATAATTTCAACAATCCTGATTATAAAATGCAGGCCATTTTCTAAGGATAATACAGTTTAAAAGAAATTCTTTAATTGTTTTAAATTTTTTTCTTATCTCACTAAAATTCCCTGCTCAGATATGGGCAATATCTCCATGCATTTACTTTCTGTATCATTCTATTTTCAAGCCAAAAAAGAATAGAATGAGTAAAACTACAGAATTTCTTATTTTATTTCGTTTAATGCTCTTCATGGGGGAAAATGAAATACTACACCATCTTGTCTGCTATTTGTTCTTAAAAACACACAGAAATCCCACCAACCCAACTTGTTCCACTTAAGTTATCCATTTTCAACACCTATTTGCATATTTTGCCCAGTCATTCCATTGCTAACAAATGTTCAGCGTAATTCCACAATTTTTAGGATTAGAAATGCAATAGCAAAATGCAAACCATGGAATATATATTTGCATGCTGGCATTTTAATTTTAGGAATAGAGGTTGAAAGGTCCTGAATGTACCCTGACTATTGAAGCCAGAGGAATAATTTAGAGACCTCAGCAGGAATGCTTGTTTTCCCAAGTAAAGAAGGGGGAAGCCAGAGGGTGTAGCTCTGCCCGCATTCCATAGCGAACATTCAACTCCCAGCTCCTGAAGCTCCAGGACTCAACACACACCTAGAGTTCTTTTCTTTTCTTTTCTTTTCTTTTCTTTTCTTTTCTTTTCTTTTCTTTTCTTTTCTTTTCTTTTCTGTAGACCAAATTGGCCTTGAACTCAAAGATCCATCTGCCTCTGCCTCCCTAGTGTGCTGGGATTAAAGGCACACCACCACTGCCCAGCTCCACCCCCAGAATTCCTTAAATTTACATAAAACCCAAACCAGTGTTTTTCAAATTATTTCATAAGAGTAGAAAAAGAAGAAATGTTTCCACTTTATTCAAAGTTAGCATTACACTGATAGACAAAACAGATTTAAACAGACCACCAAAAGAGAAAATTACAGACAGATCTTCCTGAGGGACACCAACACAAAAATTCTGAATCAAATGCTTACAGATTAAATTCTCGGACCCATCAAATGGATTGTTCACCATGATTAAGTAGACTTTAGTGCACATACATCAGTAAACATGATTCACCACAGAAATGGATGCAAGTATAGGAATCACATTATCAACTCAATAAACACAGAAAAGGACTTTGGAAAATTTAACATCCCTTCAAAATAAAAGCATGGAGAGAATATTAATGGAAGACTGCATCTCAACATGATCAAGGTTATATATAACAAGCCTGTCATGCTAAACAAAGAAAAATTTGAATCATCCCTGCTAGTATCAAAAACAAGACAAGGATGTTCCCCTTGTCCAATCTTATTCAATGTAGGGCTCAAAATCTTAACTAGAAGCAACAAGACCAAAGAAATAAACAGACACAAACAGGAAAAGTCAAAGTATCCTTATTTGCAGATGTCCATGATTTTATCCATGTAAAGACTCTAAAGACTCTACCAGAGAATTCAAAGAGCTGAAAAACATTTTCAATAAAGCAGCAGGAGACAAGATTGACATATTAAAAACAGTAGATTTCTTATGTGCCAGTGCCAAAACCAAAAATACCCAAAAACCTCAGACAAAATAAAATCTTAGGGGAAAAAAATGGACCTATTTTGGTGCATGGTTCCAGGTTACAGTACATAATGGTAGAGAAATCACAAGAGCAAGAACCTGAAGGAGCTGATTATCCCATTTTCACAGTCAAAAAGCAGAGATGAAAGTATGCTGCTGCTGTATTTATACAGTTAAGCATCCCAGCTAGGGAATGGCACTACTCAAGATGAGCTAGTCTTTCCACTTCAGTTGACATAATTAAGGTATCCCTTTGCAGCCATGCCCAGGAACCCATCTCTTGTGCGATTCTAGATACTGTCAAGTTCACTACACTATCACAACTCTTGAAATCCCTGTTTATCCAAACAAGCACTAAGTACCAGCTTTAATGCCCTAATGTCATTAAAGTTCCTCTGACATACAAATTTATCCATTATCCTTAAATTCAGCTGTACTTAGTTTTGAGGATTTGGGCACAATGAAACCAGGTTCTTGGCCAAATATCACACAAGTAGTTTCTAGTCAGGTTCTTGATAGAAATCATGTTTATTTCTGAAACCTTATGAGCTGGAACTCCACTGTCCATGTTCCTCTCAGCAGTAATACTTTTTAGGCTCCCACCAGAACAGTCCATCATGTTCTGTTCACAGCATTCAATGGATTTCCTAATGTACAGTCCCAAACTCTTCCACATTCTCACAAAATGGTTCCAAGGGCCTAAGAACCACATGGCATGATTTATCACAGCAATGGCCATGCTTCTTGGTACTAATTAATGCCTTGATTTTTTTTCCTGTTGCTGTAACTGCCCCAACTCCCACAGAGCCCACCTAGCCTACTCCCAACTGGCTCTCCCCTCCTCATGACCATGCCCAGCCCACAGTTCCAGAGGTGGCACACAACTGGACCAGAGGCCAAACCAGCCACCAAACTCCAGGTTCTCAACCCCAGTAGAGGACCCTTAGCTGGACAAGAGGCCACCCCAGCTGCCAGAACTGGACTAGCCCTCAACTCAGGCAGGAATCCCCAAATGACAAGAGGTCACCCCAGCCATCTGAAGTCCAGTCCCAATTCAGGTAGAAACCCTCTAGACTCAACCACAGTACACTCTGGCCAGAAGACCAGAAAGGAAACAAACCAATGAACAAAATACCTATCCTACAAAGACAAACTCAGAAATCAGCACTTAGACCTATAATCACCCAAAACAGGATGCCTAGATGCTGGTATAAGAACACAACAATAGCCAAGGCAATATGTCACCACCAAGGCCCAGATATCCTCCAACAACAACTCCTGAATATTCCAACACAGCTGTAGGCCATTACTTTAAAACCAACTTTATGAAGATGAGAGAGGTCCTTAAGGAGGAGCTGAATAAATTCCTTAAAGAATTTCAGGAAAAAAGAAAAAAAATTGAAGGAAATGAATAAATTGCATAAATAAAGGTAAGAAAACTAAGAAATAAACAAAGGAAACAAAACGGTACATGACTTGAAAATGGAAATTGAAACAACAGAGAAAACACAAACTGAGGAAATTCTCAAAATGGAAAATCTATGTAAGCAAACAGAAACTACAGACACAAGCATCATCAACAGAATACAAGAGATTTGGAAGAGAGAATCTCAGGTGTTGAAGATACGATAGAAGAAATAGATTTATCAGTCAAAGAAAATGTTAAATCTAAAAAGTTCCTGACAGAAAACATCCAGGAAATCTAAGACACTATAAGAAGACCAAACCTAAGAAAAATAGGACTAAAGGAAGGTAAAGAATCTGAACTCAAAGGCACAGAAAATATTTTCAACAAAATCATAGAATAAAAATTTTCTTAGCCTAAAAATGGTGCCTATAAAGGTTTAGGAAGCTTACAGAAGCCGGGCAGTGGTGGTGCACACCTTTAATCCCAGCACTCGGGAGGCAGAGGCAGGCGGATCTCTGTGAGTTCGAGACCAGCCTGGTCTACAAGAGCTAGTTTCAGGACAGGAACCAAAAGCTACAGAGAAACCATGTCTCGAAAAATCCAAAAAAAAAAAAAAAAAAAAAAAAAAAAGCTTACAGAACAACAAATAGATTGGACCATAAAAGAAAGCCCCTCACCACATAATAATCAAAACACTAAACATACAGAACAAAGAAAGAATATTAAGAGCTGCAAGGGAAAAATCCAAGGTAACATATAAAGGCAGACCTTTTAGAATTATACCTGACTTCTCAGTGGAGACTCTAAAAGCCATATGGGCCTGGACAGATATTCTGCAGACACTAATAGACCACGGGTGCTAGCACAAACTATTATACCCAGCAAAACTTTCAATCACCATATATGGAGAAAACAAGAAATTCCATGATAAAGTCAAATTTAAATGATATCTATCTCCAAATCCAGTTCTACAGAAGAAACTAGAAGGAAACCCCAAATCCAAGGAGGTTAATAATACCCATGAAACCACAGGTAATAAATAATCTCGCATCAGTAAAACCAAAAGAAGGGGAACACACACACACACACACACACACACACACACACAAACACACTGTAATAAAGCCACTTGTTTGTTTCCTGGATGCCAGGAAGCTCAGAACCAAAATAATTGCACAGAAACTATATTATTTAAAATACTGCTTGGCCCATTAGCTCTAGCTTCTTATTGTCTAACACTTATATCTTAATTTAACCCATCTCCATTAATCTGTGTATTGTCACATGGATGTGGCTTACAGGCTAAAGTTCTGGCATCTGTTTCTGGCAGGGCTACATGTCTTCTCCTCACACTGCCTCCTTTCTCCCAGCATCAATTTAGTTTTCCCTGCCTATCGACCTTAACAGGCCAAACCAGTTTCTTTATTAACCAATGGTGTTCACAGAATACAGAGGGGAAACCCACATTACAGATACCCTAAAACCAAGAACAAGAAAACAGGAATTAACAATGATTGATACCAATATCTCTCAATATTAATGGGCTCAATTCCCCAACAAGAAGACACAGACTAACAGAATGGTTGGGAAAATAGAATATATTCTTCTGCTGCATATAAGAAACACACCTCAACATCAAAGATAGAAACTATCTCAGAATAAAGTGATGGAAAAAGATTTTCCTAGCAAATGGACTTAAGTAACAAACTGGTCTAACAATTCTAATATCTAACAAAACAGACTTCAAACCAAAATTAACCAAAAGAGAGAGGGAAGGATGCTTTATGCTCATCAAAGGAAAAATCCACTATGATCATCTTTCAATTCTTAACATCTATGCTCCAAATGCAAGGGCACCCACATTTGTAACAGAAACACCAGTTAAGCTTAAATAACACATCCACCCTCACAAAATGATAAAGAGAGACTTTGATATCCTGCTTTCACCAATGGTCAAACCATCCAGCCAAAAACTAAACAGAGAAACACTGGCTAACAGACATTATGAGAAAAATGGACTTAATAGCTATCTAGAATATTCAACCCTAAAACAAAAGAATATACCTTCTTCTCAGCACCTTATGGAACACTCTCCAAAACTGACACACACCCAGTCACAAAGCAAGTCTCAACAGAAACAAGAAAATTAAATAACCATGTGCCACCATTTGTATTTTAATAAATAAAGTTTGCCTGAAGATCAGAGAGTAAAACAACCCCATTGGTCAGTCTTATAGACCAGACAGTGGTGACACACATCTTTAATCCAAGTAGCCATACTAGTTTCCATAGGAACAAGGCAGGGCATGCCTTTAACTCCAGTTGGGCATGCCTTTAATCCCAGACATAGAGCAGAATATAAAATGGGAGGAGACAGCTCAGTCTCATTCTGAGATTCCTGGAGGCAGGATCGCCATTTCAGACTGAAGTAGAGTTAAGAGGCAATGACTGGCTGTATTCCTTTTCTGACCTTCAGGTTGAACCCCTATATCTTTCTCTGAGTCTTTATTAATCATGCTACACACCATGGATTAAAGCTGGATTTCAACAACAACAAAAACAACAGAAAGTCTACAAACTCATAGAAACTGAACAACTCTTTACTAAATGACTACTGGGTCAAAACAAAAATAAAGAAATTAAAGATTTCCCAGAATTCAATGAAAATGAATACACAGCATACCCAAACTTATGGAACACAATGAATGTGGTGCTTAGAGGAAAGTCGATGGCACTTCATCGTGCCTTCATAAAGAAATTTGAGGAATTCATTCCCGCAACTTAGCACACCTGAAATCTCTAGAACAAAAGAAGCAAACTCACCCAGGAAGAGTACATGGCAGGAAATAATCAAACTCAGGGCTGAAATCAATAAAATAGAAACAAAGAGAATACAAAGAATCAAGGAAACAAGGAGTTGGTTCTTTGAGGAAAATCACTAAGATAGACAAACTCTTATCAAAACTAGCTAAAAGGCAGAGAGAGAGAGTTTCTAGACTAACAAAATCAGAAATGAAAAGCGGGACATAACAACAGGCACCAAGGAAATCCAGTGAATCAGTGGGTCATACTTCAAAAATCTGTTCGCTAGAAAACTGGAAAATCTAAAAGAAATGGGCAACTTCCTCCATAGATACCAATTACCAAAGTTAAATCGAGAACAGATAAACAAACTAAAAAGACCTACAATGCCTAGGAAAGAAAAGCAGTCATTAAATTCTCCCAACCAAAATGAAGTCTAGGTTAGATGGTTTTCAAGCAGAATTCTACCAGATTTTAAAGGAAGAACTAATACTCCTCTAATTATTCCACAAAACAGTAATAGAAGGAACATTGCCAAATTCATTTTATGAGTCCACAGTCATCCTGATACTCAAACTACACAAAGATCCAATAAAGTAAGGAATTACAGAAAATTTCCCTCATAAACGTATATGCAAAAGTACACAATGCAATAAAATATAAAGCATATAAAGTATTCAATAGAAAGATTCTACCAGAGAACTCCTATAGTGGATAAACACCACAGTTAAGTGGCTGACTACAAGATTAACTTAAAAAAAAAGAAAGTAGTATTTTTCCTATATAAAAATTACAAATGGGCTGAGGGAGAAATCAGGGAAATGACACCCTTCATAATATCCACAAATAACATAAAAATATTTGGGGTATCTCTAACCCCAAAGCAAACGAAAGACTTGTATGACCAAAACCTCAAGTTGTTGAGGAAAGAAATTGAAGAAAATATCAGAAAATGGAAAGATCTTCCATGCTCACCAATCAGTAGAATTACTATAATAAAATTATCCATCTTACCAAAAATAATCTACAGATTCAAAGCAATCCCCATTAAAATTCCAACACAATTCTTTTTTTTTAATTGATTCTTTGGTAATTTCACATCTTTCACTCCAATCCCACTCATATCCCAGTCCCTCCCTCATTCTCACCTTTGTAGTGTCCCCCAAAGGAAAACTGAAACAGAAATAATAAAAATAAGACAACCAAAATAATATAATATACAAAGAAGAATATCAATATCAATTATAAACAGATAACAACAAAAAACAAATAATCAAAACACGTTGCTCCTCCATCATTGCTGCTTTGCCTTCTAGTACACCATCAATACTGGACCCTCACAGGAGCTCTTCAGATATCCTGTTGCTGCCCAAGTCCTGGAGATAATGCCATTATGGCTATACAAGACCAGTTCCTTCATGCACTCCAGCAGGTCATATAGGGTAGATGTTGGGACATGCCAACTCAAAATCCCAGATGTCTAACTGACTGGGTCTTAAACCAGACAGTCAGGATTGCTGGGACCACTCCCCTCAAGTGAGGGGTGGGGCCATCTCTTTCATGCCAATGGTAAGAGTGGCAGCTCAGTGAGACTCTCATACCTCATCACATGGTTCAATACGTGGTTCTCCTGGGCCCCTGTGATAACACACACAATAGGCATCAACACAGACCTCAGGTTTGGCGGGACAATGGACCCAGACATGGCTAGCAATAGCATCTTGGGCCCTGATGTCATCATAGCCTAGGGTGGTAGAGCAGGACTCTCAGATAAACACGGGCCCAACAGCAATGCAGTTCCTATACTCCAACATGATCCCAGGTGGTGGGATCCCTGACAGACACAGGACCTCAGACGGCAACAGGACTTCAACACAGAACCACACATGACCTCCAGCCATACCTCGGGCCAAGACATCTACATGGCCCTGGGTGGGAGCACAGACCACTCAGATTGGCATCATCCTGGTTGCAGAGTGGCTATCAGATACCAACATCACCCCAGATGGGGACCCAAACCCTAGGCATCCACCAGACCCTCAGTGTTAACAGGTGCCTTGGATATCAACACAGACCCAGGCATGGCCCTCGGCAGCAACTTAAGTTCAGAAGACTCCATGGCTCCAGGTGACAGTCCAGGCTACTCAGATCAGGATGGCCTCTGCAGTGACGTGGCCTTTGGGCACCGACAAGGTCACATGTAGTGGCATCCTCAAGAGCTTTGATAGCAATAGGAGCTATGTATATCAACATAGATCGGCTGAGACAGGACTGTGGATCATGACATGGCTCTTAGCAGTGTCTCGGGACTAGATGTCAACATGGCCCCAGGGGACAATAAAGCCTCCCACATTAGCCCATTCCTTACTACCCTTGCCTCTTCACATCCACCTCTCTCCACAGGACATAAACCTCTCTGCCTCTTTCCCCCTCATTTATGTCTCCATAACTTGCTCACCATAATGGCGTCTGACTGCCTGGGTCTTTGGTTTCTTTCTACTTTCACAGGACAAAGTCTTTCAAGCGGGCACTTGTGAATCCATCTCTGCTGCTTAGTGCTATTGATAGTGAGCAGGCCCCTGGTTTCTTCCCACGTGGTCATGGTAAAATGCTCCGGGTAGGTGTACAACACAATTCTTATAAACCTTGAAAGGAAAATACTCAACTTCATATGTAAAAGAAAAAATGCAGGATAACTAAAACAATCCTGATCAATAAAAGAACTTCAAGAGATTTCACCATCCCTGATTTCAAGATGTGCGATAGAGCTGTAGTAAGAAAACCTGCATGGTATAGGCATAAAAGACAGGCTGATCAATGTAATCAAATCGACATAAATCTAAACACCTATGGACACCTGATTTTTGATAAAAAAAAAAGCTAGAAATATACAATGCAAAAAAAAATCTTCAACAAATGGTGCTGGTCTAACTGGATACCTGCATGTAAAAGAATGCATAAAGGTCCCTATCTATCATACTGCACAAAACTCAAGTCCAAGTGAAGCAAAGACCTCCACAGAAAACCAGATACACTGAGTCTGACAGAAGAGAAAGTGGGGGCATAGCCTTGAATGCATTGGAACAAAAAACAACTTCCTGAACAGAAAAATGATAGCACAGGCACTAACATCAGCAGTTAATAAATGTGACCTCTTGAAACTGAAAAATAAGGGTACCATTATTCAAAAAAAGATGGCAGTCTACAGAATAGGAAAATATTTTCACTGGCCCTACATCTGACATATATATATATATATATATATATATATATATATATATATATATCAAGAAACTACACATCAACTCACCTATAAAAGGATATTAGCTGTTAAGCAAAGGATAATCATGCTACTGTACACAGACTCTGAGAGCCTAAGTAACAAGGAGTGTGGGGGCACATAGGTCTCTCTGGGAAGGGGAAATAAAATAGATTTTGTGGGTGGACTAGTGGGTGGGGGGATAGGAACAGGAGGGATTGAGTGGAGGTTAGGGGAAGGATGGAGAGATAGAGTACTGGGAGAGATGACTGGAATTGGGGGAGGCATTATGGGGGCAATGTGGAAACCAAGTGCAGTGGAAACTCCCTGGAATCTATGAGAGTGACCCTAATGAAGACTAGTAAGAATGGGGCGTATGGATTCTGAACTGACCAACTTCTATAACCAGGCAAGACTTTTAGCAGTGGGACTGGGCCACCAACCCAGCCACAAAACTTTTGACTTATAATCTGCCCTGCCTGCAAGAAATGATGGAGTAATGGTGGTACAGATCTTGTGGGAAAGGCCAGCCAATGATTGGTCCAACCTGAGGCCCATGTAGGTGAGGGTGCTCATGCCTGACACTGCCTGGATACCCAGGAACCAGAGTCTGGACAGTCCAGTGACCCAGAATATAACCAAACACAACTGGAAAAAAAAGAGTCAATGAAATGATTGCTAATGATACTCATAGATCAATGCCTAGTCCAATAGTTATCAGAGAGGTTTTGTCCAGCAACTGTTGGGAGTGGATGCAGTGATTCACAGCCAAACATTAGGCAGAGCTTGGAGAATCCTACAGAAGAAGAGGAAGTATTGTAAGTGCTAGAAGGGTCGAGGAAACCAGGAAAATATGGCCCACAGAATCAATTTAGCAGGGCTTATAGGGGCTCAGAAAATAAGGTGACATTCACAGAGTCGTCATGTATGTCCTCTGCATACATGTTGTAGCTGTGTACCTGAAGGTTCTTGTGAGAGTCCTAACAGTGGGAGTAATTTCCCTTTAAAATGCACATACATGCATGTGTGCGCACGCATGTGGGCACACACACACACACACAATGCTGATGGAGACTCTAGAGACCATAAAAAAACTCAGAAGGTCTTCTACTCTTTTTCCCTTTTTCTGATTTGTGTCTTGGTAAAAGTCCTCATCTCAAGCCCATGGCAACTGACAGACAAATCCCAGGAAAAATCTCATCTGTGATATGGCAAACACGGAAGGCCTTCGTATTTTCTTTCAAATCATCTCAGAGCCTGGTCAATTACAGAATTTAATTTTCTCTGCCATTGTTCTTAAGACACTAGTGGTAATGTCAGCACAGCTCCACTTACTGTAATACTCTCCTAACATTGTTCTTAAATCTGGATACACAGCACTGCTGTTGATTTAACACCTCTTCCATTACAGAAGTTTCTCAGTTTGAGATGTTTACATCCAGTAAACGCACAATTAGCAGAATATTTACTTACTATACTCAGCTCACCAAATGCCCTATCTTCACATAGCCTACCTTAAATGCAATCAGAGTATTTAGGGTCAGGTTGAAACTTTCAAATGCTACCATCTTGGGCTCAGGCCTGCCACTGCCACTCTAAAATCTGCTCCTGACTCCTGAGCAGCAAATTCTGACACTAAGTGTATAAACAAGCAGAACTCCTTCCTGGTGGTCCCATGACTCAAGCTTTAGGAGTGAAATACCTGTAAATGTATTTATGTTTACATTTTGGTCACTATTTCCCTGTGGAGTTCATAGAGAATAACAGAGCTTAAATCTTTCCTAGGAAGCTGCCCAAGGAAGGGTTTTCCTCATCCTCTTTCATTGTGTGCTCCACCTCTGAGAAGCAATCTCCCTTCTGAAGAGATAGGTTGCTATTTCAATGTCTTCAGCCACCTTTCTCTTCAGTAGGAAGTGCAAAGACAGAGTGGTCAGCTCCCCAGTATCCCATCTTTGGTCTACAGCCTCACTTAGAATTCTCTTGCTGACAAAGACAAGATTCTTTGTATTCAGAGAAATTCTAGCTTTGTTTTACTGCTGTTACTGCTGTCTGGGGCCTCTTTTATCTTAGAAATGTAAAAATTAAAAGGAAGCAAACATAGTTCCAAACCTACAATTACAAGTCCTCTACACAATAAAGGACAGCGTCAGTAAGTGTTCCAGCCAGCTAAGGTTAGGTATGAGCATCTTCAGAAGTGGCTTTCGAGTGTTTTGCCTCCTTACTCCCCATAACCCCACAAATATGGCACCTGGAGTAAACACCACAAGTAGTCAGAACATCATCCCCCACCAAGCACTGGGATCTATCACCCTACACGTTATGTCTGATTTTCTTGTGTAACTACTTTGCTCTCTGCACTGCAACAAATGTAATGGAAGCAGAGGCTTGCAAACTGCCTGCACATGAGTATGGTTTTGTACCTTCTCTTACCACTCATCTGGCCTGGAAAATGACTGGATGGAAAGAAAATGGTCCCTGAACGGAGTGGCACTATTAGGAGGTGGGGCTTTGCTGGAGTAGGTGTGGCCTTGTTGGAGGAAGTGTGTCATTCTGGAGGCAGCTTTTGAGGTCAAGCCATGCCCAGTGTCTGAGACCACTTCCTGTTGCCAATACAGGATGTAGAACTCTGAGCTACCTTTCCAGCACCATGTCTACGTGCATGTTGTCACGTTCCATCATGATGGGCTGAACCTCTGAAACTGTAAACCACCCCCGATGAAATGGTTTCCTGTACAAGAGTTGCTGTGGCCATGGTGTCTCTTTGCAGTAATAGAAACCCTAACTTAGACAGAAATAAAATAGAAAGATGTTGGGAAATCAACTGGTCAGAAGAAAAATGGCAGTCTGTTGTCAGATGAGGCACGGCTATCATCTGGAGTAATGAGAGGAAATGGAATATTGATGAACTCTGGAGCTGGTAGACGGTTGGCGCTCACACCTGTCTCTAATACTCTACAAGCAAAGGAGTAATAAGATGAGAAAGCTTCATCTGTTTGGCTTAAATGCAGAACTTGGAAAAGGTGGACAAGCCAGGCCTCTCTAGGTGGAATATTGAAACTTTTTCACATGTCTGCTATCCTCCACTGGCAACAGTTTCTCAGGAAGAAATAGCCTGAGGAAAAATAACAGAAGCAAGTTGTGTGCATGTACACATACAGATATATCTTCCAATGTTAATACTGAGATTTGATTCTTTTTGTGAGAGAAGTTGTACCACACAGGAATTCTAGGAGGTGATTGGGACTCTGCCCTTACAAAAGTATTAATTCATTCACATGATTAATAAGTTAACAGATTATCTGGAGTGTAGATTGGTTGCAAAAACCTAAGTCATGTGCTTCCTGTTAAAAAAAAAAAAAACATCAAAAAGCTTTCACCCTTAGCCATGGTCCTCAAGGAATGTCATATAAAGTCAGTATAAAAAGTAAAAGCATTTCTACATGATGATTCTTAAAAGTTCCATGCAAAAACCAAGTCTTTATAAACAGCTACAGATGATGTCAGCAAAACAACTCCAGCCTTCCATTCCATCCACAGGGGCACTGAGCAGCCAGGAGGAATTGTCAGAACCAGTTTTGTCAGAAATGTGGGAAGTCGGCCAAGGCTTGCAACAAGCATGCTACTGCTGAATTGAGAATAAGGCAAGCCAGGCATGGAAGTGCATTCCTGAAATCCCCTCACTCAACAGGGCCAGGCAAGAAATCATTGAGGCCAGCCTCAGGGCTACAAGGTGAGATTCTGTCTCAGATAAACAAAAACAGAAGCATACAAAAACTTGAAGTAATTTCCATGAGGAAGGAAAGAATGGGTGAAAACCTTTTATTTGCTCTTGCCTTGATTCTTTTAATAGAACCTTCTGGAAGACTGAAAATGAAAAAAGTTAGAGCAATTATAAGCAAAATAAAGTATAGAAAAACAAGAGAAAAATCAAATCTAAAAGCTGCTTTGTAACTATCAGTAAAATATAAAAAATCACTATCTTGAACAATGAAGATAAAGAGATCAAAA
The DNA here is from genome assembly GCF_950005125.1 of Chionomys nivalis. Classification (NCBI taxonomy): domain Eukaryota; kingdom Metazoa; phylum Chordata; class Mammalia; order Rodentia; family Cricetidae; genus Chionomys; species Chionomys nivalis. The sequence goes on from NC_080091.1 coordinate 30,836,134, forward strand.
TTACCTGAATCAGAAGAGAAAGTGGCAACTGAGGGAAGAAAGAGCATCACATGACATTAGCATGGCCAAGCCCCCTGCCATTGACTGTATAATCTGAATAAAATGAACAAATTCCTAGACACACACAACACACGCATCCACTCCGAAAGAAATAGAAACTGTTTGTAAAAATCTGTAAAGTCAAAACAGCAAATCCAAAGAACAGTGGAGATCTAGGTTTTATTTTTGATGCCACCAAACTTTTTGATGTGTATGTTTGAATTTGAATGTGCTTTGCTAACGTTGTATTGCTTTGCAAGCTGGTATTGAGTATACAGGGGTAGTGGAACGCCTTTGTTACAAGGTCGATTCATGTTTATTTATTTTTTCGGAGACAGGGTTTCTCTGTGGCTTTGGTGCCTGTCCCAGAACTCGCTTAGTAGACCAGGTTGGCCCCAAACTCACAAAGATCCACCTGCCTCTGCCTCCCAAGTGCTGGGATTAAAGGCTTGTGCCCCACCGCCCGGCTATAGATTGATTTGTGTTTCTTATTTGGCTGTTTTTGTTATTTGGTAATTTTATCACACTGTTTTACTTCCCTGCAGTCCCTACCACCTCTCTCGTCTCTGCCGGTCCTTCTCCCACATCCATGACTTTCTGTTTACCGTTGTGACCCATTTTCTTTAACTAGGACCATCTGCGTGGTCATTCAATTGAAACTCTCCATTGGAACCTGGCAGAATCATCAGTGGGCACAGAACGGAAGACGATGTTTTCCTCTTTCCCTCAATCTATCAGTAGAAGACTCTTCATAGTGAGGAGTAGGACACCCTCAGCCGCTCCACCCACCATATCTGAGTGTTAAGTTTGTGATTGCAATGGCAGAGTTAGGCCAGGTGATGGCGCCTCATAGCCCTTTGGCCTATCTTCAGCTCCATTCTTTCTGCTTCATCTTGCACAACACTAGCTGAATCTTAGAAAGGAGGGTATAAAGGTCGTTAGAGACAAACACTCATCTGTCCCTCTCAACGCTTTGTGCTGCCATGAGCCTCTGCATCCATCACTGCTGGCTGGAAAGAGAGGCTCTCCGAATAAGGCTGAGCGCACCATCTGTCTACAGGAATAAATACGTTTGTTAAAGGTATTTATCAATTTGCTAAAGAACAGTATTTAGTTCCCCCCTAGACGTTTCTTTCTTGGTTTATAGTAGTATACAGGAATTTGCTCCTATTGTGTAAGTTCCAGACACCATCAGAGAGGAGTTGGTTATGCCACACCAGCAGTGCCATAAGTAGTTGGGTTCATCCTTCCTGGCTGGTTGGTTTTACAGATTATAGTGTTTATCGATGAGTAAAACCAGTGATGCTTTTTCTCCCCAAGTAGATTATATGGCTTGGTCTTAAACTACAAAAGTTAATTGTGAGATATAAAACTTCCAGGTCAGTTCCACATTGATTTTTTTTTTCTGTATTATACATCCAAGGTGCATGGTATCTTCTGCCATATGGCTTTATATTAGCACAAGTCCTTCTCAAACTCTCCCAAATAGTAGAAGAAAGGAGGTCACTTTCTTGCAATTGGTTACAGGGGCCAACATCACACAATCACGTAGCAAACAGGGACACCAAAGGAAGTTGTAAGAAAAGACCTGCAATGACTGTAGATTCAATGTCCTCAACAAAAGGCTATCAGACTGACTGTGGCAGCATATTAATAATGATTACATATTGTGACAAATGATGTTTATTCTTTGACTGTTAATGTGGCGTGATGCACAAAAGACAACGAATGTGATGAGCTTCACGCTTCTCTTCTCTGCTCCTGAGCTCTTCCCCAGTGAGCCTGCCTCCCCTGTTTCCAAAGGTCTGCCCTCTGTTACTCCAGGGTCCATCTGTCCTTCTTCCACCTGAATGACCCTGTGAGACTACTTGACACTCACTCTCTGGTCCTTAGATGCCCACTGAGAAATAATGGGCTGTCCCAGTCAAGGTTTGCACCTAACAACAAGCAATACCATAGCAAATGTAACATTACTTCCAGCAATGGTAAGAAAGATTGTTCGATATCACGAAAGAAGAAATTATGTCATTAAAACATGAACTCAAATTTTTCTCCAACATATATAGCAAAATGCATCCAGACTTCTGAGACAAGAACGTATGCTAAATAAAAAAGTGCCTCTTAGGGATCAACTTGTATGACAACTGCATTAATTATTAAGAACCTAAGGCAAATATGCTTTAGTCACCTGTGATACATTTAATTTCTGCGTTAACAGCTTTATAAAGGAACATATTTATTTTTATACCTTTAAATAAAGAAGCCGAGAACCCCTTGTCCCATTCAGATGAAACTGTCACCGGTCATGTGTCACGTAACAAGGCTTAGTTCAATGGCAGGTGGACTATGCAGCAGAGCTTCCACCAAGCACAGTGAAACTGAGGCATTTCTATGGCTTCGCGTTTTTACTGCACCTTTTGTACTCTGGAATGCTTAGATGCACAAATAGTCGTCACTGTGTTATTCCCATCTACAGCACTCAGCGCAGTACCCTGATGCAGACATGCACAGCCTGCATGTAGGACTGTGGACACTCTGACATTAGGTCGATGGCAGATTCATTCAACAGTGCACTACTTAGATGATAGCCTATCATTAAGTCATGCAGGACAATACCTCTCTCTGCCTCTATGTGGCAATTTTCTTATGAGAACTAATATGTGTCAGTCTGATCACCCTGGACTATGCGACATTGGACAATAATCTTTATACTCTCACCTAAAACCATAAAATATTATAACAGCTATTTCTTCCAGTTGTGGCACCTAAAAAGAACAGTGTGATGCGTGCCTTGTATTAGGGGGTAATAATAAATGGCAATAAGGAACAGGAATTGCATAAGCATACACTGTATAAATCTGTTCATTTTATTTCACTGTAGGTTTTGTGGTTCACCAAGATTGAAAATAACTTTTCCACCTGTTCTGCCGAATCTGTTGTTTGAACTTCAAGTAACCTGAGGACACAACCTGGGTTTGGGTTCAACGAATCCTGGTGCTGAGCAGGCAGGTGTTCAGCATCTCCTGAGACCAGGGGTGAGTTTGACTTCTAAGATGACTATCTGAACCCTGTGGATGATGACCCCTCTCCCAGCAGAGACTGTGGCTGGCTTGCAATCATCAGAGGAAACCAACTGCCTTGCTGAACAGCTCAGCCTGCACCCAGTAGTAGCCTAAATACGTAGGGCCCTACCTTCAAAAAGGAAACTATAGCAAAACAAAGCCCGCCTAGCCACATTTCCTACTGAGGCCCCTTTGCCTCTACCCCATAACTCAGTCAAGTTTGTTATTCTGAGTTCCTGTGACCTTGGCTTCCATTCGTTGCTAATGATGTTACATTTTTAAAATGTGGAGTGATAAAGAGAAGGAAGATAAAGATTAGGGTTCTGGATCAAAGTAGGTCTGTGGCAAAGATGATTGGCATCTGAGGAAAACTAAGTTTCCCTGGACCATCCCTTCTGTTACCAACAGCAGTTGCCCTGTATTTAAATTCTTTTATATGAATCTGTAGTTAAAGGACTCAGGCACTAGATGGCGAGTCAGTCCAAGTCATGAATGAATAGTCAACGTTTGAGGGCAAAGAAAGGGGTCAGTCTTTGTTAGAAATCAACCAAGGAAAATGTAGACTCTTAAAGTTTAAAATCTACAGGCATCCAGTCATACCAGGTGAGATAGTTATTGGTTGTCAGTTTTACTACATCTGGAATTAACTAAAATGCTAGTGGCCGGGAACACCCATGAGGGATTTTTTTTTCTTCTTAATTAAATCATTTGAAGTGTGAAGACCCACTTCTAATCTAGATCTTTTGAGGTGGGAAGATTTACCTTTAATCTGGGCCATAACTTCTGGTGGCAGCCTACATAAAGGACAGGGAAAAAGTGAGCTTTTGTTCTTTGCCTACTTGTCCTTGCTCTTGCTGGCAAGTCCATTACTTTACTGGCATTAGAGCCTACTCCTTCAGGATTCTGATATATACCGAAGACCAGCTGAGACATCCATCCTCATGGACTGAAAAGCTATTAATATCTCTATCTATCTATCTGTCTATCTATCTATCTATCTATCTATCTATCTGTCTGTCTGTCTGTCTGTCTGTCTATATGTATGTATATTTGTGTGGGAATATATATGTGTGTATGTTTATGTACATATTCTTTCTATAAATTCTGTTCCTCTAGAGAACCCTGACTAATACACCAGGATAGCCAGACTCCTTAGAAGAGAAGAAGCTAGACACATGGTTTTCAATCCACTCCATCACTACTCAAAACACCACAAGAATAGCAAGAACCACCATACAGTATTACCCCAAGGATGAGTTTTCACTCCTCAGTTTTAGAGTATTTGTAAAGACATGGTTAAAACATCCCTAAAGGGATGAACTATGAATAAACTTCCAGCAATGCTATCAGCAGCAGGTGCTGTGCAGTGAAAGGGTGCACACTTCATAGATGACACTGGCCTTTGCTTCTTCTAACTAGCAACCTTGTCCTTATTAGCACTCATGTCCTTAGTCCTCAGAGAATCCAACCCACAGGTCTAGGATGCTGTGACCCTGAGTTCCCAGATAAAACTATTGAGGTTGGCTTTCTATCTGACTGATGAGTGGGATAAGTCGCCACAGGGTCTGGAGGAAACAGGTTGTCAGTACCCACTCTTCACTGGTAGGGATCAGTAGCGGGAGTTCAAGAACCTGCAACCTTTGTCAGACTCCATGTGCTCTGACAATTTAAAGCAGCTCTGGGTTTCATGGATCCAGTCTTTATCCTAGGCATGCAAGAGTGACCTATTGGAAATGGAGATATCAAATTGTCTAGGAGCCATAAGAGTGAACATGGGGAGAACTTCAGAGGCATGAGGAGGAGACCCTGTGTGATGGAGTTAAAGTTGCTTGGCTCAAGCCTCTTTCCAGCATTTATTTTAATTTCATCTACAGTGCCATGACCCTAGGATGTCTTTAGTCACATACTGATGCATGGCACTGCTACTAGATGTGCGAGTTAGGTTTCATTGTCAACTTGACAAAACCTAGAGTCATCTGGGAAGAGGAATAAATTGTGGAACTGCCTAGATCAGATTGGCCTATGATCAAGTCTTGATTAATGATGGGGAGGACCCAGCCCACTATGGATGGCACCATTCCTCAGTGTGTAAGTCTGAGCTGTATAAGAAAGCTAACTTTTCTCTCCCCATCTCCCCTTACCCCTATTCCACCCCACCCCCAAGATCCCATTTTTTTTTTTTTTTGCCCTGCAATCTTGTCTACTTCCCATATCCAGGAGGATAACTATATGTTTTTCTTTTGGTTCACCTTCTTATTTAGCTTCTTTAGGATCACAAATTATAGACTCAATGTCCTTTATTTATGGCTAGAAACCAATTATGAGTGAGTACATCCCATGTTCATCTTTTTGCGTCTGGGACACCTCACTCAGGATAGTGTTTTCTATTTCCATCCATTTGCATGCAAAATTCAAGAAGTCATTGTTTTTTTTTACTGCTGAGTAGTACTCTAATGTGTATATATTCCACACTTTCTTCATCCATTCTTCCATTGAAGGACATCTAGGTTGTTTCCAGGTTCTGGCTATTACAAATAATGCTTCTATGAACATAGTTGAACAAATACTTTTGTCGTATGATAGGGCATCTCTTGGGTATATTCCCAAGAGTGGTATTACTGGGTCCTGGGGTAGGTTGATCCTGAATTTCCTGAGAAACTGCCACACTGATTTCCAAAGTGATTGGACAAGTTTGCATTCCCACCAGCAATGGATGAGGGTACCCCTTCCTCCATAACCTCTCCAGCAAAGGCTATCATTGGTGTTTTTGATTTTAGGAACTTGGGGAATTGGGATGGTAGGGATAAAGGAAGGATGGATATGGGAGCAGGGAAGCATATATCCTAATTAAGGGAGCCATCTTAGGGTTGGCAAGAGACTTGAACCTAGAGGGACGGGCTCCCAGTTGCCCAGGGGGATGTCCCCAGTAAGTTCCTTGGGCAGCTGAGGATAGGGAACCTGAAATGGCCCTATCCTATAGCCATACTGATGAATATCTTGCATATCACCATAGAACCTTCATCTGGCGATGGATGGAGATAGAGACATAGACCCACACTGGTGCACCGGAATGAGCTCCCAAGGTCCCAATGAGGAGTAGAAGGAGGGAGAACATGAGCAAGGAAGTCAGGACCGTGAGGGGTGCACCCACCCACTGAGACAGAGGGACTGATCTATTGGGAGCTCACCAAGGCCAGCTGGACTGGAACTGAAAAAGCATGGGATAAAACCGGACTCTCTGAACATGGCAGACAATGAGGGCTGATGAGAAGCCAAGGACAATGGCACTGGGTTTTGATCCTACTTCATGTTCTGGCTTTGCGGGAGCCTAGCCAGTTTGGATGCTCACCTTCCTAGACCTAGATGGAGGGGGGAGGACCTTGGACTTTCCACAGTGCAGGGAACCCTGACTGCTCTTCGGACTGGAGAGGGAGGGGGAAAGGAGTGGGGGGAGGGGGTGAGGAGTGGGAGGAGCGGGAGGGAAATGGGAGGCTGGGAGGAGGTGGAAATTTTTTTCAATAAAAAATAAATAAATAAATAAATAAATAAATAAATAAATAAATAAATAAGAAAGCTAACTGAGATGAGTCTAGGAAGCAGCATTCCTCCATCGTTCCTGCCTGCAGGCTGTTGCCTTGAGTTTCTGCCCTGACTTTCTTGAATGATGTACCGTGACCTGGCAGTGTAAGATGAAATAAACCCTTTCTTCCCCTTTAAGTTGTTTTAATTGTGCTGCTTATGATAGCAACAGAAATCAGGCTTGACCACAGTGCTAAGTAAAGCATCCTCTTTCCTCTTGTCAGACGCCCTTCAGTCCCTGTCTGCTATGTGCTGGCTGTGTGGTTAGCATAACAGCTGACTTGAATTGTGTATGTTAAGCTTGTTGTTGCTGCTTCTGCTGCCACAAAACACCTGGCAAAGACAACTTAATGAAGGAAGGATGGGTTATTTTTGGTCATGGCTTGAAGTGGCACAGTTCTTCATGGTGAGCAAGGAACATGGCAGGTGGAATGTGAGGAGAGTGATCACACTGTGTCACAGTACAGGAGGAAAAGAAAACGAGAGATGAAGGCTGGTGCTCAGCAGGCTTCCACCCTTTCTGCTTTCTATTCAGTCTGGGAACCCAGCCCATTAGATGGTGCTACCCATGTTTAGGTCTCACCTTTCCCCATTTAGTTACAACTTTCTAGAAACAGCCTCACATTCACCCCCAGAAATAAGCAACTGAGGTAGCTCTAAACCCAATTTAGTTGACAATTAAGATTAACCATTGAAATGATGACCTCAAAGATTTATTTTAATGTGGAGCCTATCAATGAAGCCTTTTTTGGAGAGCCTTTACAGATATAATAAAGTGAAGAATTTCCATGTGAGATCATCCTGAGTGACCAAGGTAGCCCTAAACCGCCAGTCATCTTTAAGAGTGATGGAGAAGTGAGAGTGAAGGTAGGAACAATGCATACACAGTGCAGGAAGCCCAGGAGGGCTGGCAGCCACCAGACACTGAAGGAAAGCAGGGAGGTACTGTGGGAATTCATTCCACCAATAGGCTTTTGTGAATTCACATAACATTGCCTACAGGGAGGGTTCCTCTCTCAGAACATTCAGATGGAAGGAAGGCTTACTTGTCAACACCTCAAGTCCAGATTTTGCCTTCAAAACTGAGAGAGAATAAATTTAGGCTGACTGAGCACTAAAGTTGAGGCAATTTTGTCACAGCTCTTTCTCCCCAACATTTGTCACAACGTCCATAACAAGTTGCTGTAAGGTCTAGTATACCTCAGGGCTACCTCAGTGAAAGGAATACCAACTAAACTCTACCGAATGAATACAGGAACCCCATTTTATTGATAATGTCATAGCTAGCATTTGTACAGAATAAATTAACTTGGGAACTCACAAAGGTTAGATATTTTATACAGGTATGTGCTTGACATTAGCATTTTTCCATACTATGTTTCTGTTTACATGATATGAAATTAGTTCTGACCTGTTTATGTGATATGAAATTAGTCCTGACCTTGCCCAGTAAAATCTATGTAGATGCTTATGCTATGCAGTGTGGGGTGTGTGTGTGTGTATGTGTCTGTGTATGCTCATAGCTGCTTACAGATATGGGTGTACATGATAAAACAGTGTAACTCCTGTCCTGAAGTCCTGATCCCCAGTCCTCATCTATCTCTTGTGCAGATGATACCAGGTTTATCATAGTTCTAGGGATGCTGGGCTCAGGAGGGTTCTACAGGAAGATTGGGTCTCCCAAACTTATCTAAGCATATGCACATAATCAAATTTGTATGACTGTTTTTCCTGTTGTCAGTTTATGTCATATGCTTAATTTCTGAGCCCTTAGAAAGTCAAGGGAAAATCCATGTTTTCCAGTGGCATGAGGAGGATGTTTGTGAATGTCGGATCCTATCTTACACACCCTACTACCATACTGGGCTCAGCCTTCCTAGCCACTGTGCCAAGGTACTGTAAACAGTCTGTGCGCTGTGCTAGGGTGCAGTATTGAGCCTTCCTGTGCACCATGTGGAGATACTGTGCTCAGTCTTTTCATTGTATTACATAAGCCTCTAATGCCCCCATGATCAAGAAAAGGAGTGATGTCTCCCTAACCCCCAGTGAGAGCAGGAGTCCTATTTAGTAAGCCCGATTCAGCAGACAGAGCAAACTGGCTCTCGCTGAGTGCTTATCTTCTAGCTTCTGCCAAAATCGAATCTCTTTGAAATAAAACAGGCAGTTAGCACATGGTAAAGGTAAATATCGAGCATTAGACTAGAAACAGTGTCTTCAGTGGCAGACACATTCTGCACTGGAGAGAAAAGCACAGTAAAATGCAGGGCATGTATTTGCCAGGGCTGGAATTTTCTAGCAGCAGAAGCAGATGGGTAAACTAATTACAGAGAAGTTTGCTTGAGACGGGCTGCACCCCATATGTAAGGCTTTGATGAACCCTCCTCTCAACTCTTCTCTCAGCTACAGGGACCATGCTCAGAGCCTGCAGGAGCACTGGCTAGACGTACAAATATCCACAGTGCATCCAGTCCCCAGGGATCTCTTGGCCCAGTTTATTTAAATAATGACTTTTGAGCAGATTATTAAGTAGAGATTAGTTTATAAAAGGCAAAAGCATTATATAATCAAGGTATGGTGACTGCTTTGCCCTCTGGAGGAAGATGCCGAATTCTGGGTCTGTGAAATATGAGCTACTGTGTGAGTGTTAAGTCAAACTTGGAAAATTCCAACAGAGGACAGTGTGCACCTCCTCCAAATTCTGGGTAAGTTCAAATGCTTTTATAAAATGGATATGGAATCCAGGAAATTCCTAAAACATTTGTAAAACTACAATATTTGGCTAATCCATCTCTTTCTTAAAAATAGTTATTTATACATTTCTGCAGATACCTAAAGAAGAAATCCAATTCTCTTGGACCAGGAGTTACATACAGGCTGCCTGACATGGGTACTGGGAACCGAACTCATGTACTCTCCAAGAGCAGTACATGCTCTTGACTGGCTGCTGAGCCATTTCTACATATCCTAGCTAAATTCCTTTCTGATCTACTAACCTAGAGAAAGCATGATTATTTTACTGACTGTGCATTTTAATGCTCTTAATTCATAGGATGCAAGTAATTTCAAGAACAGAATACAGCTACAGAAATATCAAGTTATATCATTGACATACAAAAATGATATACACAAAACAGAGAAATGTGTTTTCCATGTAGAAGATTCAGAACACAGGTGTTCTGAGGAAACAGGAAGTGACAGCCACTGAATCACAGATACATAGTTGTCATGCAGGATTAGTCTTAGGATTCCCCATGGATAACAAGCTCTGCGGATGCTCCAGTTCCTTATATAACAGTACAGTTTGCACATAAAATTAGGGCCTATTGCCCTGCGTTGCCTATGTCACCTATAGATTACATTAAATGCTTAACACCTTGTGAATGCTGTATAATTAGCTGCCATACTGCATTGCTTACGGAGTAGAGACAAGAAAAGTTTGTAAATGTTCAGGCCAGACATGTTTTCTTTTTTTGGGTGGGGGGGGGGGGCAGATATTCCCCAACTGTGAATGGCTGAATCCAGATATGCAGAAGCTGGATATAGAATACTTATTTATACATTTTACAAATGGGAAAAGGGGGGGAAGATGGTTTCTTGATGCAGCTTTAGAGAACCTGACAGGTAAATAGGACAGTGAGAACCTTATCCAACAACTGAGGCTGCTGGGTACTTTGACACAAGACTATATCGCTCTAGGCCGTGTGGCCGAAAAATAGATATAAAAACTAGATGTTTTGTTTAGGGTCCTTCTTCTGGTTCGCAGAGGCCTCAGGGAATCAGCTGCTTCTTACCAGTGGAGGAACAGGTTATCATGGGAATAGACCTGGGAAGGTCCTACCGCAGCTGAGTGGAAGCCCTGCACATCCAGAGAGTGCTGTGGAGTAGCTTATTCCTGAGATCCGAAAATTCACATGCTGTCAAACTCTGCACCAAGTCTCCCGGCCACTCCAGCCCTCGCTCTACCTGGCTAGGTGAAGCACTATATAGGCAGACTGTACCAAACCCAGCGCAGGTGTCTCCCCTTAAGACTGATCTAACCAGTGGCCAGCACTCAATTCTAAGGTTCTATTGGAGCATCTCATCTTAATACTCAGTTTTTACTCTCTAAATTCTGATGCTACCACATCCAGGGCCTTGCTGACTTAGAGGGAGTGCTTTTGCAAGATTGCATATTTCCAAAGGCAGCCCATACCTAAGAGTCCCTACTCCAACCCATGGGGCTCTCACTGAGGACCACCCTTCACCTGCTTACTACTTACTTACTTCAGAGCCAGGTCTCAGACAATTAAGCCTAACCCTGTGCCCTAAGCACACTGATATTCTCCCCACTAGCCAGTCCTGAGTATAAAAAGACGAGTTGCAATGTGAAAGAATAAACCAAATAAACTCATTCATCCCCAACTTGCTTTTTGGTCACGGTGTTTCATCTCAGCAATAGTAGCCCTAACTAAGACACCAACCTTGTCTACTTGTTATTCTCACAGACGCCACAGTCAAAGCTGTGGTTCTGTCTGTCCTAGGTTGCCTCTAACTTATGACTAACCTGTGCTTTCTGATTTATCCCCTGACATTTTTTGATATGTAGAAGCAAAAGTAACTTTTTTTCAGTGACAACTATCTTGAAACATTAACCTTACTATACCCATGAAGTAGAGGGCCCTATCTTCTAATCATTATATCTTTAGGAGAGGTATAATGACGACTGTGATAATCAGGGACCACTAGCAGGCTCTGTACCCTTGATCTTATAGAAACAAATTCTAATACAGGTAACATAACACCACTATGCCAATTTATATAAGAAAACCTCAGAATTACGGATAACAAAGGACTTGTCAAAATCCATGTGTCATTTGTATACTAGTCTTTACTTACATTATAAAATGCTCACACTTTTCCTTTCCTAATATTGCATCACTTAGAGCTATTGTTCTCAACATTCCTAACATAGTGACCCTTTAATACAGTTCCTCATGGGGCTGGAGTGATGGCTCAGTGCTTAAGAGCATTGACTGTTCTTCCAGAGGACCTGAGTTCAATTCCCAGCAACCACATGGTGGCTCACAACCATCTATAATGAGATCTGGCAGCCTCTTCTGGCCTGTAGGCATACATGCAGGCAGAATGTTGTATACATAATAAATAAATAAAGTCTTTTAAAAAATACAGTTCCTCATGTGATGACTTCCAACCATAAAATTACTTTTGTTGCTACTTCATAACTACAATTTTGCGACTGATGTGAATTATAATGTAAATATCTGTGTTTTCTGATGGTCTTGGGCAACCCCTTAAAGGGGTTATGACACACAGGATGAGAACCCTGAGTTAGAATTCCTATAACCTGACAATGACTCTTTTAATATCTATTATTCTTAAAACAAAGCCATCTATATTTCTTGCCATCTCTTTTTTTGTCACTCAGCAAGCAATGAGCCACATTTCAAAGTCATCCACCCTTTAACACAGACCTTCTACTAAAAGTTGGATTAAATTATGCAGATTTGAGATTTACAGTTTCCCTGTTTTCCATGCACAAGCTGCCGAACTGTTAATTATCCCTTCAAAGAAAAACAACCATGTATTTTTATCATAATATTTTACCCCACTGGGGCTAAACTTCCATCATGTTTGTATGATTAGGAACCCTTCTCTGGCTGTATAATAGTGCTCTAAGATGTTTATGTGTATGCCAAGGGGGAAAGTATGAATTCCTAGGTCAGAAACTGTGTATTAATTCAGTCTTTATGTAGCACAGGGCCTCTTGTATGACTAATTTTTTTTAGAAACTATGGATGCTGAGATGAAAAAGTCCACATGGTGTTTAAAGTTCATCACAGGAAGTATGTGAGGCAGGAGAGCAGAAGAGAGCCACGAGACTGGGGTGGAAGCAGTACTGCCGGCCACAGTCAAGCTGTGGGGCTGGGGTGGAGGCTAGGATGTTGGCTGGTAGGGAAGCAGACATTTCTGAGGTCTGCTAGTGGTCAGATCACAGAGGTGTTGGAATGAGAAGCTGCGGGTGTGAATATTATGTCTGGCATTACAAGGGTATCATGCAAGGATATAAGCAGGAGCTGATGTGAGCAGAGTTTGATCTCAGAAAAATCAATCTGGCTGCTGTCAAGTGTATGGATGGAAAAAGCTGGAGGGCAGGGAGGCAGAGAGACCTCAGAGGTACCGAGAGGGTAAAGCAGGCAAAATTCCAGATGAAGGCCATTGGGACTGTGAGTAAGGAAGGGAATAGGGGAAAAACAGTGAAGGTTTCAGGTTTGGCTATGGAACTATTTGGATGTGGAAGACACAGGGCAAGTGTTAGAGCAGTGGTTTTCAATCTTTCTAATGGTGCGACCCTTTAGTACAGTTCCCCATGTTGTGGTGACCCCCAACCAAAAAATTATTTTTGTTGCTACTTCGTAACTGCAATTTTACTACTGTTGTGAGTCATAACGTAAATATTTTTTGGAGATGGAGGTTTGATAAAGGGGTGACAACCCACAGGTTAAGAACTTAGGGATCATTGTTAATGGAGATGAAGTACCAAAAGATGGAGAATTGGTGATGTTAAGGTACATATAGTACTATCAGGTGAAGGAAGGGTCGGCTTGGTCAGACATGACTCCAACACTAGGCAGGAGTTATGGATTTGTTGTGGAAATTTTCCACATTAGTGTAGATGCTATGGAAGTGCAGGGCCTTTTAGAGCATTAATTCTAGCTCGTCAGCCTGTAAAGCATGGCAGGATTTACATCCGGGACACTTAGCTAGTAACCTACCCATTTTCACAGTTCCACACAAGCCAGGCCAGATTGGCTTTGCTCTGTCTGTTAGCTAACATAAACATGATGTATTTCTAAAGTTGTCCAATAAAACTTCCCCAGGAAAAATTTATTCTACATTACTCAGTTAGTTGGGGTCATTGGTGAATATAAATTTTTCCTTAATAGGTTATGGAATAGGAGGAAATGGCAGCCTTAGGATGGGTGATAGGGACAGAAAGAACAGTGATTGGTGTCCGTGGATCCAGCATGCAGGAGGTGTTTTTTTTTTTTTTTTTTTTTTTGCCAGATACTTCAGTCTCCAGAGATACATTTTCTCCAGAAAGATACAGTTCTCCAGAGGCGTATCTTTTCTAGGGTTCTACATATAAATTGGGCTTCTATGATTTCTGCAGAGTCTTACAGGTCAACATGCAACCTGTACTTTCAACAACAGAATTAGTGATTACAATCACAGCAACATTAGCTAAATTTCAACCCCACGTTGCTTTATGGTGTTGCTGTTTAAAAGACCAATAATGAAGGAATATGTCTAAATCAGAGACAGGAAAGCTGTCTGTGTAAAACTTATATGCAAATAAATTTCTTAGCTAGTAACGAAACCCAGAAGTTTTGTGACCAAGAGGAATTCCATAAGATAAAAATCAGCTTTCAAAGTTAGACAGACCTGCCTAACTTCAGGACACCAACTCTCAGTGACAGATGTCTTCAAAGAAAATTATATATCTGAATTAAAAAAAAAACACCCCAAGACTCTTAAAAAATATATTCTCTCTGTGTTGTCAGGATCATAGACACTTACCATGTTGGAGTTGTGAAGGAGAGCATGTGTTTGGGAGGAAACAGTGAACAGTCCAGCAAGGGAACAAGTGGGTGACCGAGGAGTGAGATAACTCACCCCCAATTTCTGCTAGTTTTCACTAAGCCTCAAAGATTGTGACTGAAGATTTATTGAGGACTGGGCTATGCGTGGTTTGAGCTAAACCTTTCCTAAGAACGTGTTTACTGAAGGTGGCTACACTCAATAAAATTTATTTCTTTTGTCCATCTTCACAAAATATTTGAAATAACTTTAAAAATAAATGTTACTTTTATAGACAACTTCATGTTGTTTCTTTAGGGTTGCCACCCAAAGGACTGAGGCAAATACACTGACCTTCCAGCATCCAAACATCCATGCCCTAGCAGGTACCCACCCGTTCCCAACATCTCAGGGCTGTACTCTGCAGGAAGCATCACCTACAACTGTTGACTTGTCTAGAGTAAATAGGAAAGGGAATTAACTCACCAAAGCAACAACATGGGTTCTGCCTACGCTGTGTATACTGCAGATGAAAAGCCTTTTCTGTGCTGGAGGAAATAAATCTATTCATCCAAAGGTGATGCTTGATTTTACGAGTGCTTGTTTGATTTAGTTAAGTATCTGCTTTGGTAAAATAGTTTAAGTCAGTTGAGTGCATCATGGCTGTGTGGGCTCACTACTGGAATACTCTTTGATCTTTTGAATGACAAAAATGACGCCAAAATAGTTCAGAGATTCTCACTGAGGGTAGCTCTTCTTCTCTCCCTGGAGTCTTGGGCCTGGTATTTCTGACCTGCAGAGTGTTTGCTCTATGTACTGGAAGTCATCAGGAACATCCATGACATCAGAGGTTCTAAGACAACCGAATGTGGAGTTGTATGAGTGTAGCTTGGTATTGAAATTACCCTATAGAAATGCTTATTATTTCTTATAGTAAGCAAAAATTTAAAAGAAAGAGACAAGCTGGGAGACACATGGTGTGGGAAACATGATTCATATCTGCATAGTCACACCAGCTCACCAATCTAGCTCCACTCTAGTCACACATCCATATTAATATTATAGTTTTGTTTTGCTTCAAAATGCTCATTGATATAAGTCACTAACATTGGCCTTGCATAAATGATTACATATTTTCCCATGCTTATTTTTAATAGTATTAATATCAATCAATATACAAGTATATACATTATTCCAGATAAGGGCTTTCTTAAACTCACTGGTGCATGATGGGAAGGGGGCATATTTTATGGAAACAGTAAGGATATGGGTTCACGGTAATGTTACCGAGTCTCACTGGCTTTCAACACTGCTTTTCTGATTTTGTTCTCATACATATATCTAAGTTCTTAAGGCCTTCCTGAGACTGCCTTGAATCAACCGACACACTCAATAACAAATGTCTGATTAAAAAGAAAAGAGTCCGCCATGGTGATGCACAGCTGTAAGCTCAAAGCTTGAGAGGGTGAATCTGGAAGATCAAGAAGGAGACTAGGCTGTACAGTAAGTTTCAGGCCACCCTATATTAAAAATAAGTAGAACTGTAAAATAAGTGCTGTAGTAAGAACTTATTTGAATATACTGAAGTGGATAAATGTACATTCAGGGCTTTTAAAATAATCTTCCTCAATGCTGGCTATCATTCTGCTATGAGATGGTATTGCAAAAGCTATTTCTCCATTCGTGCACATGCTCTCAAATTTTGTACGTATTTATATAATACTTATGTAATCCTAATAATATCACAATAGTTGAGTTTAGAATGATCTCTGAGGGGTACTTATTTTTCATCCAATCACTTGAGGAGCTGATGCAGGAGTATTGCTAAAAGTTCCCAGCCAGTCAAGCTGCGGAGCAAGACCTTATCTCACAAACATAAAAAAACCTACAACAGTGAGTGTGGCTTATATCAGTCCATGTTTCATGTGAACACTATATTTTCAATTTGAGGGAGATTTTATATATATGGGTGTTTGCTTGCGCTTATGTCTGAGCACCATGAGCATGAAGTGCCTGAGGCGGCCAGAAGAGGGCAACAGATCCCCGGGGATTGCCGTTCCAAAGGGTTGTTGCTAGCAGCTGTATGATAGAATTCGGACCCAGGTGTTGTAAATGAGTGAACTATCTCTCCAGCCCCAAGAACAATAATTTTAGAATCTGAGATTCTCTCAAGGTCCAAATCAAGAGCAGGAGACAGAGCACGAGCAAGGAACTCAGGACCACGAGGGGTGCACCCACACACTGAGACAATGGGGATGTTCTATCAGGAACTCACCAAGGCCAGCTGGCCTGGGTCTGAAAAAGAATGGGATAAAACCGGACTCGCTGAACATAGCGGCCAATGAGGACTACTGAGAACTGAAGAACAATGGCAATGGGTTTTTGATCCTACTGCACGTATTGGCTTTGTGGGAGCCTAGGCAGTTTGGATGCTCACCTTACTAGACCTGGATGGAGGTGGGTGGTCCTTGGACTTCCCACAGGGCAGGGAACCCTGATTGCTCTTAGGGATGATGAGGGAGGGGGACTTGATGGGGGAGGGGGAGGGAAATGGGAGGTGGTGGCGGGGAGAAGGCAGAAATCTTTAATAAATAAATAAAGAAAAAAAAAGAACAATAATTTTATCACACGGACAAGGTCCTCACTCAGACACAGAGGTTGCTATGAGTTGAATAGCTTCTACCAAAGCTCATGCCGAATTTAAATCCTACTGTAAAATAAGAAAGTGAAACTTAATCTGACTACAGTTTGGAAGTGGAATGTTTGGTAGGTAAACAATGCTGACTTTCACTACAAAGGGGGTGGCCCCATCCAGTAGGACTCACACTTTTTTTTTTTTTTTTTTTTTTTTTTGGTTTTTCGAGACAGGGTTTCTCTGTGGTTTTGGAGCCTGTCCTGGAACTAGCTCTTGTAGACCAGGCTGGTCTCGAACTCACAGAGATCCGCCTGCCTCTGCCTCCCGAGTGCTGGGATTAAAGGCGTGCGCCACCACCGCCCGGCAGGACTCACACTTTTTAAGAAGAGAAGAAGCCTGCCATGTCCCTCTTTCTCAAACGTGGGTCTGCAGCCATCGCTACTACTGCAAAGTAGCTTCCTTGTCATTTACGGTCAGTGGAAGCACCGGCCATTACTGTCCACATGGTTTCTGGTGACAGCACAGGTGGCCTCAGCTGCAGTAGGACCACGGAAAAAAAGATAAGGCCCTCAGAGGCAACCTGGACCGCGGACATCGACACGGCCTCAGGCAGCAGCACAGGCCGCTCACATCAACGTGGATGGCTTCAGGCTGCAGCACAGATCACCAACATTCACATGGCCCTTGGCGATCATACAGGCCAATGACATCAACACAGTCTCTGGCCACAGTGGGGAATCTCTACCATCTCAACAGGCCTCCCCAAAGTAGTAGCCTAAACAGGAAGCCATCAAAAGGAAAGCTTAAAAAATGTGATAAGGACACTGAAGTGTTACTCCCCACAGTTGATGGTACGGGAATGGGAGGACTTAGTTCTATTTAAGGAGCAGGCCACTGAGAATTTGACTATGTTCCAGCAAGTATATAGATAACAGAAATTGGACTTTTTCTTTAATGTTCTATTTCTTTCTCTAATTTTTGTTTTGTTTTGAGGGTAAGGTCATGAGGGTTGGGGAACAGACCCAAAAAGACTGGTAGTGCATATGAATGGGGTGCATGATGTGAAACCCCCAGAGAATCAATAAAAATATTGTGCTTTTAAAAAAGAAGAGAAGAGAAGAGGCCTAGGCTGGAACTTTTTTTTGTTTGTTTTTTTAACACCACGCAATGCCCTATATCAACTTGGAGCTCCGAAGAAAGTCTCCATTTACAAAACAGACCTCACCCTATTTGTCTACCCTGTCTTGATGTTGCCAAATCCTGGAACAATGAACCAAATAAACCTTTCCTCTCCACCAGTTACACAGTCATTATTACCCAGTTACAGCCACAGAATGCACATTAAGAAGAAAATAGTGTTTCACAATACAGAGCTCTGTGAAAAATGTCTGCAAAAACTTTCATATGTTATACAAAATATTAGACAAGCATTTCTAAGAGGATGTGGAATCTGAAGAAAATGAAGCAATCTATGTAGCACCTCTCGATAGGAAATTTCTCTGCAGCTTCTTACCGGTTTACAGACCCCACATTAGAGCTCAGAAGCATGAACTTTCTAAAGGAAAACACTATTCAGATGCTAATATGTGAGAATTATGTATCAGCATCATAAACACTGAATCTCTGCCTTAAATTCTACCAACTCATTTTAATTTTCCCCTTTCCACTCTGAAAAATACAGTTCTGCTTTTCTACGGAATTTGGAGCCGTAGGTCCAGCTCCTGCCTCTTCCCGATCTTTTGACAATACAAAATACAAATGCAATAATGCTCTTTCACAATGGTACTTTTCTTAACACAGTCAAATTCATCTCTATGTGCAGAAAACTACCAGTCATTTTCTGCCATAGGTAACTTGTCTTAGAGCAGAAAAGCCACTCTCTCTGGAATCCTCCCCGGGTCAGAACAAACGGATTCCCTGTATGTACCGTCTCATAATTCAGACAAGAAAAATTCCAAACCACATTTCTGCTCACATCTAAGTAATCCAAAGCATTTCAACCTTTGTCTTCTGAATGAAGGTCAATCAAGAAAACATGAGTTTCTTCGAGACCTCCTCCTGGCAACATCCCCGTGAATACTTTGCACACCTGTGAGCTTTTGCATGCAGACCAGCTGCAGTCCTGGCTAGTTTTGTCTCTGAGGCAGACGGCTTGGGACTGACCTACAGCAGTGCCTTGGTGGGCTAGAAAAAAGATGGAGAAAAGCAAATAAAAGACAGGGTGGGCTTGATTTCTTGTGAGCCTGAAGTACATCCATGTGACAGTGGTACGCTGGGGGAATTTCCTGAATGCCTCATCCACACAGATGAACAGCAAAACAGTGACTAAGCAGGTTTTATGCATACAGCTCTTGAGGCTGCACTGAAGCAATTTTCTAGAGATTCAGGAAGAGAAAATAGCCACCACCAGTACCCTCCTGCTCACAAAATAAAGCAAAGCAGAGGAACTTACAAACATTTACCCATTCGGAAATGTAACTGCTGGAGGCTTGCTGTCCCATAATCACCCGCCCCACTCCCAGCACTACAACACAGCATTTAAGTTTTACCAAGCAGCCTCCTGCCCTGAGCATCTGTCAAGCTCTAGCCTATTAATTCTGTTATGTAAATGGGTCCATCACTGATCAGATGTGATGAGATCTACAAAGCTGCTACCACATGGTAGTTGCAACCTTGCTGATACAGTGGAAGTATTGCTTTACTAGGATTAGAGATTTTCAGAATTATTGCTGGGGATACTCTTCTTTATCTTAAGCCCCACGGATCTCTGGATCACGAGCATTATTTTAATCGTTTACAAATCATAGCGACAGAAACATTTGTTCATCTGTAAGCCATCTTCGGAAATTATCCCCTGGAATTTTTTCTGCTATTAACCCTGTGTGGAATGTGACTTTAGCATAGAGAGTCGCCATCATTGAGAGTTCGTGTGATTAAAAGGAGGAAGATGCACAACACCCAAACAATATGCAGGTTCCTTGGGCCTCATCACAACTTTGACTGAAAGCGACAGTCCTCTCAGGAGCTCCTCCTGCTGTTCCTGCAGCTCACTAAGAGACAGGAAACAACCCAACCCAGCATTGTTCCCTACCACATGGAGGACCTGTTGTATCATTTTGTCCCCTGTGGTTGTTAGTAAAAGACAAGAGATACCATGGCTCTGTCCTGGCCCCCTTGCTTCAGGAAACTCCTCCTCTGCTCCCCTAAATGCAGCCATCCCAGTAAAAGACCAAAGCACCCTGACTTTGCCCTCACTGCCTTGGGAACCTCCCTCATCTTTCCAGTTTCCTTCACATGGCCTATCATCCCCCATCAAACGTCAGGTCCTATGGGCTAAAAGACACAACAAAACAGCCTGACTCAGATGCCCTTTGCAAAAATACAACACATTAAGACAATACACCCAAATCTCTAACCATATAGAAATGGCTCTCAAGGAAAACAATTTAGAAAAAATTCCTGACACAGAATTCTAAAGAACAGATATAAATATGTTCAGTGAGTTTACAGCATTAAAAAAGAATACAAATACACAAATAAACTTAAAGAAGACAGGAATAACATGATGAAATTCTAAGGAGTGGATGATAGAGGATAATTTATGATATAAAAAATTAAATTCAATACAGAGGTAGAAAGACAGAAGAAAACCCAAACTGAAGTGAAACTGGAAATGAAAAACATGATTAGTTAAGTAAATATTTCAATGGCAAGCATTAGGAACAGAACTGATCAGGTGGAAGACAACGTCAGAGCTAGAAGTCAGGATGGAGGAATTAGGTCACACACTCAAAGAAACTCATAAACTACGAACAAGACATGAATAGAACACACAGGGTATTGGCCACCACGTGAAGAACAAGCATGTGGATTACAGATGAAGAAGGAGGAGATTCTAGAAGTCTAGATTAAAGGAACAGAAAGTATTGTCAATAAAGCTATTGAAGAAAAAGTCCCAAATTTAAGAAGAGAATCTAATCCAAGTCAAAGAGACCTACAGAGAGAAAAATAGACAGGGCCAGAAAAGAATCTCCTTGACACGCATTAGAGTTTAAGCACTAACAACAAAGAATAAATGAAGGGTATTGAAAGTATCAAGAGAGAAGGGCCAGGTGATGTACAAATGTAGGCCTATTAGAATAACAACAGAATTTTTTGGTTAGGATTTTTTTCCAATATAATGTATTGAGAATTTCATGTATGAATCCTGATCACACTCACTTCCAAGTCTTCTTCACCATTCTTATGACCTCGTCCGCCCTCTCCACCAAAAGAGAAGTAAAAAAGAAAAAAACAAAATAAAACAAAAAACAAGTCTAATTTGCGTTACCTATATACTCACTGGAGCTTGGTCAAATGCCCCAATAGCCAGCTCCTTAGAGAAAACTGAGTTCTTCCCCACTTCCACCCTTGTCAGAAGTCACCAGCTGTGGTGAGCTACACTTCTACATCCTTACCACATTTTTAAAAGTTCTCTTCAATGACTTCTGATATAGTTTGTTACTTTGGATGGTGGGGTAGATGTAGTGGTTGTCACAGAAACCTTCTATGTCTCTCTTTCTCAAATATGACTCTGTAGTTATCAATACCACTGCAAAAAAAGCTTCCTTGCAGGTATATGGATAATGGACTTCCACATGGCCTCTCGCAACAGCATAGACCATGATCATCAACAACTACCTCTGTGACAGCATGGACCACAGAAGCTATCATGGTCCTTAGGAGCAGTACAAGTCAAAGACATCAACATGATCTCCAGAGGCAACATAGACCATGGACCTCCACATGGCCCTCAGTGGTAACACGGGCAGGCCACAGACACTAACATGGTCCCCAGGCCGTAGCAGGGTCACAGACACCAGCATGACTTTCAGTGACTGCATGGACCCTTGACATCAACATGGCCTTTAGTGGCATCACAGGACACACATATTAACATGGCATCCAGTGACCACACAGTCAGACCCAGTGACTCTTTCTTCTTCTCCTGCTGCCTGTGGATCTGGATATAGAACTCTTGGTTTCCTCTCCAGAACCATTTCTGCCTGTGTGCTACCAAGCTCCCTGACATGATGACAAGCTCCCTCTAAAACTATAAGCAAGCACAAGTTTAATGCTTTCTTTAATAAGAATTGCCACGACCGTGATGTCTTCTCATAGCAATAGAACACTGACCAAGACAGAAGTTGGTACTAGGGACTGAGGTATTTCTGGGACAGGCCTGGCCATGCTGTTTGTTGGAAAAACATAGGAGATTTTGGGACTTTAGACTAGAAAAGTGGTTGTACAGTTGAAGTGGAGCTTAATGACCTTTCTAGTAGGGGATTTAAAGACAGTGCTGAGGCCAATTTGAACTGCTGGGGACCAACTCAAGGTGTTTCAGGGGAAAAGACTATTAGTAAGTGGCCTAGAGACCTATCATGTGACATTTTAGTGAAGACTATAACTGCCTCTGTCCTTGTCAAAAAAAAAAAAATCTACCTGAAGCTAAGCTGAGGGGTTTTGTATTAATTACCTTGGCAGAAGATATTTCAAGACAATCTAGTATTGACTCTGTCATGAGGTTATTAGTGGTCATTTTTATGCAGGCCCATAATGAAATGGAAAAAGTTGAGCAAGGAAATATACAACATACAGTTTGAGGAGAAAAGAAACACCAACAAGTGTAATGGAGCGAAATCCAGTGCTCTAGGAGATAAAAAATTTGAAGAATGAAATGGATGTTATATGAAATAATGGGAGTGGTGACCTCAGGGCGAACCCCATCCAGCTAAGCTTCCAGTTTATAAAAAGGAATTAAAGAAAAGCTTAATCAGTGAAGGAAAATATTGAAAACAGAAAGTTGGCAAAAATGCATTTTCACGAGGGGACCAAGTTCCAGCCCCAGCAAGCAGCGGACATTGGCAGCTTTGGCCACATAGTTCTGGTCTTAGAGTCAAAAATAGAAGAAAGGGGTTATGGAATCTCCCTTTGCATCTAAGGAAAGTTGCTGGGGCCAGGTGTGTGACGGGGATGTCCCTGAATGGAGGTCCAGAGAGGCCTTTTTGTGAAGTTGTGAAGGTGAGATCTGTATTATGTTGGAGACCCTATGATGTTAGAGATGTTAGAGATGCCAGAGTCAGGGAGTGTCTGCTGAGGAGAGAGTAGGAACCTGCTGAAGAGAGGTTGCAGTCGTCAATAAAGCTGGAAAGAGTTGGAGATCGGAAGACCACTTTGATATTGTGCATGGAGATGAAGAATTTGAAATTTCTCCTGTTGTTTTTTATTCTTATTTTGTTCCAGTAATTCCTCACTATGCTTCCAATCCTTCCCTTCAGAGTGGTAACGTAAATTCTGTGCCATTGTATGGTAGAAGTATGTGCTCTCCATTTTCGTTTTCATTTTACAGGAGGTTACAATTAAAGGATAGCCATTAGTCTCAGAAGAGGTTTGAACGTTGATCCTTTAAGCAATGTTAAAACTGTGATAAACTACGAGGACTTTTGATTTTCAGACTGAATGGATTTTTTTGCATTATAATATGGCTACAAGCCTATGGGGGCCAGGGAGTGCAATGTGGTAGTTTGAATAAGAATGGACTTCCTAAACTCAATATTTGAATGCTTAGTCATCTGGTAGTAACATGAGAAGGATTAGGAGGTGGAACCTTGTTGGAGTAGCTATGGCCTTGTTGTGGGGAATAGGTCACTGGGGCTATGAGGTTTCAAAAGCCCAAGCCAGGCACAGTGGTTCTCTCTTCCTGCTGTGGATCTGGATATAGAAACATCAGCTACTTCACCAGCACCATGTCTGCCTGGATGCCGCCTTGTTCTACATCCTGATGATAATAGACTAAATCTCTGGAACTACAAGCAAGCCCCAATTAAAGTTTTGTTTTTTTTTTTTCAGTGAGATGCCGTCATCATGATGTCTTGTCACAACAGTAGAACATTGACTAAGATAGTTTCCCAAGTTCCAAACTTAAGAACACAACTGTCAACACATACTATTACACCCAGTAAAACTTTCTTTTGTAAGCAGAGGAGAAATAAAAACTTTCCACAATAAAACAAACTAAAAGATTTTACAACAACTAAGACAACTCTACAAAGGCTGCTAAAAGGGATCCTTCAGACTAAGGAAAAGAACAAGAACACTATAGGGGATGTGGGGTAGGGATAAATAAAACTAGGACAGTTAATCAAAAGAGGCATATATATATATACCTATATAATTAATATAATTAATATATTTATATATTCAAATATATTAAGTAATATATATTTAAAATTGCAGAAATGAACACATCTTTCATTAAAAGCTCTGAACATTATATCTCACTTCGCCAATAAAAACTATCAGAATGGATAAGAAAGTGGGATCCATCTTTCTTCTGACTCAATAAATACACTTAAGTAACAAAAATAGACACCACCTTAATAAAAATAGGTCAGAAGAGGTTTGCTAAACAAATTTAGCTAGGAAACAAACTTGGCATATTCTCATATCTGACAAAATAGACTTCTAACTACAACTATTCATGATAATGAAGGTCACTTCATAATTCTTAAAGGAACAATCCATAAAGAGGATATTAAAGTCCTAAATACATATGCACCAAGAATAGGCACATTCAATATCATAAAACAAATACTAGTAGACATAAAGTCACAGGGAAACTCTAGCAAAGTTATAATATATGTCCAAAGTGCCTCACTGTCATCAATAGATAGCTTATTTGGGTATAAAATAAACAGAGAATCATTGAAGTTAAAATGATATTATAAAGTACCTAACTAACAATGGCGTATTCTACACAAATGTTAGAGAATACTCATGTTTTTTCCTTAGCAGTACATGGAACTTGCTCCAAAATACAAATCAAGCCTTCACAATAATAAGAAAATTGAAATGACATCATGTATTCTATATGATGCTATGAACTAATGCAAGATATCAAAATGAGAGAAACTATAAAATATATGCACACTCCCAGAAATTAAACCACACACATTGAATGATAAATGGGTCACCGAAGACATCAAGAAGAAAATAAGAAAATCCAAAATTTTGGCTGAAAAGATAACTGACATCTATGGGCTATAACAAAGGCAACATTAATAGGATAAATTATAATGCTAAGCTCCCCATCAAAAAATAAATCGGAGTCAACCACAGATAAATTTATTGATGTGCTGTAAAGTTTTGGAAAATTAAAAAACAATAAAGAAAGAAACCAATAACAACAACAACAAAACACACAAAGCAAGAAAATAAGCACCCCAAGGCATTAGTCAAGAGATAAAGAGTAAGACCAGAGTAGAAATGGATAAAATATGAATATTAAAAAAGTAAAAATAACTGAAACAAAGAGTTGGTTGTTTGGACACAGGGAGGAAGGTTTTGTTTGACTTGAGCTTACACAAATATTGTGCCTGCTGTCACAACCTCTGTGAGTTAATATGTGTGACTTCCCGGTTGTGTGCAGAAGAAACTGTTTTCTTACAGTCATCCACTGCCTCCTGCTCTTACAATCCTCTGCCTCCTTTTGTGATGGCCCCAGAGCCTTGGGAGGAGGGATGTGATAAACATGTCCCCTTTAGGGCTGAGAAACAGTCTTATAATTTCAATACCTTGACCAGCTGTGGGTGTCTATGTTATTACCGTTTACTCCTAAAAGAAGCTTCTCTAATGAGATTTAAGATGTTTAAAAATTCATTGGTATCACCCTAAATCATCAGAATCAGTCTAATGCTATAATTATAGCTTAGTAGTAGTAGTAGACTCTCACCTGTTAAGGTTTGTTTAGTCATGGGTTCTTGCTGCTGATAATGTTGTATGGGTTCCATGGAGAAGGCCTTACATCCAATCACAAAGTGTTTGGTTACTCCTATGAAATATTTCTGACCATTGAGCATATTTTTTCCAGTGCCATCTCTATTATAGTGCACAGGGTTTACAAATAGGGAAGGGCAATGTTTACTTTTTGCCTCTGATGGTTTGCACAGCACAACCTAACTGTTATGAGATATAGCTATTAGGAATGGAGCTTCCAGGTCAGTACTAGCTTGACTTCTCCATGTTTTCTGGATTAAGTATGCGGATATCTTCAGCAACAGAGTCTTACCATCAAGTTCTAAAATGTAATCCAGAGCATTAGCAATAGAGTACAGTGTTTGAGGGTCTATGGAACATCACTGGCCAAGAACTCTGAAAGAGGTAACCAATTGTTAGCACTTTGCTGTGAATTTGTTAGCTTGTGGTATCTAGTAGGGTACTGTCATTCAATTACAGGCTTCCTTCACCTCAACTCTTTTTTATAAGTATGTGCAAATATATGTGTAAATATTTTTGGAAGGCTTCTAAAATAATAGGCTTTCTTATGATACTTTCAAAGTCATCAGTATTAGTTTTCTCTCCCCATATTCTCTCCTCTACTCTGCCTTCTCATCCATCCCCATTTAATTCTTTGTGGACAGAAACTCCCATCCCTAACTGAAGAGCTACTGCTAATAAGAGATGCTGGGAGAAGGAGAATCAGTTTTCTTTGAATGTATGGCTCCTCCAGAGCATGTCCCAACACTTGAGTATGCAGTAGGTAAAATTGAATTTGATCTTCTTACTTTTAAGGAGAACACAAAGTTTGGAAGGTGTGGAAAGGGGATGGACCTGAGAAAAGGTGTGAGGAGGATCTAGGAGAAGGGCATGAATATGATAAAATACATTGTACAAAATGTTCAACAATTAATAAAAGTATTTTTAAAGAATAATAAATGAACAAGATTGAAAATCTCTTCTCCAAATTAACCAAAAGAGAGAAGAACATAATAAATTTAGAAATGAAAAGGGAAGCATTAAAAAAATATAACAACATTTTTAAAAAAATCATAAGGGTGAGCTAGATTATGAGATCAATGTGCAGATGGTTGTCTTTGTTGAAGATCTTTTTTTTAAATTTTTTTCCTGCTGGATGAGTAGTCTTCACATAACAGAAAGAGAGCAGCACACTTAAGTTCCTCTGTCAAGTCAGGAAGTCATGAAGTCATGAAGGTGAGGCCTTCATGACTTGATTTAGACTTCATCACTTCCTGCTAAGGCTTTTGTCCAAATTCTGTAACTCGTGATTAAGACTCAGAGGACATAATTCAATCCATTCACTCTGAATAGCATGACACTCTGGATAACTTAAATGTCATTTCCAAAACCTTGTTTTTCTCAGCTGTGAAATGTGAGCTATCTTTCACAGTAGCTCTGAATCTTAAGTGATACATTAAAAGTGCCCAGAAAATCCTAATAAATTTAGATCTTGTAAGATAAACTATGACTACAGCCATTGAAACGTCACACAGATTTTTCCTTTAAGAAGTAGTGGGACCATGCACAGTGTTTAGACAGGATATCCTGCAGCCTGCACATCTGTTGACTGCTAGGAGAACCACTCATGGCTGCATGCATCCCCAGAACCACTCATGGCTGCATGCATCTCCAGAACCAGAGCCCTGGTTCCTTTTTCTCTGACCATATCCAAAGACACTGATTCACCCACTTCCACTCTCAGTGATCTTTAGTCAGCATTCAGATGCCCTTTAAAAAAGTCCAGCCAGTTATTCTGAAGAAAATCAAGATGAGCACTAATCTGATCAAAATATATCATTTAAGAAAGAGGTGATAAATAAACAAATCCCATCCTTCGCGCAATTTTGTTCAAGAGTCTTGGATGAGGAGCATTTCCCATTTGTTCAGTGTTTCACCTTTCATGGTTATATGCTCTGGGTACTTCCTCTTCACAACTAACAGTACATTAAGGTTCTTATCACAAGGCGAGCATACTTAAGATAGATACGGAAGACAGCCTTTGGGATGTTCAGCTATGGATGGTGGATTCTATAGCTAGAGGAAGCCAGGCCATTGGAGAATTTCTTATCTGGACTAGGGAGGGAAGGCTTTCCTTCAAATTGCTTTCACTGAACTGCTCTTGGCGTTATCACATTGATGTACACGGAGAAAGCACACAGGCTGAGTTTTGAACTTTATTCTTGTGTTATAAAAGTGGAAAATGTTTTTATTACACAGTATCACAAAGACTAGTACAAGCATTCCTTTCAAATCTCCCAGTGAGAAATCAAGCCCTCCTGAGCCACTCATTTGACTATTATTATTGTTGTGAGGACTATGGGATGGGTTACATTTCTACCTTCGTGTGTGTAATAAAGTTAAAAATTAAATTTGTTTTTCATTTCTAACAAGTTCATCTGATGTTGGAAGATATTTGGGGGATCATTGTCTTGCTAGGATTTTTTTCTTGTCCCTCTCATGTTGTCCCACTCTTTAAAACCGTTAAATCCCTTTGTGTTCTGGATCTTGTGTCAAGCTGACAAATCCTTTTGGAAACAAAGAGGACTTCGCTGCATAAAGCGGCTTTTCACATGGAACTCCCAGTTTTGATTTATAGACTATCTCTTCAGTGGAAGTCATTTCCCATCACTGAGCCCTGAGTAAGTCCCAGAACCGATTAGAGGCCTGAGGCCTTGTCCAAAGGCTCTCCGCTATCTTACCTAGGCTCCAGAGACTCCAGTGTGAAACCTGTTTGCTGATATGAAGTGGCTCAAAGTCCTTCACATGATCTCTGACATCCACCCTCTTGCCTGAATCAGTGAGCACATAACTCACGTCAACTATTTGCTTTGGTTTCCTTAAGGTTAACAACATTTGTTTATTTTACAAACAATAATACATTTTTCAGCAGTTACTCTAAGTATGTATAAATTTAATTAAGTTCATTAATCAGGCCAGAGCGCAAGATGGTTGCATGATTCATTGGATTCCAGGGAGTGCAGATTAGTTATTGACTATCACAGCTATTGGTTATCACAGTCACAATTCTTAATTTAAATGGTCTGTATCTCTATGGAATATGCTTAATAAAGTGCTTAAAATAACTGGGTTATTTATATCAAGGGCCTCAATTCACTATAGGAGTTGTCATGTTATTTTCTGTGAGGTCAATTTTTAAAGTCAGACAAACTGAGTAACACTGACTTCAAAGGCTCAAAGTACAAGAATGTGGGGACTGTGGACTTTAAAAATTGGTGGTACACATATTCTCATCATTGTTGATGTCCCCTACAAGGGCAGGACAAAGATGCTGGGAACCTGAGCTCACCCACTCACTGAGAGGACCACCTATGTAAACATATACATGCAGGGATGCCTACAGTGAAGCAGCAGCTCGGGTACTTGCTCAATGTATTAACATTTTTCTATATCAAATTCGTTGAAAGTTTTGGCCAGTTCGTAGGAAAGAGATTTTATAAATTCTGGACCTATCAAGGTATACATTATAGATGCAGTTCGAGGAAGGGCAAAATCTAGCAAAATTCTTCATGAAGGACACCAAGTTATACATTTACCTCCTTATTTTGAAATAAAAATGGTCATCTTGTGTTTAGAAATGAAAATATAGTTATTGTATTTAGTTGCCTTCAATATTCTTCCTAAATTAAACCTGGTGGTTTGGTAGCCTTTCAAAAACAAAAAATAGTGAATATCCCAGACATCCGTTAAAATATAGCATAAAAATATTCCCCTGGCAGCTTTTATTGAGCTCTACATTTTTCTCTGTTCCCCTCCCTGCCCCTCCCCACCCTTCGACCCTCTCCCATGGTCCCCATGCTCCCAATTTACTCAGGAGTTCTTGTCTTTTTCTACTTCCCATGTAGATTAGATCCATGGATGTCTCTCTTAGGGTCCTCATTGTTGTCTAGGTTCTCTGGGATTGTGATTTGTAGGTTGGTTTTATTTGTTTTATGTTTAAAAACCACTTATGAGTGAGTACGTATGATAATTGTCTTTCTGGGTCTGGGTTACCTCATGAAATATGATGTTTTCTAGCTCCATCCATTTGCCTGCAAAATTCAAGATGTTGTTATTTTTTTCTGCTGTGTAGTACTCCATTGTGTAAATGTACCACATTTTCCTTATCTGTTTTTCAGTTGAGGAACATTTAGGTTGTTTCCAGGTTCTGGCTATGACAAACAAAGCTTCTATGAACATAGTTGAACACATATCCTTGTGGCATGACTGAGTATCCTTTGATATATACACAAAAGTGGTATTGCTGGGTCTTGAGGATGGTTGTTTCCTAATTTTCTGAGAAATTGCCACACAGATATCCAAAGGGGTTGTACCTAATCTTGTACTCCCACCAGCAACGCAGGAGTGTTCCCTTTACCCCACATCCTCTCCAGCATAAGTTGTCATCAGTGTTTTTGATCTTGGCAATTCTTACACGTGTAAGATGGAATCTCAGAGTTGTTTTGATTTGCATTTCCCTGATGACTAAGGATGTTAAA
Organism: Chionomys nivalis; assembly: GCF_950005125.1. NCBI lineage: Eukaryota > Metazoa > Chordata > Mammalia > Rodentia > Cricetidae > Chionomys > Chionomys nivalis. The sequence goes on from NC_080091.1 coordinate 30,866,358, forward strand.
CATTTCCTTAAGTGTCTTTCAGCCATTTTAGATTCCTCTATTGGGAGTTCTCTGTTTAGTTCTGTACTCTACTTTTTATTGGATTATTTGTTCTTTTGATGACCAAATTCCTGAGTTCTTTGAATATTTTGGAGATCAGTCCTCTGTCTGATATGGGGTTGGTGAAGATCTTTTCCCATTCTGTAGGCTGTGGTTATGTCTTGTTGACCGTGTCCTTTGCTTTACAGAAACTTCTCAGTTTCAGGAGGACCCATTTATTAATTGTTTCTCTCAGTGTCTATGCTGCTGGGGTTATATTTAAGAAGTGGTCTCCTGTGTCAATGAGTTCAAATGTACTGTCCTCCTCTCTTCTATGAGGTTCAATGTGGCTGGCTTTATGTTGAGGTCTTTGATTCATTTGGACTTGAGTTTTATGCATGGTGATAGATATGGATCTATTTTCATTCTTCTACATGCTTATATCTAGTTATAACAGCACTATTTGTTGAATATGCTTTCTTTTTTCCATTTTATATTTTTTGCTTGTCAATGTTCAGGTGTTCATAGGTGTATGGATTGGTATCTGCATCTTTGATTCAGTTCCACTGGTCCTTTTGTCAGTTTTTATGCCAATACCAGGCTGTTTTCAGTACTGTAGCTCTGTAGTAGAGTTTGAAGTCAGGGATTGTGATGCTTCAAGAAGTTCTTCATTGGACAGGATTGTTTTTAGCTATCCTGGGTTTTTTGTTTTTCCCTATGAAGTTCAGTATTGTTCTTTTGAGTCTGTGAAGAATTTTGCTGGGCATTGCATTGAACCTGTAGATTACTTTTGGTAAGATTGCCATTTGCACTATGCTAATTCTACCTACCCCAAAGCATGGGAGATCTTTCCACTTTCTGGTGTCATCTTCAATTTCTTTCTTTAAAGATTTAAAGTTCTTGTCATACAAGTCTTCCACTTCTTTGGTTACAGTTACTCCAAGATATTTCATGCTATTTGTGGCTATTGTGAGGAATGATGTTTTTATGATTTCTTTCTTGACCTATTTATCATCTGTGTAAAGGAGGGCTACTGATTTTTTTTTTTGAGCTAATCTTGTATACTGCTACATTACTGAAAGTGTTTATGAATTGTAGAAGTTCCTTGGTAGAATTTTGTGGGCCGTTTATGTAAACTATCATATCATCAGCAAATAACGAGAGTTTGACTTCACCTTTTCCAATTTGTATTCCTTTGATCTCCTTTTGTTGCCCCAGCTAGGACATCAAAAACTCTATTTAGTAGACATGGAGAGAGTGGACAGCCTTGTCTTGTTCCTGATTTCATGGGATTGCTGTTTCTCTCCATTTAGTTTAATGTTGCACAGTCTTCATCCTTAATGCCTCTGTCAATCCTAGATTTCCAAGATCTCTGTCGCTTTGCCCATCAGTTATGACTGAAAATCACTTTCCTCTCTACTTCTAGCAGTTGAAGCAATTTTGCTTATATTTGTTTTTGAAGATAAGCTATAGATATTAAGAATTTTCAAATAGAGTTCTTTGGAATTCTTTATAGTAAGAAGGTATCATGAATTTTAGCTCTGTCAGCAATGTGGCGTGTAATCTACTTTCTATGGCAACTGTAACATATAATTCAGATGCTGATCCTTTCTAGAGATAACAAATATTTTCAATATTTGAATCACGCATTAGCTTGTCGCCTGAGTATATACATTTGTAATTTTAATCCTATTCTTATAGTTTTGTATGTCATTTATAGTATGGTCTTTTAAAGTTAATTATGAAACCTCTCTGCCCAGATCCATTCTCCATATACCATTTGATTACCACTGAGTCCCCCCGGGAATGAATTAGCCACAGGGAATAATGAATAGAGGACAAAGAAACACACCAATGAATTGCACCAAGTCAACCTTGCAGTTTGCCCCAAGGCCCACATAACCTACACAATGTTGTGCAGCTAATCAGAACACCCATGCTCACAGGTCAGAGAAGACTGTTTTGAAAATTAGGCTGTTTTGGAAAATAGCAGGCTTCCCTAATAACTGAATCTATCTATTAGCCTAGAATCTATTAACAATCTCTATTAGGTCCAAACTGCCCTCATGGTAGGAGGTCAAATCTATGGCTAGATTGTTCCACAAAACATCTTCAGATTTATCGTTTTGGCCTGGATGGACCACATCTCTCAGTTCCAGACTCTAACTTTATGAATGAAAAAAGACTTGGGCTATCTTTATGCATCTAGCTGGATTCCTGTTCTCCTCCTATCCCATCTTTTTATGTCCACATTTTTTCTTGCTATCAGATGGTATCATTCTCATTCATCTAGTTATTCAGACTAAATTCTCTATAGTTAAACTAGATGTCTCTCTTCTCTCATGCATGAATGTAAATCGTGATATGATGCTTGTTGTCACAGTCTTTGAAATCTCACCCTTGTGATGGTTATTCTGACTACACATTGACAACTCAAGACATACACGACCTACATCTGTGCTCTCCTGGGGGTAGGGTCAATGTTTGGTAGCCCAAGTGTCTAGTGGAGTTCCTAGATATATTTAACACATAATTAAGGAATAGTAAATGACACATGGGCCCAGCTCCTCATAAGGAAGCTAATAAATACTGAGAAAGCATGATAGTAAACACCCAGAACCCAAACCCTAGAGACACCAAGGTAGGAGGATCTCAAATTTGAGGCCAGTTTGAGTTTTAAGGGCCTTTATAATACCAAGAAGTGGGAGTTGGAGAGATAGCTCAGAAGTTAAAAAGGAAAACTGATAAAGCCTTTGCAATGATAAATTTTGCTTTGGTCTTGTTAAAGCATAAGTGAAGGGGCTCTTCTGGACCAAGATTCTTCACCAGGGCACTGAAAACCAGACAAAACCTGAAGGGAGTCAAAGAGCCAAGCATCAGTTCATCACACTGAACCTTAGAAAAGGTCAGTTTTCAGAAAAACAGGAGACTCCAGTCAAACTGTGCGAGTCTAATAAGGAAGTCCCATGTACCCTAGCAATTAAAGAAGAAAAGCAATTGAAAAACCATCAACAACTTGTACTGTTTCTGTTTTCTTTGCCGCTTGGACTTCTATGAAGCTAAACTTCTCTGTCCAGGAATGAAAACATCTGTTCTGTTCTATGGAACAAGGTGTTGCCTAGTCTACAGTCACATGTTCAAAGTAACTAGATATTTTTTTAAAAATTGCTATCCTCACGCCTTTTGTGCTCCTGAAAACATCTATGTGTAAAGAATCATTCCTTCTCATACTGCCCAGGTAAGACTCATAATCCCCTTGTTTACATATGATAGGGTGAGACACAGACCTGCAAATGACTCTTCTCTGAACTGCCTTCTCTCCACTGATTCACGTTTCTCTGGGCTCCTGAGATTTAGTCCACTTACAGACAGGCAAAATATCCCTGGTCATATCAGTCATGCAGCTCTTTCCTCCTGCTTTCCTCACTCAGGTCTTCTCGCCTTTACCTATTCATATCTATGAAAATAAACCCCTGCTTCACAAACTCTTCAATCTTAGCTCCTTTATTAAAGATACAAGGTTCCCTCAAATGCAATAGCCTTCTTCCAGGACTGTACCAAGCCATTTTCCCTATTGCAACAGCACACTCTCACCACAGCAACAGCCCCTTTCCCTGGTGAACAAGCCCCTTCCTTGTTTGCAGGAATATTCTCAAATAGTCCTTCCTGGAAAGATGGTTCAGCAGTTAAGAGCAGTGGATGCTTCTCCAGAGGACCTGGGCTCAATTCCCAGCACTCACATGGCAGCTCACAGATGTCTGTGACTCCAGCTCCAGGGGATCTGACACCTTCATATCAATGCACATAAAATAAAGTTAAATTACTTTAAAAAAATCAATAGGCGGGTGGTGGTTGTTGTACTAAATCTGCTAGTCTACCCTGTCACCTGGCTACCCTGCCCTGTCCCTTTAAGAGACAAGCCCCGCCCACTTCTAATCTCCCCATTCCTGCCAAGGCAAGTGGACCTCCAACCTCCACTCCATCTCTCACTCAAGGCAAGTGGACCTCCAGCCTCCACTCCATCTCTCACTCTTTGGCCTTCTTCTGAAGAGTGAGCTTCTGCCTCTCTCCTTTCTCCCCTTCTCCATTCCCCCTTCTTTCTTCTCTTTCTCGCTCTCTTTCTCTCTCCCCTCCACTAAATAAACTCTATACCCAAGCTTTCTCTGCTGTCTGTCTCCCACCGGCTGCAGCCTCCGGTCACCAGCACCGAGAATAACACTGGTGCGTGGTTTGGCCAGGCTCTCTCTGTGTTCCTGCCACCTGCAAGCTTGCAGGCTGAGGCACACAGGGATCCTGGACCTGGACCATTTTCCAATTTCCTGTGTTTGTTCCATAGCTGCACACAACACTGACTAAATGGCAAAGTTCCCTTCTCCATGTCAGCTTTTGCTGGCATTCATCTCTGCTAATCCTCCAGGGCTGAGGACTGAGATCTTGGGGCTGTAGTCCCTCGGCCACTTGGAACGGCCCCAATGCCCACTCTCTGAGCTGAGGAGCCTTAGGATGACCTGACCAATCACTCGACTCTCACTCTGTCTCAAGTTTTCAGACGGCCTTGCCTTTGGGTCCCATCTCTCTCTCTCACGTCTTTGGCCATGGAAAATAAACTTTCCAATATTATAAGTCCAGCCTCCTTGCTGGGATGTCTTTTACAGACCATAAAACGTCTAAGTTTAATGCCTTACTTAATAACCTTCCCCACCTTTGCGCTAACAAATGGCCTACGTACCCCATAAGTAATAACCTAAAATGGGAGCTTTCTAACTTCTATCAGCAAACAGGCAAATGGAAAAGTATCCAGCCACGCTAAACTCTGTCACAATGGTGACTCATGCCTGTCCACTTTTCCTTTGCTGGGCAGCCTCCTTCCTACCTGGTAATGCTCCTTTTCTCACTCCTATTCTGTCTCTGCCATCACTACTGCTGCTCCCACAGGAACCAGCAAAACTGGTTGGATCCATAAGGTGGCTGTTCCAGTTCCACTCCCAGCCCTCACTGCCCATGTGGTGCTGACTAATTTTCCTGTCTCCTTCATGTATGAAAGAATGTGAATGGTGTGGCCACCCGGATGTGATTCTGCTTTAAATGTATGTTCTACACGTCCTCTATGTCTCTCTTGTTATTTGTATCTGTTTAAAATTCCCACTGCAGATCTGAAAATATGGTTTCTCCATGCAACTTGTGACTGCTGCCATCCTGACTAAGGGCAAGGAGGGGAGATCAGATGACTTCACCACCATCTTGACTAAGGGCAGGTCAGGTAACGAAGCTGCCATATTTACTGAGGTACTCCTTGCCTCATCTTGCTGTTTACTCCTGTTTAGTGTGTGTGTATGTGTGTGTGTGTGTGCGTGTGCGTGCGCGCATGTGACTTTTAAGTTAACTTTATGTGTGAACATAAGTTAGCTTTAACTCTGTGTATATATGTGTAAGAAACTTAAATTCATCTATAAAACTGTGTATGTTTTTACATGTACTTACTGTTAAAAAAAATGTGTTTTAAGTAGTCCCAGCCTTAATGAGCTCTGTTCATTGTATATCATCCCAGACTAAAGAAAGCAAAGAGTCTCAAATATTTTAAATTGGTGTGTACTTTTAAATCTGTTACAACATACTGTATATGTAATCCAACTCTGCTTTAAAATATATTCTATATAATGATAAAAATTTAAGGTTATAAAAATCTATTTCAGATTAACAAAAGCTAAACTACAGACTTTCCTGTAAGCTGTTCTTCACTATTGTCAGTTTTACTGTTAAGCTTCTATTGCAAACTGTTTTTTCTTCTTTGTTTTCCACAAGTATAAATCACACCTGTTAAGATAAAAATCAGTACAGTCAAGCTTGAACCCAGCTCTCCAGGCAGATTCTATACTGTAGTTATAAATTATCTATACCTGATAAACAACCCTCAAGTGCTCAGAAATCTGGAGAATATGGCATTTAAATGGTTAATTATTAGAAGACTTTTCATGACAAAGAGACAGATCGGCTCCTAGTAGCAGCCCTTTGTTTTCTCCAAAGAAAACAAAAGAAAGATGTGCACAGGACAACGTCCATCTGCAATTTGTTTCGCAAAGTGAAAGTGCTAACCACTGGGCAAAAACTGCCCTTCATCTAAAATCCTGAAGTTCTCAGATAGTGGACAGAATCACTGGAATTGACTGCCTCGCTGCTCAGGGCAAGGTAGGCTTGTCTTCCTACAGATTTCCTAACCCACAGGATCTTCCAAAGCCTGGCAGGCCCCGCGCTATACAACAGAAAGCAAATACAGTCCCGATGCCCTTGCCCTTAACGACCATGAAGGATGCTGAGGAGTGGCTCTAGGTAGCAATTTGAGTAAGTTCTATGTCATTTTAAAAATCAATAGCTCAAGTACAATTTTACCCTTCTCAAAGATCTGCGATGTAATTTGTCAGCTGAGAAGTTTTTGCCTCACCAAACAAATTTCAGCATAACTTCTTACTATGTTCTAAATGAAAGGTGTTTTAAGATGTACAGATGCAAATTATTAAGGTGTGTACCGCAAGTTTTAAAGGTCTGAGGACAAATGCAAGTTATCACATTTCTCTCTCACACTGCCTTTCATAATCTTAACATTTATCAATAAAATACGGATAAGTTATTAATCTAATGCTAGCAGAGTACCACTGGTACCACTACTGCAAGATCAAGATTTCAAATTCTCTTTGATCCTTTCCTAAAGATACTTTTCATTGTACAGAAGCATCTTTCACAGTCATTCTGGCATAAATATGCTGCTGTTTATACAATGTATATGTCTAAAACTTATGTTTTGCAAACTCAGAGAATTCTTACAAGTTCCAGGGAGCAAAATTAAAGGTAAATTTTTAACAGATCAGACATACCTCTCTCTCAGTTTCCTGGTCCTGACACACACCTCCTCAATTACCAAGACCTCAATTACCAGGACCTAAAGAAAAATTTTTTTTCTCCCTAAACTAAACCTTGTCCTCTGCTATACCAACACCTTGCCAAATCCAAGAGACACCGGACAATTCCAGAGTACACCACAAGTCCTGGACAGGAATGAAGCCAGCTACCCCAGGACATGACCAGTACCCTGCTTTCTCAGGTCCCCCAAGACTTCTACATCCACAAACCAGCAGGAAACAGTTTTAAGAACCCAACACCCTTATCCCCTTAACCTGCCATGCCTAACTCCTTGCCTTTATTATAAGAGAAATGCAGGAATGTTGTACTAAATCTACTGGCTTGTCCTGTGACCTGGGTACCCTGTCCCTTTAAGAGACAACCCCCCTTCACTCCCAATCTCCCCCTTCATACCATGGCAAGCAGATCTCCTGCCCCCCCTCCTTTCTCCTCCTCCTCCTCCTTTTCTTCTTCTTCTTCTTCTTCTTCTTCTTCTTCTTCTTCTTCTTCTTCTTCTTCTTCTTCTTCTTCTTCTTCTTCTTCTTCCCCTTCTTCCCCTTCTTCCCCTTCTTCCCCTTCTTCCCCTTCGTCCCCTTCTTCCCCTTTCCTTTCCCCTTCTTCCCCTTCTTCCCCTTCCCCTTCTTCCCCCTTCTTCCCCATCTTCCCCTTCCCCTTCTTCCCCTTCTTCCCCTTCTTCTTCCCCTTCCCCTTCTTCCTCTTCCTCTTCCCCTTCCTCTTCCCCTTCCTCTTCCCCTTCCTCTTCCCCTTCTTCTTCCCCTTCTTCTTCCCCTTCCTCTTCCCCTTCTTCTTCCCCTTCTTCTTCCCCTTCCCCTCCCTTCTTCTTCTTCCCCTTCTTCCCCTTCTTCTTCTTCTTCTTCTTCTTCTTCTTCTTCTTCTTCTTCTTCTTCTTCTTCTTCTTCTTCTTCTTCTTCTTCTTCTTCTTCTTCTTCTTCTTCTTCCCCTTCTTCCCCTTTCCTTTCCCCTTCTTCCCCTTCTTCCCCTTCTTCCCCCTTCTTCCCCATCTTCCCCTTCCCCTTCTTCCCCTTCCCCTTCTTCCCCTTCTTCTTCCCCTTCCCCTTCTTCCTCTTCCTCTTCCCCTTCCTCTTCCCCTTCCTCTTCCCCTTCTTCTTCCCCTTCTTCTTCCCCTTCCTCTTCCCCTTCCCCTTCTTCTTCCCCTTCTTCTTCCCCTTCCCCTCCCTTCTTCTTCTTCCCCTTCTTCCCCTTCTTCCCCTTCTTCTTCTTCTTCTTCTTCTTCTTCTTCTTCTTCTTCTTCTTCTTCTTCTTCTTCTTCTTCTTCTTCTTCTTCTTCTTCTTCTTCCCCTTCTTCTTCTTTTTCTTCTTCTTCTTCTTCTTCTTCTTCTTCTTCTTCTTCTTCTTCTTCTTCTTCTTCTTCTTCTTCTTCTTCTTCTTCTCTACCTTCTCCCCCTCCTCCTTCTTTCTTCTCTTTCTCTCACTCTTTCTCTCTCCCCCAGGCATTAAATAAGCTCTATATCCAAGCTTTCTCTGCAGTCTGTCGCCCACCGACTTCAGTCTTGGGTCCCCTGCCCCAGCCCCTAGTGGGAATAGCCTTGGGTCACCTGCACCAAGAGTAATAACAGTGGTAGCACACACCTTTAACTCTAGTACTTGGGAGGCAGAGAGGATCTGAGTGAGTTTGAGGCGAGTCTGGACTACAAGTAAGTTCCATGACAGATTCCAAAGCTACACAGAGAAACCCCATTTCGAAAACAAACAAATGAACAACAACAACAAATTTCTTTATTGATAGTTATCACCTTATTTTTATTTTATGTGTGTGTTGCCTGCATATGTATCTGTGTACTGCATGCCATGCATACAGTGCCTGTAGAGGCCAGAAGAGGACATTGGATTTTCCTAGTACTGGATTTATAGATGGTTGTGAACTGTCATGTGGGTGCTGGGAATTGAAACCAAATTCCCTTGAAAAACAGCCCACATTCTTAACCACTGAGCCATCTCTCTACTTCTAGTTATAATCTTACTGACAAGATAAATTTTTGGATTTCACTGCTAAGTTTGGGATGTAGCTCAAGTGAGAGAAGTGAGCTTTTGTTGCTGATTACTTCCCACTGTGCACTCGGGCAGTCATTACTTTTCATTATGAGGGGTTTTTCTTTACATGAGGTAAAATCTGCCATATGTAAATGCTACCCATGAATTCCTCCTAAAACTCTGCAGAATAAATATTTTTTTTTCTCATGAGATAAAAATAACTATTATCCACTAGATGAGACAGGCACTTTTAGAGGCAGAATCATATTTTAACATAATTAATGCACCTTTAGTGTCCTTTCATTCATTTCAGCAAGAATTTAGGGACAAATCTGAGCATGCTCAGATGCATTCCTGTCCACCATTTTGACCTTTTAAACATGCACATGACTTTCAAAATTCCTTTTGTAAATTGCGACCTCAAACTGAGCATGTTCAGCAATGTGCACACCCTTAAAGTGATTTTAAATGAGTATGCACAACCTTCTGGAATAAAGTCTCTATGAATGCTTCCTTTGTGGATGGAAAGCACTGACTTGGAAATAACTCCTCTTCTTGCCCTCACCCCACTGGTAATCAATCTTTTCCTCCTCTGTTTTATCTTGGTTGTGCTTATTTTGGCTTTGTATTTACCCGGATGTGAATCCATTGTGTTTGATTATATAATCAAGTATCTGTGGTGCCTTGGTTCCAGGACTCCCTAAAGAAACTAGAAACTATGGATGTTCAAATCCCTAATATAAAATGGCATATGATTTCCATATCACTTAGACACATGCCCTGATGTATTTTAAATAAAATCTAGATTACCCAGTTTGTAATCAAATGTTTCACTATTAACAAGTAGTTGCTGACTGCAGGTGCAAACTCCAGAGGCTTACTTTTTAAAATTATTTTTTATTGAGCTCTACATTTTACTCTGCTCCCCTTCCTGCCTCTTCCCTGCCGTTCAACCTTCCCCGAAAGTCCCCATGCTCCCAATTTACTCAGGAGATCTTGTCTTTTTCTACTTCCCATGTAGATTAGATCTATGTAACTCTCTCTTAGTATCCTCATTGTTGTCTAAGTTCTCTGGGATTGTGATTTGTAGACTGGATTTCTTTGCTTTATGTTTAAAAACCATTTATGAGTGAGTACATGTGATAACTGTCTTTCTGTGTCTGGGTTACCTCACTCAAACTATGTTTTCTAACTCCATCCGTTTGCCTGCAAATTTCAAGATGTCATTATTTTTTCTCCTGTGTAGTATTCCATTGTGTAAATGTATCACATTTTTCTTATCCATTCTTCAGCCGAGGGGCATTTAGGTTGTTTCCAGGTTCTGGCTATGACAAACAATGCTGCTATGAACATAGTTGAGCACATGTCCTTGTGGCACGATTGAGCATCTTATGGATATATACCCAAAAGTGGTATTACTGGGTCTTGAGGAAGGTTGTTTCCTAATTTTCTGAGAAATCACCACACTGATATCCAAAGGGGCTGTACCAGCTTGTACTCCCACCAGCAATGCAAGAGTGCTTCCTTTAACCCACATCCTCTCCAACATAAGCGCTTATCAGTGTTTTTGATCTTGGCCATTCTTACAATGTAAGATGGAATCTTGGAGTTGTTTTGATTTGCATTTCTCTGATGACTAAGGATGTTGAACGCTTACATTTTTATCCACAAAAGCAGAACCCCCTCAGATACAAAGAAGCAACTACTATAGTCAGTTTTCATAGCATTTCATTCCTTAAGTCTCAGTGTTTTGTTTCTACAGTATTTTCTTCTTATTAAAGAATTGTGCTAGTAACTAGGACATCTGCCATAGCATTCTGAAGCCCTGGTGTGCAGAGAGCATAGAAGAGGTCTGTTTGTTGCTACTGCTGAGAAAAAATAGATAGTGAGTATGACAGGACTTGAAAAGGAACCCGTATCTACATAAATTAGAAGTACTGATAAATCAATGAGAAATTCAGGGGGGAAGAGAAGGTCACCAAATATAATGATGAGGAACAGGTGGCTGGGTGTAGCTTCCTCATTTGACCACTTCATCACCCAGGAGTCAGAGAAGAATGGTTAACTCACTGAACAAGTAGACAAACCCATGCTATGCTGTGGAAATGCTAAAACATAAAGTTCTCAGGAAAGTGGAAGTTTAACTAACGTTCTTGAAGTTTAACTGAATGTTAAAAAAGAATAGATCAGCCATAGACAGACATTGGTCTGGAAGAATTACTATTGGCTCCATAGACAAGAAAAATACACTAACATAACACTAGCTCACACATTTTCACATCACATCTGGGCAATCCAATACTCGATGCCATCAAGATTCTGAAGTCATCAGAATTATACATCAGAATTATAATACCCCAGAAAAAAAAAGCCTTTTCTGCTCTAGTACTCCTTCTTGTTAAACACTTCTTTCAAAATCATTGCAAGTTAAAGATACAAAACAAAACAAAACAAAATCAAAGGCTACAGCATGTGCAAGACAAAAAGAAAACTGCTTCCCTATGCAGGGAAGAACTTCAGAGGAGTCCAGGGAAAAGAGGACCATTACCTCAGCAATGGCGGCAGTTAGCTAGGCTGTCTTCTTTGTTGTTGTTTTGTTTTGATCAGAAGGAAAAAAAATGTCTTGGAAGGGAAGGACCTGGGAAAAATCTATAAACACAGTTTTATAAAAACAAATTTTACACATGGCTGTAAAATTTATTACTAGTAACACCAGACACCCGAGAGCGGGTTAAGTAGGGAGGATGACAGTAAACTACAGACAGGTAATGATACACAAAGCAGTCGAAATGCAGCTCTGCTTCCATCTGGAACAGGACAATTTCAAGGAACTGTCATTGCGACCCTAATAAGAAAACTCTGCACACACTATAAGACCACAGACTCTGGTGTGATTGCTGAGTGGTCTTTTTAAAAACATTCAGTCAACAGCAATGAGGACTTGGAGAGAGCCCCAGACAGACTTGAGGCTGACCAGGATAGTCACTTCTGTGAGGGCAGAGGCCCACAACAGTCCTGATGGCGCCTCTGTAGCTGGAGGATGAGAAGGAGGCTGTTTAGTCACAGGTCAGGAGAAGGCAAGGGTTCACCATTTTCACTGGAAAAGGTAGATGGCACAGTACTTAGGCCCAAGGGGAGAACAAACCAGGAAGCAAGCCTGTCCACAAAAGCATGTCCTTTCTTGTGGGGTTCTCCACAGGAGCAGGGGCCATTAGAATATTTGGGAATAGGCAGGAAACACTCCCTGCCAGCCAGTGAAGACCTTAACTGGGTGTGATGTGGGATCATCCTATGGCATCAGAGCAGAAAAAAAACCCCAACCTGAGAATATCAGGAGCACAGATGGTGAGCTAAGTGAATTCCCCCAAGAATCAGAAAGCCACAGCCAGGTCATAAGCAAAAGAAGACTCAGTAAGTTAGGAAGCTGAATTACTACAAAATCATGGCAAAAAAATTGAAGGACGTTTAGTTCAGCTCCTAAACCCTGCTAAAAGAAAAGTTCAGATTTGCTCCTAAAACCATTTGGAGGTGTGCAGCAGATTTGTTTTAAAAGACACTGTAGTAGCAGAAATAGGAGGTACAGCGGGCCCAATACATCAGGAGACAGTTCTCATTGTCTTGATACTCAACAGTCCCCTAGTTCTCAAGAGAAAGGAAGTGCAAGTCTTAGGGCTCATAATGGGAGTGTAATCACAAGGCAGAAGGAGATAAAAAGAGTTCTTGGTTAGCAGCCTTTGTAGTAGGTCTAGTGGGAAGGGGCACAAGTACCCCAACAGGCTAAGGATTGGCTAGTCTGAGTTTCTTCTAGGCTCTCGGGTGTAGGAACTTTCTGATTCTCATCTCTAGGTGATATGAAGGCAAAGAAACAGTGGCTCAGAATATGAGAACTTTCTGGGGAGCTAGCTGAAGAGGGAGTACCCTAGATTGGTTGGTTTGTGTTTCATGAATATATCCATAGGTGAGCTATTTCACATTTTCTGAAATTGGACAAGACTGAGAGGGTCATGTCCTTCAAACTTGGCACCAAGTACCAGGACACAGAAAAAAAAAAAATTGGTGAACTGAAAGCAACCAAACAATGGCAAAGCTCAGGTCCTGTTCAGCACATGCCACACCACCACTAACCAAAGGAAGATAGGAACAATGGCCATGCTAAGTGGAGGACACTTCCACTAGGAAGGTGGAATGCTACATACCTGGGCGAACAAAATAGCTTAGTAAAAGCTTGTCACACAAGCAGGAATACTGAGTTTAACCCCCAGGACCCACCTAAAAAGCTTGTCATGGCAACAGATTGCATATTCTTGCAATCCCAGCACCAAGGGGTCAGTGATAGGGAGGCTTCCTGAGGCTTCCTGGCTAGCACACTAACTTACTAAATGAGGAGAATGGCTGCCAAGATACCCAGTGATAACCTCTGGTCTTCATACATGCACAAGGTACGCGTGTCAGTTATGTCCAAACACACATAGACACACAGGCGCGTACCCAAGGAAAGCTACAAATCTTTTGAAACTCGGCAATATCATATAACATTAAACAAGGATAACTCGTAAGTCACTCCTTAGTATTTATTTAAAATCAATAAGAGCCAGCATGGAAATATTCATTGTGATGTATTCATTACTTAGACTGGAAAGGGACTAGTCGTCCATCAACAGTTAGGTGGATTTACAAATTGAAGTTGTTTATAAAATATAATTAGAAAGCATAAAAAAGGAAACAAAATTCAACCATACAACAACAGGGATGAAACTCAGCCACGTTACCTCAGATGAAAACAGATACAGCTTTCACGAGAGTCCATTTAAATCATATCTAGAAACAAGAAGAAGAACCTACAGGGAGAGAACTCAGAAAGCAGTTTCTTTGACAGATAGAGCTGAGTGGAAGTGACATTCGTGAAATAATTCGGGAAATGATGACTTGGTTAGATAGATGCATATAACCGTCAAAACTTACAAGAGGGGCTGGAGAGATGGCTCAGTGGTTAAGAACACCCGTTGCTACTGCTGAGGATCTGAGTTCAGATCCCAGAACCCATATGGTACTTCACAATTGTCAATAATTCTGGTTTCAGGGGATTCAGTATCTTCGACTGACCTCCATAAGCACTGCACTTACCTAGTACACAAACATCCACACAGGCAAACACTCATACACATAAACAAAATCTCAAAAAAAAACCCATTACCTGACTAATAAAATATGTCAGAATTATTTCCTGAGATACATGGATCAAAAACAAAAGTTTAATCAAAATATGGGAGAAGAAACTTTGTTCTCAAAAACTTACATTTAAGAAACAGTCTGGTGTAAGAATTAAATCTTATTTAATTGGGGATCGAACTCAATTAAAATGTTTTGATGCTGAGATTCTGGGTTCAATTGCTAGTGCCAATAAACAAAAAAAGTAATGGGATGTTCAGAGGAGGCTGTCACAATGTTCTGGCTGCAAAAGTTCCCTTGAAGGGAAGAGAGCCCTGAAGCACATGAGCCATCATAGAGGTTTAGAACCACTCTTTGCACAAAGCAAACCTCTTACATAGTCATTTCTATCAACAAGGCATGGTGGAGGTAACAATGGCTAAAACTAAAGAAAGCATCTTAATTCAACATAAATAGATTTCTATAAAACAATCTGGATAGTACGCAACTACCTCCATCTGATATGAAGAAAAAATATCACTGTTCATATATATATATATATGTGTGTGTGTGTGTGTGTGCGTGTGTGTGTATATATACATATATATGTATATGCATATAGCATAGAAAAAAGACCTAGTAACAGAGGCTGGGGAGACAGCTCAATCATAAAAGTGCCTGATTCACAAGCCTGGGTACAAAGTTCCTTTCTTAAAATTCATATTAAATAATCTGAGCATGATAGAATGTTCTGATAACTCTAGTACTGGGGAAGTGAAGACAGGAGGATTCTTGGGAATCACTGGCCAGTCATCCTAACCCAATTGGTGAGCTCCAGCTCAAAAGGAGACCTTGTCTCAGAAAAGCTGGATGGTGTTTCTGAGGATGATATCTGAGGTTGCCCTCTGTACATATATGCACACATGTACATGCACAACCATATGCATGCACACCACACATACACACACATGCACACTTCACACCCACAAGTGCATGCACACACACATGCGTAGTTCACATACGCAAGTGCACACACGCACACACACATACACATGATCACACACACAATCACATACGCAAAGGGAGAAAAGGCTAGCTATTATGTCGAGGGTCTCTTTCGAATTCCCCTAGTTCCTTGTGACCCACTAACCAGGGAATTCTCCAGTTCCACCCTGACATCCAGCCCCAGTTCAAGAAAGAAGACAGAAGCAGGAGCCAATCTGTAGGAGAATGTCTGCCAGCTGCTCATGGCTGGTTCACAGCCACTTGCAGCCAACAAGTGTGTGAATTCTCCATTCCCCATGGAAAGAGCCTTTTCGGATTTGTGTGCGAGGTGAGCGGGTGGGTAAACACACTCTTTTGCTCTTCCTTGTGTCATGATTTCTTCTTCTAGGACATTCGCTGGTGTGTGGTGTTTCATCTATTTTGTCTTTGTCAGTTTGAACCGTAAAGTTTGTGAGGTGGAAGCGGAAACGCAATTTTCCTCACAGAATCTGTATTAATGCAACCGTGCAATGCAATGGACTCTTCCAAATAAAAGAAGACACTTGCTGGATCTTAAATAATGAAAAAAAAATTAAAAGGATGTCAACCAAGTACAGAGGCATTCTAAAGAATTAGCACAGCTACTCTCTGAGTATAAAAACCCAGGAATATGGAAATACATAGAAAATTTAAACAAACACCCAAATTCCAGTCAAAGACAACAGCCGCAGCCCAGGCCTGTAATTACAGCACACTAAAGAAGGAGGATTACCGCGAGGATATATTAAAACTAAGTTTTCTGAAATATGACTAAACAAATACACCAAGCTTCCTCCAAAACTGTAATATATGATGTTTATGTCCATGGAATATGAAAGATGAAGCTAAACAAGAAACAATTTTAAACCTTGAAATTATACTACATCATATTGAAATATGGTACGGGAACGAGGGATGAAGTATTATGTTTATGTGTAACTGTATGTAAGACAAAGAACAAGGCAATTGTGTATAAGCTATTTTTCCTGACTCTGCAGATGAACAAGCTAAAGATGAAAATTTTATCTAAGAAAATATTCTAACCTTTAGTGTACAGTTTACCACATGGCAAATAACATAATTCTTCCTGAAAATCATGACAAGAAGTCCATACACATAGGATTCCTTTCAGTTGCCAGCATAACTTTAAGCCACCCTTCATGCCATATTTTTCAAGCTTACAAATAATTATGCCTATGTGGATGCATAAGAAACCTATTAAAGATTTTTTTAAATATAACTGTGAACATTTTCTTACCAAAAACTTAGGTATTTGAAATTATCATGAATTTTTGGCATGTGATATTTCTGTTAATTCAATTCTAAGCAGCACTTGGCATTTCTTTAAGCTAAAAATAGCTGAGAGAACCTTGGGGTTTGTTTGAGGTGATTTAAAGATTTATTTTTATTTATGTGTGTGTGTCTCTGTGTGTGGGGTAAGAATCTATGGAGTCCAGAAGAAGGCATCAGTCCCTGAATGGTGTAGTTATAGACTATCATAGGTGCTGGGAACCAAACTCTGGGCAACAAACATTGCTAATTGCTGAGCCATCTCTCTAGTTAGATCTTATACATTATCATTACTCTATATACTTGTCACAGACAGACCGTGCTTCATTGTTCTATAACGCATGCTTACATTACAGGAACCTGAGTAAGGATTGCTGAAGAGTCCACAGTAGGGGTTGTTTGTTTCTCTTTTATTTATCAATTATTATTTTATCTCTGTGGATGAAATGTTATAATATTTTTGAATGAAATTTATTCACAGTCTTATTGCCGTAAGGGCAGAGTCAGGGTTGACAAAGCATCTGGAGATACTGGTGGAAAGTGGTGCTGTGAAGTGAAAGAAGCGAAGAAAAAGGAAGGCCTCAAAGCTGAGTACAAAACTTCTCCCTTGACCAAAAATAAGCAGGCATGAGCAGTACCGAGGGTGAAGAGGCTCAGAGACAGCATGGTGAGAGGATTCTTTGCTGAGAGGTCTGCCAGCTTGATGCTCAATATGTGTGTGTGTGTGTGTGTGTAAGCCAGGAATCAACCTGGCAACTTTCTTTAATACAGGGTCTCTCACTGGCTTGCGGTTCATCAGTTAGGTTAAACTGCATGGACAGTGAGCCCCATTTGTCTTTGCCTCCCCAGAGCACCATTACAAGTGCACACTACTATGCTCTAAATTTTTATGTAGGTTCTGGGGTTGAAACTCAGGCCCTCGTGCCTGTGAGGTAAGCACTTTACCTACTGAGCCATCTCCCCAGCCCCACCCTGATGCTCTTTTCATGGATTTCTAAACCCTCAGTTGAGAGGGAGCTGAAGAATCACTGGGATAAGCTTTCAGAAGACTGAGGTGGCAATCAAAGAACAGCTGAAAAGTGACATGGAAAATGGAAGAGCCAAGCAATCCTGAAGCAACCTGGCTCAAAATGGCACCAGGAATCGCACAACTGCCTACAGCAGTATAGGTAGACACAGTGTGATCTCATCAGCACCAGGCTGAAAAGGAGCAAGCAGCAACAATGGGATTGAGTGGCAGCATTCCACAGGGACTGTTGACATTCACAATATGCTACAGGCAAGACAAGAGTCTAGGGGAGCAGAAAACCACTGGTCATCTGACGAAATAACAAAATCCAGAGTTTCTGTAGCATAAATAAGTACAATGCACAGTTTTGACTAAAAAAAATTAATATTCAGAAAAAGAAACAAAAACTAAATGCATTTTGATTGTTGAAGTAAATAAAACACTATTCAAATAGATTTTTGAGAGGTTCTGAATATTGGAGCCTGTAGTCCTCGAAACAGCTGTTCATGTGCATTTCAATATAAGAGATTATAAGAATGTAAGAATAAGAGAAGTTATGCTCTTAATGAGTCTTAGTGGATTAATACGCAGAAAATCAGAACAGGGGAATGAGGCTCAGAAGAGTTCTGTGAAGCTGACAAAGTTGAAAAGGACAATCACTAAAGTGAAAAATTACCAGATAAACTCAACAGAAGATGGAGAGGAAGCAGGAGTGAGAATCAGCAAGCTTGTTAGAATTCAGTCCGTTAAAGGAGTAGATCAAAGGGCTGGAGAGAGCAAGTTAAGGCTTCAGCAGTTAAGAGCAGTACTGGCTGCTCTTCCTGAGGCTAGGTTTGATTCCAAGCACCCACATATGACCACTCACAACTATCTCTGACTCCAGTTCTAGGTGAACCAATGCCCTCTTCTGACCTCAGTGATCCTGGATACACATGGTACACATGCATGCAGACAAAGTGACCATGCAATATTAAAATAAAAATAATTTTAAAAAGACAGGAGAAAGAGAAAGGAAACTATGACTATATTCTCAAACACCTATTGGGAAAAGATACTCATACATGTCAGAAGAGTCTATGAAGAACATGAGAGAAAATGGAAAATAATGCAAGAAAGAATGGTTGAAAAGTTGCCTAAACTTGTGGAATTTATCAGGATAATAGGGCAAAATTAATCAGCTAGGGTCAGATGCAATTCTATATTGATGACACAGATAACTGGGAAATAATTCTGTTGAATATTGGAAAAAATAAATTATTAGCAATTAAAGTACAAAAATGTGTAAGACACAATGAAACATAAAACATCCTTGTGAAGAATTAGAGACAATCGGAACAAATGGAGAAATATACTATGTGCATTGACCATAAAACTCAATTATATTTTGATGCTGAGATGGTTAATCTTTGTTGTCAACTTGAAACATCTGGGAAGAGAAACTCTCAATTGACATTTTGCCTCCATTGTATTGGTCTGTGGTGTCTTGGCCTGTGGACATGTCTGTGGGCATTTACTTGCTGGTTAATTTCTGGAGGAAGGTCTAGCTCATGTGGACAGCATTTGTTCTGATCAAATAGTTCTGAGGTGTATAAAAACAGCTGAGCAAGTCAGAGGAAGCAAGCCAGGATGTAGTATTCCTCTATATTCTTTGCTTCAGTTTCTACCTCCACATTCCTGCCTTGAAGTCCTTTCATGATGGACTGTACATAATATAAACTTTTTTTCTCCAAAGTTAATTTGGGTCATTTTTTTTATCACAGTAATGAAAAACAAAAATAAATCATATGCCTTTTCCCTCCAACTGATCTGTATATTTAATGCCATCTCAATCAAAACCCAAACAATGATTTTTTTTGTAGACACTGACAAGATGATTTTGGAAACACCCTGTAGTAGGAGCTGTGGGCCTCTTCCCACAGCCTGGCTCATGGCTGCCTTGCTAGCTTATGCCCCGAAATAAAAACACACAAATTGTATTCTTTTTTATTTATTTATTTATTTATTTATTTATTTATTATGTATACAATATTCTGTCTGTGTGTATGTCTGCAGGCCGGAAGAGGGCACCAGACCTCAATCCAGATGGTTGTGAGCCACCATGTGGTTGCCGGGAATTGAACTCAGGACCTTTGGAAGAGCAGGCAATGCTCTTAACCGCTGAGCCATCTCTCCAGCCCCCACAAATTGTATTCTTTTAAACACTGCTTGGCCCATTTCTATTCATGTGTGTAGCACCCCAAGGTGCGCTTAATGGGAAGATTCTAGCCTACGTGCATCCTGGGTCGGAGCTTCATCGCATCTGCCGGGGAGAGGGGAGCATGGTGTCTGCTCCAGAGAGCAGAGTTGTCGAGTCCGAGCTCACTTCCTCTTCCTCCCAGCATTCTGTTCTGTTTACTCCACCCACCTATGTTTTAACCTATGAGGGCCAAGCAGTTTCTTTATTACTTAACCAATGAAATCAACAGGTTGATATATGACACTCCCACATCAACACATCAGAATATAAAGGCCAAAGAAATGTATTTGCCATTTCAGAATATCTGATTTACTTACAGTAATTCTGGGATAACCAAATTGGGTATTGACATAAGAATAAATGTATGGATACATGGAGTAAAATCAGTAACCTAAATAGGTCCACACTTATATAGTGAATATATTTTAATACAAAATAAGTCAATGGGAAAGATAACCGTTTCCCAGAGTGGTACAGGCACAACTGGATTTCAACATGGAAACAGTTACTTCAATCTTTCTCTCCCTCTATACCTCAATATGTGATGCATAGACCTGAAATTATGAAACTCTGGATCACAATGAAAAGAAATAGGACAATCTTCAGCTAGGTTCATAAAATATTTAAACTATAATGGGCAAATGGGAAAATTAAATTTTATCAAGATTAAAAGGTTTTGTTCTTTTGAAAGATACCCTTTAGGAATTAAAGACAAGCCAAAGTCTGCATGCAAATATTTGCAACACATGCATGCATGCATGCATGCGTGCACACACACATACACACAGAGAGAGAGAGAGAGAGAGATGCACATAGTGTTTGAATGAGTCATTTCAAATCAATAACCAGAATCAAGCAACTCAAAGAAAAGTGAGCCAAATATCTGAATGATATTTCAGAAAGTTCACCGTACAACTGGCCATAAAGTCTCAGGAAAGTATGCCTATTTTTGGCACCCATGGGAATAGAAATTGAGCTTTGCCTTCTAGAATTTCTAGAATTAAGTGCCGTCAATAACAACGCTTGGCAATGACATGGGTATATGTTTAATTCAACAGTTCACAAGTGTTTTGCTAAAACTTGATTTCTGACCAAAACTTCTGAATTCTGAAATTCTGAATTCTGAAAGCACATAAAATTTGCTAAGTATATTCACAGGGATTTCTGTTAGCAAGCTCTGGGAACTGAGAATTGGGTATGCATGTACCACACTTCTGTTTGTTTTTTTTTTTTTTTTTTTTTTTTTTCGAGACAGGGTTTCTCTGTGGTTTTGGAGCCTGTCCTGGAACTAGCTCTTGTAGACCAGGCTGGTCTCGAACTCACAGAGATCCGCCTGCCTCTGCCTCCCAAGTGCTGGGATTAAAGGCGTGCGCCACCACCGCCCAGCTGTACCACACTTCTGGAGGCTTCCCTGGGCACCAAATCCCCAGGAACAGCCCCTCCATCTCATTTATCTCTTAGTTGCTTCCATTTCCAACTAACTTCACTCATCTTGGGGCCCCAAAGCTCCCTCTGGTAGTTACAATTTGCTGTGTTCATATCTCTGGATACAACACACTGTGTTCCTATCCATAAGTGACAAAGGGTTCTGCTTTTCATCTAAGTACCTTTGTGTTAAATACTGTGATCCAAGAAACCTGTAATCACGTGAAGCACCCTGCAATTACGACACAAATTGGAGTGCTCACACTCTGCTGAAGAGAATGCAAACAGAACAGCCCTGGTGTTAAACCCCACAGAAGTTTCTTGCCTGAGAAACCATGCCCTGACTCCCAGTATTTCCATTTCAGCAAAATCTATCCCAGATAAACAAAAATTTACTCTCACACAAAAACTGCTCATAGAAACATCGCTCACATTAGCTAGAAAGTGAAAGCTGAAATAATATGGGTGGTGAATGAAGTGGAATGCGTAAATATGCTAAAAATGAGGAGGGTGGCAAAGGCAGGAGCACTGGTGAGTCAGAGATCCTTAGGACATTCTACAAGCCAGACTTAAAACAAGTGCAGCTGCAGAACACGCAAGCACTTACCCTGACAAGAGGGGGAAGGCTGAGAAACATGCAGCGCAGTAAAGGGAAAATTCTTATTAGCGTATGGAATCATGGAATATATAGAAGTTATATGCAGTTGTTTCAGCAGCAGCGAATTTCTAAAGCTTTAAAATCTGGTATTTTTTGTATTTGCTAAGTTCTGGGATTAACCACACTTTCTAGCTGATTGTGGAAGAGCCAAGCACCCACAATACACAGACCTCACAGTCAGAAACTCTGGGAGGTGGCAGGGATAGAGCAGCCATGCTCAGCTCCAGGCTGGTCTAGAGGAAACACACTTGGTGGAACTGAAGACATGGCAGCCAAGCTGGGTTTTTGCTTTCTTTTGTGTTTTTTTTTTGTTTTGTTTTGTTTTGTTTTGTAAAAAGATGGGTTCATAAGGTTTTTGAAATGTGACAACTGGCAATCACAGCTTCCACAATTACTTCTACAAATCATTTTTTGGATGCAAACATAAATAATACAGCAGAGTTGAGTCCACATGTCTTTCTCTCTGCTGTCTTAATCAATTAGCAAGACTATGGTTTTTATAGAAATATATTAATATGTCAAAACTTTATTCACATTATCCATTAAAACATTTGTTTTTTAATGCTAGAATTTTCAAGCAAATTTAATATCATTAAATATTTTTAATTTTGGTGGAATTATTTTTAACTACCCTTGATTCTACAAATTTAAAACAAACACATACACATGCACACATAGGTACATACAGATACACACACATACACACAGACACATGCACGCACACCTACACATACACACACATTCTGACCTTGAGTTTAAAATCACTGATTTTCTATTTCAAGTAAATGGGATACTAATATAAAACAACTATGTAACATTTTTTGTTGCTTTTTCTCGTGACACTGGAGTCTACATATTAGCAACAGCACTTATTTCACTAAACCACAAAGAAACCTTGCAACTGAAAAAGACTGATAGTCCCTGAGCATAGAAGACCTGCTCTATAAAACTTACAGTTCAGAGAAGGCAGAGGACAGGTCTTTTGTTGCTACGTGGATTACATCTCATCTAGAGATAGTCACCTTAGAATAATAGCTAGCCTCTGAACCAGGAACAGATGTTTCACAAGCAAGTCTCTGCCCTTTGAGAGGTGTGCCAGCCTGTGAGTGTTGGAGGAGGGCCGCTTGTTGGTTCCCAGCAACCTGGTTAGCTTAGACCCAAAATAACCACACAGAAACTATATTAATTTAATAACTGCTTGGCCAATTAGCTCTAGCTTCTTATTGGCTAATGTTTATATTAATTTAACCCATTTCTATTAATCTGTATATCACCACATGGCTGTGGCTTACCGGGTAAAGTTCCCAGCATCTGTCACCTGCAGCTCCATGGCTTCTCTCTGACCCTGTCCCCTCTCCCAGTATTCGCTTGGCCCATTAGCTCTAGATTCTTATTGGCTAACTCTTAAAATAATTTAATCCATTTCTATTAATCTGTATATCGCCACGTGGCTGTGGTTTACCGGGTATAGTTCCCAGCATCTGTCTCTGGCGGCTCCATGGCTTCTCTCTGACTCTGCCTCTTTTCTCCCACCATTCACTTCTGTTTTCCCTGCCTAGCTCTGTTGTTTTGCCCTATCACAGGCCAAGACAGTTTCTTTATTAACCAATAAAAGCAACACCTAGACAGAAGGACCTCCCACATCATGTTAGTTCACGATAGCTCTCTATCATCAACAATGGGACAAAATTGGTGCAGAGTAGGCATTTATCATTATTAGCCTTCAGAAGCTGAAAATTATCTCTAAATGTTGACAATACTGTCCATTCCCTCCTTTCTTTCTCCCCCCCCTTTGACCTTTTCCATTGCTAACATCTCAAATGGCCTAAACACCTATATCACTATTCTAAAGTTTCCTCCTCTTGTAGGTACAAACATCTAAAAGAGCATCTTTGAGAGAAATTTGTTATATATAAAACATTTTATATAAGCCCTAGTACTATGTGGTGGTTTGAATGAGAATGGCCCACATAAACTCATATGCTTGACTACTTAGTCCCTAGTTGGTGGAACACTCCTACCATTCCCAGTGTGATCTCCCCTTCCTGTGTTTCAGACACAAATGTGAGCTCTCGCCTCATCCTCCTGTGCCATGTGTGCCTTCCTGCCTTCCAGCTCCATGCCCTGGTTGGACTCCTATTGGTCTGAAACTGTACGGCCTCAAATAAGCCCTTCCTTCTATAAAGTTCCTTGTCATGGTGTTTTGTCACAGCAACAGAAACGTAATTAATATACACTGTTATGAGTGGCAGCAACCTTCCCACAGGAATAAAGGCCGTGCCTCATGAGGACGGGGAAAGCAGGGTTTTATAAGAGATGGGAGTCAGGTCAGGACAAAGGACTTTTGTTGCTCTTCTGAGAATGGGTGGTCAGATGGATGGCTGGGGCTTTCCCAGAATGGAGGCTTTCTCTTGGGTTGGGATTCTTTATCTTGAGAGGCAGATGTTCATCTCAGGAGACAGGGGGAGTCCTTTGTTTAGGAGGGCACACACGCATTCACCCAGTATTTGGTGGCTATAATTAGAGGTGAAATCAAGTGTGTTCCTTTGTACCCATCCTAGTCTGCTCCTTGAGTAACTAAATATTTGGAACTTCCATTTTAACCAGTCTATAGTAGCACAACGTCTGTCAGGGGCTAAGTGCCTTCATTCTTCCAAGAGGCACGTGCTCCTTATATCTGGGAAACCTAAGTGTTCCTAATTAAAGAATTGGCAACATTTCACTTTCATCCCATATGCTGATGCTTTACTCGGTGATGGCTGAGGTGCTTTCCACCGACCTCAGTGAATGCGTGATTAAAGAAACACTCAGTTCACAGCTGTCAGGATTAGCAAGTGGCAAGCACTCTTAAGAGGAAGTATTGGTTTTAGAAAAGATGAGATGGAGAAGCAATGTTCAGAACTGAGGGGTTTATGGGAACCTCCTAGTGCAATGGACTCTTTTATACCTGAAGTTTATCTTCATGAGAGCCAAATAAGACATTTAGGTTTGGCTGTTAGGTAAGCGCAGAATGTGTCTTCTATCAACAAGGAACACATTCTGCATTCCTTGGACGTCCCTACGACAACCCTTGCTTTGAATATTCATGGGTTCATACTGCTGAGAGGAGACAGATTGGGCAAGTCATCCATGGGATTGTTTGTCTTCAGACTGTCTACCATTGACAGGTCGTTTCTACCAGGATGTGTCCCATGTAAGTGTTTTGGATACAGTTCAAGTTACCTCCAGTAATGGTGTCATTGATCATCCCAGGGATGCGGCAAAGCTATCTGTCTTGGGTTGAATGGCTTTATTGTGTGTTGTGACAATTGAACTCCCTTTTGCAAAGGACACAGACGGGGCGGGGGATTTCAGACCACTGTATTAACGAGCAAACAGCTTCTCATAGACGAAAACGATGACGAGCGCATGAATGGATGATCTGAGAGATAATGGCCTATGGAACACAGCCGAACATAAGCCTCTTCTCTAGCCCTGGCCCACAGCCGGAGGCTGCACAAACTGTTACAGGGTTTTCAGGACAATTTTTGGAGGCTTATTAAAAGGCATTTTGGGAATACAAGACACTTTTTTGGTTTCTTGAGATGGAATCTCATTATAGTGCTTAAAAATTGAGTATTAACTGAAATTCCAGGTAGAGCTCTGGGGGCAAGAAGTGGGAAGGAAGCAGTCTTGAGTCTTGGTCTCAATCATAGGTCTTTTTTTTTTCTTAAAAAAATCTTACTTATTCCTCATAATAATCCTAAAGTGATGTACAGAAGATTGTGCCCATTTTACAAAAGGAAAAAGGAAACATGATACCCAGCTAGACAGGACACAGGTAGTTAGTTGAGACATCATTATGATCTAGCTTCAAGCCAAGGGGTTTCACACTATAGCAAGAAGTCCAGTCTAACCTGGCAGTTCTGAGGGCTGACATCCAGAACTTGGTCCTTCATTGAGAACACTATTATGGTTAGTTTTAATGCCAAACCACTAAGAATTAGAATCACTTGGATAGTGTCCTCATTGCCTTGACTGTGAGCATCAACTGTGGGCATCATCTTCTAATAAAAGAGGTACGACATAAGGAAGATCGTCTTGCCTTTGATCACTTGGCCTTCCCTACCATCAAGCACATCTGCTGCTACTGCTGATTTCCCTGTTGATGTCAGAAGGAATGTTACCAGGCCATCATCATGGACTATGTGCCAGTGGTTCTCCAGGAACCTCCTGGATTTTCAGGGCCAGATTAGGACTGCTGACCTATTCAGGCTTGTGGACCAAGTGACTCCCCAGTGGTCAGACCTCTTTTAGTGAAAGGAAATAACTGCAAGTCTGTTCTATGGGAATACTCTGACTGCTGAGGTACCCAGCCTCAAGGACCCAGTAACTACTGGGTGCTCAGCATTCATGTGTGAGTCAGCTGTTGCTATCTCTTCAACAATTGACTTAACAGATTCTTTTGCACACACACACACACACGTGTGTGCACACTATCCTGCTGGTTTTGTTGCCCTTACCAATTCACCTGCTCATCTACTCTTCTTCCCATTCTTTCTGCTTCAGAGACTTTCTCCATTATCTCTGCTGTTGTCCAAACCTGAAGTAGAGCACCATTCTTAACTGTTTGGTTCCCCCCTTAAAGAGTCATCACCAAGTTGTCTTGACCTCTCATGTGTCTCTATGATGCAACTTCCCCATAACTACTGGTCATGTTCAAGTTAAGCCACTGTCACCCTTCTCTGGATATTGCAATACCCTCTATTCTGAGTCCCGCAATTAGATTGGATTTATAGAATTCAAATATAACTGTGCCACTTCCATCCTAAAATACTTTCTTTGCATCTCCTTCCTCAGAATGTTTACCTCCATAATGAGGCATCTACGTCCTCTGTGAGATGCTTTGTGACCACACTCATGCTCTGGCCCCACACTTCCTCACTCTTGCGTCATCTCAGGCCCACAGGACCATTTTTAGTCTCCAGCACCTGTGTTTCCTATCTTAGCATGTGCTTTGCCTCTCAGTCACAATAACCCACAGACATTCTCCTTATGTGGAGAAGAGCCCTTCTCACATTTTGCCTTATCCACACCATGTCTCTGTTATGGTTTCTATTGCTACAATAAAGCACCATGACAGAAATGGGAGGAAAGGGTTTATTTCATCTTCCAGGTCTCAGGTCACTAAAGTCTCAAGGCAGGAGCGTGGAGGCAGTAACTGAAGTGAAAGGCACAGAGGAACACTACTTACTGGCTTGCTCTCCATGACTTGCTCAGGGTGCTTTCTTACAGGATTAGGACCACCTACCTAGAGGAGGCAACATCACCCCCACACCCTTTGTACTGGACCTTCCAGATCAGTCATTAATCAAGAAATGCCCTGTGAGAAATTTCTTGTGAGCAATCTGGAGAGAGACATTTTCTCAACTGAGCTTCCTCCAGATAACGCTAGCATGTGCCAACTTGACAAAAAACCAACCGAGACAGGATGCTTCTGAAATCTTTCTATTTTCTTTTCTGAGTCATAGAGAAGAAGAATCAGGTATTTTCTGCTGAATGAACTTATGGAGGATTTCAAAATCCATCCTTGTACCAGCTATCATGAAGCATCTATGCACGTACCCACAGTGATAGATACAAAGATGGTTGCAGAGGATTCAGGATATTTGAACGTCCCACTCTGGAGACTTTACGGTATACATAGTATTCCACCAACTGCTGTTGATGTCCCTGACTGTAAATCACCAGGAACTATTTAAATGGTGTCTGAAGTTATTTGTTACAAAGGCAGGGAAGTAATTGTTTAAAAAGTGCTATGTAAGCTATTTAAAAGTTTAAATGTTCAATACTGGAAGAAATGAAACACCCTTTCCTCTAAATTAAGTGAATGGGAGTTTAGAAGGATTAAAATAAAATCAGAACGAATTCTCACAACCTTTTGTTGAATAACATGGCAATATATCAGATCGTAAAAATGTTCTAAACCGCTGGTTTCATCAGCTCACTCCTGGGAACATATTTTAATAATCAAAAACAAACCAAGGTGAGGCTACTGGGGATTTGCAGCTTTTTCCTGCCCCCCTCCCCACTTTTATCATAATTCAAGCAGAACCACAAACACAGGTTATTTACAAGGCAGACTCCCCTATAGGCCATGAGCTCATTGCGGGCAAGATGCCATAACATGATCCATTTTTGTACTTACAGAGAAATAAATGGTAATGAACTCAGTGTTTTCTAAATAATGATCAGAATGTACACACACACACATACACACACACACACACGTATGCATATGCAAGCACACACCTCTCTGAAAGCAGAACTAAATGCTGAAGAAAGCTTACTTACCATGTTGTCTCCAGATTCCTACACTCACAATAATGCCTAACTGAGATCGTAGGCTCTCAGGACAGCCAGCAGTGTAAGAAACCTGCCCTGGAAGCTGGACCTGGAATGTTTATCCAGTGAGAACATGGGCACAGGCTTTTAGAGATTCAAAAAGGGTTACAAAGAGGCTAAGTTGAGGAAGGGACACCAGGGCTAGACTTCAGCAAGGCCAAAAGGCACAGAGTAAAATGGAAGTGGCCATGCCTGTCAGACTAGGGCTTTTGTTTTGTTTTGTAACCTCAGGAACACAGAATTAAAACCACTGCTTAGAAGTATACTTAAACCCAGAAAAATTATTCATGTTAATAAACTGGCAGAAACTGCTTTGGGGTAGCCTGTCTTTAACTTATTTAAGCCAGGCATGGTGACACACACCATTAATCCCTGGTCCGCAGAGTTCTAGGAGAGTCAAAGTTACACAGAGAAACCTGTCTCAAAAAACCAAACTAACCAATCAACCAACCAACCAACCAACCAAGCAAACAAACCAAAAAAACCAATCAAGCAACATATGTGTTTTAAAAAATGTTCAGCTGGGCTTGGTAGAACAGCCTGAGCTCTTTAGTGAGACACTGTACAGAAAGTCTGAACCATTATTTGTGATCATAGCTGTTATTTTTTAATGTTGTTAAATTTGCAAATGAAGGCTGTTATTCCAAAGATCTGAGGTGGAAACAAACAAACTTCCCCTGAAGTTTAGAAATGCTTCTCTTTATCTCCCTTGTCCTAAATAAGAGGGATTCTCTGTTATTCTTTTATAAAGATATAAGGGTAGGGGAAGGAAGATATGAAGGGAGAAGGGAGAGAGGCAGAAGTTACCTTTCCAGAAGAAGGGCAGAGAAAGAGAGAGGAGGGAAAAGAATAAGAGAAAGTTAGAGATAAAAAAGTTAGAGATAGTAAACCACGAGACTAGGCAAGAAATACCTCTGTAAAGATGGGGAGACTTGGTCACTTGATCTGCCCTTAGTTAATATGGCGTTGAGGTCACCTGACCTTAGTCAAAATGGTGGCAATCATGTGTTGTATGGAGAAAGCACATTTTTAGAGCGGCAAGAGTTCTAAGGATAATAAGAAGAGAAACATACAATTGAGGCCGTGTAGAACATACATTTGAAACCGAATTACATCCGTGTGGCCACACAATTCACACATTCTTTCATACATGAAGTAGAGAGGACAATTACTCAGCACCATGAGCCTCAGTGTGGCCAAGCCACAGCAGGGAGCAAAGGCTGGAACTGGAAACAGCTGCCTCAGGGATCTGGCTAATCTTGTCAGTTTCTGTGGGATCAGAAGTAGCAGTGGCAGAGATAGAATAGAAGGAAGAGGAGAAAAGAAAAACAGCATTTACAGATGGGTGGGGAAGGGGCTTCCCAGCGAAAAGAAAAGGGGACAGGCATGAGATGCTGGAGGCAGGACACCGGCAGTCCTGTTTGCTGGTAGAAATTAGAAAGGAGCTGACAGGGAGCCTTACCATTTGCAGCATTAGAGAGTGGTCCGAGTCCAGGGTTCCCATGTGTCCTCAGCCTGCTTGCCCACAGGCAGGAGAGAACACGACTGAGTCACACACCAGTGTTATGTTTTTTTAAAGATATGGAGGGGAAGGTCAGTCCCACGAGGGGTGGTGGTGGGTGACCTGAGACCCAGGCAAGTCCCCTGAGGCCTTGGTGGGTTAGGGTTAGGGTTAGAGGCAGACAGATACATCATGCAGAGAGATTGGGTTTGGAGTTTATTTAGTGAGTTATGGAGGGGAAAACAAGGAGGAAGGGGAAGAAGAGAGGGAGGCAGAGAAAGAGAGAAAGGGGGACAAAAAGGGGGAGAGAGAGCAGAAGTTACCTCTTTAGGACAGAGACAGAAAGAAAGAGATCGCACAGGCTGGAGGAGATGGGAAATCCACTTTCCTGGGTGGAAGGGAAGGGTTGGGGTGGGCAAGGCTTGTCTCTTAAAGGGACAGGGTACCAGGTGACAGACCAGCAGCTCTTAACACCCTTTCCTGCTGATATAACATCGAAGCCTGGAACAGACAGCAGTAATTAGTATTAATTATGCTAGTGAAAAGAAACAGTCGAAAGGAAATACTACTTCAGCAGGGGAATCATGTCCTTAAGTAAAAATGACAACTGATGCTCAGGAAGATTTAAAGGATGTACAAGGTGTCATTTGAAGAATCCCTATACCACCAAAATGTGCATAAATCAGAGCATACATAGGAGAAGGAGGTTAGCACTTTTGAGTTGAATTTCCAACTCAGGGAATGCTGAGAAGTTGAAGGAAGGCTTTAAATATTTAAATTTTATTGATGTATTCATTATTAGGAAAACTGATGACTAGAGAGTTTTCTAGGGCTTTGTACCAAGAAAAGCAGAATTGTGTTTCTCTTTGTAGCTAAGATTTATTATGTTTCTTTTCATTTTGGCTCTAAGACAACAGTAAAACTTTGTCTTTAATAACTAACTGTACAGAATGAGAAAGCCCATTTCTGTTTTAACCTTTTCCAACTTAATTTGTCATTCAGTTGTTGTTTTCTCTTTGACCTGATATTTTTATACTAAAAAAAAAAAACCCTACATTATGCTTTTTCTATAAGCTCTCAAATCTCTAGGAAAACATGAAATACAATTAATACAGTTGCAAATGCGTTTAATTCTCAAAATGATCTCATTCCACATTTAAGCCCTTAGAATTCTACTGTTCTCTTCTCTCATTAAATCTGACAAGGAGGAAATATCCAATGAGAGCAGAAACATGTGAGCAGGCCAGCAGCATTTCCCAGTTTAGGATTTAGCCCAGCCCTGACAGAGACACCTCAGATAGGAGCCTGGTCCATCTTAAAAATGCAAAGACTCTGGTCCCAGCCTAGACCTTGTGAATTAGATACTCTAAAATGGTGCCCAGCAGCCAGCCTTCAAGGTGATCCTTCTGCATATACCACCTTGTTAGCCAGTGGTGTAAGGGAGCCGATGGAGTGAGCACAGTCCAGTGCCTGCAAGAGACCAAGGGTCTCTTCCTGTCATAGCCTTTCATTCTTCCTACCTTTTCATAGTCATGTTTGGAGAAGCTAAATTATAAAGTAATAGGGCCTAGATTGGCATGGAGAAGCACAGGACTCGAAGGAGGAGCAGAAGTACCTGTCCTATAAGAGAAGAGTGACCAGAGCACGAGTGGGTGTGATGCTGGACAGCCACAGTCTGATGATTATGGAACTCTGAGTGTAAGGAAGGACTCCATTTGATTATTGACTCCTGCTGCATCACTACACTAGCTAGCCTTTACAGTTTCTCATCTCAAGGTCAAAATAAAATAAACATCGGTTGTTACATAACAAACTGAAACCTGGCAGGATGGAACTCTCGGAACTTCTGGTTCTTAGTGTGGCCCAATTTGATTCACTAATTGTCTTTAGAGGAAATAAACTCTGTGAAAGTTAACTTTTTGTTTCCATATAGGTAAGAAGTATATATTAGAAAAGGCCTTCACCATAACAGACTTAAAGAGGAAGAGATTTTATATAATTTATCAAGGGCATCAGACCTGGTATAGAATAGCTGATCTCTGAGGGAAAATGAAGGCTGTGGAACCAAGAAAGCCTTGAACTGAGAGTCAGGAAAACTGTATAGAACATTTCTGTGGTGGTTTGCATGGGAAATGCCCCTCGTAGGCTTGTACAGTCCACTTGGATGCTTGGTCCCTGGCTGCTAGTGCTGTGTGGGGAGGTTATAGAACTTTTAGGAGGTGTAGTTTTGCCAGATAAAGTATGCCATTATATGCAGGCTTTGAGAGTCCGTAGCCTCACCCCACATCCAGTTCATGTTCTTGGCTTCTTCTGTTTCCATTCCTTCCCCACCATTACAGACTCTCCCCCCTAGAGCCACAAGCCAACATAAACCCTTCCTTCAATAAGTTGCTTTCCATTACGGTGTTTATCTCAGCAGCAGGGCAGTAACTAATATACTCCGCATGTCCTAAGAAATCACCAGCACTGTCAGCAGCTCTATTCACGTATGACTCACACGTCATCTAACTTACACACAGTGGCATTATAATTTAACAACTTTTGTCAAGTTTATTTCATTGTCTGGCCAATTAACCTAATTAATTAATCAACCCAGTTAATTAGTTAACTCAATTAACACACTTATCACCACCTCAATAAATTCCCTGGGTCTACATGTAGTAAATTTTAGTTTGACAACAGCCTTATTCTTCCATCAATCAGTTTCCCCTTTATGTAAATTTATCTCCTAACAATGTTTCAAATAAATCAAATATATGGTCTTTTAAAACTGGCTACTAAGGTTCATTCATGTGGTAGCACATAGCTTTAGTTCTCTTCTTTGTATTAATTACATTAAGTAACATGCATTTGTTTGGATATGATACATTTGGTGCATCTGTTCACTGACAGACATTTCTGATTATTTAGTGGTCATTAAGAATGCATCTGGTAAAGGGCAAAAGATTTATACGATCTGAAGAGAAAGGGGAGAGGGGAGGAAGAAAAGAGAGTAGAAAAAAATGTATAGCTCAATAAAAACAATAAAAAATTAATAAAAATGTAGCTAGTGTGCTTACTAAAAACAATAACTCTAACACTTTAGACGTGCAGGTAGGAAGGTCAGGAATTCAAGGCTAGCCTCAGCTGCCTAAGACCTTCTCTGAGGAAACAGAAAATAATCCTGTTATGAACATCTGTATACACATCTTCGTGAAGACATGTGCTCATAGTTTCCTAGGACAAAATTCTAAGAAAGATTTATTGAGATGTGTGGTAGACTTTTCTTTTAATTTGGAATAAAACATCAAATTATTTCTATGGTGGATAACTATTTGGTGTGCCATCAGCCATGTTGAGGGATCTAGTTTTTCCTCATCATTTCCAATATTCATTGATCTGCCTTCCCAAGATAACTGTTTTCATGTGTTTCATTTTCCCTTTTGCTTTTCCTAAAGACTAATGAGAACATCTCATGCGATTATTCACATCTGTCCATCTACTGTAAAGTGTATATTTAAGTCCTTGACTTATTTTTACGGTTTTTCTTTAATTTGTGTGAGTTCCTTATTGATTCTAGATATAAATATTTTATTACATATATCGTTCCAAATTATTTTCTCATAATCTGTGGCTTGTGCTTTAATTATTTTCAGTTATACGTTTTGAATTACAAAAGATTTAAATTTTTGTGACATTCAAGTTTTGCTTACCTTTTAAGGATTGTGATTCTTATGTCAAATCTAAGAACTGTGCCCAACCTAAAGTCATAAAATATTCTTCTCCTACCCAAAGGGTAAATAGTTTAAATCTCTAGAAAAGTCTATGGTTCATGAGTGTTTGTGTTTGCAGATGATGTGACTTAAGGGTCTATATTCTTATCTCTTTCTTGATTTTTAATCATGCGTTTATTTAATTGCCCCTGCAAGACTGGCTGGAAAGGCTATTTTTACCCTCACTAAAGTATCTTATTTTCCTGGTTAAGAAAAAGAATGCAAGGATTTATATCTTTTTTTCCTGTGTTTCTCAAATATAGATTTCATGCATTAATTTTATATGTATGATAATTAAATCAACGTATTATTTATTCTATATTTAATCTATTATTTATATATGTAGTGTGTTATATAAATTCCATTTAGTCATAATACATGTTAATTCATATCTGCATGGACTTATATATGTGTTAATTATAGACATACAAGCACACACAATCTTTTTGCCAATCATGGTATCGCAGGTTTGTAAGTCTGTGATTCCAGTACTAGTGAGCCTGGGACAATAAGATCATGACAAATTTAAGGCTATTTTATATAACATGGTCACTTTGAGGCCAGTTTGAGCTACACAGAAAGATCCTGCTTCACAACATTGAGACAAATCTTTTTACACAAATACTTCAGTATCTTTATGATTCTCCAATGTGTTCTGATGTTGAATAGTGACATTTTCCCAATTTATTAGTTTTGACATTAGTTTGTCCATTGTTGGTGAATTTTAGGTTTAGTTTTTCAATTTCTGCAAAAAAAGATTGTTGATTTGTATAAAAACTGCATTGAATTTATTGTCCAATTTAGAAAGAATTATCATCTTATTAGGAGTGAAGATTCTTAATACATGAAATAGTTTTAAATTTATATATCCTATTATTTGTTTTAGTAATACTTTGTAGTTTTCAGTGCTTGTATCTTGCATTTTTTAAACTATTTATATTCCTAGGTAGTCTATTCTTTTGGTATTGGAATAAATAAGATTGTATTATTTAATTTTCCTTTCTTTTTGTTTTTGGAGGCAAAGACTTTCTGTGTAGCCCAGGCTGATTTTAATCCACCACCCTCTTGCTTTACCCTTCAGTGCTCTGTACTGTATTATTATCAGTGAAGGCCCATGTAGGGGCGGTTGTCACCTCCTAGTCAAAAGAGTGGAATCTCTGTGTGGAGACAGGCCATTGTCTTTTCCCTTAAGAGTTAATCCACTTAGGCTGGCTAATCACCTAAGGAAGGAATCTGGCCCTGAGGAAAGTGATCCACTTTAAACCATACTAAAGAGATAGAAGGACTAAATATCTCTTTAAGGACATATTTACTTTTTCTTTTCAGTGTTTCTACCCCCTAGTTCAGTCTCTTATGCAGGCCAAGCATGCACTTGGGTAAATCAGCCAGCTTCTCTGAATTTCTCAGAGAAGTGCAATTATTTATTTTCCTCTTTTTAACTCTTTTAAAAGCATGCTTTCCCTAACAATTGGGCTTTATTTTTCTCTAAAGTTCCCCTCCCTGCCATGTGGCTGCTTGTCTATGTGGCTGGCTTCCTTGATGGCTTAACTCAAGCACTGTGGCTTTTCTCTTCTCCTCCAGGCAGCTGCTGACACTCAGAGCTCGACTGCCCTGGGGTTTTTCAAACTCAAATAAAACTGCACTCAAGTTTCCATTTGAGTTTTTAAATTCCTTTATTAATAAAACTGAGAACCCCAAGGGGACCCCATTTCCCCAGTATTATTTGGTGATCATTTTTAGATAACACTACCCACCAAATAAGAAATTTTTCTGAGTTTAGTTTTTTTTTCTAAAATGCATTATATAGTATGTAAATTGATTTACTTACTTGGTATCACTACTTATTAGCCCTAATAAGTTTGTACATGTTCCCTGAAAAGATTCACACTCAGATTCATGATCTCCTCTGTCTCTTTCTTTTTCTCTCTACTACACTGATGTTACATTGATGAATATAAGAGATAGATACCCTTGCTTGCTCTATGATCTTAAGACTCAGGAGTATTGTGAGAACAATCATCCAAGTCATTAGCTGTGAATTATTCAGTTACCATTTGTCAACTTGCAAACACTCCATTTTTAAGTATTTATTAAAAAGAATTAGCCATAATTGAATGTCGATTTTTGTCAAAGAACTTTTCTGCAGCAATTGAGGTGATTTTGTTTCCTTTATCTTGCGAATGCAGTAATTCATTCACTGGTTTTTTGAATGTAAAGTCAACATTCCGCCGGGCGATGGTGGTGCACGCCTTTAATCCCAGTACTCGGGAGGCAGAGGCAGGAGGATCTCTGTGAGTTCGAGACCAGCCTGGTCTACAGAGCTAGTTCCAGGACAGGCTCCAAAGCCACAGAGAAACCCTTTCTCGAAAAAAACCAAAAATAAATAAATAAATAAATAAATAAATAAATAAATAAAGTCAATATTCCTCTCCTTGGCTACACCCATTTGATCTAGTGACACATCATTTTCATGGTATTGGGTTCAGAGGATCAACACATTCTTAAAGATTTTTCCATCATGTTAATAAAGAATTTTTCTACAGTTCCTTCTGTGTATGGTACACTGCTGTAACCTTGTGAGCATGAAAATCAATGGAAAACTAAATTGGGAAGTGTTCCTTTTTGCCAACTTTCTCCAGAGTCAATTTGTGAAGAAATGTTATTATTCTTTTAATCATATCAGATAACTCACCAGGGAAAGCACACAGCCTGGCTTTTATTTGTAAAAGAAAAAAAAAGTTTCACATATTATGACAAACCAGCCTGCCTCCATCTTAGGCATGAAAACTGTCTTAAAGTAAAGACAAACGAGGCTCATTCCTGTTTATGAGTAAATCTGTTTCTCAAGGATTGGGCTATGCCCCACATGTAACCTTAACTACCAATGGTTCTGTACTGCCTATTCCAAGAAATGGCAACCATATATTTGTCTTAAAGCATTGCAACCCTACCTTGCTATCAAAAGGATATGATATTATAACCACCTGATGTTGTGACTACCGTGTTTTGATCACCTTGTTATGTTCTGTTTCTATAACCATGACTTTGATCCCAGTACTTGGGAGGCAGAGACAGGTGGATCTCTATGAGTTTTACTACATACTACATAGTGAGTTTGTATTACAGTCAGAGTTACATAATGAGACCCTGTCCCAAGACAAAAAGCAAGAAACAACCAACAAAACAAAACCACCTTATCTTCTGTACAACCAAGGATGACTTCTTGAATCCCACCATATTGGGGAGGCAGTCATAGTCATGAATAATAGTGCTTGCTTTAATTAATTTGGCTATGGTTATTGGTGTATCCTCACATCTTTGGGATTAACTGCAATTTTTGTGATTTTTAAAAAATTATTTGTCCATTTTTTCCAAGTTTTCTAACATATTGTTCCAAGGCTTTCCCTCATATTGTTTTGTGATTATTGTGCAACTTGGAGGGTTGTTCGTAGCACTCATATGTCATTCTTCAAGTCTAGTGAAGGCTGTGTTAATTTTATTGCTTCAACAATTAACAACTCTCTGTAATGTAATAACTCTCTCATATGCATTTGTATCTTCTATTTAATTGAGTTCTGCTTACATTTTATTGTGTTTTATGTTCTACATGCTCTTGTATGACCTGTTGTTCTGGTATTACTCTCCTACAGGCAGATGTTTATAGTTTGCGCTACTGACCTGAGAGATGAAGTTTCTTCTAAGCACTATTGTAGCTTATAGCTGCTTCAGCAATTAAAGCAAGTACTTTTCATTTTGTTATTAGCTGCAAGTATGTCCTAAAATCTCTGTGATTTCTTCTTGTGGTTCACAGGTGATCAAAAGTATAACGGTTTGATTACCTAATGTTTTCAGACTCCCTAGGTTGTCTGCTGCTATTAATTCTAATATGATTCTGTTGAATTCTGTTGTTTGTGTGCTTGTGTCTGGCACGCTTAGTGGGAATTTTCCTACCGCTTAGTAATTGGTTTCTCCTATGGAACACTTATCTGCAGTCAACAAAATGAGGACCTCTAATCGGGCAGTGTATTCATACCTCTTGCAGCTGGTATAAGTCTCTCATAACCTTGATAATTTTCTGTCTGAATTGTCTATCAAATATTGCATACTGAAATTTGTAAATACAATGATTTATTCTTCTATTTATCTTTGGATTCTCCAAACTTATGTATTTTGGGCTTTACTGATAAGAACATGTATACATTTTTGTTTCCTCTGTTTCCTGTGTTTGGTCTCTATTTCTGCTTAAAGGCCATTTTTAAAGTTATGTGTTCTTGTGGTTCATGCTCATTTTCTTTGTTGATTCTCTCAGTGACACAGAAATTACAAGATGTGCCTTTGATTAGAACAATGAACTCCACGTTAGTACTCATTCACTTTCAGTGGAAAACTCAGGTCCACAGCTCCTGTTCCTAACACCTATTCTAAACACGTAGAACTTCATTAAGCTGTATAGACTTTGGGTCTCCTTCATTTTGGTGTGCAATGTTTTTACTGACTTGCAAACTTTTCTATAATAAAAGTTCATAAAATTTAAAAAAATAAACAAAAATATTAACTTATTTAATTCTGAGAGATGAGGAATTCTTTTTTCCTTTAATTTTATCTCTCATTTATGTAAACTAAAGATGGATTCTGTAATGGGACTACAGTGTGAGGAGATAGTCATAGAAGTCTGGAATGTTGATGGGAACCTCCTTCAGCCAATGGCCTTTAAAAGATTGGACCAACTTGGGGCGTGACTTAGGGTACCAAAAAACCATGGTTCTGCCCCGCTGGGTCTCTTCTTACCATGACCCACACCTGGATGTTGGACCTCATTCCGATTTCCTTGCTGTGATCGGTAAGTTCCCTTTTATAAATAAAAACCTTAGAATACTCTATTTGGAGTAAGCATGGGATTGTTTGACTCACCCCCCCCCCCATTTTACGTGTTCTGCATCAGTATGTAAAATGTATTGAGAATAGACACCTCTCTGATGAGTAGAAAAGACACCAGTATTCAGAGGCTTTGGAATCTCCTGGATCTATTTCTGTCCTCTCTCTCTGCTCAGTTTTAATGCATTAGAATCATAGATACTTCCCAGATAAATGTATTGTATGCATTTTCTCATGATACATGGTGGGTAGGAGCTACATTTACCTTGTTAATGGTGTTATTTGATATGCATTCTTTTAATAAAGTTTATCTTATCACCTTTTCCTATAGCTGGTGATTTTATTGCTCTTCTATTTCTCACATGTTGAACATCATGAAGATGTATTTCCCTCTAAAATTATTAGTTTCAACTTCCATATTTAAATCTCAACTCTTGGGAATCCCATTTTTGTTTTTTTCCTCTTCCCTATATGTAGTCTGAGGAAATAATTTAGACTTTTCTTTTTAACTCATCTGCTATTCAGTTAGTGAAACATCATTTTTTGGATGGATCTCAGGGTTGACTGAGTTACACAGTTCTGTAGAATAACCCCTATGTGCACTGCGAATATGTTTTACTTTCATAGGTTGTTTAAAAAGCCAATTTGGCCTGTAGCAAGGCATAATAAGCCTAGGCAGGAAAGTCAAACTGAAAATACAGCAGATAAGAAAGGCCGAGTCAAGGAGCTGCAAGCCATCTGCCAAAATAACAAGATATGCTAAAAGACAAGTAAAGCCCTGAGACATGTGACAAAATATAGATTAATAGAAGTGCATTAGTTTAAGTTGTAAGAACTAGTTAGCAATAAGCCTGAGCTATAGGCCGAGTATTTTGTAATTAATGTGAGCTTTTGTGTGTTTATTTATGATCAGGCAGTTAGGACAGAAAAGCTCCACCTCCATCTACAGCTTACTATGTGATGTTTCCATCAATTTTCTCTCTATATCTTGTTCTATTTGTCATCGTGAACCTTTGGGGCTACATAACAGTATGCTAAAGTCTATGATGTTGAACAAATCCTCTTATCACTCTGTACACTCCCAGTTGTTATTGCATGTTCATTGACTCTCAATTTCTGTTTGGTTTTTTAGAAATAATATGATGATTTTAAGAAAAAAAGAGTAATTTTATTGAACTTCTATTGGGTCAGTAGAAGTAGGATATACTTCTATTCATTTGATATGTATGATGTGATTTGAGAATGTTGTTTTGAATTCATTTCTATGTGTTTATTATGGGTATATGGAAAAAAATTCTTATTGATGGTATTGGGAATTGAGCCTGGGGCTCCAGGGACTGAATGCAGTCCCTATGTATCTCTATCCCTAGATTTATCTTTTTTTATTGAGACAAAGTTGCTAAATTCCAGGCTAGCCTTGTACTTTTGTCTTTGCCTATTGGGTGGCTAGGGTTATAGGCCTAGGCCACCAAGCCCAGCACACAGATGGATATTGAACAGTGGCCTGATGAAGCTAACCTGAAAAACTATTACAACCAATTCATTCTGACATTTTAAAAATTTTGGAGGTTTTGTAGATCCATCTGTGGACAGTAACAGAGAGTTTTTATGAGACTGGTACCATTGCTTTGGTAAAATTGTACAAAGATGCGACATTACGTCTTCTCCTTATGAGAGGCTCTGGATAGGAGCCCGCACACATCTGTTTTATCCCAGTCTCTCTTTCAGTTATCACCGTAGTTATATCCTGATTTGAAATACTCAGAAGCAAAACTCTGCCTTATTTTCTGTCGGTGCTTCTCACACATTCTACGACAGTACAGCTAATGATTTGAAATTTCAGTGTTTATCTTAAAATTTCATGTTTTACATGCTCATCCAAAAAACATCTACATTTTTTTATGAAAATAAAGCTGTTAATAACTATTATGAAACAGCAATGAGACTTCAGGAAAGAAATAAGTGTTATGCCCCATGGCTTTGTGCTTCTAGCACGCAACAGGTTCTCCTCTTCCTGCTGCTGAGTCTCTTTGAGAAGCACAGTTAACCCCCACACTTGGCATCCTTCTTATTAGTTCTCCTCTTTGCAGCCGTACAGGGAGACCATAGCACACGTGCAGAGCTGTTGTGGGATTACTATGATTGGTGTAATAAAGAGCTGAATGGCCAATAGCTAGGTAGGAGAAATAGGCAGAGCTTCAGGGCAGAGAGAGAACTCTGGGAAAAAGAAGGCAGAGCAGCCAGACAGATGCTGAGAAAGCAACATGACCAAAATGGAGAGAGGAGGTATGAGCTACATGACAGAATGTGGATAAAAATTAATGGGTTAATTTAAGTTATAAGAGCTAGTGGGACAAGTCTAAGCTAAGGCTGAGCTTTCAGTGGACAAAGAAAGATTCGGTACATATGGCATCCAACGTGAGTACTTGAATGTCCAAACACAGGGCCTGAGAAAACAAAAAATGTTCCGGACAATGAGCCAGGTGTGGATTCCTAGTCCAGCAGTCTCTCAGGCAGGCCAGTGCTTGGTGGTGTACAGAGGTGCTGCTTGCGGTTGCTACCTGAGGGCTGGAGTGAGCCACCAATGTCATGCACTAAGCTGAGCCACATGGTGGCTGACTTGACAGTTTAAGATTTGTCTCATACATTCAGAGAATGCTTCAGGTACTTAGTAAAGCCAGGTACAGACACAGAAAACCTCTAAAAAGGTATGTTTAAAAATGCACTTAGATGCTGAAGAAAGGAAAGGAAATGGGTATATACAGTCATAGAAAAAATAGCTTAAAATAATGTATAGTCTGTAAAGAGAGTAAGAAATATGAAAAAATAAACCATGTAAAGATGAGAAATGCACAGGGTGTCTGTATCCTGCGTGGTGAT
Source organism: Chionomys nivalis (assembly GCF_950005125.1). NCBI lineage: Eukaryota > Metazoa > Chordata > Mammalia > Rodentia > Cricetidae > Chionomys > Chionomys nivalis. Next base: position 30,907,464 of record NC_080091.1, read on the forward strand.
TTGTTGACTTTAAACTTTTAAATGCTAACGTAAAAATATAATAGCTGCTGAGAGACATCAGATTATGGGAACTGCTAAATTAAAGTGACCTATTTATTTTACAAATGTCTTCAAACCGGGTGGTGGTGGCGCACGCCTTTAATCCCAGCGCTCTGGAGGCAGAGGTAGGAGGATCTCTGTGAGTTTGAGGCCAGCCTGGTCTACAAAAGCTAGTTCCAGGACAGTCTCCAAAGCTACAGAGAAACCCTGTCTTGAAAAAACAAAAACAAAAACAAAAAAAAAGCAAAAAGCAAAAAAAAAAAAAAAAAAAAAAACAAAAAAATCCCCAAAAAACAGAAGGTCTTCACTTCAAAATGAAAGACAGAAAATATGCTGCATTGGGGGAGATGTTATGCCTTTGTTTCCACTGGAAACAAAAAGTTATGGCTTACTTCAAATTTAATAAAGATCAGATTTGTTTGGGGAGAACTCTTAAGGATCTTGGCTGCAGACATGAGGGAAAAAGCCAAGAAAGACTACAGGACAGGTGATGTGTGCCATGCAAACAGCTGTGACACTGGATGAGACGCGGTAAATCTTCTTGGCTATAGAATCCTCATGACTTATTGTAGCACAAATAATAAAACCCAGAGACAGGTATTGGAGTTCAACCTGAAGATCAGAAAAGCAAAACAACCAGCAACTAGAGAGACCTTTTACCTCTACCAAGTCTTTAGACCAAAGGGCAGAGGCAAGTGGATGTCAGTGAATTTGAGGCCTGCCTGCTACAAAAGGAGCTCCAGGATAGCCAGGACTGTTACACAAATAAATCCTGTCTCGAAAAAAAAAAAAAAAAAAAAAAAAAAAGAATTGAATGACCAATAGCTAGGCAGGAGGTATAAACAGGACTTCCAAGCAGAGAAAGGAAGTACGAACAGATAATATAGATGCTGAAGAGAATCCAACAAGACAGGGAGAGGAAACAGAAAGTTTCCTTTTCAAGATGAAAGAGAGGTAATGGCATTAGGCAGAACATAGATTAATATAGATGGGATAATGTAAAGTATAAGAGCTAGTGGAACAAGCCTAATTTAAGGCCAAGCCTTCATAATTAATAATAAATCTCCATGTCGTTATTTGGGGATGTGGAAAAGAAAGTCCATCTATACAAAGCAGAGATGTGATCACTGGTAGAAGCTGCATGCCTGTGTAATGTTGACAAACATGCCCATAATCAAGGTGCATAAAGGGCAGGGTGCATCCACCACAGAGAAAGCTGATACAATACAGCACCCTGTTTGTATAGAAGAGAGGGGTGGGAGGAAACAGTGCCATAATGCATTCCTTTTACTGAAAAAAAAGACCATTGAGAGATTGAGCTACACACGTCAACAAAGTGAATAGATTAAGCCATACTTGATTTATGATCATTTATTTATATTGCAGACATTCTTGGTTTTAAACTTCTGCTCTTTTGATGTAAGTGACTGACAGTCAGCAACTGAATTGCAATTTCCATTCTGCCAAGAGAAGAGCTGTTTAATGCTGTGGGTTATGTTATGCCAGCATGAGGATAATGGGTACTCTGCAGAGATCAGGGTTAAACTTCATTGCTTCAACCAAGGTAAGTCTACCCAGATATTTAATTTCATATACAGCATCCACTTTTGATATCCTATAATTAACTACATATAAGAAATAATCTCTTCTTACAAAACCATCATTTTTGTGTGTGGGAGGCAGGGCTGGACCACTGTAAATTATCCATTAGCTTTGTCAGTTATCAGAGCATCCATCTCTGACAGACACAGATTTCATTTTCAAGCAAGCATTTTTTCAGTCAGATTTGACACCCTGTCAAGGTCAGAATGTCTTAAAATGGAGACTTCAAAGTTAAGAACTCTCTGATAAATAAGGCAAAATCTCGTCAGAGGTATACAGTTAGACACCTTTTAATGTATTAATATTTGTAGTCCTTGAAATAAGAAGTTATTGCTTTTTGGTTTAATTGACTCAAATGTCTTAATATGAAACTTTCCATGAATAAATCGAGTTTATAAAAATATCATCATACTTCTAGAAGTATTTAATAAGTCAAAAAACCATGCCTTGACTTTATCTCTATTGCCCCTAAAAGCACACAGGTAAACAAGCAATGGGTGAATATTTAAAGTATACTATCAGGGCAGCCATCAAGAGGCCTTTTCCCAAGCCATCCTTCAATAGTGAAGGCAAATCTCTGAGTTTATCTTATTTTTTATACCTCTTATTTTTAAAATACCTGTTGTTCACCCAAACAAAATTATATCTAAAACTATGAAAGATTGATTGCAGAAAGAGATAAATGCCACTGAATATTTGTGGTTTTAAAATTTTAGTTTTATTTTTAATCGTGTGCTTGTGAGTGCTGGTGCATCAGAAGTCAGAGGTATTGGATTCCCCGGGAGCTGGAGTTTCAGAAATCTACCTAAAGTGGTTCTGGGAGTCAAACTGGGATCTAACTTTGGAAGAGTAGCACATGCTCATAACTGTTAAGTCACCTCTTAAGCCTAAATATTTTTTGGCTAAAATTTGCAAATTTTAGCATATCAACACATGGCATTCAAATATCTTTTAAAGGTCTTTGAAAGATTCTTTCCCTTAACTGGAATAAATCCTACAGGAAAAACAAACCATAAAGAAATTTCTAGTCTGATAGCTCTTTATTGGTGATGGTCCAAGGCTACTCTTGGACAAATGACCACAGTACCAATGCTATGGGGCCATGCATTTGCAGGGCTGTATTGTCGGGGGTGGGGAGTGAGCAAGACAATGGAAAACATGAACCAAACAAAGCAGAACATCAACAGCAGGCAAACGAAGGGAGAGCAGCTAACTGCTCACTGGACATTCATGTTAACTCTCCAATGGTCTGGATGTCTATTTTCACTCCCTGTGGAAAATACGCAGGGATTGAAATTCTGACTTCCCATTTATTGAAGGCATGCCAGGTAGGATTCCAAGGTTAGCTAATGCGAACGCATTGTTACCAATTGTGACTCATTAGGCTGAAGAAAGGTCGTTCTTCACCCTCTCTCCCAGCAGGGAGCTGAAGCCATGCCAGCCAGCTTGGCTGCCATCTCCTCAACATCTGAAGTCCTGACTGTAGCTCTTGGCCTTGCTGGTATCATGCCACACACTGTCTCCAAGGATGATCTGCTAGCCTTGCCACCTCTTCTTTCTTCTTCAGTCTCTTATTGTTGATTTACACTAGCAAATTAAGTTATTTTAATTCCCCACACACTACTTCAGTGTTACAACATTCTTTTTTTTTAGTTTATGGTTTTCATTTTAAATTAAGATGTAATGGTTATGTCACTTTCCTCCTTCTCTTTCTTCCCTCCAGTCCCCCCAAGGTACTCCTCCTTTCAAATCATCTCCTGTTCCCCCATGCTCAAATTTACAGTTATTTTGTCTTTGGTAATTATTGTTGTATACATATATGTAACATGTATGATGTCCATATATCTGTATGTAAAGACAAATATCTTTATCTTTATATCTGTCGCCCTGAGTTCATTTTTGCCCTTTGTTCATACATGGTTTTGGGTCAGACCACTTTGGATTAGACCATCAGGGGCCTCATCCCTTAGAGATTCTAATACTTCATCTTCCAGAGGTCATTGATTAGTTTCCTGTAGTTCTGTTTTACATTCTTTTTTAAATGGACATACTTGAGGGGCTTTAGATCGTGGATTAAGAGGACTGACTGCTCTTCCAGAGGACCTGGGTTCAGTTCCCAGCACCCACATAACAGCTCATATTTATCTGTGACTCCAGTTCCAGGGGACCTGACACCTTCGTCTGACCTCTGATGGTAACACACATGCAAGTGATGCACAAATATATGTACATGCAGGCACAATGTCCATACAGATACAAAAGCAAAAACACTCTTGACTTTCCCAATCTTCTTCATTTTCATGAAACGAGATCACCCATCATGGTGTCTTCATAAACACACCCCCAGCTCCACATGGAACATTCTAACCTTTTTCCTTGCACTCTGTCCATTTCCCATCAGGACTGAACATATTGTGAATATACCATTCTCTACAGTTACTCAGTTCTAACACACTGACCTTGCCACTGGAAGGCTACCCACCATCAACAGAAACTCCCTTTCCTCTTCAACTTATACATGTAAAGAGTTTCACAATGTGTCATAAGGAAGTTTAGGTATGTGCATATACCTGGTCAAAGTTTTAATGATGTCCCAAGACTGTCAAAATTGAAACACAACTGATACTCCTATATAATCATGAATGCAGATCTCACCTGCTGTTTCTAAAGCCAGAAAGTCATCATAGAGCCATCAAGCGTTTGTCCAGAAGCACACATTTACAGGCATCACAAATTAGCCCTGCAATACTCACATTTACACCCTAGACATGTATGATAAGCCATAAATCAACATCCTTGAGAAAGTCCGATCTCTCCTATTAGGGACAATACTGAAATATAGAACCGCTGGTCAGATCTCCTATCTCTGATCTCTTCAAAACCGTCTTCCATGTATTCAATAATCATCTAACTATGTTGTAATCCCCTGGCCCATTCTGGTGAGGATGCACCTTCATTAAACACCCTGTGGGAAAGTCACACCCATATGACCCTAATAGCTTCAGGTACAAGAGTAATACTTCTTATTAAGTTAGGCAAGCACTCTTCCTTGACAAAGGCTTCCAGTTGCTTCCTTTCATAAAGCAGGTTTGGTTTCTGGTGTACCAAGGATGCTCCCCAAGAAAAAGAGAGACCTCTCTTCTTGTCTAATTTGCTTTTGAAAAATATTCAATTATGTTTCTACTTTAATTCTCTTAGTAATGAAAAGAAAATGAGAAAAAACAAACATGTTTGATTTGTCTCGGAAACAGAAACAGCTTTGCAAGAACAAACAAAGTTAAATTAAAATAAGTAATTCTCCTCCATGGTAGAATTGAATTTTTCCCTCCAAATTTCATAACATCTATAAAACACAAAGCAGACACCAGTAAGACTGAACGCCTTGATTCACAGTAAGTATCACCTGCACCTACCCCTGACCTCCTGGTGGTCTATATGGCAGGGCACAGACATGTCTACAAAAGCCGTACATGCCCACACAGTTCACCCATAGAAGCAGAGCATCGCTGGGGCTGCAGATCCCACTGTCCCGACGGGTGTTCCACCTACCGTTTTTGCAGATGGGGCAGCACTGATCAGGCTCGTACACGGGGTCCACACATTCCGTCTGGGGACACGCCGACACTGTGCACAGCACTTCACCATTGGCTTCACAGCGACACCGCTCACATGGAGACACCTGAGACACAAGCCCATGATCAGGGTCACACCTCCCACAGTCCTTACCCTAAAACATCGTAGCTTTAATTTTAGGTTTGAAGATTCCCAGGTGTTTCAGGAATGACATATTTAAGTGGCTAGGCACAGTATTTTTTCAAATGTAAAACTGCCTTAGGCATAAATAAAAGCACTCACTGGGGCTACTCAGCCTCTCAGCTCTAGTCAGGGCAGCTCTCACTGAAGGGACTTCTTTGAAAGCATCCTTCTGAAGAAATATTTTTGTTGCTTCCAAAATCAAATTACTACTGATTTCTTGCTCAGCAAAGCCTTATTTTTCCATAAGTCTGTCAACTCCGCACTTAATCTAACGTGGATTGTTCCCAATATTTCTCAGAACAGGGCAGGAGGCAGAAAGAAAGGAAAGCACAAGACATTCCAGTCCTCTGAGGCCAGGAACCCCTTGCTAGAAACTGCATGACCTTGATGTCCCAGAGGCCTTATAACCACACTAAGTGCTCTCCTGATATGGATGACCCTGTTTAGTGGGAAGGAACTGGAGATTTAGAGGAATTAGGCAATTTGTCTTCACCAGATATTCTAAGGAATCAAGCCAATATGCTGAAGAGGGTTCTTGACTATAGGTCCATGCTGACTTCCCCTTCTCCAATGCTTTACAGGGTCACCCCTTCATGTCATCAGTGCTGCCATGTTCCTCTGGGAACCAAAGCTTTGAGAGGTGTCAGGTCTCTGTCTGCCTGTCTGTCTGTCTCTTTTTCTCCATCTCTCTGCCCCCTGCCTCTCCCCTGTGTGATGTGTAATTCTCTTCTATATGCTATGATTACCATTGATTAATAAAGAAACTGCTTTGGGCCTATAGCAGGGCAGAGTAGAGCTAGGTGGGAAAAACTAAACTGAATGCTGGGAGAAAGAAGGCAGAGTCAGTAAGAATCCATGTAGCCACCATACCATCGGGGACAGATGAACCAGAACCATGCCAGTAAGACATAGCCATGTGGCAATACACAGATGAATAGAAATGGGTTAATTCAAGATTTAAGAGTTATCTAGAAATATGCATAAGCTAATAGGCCAAGCAGTGATTTAATTAATCTGGTTTCTGAGTGATTATTTCAAGTCTCGGAAGCTGGAAACAAATAAGCGGCCTCCGCTAACACCTGTGTGTATGTGTGTGTGTGTGTGTGTCTGTCTGTCTGTCTCTCCTCTGTCTCTTTGTGTATGGAGAGAGAGAAAGAGAGAGAGAGATAAAGATTTCACAATAGCCCAGAATAAAATGTTGGCCTACTTTGCAAGTTAAAACCAAGTTTATCTCAATATAAATGCACAGTTTTAAGAAGTATTTTTGGCACAGTATAGTGGGGGATTTTGCAATGTGAGTTTTTGTTGTTGCTGCTTTCCTCAGTTTTTCCTGATTATAGCACTGCATCTCTATCTCAAGAGCAGATGTATATAGCAAGCAACACGAGGAAAATATTCTAAGTTTTAGAAGCAAAGACCTTGAGTTGCAAGAGAAGCAGTCAAGTGCATGTCAGATCCCTTTAACTGGAAGGACTACAGGCAGAAGCCAAGGAGCCCAGATGGTGTGGATTGGGGATGCAGAGCTGTGCTTCCCAAGGGAGCATAAGTCAACCCCACTTAGGGCAACAGAACTAGCAATGGGCAGGGAGGTCACAGATCTGAATATGTCCTTAGCAAGCTGCTCCATAGCTAGGAACCCACCCTTCACCTTGGCCGTGCTCTAGGTAGAAAGGATAAAGCTCAACATGTGGTAGATTTAAAGGAGACAAAAATCGGGCCCTATGTCATGTCTCAGGCAAAATATGCATTTGAAAATCAGTATGTAGGCAGGTGGCATTTGGTGAGTCCATTCTTCCACATGAGGCCACAACCTGACCTAGAAATGAAGTCCCGTATCTCTAGCTCGACCTAAAACCACATGAGGGCTTCAGAGTACAACTTCAGAATACGAATGTGTAGATACACATTTAATCTGTTTTTATTTTCTCAAAAATCTCCTTATTTCTCTAAAATTTGATGGCAGGTTTTACTCTAATTAAATACAATGAAGTCTGGTTCAGCTCTATGGGGATTCGTTCATTTCTCAAAATTCAGAATGAATAGTCCATCAGGGTTACCATGAGTGTGTTCCTCTCTAGTCTTCCTTCTACCACCCAGATCTCCTATCATCAGCTCCTACACTGAGGCTGTCTTCACTCCAATCCCACGCTCAGGCCACCCTAGCTCCTACAAAGAGAGGGTAATGAGATAGAATTTCAATCTGTTGGTTCCCTGAGGTTCCCTATGCTCTGCTGGTACCAGCTGGGCAAGAGTTCTTCAGCAGGCCACAGGCCCCTAGTTCCCAAGATAGCAGTCTCTCATGTGTACTAATGGGGTTCCCACCTTGCCCAGGACCTAGCTTCACTTCAGAACTGCCTGCCCAGTGCTCATGTTCCTGTCTCCTGCAAGGCAATACAGTCTGATACTTCTTTCCAAATCACACACCTTCCTGACCACCTGGTTTCCATATTCCTCTGAGACCACATGCCAGGCCCTCTTGCCACTCCCTGTGCCGATTCCTGGTCATAGATTAAGTTAAAACCAGCATGCCTCGGACTAATGCTACCTCCTGATTGTCGAACCCAGTGGTGCTTATCATTCTAGTGTCTTGGCTTTCACTTTCCTACTCTTCACTTGTGCAGACCTGTGCTCCTTTTACATTTCATGCTGAATCAGCTGCTGCTGACTTTAGACCCAGCTGAGATGTGTCCATCAAAGCATGGGCAGAGCTGGGGTCTTTCCTCCCGTAAGCCATCACTTAACTTCATCCCGCGGGCTACATGAAATGTAGCTAAGTTTAAAAATAAAATTAATAAAACAAGACAAAGAAAATGGAAACAAAACGAAACAAAACAAAAACCCAGGGTTCATGGGATCTCAGCAATCAACCAAGGAAGTTGTCCCCAGGCTCAACCTCAGCATAGCACATTTTAAAAGTGGCCCCTGTGAGGCTGATGGGAACCAGAGGGACTCAGGACTAGATCTTCTCACAGTTCTGGCTCTGACCCAGATTGACCATCTACCCTTTTAAACCCAACTCTGTTCTGCAGCCTCAGACACAGCAACAAACTGGGAATGATCCCAATACATATCAATAAGAATAGTATAGCTTTTCCCAACTGGAAGTGAGAATGAAGACATTTTCTGTTCATGCCATGAATCCAGCTGCAATTTCAAAAGTGTGAACTTCTTCTGCCACCTTTTGTGAGGGTGAGGATAAGATTGTGTGTGTGTGTGTGTGTGTGTGTGTGTTGAGTGATGATCACCTGGCCTCTACTGGAAGATCTCTAATTTCACATGGCTTATTTTTGTCCCTTGCCCATATGACTTTATGTTCCCTAATGTGTGCTATGCTTGCAAGCAGCATCTCCTCATAGGAAATCAACGAAACATGCCCTAAACCCAAAGCAGAGTATTTTCAGTGAAACAACTCTGACTACATAGACTACTGTATAGACAAGAAAATGCAAATAAATACAGTAACTAAATGGTAACAAAAGCAGATCAGTCATAATTGGGGGTGCCCTGATAGCACTGAATAGTTACAGGTGTGCCCTTGTCACATGCCCAGCAACAGCAGGGGCAACAAGCCCTGAGGCTGTATCTTTTGATTAAATAGAAGTAGGTGTGGTGGTTTGAAAGAAAATGGTCCCCAAAGGAAGTGGCACTATTAGGAGGTGTGGCCTTTTTGAAGAAAGTGTCATTGTGGGGGCGGGCTTTGATGTCTTTTTCTGCTCAACTTTCTCTCAGTGTGACACTGAGACAACTTTCTGTTTGCTGTGAAATATTAGTTGAGGACATATTGCATTTGTTTATGCTGTGGAACATTTGTTTAAAGATGCAAAGATACATTGCATTCTTTTTTTTTTTTTTTTTTTGAGATAAGGTTTCTCTGTAGCTTTGGTGCCCGTCCCTGAACTAGCTCTTGTAGACCAGGCTGGCCTTGAACTTCCAGAGACCCGCCTGCCTCTGCCTCCCGAGTGCTGGGATTAAAGGCGTGCGCCACCACTGCCTGGCACATTGCATTCTTTTATGCTGCATTTGTTTAACTCTGTGAAGCTGTGTTGCTTTGCCTGTCTAAAATATCTGATTGGTCTAATAAAGAGCTGAATGGCCAATAGCTAGGCAGGAGAGGGATATGCAGGGCTGCCAGGCAGAGAGAATAAATAGGAGAAAAAGAAAGAAAGACAGGAGTGATAAAAGGAGGAGAGAGGACACCAGGGGCCAGTCACCCAGCTACACAGTAAGAAGGAAAAAAAAGGTATATAGAATAGATAAAGATAAAAGCCTATAGGCAAAAGGTAGACAGGATGATTTAAAAAAAAGTTGGCTAGAAATAAGCTAAGCTAAACCCCGACGTTCAGGAATAAGAATAAGTTTCCATGTGATTATTCAAGAGCTGTGTGGTGGCTTCCCCAAAGAGTAAAGAGCACAAACAACAACAAAAAACCAACAACACCTGTTGTTTGCAAGATGTAGGACTTTCAGCTACTTCTTCAGTACCATGTTTACCCTCATGGCACCATGTCCCACCATAATGATAATGGACTGAACCTCTGAACTGTAAGCATCAATTTAATGTTTTCCTTTATAAGAGTTGCCATGGCCATGGTTCTATTACTTCACAGCAATAGAAGCCCTAACTAGGACAATGGGCAATTGTAGCTGCTATATGAAATTAGCCTCAAGTATAAAATGAAGACCACACGACTGAACACTGTGCCATTACACATAAACGAGGTGTCCCCCACATGACCTAATCACTTCCTAGAAAACCTTACCTTTTAAGGAATCTATCCATCACCACAATGAGGATCAATTCTCAAACGTGTGTACCTCCACAGGATGGCAAGTTGTTTACATTTTATATTAATGAACTTGGGTGTAATTAGGTATCTATCTGAATGAAGCTCTACCTTCGTCAGTTTGCAACTAAAATTCTAATTACTAATACCACAAAAGGGGCCTGCAGAAAGCTTCTTAAATTTAAATCCTGTTCTTGCTATGCCTCTAGCTTCTTTCCTGTGGAAAATGAGAAATCTTTTTTTCTACCCTCCCCCATTCTCTTTTGAGATAGGGTCTCACTATGTAGCCTTGGCTGTCTTGAAACTCACTATGTAGACCAGGCTGGCCTCGAGCTTACAGAGACCCACCTGCCTCTGAGTGCTGGGATCAAAGACATGCACTACTGTGCCTAGCTAGAAAACTTATCTTTCCAGTCACTTGCTCCTGCTCCTTCCTATCTGCACCACAACATTCTTTCAGCACACCACAATTGCCCTCTGCTCAGGAATACAGTACTCCTTTCTCAATCCAATCCAAATGCATCTACCTGCTCTATACTGCAAGAAAGGGACATTGTCATAGAAGAGTGTTAAGAGTTGTGTGTTTCAACCACCCTGGTATAATTAGTTCCCTCTATTATATTCCTCTTCCAGAGACTGTCACTGAGAACTTCTGGAGTGGGTACCATGAAATCGCATCATGGCAAAAGGCAGCACTTTATGCCCAGGGACCAATTCTATGCTAAATGCAGATGCTAACTCAACAATAGACAAATGGGAAGGATGAAAATCCCAGAACGATTTCCCAAATGATTGTAATGTTTTGGTTAATGGGATTAATTTAAGTTGAGAGAAGTATGAGTTAATAGGCTTCAACTTAGATTCTTCTCCACTAAAACTTCTTAGCCTAGAATAAAGTCCCACATCACCATTTATTTGATCATTTGCCCATTTGTCTTCCTAAACTCCAAAGTGTTCATTCTGCAATTACACAAAACAAGGTTATCATGAAACAAAGAGATATAAATTCCCCCTTCTTTCCCAATCATTTCTTCTCTGAAACTATTTTATTTAGATTGTGGACTGTGGAGCAGAGGAGACCAAGTGGACAAGAAGACAAAGTTTGGGACACAGATCCATCATACAAAGAATGCTGCCCACAATAGGCTGATGAACATAACTATAATGGAAATACACAATAGCAGGTCAGAGTCAGCATGCAGAAAGGAAGAAGATACAGGCCCACCAGGGAATGAGATCTATGGTGAAGGACTTCATCCACCCATGGTCCTTACACAGTAATACAAGATCAGCTTGGATCTGCACTAACCAACGACAACGCATTCAATCCTACTGCCCTGCCCTGCTGAACTTCACACACTGAATTACAAGGCTCAAAGACAATGCAGTCAACCTTGCATTTGTTTTATCACTGCTGTGGGTCCATGTCCATTACCAGGAAGAGAAAACTCAATAATAGAGTATTGGAGGGTGAGCCACAGGGTGTCACTATTAGGAGGTGATGGACTTCTGGAGGTGGATCTTGAGATGGCCTTGGGACCATTTGTGACGTACAGAATCACTCTCGTTTACTCTCTGTCCCTGAAGTGAACAGCTTTGCTCTCTGTCCCCTGCTCATGTGATTATGCGATGCCTTATCTTAGGATCAAAAGTGTAAAATCTCTGAAAGTGTAAACTGAAAGAACCCCTCTTCTTCTGCCATCCAAGTACTAACCAGCCCCAGCCCTGCTTAGCTTCTGAGATCAGATGCCTTTGGGCTCATTGAGGGTGGTATGGCTATAAACAATCCCCTTTCTCTTTATAAGTGAATTGCCTTGGGTATTTTGTTACAATGACAAACATTGAATAATAGAATAGCAGTTTTTAGCTCATTGACTGCTGTTGGAAATGAAACGAATAAAGACACACCAAGTTTAGTAGATTGTGGTTGTTGCAGTCGACACAATGATGGAACTATATATAGGCAAAAGTATCCAGAGTATGTAAGAAATTCTATAAATCAACTGTGAATTATCTTTACAAGTTGAAAGGAAAAACCATCAAAAACCAATGGCATGGCAAAGAGAGTCTGAATGGATAATTGATGTATGAAAGATATAATATGCCATCTGATCAAAAATCTGGGAAGTTCAAATCAAATGAGAACGTATTTGGGGGCACTACACTCACATGGTGAGATTGTAGAGGGAATCAAATTGGATGAACAAGAATTCTTATCTTTTCTGGCTTGCAAATGGAAATTAGGGCTTTGGGTCATACTATACTGGAGGCAATCAGGGAGGGTTAGAAGTGAGAGAAATTCTTCCAGGTTTTGCTTCTGTCTCTCTCCCATTCTTTGGGGACAGGGGAGATCAAGGACACTCTGCAGCTAATTCCAAAGGACTCTTTGAACTTCTCTCCCAGGCTGTCAGCTTGCCTACAAAATGAGGGAATTTGCGACTTTCTTTCATAAGCTTGCAGGATCTACTCTATAGATAGGCTCTGCAGTTGTTCCAATTAGAAAGGCATAGCCACCCCTTGGGTCTACTGCAAAATGCCTTCCATCTGTGAATACAGCCAAGCCCAAGAGGGTGACCTTGTGGCACCAGCTAAGTTGAGGCCAGAACCTTAGCACTTGATAAAATAGAACTGAGAAAAGAGATGTCTGTTAATAAGAGACCCAATAAGCCCTGTGTCACACTAATCATGAGAAATACGGGACACAACAAAAATAAAAGAATCACCATATATAAAACAAATATGTGAACCTCAAAAACACTGCCAGGAACAAAGTGACAAAAAAACCCAAGCAGATATGGCATCTCATGACATGTGCATATAAGCACTAACCCTTGAGTGCTCATGCAGTGAAAGACATGGTTCATAGGCATGTGCTCAAGGAGAAAATGAGAAAGTCAATACAGGAGGCTAATTTACATATCTTCTTGTGGTAGTGAAGCGAGGGGAAGGACCAAGAAAGGAAGGGGAATGAGGTTTATCTGTATCCTTTCATCTCGTTAGAAAATGGGGATCAGAAACAAATATGTTAAAATACAGTGCATGAGAGGAGCATGAGGTACGTACACATCTATCCATTGCTTATGCTTGTTGGTAAATTTTATATGTGATCTTTAAAAAATACACTTGTTTTATGTTGAAACATAAAAATACATTGACTATATACTTACAGTATGCTAGGGGACTGACATAAGGATGCTCCACAAACTAGGTAAGTGGAGCACATCTGCCATGTCAGTACTCAGAACAGGATAACTGCAGGTTCCAAGTTAGCCAGGACTACAGAGTAAGACCCAGCCTCAAAACAAATACAAAAACAAGCCAATAAATAATTCCTCCAGATCCCTAGGGGTGGGGAAGACACTGACACTGAGGTCTGTTTTCCCAGCTTGCATAAGGCTCTTCTGGGCCCTGGCATTGGCATCCCAGATGAATAACATAGGCAAGAAGGATCTTATGTACTCATGCCTCTGAAACCAGAAGAAAGGGCTATGCAGTAATCCACATATCAGCTTCCAGTAGATGCCCAAGGAGAATTACAAAGTGGTGGTGGGATGTCTTTGGCCACAAGGAAGGTTTTCCCGACTTTCACCAAGCAAAAACAACTAAGGGTCAGGACAGAAAGCCAAGGATACCAGGTGATGGTGGTGGTGGTGGGGGTGGAGGTTTTGTCCATATTGTGACCACACAGTTATTTGGGATGGGAAACTAAGGCTGCTCTCTGACTTGGGTATCAGTGCCACATCTGAAAGATGGCTATGCACCATCACTCACAATATGTTTAGGCACTAATAAACATAAATTGTGATGGGGTATAGACTACAGTTCAGAAGGCTAGGGTTGCCTTCTCTCACTATTCATATGGGATTTTCCTTTAACTATAGAGACCTGAATCTACAAATACTCAAGTCTTTTCTATAAAATGGAGTCTTATCTACATGAGGTGTATACATATCCTTCTGCACATTTAAGCTGATCTGTAGGTGACTTATAATATCTATTTGTATCAAATTTTTTATAAATAGTTGTCTGGCTACATTATTTAGGGGATGATAAAAAGAAATCCAGGTGCAAATCTTTTAAGTATTTTCAGTCCACACTAGATCACAATGCTAAGTCTGTACATAGATTTCTGGGTAAACTCTGAAATATTGCCCCACCCAGATTTTTTTCTCACCTATCCATCGAGTTCTGTATTCTCACAGAGAACTCAAAAACTTAATTTTCCTAAGAGCAAAACCACCCTGAACCGCTAATAACGACTAATAGAATGTTTATGCTTGATTTGTGAGTATTACCAGGGAGAGACTTTCCTGAGAGGAAGTGATCATACACAGTGTGTCTGGAGATGGGCTTTCAGATGTCAGGACTCAAGAGTCTGCAGGGTGAGCTCCAGGGCAGAAAGAATGAAAATATGACTTTCAGAATACATCACAAGAAGTCTAATTGTCTTCAGTGCTGGAAATAAGGACCCAAGGGAGGGAGGGAGAGGGATGAGGACTGAGTCAAAAGCTAAGGTTCTCGCTTGAGTCCATCAGGTCCTTGTGGAAAGGACAGTCAGAAGAGTGCTAGGATGGGGGGCAGGTCCCTGAGGGTGGGGAGCAGGCATTCACTAGCCTGGATGGATTCTGAAGACTCCAGGTGCTCTGGGAGAAAGCTGGCCTCCACTATAGTACTGAATCTCACGAGTCCAGGAGTTAGTCAGGTGTTTGGACAGACAACAGGCACCTATGATATAGGACATAGCAGGGACCTCTGGTGGCCAGGGATCTTGAAGGATCTGGAACATGACAGTTGTTAAGAGTAAAGACTCTAATACCACGGGAGGCTACAAAGAGGCTGACAATCATTTACAGACATGGGAGCCAGGGTTCTGTTCCCAAGAAAACACAGGACCTTTAGAAGAGTTGGCTGGATTCTGTAACAAGAAAGCAGACAAAAAGCCAGAAGGTGGCAAGGAAAAGGTGCCCTCTCTTCGGTTAAATAAAACCTGGCCCTGTCGGGTGGTGGTGGCACACGCCTTTAATCCCAGCACTCGGGAGGCAGAGGCAGGCGGATCTCTGTGAGTTCGAGACTAGCCTGGTCTAGCTAGTTCCAGGACAGGCTCCAAAACCACAGAGAAACCCTGTCTCGAAAAACCAAAAAAAAAAAAAAAAAAAAAAAAAAAAAAAAAAAAAACCCTGGCCCTACCATCATGGGGAAAAACACTGGATCTTTGGGTAATTCCCAAAGTAATGGAATTTGTGAGCATCTCAAAGACCAGAACGTTCCAAAAGAGGCTCAAGTGAAAACTGACAAGGACAACAATTTCCAGCCATCTTCGGATTGTCAGGAGCCACACGCTGAAGGTAGTGTTCCCAAACTAATACTAATGATCTTCCAGCTCCCACGTGGGAATTTGGTATGTTCCTTCTGTCCTTGCTCTTTGGTTATCTTGATGAGCTCAGACTCCAAGCAAGTTGCTAGAGGCAAGAACTAGAAGCAAAAAGCTTTCCCACTGGCTCTGGAGAACTAACAGCGCCTCAAATTTAAAATAAATAAATAAATAAATAAATAAATAAAAAATCACTGCCACAGTTTTGTCACCAGGTGGCGAAAGTGTCCTTTCTAACTACTCAAATTATCACAACAGTCCAGGTCAGACTCTGAGCACTAGTAAGTGCTCTTCTGTGTGAATATCTCATTAACTTCTAATAGGCTGGAATTGCATTATTCAGAGATGGGCAAAAAGCAGAAGTGCCACCCTCTGACTTGGCTTTGACAGAATGAAGAAAATACACCCAGGGGTCGAACCCAGGTCTGGTATAGAGCTAAAAGCCTTCACTGGTATGGAGTCCGAACACCACACACACACACACACACACACACACACACCCTTGGCTACAGTAACCCTACGATGGAACTACTCTGCTGGATGTCTTACTACCGAGAGGACGCACCTGGAATGAACTCAGTCTCCTTTTTACCCATTCTACTCTGCTTCCATACTCTCCCCTTGATACTGACTTATTAAACTACTCAAACACTTTCCCCCCAAATCTGGCTGAGAGTAACAGTCTATCTGAGTCACAGGGAGAGTCCATGGCTACAGAAAAGCTGGCAGGCAGCCCACACCCTGTTTTCTGATGGACAGGCCTATCAGAGGCAAGTTCTGCTCCCTCTTGGTCTTTCTGTCTCCTTTCCATGGGAAGGCGGTGTTTCCTCATAGGAATGAAATAGAACATCATCCCCCACTTCCCCTCAAAGTCAAGCAGCAGCAGATAGCCACGGGGCATTCAGCCTGACTGCCTGTACTCTTCAGAGAAGGCATTTTTGTCATTCCTTGTCCTCCATGCTCTGTCAGGGAATGAATTTGCACACAAGGGGACTTAATTAAGAACCATCCCCAGAAGCTGTCAGTTTCCAAGAATCTTGAAGAAGAAATAAAACTCCGTGGACTGTACCATAAGTTCACAGAGCAGCCTGGGTACAGAGGTGAAGTGGCACAGCCTTCTTAAGCACCAAGCAATAACTTTGTAAGGGATCCTCACCTGCCAAAGTCTTTCAGACCTTTGTGGGAACAGTTCCCTGAGAATGTCGCAGCTCTTACAGGGATCTGCTAGAGCAGTTAGGAGTAGAAAATGCCGGTGGTGTTCACATGGCATGTTTAACTGGTAGCAAAGGGCTGAGTAACTGAGAGGAACACAATACAGCAAGACAGCTTCCTCTGCTGTCAGCTCAGATACGGTGCCTACAGACTGATGGATACACAATCAGAATGGACGCACTGATAGAAAGTATGGCACTTCTGGTGTGCCCCTACCTACCATTGGCAAGGGCATGCCTCTTTGATTAGCCTTGCCTCCTGTCTGGACATGGCAAAAAACAAATGGGGTGAGTTTTTTTTCAACGAACATCAAGGTATCACCTAATTCTCCTTCAAATATGGCCAGCAGCTGGGCTCTGAGAAACCCTGAGAAGCTCCTTCCCACATCCTGAGGAAATAAAAGCTTTTGCTACCTACCAGGACTAACACAGGAAGGTTGCCAGCATGCCAAAGGCCACAGGGCTGGATATAGGCAGTCGGAGTCAGAGACCCCAGCCACCCGCCTTGAGGACCCTAGTTGATATTTATGTTTATGAAAAAGCTAATAGTTAATTTACTCACAGATTCCTAAATTAAGTGATCTGTACAGGATCAGCTACTCAGAGCCCACGTGTATGACAGAAGTCCCTCTTGTAACTTTCATTAAAAGCTTTCCAAGAAACAAACAAAAAACCCGGAAGACCCAAACTCTTAAGAAATCCTTGGGAGAAGGAGGCAGAGGGTTTACTAGTCACAAACTATATAAAGGAGTAAAATCAAATATCTTTCAAAGAGTAAGGGTTTGAAAAGACCTGTGAACCGGCCCCACTGTAGGGAGCATAAATTCAATTCAGGGATCGTTCAGGTGGGAAAATGAAGCAGTGAACTAGATGAACAAGGATGGGGTCTGCAGTCAAGTGAAGACAACTTGAATGCATTAAAACTGATGTGCATATAGCTATACAGGCACCCCCCCCACAGACACACATGCATTCATGCATGCATGCATGCAAAACACAGCCCCATGCTTCCTTTTGTCATTATTAATGTGAGATGGCAAACAATGGTCATCTTAAACAAATAATGATGACAATGCTCAAATATGTGTTCCTTTGCTTTTGAACAGAGCTGGCAGGGCCACAGTAGTAGGGCTCACACCCACATGTCTAAGGTGGCTCTTCTGGAATCCGACGTGGATACCACCAGTCCAGCTCTCATGTTAAAGTCCACCCAAGTGCATCAGCTGTCAATTATTGAGTGCTAGAGCTCAGAGCCTGCTGACCATCTGCACTGCTAGCTCCCTTTTGCTGTCCTCTTCCTCTGCCCCAAGCAAGTCCCCTTCGGTGGCATTCACACATGTGTCAAAAGAGTACCAGCAGTGTTTTCAGGTTACCCAATCCTTTTGTCTGAGATGTTACCCTCTATGCAAAGGAGCCTACAGGGCTCACTTACCCATAGAGGGACCCACTTTTGCAAGCAAACATACAGAAACCATTAACCTGTGACAGAACCATTAAAGCGTGTCCCTCTTTCCCTAGTATCCAGGAGCGAGATGATCTTATTTTCTTGGCTTCCTAGGGAGCTCTGGAGCCCAGAAGTTCTGCCAACAGCAAGAAGCTGTCCAAGCTGAGACATGAGAGCACAGTTTATCCCTCAGGCCACCTGCCTGTCTTCCTCCAGCCAGAGGGAAGGAACAGCCCTGTCAGAATTCTTTTTGTTTCCCAACTCACCCACATTGCATTTCTGTATGCCAGGCATAGCTAGGTAGCAATAGGTCAGTGCAACAGTATTCAGAGCAGTCTTAACCCACATGAGATGGTATGTGTCTCACTGGCCACACCCGAGGGAACTAAAGACAACTCTTCTACTTTCTGAGGGAGGAGGGGCTGCGCCTCCAAAGTGACTGTCAATTCCCAACACACCAAAAGTAATTAATGAGAACAGTTACTTGCTTGAAACTAATTTGATGGTATTTTGCTTGAAGCCTTCTAAAAACACAGAGAGATCTTTGTAAAAGGCACCCAAAATTTGTTTGAAGGTAAGACTAAGGGGTGTTGGGAAAGCTGGGCATGTGGAGTATCCGTGTGGTTGAATATATTGTTTCAGAACTACCCAGGGTGTGGCAGGCACAGAGAACCAACTAAGAAGGAAGATCATTTTGAAGTACTCTGATCTTTATTACAGAAAGGACAATAAAAACAGCTGGTGGTCAAGGGAAGCCTAGTGGTGCCTACCATGGGCAGCTTTGGCAAGAGGGAGCCTTCGAATGTATCTGAGGTTGATTCCTGGATCTCCTGCCTGAGAGCATTTGAAAGTTGGACTTCAAGGGGTTTCCTATTTAAATTTCCCAATTCAAACTCCAGGGCAAGGAAATCAACCCAGGCATAGGTGTATCTACTTTCTCTGGCTCTTCCCCCCAACAGGAAGGCAGGGACTATGCAGGGTCCAGTCATCCAGCACCGTGCACCAAGGGTGTGGATTGCCCAACTGTTTTGCGCATAGTAGGTTTTTCCAACCTAGCTTCTATAATCTGTTGCCAGAAACATATTTTACACGTCTTGTGGTCTAACAACCCATTAGCTGAGACTACAAGCATATGCCATTTTCCCTGCTTATTATTACTTGAAATTATGTCATTAGGCTTCTGTCTGAACAACAGTTGTATTGGATACACTGACCAGATTCATACTTGCTTTTCCTGTTTATTCTGTCTTAATTGCACAGTTGTTGGTCTCTAGGACAGTCTGCCCATGGCAGCTCTGCATACAATATCCTCTCTGGCTGACACTTCTGCTGAACATCTCTTTTCTGTTCCTGTGCTCACTAGTCTCAGAATAGCATGCGTGTAGACACTGATGATTTCTCCCTAGACTGTAGACTCTGGGAGAAATCAAGAGACCTTAGTTTTTCTCTACTCTGCAGTAGAATGTCTCACTCCTTTATCCTAGCCATATGTTTGCTTCTTCAGACTTACTTGCTGACTCACTAAACTAACTCTTCATCAGTGTCTAGTTTTGTACTAGCTACTTTTCTTGTTACACAAAACAACAAACAAAAGCAATGTAAAGAAGGCTTATTTGAGTATACAGTATATAGTGTATCGTGGTGGGGAAGTCAAGGTTTTGGAATGGGAGATGGATGCTAACATTGCTTCCTCAGTCAGAAGTTTGGAAAGAGATGACTCTGGTATTAAGTTTGAATTCTCCCCTTTTTTCTTTTAATCATTCTGGGTCCCTGTTCCATTGAATGGTGCAGTCCACAGTCAAAGTGAGTTTTTCCTTCTTCTGGAAGCCTCTTATTGAAATTCCAGGAAGTATATCTCTTAGGGGATTCTAAACATAGTCAATGAACAATGAAGACTAACCATTGCAAATCTACTTCTGCTAAACCCACTTACTACTTACTGGACAAGAACTCCTATTTGGGCATTACTTCATTAATGTATGTCACACTTGATTCTTTTACTTTTGAAAACATGACAAGTATTTGGAATACTTTTCTATCTCTTACCTAGCTGTTTAGTTTTTGCATCCATTTTTAGATTCATCTTAAATGTACTCATGACTCTTTTCAGAATCTCAGAGAGGTTCAACAACTTTGCTATAGGCTGTCTCTCACTTATAAGTCCCCTTCTTTCCCTAATTACACTTTATTTAGAGACCACTCACATTGCTTGGAATACTCTTTGTGGTGGTTTTAGTAGCCTAGGTAGAAGGTGCATTTCCTCTGTGTGTGCTTGCTAAGGTTAGGTGTCTTTGGTGTCTGTTAAAGTCGTTAACTTGAGAAAAGCAGAAAAGCTTGTTGTTTTTCACACCTCTTGGGGATGAATGAACTCACTTCCACATCTCTAAGAGGGCCTGAGTAGAGAAACTGGAACCACACAAAGAAACCACAAGTCACTTTCTCCTCTGAACAGTGCTCAGGCCTTTTGAGGGACAGAGCCTGGCTTTATGCGGTTAATATTGATCTAATTCCCTTCATGGCTACATAGACTCATGAGACTAGACCAATAAGAACTAAGAGGAACCAACAGAGTCTTTCAGAGAGCCACCACGTCAAGGCAGACTTTGCTGTATGAATTATAATTTCCATCTTTAGGGATAAATCTCTTTTACTTTCTTACCATCTCAGCTATCCTTCTCAAAAGAGGTTCTTTTGGTTGAGCTTTTTATGCCTCTTTTAAACTTGTACATTAAAGGCTCAGTTCTGAAATGGACTCTTTTGGGTGGTAGTGGGAGCTCAGATTGGTAGAGTCTACAGATAGATCCATAGCCTCTAAGAGGGTGCCCTTGAAGGGGCTTATAGAACCTTGGCCAATCCTCTCTTTTTGATCCTGTATCTTGATGAGACTGGTTCTACTCTATCATGTCCTTTCTACATAGCCCTTCTCTACTGGTCAAAAACAACAGGGCCAACTAAGTATGGATTGCTACTTCCAACACTGTGAATCAAAAAACTTTGATTTTCTTAATAGATGCTCTCACTTAAATAAAATACTGACAAATATCATAGCCAGGATTTTTTACATCATATCCAGGATTTTGTGCAGTTTGTAAAACGTAGAATTTTGGCTGTCTTCCATTTTGCCATGAAAGGAATGGTCTCCCTGTGTTTAATGCTACACCATTCTGTCGCAACTGGAAATGTATCCACAGAACACTTTAAATTTTGGTCTTCCTGCTTTTCTACTGTCCTAGGGATTCTCACAAGGCCACAGGCAGATGCCTGACATCATCCCTTTCTGCAGATTCGAAAGGCAGCCCATGTCCTGGCCGCACCCCAGTGCCCGACAGAAATAGAATGAGAAGAGAGATCCAGCTGGCAGGATCTCAGCCTGGGAACACATGAGCATGAGCAGCAAGAAGGACTTCTAGCTACGTGGTCAGAAAAGTACTGTGAAGGATGGTTACCGAGCAGGCGGGCCTCATGGAAAGTCCTTAGCTGAAGGTGGCTATATTGGAACAGTTTTTTCTGTCCCTTCGGACCTCTGCTCTGAAGCCTCCTACCATTTAAAAATAAGCTATCAGCAAGAATTGAGTTGATTACTACTAATGCCAAGTAATAACAGGCAAGAGTGACTCTCTCCTCTCCACTCAGAGCTCCCCAGCAGGACCCTCTGGATGTTTCATATCACAGTGGCCCTGCTTGTCAACTAGAAGGACGCATTTGCTTCTCACTGTGTCTCTAAGATCTATCCTGGTTTCTGGCACATAGTAATCAAAACATTTTGAGGAAATAAATGCAAGGGTTGGTTTTATGTTGCAATGTATTAAATATGGAGATGTTATCTGAACAAAAACACTTAAAACACAGCTCCACACATCTGTCCTTGGTGATTAGGGCATTGTTAGATAGAGGGCCCAGGAGATCTAAGCCGCACCATGGCGTAGCCACACTCAAACCTCTTCAGGAGCAGTCAGCTGAGCATCCACACAGGTGCTAAGAATAGGATTTTCCTCATGTCTGTTTAGAGCTTCAAAAGCAAACTGTTCTCAGTCACCCCATTCCTTCTGATGGTAAGAGATGTTCAGGGTATTGGCTTGCTTTACCTGCCAGCAAACAAGATGACCCTGAAAATGTCCCAGGACTCCGAATGTAGCAGACAGAGACTCACACCTGCACGTCCACACTCTATGAACTGTGTGCACACAAATAAAGAGACTGTGACCTAATAGTCTGGGATCTGAGGATCCCAGGATTCCTTCAGAGGACAACCGGCTATAAGGCACTGAGTAAGGTACTTATTTCCTAAGGTGAAACTTCTGGACCAGAGTCTACAAACACAACAGCTGCTAAGCGGAGAGGGGGCCATGCGAAGGAGCAAATGGCTTGCTAAGGCACAGTGGTGCCAAGCCTGTTCCTCCATAACTGTCATCTAAGAACCATCCTATTTTTGCAGGAACTAAGCATCTGCATCTTGACACAAACCTACTGGCTCGATATTGGCACTAGATAAACAAATGCTATAGACATGAGCTAACGATTGGGAAGCTTCTGCTGGATTTGATTGGATCCCAGGTAGGTATGGTCTTCTCCAGGATCTTGCCTATGTCTTGAGACCTAATGTTATGTGATTGACAGACTGGAATCATTGCCCTTTGCTCTTGTGGAATGCTTAAGACTAAATGTTTTTATTTCGCTGCAACTCAATAGTTCATCATTTAAAAGATATAGACATTTACGTTATTTTGAGTCAAAATGTCATAAATTCACATAAACAAATGTTTGGGTAAATGAACCCAATTATTTATTAGGCATAAATGTCATTCAGGTGCCCAAGTCTGTATAAATGTTCCTTTTGTACAGTTAGGTAGATTTAAATGCCATTCTCACTGCCACACGCAAAATGCTACTTGCTCAGTGAGAGAAGATAGTAATAACATTGTTTTTTGGCTAAGCAATATCAGTCAAAAGAATATAAACACCATTAGACTGAAAATATGATTGATTTTGTTTTACTGGCACTTATCCAAAATTGCAACAGACATCTATTTAGACAGAAGTTTCGGTTCCAATTTTCATGTGAAAATATTCTTCTCATTGATGGAATTCTAGAAATGAGAATTTTTGATGCAGTTAATAGCAAGTCAGAACTCAATCTTTCAGAGAGGAAAAGAGAGAGAGAGAGAGAGAGAGAGAGAGAGAGAGAGAGAGTGCTTTAACTCAGTATCCCTCATCCAATTTGTCTGCAGAAACAGAAACCCCACAGTTCTTTCCTACTCAACAGGTCTTGAGCACTGACAGATGGTCCATCAAGCAATTTCTACTAATAATTCATATTTTCTTTTCCAAAAACACACTGATTGCCAGTACAACTTCTGATTGCTGTGATAATAGTGCTGACACCTTAAATTGATACTATCCAACCAGAAGCAAAGAAACATGAAGTGTTAGCCATCCAATACGGCCTTACTTCAGAGAGCCCCATGAGTTCCACCAGCTCAGCTAACACACTGAATGTGGCTACAGACTCCCATTTAGACGTTAATGAGTTCCTCAGAACCAGAACTCCCACAGTGGGAACAATTTTATATAGATCAAAATAAAACTATTTCCTGTTAATTCAGTCAGCTTCTTCAATAAATGATTATCATCATGGGGGGGGGGACAAGTTTAAAACTCAATAGAGCAGCAGAGTCACCATCTAGCTATCTGTGACTTGAGAGCACAGTTATAGAAGCAACATAAAAACTCCAAAGGTGGCACTCACATAATGGAACTGACACAATTAGATGGGCCAAGCTGATGTTAATGGGCCTGGAATTATTATTACCTTTCCCTGTGTCTTCTTCATAAATACTTGCTTCCTTCATGTAAATATGTTCCTTTCTACTCCTCTTGTCTTTTTGTCCTGTATTCTCATTGCCACAAGGTCAACTCTGGTCATTGGCACCCTGTGCCATAGACTGAACTGTATCATGACTTTATGATCAAACCCCATCAACTCCCAACCCTTTTATCTAATAATCTTACTGCATTTGGAGATCTAGCCACTGAGGGAGGAAATTGAGTTTAAAAATGATGTCACTGGAATGACAATCCAACAATTTTGGCATCCTGGCAAGAAATTTGGGACTTGGGAATTAGCAAAGAGTGTTTGTCTATCATGTGTAAAGCCACTGATCTAATCCCCACAACAACAATCGTGACCACTAAGTAAGAAGGAAGAAAAAAATGAAAGAGAAAAATAAACTTTGAACATAAATATCCAGAAGAAAGAGCAAGTAAAGGCACAGAGAATAGACAGCCCTTTATAAGCCAAGGAAAATAGCCTAGATGGAACCAACCCTGTACATATCTTGACCTTGAATTTCTAGCCTCCAAGACCATGAAGTAATGCATTTCCATGTCTTAAGGCACCGAGCTTTTTATTTTCATCTTTTTTTTTTTAATGGTACTTGTTATGGCAACCCTAGCCGACAAATATTCCTGGGAAGCACAAAGTACATGGAACTTGTTCTAATCTTGGATGCCTGCTGCTGCCATAAGCTGAAAACACATGACACTTGATATATAATCAAGAGGCAGTGGAAAACATTATACTACGAATCTTGTCCCCCCCCCCCCCCACACACACTGATTCAGGAATCCAAATGGGATTACAGTCTCCTAGAGGAGTGAGGCCACCATCATGTTGCTACCACTAGTCCTCTACCAATATGTAGCCATAAACAGTAGGTGTTTTTGTAAGGGTAAGGTACCCAGAAAGGGGAGAAAAGGGAGGGATGAGACTCTGCAGCAGAAAGGGTGGGGAACATGTGCCCAAGAATGGGGAAGCACAGGAACCAAGGAAATGCTGATCGCTTACAGGAGTCAAATGTCCCACACATCACAGGCACCTGCTGGCAGCTGGCAGCCCCAGTGCTTCATCTGCTGCTCACTTCATCAGGCAGTGCTAGCAATTTCCTCTGTCAGGAAGCAGGGACCATCCTGTTGCAGGGTTCTGTATCTCCTCAGGAAAGAAAGTCCTTCTCCTAGGAACTGTCTCCAGCTCACAGCTCTGAACGTTACAACTGTCATACAACAGACTGATGAAGAGATGACATCTCTCTCTCTGAATACTCAGAGC
This sequence comes from Chionomys nivalis, assembly GCF_950005125.1. Classification (NCBI taxonomy): domain Eukaryota; kingdom Metazoa; phylum Chordata; class Mammalia; order Rodentia; family Cricetidae; genus Chionomys; species Chionomys nivalis. The sequence goes on from NC_080091.1 coordinate 30,932,776, forward strand.
AAATATGTGACCATTTGCAAAGTAAATATCTCTCACTGCCATCCACAAACTCCATGGACTTGAAACTGACTGCATTCTTCCACGTTGATCCTTTGCAGGACCCTCCCCCCAGGTGCTGGGTCCTTGTACAATGTTGAAAAACAACAGCCCACAGGCACAAATGACTTCTATTAGCAACACCCAATAGGATATATGACTAGACATTTACGTGATACCAAAGGCAAGGAGTAAGCAGAACATCATAGAATAAAACCTTTGTGCAAACTTTGTAAGAGAAATCACATAGTTAAATTTATGAAACGTTGCAATATACAAACGTCTGACATCCTAGCATGTGTAAAGACCGCTTGAAACTTAAGAATGAAAAGTCAGGCTGGAGCTGGCTCAGTCCATTTGCTCTGCAAGTATGAGGACCAGAGTTTGGATTCCCAGCACTCACATGAAAGCCAGGTGAACTGGCATATCCTGGCAACTCTCATGCTTTGGGCAGAGGGGAAGAATGGAGTCAGAGGGTCTCTAGAGGTGACCAACCGGTCTAACTAAATCAGGAAGTTTCAGGGTCAGTGAGAGACCCTTTCTCAAAAACAAGTCAGAAATCGACTGACTGACTGAGGAGTTCACTACACTACCTCTGGTTCTATGCATGTATTATACACACACACACACACACGCACGCACACACACACACAGAGAGAGAGAAAGAGAGAGAGAGAGACAGACAGACAGACATAGAGACAGAGACAAAGACAGAGAGTATGAAGAGTCACTTGAAGAAGGGAGATGTGAATATGCTAATTTCCTGAGGTTTTTTTTTTTCACTATCACCACCTCCCCCAGAATTTAAAAACACATTCTCTCTCCAATACCAGTTTTGCAGTCGGAAATCAAAGCAGAGGTTGCCTTCCTCCAAGAGGAAAAGACAGCTCCCTTGCTTCTAGTGCTTAGCAATGAATTACGAAAACAGAAGTTTGAGTTCTCCTGTCTCTGTGATTTCAGGTGCAGGGATGGCTCCTCTGGGAAGTGTTTCAACTCTCTATTTTGTAGTAAAATAATTCCTCAGCTCACCTCACAAAGCTCCTCTAAAGTGCCATGGAACTCTATAAACAGAGCAAGCAACAAATGTTATTAATTTAACAACAACTGTTTGCTTTGACTTTGTAAGACCCTGATTATCTTATGAACCCAAAACAGTTAAGGGAATTGCGCTGGGAATCCAAAACATCTGGAGAGCTGTCTGGCAGCATCCCCAGGGTACAGGAGGCAGTTCCTGGGTAGTGTCCTTGGCTCTAACATATTCCCTGAGCTTGGGTCCTGTGGAATTTTCACCTAAGTGCTTTCTCTAAAGGGCTGAAGCCAAACCACGTGGGACATCTGAAGCTCTACCCTGATCATGAGCCAAGGGGATAGTCGATCCCTCACCTCGCAGAGAACAAAAATGTTTCAGTCACGCTCCTGATTAGCAACCAGTCCAAATAGAAACCCATGTTTCTTGACCAAATCACAAAGCTGGTTACACAGTTTCCACGCTATCTGTAGATCAGTTCTTCCTGGATTTGCACTCCCCTGTGCTCCCCGTGCTGAGATCCACCCCTCTTTCACTCGGGGAGTCCAGGAGTCCATAAATTTACAGGGGATTCCAATTCCAAAAGGCCTCTCTCCTGTCTTCCAACCTCTGCTTCAGGATTTGCAGCTGCAGGATGCCCTCTGCTGGCAGGGGGGCAAATGTCTTTGGCATGTTAAGCCAAGGGCCAGGTGCAAACCTGTGGAACCCAGGTTGGGATGTGTGCAAATGCAGACAGAAGTCCCTTTCAAAGGTTCCCAACCCAGAGGCACACTTTGTACCCTCACCACGCCCAGCACACTCAAGGAGGGCAGAGCTCCAATGTAAACCTAAGTCCTAATAGGCCCGGGATGGAGTTCAAGTGCAGTGTAAGGCTTAAAGCATGAGCTATGGAGTAGAACTGCTTAGTTTGATACAAGAATTTGCTCGTTGTTAGTTTCCCGCCTTCAGCTCCTTATTTAGATCTTCTCTGTCTCAGGTGCTGCTTCATAAAACAGAGATAGATCACCTACCTCCTGGCCGGAAACACAGTCCCACTAAAGCACTGCACATTAGATCCTTAGCCTGGAACCCAATACTGAGGGTCAAGAGCAACAGAATTCCTTGCAGTCCTCTACAAGATGAAAACACTTCTAATCAGAAACTGGCTTCTCGATATTGCGTCCCACCATATTTTGATAGCTAGTAAGCAAAAAAAAAAGTTTTCTTTTGATATTTAGGATATTTACTTGTTAATGTAACCACCATATCCGGGAGAATGGTTTATGTATACAAATGGTCTTTCGCAATTAGTCAATTACTAAAGACTATGTCCCTAGTGGCAGGGTAAATTACACTGCGTTTGAAAACAGGTTGAGCGCTTCGTTTCTAAACTAGGAGCAATGAATTCGTGTTGAAAGTATAGCCAATAACTTGCAGCGGTTCCCTTGGTGTCTAGTGAAACCCTTTTTACAGCAAATACCTGATCAATCAATACGGACTGGCCACACTGGTCTTATAAGGACTACCCCAACACTGAAAGGGGGTGTGTGTTAAAGAGGTACCCGAACCACCACTCCCCAACTCAGAGAACCAGGTAGAGCCTTCCCTTCAAAGTGGGGGACAGGTGTCACAGAACCAAAGCCTTTCTGTCCCTTCCTGGAAGGTGCCAAGTAGCCGGCAGGCGCTTGCCTCTTACCACGAACTCCTCCAAAGTCTGGTAGGTCTTGCCCCGGAACTCGCAGTAGTTCTTCCTCTCCTTGCACTGCGGACAGCACTGGCTGGTGTCGACGTGGATGCAGCGCGGGTGAAGCCGCGGGCACTCTGGCTGTGCGCAAAGGGGCCCCTCCTCCGTACACAGACAGGGGCAGGCTGAGGGACCTGGGGCGAACTTCTCCCCAATCGCATACACGAAGCCACTCTCGTCCACACAACCCTTGCCGCGGTAGTCTGGGTAGGCGTATTCCTCAGGCAGCTCTGGTGTGGGCACGAGTTCTAGGCTGATCGCTTCCTGGGCCGCGGCGGCTGGGGGCTCCCCCTGCGGGGTGTCCCCCCGAGGTCGGACCTGCCAGTCCGAGGCCTTGACACTCCCGCCCTGAGCAGTCCAGGCCTGCTTCTGCTTGCTCCACGCCTCCCGGCTCGCGAGCGCGCGGCTACCCTTACTCTTCCAGTCCCGGGCACTGCTGCCCTCGTCCCTCGCGGCGCGCCCGAGCTCGTTCACCCTCCCGGTGTTGTCCCGAGACGCGTGCTCGCGTTTCTCCTGGCCGGGTTGCTCAGGAGCTTGGGCCAGCTTCTCCAGCGGGATGCTCGGACTGCACAGAGCCACCATCAGGCAGCAGGTGACCAAGAGGGAACTGGAGAGCGCGCCAACTGCCATCGCAGAGGAGCTAGGCATCCCCTACCACGTCCCGGCGGGCGGGCGGGCGGGGAGCGCGGACGATGAGCGAGTCGCATTCACAGCCCGGGGGCGCGCCGCTGCCAGCCGGGAGTCGCCGTCCCTGCGGAGAGAACAGCAGCACAACTGAGCTCCGCGGCCCGCGCGCACCTCGGCCCCTCCGTGGCCCCCACCCGGCTCGGCGCCGCCCGGGCTCCCGCATCGCTCTAGATTAACGAGCTGGACGCCAGAGGCGGGGGCAGCTTGCCCAGTGTCTGTACACAACGGGCTTCTCAGACATCACACATGTGCGGTCATATATAGCAAGGGAAGTCCAACAAAAACACCGGCCCGGGGTCTCCTGCAGCGGGAATTAGTGCTGGTTATGGTCACTGGCAGGTTGCGGAGCCCAGAAAATGCAGCAAGGCGGGCGGGTGCGGTCTGCAAGGCTTGCTCTCAAAGCTCAAATTCCGGCACCTGGGCTAGCCCTCCCTAAGTCGTGGCCGCATTTCCCGCAGGTTTACTAAAGGGAGAATTCCGCAGTGGAGTTGGAGATCGACAAATGGGCTCACAGATTAAAGAGAAACCCTTCCTCTCTTGCCCAAGAGATTTGTGCATGGAAAGGGAGTTGGGTTGGGGAGAGCCGGGCAAAACAAACAAATAAACAAAAAATCCACTGCTACTGCAGCTACTCCGAAGACCCCAGGAGGCGTTTGTAACTTCTTAGACGCCGCCTGTCTAGGAAGCACAAGTCCCCTCCGTTCTCTAACCGGGGCACTACCTGGCCTCTGCCTGGTTGACCCGCTCCGGGTTTCCCAAGGCTTTGCTCCTTTGCCGCTATCCCCCTTCCTGTGCCAGGCTCTTCACTAGGAGAGTTGGAGGGTGACGTGCGTGCTATCACCCGCAACAGCGCTGTCTTGGAATAGCTTTTAATTCGGAGGGGTCTTGGTGATGGAGAAGCAATGTCTGAGTACTGGGAGGGAAGGTGGAAGATGCAGGGGAATAGGACTAGGGCCAAGACTATCTCATTAAAGCATGTTGTCTAGCCTTGGTAGATTTCAAAGTTTCTGTTGCCCAAAGGAGCCTAGAGCCTCAGACACCTCTGGTCGCAGACGTGCCGATCTATTTGCCTCTCTTAAGCACCCACGCTCTCGGTGCGCACCAGTGCGTCTGACCTCCTCTGCCTCAGCCTTTTCTATTAGGACTCTAATCATGCTGGCCCCTGACTCATGGCCAACCCCAGTGAACATCAGCCTAGAGCGAATCGCCCATATTTAAAACTTGGGAGGTAGGAAGGGGTCCTCCCCAGCGGCTGGGCAATAGAATAGTTTTCGGAGGCGTCCCCATGCCCGCGGTGTGGACCTCCAACATGCACCCTCACCCCAGCGGACTGGCACCTACATACATGAGCTCAGGACGCGGGAGGGACGCCGGGCTCTAGCGGGCGCGGCCCCGGGGCTCCAGTGCCCATCCTGGGACTGGCGGGGCACCAGCGCAGGGCGGACCGCGGAGAGCACAGTCCGACCTGCGCCCTCCGCCCGGCGCGTGCACCCAGCTAAGGCATCTGACACAGCCGGTTCATCCCGCAGCCAGTGGCCGGTAGCCTCGGCCCCGAGTCCTGTCAGTGCTAGCGCCGCCTTCCGCCGCTCATCCCCGGTTCTTGTCCCTGAGTCTCCAGCATGAAAAGCGTCCAAGCCCAGCCTAGCTTTCCCCGCTAGGCAGGCAAGGAATTTCCCCAAACTGAATTGCGGGGACGGGCGGGCAGCCGCTGTTCCCAGGAAGAGAGGAGCAGCTCCGAGCGCGTCCCAAGGGCCAATGGGACGCAAGCTGGCTGGGAGCCCGCGAGCCCGCCGTCTGCCTCCTGTCGCAGCTGCCTGTCGTGGGGCTTGCACCCCGCTCCCTCCTCTGCTGCCCACGCTTGCGAGGCGTCGCCAACGCTGCCTACGCTGCCCTTGTTGGGTGGGAGGGCTCCCATCGCATGCGCTGCGGTCTCCACCGCCGCTTAGCCCACCTGTCAGTCGCTCTCAGGCTTGCCTTTCAATCTTTGTCACTCACTCCCCTTTGGACCTTTCATCTTGGCTTTTCTTCTTTCTGTTTATTCTTTTCTTTAAAATCCTCTCCTCTAATTGGCCCCCTCTGGCTTTGCTCTCTGTGGACACAATTGCTTTTGCAGCTGTTGGAAACGTAAACCAAACTGTTGAGTTTGGAATCTGAAGGATGTGTTAACATAGACTGTTGGGAGGTTTATTCCATCTTTACATCCAGAAACCCAGAGGTCCAGAGAAGGAAGAGTGAGAAACTCGGAGAATATCAAACAGCACACCCTCCAGCTTGCACCGCAGAGGCAGCAGTGGCTGCTGCTGCTGTTGACTTGATCTTATGCTGGAGTGGTAAGCAAGTCCGTTAGCGCCACTCTGATCTTGAACACGAAATCTGCTGCTTTTCTTGGATAAAAGAATAAAGGGCAGTGGTGTCTGTTCAAATTTCTCTCTGAGGCGGGATGTTTGAAGAAATATCTATTTCCTGGACTATGGTTACTCGCCACGTCAAGGTTGCTCAGATAGCTGCACTCCTTCACAAGATTGGGCCCTTTGCTGACAGTGAGGACTGTCTTAGGACGAATTATTTTCTCCAACTTTATGTAGATGTGATCAACCGAGGTTTAAATGGGGAACCTGAAGCAACGGGGCCTGGAAATTCCCTGGGAGACCCTCCACAGGAGAGCAACCACGCACACTGATAAGAATTTAGTCCGTTTCCATGCTACCACTCTTGTCGCCTCAGGGATGAGAAGAGCTATCTTGTGCCTGGGGGCTGCTGCCTTACCTCCAGCGGTTCCCTGATTCTTTTCCAGTACTCATCAATCATAACTTCCGGTGCTGTATGATGCCTCTGATACAGATACCACCACAGGCTACCAAAAGAATGGGCTAGGGTTGTGATCATTTCTAATGTGAGAAGTCCTCCATGGGGTACCTAGAGACAGCATCAAATGTGTTGTAGAATCAAGGGTGTTATTGCTAATTGCCCCACTTATGAAATAGCTGTGCACTTTCTGGGACTATGTAATAATAAGTGTGAAGAAACATAACTGAAAGTCAGGGGTCCAATTGAAGGAATGAAGATGTTTTATTTGCCTCATCTTGATCCCATGAGGATGTTTCATTTGTCTTACCTTGATCCCAAGTCTCTTTGCACCTAGAGGGCCTTATAACTTGTCCCAACCGGGACAAGTGATCACTTGTCAAGTTCACATACAAACACATCACTTTTCATATAGAAATTTTCCTTCCTCGTTTGTCCCTCTGAACATTTGTTAAGATTGCAGAATTTTCAGTTATTTATATTGCAACAATAACATCCCATCTTGTGGATAAATGAGAAAAGAAAGATTCTAGATAAAAAGTGTTGTGCTTGTATGTCAACTTGACAAGAGGTCCATTGTCCTTGTTGGCTTTTATTTCAATTTGACACAAATTTGAGACATACAAGTGGGGCTGGGGTGGAAGTTATGGAGAGAAGTTGAAGCTTGACACAAGTGGCATGGTTTAAAATAACTGATATCTTTTAAAATTCAAAATCACTCTAGAAATCCAGTCTCTATAAAATTCTAAAATCTCCTCAAAAGTCCACTCTCTCAACTGTGGAATCCTACAAAATCAAACAAGTTAAATACTTTCTTATTCCAAGAGGGAAGAACCAGGGCACAGTCACAATCTGAACAAAGCAAAATCAAATCCCAGCAGTGTGAAGTCAGTGTCAGACTTCTGGGACTCATTCACTGTCTTCTGGGCTCCTTCAAAGGGCTTGGACAGCCATTGTGCATGCAGCTTGTCTTCTAGGTTCAGGCTAGCTCCATTCTCCATCTGCTCGTGCCCTAGGACAACCTGCATGGTGGTTGTCCCATGATATTGGCAACTCCAAAATGCCAACGTCTCCACTGCAACTGGGCTGCACCTTCACTATTAGTGTGTTCTGGGCTTTCTTCAGGGACTCTGACCATGCCACTTGTGTCGAGTTCCAACGTTTCTCCATAACCCCTTCAATCCTGGGGCTTTTGACTGCAGCTGAGGCTGTGCCTCCACCAATAACTTCTGGACTCACCTATGCTTTATGACCCTTTCACGCCTTTGAAGTTAGCACTGCCTGGGTGACTCGTACACTACTGTTTGGTTTCCAGCATGAAGAGCAACCTTGTCTGCCTCTGCACCACAACTTTGTCTCTCTCAATGCTTTTTTTTTTTTTTCTCAAGACAGAGTTTCTATGTGTAACAGCCCTGGCTGTTCTGAAACTCGTTTTGTAGACCAGGCTGGCCTCATGCTCAGACAGATCCGCTAGCCTCTGCCTCCCAAATTTTGGGATTAAAAGTGTGGCCACCACAAATTGGCAATGCTGATTTCTTAAACACTGCTTATTTCTTAGCCCACATGACTAGCATCAACTGTTCCGATAAAGCAAAAATTTTATTTTAGTGGTGCTGGTCTCTTGTTAATCATGCCTCTTCTTGAGCCTCTAATGACCAGAACCACAGATTCTTAATTAAAAATAGGAAATTATTTGGAGAAAGTCTTTAAATTTGCCTCTAAAACTTTACAAGCTAACCTTCGTCACCTGCATTTGTCTCAACATTCTTATCACCCAAGATTTCAAAGAACAGCTCATTGGTCTCTAAGCATTCAGAGACTTTTCCAGTCCAAAGTCCTTGTACAATTCTCTTGAAAACACCATGGTCAGGTCTGTCACAGCAATACCCTCCTATAGAAATGTACCCTTATAGCAGTACTTCCCCGCCAACAATACACGCTTACAGAAACATGCTGTAGGAAATTTTACAGCCAGTGCTTACCCACCCACTGGGGAATGGCTTCTTATACTATATAAGCCCGATGTAGAGCTTGCATTGGCTCTCTTTTTCCGGCTGCAGGATTCAGTTTCTGATCTCCAGGCAAGCAGAAGATTCTGATTTGTGAGTCTACCCCTAAATAAATAACCACCTATTTCTCAATTCTGAGTTAGTGCGGGGTTTCTTTTAAACGTCCTTCTTCATTTTACAGTTTCTAAGCTAGCTGGGTGGCCAGGATGAACAAGTGGGCCCTCCTCCTCCTACAGAAACACCCCCTTACAACAATACCCCTTTACAAAAATACCATCTTACTACAATAACCCCTTATAGCAATGCCCCCTTACAACAATACGTTCCCATATCCAGCAGCTAAACAAAAAGAACTTTGCCACCATAGAAGGGATTTGCCACTCATGTATTTCCAATGTAGTAAATTTCTGTGGTCCATCTTTATCCTTGTATCCTACCTTTCCTTTATCTTTTTCCATTTTTCTTCCTCTCCTCTCTCTCTATCCTCTCTACCTAGTCTTTTAGGTTAGAGAGTGAAGGACAGCAACAGAAAGATCTTTGTCAAGGAGTAAGGTTGTATGATTTTCATCAAACACCATCAAGTTTCGCTTTGAAACATGGGGCAATTATGCAGTCTTGCAGGGTTCATATGTTTTTAAAAGGAAAATAATCAACAGTGATTAGGAACCTCTCAGTTTTGGGAATGGAGCACAATATTACTTCACCTGTGTTGGACTTTAGCCCAGTTTACTTCTTCCTTTTTTCTATCTTTATTCAGGAGTTAAATCAGTCAGCTGCATTATAGTTCTATTTTAGTGACCAGGTTGAGAATGTGTGATCAGCTTTGGGGTAGCCCTGAGCAAGAGCCGTGCACGTGGATTCTAAGCAGGGTTCAACTTTGCCTTGAGAGGTGGGTCACCTTTCTTGTCCCCCTAGGCAAAATTAATTCTACCTTCTGCTTCTCCATTCAGGCATGGTTTATGTCTCTATTACAATCTTACAGCACTCAACTTTTTCATAGCTCCAGGGTGTTGGTACTCACCTAGGAAATATCATCTTACTAAATGACTGAACTGTGTTTCATCCATCTTTCTATTTTTAGTGCTGAGGGTCCTAACAAGACCCCTTGGGGGAGGAATGAAAGTAATCAGGGAAAAGGGAGAGAAGGGAACGGGAGGAAGGGCTAAGTGTTACTTCAGTTCAGTTGCCATCTGGAGAGGGCAGATCATTCCTGGCTTCTTATGGAAATTCAGTTCAGTTGACTGTTTGTGCAGATAACACTGCAAGGCTTCATCACTCAAATCACACTCCCAGAAGAGTAGAGGCACAGTGGTGACACAGGACACTAGGGGGGGGTGCCCTTCACGCCAGTTCCTGAGCTTTCTTCATGTGCTTTTCACTTGTATGTCTTACTCTAGTGCCCGGCTATAACTGGATTTCAAGTTTGTTGGCCCCTTTATGGGAGACCATACCAATGGAAGTGTGACTGAGGGTGGATACCTTGATGGGAAACAGGATCCTGGACACATGGAAGCAAGATAAGGTACTTTGTGAGTGAAAAGAAAGTCAGAAGGATGAAAATAATCCAATACAACAAAATCATCCACTGGAATGGATGACATTGGGTATTGGTAGATTGACGGTAAATACAGGTGGTGTGAAATGAAATAGAGAGTGAAGTTAAGGTGACTGAAAATGGCCAAGGAACAGAAATGTTTCTATGGGGTCTGGCAAGCAGTTACATGGAATGAACACACACACCTTATGACATTTCCTGGGAAGAAAGAAGCCATTTGGGTACACAGGGGGGAAGGTAACTTAGAAGTAGCAGAGGGGAGACATGTCTGGCTGCCAACATGCCTGTCCTTGAGGCTGGCAAAGTACAAAGATGCTGCCAAGGAGAAAGAAGATCTCTGTGAATTCATGTTCTTTGCTCGTGGTGTAGAGCAAGAAAAGCAGAAAATCAGAGGGCTTGGCCAGTGTCCTGCTGATTGACAAAGGTTTAGGCCCAGATAATAAGAGCTGTCCTCACTTACTTTACAAAGGCACATTCAACGTGAACTCTTGGTATGAGCCAGAGAAGGAAGGTTTATCAAATGTTCCTCTTCCAAATCCAGGGGAACAAAAGCCACTTTCACCTGAAATTAGAGTAAGCAGAGTTTTTGTGGTTTAGGGTGAACATTGACCATTAACTAAAGCTAACGAGTGAGTGAGAGAAACCACCGTCATGTTCAGATGGCTTTTTATGGATGTTCACAGAGCATGCCTGGCTATTAAGGGAACCACTAATTAAAGTTCTGCTCTGGAGTAGGCTACCAGTCGACAGAGCAGCAGCTCTGTAACTGCTTACCCTTTTGATACATGCCTGGGGTTGAGAGTTACTGTTCCCTGGGCTGACCTGCTGCACAGGCTGCCTGATTACAACACACCTCAGGGACTCATCCTTTCTGCTAGGAGGCCAAACGTCAGCAGCATCTGTTCAGATAATCGAATGGATGACTCAGGCTTTTTCAAAATTGGTTGCAAAAGCTTGCTGGGTTCCCAGGGATTCATTGTCATATATTGTAAATTAAACCAATGTGTGAGCATCACAGGCATCAATATTTACGGGTAGAAATGCTTTTGAAAATAATTATTATCAAAGACACTAACTGGTCTGAGCATATTGGTCTGGAAGCACTGTAAAAGGATTGCTCTGAATTCTTGGGACTGTCCTGGCAGGTATAGTAGTCTCCTAGACAAGGGCCTGGGTGTATCAAACAGAGATAAAAGATTTTAGGTGCTTCATGTTTGGAGGCTTCTTTGTTCCAAAGAGCAAGGTATCAGACCTGACTATGATGCCAAAGAAGATGCAGTGTTTATGCCCTGTCTGTAAGAGTGGGAGAGTATTTCCAGGTGGGTTGATGGTGAGTCAGTGGCATGAGAATTTTTGGTAGAACTGGGCACCCGTCTCCCCGATATAACTTGTCCCTTTGACCTCGAGCTGATTGGCTTCCAAAACAATGCATAGTAAGGCTAGGAACTTTAAGACCTTTGTGTCATTCCCACCTTTCTGGATATCACCAGATCCTTAAGCAGTGATGTAATCTGAGGGTGGCTGGTTTTCCGTTTGTAAGTTACAATTCAAAGTGCATAGTGTTCTGATCATGTCTGATGCTCAGATACCAGGCTGCAGATGAGAGCTAGGATAATCAGTGCTTGTCTCATAAGAATCTAAGGTCCACGCATAATAGGCTCAGCATCCCCTATTCATGGCTAGAAACCAAATATGAGTGAGTACATCCCATGTTCCTCTTTTTGGGTCTGGCTCACCTCACTCAGGATAGTGTTTTCTATTTCCGTCCATTTGCCTGTAAAATTCAGGAAGTCATTGTTTTTTACTGCTGAGTAGTACTCTAATATGTATATATTCCATACTTTCTTCATTCTTCCATTGAAGGGCATCTAGGTTGTTTCCAGGTTCTGGCTATTACAAACAATGCTGCTATGAACATAGTTGAGCATATACTTTTGTTGTATGATAGGGCATTTCTTGGGTATATTCCCAAGAGTGGTATTGCTGGGTCCAGGGGTAGGTGGATCCCGAAATTCCTGAGAAACCGCCACACTGTTTTCCAAAGTGGTTGCACAAGTTTGCATTCCCACCAGCAATGGATGAGTGTACCCCTTTCTCAACAACCTCTCCAGCAAAGGCTATCATTGGTGTTTTTTATTTTAGCCATTCTGACAGGTGTAAGATGGTATCTTAAAGTTGTCTTGATTTGCATTTCCCTGATCGCTAGGGAAGTTGAGCATGAAGGTGAACCCAAAGAAAAACATTTAGGCGATGAAAGGAGACAGAGACAAAGACCCACATTGGAGCACCGGACTGAAATCTCAAGGTCCAAATCAGAAAAAAGTTACAAATAATGCTCAAGACTTATTTATTTAAAATTGTCTTCTAAGAAATCTGTTTGTTGGCATAAATAATTGTGCTGCTAGAGTTCATTATATCTGTGTTGGGATATGAACAAATAAGGCATTGACGTTATTTGCTTTGCAACAGTGTAGAATAAAAATAAAATAGATCAAGACAGAAAAAAAAAAAAAGAGCAGGAGACAGAGCACGAGCAAGGAACTCAGGACCGCGAGGGGTGCACCCACACACTGAGACAATGGGGATGTTCTATCAGGAACTCACCAAGGCCAGCTGGCCTGGGTCTGAAAAAGCATGGGATAAAACCGGACTTGCTGAACATAACGGACAATGAGGACTACTGAGAACTCAAGAACAATGGCACTGGGTTTTTGATCCTACTGCACGGACTGGCTTTGTGGAAGCCTAGGCAGCTTGGATGCTCACCTTACTAGACCTGGATGGAGGTGGAAGGTCCTTGGACTTCCCACAGGGCAGGGAACCCGGATTACTCTTAGGGATGATGAGGGAGGGGGACTTGATGGGGGAGGGGGAGGGAAATGGGAGGTGGTGGCGGGGAGAAGGCAGAAATCTTTAATAAATAAATAAACAATAAAAAATTGATAGTATATGTGAAAGCCTTGTAAAATTTATAATAAAGTAATTCTTCTGTGTACTGCAAAAAAAAAAAAAAATCTAAGGCCCGACTGGTATATAGAGTTGGGTTTTTGCCTCAAACCATCTCAACATAGAGCCCAAGTATGAGAAGATTCAGGTATTTGGGCTATAAAGGACAACAACAATAAAGTCAGACACATGAAGTAGATGCAGAAGGTGTGGGGGATGCAGAAAATAATGACTAGTAGGTGCTTAGAACAGGGACACTAAAAACCAAGGGAAAGCAGCCAGGAGAGCCTGGTTTTGAAGTGATGCTTTTCAGGTCATCACACTGATGAGACTGCTTGAAGATTCCTTCTGCTCATAGTGATTTCCATGGTACTATTGAACTTTTGCAGTTGGTACTGATTTGAGTTAGCCTGGTTAAAGATATATAGAACCCGTCAAATTGCTCAGAGAGCCTTTGTTTCCTAATGGAAACTCCTGAACACTTGGAATATGTTACATATTTAGATGACTTTCTGTATCTATGTAAAGATTGGTTCTAAGTCTCTACCAATACACAAAAGTTTTATGCTTGTATTTCTTCTTTCCAAAAGATGTACTAGTATGTTTAGAACCTATACACATCCTATAATGCACTTCAAATCATCTGTTGATTACTTATAACACCTAGAACAACGTAAATATCATGAAAATAGTTGATGCATTGTTTAGGGAACAATGAGAAAATATCTGTACATCTTAGTAAAGATACGATTTCTTTTCTGAATATTTTTATTTATTTTATTTTTAATTACTTACTGCTTGTGTGCTGTGTGTCTTTATTGATGGATATGTGCAAATGAGTGCAGGTGCTGGAAGAGGTCAGAAGAGGGCATCCCAGCTAGGGTTACAGGCAGTTATGAGCTTCCCAACACTGTTCTGGGAACTGATCATCAAGTACACTTACCTGCGGAGCCATCTCTCTAACCCTCCTCTGAATGTGTCTGATGGACAGTTGGTTGAATCTGTGGATGTGGGATTCATTGATACAGAATAATTACTAATAGAGAATAATTATCACTTCTAATCTCCGTACCTCAATCGCTACCACAGTCACCTCTGAATTTCAGGCAACCAGCAAATGTCACACCTGTAGTGTGTAGTAAAAAGAATTACTAAACAATATAGTGGACTCTCTCATGCATTTCTCAATGTTCGTCCACCTCCATCATATAGAACAATCCAGCAAAGACACTAAGTTCCCACGTGTGTACATGGAAGCTTCCTTGGTTTTTCTCAACTGTTTCCTGGATATCCTCAAGCTTTTAGTATACTGTTCCCCACTTAAAAACCTGCTAGGCAGGTACTAGCTCCTGTTATGGAAAGAAATGTCTTCTCTTTGACTCCAAGCATAGAAATCTGCAATCTCTTTGCTTTAGGGTCCCACATTCCTCTTCTATTGCTCTATTGATAACATTTCCTACTTCCTTGTTATGTTCAAGATAGAAATCTTTTGTTGGATTCTTGAGGTGTTCAGCACCTAGTTTCCAGCACAGTCCAATGAAGAGGCTGCACAGGTTCACCAGAGTTTGAGAACAGTGGATTCTTGAGGTGTTCAGCACCTAGTTTCCAGCACAGTCCAATGAAGAGGCTGCACAGGTTCACCAGAGTTTGAGAACAGTGGAGCTTCCCTGGTCATGGTTGCAGGCACTGGGCTATCAGCTGATTGCTGGCCTTTGACTCTAGCCTTTGCATAGACACTAGATTTGGTTTATTATTCTGGCCATTACCGTGCCACCCTAGAGCAGGTTACGTAACCAGTCCCTGCTGCATCAGAGATTGGGTTTACTACTGATCACAGGAGCACCTACCATGCATGTGATGGCTTGCTTTTAGACTACATCAGTTCACTAGCTCAGCAGTGTCCACTTAGATCAGTGAAGAAAATCTGCCGAAGTGTTTTTCACTTGTTTGGTGATATTGTAAGTTGAGCTTACTAGCAACAAATTCTTTAACTTCAGTTTGCTTTAGAAAGTCTTTATTTATTCTTAATTTCTAAATTTTATTTTAATACCTTATCTTTAGATAAGTGCCCAGTCTTGGTGCATCACTGTTCACTATTGCAGATGTAGTAAGTACTGCATACTTGAGTCCTGCTAAATTTATTCAACATATTTTTATATCTTCAATCACAATTAACTGCATCTAACTTTTGGCAGAGGCAAGAGAATCATGGACTTGAGGTCAGCTATGTAGCATTGGCAAACTTCTTAAGAAGTAATTGAAGCCTGACAAAGCTTCTGGTTTAACCCCACACAGTGAACTTTCCCGGGGGGATTCTTTTCTTCTGTTCTAGGTTCCTCTTCTGTTGAAAGAGGATTCTCTGGATCTTTTATGGACCAAAATATTGCTCGTGTGACACGCAGCTGTGATTTCCATCACCCTTCTTACTTGATTTCCAAGATTTTGCATACATTTTCTGTTTGCTCTTTCATGGGAAAAGTTTTCCCTCCATTCCTGGCATTTTGTGAAACTTTTATCCCCCATTTTGTTTTTGTCTTCTGTTCTCCTCCATTTCCTCCTCTACTTCCTTCTTTGCAATGGGGTCTCCTGGCTGCCAGGCTTCTGTCTGACTAGTTATGTAACCAAGAAATACCTTGAACTTTGAATCTTCCTAATTTCGGAATTGCTTTTTCTGCTAGGTACCTGTTTTGTGTTCTGCAATTTATCCCTCTTGGGTTTCTCTGAGATTTGTAAATCTCTGTTCTGTTGACTTTAACTTTTGGGGAAATTCTTAGTTACTGGTGTCAAACCATGTGTCCATCACTTCCTTTTTTCCCACTTTTCTTTTTTCTCCCTTTTTTAAATTCTCATGGACATATAATTTCTTTGGTTTTTATTTCTTCCAAATAATTAGTTTCATTTTTTTGAACTGTTCTCAGTCTCATTACTCTTGTTTTTTTGATGCAAGACATCCTTAAACTTGTTCCTTCCCCCTTGTGCCCTCTGCCAATGAGATGATCAAAGGCATTATTCAGTTTTGTTAGTGATTTTTGATCTTTAGCATTTTTAAAGCTCCTTTTGAGGATTTTAATCTCTTTACCTCTAGTATCCACGTGTTGTTGTCTTTATCCGGTGTTATCTTTTCCATGTCAACCACTGTCATTTTAAATTCCTGGAAAGTAACCATCTTTTCCTGTTTGTCTCTGATGTTTGCTTTCTGTTCCAATTGTGAGGTTACATCTGAGTGTTCTTTACCCCCAAACAGTTTTCTCTGACTAAATAGGGTCTCCTACGGGCAGGCACTGTTAAAAGGAAAAGAGGGTGTTCTGGCATATCTCAGAATATCTGCTGTTTCTTTCCCTTTGATAGAAGCTGAAGCTGGGTGCAACTTCAGAAGGTAAAATCATAAAAGTTGAAAGACCCCTGGGAGATAGGGTTCAGCTGGAGCTTTGGAGGGCCCCTTGCCCACACACCCTCTCCAGCAATGACAATCACAGTTCATGTTTTACCACCTCTGCTCAGTTCCCATGGAAATTGGAAGGTAGATTTCTGCTCCAATAAATTATAACTTTGCACATTCTCTTATCTGTCTATTTTATTTGAAGATCAGAGGTCTGCTTTGTTTGTGAACTTGATTCCCTCTTCCAAAAAAATCTAAATAGAATTTGATTTCATTGCTTGAGCTTTTCACTGCAAGACAAGATGTCTGGTCTTTGACATATGGACCAGAAACCAGACTCTCCAGTATCCTTTGAGTGATATTGTTTCAAGTATTACTATAGCAACCTATATCTTCTAACCAATATAATTGCATCCAACTCTTTCTTCCTTGTTTCTCAAAGATAACGTTACAGTTTGTCCATTAGAAACCTATTTATGGTCATGCTTAGGTCTGGCCAGCATCTTCATTCATAGACCATGGTGGGTGGTCCACAATGGCTCTGAGGCAGGGAAAACCAGGGCTGGTACTTATGGGAACCATCTAAAGATGTATTTTTTCCCTCTTCCTAGTAGTATTAAACTTATAAAATTTAAGGGTCTGTGTGATAAAGGCAGCACATGCTGTGTATTCTACCAGAAATAAAGGCAACACAGAAGAAAAATTCAAACAAGAAGACAAAACAACTCCTGATAATGCTGTTTGGGGGGCTTCCAGACTCACAGATGTGTTTATCTCTTCAACTGCTGGGTCACCTGTACTCAGTATTTTCCTTTTCATTCTCTTCCTCCTTCTCTTCTTCCTCTTCTTTACTCCCTTTCTCTTCTTCCTCTCCTCTTCCCCTCTGTTTCTCCTCCTTCCTTCTCCTCTTCCCTCCCCTCTCTTCTCTCTTCTTTTACCACTCTTCTGCCCTCTGCATCTCTTCCTTTTTCTTCTCTTCTTTATCATCTTTCCCCTAATCCTCTTTCTCATTTCCTTTCTCCTCCTCTTCTTTTCTCCCTTCTCCACCTTCCTCTCCCAAGCAGATTTGAATTTGATTTTTTTTTTTGTTGCAAATACAAAATACACAGCTCTGGTAAATCAAATGCTTCGTTAAATTCACTAATTGAATTCAGCTCTGCCACAGCTCAAACAGTGGCTGCTGAGACTATCTGCAGACGTCAAAATCCCACCGTAATGATTAGACTGTAAGTGGATTTGGAGCCTATCTTCACAGTTCTCAAGCGTGGTCTCTCACTCAGAAAAGGAGCCACTGCCTTTTCTGCACAAAACTTTCTTTCATGCCATCCCAGTGGCTCTGCCTGTGTGCTTTCAGAGGCAGAACTGGCCTGAATTGTGCACAGAGTCCCCATTGCCAGCTTTGCTACATTTTTTTCTTTCTTTCTGGCAGCCCCAGCTTCCAGTCAAGATTTCTGGACCTTTTCCAATTACAATACCATTTAGAAACACTCAGCATATTCCAGTCTTGAGTAATGTATTGATGTATTTTAAAAGGGAAACTGTTCACATGGATCCTCAATGTAAAATTCTTTTTATTTTAATTTTACTTAAACATGTGCAAATACAAAACACTGCATATCCTTAGGCTTACAACTGCTAGACAATTACAAAAATGAATTTACAGATCAGATGTAGAATAAACTATAAAACCGATGCAATTGAAACCAGTTACACTAGTTAGGAAGAGGGGGAGGGCGTCTTCCTGAAGCCCCGTGGCTCCACACAGCGTGGGAGGCCCATGTCTCTAATTATTCTGTTCCTCGGAGCCCAGCACTGTCAGAAGATTCATGCCTGGTGGGGTCTGGATCCTCCAACATCTTTCTCTATTTAAACTATCTCAATGCTTCATTAGCAGGGCTTCCCATAAAGTCAGTGGCCTCTATTTAATACGACTACAGCTGTTATTTATGAAGACTCACTGCTGGCTCTTACTGAGTCTGTGGCTATTAAAATTGTACCAAATGCCAAATCAGCATAATAAGAAACATTTTTTTGAGCTGAGAGAAATAAACTCATATAATGGTTCTCATTAGATGATCATATAAGGATATAGAATCTGCTTATGTCATTTTAAACTAACTTTATCAAGAAACAGTTCACATGTAATGTAATATATGTAGTATACAATGAACAGAGTGTATGGATTAATGCGTTTTAACCAGTATACTTATATGTGTACTTAACACCGATTTTATGGACTTCAATGCAGTTTAACCAATGTACATATGTGTGTGCCTAATACATTAGTCACAATATTTACTGTTACCTATTCAGAAATTTCCCTATTATATTTTCAAGACAGTTCTTTATGTGGCTGCCAACCACACCCCACACATCCTAATCGCCAAGAGCCCCTTTCATTTTGCTTATGGATTCCATTCAGAGAATCACATGTCTTTATACAATGTCTGATGTCTGATCCTTTTTACTATGATTCTGTGATTCCTCCTATACCACATACCCCAGGAAGTTGCTCCTTTCTTTTATGAAATGCTCTGTTTCATGGCTTTACCATTTTTCCCCATCCACTAGTTAATGGACATCTGAATGATGTCTGCATTTTTACTAGCAGGGTTGAGGCAGATCGAGCACTTTTTACATAAATCATTTTGTGAATATGGACTTTCAGAAAAATTGAATTATTGTGCTTATGGTCTGTACATAGTTTTATAAGACATTTCCAAGTTACTTCTCAAAATGTCCGTGTACTTTTTATGCTTCTACCAGAAGTCCTTGAACGCTCCCACGGTGCCACATCATGTCAGCACCGATGTCAGTAATTGCAGATTTAACCTCTCTAGTGGCTGTGAAGTGATATCCTAGTGCGGTCTGTAACTATGCTTGACTTTTGACTAACCAATGTTGACACTTTCTTATGTACTTTTGGCCTGTCATGCCATATTCAGTGAAGAGTCTGTTCACAGGTACATGTCTGGAAAAATTGGTTGCCTATCTTTTGTATTAATTAACTGGTGTTTATACATTTGGATCAAAATCCATCAAATTTTATATTTACCTTCATTTTCATTAGTTTTAGAAATTTTTAAAAGCTTCAACTTTTTAAACATTTTCTTGAAAAGTAACAATTTTTATTTAATAAATTCCAACTTATAAAGCATTATTTCTTCACTGATACTTTAAAAATCTTTTAAAAGCTACTTTTTCTACCCTGAGGTTGAAGAGAGTTTTTTCCATGTTTCCTTTGGATATTTTATAAGTTAGTTCTATCTATGTATCTATTTGTCTAACATCTATTTGTCTGCCTATCTATCTATCTATCTATCTATCTATCTATCTATCTATCTATCTATCTTTATATCTATCAGTCAATCATGTTTGTCTATAAATCATCTATCTTTATGTCTATCTATCTTTCTGCTTTTATGTTTAGATCTACAAATTGTTCTAAGCATCACAGGTGTAACGAGATCCAGGGTTGATTTATTTTCATCTAGGCATCTCCTAGTCCTCCAGCACTTTTCAATGGGTGATGTTCCTTTCATAACTTTTCAAATTTACTATTCTGACTTCTAGATTCCTATTCTGTTCCATAGGTTTCTCTATTGACAAATATATATATCCTATGTTAAAGTATATAATGCCAAAGTTAGTAGTTTTTTTTTATTGATTTTTATCGAGCTCTACATTTTTCTCTGCTTGCTCCCCTACTCCCTGCCTCTCCCCTCCCTTTTAACCCTCCCCCAAGATCCCCATGCTTTCAATTTACTCAGGAGATCTTGTCTTTTTCTACTTCCCATGTAGATTAGATCTAAGTCTCTCTTAGTGTTCTTATTGTTGTCTAAGTTCTCTGGGATTGTGATTTGTAAGCTGGCTTTCTTTGCTTTATGTTTAAAAACCACTTATGAGTGAATACATGTGATAATTGTCTTTCTGTGTCTGTGTTACCTCCCTCAAAATAATGTTTTCTAGCTCCGTTCATTTTCCTGAAAACTTCAGGATGTCTCCTTTTTTTTCTTTTGCTGTGTAGTACTCCATTGTGTAAATGTACCACATTTTCCTTATCCATTCTTCAATAAAATTTTCACTGGATATGGGTGCGAGTGTGTGTTTATTTGTGTGTGTGAGTGTGTGAGTAAAAAATCAATGTCTCATGGTACGTGTACACACACTCATGCACACAGACATTTACAATTAAAAATTGAAGGTTTTTTTTTTTTTTGCAAAGTGCAGATGTTACCACAGCTGGTTATTTACGTGAGACGTTGATTTTTACACACCTGAAAATGCCTTTAACACCAGTTCTAAGGGATCTGATTCTCTGACCTCCTCCTGCACTAACGTCTTTGCCCTTACAGCTGGTAAGGAAGCTAGTATTTCCATAAACTACATTGTTTATAGTAAATACATGTCTTTATATAAAAGGTGGTCACAACTATTTTAAAAAATTAACAATGAAAAACAAATGACTCAATCAACTACGGGTGTTAGAGAAACATGGTGAGAATGAAGTTTGATGTCATGCACTGCACACATTTTCTACACATACAAGAAAGACCTACCTACACAGTCATTTCTCTGCTGTGCTCTCCAGTAAATCTCTCTAAAATGGTTTAGATTTGGATATGCGAATCACCCATCTAACCTAACTACTTAACTGGGTCCTAGAATTCAAACATCTTCATTCCAGAGAAGTGGATCTGACGGTTGTCCCACTGACTGTCAGATTCTTCTCTTGAACATTCTTCACGATTGTTACTCCTTTATCCTAGAATTTTGTAGTTAGTTTTGACATAAACTCATCAGTTTGAATAACTAAATGATGTCTTTTCTTCAATAGCCCTAATATATCTATCCGGATATAGCTATGATATTTTATCTGCACATACTATAGGCCATCTCTAAACTTTAACCTTGAATTTCATGTACCTTCTTGAATAAATATTTGTTTGAAGTGCTGATCTCTTTCCCCACACATTGCCAGTCCCTTGAGACCAGAACCCTTATTTGATTCATCTTTATTTCATTCTCAGAGCCAAGAACCTCATATACACAGAAGGGTTACTATAAACACTTTTTAGAAAATCAATTTATTTAGTAAAATATAAAGTACTATCCCACACACTCTCTTTGTATCATTTGTCATTTTGTGTCCCTAAACGTCTATTTTTTTATTGACAAAGTTGCTTTACTAGCCTTTAGTGACTTTAAACAAATTTTAGCATACTCAAAAGCAGCAGTTATTAGAAATGATAATGTTATTTTCTTTATTATATAGAACATTTGGAATCTAAGAAGAAAAGATTAGTAAAACTACATAACTACTGTGTGTGTGTGTGTGTGTGTGTGTATGTGTGCAAGCCTAAAAAGATAGGATCCAATGTGGAATTTTGCATAGCTTCTTATGTTGGCTTATCTGTGTCTTCTAGTTTTTTTGCAATGACACTGTACTACTCTAGTTTAGAAATTAACACCATACCTAAGTGAAACCACATATAAAGGTATCAGAAATTACTGCTATAGGATGCTTGGGGAGTTGTGGTTGCTGATCAGTTGAATGAAAGGTTTTCTAAGCTTAAGTGAAGTTCTGCAGAGAGGGTTGAGTAGCAGTAAATAAAGCAAAAATACCAATATTGATCAGTGCCACATTTATCACTATGAAACCCATGAAAACTATGACCTTTGTAAATCTATTGAAGTTCAATTTCATGAGGTGGTCATGATTTTTAATAAAGGATGAGGTTGACATGAGATGTAGAGTTGCATTTTTTTCTTATAGAAAATATCCAGGTAAACTACTAAAATGCTAGTTCTCTCAATGGCATTTCTAAGTATTCACTATCATTTTATTGTCATCATTTACTGTTTCCTCTAATATTTTATTTAATGGGGTCTGTGTTTTAAATAGAATGGAATTTGCAGGGTCAGGGATCAGAGAGAATTAGGAATATTTGATTCTTTATGTGGATGTCATTTATTTAATCATAAGCAGTAATTACAAGCCTTTCCTAGTTTGCTTTCTGTTTCTGTGATAAACACTACAACCAGAAGCAACTTAAGGGAAGGAAAGGGTTTCCCTCAGTTTCCAAGTTGAAGGAAGACATGGTAGGAATTCAAGGCAGGAACTGAAGCAGAGGCTGTGGAATAGTGTTTCTTATTGGATTCCTCTTTGCGGTTTGCTCAGCCTGCCTCTTGTATTACCAAGCACCACTGTCCAGGGGAGGCACCACTCACAGTGGGCTGGACTCTCCCACATCAATCACTGACCAAGAAAATGCCCCAGAGACATATCACATGCAAGGAAGATTGTAGCAATTTTTTCACCTGAAGTTTCCACTTTCCAGGTGACTGGAGTTTATGTCAAATTTAAATTAACCAGAACAGAGTCACATATAAATCCAGGCTTTAATTGAAAAGCACTGTCTGTTTTAATTTTTCTAAAAGACGAATAGATGCTTTACACTTCCTTCACAGGAACACCTAAGTGGTTCTGTTCACCTGGTCATCGTTCTTAGAAAAGTAGTGATAACGACAGAAATATCTTAATTACTTTGACTATGAAGAATGGCACATTTTGTGATGCTCTTTCAGACATTAAATTTTAAAGCAAAATTTGACCCTCTGCTCTTGTCCTGTTCAGTCTTGCCATGACTCTCATCAGGCTATTCATGTGCCATATGAAAGTGGCAGTGGTATTCTTGAAACAAACATTTCACAGGTGTGAGAATTAGTGTGAGGATTATGGGTGACCTAACCTTGTTCCACAGGCTTCTGTGTTATTTATCATCAAAGAAGTGTGGACCTTCCACCCAACTATACTAACAACAAACTTCTCCAGACTTTCCTACATATATATACTGTGCGTCAGATAGATTGTATGTATGACTACTTAATAAGCATCAAGAGTTACAGATTGCATAGTTTTATAATTAATTATATATTATAGTGATGCATGTTAAATATTTATGATCATTTAATGTCATTACTTGTTTTACCAACATAATAGTTTAGCAAACATTTTGTGTGTGTGTGCGTGTGTGTGTGTGTGAATGTGTATGTCAGTACATGTGTGTGCCCAAATGTGTAGAGGCCAGAGGACAACCTCAGCTGTCTCTCCTAAAATGCCACCTGATTTGTTTTGTTTTCTGAGAGAGAAAAGCCCCATGGGTTGTCAATCCCTGACTTCCCAGAGATGTATTCCAAGTGCTACTGAATATGGTGTTTGTTTGCTTCTTTTGTTTGTTTATGTGGGTTTTAATGAATTAAACTCAAGTCTTCATGGTCGCAGGGGAGACTTTACCAAACCAGCCCATACTTTTTTTAATTTATTTTTTTCTTTATTTTACATTCCAATCACAGTTCTCCCTCCCACCCATGCTCCTATCTGCCTCCAACCCATCCCCCAGCTAATCCTCCCAACAGGCAAGGGCTCCCATGGGGAGTCATGAAAGTCTAGCACATTAAGTAGGGGCATGATGGAGCTCCCCCCCCCCCCCGACATTAAGGCTGAGCATTGCATTCCATCTTAGGAAATGGTCGGCAACAAGCTAGCTCCCACACCAGGGATAGATCCTGATCCCACTGTCGGGACCTCTCAGGTAGTCCAAGCTTCACCACTATCTTCCACATCTGCAGGGCCTAGTTTGGTCCCATGGAGGCTCCACAGCTGTTGGTCTAGAGTTCTTGAGTTTCCAGGATCTTGCTTCAGCTGTCTCTGTAGATTTCTCCATCGTGATCTTGACCTCTCTTACTCACATATTCCCTCCTCTTTCTCTTTGATTATTTTGACTTCTTTGCTTCTCCCAGTATTTTATTTTTGTGTCTTCCAAATTTATATTACTATTATTTTGGGAACTCTCTATTTTCCACAGTCAGAGCTGTCTTCTCAGATTATGCAAGGCGCCTTGTGGTCGTTAAAAGCAGGGGACTCAGAAGCTAATTGGAAGTTGAAATATGTAGGATTCAAAGTTGATTGTTATGTGAGGCACATACAGGGTCAAACAATGGCACAGATTTTAGGAGTTACTTGAATCACCCAGAGGGATTTGTTCTATCTCTCACAGGTCAGCCAGTGCTATCCTTTCCTTCAGCCATTCTGCCATCTCCTGGCAAGACTGTCCTGATTTCCCCATTCTTGGAGTTCAGTGGCTCTGTCCTCCTTTTGCTTCTTTGAACACCCAAGTCTTTAGCTGGGCTCTTTCCTCCCTCTTAACCTACAGACCTCTGTGAGAAAAGGACAGTAGCTAAGCTCACAGGCAGACTATTGGACCACAGTTCCTTGGCGTACTTTCATTTGGTCCTTTTTCTTTCAGCCCTGTTTCAACAGTAGCTATACTTATATGGGCACTAAAGTGGTCATTTCATGGTGAAGTCAAATCATATTTCTTCTTGGCTTACCTTGCTGCCTGGGGACGTGCTGAGTCAGTAACCTTCTTGGACATCTGTTCAGTAGTTTATGTACCCTGGCTTGATCTTTCATCAAAACCCAGAAGTCAAATATAATATGCCTAAATTTCTCTCCATTTTCCCTATATTATATATATTTTTAAATGAAGATAATGAAGGGTAGCCTCTCTTAATCTTTATTAAAGTACAAATGTGTAATTAGTTAAGAAATTGAAGATAATCAGAGCTAATACAATGGCTCACTTGGTAAAGTGCTTTTCTCCAAGACCTGGCAACCTGAATTCAATGCCCAGAGTATACGTGGTTGTAGAAGAGAATTGACTTCCAAGGGAGATTTATCCACCAATCTCCACATATACACCATGGCATGTGTGTGCCCTCCCCCACCTCCTTCACCAATAGCAAAATATGAAAAGTTTAAAATGATCAATGAAAAAGAAGTTCTTGAAAATAGAATTCAGCCCAACTATGAATGAACACAATACATAACTAAGGTGTAATTATAAGTTAACAAAACAAGAGAAAATGAAAGTTTTAGGAATATGGAGCAGGAGAGGTGGCTCAGTGGACAAGATTCCTTGCTCCTCTTGCAGAGGACCTGAGTTCTGGTCCCAGCATCAGGCAGCTCCCAACTGCCGCTAACTCCAGCCCCAGGGGCTCTGGTCCCCTCTTCTGGCATCCATGAGTACCTACACTTGCATGCACAATACCCACACAGATTCACACATACACATAAAATAAACCTGTGAAAAAAAACAATGTAAAATCATATCAAGAAATTAGTTATACATTTAAAATAAGTTACTTGTGCTTAGACAAGAAAGTAAGCAATTAATGGATATAATAAACATATTCTATCAGAATAAAAGCAATATACAAAGCCTTGAAAATATGTAATTGTGTTCACAAGGATTTCCCCCCACATTTCTAGATATTTTATTGGATGCAACTTATTTTTTTGTGTGTTTTTATGTAATTTCAAAAGAGTCCACGTGAGCATGAATTATACAATAATAACGTTTGACACTAATTCAGATAATTTATAGACTTCAGTTGTCTGAATTCTAAAAATAGCATTAATAAAATCCATAAGTTTATAGTATAAAAATCCTAACTTTTCTGTCAAGTAAGGATTTTTAAAAATATTTGTATCCAATTTCTATGATTTCTGTCTGACAAGCACCATTTTTATAGACTCCCATAAGTTGGAAATTGTTTCCCTTCTATGGCTAAGATGACAAATGTCTGTGCAATTGCTACTTTAGCAACACGATAAAGGGTCCCTTTTCTGTTAATTGTTTCCCTGTCAAAGAAAAGATAAAAGAAAGACATCAAACACCAATCACCCTTAAATACCTTAAGTGATCACAGGGACTAAAAACTTATTCACAGTTTTAACAATGTGTCATAATTTTTAGAATTTCACCCCTATTCTGGGTAATATGTTTGTCACTAGCAATAAAGAGACTAAGAAGAGTTAGTCCTGTCCTGGATGGCTTGCACCTACAAAAAGAAACAGTTAATTTTGGTATTAATTTGGTGGATTTTTTGTGTGGTGTTAAATGAGTGATGTAATAGGAGTGAAGGGGCCGGAGAGTGTATAGAACTTGATGTGAATATCCACACTTGTCTATTCACTGCTCCACGTGGGCAACTTGCTAACAATTTTCCACCACAACAATTGAAAACACAATACTGAAAAATATCTGGTTGTCAGACTGGACTAATTTACCACCTGAATGATTTGCTTCTACTCAGCAATAATCAAGCAAACCATTCAAGATGACGCTTTGCCATGATGCTTTTGGTGACACCAACAAAGAGTGGAGGGGGAGGCAAGCCTGTTCCCATGCCAATACTCTGCCTTTCTCTACGACTAGGGTGCAGCTGGTCCAGGCCAGGACATCTGAAACAATAGTTTATAGACAATGTCCATCCTAATTGGTCAGTGTCTGTTCCATAGCAGTGGATAAATGTTTTGCATATAGTTCCTGTTCATGCTGACAAATTTGAATATCTAAAGGTAAGCTTTGAAAAAATTTTCTTGATGAATTTTAATTAAGGAAAGCTGTGAAATACTTTGTATAATTCACAAATAGTGAATGCTAAGTATAAAGGGCATAAGTCCAGGGGAGTCTTTAACCATCTTCCCATTTCCTTGTTGGTTATTATTATATGCTGTTTGGAGAGATTGTCTATGCAATTCCTTTGTGCAGTTTAAATTCATGTTGTTTGCCTTTGGTTGTTGAAAGAATTCTTTATGTATCATGAATACTAACCCCTATGTTTTGTATATCCGTTGCAAATGTTTTCTAATATTTTATAAATTCTGTTTTTGCTTTCTTTTTTATTTTTTTCATATTTTTTAAAATTGCTTTTTATTGAGCTCTACACTTTTCTCTGCTCCCCTCTCTACCTTTCTCCCTACATTTCAATCCTCTCTCAAAGTCCCCATGCTTTCCATTTACTCAGGAGATCTTGTCTTTTTCTATTACCCATGTAGATTAGATCTATGTATGTCTCTTTTAGGGTCCTCATTGTTTTGCTTTCTTAATGATACCTTTGATAGATATAAGATTTTAGTCTTGATACAAAATTTTAATCCTTGTAGCCTGTGCT
Organism: Chionomys nivalis; assembly: GCF_950005125.1. Lineage (NCBI taxonomy): Eukaryota > Metazoa > Chordata > Mammalia > Rodentia > Cricetidae > Chionomys > Chionomys nivalis. The sequence goes on from NC_080091.1 coordinate 30,959,965, forward strand.
TTTGATATCTTCCCTGAGAATCCAAGGTTGTGTTCGAATAAAAGGTCATAAACTTTAACCCTATTTTTCATTCTATGATTTTTATTGTTTTAAATTTTAAGTCAATGATCCATCTTGAGTAAAATTTAAATGTGATGGGAGGCAGGATTTAAACTTATACCTTTTTATTGCTTATTGATGCCCAATTTCCCAACTTTGTAAAATAAATGGTTTATTATTTCCTCCTACTGAGTAGACTTAGCAGATTGTTAGACGTATGCTAATATAGATGTATGAGATTATCTATAGATTCCAATTCTTTCCTTGTCTATATATCTTTCCTTATGCTTGCATCACTCAGTTTTGATTAGTAAACTGTATTGATAACTTCAAGTCCTTTAATTTATTGTGTTTCAATCAATTTTCCTGCTCAACTTCCCTGGCAATCGTCTGTGAACTTGAAGGTCAGCTTCCCCACCACACACACGAGAATTTTGAAGGGATTACAGTAAAACAGTAAAAAGCTTTGTGCTATATTGTCATTTTAACAATGCAACATTTAAAATTCATGACCACATTAGATATATTTTCATTCATTCTGGTCTTCATATATATTTTTCTTCAAAAGTATTTTGTAGTTTTCAATATAAAATACTTTTACATCCTTAGTTAAATTTATTCCTAATTGTCTCATTGTTTGGCATCATGTTATACATGGAAACTTTTTGTGGTTAGAAGGCTAAGTTGCCCAGTTACTGTTATCAGACGTCCCTTTTGTTCTCCTTGCTTGCTTTAGTGTCTTGATGTTGGTGGGTTATTACTCAGTGTCTACTTTTAGGCTAGGGTCAGGAAGTGTTTAAACAGTGACTTCTAATAACTTTACACACCTGTGATGTAGGAGGGTCTTCTATCTGTCTGTTGTTTTATTGGTTAATTAATAAAGAAAACTGCTTGGCTTAATAGGTCAGAACATAGGTAGACAGGGAAGACAGAACAGAATGCTGGGAGAAAGAAAGCAGAGACAGGCATATGCCATGAATTAGAATCTTCCTGGTAAGCCACAACATGGTGGTAAACACAGATTAATAGAAATGGGTTAATCAACATGTGAGAGTTAGCTAATATGAGGCTAGAAATAATGGGTCAGGCAGTGTTTAAATGAATACAATTTGTGTGTTGTTATTTCGGGTGTTAAGCTAGCCATGTGGGAGCTGGGCGGGATGAAAAGCAGGCCTGCTCGCCTCATCATAACACACCTGTACAACATTTCGATCTACAGAATATGGCCCTTACCCACTATGTGTTCCTAGCAATTACTTGACTAATACTAAACAAAGGATTCCGTTGCCTTTTTCAGGTGTCTTACACAGCAATGTTAACAAAAATAACTAATAGCACTGTTTGTTTAATTTTTTGGTTTTATCTTGCTTTGTTTAATCTTACAATTTAGACAGTAATATGTTCTATACAGTAAACTATGCTACTAATGAGCTACTAAAGTAGTTTTATCATGTTTTCTTGCTTCTTTGGGTTTTTACTTTGGATAATTAATCCTTACTGGAATCTTGATCCTTACAGAGTTTATAGGTGTTCATCAAGAAAAAGCTCCCTGTTGACTGATAAGAAATTTTAACTTTGTAGTTGTTCATAAGGTTCCTTGTGATCCTCATTATAGGACAAATTGATTGTTTATTATTCTGAAAATTTCTCAGTTTTGATCAAATTAAACATTGCTCCTTGCTTCATTCTTCACTTTCTAAAATTTCTATATCTTAGCAAACCCCTTTATACATTGTTTAACACTTTACATTCTTATCTTTTTGTCTTATATTCTAAATAATTTTTGTGGTCTATATTCTTTCTTACTGATTTTATCCTTGACTGTGTATAATGTTCGTTTTATCCTAGTCAATGGATTTTAAATTTCAGTGCATTTTTCTTAATCTGTAGAAGTTGCATTACCTGTTTTTCCTAGGATACACAATTCCTCACTCCTTACTTGTATTTCAAATGGCTACTTTGGTCTTCAGACACAGGTTAAGCATTGTTATTTTCTGTAATCATTCTAATCATTGCATTGAGAGACCTGGTTTGCTGTGCTTTGTCTCTTCGTGCGTTTTGATTTTTTCTTTGACTATGTTAAGAAAATCTTCCCCTCCACTAATAAACATTTTTATCTTTGTAGTTGTTTGTAGGATTACTGGTGACCTTAATTGTAAGGGAAGATGTATGTCAATTGTTCTGAAAATTTCTTAACTTTTATCAAATCAAACATACATAAACACACACACTGTGAGTTTGAAGTTAATTTTCACATCGATTTTCCCATTTACACACACACACACACAAACACACACACTACTCATATCAGTCAGCAGTAAAGTACCAAGCAAGACTGTTCAGTTAAATTATGAACTTGAGATTTTTGAGTTAACAATGGCAGTACAAAAATCTCTGTATAAATCCTCATTGTGTTTGATTAGTAAAGAGATGAAAAGGATTTTCTACTCAACCTCAGCTAAAAACTGCATATTTCCTGTTTTTTCTTTATATTTTTTCAGGATTGAATTTTTTTTTTTTTTTTACATCCTTTAGCCCAAGAACATGATTTTCTTATCTCACCTCTAAACACACCTCTCCTTTTAGAACCCCGTGAGCAGCTTTCCATGACATTCAATACTTGTTCATTGCAGAAAGATATTTCAGAACAGCGCATCAGAAATTCTGGGTGGGGTGGCTGTCCCAGCGTGACAACTAGTATTATCGGACAGTCGCACAGTACGGCAAGTGTCTGAGCACGCCTGTCGGGACTGTCTAGATTAAAGTTGCTCTCTGAAAATGTGTATGGGGCACTGTCTTGAGTATGTTGAAGGGGAACGACCTTCCCACAGGGGATAGCACCATTTCTTAGATAGGAAATTTGGAACTCGTACGCCTGAACTTGTCCTCATCTGACTGCTCACATAATGTGGACAACTGCTTTAATTTCCTGCTGCATTTACTTCTGTGCCTTGTTGAGAGGTGACTTGGAACTGTGAACTAAAATAAAGTTTTTCTCCCTTTAGTTACTTTCATTAAAAAAAAAATATATATATATATTGGTTTTTCGAGACAGGGTTTCTCTGTAGCTTTGGTGCCTGTCCCAGAACTAGCTCTTGTAGACCAGGCTGGCCTCGAACTCACAGAGATCCGCCTGCCTCTGCCTCCCGAGTGCTGGGATTAAAGGCGTGCGCCACCACCACCTGGCTTCATGAAAATATTTTTATCACAGTTAAGAAACTAATTGAACCAATTTAGGTGTTTGTGGTATAAGCTGAGGTTATATTAACATCCAAGGCTTTTTAAAGATTTTATTTATTTATTATGTTTACCTTGTTGTGCCTGCATGTCAGAAGAAAGCATCAAATCCCATCATAGATGGTTGTGAACCACTGGGAATTGAACTCAGGACCCTTGGAAGAACAGTCAGTGTTCTTCACCTCTAAGCCGTCTCCCCAGTTCTATTTGTAGTTCTTAAGGTGTTGATTTATTAAAAGATCATTTCAAGGAGTGGGTTGCAGACAGAAGGATGGCCTCCAAGAACTGTTGATTGCTCTGCTCTTCAGATTGGTTTTTTAATTTTAGTTTACTAAGATATGCAATTCTTACTGAAATTAGATAAAAATACGATCCTTTTTCCAATGTAAAATTTCTTTTTCTAGGCTTTCCTTGGTGTATATTTTTGTCTCAATAGGATATCATATTACACATTGTATGTTCTTTTTTAGACTATATCTCTATTAAAACCAACTGAAACATTTAGAAGGCTAGTTATATTTTAAGCTAAAGGTTTTGTTGCTCTGCTGATGTCCCAGTTTCTCTTTCCATGGCCTTTGGAGTACCTTCTTGAACCAAAAAGACTAGTATGTGGGGGTTAAGGCTCCAAACCTGCAGCAGTTTGACCTCTCTGTGCTCAATGAGCTGAGTGGAAGTTGCCCTCAACAATGGGGCTCTACTGTCAGTAGTTGGAGAGCAATACTCTATCCTCTAATATTAGACTTGGGTGCTTAGGCATTTCTGTGGGATCCCCATGGCCAACAACTCAACAAAATGCAACTCAATCCCACCACTGGAAGCCTGTTATAAAGATGGATAATTCAGGCTCTTCATTACTATGAGTCCTCCCAAGGGTCACTTTCATAGATTCCAGGAATTTTCTATTGTATTAGGTTTCTGTACCCTCCCCAAATGCCCCCAAGTCCAGTTATCTCTCCCAACAGCTTCTCCCTCTATCCTTTTCCTACAACCAGATTCCCTTTTTCTCTTCCTCCCTTGTTCCCAGTCAAGCATCAACATTTATTCTATTTCCTCTTCCCAGGGAAATCCATGCTTTCCCCCTAGAGACTTACTCATTGCCTAACCTCTCTGGGTTTGTGGATTATAGCTTGATTATTATTTACATAACAGCTAGTATCCACTTATAGGTGAATATATACCATATTTGTCTTTCTGGGTCTCAGTTACCTCACTCAAGGATGACTTTTTTCTAGTTCCATTCATTTGTCTACAAATTTCATGATGTCATTGTTTTTAACAGCTGAGTAATGCTCAATTATGTAAATGAACCATATTTGTTTATGCAGTCTTCAGTTGAGGGACATCTAGGTTTTGTGTCCAGTTTCTGGCCCTTATGATTATAGCCTCTATAAACATAGTTGAACAGTGTCCTGTCCTTGTAGTAGGACAGAGTATCCTTCGGTTATATGCCAGAGTGGTATAGTTGGGTCTTGAGGTAGATCAATTACCAATTTTCTGAGGAAATGCTATATTGATTTCCACAGTGCCTGTATAAGTTGCACTACCACCAGAAATGGAGGAGTGTTACCCTTGCCCCACATCTTCACCAGCCTCTTGTGTTATTGATCTCAGCCATTCTGACAGGTCTAAGATAGAATCTCAAGGCAGTTTTGATTTGCATTTCCCTAATGGCTAAAAATTTTGAACATTTCTTTTAATGTTATTCAGCCATTTGAGATTCCTCTGTAGAGAATTCTCTGTTTATATTTGTATCCTAATTTTAAAATTGGATTACTTGGTTTTTTATATATAGTATCTTGAGTTCTTCATATATTGTGGATATTGGAACCCCATCAGATGTGGAGTTGGAAAAATATGTTCCCACTTTGTAGGCTGCCGATTTGTCCTGTGGATGCCTTCCTTTACATTCAGAGAATTTTCAGTTTTATGAGGTCCTACTTGTTAGTGATCTTAGTGCCTGTACTATGAGGAGCAAGAAAGGATTTTAAGGGCTTTCCATAATAGAAAGAAATCCCAGCTTCTAGAAGCATCCCTGAGGACACCTCTGGAGATGATGGGGCACCAATTGTCTCTACCTGGAACTTGCTTTAGGTGTAGCAACACTGATGATTTGGCAAAGAACTGCTCATTACCTTGTCTGCCACCAGGGCCCTGACCAAAACTGTAGACAGGAAGAACACTAAATTGTTGAATACCCCATTTTGAACAAGGATATCATGGCTAACACTCTTCAAACAACTCCTTCCAAAAACTTTCTTCTCCTAACATTTTCAGAGTCTCCCTGTCCACTAATGGATAGACACTAATGCTTCATGCTATGCTCCTCCAGGACCCTTCCTTGACCCAATATTATGGGACACTTTGTCTTCTTCTGTCACTTTCTACCGTCCTCTCATTAAGAACCTATCCCATGATTCTTCCTATCCCTGTCACTCTCAATAACATATCTTTAAAAAATATAGACAAGGTTTAAAACATATCATACAGTAGTGCCTTCCTAATAAAGGTATTCTAAGACCAACTCTGTCCCTCCATAACACCACTATCTTGTCTGTCATGTCATTCTAGATCTAAGAACAATTTCTTTATTACTTCTTTACACTGTCAGATTTATATGTCCTCCCTGCCTTCATATGAGAAGTCCCTGGCATCATAACAGCATTTTGGTTTACTTAGACTACCCGGAGGGATTCTGAGATAATACCCCCCTTTTTGGGGGCCAATCTCTGTCTACTGATTTCTCTGACCACTGACTTGTCTTTACCCATCTCCAAGCAGCTTAATTTAATATGTATATGATCTTCTAGTATGCAGCCTTAGCTCTGGCTGTCACAATATACTGCTCATCTTCTTAACTTTGTAGAAAGAAAGGATACAGAGTATCTCCTTTCAAAACTCAATGTTCTATCCTTCAGGTCTGTTGTCAGAGGCTGCTCATTTGTATTTCCATTGTCCATATTTGATATAACCAAACAGAAACTGTATTAATTAAATCACTGCTTGGCCTATTAGCTTTGCATATTTCTAGCTAGCTCTTATATATTAAAATTTCCCATTTCTATTATTTTATATTTTACCATGAGGCTCATGGCTACTAGCAAGGTTCCAGTGTGTCTGTCTTTGGCAACAGCTACATGGTTTCTCCTGTCTCTACCTTCTTTCTCCTTGCCTTTAGTTTAGTTTTCCCCACCTAGTTCTATTCTGCCCTATCGTAGGCCAAAGCAGCTTCTTTATTAACCAGTGATTCTCACAGTATATAGAGGGGAGCCCCACATTGCCTCCCCTTTTCTGTCTAAATAAAAAAAGGTTTAAGTTTAACATAGTAAAATTACATATAACAAAACAGGTATCAAGCAAGAATTATAGTTACAATATTTATATCTACTTTATGTTTTATCATAATTAAGAAAAACTATAAGTATCTATTCTTCAACTCCATCAAAGATTTCAGAAGGATATAATATTACCTAAGTAGACAGGAAGTGTATTGTGGGCAGCTTCCAAAACTCTAGAATTGACAGAGACATCTCGCTGTCTGGACAGTCACCCAAAGTTCTTCTGCAACATCGCGGATATCCATCTTCAGCATACTGGCCCATAGTATCCATGAAGCAGTAAATTTCAAAGACAGTTCCACCTATATTGGCAGTTTGTCAGTCACTTTCTTCTGTGTCCTGAAGAATATCTGACAGACCCTTTCATGAAGCAGGAACCCCAAAGAACTGTCTCACCCTTTTTAGGCGGCCTTAGCAGTCATTTTTTCTGTGGGTCCTGAAAGTCCAGTCAAGCAGTTCAGGCAAGAGCAGTTTCTTGCCCAAATGGCTAACAAACTCCATAAGAAGCCTCTTCAATGCCCATCTTCCTCTTGAAGTAATTGCTGTTGTCAGGAGCAGATGTGTCTCATTGTCATGAAAAATCTTAAGTTTTTAAAACATTTTAAATACCATATTCTGTACTCTTAGAAAGATTTGAAGAATACCCATCTACCTGAAATATATCTCTATATATCTAGAAAGCATAACTAACATGACTACAAGCATGACTATTGTAGATGATTATCTATTAACCTATATTTATTAATTATGTATTACATTTTTAAATGAGCTGGATAAATACAATACCTTAATCAAGAGTAGACATATACATATAACAAAATTGACCTAAAATTTGTATCAATAGACCAAGAACCACGCCAATCCAAAGTATTCATATCTGTAGTATATCCCCCTTTAAATGTAAACAAACATTTATAAACAATATTTGGGAATTTGGGCATAGTTCTCTCTAAAGAGCTTCCTGCTTTTTGTTGGGTGAAGTAAATTTTGGGGGTGTTCATGGTAATATTTCAGGGGATCTTGGTCCATCAAACCACATGAGTCTGGAAGAAACCCACAGGTTCTCATCCTCTGTGGAAACAAAAGAATCTCTTTTCCAAAGCAACAAATCCTTAGATCCAAATTTTGAAGTCAAGATACCTTTAAAACATATATGTTGGTTTAGCTTAACATCTCACTCAATGAAATGTCTCTCTGTACTTAACTCATTCACACTCAAAAAATTCAAAGAAAGCACAATAATTCACATTGTATAGACTTTCTGTGTATATTCCATCTTTTCGCGGCTTTTTGGTATTTATTACTTCTTAATATTCATTTTATTATGTTTACTCCTTTAATCTATGACTGTTTGTACTCTGCCTCTTTAAAGACTTTGATTTATTTTTAAAACAATTTACTTCCTTTTAGTAGTTGTCTATATTCTTTTCTGCTCTCCGAAGCCTACATACATTTGTCCAACACTGTGACCCATTTAGACTACTGTATCTGTCTGAATCTGTCTTTATTAAATATCTGTAATTATTTGCTGATTAAGAGTACTTTTTTTTTTTTAAAAAAAAATGCTAAGTGGTCATGACTAACACCAACTCCATAGCCCTGTCTGTTGACTCTGCCAGTCCAACATGGAGGAGGCATGTTTGCTGCCTCTGAAAACCTTGTACATTGCCCCATTTTTAGGCACACAACATGTCTTTGTTGCCATTAAGCAAGTTGTAGCACTCTGGTCACAGACCCCTTTTAAATGCTCTGTAGCCAGACCTCTCCAAAGAGTCAGAGCCATTCCTGTTGGCGAACCAGAAAGTTGCTGTTTTCAAAGAAGCTGCACAGTTTTTACTGCACCTCTCTTAAAGGAGTGGCAGCACCCCTGCTCACCCACCATCAGTGGGGGAAAAGATGTCAGCTACCAAAAAGTCATGCTTAACTCTACTCTTTTGTGTCTAGAATTCCTTTCCAAGCTTTCTCAGGTTTTACATGGATTTAGTCAGTCCCATGTTGACTTGCCAATCTGTTGTCTGAGGTTGCTCAGACCCAAAATAGCCACTTAAATCACTGCTTGGCCTATTAGCAAATGCATATTTCTAACTAGCTCTTATATCTTAAATTATCCAATTTTTTTTATTTTATATTTTACCATTAGGCTTGTAGCCTAATGGCAAGATTCAAGTTCATCTGTCTCTGGCAGAGGCTACATGGTTTCTCCTGACTCTGCCTTCTTTCTCCCAGCATTCAGTTTAGTTTTCTTCATCTAGTTCTATTCTGCCCTATCACAGGCCAAATCAGCTTCTTTATTAACTAATGGTAATAAAAGGTATTCACAGCAAACAAAAGGGAATCCCACAGACCACATTGGCATGCCACAGGTCAATGTTCTATCTTTTAGGTCAAGTAACTAGGCTTTCTCTTATACCTCTAACAGCATAAATTTAAAACACTATCTGTAGGCCCTGACACCTCTGTTGATTAAGGGAAGATTTTCTCATGTTTTTTTTTGGTCTGGTGGGGTACCTCAGAACCTGGGTTCTGAATTTTGCTTTTCTTGCTCCTCTCCCCCATGAAGAAGTTAAGGGCCCTCTAATAGCCTATGGAATAAATCTTACCAAGTCTGTCATGTCTGCTTTGTCTTTTCTCCAAGAGGTACCCCTACAGCCCTCTGCTCTGGCTTTCTCAGAGCTTGACCAACCTTGAAGACAGTTGTATCCTGTGTAGAACTGAATAATGGGGGCAAATGAGAGGAGCCACCCTTTCCTCTGTTGCCTGTCTTTCTAAAGGGCTAACTACAGTAGTTAGGTGATGGCAATCTTTCCTCTGAGTTCTAGTAGCATCTCCATATGGGCACAGACACCTCCAAGATCACCTTTAGTCCTCTCACTAGACTGACTTGGGACTTCCTATTACACACGAATTTCTGTTTTGTCCCCTTGGACGTGTTCTCATCACCTTCCTAGAGAATCCCAATACCTCATTTAATTCTTGCTCTTCTCTCAACCCGGCTACTCTCCTTCCCAAGGCTATCACTCTCTCTCATTCCTGCCTAGCATCAGTCTAAACAACCTTTTCCTACAAAATCCACTATTTTCCTGTTCCTGCTCTGTTACATCCTGACTATATTCAGTTCATAGAGGAAGCTCATCTCTCAGCTGCACTGACTCTTGCCAAGTGGGAGATGCCATGGTCTCCTCTGACCAGATTAAAGAGTGTGCCCATTTATCACCAGGCTTTAATAATGATATAGCTTTGGGAAATGCTTTCCCTGACAGGATTACTAAAATCAGCCAACACCCTCACTGCACTGCCCCTCTTTTCCTTTTAGCTTCTCCAAGCTTAACTCCTAAGGACTCTGAATCCTTCCCAACTGTGGGTCCTATCTTTATCAGACAATTTAGCAGCCCTGACACCTGCTGCTACAGCATCAAGCAGGCCTGGCCAGCTCTTTCATGGATGCTGTAGCTGCCTGGTCAGTCCATTCATAGCTAGAGAGTGCTTTTATCTTAAAAACAATCTGGCTTTACAATAACTTTGAATGCAAAAGATGTACATGTTGCTTGCTGGTGGTACAAATTTGATTGCTTTAAAAGAAAGTTTAAATTGCCTGACTCTCTTACATAAAATGGCTTGGAAATGAGGTTCTATTACCTATCAGTCCAAATTAGTTTTAAGTGTAGACGTCAGGCCTTGCCTTTTCCTAGAGTTAACAAGACAGGTTTCTAAAAAAGGAAACTCAAAACTACCATGTTATTGTTACTGACTTAAAAATTGCTTTTTACTATCCCTTTACATTCTAATGACAATTGTTAAAGAGCCTAGCTTTTTCCATGACTGCTGGCAACAGTCAAGCCCCTATGTTTTATGGTAAATGACTGGTTGCTCCCAAGTGGAATAGAAAAGCAACTGTTTAAGATTAAGATAACTGGATATTTCCCAAAGAGAAAGATGCAAGTTGTGAGGGACTAAAGAAATGGTTTAAGTTTTATGAAAGATGAGACTTACAGATGATCCACATGAGGCTCAAATTTCGAAGTTAACATAGTAATCAGTGGAGTTCTGATAAGTTATTAATCTAATCTTGATGGCAGGTACGGGCACTGGCTGCTAAAGCATTTTTAAAAAGAGTTAAATTATCATAATGGGAGGCTCAAAAATTAAAATTCTTTTGATTGTTTCCTTTTCTAGATATAGACTTAAGAAGACTTCTCATTGTGTTGAAAACATTTCTGTCCCATCTTATCTATTCAGTTCTCTAGAAAGAAAAAAAGAGTGTTCATGCTTCTGTCATGTTGACAGATTTGCAGGCTTTATTTTGCTACGGTTTTAGGGAGTTATGACTTGGATCCGTTTATCACAGGTAACTGATGAGTATGCCTGTCAGTCAACAACTGAAGCTCTCCTCCTACTGCCTAGCCCTCATCCTGTTTTGGGGGCTCTCTTCATCCTCTGGACCTCCCAGGCAGCATGACATCCATCCATAAATCAACCTCACCCCTGTGAGTGCTCCCAACCAGTGAACATTCCACTGCCTGACAGCTGAACAGGGAGGCACTTGCCTCTTCCTCAAGGAAGAATGTTGCTGCTATGTGGGCCAGTCCTGCCAAGTGGAAGAGAGGACTGAAACCTTATACAAACTAGCTTACAAATTATAGCCTCCAGGTACCAGCTTCACTGTGGGATTCTCCATATGCTCCTCTCTGGGATCTGGCTTCTACCACTCCTCTGCCCACTGGGCTCTACCATTCTCATAATAATGACCCTGGTCTCTTCATGTTCCTTTGGGAGACTCAGTAAAGCAGATGCTTTGGACAGACTTTCATCTGCTCTCCTACCATCACCTGCTGGCTTGAGCCTCTGCTTTGGACCAGCGTTCCAGATCTCCCCTCTCAAATCCCCAATCATCAGGAAGTATCCAGAGGGTTATCATTGCCCCTCATCATCAACAAAAGGCTGGAGTGTTATGTCCAAAGTGCTTCTGCCAAATGTCAGTGCTAGGAGCGAAGTCCTACACAGAAGGGTTTTGGCCCGGTAAACAGAAAGGTTGTTATTAGGTAAACAGAAGCCTAAAGGTGGGTTTCTGTTTTACCAGAAAAGTAGATTTTGTCAGCTAGGTTTCTGCTGACCAGAACCCTCCTTTAGTTTTCACACACAAGGAAACCTAGTTTTCAGGTCAATGTAAACATACTGTATCAGCGCAAAGGCCCCGCCCTGCTGACCACTGTAAATCCGGCTTGCTTCTCCACCATTTTGCTTTTCTCCATCCCCTGAGAAATAGCCTTGAAAGTTTGGATTCCAAGAAACCATTCTTTCTACCCATGGAGTGGTGTAGTTTGGAGTTTTACAGTGCCCCTGATTATACCAACGAGTTTTAAAGCTGTTTTTCCTGCTGGGCATGGTGGCACATGCCTATAACCTCAGCACTCAGGAGAGGGAGGCAGAGCTCCATGAGTTAGAGGCCAACCTGGTCTACACAGCTAGTTCTAGGACAGGCAGGGGTATGTGCCGAGAACTCTATCAAAAAAAAAAATGCTTTTTCTATTCCTCAGAACAATAGTTTAAGAATTTTAATGGGGATTGCGATTAATCTATAGATTGTTTTTGGTAAGATACTAATTTTCACCATACTGATTCTGGCGATCAATGAACATGGGCAGTGTTTCAATCTTAGAGGGTTTTAAAGTTTTAATTGTATGCATCTTAGTTACTTAACTTATTAGTTAAGGTTATTTTAAGTCTGTATGTCTGTCTCTGCCTTTCTGCGTTCTGTCTCTGTGTAAACTATAAGTGGTATTTTTTTTTAAATTCTTCCTCACTATGTTTGTTAAATTTATATAGGAGGGCTGCTGTTTTTTTTTTTTTTTTTTGAGTGTTTTTCTCTTCTTCCAATTTACTGAAATTATTTGTCAGCTCTAAACCTTTTCTGGAAGTGTTTTCAGGGTCTCTAATTATAGAATTACATCATCTGCAGGCAAGTGTACTTTATGTTATTTCTCTTCATATTTGAATTATTTTAGTTTCTCTTATCTTATAGGTCTAGCTAAGACTTTCAGAACTATATGGAATAAGAGTGGAAAAAGAAGACAGATACCCTTGTGTTCTTATTTTAGTAAATCCTTTGGATTGCCCACCCCCTTTTAGTATAATATTGGCCATAGATTTTTTGAATGAAGCCTTTATTACACATTGCCTCTTATTTCCTCTGTTTTGCCAAAGGCTTTTCTTTTTTTAAATTTTATTACTTTAAAAATTACCAATTCAAACTCCCACTCCTTCCCCTCCTCCCACTCCCCTCCCACTTCCTTCACCCACTGTCCTACCTAACTCACCTCCAACCCTAAGAGAGGGCAAGGTACCGTGCCCTGTGGAAAGTCCAAACCCTCCCTATTACATCTAGGTTGAGCAAGGTATACATCTAACGAGAATAGGATACCAAAAAGCCAGTACATGTAGTAGAGATAAATCCCAGTGCCACTGTCAGTGGCCCCTCAGTCTGCCCCCACCGTCAACCACATTTAGAGGGACTAGTTTGATCCCATGCTCATTCACTCCCAGTCCAGTTGGAGTTGTGAGTTCCCATTAGCTCAGGCAAACTGTCTCCGTTGGTGAACCCCTTATTATCTTGACTTCCTTGTTCATACTCTCATTCCTTCCACTCTTCAATTGGACCTTGGGAGCTCAGTCCAGTGCTCCAATGTGGGTTTCTGCCTCTGTTTCCATCTGTTGTTGGACAAAGATTCTATCGTGATATTTAAGATAATCATCAGTCTGACTACAGAGCAAGTTGAGATCAGGCTCCCTCTCCTCTATTGCTTAGGGTCTTAGCTGGGGTCATCCTTGTGGATTTCTGGAAATTTTTCTAGAGCCAGGTTTCTCACTAACCCCATAATGGCTCCCTCAATAAAAATATCTCTTTCCTTGCTCTCATATCTGTCCTTCCTCCATCTCCAATATCCCATTCCCTCAAGTTCTCCTCAACCCTCCCTTTCTCCACTTTGTTCTAACCCCTGCCCCATGCTCCCAAATTTTGTTAGGTGATCTTGTCTGTTTCCAATTTCCAGGTGGGTCAATATATGTTTTTCTTTGGGTTCACCTTATTACTTAGCTTCTCTAGGATCATGAACTATAGGCTCAATATCTTTTGTTTATGGCTAGCATTCGTTTATGAGTGAGTACATACCATATTCATTTTTGTGGGTCTGGATTACCTCACTAAGGATAGTGTTTTCTAATTCCATCCAATTTCATGCAAAATTCAAGATGTCATTGTTTTTTACTGCTGAGTAGTACTCTAATGTGTAGGTGTGTCATACTTTCTTTATCCATTCTTCGTTTGAGGGGCATCTAGGTTTTTTTCCAGGTTCTGGTTATTACAAATAATGCTGCTATGAACATAGTTGAACAAATGCTTTTGTAGTATGATTGAGCATCTTTTGGGTATATTCCCAAGAGTGGTATTGCTGGATCCTGAGGTAGGTTGATTCCCAGTTTTCTGAGAAACCACCACACTGATTTCCAAAGTGGTTGCACAAGTTTGCATTCCCACCAGCAATAGATGAGTGTTCTCCTTGCTCCACATCCTCTCCAGAATAAGCTATCATTAGTGTTTTTGATCTTCGCCGTTATGACAGGTATAAGGTGGTATCTCAGAGTTGTTTTGATTTGCATTTCCCTGATGGCTAAGAAAGTTGAATATGTCCTTAAGTATGCCAAAGATTTTTCTTTATTTATTTAGTAAGCATGTGATTACCTTGTTTGAGCCTTTTTATATGACGTGGTACATTTGCCTATTAATCTATATTAAATCATTTCTGCTTCTCTAGAATTAAGCCAACTTGATTATGATGAATAATATTTTTGATATAGTCATGTAGGTTATTAACTTTTGTATCTATGATCATTGAGGATATTGGCCTATAATTTTCATTTTTGTTGTTTTGTCTTTATCAACTTTCCTTTCTTATTTTATGAGTAATTTGATAAGAAATGTGGTTGTTTCTTATGGAATGTCTAGTAAAATTTGGACCTGGACTTTTTAAATCAGTATTCTTTTATTAATACTTCAACCTTACTGCTTATTAATATCTTTGAATCATTTCTTTCAACTTAGTTTAACTTGGTAGGAAAACATATCCAGAAGTCCATGTATTTCTTTTAGATTTTCTGATTTAGTGTTTTAAAACACCCTTACAATTCTTTTAATTCCATAGTTATTTGTCATTATGGCTCTCCCCTTTACCTCTAACTTTATTAATTTGGTTCTTTCTCTTTGGGTTAATTGGTTACTTTGGCTAGATTTGTTTGTCCTTTCAAAAACAAAAATCTTTGTTATTTTTTGTATTTTTTTCATTTCTGTTTTGTTAGTTTCTGTCTTGACAGCCATTATTTATTTCAATCTGCTGATGTCCAGTTTGCCAATGCCTAAGTTGCATTATTTCCTTACTAAAAACCCATCTTTAAAAAATTATAGACACTTAGAGCTATGTGTCTGAAAAGATAAAACAGGACATTTTATATTGATTAATGAGCTCATCCAACAAGAAGACAATTTTATTCTAAATATATAAACAGCAAATGCAAGTGCACCCAATCTCATAAACACACAGTGCTAGATTCAAAGGTGTGGAACATCCAGAGAACGACATTAGTGAGTGGCTTCAATACCCCACTCTCACTGATTGGCAGGTCATCATCCTAGCAAAAAAATCAATAAATGAAGAGAAACACATAAATTAAATAATATCATAGATCAAAAGGACCTAACAGACATCCAAACGACATTTGATCCCCTATGTGCTTTCTTCTCCATAGCCCATGAAACATCCTCTAAAGTAGGTATGTATTTGGATACAAAGAAAATCATAGACATTGGTCTGCAGGAAAACAGAAATAATTTCTTGTATTTTGTCTAATCACACAGAGTTAAACTATAAACCAACAGCAGGAGTAGCTAAAAGTAGGTACTTGGTACCTTTGTGCAATCTCATACCTAGAGTACCTAAAGAAAATCCATTCCAAATATGACAGCCAAACAAACCGAACACTGATTCTGTGGGCTTAGCACAGAAGCTATTGGGGACACTGCCACACTTTCCTTCTCTACGTGTAAAGCTCACTTGGTGTCTGATTGAATTTTGTTATTATTGTTTTATTCATGTTTGTTTTTTCCCCTCTGGTGTTAGGAATTTTCACCAATAGTGAAGTCAGTAAAAAGGCAAAAATGATATTTTGAATTAAGCCAAATCTTGCCTTTACAGTTTCATAATAGTCCAAGAAATTGCAAGAGAATCAACTCCTTAATATTGGGTTATGCTTCCATTCTTAAAAGAATTCTACTTGTTTAAATTGCCTTTTTACTGTATAAATAGGCATGCTCAAAAGTAATTTTGAATTGTGATTATGATGAAATATGTACATAGACATTCCTTGTTCAAATTTAGAGAGGACAGAAGGCTAATTCAATAACTGAACTCAATTTCAGTCCATCTAGCAACATGTCTTATCCTTTTTTCCATTTACAGATTATTATCAAAGTTGATAGCACAGCTGGAGATGGCTTGGTTCAATTCCTAGAACCCAAATGGTCGCTCCTAGCAATGCCGCTACAGTTCCAGAGAATCTGACATCCTTTTCTGAATTTTTGGCCACTGTGGGAACTAGACATGCACATGGAACCCAGACTACATGCAGGTAAAATAATTCTACATTTGAAATAAAATGTTTTTAAAAAACTGATAAGTACTGGTTAAATAAAAGTAAAACATTAAGAAAACCATGTCATAAGACCTGGTGGACTACTTACAGACCTTCTCCATGCTCTCTGTTCCCTCAGACCCAATTCTTAGGTTTTTTTCAACACTGAAACAGAACAACAGCTGCATTTTACACTTTCACTTGTCCATGCCTCTTGTGAATCACAAAGACCATTCCCTCTGGCCTCCCCTCCTCACCACATCACTGTGCCCTAGGACCCAATTCAGGTGGATGCCCCTGCCCAACCACAGGACATACCATCCAGACAACCAGTCCCCAACTTGGGTGGACACCCTCTGTTCAACTACAGGCCATAGTTGAAGACAAGAACAACCCTGCTGGCCTCTCTTCCCCCCTTGTCTCTGTATCCTAGTCCCCAACTTAGGCAGGCACCACCTGTTTAACCATACATGACAACATTGGGAAGACTAGGTAGACCGCACATGGACCTTCTCTACTCTCTCTCTGTTTCCACAGACCCAATTCTTAGAGCTATAATAGAACACCAGCTGCAGCCTCACATGCCCCCATCCAGGCCTCCTGTCAACCCCACAGACCATTTTCTTCTGGTCTCTCCCCACTTCACTATGTTCCAACCCCAACTCAGGTGGATAATCCCTACTCAACCATAGCACATGCCTGCCAGAAGACCAAGTAGGTGTCCCACTGACCTTCTCCACTTTCTCTGCTCCCCTAGATTCAATCCTCAGGGTCACATCTCTCCCTAGCTTACCCTTCCCTCAGTCTTCAATACCAGCAAAGTTCCCTTGAATAAACCATCTGAGCAGGCCAATAAAACAGGCAACACAGTCTCTGGAAATCCAGAGAGGAAACAAAACCCAATTAATCAAACACCTAACCCCAAAAGACAAACCCAGAAATTAGCACCTAGAACTTTGCCTAGATTCTAATACAAGAACAATAAGCCTGGGCAATTTGTCTCCACCAGAACCCAGCTAGCCTACCACAGAAGGCCCTGGCTATGTCAACATAGTTGAAGCACAAGGAAAAGACCTTCAAACCAACAAGATGATAATAGTCTTTAAAGAGAAGATGAATAAATCCCTTAAAGAATTCCAGGAAAATAAAAACAATTGATGGAAATGAATAAATACCTTAAAGAAAGCCATGTAAAAACAAAGGAAACAAATAAAACTATTCAAGACATGAAAATGGAAATAGAAGCAACAAAGAAAACACAAATAGTGGAAATTCTGGAATGAACAATTTAGGAATTGAAATAGGAACTATAGAAGCAAGTTTCACCAGCAGAATATAAGAGATGGAAAAGAGAATCTTGGATGTTGAAGATATAATAGAACAAATGAGTACAACAGTCCAAAAGTTAGATCTAAAAAATTTGTGACATAGAAGATTCAGGAAATCTGGCCAAATCTAAGAACAATAGGAATAGAAGAAGTTGAAGTTTCCTAGCTCAAAGGCCCAGAGAATACTTCCAACAAAATCACAGCAGAAAATTTTCCTCACTTAATGAAAGAAATGTCTATAAAGGTGCTAGGAGCATACAGAACACCAAATATATTGGACCACAAAAGAAAGACCCCTCACCATATAATGATCAGAACACTAAGCATACAGAACAAAGAAAGAATATTAAAAGCTGCGAAGGACAAAAGACCAAGTAATATATACAGACAGACATAGTAGAGTTACACGTAACTTCTCAATGGAGACCTCTAAAATCTAGAACAGTTTGGACAGATTTCCTGCAGACTCTAAGAGAACACAGACGCCAATCTAGATTATTATACCCAGCAAAACTTTCAATCACCATAGGTGGAGAAAATAAGATATTCCATGATAAAATCAAAGTTAAGCAATATCTATGTAAATATCCAGCTCTACCAAAGATGCTAGGAGGAAAACTCCAAAACAAGCAGGTTAACTGTACCCATAAAAACACAGGAAACAAATAATCTCATTCTAGCAACACCAAAAGAGGGAAACATGCACACACACCAAAACCAACACCACCAACAAAATATTAGGAATTAAAAATCATTATTTACTGATATCTCTCTGCATCAGTGGACTAAGTTCACTAATAAAGAGGTGCAGACTAAGAAAATAGATATGAAAACAGGATCCATCCTTCTGCTGTACCCCCAAAATGCAGCTCAATGCAGATAGACATTATCTCAGGGTAAAGGGTTAGAAAAAGATATTTCAAGCAAATGGACCTAAGAATCAAGTTGGTGTAACCGTTTTAATATCTAAGAAAATATATTTCAAAGCAAAATTAATCAAAAGAGATAGGGAAGGACTCTACATACTCATTAAAGAAAAATCCACCAAGATAACATTTCAGTTCTTAACATCTATGTCAAAACACAAAGACACTCACTTTTGTGAAAGAAACACTAGTGTGGCTTAAGGCACATACTAACCTTTACTCACTGGTAGTGAGAGACTTCATTACTCCACTCTCATTAGTGAACTGGTCATTCAGACAAAAAAAAAAAAAAAAAAAAAACAACCTAAACAGAAAAGTGCTGGAGCTAACCACAAAAACCAACCAGATATTTACAGAACAGTCCATCCAAACACAGAATAATATTATTAGAACCTCACTGAAATTTCTCCAAAATTGACAATGAAAGTGTTGCTAAGAAGAAAGTTCATAGGACTAAGTGCCTCTAAAAAAAAAAAAACAAAACCCTGCAAAGATATCACACTAGCAACTTAGCAGTGTATAGGAAACCTCTAGAAGTAAAAAGAAGTATGCATACCCAAGAGGAGTAGATAGTAATAAATAATCAAACTCAGGGCTGAAATCAATAGACTAGAGAAAAAGAATACAATACAAAAAAATCAATAAAACAAAGAGTTGGTTCTTTGAGAAAATCAACACAACTGACAAATTCTTATCCAAACTAACTAAAGGATGGAAAGGGAATATCCAAATTAATAAAATCAGAAATGAAAAGAGAGAATAACAGACACCAAGGAAATCCATGAAGCATAAGGAATACTTTAAATGCCTGTACTTCATCAAACTGGAAAATACAAAAGAAGTGGACTTTTTCTTGATAGTTATCATTTACCAAAGTTAAAACAAAGTTAAATATTAAATAGTTCTATAACCTCTAGTGAATTAGAAACAGTCATTGAAAATCTCCCAACCAAAAACAACAACAACAACAACAACAACAACAAACTGCCTAGTGTCTGATGGTTTTAGTGAATTTTACCAGAATTCTACCAGACTTTCAGTGAAGAGGTAACACCAACACTTCACAAATTATTCCCTAAAATAGAAACAGAGGAATATTGTCCAATTCATTTTGAGGTCACAGTTATCTTCATATCTAAACCACATAAAGACAACAAAAAGATAGTTACAGACCAATTTCCCTTATAAACTTTGATGCAAAAATAATAAAGTATTCATAAACTGAATCCAAGAACACATGAAGATATCATCTACCATGATCAAATAGGCTTCATCCCAGAGATGCTGGGATAGTTCAACATACTAATATCATTAAATGTAATTCACCTTATAAATACACTGAAAGAAAAAAACACATGATCACCTTATTAGATTCAGAAAACAGTCTTTGAAAAAAATCCAACACCCCTTTATGATAAAAGTCCTCAGGGGATTAGGGATACAAGGAATATAACTAAACACAGTAAAGATAATTTGCAGCAAACCTATAGTTAACATCAAATAAATGGAGAGAAATACAATGCAACTCCGCTAAAATAAGGAACAAGACATTGTTGTACATTCCATATCTAATCACTACTAGCTAGAGCAGTAAGACAACTGAAGGAGATCAAGGGCACACAATTTTGAAAGGAAAAATTGAAAATATCATTATTTGCATATGATATGATAATACCCTAGGTAAATCTTATAACTAATAAACACTTTCAGCAAAGTGGCTGGATGCAAAATTAACTAGCCCTCCTATATACAAATGACAAATGGACTGAGAGAGAAGTCAAGGAAGCAACACCCCTCACAATAGTTACTAATAGCCTAAAATGTCTTGGGGTAACTCTAACCAAGTAGGTGAGAGACTTGTAGGATAAGAATCAAGTCTTAGAGAAATAAATGATGAAGATATCAGAAGATGGAAAGATTCCTACACTACTTGTGGATCAGTAGGATTCATGTAGTAAAAATGGTCATCCCACCAAAAGCAATCTACAGATTCAACTCAGTCCCCATCAATATCCCAACACAATTCTTTATGGATCTTGGAAGGACAATACTCAGTTTCAAATGGGGAAAAAGTCAGGATAGCTAAAACAACCCAGAAAATTAAAAGAACTGTTGGAGTTATCACCATTCCCAATTACAACTTGTACTACAGAGCTACAGTAATAAAAACCACACTGTATTGGCATGAAACAGACACATTGATTAATGGAATTGAATTGAGGACGCAGATATAAATCCACAAACCAATGGACACCTGATTTTTGATGTAGAAACCAGAAATCCACACTGAAAAAAAAGACAGCATTTTCAAAAAATGGTGTTGGTGTAACTGGATGTCTGCTTGTAGAAGAATCCAAATAGATCCAAATTTATCACCTTGCATAAAACTCAAGTATGAGTGGACCAATGATCTCAAGATAAAGAATTACAGACTGATTTCCCTCATTACCTTTGATGTAAAAATACTCAATAAAATATTCATAACCTGAATCTAAGAACACAAATAAGAACAGAATAATCAAAATATTATCTACCATGATAAAGTAGGCTTCATCCCAGAGATGCAAGGATGGTTCAGCATACTAATACCAATAGGTTTTACCCCAGATAAAGAGGCAGTCGACAGAATGGGAAAAGATTTTTTTTATCAACACCACATCTGATGGAGGCCTAAGATCCAAAATATATAAAATACTCAAGCAAGTATATATATATATATATAAAAAAACAAATAAATAATCCAAAAATGACAGACAGACTGAACCAGCTACCTAGGCCAAGGTGGGCCTGAGAAAGCAAGCTCCATGGGAGCTGGAGCTGATCCAGTACCGGGACATTGGCAGACCAAAACTGAGCCAGCCATCTGGTCCAGAGCCGACCTGACACAGTGAACTCCACTGGAACAGGTACAGGGGAGTAACCACTGAGCGAGTGAGCCAGAGCCAAAGACTGCTGAGGGTCCAAACGTGAATCTGGGACCTTCAAGGGAGTAGACATAAGCCAGGACCCCTGTGGGTCTGGGTATGATTCTAGCACTTCCAAGGAACAAGGCCTAAACCAGGACCTCTGCCAGTCTAGGCATGAATCTGGGACCTCCTAGGAAGTAGGCAGGAACCAGAGATCTCTGTGGGTCCAGGCATGAGTCTGGTACTTCAGAGGGAGTAGGCCTGAGCCAGAACCTCTGTGGGTCCAGGCGTTGGTCTGGGACATCAAAGGGAATAGGCAGGAACCCAGAAACATCTGTGGGACCAAGCATGCGTCTGGGACCACTGAGAAAGTAAGCTTGAGCCAGATCCTCTGCAGGTCTGGGCACACTCTAGCCTGGGAACTCCAAGGGAGCAGACTGGAGCCAGAGACCTTTGCAGGATCAACTCCAAGCCAGGGACCTCTGCAGGAGGGAATCTAGACCAGCATTTACTGAGACAGGTCAAAGATGGTAACCTAGTCCAAAGTAGGTCTGAAACATCAAACACCAAGGGAGAAGAGCAAAGCCTGAGAGCACTGAATGATTTCCAGGAACACAGAGTGACCAACGGGTAACTAGAACTGTGGCACTTACTGTACCATGAGGAACAACCATCTGAGCTTTGGATTCACTGGGACCTAGAAGATTAATCAACAGAATCTCAGACAGCCCCAACCACACCTATTAGAGGAAAAGATGAGTAGAAAAGGTAAGAACACACACCACACGAAAGAGAAACACAATACCAGTAAAACCTAAAGACCCTACAACAGCAAGACTTGACCAACCAAATATAGATGAAGCAGAAGAAAATGACCTAAAAATAACTTCAGGAAAATGTTAGAAACTCTTAAAGAGGAAATGAGAAATTCCCTCAAATAAATGGAAGAAAAGACAAACAGAAAATTGGAAAGTATCAGCAAATCCCTTAAAAAAAAAAACAAGAAAAAGCAATCAAACATATGAAAGAAACTATTCAAGACTTGAAAACTGAAATAGAGACAATAAAGAAAACACAAGCCATGGGAATTATAGAAACAGAAATCATGAGAAAGTAATCAGGAACCACAAACACAAGCATGAATAGCAGAATACAAGAGATGGAAGAGAGAATCTCAAGCGCTAAAGATACAATAGAGGAAATAGACTCATTAGTCAAAGAAAACATTAAAACTAACAAAAGCTTAACCCAAAATATCTAGGAAATATGGGACACCATGAAAAGACCAAACCTAAGAATAACAGGTATAGAAGAAGGAGAATTTCAACTCAAAAGCACAGAAAATATATTTAACAGAACCATAGAAGAAAACTTTTCCAACCTAAAGAAAGATATGCCTATGAAGATACAAGAAGCTTACAGAATACCAAAAAGACTGGATCAAAAAAAAAATTCTCCTTGCCACATAATAATCAAAACACTAAACACACAGAGTAAAGAAAGTAATTTAAGAGCTGCAAAGGAAAAAGGCCAAGAAACATATAAAGGAAGACCAAACAGAATTACACTAAACTTCTCATTGGAGACAATATAAGGTCATGGTCAAGTGTTATGCAGACATTAAGAGACCACAGATGCCAACCTAGACTACTATACCCAGCAAAACTTTGAATCACCATAGAAGGACAAAACAAGATATTCTATGATAAACCAGATTTAATCAATACCTAGCCACAAACCCAGCCCTATACAAAATACTAGAAGGAAAAGTCCAACCCAAGGAAGTTGGTTACACCAACAAAAATACAGACAATTGATGGTCTCATAGCAGCAAATCCCAAAGAAAAGAAAAATGTACAAATTAACATCACCAACAATTAAATTAAATTAAATTAACAGGAGATAGCAATCATTAATAGCCCTTAATGTAAATGGATTCAACTCACCTATAAAAAGGCACAGACTAACAGATTGAATACGAAAACAGAATCCATCCTTCTTCTGCATATAGGAAACACATCTCGACCTCAAAGACAGACTTTCCCTCAGAGTAAAGGGTTGGGAAAAATATTACAATCAAATGGACCTAAGAAAACAAAGCAGGTGTAGTTATCCTAATATCTAACAAAATAGACTTCAACCTAAAATCAATCAAAAGAGACAAAGAAGGACATTTCATATTAATCACAGGAGAAATCCATCAAGAGGAAATCTCAATACTGAACATCTATGCTCCAAATACAAGGGCACCCTCATATGTAAAAGAAACACTTCTGAAGCTTAAATCATACATTAAACCACACACACTAATAGTTGGAGACTTCAACACTCCATTCTCACTTCTGGACAAGTCAGTCAGACAAAAAATGAACAGAGAAATAAAGGAACTAACAGACTCAAATGGACTTAAAATATTCTATAAAATATTCCCATTCCTTCCAAACACAAAAGAATATACCTTCTTCTCAGCACCTCATGGAATCTTCTCAAAAATTGACCACATACTCAGTAACAAAACAAATCTCAACAAATACAAAAAAATTGGAATTACTCAATGTATCTTATCAGATCACAATGGTTTAAAACTAGAATTCAACAGCAATATCAATTCCAGAAAGCTCACAAACAAATGGAAATTAAACAATGCCCACCTGAATCATCAAAGGGTCAAGGAAGAAATAAAGGGAAATATTAAAGACTTCCTAAAATTCAATGAAAATTACTACACAACATACCCCAATTTATGGGACACAATGAAAGCAGTGTTAAGAGGAAAGTTCATAGCACCAAATGCCTACATCAAGATGCTGGGAAAAAAGTCCTACACTAGTGAATTAACAGAACATTTGAAAACTTTAGAACAAAAAGAAGCAAACTCACCAAAGAGAACTAGACATCAGGAAATAATCAAATTGAGAGTTGAAATCAACAAAATAGAAATAAAGAAAACAATATAAAGAATCAATGAGACAAAGAGATGGTTCTCTGAGAAAATCAACAAAATAGACAAACCTTTATCCAAACTAACCAAAAGGCAGAGAGGGAATATCCAAATTAACAAAATCAGAAATGAAAAGGAGGACATAACAACAGACACGGAGGAAATACAAAGACTCATCAGGTCATATTTTGAAAACCCGTAGTCCACAAAATTGGAGAACGTAAAGTAAATGGACAACTTTCTGGGTACATAATTAATGTGTATAATTTTTGAGTTTGAAAATACGTAACGTTTGTAATGTCTTCATCACTGATAAATACTCTTGGTTGTCAGTCAACTTGATTACATATGGAATTAACTAATACCCAAGTAGCTGGATATACTTCTGAGGCATTTTTCTTAATTAAATCATTTGAAATGATAAGACCTAACTTTAATCTGGATCTCTTGAGGTGGGAAGATCTGCCGTAAAGCTGGGCAACACTCTTGCATTTGCTTGTGCTTGCTCTTGCTGGCAGGTCATTCATTCCCTGGCATTACACTTTATTTCTTCAGGAATCCCGTGTACTCTGAAGACCAGCTGAGACATCCAGCGTTGTGGACTGAACAGCTTGATTCTTGGACTTTTGTTGTAGTCAGCCTTTGTTGGACTATCTGGACCACAGTCTGTAAGTCACACTAATAAATCCCAGTTTTGTTTCTTTAGAGAAACTTTACTGATACAACCACAATCAAAGTATAAGCACTCTTCAAAAAAGCTTCCTTATGTTCTTTTTTTTTTAAATAATGTTTGAGATAAATTTTTAATATGACATAAAGCCTATGAAATAGTTTCAGTGCACAGCACTGGGTTTCTAGCTGTAGTCATCGCTTTGAGGAGCAAGTACTAAAACTGCCTCTTCTTCGGTAACTTGTAAACAGATATTCATTGCTTTACAACTCCTCACTTCCTCTATAGCATTTCTCTTGCCAACTGCAATTTTACTCAAAGGGAAGAAAAACAACAACTCTACTCCCATATCCAAAACAGCACTCACTGTTCACAACATTGAAGCTATGGAAATAATTAAAATATCCACTCACACATGAATGAGTTAAATAAAATACGGTGTATGCATGCAGTGGAATATTTGTTCAGACTTTATAAGAGGTTATTATACCCTGTGGATCATGACAGCGTGGATGATTTGTTGCTAAGAATTTTTATTACTCAATCTTCCTTATGTTATATCTTAATAACCTTCTTATTAGAATGTTTTGGATTTTAATCTATTTATTAGTATCTGATGAGATAGATAACTGAGGTTTAATTTTTAAATACTATGCAAGTCAGGACTCTATAAAACCCTCAAGCCAAGTAAAATTTGAAATACTGAAACTTGTGTTCACTTTTATTTTATTTTTTCCTTCTATACAATCTCTCCTTTCAAAATTCCAAAGTTTTTTTTGTTTGTTTTTTTTCTTTTTCTTTTTTCTTTTTTTTATTAATTAATTTATTTAATTATTAAAGATTTCTGCCTCTTCCCCGCCACCACCTCCCATTCCCTCCCCCTCCCCCAATCAAGTCTTCCTTCCTCCTCAGCCCAAAGAGCAAGCAGGTTTCTCTGCCCTGTGGGAGGTCCAAGGACCACCCACCTCCATCCAGGTCTATTAAGGTGAGCATCCAAACTACCTGGGCTCCCACAAAGCCATTACGTGCAATAGGATCAAGAACCCATTGCCATTGTTCTTCAGTTCTCAGTAGTCCTCATTGTCCATTATGTTCAGCGAGACCGGTTTTGTCCCATGCTTTTTCAGTCCCCGGCCAGCTGGCCTTGGTGAGTTCCCGATAGCACATCCCCATTGCCTCAGTGTGTGGGTGCACCCCTCGCAGTCCTGAGTTCCTTGCTCGTGCTCACTCTCCTTCTGTTCCTCCTTTGGATCGTGAGACTTCAGTCCAGTGCTCCAATGTTGGTCTCTGTCTCTCTCTTCTTTCATCGCTAATCATAATCACCATGGCTATGTCTACTACATCCTGTATCCATAACCATTTTTCTCTTTCTGGGTGTTAGTCACCACCAAGGAATCTTCCAATCTCTGTATTTAGAATTCAAAAGCAAGACAATTTGATCATGATTATTCAGGATGACTTGGGCTTGACAATGTCATTTTATATTTAATCCAGATTTTAACATGTAAGATACAAAGTCAATGAGTCAGTACAAGGCCTAGAAAGGTGAATTAAAGGCTATGTTTTAAAGCCTAACGTGTGAACTGTTAGAGTTTACCTTTGTATACTGAGAGTAACTTCTTATTCTAGATCATGTTGTATGTATGCCACCCAGAAAGAGAAAAATGGTTATGGATACAGGACATAGTAGACATAGCCATGGTGATTATGATTAACGAGGTAATTTGGATGAAATAAACTTTGGAATTTTGAAATGAGAGATAGTATAGAAGGAAAAAATAAAATAAAAGTGAACACAAGTTCCAGTATTTCAAATTTTACTTGGCTTTTATAGAGGGTATTATAGAGTCCTGACTTGTATAGTATTTAAAAATTAAACCTCAGTTATCTATCTCATCAGATACTGATAAATAGATTAAAATTCATGTATAAAAATCCAGGGGGCTGGAGATATGGCTCAGCAGTTAAGAGCACTGATTGCTCTTCCAGAGGACCTGGGTTCAATTCCCAGCACCCACATGGCAGCTCACAACTGTCTGAAAATGTAGTTTCACAAGATCTGATGCCTTCACACCAATGCACATAAAATAAAGTTAAATAAATCATTAAAAAAATTTTTAAAAAATCCAGGTATAAAAACCCCATGAATTAGGAATAAAATCCATGCTAATTGGAGAGAAATAAACAAGTGCCATCATTTTGCACTGTATTAACATCTATGTTGAAGGAAAAAAAATCTTGGAATTTTTTATTTAGATGGATTAGAAAAATGTTTAAGGAAATACAAAATACCAATTAAATTGGTTTTATCTATACAAGCAATGAAAAAATAGTATTTGAAGTAAAAATAAGTGTCCAAATGAAATATTTAATTGAGACCTATAAAAATATGTATAATATTATAGAGAAAACTTCAAAAGTCCAATAGAAAATTTCAGACAGGATCTAAATTAATAGACATTTCATATTCAATGTTAACATTCCTGTCATCTCCAACTTTTTCTAGAGATAAACATTATCACAATTAAAACAATAAACTTTGTTGACGCTGATTAACTACTCTAAGGTATATAGGAAAGTCCAGAAGGTCCATAATAGCTTCTAACTACTAATATTAAGTAAGAACAAAGTCAGGTGACTCACACCATCTGACTTAAAGATAGACTGTGAAGAACCAGTGGCGAGAATGTAAAGATATTATTGAAAGAATAGATGTAAAGATCAATGGAACAAGCTAGATGTGATAGTACTAATCATCAACTTGACAAAAGCTAACATCACCTTGGAGAAGGGCTTCTGAGTAGGTCTGTGGAGGATTATCTGACTGCCGTAAGGGACGTAGGGCACCTGTCTGTTGTAAATACTGCAGTTTCCTAGGCAAGGGATCCTGGTCTGTGAGAGAATGGAGAAAGTGTAGTGAATGCCAGCATACACGCATTCACTTCCCTTTTCTGACTATTGAAGTAATGTGACCAAATACTTTAAGTACTTACTTGCTGCTTTGAGACTTCCGTGCATTGCACCGTGAGGTAATATAAACCATTTCTCACTTATTTTACTTTTTTGGCCAGGGGATTTTACCACAGCAATAGAAAAGAAAACTAAGATAAGGGATAATCCAGAAGCAGACTCTAGGGAGTATATTCAATTGTTCATTGAGGAAAGCCAAAGGCAGATGCTCTACAGAGATAGCTTTCTTTTTTGCAACAAATGGTACTTCAGCAACTTGCAGTTCCTTCCAAAACTTTAATCTACACACAATCATGTTTTTCACAAAAATTAGGTCCGTTTTAGACATTATAACTAAATATTATTTGTAAAACATGCAACATACCCAGAAGAAAAGATAGGAGAAAAAAATGCAATGAGTTTTTTTTTTTTGAAGGGTATGACCTATAATTGCAATATTGTATTACTGGGGGTTATTAAAATTTACAACTCTGGTTCTATGGCATACATAGTTAATATAACAAAAACCCTATCCATAGTTTATGAGAAGATATTTCCAAATACATGTATTCAAAGTATACAACAGGAGGCGGAGGCACCAGCAGGCAGGCCCGGGTGGCGGAGGCACCGGCAGGCAGGCCTAGGCGGCGGAAGCATCGGCGCGCAGGCAGGCCCGGGCGGCGGAGGCACCAGCACGCAGGCAAGTCCGGGCGGCGGAGGCACCAGCGTGCAGGCGGGCCCGGGTGGCGGAGGCACCGGCAGTCAGGCCCGGCAGGCAGGCCTAGGCGGCGGAAGCACCGGCGCACAGACAGTTCCGGGCGGTGGAGGCACCCGCAGGCAGGCCCGGGCGGCGGAGGCACTGGATGCAGGATAGTGCGGGCAAGAAACAGTGAAGCCTGCACTGAGAGCAGATTGCCCCGCTACAATTAAATCAAACCCAATAGATAGCATCGGTAAGAGGAGATGGGCAGACGCCAAGGCAAGAATTCACCCAACAATCTGAAAAACAACATGAAAACACCAGAACCCAATGATCTTACAACACAAGGACTTGAACACCCTAACACAGGAGAAGAGGAAAAAACTGACTTTTTGAAAGCAATAGAGTCCCTTAAACAACATGTAAAAAACGCCCTCATAGAAATGGATGAGAAGTATAACAAAAAGTTTGAAGAAATGAGTAAATACGTAAATGATACCCTGGGAAGCCAAGAAAAAACGATCAAACAGGTAATGGAAACAGTCCAAGAATTGAAAACTGAAATGGAAGCAAGGAAGAAAACACAAACTGAGGACCAGCTGGATATGGCAAATATAGGTCAACGAGCAGAGACTACAGAAACAAGCATAATCAATAGAATACAAGAGATAGAAGAAAGAATCTCAGATTCTGAAGACAACATAGAGAAAATAAACGGACTGATCAAAGAAAACACCAAAACCAACAAATTCTCATCACAAAACATTCAGGAAATATGGGACACAATAAAAAGGCCAAACCTAAGAATAATAGGGATAAAAGAAGGAGAAGAGGCACAGCTCAAAGGTCCAGAAAACATTTTTAACAAAATTATGGAAGAAAACTTCCCCAACATAAAGAAAGATATTCCTTTGAATATTCAAGAAGCATACAGAACACCAAACAGACTGGATCAAAAAAAAACGTCCCCTCGCCATATAATAATCAAAACACAAAATATACAGATTAAAGAAAGAATATTAAGAGCTGCAAAGGAAAAAGGCCAAGTAACTTATAAAGGTAAACCTATCAGACTTACACCTGACTTCTCTATGGAAACCATGAAAGCCAGAAGGTCCTGGATAGAGGTACTACAGAAACTAAGAGACCATGGATGCAAACCCAAACTACTATACCCAGCCAAGCTATCGTTCACTATCAATGGAGAAAACAAGACATTCCAGGATAAGAACAAATTTAAACAATACGTTGCCACAAATCCAGCCCTACAGAAAGTAATAGAAGGAAAATCACAACCCAAGGAATCCAACATTGCCAACACTGCCTACAATAACCCAGGCATCTAGCGACCCTTCAACAGCACAACTCAAAGAAGGGAGACACACAAACTCTTCTACCAAAAGCAGTAAGAATAACCGGAGTTAACAACCACTGCTCATTAATATCACTTAATATTAATGGTCTCAATTCACCAATAAAAAGGCACAGGCTAAGAGATTGGATACGAAAACAGGATCCAACAGTCTGCTGTTTGCAAGAAACTCATCTCAACCACAAAGACAGGCATCTACTCAGAGTAAAGGGTTGGGAAAAGGTTTTTCAAGCAAATGGTCCTAAGAAAAAAGCAGGTGTGGCCATACTAATTTCTAACAAAACTGACTTCAAACTAAAATCAATCAGAAGAGATCGACAGGGACACTTTATACTCATAACAGGAACAATTCAGCAGGATGAAGTCTCAATCCTGAATATCTATGCCCCTAATATAAAAGCACCCACTTATGTAAAAGAAATATTGCTAAAACTCAAGGCAGACATCAAATCACACACACTAGTAGTAGGAGACTTCAACACACCTCTCTCACCAATGGACAGGTCAATCAGACAGAAAACTAATAGAGAATTAAGAGAATTGTTGGAGGTAATGAATCAAATGGACTTAACAAACATCTATAGAACACTCCACCCAAACAGGAAAGAATACACCTTCTTCTCTGCAGCTCATGGAACCTTCTCGAAAATTGACCACATACTTGGAAACAAAGGAAACCTCCACAGATACAAAAAAATATCAGTGTCCACCTGTGTCTTATCAGATCACCACGGATTAAAGTTAGAAGCCACCAACAAAGCTACCCCCCGAAAGCTGACAAACTCATGGAAACTGAACAGTCAACTACTGAACTTCACCTGGGTCAAGGAAGAAATTAAGAAAGAAATTAAAGTCTTCCTTGAATTTAATGAAAACAAAGAGACAACATACTCAAACCTATGGGACACGATGAAAGCAGTGCTAAGAGGAAAGTTCATAGCACTAAGTGCCCACTTAAAGAAAACGGAGAAAGCATACATTGGGGACTTAACAGCACACCTGAAAGCTCTAGAAAAAAAAGAAGCAGACGCGCCCAGGAGGAGTAGAAGACTGGAAATAATCAAACTGAGGGCTGAAATCAACAAAATAGAAACACAGAAAACAGTCCAAAGAATCAATGAAACAAAAAGTTGGTTCTTGGAGAAAATCAACAAGATTGACAAACCCCTATCCAAACTAATTAAACGACAGAGAGAGAACACGCAAATAAATAAGATCAGAAATGAAAAGGGGGACATAACCACAGACACAGAGGAAATTCAGAGAATCATTAGATCTTACTACAAAAGCCTGTATGCCACAAAACTGGAAAATGCAAAAGAAATGGACACTTTTTTAGATAAGTACCATATACCAAACCTAAACCAAGACCAGGTGAACGATATAAATAGACCTGTTAGTCGCGAAGAATTAGAAACAGTTATCAAAAATCTCCCTTCCAAAAAAAGCCCAGGGCCAGATGGTTTCAATGCAGAATTCTACCAGAACTTCCAAGAAGAGCTAATACCTATACTTCTTAATGTATTTCACAATATAGAAACAGAAGAGTCATTGCCAAATTCCTTTTATGAAGCTACAGTTACCCTGATACCAAAACCACACAAAGACCCAACCAAGAAAGAGAATTACAGGCCTATCTCACTCATGAACATCAACGCAAAAATTCTCAATAAAATACTGGCAAACCGAATCCAAGAACACATTAGAAAAGTTATCCATTATGATCAAGTAGGCTTCATTCCAGAGATGCAGGGCTGGTTCAACATACGCAAATCTATCAATGTAATCAACCATATAAATAAACTGAAAGAAAAAAACCATATGATCATTTCATTAGATGCTGAAAAAGCATTCGACAAAATTCAACACTCCTTTATGATAAAGGTCTTGGAGAGATTAGGGATAAAAGGGTCATACCTAAATATAATAAAAGCTATTTACAGCAAGCCGACAGCTAACATTAAATTAAATGGAGAAAAACTCAAAGCCATCCCACTAAGATCAGGAACACGACAAGGATGTCCACTCTCTCCATACCTCTTCAATATAGTGCTTGAAGTTCTAGCAATAGCAATAAGACAACATAAGGGGATCAAGGGGATCCATATTGGAAAGGAAGAAGTTAAGCTTTCATTATTTGCAGATGATATGATAGTATACATAAGCGACCCCAAAAACTCTACCAAAGAACTCCTACAGCTGATAAACACCTTTGGTAATGTGGCAGGTTACAAAATCAACTCCAAAAAATCAGTTGCCTTCCTATACACTAAGGATAAGGAAGCAGAGAGGGAAATCAGAGAAGCATCACCTTTCACGATAGCCACAAATAGCATAAAATACCTTGGGGTAACTCTGACCAAGGAAGTGAAAGATCTATTTGGCAAGAACTTTAAGTCTTTGAAGAAAGAAATTGAAGAGGACACCAGAAAATGGAAGGACCTCCCTTGCTCTTGGATTGGGAGGATCAACATAGTAAAAATGGCAATTCTACCAAAAGCAATCTATAGATTCAACGCAATCCCCATCAAAATCCCATCAAAATTCTTCACAGATCTGGAGAAGACAATAATCAACTTTATATGGAAAAACAAAAAACCCAGGATAGCCAAAACAATCTTATACAATAAAGGATCGTCTGGAGGCATTACCATCCCTGACTTCAAACTCTATTACAGAGCTACAGTACTGAAAACGGCTTGGTACTGGCATAAAAACAGAGAAGTCGACCAATGGAATAGAATAGAAGACCCTGACTTTAGCCCACAAACCTATGAACACCTGATTTTCGATAAAGGAGCTAAAAGTATACAATGGAAAAAAGAGAGCATCTTCAACAAATTGTGCTGGTAGAACTGGAAGTCAATCTGTAGAAGAATGAAAATAGATCCATATCTATCACCATGCACAAAACTCAAGTCCAAATGGATTAAAGACCTCAATATCAGTCCAAACACACTGAACCTGATAGAAGAGAAAGTGGGAAGTACTCTACAACACATGGGCACAGGAGAACACTTCCTACGTATAACCCCAGCAGCACAAACACTAAGGACATCATTGAATAAATGGGACCTCCTGAGACTGAGAAGCTTCTGTAAAGCAAAGGACACTGTCACTAAGACAGAAAGGCAACCCACTGACTGGGAGAAGATCTTCACCAACCCCGCAACTGACAAAGGTCTGATATCCAAAATATACAAAGAACTCAAGAAATTAGACCGTAAAAGGCTTATCAATCCAATTATAAAATGGGGCACTGAGCTGAACAGAGACTTTTCAACAGAAGAAGTTCAAATGGCCAAAAGACACTTAAGATCGTGCTCAACTTCCTTAGCAATCAGGGAAATGCAAATCAAGACAACATTAAGATACCATCTTACACCTGTCAGAATGGCTAAAATCAAAAACACCAATGATAGCCTCTGCTGGAGAGGTTGTGGAGAAAGGGGCACTCTCATCCATTGCTGGTGGTAATGCAAACTTGTGCAACCACTTTGGAAAGCAGTGTGGCGGTTTCTCAGGAAAGTCGGGTTCAACCTACCTCTCGACCCAGCAATACCACTATTGGGAATATACCCAAGAGATGCCCAAACATACAACAAAAGTATATGCTCAACTATGTTCATAGCAGCATTGTTTGTAATAGCCAGAACCTGGAAACAACCTAGATGTCCTTCAATGGAAGAATGGATGAAGAAAGTATGGAATATATACATATTAGAGTACTACTCAGCAGTAAAAAACAATGACTTCTTGAATTTTGCATACAAATGGACGGAAATTGAAAACACTATCCTGAGTGAGGTAAGCCAGACCCAAAAAGAGGAACATGGGATGTACTCACTCATATTTGGTTTCTAGCCATAAATAAAGAACATTGAGATTATAATTCGTGATTCTAGAGAAGCTAAATAAGAAGGTGAACCCAAAGAAAAACATATAAGCATCCCCCTGAATATTAACCTTCATCAGGCGATGAAAGAAGAGAGAGACAGAGACCAACATTGGAGCACTGGACTGAAGTCTCACGATCCAAAGGAGGAACAGAAGGAGAGTGAGCACGAGCAAGGAACTCAGGACTGCGAGGGGTGCACCCACACACTGAGGCAATGGGGATGTTCTATCGGGAACTCACCAAGGCCAGCTGGCCGGGGACTGAAAAAGCATGGGACAAAACCGGTCTCGCTGAACATAATGGACAATGAGGACTACTGAGAACTGAAGAACAATGGCAATGGGTTCTTGATCCTATTGCACATAATGGCTTTGTGGGAGCCCAGGTAGTTTGGATGCTCACCTTAATAGACCTGGATGGAGGTGGGTGGTCCTTGGACCTCCCACAGGGCAGAGAAACCTGCTTGCTCTTTGGGCTGAGGAGGAAGGAAGACTTGATTGGGGGAGGGGGAGGGAATGGGAGGTGGTGGCGGGGAAGAGGCAGAAATCTTTAATAATTAAATAAATTAATTAATAAAAAAAACAAAAAAAAACAAAGTATACAACATTCATAAAATTCAACAATAAAAATTAAACATTCAATTGAAAAATGAGTAAAATATATGGATAGTCACCTCATCAAAGATTTATTGCAATAGCAAAAAAGCATGAGATTTTAAATACTCTTTGTCACCAGAGAGCTGAATACACCATTATGTACTTACTAGTTGGTTAAGTTCCAAAACTTTGACAAAACCAAGTGTTGTTTAGGATGTCGAAGAGGAACACTCTTTTACTTTGAGTGGAAATGTTAATAAAACAGCTATTTTATAGTTTGGTTGTTTCTTATAAAACTCAGCACAGCTTTATCACACAATCCAGTAATAACCTCTCTCAGGTTACTATTATTTAGTTGTTTTTTATTTGCTGATATTTGCTATTTAGAGGAAACTTACTCAAGTGATTTGCTAAATTATATTCATACAAACATTTGTATAAAAATTCCTTCAGCAGAGTGATGTGGATCACCCTTAGCTGTTGTCAATTAAAATACAATTGATGAATGATAATGCATAAATAAAAACAAATTAATTCCTCTTATAGAACATTACATGACCCCAAAGAAGAAAGAATGAGTTATCAAATAATTAAATTAATTATTTATTTTAAATTAAATTAATAATTAAATAATTAAATTAATAATTAAATAAATTAATGAATTCTAAGTACACATTTCTAAGTTAAGGAAAAACTTCACACCATGTGACTTTTGTTGTGTGATATTATGAAATGCAAACACATTGAGATAGTAGAAAAATCAGTTGTTGCCAGAGATGTTTGGAAGTGGTGGAGGACGGGAATATTAGTAGGAGAAGCACAGACTGACTGCTCTTCACTCTTTTAAAGCTATTCTGTGAAGTACTGTAATAGTAAATACTTGACTGGGTGTATTTGTTAAATCCTGTAGAGATAAATGAGTGAACGTAGTGTGTGAAAAACATGAAAAAGTCATTTAGGAGATCAGGGTCTTCTAGGATGGAGGGAAGAATGTTCCACCACCACCTAGCTGTAATACAGGAGCATACATTCCTCAGGGGAAAGGGTGGACAATGAAATGCTGATTTAAGTTATTTCAGAGATATGTGGAGTCTGTAAAACCATTGGCCAAGTGAACTAAATGTAATGATTGTGGTTTTAGCTGATAAGGTTCTTCCTTGGTCATCTGATGATCAAATTTATACCATTATAAGTATGTACCCAAACTGCACAGCTAAATAGTATTTGATGGAATCCATGTTCTGAGTAGCTGGGAAAATCAGAATAGAGGGTACTAGAATGTATCATGTAGCAATGCAGTAGAGCTGGGGACAAGAGACTCATTTTCAGAATGTATACATTGTAGCAAAGAAATATTGATGATTATACATGTATACCTGGGCTGGTAGAGACCTATATTCCTCTGCTTTGTCAGCTGAATGAGTCCCAAAATAATACCTCAATTACTGTGAACACACTTAGAATATAAGTTATGGAACAGTAAGAGGAACCTAGGAAAAATGGATGATTCTAGACTGAGGGGGAAATGACAAAATGAACCTAAGTTGTTTTGTTGAACCAGACAGTTAGGAAGTGCTCAGAACCAGTTTCCTCAAAGCCAAGTAGATACTCCACCAACAAAACCTCCTGTGATGGGATATGTCAAGAGGCATAGCTAATAAGTGAAAATGGCTAAAAGTGAAGATTTTGAGTAACTAAGATACAACTGTATTGCAATCTTAAGTGTACAGTATATATCCTCTAATCGATATTGATGTAAATTATGCAACAAATAAACAGATTATATGGAATATTTTATCTACAATAACTGAAGAATTCTTAGTAAATTATATAGGTAGTCTTTTGAATAGAAAATAGGTGGTCCTCAGTGCCTCTCTAAGTGTGGGCTGTGCAAAATGAGTCATACGGCAGCTCCTTTGAAGGAAGGTATATGCTTCTGCATCCATCAGGACATTTTTGCTTATCATTAGTCTCTGATTTCTGTCATAAATTAGGGACAACCAATAAATAAAACAAAGGCTGATAATAGTTCACAAACCCATTTTAGTATAGAAATTGCATTCATGTCATCAGGCAAATCTACATGTCATAAACGACTTACTTGAAAAAATGGCTAAGATTTTCTGTTCATTATTATCTCTCTCTCAAATCAAAATCTATGACCCTGAGGGCAATTCCTTTTGTCTAGTCCCTGAGAAAAAATAAACAATGACCCTACTTTTTCAACTGTGCCTCAATAAAATGATGTCACTATGATCCTAAATTTGAGCCACTTAGAGCAACATTTCATAATAACAAATTCTTGGGACTAACACCATGCTACTCATTTTAAGTAGAAAAAATAGCCAGGCATGTATCTCAGTCACTGAAAAATCACTTTTAGTTTGACAAAATTTCCAAGGATTTATTATAACTTGTGAGGAGGAACATTGGAAGAAGATAGGAGGTTAAACTTATTGCATGTAGAGAGAATGTGGAAACTTTGTGTCCTCTTCAAAGGTTCAAGTATGTTTTTGCAGCAGAAAGAGCTCTTGGCAATGTATTAGCCATGAAGAAGCTCTTCTGTGGCTATCAACAGCATCCTCCAGTCAACCAGTGCTCTTTATTGTCTCAATACCATGAACCAAGTATTTGTGTCTCTTTCCCACATTTCCACATATTTGTGTCTCTTCAGCATGGAAAACCAAGTGCCTAACTTGATGGTGTTCTAATGTGGGGAACTTTGAGTAGCGATTTGGTTCAGATGAAATAAGGAGTGTGAAACTTTCATATTGGGGACTGATGCCCTTATAGAGAGAGGAAGGGACATAATAGCACCTTTTCTGAGTTTAGTAAACAAAGAATGCTACCTGAGAACATTCAAGGCAGGTCATTTTCACTAGGAAACTGGTCGACCATATAAGCATCTTGACTTTGGAGTTTTAGCTTCCCCAACGGTAAGAAATAAATGTGTGTTAAGACGCACAGACTGGAATTATTACAGCAGTGCCAAGATGCCCACACTGGAATTATTATAGCAGCCCTAAGCATAGCATTGATGTCCACAAACCATGGTGGCAGGAGTCAGGTTTGCATGGCTTCATATGAACATTATGGCATTGAAATTGATTTGATGACTGCCATTACTGGGCCATCACTGGACTCCTGGCTTGGTCTATTTCCCAGGACAGGTCAGCAGCTTCCTGGAAACAAGTCAATGAAAGTGTTACATTGGAGCCATTTTCATGCCAAATTGGTGAGCAGAGATGCTTCACTTTCCATGGCTGAGATTTTTCTTGTTTATTTCGAATGCTTCTGTCTACTTCACTGATCTTGAAAAGTCCTCCATCACCCTGGAGTAGTCAACGTGGTACAGTTCTTTTATGTGCACAGGTAGATTGTGTCTAGAATAGAATTACCTTTGCAACTACATTACAGTCTGTTATTTTGCTCACATGCTGAGCCAGGAGCATGATATCAATTCACTTTGCAAGAGTTTTGCTTTATTTCTTCAATCCTGACTTCTTCTGATTAGAAGAGTCTGCTTAGTCATCTGAGACTGCCACCTGGCTAGTTTGATTCTTTAGGACTCACTTTGGCACACACAGTGATTGCTACATGCTGAATGACATATCCTAGTTATTAAAGGCAAATTGGACTGATAATCACAAATAGTCAAGTGACTTACATTTGGAAACAAGGAGATCCTATGGAGTTGCTCATGAGGATCAATAGTTGAAGTCACTAGAGGACCACACAGA
The DNA here is from genome assembly GCF_950005125.1 of Chionomys nivalis. Lineage (NCBI taxonomy): Eukaryota > Metazoa > Chordata > Mammalia > Rodentia > Cricetidae > Chionomys > Chionomys nivalis. Next base: position 30,998,280 of record NC_080091.1, read on the forward strand.
CTCAATAAAGCAAAGACAAAGAACACCAGTCAGTCAAGTGAAAGAATGTTTATCCCTGCAATAAAACTATTTTATTTAAATGATTACATCTTTTAGAATTGAGTTAGATGAAGTGAGGCATTTTTTCAGTTTTTTTATTGATATTTATTGAGCTCTACATTTTTTCTGTTCCCGTCCCTGCCTCTCCCTTCCCACCTTCAACCCTCCCCAAGGTCCTCATGCTCCCAATTTACTCAGGAGATCTTGTCTTTTTCTATTTTCTACTCCCCATGTAGATTAGATCTATGTAAGTCTCTCTTAGTGTCCTCATTATTGCCTAAGTTCGCTGGGATTGTGCTTTGTAGGCTGGCTTTCTTTGCTTTATGTTTAAAAAACACCTATGAGTGAGTACATGTGATATTTATCTTTCTGTGTCTGGGTTACCTCTAGCTCCATCCATTTTCCTGTAAATTTCAAGCTGTTGTTATTTTTTCTGCTGTGTAGTATTCCACTGTGTGCCACTGTACCATGGTGCAGGACTTAGAACCATGGAAAAGACCCTGTTAATCAGAATCCAATGGAAAAACCAGAAACTATATATCTGAGACAGAATTGTTGGTACATTAACATCTTGGAGATGCTAATTCAGATACAGAAAATCAAAGAAGACTAGAGGAAACCCTATAGCACAGCAGAGATGAGCAATGTCAGAAAACCTTCATCCTTAGCCTTCAAACCAAGGCATAACAGAAGGTTCTCTTGGTACATAGCAGATAGGACCATAGACACTGGAATTCCTGTATGTCTGAGAACCAGGGCTTTGGCCTCAGTCACCTTCTTGCTATTTCTGTCTATGACACTACTTACCATCTCTTTTTCTTCCTCCTGCCCTCCAGGTACCTTCAAAGCACCTTCACTCATCAACTCTGATTAGAAAGAAGCCACCACAGAATCCTGAGTACTAAAGAGTGAATTGAAGGAGACAAGTCTGCACCCTACCAAGGAGACGAGTAACAAAGCTGAGCAACTGGCAGTGTGTCATGTAGAATGACGGCTGAGGTGATGAGGTAAGATTCTAATCAGGATATTGGATGATGAAGTCAGAAGCTGGGAGAACTGGCAAATATTTGCAAAGGGGCCAGTGTTTTTGCCTATTGAGTCCATGAACAAGACAAGATATTGCAGCTTGGGTGTTAAAGGTACTTAATGGCCTTACAACGTCCCATGTTTTGCTTAACTTGAGACATGGGCATATGAAAAACATAGCTTTCTCTCTTATGGATTAAGGCTGTTATGACTCATCTGAGGAAAATGGACAACTTATTCCTTTTTCAGTCAGGAGTCCAAGGTGTTCTGAAAGAAGATCGGTCCCCATATTAAAATCATTTAATAGAAAATCCAGCCTTTTGCAATTGATCCAAAAGAAACACAAATCTTCTGTTGTCTTCAAAGACAACACAACTAGAACCAGAAGATCCTTCCTCCCTTTCCTGGTCCATCTTGAAAATGTGAGGCCTATAAATGCACAATAAGAGGACAAACTCACATTTTAAAAATATTTAGATTGCAATGTTAGTAATTACTAATGTTTACATAAAGCTTAATGTTTCCAATAGCATACTAACTACATGTCTATAAATATTTCCTTCCATGGTCCCCCAAACCCAGTTACTAACAACTTCTCTTGAAATTGAAGATGCTATAAGGATTATGTACGTATTCTTCAAGGCCATTCTGATGAACATACTGACACCATATTTTTCAAGTAACTTAGATTCTATTTTCAGATCAGCCCTAGTTTGGGAGCTGAGGGGAGACTCTTTGATGATTGTGGGTACACTCTGAAGTTTGGTAAACTTCCTTTCTCCTCACCCCTGCTTTAAGTAAGGTTTTCATTTTTCATGTTTTCCCCTTCTAGTCTCCAATATGCTACCATTATTTGAATGTAAGAAGAGCTATGAATAACAAGAGCAGCAAAATGCTAGTTATGATTTTGGTTGTACTTTGATTTACTTTTAAAACTCTCTTGAAAGAGTATGTTTTTCTGATTCTCCTACAACTGAACAAGGAGATTCTGTCAAACATTCCTGACTCAATGTGATGTGATTCCTCATTGGAAAAGGCCAAGAGAAATCAAATTTGCATCTTGGTCACATAGGACTATTTCTCTAGGATGATTGCTTTAAGGTAGAATTATGTAATGACTCAAAACAAGCAAAAGTTTCCATGAAATTAAATAAAAACCCCTGTGTATTCTACTCAACTTTCAGCTCTTACGTTCTTTCAATATGTGGTCTCGGGTCCTTTTGCTGTGCTATCTTGTAACTTCATTGTCAAAGCAAAGAAAACTCTCTATATAAATTATTTGTAATAGTATCTAGCAAATAGGTATCAAACCTAGGCTTATGCTCTTTCTGTTTCTTTAGACTAGAGATGGATTTTCAACAACTCAGAGTGGACACACTTGATCTGTTTCCAGCATCCTAACCAACTATGTTTTCCATCCTTCTTCAAACCTCCTTTTTCACTAAGGCAGTCAATTCTAGACTAACAACACAGGCTTTTCTTTTTTATATTTATACTGATTTTTATTGAGCTCTATATTTTTCTCTGCTACCCTCCCTGTCTCTCCACTCCTCCCTTCAATGCTCCCCCGAGGTCCCCTTGCTCCCAATTTGATAAGGAAATCTTGTCTTTTTCTACTTTCTACTTCCCATGGAGATTAGACCTATGTAAGTCTCTCTTAGTGTCCTCATTATTGTCTAAATTCTCTGGGATTAACACAGGCTTTTCTTAGAGTGAGTAGAGCAAATAGCAGATTGGGGCGTGATGCCCTGCATGTGTTTTAGTCTCCTCACTTTCTTGTTGTGACTGTGGCCAATTATAAAGAATTACCATTGAAGACAGATTTTAACTTTCATATGCCTGAGAATTCTACTATAAATTTTGAAGCACTGTTTGTTAACTTCAACAATAACAAATAGGTAAATGGCTAATAAAAATGCCTCTGGAAACTTTTAGTATTCAAGTGCTAGTGATCAAATTTATGTCTTCAGGAATGCTAAGCAATCTTCTTAAAGGGGAGCAACATTTCCAGTTTCAGAAGGTTGGGCTTTATTTGAATGTGGGATTCCTTTTCCCTCATTTATTCCCCAAGGTACAAAAGGCTAGCATGGCAGATAGATTCTATATTAGCCTTAGGTCTTTCTCTGTCTCTCAGTCCTCATGCCCTTCCTTTGTGCATTTCTACTGGCTTCTACTGAGCTGCTTTCCTGGCTCTCAGCTAGATGCCAAGAAAGGCCTTATTGGTCTTGTCATAGCCTCTTAGGACTGCTGGGTCTGCTGGTATTCTAGAAATAAGATAACCGCACTGCCTTTCATCCTTTATAAATAGGGAGTTTGTGACTCAAGTCTTTGATAAATGTGTAGAACATATATGAAAAAAATTTTGAGTCTTATTCTTCTATGTTGTTTCAAATGAAGTGTTTTTTTTAAAAAATTTGTTTTCAATGTGTTTGAGTAATTTGCCTCAAGTTTGTAAAAACCATGTGCATGAGTGACTACAGAGTACAGAAAAGGGCATTGGATTTCCAGGAACCAGAGTTACGGACATTTGAGCCACCATATGGGTGTTAGGAATCAAACCAAGGTCCTTTGCATGAAGAACAAATGTTCTTTACTACCAAACCATTTCTTCAGCCCCTCATGTTGTTTCAAAATCTTTTGATTTGTTGTTTTGCTTTTGTTTGTTAGTTTTGCATAGGATATGATAAATACAAGCACATGGTTTATCCTGACATTTAATAGAAGGGCTAAGAGGAATGTAAACATCCTATATGTCAGTAATCAAATTCAAACACTTGATTATTTCCTTTTGTTATTACTAGACAGTTGTTATGTGCATTTTAACATTGGAAAGAATATCAAACACTACATTATAAACAACATAAGAATATATATGAAGAAAACTGTCAAGTTTAGTATGTTCTTTATTATGGGTTCTCCTTTAATATCATGTGAATCTAATACTGAGTTCACCTTAGCTAGTAATGTTCTGGATTGAGACACATAACTTATTGCCTTTAAAGGAAGGAGTGAAGTGGAAAGGTCATCATGTGGACCTCTTCCCTACGTCTTTCTGCCTCCTACCCTTTGTAGCAGAGGCCATGGATCACCCATCAATATGCTTAGTAGATTCTTAACCTGTCACAGGATCTGTGAAGAGGGCAAGCAATTAAAGACATTCTTTTGGCTCGGCTAGACACACTTCTAGCCAGCATTTGATTGAGACTCTCACCTTCTTATCGCAGGTCATTGGGCAGTAATAACTTTTGCTCTCTACAGTGTAGAATGATGTTTAAACTGACCAGGAAGAAGGAATCACTGATTCTTAGGAAACAAGTTTTCTCCTTGACTCTGATTATAGAATGGCTCATTTCTACATGGAGAGGGAGGGCTTTGTTGTGTTGTAACTATGTGCTAACTATAGCCAGGACCTGATATTATACAATAGCAATGATCATGGAGGGATATGTGGTATTTCCTATATATTTTTAGCAATGCCTACACCTTCCTTGTAATGTAGGCATTTGTAAACTACTTTTTTAAAAAATTAAGACTCAGAAAAGCTAACAGCTAGGTAAGATCTAGGTGATCTCAAATCTCAAACATGCAAAGACAATAATTCAGTTTTTAATAGGCGAGTACAAATAGTTTTGTAGATGGTGCATTCCCAAAAGTGGCATAAAATGATTCAGAGTTTTGAAAATACATACATAAGTTTAAATGACAACAATAGTATTTCACACTTTCATCAAATAGATATGCACATAGTGAATAAAAGTCAGCCATGTGGCATTTTAACTCATTGTTTATCAATAAATGTTTGTTTAAACCAGTTATGTTAAAACTACTCAAATTTGAACAAATTTCAAATTTCATCTACTTTTGGTTTCTTTTGCTTTGAATATATATGTACAAAAAGTACAGGAAAAGGTACAGATCCCTGTATTTGCAGGTGCTGCAGTTATCTGTTTGTATCAGGAATAATTTCATTCCTCCTCTTGGGGAGGGGAGAATACTCCTATGTGACAGATTATTCATGAAGACAAAAACGTTGAGTTTCTTTTAAGGATGGGCAGAAAAAAAGCTAGAAGAATAAGTGAACCTTTGGGATGCTTTTTAGGAAATAACTTTTTTGTCTTCATGAATACTTTTGTCTGTTGTTATGTCCCATTTTCATTTCTGATTTTGTTAATTTGAATGTTCTATCTCTGCATTGCTGGTGGGAATGCAAATTTATATAACCCTCTGGAAATCAATATGTCAGTTTCTCAGAAAACTTGGAATCAAGCTACCTCAGGACCCAGGAATACCACTCTTGGGCATGTACCCAAAAGATGCTCAATCATACCACAAGGACATCTGTTCAACTATGTTCTTAGCAGTATTATTCATAATAGCCAGAACCTGGAAGCAACCTAGATGCCCCTAAGTCGAAGAATGGACAAAGAAAAGCAATGACATCTTGAAATTTGCTTGCAAATGGATGGAAATAGAAAAAAATATCCTGAGTAAAGCAACCCAGGCCCAGAAAAGATGAACATGGTATATACTCACTTATAAGTGGATACTAGCTGAAAAGCAAAAAATAACAAACCTATAGTTCATGACCCTAGGGAAGCTAAATAACAAGATGAACCCTAATAAAAACATATATAGATCCCCCTGGGAAGGGGAAATAGACAAGATCTCCTGACAAAATTGGGAACATGGGGGTAGGAGGAGAAGGGATGGTGGGAGGGAAGGAGGAAGCATACAAAGAGGAGGAGGAGAACTTGAGGGAACAGGATAGTCAAGATGGGGGCAGGACAGAGAATGGAAGCAAGGAAAGAAATATCTTGATTGAGGGAGTCATTATAAGGCTAGCGAGAATCCTGGCACTACAGAAAATCCCACACGGATGACCCCAGCTAAGGACCTACGCATTAGTGGAGAGGGTGCCTGAACTGGCCTTGCCCTGTAGTCAGGTTGATGACTATTTTAAATGTCACCATAGAACTTTTATCAACCAACTGAAGGGAACAGAGGCAGAGACCCACAGAGGCACACTGGGATGAGCTCGCAAGGTCCAGGCAAAGACTGGGAGGAGTGAGAAATGAACAAAGAAGTCAAGACCATGATGGGGACACCCACTGAAACAGCTTACCCAAACTAATGGGAACTCACCAGCTCTGGATGGACAGGGAAGGGACCATCATAGAACCAAACTACTCCCTCTGAATGTGGGTGACAGTTGCATGGCTGGGGCAGACTGTGGGTCACTGGCAGTGGCACCAGGTTTTATCCCTACTGCTTATACTGGCTTTTTGGAACCCATTCTCTTTGGAGGGATAACTTGCTCAGCCTAGATATAGTGGGAAGGGCCTGGGTTCTTCTTCAAAGCAATATGTCTTACCCTCTCTGAGGAGTGTATGGGAATGGGATGGGGGAAAAAGTAGAGTGAATGGGAGGAAGGAAGAGAGTGAGAACTGGGATTGGCATGTAACATGAAAAAAGATAGTCTGTTTTCTTTAAAAAAATAAAATAGAAAAATAAAACATAAAGAAAAGAAAGTCATGTTTTAATATCCTGGATAAAGTCTGTCAGTGATGCCTCAGAAGCTAGGTAATGAATCCAATCCCCTTTAGGCACTAAGGTTGACTGACAGACTGTACCCAGGTCATCGCCTCTCTTCATAGTCTTCTTTTTGCTGCGATATTTCTACCACAAATCCCTAGTGTCTTTGCTCAGTCCCCAACTCTCAGTTCTGCCTTGTGTATTAGCCACTGGGTTGACAGATGATTTCTTGTACATATGATGTGAGCAAGGGCAGCCATGGCACATGCACAGGTAGGTAAACTCTGCCACTGTCAGAGAACAAAGTCGTTTGCCATATGGGTCCTCATGAAGAAAGAGACAGGTGAAGGAGTGTTGTGATAGGAGAGGTGGGCTACGTTCCTGGCACCCGGCCGCCCACACTGCTAGCTTTATACCCCGAAATAATTACACGGAACTGTATTCTTTTAAACACTGCCTGGCCCATTAGTTATAACGTCTTATTGGCTAGCTCTTACATACCATATTTTGTGTAGCACCATGAGCAGGCTTACCAGGAAAGATCTTAACCTGCATCTGTCTGGAGTGGGAGAATCATGGTGACTGACTGACTCGGCTTCTTTCTCCCAGCATTCTGTTCTGTCTACTCTGCTTACCTAATTTTCTGTCCTATCAAAGGACAAGCAGTTTCTTTATTAATTAACCAATGAAACAACAGATAGAAAGATGACCCTCCTCCATCATTTCCCCTTTTTCTGTTTAAACAAAAAGGAAGGCTTTTATTTTAACATAGTAAAATTACATATAACAAAACAGTTATCAAGTAAGAATTATAGTTATAATATTTATATATATTTTATCTTTTATTATAACTAAGGAAAACTATAACTATAACTAACCATTTTTTTAACTCCATCAAAGGCTCCAGAAGGATATAATATTACCTAAGCAAACAACTTTTAAAACTCTAGAAATGACAGAGGCATCTTGCTGCCTGGACAGTCACCCAAAGTTCCTCTGTACCATTGGGGCATCCATCTTTGGCCTACAGGCCCATAGTATCCAGCAGACATTTCTAAGAAGCAGGAAATTCCAAAGACAGTTCAGTCACTTTTTGCTGTGTCCTGTAGAATGTTTCGTAGACTCTTTTATAGGTCAGGAACCCTGAAAGACCATCTCACCTTTTGGCAAGTTTAGCAGTCCTCTTTCTGCGGGTTCTTTGTGTTCAGTTTATGCAACAGTCAAGGCAAGAGCAGTTTCTTGCCCAAATGGCTATCAAACTCCATAAGGAGCCTCTTCGATGCCCATCTTCCTCTTGAAGTAGATTGGTGTTGCCAGGAGAAGACGTGTCTCATTGTCATGAAAAGCCCTAAGTTATTAAAACATTAAATGCCATATTCTGTAGTCTTTGAAAGATATGAAGAATGCCTATCTTACTGAACTATATCTCTGTATATCTAGAAAATCTAACTAACATGACTATAAGCTTGATTATTATTGATTATCCATCAACAACCTATATTTTCTAATTACACATTACATTTTAAAAATGAACTACACAATCACAATACCTTAATCAAGATCAGAAATACATATACATATAACAAAATTGACCTTAAAATCCATACCAATGTAAATTATTCATATCTATATCATATCTCCTTTTAAGTGTAAAAGAACATTTATAAACAATATTTGGGAAAATGGGCGCAGTTATTTCTCTCCAAACTGTTTCCTGCTGAATGGGGGCATCGTTAATTAGGTCTTTCATGGTATAACCTGTGTGCTATTTTTATCTTAGTTGGCAGTTGAGTGAAGTAATTTTTTGAGGGTGTTCACAGCAACCTTTAGGAGGGCGTGGTCTATCATACCATATTGGGATAGACGCAATCCACAGGGTCTCATCCTTAAGAGGCTAAAACTTATGGGCCAAGCAATGCTTAAATAAATATAATTTGTGTGTTGTTATTTCGGGTAAAGCTAGCTGATGGTTGGGAGGTGGGCAGCAGAACACAGCCCACAGCTCCTTCATCAAAGGAGGATTGCTGAGACTGATCCACTCGCTTGTGAACAAAAAATAGATGTTTCAGGGCCATTAATATTTTGGGGATGTTTGTTACACAGTTAGAAAGAGTAGTTATACTTTTTAGTATCTGGTGCTTTCTAATATATTTTCTTCTCTGACCTGAGTTCTACCAACCCAGAGGATGGTAGAGCCTTAGCATGCTGTATTACTTCATATTGTTTCTCTGTGGGAGTGTATGACAATTTGTTCCTTCCTTTAGCTAGTTACGCTTCTCAGGGAAGATAGTAGCCACAGGACTTCAAGGAATGGCTTTGAGACTCAGATAGTCCCTACAGTGCACAGACTCAGCTATCTAAGCTTGGGGGCAAGTGTCTTATATATAACCTTAATATAACCTTAATATTATTTTTCTGGAAAATGCGAGCAACAATGCTTTATTTATTATAAATTATATTTACATATTATACATAATAAAATATTATATATCTAAATATATATTTCAAGATTTGCTTCAGTCATTTGTGGCTCTAATTTAATCATTTCTGAAGTAAGTTCTATTTACACAAAGTTGGTATGAAGGGCTCTTGTGGAATTGCATCTCCCATTTTCTTCTGTGACTACCACCTCACCCCCAATGTACCATTTGTTGCGGGAGCTCCTTCCGTCCCTTCAGCCAATAGCCACTGAGATACCAGCCCACTGGGGCATGGTCTCTCTCTCTCTTTAAAAAAGCAGCCACTGCCCTCCACTTGCTCTCTGGCTTCCAGCTCCACTTTTGGCGACTAGGCTCCCTTTCTGATTGCAGGGCTATTGTCTGGAATGGTGATCTGTAAGTTTTTCCCCCTTAAATAAATAACCATTCTATTAATCATAATTCCAAACTGGTGTGGGGTTGTTTGTGACTTATACCTTCAACCATTATGTACTGTTCCTGGATTTATGGGATCTTAAACACTCTAAGACAGAATAGGCTGGGACATAGTAGGGGTGGGAGGTTCACATTTTACTTTTACTATGTTGAATTTTGCTTATGCGTTATGGTCTACCTGAAGCTCAGAGTTCCCAGAGGAAGATTACCTCTCGTGTGTCTTGTATAGTTTGAGTTTCTCTGTCTCCCTACTCTGACTGTGTTTCTGTTTACTTCTTCTAGCAGGAACATTAATCATTTTGTATGTTTTCTTCTATGGGGACACGGTGGACATGATTATTCATATGCAGGAGTAAACAAACTCAGCGTGTTTTCTTCTGGGAACTAATAAACCTAGAAGCTATTAATTTATGTTAGAGAATGGGAGTTTAAGAAGCTTTTCTTTTTTAATGATGCATTCCCTATAACTCTATTGCATTTCATCCGGGAAATAGTGGGAGAGTCCTCCTGTGGCTAATTTAACATCTGCTCTAGTGTGGAAAGGTCTTTTTATTTGTACATTTTACTTGTTACCATTGGTGAGTTAATTATGCTGCTTTCCTAAAGAAGAAGAATAAGGTTAAGTATCATTCAAAGAATTAAAGAAGATGAAATTAAGTGAAAAATTGTGACTCCTGAGTTGGGGAACTGAGGGACACTGCCATCTACCACACAGACACAATAAAAACTGGATAAGTTTTATTTGAAATCTTCTGGTATCAAGTGATTGCTTCTCCACATAGATGAAGAAGACATTGCAAGTTTGTTTCCTACAACCTTTTTATGTTTCTTAAAGCAAATAACTGTCCCACCTTCTGGATAAGCACATGTGGTATCTATAATGGGAAGAATTCTTATTTTAAAGTTAAAAATGTACTCATAAGTTTCACATTTTTATAAATGTCCCTCTGAGCTTCACTTTTTCCAACCTTTAAATATTTTCATCTCACAATTGTGGGATTAAACATAAAAACTTAACTATACCCTGGCTGTCATTTGCATGTTTGTTGGGTTACGAACACAACCCGTAGGTACTAACTTTTCCTTCACTGCATTGCCCTGAGTCATTCACTCCATCTTTGCAGCTGCAGTTTTGTTATCTACACTGAAAAACAGTTATCACAAAACTTTTGAGAGTTATTGAGTAAGGTCTTACAATGATAAATCAAGTAACTACTATTTCTCTTTTGAGGGACAGCTTTTTGGAGTTATCATGCAAATTAAAAATTGCTTAAAGCATACAGTGCTTTTCAGCTTACGGCACTGCAGTTATCTCTTGCTATGGTTTGACAATGAAAAGTTCATTATAGGCTCATGAGTTCTGGAACCTTTAAGAGGTTATGGGTTATTTCTGGGTAAACTTGAGGTTTTATGGCCGTACCCTGCTTTCTGTCTTTTTTCCACTTCCTGTCTGCAGATGCAATGGGACCAGTCACTTAATATTCCTGCTGCCATTACTTGAAGCCCTCACCACATACAATAGAGTATATTTCCCTTACTATGAACCCAAACAGGACTTTGTCCCATAAATTTCTTCTTCTTTTCAAGTATCTGGTTCCTGTAATCTATTTGTTTGGGGCATTGTTGATATCAGTAACATATTTTTAACTTTTTCAGTTCTTTCCAAAGAATTCTGTACCTGATATCATTCATTCTTTGTTATGTATACCATTTTATTCTTGTCTGCACAACAGCGCCTTGAGGCGTGGGATTCCCCTCTGTAGGCTGTGAATACCATTGGTTAATAAAGAAACTGTCTTGAGCCTGTGATAGAGAAGAATAGAGCTAGGTGGCAAAAACTAAGCTGAATGTTGGGAGAAAGGAGGTGGAGTCAGGGAGAAGCCATATAGCCCCACCAGAGACAGATGTCTGAACTTTACTGGTTAAGCCACAGCCTCGTGGTGATACATAGATTAATAGAAATGGGATAAATTACTATCTAAGAGCTAGCTGATAAGAAGTTAGAGCTCTTAGGCCAAGCAGTGATTTAATTAATACAGTTTTTGTGTTGTTATTTTGGGGCTGAGCAGCCAGGATGTACAAGCGGCTCTCTACTACACCCTTGGCACTGTTGTTGAATCTCATCCTGGCCCCAGGAGGTGCCAACATACTCTTCACAGTTTCATTGATGGACAGTTCCTATACTGTGTAACTAATACGTGGATTTGAATTAGTTTCTTTCACTTGATATGTAATGTTTTTGGCTCATTTTTTTTTCTATCTAGGTTTCTCTCAGGGATGCTTAAAATTCCAGTTCCATCATATTTTTAACCAAGATAGTGTTTTGCTATCTTTTTTTTTTATTTTAGACATTCTAGTAAGTGTAATGTGGGATCACATTCTGGTTTTGGTTTGTACTTCCTTAGCTATTAATTATTTTGAGTCTCTTCATTAAAATATTGGCCAATTGTGTGTCTTCACTGGAAAATGTTTATTCAAATTCTTTGTCCAGTTTTAGTTAGAATTATTGGTCTTTTTATTATTTAGGAGTGTTGTAAAAATTTTCAAATATTTCTGAAAAAAATCTTTCATCAGATATGATTTATGAACAATAATTCTTACTATATTTTAATACCCAATAGAGTAAATCCGTTTTAAACTCTGAAGACTGATGAGGGTCATTTATTAATATTATAAAACTGAGTGCTGTAGCAGAATATTTGTTTAATTTGTTTAATTATGTAAATTTGTTTAATTATGTAAAGATGTGTTGCTTTTGTTTAATTATATAAAGGTGTGTTGCTGTTTTACCTTGCCTGCCCAAGGCACCTGAATGGCCTAACAAAAAGCTAAATGGCCATCAGTGAGGCAGGAGGTAGAGGCAGGACTTCCTGCCGAGGAGAGCAGGTAGGGAAGGGGATTTAGGCGAGAAAGAAGAAGGAAAAAGAGATGCCAAGGAGAACCAGGAGCCAGTCACACAGACACAGAGGAAACATGAAAATAGCACTTAACAGAAAGGTTAAAAAAAAAAAAAACCTGAGGCAAAATGTAGATGAATAGAAATAGGTTAAACTTAAATTAAGTTAAAAGTGCTAGTGGGACAAGCCGAAGTTAAGGCTGAGAATTCATAATTAATCATAGGTCTCTGAATCTTTATTTGAGAGCTTGTTAGTGGCCCCTTAATATTTCCAACTACAGAGTGCATTAGTGTGTGCTGTCTTAATTCTGATCCCACTGTGCCCTGTGTTTTATAGGCTAATATAGGCATTTGTCATGCTTTTCAAATTGACCTGACACGTGGCTAAGGGTAGCTTGGTTTAGTAAGTTATGTTTCTTGTCACTATGACCATATACTTGACCAAAAGCAATATACAGGGGAAGGATATATTTCAGCTAATGGTTTGAGAGGGAAGGGTCTGTGTGGTCGGAAGGCATGTCAGAATTTGATTAATCATCCAAGAAGCAGAGAAAATGAAATGCTGGGGCAGTTCTCAACTCTCTCTCTCTCTCTCTCTCTCTCTCTCTCTCTCTCTCTCTCTCTCTTTTCCCTTTTTATTCAAAACCAGCCTCAACCCATTGGGGATGTCTCCCTAATGCTCCATGCATTTCTTAGTCTACCTGAGTTGACAATCAAAATTAATAGTTATACTGATAAAATAGTTTGGCAAACATGGGCTGTTCTTATAAACAACCCAACTTTTTTATCTCAATTTCTTTTTGGGCAAATTTTCATAATAAGCTTCTTTAAAAATGAGAAGAAGAGAAGGAATATTTTAAGGAGACATTTGTAAAGTGATAAGGTCATTCACATGAATAGAAAAAAGCAAGTGGGTTTTTTTTTAGCCTTTCTTATGTGAAGCATGGGATATGAATAAAGAAAAGCAGTTCATTGCTGTACAAAGTCTAGGCTCTCTAAGTGTTGTGTGTGTGTGTGTGTGTGTGCATGCATGCGCAGTGGATGTGTGCGTGGATGCGTGCATCTGCACATGTGTACATGAGGGTTTTCCTTCTTTACATTAGTATTTGTCTGCCTTTTTCTACTCACCAACTGAGTACATGACTTTTAAAGCACTTGCAATTTAGGGATATTGAATAAAAGTATTATAATAGAAGACATTTGTATCTATTGGATTGCACTTGACTTTTCTTAGATACAACAATTGAAAGAATGGGGAGAGAAGCTTGCTCCCATTAGGCGAGTCTGCCTAGGCTTGCTTGCCAGCTTCCCTTCTCTCAATCTGTTTCAGACTGTGCAAGCATCAGATTAATTTGGCAGTTCAAGGACAATCCCCCCTCCATGTAGCTCGGAATTCTTCCTTTCTGCTTCCATGTAAACATTTGCACTTGCTGACACAACTTCTAGTTAGCATTTATTTCTCTTTCTTTACCAAATTAAGCTAGCTATTGCCTAATTTGCATACAAGATTCACTATTGGGGAAGTGTTCACAAATCACAATAATTAATACTTACTCTCACTCAATATCACCTATCTACAAAGCAATTTAAATTTATTAACGAAGTAAACTAATTGGTAAACAAGCACATACCACCGTGGTGCTGACAGAGAGTGGAAAATTGGGATGTGGCGGAGCTGAGTGATTTGTCTAAGCCATTCAGCAAATGAGTTGCAGAAAGAGTGTCTGTACTAGGCAGTTGTTGGCTTTCAGCCCCACATCTAGACTACTGGCACAGATCAGGCTACACAGACAGCAGAGGCCAATTAGCTATGCAAATCAGGTAATTACAGACGTAAATACTCATTGCCTCTCGCCATGTCTGCTGGCCAGAGATGGCCCATTTAAAGCCAGGTCGTGAAGGGCTGTATTAAGCTCAGCAAGACTCGGTGGCTCCACCTGGATAGGAGAATCAATTATTATTATTTAGTGAATCTTTCTTACAAGTGGGCTAAATAAAGAATATCTGTGCCTTCAGATCCAGTGTTGTTATAAGTGAGACTGTCATCATTTTGTTGTGAAATATCTGTCTCATTGGGAAAAAACAATGAGTAGCAAGTTCATTAGCCCACAGGCCATTTAAATGAAACAGTTGTTAAGCCTTTCCATGATAGATATTTGAATGAATGGGAAAAACATATTTTTTCTTTAGGAGAGTATTAAGGAGGGCTGGTATGTTCCAGGGATGTTAAAACTCCTCGTTTCTCAAGAGAGCTCTACGAAGTGTTATTATTTTTAATTTATGAACAGAAGCCAAGGCAAACTCAGAGACTTGCCAAGAACTCAAGGTAGAAAGGAACCTCTGGAGATTTAGACTTGGATGTGTGAAGCCTCAGATCTCAGACATAACAATAAGTGCCTTCTGAATGCAGAGAAGTATACACGGCCAGGGACACCAAGTAAAAACACCCATGGGTGCAGCACTGCCTTAGTCTTGCCTTCGAACTAGAGCACAGTTTCAGGTACTGGCTAAGAGATGCCACTGTTCCTGAGACCACACACCTTGAGTCATCCTTTTAAGGGAGGAGGTAGAGGCCAAAGAAATGGTCCAAACTACTGTGTTCATGAACCTGCCAGCAATGCAATCTCCTGCGTTGCTCTGGGAAAGAAGGCCACTCAATTACATTCACGAGCTGGCAAAACCAGGGCTAACTTCTGATCTTGGAGTCTCCATAAGGTTGGCTACTGCTTATCTGTGACAGATATGAGGAAAAGACAGAAAAGTCACCATGGCATGCAGAAACTTTGGGCACTGTAAGTGAGTCCCTTTCCTCTGTGGAGTGGCCTGGCATTAAGACGGAAAGCTAGCACTGTAGAGGCAGAGCGTTTAGGTGATAAGAGAGGAAAAGAGGGAACAGAGAGGAAATGAAGACAAAATAAGGGCTGCAAAAACATGGTTTTCAGTGAGGATGCTCAGTGTTAAGGTTAGGCCATGTGATACAGCCAAGGGCTCAGAGGTCAGAGTCTAGGGAACATTCCTACCTGCCTGCATGCCTGGGTCTGCGGCTCACTGGCCATGTGCTTTGGGAAAAGTCAGTAAGGCCTCCAATGTTTATTTCTCTTTATGAAACAGGGACAGCAAGAGTGACTTCTGTAAGTTATTTCTTGGCAGTTCAAAGAACTAATAAACAGTGCCTGGCCCATGACAACCCCTCTCAGAAACTTTGTTATCATCGGGCTCAGGAACCACCATGTCCTTAATTCACACGAAGTCACTCTGCTTCCGTGGGGAGCCTTAATCAACAGCTGCTCCTCCTTAAGAGATCAAAAAGGTAAAACAAACATTAGTTCTACCGAAATTCATCCTGGGGAACCAATGAATTTACTGGAAGAGTATGAGGGAGGTGCTTTCTGACAGGCGTATGGGTGGCACCGAAACAGTCACACTGGAAAGCCTTCACCCATGATGGATGATGACTTCCCCATAGCTGGGTAGATAAAAATCTCATCAATTAACCTCCCCAGGCCAATGTGCTGGGTACTCTAGCATCCCCCAGAGAACCTCAGAGCCAGAGGCTGTGTGTGTGTTTTAGGGCAGAACTGTATACAAGTGGATTGGAGGAGTCTGAGGGAGAGTCAGCAGACAATAGGCCCAGTCTTAAAGTCTTTTCCAGGAAGTCACAGCTGATCTGACGAAAATGGCTGCTGATTTGCTGGGATGGGAGATTATGGCTTGTTACTGCATTACCAAAACTTGGTATGTGGTTGTTGTTTGGTATGCATTTCTTAAAGCCCATATAGTTCACTGAGGAAAATATACATAAACTAGGGCTGAATTTCAGGATCCTGGTGGCATTTCCAACACAGTCTTGTCTTTGTTTATTTCTTCAAGCATAGCTTTAGAGGGGACCAAAACTTCTCTGCATTATATCCCAATACTACATAGCTTTAAACTGTTCTTCTCCAATGAAGCATGGGGGTGGGGTGACCACTTGGAAAGGATTTGGAAGTCCTGATTCTTTCTGGCGTTTATGAATGAGCTTATCTTCCCATATCACGCTGTAGGGTGGGAAGGAGGCAGTAGCCAAGTAAGAAACAAACCAGAGACCCTTGGGAAGGAACTACATTGATCATCTAGGAAGAAAGGGAAGCTGGATTGGTCTGAGCCTCTCTTTGTAGCTCTTTGCTTTGGGTGGGGATTTTATGTCTGGACTCTGAAGTTGCTGGGTTGTTTAAAGGTGGAGAATACGAGGAGGTAAATCCTCAACACTTCTGGTCCATGCCTGCTCCAGCCTCAGTGGAACCTGGAATGAATCTGATGGGTTTTCAGGGACTCTATGAAAACATTTGAAGCCTGGAAAGAAGTAACATTTACATAAAATAATGCCAGATGCTGTGGGAGCTCCTTCATCTCCTTCAGCCTCTAAGATACCAGCCCATTTGGGTGTGGTCTCATACTATAGCTCTTTCTTGCTTCTGGCTGCTTGCTCTGTTCCTCTTCCCTGTTTGTGCGGAGGACTGTGATCTAAGATAGTGACCTGTGAGTCTCCTCTAAATAAATAAATAACCCTTTATTATACGTAATTCTGAACTAATGTAGGATTGTTTTGTATTTTCTTCCATCACCCAGAAATAAATAAAAGGAGGCAAATATGCATCTCAGTGAGAACATCATCTCTCACAGTGGAGAACAGAGTGTCTCCTTTGATCTTTCCTGTGTAGATTAATTTTTTTTGTTATTAAGAAGATAAATAGTAGACAATCAACACTTCAATCTGGATAATGTGGAAGGTAGCCGATTAATTTCGAATGAGAGAACTGTACTTGGATGAACTTATCCTGCAAGGAAAGGCTCATGTATCATGGAGAAAGAATCAGATTAAAATGGGCAAGGTTTGAAATAAAACTAAAGTATCCAGCACCTGGGAATTCAGCCAAAGAGAAGGCCAGAACTCAGATTTTCCTGAGGGAGAAAAAAAAAAGAACCATAGTGTCATGAGGTGGCTGTTTCTGTTAGGGCTTGTCTTACTGGTTGATATTTAACAATGCACAGTTTTTTTAACAGTAGAAATATATTTGCATTTATTCATGAATCTTAAAAATACATGGAATGTACCATGTTTGTTTCTTCTGTATACCTGTACATGTTAGAAAAGTACTGTTGGTGGAGCGGCGGGGCTGTGTCCCGCCACCCAGCTAGCTTTACCAGAAATAATTACACTGAAACTGTATTCTTTTAAACACTGCCTGGCCCATTATATCTAGCCTCTTCTTGACTAATTCTCAAACATTAATTTAGCCCATTTCTAATACTCTGTGTAGCAACACGAGGTGTGTTTACCAGGAAAGATCTTAACCTGCGTCTGTGTCGGGTGGGAGAATCATGGCAACTGCCTGATTCGGCTTCTTTCTCCCAGCATTCTGTTCTGTTTACTCCACCCACCTAAGGGTTGGCCTATCAAATGGGCCTAGGCAGTTTCTTTATTAATTAACCAATGAAAGCAACAGATTAGAAAGAAATCACTCCCACATCAAAGTACAGTAGAGTTAAGCAAAAATATGCTTAAAGTATGTGAGAGAGCACTGCACTGCTTGATCAAACAATGCAGGGACCATCTTTAACATTTGGAGCATTTGGTGTTTTATTTTTACGTACATTTTACAGATGCTGTTCATCTAGAACATTCACTTTGTATCATTGTACACATTTATTGACATAGGACAAGGTCATACCCAAAATACTGTATTTTTTCTTGAGGATTTTTTAAAAACAGACAAACAAAACAGCACCAAGTCACACTGATGTACTGATCTGCAACAGATATTCCAGAAAATGACAGGAAATGTTCTCACTGTGATAGTTAAACTTCAAATTGTAAAATACTCAACACACACAAACAAAACCTGGGAGTATGGGAAATTTTATCATCACTGTGGCCTTCACTGGGTTTCCTCTCCTTTCTAGAAAGCCTGTCTTTGAAATGTGGGTTGCTCTTCACATTCATGGACAAAAAGGAAATTCATAAAGACTTTTCTGACTTAACAAACTTTTATAAATTCTCTGTGCATGGCCCATTGAACTTCAGCATCAATTGCCTATATTATTATTATTAAATTATTTGAGGAAAGCTAACTTCTTTTTAACGTGAAAAAATAAAATATAATAAGATAAAACCAAAGCCATCACATTGAGACTGGGCAGGGCAAACCAAAAGAAGGAAACCAGCCCCAAGAGTAGGCACAAGAATCAGACTCACTCGTTCATACACTCAGGAGTACCACAAAATTACCAAGCTGAAAGCTGTAACATATATGCAGACCTGTTATAGACCTGAACTCTGTAGGCTCTGTTCTTACTGCTTGAGTCCTTGTTATGCATATAGTGTTCTATCTGCATGTACGCCCATGTGCCAGAAGAGGGTGACAGATGTCATTACAGATGGCTGTGAACCACCATGTGGTTGCTGGAAATTGAACTCAGTAACTCTGGAAGAACAGCTACTGCTCTTGACATCTCAGCCATCTCTGCAGCCCCTACTTCAGTCTTTGTGAGTTTATATGAGCCTTGCTCAGTTGTTTCAGAGGGCCTTGGTCTCATGGTGTCCTCCATGTTCTCTGGTTCTTAAACTCTTTCTGATTCCTCTTTCATGGAGTTATCTGAGCTCGGAGGGGAGGGATTTGATGGAGACATCCTATTTAGAGCTGTGTGTTCTAAAGCTTCCCTCTGTATAATGTCTGGCTTGTGGGTCTCTATATGTTATCATCTGCTGCAGGAGAAAGTCTCTCTGATGATGGCTGAATATCATTAGGAGTCATTTTATCAATATATTTCTTTTTAAAAATAAGACTGTTATTTGGGTTTGCCCTAGGTCCCTGGGGTAACTAATCTCCAGTTCTTTGTCAACAAGCAATGTTGGGGGGGGCATGGTTTCTATCTTGTGGAATAGGTCAAATCAATTACTTGGTTGGTTACTTCCATAAATTTTGTGTCACATTTGCCCTAGTACATTTTGCAGACAGGATGCCACTATAGATCAAACGGTTTGTGACTGGGTTTGTGCTTACATTTCTCCTTTGGTAGCTTGCAGAGTAAGATCCTGTGCAAAGATGCTTGCATACCTGGGTGAAGGCTCTATGCGAGCACCGGCTCAACTTCTCCAAGTTCAATGAATTGTGTAGATGTTGTCTCAGCAATCGTGCCTTACTGAGAGTTTGTGAAGAGCAAACTATAGACTTGGAAGAGGCAGGGTGGTTTAGAAGTTCCTTTGGCCAACACCTCAGTTACGTGTAACATAATCTCAGTCCTGAAAGCTTCATTTGGTGACAAGAGATGGCCATTTGAGGCTCTGTCTCCCCCATTATTTGATGATTCATTTACATTGTTTTCAAATATGTATATATTTTAGGAAGCTTCTATGACATTAGGTTTTCATGCTAGCCTTCTTATGGATCTTAATTTTAGCTGACTTTTCTCACATTTCCTCCTTCATCTTCCTCTTTCCTTCCCATCTCCATTCTATTCTCCCCCCAGCATCCACGCACACCAATCTGTTCTATTTCTCTTTCCCAGGGAAATTTATCTGTTCCTCTGTAGTTTCTTACTCTATACCTAACCTCTGCGGTTCTATGTATTATAGCTTTTATAACATTTATTTATTCTCAGTTCCATCCATTTATCTGTGAATTTCATGATTTCTTTTTAAGTAACTCTGTAATACTCCGTTATTCTCTTGAGAGAGAACTAATTTTTGTTTGCTTGTTTTTCAATTTCCTGCAACTATAAGTAGAGATTCAGAGAAAATGATAGAGCAAGTATCTTTGTTATAGGATGAAGAATCCTTTGATTATGTGTCGAAGAGGGGGGTAGCTAGATCTTGACATAGATCGACTCTCATCTTACTCAGGAATCAACATATTGATTTCCACAGTGGCTGTGCAAACTTGTACTCTCATCAGCAATGGCAGAATGTTCCCCTTACTTTACATCCTCACTAGCATGACCAGTCACTTGTGTTATTGATCTTAATCATTCTACAGGTATGTAATGGAATCTCACAGTAGTTTTGGTTTTCAATTCCCCGATAGGTAGGGATGTTTAACATTTCTTTTCCGTGTTTTTTAACGATTATGATTCCTCTATTGATTAGATATACACTCTATTTTTAATTAGATTATTTGGTTTTTCATGTCTAGTTTCCTGAGTTTTTTATATGTTTTGGATACTAGCCCTATTTGATGTGGAATTGGTAAAAAATCTTTTTCCATTCTAGAGGCTGCCATTTTGTCCTATTGACAGCATCCTTTACCTTACAGAAGCTTTTCAGTTTCATTAGGTCCCATTTATTAATTGTTGATTATAGTACATGAGCTAACAGGGTGTTCTGTTCAGAAAGTCTTTTCCTTTGACAGTGAGTTTAAGCCTATCCCCCACTTTCTGTTCTATTAGGATCAGTGAATCTGGTTTAAGGTTGAATCTTTGAACCATTTTGAGTTGAGTTTTGTGCAGGGCGATAAATATGTATTTATTTGTATTCTTCTATGTGCATCTTCCCAGTTAGACCGGCACAGTTTGTTGAAGATACTGTTTTTTTTTCCAGTGTAATTTTCTGGCTTCATAAAAAAGCCAATATTCATAGGTATGCAGACTTATGTCTGGGTCTTCAATTCAATTCTGTTGGTCAGCATGTCATTTTGTGTGTATGCCAATACCATGCTGTTTTGTTGTTGTTTGTTTTTTTCCACTATACCTCTGTAGTACAATTTTAGGTCAGGATTGGTGATACTTCCAGCAGTTCTTTTATTATTAAGGATAGTTAGTTTTAGCTATCCTCTTTGTGTGTGTGTGTGCACGCGCATATGTGTGTGTTTGTGTGTGTGTGTGTGTTTATGAAGTTGAAGATTGTCCTTACAAGTCCTGTGAAGGATTATGTTGGAGATTTGATCGGGTTAGCACTGAATCTGTAGATTGCATTTGCTGGGTTTGTCATTTTTACTAGGTTAATTCTACCGAACAATGAGCCTGGGTGATAGTTTCATCTTCTCAGATACCCTTAAATTTCTGTCTTCAATGTCTTGAAAAACATACAGGTTTTTTAATTGATTGGCCAGAGTTACCCCAAGGTATTTTATATTATTTGAAGCTATTGTGAAAGGTGTTATTTCTCTGATCTCTTTCTCAATCTATTTGCCATTGTATATAGAAGGGCTACAGATTTTCCCGAGTTCATTTTATATCCAGCTATTGATGGAAGTGTTTATCAGTTTTAGGAGTTTCTCATTGAAATTTTTGGTATCACTTCTGTATATTATCTAAAAATCTGCAAATAACTGTACTTTGACTTCTTCTTTTCTAGTTTTATCTGCTTAATCTCCTCTGGTGATCTTATTGCTTTAGGTAAGACTTCAAGTACTATAGTAGATAGGTATGAAGAAAGTGGACAATCTTGTCCTCTTCCATATTTTAGAGAAATTGTTTTGAGTGTCTCTCCGTTTAAGTTGATATTGATTATGGACTTGTTGTAAATGGCCTTTTAGGCATGTCATTTGTATCCTTAATATCTCCAGAACTTTGTATCTTGAAGTAGTTCCAGATTTTGTCAAAGGCCTTTTCTGCATCTAATGAGATGATCATATATTTTCTTTTAGTTTGTTTGTATGCTGGATTACATTGGCTGATTTTCTAATGTTGAACCATTCCTGTAACTCTGGGATGAAGCTTACTTGATCTTGCTGTATGATCTTTTTTATGTGTTCTTGGATTTTGTTTGCATCTTTGATATTTTTGCATCTATGTTCATAAAAGATATTGATCTGTAACTAATTGTTGGGTATTTACATGGTTTGAATATCAGGATGACTGCAGCCTTATAAAATTAACTGGACAATGTTCCTTCTATTTCTATTTTGTTGAATTGTCTGAGGAACATTAGCATTAACTCTTCTTTTAAAGTCTGGTAGAATTCTGTGCTAAAATCTTCTGGTCTGTGTGTGTGTGCGCACGCATACACATGTGTGTTTGGGGGGTTGGGGGAATTTTAATTACTGCTTTTATTTCACCAGGTGATATTGTTCTGTTTAGAGTGATTCTTTGATCTTTATTTAACTTTGGTAAGTGTTATGCACTGAGAAATTTTTTATTTTAGAGTTTTCTTTATCAATTTTGTGGAGTACAGGTTTTTAAAGTATGTTTTTATGATTCTCTGGATTTCTTCAGTATCTGTTGTTATGCCCCTCTTTGTGTTTATACCAATTTTGATGTTTTCTCTCAGCCTTTTAGTTAACTTAGATAACTATTTGTCAACCTTATTTATTTTCTCAAAGAGCCAACACTTTTGCTGTTGTTGTTATTTTTCCATTAGTGATTTCAACCCTGAGTTTGATTAAATTTTGCCTTTGGGTATGATTCTTTCTTTTTGTTCTAGATCTTTCAGTTGTGTTGTACAGTTGCTGGTATAAAATCTCTCTAATATTTTTATGTAGGCACTTAATGCTATGAATATGCCTATTAGAACTGCATTCCTTGTGTCTCATAAGTTTGGATATGCTGGGCATTCATTTTCATTTGTTGTAGATAATCTTTAAATTCTTTCTTAATTTTTGTCTTGGTTCATATTTCATTCAGTATTGAGACGTTCAGTTTTCATGAGTTTGTAAGCTTTCCATTGTTTCTTTTCATATACTCAGCTTTGGTCTGTGGAGATAGATGGGAAGAAGGTTATTATTAAAGTTTTCTTATATCTTTTGAGACACAGTTCATATCTGAGTATATGTTCAATTTTGTGCAGAGAGACAGGTATATTTCTTTGTGTTTGGTGAAATTTTCTGTAAATATTTGTTAAGTCCATTTGGCTTATAGTGTCAGTGAGCTCCCACATTTCTCTGTTTTGATTTTGTCTGGATAAACTACCTGTTGTTGAGAGGAGGATATTGAAGTCTCCCACTACCAGTGTTTGAGGGCCATCATGTGAGTTTAAGCTGTGGTAGTGTTTGTGTACAAGCATAGATGCCTTGAGTTTGGTTCATAGGTGTTAAAAATTGCAGTGTCCCCTTTTTAATTTTTTTTTATTATTTGTGGATTTCACATCGTGCATCCTGATCCCATTCATCTCCCCATCCCTTGGTGTACACCCTCTGCTCTTGCAACCTCCCCCCAAAACAGAATAAAACTTAAAATAAAAGCAACAACAAAGCCCAAACAGACAAACAACAAACCACTTCCCCAAAATCTTGGTTGTATTGTGACACAGTGAGTTACACAGTATACCCACTAGTCCACACATCTTTCCTTGTAAGTGTTCATTGCAGTGAGTCATTGTCTGGTTTGAAGCCTCTGGCTTCTGCAGCACTATCAAAACTGTATCCTCAGTGGATCTCCTCTTGGATATCCTTTTGTTGCCTTGTGTCATGGAGATTCTGGAGCTTTGAATCTGCAGGTCCAGCTCCTCACACACTCTAGCAGTTCATAGACGAAGTGAATGTTGGTGTTGGCTAACTCATCGCCCTGATTCTGGTCCTGGGTGGTAGCTGGGCTGGTCAGCCTTCCAGCTCTCCCTCATTGTCATCATCAGGGTGAGCTCTCCAGCACTGCCCTGCTAGCTTCCCCATGGCAGCAGGCCATTACATGGCTGATAACAGATGGGATGGGGGATCTGCTGTTCTGCTCTTTTGCTTTCAGGGTCAGCTTACCTGTTCCCCTACCAACTGTGTGCCCGAGCAGGATACAGGGCTTGCTTGCTCTCCTGAGTATTACAGGCAGTGAGAGGCAGGACCAGCTCTCTAACTCTCATGACCTCAGGGCCAGCTCTCCCACCTACCAGAGACAGCAAGAGGAGGGGGAGGGGAGATGGCAAATCTCCCTTGCTCAACCTACAATATGACAGATGAGGGGTGGGACCAGATCTTGCAGGCAAGTTCATGAAGCCAGATCACCTGCACCCCTGTCAACAGGGTCAGCTCTACTGTGATGCCAAGGCAAATTGCTGGGTTTGCTCTCCAAATGCTGCAGTTGGTGAGGGGCAGAGCCAATTCTCCCTATTGCTGCAGCTAGTAAGGGGCAGGGCTGACTGTGCAGTCTTATCCTTGCTGCCTTTGTTGGTAACAGGAGCCATGGACATCAACAAAGACCACTGCTGAGGCAGGACCATGGAGCCCTTGGTAGTAGCCCAAGTCCAGATGACACCATGGCCCCAGGTGGCAGTGCAAGCTATTCAGATCTGTACAGTCTGGCAGTGGTACAGCCCTTGGACACTAACATGGCCCCAGGTGACAACCTAGGCCCCAGGTATCCATGTGGCCCTTGGTGGCAGCAGGGCCATGGATATTAACACAGACCTATCTGTGGTTGAACCATGGATCCAGGCATGGTTCTTGACAGCAGTCCAAGGTCCAGATATCACCATGGCCCCAGTTGGGAGTGTGGCCCTAGAACACCAACATGACCCCAGCTGGCAGCCTGGATGCTGGACATCTACAGGGACCTCAAAGGCAGCAAGGGCTTTGGACGCCAATGCAGATTCAGACTGTGGCAGGGCCATGGAGCTAGACATAGCTCTTGTCTGAAGTTCAGGTACAGATGTCACCATGGTCCCAAGTGGCTGTACAGGCCAGTCAGATCTGTATGGCCCCAGTGGTAGTTTGACCCTCAACCACCAACATGGCCTCAGATATCAACCCAGACTATAAGCCTCTGAGGCAGCAAGAGCCACTGATTTCAACACAGAGAAACGCTACAGCAGGGCCAAGGACCCAGACATGGCTATTGGCAGCAGTCTGGGCCTGAATGTCACCATGATCCAGGGTGGCTGTGAAGGCCTCTTAGATCAGCATGGTCCCTTAGGCAGCGCACCTTTTGGATACTAACAGAGTCCCAGGTGACAGCCCAGCCTTTGAATATCTGCATGGCCCTCGGTGGTTACAAGAGCCATGGTCACCAACTTAGGACACCGTGGCTGTTTCAGGACCATGGACCCTGATATGGCCTTGGCAGTAGCCCAGACCCAGACACCACCATTGTCCCCATTGTCTTGGGTGGCAAGCAGGCCATCCATCCATATTAGTCCATTCCTTACTGCCCTCACTTCTTTAGATTCATCTCTCTTCCCAGCACCACCATATACCCATTCACCATAATGGTGGCTGACAACCTGGTGCTCTTTGTTGATCAGAGTGTACTGAAGTGGAGTTATGTCTGTCTGTCCTCCTTGCACCTGGACCTCATGCTGCCCTGTGGCGTATGGTTGATTTCTACCCATGCAGGCTGATTGTCCTGGGGGTGGAGCTGTCTTGGTGTGTTTTTTTTTTTCCTTTGAAATATGAGTATGTAGTGTCCTTCCCTATCTTTTCTGATTAGTTTTAGTTTGAAATTTTTCTTGTCAAAATTAAATTGACTATATATGCTTCTTTCTTAAGTCAATTTTCTTAGGATCTAATATTTTCATTTTTTTTTACCGTGAAGTATGGTCTATCCTTTATGTTAAGGTGTGTTTTTTGGAAGCAGAGGTCCACTAGAGATGAGTCAGGGATGAACTGCACATGATTTGTTATGCGCTGGGGCTAAAACTTCAGGGATGTCTTCTGTAATTTATAGAATAATTGTAGCTTCTCCTGTCCACTGCTAACTATGCACTATTATTTTAAAGATGAATATATCCAGTATTTTCACATTTTTAGATGCGTCATCCACATATGTCACTTTCAGATTAAGTATAATCAGGTTATAAAATGCTCTGAGATTCAAGTACACCAGTGTAATATAAACCACTCATCATGTCAATGATGCTATGATGCTGTGACCCCTCCCCCCTTTTTCAGGCAGCAATGGAGTGAACTGTAGTCTAATGGTTCTTCTGTCATTTGGGCTTTACTGTTTTCCTGTTACGAAGCATGTTTTCTCACCATTGAAAAGTGTCATTATATTTATCTGTTTATTTTAGAGTCTGTCAGAAGATGTTCATACTTATCTGGTATGGGAAGTTCTTTTGTATATGTGATGCTTTTATTGGTTAATAAATAAAGAATCTTCTTTGGCCTGCAATAGGGTAGAGTAGAGATAGGTGGGAAAAACTAATGCTGCAATAAAGAAGGCATAGTCAGGAGATGCTATGGAGCTTCTGTCGGGAACAGATGAGTCGGAATCTTGCCAGTAAGCCACAGCCACATTGCGATACACTGACTAATAGAAATGGGCTATATTAAGATGTAAGAGCTAGCTGATGAGAAGCTAGAGTTAATAGGTCAAACAGTAATTTAAATAATATTGTTTCTGAGTATATTTTGGAAGTCTAGGTGCCCAGAAAATGAAAAAGTGGTCTCATACAATTATGTATGGATTATAGGGATTCAAAAATCCCTAAATTCTGTTTATGTCACAATTTTATAAAATGTTTTTTTAGGGGTAACTTTACCCTGAAAACGCACCTTGTGCTGTTTGACAGATGTTGGGTTCTCCCAGAGTTTTCTTCAGCTTGCCTCTGGGATCATATCTTGTTAAGTGTAGGATCAAGGGAAAAATGAGCCAGAACAGTAAGATTTTGTAGAAAAGAGAATCTTGGGAGGCAAGGAAATGAATGAATTTTATTTTCTTCTTACATCCTCTTATCCTTCTCTCCCCCCATGTTCATAACTTTGTCAGGTGATCTTGTCTATTTCGACTTTCTAAGTGAATCTTAGCTTCTCTAGGATCATGAACTATAGGCTCTATATCCTTTTTTTATAGCTAGTATCCTCTTATGAGTGAGTACATACCATATTTATCTTTTTGGGTCTGGGTTACCTCACTCAGGATGGTGTTTTCTAGTTCCACCCATTTGCATGCAAAATTCAAGACGTCATTGTTCTTTACCCTGAGTAGTACTCTAATGTGTAAATGTACCACATTTTCTTTATACATTCTTTGGTTGAGGGGCATCTAGGTTGTTTCCATGTTCTGGCTATTACAAATAATGCTGTTATGTACATAGTTGAGCATATGTGTTTGTAGTATGATTGAGCATCTTTTGGGTAAATGCCCTAGAGTAGTATTGCTGGATTTTGAGGTAGATTGATTCCCAGTTTTCTGAGAAACCACCACACTGATTTCCAAAGTGGTTGTACAAGTTTGCATTCCCACCAGTAATGGATGAGTGTTCCCATTACTCTACATCTTCTCCAACATAAGCTATCACTGGTGTTTTTGATCTTAGCCATTCTGAAAGGTGTGAGATGGTATCTCAGAGTTGTTTTGATTTGCATTTCCATGATGGCTAAGGATGTTGAACACTGCCTTAAGTGTCTTTCAGCCATTTTAGATTTTTCTGTTGAGAATTCTCTATTTAGTTCTGTACCCATTTTTAATATGGTTATTTAGAATTTTCATGTCTAATTTCTTGAGCTCTTTATATATTTTGGAGATCAGTCCTTTGCCTGATGTGGAATTGTTGAAGATCTTTTCCCGCTCACTAGGCTGCCTTTTTGTCATATAGATTGTGTCCTTTGCTTTACAGAAGGTTTTCAATTTTAAAAGGTCCGGTTTATTGATTGTTGCTCTTGGTGTCTATACTACTGGGTTTATGTTTAGGAAGTGGTCTTCTGTGCCCATGCATTGAAGGCTACTTCCCACTTTCTCTTCTATTGGGTTTAGTGTAGTCAGTTTATACTGAGTTCATTAACCATTTGGACTTGAGTTTTGTGTATGGGATAGATATGGATCTATTTTCATTCTTCTACATGTTGACATCCAGTTATTCCAGCACCATTTATAGAAGATGTTTTTTTCCATTGTACAATTTTAGCTTCTTTGTCAAAAATTAGGTTTTTATAGGTATGTGGATTAATATCCAGGTCTTTGATTCAATTCCATTGATCAACCTGTCTGTTTTTATTCCAATGCCAGGCTGTTTTCATTACAGTAGCTCTTTAATAGAGCTTGATGTCAGGTATGGTGAGGCCTCCAGAAGTTCCTTTATTGTAGAGGATTGTTTTGGCCATTCTGGGTTTCTTGTTTTTCCATATGAAGTTGATTATTTTTCTTTCAAGGTCTGTGAAGAATCATGTGATTTTGATGGGGATTGCATGGAATCTATAGTTTGTTTTTGGTAGTATTGCCATTTTTACTATGTTGATTCTACCTATCCAAGAACAGGGGAGATCTTTCTATTTTCTGGTACCTTCTTCAATTTCTTTCTTCAGAGACTTACAGTTCTTGTCAAATAGTCCTTCCACTTCTTTGGTTAGTGTTACCTCAAGATATTTTATGTTATTTGTGGCTATTGTGAAAGGTGATGTTTCTCTGATTTCTTTCTCAGCTCTTTTATCATTTGTATATAGGAAGACTACTTTTTTTTGAGTTTATCTTGTATCCTGCCACATTACTGAAGGTATTTATCAGCTGTAGGAGTTCCCTGGTAGAGTTTTTGGGGCTACTTATGTATACTATCATATCATCTGCAAATAATGAAAGTTTGACTTCTTCCTTTCCAATTTGAATCCCCTTAATCTCCTTTTGTTGTCTAATTGCTCTAGCTAGAACTTCAAGAACTATGTTGAATAGATATGCAGACAGTCTTGTCTTGTTCCTGATTTTAGTGGAATTGCTTTGAGTTTCTCTCCATTTAATTTGATGTTGACTGTTGGCTTGTTGTATATTGCTTTTATTATGTTTAGATGTAGATATGTTCCTTGTATCCCAGATCTCTCCAAGACCTTTATCGTGAAGGAGTGTTGAATTTTGCTGAATGCTTTTTCAGCATCTAATGAGATGATCATATGTTTTTTTTTCAGTTTCTTTATATGAGGAATTACATTGATAGAGTTTTGTATATTGAAAAATCCCTACATCTCTGGGATGAAGCTGACAGCTTGCTACAATACAGAGAAGACCAAGAGATAAGTGAGCAGCCACCCAGTAGGACACCTCACCCTCTAGGACCTCCATAGTGGGACAAAAAAGTCTGACCTCTCCCCCAACTGTCTTGGCTTCTCTAGCCAGCCAGCAGGAGAGTTACAGGTAGGCTGCCCCATCCACTGGACCCTGCCAGCTACTAGCCCCATCGTGCCCCCAAACTCACCTACAGTCTTATAGGCTTAGACCATGATCATCATCATCATGGGAAGCAGAAAGGCACTGTAATGGAGCAATAACTGAGAACTTTAAATCCTGATTTGTGAGAAGCAGGCAGGAGAGTGTGAAAGAGCAAAAGCAAGAAGGGGGGAGAACTAGACCTGGGAGGGCTTTTGAAACCTCAAAACCCACTCCCAGCAACATACTTCCTCAACAAGGACACACTCCTAATCATTCTCAAATAGTTTTACTCTATGATGACCAAGCATTTGAATATAAGCACCTATGGGGTCATTCTCAGTCAAACCACCTACCTGACAATAAGGAATCATGATAAATATGTAGAGTTTACACAAGTGTTGATTAGGTGGACATGAAACCTATGCACGTTGAAACTGTTCCATTAGTGAGCCAATATGAAACTCCCTTATGATCTAATGGAGTTGAGTCTTCATTAATTTTTCACATGAAAAAGAAGGAAGTGGCATAGGGATACTCCAGCATGCAAGCATGAGGAGGGGAGGTCATCTGAAGAAAAACAATGCTGCAAAGAAGCAGTTACCAGGACTTAAAAAGACTGGGAACAGAAACAACAGGACCTATGTGCAAAAGACAAACAAAAAGAATGAGAGCATTCTTTAGGACTGATCATGCTATCCATTATAAGTAACTGAAACTCTGGCCATTTAATTTTTGCATTCAGTATAAGTCATTGATTAGGCAATGAAAGCAGGGACCAGTCCCAGGCCTGATTAACCTCTATATTTCCTATTGTTCATCCCCCTTGTCAGTAGCTATAGAAAGCCTAATGATCAGTGATGAGGAGACTCGAAGATACCTCTGAGAAGGCTGGATTTTCTGCCAAAATGCTTGCTGTCTTCTAATGCCAACATTCAGAAACTGGTACAGAAACAAATAAGAGTTGAGATTTATCTCTTGCAAGATGTATTTTGACTAATCGTAAAGGACTTTGTGTGTGTAAACATGGGTGTATGAACATCTTCATGAAGATGAATACCATAGACATGACACAAAGATGGTAAGTACTGTATTGGAGGTGGTCCCTGGATTTTATGTTCATCTTTCCTGGAGTTCATTAAGGTGAGCATTCCATTAACAGCAGTGGGAGAACATTTTGAACATGGATTTACATGTGGAACAGATGATAACTTGTCTGTCATCTGAGTTCCTAGACTTGTGGTAGCAGGTGGTTTGTAAAATGCTTGCCAAAAGAGGAGCCAGGAGAACTCCAGTGAGAAATCATTCACTCTTCTGACTTATAACAGTGGCAGAGAGAAGTCCCTAAGGCTAAAACTCAGATGTGTTCTGTGTTTCCTTGGAGAAAATAATATTGTTTTTTAACATGTTATTGTTTTCCACATTTAATTGCTGGGTTGAATTGACTTATTAAGGGGAATTAAGATATTCACTGTTGTAACCTTCAACTTGATGAGTCACATATGAGTCAAGAGATCACAAAGACATATGGACTGTGGCTGAACAGGGTAGGGACTTAGCTACATAAACTTGAAATATCCGTATGTATGATTAAGAGTGGGAGCAATGGAAGCAAGAGTCATTTAGCATTTATGATGTGCCAGTCACAGTGCCCAGGATTTACAGCCATTACCTCATTCTGCCCTCACAGTAATCTCAGGGAGAAAGCAATAAGAACCAGCATTTTCTAGGCAAGGAAATGGAGCTTTTTGAGAGGACACACAGCAAGAGGTGTGTGTCACACTGAATTTAGGCTGAGACTTCTAGTTCCTTCTAGACTCAAAGCGTCAGCTCACTCTCAAATCAAGTTAATCTAGGCCTTAATTCTGGTTCTTGAGATTCCAAAATGCATGCTCTCTGCTTCGAAAAAAAAATTTAGAAAAATAATAGAAGAGAGAGAAATTCTAATATATTTTGGAAAAGTGTGGTTTATGCTGTTGCTACATATGTCCAATATACTAAATATATAACACTTTAAAATTAATTCTTATTTTATCACAGATGGAAGACTGTATTATCAGGTCTAAAATATGACTATAAATTAACTACAATAATAAGTAGAATGCAGTAGGAGACATGGCCTAATTAGTAGTTTATTTTTAGTATTTTAAAAATGACAAAAACAGTACATTGTTGTGTTATAGCTTTCATAAATACTGACCATCTTAACAGCTTGATGGTTGAGTAGTATAACTTGTAAGATAGGGAACCGCAAGTAAAATTTGAGCATAGGTCATTTTAAATACATTAAAAATTAAATATAAGGTCGTGGGGGGAGGGGGCAATATGTGGGAGGAGGGGGAGGGAAATGGGAAATGGGGAGCAGTTGGAAATTTTATTTAAAAAAGAATAAAAAAAAATGCCACACGGTAACGAAGTAGGAAGGGAATGGGGAAACTGAGTAGAGGTGGAGTCAGTAGGAGTTATGTGCTCCCACTGCTACACTCAAACTAACATTAAATTTGGTATCTCAAAAACAAAACAAAACAAAACAAAACAAAAAAAATAAAATAAAGTCTTACTATGTAGCCCTAAAAAAAATTAAATATAAGGTAACTAGCAGTATTTAAATAAAGTATTTAAAATCTTCATCAATAAGCAACATTTTTCAACTAAGGAGAAACAAATAAGAACACTATAGAATAAAAGTTATAGCCAATCAAAATTCTTTAGAATAAAAAAAAAACTTTAATTGACATGCTATATAAGGCTATTTTTGTTGTTGTTTTTAATAGTTTTATTGGGTCAGGATATTTATACAAATTTTGGGGGTACAGCATGATAATTTGACAAATAAATACAATGTATAATGATCAGAGAAAGGTTAGTTAGTACTTCATCATCTATAATTTGTCATTTTTATGTTGGAAACTCTCTTCTAATTACTCTGAAATATATAATAAACTATCACAGGTTGTCTGAGAACATCAGAACAATTCCAATCTAACTACATTTTTGTCCTAAAAATTGAGCCCTACACTTTATCAGTCATCAGAAGAAGAGTCAAAAGGGCAGCTGAGACAACTGGCTGGGCAGAGACCTCTTAGGTTGTTGATAGTATATTCTGTTATCTCCCATTGTTACTACTATCTAGTGGTTCTCTGCACTAGGTAGAGGCACAGTAATATATCATATTTTATTCTTGGTGTTGGACAATGTTGCACATCTATGGTGCAAGAACTCACTCAGCTTCTTTTGGTCACTACATTGCTGACTATTGTGTAGTTCATGCAATTAAACTAGGAAGAGCATCCCACCACCATCTCCATTGCCTTACTCTCTGAGTCCAAGAGCCTGGGGTTGTATCAAGTTACACTGTAAGGGAAACTCAATCAATCACTTTGTTCATTTATTATGAACTAATTAAGGAATATGGCTGGGAACCAGATGAGAATTACCAGAATTTCTAGGTAGACTGTTGTACTGTTGAAGATGGTTGGGTGACATGCATGGACTTCCTTTCGTGTCTGTTCTGAAATTGCCACAGGCAAAGAGACATTAATAGAAGACTTGCCTCAGTGGAAAGATATTATATTTGGCTAGACACCTTTCTGTTGTTTTACTGGAGTCATCTGAACCATGTGCGAAGCAACAAATGCCTAGGCCATTGGCAGAATTTCTGGATAATTTTATCATTACCATTGATGACATTTCAACTCTGTCAAAACTCCCGGCTTCTTACCAATATCCCCTAATTCTAACATAAACATGGGTTGAAAAGACATCCAACAGGACTCTCAAAAATGATTTCTGTTCTTAGGAATAAAAAAAATTGTCTGGATCACACAAAGGCAATGGATATTGGACAAAAACCAGAAAGAAATGATTTGCCGTAGTGACTAGCGGCACATTTAGCCTTGCACTGAAAAACACCTGAAGCCATCATTCTGCCTTTTGGGGAGAAGTCTTTATCTTGGTTTAGTTTGATCACTATGACTAAATGACACAGACTGGGTGATGTATAAAGGAAAGATTTGATTCCCTAATCTATGGGCGGAGGACCAAGAGCCTTGTGCCAGTGTCTGTTCAGCTGGTGGTAAGGATTCCTACTGCTGTAACTCATGGCAGAGGGCAGAAGAGCACTTGGATATATGCAGAGAAAAGAAAAAAGCTTAAGGGCTCTTAGTTTTTATAAAACCTACTCTTGAGGTAAATAATCTGTTCTTGAAAATTATTACTGAGTTCTCACAGAGAACTCATAAAAATTGGCCAGTTCTATAGAGCTGCATTAATCATGCTAAGGAAGCAACCTCCTTTCAAAGCTCCTCCCCCTTCATATTCAGAATCAAATTTAGCATAAATCCCAGAATGGACAGATCTTATTGAAATTACAGCCATCTTCTTTGGGTCTGAGTTCAGTAGAAACAGATTCACAATGAGGATAAAATGCCTATCACGAGAGTAGCTGAGAGAGATGTCTGGCCATTGCTTCTATTAAATTGCCCCAGATGCCCATCCTGCAAAGTATGACCAGAATTCTCAGAGGAACAAAGAGCAAAGGTCCCAGTGGCTGCACAGCATAGTGACAGACCTTCAAGTCTCTCTTATGGCCAAGATGGATCAAGATGAACTTGTTTATGTAACACTGAGGAGCAGTATTCTACTCAGTAAAAGGTCAAACCAGAGTGAACAGATAATAGAATCCCAAGGGAAGGGAAAGGATGGACAAAGGGAATTTTCAAGTGCAATTCTGACAGGGCAATAACCAAGGCTTTCTTCAGAAACCTGTAAATTAAGTAACGTTAATATCTTTTGACAGAGAAAACCTGAGGTTCACCTCAGAATCCTTTCAAAATGAGAACATTTATTATCAGTCACCTATGGAGCACTTGTGTAAGGATTGTTTGAATTAAGGAGGAGTATTTTGCCCTATATTTGCTATCCTTTTAACCATATAAACATTCTTAGGAATTTGATTTGAGTCAGATTTTATGTTTTTAGCAAAAAAGAAAAATGTGTCCATTGTCTTAATAAAAACAATTTTAGAAGCCAAAAACTTAAGGTTGAATATATATTTTATAGTCACTCCAAGGAGGAGCCTAATAATTCTAAATAAATCCTTACTATGTGACATTTCCTGGGGAGTTATGAATAAGCAAATAGGGAACCAATAACAGACCCCTTTCCAAATAGGAAGCAATGACATACCAAATAATGATTCTACCAAATCCAACATGGAAAACCAATGAGTTTAGTGGTGTTACTTACAGGAGTATGGGTAAGGAGTTAATTATAGGAGCATGAGTGGCAAAACGCAGCTGCATCACTGAAAAGCCCAGGCTAGCATGACTGATATCTCATAGACATCACTGCTCAACTTAGTGGACTTTTTTTTTTTTTTTGGTCTGACAAACTCCTTTCTCCTGTAATTATTGTTGCTTATATAACCTTTGGGAGGGGCTTTGTGAATCTTGTAAGTTTCAGGAACTTCCTGAGATGTATGAGTTGTATTTTCCTGAGCCTTTTAGGTTTAATTTAGTTTCTGAATCTCAAGGAACCTACTTGATTCGTGTGATGGTTTGACAGAAAATGACCCTATAGGCCCATAGGGAATGGCACAAGTGTGGTCTTGTTGGAGTAGGTGTGGCCTTGTCAGAGGAAATGTGTCACCAGCGCTGGGCTTTGAGGTGAAAGAAGCTCAGTCCAGGCCCAGTGTCACTCTCTTCCTATGGCCTGTGGATAGAGATGTGGAACCCCCAGCTACCTTTCCATCACCATGCCTGCAAATGGACTGTCTGAAATGGTAAGCCAATGCCATTTAAATGTTTTCCTTTATAACAGTTGCTGGGATCATGGTGTCTCCTAGACAACATGAAACCCTAACAAAGACATTGGGTTCTCTAGTTTGATACCTGGAGACATTGTGCTATTCTTGATGAAAAAGTAGTACAAGGTCACGTTCACTCATTTTAACTGAAATTTGATATAATTGCATGTTTGTCAGACAAGCATTACTTTTTTTTTAATTTTATAGATGGAGAAGATAAAAGTTATAGGGCCAGATTGTCTTAAATCTAACTCACAGCAGAATTATTCAGACTGTACCCTTAAAGGTATTCTCACCATAACAGTTATCTATCCCTCCATTCCTGAAGAGTAGCTTCCAATAGGCAATTATTCCAGAGTCCTGGAGAGGGTCTGCACTTGACCAAAAGGAATAGTCTTAGTTACATGTCTGTAAGCCTGCATTGATCAGATTGTAGTGGCTTCAACACTCTGATTTAGATTTTTTTTTTTTTTGTGTGTGTAAGCTAGTATGGAAGCATGACCATATAATTTTCATAGCTGAGTTGAAAATGTAGGCGACTGTAATGTTTTATTTTAGTTTTATTCTGTATAATATGCTCCAATGAGGATTCCTCAAGGCCTAATGAACCCGCACGAATAAGCTATTTCATGTAGGCTATTGGTGAAAACAATATCTTTCCTTTATTCTCTAACCTTTAATTTGAATTTTTCATGTAATTTTATTAATTCAAATATTTCTGTTGCTTTTATCAGTGCTTGTTCACAAATGTATCTAAGCTACATTATTTTAATGACTGTTTATATCTAATTATGAAGTCATCTTTGTTACAACTATCAGGTCTAGTGAGTCTAGTGTAAAGAAAAAAAAAAAACAAAAGCTGAAGTGATAGTTTTCACCTTCATAGTTCCAAGTATTAAAATACAAATGAGCCCTTCAAGATTTCTCTCCCTTTCCCTCCCTTTCCTCTGCTTCCCTTACCCTTCTTTGTTTCTTTTCTTTTACTATAATTCAACTTGCCCTTGGATTTAGAAACTAATCTCATATTTTTGGAGCTTCTAAAATTCAATCACCAACAGACAAAATATAGTTTTCATATTTTCCCAGGTTAATTTATAATTCACTCACATTGCAATCATTTATAGCATGACCAGGAGGTGTAGAAGGACAGGGCTCATCTGTAGGCTGTTGTAGCTGACTCCATGGAAGATGTGAGCATCCAGGGGTTGCAGATTACATCCAGCAAAGAGGATATGTATCAGGTCAGTCAGTACTATATCCTAGGTAGACATAGGTATCTCTATGTTTGCTAGTCAATTTAATCTATTTTCTGATTTGTATTTCTCTGTTTTGTTATCTATTTATATCTAACCAAATATCTGCACATACATTCAAGTGTCTAATAATTTTTCTTAAGTGTCTGTGTACCTATTTTATCTATTATCTATATCTATCATCATCTAGTTAGATGTGACCTATTTGTTTACATATTTCCTATGTTTAATAGGAGTTGTTCTCCTACTTACAGGAGACATAACTGTATGATGTTAGTATGCTGGACATAGGGAAGAGAGAGAATGTGTAGTGAACTTTGGGTCCCAACGTCTCTTAGAGATGTGTATAGACCACGAATACAGAACTGTCATGGGAATCTGAGCTCTATCACCTTTTTATTATGCCTTCATGTCCTTCTTCTTGATCTCTCAATGCTAGTGAAAGGAGATCCCCCTCTTTGGTGGTGCGGATGCATGACGTTTTTCATTCATAATCTGGAGAGCCTTGGGTAATATCAAAGACAGTATCTAAAGTAAACACATTGCAAGTTAGGTTAATATTTTAAACATTCTTGATTTTTCAGGTGGAGGTGGTTTAGTAGACTTTATCAGTAGCTACCTATTTATACATTCTTGTAAATGCACCTTCCCAGTCTCATATCATTTCACGTGATTTCTAGATTTTTCTTAGAGTTTATGGTTAGCAGTAGAGAAGAGAAACCACCATTTTAAGTTACAAGAGTTGAAACATCTATAAATTTTAATGTATTTTAAACCTAAGCAATACTGTTTCTTTTTCAACTATTATTTTATATTTTAAAAGGCTTTCTTATTACCAAATCAATATGTTTCTAGAAAAAACAGAAATTATAAGTAAGCCAGGAGAGAAAATATAAGCATTATAATTTTACTGTCCTTGGTAACTACTGCGAATAGCATGATGACTCTCAGGTGGTTTGTTCTGTTTTATTTTGTATCTTATTTGGGCATATGTACATTTTATTTTCACAAAATGGGATCATATGATACATTTAATTGGTTTTGTAACCTTCTTAATCAAAAACATCATTTTCATGAAATATTTTCGATCCTATTGAAAAAGTATTAAACTTTTTAAAACCTCCAAAACTCAGCTTTAGTAAACAAGGAGAAAGATGTAATCCCTGCTACATCCGTGCAAGTAGAGAAAAGAAAGAAGCAAGAGGAATGGATGTGAATAGGATACCGTATCATCACCTCTGAGACAGGTCACAACCCATCTGTCTGAAAAACACGTTCCCATATATAGAACATGAACTAGCTGCAGTCACAGGAGCAGAGGAGCCACAACATTGAAATGTTAAGGAAACTAGAAAGTCTGACAAATTAATTTGCCCTCTCTAAACAAGAGGAGACCAACGTGAGGAAGCCAGTAGAGGACACGCTGATGAGTAGAAGAGCTCAGTATAGCATTGGTCCGAGGGTTTTGCAAATTGGCTAAAAGTAGTCAGTCTTTGCAGAGACATTGTGGTAGAGACAATTAAACACAATAAAAATGTTTCAAACAGAAACTTAATAAACAATCCATTTTTATTCATTAATCAAGATTCTTTTTGCAATCAAGGAAGAGAGACTCCAGGGCCATGCATAGCTCAGAGTATATTCTTCCAAAGGACCCAAGTTCATTTCACAGCCAACACATAGGGCAGCTAGCAACCATAAGTAACTGCATCTCATGGGAATTGATGCCCTCCTCTGGATTCTATGGGCACTACATTTGTATACACAAAAGTAATAAAATAAAACACTTTTTTTTAAAAGAAAAAAAGACAAATAAAGAAAATAGAAAATAAAACATGAGTGAAATCAAGAGAGAAGTAAAATAAGAGAAAACAAGCACAATACAGTTAAAAATAAAATTAAGAGATACTGGAGACAGAAAACTGTAAAGAGAGTGAGGAGAAAAGCAAGTGGTTTTCAGAGTTCACTAAAAGAAAACAATCACAGAAACACAGGCAAACGAGATCCAAAGATCGCAGAATTTGAATCCTCAAAAAACAAAACAGTCACAACAAAATAGAGTATAATACAAAGGTGTAATTCTAGAAAGTATACGAAATTAAAGCTCATGTGGTGGTCACCACATGCCAGTCCAAGCTGACTTGCCTCAGGGCATATCTCACATACACATGACTAACTGAAGGCTCCAAAATAAAGTCACTTTATAATAATTAATGATAATGATAATAATAATAATCATAATAAACAAGTTCCAGTTTTCAAAGCAGTGGTCAGCCCTTTCATTGTAGAATTGTAAAGTTACCATGTTAAAATGTTTCTGAAGGAGCTATGCGTCATGCAGTAAAACATCAGCCAAATTGTATTGCTATAAAAACACCTGCCGAGCAAGAATGTCTAACCCACAGAAAATCAGGTTTTATTTTGAGAAAATTCCTGGGAGGTATTTGTTAACTCCTAAAACAGACCCAAAAAGACTGGACATGAATTTCAAGTCTATTCAACTACAGGGCTTGAGAAAGGGTGTGTGCCTGCCAGAATGACAAAGGAGAATGAGAATCAGATAGAGAAGAAATCCCTTGTCTGGAAGACTTGGGGACAGAAGCATTTTGGATTTTAGATATTTTCACATATGGGATACTAATATATACAAAAAGATTTTTAAGGGATACTACCCAGAACTTAACCTAAAATTTATGCATGTTTTATAATAGTCGTGTTATACACATATATTTAATAATTTTGTTCACAGAGAAATATTGGTATTGGATTGATACTTGTGGTATCAAATCAGGGCTCACAAAGCTTCAGAGTGTGCAGTATTATCTGTGGGTTAGGGATACTCAACTGTACAGTAGTAGAGAAGGTATAAACCAAACTCACTGCTTGCCTTACTTCTTTTTTTAAAGAAAAGAATATCATTTTAT
Organism: Chionomys nivalis; assembly: GCF_950005125.1. Lineage (NCBI taxonomy): Eukaryota > Metazoa > Chordata > Mammalia > Rodentia > Cricetidae > Chionomys > Chionomys nivalis. The sequence continues at coordinate 31,037,600 of NC_080091.1, forward strand.
GTGTATGATTGTTTTGTTTGTGTGTAGGTCTATGCACTGCATGCATACCTGGTACTTACAGAAGTCTATAAATAGTATCTGATCCCCTGGAGTTGGAGCTACAGCCAACATGAGCAATAGTACTAGTGGCTGGGCATCGAACCTGGATCCTCTGGAAGAGTATCTAGGGCTCTTAACCACTGAACCATCTTCTCAGCATCATGAATGTCTTACTTTTAAGAATCAAGAATGACAAGAGGAGTGAGTTTACAAATCCTCTCACAAATGACTGAACACAACAAAAAATATAAAGAAGAGCTCTCTGTAGGACCACAGTACACTTGAAGGATGCTAGAAAATGCATTTCCAGCTAGAGTATTTCAGAACTGTCAGCTAGGTCTACTTGGTTTATAACATTGTCCAAGTCTTATTAAACAACTTTTAGTTAGCAGTGGATGAAATCTGTGTTTTATTGTTTCTGAGTGTGCCTCAAGAAATAGTGATAATAGATTATCGATTATCTCAAAGGTGTTTTAAAACAAGACACGACGCATATGCATTGCCCACCATTATGACTCACTTAAAAGGTGAAAATTCAAAGACCCTGAAAGTAGGACATGAAGTGGAAATGTCAGCTTTTAAAGTTTACATGGACGCTCCCTCTCTTGCTCTTTACTAGCACAGCCCTTCCTCTGGCGGATTAGAGAGAAGAATAAGAGCATGACCTTTGCTGCTTTTCATTCTTGGCACATCTTTACTTGAAATAACCCAGGATATGTGCTTTTAGCTAATTTATTCTCATACCATGGGTTGACTGCTGTTTCTCTTCAAGAATCTGTGATTTTGTTGTTTTTAATATTTTTGCATTTTTTTCCTTTACTGAAAACAGATTTTTTTCTCATACAATATATCCTGATTATAGTTTTCCTTCCTCTACTCCTTAAGTCACCTACAATCCACTCCTTTTTGTCTCTCATTGGAAAAAGAACAGGTTTTTAAGAGATAACAACCAAACATGAAAAATTAAAATATAATAAGACAAAGCAAAAACTATCATATTGTTGGACAGAACAATCTAAAAGAAGAAAAAGAGTCCCAAGAGCAAGCACCAGAGTCAGAGACTCACTCATTCTCACAGTCAGGTGTCCCATAATATAATATATCCCTCATATTGTGGGACTAATAGCTATATAATAACTATTATTAATAACTATAATATATATGCAGAGTACCTGTTGTAGATCCATGTAGGCTCTGTGCTTGCTGTTTCAGTCTCTGTGAACTTGCTTAGTTTATTCAGTGGACCAAATTATCCTTGATGTCCTCCATCCCCTCTGACTCCTACAAATCTTTATGTCTCCTCTTTCACAGGGTTCCCTGAGCTATGAAGGGAGGGATTTGATGGAGCTGTCCAGTTAAGATACTCTCTCCTTCTAACATCTAGAAATGTGTGTCTCTGCATCTGTTCCCATCTTCTACTGGAGGAAACATCCTGAGATGACTGCATAAGGCACTGTTCTATGAGTATAGTAGAATATCATCAGGAGTCTTTTTTATTGATACTTACTTTTTAGAACAGCAGCATTTGATATTATCCTAGGTCTCCAGGATATTTTGTTCTCGGTTACCTAGTCAGTCTCGGGTGTGTGTTCATTCTGTTGGAGTGGGCTTTAGGTCAAGTCAGACATTGTTTGGCTACTCTCACAAGTTCTGTATCATCATTGACCTAGCATATTACGTAGGCCAGACACATAGTAGGTCAAACTTTTAAAATTTTTTTTATTGATCCTTTGTAAATTTCTCATTATGCCTCCTGATCCCATTTATCTCCCTTCCTCATTGATTTCCATCTCTGCTCTTGCACCCTCCCCCAAAACAAATTTAAAAGTTAAACCAAAAAAAGGGAAAGAAAATTACACAAAAAGCAAATTAAAACATAAAACAAACAATCAAAAAATAACCACACAAAACAAACACTCAGCATGAAAACTGTAGTGTGGCCCAGTGAGTCACATGTTACCCTTTAATCCATACATCTTTACTTGTAAGTGTTCATTGCAATAAGTCATTGGTCTGGTTCGAAGTCTCAGGATTTTGTTACACCCTCAATACTGGGCCCTCACTGAGATTGGGCCTCTTGGATGTCCTATTTCTGCTTTGTGTCATGGAGATCCTGTGGTTTTGGATCTGCAGTTCCATCCCATTCATATGCTCCCACAGTTCATAGATGAGGTGGTGTTGGAGTGGGCTGCCTTGTAGTCCTAGTTCTGGGCCTGAGTGGTAGCTGGGTTGGTCAGCATGCCAGTTTTCGCTCATTGTCTCCACCCAGGCACTCTCCAAAATTGCTTAAGTTAGCTCACACAATGCAGCTGATGGCAAGGAGTGGGACACTTCTGTGTTCACATCCTCCGGTCCAGCTTCCCAACACTCATACTTCCAGGACCATCTCTTCTGTTTCGCCCAGGTGAGGTACAGGACCACCTTTTCTGTTCTCATGCCCCTGATTTCATCTCTCTTGTTTCTCACTAATGGCAAGGAGTGTGTGTGCACGTATGTGTGTGTGGGGGTGGGGGAAGAAGGCATATTAGCCTTAGCCTTGCCATCCCATGGCATGCAAGGGACGGAGCAGGGGCAGCTCTCCTGCTCTCCTGCCCACAGGTCTGGCTCACCTGTACTCCCACCAGCAGGGTCAGTTCTAGTGGGTTGCCCACGCGTGAGATGCCATGCCAGCACTCACAAGAGCTGCTGCTAGTAGGTGGCAGTGTCAGCTATACCACTCTCGTGAATTCAGGGCCAGCTCTCCCACCCTCCACAGGCAGCGAGAGACAGGAGAGAGGGGAAGCCATTTCTCCTTTGCCTACTCAACAGTATGGCAGTTGAGGAGTGGGGCCAGATCTCTCACACACGCCTGTCAGAGGAGTCAGTTCTGCTATGCTGTCTGGGCTAGGTGCAGAATCTGCTTTCCCTAGTGCTGCATACTTTGAGGGACAGAATCAGCTCTCCCACTCTCGTGACCTTGGGACCAGTCTTTTCTGCTGCAGTAAGTAGTGAGAAGTGTTGGGTGTGGAGCAAACTGGTGTATCCGTTCCTCACCCAGGCCACCTAGCATGTATTCAGAGCCAACTCACCAGCACCCCACCAGCAGAGACAGTGTAGGTCAAAGGTTTTGTATATTGCAGAGAATTGATTTATTTGTATTTTATGTGTATGAATGTGTTGCCTGCATGTATGCCTGTGTGCCATGTGTATGCCTGGTTTCCCTGGAGGCCAGAAGAGGACATTGAACTTCCTGGAACTGGAGTTTTGGATGTTTGTGAGCTAATATATGAGTGTTCAGAGTTGAACCAAGGTCCCCTGGAAGAGAAGCAAGTGCTCTTAACCACTCAGTCATCTCTCATCTCATTTGGCAGTTAGCCAAATCTGTAATTTTTTAGTAAAGGGTTGTATTTAGAGGTATGGATTTGGACTGTTTGTAGTAGGTACAAGATACATTCACAAATTTCTGTTGGTTTTTGAGCTAACTTGTAGGACAGACATCTTTAAATCTACAAATAAAACCTATTTGTGATCATAGAACTTCTTATATGAAATTTGAGTTTAAAATCACTACATTTGAAAAAAATTAACTTAAAATGTTTAAGATAATAATGTATCACAGATGAATATAAAAACAAATTTTTGACAAAAATATATATTTCAAGAGAAAAATGGAGGTTCTTTAGCATTATAAGTCCACACAACTCTTTAATGTCGCTGGGTTAGTAGAAGGCAATTGGATTTATATACCTGTTTCTGTATTCAATATGCTTCAAATTTTTTTAATTAAATATATGAGGACAAAAGGCAAATGAGGTAGCCCCCACCTGCAATTTTTGCATTTAGAGGAGGTGGATGCGGAAGGATTCTGAGTTGAAGAACACCCTGAGACTCATCAAGCCCTCACATAGAGATATATTTAGAAAATACACTGGTATTTTAATAATATTTAAAATGTTTATTTTTTTTAATTTTATGTGTATGATTTTTTGCACTATGTTTATACCTTGTGATGACAGACGCTGGAAAAGTGTGTTTGATTAACTGGAATAAGGTTATGAGCTGCTATGTGGATGCTGGGAATTGAACTTAGGTACTCTGTAAGAGCATCAGGTGCTCTTAAGCATGGATGTATCTCTCTAGCCCCTTAATAGTATTCCTAAAATTATACCATGGCAGCTAAGATCATGGACATTCTTTTTGGCTCCTATGCCAAAAATCAACCACAAGTGATCTCATACAGTCTATTAACAATATATTTTAAATAACAGTTGCACTAAAGCTCCATGATTTTTCTTGTATTTTGAAAGCATCTTATATCATGCACAGGTTTTCTATATGATGCATTGGCCCTTTAAATCATACTGGTTGACTGACTTATTCTTATTTTTCTTTAAACATTAAAAAAATGAAAAAGCCTGAAGCACTTATCTTTAAAAAATCCTGAAAGTCAACTGTAAAATTGAGGCAGCCATTAAACATGCACAATCCACAGTGTCTATGTCTAATGGGTGTCTATGTACACTGAGTAAGATAAAGTCACTCCTTAATCTGTGGGACCAATGGTGATAGAGAATAGTTAACTATGAAAATTCTATCCCAGAACAAAATCAAGATCTAATCTGGGAAACTTCCCCATCCCAAGATGGGCTACCCAATCAGCACTATGATTGCTCTGGGCGTGTGAGGCTGACCCACCACGTTCTGAAGTAGTCTACTATAACTGCATACCAAAGTGTAACTGCTCTCAGATTATAGGTTGCCTGCTCATCGAAAGGTGGATGTGTGAAGCTTCAGCAGGCTTTGGTGTTGGAAGCAGATAGGCTTTTGTTTGTATGAGAACAGGTGTTTCTCCAAGTACAGACAATAGCAGAGACTGTCTGGGCTCCATCCAGACCTTTCCAGGTGTGAGTATGTAGCTGCCACACATGGTAAAGCATACTCTGTGATTATTCTGGGAACCACACAAGGCTTGATTTAGAACAATTTGATTAGAAAAGGAAGCTCCTCTGGGAATTTGGCTGATGTCTAACTCAGTGTACCACTTTTGAAAAGGTGGTGGAGCTGTCTTTCCAAGGCCACAGTTAGAGACAATGAGAGTTATTTCATCAAAACATGAGAAGGGAAACTGGAAATAGTGGTAATGGTGTCAAGAGCAAATAGAGCTAGCTTTTTGTGGATTAATAAAATAGCTTTCCATATTTGATAATGAGTATCTATGCAGCATCCTAACCTATTTCTCATTTTTTTAATACAATAATTTTGAGTCTACTTGCTTTCTCTGTGTTTACTCATTCTTAAGAAGTGAGGCCTGGTAATATCCAACAAAATCACCATTAATCTACTTAACATTCTCCCTCAAAGCAAGGGCACCAAAATGATGTCTTCTGTTTGCCCATGGAGATTACTACATTTCTCTGTTCCAATAATCATCTCGAGATGAACTTCAATGGAAATTATTAGATATTTGTGATGAATGAAAAAAGATCAAATTTAATAATTAACATATAGGTAATAATCTGAGATAATTGAGTAAATAATATCTTTCCCTTGAAATTATTTTAATAAAATGGATATAATGCTTTTTATGTATTCTCGAATCAATAGAGAACACTTCATGTGTCAAACAAATAGGTAGGAAAAATTTAGTGGAGAGAAAACCTTAATTAACTAAATAAATAGAGTGTTAACTCAATTGGAGTGGAAATAATCTTTTGGGAAAATTTATCAGTGGCACTTAAGATCAAATTAAGAGACAATACATTAAAATAATTTTAGAAAATGTAGGATATAAAACTAAGAAAAAGTTACACATAATATGAATATAATATAACTCATGTCATAAAAATACACACAAAATAAATAAATAATTAGGAGGATGTTCATAGGGAGAAACCAAAGAAACTTGTACAAAAATAAATCTCTAGAGTTGCTTAGAACAGGAATGACCAATTTTTGCACCAGAAGAAATTGCATGTAACTAAGAATACAACAATAAAATGAATAAAGAATCATGACAATACACATTAGAAGATAATCTACATAAGGAATTGTATTCTAAGAACATGAGTAGACCTTACATACATAGTAATCAGTTAAAGAAGCAGACAAAAACACACATGTAAGCCCTGGGTCTGATTGTGTGCTAGAAGGAATACACATCATCCTAAGGAAGAGTCTACACTCTCTTAAAGAGACAAGGACAGAATCCTGTAGGAACCACAAAGGCAGGATACAACCACAGTAAAATGTCAAACAATCCAGGCTAAACACTGTTCCAGCTACTGGGTCTCCAGGTAGGAGACTGACATTTCTCTACTGAGGAGAAGTTCCCAGTTTTCACAAGCCTGAATCTAGTTCTGGGCTTTGGAGCCACAGTAAATGGCTCAACAGTAGATGCAATTATATTTTTACAGGGAATCTTACTTTCGAGGGAACATATCTTTTAAAATTGAACCACCAAGAGGACCTGAGAACAAGGACAACTGCAAGTCAAGGAGTTTGAGTTTAACATGTCACAGCCCAGGACAAGAGACGGATTTGACATGCAGTTGAGCAGAGCAGGGATGCCAGAAGGGTCATTCTTTGCAGATAGAGAACAAACTTATTAAATTTATATGAAGGCTTAAAAGACAAAGGTAGGCAAAGCTATCTTGAATCAAAAGAATATAGCAGCAGGTATCACCATGCCAAATTTCAAGTTACACCATGGAGATATATTAATAAGAACAGCATAATATAAACATTTAAAAAAAAAAGACATGTAGAGGGTTCAAATAAGTCCACTCAATTACATCTGTCTGATTTTTAACAAAAACTCTGAAAACATACCTTGAAGAAAATAGTGCTAGAAAAATAAATTTCAGCATGCAAAAATAAACAAACAAACAAATAATAAATAAAACCAGATCTTCATCTCTAGCACTGGACAAAAACAAACTCACATATATCACGAATCTCAATATAAGACCCAATACCCTGAAATTGTTAAAGAAAAAATGTAAAGAGTTGTCTTAGTTGCTGTGCTATTTATGTGAAGAGACACCACGATCAAGGCAATTCATAAAATAAAGCATTTAGCTGGAGGCTTGCTTAAAATTTGAGAGGATTAGTCCATAATCATTATGGCAGGAAGCAGATAGGCATGGCCCTATAGCAGTAGCTGAGAGTTTTACAACTTGATCCACAGGCAGCAGGAAGAGAGAGAAAGACTGGGCTTGAAAAACTTTGAAACCTCAGTGCCAAGTCCAGTGACATATCTCCTCCAAGAAGGCCACATTGCCAAATCCTTCCCAAATAGTTCCTCTTACTGGGGATCAAGAACTCAAACATGCTGGGCGGTGGTGGCACACGCCTTTAATCCCAGCACTCGGGAGGCAGAGGCAGGCGGATCTCTGTGAGTTCGAGACCAGCCTGGGCTACACGAGCTAGTTCCAGGACAGGCTCCAAAACCACAGAGAAACCTTGTCTCGAAAAACCAAAAAAAAAAAAAAAAAAAAAAAAAAAGAACTCAAACATATGTGGCTATGGGAGCGCATTCAAACCACAACTTAGAGACACAAGTATGGACTTTCTGAATATCTGAATAACACTCTTGCAGCATAAGGAATGGAACAAAAATCTGAAAACTGGTATCTCATCAAATTAGAAAGCTTCTGCAATGCAAAGGAAACTGTATTGTGTGAAGTGTATGAAAAAGCAGTTTACATACTGGTATAAATTTTTTTTGTATACACTTTTGACAGAATTGTTGTCAAGAATAAACAAAGAACACAAAAAAGTAAACATTGTCTAACATCTCAGGGTTCACATCTGACCTACAAAGACATCCCCACTGGTGCATTAGTGGCATGAACATCATGGAAGTAACCATAGTACTATGGACTTGATTTAAGTCATGCTCAGCAAGAGGAAATCCATACCTTGTACTATTTCTGGACCAAAAATCTATAATATAGATGCCATGAGAAAATCTATTAATATTATGCTACTAAAAGGATATAATATCATACCAACTCTCAATAACTTACTGTAATATACACAGCTCAATATATCTCTCAACCCTTATTTGTGAAGCTTCTAGTTGCAGTAAAGTTGATTAATACAGAGACTCACCACACCAAGGTGCAGAGATATGAGAAATCAGAGTGCTTAGCCATAAAGGGGATATATACTGTACCCATCTCAAAGTTGAGGGATCATTGTGTTAGAAGGAGTGGAAAGAGTATAAGAGGAAGAGTGTTGTTACAAGGAAACATCTGGACACATCAGGGCTGCTACATGAACAAACTCCCACCAGTTGTAACAGCATGCACAAAACCTGTGCAAACCAAAACCAAACCACATCCCAGCATAGAGAGCAAAGTTGAGCAATTGCACCCCTAGCTGAACAGGGAGGCCAATTATTAGCAGCCAAGAAAGGGTCCATTTTCTCTCAGAGTGTATTCCCTGTTGACTAGTTTCTAGGAAAAAACCAGGCATCCAAGAATACTTTGGACAGCGCAAATTGCTCTTCAATTGTTTACAAAATAGGTGGGTTCATAGGAAAGGGTATGGATGTGGGAACAATTTTGGGGGTATATTTTATCAAAACAGATTGAACAAAACCCAGAACTCTCAAAAATAAATTTAAGAAAAGAAAGCAAATGGTTCCAATACTGATGAAGATGTGGAGAAAAGGCACATAAACTACTGGTAGGAAAACAAACTGATACAGCCACTGCATAAATCACTTTGAACATCCCTCAGAAAACTAAAAATAGAGATACCATATGGACCTGGCTATCCCAGTCCTTGTATACTGGAAAAACTCTAAGTTAACATTCCTCAGAGATGTTTTACGTACTCATGTTTATTGTTGAGCTACTTACAATAGCTAAAAATGGAAATACCATGGATGTCCATCAAGAGATGAATAGGTAAAAAAAAAAAATGTAGGTTTTGTGGGAGGGGTGGGGAGAGGGAAATGATGTAACTACATTAGAATCTCAAAAATAGAGAAAGGAATTTAACATCGGGGCTTGGAGGGAGAGATTGGAGGGAGGAAAGAAAATAAGGAAATGATGATATAATTGTATTATAATCTCCAAAATTTAAAAGAAAAATCAAATGTGGTATATATACGCAATTGTGTTTAATTTAAACTGGTAACCCTGGAAAATGTTATCTTAATAAAAATAAGTCCAACTTAGAAAGACAAATATTACACATTTTCTCTAACACATAGAATCTAGATTTGTGTGTGTGTGTGTGTTCCTGTGTACTAAAAGTAGAAAAGGATGCATGAAAGACAAGCAAAGGATTTGAAGGCAGGTTGGAGGGGAGGAAAGAGAAGGCAATAAAATGCATGTGTCCTGAAATATAAGTGGGTGGGGGAAGGAGACCAGAAAAAGGAAATCAAGAGGAATGATGGAAGATAGTAGAGGAGGGGTATGACTAACAACAGAACATAATGAATGTATGTGAGAGTGTCATATATTAAAGGTGACTGCTTTATTCAAGTAATAAATATAGATTTATAGTAAAATAAAATAGCAAATGTTTTCTAATTTTATTCTCATGAAACCCTTATATGTGTGAGTAAAGCATTTCTTTGCTTTGGCATTGGTAAGAAGGGCTCTTTAGTGACTCTGCTATCATTGCCTTTTCTCAGTATGGACTTCCTTTTCTTCTGCTGTGAACTTCTCTGAAGAAGAGATGTAGCATATGGATATTACCCAGATAATCCTAGAAGAATTTAAATGCTGACACAAATTTATTATTGGATACAGTCTCTCCGTGGGTCCATTTCCTCATCGGCACATCAGATGATGATTTTCTAAGTAGAGAATTGTGCTCTTGGGCCAAAATGAAGTAGCATCATTACAATTCCACTCATACAGTAATAGCACTTTCTCTCTTAATTTGAAGGCCATAAATCTGATTTCTCACTGTATGAAGGTAAGTACTTCAGAACTGTTGCTATGTGGAATTGATACTTAGAGTCTCTGGCATAAATTATGGTACAGCCATCCTCTATCAGTAACCTGAGAACCCAAGCATCAAGCAGATAATTCAAATAATGCACATCTATAGACATTTTATGCCTGGAGATCTTTTCCATCACAGAGTGAACAAGTTCTGAAGCAATAGGAGCTGTAACAGCTGCAAATTCTGTGCGTGCCAATCGGCAGTTGTTTGGGTACTGTGCAAATTATTAGCACTTGTACTATAGTTAGAATCTAATTTTGCAAAAACCTAGCAAGCGATTTTATACTAACATGGATTTTAAAGCAGGAATAGTGGTGGGAAACTGCAGCGGGCCAACATTTATATCAAACGACAGACACTTCAAGTAACAAGCATGTTGGAGAGATGGGATGTCACTTGTGACTTAGAAACTCTAACCAGGCTTTGACATTGAAAGTTAAAAGGAAGTTTCCTTCTTTTACACAGTTGGGTACATGAACATGATAGGAAAAGTCTCAAAGAGAGAATTCTTCCAGTAATAGGTGAACGAAATGCTCATTGTGTGAAGTTTTAAAACTGTACAAGTTTAATCTAAGAAAGTAGTCAGGCATATTTCAGTTTCTTGAAAATGTCTATTATTATTTTCGCACATTTGAAGTCATTGAGGGTGTTCTTTTTTTTTCTCCTTCATGGTGAAGACATTTTTTTTTATTTATTAAAGATTTCTGCCTCCTCCCCGCCACCACCTCCCATTTCCCTCCCCCTCCCCTAATCAAGTCCCCTTCCCTCATCAGCCCGAAGAGCAGTCAGGGTACGACAATAAGGATAATCTTTCGGGAACTCACCAAGGCCAGCTGGACTGGGTCTAAAAAAGCATAGGATAAAACCGGACTCGCTGAACATGGTGAACAATGAGGACTGCTTTGAAGTCAAGAACAATGGCACTGGGTTTTGATCTTCCTGCACGTACTGGCTTTGTGGGAGCCTAGGCAGTTTGGATGCTCACCTTCCTAGACCTGGAAGGAGGTGGGAGGTCCTTGGACTTCCCAAAGGGGAGGGTGTTCTTTCTCCATTTTTGTTTGTTTGTTTTGGTTCACGCAACTTTGAGTCATTGATTTCTCAATACTTCTTGCTTTCCCTGTGTTTACTTATTCTAGGCTGGCCTAGAACTTCAGATTTTTCTTCTAATCCCCCTACCACTACATCATGAATGAGTGTTTGAATTACAGGCAGAAGTTACCATGCCCACCCCCAGCTATTATTATTTGTCATAAAAAATATATATTTGGCTGCATTCTCTGGTTGCATATTGCTGTTACACTACCGTTTAACTATTCCTAGGTACGAGTGATCTGCTCTTTTATTCTTATTTCTAAAATGTGGTAAATTTACCAACCTGATAAATGCTTAAAATTTACTATTCCCTGAAGAAAAATAAATTATTGAATAGTGGAGTATTTTTTCTTTTAGTCCTGACTGTTCTGGAACTTGCTTTGCTTTGTAGATCAAGCTGGCCTCAAACACAGAGATCTGCCTGCCTCTGCGTCCTGAGTGCTGGAATTAAAGAAGTGTGCCACCATACTCAGCAAGTGATAGAGTATCTTAATTTTAAGTTCTTAAGATACTCAGAGGTGAGACAAGCCTCTGACTCTGGCTTGTACTCTACTTCATAACTGGAAGACATGGGAGCTCTCACCTTATGCTCCCTCTTCTGTGGTCAGAGCTGTTCCAGATGCTATTTCTTCCTCAACATGATTGGCTGGAATTCTGTAATCTGTGAGCCAAAATAAACTTTTCCTTACATTGCGTCTGGCATTTATTTGGTTACAATGACCCACATGCTTGAAAGAAATCACTCAACCAATCTTATTTTTCTTATTCTATAACACTTCCATAAGAAACTCTTGAAGTTATTTTTCTGTAATATAGAACTTCTAATAGTTATCTATAGATATATTTGTTATTTAGAGAACATATTTATTATGTATAGGGGTCTATAGCTGGAGGTTTTTCTGTGTCCTGTGTGGTCCCTCAGCCACTTATAAAATATTCACTCAAAGGCTTAATATTAGCTATAATTGTTTGACTGATGGCTCAGGCTTATAAATAGCTAGCTCTTACATACAAATAACAGGCTATTAGAGGGATCTGAATAATAATGTTCTTTATGAGCACAGTTATCTGAACACTTGGTTCCCCATTGGTGGTGCTGTTTGGATAGGTTTATAAGGTACAGCCTTGCCACAGGAAGTATGTCACTATGGGTGGACTTTGAGAGTAAAAAACAAATGCTTCCACCACTTCCAGCTTGCTGTCTGTATTTTGTGCTTGCAGCTCAAGTGAACTTCCAGCTTCCTGTTCCTGCAGTCATGCCTTTGTTCACTATTATGGATTCTTTCTCCTGGAAACTGTAAACCAAAATAAACTCTTTCTTCTATAAGTTGCCCCTTTCACAGTATTTTATCATAGCAATAGAAAAGTAACTAATGCAGTATGTGACAGTTTATAACAAAGTTCAGTGGTCTCCTGGCCTCCTTCCTTTCCATGAAATGTCTTCTAACCTATAGGCCTGCTGTTTAAATCGACTTTTTAAAAATCTTCTTGAGCTAATTTTGCATCTGATAAACAATTATTTGGTGGTTGATTCTCTGCAAGTGTGTGTGTGTGTGTATATATATATAGTGATTTCCTGCCGAAGCCTCCAAAACCTCTAAATATCTTTGAATCCATTACATAAAAGGTAAAATTTCCTATTGACATATGCTGGTAGAGCTAGGATAAACACAGAAGAGCTGGGAGGCAGCCTCTTCATAGCCCAGTTGATTATGTCACAGACATAGAGGCTATGTGTGGTGTCTGTACTGTGGACTATGGACTGTGAAGGATAATCAGACACAGACCTGCTATTCCTCAGCCTTTACTGTCTCATGACTCTCTTTGGGAACCTTCTCTTGAACATTCCAGCCTATACTTGGATATGTTCCTGACCTCCTGCTATTAAAGACTGATCTTTGTTTCTCACCCAGTTCATACCAGGATTAGGCAAATCCAATACATTATAAGCATTTAAATACCATTTTTAACGTAGAACCTCTATGCACACACTAACACCCAAAGAAAAGTTTCCATTTTTACTTTCCAAGGGTAAATCTAACAGGTTCATGATGTAGAATTTACAACAAGCAAGTTATATCAAATAAAGCTTCTTCTTCTTCTTTTTTTTTTTTTTGCAGTGTGCACCAACATTGGTATTTGAATCATAAATCTTGTTGAGTTTATGGTATGGTGGTTATACTAAAACTATATATTTTGTTATTCATGTTTAGTTCATGATTCATTACCAAAAGCTGTTGCATGAAAATAAACTATTAAAAGACCTTAGGAGATCTGACAAATAAGCCATGTTGAGGGAGGAGAGATTGCTCAGTGGTTAAGAGTATGTGTTGCTCTTGTAGAGGTCCCAAATTTTGTTGACAGCAGCCACTTTAGGCAGCTCATAAGAACCTCAAACTCCATCTCCATGGGATCTGGGGTGCTGTTCTGGATTCTGTGGTCACTACCCACACAAGTGATGCCCACCACCTCACATACAAATAATTTTTAAAACTCTAAAAACAAACAAACCAAGCCATTCTTTGAAGAATACAAATGTATGTGCCCTAAACAGATTCACTATTTTGAGAACCAAAGTGAAACACCAGAACTGATAAATGTGTGGAGATTTGTATTTTTGTAAGCAAATTGGGAGTGCTTAATTAATTTTGATAATAAAATGGAAACTGGCTACAGTCCTGTAACTTTCCAGGACCAGAGGAACACACTGTACTCTCTCCTTCCCTTTAGTCTTCAGTAGCTGACTAGAGACATATCCCACTCAACCTGCCTTGATATATCCCCAATTCTGCAGCAGTTTTGTAGATGCTCTGACAGTGCAATACTAATAATAATCTCCAGATTATCTTCTAGCCTGTTGGGGTGTATTTGATCACACTGTGAACCTTGAGTTTGCATTTGTCTTAATTAAATAAATTTAACTTCAGTTCAGGAGGCTGAGTTAGCAGGTACTTGACATAAAGTAACCATAGAGCCCCAAAAGGTATCTGGAAGAGATAGAGAGATGTACCAGAAGTAGTAAGGAAGGATTTGGAGTGGCAATATTTTATTTGTTTGTTTGCCAGAACAGAAGGATGCCCTTTTTTGGAGATGCCAGCAAAGAAAGAAGGTTAGCTAGTTTCTATTTAGCCTCTCTATTTAGTTAGCAGGTTTTCACCCCAGCCTTTGCATCTCAAGTCTTATTTATAAACAGAACGGTAGAGATTTTGTTAAAGTTACCCCTTAGAAACAGTGGCAGAGCCAGTGTCTGCGGGAACAGAATTCCAGTCAGACTCTGGTCTAAAGGGCTGGGTTGCTGCCAGAGAAGCTGGGCAGTAACTGTGGAGTTGCAATTTCTGGCTGAAATAACAGTAGATTAAGGTGTAGTCACTGTGTGGAAGTTAAAACAACACTAGGCACTCATATGTCTGGCTCACTAAAGAAATTGTGTTAGCCAGGGCATAAGAAAGTTGGAATTGGAAACATCCTCTTCTATTTTTGTAAAGATCTTCGTAGTATTGTTCTTGCCTAATACTTCTGTTTTTCTCCAATACTAGCATATGCAAAGTCTTTTTTCAGTCCTTCAATACCTTATGAAAGATTTCTCCTTCATGCCTGCTCCCCAATAGTCATCTACTCTCACCTGTGTAAATGTCAGGAATGACCTCCTTAGAAATGTCTTCAGAGGATGCTTCTATTCATCCATAGTGATCTGAGCATTTGACTGGCTTTTTATGAATCCAATGTTTGTCCTGATAGAGGTGAAATAGGTGCTAACTATTAGGTACAACCACCACTAGAAGGCAACTTAAAAAGACATCAGCCTAGCGAACAGGCTACCATGCGTGGGATGGTATATATAGGAAGCCATGAAGAGTGGGAAACTCTGAAAGAGGGCATGATATGGATCCTTTAGGTGGATTTTGCAACCAAAATTTATGCAGCTACAAATTTCTTTGTGATGATGGCATAACCAGGGATGGAACTTCAGTTCCCTGCTGACAGGCTGTAGAATTCCTGACTATCCTCCCAGAACTTCCTGTCAGTTTCTCCATGTTACTGTTGGAGTTAGCTCTGAGACATCCCCCCTCTCTTTTCTCACATCTTGCTCCTGTCTTAAAACTGTATAGAATTATCTTTTATAAGTGTAATCTCATCTTGGATGTATCCTGTAAGTTTGTACTGGTATCTGAGATGTATATCTGCAACTTTTCTGGAGTATCATGTTCCTGGTCAATTTGAGCAGCCAGTTTGAGAATTGGATGGTATTGAGGATGGGGAGAGGAAGAATGCGTGGCATCCTGATATGGGGGTGTAGGAAATGCTCCGTAAATGTTTCTGGAATGAATGGACTAACTGAAAACTCCTGAGAAGCAGCAAACAGACATGACTCAAGTGCTGATTCCATGGCGCGGGGGTGGCTTTCCTAGCAGCCCTCCTGTGCACAGCTGGAGCTAAGGGATGCTTTCACCTAGAAGCAAACATTTCAGTGTTAATGACTAGATGGGTATGAGTCCCAAAAAAGGGAGAGCACTGGTGCTGAGTAAGCAGCATATTTGTATCTGCTGCATCTGAGCAGAAAGCTAAGAGAACAAACAGGATGCTCTGGGGATACCAGCTCATCCTGTAGCTGACTCTGGCTTAGCTGTTACTCATTTCTTGCCTTGCTATTGATTTCATTTATTTTTTTTTTAGATTTGTGATAATATAAGTCCAACAGATAATATCCTATTCAGCAGCGGTGTCTATAAATTATAAAATTCTCTATTTCCTTGTTGACTTTCTAGCTTTCTTGTTTGAGTCTATATATTCAGGGCCATTGTATGAGAGAGACTGAAGTTGGTTTCTTACGATGCTTGTACTCATCTTCACACCAGTTATTTTATTTCAATTGCTTGCCAGATAACTAAATATCATCTGATGCCTATTGTGCACAAGGAACTGCCCTTGGCTATGTTTCTTCCTGAAAACCAGTGTTACAAGCTCCTAGTTGAGGTTGGGTTTTCAGTGAGAGCTATATGGAACAACTGTGGTAGGAAGGTTATGCCAGGAACTGGAGGGTGGAAGATCATAAGGTCCCATGGGAGAAACAAACCTCAGACAGAGAGATCATCTTGTGAAGGGTGTAGGCACAGTAAGGATGTAAGCCTGAAAAACTAGAAGGGAACTGAGGGAAGTCACTATGCTCAGATGAGATGGGTGGTGGTAGATCCCGAAGGAAACTCTGATAGGCTGAAAGATGAGTAGAGAGAAACCTGTTTATCCATGAGCCAGAAAGGGACTATGATAGCTAGCCCAGTCTGTGTCTGGGAGAGAGCCATTATCAGACAACCTGGAAGAGAGCAAAAGGCATGGAGGATCTTCCACAAGGGACCTGATGTTATTGAGCTTAAGTAAATCACCCATTAAACTACGCAAAAATTGCCCTTTCTTGGCTCAGGTTTTACCATCATGAAATTCTTTATTTATTTTTTTTTTAATTTTATGTATATGAATGAGTAACTAGATGAGTAGCTAGATAACTAGTTAGAGTGGCATTGAATTTCAAAGGAAGGGGATTTCTTTTCTTGTTTTTTTTCTTGTTTTTTTTTTTTATTTTTATTTTTTATTTTTTATTCCAGTAAAGGAAGACTTCATAGAAAAGTCCATGAGGTATCTGGGGAGGAAGTCCCTGGACTAGTGGCACTCTGGTTGGCTGTAACAGTGATGTTTTTACCCACTAAAGATCTACAGAAATAGGGCAGGGTGCTCAAGGGTATCACTCACGGCTAACTAGAAGCTTACATTATATTAGTTTTCACTCACTGTGATGAACACCTGAAATAAATTTAAAGGGAGCAAATTTATTTTTGTCTCAAGGTTTCAGAGGATTCAGTCCATTGTTTTCTAACTCTATCGCTTTTGGCATGAGATGAGAGAGAATATCGTAGAAGAGAGTGGTTGAGCAGAGGCGCTCATCTTCATGACAATCAGAAAGCAGCAAGAGAAGATGAAAGAGCTAAGGAACAGACCCACCTCTCCAATATACCTTCCATTAGCTCCCTTTCTCCTTTCATGAAGCACCATGTAGCCTGCTTAGTATGAGCATGTCAGTGGATCAAACTGTCAGTTGATAACATCCATTTGACCGAACCACCTCACTGTAGTGCTGCTGCCTTAAAAACCACACCTTCAATACATAAGCTTTTGGGAGTGTTTTCAAATTAAGATTATAGCAGTGCACATATTAGATGTTTCATAAAGTAAAATAAGTCTTCTCTGAAGGCTCTGTAAAGGGAGTTGGTTGACTGGATGGAATAAAGGACCTACCTAAATTTTACAAAATCTCACGTGGAAAGAGAGGCCATGTCTCAAATTTAAGAGAGGTAGCAGCTGCGATGTAGAGAGAGGGTGAATGGAGTAGCTGTGCGGGTGGAGGCAGGAAGCAGGGCCTTCTCTGGAAAAGTTAGCTGAAGTTCGTATTGTCTCTTCTCTCCCTAATATTGTCTGTGTGCTACTGCTGGGGCTGGAGACGAGCGTAATGATCAGTCAATGGCAGCCGCCTTCCTGGAGCACATTGCATACCAGCTTCTGAATGTTTCTGTGAACACTCAGTGACCACATCCTGGCGACATAAGCAATGTGTTATCTTGTGGGTCTCAAGAGAAGAAACCTGAAACAGGTCTACAAGCCAAAGTCAAAGTGCTGGCAGCCCCCCTCATTTTGGAAAGCAGAGGAAGCTTTATCCCCCACCTTCTAGGGGCTACCTCTGTGTTTTCTCCATCTTCTAGACCCTGCTTCAAGGCTACACGTTTTCTTACATCATATTTCTCCAATACTGTCTTCTCTCTCTCTCCTTCCTCATTTAAAAGATCTTTGTGTTTACGCAGCACTCATGTAAATTGGGGTTCCAGTGCCCACAGAACTGCTAACAATCTTTCCCCAGTAGGAAATTAGAATACTGGGGCAGAGGCTTTCCTGAATTGTTCTGGAAAACATTCTAATGCCCAGTTGTTTGTTCTATGCCTGGATCCTCACTCTGGACTCTTACATGTGCTGGCTGGTACCTTTATGGCTCCTGTATAACAGGTATCTGGTTTATTCTGACAGACTGTAGCTCTGGTACCAGAAGCTTCTTTGTCTCCTCTTCATGGTTCAGAGAACATTCATACTGGAATATCCCCAGTTCTTCTGACTGGATGCCCAGATTCAATAGCCCATCTCTATAGAAAGGGTCAACGACATTTCCTGACAACTTGAGCAACCTGAGGACACTTAATTGATAGTCTTTTATTGCCATGCAGTGTGAGTCTAGAATGCTGTGGAGGGGGTTGCTAGAGAAAGACAAAGAAGGAGAGAAGAGAAACAATCAGTAGTTGTAAAGGGATATGATACGGTTAACTTTAAATTCATGAAGAAATTAAAGGAGCACAAAGTTCCAGATGATTTAATCATCATCAATTAGGTTTGCTGCTTCCAAGCCTGAATGTTATATACAATCTTGATAAGAGATAGAGCATCATGGAGAATCGTGGTATGAGATAGAGCATCATGGAAGAAAGAATGTGGAAAATAAGTCTCACTTGTGGAAGAGATACTTCTGAATTATCTTTGGCCCACCAACTTGGGCCGTGTGTGTGTGTGTGTGTGTGTGTGTGTGTGTGTGTGTGTGAGAGAGAGAGAGAGAGAGAGAGAGAGAGAGAGAGAGAGAGAGAGAAATGAATCTGTGTGTGTGTTGCAATTTTTACTGTCTAGATAACAGCCTTGACTGTGACATTACATGTTGGGATTATATTGACTCTGCTGAGATATTGATAAATAATATCCTTATCGTAAAGCTGGTTGGCTATTGACTTTTATGCCATTTGCAAACTAAATTCTCCGTTGACATGACTACACCTTTGATTCTCTCCTTCCATTTTTGGTTACCTGTGTGAGGATTCAACTATTTAAGACTGAAGATATAGAATAATATTTTAATGTCTCTAAATGTGTATAGAATGTTTCTCATAACTATTTTGTAAATCACGCAGTACAATTACATTGTATTGACCATTACAGGGCTGGAGGTTTCATGTAAGTATTATGCCATTTTATTGTGAGGAGTGAACCTCTGTGGATTTTTGTGTAGCAAGGATCCTGAAGCCAGAGTTTTATGCACTGAGAGACAATGTTCATGTCTCATGAGTTCTGAGGGAAAATACCTGGACTTCTGGTGTGCAGGGAGCATTATTCCACTTATAACACATTTTCCTGATGCAAACTAGAAGACTGGATCAATAAAGCAAGCAAAATGCACTTATTTCTATGTATACATTCATTTCTTATGTGCATAAATTCAGTAAAATAAGTATTGAGTACAAAGATAATGATGTGATGGAGAGTGACATAAGAGACAAGTCTATTGGAAGAAGTGACATTTGAGAAAAGGACTGAGAAATACCATTTTCCAGTGTTTAGGCCAAGCCTTGTTGTAAATGAAGAACATGACTGAAGAACCATTCCTGATGAGATGAAAATTCGAGGGCCACCAAACTTGACTCTCATTCCAACTTGTCGCTCTAATTCCTTCTTCTTAACAAAATAGCACAATGCTATAAAGTCACAACACTGTTTGAGAAAAGAAGGAAGCAGCATCTATTGTCACTGGCTGATTCTTTGAACTTAGAATAGTTCCTGCATCCTAAGAACCTCAGTAAAAACTTGTTGAATCAGAGTACACATTGGTTTTTGTGTTTATTCAACAGGGGCATTGTTGGAAATATTTCCAGATGTATTTCCATATATTTCCATATTCTTATTCTTTATTTTGCCTTGGAGGCTTCACTTCCATCCAAGCAGTGAGTTTTAGTGCTTTAGAGAAACATGACATACCTGCTAAATCAGTAAATTCTTTTCTCGAGCTTAACTGTCAAATGTATTTTTTTGTTTAAATCTATACTGAGAAAATAAGGATTGTAAATCAGGCTTTTGTATGGACAAATAGGGGCTTCAGCAAAACCAACTGAGAGAAAGAGAGAGAGTGGGAGAGAGGGAGACAAAGAGATTGAGATTTTCATTCTTTTTTAAAGCATGAACTGGGGTTGTGTCTTGGTGGTAGAGCCTTTGTTGAACATTCATGCATCCAGGGTTCTACCTGTAGCACACCAACCCTTTTAAAGCATCAAAGCTGGAGAGTTTACACTGTAGTGTTCTTTTTCTAGATGTGTAGAGGGGATCCATAAAAATAAACTGGTTCATTTTTTTTTACCAAGACATTGAAGTGGAGGAGAAAGAGGAAGAAGAATAGAAGGCAGAGAAAGAGGTAGCACAAGTTGAGCAAGAAATCTTTCCAATCTGATCCTTCCAGACTTGAATGATGGTGGAGAGGAAGGAGACACAGATGATCCTGGAAATATGGTTTTTCTTCTGTGTTGTAAACTGGAGATGTTTTTAGAAATACATTGATTGCCATTGTGTGAAATGAAGGCATCAGGATTGCTGCTGTGTTGGAGAGTGACAGTTGGAATGACTTAGAGCAATCCATCTTAGAGCAGTGCACATCAGTTTCCTTTTGTGAGCTTCAAGTCCTGTAGAACAGATCTCTAGATCCAATGCAGAACTTCTGATTTTGAGACAAAAAATTTACTGTCAATCTCTCAAGTATTGAGGACTTATGTGTCTAGAAATCATACTAAAGTCATTGCTAGAGGGAAAGTATGATGCCCCACACTGGCAACTTTGGAAGAAGGCAACAATTCTGGAACTTCCTTTTCCACTGGTGCACTGTTGTGCAAAAGAATTGGACATTCCCATATATACACTTGGAAGTTCTAATTTCAGCAGGTCAGCAAAGCTTGGGATCAGAATTAAGATGATTCTGCATGTAGTGGTTATAATAGTGGATACTGAGGTGAGAAGAATCACCACTTTTTATGTGGGAGCAGATATATTAATGATGTATTTTGACGAGAGAATCTATTTCTTAGGTAAGAGAAATGTTATTTTGTAAACAAGCCAAGGTTTCTTGGTCGATACTAAAATTTATTTTAGTTTTTAAATAATTTAGTGGATGGAATGTTTTGTGAAATATGGGTTGTGAAATTTGAAAATTGAATATTTTTACTCTGAATGTATGTCGAGTACAATATATGTTAACTGTGCATCTTATTAAGCATCTGTGCATACCCCCAGACTGCAAGCTCTTTGAGAAGAGAAACATTGACTGTCTTGCTTACTTGAGTAGGTACACAATAGATATTTGAGCAGTGAATTCATAAGCAAAGGAAGGACCAAAGATAGATGACATTGGGCAGCAATGATATAAAAATATAAACAAGATACAACAATTAAATTATTTCCCATTATATCCAGAAAGCTTGTATTATGTAAAGATCGAAATGCAGTATGCGTGGTATGCAGGGGAAACGACATTGCAAAAGCATTGCAGTTAGCTGAAATTTTACCCTAAGAGGTTTCACAGGCAATGTTTATTTGCTTCTTTATGTTCTCAATAAATTCACCTCTTTACTGCTATGCAAGTCCTTGATGGAAAAATGCTATGCAAGCCATTGCACACAAACATAAGCCAATGAGCTACTGCTTTAAGGAATGTAGCTAAAAGCTGCAATGACAAAATCACAGGGAGATGGAATTAGAACATAAAGGCTATAGGAAACCATGACTGCGTGATGCAAACTAAGGCAGGTGAGGACAAACAATGCTTCCAAACTTCCTCCTCATCCTCTCCTCCAGCACCAAGGACAAGAATGTGGGAAGCTGACAATCATGAGTAATCAAAGGATGACTATTCTATCAAAAATCTTTTTTTAATTGTGAAGTTTAATTTTTAATTTCAAACTTTGACATTTTGAGAATTCCACTCACAAATACTCTATATGTTACAACATTTATATTTCTCCCTCTCTCCCATCAACTCTTCACTTGTCCCCTCATCCCTCTAGAATACACGACCTCTTCTATAGCTATTATTGTTATATACATACATATGTACATACATACACTATGACATAGTTACATAAATAAAGAGTTATATATATTTATATTTGTATCTAAGTCTATTTATTGTTGTTCATAGATCACATGTTTAGGGCTGATCACTTGTGACTGACTAATTTACCAAGGTACTTGACACTTGAGAAAATGGATTGTCCTCTCTTAGCAACCATTGGCTACCTATAGTTCTTCATCTAGGGGTAGGTCCTTGAAAATTTTCCCCACTTATGTTGGAACATCAACTGGTGTGGTGGTTGTGCAGGCATTGCTTAGTCAATCACATTGCTGATACTTCATTGGTGCAATATCTCTATTGTGTCTAGAAAGCACCATTTCCATACACATTCTTGTCCTCTGCCTCTTACAGTCTTTCCACCCTTGTTTGAAAAGTAACTTGAGCCTTAGTTATAGGGGTTGTATTGTAGATGTAGAAATTTGGGTTAGGCTTCTCATGGTCACTTATTCTCTCCTTTGTGACTAGTTTTATATCTCTGTGGTAGTCTTCATTTGCAGCAGACAAGATTTTTGCTAAGGGAATGAGAGCTATACTTATCTGTGTACATAGGGAAAAGTATTAATAAGTAAGTTAGAAGTTATGTTGACTAAAAAAAAACCAGCTATAGTAAGTTCTTCTTACTATATGGTCTATGGTCTCTCCATTCATAGACAGTTAGTTGGCTAGGTCGAACAGTGGAACAGAACAAAAAACTCGATCTAATCACATATAGTTGTAGTCATCTCAAATTTGACCAAGATGTCAAACATACACAATGGAGAAAGGACAGTAGATTTAATGGTGCTGACAAAACTTGATGTACACATATATAAGAATGGATTTGGATCCGTATCTATCAACCAACAGAAAAATCAACTCCAAATTTCCTTAATGTGAAAACTGTTGTATATAACCATGGTCAGTACCATACAAGGTGTAAGTACAAGAAAGGACTTTCTGAATAGACAGCCATTTGCTCCTAAATTAAGGTCAATAATTAATGGGACCTCATAAAATGGGAGAAACAAACAAAACACAAAAACACTTCTGTATAACAAAGAGAACAATGAATTTACTATAAAGAAAGCCTGAAGAGTATGGGAGCCTCTTTGTCAACAATACATGAGATAGAGGGTTGTTATCAAGAATATAGAAAAGGCAATACAAAGAATCAAGAAAACAAATGATCTAGTTAAAAATGAGCTATGTGTTTGAAGAGAGAATTTCTAATGTTATAAGTAATAAGAAATGCATTTTAAAGTATCAAATATCCTTAGTAATGAGGAAAATACAAATTAAAACTACTTGGAGATTTCATCTTACCCCAGTCAGAACAACAAAGATTAACAAAAGACAACAAATGCTATTAAGGATTTAGAGACTGAGAAACGGTCATTCACTGTTGGTGGAAGTACCAATTGTGACAGTCACTATATAGATGTCAGTGTGGGGAATTCTCATAAAGCTAGAATCTGGTCTCCTCAGATGTGGTACTCATCAGTATATATGTCAAAAAATGTAGGGACTGATGCGAATGATACAGATGTATAGACTCAGATGATATAGCCACATAGGTAGATAGAATAATAGATACATAGGTATGTGCCTGTGTTTAACGTCTACATGCTTCTCTAACCTCTTCCTCCTCCCGTATTTCTTACACATTGCACATTCTTTCTGTTTTGAGCATGGACCATGCTCTTAATGCTATGTGCCTTTTATTTATTCCATCTGGAAACCCTTGTCTTTCTCAACCTGACAGATTTTTCAAGAGTTGGACCACATATCACATTTCCTAACAAACAAACAAACAAACAAAAAACTTTTGTACACTCTTTCCACAATGGGCACTTTTTATTGACTCCTATGATACCCTTTTTTTCTGCACTGGTGCTTATCGCATAGGAAGATCACTACCTCATTACCTTCTGGATGAGGAATGTATTTGGAAGGAGCTGAAATCAAAGTACTTCTCAAGCTGAGGCCTACTAGTTTCTGTGCTGATAGCTTTTACCTGAGCACATGCTGGCATTAGTGCAGTAAAGAGTTTTGTTTGCAATTGAGTTGGTACTAAGAAATATTTCCTCTCACACACTTAATGGGGGAAGCACCAAGGATATCTGATTCATAAGCCATGTGCTGTCACCTAGTGGAGGCCAGATGGTCCCATGGCATGAGGTACTAATGAAATTTCACAGTCTCTCAGATGGATGGAAGAAATGGAAGGCATGAGTCATGGCAGGTACTCTGCTGCAGGGTGTGGTTGCTATCAAAGCTACATCCTCTGCCTTATTTATGTACTTCTTAAGGTAAACTTTTGGTCTTGTGGTTTGAATAAATTCTATAGACATATTCCACAGAATTTGCAGTCTGTGCCCTTTGATAGTTAACAACAGCATAGCCAGTGAGGCAGCTACAACCTCCCAACCCCTTCTGCTAAAGTCAAGTCTGGTGATAAAACTCATGAACTCCAGTGTAAAGGTTTAGATGTAAATTCCCCATCTCCCATCAGTTCTCTGAGTGGCCATGGAAAGGTTTCCATAGCCTTTATGTGTATGTGTATATTTTTAATACTTTCTTTTTGATTTAACACATAATATAGAGGCACAGTACAATAATTTGATGTAACTCTGCAAAGTACGGTGAATAGATCAAGGCAAATAGTATTACAATACCCTTCAATACTTACCATATCTGTGCATTCTGAAGACTTTAAGCCTTAATGACCTCACTGACAAAACTGGGAAAAAAGTATCTAATGTATCTCATAGTTATGGAATTAAATCAGATAGTCCAGGTCAACACATCACAGGGACTCTTTCTCATAGTGTTTCTTAAAGAACTATTCACAATAACAATGTTATAGAAATAAACTAGGTAATCAGGGATAGACTAGAGGATAAGGAAATGTTGTGTATAATCATATAGACAATGACTTTTTCCCCAACAAATCAAAGAATAATCTCATTTTTTTGTTTGCAGAAAAAAAGTGGGTGTAAGAGAAGATTGTTATATTAAATAAAGTATCAGAAAGACAAATATTTTATGTTTTCTTTCATTTGAAGTTACTAAATGTTATACAGTCGTGTAAAATCCTGCATGTATATATTAAATGAAAGTAGAAGTGAAATCATGGAGGGGAACAAAGGGGATCAAGAGGGAAAGGGTGAGTTAAAGGGTGGGAGAATAGGGTGGTGGAGTCATATATTCAGTCTATAATTGTATTTGTAACAACACTTTTAGGAAGCTCACACTCGGGATACTTTATACAATGTGTTTGACACAAGGAGTCCTGCTGCTTACAAAGTTCATATTTTTAGTCAATCTAAGGGCAGATGCTGGATATTATTAAACTTTGTTCACTGAACAGTGTATCAACTTGGAATCCACAAAGAATACAACAAGCACTAATAAAAATTCCTATTTTTCTCCCATTGTTTCTCACAAAGGAAGTCAAGACTTCTGAAAAGGCTACGATAAATGCAGAAAATATGCCATACGTTTCCCCACAATTACATATAAAATTCAATATGTTAGCTAAAGCTAAAATATATTAATAAAGCATTTCCATACATGCGTATTTATGTGTGTAATATATGTATGTGTGAACACATGCATACATATACATGTATGTATATATACATACACATATGCAATAGGATACTGAACCTCACCTGGAATACATAGCTCACAGTACTTTGAAGACAAAAGACAAAAATATATCCCACATTAGCTCAGAACTGAGTATAATAAATAGTTACTTATTTAGGGGTAGACTCACAGATTACAGTCCTCTACATGAACAGGGAACAGGAACCGAAAGGGAACACATGCTTTACATAGGCATTTATAGTATAAGAGGCCGCGCCCAAGTGGGTGGGTAACTTAAAGGCTACTGGCTGTAGGATTTCCTACAGCATTTCATGGAACCATATGCACCTTCTGTGATGTGCTTTGGGGCCAGTCTTTCATAATTTTAGAAAATTATGCTTTTATTGACAACTGGTTGTCCAATGCCTCTATCATCCCCACCTGGTGGCAATCTCATCTTTTCTCCATTCCTTTGTGTTGCTCTAATATCTCCCTCATGACTTGATACCTAGATCCTGGCCTTGTTTCTAGTCCATTTATTTCCTAGGTCCCCCAAGTCTAACAACTTCTACCTCTGGAGGGCTTACACTTCACCTTGCTTCCACTAGCCCTGCTCTGAGGAAGTTCTGCCAATGTTCGTAGTTCAGTGTACATTTCAGACTATAGACATATTCCCATGAGATCCTTTATTGTTTCTGAATGCTTTGGTTCTCTGATTATAATATTATCACCAGAAGGAAGTCTGGAAGAGTGCAAACTTGATCATTCACAGTGACTTTCCCATCACAGACTTCCAAAGCAATCTCACTGGAACCAGTTTCGATACCCAAAACAGAAGCTTCTAAGACGTGTCTGTGGCCAGGCTCCAGTTTCACCCTTCTCTTCGTCTGTTTTCAGTTTCCTTCATCAGATATACCAGTAGTGAGAGCAGTCAGTAAGGGAGCAAGAAACAGTCATGCTGCTGACTGTTTCCTGAAGGAGATGTGGAGGCAATTTTCATGGTGACAGACTCGTTATTAGCATGAATGGTCAAGAGAAAGATGGGAAGAGACCTGAACAGACATCTTGAAAACCCCAAACACGTATCTAATAAATCCACAGGGAAGCCTTCAGTGCTCCTAGTGAAGAGAGAAATGAAAATCAAGAACATGACAGATTGGGGTTTTAGAGTCCTTCAATAGACCCAGAGAGTGCCTTTATATTTCCTTTCTGGAGAGCACAGACAAACAGTGGTGGGAGAAGTATCTGTATTTTTCTCAAAGAGGCAGCTGGACCTTGTTTCCTAAAATAAAATATCTTTATGCCCTGAAACCCTTGCAGTCTACTGTCTGGATATTCTTGAAGGAAATGTATGCATGTTTATAAAAGAAAGGATCAAAGACATTTACAGCATCCCTATTTCTAACAGTGGAACCTAGCAATAATCAGGCATCTATTAACCTGCAGAGTGATGTTTTTATCTGTCATAAATTTCTGAGATAGATCAGCCATCAGAAATTCAAACAGGTATACTCTAACAGAAGGCGAAACTATGGAGGATTCATCCCAACTTTACAGCAAGTGGAAAACACTCAAAAATTACTCATGGTTTGGTATCTGTCACATGACATTTAAATTATACACAATGTTTGCATTTGTGTATATATATGCATTATATATAAATACATGTGTATTTATGCATGTTCATATATGTATATATCATGAGATATAGACAAGCTAAACTTATGTCTTAGGTTTCTGTTGCTCTGAAGAGACACCATGACCATGGCAACTCTTATAAATGAAAATATTTAATTGTTTAAATTAAACAGTTTCAGAGGTTTAGCCCATTATCATCATGGTGGGACATGGTGGAGTACAGTCAGACATGGTGTTGGAGACAGAGTGAGAGTCCTACATTTTAATTTGCAGGCTGTTTATCTCATTGGGTGTGACTTGAACATATGTGAGACCTCAAAGCCTGCCTCCACGGTGACAAACTTCCTCCAATAGGGCCACACCCACTCCAACAAAACCACACCTCCTAATAGTGCCACTCTCTTTGGGAACCATTTTCTTTCAGTACCACAGTATCCCTTATCTGAAATAATTGAGACCAGGAATGTTTAGGTTTCAGGATGTTTTAGGTTTTGTATTTTCATATACATAAAGACATGTAATAGAAATATATATTTATTTACATATGATGCATAGTATACCTGAGATATATCACATCTAAACATAAAATTGATTTATTCTTTTTATATATATTATACAAAAGCTTGAAGAAAATTTTATAATTTTTTTCAGTGATTTTATGTATGAAAGAAATTTTCATGTTATAAAATTTTCTACTTGTGTCATGTTGAGGCTCTAAAAGTTTCATACTGGGAAACATTTTGGTTTGAGATTTTTAGTTTAGGAATGTTCAATGTATGGATATATGTATTTATAGGTATGTATATCTATATATATACGTTTAGTGATAATTTAGAAATGAAAACAATTTACATAAAAATATAAACATGAGAAAGCCAAAGGTTATGATGGACATGACATTCAGAATCTGTCACCTGAGAAGGGATAAAGAAGGAAAATGGGAGGAACTATGATCTGGTCAGTATGGATTATGGTCAAACTGTCAAGTCCTAGGATTGGTTTGGGTTAGCTGGAGATATCAGGGCCTTCATATTTTATTCCAGTAAGTAATTTCATTAGTCAGGTTTGTGTAACTGTAACAAAATCACCAAGAAATTACCAGTAGTGTGATAAAGTGAAAAGGTTTACTTAGCTTGCATAATTGAATGTCTAAAATCATGTGATACAGTAAAAGGTCTGCCTACTTCTCTGTCATCACCATCTCCATTAGAGCAGTGGCAAAGATAAAGGAGGGCAGCCAGCACTGCACCGCCCATTTGAAGACTCATGTGAAATGGTCTAAGCTCTTTGCAGTAGCTATCAACTCCTCAAGGTCTGTGGTCCCTTCCCACAATGTAGCTCAGGAAATCGAGCTTATACATATGTACCTTTGAGGAACACTGGAATCATGCATAAACCATGACGGCTACTAAGTGGTAACATGGAAACAGTGGGGATGTCAGGACTTTAGGATTATGCACCTGAACTCCATGGAGAAACAACAAAAAACCCACTCAAAAGAAAACCAGAACAGCCAGCAATCTCAAGACTAAGCTCTTTTTGTTCTGAAGGCTAAATTAGATAACATTTGTAAACTTTGTGCCACAGTGCCAGGCTCCTGGGTTGAGAACATTGCTTCTGTATGAGTCAGAATGAACTTGTCTCTTTCAGTCCTTGGCCATCTGCTTGGGAAGATTGGGTACAACCTCAAGGGGTAGGGAGATGGGCATTTGGGGGTGAGCAAGGTCATGTGGATTCATGCTGGGTGTGGACACAATAATCCTGGTGTTAGATGGGACAGGTCTAGAAAGTACAAGGCAGGAGCAGCAACAGGATCTTAGCAAGACAAGGAAGCAGTGTTCAGAGCAGATGCAAAACAAGTGGGGGGCTGAAGTCTATGGAAGCAATGGCTCATAGATGTGAAATAAGTGGGAGATAGAGTCCAGTTGTATGAGGGCCAGATATGGGAGTGAGAGAGGTGTGAGGATACAAACACAACATGCAGAACCGAGTATCAACATTCAGGATAGGTAAAGAGCCAGGGACTTTTCCACTATTTACTGTTGTGTAGCCTGCAGAGAATTAATTGACTTCTCTGTACTTCAATCTTCTGTCATATAAAATACAGTATAAAAGATAATATAATTTATACATTGGATTAAAATAAGATAAACATTAGCATTAAAGTTAACAGATTCAAAGCATTTATTATATGTACATACTATGCAGAGGGAATGACCAAGTATTAGATATAATTTTTATTAAATTACTATAAATTCCAAGTCCCCATTTCTTACAATGACCTACCAGCAAATTTCAGATCTGGGTTGCCTGGTTTGGGAAGATGTGTAGCTCCAGCAAAGGTCCTTGGCTGGTGTTCCTTAAGGAAAGATCTGAATCTTTCCAAGGATATCCACTGTAACTTGGCTTGTTAGGGTCCCTGTCTTGGAAACTTGGTCCTCAGGTGGTAGTGTGAAAGTTGGGGCTGCATCCAAGAGGTAGGACTTAAGGCAGAGTAGATAGGTGAGGAGGAACAACATGCTTAAGGAACACAAATGGGACTCTGGAGAGACCTGGTTCCTTTGATTGCAATTTGTCATGAGAAAAAGCATGACTGGATAGACATGGTGCCAAATAACTGTCATCCCAGAATTCAGGGGATTGAGGCAGGAGAATTGTGATTTGGAAAGCAGCCTGAGAGAGATGGCAGTATTCTATTCTGATGATGATGATGATGATGATGATTATAACGGTGACAACAGCAGTAATAAAAGCAAGAAGGAGCAAGCTCCCCCAACCCCACTACTTTCTGGCTTCCTCTCTAGCTGTGTAGTCTCTGTCACAAGGATTCCCCTCAAGAATATATCTACTCTCCCGTGATGCAGTTTTGCAGTACAGTCAGACAAAAGTGGCTACCTGATCTTGAGATTTGACTCCTAAGCTAAACAAGCCTCTATTGTTTATAAGGTACCTAGCTTTTCCATTTCATTGGAGCAATGGAAAACAAACTAAAGCAGTACTGGTGAAAGCTGAAGCTTGATATTAATGAGTCTTTGATCTCTGATATCTGTACTACCCTCAGTTTTAGCTCTGACCTTCAAAGTTGAAACAGCACAATCTACTTTAAGTTTTTCTGCAAACATGAATCAATAATACAGGTATCCCCCACTTTCATGTTTGTATTGCGCCATTAACATAATTCTATGAGCTGAAGCTATGCAAAGCAATCTAAATATGATTCAGAAATTGTGATTATTTCATGACATCGGAACTTTTAAAATGCTAAAGTCCCGTGCACTCAATTTCAGATAGGTAGCAAAATAAAAAGTAGTAAAATTTGCATTATTTAGTAAATTGTATTTTAAAACACCAGCTCCTTTCAGGGTTCCTGTGGTTTCTTTGTTGGAAACTTATCAAAAGCTGTTTCTACACTCTTTTTCTTATCATAGGACTTATAATTCAGCAGTGCCTTGGGAAACTGCCATAATCCTATCTCACAGTCTTGGCGCTACTCCCCACTTTGTGTCTTTTGTGTTCTCTATGCTGTCAGAGATCCTTTAGTGGGTATCTTTGCCTGACTCAGGCTTAGGACCAAAAGTCATTTTGTCACAGATATTGGTCATCAATGATACTGTTGGTCATCTCTTTCTTTTTTGATGAACTCCTTTTGGTTTCATATTGGTTACTTTGGCATCATTCAGATGCTGCATCTGACACAAACAGCATAAGAGAGGAGGAATAGATTTTGCCTCACAGTTTCAGATGGATTTCAGGCCATCACGATGGGGGAGGGAATGGCAGTGCAACTCCATCACTGGAAGCAGAGATGTACAGAAGCTGCAGCTTATGTTGTAGGGGAGCAGACCTGGTCCAGCACACACACACACACACACACACACACACACACACACACACAGACAGACTTTACATGGGAACCAGACAACATGCTCATCTGTCTGTGCACCAAAGATATTTGTCAACTGATCCAAACAAACAAACAAACAAACAAAAAGAAAAACTTGTGTGTGATGACTTATGCCTTGCTTAGACATCTAGAAACACTTTACTTCTCAGGACAAATATGTAAATTGTCCTCTTGGCACCAAGGTAGTGGACTGTATTCTTTCTAGGGTAGCAGTAATATCTCATGCGTTCTAGCCAGCTTCGTTTTTGTGCATATTTGTGAGACTAGGTTAGGTGATCATTTTTCCTTGATCTCATGTGGAGATTTGAATGAAACTGTCTCTTCTAGATCATGGATTTGATTGCTTGTTTCCCAGTGATGCTCTCAGAGGAGATTATGGAACTTTGGGGCCATGGAGCAGGGCTGAAGGAAGCATGCCACTGGGGACAGGCTGTGAGTGTTTACAGGCTTCTCCCACTTTTAATGTTCTCACTTTGCTTTCTGCTTGAGGTTGAAATATGATTTTTCAGTTTCCTTTTCAAGATGTCTGTTGCCATCCCTCCCTACTATGATGTGCTATCTCTCTCTCTCTCTCTCTCTCTCTCTCTCTCTCTCTCTCTCTCTCTCTCTCTCTCTTACCATAAACCAAAATAAACTCTCTTTTGTAAGTTGCTTTAGGCATGGTATTCATCACAGCAACAGAAAAATCAGTAATACATCTTGTTATCTGAGCTCTCATAGAAGCCTCTGCTGATGTCTCCTCTTGGAGATACAGAGGAGAGAAATGGCTTGAAAGTATTTTTTTCTGCATCCCAATTCTCTACTGAGTACTTTTCCACTCGTAGCGGTCCCTCTGAAGCAGTAAAGTCATAGGAGCTTTTTGAGGACAATCTAGAGTGAGCTGAACCTCTGCCTTGTCTAGCTGATACCTTTCCTTCAGGAAAAACGAAGCTGAGAAGAGTTATTCCATATTAAGGAATTGTGGTTAATCAATCACTTAGGAAGTTCTGATCTGACTAGTGGCTTACACTGTTACATCTAGAGCATCTGGCTCTTTCTCCAGTGATACTGAGCTTGAGATATCTATAACATAATAGCAGGTGTTCAGAGACCATTGATAGACTCAAAGAATTGAGGCGATTAGGCAATAATCATAGTGCACATCTATGATTCTGGAGTTCATGGACTGCACAGAAGTTTTTAGTCTTTCACATTTTCAAATACAATTAATATTTACTACTTATGCCACTGAGCACCAAGCTTATATTGGGACTAATGTTAGTGTCATTTACAAAAATGTATTTGGGCAATTTTTTTTTGATCTTTAAATTTCTTCAAACAGATCAATAGTAGATCAATCTCCTGGGAATGGGATGGAGTCAATATCAGTGGTGTTGGACAGTGCTAGGAGCTGTTCCTAGAAGGTGAGAGGTCCTATGACTGTTAGCTGTTGCTAGGTTTCCTTTGCTCTGTGGCTCCCCTCACATTTTTGTATTGCTCTGTGAGGTCTCTCTCAGGGCTTCTGGGCACACTGTGTTTGATGGCTTCTATACTAAGCAGAACTGACACACACTCCTAAAATGGAAAGGGACGTTTTAAAATTGGTTTAAAGTTAGCACTCAGTGTCAACAGTTCACTGTAAAAGGACCTAAAGCATCTTCTTTCTGTGTTCGGAGCAGCCAAGGAATCTTTTCACCTGGTTCCTGGGCCTCGTGCTTGCAGTGTAGCCCAATCACTGAGGCAATGAAACACAAACTTAGCTTTAGCTAAAACTAACTGAGTTCAGGCTGCTGACAACGGTCATGAAAGCCTCCTCTCAGGGTCACAGACTCACTGTCAGCCTCCTCTGTAGGAGACCCTGTCTGACCTTGCCCACCTATCCAGCTGTGGCTTGTGGCTCTCGACAGCTCTTTCAGTCTGACCCACCCCATATGTCACTTTGAAGCAAATGTGTACTCCAGGTGGACCCAGGTCAGTTCACTGAAGCAGCAGTTCATGGGCTGAACGCGGAAACGTCCCCTTTAGTGCGGGCTCAACCACAGAGCAGAGCCAGTTCCGGGATCCATTCTTGTGATAAAGTGTTGCATTCCGCCCACCCCCTCCAGCCCCCCCCCCCCATTACCTGGAACTCCGCATACAAGAGGGCTGTTTTTATTTTTCTCCAAACTGCAAGGAAAATGCTCTGTCTAGAAACCTCGGCGTAGAGAAATGGTGACGGCAGGTGGGATGTGACAGGCTGTTCACAGTGCCGGCGCACAGGGAGAACAAAGAAATTCTTTGCTTATTCCCTTCGTTTTAGAGAAGAGCAGACTGTGGTCTGAGCACAGATCCACAGTCAGTGTTCATCCCTGGGCGCTGATGGCTCTACATGGTGTGTTATGTCAGCAGCAGCATCAAAGGTTGGCACTTGATGTGTGCGGGGGCACTGTGCTTCCTACACTCATAGGGCATTGTTTGCTACAGGCAAATGCATGTTTTCAGTCTCTGCGAAAGGAGCAATTACGTGTTATTTTAAAAACTTAGCTTAACCAGGGAATTCTCCCGGCCCCCCAAACCCCCCACTTGTGAAACACTGAGTCGGGGCAGTACAGAAAGTGGCTCAGAAACAGTCTTACTCCTGATCACACCATTTCCCAGCTTATTACTGCTTTTTTTTCTTAAAGCCAAGAGCTGTGTCTTAATTTCTAAGCAAGTCATAGTTTCTGTATTTGCAAAGTGGTCATAAAATATTGTTGAGTTGCTTTTATAGGAACTAATTTTTGAAAGTATGGGGAAAGAAAGTGAAGATGATTTATTGAAGTAAAAGAAAATTCTTTTGAAAAATGTTCTATAACAGCTAGTGAGACCCACAGACACAGAACAAGTCTATGCTGCTATACAAAAGTACTCCAAACCAAAAACCAAAATAAAACCATAAAATCTCACTAAGATACCAGGAAAAAAATCCGGATGACCTTGGGGAGGTGAATGGCTTCAAAAATGCAGCATCAGAAGCTGGGTCATTGCAGGAAATGTTGGTAGTTAGGACGTCACACAATTCTGCTCTGTGAAAGGCATGCAGAAAATGAAGAGTTGGGTATGGTGGTCCATGGTCTCGAATTCCAGCACTAAGGATGCGGAGGCAGATGGAATGCCTTGAGTTGGAGGTTAGTCAGGACATACAAGCCCTAGGCTAGTTTGGGCTACAGTAGGAGACCCTGTCTCAAGCAAACAAACAAGAGAAAGGAAGGAAAAGGAAAATAAAAGATAACCAGAGAGAAAGCCTTTGCAAAGCACTATGTCTATTTGATACAGAATTGTTGTTCAAAATTAAAAGACTTCTGTCCGTCCTGACAGTAGAAATGGGGACTGCTGCTGTGGCTTACAATCTCAGCCACTGGAAACACTGTACAGAACTCATGCAGAAGAGTCATAAGTTCAAGGTCATCCTTGGAAACAGAGTTCGGTGCTTACCTGTGCAACTTAGCAAGAGTTGTAGCAAAATACAACTAAAATAAAAGAAAATGTGAGAGGGGTGGAGGTGGGGCTAAGGATAAACTCAATGGTAGAATGTTTGCCTTGTAAGATCACGGATTCAATCTCTAGTACTACAAAGAATTCAAAACACACAAAACAAAGCAAAAACAGTTATAAACCAGAAAATCAATTAAATAGAGACGAAAGGAAATCTGGACAGTTCTCAAAGATGCTAAGTATAGGACAGATGTGTTAGCACATGGGCTTGCACACAGCTAAAACGAACATCAGACAATATGCACATGTGTACCCCTTACAGGTCATATACCATTAGGGAACTGCAATTTGCACTGAAACAGACTAACATTTAACAGTATTACAGCTGCTGTGGGGATATATGCTGAAACAGTGCTTTTCTCAGTGGGAGAGGAGTTGGGAATGGTTCAGCCACACTGGGAGGAGGCTTAATAGTTCCTTGCAAAACTATATTAAAAAATCTGGGATCTGTTATTTGATGTTTACCCAAAGGAGTTGAAAACTTATGTCCACACTGAAACTGATACCTGAATATTTACAGTGTGTCTTTTCAGCATTGACAAACTTTAGATGCAACCAATATGAGCATACAACCTGTAATGCACAGTGGGATTTTTACCTATAGAAAAGAAACAAGTGGTAATGCAGTAGACAGACATGGGGACTCTAAATGTACATTAGTAAGTTGTAAAGAGAAATCCCAGTTATACTTCTAAGACTGGAGATTCTAGAGACTCAGAAATAAAGAATAAATACAAGTGACATAGGGAACTTTGAGTCAATAAAACTATTCTACATGATCCTGTAATATAGATAAATGTTACCCTTCATGAAAACCTATCATTCAACTCAATGAGGGAGCCTTATTATATATTATGAATTTGTTTAGTTATTTCTATTATACAACTACTAAGTATAAACAATAACATGAGTTCTAAAATAATACCAGATACAAATAAGAGAAACTGAGATGGGGTTGGTAGATTTACAGAAATTCAGATCTATATACAGATATAGAGACATATAGAAATTCTCTACGCTTTCTGGTCAGTTCCTCCTCATCACTGAATCAAAGGCTATGTACTTAAAATAAAAACCAAAGAAAAATATGTGCTTGATGAACACAATGCATTGGTAAATTAGTATCTAAGGGCATCACTCTTTTAAGTGAAGTGATCCACAGGCAATAGGCCACACAGAAGATCTCCTGTCAAATGTAGAAATCACACCATATTTGTTCACTCGGTCATTTTGTGTACACTTACCAATTTGTTATTTTTGACTAGAAAAAAAAAACAGCAAGTAAAAAATCTGAGTGCAATTCATCTATGGTAGGAACTTCACTGCTGAGATTCAAGCCTAAACTGCTTTGAGCCGCAGCCCATTGTACAGCTGCCTCATTTGACTCATATGGCTGGTTCCTGCCTAGTAAAAATGGTGCTGCTAGAAGTGACATGTTTCACTTTCATCGAAAATTCATTGTTTTGGCATCCAGTGGAGGAGAAGTTATGGGAGTCATTAAAGGCCACGAGGGAGGTTACAGCTGTAATGCAGCAACATTGCCTCCACAATTCAACTGCCCCTCTTTTCAAAGAACCCCAAGACAAGACACAACCCACATAAAATTGATATGAATACCCCTAGCAGTGCTAGAGAACAGAAAGGATTCACATTTTGACAATTTGTATAGTTTTTGATTGTGTTACAGTACTACACCCGATCTAATTGCCAAGTCAGGCTTACCCTAGTCAGAGTTCCCAGCATATGATTATGGGTGCAGGCAAATTCAGAGGCAGAGACAAAGTGGAGAGAACGCATTCATGCCCCTTTCCTCCTTTTGTCATATGCTTCTGGACTACACTGAAAGATGAAAACTGCAGGTGATGTGTTGGGGAACCTAACTTGGTGCCCTGGGATTGATATTTTTGCTCACGTCTTATGTGATTTTTGTTTCTTCTCTCATATCCTTGTGATTTCATCATCATGGCCCCACATGGCACTAACCCTTTCCCTGATGATCGTAAAAAGATAACTTGATCTCTACATGCACGTCTCCCATCTCACAATCCACTGCCACACCCATCCTTTCTAGTTCTGATGATAATCTATAAATGAGATCCCATGTAAAGCAAGGAATTTACAATGAACCTTAAGTAAATGACTCATAAGACCACCAGATGGTATGCACGCACACATACCTACACAAAGCAAGATAGACAGTCTATTGTGGCAGAAGTTCCAGTTTATAG
The DNA here is from genome assembly GCF_950005125.1 of Chionomys nivalis. Taxonomy (NCBI): domain Eukaryota; kingdom Metazoa; phylum Chordata; class Mammalia; order Rodentia; family Cricetidae; genus Chionomys; species Chionomys nivalis. Next base: position 31,074,477 of record NC_080091.1, read on the forward strand.
TGTTCCAAGCAGCCGGCCTCTGGTGGTCTGAATTCACCCAACAGTCAGTATGGGTAAACTGGAGACATAAGCAAAATGACTTGTCTCAGATCATTCATGAAGACGAATAAGAACTCATCATACTGTGAGAAAGAAAACACATAGCAAGGAGCTTGAGATTGTGTTGCTCAACAACAAAGATGAGCAATGAAATTCCATGTTGTTGCTTCAGTCAGATGTGGGAACAAAGGTGAGAGTGACATCTAAGCCTTTAGTCTATTGAAGACAAGATTTTGAAGATGTGAAGCCTTGGGAAAATCACAGCAAGGGTATAGAGGGAAAATTTCCCATATGATGCTTTTATACTTTGATTGATAAAGTGAATGCAGACATGTTCACAAAATGGAGTTTTTGAGAGCTTTGGAGAGACTTGTTAAGTTTTGGGCTAATCAGGCCATACCCATCCACAGCAGCCTCTTTCTCCCTCTTTCCTCACAGCTGCTGCAAAAGAAATGACAAGTCCCCCACTGAGAGAGCCTATCTATGAATCTAGCCTTCTATGGAACACCCCGGGGTGTCCTGATTCCAGGAGAATAGCAGGTGCCCTAATTCTAATTTCTTCAAGGAAGTGTAGAACCCCAGGCTACCGGACTCCAAAGCATCAGAGAACTTCTGGTGTAATAGGTAAGCCGTTATAACTGAACATGCTCTTCCTCTTCACTTTTCCATCCTTGGGGTCTCACATTCCCTCTCCAGAATGCAGGACCCTCTCTTCTTGCCTGTCACCTTGGAAACAGAAAAAGCCTGAATACACAATATTCGGCACCACTCAGTAAACACATGATGTGGAGACTCCCCCTTCCTCCGTCTCTCCGGAGCTTCTGCCTGTGTATCTAGGTCATTAATAATACTTGCTATTTCTGCAGAAATTTGCAGTAGACCCATCACTGTAGTGGTTAGCATGAATAAAGAATCTTCCCCACCTGCGGTACTCCTCACTGTCTATCTTTAATGGACCAGATCTTCCTCCCTCAGTCCCCACTGACTCTGTGCTCACAGGATACTCTAAACAGCTGGTGTAAACCAGCCCTCTACAAATGCACGCCAATAACGGATGGAGAGCCTACCTAGGTGTCACCCACAAACTCATAATTAATTTTAACTGCAGAATTTAATTGGCCATCATTGGGCATGCATGTCATAAACAAGAATGATTTCCATTGGAGAATTTTATAATCAATCACTTCTGCCAACATGATATTGAGTGGTATAAGTCCAAACCATTCCCCTTTGCATTTCATTGAGAATCTTACCTGGTAAAAGTTATAATTAAGAAATCTGTGGACAGGAGATCAATTTGAGAGTAGTAATGTCAGGGATTATTAATAATATCCTGTCACCTGTCATCTTGTTCCAGTAGCCTTGGAGGCCACTGAGTGTTAACTCCTTCCTTATCACCAGTTTGGAGCCCTGCCTCGCATTTTTCTGGTAACCTTAGAAAAGTAAACAGCATTTTTCTACTCCTTAGGGCTCTTGGCCAAAAGACTATAATACTGAAATCTAATGAGATATGATGTTCTGAGATATATTTTCATCAGCTTTAAAAATTAGAATATTTTGTACCACTGTCCCTTCCCTTAAGCGTTAAGAGAGCAGGGGTAGTCTCTCAACTGGCCACTCCCTAGGAAGGCCAGTTTACCTGAAGACATACTTAGGAGATGGGAGGAATAATTACCCACTTAGTGAAATAACGTAACTGCCCTTGCCGGAAACCACACCCCGTGCTGTCTTTGCACAGCATCCAGCATGCAGCAGTGAAGAGCCTGCCTGCTATGCTGAGTTATTCGGAAAAGCATGCATTTTCTTTTCTCATTTTTTCAATTTGTTTTTTTCTGCTGGATGCTCTCCCAGGCACTATGAACTTTCTGATGCTTCCTATGAAGCCTCCTGCCTTCCATCATGCTATTGTTTGCTGACACTGAATGCCAGGCTCCTTGTTTTGTTGGACCTAAAGAAATAACTGCATGTTTCTCTTTCCCTTGTATCCCTCTCTTTCCTGGCTGTGTACGAGATTTGCAACTTGTTTGCCTTGTTGTTTTTCTCTCAAATAGTAATAAAAATTCTCCTTATTTCTTTCTGACTCTAATTCTCAATACTTTTATTAATGAGACTAAGAACTCTGAAAGGCAACCCCAATCCTAGTAATAGAGTGTCTTTACCCCCAGCTCACTTGTACCTCATAAAAATGTTTCTCAATTTGTAAGCAAATAAGAAAAGCACCTGGAGACAGGGGAGGAAATGAGATATAGGCCTGTTACAGGAACACAACAAGGACCGTTTAAAAAGTGGGTTTGCAGGACAGTGGTGGGGCACGCCTTTAATCCCAGCACTCAGGAGGCAGAGGCAGGAGGATCTCTGTGAGTTCGAGACCAGCCTGGTCTACAGAGCAAGTTCCAGGACAGGCTCCAAAGTTACAGAGAAATCCTATCTCAAAAACATAAAACGGAAAAAAAAAGGTGGGATCAAGTTTCTAGAAGTATGTCAACCAACTCTCCTTTTCTTTCCCTAGATTTCTACCACATGTAACAACTTGCTATCAGAACAAGAAAATAAACAACCAGGCAAACAACCCCCTAAACAACTAAAAAACAAAGCCAGCAAACATACAAACACCTCCTGCCTTTCCTAGCTTGTCTTTTTTTCTTCCAAACTGAATTAATATTTCACAGAAAGTAACTAGCATAACTTTGAACATCCTAGCTGGCTTTAAATTGTTGTAATAAGAGCGGCGGGGCTGCTTCCCACCGCCACCCGGCTAGCTTTACCCGAAATAATTACACAGAAACTGTATTCTTTTAATCACTGCCTGGCCCATTAGTTCCAGTCTGTTATGGGCTAGCTCTTACATATTGATCTAACCCATTTCTAATATTCTGTGTAGTACCACGAGCTGGCTTACCAGGAAAGATCTTAACCTGTGTCTGTCTGGAGTAGGAGAATCATGGCAACTCACTCACTCGGCTTCTTTCTCCCAGCATTCTGTTCTGTTTACTCCGCCTATCTAATTTTCTGTCCTATCAAGGCCAAGCAGTTTTCTTTATTAATTAACCAATGAAACAACAGATAAATCCAAGCCCCACCTCCATCATTTCCCCTTTTTCTGTTTAAACAAAAAAGACTTTAACTTTAACATAGTAAAATTACATATAACAAAACAGTTATCAAGCAAGAATTACAGTTACAATATTTATATCTACTTTATCTTTTATCATAACTAAGGAAAACTATAAATATCTATTTATTCTTCAACTCCATCAAAGACTCCAGAAGGATATAATATTACCTAAGTAAACAAGAAATAAGAAAACTCTCGAAATGACAGAGACATCTTGCTGCCTGGACAGTCACTCAAAGTTCCTCTGTACCGTTGGGGCAGCCATCTTCGGCCTACAGGCCCATAGAATTCAGCAGACATTTCCATGAAGCAGGAAATTTCAAAGACAGTTCAGTCACTATCTGCTGTGTCCTGCAGAATGTCTCGTAGACTCTTTTATAAATCAGGAACCCCGAAAGATCATCTAACCTTTAGGCAAGTTCAGCAGTCCTCTCTCTGAGGGTTCTCTGTGTCCAGTTTATGCAACAGTCCAGGCAAGAGCAGTTTCTTGCCCAAATGGCTATCAAACTCCATAAGGAGCTTCTTTGATGCCCATCATCCTCTTGAAGTAGATTGGTGCTGCCAGGAGCAGACGTGTCTCATTGTCATGAAAAGCCCTAAGTTATTAAAACATTAAATGCCATATTCTGCAGTCTTTGAAAGATATGAAGAATGCCTATCTAGCTGAAATATATCTATGCACATCTATAAAATCTAAATAACATGACTACAAGCTTGACTATTATCGATGATTATCCATTAACAACCTATATACATTACATTTTTAAATGAACTACATAATCACAATACCTTAAGAGCAGAAATACATATACATATAACAAAATTGACCTTAAAATCCATACCAATGCAAATTATTCATATCTATATCATATCCCCCTTTAAATGTAAAAGAATATTCATAAACAATATTTGGGAATATGGGCGCAGTTTTTTTCTCTCCAAACTGCTTCCTGCTGAATGGGGGCGCTGTTATTCAGGTCTTTCATGGTGTAACCTGTGTGTCAGGGTCATCTCAGCCGGCAGTTGAGTGAAGTAATTTTCTGAAGGTGTTCACAGCAACCTTTCAGGAGGGTGTGGTCTATCATACCATATCGGGATAGACGCAATCCACAGAGTCTCATCCTCTGTGAAAACAAAAGAAGACCCTCTCCAAAGCATCATATCCTTAGACCCATATTCTGAAATCATAATACCCTTATATCCATTCTGGTTTAGCTTGGCAGCCCATATAATGAAATGTCTCTCTGTACTTAGCTCCTTCACAGTCAAAAATTTTAAAGAAAACACAATAATACAAAGAATCCAGACTCTCTGTGAATTTTCCATTTTTACGTGGCTTATTTTTCTTTATTTCTTTTAATCTATAACTATCTGTACTCTGTCTCTTTAAAGACTTTATCCTTTTTTTTAAGACATTAACTTTATTCTTTATATATATATATTTTTCTCTCTCAAGCCTACGTACATTTATCCAACAGTGTCTGAATCAGTTCTATTGTGAATCTGTAATTTTTTTACTATCCAGGAGCACTTTGTTTTGTGCTTTTAAATCGCTAAGCGCTTAAGAATCTAAGCTGTGACATTCCTAGGTCAAAAACAGGTACTGCTTGCTTGCCCCGCCCAGTCCAACATGGCGGAGCCGCTCGTGCCTCTGATTCTTGCACATTGCACCAGTAGCATGGTGGAGCTGCTTGTGCCTCTGAGCCGCAGCACAAAATGACTTCCTTTTAGGCACACAGTGAGTCTAGTTGCCATCAAACAAATCGTAGCACTTTACTCCAAATGCTCCGTTTAAAAGCTCTGTCTCCCGCAGGAGCCAGACAGAGATCGCAATGGCGGCACAGCCCAGAAAGCCGGCATTTTAAAACAGCCAGTTTTTTCCTGCTGCTGAGTCAGGACAATTTCTTTGCGGCACGCAACCCACAAACAGCAAAAAGCTTTCTTAAATTCTCTCTCTCTCCTTTTTAAGCCCTCTCAGGTTTTACGTGGAGTTCATTATCACGCTGGGCGCCACTCTGTTGTAATATGAGCAGCGGGGCTGTGTCCCACCGCCACCCAGCTAGCTTTACCCGAAATAATTACACAGAAACTGTATTCTTTTAATCACTGCCTGGCCCATTAGTTCCAGTCTGTTATGGGCTAGCTCTTACATATTGATCTAACCCATTTCTAATATTCTGTGTAGTACCACGAGCTGGCTTACCAGGAAAGATCTTAACCTGTGTCTGTCTGGAGTAGGAGAATCATGGCAACTCACTCACTCACTCGGCTTCTTTCTCCCAGCATTCTGTTCTGTTTACTCCGCTTATCTAATTTTCTGTCCTATCAGGGCCAAGCAGTTTTCTTTATTAATTAACCAATGAAAGCAACAGATAAATCCAAGCCCCACCTCCATCATTAAATAAACCTTTGGCATGAAATTTCTTGTTTAGTAGAACATGTTTTGGTGTGGGAAGTCCTTCTGTTTATGTTTTGCCTTTATTCGTTAATGAATAAAGCTGTTTCGGCCAGTGGCTTAGCAGAACAGGGCAAACAGATAGAGGAGAGAGTAGGCAGAGTGAGTGAGAAGCCAGGTAGCCCCACCAGAGACAGACACCGGACGCCAGATGGAACTTTATCCCATAAGTCATAGCCACGTGGTGATACACAGATTAATGGAGATAGGTTATTTTAGGATATAAGAGCTAGTTAAAAATACGCTTAAGCTATGGGCCAAGCAATGTTTTAACTAATACAGATTTCTGTGGGATTGTTTCTGGAGTCTGGGCAGCCAGGAAATGAGCAAGCAGCCTCCCCCAACAATGTTTTATTATTTTTTTCATATATCAAGGTTTCTCGTTTTTAGCTCTTTCATATACCCAGGTTTCTCGTTTTTAGCTCTTTTCACATGGGAATCATCTCCACATAGACACCATCACTGCTGACACTAGCACTTGATAGAAAATGGCTACCTATGAATTTGATCCATGGCTGCTATTGACAAAGAACTGTTGGTTGTGGCACTGCTGGCTTCTTCTTGATCACTCTCTCACATCACAGCCACCATAGGGCCGTCAGTCTAGTGACATCAATCTGTGGTCCAGGGACATAGTTTTCTTTCTACATGGCGAAGCCTTGGAGTACAGTTCAGAGATCTCAGTGCTACTGTCTTGCTTTCTGTCAAGTATGTCAGCAGCTGCTGGAGGTTATCATCATGAGAAAGAAGTGGAGTGGTTTGGAAGAATCTACTACTTAGATACATTAGCACTAAGAACATAGTTTTAGTAACTGTGACCTAATAAGTTGGAAAATGTCTAGATTCTCCTTCTCATGGCTCTTCACTGCTCTCATTTCTATCACTTTAGACAACTTCATGTTAGAGAAATACAGGTGAAAGAGTCACAGGTGTGCATCTGCCTCAGTTTACAAGGGTTGCCTTGATGATTCATTACAAGCTGAGTGGCTTAGAGAGCAAGCCTTTATTTCTCACTGTTCTGGAGCTGAATGGAAAGGTTAAGTTCAAGGTATTATTTTCTCTGTTCTTGTCTTGTAGACACCCACTTTCTCATTCTATAGTGAGAAAATGTGTTAAGAGTTGGTAAAGGGGTAATAAGCTCTCTCATATGTTTCTATAAGAGTACTATTCCATCATAAGAACTTTACCCTCATGATGTCACTTAATCCTAGTCACTTTGCAAAGGCCTTCTCCAAATGCTGTACATGTTGGCTTAGGACCCCTACATATAGATTCAGTTCAAGGGAATGTCCAACACTGTTTTATTTGAGACCAGGTCATCCAATGAACCGGAAGGCCATTGATTCTGCTTCATTGGTTATAACATGAGCTTCAGGGAGCTTCTTGTCTCCACATTCTTATGTAGGGGTATAGGCATGTTGCCACCATAATGGCCTTTTAGCACAGGTTCTGGGGGTCTAAACTCAGATCCTTGTCCCAGTTGGGCAAGAATGTTATCAACTGTTCTATCTCTAGAGCCCCAAACAGGTTTTTTTTTTCTTTAAGTGATAGAAACACACCTTCAATGTGTATTTTGCATTTATATAAATTCAACAATCATTTAAAGATTTTTTTATGTGTTTCATTTGGATTTGGGAGGGCCTCAAAATGAACTCAACTCATTATCTATGTGTTTTACTCTCTATAGACATAAATTTTCTGTCTCACATATCTTTAGTGGATTAGTGGGAACCTCACTAGTATTCTAAAAGGTCAGTCCTGATAATTTGTTCTTACCATGTTCCCTGCTCTCTGCTCTGCCCCAGTGAAACACGTTTTCAGTGATACTTCATATGACAGAATCTAAAAGTATAAGCACTAGAAGGAAGATCCTGAAAGTGTTGTTTCTCTAAATGTTTATTCTATCTATCTCTGCAGGCTGGGAGACCTACATAACCTATAATGTATGGCAGGGTCAGAAAAGGCTCTAGGCCACTGATTCTTGACCTTCTCAACGCTGCAACTCTTTAAATAAGTTCCTTATGTTGTGGTAACACCACCCATAAGATTATGCTCATTTCTACTTCATAACTGTAATTTTCTGCTTTTATGAATCATAATGTGAATATATGACATGCAGGATAATATCTGATATGCGACCCCTGTGAAAGGGTATTTTTGACCTCCCATGGGGTTGCAGCCCACAGGTTGAGAACCACCACTCTAGACAGAGAAATGAGGACTGGGCTAGCATTGCTCACACACTCCTCAGCTCTGTTTGCTGCAGTTCTAGCATGCTCCCTTTTATGACTTCCCTTTGGTATCACAGTCATACAACCGTCTTCATCTTTGAGGCAGGAAAGCCTTGTGTGGAAGATTCATGCGAACTGAAATTCTGCAATGAAGAAACAGCATGAGTTTTCTATGTGGGCCAGCACCTGACACTAGTCATGTTTCTTTGGAGTCTATTTTTCAAATCACTTCCAGCCCTTCAATCCTGGGTGCTACTTCTGTTCTCTCCCACATAAACCTCTCATAAACAAGTATCTGGAGTAAGACATTCATTTAATGATTAAATTACTCTTCTGCACAGTTTCCATTTGTTGCCTAGGAAATTGAACTAGACTAATTTCTTTTCAGAAGAAAAAAATAATTAATAGTTTCAGTTTTCTTTTAACTATGAGAGATCTAATTTTAAAAAGAGCCCATACAGTAAAGAACACAATGTTTGAGAAGAACGAGTGAACTTTGATGTTTTTATTCCTTTGTATCTGAAAGGCAGGAGGGGCGTAGTGTTGGTGTAATATGTGCCTGTTTGGTAATCAGGAGTATGGTAAGAACATGACCTCAATTTTGGTCACAGCATCTGTGAAGTAGCTATTAACATTTCCATTTTCAAGAGGAGGAAAGAGGATCATAAAAGTCAAATAATTCAGACGTAAATAAAGCTGGATTTGGAGAGGGTATGTGTGACTTGAAAACATGCTTGTTTCTATTTATCCTTGTCAAAACATGTTAATATGAGAGCTCATATAATTATGAAAATGGGAAAGCAAATAACACATTTCTACAAAGCCAGTGTGACTCATGGTCTGGGGGCTTAGAAGAAGACAGCTTTAGCCTATAAGGTCCAAATAATATTCTTTAAGGGCTGTGCTCATTTCTATGTTCTCAGCAGAAAACTAAGCGCCGTCATAGGCTTTATGATTCTCTAAAATCAATTAAGAACTTTTGTGATACTAGATTTTGATTGACTTGCTCCATGGGTGGGGTTACATGAAATGAAGTCTAAGTCTGAGCCTAGGGATTAGGGAAGTCAGTCCATAGGTTGTGGGAAAAAACATGGCCACCTTAGCTGATTATGGGAGGTCCGTATACAGAGAATTGCATGGAAAGATAGCCCCCTCCCCTGGAGCTTCCTCAGTCCAGACTCCACTCTGAGAAAGTCCACCAAACTACCCCTCTTTAAACTCAGAAAACAAACATGTGGTTTTCTGGTCTTCCTTCCCCTGCCTCTCTTGTGGGGGCTAGAAAGCCTTCCAGGAGCATTGGTACCCATTAAATCTAGGCTTTTTCTAATTCAGTTTGATTTGGTCTAATTTGGATTATTGCATTGGCAGAGTGGCTTATCAGGGTGCAGAAACTTTTCATCTGGATTTCCCACCAAGGGGGCTGTTTCTCCTACTGGTCTGTAGCCACATGTTGGAAAAACACTCTTCTCCCCACACCTGCTCTCCACTAGGCTAGATTGGCTGTGTCAGGGTAAGTTGTCTTTCCAAGTCATTGTCTTAGAGACCCAGGGCCTCATGCAATTTTCAGGCTGCCCTGTGAAAGACACAGCCACGCAAGGCTCCCAAAGTCTACCACAGTGTATGCATTGCACTAGGTTTCCAATCTGGCATAGATTTATAAAACTAGGACCTGCAATTCAAAGCCAGATCTCCAGACAACCTTGGGCTGCCTTTTACAAAATCTTTAAAAACTGGGGCTATCTGACACCATGCGTTCTTGACACCTATGATTTTCCTTGCCAGTGTGGGAACAAATCCCCCCTCCCCCATATGCCCATGGTTCTGGATACTGTGTTCCTGCTCCTGCTCCTCCTCCCTATTCCCTCCCTACTTCTCTTCACTGTTTGCTGTTTGTATGCATTTCTGGCATGTGATCTGGTCACACTGGAATTCTCCCTGCAATAGATCCGTTCTCCCATTCTCCCACTTGAGCTGCATAGGTGTTCCATCCTTATGGTTCTGTTCTGCTTTACAGCATCTGCTGATCTGGCCCTTAAGGGGGCCACCTGTGTGCTTGCCTGGGTTCTGCAGCTTACTCCAGGATTTTTATGTTGACCAGCTGACACAGTTTCCAGGAAAAAGTTTTGTTTGTCTGTCTGTTAATATATATGGTTAAACAATGTGGCCACAGTACGCTTGTTTTATGTCTGGGTGTGTATGTGTGCTTGTTTTAAAATCTGCAAAACTTGTAACTCCAGATTACAACAGCTCTGGGCAAAACAAACATGTGGGTAGCCACAATTTTGGTTGAAGTTAAAACAGAAACCTCAGTGCCATCTTTGGTAAGAGTACCCATGTGGGCTGTACCTGCCAAAGAGACATTCTGCCCTCAATATGCTTTGGCTTACTAAAATATTCCTTCTAATCTTCTTGTCTTTACTGACATTGGTAAACTGAACTGATTGGGCAAACTATATGCCTAAATTTGACTTATATGTCTAATTTAGATATACCTGACAAGTAATGGTACCCTTATTCTCAAGTGCCTTTACAGATCTGAGAGTATGGCATTTAACAAAAGAACTTCTTATGACAGAGAGACATATCAGCTACTGCAGCATCTTATAGCTCCTCTAAGAAGATGCATGGTTGCAGAAAACCATCTGCCTGGAGGCTTGCTTTTAGGTATGACAAAGCCACCCACACAGCAAAAATCTGCTTTCCACCTCATCAGCTTCCTGGACAATGCACAGGGAGATTGATTGTCTTATCCTGCCAAGACATGTAGGCGGAACCCTAACCTCACAGTAAAATTCATCGTGCCTTCTGGGCTCAGCTGCTAAAGGCAAGTATTGCTTCTAAGACTGGTATTCGCCAAAGACTATGGAGAGACTTGGGATGGCCTGAGTAGCTGAGAAAAGCTATCTCACTTCTGCTCATTTGCTTATCCCTCTTAGATCTGTCTAATGGCATTTGATGACTTAGGGTACTGGTAACTCATCAATTCATTTGTTAAATTTCCTGCTAAAAATACAGACAGGTGTGCCTCTTTCAAAGTCTTCATAGTTCAAAATTAACAGGTTTCAGATATATCTTCAGAGGTTCAGAGTTTCTAATTTCCTTTAATTGTCTTCTGAAATGTTCATGCCTTTTAATCTAAAGCCATAGCCTTTTGTTAAATCTGTTCCAACTGTTTTGAAAATACCTAAAGGTTCCTGGAAAAAGTTCTGCTGCTGTATCAAGAAATCTGGTATGGTAAAAACTAACAAGTCTTCAGAGCCTATTTTGACCCCACCCATTTCTGAGCATATTTTACAGGTCACTCCTGCTGTTAAACAAATGCCTCTCTAGCCACAGTTACTGCTGAGCATGAGCTCACCTACTCCTAACTCTCCCCTCCCCTATGTTGCTCCATGCCCACAGGAAGCAACCAGACTTGAACCAGCACCCTATACTCAAAGAGTCTGTAATGTTTGTATGGTAGCCACACTCTAGTCGCTGGCATCCATATATCCAAAAAGTTTAGAATGTTTGGGTAGAAGTTCCACCCCAGCCCCTCTCCCCTGGGAACTTCCTCAGTCCAGACTCCACCTCTGAGAAAGCCTGGAAAATGATGACCCCTTCCTAGAGATGCTCAAGACCACTCCCACACAGTATTTAAAGTGCCCACCCCCCCGAGAACAAACACGTCATTTTCCAGTCTTCCTTCCCTGTCTGTCTCCTCTCTGGGGGGCTGGAAAGCCATCCAGAAGTGTTATTCATTAAACATGGGCTTTTCCTAATTCAGTTTGATTTGGTCTGATTCAGATTATTGCATAAGCAGAGTAGCTTATCGGGGTGGAGAAACTTTTCGGTGTGTTTGCATAAGAAGGTCTGATTAGACGGATGTCTATCTAAGGAAGTGTGTCCATATGAATGCGTGTAAGGGCCTATTAAAAAGTAAAACAGAATCCAGCCTAACAGAGACTTCCCAAAGCACAGCCAGGCTCCAGCCAAAATTTGTGTTGTCAAGAAAGGATAAAAAATGCCACCTTTGGGAAAACTGACTGGCAATAAGCAAAGTAATTATTCTGTTTCATTACACACCCATAGACAGGTCCCCTATATCTTTTATTAATAATTTGTTCCACATCACACTGTGGGTAAGAACAGCGATTTAACTTGCCAGGATTCAAATCCAGGGAAGTTTACTTTACAACTCATGCTCAGGCCTTCTGTCCTGCAGAGCCAAGTGCTTTGTCCTTAGGAGACCTATCCAATTCCAAGGAGAGGATTGTGGTTCACACATTTAAAAGCAGAGGTCTCGTCCTGCTGTCAGGCTCCTTTAGGAGTACTTGTTCATGTCAGCCAAGCAGATCTAGGCTGAGGATTTCTGTCCGCAAAATGACATGGAGAAGGACAGGGATTGAAGTTTGCTTTAGACGATTGTTAAGGATTCAAAGCAAAGGCAGATAGACTCAGCATTTGGAAGCTGAGTGCTATGATGAGGCAGGCAGATGGGGCCTCGGGCTCACCAGAAGGAGCAGAACCACCTTGTCAAGGAAAGTAAGGTTGTTTCCTGGCTCGGTTCCCAGGGCAGAGCAGCTGAGGTACAGGTATCAGGACCTCTGCTAAGAAAGTCTCAGACTGCCTGAGTGGATGCTACAAAGAAGCAAGATCCTCGGCAAGCTTTTGAAAATCTTTGTAATGTTCACATTGGCAAACTTAAAGATACGGAAACACATCATCCTTGAGATCGTTATGTCTACCTGGAAGGATCTGACATGCTCTTGGAATCGCTGCCTGCTCTACCCTCCACCTGGCTTGCTCATCTCTGGTCATTTCTGTGATGTCTTCTGAGTCCTTGATTTCACTCTGATTTTCATGATTGTTGGGACTGCTGCCAGTGACTTCCTTGTCCTCTTGATGGGGTCATAGTTCTCTTTTCTCACTGACCTCAGATAGACCTGACATACAGGCTAGAAACTATGAACAGATTCTTGTTTTTGTTTGTAGATGAGTTGAGGGTGCAAGAATGCACATTTGCACAAATGGATTATTTTCTAAAAACTTATCCAATTACAAAACAGCTGCAGAATGATCCTCGGGTTAGAAATAATCATACACATTTGCTGGGGTACCAAGACGACTTCCTTATCACGCAGAGTGCCAGACTGGATGTCCAAAAGCCAGACACTAATTATAGTCTCACCAGTTCCTTTATGACAGCTGAATAAATTTAACTCTTCCTTCTTCTGACTGCCTTTTGCAAAACCAGTAAGGCTCTGGGTTTCTTTTCCATAACTGAAGGGGCCCAGGTTCTATTTTATTATCTCTTTTGAGAGGTATATTTTTAAGAGTATCTACTGCTGCGGTAAAGCACCTTGACCAACAGCAACTTGGGAAGGAAAACAGTTTATTGTCATATGCTTCCAGGCCACAATCCATCACTGAACAATGTAAGGGGGGAACTCAAGGCAGGAACCTGGAAGCAGGAACTGTCAAAAACAGTGAAGGGTAACACTGCCCATAGTGGACCCTTTCCTATCAATCATTAATTAAGAAAGTACTTGATGAAATTGTAGAACAAAATTTATTTGTTTAGTATTGGATTTTTACAAAAATAGTTTCTTACAATATATTTGAATCAAATTCTTTCTTTTCCTCCAACCCCACCTATGTGGAGGTCCAAAAATATGAGCCTATTTCCTTGTCTGAAGATCAGAGAGTTTTAGCTTGTTCAAAGTTGTTACACATCCTGATGTAGGATGTGGTAAATTGGTCTATTTAACATTAAGATGGTCCATACATGTAGATTTATTTACTCCACTCTGACCAATGCCCAGGATATTCAAACATACTTCTGCTCTTTCTTTTGAAATAGGAGGTTTGACCTTGGGAGTGGCTGCCTTCAGGATGCTTGGTCTAGGGTGGGTTCACTGCCTAAACAACAGAATGCTTTTCCAATGCATTAATTGCTTGATGACTTAAAGTATTAAAGCAAGTAACTGTTCTAGTTGTCCTTGGTACCATGTTAAAGCAGTCTTCTGCCATAGTCTCTGTGAGTTCTGTGACTGAAGACTGTTTCTGTGGAGTCATGCACTGCCTCTAGCTCTTGAATTCTCTCCTCCTTCTCCTCTTCTACATAGATCTCTAAGTCCTGAGGGAGGGGTTGGTTACAGCATCCTACACAGGTGTGAGTACTCTAAAGTCTCTCACTTTCTGTTCATTGTCCACTTCTGGGACACACCATAAGAAACAAGAGAAGCATCTTTAAGGACAGTTTTGAGAAGCATTGATCTATCAGTATAGTGCTATGTTACAAGGAGTGATTTTATTCTTTGTTCCTTTAGAAGAATAATTATAACTTTTACCTTAGGATCGGATCATTGACATATCTAGTCCTAGAGTCATGTTGGGCTCCATCTCATAGAGCAGACCTTAAATTCAATTGAAAAGTGGTTGGTTACTCCCATAATATCTGTGCTATTATAAACACTAACATATCTTGTAACATGATCACTACTGTAGGTCACAAGTTCATATCTAAGTGATATTGGTGAGTGTTTCTCTCCTGTGATAGCATATAAAGTTTCTCCCATCACCATGACAATAGGGGTAAAACATTTCATTGAATATCCGTCAATTTTTTCCATGTTCAATGACATAAGTAAGTGATGTTGTCACTGGTAGGGCCTTGTCATTAGAATGTGTGGGAAAACCAATAGAATAGTCTATATCTTATGAGTTTTGGCAGAAATTCTGTGGACTCTCTTTGGCCAATGACTCAATAAAATAAAATCCATTCTTAGTACTGGAGATTTTACATAGGAGCTTAAGATGTCTCCTCTATTACAGGATGACTCAATTTAAATTATATATATATATATATAATTTAAATATATATATTAAATATATATATATAATATATAAGTGTATCATAGGAAAATTCTGTATTAGTACATTTCCATATGCCTTTTCAAAAGTCCTTCATGTTAATTGTTCTTCCCCATAATATTCTCTCCTTTACCTTGCCATCCCATCACCATTCCCCACTTAATATTCCTATTCTAGTTTTTCTTTTATGTCTTTATATCACTATATATCATTTCCCCTCCCTCAGAAGATGCCCCCCTCTTCCTTGTCACTTACTAGCTACCTAACGTTTGTGACTATTTTAAATAAAATACTTGCAACTAAAGCTTAAAAGCTAACATTCCCACATAGAGAAAGCATTCAATGTTTGCCTTTCTGGGCCTGGGTTCTCTCACTCAGTATGATTATTTCTAGTTCCACATATTTACATGAAAATTTCATTTTTCTTAACAGTTGAATAATATCCCACTGTGTAAATGTACCACATTCAATCTCCATTCATCATTGATGGCCAATTTGAATATTCCAATTTCTGGCTATTATAAATGAAGCAGCAATAAACATGGAGGAACAAGTATTTCTGTAGTAAGATATACTGTTCTTTAGGTATATGCCCAGGAGTAGTAGAGCTAGATCGTGAGATGGATTGATTTTCCCAGCTGAGGAAATCAAAGTAGTTTCCTGAGGAAACTGAGGCTTTATCAGTGTCTACTCCCTCTGGATGTCATTTGTTTTATTAATCTTGGCCATTCTGACTGGAGTAAGGTGAAATCTCAAAGTATTCTTAATTTTCATTTTCCTGAAGGTTAAGGATGTTGAACATATTTTTAGTGTTTCTCAACCATATGTATTTCTTCTTTTGGGAGTTTTCTGTTTAGTCCCATATATCATTTTTAAATTAGGATATTGGTTTTCTTCATTTTCAGTTTTTTTTTTGTTCTTTGTATATTATAGATACTACACCTCTGTCAAATGTCTAGTTGATATATATTTTTTCCCATTTGGTAGCTTTCACTTTGCTTAGATAGTGATGTGTTTTGCTGTAGAGATGCTTTTTACTTTCCAGGAAGTCCCATTTGTTAATTATTGCTCTTAGCACCTACACCATTAGTTCCTGTTTAAAAAAATCCTTTTCTGTGCCAGTGAGTTCAAGTGAATTCCACACTTTCTCTTTCATCTGATTTAGGGGATCTGGCCCTATGGTGAAGTCCTTTGTCCACTGGGAAATGAATTTTGTGAAAAGTAATTGAAATGGTATATTTTCATTCTTTTACATATAGCTATCAAGTTTTTTTTGTTTGTTTTTTTTTTTGTTTTTTTTGTTTTTTTTTTTTTTGGTTTTTCGAGACAGGGTTTCTCTGTGGTTTTGGAGCCTGTCCTGGAACTAGCTCTTGTAGACCAGGCTGGTCTCGAACTCACAGAGATCCGCCTGCCTCTGCCTCCCAAGTGCTGGGATTAAAGGTGTGCGCCACCACCGCCCGGCTAGCTATCAAGTTTGATGAGTACCATTCATTGGAGATGCTGTCATTTCTCCATTGTAAAATTTTTTACTTCTTTCTCAAAAAAAAAATAGAGTGTTGATAGTTGTGTAACATTTATGTCTGCATCTTAAATTCTATTCTATTCATCAGCATGTCTGTTTTTATGTCAATACCATGTCATCTTCATTACTATAGCTCTATAATACAATGCTTAGGATGCTGATACTTCCAGAATTTCTTTTATACAGGATTGATTTTAGCTATTCTGGAGTTTTGTTCTTTGTTTTGTTGGTTTTTGGTTTCCATATGAAATTGAAGATTGCTTTACAATTTTTGTGAAGAATTGTGTTGGAATTCTGAAGAGGATTACGTTGAATCTGTAGATTGCATTTGGAAGGAAAGCCATTTTCACAATATTAATCCTACTGATCCATAAGCATGAGAGATCTTTCCATCTTCTGATGTATTCTTCAATTTATTTAGTCAATGTCTTGAAGTTTTGATTATACAGCCTTTCAACTTCTTGGTTATGGCTACCCCTAAGATAGTTTATCTTGAGAATGGGGGTATCTTGTGAAAGTTACTCTTTCTATGGTTTCTTCCTCAGTATGTTTGTCATTTGTATATAGCAAGGTTACTGATTTTCCTATGTTAATCCTCTAACTTGTTTCTTTGTTGAAAGTGCTTATCAGTTGTAGAAATTTTCTCATGGGATCTTTCAAGTCTTTTATATATAAAATCACATCATCTGCAAATAAGACATTTGGGCTTCTTCCTCTCCTTATATTCTCTCCTACTTATATTGATATCCTTCAGTTGTCTTATTTCTCTAGCTAAGGCTTCAACTATTATACTGAATAGGTGTGGAGAGAATGGACATCCTTGTCTTTTTTTCTGATTTTAATGTAAAGGCTTTGAATTTCTATCTGCTTAGGACATTGTCAGCTCTGAGCTTGTTGTAAGTGGCCATTATCTTGCTGAGGAATGCCCAATGTGTCTCTCTTTTCTTTAGTACTTTCATCACAAAGGGATGTTGGATTTCATCAAAGGACTTTTCTGTGTCTAATGAGATGATTATATCTTTTTCTTTTGTTTTTGTGGTAGTTTATATTAATAGATTTTTTTTTTTTGGTATGGTAAACCCTGCATCTCTGAGATGAAGCCACCCAGATCATACTGAATAATCTTTTAGATGTTGTGGTGGATTGAATAGGAATGGTCCCCAGAGGCTCACATATTTGGAATCTTGGTTATTAGGGAGTGGTGCTACATGGCAGGGATTAGGAGGTATGGCCTCATTGGAGAAAATGAGTCACCGGTGATGGGCTTTGGGGTCTCTAATGGTCGATCCAGACCTATTGGTCACTCCAGATATAGAACTCTCAGCTACCTCTCCTGCATCATATCTGACTATGTGCCATCATGCTTCCTGCTGTATGAAACTGTAAGCCAGCCCCAATTAAATGTTTTCCTTTATAAGATATGTCATGGTTATTGTGTCTTTTCACAGTAATAGAACATTGACTAAGACAGATGTGTGTTCTTGAATTTACTTTGCAAGTATTTTATTAAGAATTTTTAAATCTTTGTTCATAAGGGATTTTGGTCTATAATTTTATTGTTGTTGAATATTTCAGTGATTTGGGGTATCAGGGTGGTAGTAGCTCCACAAAATAAATTTGGCAATGTTCTATCAGTTTCTATTTCTTGGAATAACTTGAGGAGCTTTGGCATTAGTTCTTTGAAGGTCTGGTAGAATCCAGAGATGAATCCATCTGGCCCCGGGCTTTCTTTAGTTGGCAAATTTTAAGTTACTGCTCCTATTTCATAAGAATTTATGGGTATGTTTGAATTGTTTAGTTTATTTTTATTTGACTTTGGTAAATCACCCATTTCTCTTAGGTTATCCAGTTGAAGGGGAGAATACATAACTTTAATGTATGTCTTTCTGAATTTCTGAATTTCCTTGCTGTAAGTTGTAATTGTCTCCCTTTTCATTTTAATATTATTAATTTTGTTATTTTTCTCTTTTTTGGTTAATTTTTATAAACATTTGTCATATTGTTATTTTTCTCAAATAACCAATGCTTTGTTTCATAGATTATTTGTATTTGAATTGAGATCAGGAATACTGAGAGTTCTTGTTAAGCACTGTTTATTGATTTCTGTTATTTATTGTCTTTATCTCTTTTGATTAACTGGTATTGGATTGCTTATTTGTTGTTTCCTCTTGGATATTGTTAACCTTCTTTTCATGCTGAAATTTTCCTTCTAGTGTATTCAGTGGAGCAGGATTTTTTTTTTTTTTTTTGGTACATGCTTACAGGATTATTTATTTATTTATTTATTTATTTATTTATTTATTTATTTATTTAAGATTTCTGCCTCCTCCCTGCCACCGCCTCCCATTTCCCTCCCCCTCCCCCAAACAAGTCCCCCTCCCTCGTCATCCTGAAGAGCAATCAGGGTTCCCTGCCCTGTGGGAAGTCCAAGGACCACCCACCTCCATCCAGGTCTATAAAGGTGAGCATCCAAACTGCCTAGGCTCCCACCAAGCCAGTAGGATGAAGAAAGTATGGAATATATACATATTAGAGTACTACTCAGCAGTAAAAAACAATGACTTCTTGAATTTTGCATGCAAATGGATGGAAATAGAAAACACTATCCTGAGTGAGGAAAGCCAGACCCAAAAAGAGGAACATGGGATGTACTCACTCATATTTGGTTTCTAGCCATAAATAAAGGAGCAGGATTTTTGGACAGAAATTACTCATTTCTTCTTATCATGAAATATTTTTATTTATCTGTGATTTGTGACTGATAGTTTTTTTTTCTGGTGTTTCTGGGGTCCAGATCATCCAAGGTTTCTTTCTTAAGCACAAACCATAACTCAGATATGACCCATGACTTCAGAAAACTAAAGGCATGAAACAAAGCCTACGAGGAATGTCCTCTGAGACAAAACAGGGTTAGAAAGGCAGAGAAGGGAAGAAGAAAGAAAAAAGTGGTTCAAGATATGATTTGATCAGGATCTATGTATGGTATACTGTAGTAACTAGCTAAACAATATATAAGAAGCAGTGGGAATAAAAACATTTTTTTGAAGTGAGCCCAGAGTCTTGTATCTCTGTTTACCATTAACCTTCTTTCCAGGCTCCCATGATTCCCATACCATGTTGGCCACTGCAGGGTACAGTAGTCTGTACTGGCATTTGTATTCTTTCAGGGCTTATAGAACACCTTTCTAGACCCTTCTAGTTTTCAGAGTCTCTATGGAAATCCAGGTGTATTCTATTGGACCTGCTTTTATTGTGACTTTACCTTTCCCCTGGATGCTTTTTAATATCTTTTGTTGTTGTTATTATTTTTGAATTTTTGTTCTGCACACTTAGTGCTTTGATTATTTTGTATAGTGGGAACTATTTTCTGGTCCTGCCTATTTGGTACTCTGTATGCCTCTTTTACTTTGATATGTACTTCTTTCTTTAAGTCAGGAAAGTTTTCCTCTATGATTTTGTTAAAAACACTTTTTGTGCCTTTGACATGATTTTCTTCTTCCTCTATACCTATTATTCATAGGTTTGATCTTTTCAGAGTGTCCAAGATTTTCTAAATGATTTGTTCTGGATTTTGTTATATTTAACAGTTTCTTTGATTGAGCTGCCCATTTCTTCTATCTGATGTTCAAGATCTGAAATTCCTTTCCCCATATCTTTTAATCTATTGATAAATCATATCTCTGAGCTTTTTGTTTGACTTCCAGAGTTTTTGATTTCAAGTTTTACTTCAGTTTGCCTTTTCTTTCTTTCTTTCTTTCTTTCTTTCTTTCTTTCTTTCTTTCTTTCTTTCTTTCTTTCTTTCTTCTTCTTCTTCTTCTTCTTCTTCTTCTTCTTCTTCTTCTTCTTCTTCTTCTTCTTCTTCTTATTTTGTTTAAAAAATTATTGTTGTTGTTAATTATTTTACATCCCAACTTCAGTTTCTCCTCTCTCCTCTCCTTCCAGTCATTCCTCCCATCTCCTCTCTGTCCCCACATCTGCTCCTCCTCCTTTTCTATTCAGAGAAGGGCAGGTCTCCCATTGATATCAACAAAACATGGCATAACAAGTAGCAGTAAGACTAGGCACCTCCTCTTGTACTAAGGCTGGGCAAGGCAAGCTTGTAAGAAGACTAGTGGCCCAAAACACAGCAAAAGGATAAGAAAGAGACCCTGCTCCCACTGTTAGGAGTCCCACAAGAAGATCAATCTTCACAACTGCAATGTATATGCAGAGATCCTACTAGTTCCATGTAGCCTCCCTGGCCTGGTTGTTGGTTCTGTCTCTGTGAGCCCCTATGAGTACAGGTTAGTTGATTCTGTGAGTTTTCTTGTGGAGTCCTTGACCCCCATGGCTTCTGCAATCCTCCCTACCTTCTTCTAAAGACTTTCCTGAGCTTAGCCTAATATTTGGCTGTGGATCTCTGCTTCTGTTTTCATCAGTTCTTGGATGAAGCCTCTCTGATAACAGCTGAATTAGGTACCAATCTATGAGTATATAACAGAATATCATTAGGCAACATTACATTGACTATTTTTGGAATTCATGTTTGTTTCTATCCTAGGTCTCTGGGCCATCCAGCCTCTGTGTCCTGGTATCAAGGGTGGGCTACCTCTCACAGTGTGGGCCATAACCTGGACCAGTCACTGGTTGGCCATTTATACAATTTCTGTGTTACCTTTACCCCAGTACATTTTGTGGGTGGAATAAAATGCAGGTCAAAGTTATGTTACTGGGTTGATGTCCTAATTCCTCCACTGGAAGGAAGTCTTGTCTGGTTATGGAAGGCTGCCGTTTCAGGCTACATATCCTCTACTGCTTGGAGTCTTAGCTAGGGTCACCAGTATAGATTTCTGGGAATTTTCCTTTCACTAGGTATCTCCCTCCTCCTGAAATGTCTCCCTTTTCTAGTCATTTCTTTCAGTACTCTCTTGCTTCATCCTCCTCAACCTGATCTTTCCGGTGCCCATCCCCACCCACCCCAGCCCACCTGCAAAATCTATTATATATCCCTTCCTGGGAGAGCCAAGTATTCCCCTTTGAACTCTCCTTGTTATTTGACTTCTCTGAGTCTGTGGATTGTAGTATGATTATTCTTTACACTAGAGCTAATATCCACTTCTAAGTGAGTACACACCTTTTTTTTTTTTTTTTTTTTTTTTTTTTTTTTTTTTTTTGTCTTTCTGGGTCTGGGTTACCTCACTTAGAATGAATGATTTTTTTCTGGTCCCTTTCATTCACCTTCAAATTTCATGATGTCATTGTTTTTTAACTGCTGAGGCATACTCCACTGTGTAAATGTGCAACAATTTTTATCTATTATTTGATTGAAGGACATCTAGGCTGTTCCCATATTCTGCCTATTATGAATTAAGCTGTTATGAACATAGTTGAGCAGGTGTCATTGTGATATAATTGAGCATCATTTTGGTATATGTCCAATAGTGGTATAGCTGGGTCTTGGGGTAGTTGGATTCCTAATTTTGTGGGAAACCACCATATTGATTTCCAAGTTGACTATACAAGTTTGCATTCCCACAAGCAACGGAGGAGTGTTTCTCTTGTTTCACATCCTCACCAGCATGATGAACTGTTACTTGTGTTTTTGGTCTTAGCCATTCTTAAAGGTCTAAGATGAAATCTCAGACCCATTTTGATTTGCATTTCCCTGATGGCTAAGGAGGTTGAACATTTCTTCATGTGTTTCTTGGACACTTGGGATCCTTCTGTTGAGAATTCTCTGTTTACATTTGTACCCCATTTTAAAAATGGATTATTTGGATTTTTTGATGTCTTGTTTCTTGAGTTTTTATATATTTAGAAATTAGCCTTTTGTCAAATGTGGGGCTGATCAAGATTTTTTTCACTTTCTGTGGCCTGCCATTTTGTCTTCTTAATGGTGTCCTTTGCTTTACAGAAGCTTTTCAGTTTCATACGGTCCCGTTCATTAACTATTGATCTTAGTGCCTATGCTATTTATGCTCTGTTCAGGAAGTCTTCTCCTGTGCTAATGAGTTCAAGGCTATTTCCCACTTTCTTTTCCATCAAGTTCAATGTACTTGGATTTTTCTTGAGGTCTTTGATCCACTTGCACTTGATTTTTGTGCAGGTAGTAGATATAGCTCTATTTGTATTCTTCTAGATCTACACATCCATTTTGCCCAACATCATCTGTTGAAAATTTTCTTTTTTGTCTAGTATACATTTCTGGCTTCTTTATGAAAAAAATCATGTGTCCATAGGTGTGTGGATTTATTTCTAGGTCTTTGATTTGATTCTATTGATCCACCTATCTGTGTTTATGTCAAAACCATGAGGTTTTTATTACTATAGCTCTTTAGTAGCTATAAAGCTATAGAGTTTGAAATCAGGGATGGTGATATCTCTTGAAGTTCTTTTATTATACAGTACTGTTTATATATCCTGAGTTTTTCTTCCATATGGAGTTGAACATTGTTCTTTAAGGGCCTGTAAATAATTGTGTTGGAATTTTAATGGGAATTCACTGAATCTGTAGATTGCTTTTGATGAGATGGCCATGTTTGCTATGTTAATCCTGTCAGTTTGGCTTATCATTAACAATTCTTTTTTTTATTAAATTCTACTTTAATTTCTTGAATTGCTTTCCTTATTTCATTTAACTGTTTGTTTTCATTGAGGAATTTATTTATATCTTCTAGAAACATATTTATAATTTCTATTTTAAATTGTCTTATGTTTCAGGTAAGTTGGTTCTCTCAGATTGTATTATAAAAATATTATAAGAGGGTTTCTGATTCCTGGATTAGGCATATTTTCTTAGTTGTTCATGTTTGTGTTTTTATGCTGGGATTTAGACATGTTGATTTATGATGGTTGTGTTGTTTTTTGGTGTAGATGTCTGGTCTTACCTTTTTCTTTGAATTTTCCAGACAGGGTTTCTCTGTAGTTTTGGTGCCTGTCCTGGAACTAGCTCTTGTAGACAAGGCTGGCCTCGAACTCACAGAGATCCACCTGCCTTTGCCTCCTGAGTGCTGGGATTAAAGGCATGCACCACCACCGCCCAGGTTTTTTTTTTTTTTTTTTTTTTGTGTGTGTGTGTTCACTTTTATACCAAACAGTCCAAGATTGGTAATGTGAGTAGAGTGTGTGATAGACTAGCAGGTAGGAGGTGGAGAACAACTCTGGAATTATTTTAAACAGGACTTAGTCCAGATGGTTAAAGTGTGGCAAAGGCAGAACTTGGGGTACCCTGGCTGAAACTGATGGAGGTTGGCTAGGAGAAGGAAAGGAGTCAGAAAGAAGGCAGCAGGGATATATTAGTTAAGTTTCTCTAAGGAACATAACTGGTGGAATGAATAAATGTTATCTACAAATTAGTAAGGGCTTTATAAGAGTGGCTTATAGGCTGTGGTCCAAGTAACCAAACAATGGTTATCTCATGACAGAAAGGCCAAGTATCCAGTAGTTGTTCAGTCCACAAGAATAGATGAATAGATATCGTATCAGTCCAAATCTTGTGTTGGAGTCCCAGAAAGCTGCTAGTTTTTTGTTCACATTGGAATCCTGAAGATTAGAAGCAAATGAATGGCTCAGGAGAGAGGAGGTGGCCAGTGAGAATGAGGGAAAACAGAAAAAAACCAAAAGCTTCCTCTTTCATGTATTTGTGTGGCTCAGATCTACGGTAGATCTTCTGACCTCAAATACTGTGGAATTAGAGTGGGCCTCCCACTTCAAATAATCCAAGGAAGAAAAATCCCCCACAAGTAGGTCAATTGTTTGGGTTTTAGTTACTTCCAAATGTAGACAAACTAACAACTGAGATTAGACATCAAAATGTCTAGGAATACTCTTGAGAGACAAGAGTAAAGGAAGGGAAGTCGATAGGGTACAGGTAGCCTAAGGAGGTAAGTACAGGTAGTACCAGCCAAGTGTGGTGGCTGTTGGTCTCTGGTACAAAATGCTTCTGTGGGACAGTGGCAAGTCACAGAAGAATTGACATGGGCTAATAGGAAGGGCTAGAGTGGACAGCAAGGAAGAACTAAGGGGTCCCTGTATGTAATCCACAAGACCGCATTCTGAAGCAAAGAAGGTGAACTGGAATAAGGGCTCAGTCAGGCAGACTGCAAAAGGTCTAAGTGTCTTCATGGGAGTCCAGAATGAGTCAGGAGGAGAGCATGTGAAGCCATGCTTAACTGGAAGCCAACTATGCTGTCTATGGGCCTTTGGTAGAGAGAGGTACCTTGGGTCAGTGAGAAGTCATGAAGAAATGGAGAAGGACTATGAAGAATGACTACTGAGGCAACACTGAAGAACCAAGGAGACCCTGGGTCTTACCACAAAGCTCAGTCCAAGGGGATGAAGATGGGCTGGGAAGAGGGGCTTTCTGTAGGACAACTTTGTGAAATCCTGTTCTCAACTGAAAGTCCTTTTCCCAAATGAGTCTGAGTTATGTCACTTTGACATAAAACTAACCAACATAAGTGACTCTTTGTCAACTTGAGACACAAACACAATGTTAAACTATAACCTTTATTGTTATTTAGAAGATCTTACAATAATATCAATATCACAATATGAAGCATCCTGACTTTTAAAAAATCTTACAGTCTTGAGGAATTCAAACATTACAAATGTTCATTTCTGTTAAAGTATCCAGTCTTTCAACTGTGGTGTCTGTAGTAAAATAAAAAGACAAATTTAATTACTTTTCTACTCCAAGATGGAATACCAAGGCATAGTTATAACGAAATCACAGAAAAAAGAAAGTTCATAGGTATAGAAAGTTTAGGACTTGACAAATGAAAGTCACCCACCCATGATTTTCTAGGGTACAAAGATCTGGGCTATTTTTTCAGCTTCTCTATAGCACAAATGTCTTCTCTTCTAGGCTCAAGCAAGCTCCACTCCACATCTCCTGTTGTCTTTTGAAATCTTCCCATGGTACTGGGATCTCCAAAACACTGGGGTCTCCATTGTAACTGAGGCTATAAACTTAACAATGACCCCTCAAAGTCTCTTTTCAGGGACTCTGACCTTGTCACACAGTGACAAGCATCAACTTCTCTCCCTAACTCCTTCATTCCTGGGGCCTATAATACCACTGAGACTGCATCTTCGTTAGTGACTTCTCCTGGACTCTCATAGTGCCAAGCCTCAGATGTTCTCCAAGACCCCTAAATGCCTTCAATATCAGTATTACCCAGGAGACTCTTAGACATTACCAAGTTTGGCTTCTGGTACAAGGTACAGCCTTTTGGTCCTCTCTGCACTACAGCTTTTGTGTGCTGATCCCCAAAAAAAACGCTTCCCAAAAGATTCTGCCTCATTGATGCTTGTCTCTTCTTAATCACAGGTTCTTCTGCATCTCCAGTTAAGGAGCATCAATCATAATAGGAAATCAAAAGTTTCACTTCAGCAGTTCTTAGTTCTAAGTATCACATAAATGACCTTGAGAGTCTTTGATTCCCTCCCAAACTGCCCGAGCTAGGTCTCCACCATCTGCACTGCTCTCAGCATTACCTTCTAAGTTCTCAGAATAAATAGCACATTTAGCTCTGAGTAGTCAATGGCTTTTCTAGGTCAAAGTTCCAAAATTCTTCCACAATCCCCCCAAACAAGATCAGGTCTGTCAAAACAAATATCCTACAATCTTGGTAAAGATTTCAGTTTTAGAGCTTCTATTGCTGTGAAAACAACAACAAGAAGAAAAAAGAAAACAAAATCATGACCAAAAGCAACTTGTGGAGGGAAGGGTTTATTTATGTTATGCTTTCGTGTTACAGCCTATTGTTGAGGGAAGTCAAGGCAGGAATCTGGAAACAGGAACTGAAGCAGAAACCATGGAGGAGTGTTGCTTACTGACTTGCTCCCATGCCTCACTCAGCCTGTTTTCTTATACAACTCAGGACCAAATGTCCAAGGAGTGGACAATAATCTCATCACATTAATCATTAATCAAAAAATAATGACATCTTGAATATTGCAGATAAATGGATGGAGCCCCAAAACATCATTTTGAGTGAGGTAACCCAGACCCAGAAAGACAATTATCACATATACTCACTCATAAATGGTCTTTAAACATAAAGCAAAGAAAACCAGCCCACAAATCACAATCCCAGAGAGCCTAGACAACAATGAGGACCCTAAGAAAGATATGCATAGATCTAATCTACATGGGAAGTACAAAAAGACAAGATCTCCTGAGTAAATTGGGAGCATGGGGACTTTGGGAGAGGGTTTAAGGGGAGGGGAGATGTAGGGAGGGAGCAAAGAAAAATGTAGAGCTCAATAAAAATCAATAATAAAAAAGAAAATGACTAACAGGCTTGCTTATAAGCCTATCTTATGGAGGCATTTTCTCAATTGCTAATTTCTCTTCTCAAATGACTCTAATTTATGTCAAGCAGAGATAAAACTAACCAACACAGGGAGATTATTTTAGTTAGAGTAACTAGAAAATTACTATTTCCAACCTTAATAAACTTTACTCTTGCTTGTGTCTTTGAGCAAAGCTGGCCATGATAGGGAAATCCATGGTCCTGCTGTATTTGTTGAGATGTTGGACAGACACATCCACATTCAAGTCTACCTTTCTTTGAAGCAACTTCAGATCAGGTTGGATCCAAAGCAACGATGAAATAGAGAAACATTTCCAGAGGGCAGCTCTTCCTGTTCTTTAGCAAGGGTAAGTAAACTCTCAGCCTACACCTTCTTAGGGAACATGAAAAGTGGGATCATCATGATCAGTGGCGGATCATGAGCATGGGAGGCTGTAGCATGAGCTCCCCCTTCACTTATCCTTTGCCTCTGCCTCTTACTGCTGTCTACAATCCATGGAGGGACATGGTCATGGTATCCAAGTCTTACACTAAAAGGTTTGACCATGTGTCCTACCATGAGTGTGATCTTTGTGTCTCTATGTCTGCCATAAATCCATTGTTGGGTTCCTTTCCACTATTCTAAGTCTTCTTTCTTCTTCCAGAATGACTTTCACTCACTTGTATTCCCAGTTTGAAGAAGCTGAAAACTCATTTAACTCACAACAGAGGAGTCCAGCTATAAAGGTGCTGGTCTACACAAAATCCCACATAGCTTGTGTCAGAGAAGAAAACAAAGAAATAGCAAAGGGAAGATGTGTTCTTTCTCACAGGATTGTGTCCCTCCAAAATTCCATTTTAAAGTTCTCATCTCTAATGTGTCTGAATCTGGAGAAAAGTACTATAAGTGAGTCATTAAAGTTCGATTAGCTCATGAAGTTTGGGCAGGTATCCAATAGGACAGGTGTCCTTATGAAAGGACACAATGACTAAAAGTGCACACTGAAAAGCTCATGGGGAGAAAGAAGCACAGAACCATCTGCAAGCTAAGAATCAGAACCTAAACAAACCAGAACCCATACTCATTACCTTGATTTTAGATTCTAAGCAAAACTGTGAAATTGTGTTGGACAAATTTGTGTTGCTTGAAACAACTAGTATGTGGTATAATTTCTTACCTTGTGGAAACCTTGACTTCATGCAACACCAACACATGCTTTCTGAAATGCTTCAGCTCAGACCAGAGACTATTGCATGTGTAGTGGTCCGAATGTGAAATGTTCCCTGCAGGCTCTTGTAGTTAAACATATGGTCCCCAGTTGGTAGTACTTTTTGGAAAGATTGGGTAATCTTGGAATGTAGAACCTTACTTGAGGAAGTGGGTCACAGGGTGGATTATGACTCAACTTCATTGTCTCTTCAACTCTGTGATTATTGAATGTAGATGTAACATGAACAGCCAGCCTCTAGCTTCTACTGCTGGGGCTGTGTCTTCCCAGCCTGCTACTGTGTCTTCTCAGCCATGATAGGGTATAAACCGTTTGGAACTGGAAGTCAAAATAACGTTGCTTTTCCTTTATCAGGACATTTTAGTACATCAACACAGAATAATTGAGCATCTTGTAAACTGAAGTATTTTTACTAGTTGTGGGAAGTGTTCCACTCTCATAGAAAGAAGTTTTAATTACAAAAACCCAGAAAGGTTTCGTGTCTTCCTACTGTCATCACCACTTAATATGTATCAATGTATCTTTGGATTTTATTGGGTTAGGATGCTTGGTTTTCAAAATTTCCATTTGAATTGTTATCTTCACCTTCATAAAAATCATTAAATGGATTTTGGTTTGAGATTGGATAGAATTTCCAACAATTTATGAGATTTCTATTAATATACATCTGCATTTTGGTACTACATATTTGTATAAAGTGGTAGTCTCAGAATAGATTATTTTTTAAATCAAAATATCCTAAAAAAACTTTAAAGATGCTCTCTGGCATGCATATTCAGTCAGTTTTTGATCATGTGAACATAAACAAGCGAATTCCCTAACTAGTATTTAAATCTGCTTTCATCTATAAAAAATAGTAAATTATTATAGGCTAAAGATTTAAAAATAAATTACTTCATGATTTATTATCAGTCAACACTTGATTTGTATACCTATTTCATATAACTACAGACTGAGTGTTGCATAAAAGCTTTTGGGGTGGAATGGTTGCAAATGCCACAGATTTAAGAAGTTCTGCTCTATTGTGTTTTGTGAGGATAGCTCTAGCTAATTAATATGGCTTCTGAGTTACAGAGCGGAACCCTAAACAACCAGCGAACCATGGTAGACTCAGAGAAGCCCGAAGCCCGAGAGCAATATAGTCGGCCAGAAATTAAGCCCTCAATATTGAGGGGATAAACGAGCATGAGAATGAAGGGAGGAATTATTCTGGCACTGCGTGAGTTACTTTTTTTTTTTTTTTTTTTTTGTTTGTTTTTTGAGACAGGGTTTCTCTGTGGCTTTGTGCATGAGTTACTTTTCTTACTGCTTTTGAAATTGCTGTTGCAGAAGACCCGACAAAAGCAACTCGAGGATTGATTTCGGATCCCACTGAAGTTTTGTTTGTGTTCTGACAAATAAAGCTTGCTTGGCGCCAGAGGGCCGAGCTAGTCACTAGTTAACCATAGAGGACTGGAGGTCAGTGCAGAGAGGAAACAGGAAGTGGTAAGGCTGGCAGAGAGAGGATCTAGGCCCTTCCGGGTGGAGGAACTGGAAGAGGTAGGAAGCAACTGGTGGCTCGTGCCCTGCTTCTATGATCTGTCAGGTTTTTACCCTGATTTCTGATTCCTGGTTTTCATTACTTAGATTAATTAGAATAATGCTCCCCCCCCCCTTGAGGGATACCGTCTATCACGGTGGGGAGGGCACAGCAGCAGGTTGTCCCATTGTGTCAGGAGTGCTCAGCTGAAACTTCTGTTTGCATATCTCGGTGGAACAGGAATCAGAGAGTGAACAGGAAGCAGGGTCTGACCAAAAACTCTCAAAGCCAGACCCCAGTGACACATTTTTATTTTTTTAAGATTCTCTACCTTCCATGGATCACCCAACTTTATGAATTAGCACAAGGAACTAGGGCTCAAGTGTTCACACTTCTGAGCCAGTGATGACTAGTTCTCATTTAGACGACAACAAACTCTGATTATTACAGCGAGGAAGAAATTATCTACATGCTGTATAGTGTGCTCCCTCTCAAATAAAAATGTGTGGCACATTTTCTAATTAACACAGTAACTGACACATTATAGGAAATCAATGAAGCAGAACTTAATCTGAATATATCCTCTTGTTCCGTGTATTTTCCAAAGACCAAGGCTGACCCTGCCTTCATGCAGTGGAGTTAACAAGGATTTGGATTAAGGAGACTTTCAGTTGAAAGCAGCAGGTTACCTTTGTGAGCTTTAAACAAGGACAAGTGAAGTCAATCAGTGTCAGCTCCTCTGAGCCTGATCCAGGATGCTGAAGTCCGACCTCTAGTGTGGGAAACCACACCTTATAGGCAGCTCGCCTAAGGTGAATTCTGGGAGAGAGAGAGAAGGCAAGAGAGGGCAGTGGAGACAGGTTTCTGCAGCGAGTGCCTCCTTTGGCCATGTGCAGAGAGGGTTTAGGTGAAGAAAACTGGCAAGAGCTGTGTTATACTTGAGTCCCAAACATTACTGGTTACTGTCTCTCAGTCTAGGTGGAGACCTAATATGGTGCACATCACTAAAACTCAAAATAGGTATGAGAATGAAAGTAACCCTCTGGTGTATAGTCATTAACATTTGTGTTCAATTTATCTCACATTGGGAAAAATGTTGGAACTGAAGCAAACTACCATCAAGGTTTGACTTCCAAACTGAGGTAAAAGTGTAGCAGAAGTGGGGTTGATAGAAGAGCGCAGACTGTGCTCCAACCCTAAGTTCCAGCATTATCATTTGTCACTGTGAATAGAGAAGCCAGGGAATGCCACACTCAAGGTTTATGTAGATCAAATGGAAAGGTGAACTATAATCAGCCACTCAGGAGCTAGGAGAAAGGTCAGGAATGCAAGGCCATCCTGGAGTATTAATCCAGTAATCTAGTTTGAGGTGGGCTTGAGTTACAGACACCCTGATCCAAACAACAAACAAACAAAAATGGTAACAGAAGGAAGTTTATTTCAGAAATGGCTTCAAGAAGAAATATTATGAAGAATTTTCTTTAACACAGAGTTAAGAGTTGAGGACCTGACACTGTTGAGTTAGAAGGAGCCAAAAGTCAGGGGTGTGGACAGGGATACATATTCCTGTAGCTGGACACCCATAGGACTTGTACAAAGAGAGGTGTGTAAGGTGACCCAGCTGTACTGCAGGGGAAGATGGTGAAAATAGGAAAATAAGATCTGCATACATAATACATTGTGTATGTTTTCATATGGTACAGATGCCTGGCATGCATTCCATATACACTATACACACGCATATCTGTGCACACACCTCTCCTTCTGTAGAAACTTCAAAAAGTCACATGAAATGCCCTCATCTACCACGTAGGTACAAACACATGTAAGAAATGGGGTTTCAGTGCAGGAAGTGGGGGAGGAAGTGAAAAGCTGATAAGGGTTGAAAAGGAATAAAATTTTCTACATACATATGCAAAACCATTAATAAATTAAAAATACACTAAAAACTAAACCAACAAAAATGGAAAAGTCATAAAATGTTTTTTTAAATGCACTAAAAGTTCCAAATGTTTAGAAAAGTGAGGTGAATAAATAAGATGTTGAGTCATCTATATGTACAATATTTAACTTTTTATAAAGAAAAGAGCAAAGAAACAATGTATAAATAGTAAAAGTAAAGGATGAAAGCTGGTAATAATCTGAAGTAAACATGCTGGAATACCAGGGTTTAAAAGTCTGGTTGTTATGGACATATTTTTTCTATTGTTTTTTCGTAAATTTAAATATTTGACAGCAAATACAAAATAAATTGAAATGAAAATACCTGTTGATTTTTTCTCTTTCTTTTAAATATTGACTCTATCTAGCTTACGCTGCACTTGAACTTTCTGTAAAGAGTGACTTTGAACTTAAAATTATTTCTAAGTGTATGTATTCATATGTGTGAATGCAAATGCACATGTGCTGCAGACATGTGCATGGAAGTCAGAAGATAGGTAGCCCCAGCTATCTGTGTGTGTCTCCCCCCTTATTCATGATAGAGTTTCTTGTTGGTTTCTCCTGAATACCCCATGCTAGTTGAGCCTCTAGCTTCCTGTCTTAACTTCCCATCTTACGTATGGGATTATAGATGGTTACATGCGCTCTGGGAATCTGAACTCATGTCTTCATACTTAAGCAGCAAGCACTACATAAACTGAACCATTTCACAAGTCCGATGACCTTGAGTTTCTCATTCTCCTTCTGATTCTAAGGTGCTTAGTTTATAGCTATGTAGCATTATGTCCACTTTATGCACCACTGGGAATCAAATGCAAGGTGTCATGAGTTTTGGTAAGCCAGTGACCCACTTTGCTAAATTCCTGAACCCCCCGCCCCCAGATATCCATTTCTAATAATTATTATTGTATCCTACTTTATTTTCCATATTATGTACTTAGCATATAATGTGATACATATTATATTGTGCATTAAGTATTTATATATTTAGAGGTTATTAAGTACATGCTCATATCATGTTGAATATATGATAACTATATTTTTAATTTTATAACTGTTTTGCTTAATTTTTCTTAGAAATTTGTCTTTTTCTAGTAGTTGGGCTACTGTAATTTTTGCTGTATGACATTCACATACAAAAGCCAGATTACTGCCTGGCATGTAGTAAGCACTACAAGCTATCAGTCATTCTGAAGTGAAAACAAACTCTAAAACTCCCACCACGAATTTGTTCTCATTTGTGTTGAAGAGTCAGTCAGCACTTGATGATGCTGTTTCAAAATGATGAGAGGAACCCTCCCAAGAGCCCTTTATACCCTGCCTCTGTTGAGTTCCTGTTTGCAGCTGTGTGACACCCCTGCTGAGCTGCCGCCCCCCCCCCCCCACCGCCTTGTCTCAGCGCATCATCTCTGCTTAGGGTGGGAAGTGAGTGATGACAGTGACTCACTCCTTTCTCCAGGCTCCAGGAGCAAACACAGTGACACACGCTGTAATGTAGAGTGGGGGTAGAAATGGTAATTCTAGTGTTTTTATCGATGTGCTGTCAGGAGCCTCATCTTTTTCTCTCCAGCTAGTCTTTATCTCATCTATCACATTAAGAAGTAGAAATAAAACGAGAAGACAAATTGGGAGATAAGAGGGAAAGAGATGAGACCCAAGGGTGCTTTCCTGGATAGCCTTTGGAGCCAGAATGCAAGTGACTCTGAACAAGACTTGAGAAGTATCTGTCACAGTAGAATCCCCAGTGACAGCTCTCCTTGCTGCTGCTCCAGAACCTTCCAAGTCTGCACATGCTTACAGGTGTGTATTGTGCTTTCCTGGTGCATGTGTCAGGTGGATGGTAACTACCAGTATTCTTTGTTGTTGTTGTTTTTCAAGACCGGGTTTCTCAAGACTGGGTTACTCTGTCCTGGAACTAGCTCTTGTAGACCAGGCTCACAGAGATCCACTTGCCTCTGCCTCCCGAGTGCTGGGATTAAAAGCATGCGCCACCACTGCCCGGCCCAGCCTACCAGTATTCTTACCACTACTCCTCAAGTCTCTTCTCTAGAAACTCACATGTCTCAGCAAAGACCCCATCCAAGAACATATAAAGTCCATTGAAGCACTTTAGAAACCCTTGAGCCTCATTTTAACTTATTTATCTAGCTAAATAATATATTTCTACATATAGTCATGGTGCTAGTTAGTTTGTATTATCTTGACACAAACTTCCTGAGATGAGGGACTGTCAGTTGAAGAATTGCCTCCATTGGATTGTTACTGTAGGCAGTATCATCCCTAGGCAGGTAGGGCTAAGCTAAATAAGAAAGGTAGTGGAGCAAACCCAGCTAAGCAAGAAAATAAACAGCAATCCTCATAGGTTTCTGCATCAGTTCCTGTTTCTCTAGGTTCCTTCCTTGACTTCCCTTCAGGATGATCTCTAACATTTAAGGTGAAATAAGCCCTTTTCTCTCCAGGCTGCTTTTATTGTGGCATCTTATCACAGCAATTGAAAAGTAAACTATAACAAAATTGATACCAGTGAGAGGGACCTTGCTGTGATGGGTCTGAGCATGTTGTGGGAGAGAATTGGGTAGCTTTAGGCAAGAAGAGCCATTGAGTGCACAGAGATGCTGTGGGAATTTGCAAGCTAACGCTAAGAGAAATGTCAAGCATAGAGAGCTTGTGAAGTTTCTGACTACCTCAAAGACTACCAGGAATGTTTGTGCAATATATTTAAATTAGAAATTTGTGGAAGTGAAACCTTCAGTGCTTTATTGGGATCAATGTTGCTTAGCTGGACCTGAAATCAGCTGTAATTATTATTATTAATTTTTTTTTTTTTTTTGGATTTTTTGAGACAGGGTTTCTCCGTGGCTTTTGGTTCCTGTCCTGGAACTAGCTCTTCTAGACCAGGCTGGCCTCGAACTCACAAAGATCCTCCTGCCTCTGCCTCCTGAGTGCTGGGATTAAAGGCGTGCACCACCACCGCCCGGCATCAGCTGTAATTATTAAGAGGATCAACATCCTTGTGAAATCTGGGAATATTTCCAAATGGTCGTGCACAGAAGTTGTGATCCAGAGTCAGGTAGAGGCTGCATTCAAATAGGCAGCTGAACATGGTACTGTGGAGGAGTCTCCCAAGTTGCTCTGGTTTTGGCAGCATGAATGCTTCAGAATTGAAGGATTCATGCAGACAAGCTGCAGTTCATGATGCAGCAGAGTCAGAGCCCCCGAAGTGGCCAAAGCAGGCCATTGGTAAAGGTGCAACCTCAGTTGCAGTTGCAGTAGAGACCACAGCAAGTGGAGATGCCAGGACATTATCAATGCAGATACAGGAAGGCATAGAGTGAGCTTGCCTGAACCTCTAAAAGAAGCTGTCTGTGCTGTGTCTACAGAGTGCAGCTGCCGTGCTGGAAGGCTTTCTGGCTTGATCTTGTTTGGGTCTTGTTCAGGCTACCACAACTGCTGTGAGTTCATGATTTCTGTAGTTCCATTATGGTCAGAGGACACTGTTTTGCCGGGACCTATAATTGTTATGATCTCTGTCTTCTCCTCAGTATTGGCTTGGGGAAGAGTTTGTAACACAGATGACCCGTTTGTGGCAGAGCATTCTACAGACACTTACTCTCTACACTTTGGCCAGTTTGATTTGTTAGCAGTTGTGACTTGCGACTTTCTACATTAACAGCTGTCTACTGCACAAATGAGCTCCTCCGATAAAGTCTCAGAGCTGTACTAATTTATGGGTATAGAGATACAGATACAAAGTTAGAGGTCAGATTGATCCCATATCT
Organism: Chionomys nivalis; assembly: GCF_950005125.1. Classification (NCBI taxonomy): domain Eukaryota; kingdom Metazoa; phylum Chordata; class Mammalia; order Rodentia; family Cricetidae; genus Chionomys; species Chionomys nivalis. Next base: position 31,109,439 of record NC_080091.1, read on the forward strand.
CATTAACAAAGTAATAGTTTAGATACACTGCTGGGACATATGAACTTCTCAACCATCCTGATGTGTTTCTTTCTGTGGAATGGACCTTCAGTTTAATTAGAAGGCAATGAGTTATCCCTGTAACGTGTGTGACACTATTGCACACATGGGTGTATCTTGGCGCTAGTTTTTTTATTAGCTCACATGGTTCACAACATGGTTAGGTTCCTATAATAGGTGAGATAACTCAGACCCAGAAAGACAAGTAGTGTCTTCTGCCCCCCCCTCATATTTGAATCTTTATATTTATGTGTTTAATTTGGAGTACAAGTTTAACTTATTGAATCTCCAAAACTAGCAAATGAAAAGAAGAATCTTAATGTGGGGGTATTGTCATTACTTTTATATTACTATGATAAGACACCATGGCCAACACAACTGATGAAAAAAATGTTTATTTAAGGACTACAGTTTCTGAGTGTTAAAGTCCATCACTATCAGCAGGCAGGCAGAAGCTGGATCAGTAACTAGGAACTCACATCTTCAGACACAACCATGAGGCAGAAAGAATTAACTGGGAATGGTGTGAGCTTTTGAATTTAAAAGCCCAGTGACACACCTCTTCCAACAAGGCCACACCTCTTAATCTTTCTCCAAAGATCTACCAACAGAAAACCAAGCATTCAAATATAGGAGTCTATGGCCTATTCTCATTTAAAAAACCACATTCCCCTCTCTGGCCCCCATAGTCTCATGGCAATATCATAAATCAAAATCCATTTTGTTCAACTTCAAAAGTCTCCATAGTCTTTCATAGTCAACAACACAGTTTAAAAGTCCAGTATCCATTTTCAGGTGCTGGGCAATATCTTCATTGTAAACTCCTGTAAAATAAAACATCGGGTTGCATACTTCTAATATACAATTGCACAGAATATACATTATTATTTCAAAAGTAAGCAAAGAGATATTAAGAGGAAATATTGGATGAATACAAGACCAAAACCCAATAGGGAGAACCCTAAATCCTGTGGCTCAATGTTTGATGTTAAGGGGCTTAGATGGCTTCACTCTTTTATCTTTGGTGAATACAACACAGTTTTCTTCTTGGGCTTTCTTTACTCCCTATCTATAGATCTCTTTAATAAATGTATTATGGGCTTGGTATCCCATCATCTTAGGGTTTTTAATGCAGTTCAGACTTTGCTTTCATAGCTGCATGCAGTGGCCTCTCTAGTCTTCCAAGCAAGTATCTCCTGTCACATTCCTGGCTTTAGAGGCCCTTAATCACTGAGAAATACTCCAAAACCCCTTTACTCATGTATTATTTATAACGTGGAAGTCATAGCCATATGGACAACACAATCAAGTCTGACTATTAATTAAGGATGAATATTGGCAACCTGGAATCACACCATAGCAGCCTCAATTTGTTGCTTTGTAGGAGCAGATAGTTCCCTAGGTGTTGCTTTTTTGCTAGTTGGAAACTTAGCTGGGGAAGCCACTGCCTTTATTTTATTTCCCATCAGGCCTCTTCTGTCTTTTATCACAAACCCCAACATCAAGATTTCTGTGCTCTTTTTCTCCCCAAACTGTACATTTTTGCATTTATTTTTCTTCACTTGCTCTTCTTTTATTCTGGACCTGAATAAAATTGATCTCTAATAACCCCACAATACAGTCAATATTAGGCTGTCCTAAAATCTCTTCCACCAAAGAAATTAATCTTGAACTCTTCATTAACAGATTCTTAGGAAAATGGCAAAAAAAGCAGTCACAAGTCACATTCTTTTCCAAAATATCACAAGAATGGTCTCTGGTTCAGTGCTAATATTTTTCTCCCATGAAACCTCTTGAACTGGGCTCCCACTGTCCACATTGCTCTCAGCATCACTGTTATCCAAGTTCCTAAAAGGATTATCTATTAAGCCCTACTTATAGCATTCAACTGCTTTTCTAAGTCTCAGAGTCTTTCACTTTTCTCAAAACAAAATGAAAATAAAAAATTCCCCAAACAAACAAACCCAACAACAAAAGCAAAAACAACAAAAAACCCATCCCACTCCTGGAACCACATTCTATCTTAGTTACCTTTCTGTTGCTCTGATAAGATATTATGATCAAGGAATTTCATGAAATAAGACAGGGTTTGTATTTGGGCCTTTCAGTTGGGCATCATCAGGCACACTGGCACTACTGTAACAGTAACCAAGAGGTTACTGATTGAGAAACAACAAGACAGAGAACTGACCAAGACATTTGAAACTTCAACCCCCTACCCCCAGTGATACACCTCTCTCAACTAGGTCAGATCTCCCAATTCTTCCCCAATAGTTCCACCAGCTGGGGATCTGAGTTCATGATGGGGACCATTCTCATTCAAACCACGACATAGATAATAAAACACAGATAATATGATTGAGAAAGGAAGAGGGGGTGGTTTAAATAGGGAGAAAGATGGGAGGGTGGTATAGAGGAGAAATGGGGAGGGAGAACTAACCCTAATAATGTTTGAAATAAAAATCACATGTAAACCTATTTTTATAAACTTTATATGTATAAATTTTGCACATACACATATCATACGAAAAAGTCTAATTGAAGTTATACTATATAGGGGATAATACATCTCTCACAAGCCATAGGTAAGAATATTTCCTTTGAAGATAATCACGGCTATTGTCCACCAGAACTTGATGGCAAGACCACATTGTTGAAAACACCAGACACATTAGCAACAATATGTGGAGAAATCCAGTTGGTATTTACCAGGAAACTTCTTTCCTGATAGCTTGCTTTCATGGTACCAAAAGGTGCTATGCAAGCTGCTGGGGAGAAAAGTTAAGAATAAAAATCTATTTCCCCACAATGCTTAATGCGAAAGGCTTGAGATGAGGTCACCAACACCTTGTGAGGACCCGCGTGGCTAATCTTTTACAGATTGCCAGGCAGAGGGCCATGGAGAACCAACTCCATTCATCAAATTCTTCATAGGGGAAGCTTGTTTTAACAGGAGGAAGGAGCTCTTTGACAAGACAATTGGCTGAAAGCCTGGAATCTTACATTGTCAGCACCTGAGTTTTTGAGTAGTCATACTTAAGCCCTATCTCTTATTTAAAGACACCAAAACACAGAAGTCTAAATATCCTCCAATCTTGAACACAACATTTCAAAGCTCACATGAACAAAAACAGTGTCAACTGCTTTGGAAGAGATTCTAAAGTTCTTCAGGGGGAAAGAAAGTGACCCAAGCACTAATTTAATTCAGACTTTTAAGAATATGCAAAGAACACCAATGAAGGCAGTTCTTTAAGCAAACACACTGAAATGTAACTTTCTTCTCATTTTTCTCTTAAACCCATCTCTCAAATTGTAACTATGAACATAATTATAAATTTTTAGATTGAAAATAGTCTATAGCTTATCTAAGACTAGAGAAATAGTAAGTGGGTGCTGGTGGATAAATGGAGTAATCTAATGGTCTTAGTTCATGTTCTATTGCTGTGGAGAGACACCTTGACCATGGCAACCCTTATACAGGAAGACGTTTTATTTGGGCTGACTTACAGTTTCAGAGGTTTACTATTGTCATGGCAAGATGCATGGGGACAGGCTGGCAGGCATTATGCTAGAGGAGGATCCAAGAGTTCTACATCTGGATCTGCATGTAGCAGGAAGAGAGAGATAGTGGCCCTGGCTTGGGCATTTGAATCCTCAAAGCCCAACCCAAGTGACACTTTTCCTCCCTCCATCAAGGCCACACCTACTCCAACAAATCCACACCTAATAGTGTAGCTTCTTGGTGACCAAGCATTCTAATCTATGAGCCTTTGGGGGTAGATTCCTATTCAAAGCCCCACACTAATATATAGTGAATGATTTCTTTTATCTAAATTATATCTTAGTATGTGACATCTCTGATACATAGGTACACAAAGTGCTAAAGAAAGATTGGTGAAACATTATTTTTTAATGATAAAATGCATTAAGGACTTCATAGTATATCTGGAAAAATTTACCATTTTTGAAATATATATAAATAATCAGATTAAGGTTTGGTATGATTGTTCATCAATTTAAAGTTTGTACTGCCCTCACTCAGGACTCACGATAATTCTCAGTATACAAGTTCGGTGATTCACAATAGCCTATAACCCCAGCTTCAGGGAGACTGCTACTTCACCTGGCCTCTGTAGACCTTACATTTATGTGCATACAACATCCCCATATAGAAATAAAACAAATAGAAATAAAATCTAAAATGAGTATAGTCATTTAAAACATTTTATAAAATATTTTTATTTTGAAAAGAAAACAATGATTGTTTAGTGATAAATCAAAGTTTTGTTGGAGAGTCAAATGTGTCACTACAGAGCTTGTCTCCCTTTCCTTTTTAAACTCCATAAAAAGCAGTGCTTTTATCTCATCAACCACTGGTCTCAGGTTTGTATACGAGTGACTGGATGGTCTTTCTTCCTTTACATAGACAAATAAATTGAAAAAAATTAAAATGAGGTTAAACAAACTTCCTCAAGATTTTAAAACCAGTAAATGGAAAAGTTAAGATTTGTCATCAGGGAGGCTGGTTCTCTCATGGTGTAATTTAACGATCAACCACACAGCTAGCTGCCTCTAGACAAGCAGTCTTCAACTTAGAGGTCGAGACCCCTTAGGGGCGGCAAATCAGCTATCCTGCATATCAGATATTTACATTATGATTCATCACAGTAGCAGAATTGCAATTATGAAGTAGCAACAAAAATAATCTTATGACTGGGTTCAGAGCAACTTGCGGAACTATATTCAAGGTTCTCAGCATTAGGAAGCTTGGGAACCACCGCTATAGGTTCCTGCTATAAACCTCAGTGTTGATAAATCCATGATCACCCACTTTTAAGTCAAATTATGTCAGGTGATGAATGTATAATGGGATAATGGTTCAAATTAAACTCAACATCTATTGAGACGTAAATCCACTCTGCCCATTGCTTCTGTTCATAGTGTCTCTAATGAAACAATATACATTCTTAAAAACATGACTGTGTTCCAGTTTTATCATATTATCATTAGTTTGTTTACTATATGCACAGATTATGCCTTCACTATAAAGAACATTTAGGACTGTGACTAAATGAAAATTGACTATTGCAATCACCTGGAAAATTTGTCCGCCCAATGTATATTTAAAGTTATATTTCAAATTCAGTGTGTTTTCCTCTTTGTTTAATCTAAATGAATAATTTATGTAAAAAGGACTAGAAAGTATTGATGACTATGTGTAAGCCGAGACTAGAAACATCAAATTTTAAAAAGCTACAATAATCCTGAAATGTTGGGCCTGAAAAGTCTGCACTACACAGACAAAGAAAATACATAGACATTCTTAATTTTATACCACTTCAAGTTATAAAATTTGAAAGCTAGATGGCATGTAGAGAGATGATGACTATAAAAGAAGCATAGATAAGTACCATGCATGATGATGGGTGGTAGATATCTGATTATATCCTTCCCCAGACTTAGGAGTTGAAGTTTCAATCCTCAGGATATCAGAGTATAATTATATTTGAAACTAGGATCTTTAGAGAAATGAATAAGTTATAATTACATTTACAATTATTTTTGAAAAATAATAAAAGGAATCATTTATAGAAAAACATTTTTCTTTTTTATTTTGCTACTTTTGCATAATATATCTATATACATTTGAAAAATAATACAAAAGTAGGTGTTTATAGAAAAGAACATTAAAAGGCAATTGGGTGGGGGGAAGGGTGTATGGAGGGAGTGGGAGGGGAGTGGGAGGAGAGGAGGGAGTAGGAATTTGGATTGGTATATTTATAAAGTAATAAAATAAAATAAAAATAATAAAAAGTTGAAAAACAAAAAAGAACAAAACAAAAAAGGCTATTGTCTTTCACTATGTAAGTTATTTTTATTGCTATGTTATAAGAATAATTTTTAACCTGTGATGATGTAGGACACTTAAAAGAAATTCCACACTAGCTCAGAATTGAGAAAAATAGACAGTTATTTATTTAGGGGTAGACTCACAAATCAGAATTCTTTGCTGGAATGGAGAGCAGAAACTGAATCCTGCAGCCAGTAAAGAGGCAAGACACATGCTCTACATTGGCATAAATGGTATAAGAGGCCACATGCTAGTAGGTGTGTGTGTGTGTGTAAAAATGTATGTGTATCAAATACCTGATGTCAAGAATCGTGATCCCTTTTCTTGGTGATCCTTAGTGGATAGTTATTTTTTCCATCTGTTAGCATTCAAATATCCAGGGTCTCTTAAATTTTGGAAGATGAGTATTTTTCTGCAAAGACAAGAACAGAACCTTGCCCCAACCCTTATGAGGTTTGCTAACCATCTGTATGGTTGTCACCATTATGGATGAGCTGTCATTTCTCTTTTTCAAGAGGTTTCTCCTTTTCAAACTGAATCTTTATTAATTTTGATGGTATCCATAGTTTTTCTTCGCCTGTGGAAACAAGAGCAAAACCCTTTCCCCAACGTAGCACATCTCCTGGCCTCCATTGTGACGTCAACACATCCTTGAAATAAACCAGTTTATTTAATTCAGAAGACTTTTCTATTATCCAGTGTCTCTGCTGCTGTTGTCCCTTTCTCATTAGTGTTAAGAAAATCAAGGTTAATAAAGCATTATGTAATCTATTTCTGGGGGGCATTTTCAATCCCTTTCTGTTTGTTTATCATATCCTTTCGAGTTTAATTTGATCTTTCTATAACTGCCTGACCTGTAGGGTTGTGTGGTATATGTAATATGCTTAATATAATAATAAGCAAAAAAAGAAAAACAAACCCTGTTTCACTTTCTTAGAGACATATGCTGGACCATTATCTGTCTTTATTTAGTCAGGTATACCCATCATGGCTATAACTTCTAATAAATGTGTGATTACCGAATCAGCCTTTTCTGAGCTTAAAGCAGTTGCCCACCATAAGTGTCAATAGTATAGTGTACATATTTTAATTTTCCAAATTCTGCAAAGTGACACACATCTATCTGCCAAATGTTATTCCTTTGAGTACCTTTTGGGGTTAGTCCCTGAAGGTTGCGATGTTTGGTTATAGAAAAACTAAGTAGGGCATTTCTTTATAATCTTCTTAGCTTGTTGCCATGTAATAGAAAACTCTTTCTTTAAATCTTTGCTATTGACATGATTTTTTATGAAATTCTGAGACCTACAACATGCTTACAATCAATAATTGATCAATTTCGACATCACCTTGTGCTAGAGGTCCTGGCAAACCCGTGTGGGATCAGATGTGTGTTATGCATATAGGACAAAGCCTATTCCTGATTATGTCTTGCACCTGGATAAATAATGAAGCAATTCTGTATCATCCAATATAAATTCAGTGGTTTCAATATGCAAGAAAACTCTTTCTGCATATTGTGGATCAGTAACTATATTAAGGGATCCCTTCACACCATGAGAATAGCATATAATTCTGCCTTCTAGACAGAATTATAAGGGCTTTCTTCCACCTTACTTAATTCTTCTGATTTGTAACCTGCCTTCCCTTATTTGTTTGCATCAGTATAAAAGGTACAAGGTCCAGTTATTGGTGCATCATCTACAATTTGGAGAAGAATCCAAGAAGTTCTCTTCATAAGGTTAAATCTATTGCTTTTGGGATAATTGCTATTAATTTCTCCCCCAAAATTAGCTCAAGATTTTCTCCATGGTTCATTGTCTTCCCATAACTTTTTTATTTTATCAGTAGTGAAAGGCACTATAATCTCTACTGCGTCTATATCTGCTAATTGACAAAGTCTCAGTTTACATTTTATAATTAATTCAGAGACTTTTTCCACATAACTTTTTAATTTTTTACTTGGTTTATACAGTAAAAAGATCCATTCTAAGATAACATCATCTTTCTGTATTAAAATACCTGTAAAAGAAATCCTGGAAGGCAATATAACTAGAATACAGTTAAGATTTGGATTCACCCTATCCACATATGCCTCCTGTAATTTCTCCTCAACAATTATCAATTTCTTTTCTGCTTCAGCTGTTAATTCTTTGGGACTATTCAAGTCGTTATCACCATCTAAGGATTTGTTTAAATGAATTATTAGATCAGGAGTTATCCCAACAGCTGGTTGTAGATTTGAAATGTCTCCTAATAACCTTTGAAAGTCATTATGACTCCTCAACAAGTCTCTCCTAATTTGTGTTTTTTGTGTCCTAATTTTCTGCAAACCTATTTTATAACCTAGGTAACTGACAGAATCTCCTCTCTGTAATTTTTCAGGAGCAATTTGTAATCCCCATTTTGGCAAAACTTTCTTAACTTCTTTAAACATTCTTTCTAAAGTATCCATGTTTAAAACAGCAAAGTGTTATCCATGTAACGGTAAATTATAGACTTAGGAAATTGTTTATGCATTATTTCCAATGGCTGACTTACAAAGTATTGACACAGAGGGGCTATTGAGCATTCATTGTGGGAGGATTGTCCATTGATATCTCCTAGTAGGCTGAGAATTATTATAGGTAGGCACTGTAAATGCAAATTTTTCTCTACCCTTTTCTTGTAAAGGTATAACAAAGAAATGATCTTTTAAATAAATAACTATAAGAGGCCATCTTTTTCATAATAGAGAAGGCAGAGGAATTCCAGATTGTAGGGGGCCCATAGGTTGAATTACATTATGGATAGCTCTTAGATCTGTCACCATTCTCCATTTACCAGATTTTTTTTTTAAACAAATACAGGAGAATTCCAAGAGCTGGTTGATTTTCAATATGGTGAGCATCTAGTTGCTCTTGTACCAGCTATTCTAAAGCCTGCAACTTATCTTCAGCTAAGGCCCCTGCTTAACCCATGTTGGTTTCTCAATTAACCATTTTAAAGGTAGGGCTGTTGGTACCTCTAAAGGTTTGATAGTTGCTTTATGTCCTTGTACAGCCTGAATGGCTGGTGACCTTTTTGTATAGTACCTTATTATATCCTTCCCAGAATCATGAGTTCCTGGGACTGCAGGAATGTTAATCTGAGTATTTCATTGCTGCAGCAGATCATGATCCCATAAATTTCCTGCAATATCAGCCACATATGACCTCAGCTTCCTTCTCTGACCTTCTTTCCCTGTTCATCAGCTCGAATAATTTCCTCAATTATTTCAATTTGTTTTACTATTGTCCTTTGTAAAGCCTTAATCTCCTGGCCTGTATATATTTCTGTGATTCCATTGAGGCACCTAGCCTCTGGTCTTCATTCTGCATATGTGATTTCAAGGTCTGAAGTTTCTCCTTTAAGGATAACATCTCATCCTTGGACATTACTTGAATAGCGTGCAGATTGCCATCCTGGAGAGATACTCTATCTGCTAACTTATTATAACTTTTTAACAAATTTTAATTGTCATTTTCAACAGTATTAATTTTTTCAGATAATTTCTTACTACCCTTAGATATGGATTCAATTTTTTTTCTGTCAAATTAATTTTATCCTTTTTAATAGTATTTTTTTTCTGGCAACTTTTGATTTTCAATGTTATTAATTCTGTCAACTAGCTATTCATTATTAGTCTGTAAAGACAGTATTATTACTAAAAGTGCCATATTCTCTCTTACTGATAGAATATGGAAAAGAAAACTGATTCCCAATACCTAATAAATTGATGCATCAACATAACCATATAAGCTTCATATAATACAATCCATAGTATTAGCAAAAAAGTTACTAAAAGTTTCAATATTAATGGTGTTAGGTGTAAAAATCTTTATTGTCCAACAGATGTTGTAGATGCCGAGTTGCAGTTGCCACAGGAATGGTCTTGAGCTGCTTTAATTTCGAGCCACTTTAGTTTCCTGCCTTGGTAATGGTTAAATATTGAGAAATATGCTTTGCTTGACAAATTAAAAGCAATTAAATCAATTCCAAAACAGAGCAAGAAAACCAGAACTCACGGGCAGGGAGCAGAAATATGAAGCTATACAAGTCACCACATGGCAAGAAACGGTACCAGGGACCTGTGCCTGGGGACATGGCAGTTGTGGATGCACTTGGAAAATTCCCAAGTTGGCACATCCAGTAAGCTCCACTGTGGTGGGGGTTCTACAGAACAACTGCTTAGGTAAAAGCAAGCCAAGCAGGCAGGGTTGGGAGATTGTCTAGGCATAGACTGGCTAGGCCTGTAGGTCATCCACCCAGTAGGTGTGGAGTCTGAATCCATGTGGGTGCCAGATGATGATGAAGGATGCTTAAAGGAAAACCCACACTAGCTCAGAATTGAGAAAAATAGACAGTTATTTATTTAGGAGTAGACTTACAAAGCAAATCTTCTGTTGGAATGGAAAACAGAAACCAAATCCCATAGCCAGTAGAGAGGCCGGACACATGCTCTACATCAGCATAAATAGTATAAGAAGCCATGCCCCAGTGCAGGTAACCACTGGTTGTAAGACTTCCTACAGCAAACCTGGTCTTTGTTGGAAGAGAGAGGCACTTGTTGGTTCCCAGGCACTTAGCTCTGAAATAATTACACAGAAACTATATTAATTAAATCACTGCTTGACCTATTAGCTCTAGCTTCTTATTGGCTAACTCTTACATTTAATTTAGCCCATTTATATTAATCTGTGTATGGCCACAAGGCTCTGGCTTACTGAGAAAATTTCTGGTGTCTATCTCCATGGCTTCTCCTTCACTCCATCTTTTTTTTTTCTCCCAGCATTCAGCTTAGTTTTCCCCACATATCTCTCTTCACCTATAGCTATGCTATAGGCCAAAAGCAGTTCCTTTATTTATCAATGGTAACCATAATAAACAGAGGGAAATCCCATATCACCTCCCATTTTCTGTTTAAATAAAAAAGGAAGGTTTGAATTTTAACATAGTAAAATTACATATAACAAAACAGGTATCTAGTAAGAATTACAGTTACAATATTTATATCTATTTTATCTTTTATTATAACTAAGGAAAACTATAATTATAACTATAAATTCTTCAACTCTATCAAAGACTCCAGAAGGATATAATATTACTTAAGTAAAAGGAAGTACATTTAAGAAACTTCCAAAACTCTAAAATTGACAGAGACATCTCACTGCCTAGACAGTCACTCAAAGTTCTGTACCATTGGGGCATCCATCTTCAGCCCAAAGGCACATAGTATCCAGCTGACTTTTCCACGAAGCACGAAATTACAAAGACAGTTCCACCTATACTGGCAGCTTGTCCATCACATTTTTTTTCTGTGTCCTGCTGAATGTTTGGCAGACTCTTTTGTGTATCAGGAACCCCAAAAGATCATCTCACCTTTAGATAAGTTCAACAGTTATTTCTCTGTGGATCTTGCATGTCCATCCAGTTCATCAAGCAGATCAGATAAGAGCAGTTTCTTGCCCAAATGCCTAACCAACTCCATAAGGAGCCTCTTTGATGCTCATCTTCCTCTTGAAGTAATTGGTGCTGCTAGGAGCAGATGTGTCTCATTATCAGGAAAAGTCCTAAATTCTTAAAACATTTAAATGCCATATTCTGTAGGTCTTTGAAAGGTTTGAAGAACACCTACTAATTGAAATATATCTCTATACATCTAGAAAGTCTAAGTAACATGACTACAAGCTTGACTATTATAGATAATTATCTATTAACCTGTATTTCTTGATTATACATTACATTTTTATATGATCTACACAAGCACAATACCTTAATCAAGAGCAAAAATATACACATAACAAAATTGACCTTAAATTTGTATCAATAAACAATATCCATACCAATGCAAATCTCTATAGCATATCCCTCTCTAAATATAAATAAACATTTATAATATTGACATAGTTTCTCCAGCCTGCTTCTGCTGTTCATTGGGTGAAATATTTTCTTTTCGGGGGTATTCATGGTGACCTCTCAGGAGGTTGTGGTTTATCAAACCGTATTAGTTTAGAATGAATCCACAGGTTCTCATTTTCTGTGGAAACAAAGGAAGAACCTCTTTTCCAAAGCAACATATCCTTAGATTCAAATTCGGAAGTCAAGATACCATTATAATATACATGTTGGTTTAGCCTAGCAGCCCATACAATGAAATGTCTCTCTGTACTTAGCTCCTTCACAGTCAAAAAATTCAAAGAAAATGCAATAATATACATAATCCAGACTCTCTGTGTATAGTCCTTCTTTACACAGCTTATTTTTCTTTATTCCTTTTAATTTATGACTGCCTGTACTCTGTCTCTTTAAAGACTTTTTTAAAAAATGATTTACTTCTTTTCCAATGATCTATATTCTTTTTCTTCTCCTCCCACACCTATGTACATTTATCTAACACATTTATACCCATTTAGAAGTCTTTTATGTCTGAATCTGTTCTGTGTGTATCTATTATTATTTATTGTCCATGAGTGCTTCTTAAAATTCTAAGCACTTCTTAAAATGTAAGCTACAGCATTACTAGGTCAAATACAGTATTATCTGCTTGTCCTACCCAGTCCAGCATAGCAGAGCTGCTTTTACCTCTGAGAGACATGCACACCACCCCACTTTCAGGCACACAGCCGCTCAATGTTGCCATCAAATAAGCTGCAGCATGCTGCTCATAAACCCCATCCAAATTCTCCATGTTCCAAAAAAAAAAAAAAAAAAAAAAAAAAGCAGAGGTCATGCTAGGAGCATGGCCCAGAAAGCCAGCATTTCAAAACTATGTGGGTTTTCTTCTACCGCTCAGTCAGAAAAACCTCTCTTAAAGGAGTCATGCCTCTGCTTGCTTCTAGCAAACAATGCTTAACTCCGTTCTTTTGTGTCTAGAATTCCTTTGCAAGCCCTCTCAGGTTTTAAGTAGATTTTAGTTGGCAATGTGGGTACCAATTTGTTGGATGAGAGAGTGCTTGTTGGTTCCTGGCCACTTAGTCCTGAAATAATCACACAGATACTGTATTAATTAAATCACTGCTTGACCCATTAGCTCTACCTTCTTATTGGCTAACTCTTACCTATTAATTTAGCCCATTTCTATTACACTGTATATGGTCATGATGCTGTGGCTTACCAGGAAAGGCTTCAGCATCTGTCTCCAGTGGGGGCTACATGGCTTCTTCTTGACTCCACCTCCTTTTTCCCAGCATTCAGCTTAGTTTTCCCTGCCTAGCTCTCTTCCCCTATAGCTCTGCTAATAGGCCCAAAGCAGTACCTTTATTTATCAATGGTAATCACAGCACACAGAGGGAAATCCCACATGAGGTCTTTTTTCTTTTTATTTAGTTTTGTTTATTTCTGTTTTTCACCTTTTTTTTTTGTTGAAGTTTGTTTTTTTTTTTTCTCATTGTTGTTATGTAGCTTATGTAAGCCTCTAATTCCACATCCTCCTGTCTTTATCTCCCAAGTACTAGGATTACTGGCTTTATCTTTTACACCCCCACTTTTCAAGAGGACTTTCATCACAGGCTACCTTACCTGAAGATACTTTAATTTACAGACCAATTTTCCCTTTGTTGCCTTTTAAAGGCAGTAGGTTTTTTTTTTTTTTTTTTTAACAGAATAATGAGCATTGTTGTTATTGAGCTGTACTGGGGACTAGAAGACCTTTTCCTTAGCAATCACTATCAGGGAAGGACAGGAAATTTGTGTTTTCACAGTTAAGATACTAAGCTGTGGCCCATTGTCCATTTCAGTTTTGCTGACATATTCTTGCATGACTGTATATAGTTTCCCTCCACAGCGTGCCCATTGTATGCCAGCCACGTGCACTGCTCTGGTGTCTCTTTTGAGTTGTCCTTATTTTCCTCATATCTGCTCTGTCTTCCTCCCAGTTGTATAATCTCATTTAATTCAGCTGCACATTTGAGCACTCTTTCTTCTACAGGTTAAATCAAATGTTGAATATGAAGTTTTTATTCCTGTTACTACATATTTACAGTCTAGGATTTCTATGTGGTTTCTTTGCTATCTTTCTTTACTAATATTTCCAGTTTGATAAAAACATTGTTGCTGTAATCTGCATTTAATTCCTTCTTTATGATTTCCTGTAGTATCTTAAGCACACTAAAAACTACTCTGAAATCTTTGTAAATACATATTTGATCTTCTGTCATGGTGGATTCTATTCTGTGCATTTTCTGTGTGTGTATGCTTTTGTTTCTCTTTATATGTCATAGTCATAGTTAGAAATTGAGAATAACAACTGTGGGTACCAACATTACTCCTTAAAGATGCCACTGATGCAAGAGACACAGCTTTCTGAAGGAAATAAGGGGAACATAGGAGTCAGCCATAATATGCTAACTAGAAACAAACCACCCAAAGGAAGTTCTTTACTTCTAACCATTAACACCTGCCAGAATAGGACTCAGCCATCCATAAGTTTAATGGAGGCCTGAGTCTCATAGCATACCCTGAAGCAGTACTTGGTTGCAGGAAGGACCATAAACTAAGATCACCTGAGCACCACTTTAGAATGGACCATCTAAAGAAAATGCCTAACATTCCAACCACTGTAGATAGGATCACCTGCCAGCACACACACTCACCAAGGCACCCCTAGACAAATGTCAATCAATCAATAAATGGCCCTGAACCTCAGAAACCCCTCAACCCCTCACTCCACCTTTACTACACTAAGAACCCAACTCTAAATGAGCTCGGGGTCTCTATTTATTACAATATGTTGGATATGCAGAGAGAGACCGAGTTTCTAAACTTGCATAAAATAAAGGCTCTTTGCTTTTACATATGGGAGTCAGTCTTCTTGTTGGCTTTTGGGTGACTTCACGGATTTGGGTATAACAGGGAATAGGACCTTGGTGAAAAGCAGAAGCTGCTTACAAAGGTTGCAATGGGGGATATTGGAGTGAAAAGGGAACATTAGGGAAGAGTGAGAGGGTGGGTGGGTCAATGGTCTCTCCTCTTAGGTGTCTGGAATATGCACAACTGGGCCATGAAAGTCCCTAGGCATCATTGTCAGTATTATTTTTCTTCTAATGTGTCTAATGCCTGCAGAGATATTTTTGGGAAATATTCTTCCCCTAATGTGAAGGCTCTTATGTTGTTCTTCAGATGGCTCACTTCTATGTGTGCAAACTCTTTGCTAACAGTTCCTCTATCAGACTTCTTGTCTTATTTTTCCCTGCCACATTCATTTGTTAAGCTCCACTAATCACTGGATGCTTACTCTGTTAGGTTTAGTAGCTCTTTGGACTTTAATTGCTCTAATGCCAAATCAAATTAATCTCAGACTCCTTTGCCTAGACTGGGTTTGGGTGGGCCCTGTGGCACACTGACTTTTCAGTGGCAGTTTTGCTTTGTGTGGTTATGTGGGATCAGGGTCGGAAGTCTCTGGTCTCCCTAGGTGAACTCCTTGGCTGGAAGTTATTGCTTTATAAATAACCAGATGAGGCTGATGAAAACCTTGGTGTTGCCAGTGCTCTGTTCTTGGCAGAGATTACATAAATGTTTGGAGTTAAGTGGAAGAAAGAATTCAAGTTATTTTGGCTAAATCAGAGAACATAGCCTCTCCTGGAAATAGCTGCTGGACAAGATAAGCATCTGATGTCTCAATCCTCCTGTGAAGGTGTCCTCACTGTGACTTTTATCTGAAGGAAATGAGCCAGAAGCTAATGGCTGAACCAATTTGGAATGATTATTTAAAACTAAATTGTGAAGTCAAAGAATTATATAATTAGATTGTCATAGATGGCTATCTTATGAATTTTTGTATATTTTCTTTTTATATTGTTATTTATTTGTTGTATGCTTTCAGGGCTATTTTAACCATAGTCAGATTTCTTATACCCTTTGTATGTTTTGTGATGAAACTGGTATGTCAGAGTTCTCACATTGACATTCTAGAACTCTCTATCCTTAAAAAATTTTTTTTCCTTAATTTATTTCCCTTAAGTAACTTTCCTAAAGAGTATCATTTAATTTGACTTCAGTTATACTGGATTTGCTAAACATTATTGATTTGTCCTAGACTTATAGACTATTAGATTGGTCCATTTAATGTTTTTAATTTCCTGATTATTTAATTACCTGATGATCTTTATTTATTTGTCTTGTGTATATTTTAGCTCTGCTAAGTAGCATATTATGACTGATTTAGTAGTCTAAATAGATGCACATCGTCACTGAAGAATTTATAGATTTCAAATGCCTACGTTTGCTTTATCTGGATTCTTTCTTTTCTGTAGACAAGAATGAGGGGCTGGAGAGATGGATCAACAGTTAATAGAACACACTGTTCTTGTATTCAGTTTCCATCACCCGCATCAGGCAGGTCACAGCTTTCTGTAGTTCCAGTTACAGGGATTCCGATGCCCCTCTGGTTTCTGTAGACATGCCCATGCATGTGCACACACATGCGTGCATGTGCATATGCACACATCTGCAAACAACAATAAAATAAATCTTAAGTATTGAAAACAATGAAAGGTGTTGTCTTTAATGAATTATACTCATGACAGGATGACTTTCTGTCAAATAAATGGAAGTACGGGTAATATCGTCAGAAAAACACAAACTACCAAACTTATTAAGGAGAATGTAGCTTGAATTAACTTGTTTATATTTTCCCTAGTTTTTACCATGTGTTTATTATAATAAACAATAAGGTTCCACTCCGATACATCACACTTACAGGTCACAGACTTTGTTGATATTCACTTGAATTTCCCCCCCTCCCCTTTTTCTTCTTCCTTCTTCTATCCAAAGAATTCCTTATCTACTTTCTATGTCTTTTATTTATTTATTTTTTTTAAAGATTTATTTATTATGTATACAACATTCTGCCTCGATGTATGCCCGCACACCAGAGGAGGGCGCCAGATCTCAGTATAGATGGTTGTGAGCCACCATGTGGTTGCTGGGAATTGAACTCAGGTCCTCTGGAAGAGCAGCCAGTGCTCTTAACCTCTGAGCCATCTCTCCAGCCCTTTCTATGTGTTTTAAAATACAAAGTCCACACATGACTTAAAACCTGTCCCATTGTCTATGAGTCTGACATTTTATTCAATATGGTGATTGCTAGTTTCTTCTGTTTTAGTCCTGCTAATGACATAATTTTCTTCTTTTTTTATTAATTAATTAATTAATTAATTTAATTATTAAAGATTTCTGCCTCTTCCCCGCCACCACCTCCCATTCCTCCCCTCCCCCAATCAAGTCTTCCTCCCTCCTCAGCCCAAAGAGCAAGCAGGTTTCCCTGCCCTGTGGGAGGTCCAAGGACCACCCACCTCCATCCAGGTCTAGTAAGGTGAGCATCCAAACTACCTAGGCTCCCACAAAGCCATTACGTGCAATAGGATCAAGAACCCATTGCCATTGTTCTTCAGTTCTCAGTAGTCCTCATTGTCCGTTATGTTCAGCGAGACCGGTTTTGTCCCCTGCTTTTTCAGACCCCGGCCAGCTGGCCTTGGTGAGTTCCTGATAGAACATCTCCATTGCCTCAGTGTGTGGGTGCACCCCTCGCGGTCCTGAGTTCCTTGCTCGTGCTCTTTCTCCTTCTGCTCCTCCTTTGGATCGTGAGACTTCAGTCCAGTGCTCCAATGTTGGTCTTCTTTATAAGTAAATAAAACTCCTCGCTGTGTATAATAACAGTTATTAATTTATTTGTTGATGGATAATTAGCTAATCTGTAATATAGCTGTTGTACATAGCATCACAGTAAACATAGGTATACTGTGTTGTGTACTAACTGAATTCTTTGTTTAGCTTTATCTTATAGGATTGTAAGCCATATGCTGAGTAGAATAAAGTAAACTGGCAAATGATCTACTTCTGTGCTCACATATGCTATTCGTAATTCTATCTATTGTAAGACAAAGGCTTGCATTTCTTGCTGTCTGCTATCCGGAGGCCATTGTCTTACTTACTGTGATACCTTTTACTTAGAAAAGCTTTGAACATGGTCTGAATAATCTAAAGTAGCAGGGAGAAGAGAGTCTATCAGGAAGAAGGCTTGCAACAGTATGTAAAGTAACCATAGAGTGGGAGCCATTGTTGCCAGAGTCTCCTATTGAGAAGCAAATCACAGAGCACACCCAAGAACCAAAGGTAGGGAGGGATTAACTAAGGGTGTGACTCAGTCTTTAAGATTTAGGAGTCAGTCTTAAATCCTTTCCAGTGGGATGGACTGTCACAGTCCATCACCATGTCTGTGACTCTCCCAGAAGAGGGAGCTGTCTAAGAAAATAATAAAATTAAAAAAATAAATAAATAAAAAAAGAAAATAATAAAATTTCCCCAGACATTCTTCCTTTCTTTCCTTTTAAATATTAATCTATTTTAGTTCTTTTCATAACACTGTGGGATCTCTCTGGCTCCTTAAAGGATTCTTGGATTTATAGCTTTCTGATGAAATTTTGTCTTTTTCCCCCCGTGCCCTGTAGTAATAAGAGCGGCCGGGCTGCGTCTCCGGCACCCGGCCGCCCGCAATGGCTAGCTTATGCCCCGAAATAATTACACGGAAACTGTATTCTTTTAATCACTGCCTGGCCCATTAGTTCCGGCCTCTTATTGGCTAGCTCTTACATATTGATCTAACCCATTTCTAATATTCTGTGTAGCCCCACAAGCTGGCTTACCAGGGAGATCTTAACCTGCGTCTGTCTGGAGTGGGAGAATCATGGCGACTCTTTACTCGGCTTCTTTCTCCCAGCATTCTGTCTGTTTACTCCACCTACCTAATTTTTGTCCTATTAAAGGGGCCAAGGCAGTTTCTTTATTACTTAACCAATGAAACAACAGATAGAAAGATGACCCACCTCCATCATTTCCCCTTTTTCTGTTTAAACAAAAAAGAAAGGCGTTCACTTTGACATAGTAAAATTACATATAACAGTTATCAAGCAAGAATTACAGTTACAATATTTATTTCCATTTTATCTCTTATCATAACTAAGGAAAACTATAACTATCTATCCATTCTTCAACTCCATCAAAGACTCCAGAAGGATATAATATTACCTAAGTAAACAAGAGATCCAAAACTCTAGAAATGAAAGAGACATTTCACTGCCTGGTCAGTCACTCAAAGTTCCTCTGTACCGTTGGGGCATCCATCTTCAGCCTTCAGGCCCATAGTATCCAGCAGACATTTTCGTCAAGCAGGAAATTCCAAAGACAGTTCAGTCACTTTTTGCTGTGTCTTGCAGAATGTCTCGCAGACTCATGAGTCAGGAACCCCGAAAGACCATCTCACCTTTAGGCAAGTTCAGCAGTCCTCTTTCTGTGGGTTCTCTGTGTCCAGTTTATGCAACAGTCCAGGAAAGAGCAGTTTCTTGCCCAAATGGCTATCAAACTCCTTAAGGAGCCTCTTCGGTGCCCATCTTCCTCTTGAAGTAGATTGGTGCTGCCAGGAGCAGACGTGTCTCATTATCATGAAAAGCCCTAAGTTATTAAAATATTTTAAATGCCATGTTCTGTAGTCTTTGAAAGATATGAAGAATGCCTATCTAATTGAAATATATCTCTATATATCTAGAAAATCTAACTAACATGACTACAAGCTTGACTATTATTGATGATTATCCATTAACAACCTATATTTCCTAATTATACATTACATTTTAAAATGAACTACACAATCACAATACCTTAATCAAGATCAGAAATACATATACATATAACAAAATTGACCTTAAAATCCATACCAATGTAAATTATTCATACCTATATCATATCCCCCTTTAAATATAAAAGAACATTTATAAACCATATTTGGGAACATGGGCACAGTTTTTCTCTCCAAACTGCTTCCTGCTGAATGGGGGCGCTGTTATTCAGGTCTTTCACGGTATAACCTGTGTGCCAGGTTCATCTCAGTGGGCAGTTGAGTGAAGCAATTTTCTGAAGGTGTTCACAGCAACCTTTCAGGAGGGCGTGGTCTATCATACCATATCGGGATAGACGCAATCCACAGAGTCTCATCCTCTGTGAAAACAAAAGAAGACCCTCTCCAAAGCATCATATCCTTAGACCCATATTCTGAAATCATAATACCCTTGTATCCATTCTGGTTTAGCTTGGCAGCCCATATAATGAAATGTCTCTCTGCACTTAGCTCCTTCACAGTCAAAAATTTTAAAGAAAACACAATAATACAAAGAATCCAGACTCTCTGTGAATTTTCCATTTTTACGTGGCTTATTTTTCTTTATTTCTTTTAATCTATAACTATCTGTACTTTGTCTCTTTAAAGACTTTACCCTTTTTTTAAGACATTAACTTTATTCTTTATATATATATTTTTTCTCTCTCTCAAGCCTACGTACATTCATCCAACAGTGTCTGAATCAGTTCTATTGTGAATCTGTAATTTTTTTACTATCCAGGAGCATTTCTTAAAATGTTAAGCACATCTTAAAAACTTAAGTTGCACCATGTACAAGTAATACGGTACCAACTGTGTCCTGCCCAGTCTAAACCTTAACTGAGCTGTTATTATGGTAATTATGGTAGTTCCTGCCTGAGACCAGCACAGTTCAGCATGGCGGAGTTGAGCCGCTCCTGCCTCAGAGCCATTTGGTGCCCCTGAGCCACACACAGTTCCAGGCACACAGCAGTCCACATTGCCATCAAGCAAGCCGTAGCACTTTACTCCAAATGCCCCGTTCAAAGACTCTGTCTCCCGCAGGAGCCAGACAGAGATCGCGATGGCGGCACAGCCCAGAAAGCCGGCATTTTAAAACAGCCAGTTTTTTTCCTGCTGCTGAGTCAGGACAATTTCTCTCTGCAGCACGCAACCCACAAACAGCAAAAAGCTGTCTTAAATTCTCTCTCTGTCCTTTTTAAGCCCTCTCAGGTTTTACGTGGAGTTCATTATCACGCTGGGCGCCACTCTGTTAAAATATGAGCGGTGGGGCTGCGTCTCCGGCACCCGGCCGCCCGCAATGGCTAGCTTATGCCCCGAAATAATTACACGGAAACTGTATTCTTTTAATCACTGCCTGGCCCATTAGTTCCGGCCTCTTATTGGCTAGCTCTTACATATTGATCTAACCCATTTCTAATATTCTGTGTAGCCCCACAAGCTGGCTTACCAGGGAGATCTTAACCTGCGTCTGTCTGGAGTGGGAGAATCATGGCGACTCTTTACTCGGCTTCTTTCTCCCAGCATTCTGTCTGTTTACTCCACCTACCTAATTTTTGTCCTATTAAAGGGGCCAAGGCAGTTTCTTTATTACTTAACCAATGAAACAACAGATAGAAAGATGACCCACCTCCATCAGTGCCCTTATAAATTACACAAATTTCTGAAAAAATCTTACTTTCTAAGAGTTACTCTTTAATCCATGAAGAGAAATTCTAAGTGTTTGCTCTGCTTTTTTCCCCCATATGACTGAGCAGTGTAGCTGTGTCGTCCTTTAGTAAATGTAGAACAAGTAGTGATATCATGTCACCTTTCAAAAACTATTGGTTTCTCCCTCCAAACACAGATTGACACCTCTAAACCCCTTCATATTATTTGGAGTCCACTTCTCCATGATCCACTCTGATTCTTCCACGACTTTTGAGATTTATTCTATTTTATCAATCCACCGTACTGCTTATGTCCCCAAATGTGCAGGATTATTCCTTATTTTGCTGTCTAATAAGGATCCTATTACTCACAGAGACAACATTAAAAAGAAGTAATATGGTATATTTAAATAAAAAATAGTGATTTGAATATGTGTATAACTTGATCTAAGGTTAAAAAGTGAGATTTTATTACTGCCACATGCACAACTGCTCTATTCTGCTCCCCAGTTGTATCTTCCCACATTTACCCTTGAGCTAGTTTTGACATTTGTTAATACTATTTCCCCTTCTTTGTAAATATGATTTTATCACGTAGGCATGAATTTTTAAACAATGGGATGTTTGATTTTGCCTGATTTTTGAAATTCATATTAATAAAATCATACCACAAGAATCCTTCTGTGGCTTGCTTATTTTGTTCAAAATTACACATCTATGATCTATCTGTGTTGATGCCCATGGCTGTACCACCAATCTTTTCATTGCTTTGTAACATTGCATTCTACAGTGTGCTACAATTTATCTAATCTGCTGCTGATAGAAATTTAAATTGTTTCTAGCTTTTGAACGTGATAAAATGGCTGTTTTGTTCATTTTCATGCAGGTCTCCCAGTTCACAAATGTGCAACATACACATGTAGGCGTAAAATGTCTTGAATTAAAGATACACAAGCATAAGAGCTCTTTACAAAAATGGATTTGCTGGTAACAGAATTGCTATTGTTTGAACATTTGTTCCCCCTCAAGCTCATGTTGACATTTGCTGTAGTAGTGTTAAGAAATGGACATTTTGACAGGTCATTAGGCTCTGCTGTCATGAATGGATGAATACTATCTTTATGAGGGTGGGTTGCTCATTGAAGGTAATGGTTCTCATGTAAGGATGAGGTTGAGGCTGATCCGCTTTCTTTTTCCTCTATCACTCTGCTTTTTTCCCCTTTTCTGCCATGGAAAGGTAGAACAAGAAGACCTTTTCCAGATACTTTCATTTGACCTCCTGCTTCACAGTCTTCAGAATTATGTATCAATATATTCTGATTCTGAAAGACCCCGGTGGGACCTTCCCTCAGGTGGAGACCCCCGGACACAGAGACCAGGCCGAGACCACGGGTCGGATGCAAACTGCAAGAGGTTTATTAGGTAGACACAGGTACCTGTGGGCGGCAAAGTCTTTCGGAGGACTTGCGCACCTGCAGACTGGGAGGAGGACTTTTTATAGGAAAGAGGGCAGCAAAAAGCAATTTACAGAAGCAGAAGCTTGGTTATCGGAATGAGGCGGGGGGCATGAATGGTTTTCCTCTCCCAGCATGGATGTCTGGCAGCAGACATCCTGCTCTTATCTTATAGATATCCTACTTTGCAGTCATCTTGCTTTGTAGATGTCCTATCTTATAGATATCCTGTTTTCCTCTCACGAGAGCAGGCTAGCTGCTGATCTTGAGAATCTTTCAAGCAAACAGGACGTTCTCCCGGGGAGCCTGCTAGCTGCGGGTTCTGAGGAGGGGGTCTGTAGGATCTTTCAATTCATGATAAATTACTCAGTGTCAGAAGTTTTGTTACAACAGCACAAACCAGTTTGACAGGTTTAATGCTCCATATTATTATGCCTTTTAAAATATCAGAGTGTAGCTTCAATTGACCTGGGTTAGGGTTATGGAGACAGCTGAGAGATTATGGCTGTGAGATTATCTGTGAGAGCATTGGCCAAGAGATAGGCATGCAATTCTAAATAGACTAGGGTAATACCTTTCAATTGACTTGAGCCTCAAAGAAAATAGTAAGGGGATGAGGCAAACTGTTCTGTTTTGAACTGGCCTTTAGATAGCCTTGAACTGCCTTTAGATATTAGAATATATTTTCAAATATCCTGTTGGGTATCCAGGATACATACCACATACACACACACACACACACACACACACACACACACACACACGGGTGTATGTTTTATGCAGCAGCTATTGAAATCTTTTTCTCACTTTTAATTAGATATATTTTGAGATTTTTTTCCTGGTTAATTTATGTGTTAATTTTACACTTTCTGGCTAAGCAGGTTGCTTTTAGATTTACAATGTTTTTGGCATATTTTGATGCAGATGCTTTCTATCTTTATTGTAATTATTCATACCAATTACTGTGGAGGGTAAGAGTCATGTGTAGTCAAAGTTAGACTAGTGTAGAAAAAGAAAAATCTACTGAGGCAGAGCAAGCACCAGAATCAAACTCAGACACAAAACTGAGATGGTGATAATTAGACTGGGAATTTAAAGGCAATTTGTATACCAAGGACTCTAATAGAAAAAGTGGTGGAGGTGTAAGCACATGCAGATGAGGTAAGCATAAAGGCAAAAGTTTGAAGAATGAACTAAGTTAAAATGAATTAACTCCGGGAAGGTAATAAAAATAAAAACTAAGATAAACAAAGAGTTATTTGGTCAACTTGCCAAAAGATTGTTCACTGAAATATGAAAAGAATGGATGCCATTAAAGAACAGAGTGTGCTACGAGACATTGAAAAAAAATGTATGTTTAATTGGAAAATAAATAAAATAAGAGAGGAGATAAGGAACATGGAAGTATTGATAACTGAGCCCTCCATGCACCAAACAGTAGACACCAAAATGTACATCCAAGAGCCTGAGAAAAGACCAAACAACATGGTTAAGTAACTATAAATGTCACCTCAAGACTTACCATGTACCAGAAGTAAGAAAATGTAAAAATAACAGTAACAAAAGAAAAGAGGAAGGGAATAAACATTACCTAAATAATTAATTCAACCTTAACAGAAATCAAGCAAAAAAAAAATAAGAAAATGGGACTTTAATTTGATTTGTTTATTCAGTTTATTTTTTAACACTTTATCTTTGTTACATTTTTATTTGCATGTACCTGTTTGTGTGTGTGCATGTGTACATGCATGCATATCTACATGTCATATGATATGTGCTCAGAGGATACCTTTTTTTCTATGTGGCTCTGAAGATTTAACTTTGGTCATCAGTCTTGGCAGGAAATGCCCTTGTCCTCTGACCCATCTTGTTGATTGATGTAAAATTTGAAAGTGAAATAAAAATACTACCAATCTACAGTCCTATTTTTAATTGAACTATCTTTCAAGATCAAGGGAAAAATTTTTTCATAATTGAAACAATTCATCTCATGCAGTCCTGTTGTGTAATATATTTCTATTCTTGGTGTATTATACATATATCAATTTCAAGAAAAAAACAATATAGACTTATTTCCACACATATGTTAAGGTATGTCTCATTTGTGATATAGGCATTATTTAAACATTATTTAAACATCATGAAATGCGTTCTAAACAAAAATATCCATAATTTAATTAGATGATACAATTTAATGTCCCCACGATCAGTGAGGTATTCCATAATTAACTCAAACACTTGTGTGTAGCTATTTAGGGAGGCTTATAAAACGAAGGAAATTAACACAACTTACAAGGCTCAAGAAGCAGATGAAGTTTATAAGACTCAACAAGGATTCTTCTCAAGGTAATAAGAGTGGTGAGGAAATGAGCCTCTCCATTGAAGCTATCTGCATGTTGAGTGAGTAGCTTTCATGAGTCATCACTGGTGGCAAGTTGGGTTTAGGGTGATGCAACTGCCTTTGAGTTTCATGTTTCTGTTAGTAATGTCAGTAAACCAATTGTTTTAGTATTTTATTTTTTAGATTTTTTTAAAAAACAAATACAGGAGAAATTCAAGGACTAGTTGATTTTTCAATATGCTGAGCATTTAGTTGCCTTGTACCAGCTGAATTAAAGTTTACAGTATTTTTTTATTTTTATTTTTTTTTATTGTTAAAGGACATGCTTTAACCCATATAGGTTTCTTGGTTAACTATTTTAAAGGTAGGGTTGTTGGTACCTCTGAGAGTTTGCTAGTTGTTGCTTTGTATTTTTGTACAGCCTGGATGGTTGGTGACTGCTTTTTATAGTACCTTATAATATCCTTTTTAGAAACATAAGTTTATTTATGGTCCATTTTTGAGACTATAAGAATGTTAATCTGGGTATTTTATTCCTGCAACATATCACAACCGATAGATTTCCTGCTATATTAGCTACATATGTCCTCAATCTTCCTCTCTGTCCTTTAGGCCTTATGTATTTAACCCATATTGTTCTTTGCATTACTTGAGATAGGCTTTCAATTCCTAGGAATTGAACATCTGTCTTCTAAAGAGGCCAATTCAGAGATAAGATTTTGGAATAATAATAGTCACATCTGCACCCATGTCCAACGATCCTTCATTTATAATGTCATTTATTTGTACTCTCAGCTTTGGTATTTGATCATTTATAGAAGTCTGTCAAAATACATTTTTAGTTTTTTAGTTGGTTTATGTGGTAAAAATATTTATTTTAAGATAAAATCTTTTCCCTGCATTAAAATTCCTTAGGGAACTATCAAAATATGCAAATTAGGAGAGATTGGTGACAGACTCTTATTGACTTCCAAAGTTTGCTAGGAGACATTTCCCAGCTATAACCCATTATTGGGATAGAACCTGATGATGCAATTAATTTAAATAAAACCTTAAATAGTAATAGAAATTTAAGTAGTCCTAGGGAATTGTCAGCTGAATCTGAGAAAGAATTGACTTTAATTAAAAAAATTACAGAAGACACATGTCAATCATATGGATCCAAATCTTAACTGCATTCTGGTCATATTACCCATCAAATATTCCCCTATAGAAATTTTAATGCAGAGGGAAGATATTATCTTAGAATGCTACTTTTTACCACATAAACTGAGTAAAAAAAATCAAAAAACTTATGTGGAAACAGTCTGTGAGTTAAGTATAAAAGAAAAATTGAGACTTCATAAATAAGCAGGAATAGAGAGGTACTCATTCCTATAATAATCTCTTAAGTCTCCAGGAGGAAGTTAGGGCTCCATAACAATGATTCCACCAGTTCATATGATGCCAGTGTACTGATAAGACCACTCTAAGATTGGTTTTGGGCTATAAACTGCTCAAGATGATTCAAGCTTGTCTAGTTGAGATAGTGCACGTTACTACAACATTCTGATCAAAACTTCAAATAAAGACTTCAAAAAAAAATCCCACCAACTACTCAGAGATCATCTGGAACTATATCAGACAATAATTGTAAAACTTAACCATCGGTTTTGTTTTTACAGGATCCCATAAAAATAACATCACTTCCCTGACAACCAAAAGTAATTCTTGAAAACAACATCCTCCTTTTACAACAGAATTTTTTCTAAAGGTTAGGGACAATTATCATCTGTTAGGGCTTGGTTATAAGTTGTATAGGATTTGGGGTGAAAATAAGGCTCGGAGATTTTTTTTTAAAAAAGGGGTGGGGTGGATGGGATAATAGGTAGATTAGTGTATCTACTTATAAACTATTAGTTATAGACAATTTATATTAATATAAATTCTTACATATTGATACATATGTAAAATTATCTTTGTATTTCTGCTAAGATAATTGTATATTGATACAAATTCAAATTATATTTGTTATGTTGTATATGTTACTATTTCTGTTACAATGATTGTGCACATATGCAAAGTTATTTTGTCATATTATATGCATATTATATTATATGTCTACATCTGGTTAAGATATTTTGTATATAAATACAATTTTAGGATATTTATCATATGACACTATACATTTCTACCTCTGATCAAGTTACTTATATATATTCTTTACATTTTGGTGTTATTGTCCTATTTTGTTGTACATTTGTTTAAAGATTGTTTAATTTTAGAATATGAAGCTTTAGTCTTTAAGCTATATAGGTATTAAAAATTACTGGTCAATAGTTACCCATCTTTGACATACTTATAGTTAGATTAATCAGGTTCTCTAGGTGTGCAGAGATTGTATTCTGCATAGATAGGTTATCTTCAAAGAACTGTAGAACATATCAGTTAAATAACTCAGGATTCTGTTGACATGAGATACAATTGCTCCTGACAGCATCAATCTATTTCCAAGAGTAATTTGAGCACTGAGGACACTTCACTTGGAGCTTGTTTTTTTCTTGGCAAAACTGGCCTTTGTGTAAAGAACTGCCCTTGCCTTGACTGCTGACAATATATATATACTGTCCAAAAAGGATATCAGAATAAATGCAAAAATGAGTGCCAAACCTTGCCAAGACAGTGTAGAATAGTCTTTCAAATTTTGACCTGCTTCAAAAAATGGTCTGTCAGAAACTCTAGGCCTTAGCCAAAGTTAGTTACCTCAATGATGCAAATGAGACTTTGGATGATTGCCCAGGTAGTTGGTTGTCTCTGTCATTTCTTGCACTTTTTAGAAGTTGCTTGATTGTACTTCCTGCTTACTCAGGTAATATTATTTCCCTTCTCAGGTCTTTGATGGGGTTAAAGACTAGAGAGTAATAGCTACTTTCCTCTCATGACTTACCCAAGGCTTTTTTAATATAAAACTTAGACTTCTCAGGATAGGACAAAATTGAAATAATCTCTGTTATTTGCTAATTATCTTAGATTGGTCATTTAGCACATGTTTCTTGTTTGATGTTGTTCATGCTGGTTGTAATTCTAATTTTTATGTATGTTTGTGCCTCTTCTTTTCCCTGAACAGTACTTGGTATTTGTTCTGTTCTTATTGTATATAGTTTTGTATTATGCTTAGAATCCTCTTATTTAGACCAAAAGTGAAGATGTTGTGGTAACTCCTTCAGCCAATAGTATTTCAGATACCAGCCATTTTGAAGGTGGTCTGAGGTACTTTAAGTGCAGACAAAAAGTGGGCATGACTCTTTTTTCTTCTGGATTCAGTTCCCAGCTTGCAGCATACATAGAGGAATATGGATTTCTACTCTTATTGTGAGTTTTGTCCCAAAATAAATAAACCTTTTTTTTTTTTTTTTTTTTTTTTTTGGTTTTTCAAGACAGGGTTTTTCTGTGGCTTTGGAGCCTGTCTTGGAACTAGCTCTGTAGACAAGGCTGGTCTCGAACTCACAGAGATCCGCCTGCCTCTGTCTCCTGAGTGCTGGGATTAAAGGCATGCGTCACCACCGCCCGGCAATAAACCTTTTTTTATACTGTATTCTGGGCTACTGTGGACCTCTTGAATATGCCTACAAAGATAGACTAGAATGGAATCAGGTTTTTTATTGTTGTTTTGTTTTAGTTTTGGTAGTTCCTTGGTGCTTTATCTGGGGTAAATAAATAGATATTTTCTTGTATCCTCAAACATCACTGAAAAAGACCAAGTAATGACTGACTGCATGTTGTGTACATGAAGCTAGTTTGAGTAGGAAGACTCATGTAGGTTGAAACATACTGATGGGTTTATAGTTTTTAAAGATAAGTCAAAGAAAGTAAAAGTTAGTAACATTAATTTTAGATCTAGCACTCTTTAGTAGACTGAAAATTATCAGGGATAAAGAGATTGTAGGCATATCCAACTGTAGTATACTTGCCATTTTTGCTCACATATGACCCAAGACAAAATGGTAAACTTACTTCTTACTTAAAACTTGAAGGTTTTTTTTATGTGTGTGGGGGGCTGTTTGTTTTTGAATTTGCTTTTGCTAGCATGATTGCACAATTTTTCAATGTAAGAAATATAGATGGTAATGTCAATTTTCATTGTCAAAATTAGGCATACATTACTGAGTAAGAAATCAGCCGACATGTGGGTGAATCTAACAGTTGAGCGTGAGAAATGACCAATAGAACTGCTTGTGAAAAGCAACAAGTCCAGTAGTAGGGGAGATGGTGACACTGTTTTCCAGTAACTGATAAATTTAGCAGAGAGAAAATTTAACAGTTGACTCAAACAGCAATTCAATGCAGTGATCTAATTGGTATTTTAAAAAATATTCAAACACAGCAAAATATACACTTATTCCATTTTTAAGGAATTATTCATCAAATTTACAAAATAGACAAAACTGTGAACCACAAAATACATTCCAACAAATTCTGAAAAGTATGGAAATCACAGAATATGTTTTTTGATTTCCAGTTGAGTGAAACTAGAAATCAATAACATGATAGATAACAATAGCAAAGACATAATAAAAATCTCCAAAGATAGTATAAAATATTTACTTCTAGATAAGAGGAGTAGAGGAAGATGTGTCATGAGACTGTATTCTTCTCTGAAGATTCATAGGCAGATAGTAGGTGCTGGAGTAGGCAGAATCTCTTTCCTCAATGATGTGGTCACTGATAAGCTGTCAATGGTCCAGTGAGTGATTTCCCATTCACATTTATGTAAACAAACACAATTAAACTCAGTGGTTAAAAAAAGATATTAATGAAGGAGTACTCTGCTGAGAAAAAAGATTTTGGCAGATAAGAAAGGGGATTATGGCAGATATTGGGAGCCAAAAATCAATATATACAAGAATGAAATGGTCAATTAATAAGGAAAAAATTAAATTTCTCAAGAAAAAGTTAAAATTTTTAGGAAGAAAGGAAAATATAATTTATTATAGTTTTTGGAGAAGTAAGGCTTAGAAAGAAAAATATGGTATGATAGGAATATATTCAAAATGAAAAGAAACTAAAATCGATAACCTAAGTTTTTACCTGAAACAATGATAGTAACTTAAGGTAAAATAGGGATGAAAGAAGAAGTAATGGATTGTAGAAATCAGTGAAATTAAAACAGGAAATCAATTCATCAATTCCATAACTAAACACAGATATTTAAAAAGAATAAATGAATTTGACAAGTTTAGGTTAATTTTTTGTTTTGGGGGGAGGGGTGGTTTTGAGGCAGGGTTTCCCAGTAGCTATGGAGCCAGCCCTGAAAAATCCCTTTGTAGAACTAGTCTGACTTCAGACTCACAGAGATCTGCCTGCCTCTGCCTCCCAAGTGCTGGGATTAAAGTTATATGCCACCACTGCCTGGCTTAGAAGAAAAAGCACAAAATTTTGAAATTAAAAATGAAAGTGAGTTTAACATTGTTCATCCTATGGATAGTACAAGAGTAACAAAGAAATATTATGAAAAACTCTATTTTTATGAACAAGATAGCATGAACTAAAATGATCAAAATTTTGCATAAAGAAATGTCTAAAATTTGTATATGTAAAAATAAAAAGATAGAGTAAGTTTATATCTTTTAAAATATTTAAATGAAAATAGCATTCTAAAGAAGAAATATGTCAAAATCACTTTATTCCTGAGCTCCACCAAACATCTGAAGGAGAAATAATGTAATTTATTTGCAATCTCTTTTAAAAATTAAAAGTAGAGGAGATATTTTCATTCATTCACCAGGCCAGCATAATTTTAATATTAAAAGTGATGTAAAAGTTGCCAAGACAGGAAAACTAAAAATGAGTATTACTAATAAGCAATAACCTAAGACTCTCTGAAAAATATTATCCAGTCAAATCTATAATGTTTGAAAAAGAATTAGAAGTCATGATCAATAGGATTTACTCCAGCTGTGCAAGGCTAGATCAGCATCAATAATTTAATCAATATGTTAACTACTGCAAGAAGTACATGGAAGAGTGCTGTCTTGTCATTCCAACTTGTCCACAGAAAGCATTAACTAACCCCAAACTCATCCAAAATATAAACTTCCATAAGACAAGAATTGGGAAAGAAGTTCCTGAATATGATGAAGAATTATTTACAGACAAACATAGCTGGTATCGTCCTTATGATGATAAACTAGATGCTTTCTGACTAACGTAAAGTGCTAGGAAAGATGGTTACCTCTTCATTTTCACTCACCAGTGCCCTGAAAATCCTTGCTAGAGCAGAAGAACAAGAAATAGGTTGAGAAGAAAATGTTTGAAATGACACGATTGTCTCTGGAAAGTTCAGAACAATAGAAAATAAAAGTACATTCATCAAGAGCTTCTTTGCATGTCAATAATGAAATAGCAGAATTTGAAATTAAAAGGTGTGGTGCTTACTCTAATAAGCATGTTCTTAGATATGAACCTTACAAATTATGGTCAGGGTATATATGTGACAAATTATAGAACTTATAAAAGAATTCAAATATGTGATAACTAGACTATATTTTATATTCATTGATAAGAAGAATCAATACATCAAAAGTGTGAACAGTTCAAACTCTCCTAATAGTTGAACTATATATACAGTACAATGCCAACAAAATTCCTACAAGGTATTTTAGAGATGCCCAAAACTTATTTTACAGATTTTTATGGTCAGACCAAGATCTGGAACAACTGAAAATCACAGAAAAAAAAAACATGAAAGTTCCACACTACCTATCTTTCAATATTATTTTAAAGCTAAAGAAAGAATGAAGAAAGGATGAATGGATGAACTAGAACTCAGGGTCCTGAGACAGTACTTTTTACATATATAAAGCCAAGCAAAGGTGATTGAACAATCAGTTTTTAAATAAGTGGTGCTGATATGAATGGAAATATATGAACACAAAGTGAAATCTTTCACAAATTAATTGAAAATATATCATAGATGTAGATGCAAACTTGTAATACCTCTAGAGGAGCATATATAAGCCAAGATGTCTCTGGGTCTGTGGTTTTGATGACAAAGCAAAAGGGCATTCTAATACATAAAGACACAAAAATTTGTGTGTAATGCATGTTGGAAATATCTGGTCTCTGAGTCACAGTGCTGCAAACAAATAAATAACTAAAAGACAAGAAATATATGAGATGACAAATAGAGTCATTTAAGACTCAAGGGAAACTCTTAAAACTATACAGCAAAAATATACTAAGCCAACTAAAAAGAGAGCAACGTTGGAACAGAGAGCACAGACACCAATACCTGTGTAAAGCTCCACACCTTGTATCATTAAGGGATTGCAAATGCAATACCACTGAGATCACACCACAAGGCTGTTAAAATAGCCTGTGTATGAATTGCCAGCAGCACCAGGACTTTCCGGTACAGATGTGACATAACCGCGGCTCAGTCATTATTGGAGGCGCTCCAGCATCCTGAAGCCACTGTAGGGAAAAAACCCTGACAGGTCATTTAAAAATCAAAACATATTTCTCATCCCATTTCCCCTTTGCCCCATGCCACCTCACCCGCAAGTTCCCAGTTTTTGCCCTGCAATCTTGTCTACTTCCCCCTCTCCATGCGGATGACTATATGATTTTCTTTGGGTTCACTTTCTTATTTAACTTCTATAGGATCACACATTATATGCTTAATGTCTTTTAATTATGGCTAGAAACCGATTATGAGTGAGTACATCCCATGTTCCTCTTTTTGGGTCTGGGATACCTCACTCAGGATAGTGTTTTCTATTTCCATCCATTTGCACGCAAAATTCGAGAAGTCATTGTTTTTTACTGCTGAGTAGTACTGTGGCATGGGGCAAAGGGGAAATGGGATGAGAAATATGAGAAGGTGAGGATGGGAGGAGCTCGGGGGACTGGGATGGTTGGGATATAGGAAGGATGGATACGGGAGCAGCGAAGTATATATCCTATCTAAGGGAGCCATCTTAGGGTTTGCAAGAGACTTGACTCTAGAGGGGTTCGCAGGTGTCCAGGAATATGTCCCCAGCTGGTACCTTGGGCAACTAAGGAGAGGGAACCTGAAATGACCCTATCCTATACTGATGAATATCTTGCATATCACCTTAGAACCTTCATCTGGCGATGGATCGAGGTAGAGACAGAGTCTCAATTTGGAGCAACGGTCTGAGCTCTTAAGGTCCAAATGAGGAGCAGAAGGAGGGAGAACATGAGCAAGAAAACCAGGACCACGAGGGATGCACCCACCCACTGTGACAGTGGAACTGATTTATTGGGAGCCCACCAAGGCCAGCTGGTCTGGGACTGAATAAGCATGGGTTGATTCTGGATTCTCTGAGCATGGCGGACAATGAAGGCAGATGAAAAGCCAAGGACAATGGCACTAGGTTTCGATCCTAATACATGAACTGGCTTTGTGGGAGCTTAGCCTGTTTGGAGGAGAAGAGGAGTGGGGATAGGGGGAGGGGAGTGGGGGGAGGGGGCAATATTTGGGAGGAGGGGAGGGAAATGGGAAACGGGGAGCAGGTGGAAATTTTAATTAAAAAAGAATAAAAAATTAATAAAAGAAAAAAAAAAAGAAAAAAAAAGAAAAAAAAAAATCAAAACAGCATAGCTTTTATGAACTGCCAATCAAACTCTAAAGCATTTGATCAAATATATTAGGAATTTAGATGCACATGAGAAGTTTTGTGCAGATGTTCATGGCAACTTTGTTTACAATTGCAAAACCTGGCGGCTATTATGATGTCCTTTAATAGGTGAATGGATGTACCAGTTCCAGTATACGCCTATGATAGGATATTATTCAGTGATAGGAAGAAATGTCAAACCTTAGAAATCTCAGATGAAACCTTAATGCTTACCACTAAAAGATAAGAGGAAATCTTAAAAGGCTGAATACTCTATGATCACAGGCATGTGATATTCTGGAAATATAAACTATAGGTAATGAAACGGTGGGTTAGGAGGAGAAGGAGATTACATGAAAGATTTTTAGAGCCTTGAAACCATGTAGTATATTCTGATTATAGGCCCAGGACATTTACCATTTGCCAAATCCACAGAACTTTGTAACAGAAAATACCTTACTATAGTGAAACATTAAGTAGAAAATAACATAAATTTAAAAGATTGGCAGGATGCAGGATGTGTTTAGAATGGGATGGCAAAGTGCAGAATGGAATTTAGAAATGGTCTTTAAATATATATTACTGGGAGTGGTGGGGAGGGCTGTGATTTTAGTAACCCTGGGAAAGAGTCAAGGACTCACAGTACTAGGGGATGGCAATGTACGCTCACACACTCTCAATGAGTCACCGAGGAACTGCTACTTCCAATGTGTCTTCTCTTCCAAACCCCACACAGATGAGGCCACCTAGAACTCTAAACAGCAAAAGCTTATGGGCATTTTCCCATCACCCCAGAAGATAAAATGATATACATGAGCTAGGTTCCTCAGTTTGGAAGACAAGTACAGAAAGTACTGCATTAGAGGTGGGGACACAATTATGAGCTGGAGTTAGCCCAATATCTAACCAGACTGGAACACAGAGAAATGCTTGTGCCTAGTTCCACATACATGAGTTGCTGCGCACATCTCTTTCCCTGTCATTGGAGAGTATTCAAGGCCTGGGTACCACAGTGTCAGTGAGCACTACTGGAGCCCAGATGTGGCTTCCTAACATTCCTCTGTAAAAGCAATAGTGCTTTGGGAGAAACAGCTGATTCTACATCTTGGGAAAGAAAGAGAATGAAAGGTAAGGAAGAGTTCAAATACAACTTAGTAATACCAGAATTGCCGCCTGACACAGGATCTGCCAGAGCTTTCAATCGGAAGGGCTAGAAAAGCTTAACAACAGTAGTGAAAACAGGAGTAGTGATTAAATGATAAACTACATATCTATGGAGTAAATCACACATATAAAAGGAGTCAAGTCTCCTATGAAGAACAGCTTACCCACTTTTCCTAGCGAAGTTCCAAAGAATCTGATAATTTCATTTATTTAGTAAACACAAACTTGATTTCTAATACAACGTTAACTTCTTATGGGTACCAAATATTTTTCTGGATAGTGGTGCACACCTACAATTGTAGCTACCAGGAAGGCTGAGGCAGGAGAATTGCTTGAGCTGAAGAGTACTAGGCCAGTTTGGACGGCATAGAAGGACCATGTATCATGACAATAATGAGAAATCTTTGTTCATGGCAATGGAAAAGATAGAAAAGGCTGGTTCTTTCTCACTTCATTCTTCTTTCTTTGTTTTCTTTTGGTCTTGGAGATAAGAGCCAGTGCCTCCTACATGCTAGGCAAGTCCTTTAACACTGAGATATACACAAATCTGAATCTCTACAGAGCCAGAGAAGAATTCTGAACACAGTTGTCTGCTCCTTAAATGCGCGCTGCTTATAGTGTCCTTGTTCAGAGTAAAGCATGGCAAGGATAGGGAAGAATAAAATACACCTTAGCTCTGTGATAGTCCCCTGTGAAGCTCTGACTTCTCTGTCATTATGAGTAAATCAGCAGGGAATCAAGTGAGAATGTAGACCATCCGCCAAACCATCCAGGAGCCTCAAAACTGTCAAGTGAGACGTTTGGGTCCAAGCACATCTGTCTGAAAATCCTGGCATAGACCTTTAGTCATATAAAATATAGGCAAACTTTTCTGGGCTTATGTGGCAGACTAACTAAGGCATTCCGGCTGTGACTCATTGTTTGGTCCTCTCCTACCGTTCATGTTCTGAAGGCTCTGGGAGGAATATTCAGTTAGAGAGATAATGAATATTTCTGAAACTGCAATGTAAGTGACCTTTTCCCTTTTCTTGCTCTATATTGATTTTTTTTTTTACATACAGGAAGAAAAATATTTTACCTGAGTTCTAGGGCAATCTCTGGACAGAGCGTGCTGTGGAATTGAGAAGTTCTGTCTTTTCCTATGGTGGCCATGAGAGAAGATATTCTTTATCTGGGCCAGCCATTTCTCCATTTCCTGCTTCAAATGAAGCCTCATATCTTTCAGGTTGGTCACTTCAAGTCTATTTTTCATCCTACAGCCAGAGAGCACGTTTAAATGGACCCCAATGTGTCACTTCCATCCGTGAATCCCTTCAACAGTTTTCTATGCCCGCAGGCTGAAGTCCAAGTTGGTTACTGTGACCTGTTACAGCCAGACTCAGCTCCATCTCCAGTCAATCATCTATCAGACCAGAAATCCTCTTCCAGATCCCAACACACTCTTGACACTGTCACCCACACTTGCTTCCATACCTAATAGAATTGACCTATCTTTACATGGCCCTTCCTCTAAGAAACTTTTCCTGGTAGCAAGGGCTTCATGGCTAGGTATACCTGTAACTTTTCAGCATTTGATTTTGCTTGCACAGAATATTTAGTTAGTTTTTCTTTTTAAATTATAATTTGGAAAAATTAATTTTATGTGTATGAGTATTTTGCCTGCACGTATGCATGTATACCCTGTGCTTGCCTGGTACTTTAAGAGACCAGAAGAGGGTGTCAAATAGATTTGAAAATGGAGATGTAGATAATATGAGCCATCATGTGGGTGTTGAAACCAAACTAGGGTCCTCTGCAAGAGTCGCAAGTGCCTTTAACTGCTGAACCAACTCTCCAGGCCCTTGTTATTTCATATCAAATTCACTTTGTTTTTGAAAGTTTATTGCCAGTGGTAATCATTCTGGCTGGAGACACTTATTTCATATTTAAGTATTCAGTGTCTCCTACTAGTTAGTATTCTTCTGGGAGTCAAAGGTCAGCAAATAAGGGCTTAGGATACAAAACAATTCCTGCTTTCACATTTTAAAATTTATCTTCCTGGGTTAGGCAAAGAAAAGTCAGCAAGCAGAAGAAATGGGAATTTACAACATGGTATGTACCTAAGAGCAAAAGGAATGGAAGGGATAACGGAGTCTGGGGAAGTAAGAAAAGAGACAGCGATTGAATATCCTCAGCAAAAACTTGAGGGAATCTAGAGTTAGCCACAGAGATTCTGGGCCGAGTACATCCCAGACAGAGTCCTATCTGGACAGTAAAGGAATTCTAGGAGAGGCTAGGAAGGCAGCTGTGGCAAGTGTAGTGTGGGCAGAGACACAGGCAGCAGAAGTTCTGCCTGTTCAGCAGAAGAGGTCAGTAGAATAGCAGGAGGATTCTTCAGTCTTGTTCAATGTTTTGTTTTTCCGTCTTTAGGCACTGCCTACCTGCTGACCTGGGACAGATGTACTAATTCAACCCTTTCATCACTATCTCTGGAAACAAGGATCCATACAGGACTACCTAGAAGTTTTTGGTGAATTTTAGTTCAGATACTGTTCAGTACTGAAATATAGAAGAGAGATATTACTCTTATTTTTAGAAAGAAAAACCTGGAAGCCTATAACGTTACTTGAATACATTCTAGAATACAATTGGTGAAGAGGAAAATAGTCTCTTGAAAGGGACAGCAATAGCTTCCTTAATGCATCAATTGAGTTCTTATTTCTGTAATGGCTGCAAATCATCCCATAACTTATATATGAAGAGGCAAAGTTTGCTGGATTAGTGTTCAATTCCAATAACCGACGAGATAGCGCACTTGTGTATGATCCCGGGTCACTCTCAGATATTTCACTTTTTCAAGTGTCATGGTGTGGCATGACTCGCTCCTATATTTTTATCATGGACTCGAAGCCAGCCATATTTTATCCATACCCCTGTTCACCATCCATTCCTTTTAAACAACATTTAGAGCAACCACAGACATCATGCAATTTTATCTGTAAACATCTTTGTTTAGGTCTGGAAGAATGAGATTTTAAAGCATGATCAGAAAGTACTACATTTAAAATAACAGTAATGGTTGATCTACAAAATGAATTGATTCAGTAAGTGGACAGACAGTTCTGAGGCTGGGCTCCACTGTTTTGCTCAGGCTTGAACTTCATGGTTTTGAATATTCTCCCCTTTCTCAAGTTTCTTTTTGTGTTAAGATTATCAGGTCTTATTGATTTCTAGCTTCATTACAAGAATAATGTAATTTCTTGCTATTGACTCAAGGTAGAGGGAAGGCTACATGATAAACTCCAGTGGTCGGTCGGATTTAACATCCTGTGTGTCAAGTATTACCTGAAGCTTATCTTTTCAGAGATGCCCCAGTGTGTCTACTAATCTAGAGCCCAGCGGGTGACTGTAGCAATACTTCAAGAAGCATTCCTAGCAGTATTTTTTTTTTTTTGCTATTTCATTTAGTCCATATGCTTGAAGTCTCAAGGTAGTTGTATTATAAATTATTCTGAGAGGATTATAACCTTGATATAAACAAAATTGAAATCTGGTTATTCAAACCAACTGATAGCTGCCCACTGACTACAGGGAGTAAGTATCTAAATGCCTAGGACTTGATAAGAGACCAGTCTTGGACACTCATATTTGACACATTTGAAGATGATGGTTCATTTATTTTTGTGTTGCTAGATTTAAGAGTGCAGAGTAAACGCTCAATAAATTTTGAAGGAAGGGGAATAAAGAGAATTAGTTAAAAGCTAATCAGTTTTAAGCTCTTTTGAATTACAATCACAAGGTCTGGGAGAATGTGTTTTCTAAAATAGTCTTCCCAAGATAGTTGTTCTAAGTAATTATGCTATGCTCTTCTGTATAATTCTCATAGAAGGAATTCCTATGCAATTTCTATTAGAGCTGGACTTTGTACACAGGCTTAGCAAAATGAAAAAACTTCCCTTTGGAACGGGGTGGACATTCTAATTTCCTAGACACATTTTATGGAATAGGGGACAGTAATCTACACATTAACTCTACAGGTGACATTTAAAGATGCAAACTTTAACCAGCCCTGTGTTTCTTCTGCATAAAGTTCTTACTTTTGCAGATCACTTGCAGTGACAGAATTCCTTCAGTTTCTCCAAGACACCATTTCTGCCTTATATTTGAAGCATGAAATCTTGACAAGGTATTTCTTTGGTTTTAGCTTTGTGGATGTGGTTTGCATTCTTTCTGCGGTGGTTTGATTTAGAAAGTATCCCATAACCCATCATAAAGTTATATATTTTAATGCTTGGTTCCCTAGTTGGTGGAACTTTGGGGGAAGGATTAGGAAGTGAGGCCTTCTTGAAGGAGGTGTATCACTGGGGCTGTATTTGAGGTTTTAAAAGCTCATGACAAAACAAAAAGGAATAAAGATGTAATTCTGCAGAATGTTTCATGAGGTTACTATATATCTCTTTTTTGCCTAACATATTGCCTCAACAATTTTGGGGTAAAGCGAAGAAAGATCTTGAAAACTGAACGAATTGATTGAAGTCATTTGCCTCGTGTGAAATAAGGAACAGAATTATGACCATTTTTTTCCCATCAGAAACCATATAAGAAAGTATCTTAGATGGTTTTCTATCGCTGTGAAGAGACAGCATGATCAAGGCAATTTATAAAAGAAAGAGTTAACTGGAGACTTACTTATTGTTTAAGATGAGTCCATGTCCATCATGGTGGGGAGCATGGAAGCATGGAGGCAAAGTGCTAGAACAGTAGCTGAGCGCTTACATGTTTTGGTTTTTTGAGACAGGGTTTCTCTGTGTATCTCTGACTGTGCTGGAACTCACTCTGTAAACTGGGCTGGCATCAAACTCACAGACATCCACCTGCTCAGATTAAAGGTGTGCACCACTACTTCCCCACTACATCTATATTCTATTAAGGAGACAAAGACACAGTTTGGGCTTGAATTTCCATGATGTCAGATTCCTAATCTTATGAAAGAAAGGAGTTAGGAAATGGTGTTGCTGAGCACCACTGTCCCACCCCATGACCTGCACCAAGCAATAGTTTCTCAGGACTGTTCATATTCCTACAGGGAATGCCCACAAAGAGTGGGGAACACCTATGCTGAGACCTCCAGAAGCTACACTATCCTGTTTGCTCATACATAGACCGTAGCCATTCATAGGAAAAAAAATGTAGCTCAAGATTCTCACTTACATATAAAGTGTTTGACAGCCTGTGTCTCAGAATAAGATGTCCAGGCCTTGGTTGCTAACTTCAGATGCTGTGCGTCACTGGCTTTCTGCTTGGTAATTTGCCTGAAAGCCTCC
Organism: Chionomys nivalis; assembly: GCF_950005125.1. Classification (NCBI taxonomy): domain Eukaryota; kingdom Metazoa; phylum Chordata; class Mammalia; order Rodentia; family Cricetidae; genus Chionomys; species Chionomys nivalis. Next base: position 31,149,527 of record NC_080091.1, read on the forward strand.
ATTCTCTGGTTCATGGAAAGTTATTAATTTGTGTGTCTCTCCAGGATTTCTCTGTTCACAATGGGTCAGCTCTGTTTCCGACAGCCCACTCACTTCCAAGATGAAACTGGGATGCCTTGCTGTTATATATATTAGATATTGTCAATGAATATTGAACCCTAGGTTGACAGATTTGAGACTCATTTTTAGCAGTTTTTTCTGTATTTCTGTCTGCATTGTTTTGGACAAGAAATCTGGTGGTGACTACTACCATAGTTTCTCTGTATATTTGATATCTTTCTATTTTCTATAATTTTCACTTTATTACTAGATTTCAGGAGTTTGTCAGTGATACTCTGGTGTCAATTTATGGTGCCTGGAGTCCATTTGGCTATTCGGGTCATCAGGTTTGGAAATCTGGCTGCCATTGTCTCTTAGACTGACTTTTCAGCCCTATCGTCCTCTCTCTTTCCTCCTATTATATTTATGAGCTTTATCCAGGCTCATGCTTCACTGAAGCTCTGCTTATTCATTGTCCTCCTTTCTGCTTCACCATGTTTCTATTTGGAGAGAGTGTCATTCTGTCTTCAGGTTCACTGACCAGTGACATTTTTATTTCAAAAACTGTGACTATCCATTCCAGAATTTGCATTTAGATCTATTCATATTTCTCACATTTCTTTCATACATTTGCCTTTTTCCTTTACATTTTTGAACATAAAACTAGGCGTTTTGATGTACACTTGTAATCCAAATACTTAGGGGGTAGAAGAGTCGGTGTTCAAGGCCATCTTCCGTTACAATGTGTGCTTAATGCATGTTGCTAACTCAAAAGAGAAGACAGGTTCACATCATAGGAGTAAGTTTAACTCAGACTGAGACTAAAGGTTGTCCAGAAACAGTTGAACATGTTAAGGTCTTGGGATACTCACATTGATTGGCAGAAAATGAAAACTTGACAGAAAAAAAAAAATAAAAGCACTAAAGAATAAGGATGTCAAAGGTAAAATAATCAAGGCATAAAGGAAAATGCTTAGCTAAGTAAAAAGACAGGAAAATGCCATTATGCACAGGAAAATAACAAACAGAACTAAAAATCATAGATATAATGGAATTAGCTGATAAGGATGATGCACATCTAATGAAATTTTGTTCAGAAACTTTTTTGTTGTTATTTTTGTTTGTTTTGAGATAAAGTCTTACATATCCTAGACTGGCCTCAAATTCAATCTATAGTCCAAGACGGTCTTGAACTCCTGATTCTCTTGTCTCCACTAAAGTACTGGGTTTATGATGTACATAGCTTTATCTTTAAGATGTAAAGAAAAATGATAAAATTTATGATAACCTTCTATCATACTCTCTGAGCCTGGGGCATCTGTTCCATTCTGGTCTGAGCCCATCTGCAGGCTTCTAGAAGGAACTGTGGGCCCCATAGTTGTTTTTAATCATCTCTTGCTCTTTTTTTTTTTTCCATGCTTGCTCCCTGAGGTGGTATCTCAGCTGGTCATCTGGATATCCAAGAGTACTTCACTTAGATTATGCTGTTGAGTTGCATGAGACCTTTCCACCAAGGGTGCACAAAACAACACAAATAAAAGTTTTTGCGAAAGCCCAAGAATAAATAAAAATTAGACAGTAAAGAAAATACGTCTAAAATTTAGACAAACAGTATAACAGGAAACCTATATAAAATAAAAAGAATCACTAGGTCACATCGAGTATGCATACTTGTTTTGTGACTATAAACAAATTTACAACCTCAATAAATTCCATACTTGAAAGAAAATTAACCAATAATGGGAAAATTATTATCTAGTTATTCCTCAACAGCTGTCTAGCAAGAATTTTCCTCTGTTTTTTTTTACTTAAATAATTTCAATTTAACACAGCATAATTGTAGCAGGAGAGGTAGAAATCTTCACACACAGATGTCAAATGGTCTTAATGAGATACTTTTGTAATTCATCACCTTGCCCTCATATATCCATGAAAAGCAATGGTTGTTTTTACATTTTCTCTTTTTGTCAGTAGTCTTTTCTGTTGATGTCATTTTCCTCCTTTTTTTTCTTGGATAGAAATGCCATTAAATTTCATTAGAATTTTCAATCAAAGTGAACACAAATTATATGGCACAAATGGGTTTTCTTAATGGCAATTTGTGTCCTTGAAATAATACATTTATGTTTATTGAGCCATTTAAAATAATGTGCAACTAAATGTTTTATGCAGCATGTAGTTTCAATAGATCTCCTATTTGAATCTGCAAACAAGGATATGAATCTGGCATAAGGCAAAACACAGCAAAAACCAGCAAGGAATTAGCAAAGCTAAATGGAGAAATAACATACTGCACACATTTCTTTCTCATAAATGAGACACCCTTCTCAAATCTATCAGTGGGAAGTCATAGGCTACTTCAGAGAACCCAATTATAGTGGCTCAAAAGTAAAGCTTGAAATTCTATTTTAATATAGGCTTCATTATTCTTATTTTCTTTTCTGTTTATAAAATAAATATATGTTTTTAAAAAGTAAAAGTATTTTAGAACAAAAATTAATACCAGCCTCAGGTACTCCTTGTTAATCTTTTTGTATGTATGTTTCTTATCCCCATGTGTGTGTATGTTTTTATTGTGGAAAATACCAAATCCACACTAACACAAAATTAAGGACACAATGAATGTTCATAATCTTTATTATGCAGCTTCAGTAAGTGGTCAACCTTAGTATTTTCTTTGCTTATTTCTCCAAAATCCCATTGGACTATTTAAGAGCAGTTTCAAAGCATGATGTTCCAGTCAAAAATGATTTTGTGTCTATTTCTTTTGTATTATTTTTCTTTAATTTTTAAAGCAATCTTATTTTACATGCCAAACCCAGTGTCCTCTCCCTCCCCTCCTTCCATTTCTCTCCATCCCAGCCTTCCCCTCACCCTACCCTCCATCCACTCCTCATAGAGAATAAGGCCTCCCATGAGGAATCAACAAAGTCTGTCACATCACTTGAGGCAGGACAAAGGACCTCTCCACTGTGTCTAGGCTGAGCAACGTGTTCCCCCAAAGAGAATGGGCTAGAAAAAACAAAGTCATGCACTAACTGGTTCCACTACTAGTGGCCCCATGAGCTTCCAAAGCCATACAACTGTCACCCACATTCAGAGGGCCTAGTTCAGTCTTATTCTGGTTCTTCAGCTGTCAGTCTGGGGTCAGTGAGGTCCCACTAGCTCGAGTCAGCTGTTTCTGTGGGTATTCCCATCATGGTCTTGACCACTTTGCTTGTAATGTTGCTTCTCCCTCACTATGACTGGACTCCAGGAGCTTGGCCCAGTGCTTATATGCAGATCTCTGTGTCTGCTTCCAACAGTTGCTACATGTAGGTTCTATGATGACAATTAAGGTAGTAATCAATCTGATTACAGGGGAAAGGCAGTTTGGGTACCCTCTCCATCATTGCTTAGATTCTTACCTGGTGTTGTTCTTATTGATTCCGGAGAATTTTCCTCGTGCCAGGTCTCTCACTAACTCTGTAATGGCTCCCTCAATCAAAATATCTTTTTTTGCTCTTCTTTTCTGTCCTGCCCCCAACTCAACCATCCCATTCCGTCATGTTCTCCTACAGCTTTCTCTTCTCCCTTCCCTACCACCCTCCCACCTTCCACCTTCCCCCTCTCCTCATGCTCCCAATTTACTCAGTAGACCTGGTCTATTGCTCCTTCCCAGGAGGATCCATGTATACCTCTCTAGTGGTCCTCCTTGTTTGCTGGCATTTCTGGGATTGTGAACTATAGGCTGGTTATCCTTTGCTTTATGTCTAATATTCACTTATGAGTGATTACATGCTATGTTTGTTGCTCTGTGTCTGGGTTACCTCACTCACAATGTTTTTTTTTTCTAGTTCCATTCATTTGCATTTGCAAATTTCAAGATGTCGTTATTCTTTTTTTCTGTTGAGTACTACTCCATTGTGTAAATGTACCACATTTTCTTTATTCATTCTTTGTTTGAGGGGCATCTTAGTTGTTTCCAGGTTTGGGCTATGACAAACAATGCTGCTATGAACATAGTTGAGCAAATGTCCTTGTGGTATGAGTGTGCATGCTTTGGGTATGTGCCCAGGAGTGGTATTGCTGGGTCTTGAGGTAAATCGATTCCCAATTTTCTAAGAAACTGCCATATCAATTTCCAAAGTGGCTGTATAAGTTAGCACTCCTACCAGAAATGGAAGAGTGTTCCCTTTACTCCACTTCTTCTCCAGCATAAACTTTCATTATTGTTTTTGATCTTAACCATTCTGACAGGTGTAAGATAGTATCTCAGAGTTGTTTTGATTTGCATTTCTCTGATGGCTAAGATGTTGAGCAATTTCATAAGTGCCATTTAGCCATTTAAGATTCCTCTGTTGAGAATTCTCTGTTCAGAACTGTGCCCTATTTTTTAATTGGATTGTTTGGTATTTCAATATCTAGTTTCTTAATCCCAGCATTCGGGAGGCAGAGGCAGGCAGATCTCTGTGAGTTCGAGGCCAGCCTGGTCTACAAGAGCTAGTTCCAGGACAGGAACCAAGAAGCTACGGAGAAACCCTGTCTCAAAAATCAAAAAAAAAAAAAAAAAAATCTAGTTTTTTAAGTTCTTTGTATATTTTGGAAATCAGCCCTCTGTCAGATATGGATTTGGTGAATAATTGTTTTTCCCATTCTGTAAGCTATCGTTTTCTCTTGTTGACTGTGTCCTTTGTCTTAGAGAAGCTTCTCAGTTTCAGGAGGTGCCATTTATTAATTGTCAATCTCAGTGTCTGTGCTACTGGTGTTATATTCAGGAACTGGTCTCTTGTGCCAATTCGTTCAAGACTACTTCCCACTTTCTCTTTTATGTGGTTCCATGTGACTTGACTTATATTGATGTCTTTTATCCATTTAGATTTAAGTTTTGTGCATAGGGACAGATATGGATATATTTGCTTTCTTATAAATGTTGACATCCAGTTATGCCAACACCACTTATTGAAGATGTTATCTTTTTTCCATGGTAAAACTTTAACTTCTTTATTAAAAATCAGATGTTCATAGGTGTGTGGGTTAATATCAGGGTCCTTGACTCAATTCTACTGGTCCACCTGTCTTTTTTTAAGCCAATACCAAGCTATTTTTATTACTATAGCTCTATAGTGTGCTTAAAGTCAGAGACAGTAATGCCTCTGTAAATTCCTTTATTGAACAGGATTTTTTTGGGCTATCTTGGGTTTTTGTTTTTCCATATAATGTTGTATATTGTTCTTTTAAAGTCTGTGAAGATATTTTTCTGGAATTTTGATTGGGATAGCATTGAATCTGTAAATTGCTTTCAGTAAGATTGCCATTTCTTTTTACCATATTAATCCTACCTATCCAAGAGCATGAAATATCTTTTCATTTTTTGACATCTTCTTCAATTTCTTTCTTAAAAGATTTAAAGTTCTTGTCATACAGGTCTTTCAATAGTTTAGTTAGAGTTACCCCAAGCTATTTTATGTTGCTTGTGGATATTGTGAAAGTTGATGTTTCTCTGATTTCTTTCTCAGTCATTTTATTATTTGTATATTGAAGGGATATTTATTTTTTGAGTTAGTTTTGTTTTCTGCCACATTACTGAAGGTGTTTATCAGATGGGAGAGTTCCCTGGTAGAATCTTTTGGGTGACTTATGTATACTATCATACCATCTGTAAATAGTGATAATATGACTTCTTCCTTTTCATTTTGTATCTCCTGGATCTTCTTTTGTTATCATTTCTCTAGCTAGAACTTGGAGTTTTATATTGAACATATATGGAGAGAGTGGACAGCCTTGACTTCTTCCTCATTTTTGTTGAATCACTTTGAGTTTCTCTCCATTTAGTATGATGTTGGCTGTTGGCTCTCTGTATATTGCGTTTAGTATGTTTAAGATGTTTCTTATATCCCTGATCTCTCCAAGACCTTTATTCAAGAAGAGGTGTTGGATTTTGTCTAAGACTTTTTCAGCATCTAATAACATGATTGTATGGTTTTTTTTTTCAGTTTATTTAAATGGTGAATTACATTGACAGATTTTTGTATGTTGAACTATCCCTTTGTCTTTGGGATGAAGTCTACTTGGTCATGGTGGATGATTTTTCTGATGTGTTCTTTGATTCAGTTTGCCAGTATTTTGTTGATCATTTTTGCATTAATATTCATGAGGGAGATTGATCTTTAATCATTTTTCTTAGTTGAGTCTTTGTGTGATTTGGGTATCAGGCTAATTGTAGCTTTGTAAAAAGAGTTTGACAATTTTCTGTCTGTTTCTATTGTGTGGAACAATTTGAGAATTATACGTTTTAGTTTTTCCTAGAAGTTCTGATAGAATTTTATGTTGAAACCATCTCACCCTAGACTTTTTTGGTTGGGAGACTTTTGATCACTACTTCTATTTCTTTGGGGGTTATAGGTGTATTTAAATTGTTTATCTTATCTTGATTTAATTTTGGTATGTGGTATCTATTCAGAAATTTTTCTGTTTCCTTTAAATTTTGTTGAGTACAGGTTTTTGTTGTATGATCTAATGATTTTCTTAATTTCCTCATTGTCTGTGGTTATGTCTTTATTTTCATTTCTGATTTTGCTTATTTGGATATTCTCTCTCTACCTTTCTATTAGATTGGATAAAGCCTTGTCTATCTTGTTGATTTTCTCAAAGAGCAACTCTTTATCTTGTTGACTCTTTGCATTGTTTCCATTGTTCCTATTTTATTAATTCAAGCACTCATTTTGATTATTTCCTGGCATTTACTCCTCCTGGGTGAGTTTGCTTCTTTTTGTTCTAGAGATTTCAGGTGTGTTGTTAAGTTACTAGTATGAGATTTGTCCAGGTGCTTTATGTAGGTACTTAGTACTATGAACTTTCCTCTTAGAACTGCTTTTAAAGTGTCCCATAAGTTTGAGTATGTTGTGCTTTCATTTTTGTTGAATTTTTTTTCTCATTTTTTTTATTCTTTTTTAATTAAAATTTCCAACTGCTCCCCGTTTCCCATTTCCCTCCCCCTCCTCCCACATATTGCCCCCTCCCCCCGCTCCCCTCCCCCTATCCCCACTCCTCTTCTCCTCCCCCCAGTCCATTCCCCCTCCCTCTCGATACTGAAGAGCAGTCCAAATTCCCTGCCCTACAGGAAGACCAAGGTCCTCCCACTTCTATCTAGGTCCAGGAAGGTGAGCATCCAAACAGGCTAAGCTCTCACAAAGCCAGTTCATGTATTTTTGAAAATATTTAATTTCTTTCATTATTTCTTTCTTGATCCAGGGATGATTTTGTTGAGCATTGTTCAAGTTCTCTGAGTTTGTGGGCTTTCTGCAATCAGTGTTGTTGTTGAATTCTTTAAACTATGGTGATCCAATAAGATGCAGGGGGTTATTCCTTTTTTTTTTTTTTTTTTTTTTTTTTTTTTTTTTTTGTATCTGTTGAGGTTTGCTTTGTTGCCAAGTACATAATCAATTTTAGAGAAGGTTCTATGGGGTGCTGTGAAGAAGGTATAATCTTTTGTTTTTGGATGAAATGTCCTATAGATATCTGTTAATCTCATTTAAGTCATAACTTTTGTTGGTCCCTTTATTTCTCTGTTAAGTTTCTGTCTGGCAGTCCTGTTCAGTGGTGAGTGGGGTATTTACGTCTCCCACTATTAATGTGTACAGTTTAATGTGTGATTTACACTTTAGTAACTTTTCCTTATGTATGTGGATGCCCTTGTATTTGTAGAATAGATGTTCAAAATTGAATTCCTCTTGATAGAATTTTTTCTTTATGAATACGAAATGACCTTCATCTCTTTTGATTAATTTTAGTTTGAAGTCTATATTTTAAATCTAAATTTTAGTTTGAGTGCTATAAAATACTGTCTTCTGGACATTATACAGATGTGGCACTGATGAACTTACAGAAGCTGTAGCTACCTGCTGGCTATCTGCATGAGACTAGGTGCATCATCAGCATTCCATCATGGATGAGGAATGACTCTTGAGGTTTCACCTCCTGGGGTAAGGAAAAGCTGCTAGTCAATGTATGGTCATGTTCCCCAGTGTTGCAATTGGTATGTTGCTCTTGCACAAGTAAGTAGAGGGATATTTAGGCAAGTCTATTTAAATTCAGTTGGACACATATACACACACATGTGCACACATATGTACACACAGACACAAAGACACATGCATATCCACACAACATGGGAAAAGGAGGGATTTGCTACGAAGAAGGTATTTCAATAGGAGTGGCAAGGAGATAAGAGAGTGTGGGGGTGATTATGATCAAAATATATTACTTGTACATGTGAAATTGTGAAAGAATAGAAAAATAAAAAGAATGCCTGCAACTCAATGGCTCATATTTATACCATTACTTGTATGGGATATGTAACAAATAACCTTTTATTCATAGGACTTTCATCCATATTTTGTAAGATTTTTCTTTGTGGTAAGATATAGAAATACTTAGTTCTCACTTCTCCCTTGCATTTCAATGTATGACAGAATATAACTTACTTTCTCTTGGATAACATGATAGTATGTCTAGTTTCCATGTGCTGAAGGCTGCTGCTATGAGTATCTTTTGTTTTTTCTCTAGTGTCAGGAAATTTGCACAGTTTTTCATAGACATCTAACAGAGATTAAAGATTATTAGACACATATGATCCAGTATCATATTGCCCCAAATAAAAATAGTATAGAGTGAAAATTATACATGATTAAGGTTTTATGGTTGTGAAAGCATTATTCTAAAAGCTATAATTATGAAACAAATGTTGGAACAATGAAAAATGTCTGAAATGAAAAGTGTAACATATAATCCTGAATATAAATGCTTAACCAAACCTTAGAACTGAACAAATACTGGTTCAATATTTAAGAATTTATCTAATGGGTTTATCAGCTTCTAGACAACACATAAGAGAATTTTATTGAAAATTTTATGTCATAAAGATTATGAAACAAAGCAGAGAAGAGGAACAGAAAGGATTTAAAAGCCAGAAAACAGGGTGAAGTGCTGTCTTCTGGGCATGGTATGACTATAGCACACACAAACTCATAGCAGCTGTGGTTACCTACATAAGATCTATAAAGCATAAAGTCTTTTAAATCCCATCATGAATAAGACATGGTCTAGCAATGCTCTATACCTACCTGAGAAGCAATTGGCAGTTTCTTTGAGGGTGTGGTCACTAATAGATTATTCGCACCTCATTGGATGATCTCACACCCATGCACATAGGTGGCATGATTTGGACAAAGTGAATTACTTAAAGTTTTAAAAGGGACATGAAATTGGGGGAGATGTGTTGACAGTTTCTGAGGGCAAAATACAATCAAGATATACAACCTACAAGCATAAAAACCTTAAATAATAAGTAAAATATTTAGATATAGTGTAGGTTAATTAATTGATATAGACTAATGAACAGACTAAAGGTCTGAAGCAGATACATTGAGCAGGCAAGCGAAGCCATTTACCCTTAATTTTAACTATTTGCTTTTAGTCAAAGTTCTAAAAAAGAAGGAGGAAGAGGGAGAGGGAGGGAGGGAGAGAGTCAAATATCAGCTTTATAAATAATCTTAGAGAAGTCAGTAGACCAATACATGGTGAATATGCTGAGATGTGTGGAGCTTTGGTGCTGAATTTTCAGTGTAATGGCTAAATGGGTAAATAGCTGCAGAAACATCTTCAGTCTTGAAGTCACTGAAATTTGCTCTATCACATTTTAAAATTCACTTTTCAACAGTAAAAGCCAGAAACTTTACCATCTTAGTCATTGTAAAATGTGTTCCTTGGTAGTGTTATTTTATGTCTATTTATGTTTGTGAAACAAATCCATCAAGAGCTTTCATCTTCCAAATGTGAAAATGTGTATCCATCAAGGAATATACCTTTTCTCTCTTTCATAGCCCTGGAAGATGCCACTGTCTTTTCTGTGTCTCTGATGATACCTCTCTAGACTTGACAGGTAAATAGAAATAAACTAGGTTTGTTTCTTGCAATTGGTTTATTTCACAAAGGATCTTTTATTTTTCTAGGTTCAGCCACATGGTACATGACTTGCTTGATTTTTTTAGTGTAGTGCTTTTGTGTATGACATACAATATTGTGTATATTTATTACCTCCTGCTCTAAACATCGATGCCTTTGTTACTTATCTGTTGCTGTGAAGAGACACCATGACCAAAGCAACTTATATGAGAAAGCTTTTACTGGGGCTTATACTTTCAGAGGTAGAATCCATGACCTGAGTCATGGTTTGGGAGCATGGCAACAGATAGGCAGACATTGTTGTGGAGTAGGAGATTAGAGCTTAGCTGATCACCAAGCAAGAGGTAGAGCAACAGAGACAACTAACCAGGAATGGCATAGGCCACTCAAGGCCCACCCCTCAGTGACATATCTCCTCCAACAAAGCCATACCTCCTAATCCTTACCAAACAGTTCCACCAACTAGGACCAAGTATTCAAACACACGAATCTATGTACGCCATTCTCATTCAAACATTACAATGGGTATGCAAACATTTCTACAAAAATCTGTTTCCAGTTCTCTTGGATGAGTGCTAAAAAGTGTTTGCTGGAGGATGATTCCAGCTAAGACCCTAAGCAATGGTGGAGAGTGTTCCCTAATAATCAGATTGATGACTATCTTAACTGTCATCATAGAAACTTCATCTAGCAACTGATGGAAGCAGATGCAAAGAACCACAACTAGTTCAGAGTCATACTCCCAGACTTCAGTCGAAGAGAGGGAGGAGCAATAACATGAACAAAAAGGTCAAGATCATGATGGGGATACCCACAGAAACAGCTGACCTGAGCTAGTGGGTGCTCACTGACTCTGGACTAGCAGCAGATGAACCTGCATAGGCCCCATATAGACCCACTGAATGTGATAGTTGTGTGGCTGGGGCAGTCTGTGAGATCAGGATTTATCCCTAGTTCCTGAACTGGTGTTTTGAAACCTGTTCTCTTAGAAGGGATACCTTATTCAGCTTATATATTGGGGTAGGGGGCTTGATCTTGCCTCAAAATGTTGTGCCGCATTTTGTTGACTCCCTATGGAAGCCTTACGCTTTCTGAGAAATGAATTGGGGTAGAGTAGGTGGAAGGTGGGGGAGAAGGAGGAGGGAAGGAAGGAGGAACTAGGATTGGTATGTAAAATGAAAGAAGATGGGTTTAAAAATAAATAAATAAATAGAATTGTATTAGATGACAAAAAATGAAGTATGTGCTGGATGGTACAGTAGTTTTACTTTTAAGGTTTTGAGAACCATGCTTTTATATATCAATTTCTCTTATGACTTCGCCATTTTCTAGCTCTCTCATCAGTATATAGTGATTTATCTTTCTTCACAGACAAGGATACTTCTTCCTCCCCATTTGTTTCCTTATTCCTATTTTCTTTTTCTTTACTCTATCATGCAATACATCTTGAACACAGCATCCTTTCTCATCTCCCTCTCATCCTCCCATTTCCCCTCTCCCCAATATTCACTGTTAAAAGAGATAAGAGCCACTGTAGTAAATGTGAGATGATGACATGTTTTAAAATCTATGGCATTTCAAGGAGACAGTATGATATTGGCATAAAGAAAGACAGACTGATCAATGGTCTCTCAAGAGATCCTGGGGAAATATCATCATCAAAGAGAGCTCAGCTTCCTGGAAAAGGTGATAATTGGATAATACCAAAATATTTCTTCTCATTAAGTATGCCTGACTCAATTGAGAATGAATACAAGAAGAAAATGAATCTCAAAACCCTGTCTTATACCAGTTACAAAATATCATCTTTTTATGGATTAAAGATCTACATGTGAGAAGTTTAGAAAATATAAAGGAATATCTTTGTTCCAATTTTGCTTTAAACATAGGCAAAAATCCCACAAATAACACATAAAATATATTGTCTTATATTAAAATGAGAACATATTAAGAAGCTCCTGTGATAATGATGCTTTGAATCATAGTATGGTAATATTTAAAAATAGGTTTGAATGCAGTAGAGGTGATAGGCAAGAAACTTGGCAAATGCCTTCCCACCTTCGCTAGTTATGAGAAAATAAAAGATGTAAGTTTAGTCTGACATTACATTCTCCAAAATAAAGAGAGAAAAGGGAGAAAAACAGAAAATGAGTGGCTATCTTTCGTCATGATCTTTCAATGTGTTTGTTGTCTATTGATGGCTCAATAATCTCCACAATTATCTGTCAGGGATGACCCTTAATGAGAAAGAACAAGACATTTTCCTTCCTTCCTTCCTTCCTTCCTTCCTTCCTTCCTTCCTTCCTTCCTTCCTTCCTTCCTTCCCCCTTCCTTTCTCCTTCTTCTTCTTTTTCTTCTTCTTCTTCCTTCTCCCCCCCCTTCTCCCCCCCTCTGTCTTTACAGTTTTAATTTCCTAGAGATACCATAACAAATTACCAGAGTCTGGGTGGCTTGAAACAACAGTAGGTCATTTCCTCAGTTTTGAAGATCTTGCTCTCCTACGTGTGAGCACTAGATTTAGAGTCTATAACTATAATGTATAAGATACACAGTCTCATCTTGAGATCCCTGACCTATTTAAATTTGGAAAGACCCTATTCCCACAGACACTGGTCTTGGGTTTTGAACACAACCTTCTTTGGGAAAAAAAATCAGACTGCCACAGTCACTAACATTTTCTATTTTTGTGTGTATCTAATGAAATTTCTGCCTTGTTTGCATGTCTGTGCCCCTAGAATCTTGAGAAATAGACTGAACAATAAGAAGTGTTTCTTATGTGACTGTTTGAAGGTGTTTAGTTATTTCAGATTGGTATGATGAGAAGAGGAGGAGGAGGAAAAGGAGGAGGAGGAGGAAGAGGAAGAAGAAGAAGAAGAAGAAGAAGAAGAAGAAGAAGAAGAAGAGGAAGAGGAAGAGGAAGAGGAAGAGGAAGAAGAAGAAGAAGAAGAAGAAGAAGAAGAAGAAGAAGAAGAAGAAGAAGAAGAAGAAGAAGAAGAAGAAGAAGAAGATTATTCCTGGAAATGCTGAAGCATGCATGGGAAGTTCGTTTATATTGGGTTTCATAGTCTGAGCTGATGAGAATGACTGACAAGGTCTCTTTCTCAAGGAATGGGTTTCACTGAGATGTGATCTCAGCTTGGTGGATTCAGAATCTAGAGCATTAACCATTACACCAAAAGAGCTGGTGCATATTACAATAAACTTGAATAAAAATACTACATGGAGCTAGATGGTGGTGGCACCCCAACACTTGGGAAGCAGAGGCAGGCGGATCTCTGTTTAAGGCTCGTTTCAGAACAGGCACCAAAACTAGAGACAAACCTTGTCTCAAAAACAAAAACCAACCAACCAAACAAAAAACTACAGGGGCAGAATTTTCCTAATATTTAGTACATTTTAAAATAGGATTGTAGCTATTAAAGTATTTAGCAGAAGACCTAGTCCATGGAAGAAATTATATGCATATGATGGGGAGACCTGAATATGGAGACATATGAAGCAGTGAAAGCCATAGAAGAGTAATGAAGGGAATAAGGGAGGGAAGAGATAGAGTGTGGTGATGACTCAGGATGAGGCTTGAAAGGGCTGAGACAGGTGAGGGGAACACCCTGAGACAACTGTTGGTTTCAGAGCGACCCAGAGGAAACCCGAGCGACCCAGGGGAAGGGTGAAATAGGTCTTCACACATTAACCTGGACTTTGCTCTTTGAAAGGCTATGACAAACACCAAGGTATCTCACTGTCAATTGATTTCCTCTTTCCTTTTGACCTGGAAACCACTTTTCCACTTAGATTCTTCATACATTAGAAAGACTTAACCTTCTTGTGTAGAAAATTAGAGACTACAGAAGAATGGTTCTGTAACATCTAGGGTAAGAGGGAGTTGATTTAGACTTGTGAAATCCAGAGCTGAGTCCAAGGTGGTGGAGGACAGACAGATTCTAGTCTGAACCTCTTCAGAGCAGGTATCCCTTTTCCTGTGTGTACTTAAGCACTAGGTAAGGTTTAAATGTTGTTTGTTATATTATGAAATTTTTCATGTTTATAGTATGGATAGAAATAGAAAATAATAAACCCTTATTGAGTTATCTTGCCATTTTGGTTCATTTGTTTTAAATATTTCATTTAAAATACTTGAAGTAACTGATTCACATAAAACTATAATAAATAATATAGAGAAATCCTATATGACCTTTATACAGTTGTTCCTAATAATGAGAGAACTATAATACAATAATATAACGAGGATCTACATCATGCAACCCACTGGTTTTATGTAGACTGCCCTTGGTTTTGGGTTATGTATGAAAGGTGTGAGTGTATGTGTGTGTGTATGTGTAACACTATACATTACTATAGCATTCCATCACCACGGCAAAGACAAAAGGCAATTCTAAAGTGCAAACTATCTTTTGATTTTTGTAGCAGTACTTGTTTCTTGAGACAGTTTTTGTGCGATTCACCTAAAGAGAACTGAAATAAAAAAACATTTACTTTGGATTTAAAATACACATTTACACAGTTTCAGTCGCTTCTCTGTGCAGTTAGGTTATTATGAAAGTCATCTGAGCATGGAGAATTTTCTAGAAATACTCTCATGGAAGTCACTTGCATAGTAACAAAATAAGCAGGGCTGTGGAGAAAGGGAATGTCTCACACATTGCCAGTGGGAGTATACATCAGTGCAGTCATCTAAGAATCCTAAAAATAGCTCTAGTATGTCTTTCAAGGAGACCAGCCATCCTGCTCTTGCATTCATATCCACTGACGTTGAGATGGATGCATTAAAGTCATACCTGCATGCTGATTTCGGCATTTTAAAAAGCAGCTAAGGTAAGACAATGCTCTATGAATGTATAAGTGAATGAATAAAATGTGCTGTGCATGTTTTCCTGCGAGATTAAAATGTAACACATCTACAATGGAACATTACCAGCCACAAAAGGAATGAAACCTTGCATTTGCAACAATATGGATAAACTTAAAAACATCATGGTGTGAGTTAAGTTGGACACAGAAGGCACATGCTGCATTGTCTCACGTGTATATGGAATCTTTAAAAGGCTGAATATAATTGTGGGTATCAGGGAAGAAAGACGGTCATCAGGAAGGGGGACCAGGAGATGAGTGCCAAAATACACAAATTTGTACTTGCAAAATGAATTGGTTCTGGAGATTTCATATTCAGTAGTGTGACATTTTAAAAATGTATTGCATACTGGAAGTTAACTGCGAAAGTAGATGTAAGACATTCTCGTCACACACACACTCACACACAGGGGCAACTACAAGAAAAAAAAGTTGCTACATAGACTAAATGGCTTGAATTTTCGATTCACTTTAGAATGTGTACACATGGCAGACATCATGTTGTATATTTTTAATGTATGTATTCTGGTTAATTATACCTCAGTAAAGCTGGGGAAAAATAGAAAAAAGAGATCCAGAGATTTTATTGCAATGTGACATTTGTTTGGCACCAGCACTGGAAACATATGGATAATGTGTCTGACAATGAGAAAATTGCTAAAGCTTGCAATATGGATAAAGTGACATCTGATAGATGTATCTACTCAGTCTAAGCAGAGATTTCCAAAGCCAAGTAGGCTGCAATCTTGTACAAGACATTGGTATAACCATACAGTTCAAATTTAACTTGTGAAGAAAATTTAGAATATGTTTGTCAAAATGAGACAAGGAAGTCTCACCTCATGACATAGTATATAGATAATTTCTTTTGGTAGATTTAATTACTAAAGTATGGAGAGAAAATCAACAACACATTCTAGAACTGTGAATGTATATTGGAAAGGTGAATAATGAGAATGGTAAATAGTTTTCCTTTGAAAGTAAATAATAACAAAATGATTAGATTATTCTGGGAGAATGAATTTATTCCAAAGAAAGTGTTTGTTTCAAATAGAATTGTTACTCAACAAAGCGAGGAGTGAATCACATTCACATGAAGAGTTAGATTTATTACTATATTACATGAAAAAAAAACATAGTCAAGCTGGTGCCTGCGTGGAGCCTTCACCACTTGGTCTCTCAAGTTATGGAAAGAAAAATGGACACCAACCCAGCCACAAAACCCTCAACCTGCAGGACATGCTGGGGCAATCGTGGCACTGAACTTGCGGGGGTGGTCAACCAATATTTGGTTTAACTTGAGGCCCACGTTAGGAGAGGCAGCCCACACCCTACACTGCATGGGTGGATAGTAACTTGAGACAGGATAGCCGAGAGACCTAGAGTAGAACTAAACAGGACAAGAATAAACAATAATTCCTAATGATAGTCTGCTATGCTCACAGATTGGGGCCTTCTCCAGTAGTCATCAGAAAGGCTTTCTTGGGCAGCAGATGGGAGCAGGGGCAGAGACCCACAGAGAGACATTATATGGAGAGTCTAAATTAGAGGTCTCCACTGGGTCCCTCCCCTCCAAGATCAGGATATCCCAAGAGAGAAGGGATGGGAAGATTGTAGGAATCAGAGGGGGTAGAGAGCACTGGGAGAACATGGCCCATCGAATCTGCTAAACAAGGCTCACAAGAGCTTCCAGAGACTGAAACGCAAACAGAGGTTCTGTGCATATGTTTTATGGATGTTAGTTTTGTGTTTGTGTGGGACTCCTAACAGTGGGATCTGGTGTTTCTTTGACTTTTAACTACTCTTGGGACTATTTTTCTCCTATTAGGTTGATTTGTCCAGCATAGATATGAAGGCTTTAGTTGTATTTTATTGTATCTTGTTTTTCCTGTTAGGCTGTTGTCTCTTGCCTCTTTTCTGAAAAGGAAGTGGAAAGAGAATGGATCTGGGGAAAGTGTAAGTGTGGAAGCAGGGCTGGAGGAGTGGAAGGAGGAAAAACTGTATCACAGTGTATTGTATGAGAGAAGAACCTATTTTCAATAGAAATAAATATTTTTTGAAAAGAAAAATCATTGAGAAAGTTTCTATTAATGGAAGTTCAGGAGTATTTAGGATTAGTCACTATTTAACAGATTTTTAAAATCTGAAATTCTTTTCTTCCCTTAGTATTTTTATTTATTTAATTTTGAGATATATAATTGTAACATTTTCCACTTCCCTTCCTCTATCCAAACCCTCTCATTGCTCTTACCAATTCTTGGCCTCTTTTTTCACTAATTGTTATTACACACACACACACACACACACACACACACACACACACACCTAAATATAGCCTGTTCCATCTGTATGTTGTTTGTATGTATGTTTTCAGGACTGATCACTTGACATTGGGTGATTAGTTGGTGTGCTCTTTTCTGAGAAAAATTATTTCTCCCACTCGCAGTGTTCCTTAGTCGCCTGTACTTCTTTGCGTAGGGTTGAAGCCTTATGAACTTTCTCCTGTCTACTTTGTCATGTCTATTTTTGTCTACTTTGCTCAGCCCACATTTAAGCAGTCATGTTGTTGAGACTCATAAGTGTAGCTTCTGATATTAATAAGAGACATGATCTCACAGAAAACTCATTGTTCCTTTGGTTTTAACAACCTTTCTTCCCCCTTATTCTCTTGTGTTCCCTGAGATGTAGGTGTAGGAACTGTTTTCTTAGATGTATCCATTGACACTGGGATTCACAACTCTGTGGCTTGATTGGTTGTTGTTTCCCGTTATGGTCTCCTTGGCAACACTCACCTGTGAACAAAAAAACAAATTTTTAGAGTATAGGGATTACACTATTTAGTAAATAGTGAGAGGTCCTTCTGTTTATGTGTTGTTTTGATTGGTTAATGAATAAAGGAACTGCTTTGGGCCTATTACAGAGGTGTAGGGGGACAGAGCTAGGTAAAGAAAATTAAAAGAATGCTGGGAGGAAGAAGGCGGAGTCAAGAGATGCCATGCGAGAGATAGAAGTGCTGGAACTTTGTTGGTAGGCCACGACCTCGTGGTGATATACTGATTAATAGAAATGGCTTAAATTAAGATGTAAGAGTTAGGCACTAAGAAGTTAGAGCTAATTGGCCAAGCAGTGATTTAATTAATGCAATTTCTGTGTGGATATTTTGGTTCTGGGTGGCCGAGATAAACAAGCGGCACCTCCTTCTATAGTTGTAGGTTCTGCCCTGAGATTCATGACTTCACTAACCTTGGGTAATTGATAAAGTTTCCATTATGAGGTATGGTTTCTTTCTTGTTGAGTTTGTCTTAAGTTCAATTAGAGAGTTTATGACAACTGCCAAGATACATGTGTGTCTACTGCATCCTTGGGGTTATTGTCCCATACTCGTTATTCTTGGGGTTCACAGGTGTCATAGCTAAATAGCACTGTTTATTGCTTCCCAGTTCTGGAAGCTTGCATGGTGCCTTCTGGTACCAACAAAGCTAGTCCTCGAGGAGGTGCATTCATTTCTGTTCCTGCTCAGTGGCATCCGGATCCTGTGACTAACGTTCAGGATTTTTTCATCAAATGGGACTTAGTAGCCTGTAAAGTAATCTTTTAGAAAACCCTGAGCAACAATTCAAAGGAGGGCTTCTCATATCTAGTGTTGTGTTATTCTTAGTTGGTGTTTGGCTCCTCTAGGGAGCTTTGTTAGCCAAAAATGGGAACATTTTATCTAAACATTTTGTCTGTATATATATTTATACACAGACATATGTATTATAGGCTGTTATTAGTATGCTATTATTAGTATGTTATTAGTATGATTCCGTATAATTTTTTTAGACATCCTTACTGTTTTTTCTCTTTCTTTCTTTCTTTCTTTTTTTCTTTCTTCCTTCCTTTCTTTTTTCTTCCTTCCTTCCTTCCTTCCTTCCTTCCTTCCTTCCTTCCTTCCTTCCTTCCTTTCTTTTTTTCTTTCTTTCCTTTTCTTTCCCTCTCCTTCTTTTGTGTTTATCTACCTTTTCCCTTCCTACTTAGAGGCCTCACTTTCCCATTTCCCTGATCAGATTACTGGTACCCTTTTATTCTCTCCTCTGTTGTTCCCTTACCTCCCTACTCCAGAAAATTTTTCCCTTTTGATTCTTTTCGGTCTGAAGCTACTACAGGTTATGTTCTCACACATGAACATTTGGAATGAGGAGCCTTCAATAAGAAAGAAAATACATTTATCTTTTGGATTCTCGGTTACCTTACTCAGTATTTTATCAACATTCTCACAACTTGTTCATGAAAATTGACAGAAACTTATGCAAAGTTGAAATGACTAAAAGTTTATGAAAAGTTCATGATGCTACAAGAAACAAAAGCACCAATATTATAAACATTCATTTATCCTGTGCTATATAGATAAGTCTGGCTTATCTTTATATTCTGTTTAGAGAAAATATATAAAATGACATAGTTTTATAAAATGATACAAAATGAAGGGAGGAAATAGGAGGGAAATTATGTAATTTATATTATAATTTTAAAAATTAAAGCAAGTAGTTTGAAAAGAATAAGAATTAAAAAAATAAAAGGAAAAATAATTTACACTCCACACATATTCTAGAGGATGGAATCAGTTGATTAATGAATAAAATACTTATTTTTCCCAGGTGTGTTATGGTACATTTCCCATCTTTTAAAAATGTGTAATCTATTGTGACTTCTAGTATAAATAACTACCTTCATCCATGTTATTGTTTGGGCTTGGGAAGCTCCTTACAGGATCGTTGTAGAAAATCTAGCAAAGGAAACACAGGTGGAGAAAGCTAGTCACTTACGGCATGTTGTTAGGGGTTGTGTCTTTTCTCTTTGTTTCCTGTCTACCATGACCTGATGAGCACCAGCCCTGCCACAGTGAAATTTTGCCCAGCACATGGGGTCATGAGACCCTGAACATCGTGTGAGTCCTCTCTCCTTTAAGGTGTTTGCTCCAGTGTTTTGATCACAGGCTTGTAAAAGGAACTAGTGCAACATTCAAACTCGTATTCATAAAAGTGAACTATAAAGGCTACTTGCCATAGCTCAGACAGTAATCCCACTTCCACAACAGTCTGTCTCAAACTGTCCCTCTTGTCACCTGAAAAGGAACCAGTTCTGTCTCTGATGTCAACGTAACCTTTGGATTTCTATACCATGGAGATGTTTGTCCTGTTTTGGGATATGGCTGTGACATTTTAACTTTCTTAGATTGGGACTGGAAATAAAGGTGGCAGCGTGAGTGGCAAATCAGCTTTGCCAATGAATATTAGGTCACAATTTCTGGGTTAAATTGTTTTATAAATCAGTTAAGTCAAATGTGGTTTTCTCTTTTTAATTTTAATTTTTTTATTGATTTTATTGAGTTATACATTTTCCTCTGCTCCCTTCCATTCCTATCCCCTCCCCTTCAATCCTCTCCCGTGGTCCCCATGCTCCCAATTTACTTAGGAGATCTTGTCTTTTTCTACTTCCCATGTAGATTAGATCCATGTATGTCTCTCTTAGGGTCCTCATTGTTGTCTAGGTTCTCTGGGATTATGATTTGTAGGCTGGTTTTCTTCGATTTATGTTTTAAAACCACTTATGAGTGAGTACATATGATAACAGTTGTCTTTCTGGATCTGGGTTACCTTACTCAATATTATGTTTTCTAGCTCCATTCATTTCCCTGTAAGAATGGCCAAGATCAAAAACACTGATGACAATATATGCTGGAGAGGTTGTGGGGTAAAGGGAACACTCCTGCATTGTTGATGGGAGTGCAAGCTGGTACAGTCCTTTTGGATATCAGTATGATGATTTCTCAGAAAATTAGGAAACAATGTTCCTCAAGACCCAGCAATATCACTTTGGGGTATATATCTAAAGGATGCTCAATCATACCACAGGGACATGTACTCAAATGTTCATAGCAGCATTGTTTGTCATAGCCAGAACCTGGAAACAACCTAAATGCCCCTCGGCTGAAGAATGGATAAGGAAAATGTGGGACATTTATATAATGGAGTACTACACAGCAGAAAAAAATAATGGCATCCAGATGTGATTTTCAAATGTACCCATGACTTTAAGTTCTATCTGATGTAGTTTTAGTTTAGGAAGGGGACTCCAGTCACAAAAACAAAGTTCCATGGGCTGGAAGAGATACAGCATCTCCTCCATCTCTCCTACCTTGGAGATGTGTAGTAATGTGAATCCATCTGTCTTTACCTGCTGAAGGGACATCTCTGATTCTCTAGTGTACATGTTTTTAGTTCATCATGAATTTCTTTCTTTAATGTTCAATCACAAAGAATTAAAGAACAATAAATGATATTAAAGTTCATTACAAAAAGGTGGTCATGGACTTTTATATGCTGGTAAAATGGAAGCACTGAATGCATTCAAGAAATTAATTAACAAATTCAAGAAAAGACCAAATTCAAGATGTGATAGCTCTTTTAAAAATGGTGTCAGACTGGGAATGTTCAAAGTTCAATGATTCTTGTTGTTTTATAATTTGGAGCCATTTTAAACAAATAAGTACAAAACAGTGACTGAGATTCAGTACAGGAAATAGATTGTCTCAAATATCATTTCTTGGCATTAGCAATACATAGCTCTTTTGAGCATCTTAAGATCTATCAACCAAATATGTGGAAACTTTTTGACTCATTAATTTTCTTCCTCTCCTTTTTTCATGTCTATGATTTATAGTATGCTTAACTGACTAATTGATCATGTTATTAACCAATTGTTTTCTAAAGTTCTATGATAGGCATGTGTTACAGATATTCAGAAAATAAACGCTAAGATTATACTGTGTCAGGAGTCTGCTGTAGTCATGTCTTTGACCAAAACCTTTTCCAGAACCCTGAAATAGTCTATACTGCTTTCTCCACTTGTAAGAGAAACTGAGGCAAAGAACTGAAATACTCGTAATATAGCATGAAGGCAGTGCATTTCAAGGCTGAGTTAGGAGTCCTGAGAATTTTCATTCACCCTCTGATGGAATCTTAGCTCCCGAGATACACTCTTCACCTACCTGGAGTCTCTATTGAGAATGCATGGTATCCAACACTCCCAAAGTGTTGACTGTTCACAGATAGCAGGTTTACTCACACAGTTTTCAAGCCAGCCTCATAGTAAGTGAAAGCACAAGAAGCTATGGGAAGAATGAAGAGCTGTTTTTTGTTTTGTTTTGTTTTGTTTTGTTTGCTTGTTTTTTTAGCTTTACCTGAATGAGAGACCCAGAGATGAACATAAAGTCCATTATATTTTTGGCAAAATGACTGTCCACCTCCAAACCTTATTTGTGTTCTGTCAGGCTTTACATTCCTAAGTGATGACAGCAGAAGCTCTCCACACTCTAGCTGATTTTCCTAAAGCAAGAGTCCTACAGACCTCTTCCTGCTGTGTATTGACAGGAAGAGGATTGATTTTCTTTGTTCAGTGAAAGGCACAGGGCCACCAGCTGGGATAAGAATGCTTCACAGGGCGTGGGTGGGCATCTATTGGGTGAGAACAACAACAAACACACTTAATTTGGACTTTCAAAGGGAACTCTAGTTAGAAAGTATACCAGGCCTATTGGATAGCAACAACTGAAGGCCAAAATAAAATCCTTTCATTTTCCTGGCTTTTACATTTTTTTTTTCTGATTTTTCTACTGAGATGTTCCCTAAGCCTTAGCCAGGGATTTTAATATAGATGTTCCATTTAGGTCTGGGCACCCAGCAGTCACTCATTCTGAAATTTTGATGAGTTATGCATCTCTACATTAACTACTGCCCACTGAGGAAAAACACTTTTATGAGTAAAGTTGAGAGCAGCAGGAACCTATGAGCACACATAAATACTTAGAACACAGTTTGATAACATGTCTATTTATCAAAATAAAAATAGTAGGTTTCTCCCTAGAAGCCGCCCCTCCCAAGCTATAGGCTACCAGGTTTATAGTAGCAGGGAATAATTTTTTTTTCCTGTTGGTCAGGCCTTAAATTCAACCCAAAAGCAGGTGATTACCTAGATATCTTTCATTCACTATTGGACCAGTTGCTACATCTCCTGGAAGATGAGTATTGTAGTGTGTGGGGTCCAGTGTTGAGTAAGGTCATTGCAGACTTTTTTTTCCCATAGTGGTCTGTGAAACACCTGCAAAAATATGAAAGATAGCTAGCTAGTAGGGAAGAAGTTTTCAGGCAAGGTCCAGCTTGATTTCTCTGTATTCCACAAACAAAGTAGTGCACTCTTACCAGCTAGCCCTGGTGGATAATCAAAAGTAATGGCAATAGCCAGTGTTGTTTTGGCTACCTCTGGGGTTGCCCCAATGAATGATTCATAGGGGGTACCCCATGCCTCACACCAAGCTTTCCATTAAAGGCATACGTTTTTTGAGGGAAACACTGACCACCCATGCATGTTATCTAATTTAAACTTCATTTTTAAAAATAAGTTATATTTTATTTAGTCTACAAAGTCATGGGTTTCCACCTAGAGTTTTGCTTAACTCACTTTTTGCCCTCTTCTTTCCCCATCCCTCTGCCCTGATTTCTGCTTAAACCTTTGGTTATTGGTATTTATCTCCTTGATTTTCAGATTTTTATGTCACATGTTTTACTGTCCCTTTCATTCCCAAGTCTTTCCCTCTCCCTTTTATGGGCCTCTTTTAACTTCCCAAATTCTACAGTCACTCAAAATTAAATACACAAGTATAAAAACCTTGAAGTAAAGCCATATATTTTTATTGTTTGACCTGACTTTTCTTACTTGTTATAATATTTTTGACTTCTATTCATCTATTTGAAAATTTTATAATTCTATTTTTCCTCACAACTGAAAAGAAATCCAGAGTATAATCCGGGCAGTGGTGGTGCACACCTTTAATCCAAGCTCTTGGGAGGCAGAGGCAGATAAATCTCAGTGAGTTTGAGGCCAGCCTGGTCTACAGAGTGAGTGCCAGGACTATACTGAGAAACCCTGTCTCAAAAAATCAAAAATAAAGGAAAGGAAAGAAATCAGGAAAGTATATGTACTACATTTTCATTACCCATGCATTGGTTGATGGAAATCTAGGCTGTTTCTGTTTCTTAGCTATTGAAATAGAACAATGAACAAAAATGTGCAGTATATCTGTAGGAACACATGGAGGCCTTTGAAAGTATGTAATTTTACTTTTTATCTTCTCAGTCTAACAGTTGAAAGCTTTTGGACTTGAAAGTATAGAAATGTTCTAAAGTTGAACTGAAGAGGTTCATCATCATAAGAAGACCAGGAGCCTCTGAGAACTGGTATAGATAGGTAGGGCCTGTACTGATGTTTTTGGTTGTAGACTTGACAAGGCGTGAGGTGTGATGCTGAATCTTGTAAACCTGATGAGGTCTACAAGTGACCCACAAGCAAAGACTCTGCTATACTGAGAAACCAAGGTAACTCAGGATAAAAGGGAAAGTAAAGAAGAGAAAGAGATGAAGGTAGAGACATCGAGTAGCTTTTAATAGAGGAGATAACATATATTTAGCGAAATCAACTTTTAGCAGATAAGACTCAAGGTATCTTGAAGGGATTATTTTGATTATGGCAATTTAAGTAGTAAGACCTGTTCACAGTGGATGGCACCTTCCCCTAGCAGGTACCTTTAAAAATTTTTTTTGCTGATTTACAACTTTTTTTCAATTTACATTCCAACTACAGTTCCCTCTCCTTCCCCTGCACTAACTCTTTCCTTCACCTCCTTCATCCTTCTCCCCATCCACTCCTCAGAAAAAAGTAAGGCCTCCCATGGAGAGGCAACAGAGTCTGACATATTAAGTGGAGGCAGGACCAAGTCCCTCCCTCCTGTAGAGGCTGAGCAAGGTAACTCTCCATAGGGAATGGTCTTCAAAAGCCATTTCATGCACTAGGAATAAATCCTGGCACCATTGCCAGTGACTACACAAACTGCCCAAGCCACAAGACTGTCACTCACATTCAGAGAGCATAGTTCAGTTCTATGCTGGTTCCCCAGCTGCAGTCCAAGGCCAGTGAGCTCCAGCTAGCTGAGGTCTGCTATCTCTGTGGTTTTGCTGTTGTAGGACGAGCTGCTGGCTGCGTTCACTGTCTGCCTAGCTTAGACCCGGAAATAACCACACAGAAATTGTATTAATTAAATCACTGCCTGGCCATTAGTTCTAGCCTCTTATTGGCTAACTCTCACATCTTGATTCAACCCATTTCTAATAATCTGTATGTCACCACAAGGTTTTGGCTTATTGGGAGAGATTCTAACTTACATCCATCTAGGGCAGGAGCTTCATGGCATCTGCCACACTTCCCTTCTTCCCAGCATTCTGTTCTGTCTGCTCCGCCTACCTAAGGGCTGCGGCTGGAAAGAGAGAAGAAAGCTCAGGGAATGTAGTTCAGAAATGGCCTGGGTTATGGCTGAGATTGTGGCAGTCTATACACATGCACTGTAGCCTGCTGAGTCAGACCCACACCATGCTGTGGAACCAGGAAGAGCAGTAGACAGGGAAGTTTGAATTGCTATACCTCCCACAGTAAGAGCAGATCAATAGAAATGCCTAGATTCTATTTGGTCCATGACACAAGGAGCCTACATGAATAAATCTATGGCTTTTAACAGAGGAGAGGATTCAGAAATTCTCCTAATTTTTTGACTACAATATTTAAAATTAAAAAAAAATCAAATGTAATAAAAACAGTGTGGTTATACAGTGTCTAAACTTGTAGACACAGTGGTCTTGGAACCTCTGTAATGGTAGACACCTGAGAACCTGTAAATTGCGAGCCACATCTAACACTGGCCTCTGATGGGCCTGCTAAACATAAAAGCATGGCCTGTGCTCATAGCAGGCAATGAGTGACTGGCTGCCTGGTCCCAAGTACCCAGGCAGGATGGTCAAGCGGTGCAGGGAGCATGGCTTGTACCCCACCACATGGCCCAGCTTCAACTATGAGCCCAGATCCTGGTTCCCAATCTGATAGACAAGCTGCAAAAAAGTAGCCTCAGGAACTTCAGCTTCAGATCAGCAAAACTATAAATGAGCAAGTTAAAACCTGTCAGTTAGGCAGACTTGCAACTTGACTTAGAAAAAATAGTGTAATCAAATATCCAATGGCGAAAATCTTATTTAAAATATCCTATGGGAGACCTTGAACCATTAACTGAAATTCTTAAAAGAAGAAGTGATCCAAATTCCACTAGACAGCTTATAAAAACTGCCAGAGAGATACTCATGCAGGTGGAATATGCTATACAGAGACAGAAAGTACATTATATTAATTACAATCAGCCTTGGCAAGAATGTATATTAACTACAAAACTTACTCCTACAGCAGTATTATGACAAAATGGTCTGTTTTTATGGCTACCCCTTCCCATT
Organism: Chionomys nivalis; assembly: GCF_950005125.1. Taxonomy (NCBI): domain Eukaryota; kingdom Metazoa; phylum Chordata; class Mammalia; order Rodentia; family Cricetidae; genus Chionomys; species Chionomys nivalis. The sequence continues at coordinate 31,175,746 of NC_080091.1, forward strand.
TTTGCCAGTTAAGGAATTAAACCCTTATTTTGAAGCATAGCTTGCTTTAGCACAAAAGAGTAGGATGGAACCTAAGAAATATTTTGGCAGAGAACCTGCTATGATCAACATTCCTTATTCTATGCAACAGATTAATAGGTTATTTCAAAATAGTCATTCTTGGACAATTGTGTTTGCTCAATTTTAAACCCATATTAATAATCTTTTCCCATATAATCCATTGTTGTGGTTAATACAACTATATTCCTTTAGTTTTCCTAAAGTAGCAAAAGATCCCTTAAGAGATGTTAAGTTCATTTTTACAGATGGTTCTTCCAATGGAAGAGCTGCATATATTGTAAATGGTGAAGAACATTCAGTGCAAACAGAACTGGCCTCAGTTCAAATAGTTGATCTGTGAGCTGTTGCTATAGTGTTTCAGCATTTTGCAAGGAAGGCATTTAATCTATGTACTGACAGACAATATATTTTTAATGTTCTTCAAATCCTAAAACTCATCCCATATATTGGGAATAGCAATAAGCAAGTTAAAATGCTATTCCAGCAAATACAAAATGCCTTAAATCATAAAACTTTTTACTCTAAACTTCTTAAATGTCAAGAAGCAGTCTGCCATTACAGATTTTGGCGTGATGCAGTCGGAGAAGGGAAAGAAGATCATGGTGACAAAAGGTGATACCTAGTTTCTTGATGGAATTACTGTATAAACTTCCAGACCAAGTGAGTCCTGTTTATCTTGGAGCCAGACCAGAAATGCTTATTGAACATTTGACTGCTTTATATTTTGGGGGGCACAGAGTCAGATTGCCAATGAAATATTCAATCTGCTATTGAAATGTTGAAAGAACATGAGAACTGATGCCTCAATTTTCCCTTCAGGGAAAAAAAGACTTGTTACAAGGAGTCACTGGAGCCCCTCTTCAGATAAGAGGAGGGTAGCATAAGGGTTTTTACTGTTCCTCAGAGACTAGGACAAACACTTAAAAGTAGCATTGCAAGAGGACTCTCACTCATCACAGAAACCTTTTCTTGTCTTTGATTAGAATGGATTTATGAGAATTGTGATTTGACAATTGTGTTTATTATTAATATCTATACTAGAATTATGGTATTGGCCTGCTAATGTTTATAACTGCTTTAGTTCACCATATGATGTTAACTATTAGAAAAAGATTAGAACTCATCTAAGAGAATTTTGGCATTACAAAGGAGTTCTTGGATTTGACATATTTGGTAAGACAAATTTAGATTTTAGTGCTGCTGAAAATTGCCAAACACTCTAGACCAGTTCAAAGGGCATTCCCACCCTTGGTGATCCTCTGCTCCTTTAACTAGGAGACACTGTAGCCATAGGAGCATGTATATTGCAAAGTGTTATCTGCTTGCAAGTTATTATCTTGATTTTGGTGAACTCTATTGACAAAATATTGGTTCAAAGGTGCAGGGTGCCAAGAGATGCTTCCTTCCTTAACCCCTTGCTTACAATGGTTGACAGTCAGAGATTAGTTTGATCCAACCCACTCCAGGTGCTTAAGACATGGGAATGCATGACTGGAATGCATATACCAAAGACAGGTAAATTTTGAGAATGGAAAAGTGTTAACCTAAGGCAGATGCAATCATCCTTCCTGTATCAGAAGCTCAGGCCTATTAAAATTAATAAAAAGGGAGAAATTGTGGAGGCCAAAAAATGTGAGCATATTTCTACCTTGTCTGAAGGTCAGAGTCTGAGGTTGCTCAAAATTGTTGATAACAAATAAGGCTAGGATGTTGTTACTTGGTTCTTTTGACATTACTATGGCACATACAGGTAGATACACTCCATCCTGACAGATGGTCAGGGTATGCAAGCATACTTTCCTTCTTTTGCAATAAGAGTTTACCTGGAGTGTGGCTGCATTCAGGATGTTTGGTCTAGTGTGGGTTCACTGCCTAAATTACAGAATGCTAATGGTTTGATGGCTCAAAATGTTGAAGCAGTTATCTGTCTAGACAGGAAGTGAATAAGTAACATGTAAGCAGAGAAGGCGAACCACAGCCATATGGTGTGCCAGACTTTCATCATGAAAGTCATCATGAAGATGGAAAGTGCTGTATCCCTGTGACAGGGTGTTCATGGCGGGTCTTATCATTTGTGAGCTAAAATAGTATAGACATGTGCATCTTAGTTTAGAAAAAGTTTTAAAACAGTACAGTTTCATTCAGTCATTCAGTCATGCAGAGTCCTACCAACATCAGGTGATATAGGCATTCCAGTGAGGATGGGGAGCAAAGTGGCAGGATGGGAGCTTCCAGGGACATTTTATGAAGTTTTCCTTCTCTTTTCTTATCACAAATGGTTTCTTCTTCATAAAAGGAAACCAGCTTAAGAGTTCCTAAATTCACATCCCATATGTATAGCTCCAACTGAAGCTCAACACTGCACAGAAAGTTTATCAACCTAATAGGGTGAGCTTTTATACCATTAGTAAAGTTGAGATGAATAACATGGAGATTTTCTTGTTGTTTTCCTTAATCTCCTCTTATGTCCTGCCCCCAACCAATCAGGCTACCCAAACCACACCCTCAAGTATCCATTCCTCCATCCCCCAACCCCACCCCGATTTACTTATGAGATCTCCCCTATTTCCCCTTCCCAGGGAAACCTATGCATCCCTTTGTGGGCCCTTCTTGTTATCTAGCCTCTATGGGGCTGGAGATTTTAGGATGGTTATTTTATACTTTACTTTTAATATCTACCAATGAGTACATACTATGTTTGTCTTTTTGGGTCTGGATTACCTCACTCAGAATGATTTTTTTCTAGTTCCATTCATTTGCCTGCAAATTTCATGAAGTTTTTATTTTTTTACTGCTGAATTATACTCCATTGTGTAAATATACCACATTTTCTTTATCCATTCTTTGGTTGAGGGGCATCTAGGTTGTTTCTAGGTTCTGTAATTTATTTATTTTATTACAAATAAAGTTGCTATGAACATAGGTGAGTAAGAGTCCTCGTAGTATGATTGAGCATCCTTTGGGTATATATTCAAGACTGGTATGATTGGGTCTTAAGGCATATTGATTTTCAATTTTCTAAGAAACTGCCATATTGATTTCCAAAGTGGCTGTACAAGTTTGCACTCCCACCAAAACTGGGTGAGTATACTTTTTACTCCAATCCTCTCCAATATAAGCTAACATCAGTGTTTTTGATCTTAGCCATTCTGACAGGTATAAGATGGTATCTCAGAATTGTTTTGACTTGCTTTTCTCTGATGGCTTAGGATGTTTGTGTCTTTATGCCATTTGAGATTCTTCTGTTGAGAATTCTATTTAGAACGTTAACCCATTTTAAATTGGATTATTTGGTATTTTGATGTCTAATTTCTTGAGTTCTTTATATATTTTGAAGATAAGCCCTCTGTCATATGTGTGTTTTTAAAGATCTGTTCCCATTCTGTAGGCTCCATTTTTGTCTATTGACCATGTCCTTTGCCTCACATTCACAGAGCTACATCATCATTTTTTTTCTTTGAAATATAGGAGGTTTTAAACTTAAGGAAGTCAAAATTATCTACATTTTATTTTATTACTTGGACATGATATTGTCACACATATTTAAGAATCTATTGCCAGAGCCAAAATCATATAGAAGTCACGTCTTCATTTCCTTTGATTGTTTTGAGCCCCCATGTGTTTCTACTTTATTATTTTCCTGTTATTAAAGTAAAATTATTACAATTATATTTAATTATAATGCATATAATCTTATTACCATACTAATACAAATATTGTTATTATCATTTTATTCATTATTATATCTCTCAAAGATATCTTGGCTCTTCTGAGTCATTTGTATGTTCCTATGATTCTGTAGTCAGTTTGCTAATTTCTACAAAAAACTTGGGTTTTTGTCTAATGACAGAGACTGCTTGTATCTTTAGATCAGTTTGAAGACATGGCTGCATGAGTGACATTAAGACTTTTGATCCTGTGAACATGGGATATTTTTACATAGATTTAAAAACTTCTTTTCTTTAAAAAGAGGACTTCAGTTTTCAGTGTATTGATTTTGTACTTGTGTAGTTAGATATCTTTTTCATCCTTCTGTGGAGTTGCAAAGGTTCATGCCCTCATCATTTTCTTTTATCAACACGGTCCTGATGGAAGCTACACACATCATGATGATGAGCTTCAGTGTTGGGACACTTCAGTTTTTTAAGATTCAAACTCATCTTCCCAACTTTGGGAGGAAGACGTGTTTATTTTCTTGGCGGACAAATCTCTGTCCTCTACCCTGGAGGAAAATTCCACTTCTATTTCCCAAGTATGCGTAAAGATATTTTAGAACAAAAGCAGTACCAGATGCACAGAAATGCTAGAGAGCAGTAGAGGATTCCTTTTTCCCCAGGATCCATATAGATGGGGACATGGATTTTAGTAAAATGCTTGCTGAATAAGTAACGCAGCACAGACACAATATATACCTGAGTTTGGAAAGAGACCTGGAGAGATACCCCTCCTTTTTTCAGGCCCCTCACATATCCCTTCTTTTTGATATGGCAGTTTAATGATTCTTAATTTCTTTTCCATTTGTTTCTTGGATTGTCAATTTACTATTATTTATTTATTTCAGAAGGGATCCATAATTTTGAACATAAACTTATGATAGAGATGGGATGACACAGGTATCATCTCAATCTGAGGATTGCCATGATTTTTTAAATCTGATTTCAACTAGAATTTAAAATTTAGTGAAGACTAAATGTATCACCAGTCTTTAAATTCTCTCTCTCTCTCTCTCTCTCTCTCTCTCTCTCTCTCTCTCTCTCTCTCTCTCTCTCTCTCTGTGTGTGTGTATGCATGTACCTGTATGTGTGTGCATGCGTTGGTGCCCTTATGAGCCAGGAGATGGCATCAGATTTTCTAGAACTGGAGTTTTAGGTGGTTATGATCCATGTGATATGGATGCTAGAAATAAGTCACAGTCTCTGTAAAAGCAGTAAATCTAAAAAAAAAAAGCAATAAATCTTTTAAATGTTCAATCACCCCTCTAGCACCAATTAATTTTATTATAATTAAAAATTTGGGTCTTATGCAGAGAATATTTTCCTATGCCAGAAACAAAGAAATATTTAAAACATAGGTTCTCTATTTTTTTTTAAAAAATCATGTTTAGTTTTAAAGCTTACCCAAACTTAATTTTGTAAAATATAAATTGATAGTTAAATATTATTTTACATAATCTGTAATGAAAATTAGTTATATGTGGCTACATTGTTGGCAATCTGTACCCCATTCTGTTGAATTATATGATTATAGAAAAATCTGTCTGTCTTAGTTTCAGTAGTTTTATAATAAATTTACTAAGAGTAGCATATGTCTTTGTGGACTATGGTTCTTTTTTATAGATTTTTTTCTTTGTGCCAGGACTTGAAATTTTAATACAGTTAGTATCACCTGGTCAATATAGACATAAACATACAACACTAGAAAATTATTTGTGAATGTAGTGAACTGGGTTTGTGGTTGTTTTTGTGTGTTCCTGTGATAGTAGGCTGTTCATTCATTCCTGGATGCCCAGAACCAAAATAACCAAATAGAAACTGTATTAATTAAATTACTGTTTGGCCTATTATCTCTAGTTTCTTATTGTCTAGCTCTTACATCTTATATTGACCCATTTTTATTATTTTATATTTACCATGAGGCTTGTGCCCTACTGGCAAATTTTGGGTGTGTCTGTCTTTGGCAGTGGCTACATGGAGTCTTTCTGACTCTGCAATATTTCTCCTAGCATTCAGTTTAGTTTTTCCCGCCTACCTCTATTCTGCCCTGTGCAGGCCCAAAACAGTTTATTAACCAATGGTATTCACAGCTTACAGAGGGGAATCCCACATCAAGTTTCTATGCCCACACTGTCAGCAGAATGCTGCTCCATTCCCCAGTCACCTCAGCAGGGTTAACAGAGGATGTGTAAGTGACAGTGCCTTGTGATAATTTCATTTATTATTAATTGATTTCTATGCTGTCTACATGTACATGTGAGATGATATTCTTGGAATGGTAGTTTTATTATTTGCTTTTCAATATTTGTATTAATTTTCTTGGCTTGGTTGTAACTTCCAGTGCATATTGAATAAAACAACCAGGTCTTCTTTATCTAATTTCTAGTACCTCTGGGAAAGTTTCAATAATTGCTTATTTTCAAAGTTAATAAAATTCTACTAGGGTATTACTATTGACCCAAAACAATCTGTGTTCCTATAACATGCAGGTAATAAGAGATGCCTTATGTAGAATTGATCTCAATTCCCTTTTTAAAACTTGGTTAATTGCCTTTATTTCATTATTGGCTTTCTCTTACTGTCCACAATGTTATATATCCTAATTCCTTAAAGCTAGATAATTAAGTTTGGCTTATCTTATTCTTCACTGTTTTATCTCTCGTGTTTCCAGCTTTTTGGAAGATTGAAGATCTTACTATCTTACTTAATTTGCAATTGATTTATTTTCTTCATCTTCTCATTTCAAGTTTCAATCATGTAAGTGCTTGCTCTACTTATAACTATCTCTCTTATTGGAAGCCCTGTGGATTAGAAAGCAATGCTAGATTTGTTCCATGAGTATTTGTTGACAGGGGTTTCTGTCCTGCCCAGTCCTGTAGCCCAAAGAGATACACAGAGGTATACTACATTAATTATAAACTGGTTGGCCTATTAGCTCAGGCTTTTCATTAACTAATTCTTACATCTTACATTAACCTATTATTCTTGCCTGTGTTAGCCAAGTGACTTGGTACCTTTGTCAGTAAGGGATTCTCATTTTGCTTCCTCTGTAACTGGGTGATGACAGCAGACTGATCTTTCCTCTTCCCAGTTCTCCCATTCTTGTTGCCCTGCCTCTACTTCCTGCCTGACTACTGGCCAATTAGCAAGACAACAAGACAATTCCAAGACAGACTTCTTCCCTGATGAATGGCACCAAATATATAAAGAAAGAATTAATGTAAATATTTCTTAAAATCTGCAAATTGCAATGACATTTTATAACTCATTTAAAGAAATTCTCATTTCCTTTATACCCAAAGCAAAGAGACACCACAGAAAAAAGAAGTCTACAAAAAAAGGTACCTCCTAAAACTTCTCCAGCAACGCTGGCTGATGGTTCTGGCTGCACAGATAAGTTTTACTTAAGACTGAGATGACTGAGATTTATTTCAGAAATTCAGTGGTGATTCAAGAGCTGGGATTGATATGTAAAACACAAATTAATTATTTCAAAAACTAATCAATTCACTATAGAAACAGAATGAGAAGAAAGGAATTGGAGATACTGTTTTCAGATGGCAAGGAGCTGCCATGTGAGTCACAGTGGTCAGGAAAATGCAATACTCTCCCCTCAAGTACTCAAAGGACTAGAGTAGTGGTTCTCAGTCTTCCTAATGCTGGGACCCTTTAATACATTTCCTCATGTTGTGGTGACCCACAACCATGAAATTAGTTCTGTTGCTAATTCATAACTATAATTTTGATACTGTTATGAATAATAATGTAAATATTTTTGAAGACAGAGCTTTGCCAGCAGGATTGAGACCATCTGCTGCTGCCATTTCTATTGACAGTCTTTGATTTTGGAATGTTCCTTAGTGATTTTACAACTTACCTTCCACTGTTGCTGGATGAAGACAGTCACGTATTTCAGTCAGATAAAGATGAATACTGTCTTCTCATTGTTGGTGGTTTTATTGATTAATTACAAAGGGTACAAGGAACCCTAAGTACGACACACAGAGTATTTTTCTTTGGCATTCTGTCAAGTCTCTTTTCTTTTTCTTATTGTTACTCTTTGTTTTGACCTGTATAATTTTCCTTTCTGTGTGACCATGCTGTTTTCCTTTTGCCATGCCACTCAGATGATAACATATTTCCTCAAATTCATCTAAGTTAAGTTGCTTTTCTTCCTGTGCATTTACACACTCATCCAGCTTCCGTCTACTTTCAAGTTCCCAAACCTTCCCTCTAATGTTAATTATTGTTATATAGCTCAACCCTACTCAAAGAAGCAATTTCAAATGTTGTTAGAGTAGCTTGTGTGTGATAAAAAATATGCTAGACTGCTTGGCTTAAATGGCAGAACTTTGTTTCTCACAGTTCTGCAGAGCAACAAGCCCAAGATCAAGGTGTTAGAAGATCTTATGTCTATGGAAGTCAGTCTTAGGAACTGGCTTCATTTCGAGCTGTGATGAAATTGCTCTGAAATGGTGTGCTTCTTTGAGATGTGATCGTTATTAAATGTTACCTGTGATCAGGCTAAGTTAACTATCTTCCACTCCTAAATGAAGGTCCATCTGAGTATGCTTATCAAGGTCCTCCACGTAAGGTTGGCTGAAAAACTTTATTTTTGACCCTGTGAATTTAACACAAAATTCCTCCTCTCATTTTTTGAGATACATTTTTCCTCATCTACAAAACTTCTTCTGAATGTGATGATTCATTCCACATTCAGATGAACACATGGTGTGAAAACAGATGATCTGTAGATTCCTGGTACCTTGTCCCTTCATCTTTACAATGTCCCAGTTCTATTAGTTCAATTCAGGGAGCCATTGGGCTGGCTTTCCTTGACCTGTGTGCAGGAATGCATCACTCACTCAATCTAGGCAGCAATGTAGCTGCTATGTGCTATTAATTTATCACCATTTTCTAGGGCTCATGTCTTTGTGTCTCATGTCCACTGTTCTGAAACCATTGCTTATCATACTGTGTTCATTTGGAGTTATTTTAGAAAGAACAGTAAGTTATACTTTCTAAAATCATCTTATTTTAGTTGAAAGTTTGTCTATCTGCTGCTACCAAAATATTGTTTTCCTACTACAAATGGCATTTAGCTGTCTTAGTTCAATAATAATGTTGGGTTTTAAATCTGAAATCCTCCTTGCCCAAAAGATTCTAATTTTGAATGACATGTTCTCTGGGTAGTGCTTTGTTGAGATATTGTCCTAGCTGGTAGAAAGATGTCATCAGATATATGATATTTTAAATTGTACAGTTCAAGCTCTCAGATCCCTGTTCTGCCAAAATCTAAATAGTTATTTTCAGCCATATTCTATTGCTATTACTATGCCTTCTCTACTATGAGGGACTGAGAGTCCTCTGAAACTGGGAGCCCAAATAAACTTTTTCTCACTTAAGTTGCTTTTGTAGTTGCTGTAGTCACAATTTGTGGTCACAAAGTTAACCAATATAAACATACTATGTGAATACTTATACAGACCTAAACACAAAGCATGATACATGCAACTGTTTCTACGTACACACATGTAGAAATAGAAAAACAAAGACACCTAGATTCACAAATATAAACACAGATACATATATATACACAAAAACAAACAGAAAGAAACATATACATATATATGTGTGGCTCTTTTTAAGGGATATATATATATGTATACACACACATTTACACATACACACTCAGCACACACATAGAATCTATCTATCTATCTATCTATCTATCTATCTATCTATCTATCTATCTATCATCTATCTACCATCTTTCTATGTATGTATGTATGTATGTATGTATGTATATATGTATGTATATAGTTATTTATCATCTATCTATCTATCTATCTATCTATCTATCTATCTATCTATCATCTATCTATCTATCAATCTTTCTATGTATGTATGTATGTATATATGTATGTATCTAGTTATCTATCATCTATCTATCTATCTATCTATCTATCTATCTATCTATCTATCATCTATCTACCATCTTTCTATGTATGTATGTATATATGTATGTATCTAGTTATCTATCATCTATCTATCTATCTATCTATCTATTTATCTATCATCTATCTATCAATCTTTCTATGTATGTATGTATATATGTATGTATCTAGTTATCTATCATCTATCTATCTATCTATCTATCTATCTATCTATCTATCTTTCTATGTATGTATGTATATATGTATGTATCTAGTTATCTATTTATCTATCTATCATCTATCATTTATCTAGCTATCTATCTAGATATCTAGCTATAGTTTTCCTGTTGGAAGAATTGTTAAAATTTTTCAGGAAAGTTGATAATTTACTGGCAGTTTGTCAATTGCATAATGTTAAGTCTGACTATTCATGTGTTTTTCTCCTTGCCTAACATATCTTTTCAAGTTGTTATTTCATATGGGATATGAAATGTTTACAAATTTCAATTAAACGGTCTCATTCTTCGGAGAATTCTTCAATGAATGTTAGAATCATTTCTCTGTATTTTCTCTTCCATTACATTACATTACATTGATACCTGACTAATTTTCTAACTTTTTGTTGACAATGATTTTCTATTAGGAATGTTTGGGAATTTTCACAGATGGAATTTATTCCCTGAGAATAATTCATAAAGCATAACAAAAGCCAAGAAACAATTATTGACTCTCTGGATTTGTAAAAAAGTTAGTTCTGATTTATAACACTAAAGGATACACCCCAACATAAGAAAGAAACTTGGAACATGTTCTAAATTCTAACCTCTTTGAGACAGAGAAGATAGAGAATAGACTGGACAACATGCTTGAAGAAACATTTTGCAGCTCAAGCAAAATCAGGTCTAAATCTGATTTAGACCTTAGCGCTTCCACTGTTCGAAGAAACAGGCATTTAACTTTTTCCCCAATTAACCCTGTCAAGCCCCTTAACAACCTGCCTAAACACTGAGGAAGTGTGGGATATTTTTATGCTGTAATCTCCATTGGATGACTCAGCTGGAAATCATCTAATTCAATCACTGTGGTATGAATGAATATAGACTCTGATTTCTGGATGATGTTAACATAAACACCAAGCAAACACAGAATGAGTCATAAGTGTCTCTAAGGTATTTAAGCAATCAAGTCCCGGAGCCAGCAGGAAGCAGAGTTAAGAAACATAACTCATCTAGGACAGTCATTATTGGAAATGTGATTTCTGCTTCTCCAGGCATTTTGAGGGATGCAGAAAAGATTAGACTGAAAGTGTAAGAAAAATAATTGTGTCCTCATGCATTCGATAAGAGTTGAATGTCTTCTCTGAAACCAGTGCCACTGCAGAAATGGCTCAAAACACTCAACGATAGCACAATGCTGCTCATCCACACACATGAAGGCATGGTCAGCAGTCCTGGCAGGTGTCTGAATTTGGATGTAAAGCATGTGGGAGAAGGAACAAAGTAAAACAGCTAGAGAATGAATGGTGAGCACTAACACCCGAGGTTGTCGCACCTGTACACACTCACACACACAGCTGAATATATTTTTGGAGACCTTTAATGTGAATATGGAGCCACCATATATCCATTGTGTTGAATAAGAATAGCGACCAGCATCTTTGAATTTATAAATGAACACTAGCCCTAAGAAAGAACTGAGGTTTGTTACTTTGTTTCCTCTTCATGTATTCTACATTTTAGTCAGAAAAAGTCATAGACCTGCAATGGATAGCCATGGAGAATGAGTAGCACACAACTTGAGGGCCTGGATTGCAACTCATACTAAGAGTAGTTAATATTTTATGGCACAGCTTCAGTGTCATACGTGGGAGAACAATGACCTCGAAGAAAAGATAATACCATGGGCATCTTCAAAGCATCAGTTTCCTTCAGTAATTTTATAAAGATTAATTAAAAATATTATAAAATATATTTATATGTTAATTTTATATTTAATTTAAAAATTAAATTTATTTATTTTAATTAAAATTTAAAAATTTAAATTAAAATATGTACTATATAAAAATAATAGTTAATAAAATATATTAACAAAAATGACTTCAAAATATCAAACTATCTGGGACTATGAGTAATGATTGTTCCTGTGGAAAACTCTGTTATTTGAATGTGAACGTTGTTGCATACACTAAATATTTATTTTCTAGAAGGTAAGACTCTTAACCCAGAACAACTAACTCGTAAGATTCTGCGTAACTAACTTGTGTTACTTAATGGCAGAGATACAACACACAACACAGATGTCATTCATTGTAAAGACGAATGCCATACAATCATGTCAGCATGTCAAACACCCAATCAGCCCAGTGGGCCTTGAGTTCTCTTCACCCTACTCCTGTGTGTGTGCGCGTGTGTGTGTGTGTGTGTGCGTGTGTGTGGGTATGCATACATGTGAGTACTCACTATGAACAGGTACACACATGTATATTGACGCATGTACATATACATGCACATGGGTGTGGAAGAGCAAATAATATCCACCAAACTCAAAAGTTATTCCTCAAATGCCATCCACCATTTTATTAAATAAGAAAAAGTCTCTTACTGGCCTAGAGACCATCGAGTATGCTAGGCTTGTAGGCTAGCGAGCTCCAGGATTTCACTTGTCTCTGCCTTCCCAGTGCTGGAATTATAAACACATGTCAGGCTCTGGGAATTGAAGTCACAGCCTCATGCTTGCAAAGCAAACACACACACACATATATATATATATTTTTGCATGTGTGCAATCTCCACAGCCTAGCCCTTCTCCTTTTTTCATTGTAAAGGTCAGAGAGTATTTAGTTTAGCTTTGTAGCTTTGAAGGTGTGTTGCAGCCACACATTTCTCTGGGCATGTGGAGAAACCAGATACAGATAAATAAAAATAAACGGCCATTGCACTTCATATTCACTTACAAAGTAGATATAGATGATTGATGGCCACTGGTCTAGAAGGACCTATGAGTCTAAAAATGGATGTCCATTCCAGATCTTCTAGAGAAGGGGTTAGGTCTTACCTTAAGACGACTTACGGGAGGTTTAGATAACCAACATTCACCAAATATGTGTGTTGGGTTGATATAAAAAGTACATGAGGCATTTGACTTACTACAGTTAATTCTGCCTTAGAAGTAATAATTAGGACATATTAATATTAATTCTTACCATTTCCAAGTGTTTAAGATTTCTTTCTCTGATTTTGTCAGTTAACATTACTGCATTTTAAAGTAGAAAGATCCTACATAGAGAAAAAGGAGATAAATCAATCTGTGGGTTAAAAGAAGGAGGCTCTGTATACTTGTTTCTGATGTCATCCCTAAGTGGCTCTTCTAGCCTGCTGTAGATGCCATAGACCTGTTTCCAGAAGGAAGTACTGGCCTTTCCTTCCTCTTCACAATGGGCAAGAGAAACTTATGTCTTCACTATACAGAGCATAGTCCTGTCTTGTATACGTTGACACCGTGAGACTTTCGTATTCACCATGGGTAAGAGAAACTTATGCCGTCACTATACAGAGCATAGTCCAATCTGTTATACATGGACACCATGAGATTGAGCCTCAGAAATGTGACTGGTTTTTAGAATCATAATCTAAGTATTTATCGTATCTATGTTAGTTTTCATGTAAGTAGTAAGAAACATTGATTTTCTTTGAATGGGAGAATTAAAATTCTGTGTTATGCCAGTTTTTCAATGTGATGAGTAAAGATTTGGATCTCTTTCAGGATTTAAGTTGATAAGCATCCTTAAAGGGGAAAAAACAGTTTTAGCTTCGGAAAAGCAATTCATTTGGCTTCCAGAAAATGATTTGCAAATGCAAAGTACTTCCTCCACGTAAACGGAGGCGGCTGTGGTATTCCATAAGCAGTGTGGGTGAGGGAAGAGGAGAACAGCTCTGGACTATGTCATTCCTAACCCCTTCCTGTATTGGAATCTGGGTTATGTGGGAGCAGAAATGTCATCTAAGGAGGCCAGCTGTCTTCTTAGGTTGTGCCATATATAGGATCCCCGTGATCTGTGTTCTCATTCCAAACTTTGCAGCTTCAGCATCTTACAGTTTGAAAGGCACCCAGAGTGGATCAGGTGCAGGGAACAAAACAGATGTTGACTAAATATCAGGATCCCACTGCAGGGCTTGTAAAATTAGAGTGGGAGCCAGCGCCTCCCAGAGACTGGTGCTTCTGCCCCTTATCAGGCACTCTCTTCCTTTGTATCAAGAACACTAAGTTGGTGATGCTCACAGCAATACAAGAGCAGCTTTCTACTGAGTGGAGACACATTATTTAGCTTTATAAGGTATTAATTATTATTATCACAAATAATATTAAAATTATAATTTTATATTACAATTACTAAAAAATTAAAATATAATTATTGTCACAGAGTTAAACAAAGTCTACTGGTAACACAGGTAGTGAGTGATAACGTTCTTGGCATGCACCTTCCCACTGAGCTGCATTCCATGGCCTGAGTCACTTTACAATGTGACCCCAGGTTACCTGTATTCACTTAACCTTTAACACATCTGGAAATAGGCAGGCAGGTACCATGATTCTCAGTTCTGCTTTTCTGGCTCAGCAGAGTCCATATGAGATGTTTGTTTTGAGATTATTCCACGGAGTAACTTGGAAATCGCATACAACACTACCTCCTCAGTGAATTCTTTTCACTTCTCTGAGTTCAGCTTTCGTTGATCATGTGCTATGTGGTTAATATGTCATACACATTATTTTATTACCGCCACATAAGTGGACAGTCTTCTTTTGACATAGGAAGAATTTAGGTTCAAATACCTTAGTTAATTTTCTCCAAGCCTAATAAATCAAGTTGCAATGCAGTGAAGTGAAACCTTTGGGATGCAGAAGAACCCAGTTCCAATCTAGCTTTGCCATTTACTGCCTCATTGATGTCAACTGATTTATCACCTATATCCCAACCACACAGAGGTCTACTTTGGACAGAAGGTGATTATTCATATGAAAGTACTTTTTAAAACACTCTGCACTATTCTAAGAAAAATGGTTGAGGAAAATGGTGTTGTCACTTTTGCTTCTGAAACATCATTCAAATAGAATGAGAAGGAAGAAACTAAACTCTAGCTTCAACAAGACAAGAAACATCTGGAGCCCTGAAATACAATGCATGAGAAAATGTTTCTTAATAGAGCGAAGTGCTATTGAGCATGGTGACACATGCCAGTAATGCTGGCACTTAAGAACCTGAGGTAGGACAGTGGGAGGTCCAAACCAGCCTCAACTATAAAGCATGTTCAAAACCAACCTAAAGTACATAGAAGTATATTATTACAAGCAAAACAAAGTTAGACTTCTTTCTCCATGTCTAACCAAGGACCTGGATGCAACTTGAAAAGATCATACTGAGTGAGGTGATTCAGACCTAGAAAAAAGTGTTGCAGGTTCTGTCCCATCAGAGACTCCTAGCTCCAAATCTTTGGGTTTGAGGACATATCCTGAAGTAATTTCAGAAACCAGGAAAGTAAAGGTAGACTAATGCTGGGGTAAGGGATTGAAAAGCAGTAGAGAAGGGAATAGCAGGTTACATGTGATCTGATCACGGAAATAGGGAAAATGAGGGGGTTCTAATTAGGGAATGTGAAAGGAGATAAATACAGAACACAGGTGAGGATTAAATAAGATTAAGGGTGTCTGGAAAAAAGTCATAAGAAATCATACTATTAACTGTTTACCTTAAAACCCAACTATAGTACACTTATGTCTATATGAATATACATATATAGCTCAAATGAAATTTTTGCATCTGGCCAGACAATGCTCATTCCAAAGACCAAAGACAACCTAACAAAAACCTCAGTATGCAATATGAGAAATGCAGTTTTTGAGTTATTTTCCAGGACTTTCCAAGAGACTCACAAATCATACATGTCATTGCTATTGCCCTTGGTTACTCCCCAGAGGTGGAAGATGAGCCCTTATTGCTATATATATCATATACTTCAGAGGAAAGATTCAGATGTCCTTGAGCTGGAATTGACCTCAGTCTCTCTTTCCTGATAACTAGCTTTCATGATACCAGAAGATGTCATGCCAGTTTTCAAAGGGGGGAAGCAACCCACAATTCTACCCAGTTATAACATTATTGAACCACACCATTGACTAGCATGGCATAGTAACCCCAATGGTGAAGTAGTGGCACACATACATGTACAGTAACCAACAACTCTCTATTTGGACTTAAGATTCACTTACCAAGAGAGAAATCACTCCTGGAAGCTAGTTACCTAGCCAAAAATCTTAGGCTAGTGAAGTCATGGATCTTGGAGGAGAATATGTTATCACCACTTTATTAAACCAGTACCCATAACTATACTCTAAATATTTGTCCTTATATTCACAGGTAAGTGCAATCCCCACGCTTCATAAAGGAAACTTCTCTTTGTAACAGATTATGACCATTAGAGTAAACTACAACCAATCACAATGCAGAGTTTTAGAGCCCAGTCCCAGTGAATACATCTATAAAACAAACTTTGCATCTAATACTCAAGGAAAATTGGGAAGAGTGGGTGGAAAGACTATAAGAACTAGAGGATCTAAGAGTACTCTGTGAGATTGTGTCTCCAAGAAAGTCAGAAACTACTCCTATAAATTCTTGCCAATATGAATGCCAAGGCTGGCATCAAAAGATATGCCAAAGTAGATGGAGAAAATCACAGGAGGCCTCAACCCTACACAAAAAGCTTCAATCAACTAAGAAATGATGAGAGTGGAAAGAGTCTTCTTCAGAGAAGGGTCAACCAATTGGTTATGCAATACCAAATGGTCAGCCCTGAGAACACATATTTAAGTGATATAAATACTGAATAGGCTACATTTAGGAATACATATGTATGCGATAAGAATTCATTGAAAAAGAGGCCATGAATTGGAAAGAGAGAAAGAATGGGTATTTGGCAGGGCTTAGGGAAGGAAACAGAGAATAATGTGATTATATTATAACCTCAAATATTATAAAGCACAAAGAAACAAAAGTAAAACATAAGAGGAGCTGTTGAAGGTACTGAAATGTAACTATAAAATTCATATAATAGAACAAAGTCACAGAGTGCTGTTGACCCGAGACACAAAGACATAGAAAAGAAAGTCCAATACATGAACTGAAATCAGTGCTGTGGACTGGAGGGCAAGGCAAGGTTCAGATCTTGTATATACACACACATACACACACACACACACACACATACACACACACACAGTGTGTCATGGACCAGTAACAGTTCCTTTCAGTTTGGAACCTAGTCCTGTATGTTTTCCTAATAAACATTCTGCAAATGACAGGTTCTGAAAGATCTCCTGCCATTCCACTGAGAACAATGGTTGATCACAGAATCAAAAGGCTCCCTATTTTGTGGTGATTTTATCTAACTGGAGTGTTCCCACATAGAAAAAGGAGAGAAGCTTTAAGACCCAGGAAGCAAGAAAAATGTATGCAGTTCAGGAAGGGAAACATACAAAGTCAAGGAAACTCTTGTGGGTTACAAGATTGAAGATGGCTGTCCTTGGTCATCCACTTGACTACGCCAGAGATGAACTAAACCCCAAATGGAGGGTACAACTGTGAGGAATTTTTTTTTAAATTTGATGTAGGAATATCTGCTTCTAATCCATATCTTTGAGGTAGGAAGACACTCCTTTAATCCGGATATTTTGAACTGGGAAAAGACACGCCTTTAATCCAAGTCAAAGAGCTGAGAAAACTAACCTGTAGTCTGGGTTACATATCCTGTTGTTAGCTGTATAAGAACAGGGAAGAAGAAAGCTTTTGCTTTTTGTCAGCTTGCTCTTGCCTTGCTAGCAAGTCCATTCCTTCATTGGCCTAGCTGCATGCAAACCAAGCAGGAAACTCCTGGGGTGTAGGTTTCCTAAGTCATCCTCCATCCTGTAGTGAGCTTTTTATGTGTCTCTAAATAAGTAACACCTTATCACCTTGTTTCTTCAGTATGCTCACTTGATCACTAAGAAAGAATTGAGTGGAACCATTTCTTTGGCCTTTTGTTGGCGCCTTATCTAAGGGGAATAAATGTTTGTTCAGAGCCCAGAGGCAATCAGAATCTGAGTTGCTGTTTTGGCAAAACAATTGATATAAGTGATGAGATTGTTCTCTGTCATGCAGAACCTCGCTTTTATATTTCTTTTTGGTAACCTCTAGCTGTCCAAGGCCACCTGCTGTTTGCTTAGAAATGTCATTGACTAACCTTCAGAGAGTCTGTCTACTTTCTGTGAAAGGTTTTATTTTATAATATTAATTCTTGAGTACCTTGTGAAGTTATAAAAGCATCTGAAAAATGGTAAAAAGAGTATATCTACATCTATAGCTATGTATCTATCTATATATCAATATATCTGTCTCTATATAAATACACTATACATAGCTTTATTACACACACACACACACACACACACGTCCTGAAAACTTAATCAGAGTCATATATCACATAAAGCAATCACGTGCTGTGAGAAATCTTTATATGAAGAAAGTTTTGTATGAAAGTATGATGCCATCAAGCTGGATGCTAAAAGAAAATGGCTAAAGTTATAAATAGGAAAATGAAATACAGTGAAATATTTAACCCAAATGCAGGGATCAGAAGCCAAAGTAAAAAGGCAGAAAAGAACAGAAAATGCAGGAATATTGTCAAGTCCACCATAGAGAACACTTCCCGGAGGAGCAAAAGTCACTTCACACAGTTCTCTATTAGACCTACAATTAAGCAATCATTTTTGGCTCCTAATCTGTGTAAGCTAAGTAGAAAATTCCATTTTTCAAGTAATTGGATAAAATTGGAAAATTTATTTATGGATAGATCTAGTGGAAATTATTCCTAAAAATGCTTTCTAAACCCAAATCCATCCAAAATGTACTCAAAAATTGTCGAAGCATTTCTTCCTAAGATAGAAGGAGGAAAAAAACAAACCAAGTAATTTGAAGTGGGCTATTTTAGTGCACATCAGTGTATAAAAGAATGGCTAAAAATGACAACCATGACAGTGATTGGACATTAATTAGAATATTGAGAGGAATTCTGTATTTCTACCAAAGTAGGCATCTTGGACTTTTGGATCAGTGTTTTTCTTAAGGAAATAAAGTATTTGTAAGATGTAACTTCCATCTTATTTCAAAATAACATGGAGATAGGTACTTACATAACGAGAAAAACATTCTTCAGTCATCAAGTGCGGGAGGTCATCAGGAAGACAGCAAGGGATGCAACACAAACACAATCAGGAAACTCCCTAAAAGCCAGAGACTAGATACAATGATTACAATTATATGATCTTTTGTTTTAGATTGAGAACGGCTGGAACAATTGGAACAATATTTTTATATAGCTGTGATAATCTTGACAGCACTATTGATTATATTCAGCAGAGAGATGACTTTTAAATTGCATAGACAGCACTTTAATACAAATTCCCCATAGGTAACATACGCCATTCTAGGTTGGCAAGGGAATTGATTTAAAAGAGATGACCATAAAATTCCAAAATTAAATATAAAATTTATCAGCTACACATCCAGTGTTTATCTATTTAAAATATAAATCTCAATGTTTTACACTATTTTTACAGTATGTCCTTTACCATCATTGAATTTAAAATACTTTGTCATCTCTCAAAGGGCATTTGAGAAGTTAGCAACCACTGCCTATTTCCCTTGCTACATATAACAACCCTTCCCATCCAGGACTCAGCAACCATGACTTGACTTCCTGTCTCTACTAGTCTCTTTTAAACATTTAATTAAATGAAAACAAACACTGTGTGATCATTAGTGATGTTATTTGTTATCATAATAGTTTCAAGGTTTTTCTATGATGTAATATATAAAAATCTCTCCCTTTTGTTGTTGAAAAAGATTCATGGTAAGGGTATTTCTGTTTGTTTATTCATTTTAGAAACATATTTGAGTTTAGTCATCTTTCTTTGCTTCCCTCACAATATTGTATAGCATCCATCATCCATCATCACAATTTATCAAAAGATTATCTTCATCAAAGTGACATAAAATGATTACAAAGGAGACATCTTGGGGGGTTGTGATATGCTTAAAATGAAGCTTGTAATTGTTAATGCATCCGACATTTTAAAGTGTTTGAGAAAATATACTTATATCAAAGCTGAATTTCCTAACAAAAATAGAACATTTCTGATATTCATATTAATCTTTTAAAGTGAGTAATTCAAATTTTCAGGTAAGTTGTAATAATTCTGTTTTGATAAGTACCAAGAGGTTATGGAAAGCATTACTGCATTTCATGTTATTACTCATTCTGTAATGAACAATGTGACTTTGGGAAGACCCCACAAGAACATAGCTAATACAATCGTAAACCAATTGATAAGGAATAAACAGCAGTCGCATAGGTGGAAAGAACATCAGTAGCTCACGCAGAAAAACACCACTAGTCACAGAGGGCAAGCATCCTCTGCCCATTTTCTCCTACTTCCTAGTTGCTGCTTAGCTTTTTGAGGAAAATAGAGTATATAAGTCATGGCAAACAACCAGGCCGTGTTTCTCTGTTGTTTCTTCCTTGCAGCCATGTCACAGAGAGGAGCTAATGTTGAACCTGAAATGTTGCTCAGTCTTTCTAGAAGAACTGAAAAACTAGGAATTAGGGGTGGAAAATCCATTTACGTCTACTGTGCACCATTTCCCAGAGTTTGTATTTTATATAATAACAGTTAATATATTGTGATTTTTATCTTTTATCAAAATAAAGGAAAATGATTTTATTAACTGATAAGCAAATTTTAAGGAAATTACTGATCCTGTTTTAATTTCTAATTGGGTAGTAGTATGATATTTGTTTTATCTTCAATCTGTCTGTCTGAGAGCAGCTTTACTGCAACAACTTGGATTTTGGCATTAAAAACATAGATTTTATTTTCCAGTGCATTGAACAAACTGGCAGATTTTTTAAAATTAAAATTTTAATTGATAAATAAAACCACGAGCGTTTATCATTGATCAGTTTGCGCATACTTAGCATGAACATCATAATTGTTTCGAATTCACAGATGTTGTAGAATCTGCCCTCTAGAACCCATGGATATGTGGTCAGGAGTGGATACTAAAATCTACTGTACAACATGAGGACTGTAGTTAATACCAATGTATTGTATTTTTCCGATTATATTTTAATTGTTCTTTCTCAGGAAAACTTTGAATCTCTACGCCACTACTTTTTTTTTCACCTGTGAAGTGGGAGTAATAATTTACATTGTAGATGGCTGATGTGAAATTTGAGTGTGTGAGTTATCATACTCAGGGTCTGAAACTAAAGGGCATCATGCAAACTTGACTTGCAGGCTCACTACAAAAATGAAATATTTGTATCATACTGGCCAGCAAGATGCAATAAAGTTAGAGTTAACTGAAAAAAAAAAAAAAACAGATGGCAAAGGAATATTAGATGGAATTTATGGCCAGTAAAGGAAAACTATTTAGAGCTCAGAATTAAAAAACAATTGAGACTAAAAGCAGTGGCCAGGAAAGACATCTTTGGACTGTTATAGGGTTTGTTTGTGCCTCAGAAGGCCCGAATTTTGCTATTTTGTGAAACCCCAGGGCTATTATGTGAAAGATGAGTATATACATCTCTGGAAAACTTAAAGACATACTTTGTATCCATGTTTAGTCTTCCCCTGCTTGAAAATTGCTACTAATGGGTTCTTGTCGATGATGAGAACAGAAGAGCCCATTCTGGAGTCACTTTATGACATAGTTGGTCTCATAGTGACAGACGCCTGCTACCGCCAGGTGACTTGTACTGCTCACCTCTAGCTATTGCAATTAGCACAAAGGAAAACTGCACTGGAGCTGCTGAAACCTGTCAGTCCAGTGGGATGGTTGAGACCTCTATGTAAGTGAAGGCAATGACATGTGATGGATATGACAGCATCTCAACCCAGTCAGTGGACCAATCATATTTAAAAGCTCCCTGACATATTTTGGTCTCAGACCGTATCTGGAAATAGCCTATGGTTTCATCTCTTTTTTATTCTCTTGCAACACATGCTTTTATGCGGTTAAAATTAAAAATAGAGTGTAAACTCAGGCTAGCAACATAAAGAAGATGAGTGTAACATTTCTTCATTTGTACCAGTAGGAAATCAGAGTTGTGAATTAGAAATCTGTGATTGGAAAACAGTATGTGTCCACAAAATTGAATTTGCATTCTCAACTTCTATCATACCTGGTGTAGTTAGCATTTGTATTTTTCTTTCTATTCATGTGATATAACTTGGTTTCTTGTTTATCAAGTTCTTGACTATAGAATTAAAAAATCTCAAAAATGGTATAACTAAAATGAGATAAAATATTTCAAGCAGTCTATTATTAAAAGGATTCTTTGTCGTCTTCTGTGAGTAAAATGCTAGGCCACTATATGGATTTCTTTTCCATATATTGTATATCAAGGGAGGAAATTCAGTATCTAGTTAACTTAATTTGGGGGAAGGGTCTTGATTGTATGCCTTTAACTAATAGTGAATGTGTAAAATATTTGTTGACCAGCTAGAGAAAAACAGGAAGAGCTGAACAGAATTTGCCATCTCTTTGAAGCTAGATTTGTGCATCCTGCGCATGCATCATTAAGATTCTTTGGCACACTTACTTCTTCAGTTAATACACAGGCAAGGAAAATTAGAGGAGTCAAGGAGTGGACTAGGCAGATCCCTCAGTTGACAGAATATTTGCCTTGTGTCCATAAGACTCTGAATTTGAGATTTGCTATCAGCACTGCTCAAAATATAAAGAACTAAAAGGGCCAGGAAAGGCTGTGTTTGGTCCATGCCATTGTTCCAGATTTGAGTAAAATTAGGGCATCATCATGGAATTAAGATTACATGGGGAAGTCAGAAATTTTATTTGGGAGAATCAATGTCTTCTGATTTGCC
Source organism: Chionomys nivalis (assembly GCF_950005125.1). Taxonomy (NCBI): domain Eukaryota; kingdom Metazoa; phylum Chordata; class Mammalia; order Rodentia; family Cricetidae; genus Chionomys; species Chionomys nivalis. The sequence continues at coordinate 31,198,430 of NC_080091.1, forward strand.
TTCTTTTGCATCACTATCCTGTCATATACATAAAACAGCATTTTATTTTTACAGACCTATTTGTTGAAGAATTCTAGACTAAACCTGCTAGGGATACAAATAAGTTATTGGATGTTTTCTGTGCAAAGAGTTTTATAGTAATATTGATAGAAACACAACAAAATCAGTCGTATCAAATCCGTTATATAAATGGAGAAGCTTCCCATCAATAGGGAGTTAATTTTTAAGACAATATTGTCTATTTAATTCAATTGTTTGATATACTCACTATTAACTTCTGCCTAATCAGGATGGGTTTGATTTATGCTGACATAACAAATAACTCCAACATCATATGAGACTGACAAGTAAAAGTGTATTTCTTTCTTTCTTTGAGTTTTGAAGACATGGCAGTTTGTAGCCATATCATTACTTTAGAGACTGAGGCTAATGGAAGATTTATTATTTATAGGGCAATTTGCTCTAGTATATGAGATTCCTGACCTATAATACCTTGCAAAATGCCTTCCACACATGGTATTCAATTTAGACTACCTCTTTACTTTCCAAAACTTTTCGATGAGTTGTGTGAATCAGTTATCTTACCAAGTATTTCATATACATTTTATTTTATTTCCACAAACACAATCTTATATGCTATTATACTATATTTTGCAGATAAAATGTACTATATTTTTTGATTTTACAAAGAATGTGTGTAATATCTTCTTGATGGATTGACCATGACCATTTTTATCAGGACTTAATCCTGTTTTTTTTTTTATTTCTTGTAACACATTTTGACATAGCATTTATTTATTGTTTAGTTTTGGATGTTAGTGGAGTTAGCTTGTATCTTTCTGGCTTACCCTTCACATTGAATAAACTTCATTTTTAATCTTACTGATTTGACATTCTGGCATCTCTTACTATTGCTATGTGTTTGGATAGTTTGTAAAATTCATTCTATTCATTTCTGCTTTTAAGGTTGGGGTTTAATTATACTGGATGCAATTATTGATGGCTGACAAACTTTTCCAATTTTGCTCATTTGTTTCCTATGCAATTTATTTTTCTTCTTTGCCCAATTACTCTGTTATTGTCTTGTTTTGTTTCTAATACTACTTTTCTGGGTACATTTTATTACCTTCCGTACTTCCATTATTATGTTTTAAAAACTTACTTCCTAAGCATTTGCCTTTAAATTACAATATTTACAACATAAATTTTCAAAATCTAGTTTCAGCTAATAGTAACTTGTGTTTATTTCTGTGACAAATTCTACTTCTTTCTTAGTTCTCTGTATTGTTATTGACACCAAATAGGCCCCCTTTCACCATGTTTACAAAAATTAGAATGACCATCACATTGAAACCTAAAATTTTGATTCAAGATGATTGATCAATTTTTACTTTTTGGTTAAACAATGAAATACTTTGCCTAAACTGGCAGTTAATTTCAAATTATGAAAAAGAAGTAGCTATAAGACAACCTGAGAAAATTTTCAAAATGTGAGGAAGTTGAAGTTATACGCAGCTTTACAATGTGTGTCTCACAATCCACCCAGTATTTCAGCATTGGCACTTCACCATTCACTTCTGTTTGTGCATGTCCTAGAAGACTCTAAAGGTTTTGTTTCTTTTATTCAATGATATATTCTCACAGGAGAGATGGTCACATTCAGAAAAAATGGCTCTATATTATGCATATGTAATTAGCATTCAAGTTTTCTCTTTCTTGATATATTATTGATTATTACAATATACTTATGCAGGTTTAAGATTTCTTATAACGCTTGCTCAAAAACTCTGCAGTTTATTTGTGATATGAACAAAGAAATATTTGGAGGCTCATAAGGTTAGCAGAATCCAAGCACAAAAACACAGCTGAATTACTGGTACAAAATCGCAAACACAAGCAAAAAACAACTACAACAAGAAAAGAGGAAAAGAATGTAGATCTAATATTCTTAGAAAAATTTTGGAGTTTATCTGTCAGCATTTCAAGGCAGTACTCTAGTTAATTATTCAAACAAACTGTTGACTGTAGAGACACCTAAAAGTAGTTACACAGAACGTAGGAAACAAACATTATTTGTGCAGAGGATTTGTGATACATTTTAATAGGTTTGTTAGATATGGCTTTCAAGTCATAAAGTTTAACCTTTGTCAGAAGGCAGGTGAGACACATTTCCATAGTTCCCATTCAGTTCCCTATCTTTCCCCCCTCCATGTTTATATTTCCTTATCTGTTTTTAGCTTATGGCCACAGACAATCACTAACCAAATTTTTGTATCTTTAGATTTGTCTTCTTTGGGCACTACTTACACTGTGGCCTTTTGCATATGGCTTCTCTTGCTTGGTTTAAAGTTCCTAATGTCCATCTAGGCTTTGCTACATGTCATTTATGCAGGTGTTGTGGGAATTCCTACCACTAGTAGCCTTTAAGTTACCAGTCCACTTGGGTGTGGCTTCTTATACTACATATGCTGATGAAAAGCACTTGTGGCCTTTTTCCCTGCTGTGGGATTGATTCCATTGCTGTTCCCTGTTTCGGCAGAGGATTGTGATCTGTGGGTCTACCCCTAAATAAATAACCCTCTATTACACTCAATTCTGAGCTAGTGTGGGATTTCTTATAAGTGTCCTTCTTTATCTGGTGCCCACGGAACTGCCTTGGATCTATAGCACAGCTATAGGGGAACAGAACTTGGCAGGGAAAACTAAAGTGAATGCTGGGAGAAAGAAGGGCAGAGTCAGGAGGCAGGTGCTGGAATTTTAGCCAATAAGCCACAGCCACATGGCCATACACAGATTAATAGAAATGGGTTAAATTAATATGTAAGAGTTAGCCAATAGGAAGCAAGAGCTAATGGGCCAAGCAACGATTTAATAAATACAGTTTCTGTGTGATTATTATGGAAGTCTGGGCAGCTGGGAAACCAACAAGCAGCCTCCCTCCAGTAATCTTAAACTTAACCATCGTTTTATTTTCACAGGATCCCAGAGAAAGAACATCACACCCATGACAGCAGGAAGTAATTTTAGAAAACAACATCCCCTCTCCCAACAAAGTTTGTCCTCAGTGTTAAAGACATCATTTAGGGGTTGATTATAATTGGTATAGGGTTGGGAGTTGGGGGAAATTATGCTTTCTTAGGGATCTCTTTGAAAAAAAAAGAGAAAATTGGATGGTATGATAGATTAGTGTGAGCTTACTCACACTAATAATAATAGTGAGTAATGGAGTAAATAGTTGTGAGTTATTATTTATAGGTAATTTACATTGGTACAGATTCTTGTATATTGATACAAGCTTAAATTATAATGAATATATTTCTATTTTGTCCACAATATTTGTATACCTAGGCAAAGTTATTTTGTCATATTGCATGCATGCATGCTTGTACCTCTGCTTAAAACATTTTGTATATTGATACAAATTTAGTATATATTTATCATATTGCAATGAAGAAGGATACTTAAAAGAAATCCCACACTAGCTCAGAATTGAGAATAAAAGATGGTTATTTATTTAGGGGTAGACTCACAAATCAATATCCTCTGCTTGAATGAAGAACAGCAACTGAATCTCATAGCCGGAAGAGGCCAGATGTATGCTTTACATCAGCATAAATAGTATAAGAAGCGACGCCACAGTGGGCAGGTAACATAAAGGCTATTGGCTGTAGGATTTCCTACAGCACCTCCCCATTTTGTTTAAACAAGAAAGTTCTAAGCCTAATACAAAATTATATACAATAAGAGCAAATATATTCAATAATTATCCTATCCTCATGAGTTTAAGTCTTGTATAATAAATAACTTGGTCAAGTCATGAGAGGAAAGTAACTACAACTATCTAGTCTTCAACCCCATGGAAAAAATATTACCTGAATAAGCAGGAAGTGCGAACTTCCAAAATGTGCAACAATTTACAAAGACAACTGGCTACCTGGGCAATCACCAAATGTCTCATTTGCAACATTGAAGCAACCAACTTTGGCTAAGTTCTAGAGTAACTGGCAGACTATTTTTCAGATGAAAGAAATTTTCCAAAACCATCTTACCCTGTCTTGGAAAGACTTTTTTTTCTTCTTTCTTTCTTTCTTTCTTTCTTTCTTTCTTTCTTTCTTTCTTTCTTTCTTTCTTTCTTTCTTTCTTTCTTTCTTTCTTTCTTTCTTCCTTCCTTCCTTCCTTCCTTCCTTCCTTCCTTCCTTCCTTCCTTCCTTCCTTCCTTCTTTCTTTCTTTCTTTCTTTCTTTCTTTCTTTCTTTCTTTCTTTCTTTCTTTTTTTTCCTGCTTGTCCTGTCTGGACATTGTACATTTTGTCAGTGGTCAATGCATGGGCATTTCTTTGCCCAAAGTCCAGTTTGGCCCAGAAGAAAACACTGTCAAGGTACATGGTTTTCAGAAATGGATAATTAGGACACTTCCATGGGGTTTAAAACTAGATAGTTGTAGTTACTTTCCTCTCATGACTTGGCCAAGTTATTTATTATACAAGACTTAAACTCACGAGGATAGGATAATTATTGAAACATTTATTACATGTTTCTTGCTTGATAATGTTTATGCTGGTTGTAATTCTAATTTTTATACTTGATATTTGTTTTTATTGTATACAAATTTGTATAGGTTTAGAACTTTCTTATTTAAACAAAAGGGGAGGTGCTGTAGGAATTCCTATCACTAGTTGCCTTTAAGTTACCTGCCCACTTGGGTGTGGCCTCTTATACTATATATGCCGATGAAAAACGCACATCTGGCCTCTTTCCCAGCTTCAGGATTCAGTTGCTCTTCTCCAGCAGAGGATTGTGATCTGTGAGTCTACCCTGAAATAAATAACCCTCTATTATACTCAATTCTGAGCTAGTGTGGGGTTTCTTTTAAGCATCTTTCTTCATGCAGGCTTTTTATTTTGGAATGGGCATTCATTCTAAAGACACAGCATGTTTCTTTATTGATTCACCAGGTGATAGGCATTTGTAATGTCCTGACTGCCATCAACATTCAATCATAGGACTTCGTGTAGTAAATATTTAAAACTTTTTTGGATAGCCAGGCAAATTGCTAGATCATGTTATATATTAAACTTTTAAGAAACTGACAAACAGGCTGATAAAGTAAAAATGACATTTTATAATCCTTCCAGGGATTGTAATGGGGTTCAAGTTTCTCTACATGATTATCAACACCTATCAAAGTTTATCAGTTTGATAACAATCATTCTAATCTCAATGTAATAGTGTCTCACTTAGTTTTATTGTACATCTTCTTAATGACTAATGATACTGAGCATGGAAAGGCATAGTAAGCAGATTAACTAAAGCAATCATCAAAAACTAAGGATAAACTCACATTATCTCCTCAAAACTTACTCTATAACGACAGCAATTAAGTGAGTGTAATATCAATAGGATTAACATCAGCCTCATTGGAAGAGTAGAAAGTCTGGAAGAGCACCAAGGATTATACTATTGGACTTTTAAAATTGTTTTAAGAGACAATAATTGAACTACAACGTTTATCCTTCTGTTGCCTCCTTCCATATTCTTCCATATACCCTTCCCCCCTCACTTTCATATCCATGGCCTTTTTGTCACTAGTTGTTCTTGCATACATATGTGAATTTGTATACATATATCTATATATATGTATTACTAAGTGTAACTGGTTACATCCATATAATGTTACTTGTATGTAGGTTTATAGGGCTGATCGTTTGACTCTGAACTGTAAACAGTTTTTAAGATTTAGTGGTGCCATAGTATATGGATTTCAGTTTATAAAATAAATTGACAATAAAATAAACAGACTCAATAAATTTAGTTCACATTAGAATTTGACCGAGAATAGGTGATGAGAATATATGTAAATTGAAAAGCAATAAAGCATTTACAACAAAACAGATACTTGTAACTCAAATCTAGTTCTTAACAACATTTTAACTTTGAGGCTAGGGTTTGGTCCAGTGGTAGAGTTTCATGCCTAACATGCTTAATGACTTGTGTCCTATTGACAACACCACAAAAATGTGTGTGTGTCTTTCAAAAAAATATCATAGATGCATTTTCATCAAAATATTATTCTTTGGGCACCCAACTAAGGAAATGAAGGGTGAGGTGGACCTGGGGTTCAGGACTATCATTCTAACTACTCTGGAAATTGAAGCAGAAAAACTTCAAAGATTCAAGGAAGCCAGTGTGGGTAAATCTGTGAGATCCTGAAAAAGAAATAAAAGGAAAGAAAGAAAAGAAAAAAGGAAAGAAAAAGAAAAAAGGAAAGAGAAGAAAATGGCTCCTCATAGCCCGTGAGAAAGTATTTGAAAGTAACAAATCAGATAAAGGGATTATGCAGAATATGTAAACACTCCAAAATCAAAAGCAAATAATGAACAATTCGATTAGAAAATTTCCTAAAAACTCAGAGACACTTCAACAGAGGAGAAAGAAAATGAGTGTACAAAGATGTTCAAAATGATAAATATCAGGGGAGTGGTGCTTCAAGTCATGATCAGAGCTTGGCTCATTTACTAGGATGCAGAAACAAAAGCCAACTGGCCCTCTCATTCATTACTGATGGCAGTGTGGAAGCCAACCCTCCTAGGCATTGCAAATGGGATAGAAAACAGCAACATTCTAGAAAACATTTTGCTGAGGACTTCTTTTGTTGTTTGTTTGTTTTTTAAACAAAATTAAGTTAAGCTTCCTTTATGACACAACAGTCATACTACTGGGCATTTATCTTAGAAAAATAAAAGCTTATGTTCATTCATAAACCTATATACAAATGTTTATAGAAGATGTTTGTAACAATCAAAGCCTAGAAACAACTCAAATGTCATTCAATGGTTGAATGGATAAACAAATTGTGAAACCTACATACAATTGTGAATACCACTCAGCAATAAAAATAAAGCAAACTATTACACACTTGGAAACTTTTATGGATCTCTAGGGTATTATTCTGAGCAAGAATGCCAGTACAGAAAGGTTACATACCATCTGATTCAATTTATACAACATTCCTAAAATGACAGGAGGGACAGAGAAGTGATGAGTGATTCTTTTCAAGAATGAGAATTGGAAATCAAGGAGGTATGCTTCCAGACTGGTAGCAGCACCATTTCCTTCTTGTTGATTGAACAGCTCTGTCTTCGCTATGATAATGTTTTCTTGAACCCAAGTACATGGTAAAATGTCATGGAACTTAACGCACACTCTGAGAAAAGAAAAGGATGGGGCATGAAATCCCAAGAACATCCGAGTGTGTAGATTCCATCAAATGGCTATCAATTCCTGGTTTGATTAAGGCACCCCCAGGTTGTAAACTCTCTTGCAAAGCATTTCCATTGTGGAGAGGCAGACAGCACTCTTTGGGACTTAGCGATTCTTTTTTTTTTTATTAATTAATTTATTTAATTATTAAAGATTTCTTCCTCTTCCCCGCCACCACCTCCCATTCCCTCCCCCTCCCCCAATCAAGTCTTCCTTCCTCCTCAGCCCAGAGAGCAAGCAGGTTTCTCTGCCCTGTGGGAGGTCCAAGGACCACCCACCTCCATCCAGGTCTATTAAGGTGAGCATCCAAACTACCTGGGCTCCCACAAAGCCATTACGTGCAATAGGATCAAGAACCCATTGCCATTGTTCTTCAGTTCTCAGTAGTCCTCATTGTCCATTATGTTCAGCGAGACCGGTTTTGTCCCATGCTTTTTCAGACCCCGGCCAGCTGGCCTTGGTGAGTTCCCGATAGAACATCCCCATTGCCTCAGTGTGTGGGTGCACCCCTTGCAGTCCTGAGTTCCTTGCTCATGCTCACTCTCCTTTTGCTCCTCCTTTGGATCGTGAGACTTCAGTCCAGTGCTCCAGTGTTGGTCTCTGTCTCTGTCTTCTTTCATCGCCTGATGAAGGTTAATATTCAGGGGGATGCTTATATGTTTTTCTTTGGGTTATATGAATCTGTTGTTTTTAAAGAAATAAAAAGAGTTAAAAAGAATGACTCATGTCAAAAGTTTGCAACTGATCCCTCCCGAGGAACACTGGAAACCTGTGTACCGAGGACTTCTTGTGTAGATACCATTTGTGACTTAATGAAACTTTTTACAATGAGAAGGAATCGCTGCGTGAAACTAGCAAAAGAAAGTATCAGTGTCATTTGCGACAAATGCATTTTAAGTCAGGTTATAAGCCAGTATGTGTCTAGTCAAAATTACCTGCAAATTTAAACTCTCTCTAAGGTTTTAATCATTGCTTTGCCCCTAATAAGTTTATTGCATAGAAGGTCAAGTGTCTTGAAATTGCCCAGTGAGTTTGTTAAACCATCCTACAAACCCCAGTATTCCATGAGTAAAGCTCCCTCAGTGGAGGATATGTGCAAAAGGAGCTTTCTTCAGAAAAAGCCTCAGGGTTAGAGGAGATTTTTGTTTTGCTTTGATATTGATGAACATTTTCCCCTCTTCTGCAGAATGAGTCCTTCTCAAACATGTTGCTATTTCTAAGCTTGGCCTGAAGAACTAATCAGGAAAGGAAAGAAAGAAGATGAACTCCATGGATATGGTTTCATTTAGGAGGATGCAGACACGGTTCTTAAGGTTTACAGTCAGAAATTTTCAGGCTGTCCTTTGACTGTCTCACACTAACTGCATTTTAATTTGAGAATAATGGGAATACATTTCTGCACATCCAGATTCAAACACAGACAATTTTGAAGTTGTTGTATATGAAAGTTACTTAATTCTGCTTTTCTTCAGTGTGACTGTGTGTGTGTGTGTGTGTGTAATAAGGGTTAATGGTGATCATTAGACTACTGTTGTTAGGACCCGAGACTGAACTTCTCATGGAGAGGAGAGACACATTGTAGGTAAGAGGGACATAGTAATAGGTAGACTGTCACTCAAACAACTTCCTCCTTTCAGGCTTGCTTTGACCCTTAGTGGGAGACTGATCACGCTGTCTGGAATACTAAAGACATCATTTGAAAGACAGATCAAGAAGATATTTAGAAGAAACACTGGACACTTACCTGTGGTCCTATAATTGGCATTTATAGCAAGAAGTCAAATTCTGTCTATGCTCTGACATTCTGTACTACTTGCTAAAAAACAGAAATTCCAAGTCAGCCAATTAAAGCCTGAGGATGAAACCCTTGGTTTCACTCAGTGGGCAGTGTTGTTCTTTTCTGTAGATCTGCTCAGAAAATAGCAAGTAACTCTCTAAGGATTTGCCTCTTAGGTAGATTTAATGAATGTCATCCTCTAACTGTTGAGACAGGTGACAGAAGCATTTGTCCCTGATGGAAAGGGTTGAAGCCACAGTTTCCCAGAGAGATGTTTGGTTTTTCCAGAATCATGATCTCGGGAAAGGATATAAAGACCTACCAGGTGAAATGATTTCCTTCCCACTAGAATTCTAGAGCTTGCCAAGCAGGGCTTCCTTTGATTCGACGAGACCAACCTCAGCTGCTGTGCTTTGAAAAGCCTATTTTCTTCTGGGTTATCTCTCATCTACCACCACTGCAACATTAGCCAGAAATCTGAGCTGCAGGGTAAATTCCCAACCCAATAAAAGTGACATTTTCTGCTAACATTTAAGAAAGCATTCCATCATTTTCTTTTGCATTATAAATTGATCATGACAATAAAGACATAAAAGCAGTGAAAAATTCATCTCAGTAGAAAAAGGAGGGGAAAGTCATGTTTTTGAACCAATGGCTGAAATGAAGTTGTGTATGCCTATAGAAAGTGGAGCTGTGTTTGGGTGGTGAGGGAGCTAAGGATGGATGTAACATCTCTAGAGAAGTAATTGTGGAATTTGGGAGGCTGAGGCTTGATGATCACTAGTTCAAAGCCAATCTGGGCAGAATAAGGAGATGCTTCCTTTAAAACCCAAGACCAGGGACTGGTGGGATGTCCTAGGAGGCAAAGGAACTAATCCTCATCACATCAATTGTTCTGAGATTGATGCCCAGAGAACATATGACAAAAGAATAGATATCAGCCCTGCAAGTTGTCCTCAAGCCCCTCATAGGTTCTGTGATGTGTGTATGTACATACACATGTAGTATAAATATTAAAAACTCAGAGACTGATATTGGGGTTCAATCTGAAGATCAGAAAAACATAACAGCCAGACACTGGCTCTTACCTCCACTTCAGACTGAAAATGGGTGAGATCCTGTCTCCAGGAATCCTGAAACTCTACACCCACTCCACACCCTACACTCCCTCAGTTCCTGTCTCTTCCCCTTTATATTCCTCTCTCTGCCCAGCGTTATCACTCCTGTCTACACCTCCCTAGTCCTGGGACGACCTTTGTGTGAGCTCTTTCCCTTTTAGACAGATTCAGTCTTTTGTGAAGCTCAGGGTGGTCTTGAATGCAGAGTTTCCCGAATCCCGGGATTAAAGGTCTGTGCCACCACTCCCTGGCCTGTATGGCTGACTAGTATGACTGCTTTGCTCTCTGATCTTCAGGCTAGCTTAAATAGTTAAAACACAAATAATATACCACTATACAAACACACACACACACACACAAATATATATATACATGTGTATATAAAGAAAGAAAATTCTTGGGCCTCATGATGCCCAGGTGTGAGGCCCAGTGTAACTTCCTGAGCCTGGCTCAAGTTTGGAGACCTGTCTCTGGCTACCCAACTTAGAGCTGCTTCTGCCCAGCCACTGCTAGGGTGGTAGAATATTATTGGCCCTTATTCCTTACCCTATCTCAACCCATCCCAAACTTCTCCATGCCCATCACAACCCCACATAAGTTCTTGCCTGATACCATTAAACGAGATCCTGCTTCAGCAGACTCCCGATTCAGTGGGTGTGTTTCTCCCCAGAGGCCAGTGGGGAGGGCAGTGGGTGTGTTTCTCTCTGGTGGCCAGTGGGGATGACTGGGTCCTTAGACACTCACCATCCTGCTCAGCCCCAGGGAGTCCAACCCACCCCTCCCTTTCTGCCAGTGAACCGGCAGAAAATGAGATCCAAACAAGCCATATCAACTAAAAGGTGAATTTCAAAAGCTTCCTAACCCAATAAGTATTATGATCTTTGGACACAGCTTACAATGTGTTGGGTACGGCTGTGTGGCATATATCGCTCTCAGAAGCTGTGATAAGAAAGGAAGAATTGCAAAAGGAAGCTTGTGGTAAGAGACTCTGAGAAAGCAAGCTGTTGAGCTGCCATTGTGGCATAAAGACGCAGGAGAAGGAGGGAAATAACTGCATCTCTACCCGGAGAGACGTATTAACTCGCCACACAGAAGACAAAATGCCATGGGACTTCCTGCTGGGCACGCACCTGGAACATGCATAATGGTTCCCTTGAGAGATTTTATATAGGATGTGGGAACTGTTTAGGCGACACATCTAAGCTGTCTATAATAGTTCAGTCTTAGTTAACTATCTTCCCTAGATTGTACACACAAAACCTTTTAACACCAATAAACTTCTTCCCATTTTGAGGGCTCATCATAGGGTCCAATAGAAAGATATCACAAGAGACATGCCATAGAACAAATATAACAAAAACTGATGCTTCCTTTTACAAAATGATATAAACCAGAATTTGCCCCACATTATATCTAGCAATTAATTCCAGATGTTAAACTTTATCAGCATTATTAAAGAAACAGATTCCAAGAACTAAAGTGTAGAAACAGAACCTTGTCACCCAGAAGGTGAACAACTTTGATATGGATTAGAACATCATAGTGAGTCAGTGTGCTGGAATACTAGTTCTAAGAGCTGCAGCTCGCATGTACCAAGATCATCACTTAGACACAAGGAAAAGCAGAGAAAACAAAATGAAGGAAGGGTCAGGAAATGTTCAGAGAGAAAGTGGTTGGGTCCACACAAGTAAAAAAAGTGTGACTCTTAAGTTTGAGGAAAAAATGTGGTCAGTGTGGAATAGGATTAATTAAAAAGCAATCTACAACTAAAACATCACAGAGAGAAGGACTAAAAACAAGCAGTAAAAATTTAAAATTATACGAATGTTCTAGAAAATTGACCATGAACATGATAAAGGTTATAATCCTCCCAGAGGCTTGCAGTACCAGAGAATAATGTAACGATATTTTCTGTGTACTCAGGAAAACTATGTTCTTGACCCTAAGACCACATAAAATATGAAATAGAGTAGCAGTGGGAAAGGCCTTGCAAATTTTGAAAATGTTTACAGTTCCTCTCAGAGAGGGTATGGAAGAGAGGACAGCTTACTACATTTAGCATTTGCTCTGTTTTTTTTCTTTGTGCCTAGTTGGGTGGAAAGCACGAGAAAGGCTCACACCACTGTCCCCCAATCCCTCACAACTGCCATGTTGGGTATGACACTAATGATTCCAGTGAGATCCGATTTTGTGTCACTGAGGTGAGGGAAGTGAGAGACTTCTGCTTATCTTGATATTTCCAAACTACAGGTGACAAAGCAGACTCCATTCCCACCCTCAGTGCTCAGGTCCCTGTTCTGAGGAGCAGCTCTGTGGCCTACAAGGGCATGGAAACCCTTTCCAGACTTCTGAACTCTACATGCTGGCCTGCCCCTTTAAAAATAAGACAGTCGTCTCCCTCCTCACAGACTTTCAGGCTGTGTTAGCCAAGGGCAGGTTCACACATGCCAGACCAGCCTGGTCTACAGATGAACTCCAAGTTAGCCTGCTCTACATAGTGATACCCTATCTCAAAAATGGATAATAGAAACAAAACAATAAGAAAAATCAAACAATCACACACACACACACACACACACACACACACGTCAATTCCTACTTATCTTCCTGGCAGCGAGAATGAAGACACAATCCCCAAAGGCCTTCATTCCATTGTATGTAGACTCCCCTCCAAAGCCTCTGACATTATGAGTCTGCTTTGGTGGTCATGACTATTGCATGAAGCAAGGACCATTTTGTTCCTCACATGTTTAAGCATTCATACACAACTGTTCACATACTCTCTTCCACTAGATAGGTAAGGGACGTAAACACTAAGACTATTATTATACCTGACACCACAAGTTAATGAGTGCCCATATGGGAAAAAGTCAGCTATAGTGAAATAAATTAGAATCCCCATAGCTAAAATCCAGTGAGATTTTGGTGTTTCTCCCTGGTATTTTCATGATATATTAATACCTTCTGAAAAATTAAAAACACTTCTAATTTGAGTATTTCCAATTGACATCATAAATGATCAATTCTCCAAATATTTACTCCTGTTTTAAACATCATTTTCATTGGATTTCCAATTTTAAATCGATGGTTAATAATTTTAACTTAATTTATCAGGCAGTATGAAGATTTATTTCCTATATATAATAAATAATTCTGTGATTTATTTCCTTTGGATGACTCTTGCATTTGTGCTTCTTTAAAAGAATAACACTAGCATGATAACTGTGACATAGTTGAATAAAAGTGTTCGAGGTTTGGTGTGTGTGTGTGAGAGAGAGAGAGACAGAGACAGAGAAACAGAGACACAAAGAGATCAAATATAGTGCAAAATTTCTGTCTTTGAAGTATTTACAAAAGTTCTAATCCATAGACAGAAATAATATAAACATTTTATGATGTTTAACTTTTTAAATAAAATGCCAAGATATCAGACTAAGTAAAATAAATATTCTAGTGTTTATATTTATTGATTCTTGAAAGTTATGATGTAAAAACTACTTTCCATGTATTAATTGGTCAAAATAATTTTATTTTTGTGCATTTCCAGTTATTTTGTCTGATTTTCTCCTATGTGTTTCAGAACTGAGAACCATAAAGAAGCAAAGCACTGGCCTTACATGTTCTAGGAAAGCCATGTCCCTAGAGTTAACTTCCAAGTCTCAGTGAAATTAAATTACTCAATGTTTGTTAGACATCTTTATGTATAACCCCAGTCAAATCCTACCAACCAGAGGTTTCTGTCTTGGAGTTTCCCAACAAGTTATCAGAAGTGTCTTAATTTTCTTTTTTAATTAATTAATTATTTATTTATTTTTCATTTATTTTAGGTGCTATAAGTAAAACTGACTTATAGAGATAACACCCAAGGCCTAGTTATTAGGGAAAATGGCAAATCCTGGGTCTGTGTCTTTTTCTTATTTTGAATAGACAAATTTCAGTTACAAGCCCAAACCCAAAATTATATTGATATGTTACTAAAATTCTGTAGGATTTTTTTAAAGACAGGAATCGGGATAATATCTATATTTCTGTCCCCTGCTGAAGCTCAAACAAACACCACCTACGACATTCCATAAGAAATGTCTGAAGAAAAACGAGCTATTAAAAATTTTCCACTCCGAAGCCCTTGTCACTTTCAGTGGCCTGTGTTCCAGGACTGATGACATCATACCCCAGGGAGACATCATATCCAGCCCTCAGATCTGAGTCCGAATCAGACTCAAGCAGAGGGCACAGACCTGCACAGACAAATGCATACCTGAAAATAAGCACAAAGGCTTTGGACGTTTAGGGGAGCTTTAGTTTCTTCACAATGACTTACCTTCCAGAAAGAAATCATGGGGACTGTCCCATGGCCCCCCTGTATCTTTGATCCAGTAAGGAAGCTGTGAGAAAAAGACTGGGGTGGACAAAGAATGGACATAACCACTCCCAGGCATTTTTGTGCAGGGCATGATTTGATTTGTGTGGAGCAAAATCACAGTGATTTTCCAGAAGGGAAGCTTTCCTAGGTGGGAAATTATGAATACTGATTACAGCTGAGGATCCCTGAGACCAATTCTTGCAGAAAGAAATGACAATAATCAAAGGAAGGGCTGATGGCATAGAATTTTGCTGCAGAAAAATTGCAGGAAAAAGAGGTGTAATTTACCTTTTCATCCTCACGAATTTTATTCGTTTTTTGAGTGAAACAGTATAGGACAGAAGGTATAGGATGAAGGAGAAGAGGCTGTACTGTTTCCATTTATGTGTTATTCCCTCTGGCTTAGAATTTGGCAATGTGTTACCTTCTGCAAACATCCTCAGGCAGCTTAAGAACTATCTTTTTTTTTTTTTTAAGTCAGACTTCCAATCCCCAGTTTTAGCAGATAAAATAACACACATTACTTGGACGGTGGAAAAAAAATTAGAAAATTGGAAGGTAGCTTTGTACAACAATGCTCTGTAAATTTAGGTGGCAGCCAGCACCAAAAGTTCAGAAAGACAGGTCAGGTCCACTGCATGACCCACCCCTTGGGACAGAACACTAGTGTGCAGTCCAGGTCTATCCCATCCTGACTGGATGAGTTCATTTTTGAAGTGACAAATTTGGCTCAGAGAATCAAAGAGAGTTCTCCATTCAGGTGATAAGTTTGTGAAAAGTGATTTTCTCATCTTCCACATGCTGGTATGGGTGAGGGAAAAATGCATTTACCCGGTACCAACTGCAGCAGGTAAGACAGCTGGCCCTGAGGTCACCAGAGTGTGGGGAAAAAAAGTAGAGTTGGCCCAGGCAATATGAGTGGGAGGTAACTGGATCCGAAGGCCTGAGAGCAGTAGAATTGGCCCTGCTGCTTACTGTAGGCTTTATTGGGTAAGGTAGCCCAGGCAGTGCTGGAGAGCTCATCAGGGCAGTGACAACCAGGAAGTGGGCCAACTGACCAATCCAGATACCACTGTGGACCATTATGAGTTGGTCCACCCCCAAATCCACCGAATCTATGAATTCTTGAAGCATGTGGAGAGGACTAACCTATAGGTCCAAAACAGCAGGCTCTCCATGACAGAGGACAACAGCTGGATAGCCAAGAGGAACCCCAGTGAGGACCCATTATCGATAGTGTGACAAGCCAGAGGCCTCGAGGCAGACCAATGGCTTGTGGAAATGAACACTTGCAAGTAAAGATGAACAGACTAAAGGGTACACTGTGTGACTCAACTGGCCGCACTACAGCTTTCATGACAAAATTCTTCTTCTTCTTCTTCTTCTTCTTCTTCTTCTTCTTCTTCTTCTTCTTCTTCTTCTTCTTCTTCTTCTTCTTCTTCTTCTTCTTCTTCTTCTTCTTCCTCCTCCTCCTTCTCCTTCTGCTTCTGCTTCTGCTTCTGCTGCTTCTGCTGCTTCTGCTGCTTCTTCTTCTTCTGCTTCTGCTTCTGCTGCTTCTGCTTCTGCTGCCTCTGCTTCTTCTGCCTCTTCTTTTTCTTTTTCCTCTCCTCCTCCTTCTTTCTGTTTTCCACTTCTTCCTCTTTCTTCTTCTCCTCGTTCTTTTTTCTTTTGGTTTTGGATTGTCTCTTTGTTTTGTTTGGTGTTCTGGTTTTTCTTTTAAATTTAAATTTGATTTTTTGGGGAAAGGTTGCAAGGGCAGAGCAGAGCGCAAATGAGAGCAGACAGGGAGAAAAGTGGGATCAAAATGCACAATGTGAAATCCACAATGAATCAATAAAAAGAAAAATAAAGAGAAGGGAAAGAAAGATGATTTTCTTCTTACTCGTGGATCTAAACTATAAATGCCTGTTGTCTCTATCAGACTCACTGTCCACTGGTCATTATGTTAGTATAGTTATACTGGAATTCTCTGATTTGTCTGCCCTTGCCTTCTGAATACGGGTTTTAAAAAGTTGTGCCACCATTTCTGGCTTAGGAATTGCCATTTAAAGAGTGTTAGACTATTGAAGTAACAAGATGCATGAATGTTAAAAACCCTGAAAGAATTCCAAGCTATCTAAATGTGGTAGGTACAGTTGCTGAGTTGGAAACAGAATTAAGGTGACTTGCTGAAATTATGCTTTCTAGCACAGAGGGAATAATAAGACTTTCAGCAAGAAAGGAACCGCACTGACGCTTTTATATGTTCAGTGAATAACTTGTTTTATATATATATATATATATATATATATATATCTCATACATATATGTGCACATATAAAATATAAATAAAATAATTTGTTTCAAATTTTGTATTCATTCACATACATCTCCATCATGAACAATCTAGTTTTAAATAA
The DNA here is from genome assembly GCF_950005125.1 of Chionomys nivalis. NCBI lineage: Eukaryota > Metazoa > Chordata > Mammalia > Rodentia > Cricetidae > Chionomys > Chionomys nivalis. Next base: position 31,215,345 of record NC_080091.1, read on the forward strand.
AAATAGATCTTATTTATTCTGTGTGTGCATGTATGTGTGTGTATGCTTATGCTGTGGTGTACATGTGGAGGTCAGAGGTTAACCCACAGGAGTAAATTCTCTCCCTCCACCATATTTGTTGCAAGTATCCAACTCAGGCCTCAGGCTGGACAGCAGGAATCTTTATTGGCTGTACTCCCTCTGTGGCTTTAGAGGTCCAATTCTGTGACAGACTGGCAGGTATACACTTACCATTCTTGGTAGGTGTTGTTTAGCTCCTGGAGCTCTAGTAAGTCTTTTGACCCTGAATAGGTGGAGAGAGCCACTTTTTGTAGTTCTGTCTAAAAGGTTATGAGACAGAGAACTTCTCCTCATTTACACTGTGAGGCAATTTCAAGCTAAAACAAGTCCCATTCCATTTAATTTACTGGAACAAAGAAAAAACTACATGCCAAGATGCTGGTGCTTTTTGAGTAAGTAGACCATCGGAGAGTTCTGCTGTCCAGCAATTGATAGAGAACGCGTACACAAAATATCATTTGATACACAATCAGGAAGATGCCGTGTTAATTTGTTATGTACTATGCCTCCATGTTTTATGGGATAAAGGTGGATAAAAGTATTTCTAATCATATATAACATGCGTAAAATGTAAACTCTAGATATAATGCTATTAGTGATACTTTTCAGATTTTTCAATGCTCATTAATTTAAAAAAAGAATGTATATGAACTTGTCTCAATGTTGTATCTAACTAGTTGGTAACTTGACAGCAAATACTGGTCAAATTTGACTGAACTTATATATTCAGTAGTAGTAGAAAATGGATTTTGTCTGTGAGACAGTTTTATCATTTTCATTTATCAGAAGATAAATGTGCCAGATGAATCATACATTCACTAAGAAATACACTTCTCACTTAAATTATGTGTGTGATTCAGTAAGAACCAGTTATGAATGGTTAATCACAGAGTTCAATGAATGGTCAAGAGCATAAAATAGCAATCACAGGAGCCATTTTGAGAGGAAGCCATGCTATGCCATAGTTAGGTAGTCTTTACATGTAGGTAAAAGCACAAAATTACATATAATTCTAGAAGACAGGTTTTTGAATCAATATATGCTCAGAACAATCTTTGCAAATAATCCTTGCATTCACTCAAGGCTGAAGCAGCAGATGGCAACTGGGGGCCTGAGTCTCCAGAATATCTTTTCAGCATCTCCCCTCCTGAATTTTCTCACTTCTGTTCCACACACTTGATGTTGTTTGTTGTTTCCAGTTGGAGAGCCAGTATCCAACTTCATGATTCAAGGAGGCACGTTACACATATATGCATATTCCAATTCAGTGACATGATTCATAGGCAGAAATAGTCACACAGAAACCATATTATTTGCATTACTGTTTGGCCTATTAGATCTAGCTTCTTATTGACTAGTTCTTACATATTAATTTAACCTATTTCTATTAATCTGTATATTGCCACATGGCTGTAACTTACTGGGTAAAGATCTGGCATCTGTCTCCAGTGGGGTTACATGGCTTCTTCCTGAATCCACTTTCTTTTTCTCAGCATTCAGTTTAGTTTTCCCCTTCTACCTCTATTTTGCCCTGTGCACAGGCCAAACCAGCTTCTTTATTTAGTAACCAATAAAAGCAACACATAGACAGAAGGACCTCCAATATCAATATAATGTCACTTTTGTGTATGTGTTCAGGGCTGACTATCCGGTACAACCAATTGGTATGTGCTTCCCTGAGGAACACTCTTTCTCCCATTCTTAGCATTTATTGGTTGACTATCATTCTTTCTATAAGGTTGAAGCTTCATGGCTTCTCCTGTCTACACTGGCATGCCTATTCTTGTTGTTTAGCTCACATTGAGGCAGTCATATTGAATATACAGTTTCCGGCATTAGTAGGAGATATAATCTTACAGAAAGCTATCTGGTCCTCTGTCTATTACAATCATTCTGTCCCCTATTCTGCAGTGTTGCTTTAATCTGACCTGCAATACTTGTGTTGTAGATGTATCCATGTAGACTGGGTTCCATAACTCTGAATTTTGATTGTTTGTGGCTTTTTGTAATGGTTTCTGTCTGTTGCAAAGAGAAGTTGGTTGGTGAAGGGCAAGGACTATACTTCCCTGTATTTATAAGGACACATACTGTGAATGTAGCCAGGGACTATGCTGTTCTAGTAAAGTGGTAGTTGTAGGTCCCCCTCCAAGATCCATGTCATTACTAGCCCTGAGTTTTTGGGTAGGTTTCCAGTACCAGGAATGATTTCCTGAGGTGGAAGTCCCCTCTGTGTGCTGTGATTACCATTAATGAATAAAGAAACTGCCTTGACCTGTAGATAGCACAGAATTTAGGTAGGTGGGGAGGCCTGGACTGAATGCTGAAAAAAAAGAAGGGCAGAGTCAGGAAGAAGCAATGGAACCATTGCCTGAGATAGACATGCTGAAACTTTGCTGGTAGGCCATGACCTTGTGGTGATATACAGATTTATAAAAAAAGGCTAAATTAAGATATAAGAGTTAGCCAATAAAAAGCTAGAGCTAATGGGCCAAGCATTGATTTAATTAATATAGTTTCTGTGTGGTTATTTTGGTTCTGGGCAAGCAGGACAAATAAGCGGCCCCCTCCTACAATTTCCTTTCTGTTGAGTGGGCCTTAAGTCTAATTAGAGAACTATTGGTTATGGCCAAGATATGAATGCCACCATTACTGTACCCTTAAGCTTATTTGGACATGTTGATTTTACTGAGATTCATAGGCTTCATAGTGGGGCAAGACTGTTGATTACTTTCTGATTTTGGGAGCTTTCCTTTTGGTACCAGGAAAACTAGTCTTCAAGGAGGCATTCTGGTCACTCCAGATTGGGGGTCTCTGGGATCTGTGTCTGAAGTGCATGGTGTCCTCAGAAATAGACACATACCTTTCAATTATTGGGGTCAACCAAGGACAATAGCATTATTTGTAATGCTTTAAGAGTCTCTTGGATAATCATGGCAAACAACTAAAAAGGGTTTTTGGAATTTTGTCAAATAGCCTTTGGATTTGAGGAGTGGGTTGTCATCCCAAATGAAAAGTTTTATTTAAAAATATATGTATGTTTTCTCTAGTTTTATCCATTTGTCTGTAAAGTTTTAAGATGTTTTAATGAAGAAAAGATAAATACTATGACTTATAAATTTGAAACCAAAAATTTTTTTTATTATTTTTATTCTTTTTAATTAAAATTTCCACCTGCTCCCTGTTTCCCATTTCCCTCCCCTCCTCCCAAATATTGCCCTCTCCCCCCAGTCCTCTCCCCCTATCCCCACTCCTCTTCTCCTCCCCCCACACCATTCCCCCTCCCTCTCGATATTGAAGAGCAGTCCAAATTCTCTGCCCTGCGGGAAGACGAAGGTCTTCTATCTATGTCCAGGAAGGTGAGTGTCTAAACAGGCTAAGCACCCACAAAGCCAGTTCATGTATTAGGATCGAAACCTAGTGCCATTGTCCTTGGCTTCTCATCAGCCTTCATTGTCCGCCATGCTCAGAGAGTCCAGTTTCAGCCCATGCTTATTCAGTCCCAGACCAGCTCGCCTTGGTGGGCTCCCAATAAATCAGTTCCACTGTCACAGTGGGTGGGTGCATCCCTCGTGGTCCTGGTTTTCTTGCTCATGTTCTCCCTCCTTATGCTCCTCATTTGGACCTTAAGAGCTCAGACCGTTGCTCCAAATTGAGACTCTGTCTCTACCTCGATCCATCGCCAGATGAAGGTTCTAAGGTGATATGCAAGATATTCATCAGTGTAGGATAGGGTCATTTCAGGTTCCCTCTCCTTAGTTGCCCAAGGTACCAGCTGGGGACATCTCCCTGGACACCTGTTAACCCCTCTAGAGTCAAGTTTCTTGCCAACCCTAGCTGGTGGGAATGCAAACTTGTGCAACCACTTTGGAAATCAGTGTGGCGATTTCTCAGGAAATTTGGGATCAACCTACCCCAAGATCCAGTAATACCACTATTGAGAATATACCCAAGAGATGCCCCATCAAATGACAAAAGTATCTGTTCAACTATGTTCATAGCAGCATTGTTTGTAATAGCCAAAACCTGGAAACCAAAATTTTTTGTTTGAAGATCTTGTTTTATACTCTGGGTGGGTGATATCAAGTCATCTTGATATCTGAAATTTCGAGGGTACTTAACATCTCAGAGAGGGTCTATGTGCATGAGTCAATGTGTGTGTGTGTGTGTGTGTGTGTGTTGTGTCCTATGGAATATTTAACACAAATGTAATGTAGAACTAGTCACAGAAGTGAATGTGGTGTATGAGATTATGACTGTATAGCACAAAACTAAGCTATAAAGGTGGAACATTTATTCAACTATGTTCATAGCAGCATTATTTGTAATAGCCAGAACCTAGAAACAACCTAGATGCCCCTCAGTGGAAGAATGGATAAAGAAAGTGTGGGACATCTACACACTAGAGTACTACTCAACGGCTAAAAACAATGACATCTTGAATTTTGCTTGCAAATGGATAGAAATAGAAAACACTATCCTGAGTGAGATAACCCAGACCCCAAAATATGAATATGGTATATACTCACTCATTAGTGGATTCTAGCCATAAACAAAGGACATTGAGCTTGTAGTTGGTGATCCTAGAAAAGTTAAATAATAAGTTGAACCCAAAGAAAAAACATATATAGATCCTCCTGGAAATTGGAAGCAGACAAGATTGCCAGGCAAAAGTTGGGAGCATGGCGGTGGGGGTGAGGTTGGGGGGAGGGAAGAGGGAAAGAAAGAAGGGAGAAAAGGAGGATTGGAGAGAGTTTGGGGGAATGTGATGCTTGAGATGGAGGAAGGATGGATATGGGAGCAGGGAAGAAGATATCTTAATTAAGGGAGCCATTTTTTGGGTTGGCAAGAGACTTGGCTCTAGAAGGGTTCCCAGGTGTCCACAGGGATGTCCCCAGTTAAGACCCTGGGCAGTGGAAGAGAGAATGCCTGAACTGGCCTTGTCCCATAGTCACACTGATGACTGTCTTGAATATCACCATAAAATCTTCATCCAGCAACAGATGGAAATCGAGACAGAGACCCACATGGGAGCACTGGACTGAGCTCCCAAGGTCCATTTGAAGAGCAGAAGGAGGGAGAACATGAGCAAAGAAGTCATGACCGCGAGGGGTTGGTCCACCCACTGAGACAGTATGCCTGATCTAATGGGAGCTCACCAAAGCCAGCTGGACTGGGACTGAATGAGCATGGGATCAAACTGGACCCTCTGAATGTGGCTGACAATTGGGGCAGACTGAGAAGCCAATGATAATGGCAGTGGGATTTGTCTCTACTGCATGTACTGGCTTTTTGGAGATCCTAGTCTATTTGGATGCATACCTTCCTAAGCCTGGATAGAGCGGGGAGGGCCTTTGACATCCCACAGGGCAGGGTACCCTCCCCTCTCTTAGGACTGGAGGGGTAGAGGGGAGAGGGTGAGTGGAGGAGCAGAAGGGAAATGGGAGGAAAAGATGAAGTGGAAATTTTGAATCGTATTATTTATAAAGCAATAAAAAATAAAGAAAACAACCAAGACAAAACATAAAAAGAGTTAATAAGAAGCCTGAGCTAATGGGATAATCAGTTTTATAACAAAAAAAAAAAAAGGTGGCTGGCGAAAAAACAGGGATGTTCCAAATGTTAGATCTTTACTGCCACAAGTTGGGCTTTTACTGGGAACTGTGATGAATAATTTCCAGAAAAAAGAACAGCCTTTTGCATTTATTGATGATTTAAGTCCTATGTTTTTTATTCATTAATATCTAGCAGTTGGCAAACTATTTACATTTTGATTTGTGTGGAGTATTGATTATTACTCTAAATGTACTAATCTATGACATTAAGCTCTTATCGTTTTAGAGTGATGGCCAAGGATGAGGAACTGATCTATGTCTACTTGTAGGTGAATGAAGTGCTTCTCTCATATTTTAATGAATGGGAAAAATTGAGTTCAGTTTTTCTGAAATAAAAACAAGCAGTGATCTGATCAAATTGTTTTTCCATAAAGTCAAACCAGTCATTAAATTTATGGCAGATATTTCCCATATTTAATGTGAACTAACTTCACATTTCAACATTTTAATCAAAAGAGGTAATAGAAAGGATATGGTCAACCAGGCAGTGTATGAGCAAGGACATGGGTGACCATTATGCATCAAGAAAAATCAATCACTCTATTCATGTCTGAGCACACAGATATATAAAAAATATTGATTTACAAGAGTGATTACACTCACTGACTGATGGTCAAGTATAGGTCAACTGTTGATTCTTTTTGTAAAAGTAAAACATATTCAAGCAGAGAGATGTCTTTGTTTTCTACTTCTCCCCTCTACACAATTGTTTAATAATCAGTTTTCACTTATTAGAGGAAATATCTGTGAGACTAAGGGACCAGGCTTGCTAGACTTGTCATGAGCTGACCACAAAGGCTTAGATATTCAAAGGGTATATATATATATATATATATAGTATTTATTTCCTTCCAATATTCCTAATTAGAGTTCTCTCATTTCCCCATTTCTCCCTTAAAAATCAGTTATACCCCATTATCTTCCTCAATGTTACTCCTTCACCTACACCCTCTACCATAATCCCCCCTATCTTCCTTGTTTCTGTAGTTACTTTGGCATATTGTACTCATTACTGGAGATTTGGAGTCCAGAACTTCAGATGAGAAAGTACATACAGTGTTTAATTTCTTTGTTTGGGTTTATTCCAGTCAACATAATCTTTTCCAATTCTATTCATTTTCTGACAAATTCATTTTTCAAAAATATAAATTTTTAATATAACAGATAAGTTACAATTTCTAGATCCTTTCCAATCTTTCAGGTCTTAGATCAATGTGTAAATTAACTGATAAACAATGTTCGAATATTTGGATATTTTATAAATAAAAATGCTATGAAACATTGGCAAGTAGTCACAGTATTAATTGTCCTTTAATTATTAAATTGACAAACTAACCAGCTACCAAAGACCCTTTGGAAAGTGACATAGTTTCAGTTCACATCCCTCTTTGCTTCACGAACATTCTCTGATAGTCTTATCTATTGAACCTCTACCAATGACTCTGTTCTTGTGGTCAGACTAGTGTACACCTAAGCCTGGGTATGACTGCTGCATACACCTGGGCAACTGGTGCTCTTGGGCCAGTTGGATAAGCAATCTTTAGCCTACACAGAGGCTAGAATGACTGCATTCTGCAAAATGAAATAAAAAAGCCTTTGTCACTCACATCTAATTACATCAATACTGAGTTTGTCAGGGGTAACTCATCTGATTTTTTTCACTGAAATGTCAGGGATACTGCCTAAAGGCCAAGAAACGGAATGACATCCAGTTTGGGCCTTCAAACTTTCCAGAGTTTTAATTTATCTACTTCCAACAAAATTAGATAAGGACTCGTTACATAGACAGCTGATAAAAATTTGTAGATAATACTTGGCAATAAGATATTGTAGCATACAGTTCAAATAACTAAGAAATACACTGCTATAAAATTCCCTTCTGTTTTCATTTTCGTATGTTTGGGGATATGTCTTTGATTATTCTGATAGACTGAACTGAAAACAGTCTAATACTGCTCATAGGGATAGAGTTAGTGATTTAAAACGTTCTTGAGTAGGTTTGTGTTGCTTGATCAATTGTGAGCTCCTAATTGAAAATCTTCCTTATTCTTGAGAACTTGTTTATTATTTAGTGCATCATTGCCTTTAAAAATGGAAGTTTTCAGTTCTATACATGCTTTACAAAAAACCAATAATGGGATATGGTCATTTAGAAAGCTTTCAAGACTAAAATATTTTCAAATATGAATTTGTGGTCTAAACGGAACAAAAAAGAGTCACTTTACGATTAAAATAATTTAAATTTATTGACTATTAAAATACTTATTCAAAGAGCTTTTAAGGATGATGTGTGGATGCTAATTAATTTAATACTATTTCATTTAATGTCTATCTGCTGTATATAAAATATGTGTGTTGATTCTATTTTCAGTGAAGAATAAAATTGAGACTCAAGATAAAGCTTTGTAGACTTGTTGTGCATCTTGAGGCAGTCAATTTTATCACTGAGATCATAGTTTCCCTTCATCATATTCTGAGATGCTAGAAGTTGGTTAGTTTTACCTCTGAATTAATTTTATTTCTTAGTCAATTCATTCAGAGACACTAGGAACAACCAATCAACATCATCATTTTAATTATTTGTCCCAAATTGTCAAAAGTTTTATATACATAGTCACTAAATTCCTTCTTGCCTCTCATAATTCTTGAATCCAGAATAATAAAATATATTTGGCTCCACAGTTGTAAACTAGTTCACACTATTGTAATATCTGATTTTCTTGAAGAGGCTTTAGTTACAGTAGATGTTGACAAATTGAAAATACTATTTCAGATACCTTAAAAAATGATCCTTATACTTTCCTTGCTCTAAAAACACTCCTGGTACCAAAATCTCTATTAGCCAAGGTTCTCCAGAGAAACAAAACTCATTGGATTATATATATGGGATTTTTAAAGAATGTCTTATAGGTTATGGTCCAGCTAGTACAGCAATGGTTGTCTATCAACAGAAAGCCCAAGAATCCAGTATTTGTTCAGTCTACAAGGCTGGATGAATGTCTCAGCTGATCTTCAACATTTTTCAGGTCCTGGAAGAGGTAGACTGTAATGTCAGTGAAGGAATGGGCTTACCAGTGAGAGTGAGGGCAAGCAGGCAAAGAAAGAGAGCTTCCTTCTTCCATGTCCTTTATATAGGCTGCCAGCGAAAAGTGTTGCCCAAATTAATACTGACTTTTTTCCACCTCAAAATATATAGATTAAAGATGGGTCTTCCCTTCAAATGATATAATTAAGAAAAATTCCTCACTGGTATACCCAGCCACTTAGGATGTAGGGAATTCTAGATATAGTCAATTTGACAACTAAGACTAGTCATTACTACAGTCTTAGGCAAGTTCAGCCAGCTCTCTTACTATCTGCATATGTTACTTCTTACATATCTTCTACAGAAAACTACACGTGGGTTAGTATTACTTTTAGAAAGAAACACTTTTTTTAATTTTGCATTTTATTTATGTATTTATTCTCTTTCTGTATGTGAACGCATGTGATATGTGTATGTATGTTAGAGGACAACTTGCATGAGTTTCTTCTTTTTCCACCATGTGGGTCCCAGAGACAGAACTTCAGGCTTGGTGACAGATGCATTTACCTGCTGAACCAACTAGCAGGCCTCTATATCCTTTAATGTTTTGATCTAGTGGCCTGAGAATTAAACAGACACAGGACTCTTAGGAAGAGTAAATAACTAAAATTAATTGTACATATATATAAGAATTCAAAGACAAACGTGACTCAAGTAGCTGGCTAAGATGCTAGTCACATAATACCTTAGAAAAGGACTGGGAAAGGCAAAGCAAATGGACTCTTAGGAAAAGAGATGGGAGAAATGAAAGCATTATGACAATATGTACTCATGAGATTTCATATACTGAAGCTTTCGTGTCTTTGGTAATGTATCAGTCTTGCAAGCGTGAAACTTCCAGAGAGGGTATCAGTGACAACTGAACTCTTTATAAAAGTTTTGTTTTTGCAAGATAAAAGAAGAATGGAGAAAGCTGCTTCCTCCAGCTGTAGATGTGCAAGTGTCTTTAGCTCAAAATAATCCTCATGTCAGTGTAGCATATTCTAGACCACATCATTGTCATTTAAAAAATTTATTATTTTCAAAGTGTTTTTTTTTTTTTTTTTTTTTTTTGTAATTGTATTATGTTTCCACTAACCCTAAGATGCCTGGGCACCAGAACTTTCTAGAAACTTGCAGAAAACACATTCTCAAGTCCATAACAAAATTAATTAAATAAAATTTTAGAGACATTAGAAATAAAAAATTATTAGGACATATGCTTGGAAAGACACCCCCCCCCCACAGATAAGAACAGGAGATCTAGTTCTCCATAACTGCTCTGAATTGCCATCTAGCCACAGTTTCCTATTGAGGTACTTGTGGCTTTTTTTTTTCTTTCTTTTTTTTTTTTCTTTGGTTTTTCAAGACAGGGTTTCTCTGTGGCTTTGGAGCCTGTCCTGGAACTACGCTCTAGACCAGGCTGGTCTCGAACTCACAGAGATACACCTGCCTCTGCCTCCCGAGTGCTGGGATTAAAGGCGTGTGCCACCATCGCCTGGCGTGGCTCTTTTTCTTGATTACGCTATAGAGTTCACAAATGTTGGTTCTGAAATACAGGCTCAAAGCAGATGTGTGACAGCTATTTTCTGTTCAAACAATAAAGTTAGATTTTATTTGATTGAAAAAACAACTTTATAATCAAACACAAAGACAAAAGAAATCTGAGAAATGATCTACTTATTATTTGAACTACTTATGGTAGTTGAAAATAATTATGACAAGAAAGTTAATTTTCATGTATAAACCTGGAGCCCGTTTCTTTTTCAAAAGCTTTTATCCCTGGATATAGATCGCTCGACTTGACTCAATTCTGACTGTGAAGTTACAAACCAGTGATAAGGGAACAGAGCCTCCATTTTCCCTGCATGTAAATGCTGATTTCCTGTGCTTTATTCCTGTCAAAGGATGGAGTGCATCTGTGCATTCTTCCTTTCTTCAACAGATTCTGAAAGGCATCCATGCCCATGCCTTCTTGTCTCTTGGAGAGAATTATTCATGAGCTGTGAGCTGCACAATGCTCAAGCTAGAGAAAAGTGAATCTCTACAGTGTGTGTGTGTGTGTGTGTGTGTGTGTGTGTGTTGTAATACTTATCGTATATGTGTAGAGAGGGTAAGGTGCTATAGCATGTCATGTCTACCCTTCATTTCATTCACGTAGATTTAGCACAATGCTTGGTGTATGATACGTTTCAGTTTTGTCGTTCAGCAAATTTAGTAGAGGAAGTTGGGCAGGAAATGCTCAAAAATGATCAATGAATAGGTTCATTATGGGTGTCTGGTTTAGCTGACTCCACAGGACAAGGCTGGAGGGGACAAGTCAGGATGCCTAAAGTACCAAACCCAGTAGTTTAAATACTTCTTAATTGTGGTCATAAGAGCATATGCTAAGGACAAGGACACAGATGCATCTGGAAGAGGCCTTGATTGAGGGCCTGAGTTGTGTGCACATAAGGGCCAGTACATTTGGTTCTCAGTAGAGGAATCTTGGGGTGGTGGTATCTAGGAGTCTGCTGGCTTAATACTTGAAAATGGCAGTGTGACATCCATGGGAGAAGAGAACAACAATGAAAGTGCCTGAGACATAGAGCCTGGCTGCTTTGAGAAAGAACATTTTTCCTTCTGGATCAGATTCATTATGAGAGCGGATCCTGGCGCCTCATGTTCCACAGGTCAGAACATGTGAGATTTCCTGGAGCTATGCTAAGACTGCTAATGCTTTTCACAAGGGAACTTTCCACATGTTCCTCTAGGTTTCAGCATTCCCTGTGAAACAGGACAAGATAAGGGTTAGGTGTTTCTTTCCTCATGAACCGCATGAGGGAGTCTTATAGAGAGGAACGTGGAATATTAAGTAAAGAAAGACTAGTGCGAGAATGTGTGCTTGGAGAGATTCACTTCAAACCAAATGCTGGGAAGGGAAGTAGAATTTGAGGCTAAACATGCTTTAACGTCAAGGAAAGACACTGGTCTTTTAATAAGTCATGTCTCCTTGCAAACAAGTATGGGTTCTTGGGGTGTTTTTTAATACAAAGATTCATTCATTCTCTCAGAATTTTAATTCCAGGTACAGGAGAGCAGTCTGAAGGTTGGAATGATTCTTGCTCTGTAGGAGAAATTCCACTCCACCAGGCTTTTACGTTACCTAACGTGGCATGGTACACTCTATTACTTCTCTCTCTCTTTTTCTTGTGTTTTTTTTTTTCCTTGTTTTTTCAGGACAGAGTTTCCCTATGTAACAGCTCTTGCTTCCTGGAAATCACTTTGTAGGCCAGATTGATCTCCAACTCATAGATATTGTCTTGCCTCTGCCTCACATGTGTTGGGACTAAAGATGTGTACCACCACTAGGCTCCTACTGTTTCTTAAGAGGAATAACCAAATGATAGTAACCTGTTTGAAGCTGATGTATGTGAGGACTCTGCAAGGGAAGTCTGGGGGTTCTGGTAAGAGTGATGCGAGCTGATGTACAGTTTCAGCCTCAGTGGTGTTTCTTGTCTGAATGAAGTGATTCCTTCTCAAAGAATAGGACAGAAATCTCATTTACCTGTCCTTTCACAGGGAGTACCCTTGAACCCAGCTCACCAGAATCTTCATCTTACTCCATCTTCACAGTGATGAGAGAAGCATACAAGGGACAGGTTTTTTTTTTTTTTTTCAAGTCTTTGAGTTTTGTCCAGATGTATTGTTAGATGCAAGGGTGCATAAAGCAGAACTCAGAGGCCAGAGTAGGAAGAGTTGATAGTGCCTAGAAACCAACACCAAGAACCATGGGTTAAAACAAGATTCTAAGGACAATGGAGCATCTCACCAGGTGAAAGAAATCACTTTGAAAATTTGGAGACCTGACTTTAATTACTGGAACCCACGTGAAGGTGGATAGACAGATTTAGCCTCAAAAGGTTTTCCTCTGTCCTCTACATACATACATACAGCATGCAATATATGTGTGTGTCTGCAGATCACAGTGCTAGTTACTGGAATAGTTTCTGTAGTTACAAATGTAGCATTCTAGTTTTCCATACTTTTATGTCACACTTTATAACCCTATAACCCTTTATAACCTTTGATGTCACCCTGATAAACAGTCCCACTGCAAATAAGATTATTTGTATACAGAAAGACTTTTAAGTCATTCAGACATCTCAAACATGTGAAAATGTCACTTTCTGTTCATCTGCTCTGGAGTTATCAATGATATGATAAAAGAAACAACAAGGGAGCAAGGGGCTGCATGTACAACTGCTTAGTGGTAGCTCGAGGAGCCTAGTGTCAAGGTTAATCTTTTTACAGGGGTGTACAGCACACAGTCCAATAGCTCTAAAAGAATTTGGCAATCATACGTGTGGGTGGGACATCCATTTCTGTACCCAAGCCTATGTTGGGTGATGTACTCATTTACACCTGAAATAAATGGCAACAGGCAAGATTTACATGTTTTTGGAAATTACAATAATTCCAAGACAAGCACTTTCATACTGTACTGGCTGGTTTTGTGTGTCAATTTGACACAAGCTTGTCATCAGAGGAAGGTACTTCAGTTGAGGAAATGCTTCAATGAGACCCAGATGTAAGCATTTTCTCATTTATTGATCAGTGGGGGAAGGCCTGGCCCATGGTGGGTGGTGCCATCCCTGGACTACTGGTCCTGGGTTCTATAAGAAGGTAGGCATAACAAGCCATGGGGACCAAGCCACTAAGCAGATGTCCTCCGTAGCCTTTGTATCAGCTCCTGCCTCCAGGATCATGTCCTGTTCGAGTTCCTATCTTAAATTCTTTTAGGAATGAACAACAATGTTGAAGTAAAAACCTAAAAAACCCTATACTCCCCAACTTGTTTTTCGGTCATGGTGTTTCATCACAGCAATAGAAACCCTAACTCAGACACATATACAAAGTAATCAGTACCATAGTTGATGAGTTTGGGTTAATGGTTTTTCTCTGCCATACTTTTTTGTGTCCTTTAGAGGAAGTTACCTGAATCTATGCAGCAAGGCAGACCATTTCCTTAGTGATGGTTCTAGTTTCACTCTGTGCTGTGAAACACTCTGACCAAAAGCAACTTTGGGGGGAAAGGGTTTATTTCACTTCCATGTTACAGTCCATCATTGAAGGACGTCAGAGCTGAAATCTAAGGCATGCACCTGAAAGTAGCAACTATAAATGAATGTGCTTGCTTGTCCACTTGCTGGCTTGTGGTTTGCTCATAGACTCATGCCCAGCTAGATATCTTACAAGGCCCAGAACCAACTGCCCAGCAGATGGTATTGTCCACAGAAGACTGGGCCCTCCTACATCAGTTAAGACAATTCCCTCACAGACAGGAGTCAGTGCAGTGTGATCTAGGCAGTTTTCCAGTTGGAATTCTTTCTTTGTTGAGTCTAAGTTGTGTGAAGTGGAGGGTGCATCACATGTGTTCCGATTTAACAGTGCTTTCACTGAAAATTGCTTATACTTTTCTACAGATGAAGTTTTATTAGTAAGTTGCTAGTGGGAACATTATTTTGGCATTTATATTTGCCATGGTTAGATTTGCCATGTCTGCATATTAGTCATGAAATTCCTACCCTTTAGAAAACATAGCACTTTAAAGCAAAAGACAAATGGAGATGATTTTAGCAAATCTTCACTAATTCCACTTATGATTATTATCTTAGTGTATTATCTTTTGACATGTCAGGAAAATATTCGTGTTTTCCTTCTGAAACAAAGGCTTGACAAAAGCTTTTAAAGGGCAAAAATGACATTACACAAGAAGTCATTTTAACAAATAGCAAAGTGGCAATCTCTTGTTACCATGCTCTAGATTGTCAGAAATCTCCATTTCTACCCTAAAAGACAGAAGTGCAGAATTCTAGGGCAATACCCATTTATTAGCAGTAATTATTATTTGAAATATTTTACTTATAACCTAAATATTAAAACTTTTACTAGGAATCAAATTCTATCACAAAGTATTTCTTCTATTTCCAAATACACCTTTGAAAATTTTGAAGGCAGCCACAATAAAGCTGCTGAAATACTTTTCTTGGAATATGCAGTCCTTATTGAGTGTGATGTGGTTGCATTTTAAGAGCCCACACTCATAATTGGGTCGTGGAGATGAATAGTATTGTCTGTAGCCTGTGCACTCATCATGCATTGGAGAGATGCTCAAAGTAAACATTGAGCACACACACACACACACACACACAAATGCATGCATACTCACATAGAAACACACAGAGAAGGTTGGGGGAGAGAGAGATAGCATGCTTGGCTCCAGGTACTTGAGGTGGTGGCAAGGGAATAAGGAAATGACAGACACACAGAGACACAGAAGGCTGGGATCAAGTGGTTTGGGCTTTTAGCTATAGAAACCACATTTGCAGCTCCATGGAAGGGCATAGTGTTTATTACATAGAGTTAAAAACAGAGGCAAAAATAGAGGCAAGGATATTGCATGCAGCGGAACAAAGAGGCAGGGTTATTACACATAGATAAACAAGGAGGCGGGATCTATGGCATACTGCTATATCAAGGAGGCAGGTTTATCTTATCATAATTTCAATGGGAGCAGTCTCTCTAAAGAAGTGGGCTTCAAGCCGTGATTTCATGGAGTTGGAGGAGAAAGCTATGGTGGACACATTTATTCATATTATCAACATCTACACATGAACCAGAGGCTTTACCATTTTTTAGAGCCTCATTTTCAGGCAAAAGGAAGGCTTTGGCACTCTTCCATAAATCTGAGGTTCTCGTGTCCTTGACTTGGCTGTACCCATGTCAACAGCATATATTCAAACATGACTTCACACACGCAGGCTTTCTCTGCTCCCTACAGATATGCTAGAAAGAGAGAGAGAGAGAGAGAGAGAGAGAGAGAGAGAGAGAGAGAGAGAGAGAGAGAGAGAACTTCCAGCAGAGGTTAAATCTTATCCCCAGTCAAATGGTAATGAGGGCATTTCCTGTGTGTTCAGGGAGCTTTATGGAAATCAGTGAAACACGAGGCTGTAATTATGAAGAAGGAATATGGACATAAAGTAGGAGTAGTGGTGGGTGTGAAAAGCATAAAGCTTCTGAATTTACTGTCTGCTTTTATAATGAGGATTATGAAGAATTTTAGCAAGGCAAAAAGTCATCAAATTTGTAATTAAAAGAAAAAAATCTCCTTGACATGGTTTAATTTATAAATCACTGCCAGAGTAATTGTGGCTGAAAGGTTTCTGGGAAAATTAAGGAAGGAAATGTGATGATTTGGCTGTGTCAAGTACACTGGAGACCTTAAAAAAAAGCCCAGCAATTTATTTGATAGTAAATCTATAGGACACAGCAATAGTAGTAACTGAAAACATAAGGGAATAGGCACATGAGCAATAATAAAATCTTCCAAATACTCCCAGCAAATATATGATGTATCTGAATAAAGAAATGGAAATTATAAATAACCAGGTCAATATTTTAAGTAGGCAAAATGATATGTAATATCTATAGAAAATATAGCCAATAAAAAATCACCAGATACTATGACTATAAGAACCAAATAGACTAGTATGTTCAAGTAAAATTCAAAATAATAAAAAAGTCAGAATAAATGCAATTTGAAGCTTACTATCTAGACACTTGGTAGCTTTTTAGCTGCAAAGTGAATGACTCCATGATAGGTTAAGACAAATTATTGAGATGCAATTCTTTGAGATAAGAGATAAAATACAAAAATCAGTGAATAAATAAAGTTCTGTCTAAGATAAGTTACAGAAATAAAACTGGGACATTCACAGCAAAAGAATATTGACTACTTTTTTTTCAAGAAAGAAAATGTTTCTAACAGTAACCAATACATAGATGAGTTAAGTCAAAATAGTTTATTCTCTTGTCTTTATAGTTAAGAAACATACTGATGAAGAGAAAAGCTATTGATTCAATTTATAATTTAATATATGTGTTAAGAATGCTTACTACAATTGGTTGAGGTATGTACCAGGCTTTTTCCTTTGGACTGCCACCCAGGTCCCAAATCATGACATGGAAACTTAATATTAGTTATGAATGTTTGGCCTAGCTTAGGCTCGTTTCTGGCTAGTTCTTTTAACTTAAACTGTTTCTCTTTATATACCACTTGCCTCGAGGCTTCTTACTTTTCTTTCTTTCTGTATGTCTTACTTTCACTGCTTCTTATGTGTGTCTGCCTGGTGGCTGCCTAGCTTCTTACCCTAGACATTTCCCTTTCTTTCTCCCTCTTTTGCTTCTACTTCTTCTCTCCTTTTTTCCTCATTCTACTTATTCTCTCTGCCTTCCAGCTTTGCCTATCCATCTTCTGCCTAGTTATTGGCCATTTAGCTTTTGATTAGACCAATCAGGTGCCTTATGAAGGTAAGTTGAAACAAATGCAACACATATTTACATAATTAAAAAAATAGCACAAAAAGTTTAATGTATCATTACATCATTAACCAAATGCAGCATAAACAAATGTAGCACACCTTTACACAGTTAAAGTAGCATTCCACAGCATAAACAAATACAGTAATGTTTGCCTAGTTAGCATAATATTTCACAATAGAGGTGGTACCTCAGTGAGTTGGTCAAACACCTGCTGTAGAAGCATAGAGATCATAACTCACATAAGAAAGCTGGGCATGGTGGTGTATGCTTGTAACCCCAGCATTTGTTTGTAAGCTGGGGAGACAGAGACAAGCAGATCCCTAGGTCTTGCTGCTAGCTAGCCTAGCTAATGGTTGAGTTCTCGGCAAAATGAGAGAAATTGTCTCAGAAAACCTAGATGAGTAATGACAATCCATGTTGACCTCTAGTCTCCATATTCTTATCCACTCACTCACTCTCCCTCACACACACACACATGTACACACACACGTACACACACATGAATGAACATGTACTCACCACTAAACACATACATTTATGTACTTCATATAACTGTGTGCATATACTCACAAGCACCAACTAATAGGCAGTTAAAGTGTACCAAAATACATAAAAAAGAAACAAACTATTTGAGCTGTGTAATCATCTAGCGTATATAAATAACTGAGGTGAGTATATAAATGAAATGATTAATGATGAAGAACAACTTGAATTCTAGTATTGAACACATTATATGGATTATATTTAAGAAAGAGGATACCATATACACAGAGGAAAATGGAGAGAAACAGGGATAGAGTTCAGAAAAGGAAGGTTTTTTTTTTCTTTTTTTTTTTTGACTCGGGGAGTTGGACATGTAGTTGGGTCCAGTAGAAACTATGACAAATGAAGCAGAAATCAGCCTACTCAAATGTGTGGAAGACCCATAAACATTAGGAGGATTAGGATTTTCCAAGACATATTTCTACCTTGGAAATGTTGGGAAATAAATGAATATTAAAAAGTACAGAAAAGAGTTTCCCTCTGTACTTAAAAAATATATTGTAGTGAATGATCCCACATGGCACCAATGACCACTACCCCCACTGGCCCCACTGCTTCCACTTGTACCTGGAGAGACAGATGAGTGTCTCATATCCCAGCTGGAGAGCCCTGCTCTCTAGGCCCTAGCCTCCACACTTCCACTACTATGGTACCCACAGCAACTAGGCAGCAGCATCCTCTCCTGCCAACCATCCCCTGCAATGCAAGCAACCACCAGCCCCACCAATCCTACTTTAACCTAGAGGAACAGGGACCACTGGCACCTCAGGCCCCATATGTATTGACTGGAGGAAGAGATGGGTACACAGCCGTGTAAGAATACATTCAATAACATAAAGAGCGATATGGCAGCACCAGAAACTGGTGGTTCTACAACGGCAAGATCTGAACATCCCAGTGAAATGAAGCAGAAGAAAATGACCTTAAAAATAACTTTATGAAGATGATAGAAGCTCTTAAAGAGGAAATAAAAATTCCCTTAAAGAAATGAAGAAAAACAAAAATTAGAGGAAATCAATAAATCCCTTAAAGAAAGCAAAAAAAAAAAAAAAAAAAAAAAAAAAAAAAAAAAAAACCAAGAAAAGAAAACCAATCAAACAATTGAAGAGTCCAAGACTGGAAAATTGAAATAGAGGCAGTAAAGAAAATATAAATAGAGGGAATGCTGGAAATGGAAAATCTGGGTAAATGAACAGAAGCTACAGATGCAAGCATAATCAACAGAACAGAGAGAATCTCAGGTGTTAAAGATACAATAAAGGAAATAGAATCATTGGTCAAATAAAATGTTAGATCAAACAGATTCTTACATAAAACATTCAGGAAATCTGGGATGCCATGAAAAGACCAAACCTAAGAATAACAGAGATAGAAGAAGGAGAATCCAGCTAAAAGGCACAGAAAATATATTCTACAAAATCATAGAAGAAAACTATTCCAACCTAAAGAAGGATATACTTATAAAAGTACAAGAAGCTTAAAGAGCAACAAATAGACTAGATAAAAAAATTAAAAAGTCCCCCAGTCATATAATAAGCAAAGCACCAAACACATAAACAAACAATACTAATAACTGAAAAAGAAAAAGGCAGACCTATCAGAATTACACCTAACTTCTTAATGGAAAATCAGAAAGCCAGAGGGTCCTAAAAATGTCTGCAGACATTAAGAGGCTTCGAATGCCAGCCTAGACTATTATAGCCAACAAAGCTCTCAATCACCATAGAGAGAAAAACTAGATATTCCATGACAATATAATACCTATCTACAAATTTAGCCCTATAGAAAGTACTAGGAGGAAAACTCTAACTCATGGAAGTTAGCTGCACTCACAAAAACATAGGCAACAGATAATCTCACACAAAGAAATCCAAAAGAAGGAAAACTTACGAACACTACCACCACCAAAACCAAATATAAGAGGAATTAACAATTACTGGTCATAAATATCTCTTCATATCAATAGTCTCAATTCACTTATAAAAAGACAAAAACTATTAGAATGGATACAAATACAGGACCCATGCTTCTGATTAATACAAGAAATACACCTCAACCTCAAAGACAGACATTACTTCAGAGTAAAGGGTTAGGAAAGAATATTCCAAAACAAAGGACCTAAGAAACAAGCCGGTGTACCTATCCTAATATCTAACGAAACAGACTTCAAAAAAATTAATCAAAGAAATGGGAAAGGACATTTTATATTTATCACATAGAAATTTCATCAATATGAAATCTCAGTTATAAACACTGATGTCCCAGTACAAGGGCACCCACATTTGTAAAAGAAATATTACTGAAGTTTAAATCACACATCAAACCCCTCACACTATTAGTAGGAGACTTAAACACCCCACTCCCACCAATAGACAGGTCTGTCATACAGAAACTTAACAGAGAAACAAGAGAACTAACAGATGCCATTACTCAAATGAACTTAACAGAGATCTATAGAACACCACACAAACATAAAAGAATATACCTTCTTCTCAGCATCTCCTGGATCCTTTTCTAAAATTGATCACATACTCAGTAAAAAAAAAAACAAACCTCAACAGATACAAAAATACTGAAATTACCCACTGTGTCTTATCAGATCACCATTGCTTAAAGTTAGAATTCAACAACAACACTAATTGCAGGAAGCCTACAAACTAATGAGAATTGAACAATGTTTAACTTAATCATAACACAGCATACTTAAACTTATGGGGTGCTATGAAATCAGCACTAAGAGGAAAGTTCATAGCACTAAGTGCCTGCATGAAGAACAGAGTCTGTGCATTTGTTTCTTCACTACGAAGACCCAAATAATCACATAGAATCTATATTAATTGCAACATTTTTAGTCTTTTTTTTTTTTTTTTTTTTTTTTTGGTTTTTCAAGACAGGGTTTCTCTGTGGTTTTGGAGCCTGTCCTGGAACTAGCTCTTGTAGACCAGGCTGGTCTCAAACTCACAGAGATTGCCTGCCTCTGCCTCCCGAGTGCTGGGATTAAAAGCGTGTGCCACCAATGCCCGGCTAGGCTTCTTTTTAATTGACTCTTACATCTCAAATTAATTCATTTATATTAATCTGTGTATCAAAAAGGTTGTGGCCTACTAGTAAGTTTCTGGCATGTCCTTGTCCTTCAGCAGCTACATGGAGTCTCCCTGACTCCACCCACTCTCTTTCTATCTCTATTCAGATTTCCCACATTGCTTTACTCTGCTAAGCCCTTGACAGAAGCAGCTTTATTCATTATCCAATGAAAGCAACCTATATACAGAAGGACATCCCACAAATAATGGCACATCTGAAAGCTCTAGAACAAAAAGTAAACTCACCAAGGAGACATAGACACCAAAAATAATCAAATTGAGAACTGAAATTAACAAATTAGAAACAAAAAAAAAAACAAAGAATCAGTGAAACAAAGAGTTTGTTCTTTGAGAAAAATTAGTAAGAGAGACAAACCCTTATTCAAACTAACCAAAAAAGAGAGAGGAAAAATAAATCCAAATTAACAAAATCAGAAATGGAAAGGTGTAAATAACAACAGACACTGAGGAAATCAAGAGAATATTATAATAATTATTGTTATTAATAACTAGGTCATAGTTCGAAACATATGCTTCACAAAATTGGAAAATTTAAAAGAAATGGAAAATTGCATGGATAGAGACTACATACCAAAATTAAATTAAAGCCAGATAAACAATTTAAGTATACCTATAACCCCAAAATAAATAGAATGAGTCATTCAAAGGCTCAAAACCAAGAAAATTCCAAGGTCAGACAGTTACAGTGCAATATTCTACCAGAATTTCAAAGTAGAGATAATACCAGTTCTCTTCAAATTGTTCCACACAATAAAAACAAAAGGTAGATTGCCAAAGTCTTTTTACGAGGCTGTGGTTATCCTGACACTCAAACCACACAAAAACACAGCTAAGAAAGAAAATTTCAGACCAATCTCATGAACATTAATGCAAAATTACTCAATAAAATACTGGCAAACTGAAGCCAAGAACACATCAAAAAAAATCATCCATGATCAAATGGGCTTCATCCCAGAGATGCAGGAGAAAGTGAACCCAAAGAAAATCATATAGTCATCCGCATGGAGAGAGGGAAGTAGACAAGATTACAGGGCAAAAACTGGGAACTTGCGGGTGAGGTGGCATGGGGCAAAGGGGAAATGGGATGAGAAATAAGAAAAGGGGAGGATGGGAGGAGCTCGGGGGATTGGGATGGTTGGGATATAGGAAGGATGGATACGGGAGCAGCGAAGTATATATCCTATCTAAGGGAGCCATCTTAGGGTTGGCAAGAGATTTGACTCTTGAGGGGTTCGCAGGTGTCCAGGAATATGTCCCCAGCTGGTACCTTGGGCAACTAAGGAGAGGGAACCTGAAATGACCCTATCCTACACTGATGAATATCTTGCATATCACCTTAGAACCTTCATCTGGCGATGGATCGAGGTAGAGACAGAGTCTCAATTTGGAGCAACGGTCTGAGCTCTTAAGGTCCAAATGAGGAGCAGAAGGAGGGAGAACATGAGCAAAAAATCAGGACCACGAGGGATGCACCCACCCACTGTGACAGTGGAACTGATTTATTGGGAGCCCACCAAGGCCAGCTGGTCTGGGACTGAATAAGCATGGGTTGATTCCGGACTCTCTGAGCATGGCGGTCAATGAAGACTGATGAGAAGCCAAGGACAATGGCACTAGGTTTCGATCCTAATACATGAACTGGCTTTGTGGGAGCTTAGCCTGTTTGGACGCTCACCTTTCTGGACGTAGATAGAAGGACCTTGGTCTTCCCGCAGGGCAGGGAATTTGGACTGCTCTTCAGTATCGAGAGGGAGGGGGAATGGTGTGGGGGGAGGAGAAAAGGAGTGGGGATAGGGGGAGGGAAGTGGGGGGAGGGCAATATTTGGGAGGAGGGGAGGGAAATGGGAAACGGGGAGCAGGTGGAAATTTTAATTAAAAAAGAATAAAAAAAAAAAAAAGAAAATCTGTCAATGTAACCCCCCATATAAATAAACTGAAAGAAAAAAACCATAAAATAATCTCATAAGATGCTGAAAAAGACTTCAACAAAATCCAATAACACTTCATGATACAGGTCTTAGAGAGACCAGGAATATAAGGAACATACCTAAGCACAATAAAGGCACTATACTGTATAAAGCCAATAGCCAACATTAAACTAAATGGAAAGTCAAAGTGATACCACTAAAATCAGACAAGACTGTCCACTTCATATCTATTTAATATAACACTTGAAGTTCTAGCTAGAGCAATCAGACAAAACAGAAGTAGATCAAGGGGATAAAAATTGAAAGGGAAGAAATCAAACTTTCACTGCTTGCAGATTATATGATAGTATACATAAGTGACCCCAAAAATTCCACTAGGGAACTCCTACAGCTAATAAACACCTTCAGTAATGTGGCAGGACACTAGATTAACTCCAAAAAATTAATAGCCCTCCTATATACAAAGGATATATAGGCTGAGAAAAAAATCAGAAAAATATCACCATTGACAATAGCCACAAATAACATAAAATATCTTGTGATAATTCTAAGCAGACAACTGAATGAACTGTATGACATGAACTTCAAATCTTTGAAGAAAGAAATTGAAGAAGATATCAGAAAATGGAAAGATCTCTGATGCTGTTGGATAGGTAGGATTAGCAAAGTAAAAATAGCAATCTGCAGATTGAATGTAATCCCCATCAAAATTCCACCATGATTTATCACAGACCTTGAAAAAACAAAATTCAATTTCATATAAAAAAAGAGATGGAGAGGGACATTTTTTACTCATAACAGGAACAATTCACCAGGATGAAGTCTCAATCCTGAATATCTGAATATATATGCCCCTAATATAAAAGCACCCACTTATGTAAAAGAAACGTTACTAAAACTCAAGGCAGTCATCAAACCACACACACTAATAGTAGGAGATTTCAACACTCCTCTCTCACCAATGGACAGGTCAATCAGACAGAAACCTAACAGAGAAATAAGAGGATTAAGGGAGGTAATGAATCAAATGGACTTAACAGACATCTATAGAACATTCCACTCAAATAGGAAAGAATATACCTTCTTCTCTGCAGCTCATGGAACCTTCTCGAAAATAGACCACATACTCGGTAACAAAGCAAACTTACACAAAATAGAAACACAGAAAACAATCCAAAGAATCAATGAAACAAAAAGCTGGTTCTTGGAGAAAATCAATAAGATTGATAAACCCCTATCCAAACTAATCAAAAGGCGGAGAGAGAATACACAAATTAACAAAATCAGAAACGAAAAGGGAGACATAACCACAGACACAGAGGAAATTCAGAGAATCATTAGATCTTACTACAAAAACCTGTATGCCACAAAATTGGAAAATGTAAAGGAAATGGACACTTTTTTAGATAAGTACCATATACCAAAGTTAAACCAGGACCAGGTGAACAATCTAAATAGACCTGTTAGTCGCGAAGAATTAGAAGTTGTTATAAAAAACCTCCCCACCAAAAAAAGCCCAGGTCCAGACGGCTTCAATGCAGAATTCTACCAGAACTTCCAAGTAGACCTAATACCTATACTCCTTAATGTATTTCACAATATTGAAACAGAGAAGTCATTGCCAAATTCTTTTTATGAAGCTGAAGTTACTCTGATACCAAAACCACACAAAGACACAACCAAGAAAGAGAACTACAGGCCAATCTCACTCATGAACATCGACACAAAAATACTCAATAAAATACTGGCAAACCGAATCCAAGAACACATTAGAAAAATTATCCATTATGATCAAGTAGGCTTCATCCCAGAGATGCAGGGCTGGTTCAACATACGAAAATCTATCAATGTAATCCATCATATAAATAATCTGAAAGAAAAAAACCATATGATCATTTCATTAGATGCGGAAAAAGCATTTGACAAAATTCAACATCCCTTTATGATAAAGATCTAAGAGAGATTAGGAACACAAGGGTCGTTCCTAAGTATAATAAAAGCTATTTATAGCAAGCCGTCAGCTAACATCAAATTAAATGGAGAGAAACTCAAAGCTATTCCACTAAAATCAGGAACACGACAAGGTTGTCCACTCTCTCCATACCTCTTTAATATAGTGCTTGAAATTCTAGCAATAGCAATAAGACAACATAAGGGATTCAAATTGGAAAGGAAGAAGTTAAACTTTCATTATTTGCAGACGATATGATAGTGTACATAAGCGACCGCAAAAACTCCAGCAAAGAACTCCTTCAGCTGATAAACACCTTTAGTAGCGTTGCAGGATACAAGATCAATTCCAAAAAATCAGTTGCCCTCCTATACACAAAGGATAAGGAAGCAGAGATGGAAATCAGAGAAGCATCACCCTTCACGATAGCCACAAATAGCATAAAATATCTTGGGGTAACTCTAACCAAGGAAGTAAAGGATCTATTTGACAAGAACTTTAAGTCTATGAAGAAAGAAATTGAGGAGGATACCAGAAAATGGAAGGATCTCCCTTGCTCTTGGATTGGGAGAATCAACATAGTAAAAATGGCAATTCTACCAAGGGCAATTTATAGATTCAATGCAATCCCCATCAAAATCCTATCAAAATTCTTCACAGATCTTGAGAGGACAATAATCAACTTTATATGGAGAAACAAAAAACCCAGGATAGCCAAAACAATCTTATATAATAAAGGATCGTCTGGAGGCATTACCATCCCTGACCTCAAACTCTATTACAGAGCCTCAGTATTGAAAACAGCTTGGTATTGGCATAAAAACAGAGAAGTCGATCAATGGAACCGAGTAGAAGACCCTGATTTTAACCCACAAACATATGAACACCTAATTTTTGATAAAGGAGCTAAAAGTATTCAATGGAAAAAAGAGAGCATCTTCAACAAATGATGCTGGCAGAACTGGTTGTCAACGTGTAGAAGAATGAAAATAGATCCATATCTATCACCATGCACAAAACTCAAGTCCAAATGGATTAAAGACCTCAATATTAGTCTGAACACACTGAACCTGATAGAAGAAAAAGTGGGAACTACTCTACAACATATGGGTACAGGAGATCACTTCCTACGTTTATCCCCAGCAGCACAGACATTAAGGACAACATTGAATAAATGGGACCTCCTGAAACTGAGTAGCTTCTGTAAAGCAAAGGACACTGTCACTAAGACAAAAAGGCAACCCACTGACTGGGAGAAGATCTTCACCAACCCTGCAACAGACAAAGGTCTGATCTCCAAAATATATAAAGAACTCAAGAAACTAGACTTTAAAATGCTAATTAACCCAATAAAAAAATGGGGCACTGAACTGAACAGAGAATTCTCAACAAAAGAAATTCAAATGGCCAAAAGACACTTAAGGTCATGCTCAACCTCCTTAGCGATAAGGGGAATGCAAATTAAAACAACTTTGAGATACCATCTTACACCTGTCAGAATGGCTAAAATCAAAAACAGCACTGATAGCCTTTGCTGGAGAGGTTGTGGAGAAAGGGGCACACTCATTCATTGCTCGTGGGAATGCAAACTTGTGCAACCACTTTGGAAATCAGTGTAGCGATTTCTCAGGAAATTTGGGATCAACCTACCCCAAGATCCAGTAATACCACTCTTGGGAATATACCCAAGAGATGCCCCATCAAATGACAAAAGTATCTGTTCAACTATGTTCATAGCAGCATTGTTTGTAATAGCAAAAACCTGGAAACAACCTAGATGCCCTTCAATGGAGGAATGGATGAAGAAAGTGTGGAATATATACATATTAGAGTACTACTCAGCGGTAGAAAACAATGACTTCTCGAATTTTGGGTGCAAATGGATGGAAATAGAAAACACTATCCTGAGTGAGGTATCCCAGACCCAAAAAGAGGAACATGGGATGTACTTACTCATAATCGATTTCTAGCCATAAATAAAGGACATTGAGCATATAATTTGTGATCCTAGAGAAGCTAAATAAGAAAGTGAACCCAAAGAAAATCATATAGTCATCCGCCTGGAGAGGGGAAGTAGACAAGATTGCGGGGCAAAAACTGGGAACTTGCGGGTGAGGTGGCAAGGGGCAAAGGGGAAATGGGATGAGAAACATGAGAAGGGGAGGATGGGAGGAGCTCGGGGAATTGGGATGGTTGGGATATAGGAAGGGAGGATACGGGACCAGCGAAGTATATATCCTAACTAAGAGAGCCATCCTAGGGTTGGCAAGAAACTTGACTCTAGAGGGGTTAGCAGGTGTCCAGGGAGATGTCCCCAGCTGGTACCTTGGGCAACTAAGGAGAGGGAACCTGAAATGACCCTATCCTATACTGATGAATATCTTGCATATCACCTTAGAACCTTTATCTGGCGATGGATCGAGATAGAGACAGAGTCTCAATTTGGAGCAACGGTCTGAGCTCTTAAGGTCCAAATGAGGAGCAGAAGGAGGGAGAACATGAGCAAGGAAACCAGGACCACGAGGGATGCACCCACCCACTGTGACAGTGGAACTGATTTATTGTGAGCCCACCAAGGCCAGCTGGTCTGGGACTGAATAAGCATGGGTTGAAACTGGACTCTCTGAGCATGGCGGACAATGAAAGCTGATGAGAAGCCAAGGACAATGGCACTAGGTTTCGATCCTAATACATGAACTGGCTTTGTGGGTGCTTAGCCTGTTTAGACGCTCACCTTCCTGGACATAGATAGAAGACCTTCGTCTTCCCGCAGGGCAGAGAATTTGGACTGCTCTTCAATATCGAGAGGGAGGGGGAATGGTGTGGGGGGAGGAGAAGAGGAGTGGGGATAGGGGGAGGGAAGTGGGGGGAGGGCAATATTTGGGAGGAGGGGAGGGAAATGGGAAACGGGGAGCAAGTGGAAATTTTAATTAAAAAAGAATAAAAATAATAATAAAAAAATCAAAAGTCCAAAATAGTCAAAACAATTCTGGGCAATAAGGGAACTTCTAGAAGTGTCACCATCCCTGGCTTCAAACTTCTATAGAACTACAGTATAAAAACAGGTTGATATTAGCACAAAAACAGACATGTTGTTAATGGAATTGAATTGAAGGCCTTGATACTAATCCACACACTTATAAACACCTGATTTTTGACAAAGAAGCCCAAATTGTACAATGGGAAAAAAAAGCATCTTCAAAAAAATGGTTCTGGCAAACTGGATGCTGACATGTACAAGAATGAAAAAATATTCTTATCTATAACCATACAAAAAACTCAAGTCCAAATGAATCAAAGACCTCAACATAAATCCAGTTACACTGCACCTGATAGAAAGTGGAAAATATCTTTGAATGCATAGGCACAGGAGACCACTTTCTAAATATAACACCAGTAATACAAACTCTGACAGCATCAAACAATAAATGGGACCTCCTGAAACTGAGAAGCTTCTGTAAGGCAAATCATACAGTCATTAAGACAAAATCATAGCCTACAGAATGGGAAAAGATTTTCACCAACCACACATCTGACAGGGGATTGATTTCCAAAATATATAAACAACTCAAGACATTAGACACCAAAATATTAAATAATCCAATTAAAAAGTGGAGTACAGATCTAAACAGAAAATTCTCAACAGAAGATACTCCAATGGCTGAAAGACATTAAAGAAATTGTTCAACATCCTTAACCATCAAGAAAAATGCAAATCAAAGTGACTCTGAGATACCATCTTACACCTGTCAGAATGGCTAAGACCACAAAAACTGATGACAGATTATTCTGGAAAGGATCTGGGCAAGGGGAAAAACACTCCTCCATTGTTAGTGGTTTTACAAACCTGTACAGCCATTTTGGAAATCAGTATGGTGGTTTCTCATAAAATTGGATATCAATCTACCTCAATACACAGCAGTACCACTCATGGGCATATTCCCAAAAGATGTACAATCATACCACAAGGACATTTGCTCAACTACATTCATAGCATCATTATTTGCAATATTCAGAGCCTGGAAACAACCTAGATGCCCATCAACTGAAGAATGGATAAAGAAAGTGTGCTACATTTACACAATGGAGTATTACTCATCTGTAAAAAACATAACATCTTGAAATTTGTAGGCAAATGGATGGAACAACAACAACAACAACAACAACAACAAAACATCCAGAGTGAAGTAATCCAGACCCAGAAAGACAAACATGTATGTATTTACTAAGTGGATACTAGATGTATAGCAAAGAATAACCAAGTTACAATCTGCAATTTCAGAGAAGCTAGGTAAAAAGGGGACCTAAGAGAGACACACATGGAGAGTCCCCAGGAAGGAAAATATTTAAGATCTACTGGATAACCTGGAAGTGGGGTAGAAGGGAAGAAATGGGGAATGGGAACAAGAGGGATCAAGAAGACTGAATTGGGGGAGGAATGGAGGGAGAGAGAGAGACAGAGAGAGAGAGAGAGAGAGAGAGAGAGAGAGAGAGAGAGAGAGAGGGAGAGAGCAATGAAAGAGGGAGCCATTATGGGATTAGGGAGAAACCTGGCATTAGAGAAATTCTCAAGAATCTACTAGGATGACCCTAGCTAAGACTCCTAGCAATAGTGGAGAGGGTGTCTAAAAGGGAGTTCCCCTTTAATCAGATTAGTGACTACCCTGATTGTTGGCATAGAACCTACATCCAGTAACTGATGGAAGCAGATGTAGTGACCCATAGCCAAGCACTGGGCTGACCTCCTGGAGTTCAATTGAAGAGGAGGATGGGTCATATGAATAAGGGGGCGGGGTCAAGACTATGATGGGGGGAAAACAGCAGAGACAGCTGATCCAAGCTAGTGGGACATCATGGACTATGAACTGACAGCTGGGGAACCCGCATAGGACTGAACTAAACCCTTTGAATGTTGGTGACAATTCTGTGGCTTGACTGTTGGATGGGGGCTGGCAGTGGCACCAGGACCCACCAGGACCTATCCCAAGTGCATGAACTGGCTTTTTAGAGCCCATTCCCTGTGGTGGAATATCTTGCTCAGCTTTGACATCGGGGGAGGTGCTTGGTCCTGCCTTAAATTGGTATTCCAGACCTTACTGACTCCTTAAAAAAGGCCTTAGCCCCTCTGAGGAGTGGATAGGGGACTGGAAAGAGGGAGAATGGGATGGGAGAAGGGGAGGGAGGGGGAACCAGGTTGGTATGCAAAATGAAAAGTAAATTATTTAATAAAAAAAGATAAAACATGCATACCAGTAAGTAGTTACATAAAAGAAATATTCCATGTGGCCAACTACAGAAACTAATACTGACCTCAGAAACTGTTAAAACATGTGTCAAGAAATTAAAACAAACATCAACATTTTAAGGGTTATGATTTGAAATGACAAGCAAAATACATCTTCAGAACCTGTCCTGTTCTTAAAAGCACGATTCCTCAAACGAACTGGGCATAATGTTTTTTCCTAAAAGCATTGAATAGATGCTTTCTTTCCAAAGCTGCTAACTTTGTGAGCACATTATTGCTGTACTAATAAGCAGAAATGTTAATAAAAACATACCATTTGTACATGTGCTTAACTCACGGAAACGGGATAAACACATCTTTACCCTCAGACTGTGAACTCCTCTTATTAAGAACTGAACAACCCAGGATGCTTTGGTAGAGACTGGTGTGTGCTGTGAACAACATAACCTATAAAGTAATAGTCAAGCACAGAAAGTGCTCGGTCAGTGCTAAGTAAGGAGCATGGGGAGATTTCCAGGAGCACTTCAGGGAGCACTTGCTCCCCGGGCTGCAAACCTCCAGGCCCAGCTCATTCTAAAGCACCTGGCCAGTTTTCGGAACAGCTATCACCTAGAAGTAGGTGTTTTCTGTGCAAAACCCTGGCCATGTAGGTGCTGTCTGGGAGTGAAGGGCCATCAAAGCTAGGGACCGACATTCTGATAAACATGAGTTCTTCACTCTTTTCTTTTCCTTTTCATAGCTGTCATTTGGCCTAGTGAAGGAAGAGTTTTATTCTGAGCTCTGTGATGTTCATGCAGATTCCTCTTATAGTTGTTTATCTGAAGATATCAAATGGTATGCTAGCACATGAAACTTGACTTCTTGTGACATCATAGAAAATGCAATAATGTTCAACTTATGTGCATCTAGTAACAGATCCAATAATAATAATATGTAAATCCAAAAGGTCAGACATCCCAATGAGAAGTTTTAATAGTCACAATGGTAGTGTTTAATATTTAGTAACAGAAGAAAAAGTCATTAAAGTTTTGAAGATTTAAAATTGATAAATGTATACTTATTTTTATAGGACACTTTTGTTAGGCAATATAAGAAACCAACTATAACTACAGATGGCCATATATGTCTTAAGGTTTACTAAATGAGAAAGAAACTGGACAGAATGCAAATAAATTGAGCATAGTTTTTTATGCAGTAAGCAGAAGCAGGCAACTATAATGAGTACGATTTAAAATTCACAGAGATATTTTTTAAAAGTAACTGGATATTGTTCCATCATGAAGGAAAATGATAGCACAAGTTTTAGAAATAATGATTAAAAAGGTATGCTTGTTGACTTTATAGCTGCTTAGCAACATATCTGAGTCTATGCACTCTGCTACTTGTGTGCCATATTATATTGAATATATTATAATCTAATGAGCTAAGTGTAAAGAAATAATCTGCAGACCTGGGATTAGGATTGTAGCATTTAGTCATAGGAATCATTCCTGCCTCAAATTATACTAAATTTGAAGCGCCTGTTCATTTATTGTATACAGTTTATTTACTGTCTTAATATCTTATTTTTGAGTTTTAAATATCACTTGTGGTCATACAAATTCTCCCTTTACTTTATTTACAATCTTACATTCTAACTTTACATAGTCATGTTAAATGTAATTCAATCAGCAGATTTTACAGCTACATTTTTGGTAAAATTCAAAAAGCATTTATCTAAGGTTGTCGATGTATAAGACCAGAATGACTTGGTTAATATCCATGTGAAATAGTTAGACAACCACAACAAAAACAAAGTCTAGGACTTCGGTTCAGAAAATTTTCTTAGTAAAAATAAGAGGGCAATAAGTGACTGATGGGCAGAGGAGCTGGAGGTGCCGTGCACTCCTCTCCGGCTGGACGGGTGCACGCTTATCCTCTGGGTGGGTAGCCTCAGTGCAGGAACAGGAACTGTTCCTGGGCCAAGGACCTTGCAGACACTAGGACAGGCTTGGGGGTGGGAGCAGGGGTGTGTGGAACAAAGAAGACCCTGCAGCAGAAGCTGGAGGGGCCCAGTGCCTTCCCCGTTTGTTCCGCCTGGCCCGGGATGGCACCCACTCACCAGTCTCCTTGCTTGTTTTCTTATTTGCCTGTTTTTCTTTTCTTAAAGAGAAGAATACGTAGAATTGGAAAGTTGGGGAGGATTTGGGAGACTAGGGAAGGAAAGCCATGATCAAGACATAATGTAAGGAAAAAACTTTATTTCAATTAAAAATGTGTCATGAATATAAAAAAAAGAAAGTGAAGCAAAATACATGTCCTGTTAGACAACATTTTGGCAGTGAAACAGGGAAACAAAAACTCACTTTTTCTTCTCTCAGTGTTAATGATGATTCAAATGTACTGTCTGCTCATTAAGAAAATCCTCTATAATATCAGAAAAAAAGACCAAAACCAAAGGATATGCAAATTACAAAATAGAAATCTAAGAAGCACAAACACATACTGCAACAATATATAAAAATCATATATATAATTATATATAACAATATAAGAAAATATAAAAATATGTAAATATTATACACACACACTCTCCAACTACAGAATCTGAAAATATTAGTAGGGAAAATATTGGATTAACTATCCAAATAATGCCTGGTCATAGTGGCAATGCCTTTAACCCAGTCCTAGGGAGGCAGAAGCCGGCCGATCTCTGTGAGTTTGAGGCCATCCTGGTGTACAGAATGAGTTCCAGGACAACCAGGCCTACACAGAGAAACTCTGTTTAGGAAAAAGGGATTCCAATATATACTAGTAAATATGATCAAGTATCTCAAAGTTATAAAAATAAGAAGATGAACTTGGCCTTGGTCTGGGGAGAAAAATCAGAAACATGGATTAGAAAGTAGGCAAAACTAATGAGAAAAGTCAACAGAATTGACTAATTCAGCAGGAAAATTGTTTTTTGAAAATAAAGAAATGTTGGAAATGTAGTCTCAATGATATAAATAAAAAATTTAAAAACGTCATCCTAAGTAAAACGCACAAAGGAAAAGCAAAAATAGCAATGTGAAAGAGAGAGTCAAAGAAAGATTACATGAAAATACCAGTGAAGAAAATAACCATGAAGTCCAGGAACTCTAGATCATGGCTGAGAGATCAAATCTAAGAATCCACAGGAAAGGAGCTGAGAAAATGTCTAGAGACACAGACACCATGAAAAGCACAGCCTACCCAGACATTTGAGATAGTGCTGAGGCAGTCCTCATACAAAATAATCAGAGCTATCCAACAAATAACCTGATAACATACTTGAAGACCTTAGAAAAATGAGATTAAGACACCTTCTCCAAAGTAAATAGGAATAAATAATAAAGACTGTGTTACAAATTAATGAAATAAAATCACTAAAGAAAAACATATAGTATAAAACAAATACTTTTTAACAAATAAAATGTTCTTTTAACAAATAAAGTAACTGTATTTGTCAGAGTTCTCTAAAGGAATAGATATGATAGAATAAATGACTCTAAAGGGATATTCTTAGAGTGAACTACATTCTGTGGTCCTGGTAGTCCAACAATGTCTGCTTCACATCAGAAGGGTGGAGAATCTAGTAGTTCTGCAAGCCACAAAACTGGATATTTCTAGTGCTGGTATCCTGGAGGATTCCTGGAGAGCTATTGGTCCTGAGAATATGTTAGAATCAAGGAGTAGGTGAAGGAATGACTCAGCCGCAAGATAGATTAAATCGACAGAGACTGTGGGCAAGCTGGCAAAAAGTTTCCATGTTATTTTAAGTAGGCTGCCCTTAGAAAGTGTGGCCTAGACTTAGGGTAGGTCTTCGCAACTGAATTAACTCATCAAGAAAATCTCTCACATGTGAGTTTAACAAGTTGAATTTTGGTTGATTTCAGATGGAGTCAAGTTGAAAGCCAAGAATAGACATCAAATTAATAATTTTAACCCAAAACTAGTCCAAAGAGATATAGAAATTTACTATATTAATAAAGAAAAGAAAGTTGAGAAAATATAACAATTATCCATTTATACTCACCAAAGTCAGGGGTTTTAACTTTACAAAGTAAACACTAATGGTATAAAAGTTAGCTTCAATGCCTTACTCTCCTCTTCAGACATATTATTCAAACTAAATATTATGAGAAAACTTCAAAATAAAACTATGGCATAGACTGAATTGACTTAACAGATATCCTATTTTATAATCTATCTAAGAGATCTAGAATACACAAAACCTTTCTCTAAAATAGGCCATATTATGGACCACAAATTGAGTTTTGACAACTATATAGGTATTTAAATGATTCCTATTATAAGAATATGGTGAAATAAAGCTAGGAATCAGTATCAAGAGAAGGTACAAATACAAAACCACTTGAATATTGAATAGTAATTCTTGAATAAAATGTGTGATAAATGAGAAGGGGAGGATGGGGAGGAGCTTGGGGGAATGGGATGATTGGGATAAAGGAAGGGTGGATATGGGAGCAAGGACGTATATATCCTAATTAAGGGAGCCATTTTAGGCTTGGCAAGAGACTTGACTCTAGAGGGGCTCCTCTGTGTCCAGTTAGTTCCTTGGGCAGCTGAGGAGAGGGAAGCTGAAATGGCCCTATTCTATAGGTGAATATCTTGCATATCACCATAGAACCTTCATCTGGCGAAGGATGGAGATAAAGACAGAGACCCACATTGGAGCACGGGACTGAGCTCCCAAGTTCCAAATGAGGAGCAGAAGGAGGGAGAACATGAGCAAGGAAGTCAGGACCACGAGGGGTGCACCCACCCACTGAGACAGTGGGGCTGATCTATTGGCAGCTCACCAAGGCCAGCTGGACTGGGACTGAAAAAGCGTGTGATCAAACCAGACTCTCTGAACATGGCAGACAATGAGGGCTGCTGAGAAGTCAAGGACAATGGCACTGGGTTTTGATCCTAATGCATGAACTGGCTTTGTGGGAGCCTAGTCTGTTTGGATGCTCACCTTCCTAGACCTGGATGGAGGGGGGAAGATCTTGGACTTCCCACAGGGCAGGGAACCCTGACTGCTCTTTGGACTGGAGAGGGAGGGGAAAAGGAGTGGGGGGAGGGGGAGAGGAGTGGGAGGAAGGGGAAAGGAGTGGAAGGAGGGAGAGGGAAATGGGAGGTGGGGAGGAGATGGAAATTTTTTTCAATAAAAAATTTACAAGAAAAATAAATAAACAAATAAATAAATATCAGAAAGTAAATCTAAAATTGCTAATGTCAAGTTAAAATGAAAGCACAGTCTCCCAGGACATTTGAGATAAAGTCAAGACAGTCCTTATATAAAATAAATAACCTCATGATATATTTGACTGTCTTAGAAAAATGTAGTAAAGACAACCCCAAAGAACCAAATAGGAATAAATAATAAAGATTGTGACAGAAATTAATAAAATACTCACTAAAGAACAAGAGGTATAGTGAAAAAGAATAAGTTATTTTTTTAACAAATAAAAGTGGGGGACATAACTCGAGCCAGAGAAAAGACAGAAAGTAAGTGGGGCTGTTACAATAGACACAGGACACTTACAGGAAAATTAGGGAATAATTTCAAAATACACATTATCAAAATCTGGAAAATATAGGAGACTTAATGCCTTAATGCTTAGATATATACGTCCTATCAATATTAATTCAAGTAAGAAAAAATAACCCAAACATATATAAGCCATCAAACATTGAAGTAGTAACTGAGTCTCTAATCAAATAAAAAATCAGAACTGGGTGGCTCCTCCACCAAATATTTAAGGAAGAGGTAACACCAATTCCTTTAATGTATCAAACTTATTCAGTACAACCAGTACTATTCTGATGCCACAGGTGGACAAGGATATAATTGAAAAAGTCAATATATATTAATTACTCAGATAAGCATAGACATGAAAATTCTCAATAAAATTCATGCAAACTGATACTGAACATATTTTAAGAGACGTATACTATGACCAAAATGACTTCATTACAGGGACCTGATATAAAATACACAAAAACCAGTAAGGGTTATGCAGCATACAAATAAAGTTGAATAAAGAAATCCCAAGATTATTTCAATAGTTGCAGAAAATATTTCTGAATATCTCTTTAAGATAAAAAGTTCTCAATAAACTAGGAATAGAAGAAAAAATACCTTTATTGTTATAGTCAACTTTATACTAAACAAGGAAAACCAGGAATTATTTTCTCTAAAATCAGGAGCAAAGCAAGGGGGTCTATTCTGGGCTATCTAATTCAGTACAGCACTTGAATTATTCTACAACAATAACACAAGAGAAAAAAGTAAAAGGGATAAAAGTAGGGAAGGAAGAACTCAAGCTATCTCTATTTGCAAACCATATAATCCCATATTTAAAAGCATAAAATTTTATTCAATCTGAGAGCACCCTTAGCAATGTAGCAAAAGAAACAGAAAATAAGTAGTATTTTTTAATATCCCAACCATGTAGCAAGATACACACAAAATTAGTAGATTTTCTATATCCCTATACAAACTTGGCTGAGAAGAAATAAAGGAACAATATCTCATTCACAATAATTTCAAAATTACTTAGCAATAAATCTAAACAAGGCAGTGAATGTTCTATACAATAAATATCTTAGAGCACCAAAGAGAGTAGCTGAAGATAGAGGATAGAACTTTCATACACATGAGTCAGAATTAATATAGTGACACTGGATATATACCTGGAGACATACAACTTCAATATACTCTCCAGGAATTCCAATAATATTGTCAAAGCACTAGAGACAAATCCTAAATTGATATGAAAGCAGAAAAGCCCCTGAAAAATCAAAAGTATAGAATAAAGAACAATACTGAGCTGGGGTTGATGGAGTACACTTTTAATTCCAGCACTCTGGAGGCAGAAGCAGGTGAATCTCTGAGTTCCAGGCCAGCTTGGTCAAAAGAGCAAGTTCTAGGACAGCCATGGATACTCAGAGAAACCCAGTCCTCTAAAATAATAACTACTACTAATAATAATAGAAAAACAATACTGGAGAGATTTCACATCTGACCTTAAACAATAACATAGAGCCACAGCAAGAAAAAGAAATGGTGGTGGTATAAAAGCAGACAAAAAAGACCACTGAAATAAACTATAAGATCCAGAAACAAGGCCACACAGCTTTACTCATCCTAACTTTTGACAAATTTATAAAAATACAGTGAAAATAAGGCCACTTCAACTAATGGTTTTAGGAGAAATTGATATTTATATTTAAAAGAATGCAATTAAATTGACGTCTCTAATGCTGATCAAAAATCACCTCAAAAATAGATCAAAGGTCTTCACGTAAGATCCAAAAGTCTTGCTGTAAATGGTGGTATGCTTCTTTAATACAAGCACTCAGGACAGCTAGGGCTATTACACACACACACACAACACACACACAAACCTGTCTTTTAAAAACAAAAACCAATGAAACAGAAAAAGAAAAGATCCAAATTCTGATACTGTAAAAGAAAAACCCAGGAAAATATCACAAAATATTGGCCTGGCTAAATTCTGCTCTGTCATAGGCCAAAGCAGCTTTATTCATTAAAGCGATAAAAACAACACATGTACAGAAGAACATCCCACATCAATAGTCAAGGACTTCCTGGAGAAGATTCCAATAGTACAGGACATAGTCCCAACAACTAACAAAAGAGAGTTGTGTGACTCAAGTGCTATTGTGCATCAAAGGAAACCATCAGTAATCTATAGAATGGGATATGTTTGCCAACTATAACAGTAGTAGTAGATTTAGACTCTATATAAAGCAGATGAAACACCAACTGACTTATTCAACTAATAAATGGGCTGATGAATTTTAAAGCATAATTAATAAAA
This sequence comes from Chionomys nivalis, assembly GCF_950005125.1. Classification (NCBI taxonomy): domain Eukaryota; kingdom Metazoa; phylum Chordata; class Mammalia; order Rodentia; family Cricetidae; genus Chionomys; species Chionomys nivalis. The sequence continues at coordinate 31,253,072 of NC_080091.1, forward strand.
ACTCAGAGGGAGAAATTGGGGTTTAACCTGAAGATTCAGCCAGCCACTGGCTCCTACCTCGACCTCTGTCCAAAAAGGCTATCCTGCTTCCAGGAATCTCAGAATGAGACTGTGTCTGAGAGCTGTTTCCCCCAGATTTATAATTCTCTCTATGGCTGGGATTAAAGGTGTACACCGCTGGCATTAAAGGCATGCACCACCTGGTTTCTATGGCATTTAGTGGGCCACTGGGATTAAAGGTGTATGTTACCACTGCCTGGTCTGTAACAGTTATTAGAGGAGATGTTTTACTTTCTGATCTTCAGGCAAGTTTTATTTATTAAAACATATATGAAATACTATTACATTTTCCCTTTTTGTCTAAAATAAAAAAGAAGGCTACAACTAATACGAAAGAACTATATAAATTAAGTACAATAACTATGTATGATTATATACAGGCAATAAATACATCAAAAATATCTAGTCTATTTTCATTTGACAAATTCAGAGAAAATAATCCATATCTATCCTATCTTGGTAAGTCCAGTCTTGTAACTAAGTTACTTTCTATCATAACTTGTTTTCTGCGTCAAGTAAACAAGGAAAACTATAGTTATCTAGTATTCAACTCCCTCAGAGACCCTAGAAGGAAATAATATTAACTGAGTAAGCAGGAAGTGGAAGCAAATGACTTCCAAAAGATGTTAGTATTGATAAAAACAGCTAGCTGCCTAGACAGTCATCCAAAATTCCTAAACATTGGAGAATCTCCAACTTCAGTCTATAGGCTTAGCATATCTGAAAGATCTTTCTGTGACACAGGAAATTCTGAAGGACTGTTCCTCCTTGTCTTAACAACGTTTGGCAGTCACTTTCTTATATTTTCTTTTTATCCTAAACAATTGTTAATAATAATTTTCAAGGACTAAAAACTTACATTACATTTTTAAATGAACTATAAAGATATAATATCTTGAATACAATTAGAAATGTATGTGCAGTATATTTAACAAAATTAATCTTATATTTGTATCAATAAGCAAAATTTGTATAAAATATAAAAAATTCAATGTAAAGCATTTAAAACTAATAGTTTCTTTTTAAAAAATTCAATAATCCACCTTTATATCTTATATCTATGTACTTCTTTTTTTCTTTTCAAGACAAGTTCATATCTATATCTTCCCATTTTTTTCAGAGTAGATCCAATAATCTATCCTATTATCCTATTATATATATATATATATATATCCCTTTTTTCTTTTTAAAACCAGATTATATCTGTATCCTCCCTTTTTTTTCAAAGCAAGGACCTTGAATCTAATTTCCTTTGTTTAACTTTTTTCCTGACTATTACCAATAATAACTTGGAACCAACACTTTTAAACAATGATGAATATCCATAATCAATTTTTTTCTAAGCTAATTCCTGCTTGTTGTAAGTATTGATAATATTTTGGGATCCAAAGAAAATTTAGGATTATGGTCAAGTCCTTACTGGAGTTTTCTGTGAGGCTGGATCATCTCAGCCAGCAGGCTTGAAGATATACAACTTAGAAGAAACTGCTGCAGAGGTGCTCTAAAATGTTGAATCATCTGGGCCATCCATTGCTATCAGAGATTTTTTCAGGGGAGTCTTCCTCAATCAAATATTATTTTTCTTAACCAAGAATGAATCTTCAGCTGATTAAACTCTATTTTTATTAACCAAAAATGAATTCATAGGCTCTCATTTCCTGTGGAAACATAAGCCAAATCTTTTCTCCAAAGTAACATATCTTTTTACTTAAATTTTAAAGTCAAGGCATTTTCAAAATATTTAGGTTTGATTAATCAAGCAACACTTATAATCAAATGTCTTTTAGCAGCTGTTGTTCCTTCCTCAGTAGTCTAACAATTCAAAGACAACACAATAATATACAATATCCAGATCCTCTGCGTATTTTCCATCTTTACCTGGAAGCTTCACTGGGGCTGATGGCAGCTGGGAGTGCTAAATTTTTTTTTCCCCAAACCCAGGTGGCTAGGTTTGGATTTGGCTCTGACCTGAACCAGTGGCTAAAAGGCTTCAGGTAAATGGCTCTTCCATAATTTGATACACTAAAAGTTGAGCACCAAAATGACTCACATTTAATAAAAATTCAGAGAAATTGTGGTTCAGCCTGAAGGTCAGAAATGCAAAAAAGTCAGCCACTGACTCTTTCTTCTAACTCAGTCCAAAATGGCGACCCTGCCTCTGGGAATCTCAGATGAGACTGTGTATGAGAGCTGTTTCCTCCTGTTTTATAATTCTCTCGAGGGCTGGGATTAAAGGTATGCACTTCCTGGTTTCTATGGCAACTAGTGTGGCTACTGGGATTAAAGGTGTGCATTATCACTGCCTGGTCTGTAAGACTGACCAGTGGGCCTGTTTTACTCTCTGATCTTCAAGCAAGCTTTATTTATTAAAATACAGATGAAATGTCATTACAAATTTGAATAGACAATCATTCAAGGAAGAAATACAGATGTCTGGGAAATATTTGAGAAAATCTTAGCCAGCAAAATAATTCAGTTTAAAACTGTTTTGAGATACCCACCTCACTATGGCAAAAATGGCTACCATCAAGAATATAAACCACAGCAAACCTTGACAAGGATGTGGGCAAAGAGAAGCCATCATGTGTTGCTGGTGGAAATGTAAGAGGGTGTAGTGACTGTTGAAATCAGTGCAAACAGTTCTTAAGACTTAAAAGACAGAACTATCACATTATTCAGTTTAACACCTCTTGGGCATATGCTGGAGGATCCCAAGTCACTCTGTTTTCATATCTACATATATTACTGCAGTAATCACAATAGCCGAGATATCAAACCAGCCTAGATGTCTACCAACAAGTGAATGGATAAAGAAAATGTGGTATATGCACACAATCCACTTTCACCTTTAAAGAAAAAGAAATTATATTATTCTCAGAAAAGTTAATGGCTTGAAGATCTTTGTTAAGAGAAATAAGACACAAACAGAAAAACAAATATCACATTTTCATTCATATATGGGATATTGATTTAAACTTGTGTGTCTGTCTGTTGCAACCTTCGCAGCTTAGGGATTCGCCTAACTGGAGCAACAGGGAACAAAGAAGGGCAGACACACAATATTTTCTACACACATTGTCAATAGCTGCACATGAATCAGGGGAAGACACTTCCATTCCTGTGGGCCTGAAGCATTGGGGTCCTTAACATGGACATGCTCATGTGGACAATGTGCATTCCCTCCAGACTTCCTTTCTCCTTACACATTCCCTCAGGGATTCCTCTGTTTCCCCTCTCCTTCCCTTTCTTTAAGTATGTGTAACAAAAGAGGCTAATGGAAGAATACACTTTATGGAAGCAGATGAAGAAAATACTTGGGAGATGAAGGAGACCATAAAGAGAGGCAGAGGAATGATGGGCTGGGTTGGTTGGTGGGGATCAAATAAGAAAGCATAATAAAACATCAAATATATGACCATGTTGCAACCGATTTTTCATGCTAACCAAAATTTATTTATTTATTTATTTATTTATTTATTTATTTATTTATTTATTTATTCTTTTTTAATTAAAATTTCCACCTCCTCCCCGTTTCCCATTTCCCTCCCCCTCCTCCCACATATTCCCCCTCCCCCTACTCCCCTCCCCCCATCCCCACTCCTCTTCTCCTCCCCCCCCACTCCATTCCCCCTCCCTCTCGATACTGATACTGAAGAGCAGTCCAAATTCCCTGCCCTGCGGGAAGACCAAGGTCCTCCCACTTCTATCTAGATCCAGGAAGGTGAGCATCCAAACAGGCTAAGCTCCCACAAAGCCAGTTCATGTATTAGGATCGAAACCTAGTGCCATTGTCCTTGGCTTCTCATCAGCCTTCATTGTCCGCCATGTTCAGAGAGTCCAGTTTCAACCCATGCTTATTCAGTCCCAGTCCAGCTGGCCTTGGTGGGCTGCCAATAGATCAGTTCCACTGTCACAGTGGGTGGGTGCACCCCTCGTGGTCCTGACTTCCTGGCTCATGTTCTCCCTCCTTCTGTTCCTCATTTGGACCTTAAGAGCTCAGTCCATTGCTCCAAATTGGGTCTCTGTCTCTATCTCCATCCATCGCCAGATGAAGGTTCTAAGGTGATATGCAAGATATTCATCAGTATAGCATAGGGTCATTTCAGGTTCCCTCTCCTCAGTTGCCCAAGGTACCAGCTGGGGACATCTCCCTGGACACCTGCAAGCCCCTCTAGAATCAAGTCTCTTGAAAATCCTAAAATGGCTCCCTTAGTAAGGATATATATTTCGCTGCTCCCGTATCCACCCTTCCTATATCCCAACCATCCCATTCCCCCAAGCTCCTCCCATCCTCCCCTTCTCACGTTTCTCACCCCATTTCCCCTTAGCCCCATGCCACCTCACCCGGTTGCCCGGCAATCTGGTCTACTTCCTCTATCCAGGCGGATGACTGTACGTTTTTCTTTGGGTTCACTTTCTTATTTAGTTTCTCTAGGATCACAAATTATATGCTCAATGTCCTTTATTTATGGCTAAAAACCAATTATGAGTGAGTACATCCCATGTTCCTCTTTTTGGGTCTGGGATACCTCACTCAGGATAGTGTTTTCTATTTCCATCCATTTGCATGCAAAATTCGAGAAGTCATTGTTTTTTACTGCTGAGTAGTACTCTAATATGTATATATTCCACACTTTCTTCATCCATTCTTCCATTGAAGGGCATCTAGGTTGCTTCCACTGAACCTGATAGAAGAAAAAGTGGGAAGTTCTACAACATATGGGTACAGGAGATCACTTCCTACGTATATCCCCGGCAGCACAGACATTAAGGACAACATTGAATAAATGGGACCTCCTGAAACTGAGAAACTTCTGTAAAGCAAAGGACACTGTCACTAAGACAAAAAGGCAACCCACTGACTGGGAGAAGATCTTCACCAACCCTGCAACAGACAAAGGTCTGATCTCCAAAATATATAAAGAACTCAAGAAACTAGACTTTAAAATGCTAATTAACCCAATAAAAAAATGGGGCACTGAACTGAACAGAGAATTCTCAACAAAAGAAATTCAAATGGCCAAAAGACACTTAAGGTCATGCTCAACCTCCTTAGCGATAAGGGGAATGCAAATTAAAACAACTTTGAGATACCATCTTACACCTGTCAGAATGGCTAAAATCAAAAACAGCACTGATAGCCTTTGCTGGAGAGATTGTGGAGTAAGGGGCACACTCATCCATTGCTGGTGGTAATGCAAACCTGTGCAACCACTTTGGAAATCAGTGTGGCGATTTCTCAGGAAATTTGGGATCAACCTACCCCAAGATCCAGTAATACCACTCTTGGGAATATACCCAAGAGATGCCCTATCATATGACAAAAGTATCTGTTCAACTATGTTCATAGCAGCATTGTTTGTAATAGCCAAAATGTTCTTAAAAAGAAAAGCGAAAGCAATATTGTGTTCAATTTCAGTGTAATTTCACATTGTTTTGATCTGCACATCAGAATGAGTCATGGTTGACATAATTGTCTGCTGATCTCTTTGTGATATCTCCACTGCTATATTAATAAGAGACAGTAGCACCAAGACTGTAAATTGAATATTAACATGCTCAACATGAACTTAGATATGTTCCCTTGATTCTAGGCTATTTACCTTGCCAAAATTAATTGACTTTGGCTATTTAATAATGTCTAATGTAACTTATCATATGGAAAATACAGTCTGTATTCATACCAAGAAGGTTTTCCCATTTTAAATGCAGAATAGCATTTGTTTGTAAAAATAGAAAAAATATCAACAAGAACTCCCAGTGGTTTTTGTTGTTATTTCTGGAAATTGTTTTGACATTTGTCAGCTTCCTGTGGTATATAGTTAATGATCTCAGTATTGAATGCCAGCAACTGTATCAGTCTGCCTATCACTTAAAGAGGAGACATCTCATTTGGACAAATTTATTGTGTGACTTATTGAGATGAAAGATCAATATACACAGAGCAGTTAATCCATAACATATTATTGAAGCATAGACATTAATAAACAAAGGGCATAAAAGCACCTTACTATAAAAACAACATGCAGATAGAGGATAAATCAATTGACTGTTGGCAGTGACTGCTTATGAGATATTTTACTAAAGTTACTATTATGGTAATATTTTCACATTCCATGAAAACGTAAGAAGATTCCAACTTTTCCTGAGAGGTTATCCAATCCCAAGTGGTCAGGCCAAAACACATTTACATACAAGCAACAGTTGTTGAACGCATGTGTAATAATATATATGATATCGCATTCTTTGGAAAAATGTCATGGATTTGAGAGGAAGTTGGGAGAGAGAGAAAATGGGTTAGAAATGGGAGAAAAGCGGTGGAAATGATTTTGTTTTCAAGAGACTGTGGTCTTAAAATAGAACAGAGAGCACACAAATTTGGGAGGGAATAGTGGTGATGGGGATAGGTGGAGGTCTTAGAAAGGAGGAAATTCTGGGTGGGTATTGTCCAAAGATATTATATGGATGTATGAAGTGTTTTGGCGTAAGAAAATGATGTTGGGTATGGGTGAATCAATAGTCATAGTGTGTTAGTTGGAAATTGCATTCTGGGTCATTCTTTAAAGCATTATGTTAAGTGTGCTGGTGTGCTGGTTCATTTTATGTCAGTTTGACATAGACAAGAGTCATCTGGGAAGAGGAAACCCCAACTGAAAGAAAGATGCCTTCAAAGATTGGGCAACAGAGCATTTTCCTAGTTAGTGATTGATGGGGAAAGGCCCAGCCCATTGTGGGAGGTGGCATCCCTACGCTGGTGGTCCTGGGTTCTATATATAAAAAAAGGCACAGGTTAAGCAAACCATAGAGACAAGCCACTAAACAATCCTTATGGCCTCCGTATCAGTTCCTGCCTCCAGCCTTATGCTCTGTTTGAATTCCTGTCCTGACTTCTGTCAGAGATGGGCTATGTAGAAGTATAAGCCAAAAGAAAAAAAAAATCCTTTCCTTCCCAACAAGCTTTCTGTCATGGTCTTTTATCACAGCAATAGTAACCCTAACTAGGGTACTAATTGAAATAAGCCAATCACAAAATAACAAATACTGTTTGATTCCACTTATGGGTGGTACCTGTAGTAGCCAAGCTTGTAGAAATAGAAAGGAGAAAGGCAGTTGTGGGGTGAGGAAGTAAGCAGCAGAGGGTTAGTGAGTTTCAGTTTAAGGAACTGAAAAGTTCTGCAGACAGAAGGTAATGAAGTCTAAGCATCTGTGTGTACAATAGGTGTATCACATTCAGCACAGTTGTGGGTGGTTAAAATGGTCAGTTTTACTTTATGGTATGATTATTACCACAACAAAATAATAACCCCATTCCTGGTCAAATTTAATAACTCAAAACAGCAGATTCAGAAAAACCTGCTTGGTGTTGTTCTTTCCAAGGTGGGTTATCTGTATGCTATTAAAAAGATCACAATGTGAAGGTGGCATTCAGAATCTCTACAATACCCACCAAAGGATCTGTTCTTGAATGAAGTGTTGTTCATTAAGTAGTTTTAAGTGAAAAAAAATTATTTCATTTCTTCTCATGAATTTGTGATTTCTCATTGTTTTCCATATTTATGAGTTTGTTACCAATATTAACAGTAAATTCTAGAGATTCTAGAATACATTGCATATAGGAAGAAGAGAGTCCACATAAAATAACATTAACTGAAAAACAAAACTCAAAGTGGCTTTAGGCTTCAGAACACATCACCAGAGGAAACCACTTCAACATAGCAGTTGTCAAGCCATTTTGTCTCACATAGCTATTGTTATTCGAGAAGAATGAGAGGCCAAACTGGATGACAGTATCCAGAAACTTTTGTGGGCTTCTGTAAGCCTCCTTGTAGAGCCTTTCCTTTCTCATTCGCTGCATGCCCCCATGCATATTCATCTGGGATATTGTAGGAAACGCCACAGAGGCAGCCAGAAGCCATGCACACACGTGCATTATCACTTATCAAGATGAGACACGGGAGAAATGATAATATACTTTTTGTCCTCAGAAATCATTTAAAACTGTTCTCTCTGCTTTTGGGGAGCTTCCATATCCCCAGGAAAACGATAAGCATGGATTTCTAAACTGTCAAAGAAATGAAAGATGACCTGCCTAATGATTCAGAAATCCCTTTTATCTTTGCAGTTTGCTTCAAAGTCTTAGAGGAGGTTTTTATGTTGCTGAGCAGAATAGGCAGCCAGGCAGTACTCTGATCCTGTACTCAGTGAAAACTATGGCTATGGAAATACCATTTAAGCCCTGGAGATCCTCAGCTGGCTGAGCTCAGCCAGACCTTGTCACGGGTGTGAGAACACAGCACATCCACTGAGCACTGAACCACACGCAAAAGTTTTTGTGAGTGATTTAACTTGCTTCTTTGACCTTCCCATATCTTTGGTGGCCCTGCCACCCAAATCCTGCATTATCCATCTCAAGATATTGGTAAACTTCTTAAAGGAGTGAGAGACAAGGAGGACAAATTCAGGGGGTATTGGTGGGACTTGGACCAAAGAGCCACTTTTTGAGACTCTCACAGATTATAAAATGAAAATAAGTAAATTCAGCAAAGGACAAGAGAGAACTGATAAGAATGGAGAGACCCTGTTGATATAGGCATAGGTATTTGAGGTAGTTGGTGGTAGGTGACCCATCCTCAGGAATATGTCAGGGAAACAGGCTATGATGTTAAGGGTCCTGTTTGCTCTGGGAAGGTTCCCTTAAGGCCAACAAGCCAGGAAGCAAAGTCAGAGAAGAGCAGCTATCCTTTTCCAGTCTCCCCTGCCCCCCACTTTCCCGGCTTCCTCCCTCCCACCTCCACACCCTGTGTTTTCTGCACGATCTGGGACTCCGTTGTCTGTATGTTCTCAGTATATTAGGTTCATACATATTTTCAGAAATCCCCTTCCCCAATTATATAAACCAAAAATACCTGAAAAGAAAAGAAAAATGGATATCGGGGATAGAGAAACAGCTAACTGACTCTCATCTGTGAATATTATAAACCAAGTTGGCATTTTCTTTCTTTGGCATTGTTAAAATAATTTCAAGCTATTGTATCACAGATCTGAAAGAATTCTAGAAGATTACATTATTTAGAGTTTAACAGTTTTTTTTTCCCCTCTAGCTTGTCTGAATTTCTAATTTTTCCATAGGCTGTTTGAAAAGCCAAGAACACTTTTCTTAGATACATTCCTCTATAATTACCCACTTCTCCAAGTAAATATTTTTTTGTTCTCTTAAGATTGTCCCTCTACACTGCCGCAATTGTGTCTATGGGAAAGCCAACCTCTGTCTAAATATACTAACAGTATGACAAGACTAAAGTAGATTAATTTTCTTTCTTTACTGCTTCAACTTTCCATAGAGAAATCTGTATAGCAGTATCATGCCCATCAAGCATCAACACAGGTACCCATGTACCTGGCTGCATGTATCAGCAGAATTTGTTTCATAATTGTTTACATAAAGGAGAAGTGTCATTATCCTGGACCTGACTTCTGCCCTTTACTGTGAGACAAAGATTGTCTCACATTGGGAGCCAAATTTCCTGGTCATAATCTATGTTTCAAATGTATGACTATACATAGTTTCTTTGGTTTAGAACAATAACTCTAATATGATGCCTAATTCTGGACTGCTTTAAGGTCATTAAAAAAAATCCAACTAAATTTATTTTGTCTGGAAAGTTTGGTTTGAGGCTTACTTTCTCAGGTTCAGTGTGTTTACATCTAGTACTACTCCCTGTTTTTTCTCTCTCTCTTTCTCTCTTTTAATTCTAAGTATGAAATTTTATGAAATGCTTATGGGATCTGTGTAAACACTTGTTTGCCTTCTCATTGGTTAGTGAGCTATAAGACGTTATTTTGCTATCATATTTCAAAACAATGTGAAATATGAAAGAAGATATGGATGTTTTTATCATGGCATGAGGACTTATGAAAACTGAAGTCTTTAACAACCATCCTAATTGCTATTCCTATGCCTAAAAATTACTAACGTTGTGGTTGCTTTAAGTTTTAAAGTATTTCATCACATATTGTGGAATATTCATTTACACTGTATGAATGTATGTTGCTGTGGTTGGGTCACTAAAGAAGCTGACTTGCCTATAGTTGGACAGGATAAGGTGAGATGGGAAAACCAGACTAAGGACACTGGGAAGACGAAGGATAGAGTCAGAGAAGTCACAAGTGAGACATGGTGATGAAACAGGAGGTGCAAGATGAAAAATAGGTAATGCCGCATGTCAGAAGGTAGATTAATATAAATGGGTTAATTTAAAATGTAAGAGCTAGCTGGTAAAAAGCCTGAGCTATTGGACAAACATTTATAATTAATACTAAGCCTCTTTGTGGTTGTTTGGGAGAAGCTATCAAGATACTGAGACTGTGTAAATGGGGACTGCTTGTTTGTTTTCTGGTTGCCCAGATTCCTGAAAAATCACACAGAAACTACATTAACCAAAACACTGTCCAAACAATGACTAAGGCATATTTATAACTAGCTCCTACATCTTGAATTAACCCATTTCTGTTTATTTGTGTAGTGCAACAAGACTGTGGTTTACTGGAAAGTTTTTGGGTCATTCTCATTTAGCAGCTACATGACATCTCTCTTAATCCACCTACTTTCTCTCTGTATCTCTATTTGTATTTCTCACTTGACTTTACTCTGCTAAGTCATTGGCTGAAACAGCATTATTCATTATCCAATAAAAGCAACACATATACAAAAGGGCATCTCACATCATCTACCTACAATTGCTTCCTTCTAAAATATAGCTTAATTTAAAAATTCATAGAAATAAAAGCATTTTATTAACAATTTACCACTTAGTGACATACATTAAATAGTTATGATTACGCAGTTTACCCATTGTCAGATACATACTGGTAATGTATTTAGTGTTAGATTTCTGTAGTCGCTAATATTACATGATTATTCAACATTCATCTACAGGTGGTTCTTATAGTTTTGTTTTATAATATCATAAGTTGTTCTGAAATGAATATAATTAGAAACATGTTTGAGGATGAAAGAGAACCTTAAAGATTTCTGTAAAAGTAGAATTGCGGGCTTCTTAGTTGTATGTTTCACATCAAAGTTTAATACTAAGTTGTTGTTCAAAGTGTAGTTCCAAACACTCCTAGGACTTTGTGTGAGAGTACCTGGTGCATGTGCTAGGAATGCAGCTCTTGCCGATGGTTTGTACCTTTGTCAGTATGACACCAGGAAGGGAGTCTCACTGTGGTAATAGCTTCCTCTTCACAGTTCTTTATAGCAGCAAGCAGTTATTCTCACATCATGTGGGATCCCTGCTTACTCTGTGAAGTATCTTTTCTTTTGGTTTTGGGACATGTCATGATTCATTTTCTATTCTGTAGGCATTTTATCCTTATTTAGTTCAGTTTCTAAATATCTCTAACTTTTTATTCTTATAAGCTAACTAATTGAATTAATACGTGAAAGATAATATGTATGTTATGATGTGGGATGCCCTTCTGTATGCTGTGACTATGTTTTATTACCATTGGTTTATATAGAATCTGATTTGGCCAATAGCCAGGCAGAATAGAGCCAGATCGGAAAAACAAGCAAAGATAAAGAGGAAAAGAAAGAGGAGCAGCTGCCAAAGAAACAAGATGTGAGGTAACTCCTAGGCCACATGGCAATACATAGATTAATAGAAATGCGTTTATTCAAGATGTAAAAGCTAGTTAGTAAAAAGACAGAGCCATCAGACAAACAGTTTGGAATTAATATTAAGCTTCAGAGTTGATATTTGGGAATTGGCAGGCAGGAGAGAAACCTCCACTAACAATGTTATTTATTTCAACTTTCAGTTTCAGAAACATCTTCCCTTGGATTTTCCCGAACACAAGCTTTTTAACCTTTCTTGCTTTTTTCTCTGTACCCTCCAAACACAGCAAAGCAAAGTCTAAATGTAGTTTGGTTTTTACCCCCATCTTTAGCGTACCATCTATGGATCCTATGGTATTTCTATTTGTTTTAATACTATCTCACTTTATATACTATACACTTTAAATACTAAAAACTTAGTTCTAAATCCTTTCTTGTTTATCTACCTGGGAACACTTTAGACTTCTTAAATTTCAAAATCCATGGTTTTGTTTTATTTATTTATTTATTTTTTATTTTTATTCTTTTTTAATTAAAATTTCCACCTCCTCCCCGTTTCCCATTTCCCTCCCCCTCCTCCCAAATATTGTCCCCTCCCCCCTCCCCTCCCCCTATCCCCACTTCTCTTCTCCTTCCCCCAGTCCATTCCCCCTCCCTCTCGATACTGAAGAGCAGTACAAATTCCCTGCCCTGCGGGAAGACCAAGGTCCTCCCACTTCTATCTAGGTCCAGGAAGGTGATCGTCCAAACAGGCTCAGCTCCCACAAAGCCAGTTCATGTATTAGGATCAAAACCTAGTGCCATTGTCCTTGGCTTCTCATCAGCCTTCATTGTCCGCCATGTTCAGAGAGTCCAGTTTCAACCCATGCTTATTCAGTCCCAGTTCAGCTGGCCTTGGTGGGCTCCCAATAAATCAGTTGCCACAGTATTAAAAATTAAACAAAAACCAAAAATCAAAAACAGAACCTTGGGTAATTTTGTTTACTTCCTGGAAGATCACACAAGTATAAAGTTGAACCTCTTATTTAGCTACCTTTCTTAAGTAGACTCTCACTATATAGCACAGGCTGGCCTATGGTTCATTGTGTAGCTCAGTCTAGCCGAGAATAGTGGTCTTCCTGCCTTAGCCTCTCCAGTACAGTGATTATAGACATTAGTCTCACTGCACATGCTTTTAATCTTTTATTTGTATTTCATATTTAATGTTTCTAACAAGTCTTATTTTCATATATTATTTTTTTTCATTTCACACCAATTTCTTTACTTTTTATTTATTTGTCTATTTGTACTCTGCAGTGAGTTCATGGTCCTTTTCATATGCACACATTTATTAGTAAACATACTTTTGATTTCTTTCGCGGTTTGCCTGATGACACTAAGTACTTCATTTGTCCCTTCTGGCATCTCTCATGTTCTGTACCTTTAAGGACACACATGACAAAACCTTTTGTCACAGATAAGAGATCAGCGTTCTGGCTTCCAGGCTTCTATTCTTTAGTGTTGTTCTGATGTATCTCTGTAGTGGAGGGCTCTGGACATTTCTGAAGACACTGTGTTACATTTTTATATATATATATTTTTTTGTATTTTACCTTTGAGTACATTTGATATTCAATTCTCTTTTTTCAAGTCTAATACCTCTGACTACAGGCAGTTTGTGAATGATTTTACTTGCATTTGACTTGAGGTTTTATAGGCAAAGCATTTGCCATGGAGGTTAGTATTAACACTGGAAAGGGGCCTGTAGTCTTATAGGACTTTATAAGACACCCCCTTTCCTCTCTCCAAGAGTGGAGGATGAAAAAGACATCCTCACTCTGTCATCATGAAAGAATTCCTTCTCCCATGAGGCACTTGCCAGCCCCACACTATCAACTTGAAACAGCCCCTTCTCCACTCCAAATGGAACAAGGACATCAACATAAGATGTGTTTACTTGAATCTGATGAAGAAAAAGTCAGGAATATGGGTGAACTTATAGACACAGAAAAGAACTTTCGGAGCAGGACCCCACTGGTGCAAAAACTAAGATCAACAACTGATAAATGGGTCCTTGTGAATCTAAAACACATATGTATAGCAAAGGACAATATCATGCAAGTTATAAGACAGCTTTCAGAATGGAAAAATAGTCTTCATCAGTTATGCATCTGACAAAGGCTTGGTATATAAAATATACAAAGAATTCAAACTGAATGTTAAGAAAACAAATACAGTTAAAAATGGGGCATAGAACCAGAAAGAATTCTCAAAAGTTAAAATACAAATGGATGAGAAATATTTTTTTTAATTAACATCCTTAGCCACCAGGAAAATGCCAATTAACACTACTTTGTTATTTCATCTTACTTCAGGCAGAATGGTGAAGATTGCAAAAAACAAATGGCAACAGATATTGGTGTGAACATTGGGAACATTCTATTACTGCTGGTGAAAAAGCAGACTAGTATAGCCACAATGAAAATCATTACAGAGATTTCTCAGAAAGCTTGAAATACGTCTTCCATAGGACCCATCTATACCACTCTTGGGCATATATCCAAGGGGCTTCATATCTTACTACAGAGATAACTGCTCATCCATGTTAATTGATGATCTAGTCACAAAAGCCAGGAAATGGAAACAGACTAAGGACCATCAACTGATGAATAGATAATGAAATCGTGGTACATTTACACAAAGAAATATCATTTAGTTGTTGAAACACTGAAATTATGAAAACTGAAAATCAATGGATGTAGTTATGGGGTGGTTTGAATGAAGGCCTCCAGAAGCTCTTACGTTGGACTGCCTAAGTCTACCCATACACATAAAATGTGTTTAAATTGAGCTACCATGTAAGAGGGTGACAACACCTTATGAGGCATTACAAATTAACAAGTAAAAAAAAAAACAGCAGCAGGAATAGGTGAATAGGTTACCTCTTTCTGAGTTAATGGCTAATAGGGTCATCTAGACCTCTTAAACGTTACAGATTATTACCATTACTCATGGTTAACCTCCAGAATTTGACAGTAAAACACTACTGCTGAAGACACCATATGCTTTAGTTATCAAATATGGATAAGTCATTCTGGTGCTGAATTGGAAGCTTCCCCTTAACTGACTAGCTTTCACAGTGCTGGAGTGTGCTATGTGTGCTACTGCAAGAGAATAGTAATCATCTACCTTACCCAGATGTGACCTCTGAGTTACAATAATCACTGACTATTTATGCCCATTGGCACAAGTACTACTCAAAGTTAGTGGAGTAACTAACCACTTTCTAATTGTTTTAGGACCCACTCCACAAGATGAAACTTAAGCTTGCTATTATCACGATCAAGAACCTGTGGCTAGATAAATCAGAGACCCTAGGGATGAACTTGCCACTATTACTCTACTAAATGAATATAGCACTAAATTCCTGTTGTCTTTTTGTTTTACCTATAGATTAATACACTCCTCAACTCTCCCTTCAAAGGTGCAAACCCTATTTTTCTGTAAGTGGTGATTACCACAAATGGAGATAAACAACTGGTCAAATGTATAGAATGCTGGACTGGGTCATGGTGATCCGCATTGTATCCCCCTCCTCCAAAGAATGAATCATCATGGGAGGGGAGATGGGGAGATTATAAAAGGAAGAAGTAGTGGGTAATAACAAAGAAACAGTGTCTTCCAGACACAGCAGGGCGGCTGCACATATGAGTGCCAGCAGTTGTGAGAGCGTACACAAAATGAGCAAACTAAGCCTGACAAAGCCCATCATGGAGAGGGGAGGTGGCCACAAAGTCAAACCTAAGCTAAAGAACTATTAGCAATGATAGCAGCCGAGAGGGAGAAAAAGGAATTTCAAATGCCTGAGTATCTTCCTCCCCTCAAAGCCCAGTTTCCAGCTGTCCTTCCCAAAGGCAGCCACTCTTCTGACTCCTAATTATCACTTCAGAGACATTCTTTGGGAATGCAAAGATGTATATTAATGAATATTTCATGCCCTATAAAGCTGGGCACAATTTCTATGTACTTTTGTCTTGTGTCTTTTCTGTGTAGAAGTCTTTGTAATTACTCCACATCTCAAGAGTAAACAGCAATTATTTTTAAAGTCTGCATGACATTCTATTGTATGAATATACATATAATATTCTAGCTATATGCTCCTAGTGGGCTTTTAAGCTGTTAAAGCTTTATGTTCTCATAGATGATGCAATGAAAATCTTTACATGACTTTGCACAGACATGTAAGTACTTCCTAAAAATAAATTTTTATTAGAATAACAAATTTTGTACATAGTTTCAAATTTTGAAATTCATTGAAAAATTTGTCCTCAAAAACAGTGCCATTCAGAATCTTAACAACAGCATATGCATGTACTATTTCCCTTATACATTAAGAGAATATTGTCAGTCTTTCAAAACTGGATTTCATGCTCCACAATCTGTGTTTATTATTCCAATCATATATTTCTAACCTGGGGAGAAGTTGGGCATCTTCTCTTTTACTTCAAAACATCATGTTTTTCTCTTTTGAAAATCTATAGTCTAAAAATATTTGTTCATTTATCACATTTGTTTTTAAAAACATTTTAAAAATTAGTCCCTTGAGTGTTTCAAGTTTCTTACAACATGTTTTGATTATATTTATTCATCTTCCAACTCTTTCCAGATCCATCTTCCCAACTTTGTGTCCTTTTATTTTATGAACCTTTCAAGACCAATTGGCTTTGCCGAAAATAACCTTGGATATGTGAGCTTCCGCTGTAGCAGGTTGACTTACAAAAAGGTAATGTTGAAAAAAGAATAATATATATGTAAGCAATTTATTTGCATTTCCTATCAGTTCATGCCTCAGGCAAAATGCACATACAGAGTTAAAGAGTCTGGTTCCAAGAAGAATCCAAATCATTGGCAGGAAAAACCAGCAGGTGATCAGGGAAAGAACTTTTTTTTTTTCCCTTTGCTTACCATCTAATTCAGGATTCCCTTTTAACCAGTTGTGAAAATTAGTGATAATTGTCAACTGGGAGAATCTAGACTTTCCACAGAAAGCCCTGTGGCATACCTGTGGGGAATTATCTTCATCGTGTTTAGGTGGAAATGTCTGACCACTGTGGTCGAACAATTCTCTGGTAGTTTGAGTGGAGAAAAGGAACTGGGTAGCTGCATTCATTATTTTCTGCTTCACCTAGTAAACTTCTTCTTTAAAAAAAATAAGTGCAAGCAACACGTTCTTGATTGTTTCCAGTAAATTTTTAGAAGGTTGCTAGGATGACAGAAATACATTTTATAGTTTACTTTTAATGTTAGATCAGTTGAACAAAGATGACCAAAGCTAAAGCAATGATCACATGTATTGTTCATCTTTTTATTCCTACACATATATGTGCATTTATATTTGTGTATGAGAGAGAGAGAAAAAGGAAGGAGAAATGGAGGGAGGTAGCAAGAGAGAGGAGGAAAAAGGAAGAGAAGGTGTTGGAAGAGGAGGAAGGAAGGGATAAAGAGAAGGAGGAAGGGAGGGAGAAAGTAAGGAAAGGAAAAAGGAGGAAGACAAAGGAATGAGCAGTAACTACCTGTTTGTGAGTCTTCCAGCAAGGTTAACAAAATCAAACTTTTTCTTTCATGGAATAGGCTTGACTGAGGGCCAAGAGCCTAGTAGAAGGTAATGAGAAGAGGAACTTGACATCTGGTGGGAGGAGAATGAGCCATAAATTGGTAACCTAAGCAATGCTGTTCGAAGGGGTGCTGATAATATACACTGACTGAAGCAATGAGCTTCTTAGAGGAGCAGGGAACCACAGACACTGGCTTCTTTCCCTGGGTTTTTCAAGAGTTATGGGTCAAGAGCAAACGAATGCACATGTCCTCTACTGCTTCATCTCTCTGCTCATTCAGTCGCTCGGTTCATCAAGAAATATGTAATAGTCCCCCAGACAAAACATTACCTGATTGAGGTCCAGAGATCTAAAATGGATTCTAAGTTGCTGTTCCACTCCTTAAAAATATTAAAACCCAAGAGAAAGAAAGCTGTTTTAAACAGACCTAAATATTTAGTTACCATTATTTGCAGTCTCTTAGCCATGTAAACTAAGAAAATTTCTGAAACGTGCAACTGGATGTATATTATCCCAGAGGGTATTTGAAGGCTTCCTTTGCAATGAGAAAATTCTTTCTCACAAGTTTATTGACACATAAAGGTTACTGGCCTTTATATGTTGCTTTGAATCCTGCTACTTTGCTGACTATATTAGATTAGGTGTAATAAGAGCTTTCTAATTTAACTGTT
This sequence comes from Chionomys nivalis, assembly GCF_950005125.1. Classification (NCBI taxonomy): domain Eukaryota; kingdom Metazoa; phylum Chordata; class Mammalia; order Rodentia; family Cricetidae; genus Chionomys; species Chionomys nivalis. Next base: position 31,271,014 of record NC_080091.1, read on the forward strand.
AGGTTGTTTTACATATACAACTACACATTGTCTGAAATTCTGCTATTTCCTATCTTCCCTTTCTAGTCATCATTTCTGTTTTTCATCTCACCACATTGTTCTAGGTAAGACTTGAAGCATTGTGTTGATTATGGATACCAAGGTAAAGCAGCCTTGCCTGTTCCTGGATTTCCAAGAACATGCTTTTGCCTTTTCCCATTTAGTATAATGTAAACTAGAGACTTGTTGGATGTAGACTATATTGTGTTGCTGTGTTACTTCTCATCATGGTTTCTTCAGGATTTTTATCATAGAAGTATGTTCAAGATTTTTCTTGTAGCTATTGTGATGACCATGCAATTTCTGCCATTAAGTCTATTCACGCATGCACACGGAGAATGTAAACAACATGGTCATGCTAATAATTTTTGTTGTCAACTTGAATGGATTTGGCATTACCTATAGGGTACATCTCAGGATGGCTAGGATGGTATTTCTAGAGAAGTTTAACTTAAGGAGAAAGATTCACCATGCACGTGGAAAGTGCTTTTCATATAAAAATTTAAAAACTGTAATTACTCTATACTGATGATCTTAGTATTGGAACAAACACTATCTTACCAAAACCCTCAACTGGACTTGAAGGTTGGAATGATAGTCAGCCTGTCCTGAGGGTGCAGCTCTTCTCACCAGGCTCATCTGTATTTGGATGTATTACTTATGAAATGAGACTTTTGCTTCCCCATCCCGCACTATGGAGCCATGTGGTTGAAGTTGTGTTCACCTTGACTTATTGCTATTCAGTGCATCACTTGTATTTATTTATTTATTTATTTATTTATTTATTTATTTATTTGTTTGTTTGTTTATTTATTATTTATTTATTTATTTAAAAATTTCCACCTCCTTCCCCTCCTCCCATTTCCTTCCCACTCTCCCCATCCCCTTCCCCTCCCTCTCCAGTCCAAAGAGCATTCAGGGTTCCCTGCCCTGTGGGAAGTCCAAGGTCCTCCCTGCTCCATCCAGTACTAGCCGGTTGTGGTGACGCAGCCTGAAGTATTTGTTGAAGGAGGCAGAAGCAGGAGCATCACCACCACTTGTCTTTACCTCTGAACTTGTCTGGCACCCTGACCTATTTTATGAGTTTCCAAGGCTCTTCTTCAGTTTCTGCTTTGGTACAGTCTGTTTTTTTTGTTTTGTTTTGTTTTTTCACTAATTCTCCATCACAACCAGGCAGCTTAAACCGAACTTCTCAGGGCCTGGGCTTAAATGTGATTAGCTAACAAATTTATCTAGTTCTTCATTTAACACCGGAATCATAGAAAGTGGTGAGGATATCAAATCAATAGTCAAGGGATTTTCTAATTTTGAATTTCTTTGTCTGATAGTATATGTTTCTCCTGCTTTTATAATCTATCAACTCACTATGTTCCTCACACTCTTACAATACTCTCATCACCTACGACTTTCAATTGTTCTTGAAAAATCACTTGCTGTGCCTAGATTTTCTTCAAATAAATCCCAATAAAAGAATAATCCTTTACAAACAGTACAGTTCTGATATGTCACCACTATTTTATTAGGGAATGTCCAAATTTATTTCTGATTTACATATTTTGGACTATCATGATGATAATTTTGTGGGCTTCCTGCTTCATTTTCTCTCTCTCATGGTCTCCTTTTTTTACTTTCAAGGTTGTTTTCAAGTAGAGAATATTAATGGTATTTACATCCCCTTCCTGCATGAGTCTTCACTATCACCAAAGTAGATCAAACACTAAGATAGCATTCCTTACATTTCAATCATTATTTAAATTACATTACTAAGTCATTATGTATTTGGCAGGTATTTTTAAATTCCTGCCACATATGCTAATATATAAGTATATATAATATATCCATACATATATCAAATTAGTATATCATAATATGAAGATCTTTAGGGTTTTCAATTTTCCTTTTCTGTTTCCTGCATTGTATCCCACAGACCCTGACATATTGTGTTTTTATTTCATTCAAATATCGGCATTTTAAATTTTCCTTTAGAATTTCTTCAGTGACCTATTTATTATTCAATGCTGTGTTGTTTAATCGCCAGGAGTTTATTCATTTTCAGTTTCTTTTCCTATTGATATCTAGTTTTATTCCATTGTGCTCAGTACAGTGTGCTCTTTCAATCTTCCTGTATTTGCTGAAGCTTGCTTTGTATCCTAATATGTGAGTTTCTGAGCAGAAATGTGTTTTCTTTAGTGTTTAGGTGGTTTGTTCTACAGATATGTTAGTTCCATTTGATTTATGATCTTCTTTAACTCTGCTGGTTTTTGGTTTTTCGTGTGTGTGTGTGTGTGTGTGTGTGACTTCTCTACTGGTTATAATAGACTATTTAAATCCCTCACTATTGTATTTCAGTTAATCTATGGGTTTATATCACATGGTATACAATTTATGAAATTGGAAATCAGGTGCATTTGTAGTAGTCTCTATTGTAACAATCTTGACTAATTGGTACCATAGTCAGTATAAAGGGACCTGCATCATCTATTCTGTCTAGATTAAGTTTGAAGTCTAGTTTGTCCAGTATTATAATAGCCTGCTTATTTCCTTGCATGAGTAGTTTTCCAATCCTTTTACCATAAGGTACTCTCTATGTTTAATGGTAGGTGGATATGTGTATCTTTTTATTGGTGAATTGAGAATATTAATATTCAGATCTATTATACAAAGATATACATCAATATTTTGTCATTCTGTTGATTTTGTGGTGTTTTTTCTTTTTTGGGGGGCTGTTTTGATTAATTCTTCCATTATTATTTTTCTTTTCCTCTGTGACCATTTAGATTTGCAAATCCTTCTCTTTTGTCTTTAGAACTCCTTCCAGTGGCCTCTGTATACTTGACTTTGAGTTCATGCGTTTCCTTAGTCTGTTTTTAATTGTAGAATTTTGTAGCACATATTCTAATTGGTATTAATAATAAAAATCCAGAGTCAGATATAGGGGTTAATGCTGGAGATCACAGAAGAAAAGCAGACAGTCACTAGGAAGTTCTTTTACCTCTATCAATGTTCAGGGTAGATCCTGTCCTCAGACTGCATCCTCAGATTTCATGCTCAGACTTTAACTGTCTCCACTAAACCTCAGACTGCAACTGTCTGCACCAAACCTCAGATTACTGAACTCCTATCTCTTTCTGCCTTATATTCCTCTCTCCACCCAGCCATATCACTCTTATCTCCACCTCCTTAGTGTTGGGATTAAAGGCATGGGATCCCAAGTGCTGGGATCATCTTTGTACGAGCTATGTTTCTCTTTTAGACAGATTCAATCTTGTGTAGCACAGGGTGGCCTTGAGCTAAAAGAGATTCCTCTGCCTCTGTCTCCCAATTCCTGGGATTAAAGGTGTGTGCCACCACTTCCTGGCCTTTGATGCCCTGATCTTCAGGAAAGCTTTATTTGTTAAAACATAAACAAAATATCAATACAGAATTTTAAAATTTATTCTTTAATTTTAATACATATATATTATGTATTAAATATATATAAATAAAATATATAAATAAATATATAGTTTTGCTGGATATCATCTGGGTTGGCAGTTGGGACCTCTGCAAATGTGGAATAAGTTTTCCCTAGCCAGTCTTGCTTCAGAAGTTTCTGTTGATCAATCACATGTCTTAATGGTCCTGTCTTATATTTGACTTATCTCTTCTTTGTCTTTTTAGTACCCATTCTATAGCTTGTGGGTTTAATGCTTCAATTATAGGAGGTCATGGAAAGTTTCTTTTCAGGTCATATTTATGTAAGACTTTATGGTTGGTTAAGTATCTCTTTTTTTAGAGTTAGGAATTTCTTCTCGTAAGGTTTTATTAAAAACATTGACTGTGCCTTTGGCCTGGAATTCCTTTTCAGTTGCCATAGCTCATAATGAAGTTTGGTGTTTTTATAAGGTTCCAAAATTTCTGTATGCATTACATTCAGTGTTTCTTTTGATGATGCAGCTTTTCTGTCTTGTGTTCAGACCCCAATATTCTGTCTTCTATCCAGTCCACTTTGTCTATGCGACTTTACACTGAGGGTTAGGTGAGATTCGCTGTGTTTTTATATTCCTCTTCAGTTTTTGTTCTATTTATTGTTTTATCTCTTTATTGAATTTAAATTTTATTTCCTGAATTGTCCTCATTATTTCACTCAGTGGTTTGCCTATGATTTTTTGACTTCAATAATTTCATTTCTGTGCCCTTAAATTTACCCAAAGATTATTTGTGCTTTGTTTGACTGCTTTGAAATCATTGAACATGTTTATATTTGTTCTTTTGAATTCTGTGTGTTGAGTTTCATAATTGTTGTTCTCCTTAGAGAACATTTCTATGGGGTTGATTTCTGGAGGGGACATTTTGTCTCGGTTTTTTCGCAGTATTTGTGCTTCTGTAATGGGATCTGGGCATCTGGATTTAAGATTTTGGTTGTTTCTTTTATATGTATTATTAGCCCACCTAACAAGGATACCAGGCAACCTGGGGGTAGGTTAGGGGCTTGATTGAATCTCAGGGTGAAACACAGGTTGAATGGACTGAGGTATGGCACCGTATGGGAGATCTTGTTTTGGAGTCCAGAGTCTGAAGTCCTGAGATGCAAGAAGCCTCAGGGTTGGAGACACGTGGACAGCATGGAGCACTATGTCATGTGTACCAGGAGGCATAGTAGGTTAATGTTCATGTGTAGAGTGAGATCTCCCTCTGAGTTTAGGGCAAGTGACTATGCAGAATGACTATAGAGACTGGAGGCCAAGGTCTAAGGAAGTGACAGTCTCCTTCTGGTGCCAGGATAAGGGATAGAAAATTGGAATCCTGTAGTGCTGGCCAAGTGTGACTGGAAGTGAATGGGCCAGAGGTCACAGTACAGCTGAGGCAGAGGGACCATGTAGAATTAGAATGACTGTGGTACTTGAATTCTAAGGCAAAGAAAGACTTCAGTCTATTTTTGTGAGGTATTAAATCTGTTGACTTTATTTGATTTTTCAATTATAATTTTTATTATTTTTTTCACTTATTTTACATATTGATCATAGTTTCCCCTTCCTCCTCTCCTCCTGTTCCCTCCCCACCCCCATCGGCTCCTCTTCCTTCTCTATTCAGAAAGAAATAAGCCTCCTATGGGAGTCAACAAAGAATGACATATCAAGTTGAGGCAAGACCAAGCTCCTCTCCTTGCAGCAAGGCTGGGCAGGACAACCCAGTATAGGGAATAGGTTCCCAAAAGCCAGTTCAAGCACCAGGGACAGGTCCTAATCCCACTGCTAGGAGCCCAACAAACAGTCCAAGCTACAAAACTGCCACACACATGCAGAGGGCCTAGGTCAGTTCCATGCAGGTTCCCTAACTGTTGGTCCAGAGTCCTTGAGCTTGGCCCAGTGCTTAACTGTTACACAACATAATTTGATTAGACTTTCCTCTCTCCCAACTCGTGTAACATTCTCCACCTCTCTATCCTCTCAACTTTGTTATTTTTCTCTGTCTGTATACCAACCCCTCCCCATATAAAGTGAAAATCAAATACAAACAAATAAAACAACAACAGAATCAAGATTAAAAGTGCCAAAACAAAACAGAAAGCTCACAAAATGCACTGTGTAGTTCATTTTATATTGGCCAGCTACTGGGCACAGGAGCTGCTCTTGAGAGTGGTTAATACCCAGTGAGATTCCATTTTAGAAAACTCTTCTTTCCCTTTGCAAAGGAGTATCAGCTACAAATAGATTCTTGGTTGTGGCGGGGTCCTGTGTACATTTCTTTGCAATGCTAGGACCCTGTTTGGCTTGAACCTGTGTAGATTCTGTGCATGCTTTCAATGTCTCCATGAGTTCATGTATGTACTAGTTATGTGTCAAGAAGACACTGCTTATTTAGCGTCATTAATAACCCCTGTCTCGTGATATTTCTGCCTCCTTTTCTGTGCAGATCTCTGAGTGTTGAGGGGTGAAGTTAAGACACCTCAGTTGGGTGAGAATTACAAAGTCTCTCACTCTCAGCATACTTTCCAGTTGTGAATCTCTGTGTTAGTCACCATCTACTATTAGAAGAAGCTTCTCAGATGAGGATTGATAATGGCTCCGATTTATAGGTATAGCAATATGCCTTTAGGTGTCATTATATTGCTATGGTCCTTTAGGAAAACAATAGAATTAGGTTTACTCTGAGGCTTATGACATATCTAAACTCAGGTTCTTGGTCACTTTAGCAATGTCCAGTAGGTTCTATATCATGGAATAAGTCTTTAACCTAATTCTTAAAGAAGTGGTTGATTATTCTTGAAACATGTGTACCAGTATTGCATCACTATATCTACAGGTAGACCTCTGCTTTAGGTCACAGAAGTTTTATTGTGTGATGTTAATTGTTACCTCTTCTCCTCCAGTAGCATCCATAGCCCTTGCCAGTGCCAAGAATGCATATCAGTAGGGGTGAAGCTTCTAGTAGCCACCAGCTCAACGTCTCCATCTTGGATGACACAAATAAGTATTTTATCCAATAAGAGGGCCTTACTATCACATTGAAATGTGTAACCAATAGCTTTGGCCGTAGCTTGTGTTGTCTGAGGCAACATTCCATGGTACCTCTCTGACCAATGACTCAACAAGATATAGCCCATTCTGGCATCAGAAGTTTCATTTGGTAGCATAAGATGTCCAATTGGGGCATCATTTCTCTCATCATATGGTTTAAAACATCAAACAAACTGCCATTTCCGGAATAATTACCACTGATCATCGTGAATAACTCATAATATATGAGTGGTGTGGGTTTCCAAGTATATATGTAAAGACTATTTTAACTACACATAGATAGGCTGCTGTTCTTGTTTCTTTTATGATTTGTCTATGAAAAAGGAGTGTGTTGGGGATATGGGAGACGGTCATGTTGAAAGTGCTCAGTATGAATTATGTACATATGTGAAATTACTAAATAACAAATTTAGTTAATAAAAAGTAGAATGATAAAAATATAGGAGATCTGAAAAATTAATCTAATACTTATATTTATAGATCAGCAATAAAAATAAAATATTTCGAAGTACAAGAGAGGCAAAACTTGTATACTGTAAACCCAAAGAGTATGGGGTGGGCATGATCAAAACACATTGTATGTATCCATGACATTCTCATAAAATAAATTAATTTAAAAGCTGAAAGAAAAAGTAAGCAGAGAAGAATCTCATTCTTACCATTATGAGACTGGGTGCTATTTAAATATCAATATTTTTCCTATGTGTCTAAAGATTCAAACCAATTTTTTATTGAATTCCCAGGTGCATTTTGATAATATCAGCCAGCTGGAGCATAACTTGCATGGAAATGCAAAGGACGCAGAATGATCTAAATATTCATCTTAAGTTTCACCGTCCTATGATATGAATGCATAACACTAGGTGTGCCATCCTTGTACTATTTATGGTATGGAGATATGGCAGGGATCTACAGATTTTTCTTCTTATTAAGCTGAAGCTTTACAGAGTATATGGGTAGCTGTTAATTTCCTCCTTTATTAATTAAAAACAAAGCACAATTGTACATAAATAGTCGAAATAATTAGCTGCATACTCCCAGTGAGGTAAATCTCAGCATACAGGTCCACACAGAACAGTATCTCTTGAGGCCACTTGTTCGGTGTGAAAAGGAGATATTAAATTGCCAGCTTTCAATCACATCAAGTTTCTGAGTTTCAGGACTTCATTTCCCAAATGCACTCTCATAACTGCTGTTACTGAAAGAGGTAGAAATCCCAGGGGGTAGGAGGAGGAGGACTGAGGGCTTTCTGTCACTCTGATAGATTTCCTTGACTGGAGATCCTAAATTTCTATTTTCCCTGTGTGTGAAATCTGGCCCCAGCAGCAGGGCTTTTGTGAAGGACTGTAATAAAAAAAAAGCACAGCCTTAGGGAACTGACTGAGGCTTCTGTGTAATCCAAGTCATTTAGTAATCTGAACTCAAACCCAGGGCCATGGGAGCTTGAGTTTGTTAGGCGAGAGTCTCCTTGCTTATCACATTCAGAAACAGGGGGCTTAACTTCTGAGAAGCAAAGTTAAGTGTTCTCTCTCTCTCTCTCTCTCTCTCTCTCTCTCTCTCTCTCTCTCTCTCTTCTTTCCAAAAAGAATGCCGATCACTAAACAGGTCATTTCTCTAAACTCTCCTCCCTGAAATTTGATTTGGGGAATACAGGGTAAATTTAATAGTCTAAAGGACCAATCAAAATTATGTATGAGAGCAATATTGCCTTTCTACAAACTCTCTTTTAAATTACTGTGATTGCTATGAATTTACCTTTAAAGTAACTAAGATTCCACGGTATAGTAGTTCAGCACTATACAGGATCCCATTTTAGGGTGATTGTCTCTCAGGACTTGGAAAACTCATGAAAGTGCTCCGTAGTCTGTGATACACAAACACCACCAAGCACTGGATCTGATTATACAAGCAACTTTCTACTCAGAATCCAAGAAGAAATACCCAACAAAACCCACAACTTCTTAAATACTTGTCTAAAATGTGCCATGCTGTCTGTTATCAAATCTGAATTCAGGGCCTGTCATTAAGGTGACAGCCTGTCCAGGATGCTTGGATTCTCCTGAAACACTGGTGCTGGTCTCTGATGGAGGAAGGTCATTGGTTAATTAATAAAGAAACTGCTTGGCCTCATAGGTTAGAACATAGGTGGGTGGAGTAAACAGAACAGAATGCTGGGAGGAAGAGGAAGTGAGCTCAGATGCAGGGCAGCTCCTCTCAGAGCCAGACGTGATGCAGCCAGCCACTAGGTCAGACATGCTGCATCTTTCCCGGTAAGCGCACCTAGTGGTGCTACGCAGATTATTAGAAATGGGCTAAATTAATATGTGAGAATTAGCCTAGAAGAGGCTAGATATAATGGGCCAGGAGGAAGAACATGAACAAGGAAGTCAGGACCATGAGGGGTGCACCCACCCACTGAGACAGTGGGGCCGATCTATTGGGAGCTCACCAAGGCCAGCTGGACTGTGACTGAAAAAGCATGGGATAAAACCGGACTCTCTGAACATGGTGGACAATGAAAACTGACGAGAGGCCAAGGACAATGGCACAGGGTTTTGATCCTATTTCATGTTCTGGCTTTGTGGGAGCCTAGACAGTTTGGATGTTCACCTTCCTAGACCTGGATGGAGGGGGGAGGACCTTGGACTTTCCACAGGGCAGGGAACCCTGACTGCTCCTGGGACTGGAGAAGGAGGAGAAGAGGAGTGGGGGGAGGGGGAGAGGGACAGGAGGAGGGGGAGGGAAATGGGAGGCGGGGAGGAGGCAGAAGATTTTTTTTTTCAATAAAAAAAATCATAAATCTCACAAACTGAAAAAAAAAAAAGAATACAGTTTGTGTTTCGTTATTTTGGGACATAAGCTAGCCAGGCGGCCGGGAGCTGGGTGGTAGGAACGCAGCCGGCAGCTCCTTCAACAGGTCTCTTTATCAGAACTATGGGGTTGTGAATGCTCCTGGGATGAATGACTGTCTGAAGGACTGTGATTGTTCTGCTGGTCTCTGAAATAAGGCAGGACACTGAGTGAAATGATGGCCAGAAAGGGACAGCGAGAACAACTGGAAGTCTTTTCTAGGTTTCAATTTCCTCCAGAAAATAGGCCTAAAATAGCAGATTTGATTCTTACAGAGATAATTTACCAAGGTCAACATTTTAGAAATCTATTTATTCCATTAAACTTAAAATTTGTCTTTAGTTTATATTTAAAGACATAAATTGTATATGTTTGCGAATTGCTATGCATATTTTGCCATGTGTGTGTTTCATAACTCTCCAGATAAATTTCTCTACAATAAAAAAACTTTCAAAGGTCTTTCTTCTCCTTTGCATTGCCCGTCATGATCCTCCTCAGTCCCACACTGAGCAAACTGGGATTTTACTCTGACATAGCTAATATATATATATATATATATATATATATATATATATATATATATATATATATCTTCCCCATTGTTTCTTCTCTGACCATCTTAAGCTATGGGTACAACATTCTATTCTACTTTCAGTTTCTGTAAGATCACTTAAAATGTATTATTTAGGTTGTATATTATTTGTCCTTATCACTTTAGCGTATTGCTCTATTTCTCTGGACAGGGGACAGAGAGCAAAAATATTCTGTAGTAAATGCTTCCTTCAGAGTAGATACTTCTCGTCAATAGAAACTGAATGACAGCAACTAATGAAAAAGATCAGATGCATTGCAGTGGTGAACCCCAGACAGATGAGAGTGGCTGGCACCCGTGCTGCAGTCCTTCAACTGACTGTCTCTTCAGGATATGGGATACTAAACATTCTAGGCATGGGGGAAAGGAAAGTCACCAAACTCAAAGCCCCTACTTCACAACTGAGAAAAGAGACTGAGGTTTTAGGAGGTAATGTGATGTGCTGAAGTTTGCAGTCATATTTACTTGTCTTTCTCAGGAGCTTGCCAGGATGATAATTCCCTATTTACAACTCCCTCTAGTCATGTGCTGGGGATGAGATAAGCCCTCAACTCTGACAGAAAAATAACTTTTATCTTTCCTTTTTACCCACCTGGGTCTTGTCATGTCCCTTTACCCACAGGGAAGACCCATGTTCCTCAAGTACAATAACACACCAGGACACAAGTCAGCATAAGCCGGAACACAACCCTGCCACTTCATCCAGAGCCAAACATCACATTGGTTGGTTGAAGGCAGGTAGGGAGGCTTACCTAGGTGTTTCTACAAAAAAGAGCACTATGGGAATGGAGCATTTCTTAATGAAAATGGGGAAATGTGAAAAAGAAATGTCAGACTGGCTTGCTTTTATTAGAGAATGGCTTGGGAAAACCGTTGGCGTATCTCAAGGCGACATTCTTTGCTGTGTGGTTAGTAAGAACTTCTTTCTGGGATATTGAAAGTTATCTCATAATGTTCAGTATCACTATAATTTCTTCTTCTGTTTCTGCATCAATGTGTTTTTAACAGCCTGAATTAGAGCTGTAAGTCAGATGTCACTGGATCCAGAGAATCAGAACACACTGTTCTACAGTGACAGTTTCATAGTTCATGTGTGTTTCAGTGAGCTGCACCTTGATGCCCATGAAACTGAGGGTGCTGATTAACTTTATGCATCAGATAAATATCTTGATCAGGGAAAAATAAATATGATTCTTGTCAACAATTTGTGATAAAAATTATATTAAATCATGTTTGCTTGAGTTTTATATGTTTCTATGGAAACAAGAAGGATCAAAAGTCTTATGAGAACTCCGGTGGGCATGGTAGCCTCTGTCCCTCTTCTCCGGGAATTATTCACTTTATATCTGCAGCCAACCCTTTTGTGCACTCTGTAAACTCACACTCTACGTACTCTGCAAGTACTAACAATGTTCATGGAATAATGATTATTTTGTAGTGAATTGCCAACTGCCATAATGTGGCTCTCTCTCTCTCTCTCTCTCTCTCTCTCTCTCTCTCTCTCTCTCTCTCTCTCTCTCTTCCTATCCCCCTCATTCTCTCCTAACAGTTTTTAGTTTCAGCTCAGGACAAAGCAAAAACTATGACCTGGTGACAAGATAACCAGGCATGTGCAAAAGAAAACATATTGTAGTCAAATGTGAAATAAAGCCCATGGTCACCACAACTCAGATGGGTCACAGAGCATATGGGGAGCCAATATGGAAAGAGAGAAAAGCAACACCTAAGCTTTCAAGATGCATAGTTTCATATGGGGGTGACATCATCCCAGGAGAAAGTGGGAGTGAGAACCAAGTCTACATCTTTTGGAGGGCTAGCATGCTAGAAGATAAATTATTTAAATAGTTAGGTTATTACCAAGACAGCCATGAGGCTAGATAGCAAACTTCAAGGCCAGTGACATTCAAGGTAGTATATTAATAATAAAAATGCAAGGATCATTATATTTACTTTTTTAAAAAGCTTAAATTATTTTTATGAATGTGTGTGTTTTGTCTGGATGTGTCTATGTACCACATGTGTAACTGATGCCCATAAAGAACAGAAGTAGGCATCAGATTCCCTGGAACTGGAGTTATAGTCAATTTTTAGTTGCTACGTGGGCTCTGGGAATTGAACCTGGGACCTCTGGAAGAATAGCCAGTGATCTTCACTACTGAACCATCTCTCCAGTCATTGTGTTTACTTTCTATCTAAAACTTCTTTCTTTTAAAATTTATTTTGGTTTTAATTTTTCCTCCAGTTTGTTTAGTATAATACAGTATACCCAAGATGTAATAGTGCTTTATACATACAATGAAATAATCTACTTTAAGTATGTATATAGCTCAGTGAGTATAATGAAATATAGAAATCTCTACCACCATTAGAATACAGAATAGTTTCATTAACATGGAAAATATTTTCATGGTCTTCAGTCACCGCATATCACTTCATGCTCCAATTTAATCACTGTCCTGCTTTATGGCCAATTTGTTTGCTTTGTCTAAAATTTCACCTAAGAAGGGTCAGCAAAATGAATAAAGGTTCTTATTGCTAAACCTGATAGCCCAAATTCACTCTCCAGAAACCACATGCTAGAGAGAGCAAACTCCCGTAAATTGTTCTCCAACATCCATGGGTGTGTTGTGGCATGCTGAAACCCACCTCCAGATTAGATAAATAAATAAATGTAAAAAGAAAGCCTATAAAATTTTACCTAAGAATCTCACTGTAGCAGTATTTTCTCAGATTTGGCATATATTCAGTTAAAATTACTATTAAGCTATGTTTCATTAGCACATAGTTTTTGCAAATAACTTTTTCCTTTCTGTCTTAACTTTACTTTTCCCAACAGATCATTGAGGAAACTATCAATCTTTGCAAAATTAATGACTCTTTCTCTCTTCTCTTATGGTTATAATTTGTTTTTGTGTGCCTTTTTTAAAAATGGCTTCCTAAGCCCACTCGTATGTTTTTTTTTCAATAAAGATGGTCACTGAGAGGAGCTTACTCTGAAGTAAGATAAATGGCATAAAATTTGTAGGTGACATTTTTATTAGAAATAACTTACTGTTCTCTCTTAGTGACTTATAGTTCTGAACAAATAACTTCCTATTTTAATAAGATGTAATTATATTTTTCTATTGTACTCTATTGTTATTTTTACAAAATCTATTTGCTGTCATGTCAATTATTAATTTCTATAAATAATGAATTACCTCTTTGATATAGATTTTTGAAGAACCTGGAGTTTATTGTTTTGTATGATATCATCTAGAAGTTGTTCATTTTTCTCCCACACTGATGTCAGGTAGGCCCAGCACCATTTATTACAACCCTTGTGCCCCTGTTTTGTATGCCATGCTAGTAGTGATGTATCTGCACACAGGCAGGTCTGTTTCCAGACTCTGCTGTGTCCCATAACACTATCTGTCAATCATGTACCCTGCTTTCCAGTCTTTACTATAGTTCTGTGGGCTAAATAACATTTTTCTTTCTAGTTTTCATCAATATTGTCTAGAGTTTTCTTAGTCATCAGATCTCCATCTAAACCTTAGAATTAGCTTATCTGTGTCCATAAGTACTAATATTTGATTGAAATCGCCTTTAATTTATAAATTAGTTCCATAAAATTGAGCACACATCTTTTCAAAGCTTTCTTTAACTTTCATTTAGTTGTATTTGTGTTTTTACATATCATCAAAATCATTTTCTTCTTAATAGTGCTTTTGCATTTTTAAAAGGTTTATTTACTTATTATGTATACAATGTTCCTCCTATATGTCTACAGGCCAGAAAAAGACCCCAGATCTCTTTATAGATGATTGTGAGCCAACATGTGGTTGCTGGAAATTGAACATAGGATTTCTGGAAGAACAGCCAGTGCTCTTAAACTCTGAACCACACCAGTCCCACAAATTGTTTCTAAATATTACATATATATATATATATATATATATATATACACACACACATATATAAACTTGAACGTATATTTTAAAATTCTACCATATGTCTTTGCTCAGCACACATATAGATTCTAAACTTATTATGCCATCAGTGCATAATGAATGTTTTATCTAATTATTTCCATTTTATGATGTTCTTGTAATTTCAGGTTTTACTGTTTGGGCTAGGATTTGAAATACAAGGATGATAATAAACATCCCTGTTTCCTAATCTCAAAAATAAAATTTCTGAACGTTCAGTAGTAAAGTATTTAGTCTAGACTTGTTTTTGCTCTTCCTTCTACTAAGCTAAGAAATTTCAAATCACCTGTTACTCACTGACCTGGATTTTCAGTTTGCTCTTTCACTGACACGGTATGACTCAGTGTTGTATGCCGTGGTGTGGGGTAAGGTGGGTGGTGTATGGTATAGCTCCACTGTGGTGTGGTATCACATTGTTCATATTATCTACTCATCTCACTACTGTGTGCAAATTTCTGACAAAAGTAACTTTAGGAAAGAAGAGATTATTTGGGCTCACAGCTGGCTAATCAAGTCAATCATGGTCCAGAAACCATGGGAACAGAATCTTGAAGATGCATGGTGCACCCACAATAGGGGGAGCAGTGAGTGCTGCTGCCCAGCTTCATCAGTTCCATGTATTCTGCCTGGGACTCCATCTACTGAGTGTTGCTGCCTTCGTTTAGGGCAGGTCTTTCTGCCTTAACTAACCTAATAGAGAAACTCCATCACAGATATCCCAAGAGACTGGTTTCTCCTGAGGTTCTAAATCTTGACAAATTGCCAACCAAGATGACCATAACAAGGGTTACTGGGTGGTGTGAGGTGATGTATGTATAACAAACAGTTTCATGGTGGTGCAGTATGGGGTTCTGTGCTTTTGACAGATGACATATTTCAACGTCTCAATTTATTTTTTCATTCTGTACATTACACTCAGTTTAAAACAGTTTTGCCTGTTTTCTTGGGCACCTAAAAGTGTTAACAAAATGATTGCTGCTTTATGAGCCTGGGCCTTTGAACAAAACATTAAAAACTAGAGCTACAACAAGAACAAAAGCAAAATACTAGAAAAAATAGAGATAAGAGTAGAACTTTGCATTTTTATCTGCTTAACTTGTCTATAATTGGGTTATAACTTCCATGTTTGGAAAAATATCTGCATCTAAATAATGTCGCAAAACGTGAGATATTGCTTTTATAATTTAAGCTTTGATCACTCATCAGTTGACAGAACACACTCTCAAAATTACACACACTTGATACATACATGAAGACAGAGCATATCTGAGCTGAGTAGACAGACAGTCCCACCACTCACAGTACAGCTAGACCAGCCCTATATGTGCTTCTTAGGACTTGGGGAAAACGAATATTTTATATTGATTGACATTTGATGAACAGGATACCAGGACTGAGGTCCATGGAAGGTGGCCTACCCATCCATGTAGCTGTGACACATGCGACCTTGGCAAACACTCCTTGAGCCCAATGCTGCCAGTAGGACACCCAGTGGTTGGTCTGGATACAAGACAGGAAGTAGTGAAGCAGGAGAAAGTAAAGAATGAATGGCAGTTGCTCAGATGTATACTGTGTCCGTGTCCACCACAGCTATGATCCTGAAGAATAAAGCAAGAGAGCTGGTCCACACTGAAGACAAAAGACCTAAACACAAAAAATGGCCTAAGTTGGAGGAGGAGGAATTCTAGGGCTGAAACTGATGACTAAGCTCAGAAGCAGATCCCTCCCCTCAGCCATGATGATCACACCCACACGGAAAGCTATGTTTTGAGTCAGGACCCCTGACCTGCAGCAACTGAAGAAGCTTGAAACTCCAAACAAGCTGGGTGCAGAGGAAAACTACATGCCAAGGCAAAAGGACATTTTCCCAAAAGGTGGCAGAATGGATATCATGGAAATTGTGAAAGGGTAAACAGGGCAGGCCACAGATGCAGATCTCCTGTGATGGGCCACAGGGAGAGCCCTTGTCGCTGACAAACTATCACTGACACTCTGCCAGTGCCTTTCCACAACAAGAAGTTCTGGGTGACCCAGTCCTCTCCTTGGGTTTCCTCTATTACTTTCCCAGTGAAATGGGATGCGCTGTCCGAAGGGTAGTGTAGTCTTAAAGATGTTTTCCATCAGCTTCGTGTAAGTGCAGCGTGATGTTAATGGATTGCTCTGAGATGCATTTTTTGTACAGTCTCTCTGTTGTTTGGTGACACATGATTACAACTACTTGAGTGTCACCAGTTCCTTTTCCAAAATCAAACATGCTATACTCCCCTCCGATATCTGTGTAGAGAAACTCTGTTGGCATTTCTTTCATTTCCCTACTTTCTCCTCTTGCTCAGCACACACAAGCCGAATTTGGACTTTGTTTTGTTTTAAAACCTCTGCTTCTCTTGTTCAGTGATCCTTAAGGCATTGTGCAGAATTTCATTTAGAGAGAGCTGGTGATCCAGTAAACTTCTTCCCCAATTCAGCAGAGCATTCCTGACACTGGCTGGAAGACAGAAAGCAGTAGGGTTCCAAGCTGCTTCCCCATGCATTCTGTCAATGCAGCACCGGTTACACGTGGTGGCACAGAACTAGGGGCTAGGGTGTCTGCTGCTGTGCAGCTGAGCAGCCTTGTGCAGGTGCCTTGGTTCTTTTGGGCCTCAGGATTATTCTTCCATAAATATGGATGGTAATGTTATTACCAGTTATTCAGAATTTAAAAAAATATAAAAATATTACAAAAGAACAAAAGACATCTAGATACATAGCTACTCACATGAATATCAATATTATTACTATATGTTTTTTTTTAACTAACCTCAATTTTGTTTCCTATGGATTTTTAAAATGTGCTAATGAATACCATTTGTAATTAATGTTAGCAATATCTTATGCTGGGAAGGTGGAGAAGACATCAGAATGTCATGGTTTACTTTGACACCAGCTAAGTGAGTAAGCATGTTGCTTCTACTCACTGGGTTTTCATTTCCTTTCTTCCTAAATGAGGTTGAGATTTCCAGCAAGACTATGGTTACCATCCAGGGGTCAGGCAGCAGAGAAACAGACTCTTAACTTGAAGAGAAGATGTAGAGCCAGAGTATGCTCTCCTCTGCAGGGTTTATGCTCCTTCCTTCGGAAGTACTTTGGACAAAGAAGGGAAGGCTGATTGGTTCCCACCAAAGGAGTCCAATGAAGGGTAGATAATAGGGCCTCCAAAACAATTTCAGCAGCAAAAAAATTTGGGTCAAATTCTTTGTTCTTGGGGAGGAGGACCCAGGAATTCACCAGCTTAATGAAAACATTCATCTGCCCAAGGCTTCTGTCCTGCCTACTTGCCTGCTGGGGACTATCTGACTCCTATGACATCTCACTCCTATGTAACCTACAAAGTGTGACAAAGACTTTACTGACAAGCACCTGGAATGGCCTGCAGACATTGGCTGCCCTGAGTACAGCATATATATCATAGAAGGTACTTCCTATGCAAAAAAAATATGTTTTAGTAATCAATACTGAAACCTTTTTCATTTCATCCTTTGATTTTTGGAGTTACAATGCTTTTCTCTCCCTCTCCCTCTCCCTCTCCCCCTCCCTCCCTCCCTCCCTCTCTCTCTCTCTCTCTCTCTCTCTCTCTCTCTCTCTCTCTCTCTTCTCGCTCTCTCTCTCTCAGTATTGCCTTAATTTTTTCACACATAGTATTTGTAAATTTAATGATTGGGGAAACACAGGCTTCTATAAGAATTTATAGGCTAATTTTGTAACAAGAGTTTGAATAAATGCATACATCTTGCATATTTATGAAAACTTTGCTCTATTTTTATGCCTCCTATTATTAAACTATACATTAAATATTATCATAAAAACTCAATAATTCACATAAATGGATTTCTTATAGTTCAGAGATATATTTAAGCAACATTAGACACAGAAAATTTATGTCATATGGAAGCAATATATTCAAAATTAACAATATAAAATATAACAAGACAGTAAAACTATTAATAAAGAAATATTTTGTCCCACTGTAATAGCTCAGTAAACAGTTGAAGTGAAGAAAAAAATAAAATTGTCTATTTTTCTACTTTGAATTTGACTGAATTGAATGATCATAAAACCTGAAAAACACCAGAAATATATCTGGCAAGCAGGAGCATCTAAGTTCCTTGCTTGGCTATGGACTGAGGAACTTTTGCTTGGGTGTGTAGTGACCATTTCCTAGATAGGAGGATGTCATTTGGAAATCACATCAATCCCTGTAGTTGAGGAAGCAACTGAGTCCTTCCAGTTAGAGTTGGCTCTTTCATAGATGTATTGCACAGAATGAAGGAGCTGTCAGATAGTAGTTAAGCATGTGGCCCTGGGTCTTGACAATACTAAAGTGTCAGAGTTTAAAGTGATACAGGTCCGTGCAGTGTGGACTGGGGACCTGGAGAGTAACAGCAGTACCTGTAGAGATCTACTCCATTCCAGACAAAGTAGATATACACTTGTAGGAGAAGGGCCCACTTGTTTGTCCCGGTCTGCCCAGCTAGCTTGGCCCACTAGCTTTAGTTTTTTATTGACTAATTTTTATATCTTAATTTAACCCATTTTTGTTAATCTGTGTATTGCCACATGGCAATGGCTTACTGGGTAAATTTCCAACATCTGTCTCTGGCGGATCCACGGCGTATCTCCAACTTCACCCTTCTTTCTCCTAGCATTTATTTCTGTCTTCCCTGCCTACCAAAGTTCTGCCCTATCAACAGGCCCAAAGCAGTTATTTTATTAACCAATGAAAGAAACACAAAAACAGAAGAACCTCCTACACCATGCACTCTCTTGTAAAGTAGTGTATTTACATCTGCTACCACCTTAAAGTAAGTTTCCAGCTGAAGACAGGAGGCTCAATCTGTGGAAAGCTCAGGGACACAGCTCCTAGCTGGTGAGCAGGAGCAACAGACAATTGGCCATTTCCCTTGAGGTTTACATGACTCAGCTGGATGCAAACCTTTTTTCCTTTGTCAGATCTTTTGCTTTCCCAGGTAATTTTAGATTCACCTTGTGTGCCCCACAAAATCCAAAGCATTTCAGCAATGACTTTGGGTGCTTTGAATATGTGGATCAATCTGAGAAAAAGACATTTGTTAACACAATGGGGTCTCCCTTCCCGCTGTGCTTACTCTCACCAATGCTCTTGTCAATTGACACTTCGTTATCAGTAAGCTTTTTTTGGCAATTTCTTAAAAACAAACAAACAAACAAACAAACAAACAAAAAAAAACAGAAATAGAGAGCCCCTCAGAACCATAAAAAAATTCTTGATGGTTTATAATTTACCTTTAAATAATTACAAGCATGGTGTTCTTGATAAAGTTACAGCCTTCTACATACTCCATGTGTGCTTAAAAATTTACTAACCTCAAAATTGTATTTAAGAAGAATTTTCACATTAAAAGAATACAAACGATATTATATAGGCATTTTCACATGTATCTTTCACATAATTCAGTTATCAGTTATGTTCACATCAAAATATTTAACTCATCCGCAGTGCATGGCAGTTTGAGGTTTAAAGTATTAATCACCCAAGATTTCTTTTTGTAAATGCCTGGGCTGTGGTTAGTACAGAGCTGCAACAGAAATATCTGGGGGGGGGGGGACTAGGACTCTTTTTCTCCCAGGTTTGACCAAATTTTAAATAAAAAATCTTCCTCCTTATCAATTTATCTCCCAGTTTCTTTCAAAAAGATATATATGAATGTAAGTACCTCTGATGAAAATGTATACATGAATATATTGTGAATATATTGAAATTTGATAGATACATATTTTCTGAGTATAGTGAGAATTTGGGAGGTGTTAAGACCATACATGTATATACAAGATAAGCAATATGCTTATGTATCCTATGTACTCATTCACTGACTCTTAAATTATGACACATTCTTGAAGTGTATCTTTAGTATATTTAAATTGTATTTATATTTAGATTATATATTTATATTTAGATTAGAGTCTGCCATGGAGGTAAGTCAGTCCAGGAACTTGGGACAGAACCTAGAAGCAGAAAGTGAAACAGAAGTCATAGAAGAATGTCCGTTACTGGCTTTCTCTGCCAGGTTTACTCAGTCTGCTTTCTTATACGATTCAGGGCCATCTGCTTGGAGATGGCACTGCTCACAGTGAGCTGTGCTCTCTCACTCTAACTATTGATCAAGACAGTGTTCCACACACTTCACTTCAAGCCAATAAAACATTACCTCTTCCCAGATCTGTCCATGCTCTGTCATGATGACAAAAACAAGCAGCACACTGCTCTTGCATAGGACACAAGTTTGGTTCCCAGTACCCACATCAGATTGCTCACAGTGGCTTGTAAATTGGCTCTGATTTCCTCTGGAATTGAGGAATTTGCACATTCATTCACCCCCCCAGACATATACAAATAGTTAAAAATAAAATTGAAAACAAAAATTGAGTGGACTGTTTAAAAATTTACTCTGAGGGCTTTAGGTCACAGTAATTATATTTCAGGATTGGAAATATATTGAGAAATTGAATTTGACTATACTTTATGAAGAGCTGAGAAGAAAACAAAACTAAATTTTAGTATGTTATGTGAAAGATGTTGTACAGATGGATCAACACTGTGATTTCCTGAAGTGATAATAACTCTTAATAAGCATTCCTGGGAACAACAGGTGCTGCGCCCTTTGCTCTCCTTTCTTTCTAGAACTACCACAGTGGCCTTTGTGGAACCTTTACAGGAAGTTTCTGGAGTTATGTCTACCTTTATGGAGACAAGGTGTGGCCAAGACTGAACAATTTTAGTGCACTCTCCAGAGACAGCTTTGCTCCTGCATGTAGACACCTGTTACCAATGTGGACAGCTAACTATAGCACGTTTGTTTCCCTCTGACCTCTTCAGGGTCTTCTTACCTACTCATATATTAAACAAACGCGGAATTCCAAATATGTCCTTTTCTATGAAGTCTCCATTGTACCTGGAAACAAGAAGATAGAAAAGCAACATTGAATGCTGGGGGGGGTGGGGAGACAAACGATAAGGAAGGGCACGGTGTGCTCCACCCAGTGCAGTACAGTGAATCCCAGGGCTGTTTTATGTGCTTTTATCCCGGCCATATGTGTCAGTCTATTCCCTCTATTGCTTCTTAACTTTGGACATAATGTTGAAAGTGACCCTTTCTTTCTATCATTTTGAACACAATAAAAGTAACTGTGAAGCAGTGAAAATAATGTGGGTTTTATTCATTTTCTAAACAACACCTAATTCTTTTGGATTATTTATTATTATTAATATTAGTAGTAGTAGTTGCTATATGGAGTGGAGAGGGTACTAACTTTTTTTTTTTCTTTTGATTTTCGAGACAGGGTTTCTCCGTAGCTTTTGGTTCCTGTCCTGGAACTAGCTCTTGTAGACCAGGGTGGCACACGCCTTTAATCCCAGCACTCGGGAGGCAGAGGCAGGTGGATCTCTGTGGTACTAACATATTTTAAATTGAGTGTATCACCACACTTGCAAATTTATAGTTTAATTTATACATTTTGTTGAATAAAATAAATTTATACTATCATAAATAAATGATTTAAGTTTATTTCCCGCCTAAACAAAAACATAAGTTTATTGAGATTATTTAAAAAAAATTCAACACTAATAATAACATTTGTGTTTCCTAGTATAATACTTTGACCATAATATAAAAAAATGGCAGTTTTTTTCTAATATGATAGGCAAAAATATAAATATTGTGCTGTACATGTGAAGAGAGTGATTTGAGGGCTGGAGAGATAGCTCAACAGTTAAGAGCACGGGCTGCTCTCACAGCGGACTGTAGTAGCATTTCAATTGTATTTTAATAAATAAAGCTTGCCTGAAGATCTGAGAGTAAACAGTCCCACTGCTCAGCCTTACAGACCAGGTTATGGTAACACACACCTTTAATCCCAGTACCCATAATGACACACACCTTTAATTCCACTTGCCACAGAAATTGGGTGGTGCCTGTCTTTAATCCCAGTGGTGCATACCTTTAATCTCAGCCCTAGAGAGGTTTATAAAATGGTGGGAGACAGTTCTCATACAGTCTCATTCTGAGATTCATGGAGGCAGAATCACCATTTCAGACTGAGGTTGAGTTGAGAGCCAGTGGCTGGCTCTTTTGCTTTTTCAGATCTTCAGGTTAAACCCTAATTTCCCTCTCTGAGATTTTATTAATCTTGTATCATTTGGTGCCACATGGATCCTGACTACATGCCAACTTGGACTAGCTCGAAAGTTCCTGGCTGAAGGTCTCCAACTGTTGCATACCAGGCTTGGTTTCACCTACAAGGCAGTTTTGGTTTTTTTTTCTACCTTTTGTGGACCCTCCGCTCTGTGACTTTGCAATTTCCCAGGCTAAGGTATGCTACATTCCCCCCTCCGTTTTCCCTGCAGCAATTTACTTATGCTGCATCCTGTTTATGTTTCCAGTTTATGAGCTCTGGGTTCCTTGATATTCTGGCCACCAAAAAACTCTCTCTGTGTTTTAAGAGCTCTTAGTTTGTTAAACAAATTTGTCAGTATTGAAGGTGCCAATGTGGAACCAAGTGGAACTGTTCAGGCCACCACCATTCTTATCTTTCTGCCACATGCCCACAACCATGACACCCAATGACCAATAAAGATTGTTATACCTACAACAATTTACTGAAATCTAATAAAGGAGGTAAGTTCATTTGAATAATAAATAAATCAGTAAATTTGAAGGTTATAGAATGAAAAACATTATCACTATTGAGGAATTTAATAAGCTTTTAGCTTATACTATGGATGATATTCTCCAAGACTTATGTCATTTTCTTGATGAATTCATTTATTTGATATTGGGACTTAGCTTTGTTTTTCATATTACATCCTTAAAAATGGTCTGATAACAGAGCCAAGAATGAGGCACTCTTAGAAATAATACAGTCTTTATGGACTAAAATGAACAGCTAGCTGACAGGATTTATACCATTGAAAATAAAAATTTAGCTGAAAAATGAGTACCATTGAAAAGGATAACATTAATTTGAGATAAAATTCAATCCATCTTAAAGGATGCTGAAAAATTATCTGAAACAATTCATACTGTTGAATTTGGCAATCAAAATCGGTTAAAAAGTTAAGATAAATTAACAGTTAAGAATATTTCTCCAGAGCCGGGCGGTGGTGGCGCACGCCTTTAATCCCAGCACTCGGGAGGCAGAGGCAGGCGGATCTCTGGGAGTTCGAGGCCAGCCTGGTCTACAAGAGCTAGTTCCGGGAGAGGCACCAAAGCTACAGAGAAACCCTGTCTCGAAAAAACAAAAAAACAAAAAACAAAAAACAAAAAAAAAAAAAAAAAAAAGAATATTTCTCCAGGAAGTCACTCTGCATGCCATACAAATAAATTCAAGGATGAGAAGCTATTATTAATGGAAAAATTTCATACCTAAGAATTGTATGTGCGGAATGAAGACCAGAGGTTATGTGAGTCCATGAAATCATTAGAAATATTCATAGGTCAAGAGATTCTGGCTTTACAAAAAAGACAGTGGTAGAAACATTTGAAATAATTGAGGAAATTATTGGAACTGATGAGCATGGGGTGGAGGTACAAGGACAGGATTTAGCATTGCCAATACATGTCAGAGTAAGAGATGACTTACCAAGGGTTTTAGCTATTTACTAAATAACTACCTTTGACAAATAATCCAGTGCTAAATACCCAAAAGGATTCAGAGAATGTAAATGAAAGCCTATAGGAATGAATGATCTAAAGGAAATTAAGCAAGCAGTAGTGTCCTGTGGCTTGTTAGGGAGATAGTGAAAACATAGGCTTCAAGCAATAAGGCTACCCCACACCATTGGATTTAATTAGTTTCAGCAGTTCTGGAAGATGGGACACAACTACTGTGGAAATCCCAATTGCAAGAAGAGGCAAAAATATCAGAACAGGGTAAAGCAAATGGATCTGAGGCCTCCCAAGATCAAATTCTTGGTGAGGGTAACTTATGCTGACTCACAGGATCCAGCTCTTTATGATGAACACATCTGTCCCTATGCCACACAGCAGGCTTAAATGCTTGGGACAGGGCTCAAGAACCAGAAAAAAAAAAAGAATTGAATCATATACTAGGGTTAAACAAGGTAGAAGAGAACACTTTAGTGACTTTTTACAAAGATTAACCAAGGCTGTACAAATACAACTAACAAACCCACATGCTAAATGAGCACTTATTGAATCTCTGGTTTTTGAAAATGCCAACTTAGAATGCAAAAAGATACTTGGACCTATAGAGGTTAGATTAGCACCAATGGATGAATTGGACCTCCATAAAATGAATGTTGAGACATTTGACTATAATACTGAGGAATGGGCAGAAGAAGTAATTTCCAAAAGTATGAGGAAAAAAAATCAAAATGCCAAATGTTAATTGTGGTAGAATAGGACCTCTGAGAAGGGACTATAGACAGGCATTCCTAGAAATAATGTCTCCTCTAAGATTGACAAAAATAGAAGGTCTCAGTCTTCTGGATTATGTAGAAGATGTGACAAATGCCAAAATTGTGCCAAGGAATGTCGATCAAAAAAACGATAAACAAGGAAACCTGATACCATCAGGAAACTCATTGAGGGCCTCTCACAGGCTCCCAGGTCAAATGTGGTCCAGCCATTCCCAGTCATTGTTGAGGTCATGTCTCACCAGGAAAATTAAAAAAATCAGTGCCTACTGTAAAAAAAACCACACTGTTCTGGATAATGGATCAAACATAGGGGATAACTCTATAATTCCAATAGGAAATGTATATTTTGGCAGACTTCTATAAATGAACAAAGGCAAAAGCTAAGAGTGCATATAAATAACATTGTAATCAAGGGATTTCTGGACATTGGTGTGTATGTGACTATCATTACTCCAGAATCTTGGTATTCACATTGGACTCTTCAACATGCCGATGTTCAGTTCCTAGGAATTGGAACCCTATCTCAAATGAAAACACACACACACACACACAATGGGTTGAAAGCATAGGACTAGAAGGACAGAAAAAAGGCTGAGGCTATATGTGGTTAATATCACAGTGAATTTATGGGGTCATGACCTGCTGTGGCAATGGAATACCTAGATAAACATGAGTTTCTGGGAAGGATATTATAAGGTACTATAAAAGAAGGTCATCAGCCATTCAGGCTGTACAAGAACACAAAATAACTATCAAACCTTCAGAGGTACCAACAGCCCTACCTTTAAAGTGGTTAACTGGGGAACCAATATGGGCTAAACAATGGCTTTTAACAAAAGAGAAACTGCAGGCTTTAGAACAGCTGGTACAGGAACAAATAGATGCTCACCATATTAAAGAATCAACCAGCCCTTGGAATTCTCCTGTATTTGTTGTTAAAATGAAATAAGAAAAATGGAGAATGGTGACAGATAAGAGCTGTCAACAAGGTAATTCAACCCATGGGCCCTCTATAATCTGGAATTATTTTGCCTTCCCTATTGCCTAAAGGATGGCCTCTTATAGTTACTGATTTAAAAGATTGTTTCTTTGCTACAACCTTATGAATAAAAGTCAGAGAAAATTTTCCTTTACAGTGCCTACTTATAATAATTAGTCTACTAGGAGATACCAGTGGAACCTCCCCCAATAGGGAATGCTCAATAGTCCACCCTGTGCCAATGCTTTGTAAATCAGTCATTGGAAATAATACACAAATTCCTAAATCTATAATTTATTATTACATGGGTGACATTTTGCCATCTGATTCAAATGTAGATACTTTAGAAAGAATGTTTGAAGAAGTAAAGAAAGTTTTGCCTAGGGGCTGGAGAGATGGCTCAGAGGTTAAGAGCATTGCCTGCTCTACCAAAGGTCCTGAGTTCAATTCCCAGCAACCACATGGTGGTTCACAACCATTTGTAATGGGGTCTGGTGCCCTCTTCTGGCCTGCAGGCATAGACACAGACAGAATATTGTATACATAATAAATTAATAAATATTTAAAAAAAAAGAAAGTTTTGCCTAAATGGAGATTACAAATAGCTCCTGAAAATATACAAAGAGGAGATTCTGTCAATTGTCTAGGTTATAAAATAGATTTACAGAAAATTGGAACACAAAAGGCACAAAATAGAAGAGACCAATTGTGGACTCTTAATGACTTACAAAGCTAAAGCTGAGAAAGAATGAACTGTGTTTGAAGAAAAATTATAGGAGGCATATGTGGATTGGGTGAATCCAAATTGTAGTTGCTCTCTAGTCATATTGCCTTCCAGAATTTCCCCTACAGGAGTTTTAATGCAGAGGGAATATATTATCTTAGAATGGACCCCTTTAGCACATAAACCAAGTAAAAAATTAAAAACTTATGTGGAAATGGTATCTGAATTAACTGCACAAGGAAAACAGACTTTGTCAACGAGCAGGCATAGAAACAGCAGAGATTTTAGTGCCTGATGAAATTAAAACTTATGGGAGGACAATGAACCCTGGCAAAGAGCTTGTGTTAAATTTTTTTGGAGCAATTAATAGTAATTATCCCAAAAGCAATAGAATTAACCTTAAAAGGGAGATACTTGGATTCTCCCTGACACACCAGTAACTGGAGCCCTTTTATCCCAAAAGCAATAGAATTAACCTTAAAAGAGAGCTACTTGGATTCTCTCTATGACACACCAGTAACTGGAGCCCTTACATTCTATACTGATGCAAATAAATCAGGAAAGGCAGGTTACAAATCAGAAGATTTAAATTAAGTGGAACAAAGCCCTTATAATTATGTGCAAAAGTCAGAACTATATGCTATTTTTGTGGTACTAAGGGGTTTTAAAGAACCTCTCAGTATAGTCACTGATTCACAATATGCAGAAATACTGGTTTTTCATATTGAAACTGCTGAATTTATACCAGATAATACAGAATTGACTTCATTATTCATTCAAGTTCAAGATATAATCAGGAATAGGAGTTGTTCCTTATACATAACACACATCTGATCCTATATGTGTCTGTCAGGTGCTCTAGCACAAGATAATGTGGAAATTGAAAGATTATGAATTGGAAATGTGCTGAAGGCATCAGAATTTCATAAAAGCATTATTTTAATAGCAAAGATTTAAAGAAAGAGTATTCTATTACATGGCAACAAGTTCAGAAAATTATAAAGAGATATCTGGCTTGCTCCATAACCAAACACTACCCAGAGGGAGTAACCTAAAGAGTACTCAAAGAAATAAAACCTGGCAGATGGATGTGTTCCACTTTACAGAATTTGGAAAATCACAATATGTACACCACATCATTGACATGTATTATGGTTTTCATTAGGCAATTGCTTCGATCTCAGAAAAGGCTGACTTAGTAATCATACATTTATTAGAAGCTATGGCCAGCATGGGTTCACCTAAACAAATAAAGACATATAATGGTTCAACATCTATAAGAAAATAAAACAGCTTTTTGTTTATTATAATATAAAACAAATTACAGATATATCAAACAATTCTACAGGTCACACAGTTATAGAAAAATCAAATTGAACTAAAAAGGCTGTGTTAAACAAACACAAATGAATAAAAATACCCCCAGAAATGATTTTATAATTTTTTTAAACTTGAGTTTTCTTAATGCTAATGAGAAAGGAACAAAAAGCAGCAGAGACAATGGATAATAGAAAGAACTTCTGAATTAAATCAGCTGATGTATTTCAGGGATGTGCTGACCTCACAGTGGAAACCAGGAGATGTACTACGTTGGGGAAGGGTTTTCACTCTTGTTTCCACAGGAGAAGAAAACCTATGGAAACCATCAAAATTAATAAAGATCTAGTTTGAAAAAGAGAAATGTTTGAGACAGAAAAGTGACATCTCATCCACAGAGGTGACAATCAGACAGATATACTTTTCATAATAATAAAAACATAAATCACAAATTACTAAAAACAAAAATCAAAACTGGCTTTAGAATTGGAAAATGGCTATCCTTCTCTAAAACCAAGCATGTTGCTAAAAGAAAAATTCAAAATTTCTGTCTCATATCAGAAGCTATCTGGTATCTGGTATGGTAACAGAAAAATAAAGAATTTAGGAACGATTTCACTTTTTCCCATAAATATTTTTGTCTTTATTGTACCTTTCATTAATTATATATCTATATGAATAATGTTTTAGTTTTCCACAAAGAGCAATAAATATTTTTACAGTAATCTTTGATATTTCTAGGAAGAAGATGAGGTCCCTCAACAATGCTTCCATCTGGCTGTTATGACATCATGATGCTGATAGTTTTGGGTACCAGCTGCTCAAGTTGGCTCCAACTTGGTTAAATGGTACACCTTCTTACAATGTTCTGGAAAGAACTCCAAAGAAGAACTTCAGAAAAACCCTATTGACTACTCAGAGACTATTTGTAATTATACCAGACAGTAATCTTGAAACCTAACTATCATTTTAGTTTTACAGGATCCCATAGATAGAACATCACCCCCATGACACCTGGAAATAATTCTAGAAGATGAAGTCCCCTCTCCCAACAACGTTTGTCCTCATAATTAGGGACATCGATTAGGGGTTGATTTTAACTGGCAAAGTGTTGGGACTTGGGATGTAAATTTTGTAGGCCCAGGAATCTCCTTTGAAAAAAAAAGTAAAGGGGGGATATAAATACAATAAGATAGAAAGGTAGATTATTAAATCTACTTTTTATTTCTTTATTTTTATTTTTTTCTTTTCTTTTCATTAAAAATTTCCACCTCCTCCCTTCCTCCCACTTCCCTCCCCCCCCCCTCCCTCTCCCTCCCTCTCCAGTCCAAAGAGCAGCCAGGGTTCCCTGCCTGGTGGGAAGTCCAAGGTCCTCCACCCTCCATCCAGGTCTAGGAAGGTAAGCATCCAAACAGACTAGGCCCCCACAAAGCCAGTACATGCAGTAGAAACAAAAAACAGTGCCATTGTCCTTGGCTTCTCAGTCAGCCCTCATTGTCAGCCACTTTCAGAGAGTCTGGTTTGATCACATGCTCCATCAGTCCCAGTCCAGCTGGCCTTTGTGAGCTCCCATTAGATCAGCCCCACCATCTCAGTGGGTGGTCGCACCCCTTGCTGTCTTGACTTCCTTGCTCCTGTTCTCCCTCCTTCTGCTCCTCATTTGGACCTTGGGAACTCAGTCCAGTGCTCCAATGTGGGTCTTTACTTTTTAAAAGCAACTATTAGTTTTAAATATTTTACATTTGTTTTACTTCTGTATATTGATACAAATTTGAGATTAATTTTGGTAAAACATATTGTACATACTTTTCTAATCATGTTCAAGGTTTTGTACCTATATAGCTCATTTAACAATGTAATGTAAGTTTCTAGTCCTTGAAAATTAATATTATCAGCTGTTTAGGATAATAAAGAAATATAGGTCAGTAGTTAATCACTTAGTATTAGTGCTGTTAGACATGTTTTCAAAGTCAAGCAAAGATATAGTTTAGAGAGGTCATCTTCAAACACTTCAGAGATCTACAGAATATGGCATTTAAGATGTTTTGATAACCTAGGTTCTGCTTCACAGAAAAGTTTGTTCAATATGCTTGGCCTGTAGGCTGAAGACAGATGTCCCATTATTGCAGAGAAACTTTGGGTGACTGTCCAGGCAGTCAACTGTTTCTATCATTACTCACATTTTTTTTTTGGAAGTTGCTTGCTTGCACTTCATTCTTACTCAGTTAATATTATTTACTTCTTGGGTCTCTGAGGAAGCTGAAGATTAGGTAGCTGTAGTCACAGTTTACCAGACACAGAAAGTTATGATAGAAAATATATTAAGTATAAGACTTTGGACTCACCAAGATAGAATAGATATGAAACATTTTATCTGATTTTGTCACGTGAAAATGGACTAGACATTTATTGCCTGTATATATTATATATAATCATTGTACTTACTGTATATAGTTTTCTTATATTAGTTAAAACCTTTTTTATTTTAGACAAAAAGGGGAAATGTAGTGGCATTTCAATTGTATTTTAATAAATAAAGACTGCCTGAAGATCAGAGAGTAAACATTCCCAATTGGCAGCCTTACAGACCAGATTATGGTAACATACACTTTAATTCTAGTAGTTACACTAGTTGCTATAGAAATCA
Organism: Chionomys nivalis; assembly: GCF_950005125.1. Classification (NCBI taxonomy): domain Eukaryota; kingdom Metazoa; phylum Chordata; class Mammalia; order Rodentia; family Cricetidae; genus Chionomys; species Chionomys nivalis. The sequence goes on from NC_080091.1 coordinate 31,301,083, forward strand.
GGTGGTACATTCCTTTAATCCCAGTGGTACATGCTTTTAATTCCAGCCCTAGAGAGGAATATAAAATGGGGGAGATAGCTCTCAGACACAGTCTCATTCTGAGATTCCGGGAGGCAGGATCATCATTTCAGACTGAGGTCGAGGTAAGAGCCAGTGGCTGGCTGCTTTGCTTTTCAAATCTTCAGGTTGGATCCCAATTTCTCTCTCTGAGTTTTTATTAATCGTACACCAGAGAATAGAGTTGATTTCCAGTGCCAACATGGCAGCCCACAACTGTTTATTCACTCTCAGGGGAATCAGACACTCTCTTCTGGTTTCTTTGGGTACTAGGCACACACATACTGCACAGACACACAGGCAGGTACAACACTTTTGTATATAAAATCATAAAGTTATTTTTGTAAAATGACTTGAGTTATGCCTATATCCTTATGTGTTGAAGTTTTATATAACTGGCCCCTGGATATGGATATAGGTGAGATCACAGTGAACTTAAACTGTGCTTCCATGTGATTTTGAGTAGGCACAGTGTGAGATAATTCAGGGTCAGCTTGATCATGTCCGTTACATATCTTTAGCATTAAGCTAGATGGTTAGGTAGAGCTATTTAGAATGGTGTTAGAATAGTTTCCCCATATTGCTTCAAGTCTGCGCTTCCTGATTCATGTGTACTAGAAGAGATCATGGGCAATAATGGCACCAGCTGTGCTACAGCACAGCAGGCAGTAACAGAAGCAGTGATGTATTTCACCAGATACGATGAAGATGACACATGTAACATCTTGATAGCAGAGCTTTGAATTTAATTTGGGAAGCCTGGTTCCTCTCTTTAGGTTGCTGCATCTCAACAGTGCTAATATCTTGCTGACTAATATTCCGACTGGGTCTTCTCCAAGAGCATTTGTGAGCTCTCTGTGCTTTTCTAAATGAAAACTGTGGGTGGAAAAAGCACCATCAGTCTTTAGAATCCTTCAGCCTCTACATCCTTCAGTCATATGCTTCTCCAACCATGAACTGTCAATGAACCATGTAATACTACACCAATATTTTGAGTTCAGTAAGTGAACTTCAGTCTCAGAATAAATTATCCTTTAAAAGGCTTTTTATGAAGCTGCTTTATGTGAAATGCAAGAAGTACCTGGCAGCCATATCTCTAGGATGCCCACACTGCATCCTATCTGAATGCAAAGCTTAAGGTGGACTCTACTTCTGACCTAAATGGACTTGCCGGAAAATCCCTTCTACATTTTTGGTAGTGATATTTCCAATGATAAAGGGCCACCATATAACCAGAGCATACTTGCTTTGTTATATGTCAGTGAAGATACAAAGGGAACAGAGCCACTCAAAACTTTCCAAATCACACTAACAGGAGAGTAGGAATGTTGCCAAAGCAAGAGGAAGCAGAAACAAGCCTCCCCTCACTGTTACAGACAGTACTCACCCAGTAGTTAGAAAACTAGGCGAAGTGATGATTGCATTTTTGCATAGTTTGCACATCTTAGTGAATCTGAATCAAGAACTCTACCTGGATATAAAATGATGTTGATCTAATGCATTGTTAGCCTATCAAAAATGAAGTGAAGGGCCAGAGAGATGGCTCAATGGGTAAATGTACTTGGACTTGTGTCTGATCCCAAGAGTCTATGGTGGAAGGATAGATTAGGCTCCCAAAAGTTGTCCCTTGAGCTACATATGCATACACAAACACACACACACTAAAAACTTTAAAAACTTTTTAAAAATGAAGTTAAGCAAATTACCACACAACTCAACACAATATGAATTGAAAAATACAACCAAATCAGAATATGCATGTTCATTTTCTGTAATGGTTTGTGGAAAAGACAAAACCTCAAGAGTAAGAATCTATGAACCAGCAACATTTTTTAAAAAAAAAACTTTCTGGCTCTCAATTTCATTATAAGTCACCTGTGAAATAAGGACAACTGTAACATTCTCTTAGAGTCTCTGAAAATCAGATGTCCAAGTCTAAGTCTACAGAATGTGATGACAATGTTGGTATACAGTAAGCTTTACTATAATTCTCCTTGATAAATTACAAATGTCCTTAGAAATCTGCTGGTGACATACGAAAAATAAAAAGTTTGGAGGTGATTTTGAAGACTGAATTCACACAAAGGTGACTAGTGGATCAGATTGCTATAAGGAAAAATGAAAGAGTTAGACTCATTGTTTTTATTTGTCAACATGAAGATGTGAACAACAGAAGACAGCATGGTGTCCAAAAGAATGCATGGAAAACTCAGTGGAGAGTTGGTAGTTGACCAAATGACTCTACCTTCATTTAATGAATAAATTAGCTTCAGGCAATAACATAGAAGCACTGCCAATTGTCTCCTAGGGAATTCAAGGTCAAAACTCTCTGTAATATCTGTGAAGGAAATGCTTTTACAGATAACCCAATAATATAAGGGACTCAGCCACAGGAGCATGATGGATTAATTTTATTAAGTCACACGAAGGTTATTTGTTTCATGCTGAAATTTTTCAGAGAGTCGGAATATCTTAATAAATATTCTACACACCAGAAATCATCTTAACACAGCATCTTAATAATTGTGTGTTCCAAACTGTGAAAGGCGGGTTTGTCATCTAGGGAGTATGACTATTTACTGCAAGTATCAGCAGAGACAGCTAATAAATGCAGATTATGAAGGCACACGGAGGCATCCTTTGCTTTGAAAAAGGCTGGAAAGCAGGTGACAGGTGTGGAAAACTTAATGAAAATACTGGGAATAGTTTTCAGTGCAAAAGGACCTAGTGCCTACTAATCCAGTACCCTGAAGAGACAAAATAAAAAATCATTGTCTTCTAAGTGATAATTGTAGATTACTCATAAACACGTCCACATCAACTGGTTTCTGAAATACCTTCACAGTCTAGAAAGTACCTGTTTCCACTTTGAAGTTACTTCCACTTCACAGGGTCAGGACTACAACTTGCTCTTTTTAATGCAAATGAATTCTCTCACTTCTGTATCTCTTGAGACCTTTTCAACAAACTTCCAAAATATCTGTTTGAATCAACTTTCTCCTTTGAGCTTTCTCCTGTTCCCAGATTAATCTTCATCAATATGCCACCTATTCTCTTGCTCAAACATACTTAAAATGTGTTAAGAATTTTTTTCCCATACTAATTTCTAACAAAGTTGACTTCAAACTTAAATCAATCAGGAGAGATGGAGAGGGACATTTTCTACTCATAACAGGAACAATTCATCAGGATGAAGTCTCAATCCTGAATATCTATGCCCCTAATATAAAAGCACCCACGTACGTAAAAGAAACATTGTTAAAACTCAAGGCAGCCATCAAACCGCACACATTAATAGTAGGAGACTTTAATACTCCTCTCTCACCAATGGACAGGTCAAGTAGACAGAAACCTAACAGAGAAATAAGAGAATTAATGGAGGTAATGAATCAAATGGACTTAACAGACATCTATAGAATATCCCACCCAAATAGGAAAGAATATACCTTCTTCTCTGCAGCTCATGGAACCTTCTCAAAAATCGACCACATACTCGGTAACAAAGCAAACATCCACAGTTACAAAAAAATATTAATAACCACCTGTATCTTATCAGATCACCATGGATTAAAGCTAGAATTCAGCAACAATGCTACCCCCAGAAAGCCTACAAACTCATGGAAACTGAATAGTCAACTACTGAACCATACTTGGATTAAGGAAGAAATAAAGAAAGAAATTAAACTCTTCCTTGAAGACAATGAAAATAAAGAAACAACATACTCAAACCTATGGGACACTATGAAAGCAGTTCTGAGAGGAAAGTTCATAGCACTAACTGCCCACTTAAAGAAAACAGAGAAAGCACACATTGGAGACTTAACAGCCCACCTGAAAGCTCTAGAAAAAAAAGAAGCAGACTCACCTAGAAGGGGTAGAAGACTGGAAACAATCAAACTGAGGGCTGAAATCAACAAAATAGAAACACAGAAAACAATTGAAAGAATCAATGAATCAAAAAGCTGGTTCCTGGAGAAAATCAACAAGATTGATAAACCCCTATCCAAACTAATCAAACGGCAGAGAGAGAATTTGCAAATTAATAAGATCAGAAATGAAAAGGGAGACATAACCACAGACACAGAGGAAATTCAGAGAATCATTAGATCTTACTACAAAAGCCTGTATGCCACAAAACTGGAAAATGTAAAAGAAATGGACGCTTTTTTAGATAAATACCATTTACCAAAGTTAAACCAGGACCAGGTGAACAACCTAAATAGAACTGTTAGTCGTGAAGAATTAGAAGCTGTTATCAAAAACCTCCCTTCCAAAAAAAGTCCAGGACCAGATGGTTTCAATGCGGAATTCTACCAGAACTTCCAAGAAGACCTAATACCTATTCTCCTTAATGTATTTCACAATATAGAAACAGAAGAGTCATTGCCAAATTCCTTTTATGAAGCTACAGTAACTCTGATACCAAAACCACACAAAGACCCAACCAAGAAAGAGAATTACAGGCCAATCTCACTCATGAACATCGACGCAAAAATCCTCAACAAAATTCTGGCAAACCGAATCCAAGAACACATTAGAAAAATTATCCATTATGATCAAGTAGGCTTCATACCAGAGATGCAGGGCTGGTTTAACATACGCAAATCTATCAATGTAATCCATCATATAAATAAACTGAAAGAAAAAAACCATATGATCGTTTCATTAGATGCTGAAAAAGCATTTGACAAAATTCAACATCCCTTTATGATAAAAGACTTAGAGAGATTAGGGATACAAGGGTCATACCTAAATATAATTAAAGCTATATACAACAAGCCGACAGCTAATATCAAATTAAATGGAGAGAAACTTAAAGCCATTCCACTAAAATCAGGAACACGCCAAGGCTATCCACTCTCTCCATACCTCTTCAATATAGTTCTCGAAGTTTTAGCAATAGCAATAAGACAACATAAGGGGATAAAGGGGATTCAAATTGGAAAGGAAGAAGTTAAACTTGCATTATTTGCAGATGATATGATAGTGTACATGAGCGACCCCAAAAACTCATCCAAAGAACTCCTACAGCTGATAAACGCCTTTAGTAATGTGGCAGGATACAAGATCAACTCCAAAAAATCAGTCGCCCTCTTATACACAAAGGATCTGGAAGCAGAGAGAGAAATAAGAGAATCATCACCTTTCACGATAGCCACAAACAGCATAAAATATCTTGGGGTAACTCTAACCAAGGAAGTGAAAGATCTATTTGACAAAAACTTTAAGGCATTGAAGAAAGAAATTGAAGAGGATACCAGAAAATGGAAGGATCTCCCTTGCTCTTGGATTGGGAGAATCAACATAGTAAAAATGGCAATTCTACCAAGGGCAATTTATAGATTCAATGCAATCCCCATTAAAATCCCATCAAAATTCTTCACAGATCTTGAAAGGACAATAATCAACTTTATATGGAGAAACAAAAAACCCAGGATAGCCAAAACAATCTTATACAATAAAGGAACTTCTGGAGGCATTACCATCCCTGACTTCAAACTCTATTACAGAGCTACAGTAATGAAAACAGCGTGGTACTGGCATAAAAACAGAGAAGTCGACCAATGGAATCGTATAGAAGACCCGGATTTTAACCCACAAACCTATGAACAACTGATTTTTGATAAAGGAGCTAAAAGTATACAATGGAAGAAAGAAAGCATCTTCAACAAATGGTGCTGGCACAATTGGATGTCAACCTGTAGAAGAATGAAAATAGACCCATATCTATCACCATGCACAAAACTCAAGTCCAAATGGATCAAAGACCTCAATATCAATCTGAACACACTCAACCTGTTAGAAGAGAAAATGGGAAGTACCCTACAACATATGGGCACTGGAGATCGCTTCCTATGTATAACCCCAGCAGCACAGACATTAAGGGCAACATTGAATAAACTGAGAAGCTTCTGTAAAGCAAAGGACACTGTCATTAAGACAAAAAGGCAGCCTACTGACTGGGAGAAGATCTTCACCAACCCCGCAACAGACAAAGGTCTGATCTCCAAAATATATAAAGAACTCAAGAAACTAGACTTTAAAAGGATAATTAACCCAATTAAAAAATGGGGCACTGAACTGAACAGAGAATTCTCAACAGAAGAAGTTAAAATGGCCAAAAGATACTTAAGGTCATGCTCAACCTCCTTAGTGATCAGAGAAATGCAAATCAAAACAACTTTGAGATATCATCTTACACCTGTCAGAATGGCTAAAATCAAAAACACCAAGGATAGCCTTTGCTGGAGAGGTTGTGGAGAAAGGGGTACCCTCATCCATTGCTGGTGGGACTGCAAACTTGTGCAACCACTTTGGAAATCAGTGTGGCGGTTTCTCAGAAAAATTGGGATCAACCTACCCCCTGGACCCAGCAATACCACTCTTGGGAATATACCCAAGAGATGCCCTATCATATGACAAAAGCATTTGTCCAACTATGTTCATAGCAGCATTATTTGTAATAGCCAGAACCTGGAAGCAACCTAGATGCCCTTCAATGGAAGAATGGATGAAGAAATTGTGGAATATATACACATTAGAGTACTACTCTGCGGTAAAAAACAATGACTTCTCGAATTTTGCATGCAAATGGATGGAAATAGAAAATACGATCCTTAGTGAGGTAACCCAGACCCAAAAAGAAGAACATGGGATGTACTCACTCATAATTGGTTTCTAGCCATGGATAGGGGCCACTGAGTCTATAATTTGTGATCCTAAAGAAGCTAAACAAGAGGGTAAACCCAAGGAAAAACATATAGATATCCTCCCAGCTATGGGAAATAGACATGACTGATGGGCAAAAAATTGGAATCTTGGGGGTGGGGTGGGATGGGGATGAGGGGTGATGGGGAGAGAAAAGTGTGAAGGAGAGGATGAGGGGAACTGGGGGAATCGGGGTGATTGGGGATAAAGGAAGGTTGGATAGGGGAGCAGGGAAACTCATACCTTAGGTAAGGGAGCCACCTAAGGGGTGGCAAGAGACTTGAACTTGGAATGGCTACCAGATGCCCAGGGCAATGTCCCCAGTTAGTTCATTGGGGCACCTGAGGATAGGGAACCTGAAATGAACCTATCCTATAATCATACTGATGAATATCTTGCATATCACCATAGAACCTTCATCTAGCGATGGATGGAGATAGAGCCAGAGACCCACACTGGAGCACCGGACTGAGCTCCCAAGGTTATAATGAGGAGCAGAAGGAGAGAGAACATGAACAAGGAAGTCAGGACCATGAGGGGTGCACCCAACCACTGAGACAGTGGGGCCTATCTATTGGGAGCTCACCAAGGTCAGCTGGACTGCTACTGAAAAAACATGGGATAAAACTGGACTCTCGGAATGTGGCGGACAATGAGAGCAGACGAGAGGCCAAGGAGAATGGCACAGGAACTTTCAACTGGCGATAGATCGAGAGAGAGACAGAGACCCAAATTGGAGCAATGGTCTGAGCTCTTAAGGTCCAAATGAGGAGCAGAAGGAGGGAGAACATGACCAAGGAAATCAGGACCACGAGGCGTGCACCCACCCACTGTGACAGTGGAACTGATCTATTGGGAGCTCTTCAAGGCCAGCTGGACTGGGACTGAATAAGCATGGGTTGAAACTGGACTCTCTGAACATGGCGGACAATGAAGGCTGATGAGAAGCCAAGGACAATGGCACTAGGTTTCGATCCTAATACATGAACTGGCTTTGTGGGAGCTTAGCCTGTTTTGATGCTCACCTTCCTGGGCCTGGATGGAAGTGGGAGGACCTTGGTCTTCCTGTAGGGCAGGGAATTTGGACTGTTCTTCAGTATTGAGAGGGAGGGGGAATGGACTGGGGGGAGGAGAAGAGGAGTGGGGATGGGGGAGGGGAGTGGGGGGAGGGGGCAATGTGTGGGAGGAGGGGAGGGAAATGGGAAACGGGGAGCAGTTGGAAATTTTAATTAAAAAAGAATAATAAAAAAAAAAGAATTTTTTTCCTTCTTAGGAGGCAGGGTTATCTCCCAAAATATATCCTCTATTACAATCTAGAATTAATTTCTCTAGAGTTACATCATTTCTCTAGACTGACTTGTCTCCTGATAATTTACTAGAGCAAGATAAGAATTCTGTGGTCTAGAGATGCCATGGTCATTGACTTTGTCACTTCCTTTGTAATTAAAAGTTCTATAACAATACCACTGTACCTTCTTCTCTATGTACATGATTGGTCAACCAGGCTGAGTGATGATTCATTACTCATGGGTTTCTATCTTTGTAATTTTGTACCTGGGTGTGATTATTAAGTACTATGACAAGGAGTTTTGCTATGGTTAAGACCAATGAAAAAAACTGAAACATTTTAGTCAGGGTAGAGGCTATTTTTGTGTTATTCTGAATCATGGAAGGCCATGATAAAAGGAAAGAAGAAACGAATGTTTGCAAAAGTGAACAAAACAATGGTATTGACTTTAAATTCTCTAGTCATCCAATAAATAAATATCTAACCAAACTAGTTTTATACAGTCCCAGACATAAACATGGTGTGGATAAACCCAAGAGTGAGTGAAAATATGGGGCATACACAGAGGAGCTTGTTAGGCAGTGCTGATAGGAAAAATCAGGCATTGGTCAGAACATTCCAAAGCAAAGCATGATACAGTTGGCTTTGGTGAGTGAAAAACAGCTATCCACAACCATCCCCATAGGGCTAAGACAAATTGATTTTCTTATAGATATATCAGAACTGAGAAGAAAAATTAACTACTGCACAAAGTCAGAAACAAAGATAATGATTTATTTATTTATTTATTTATTTATTTATTTATTTATTTATTTTTTTGCGAGGTAACCCAAGCTGGTCTTGGACTCTATATAATTGAGGGTAACCTTGAACTTTTGATCCTCCTCTTTCCACCTTATTAATGCTGGGATTGCAGGAGTGTATCATCATACCTAGTTTATTTCATGTTGGTATTCAAACCACACTTGCTATGAAAACACCCCACCAATGGAACACATCCTCATCCATTTTTATACAACTTATTTTTCTATTCTAAATGCTTCACATACCAAACTAATTTGATGCTCATAACAGCTCTGAGCACTATAATGATACCTAATTGGCAGAGGAAGAGACCAAGGTGGAGAGAGATTTTTGTAGCTTTGTGGATATGTTAAGATCAGGATATTTCCTACTCTGAATAAACTTATAGTGTATCTTCCTTTCTATTCCCAGGACTAAGTCCTTTGTGAGTCTGTGCTAGGTAAGTTTTCCCTGACAGATACTGCAGTTTCTGGGTTCACTAGGGGGATAAATTATCCTTATTCCTCAAAACGGAGTAAAGACTGCTTGTAAAATGGAGTCTTTTAGAGCAAGACACAACTAAAAGCTTTGATAAACAGTTTTCACTTCCTTTTTTATTAAAAAAAAATGTTATCCTGTCTCTGCTTCTTCATCATATCCAAGTACTATGCACCACCCCACATCATAGAAACCTCTCTTTACAGAAAATGGAGACCATCACAGGAAACCACAGTGGTACACAACAAACTGTGAGGACCCTGCTCTTGCTCCTGTATCTGTGGTTCGAGAAACATCCCGGAAAGATTGTTAGAGCCAGAGTACCAGCAAGTATGCTGTGAAACAGTCTCTCCTAGAAATAGTGGCATAAACAAGACCTAAGCAAGGTAGTATCAATGCACATGTTAGTATGGAAGGGCGGAAAAGGAGAGAAGCAATCAAGTAGCCCTTCCCAGCAGGGACACAAAAGAACCACAATAATTACCAGCATGGCAGGATATGTATAAGGAGAGATAAGTGGCAATCACATGCCAGTCACCAACAGCAACAGTCTAAATGAACTTAAGGCCTAATCGATAGGAGGGAAATCGTGCTTGGTACTGAAAACCTAGTCAGGTTCCTGGGTCAGTATAAATAATCTACTATTTCCACATTGCTAGACCATCATATTTCCTTACTATATTCTAAATCTTATTTTTATACCACAGAGAAGTATAGCTTCTACCTCTAATTAACAAAGTCTCTTTTCACTGAAAATAGAACACAACTGGACATAATAATTAGAACAAAATATTCTGGGGGAGCCCAGCCTCAGTGGATCACAGCTCCTGCATCTATGGCTCAAGGAGAAAGATTCTATGAGCCAGAGTACTAGGGTGTTACTGTGAAATAGTCTCTCCTAGAAATGGTTACATAAACAAGACCAGAACAAGGACAAGATCAATTCACATACTTGGGTGGAAAGGAGAAAATTTTGAGGGTCCTTAACCCTAGATAAAGAACTACATGAAAGTGATGACTGTTGGGAGATTGAGAAGTAGCTTCAAATCTGTGGAATTTTATTCATGCCTTTTGTCCCAACAACTTGGTTTTAGGGGCAGGAAGGACATCCTCGAGAAGCCACTATTCTGTTAGCTAGCAGCTCCCTGGTTCTCCAGGCATTGTCTGCAACATTTGGTGACTCAAAAGCCCCGAAGGGATTCATGGCTTTTGTCCTGTCGTGCTTGTAGTTAACTACTCGCCTTTATATCAGTTAGCTATTTTCAAAATATAAGTGTATCTGTGTATTTATTTTATAACCCAGCTGTAGTTTACCCTCCTTCCTCTCCTCCCAATCCCTGCCCCAGCCTCCCTCTGAATGTGTGTGTGTGTGTGTGTGTGTGTTGTGTGTGTTGATACAGAGGACTGACTGTGCACAAAGCTGCATCAGCAAAGATCTTGATCTATAAAAAAGAATAGATAAAAGAAAAAACTCGGTTTTGTTAAACGTAAACACAATATGTTCACCTAAATAATTTTTTTTTTTTTTTTTTTTTTGGATTTTCGAGACAGGGTTTTTCCATAGCTTTTTGGTTCCTGTCCTAGAACTAGCTCTTGCAGACCACGGATAATTTAACGAACGGTTGCACATCTTCAGTATTTGACCTATTTCCATTCTTCCTCTGTTTCTGTTTAGGAAAGGGCAGGTCTTCCATGAGTATCAGCAAAACATGGCATTTCAAGTTGCAGTAAGACCAAGCACCTCCCCTTGTAATAAGACTGGGAAAGGTGACTTAGTGTGAGTGGTAGGGTTCCAAAAGACAATAAAAGAGTCTGAGACAGCCCCTGTTCCAGCTGTTAGGAATCCCAGAAGAGGGCCAACCTACACAACTGTAACATACATACAGAATGCCTAGGGCAGTTCCATGTAGGCTCCCTGGTTTTCAGTTCAATTTCTGTGAGGCCCTACGAGCCCAGATAGATGATTCTGTGGGTTTTCTTGCAGTATCCTTGACCCCTCTGGCTCCTACATTTTTTCTCCTTCTCAGATTTCCCTGAGCTCTGTCTAATGTTTGGCTGTGGGTCTGCATCTGTTTCTATCAGTTGCTAAATGATGCCTCTCTGATGACAATTGGGCTAGGGACCAATATGGTCAGAGGAGATGGCCTGTTCAGGATATGTATCTGTATTGCTAGGAGTCTAAGCTGGAGTTATCCTAGCTCCAGGTTTTTACCTGACCTCAAATGCCTTCCTTTCCAGTGTAGTCTCTTTCAATACTCTCCCCAAATGTTCCCCTGAGCCTGATCTTTCATGTCCCCATTCCCAACTGCCCTGAGTTAACTCACAAAATATCGTCTATTTTTCCTTTACAGGAATATCTGGGCCATGAACCCTCCTTGTTACTTAGTCTCTCTGGGTATGTGGATTGTAGCATAGTTTTCCTTTATTTTACAGCTATTACCAACTTTTGAGTGAGTACATACCGTGTTTGTCTTTCTTGGTTTCGGTTACCTCGCTCAGATGATTTTTTTCTAGTTTCACCCATTGGCCTTCCAATTTCCTGGTGTTCTTGTTTTTAATAGCTAAGTAATACTGCATCGTGTAAATGTACCACATTTTCTTTATTCATTCTTCGGTTGAGGGATATCATGTGGAAAAATAAAGAACCAAGGATAGCTAAGACAGTCCTGTACAATAAAAGAACTTCCAGAGTATTACCATGCATAATTTTAAGCTCTACTACAGAGTTGTAGTAATAAAAACTCTATGGCATAAAACCAGGCAGGTGGATCAATGAAATCGAGTCAAAGGCCAAGATGTAAATACATACACCTATGGACACTTGATTTTTGACAAAGAAGCCATAATTATACAATGGAAAAAAGAAAGCATCTTCAACAAATGGTACTGGTCTAACTGGATGTCAGTATGTAGAAGAATACAAGTAAATCCTTATCTATCACCCTGCACAAAACTCAAGTCCACGTAGATCAAAGACCTCAACATAAATCCATCTAAACTAAACCTGACATAAGAGAACATGGGAAGAAATCTCTAACACATTGGCACAGGAGACAGCTTCCTGAACGGAACACCAATAGCACGGGCACTAAGATCGACAATTAATAAATGGAACCTTATAAAACTGAAAAGCTTATTACAGGCAAAAGACACTATTAGCAGGCTAAAATGGCATCCTACAGAGTGGGAAAAATACCTTCACCAACTCCACATCTGACAGAGGGCTGATTTCCAAAATAAATAAAGTACTCAGGAAGCCAGATATCAACAAATGGAATAATCCAATTAAAATGGGGTACAGATCTAAACAGAGAATTCTCCGTAGAAGAATCTCAAATGGCAGAGAAACACTTAAAGAGCTGTTCAATATCCTTAGCCATCAGGGAAATGCAAATCAAGCAACTCTGAGATTTCCCCTTACACTCTCAGAATGGCTAAGATAAAAAACCACAAGCAACAGCTTATGCTGGAGAGGATGTGGGGAAATGGGAATACCCTTCCTTTGCTGGTGGGGATGCAAATCCATATAGCCACATTGAAAGTCAGTATGGTAGTTTCTGAGAAATCTGGGAATCAATCTTCTTCAAGATCCAGTTATACTGTCTTTGGGTATATACCCAAAGGATATTCAATCATACCACAAGGACACTTGCTCAGCTATGCTCATAGTAGCTTTATTTGTAATAGCCAGAATGAACAGCACATTTTAAAGGGCAGTTTAGGTAAGAGAAATGTTGATCCCTATGTTACTACACTTAGTACGCTAACTCTGTCCTACCTCTGACTGCTCGCCCTTTCTAATACACCGTGGCATGCATACCCCTGCTAAAACTAAACCGTTTATCTCGATGTCGTGTATCCTCATAAACCGACATTGCATATTTCCTACTGACTTTTCCTGTATTCAAGAACAAGCAGTCCTCATTGCAGGCTTTGTGCTGATGCTTTTCTGTGACCTTGGCCAAAACCCAAACCCAAATAAAATTACTATCAGTTTGGTTATTGTCCTAGTTTGCTTCTGTGTTGTTGTAGTAAACTTATCTTCAGGAAGGAAGAGTTAATTTAGATTGCAGTTCCGGGTTGTAATCATCACAGAGGGAGGTGCAGGCAGGAACTAGAGCAACAACTGAAACAATCAATGGAAGAATGCTGCTTTTGGGTTAGCTCTCTGGCTCACTCCCTGGCTTATTCTCAGCTAGCTTTATTAGACATTCAAGGCCCATATGCCTAGGGAGGGTGTTGCCCACAGTGTCCTGGATCTTCTTTAAAAACAATGTCCCACCGTCATGCCCATAGGCATGATTGAAACAGTTCCTCAGCTTGGGTTCCCTTCTCCTGGGTGCCTCTGGGTTTTGTTAAGCTGCCAGCTACAACTAACTAAGACAGTCATTTTGAAGACTGTGGGGCCTGTCACAAATTCTCTTGGAAAGTTCAAATAAACATGAAGAGTGGAAGCAACTATTTTCTGCGGTTCTCCTTTTCCTCGGGGAGAAATTCTATCAGGTTGTTTTTCACATGCATTGTCTTTGAGAGTAATATCTCCAGGTGAAGGGAAGGAAAACGAGAAAGCAGCACGAGCCTTGAAGATACAGAGGTGTGTGTGTGTGAGAGAGAGTATGCATGAGGGTGTGTGTGTGTGTGTGTGTGTGTGTGTGTGTGAGAGAGAGAGAGAGAGAGAGAGAGAGAGAGAGAGAGAGTGTGAATGTGTGTGTGAGTGTGTGTGTGTCTACTAGGAGGGATGCAGCAAATTTGACACAAGGGAAAAACATGTAGAAATGAACCAGTGTCCCTCCCAAGAATGCAAAGAGCCTGCTATCGATATTGCCCACACTTGATGTTTGTGTCATATTCGCTGGACTTTCTAGTACTTACCTACAGGCAGGCTACTTATACATTCTGTCTGGGTTCTTGTTAGAAATCTCAAAACTAAGCAGAGCATTTGCCATTAGACCTCATTTGCGAAGGAAGAAAGAGTTCCTGGCGGCTATGATTTAAGACTATGTCACAACTGCCGCCTGAATGCAGATTCTGCCTCTTTGCTCTGACTGCAGGGTTGCTTTCTTGGCATATTTGTCCCCCGTTAGCCTCATTGATCTGCAAAATCTGAACTTCATGCTGCAAAGTACACTCCTGCTTTGGAAAGGGTGTTCTCATCTACAGAAAGGGAATTTTCTAGGTTCCTGATAATGTAAAAAGAAGTATTAAAAGTAAGAATTATGGTATTTCTGATTCACTGGTAAACAATCATTTTATGATAATTAGGCATTTTCGTTAATGTTACCTTTTAGCTGAGAATGAGAGATTTATCTGGTTTTGTCTTTCTATTTTAAAGAAAAGGCCATGCATGAGAGACTAAAATGGGAAAATATACCCATGCAGGGATCAGGAAATTTTCTTGTGATGGTTAATCTTGGTTGTGAGCTTGACACACCTGGGAAGAAGAAATCTCAATTGAAGAACTGCCTGCATCAGATTGACCTATGGGTTCATTTTCTTGATTGTTAATTGATGAGGAGGGCCTAGACCACTGTGGCCAGTACCATCTCTATGCAGGCAGGACTGGGATGTATAAGCAAAATAGATTAATGTAAGCTTAATAAACCATTGAAGAGCCAGTAGGAAACATTACTTTATAACTTATACTTCAGTTTTTGCCTTTAGATTCCAGCCTTGAGCTTTTGCCCGGACTTTCTTCAGTGAGAGACTGTCATAAGGAAGTGTAAGATGGAATTAATTCTCTCCTCCTCAAGTTGCTTTTCTTGATGGTGTTTTTCTATCTCAGCAACAGGAAAACAAACTGGCATAGTTTCTAACAACACCACACAAGGGGACTTGAGAGGTGGTTCAGCAATTATGAGCACTTGTTCCTCTTATAGAGGAATGCTTTCATTCCTGGCATCTACATGGCAGGTTCCAGCTGCCTGTTACTCCAGCTGGGTTAACTGACATTCTTCTGTGGGTGGCATCAGGTGCACTCATGGTTCACAAGCATCCATGTAGGCAAATACCCCACATGCAAATGCAACCTTTGAAAACCAAAACCATCATTACCCACAAGAACCAACGACTTCATTCAGGCCAAACCATGAGTGACTTTTAGGCTTCTGGAAGACTTTAAGTCCATTCCAAGCATGGGAAATTCTATAGGAACATGTGACTGATCACAGCCTGTCAAAGTTGATAATTCAGGTACTACAAGGCCTTAAAGCCTTTTACTATATAGCCAGGGATGATCTTAAACTTCTGATTTTTCTACCTCTACTACACAAGAGCTGGAATGACCAGCAAACATCACTTTGTCTGGTTTATGCCATGTGTGGAATTGAACCTGGTATTTTATGCATAATCAGACAAGCAGTATACCAAGTTGTAGTGGCATTTCATTTGTACTTCAATAAATAAAGTTTGTCTGGAGATCAGAGAGTAAAACAGCCTTACAGGCTAGGTAGTGGTGACACACATCTTTAATCTCAGTAGCCTCACGAGTTGCCTAGAAACCTGGCAGTGCAAGTCTTTAATCCCAGAGGTACACGTCTTTAATGCCAGCCATAAAGAGGATCATAAAATGGGTGTAGACAACTCTCAGGCTCAGTCTCATTCTGAGATTCCTCATTCAGGATTGCCATTTCGAACTGAGGTAGAGGTAAGAGCCAGTGACTGACTGTTTTGCTTTTCTGACCTTCAAGTTGAACCCAATATCTGTCTCTGAGTTTTTATTAATCGTGCTTCACCAAATGGCTACCTACCAGTCCCTTATTTACTTACTTTCGAGCTGGGATCTCACTATGATATTCATGGTGGCATGGAATCTCTTCTTTGGAAGCCTTCACATTTTCTGAGGAGGTGAGTGTAGAAAATGGGGTCTGGATCCTACTGTTTTAGACCAAGCCAAACTTACGTAGTAATAATAATCCAAGTAGAAAAAATACACAAATGAGAAAGTCTTTCACCATTCATTTCCCTTGTGTTCCTGTAATGCCCCTCACTCATCTCCCTTGAAACAAATACTTTTTCTTATTTTATTGATATGTTCTCCCTGCTGTTTTCTCCTTTCATGTTCTTTGTTTTGCAACGTTATCTACAAATTCTTTGTATTGCTTGAATCCATTCAGTCCTGTTGTGCTCCTGAAGATCTAGTCCATAGATTTTGTGCTCCTCCTATTTAAGGTGTTCTGTGCACCTTTATGAAATAGTTAAACTGAAAGGCTGTTTTGCTTTCTGTTTTTTTTTTTCACAGTGGAAATATTAATGATAAAGGAGACTTTCTCACTACAATCAGGTCAGGCTATAGCTTTCAAAGGCAATAACATTTGTGGGATTTAATTAAATCTCAAACATATCACTATCTTGTATGACCTCGGAGATAGGGCACACAACTGAATCTATTTTCCACTTCTAAAAATAAGCAGAACTTATCAGCTCTGGCTGTGAGCACAATATAAAGCTTGAGGTACAGAACCGGGAGTGCATGGGTCAGGCAAAAACAGAAAGCTTGAGTAGTTGTTTGCTTTCAGTGGGGCCCAGCACAGTGAAAGTGAATGCCTGTGTTTCTGAGCATAGGCATCAGCAGTCAGCATGATTGATATCATACTGATACTACTAACGTGAGACAGCACAGATGCCACAAAAAATGAGACTCGAGCATGAAGTTTTGTAAGGATGTCTGATGGAGCAAGACAACTGCCTGCAGATTGGCTACTTGATTGTCCCATTTGGGAGGTTTTCCTTACTGAATGACTTTACACTAGTCATTTGGTATCTTGATAAAACACAGCTTTCAATCATAACATTTAAGGATTTGGATGTGATGGTTCCCAGTGCTTAAATTCTGCGCTTTGTAGATTTTTACAATTATACCAGTGGAGAAGTTCCATCAGTTCTCAGCCACAGCCAGGAAGCCTTGAAATTCAATCTCCTCCTAATTATGAAGTACCCGGTGAGTTGAGTGCTGATGTCAAGCACAATGATTTGCAATTTCTCCATCTGGCCAGGATAATCCACAGATAAACACAATTAAAAAGTCAAACCCCCATCTTTAGAAGTTATCCAGAGTGTTAAAGTTGAACTGCCAAGTTTATTTTAGCCATTTCATCCATTAAAAAAAAAAAAATTTGAGAGTATCTCTGAGGTAAATTTATATTCCATTCTAAAATGCAACAAAGCAATGTTTTTAAGATACCTATTTGTTAAGCAATCATGGCCTTAACAATAATGGCTACAGTAGAATTACCTGTGACCCTGACAGCCACCGGTTTGGAATCATGGTGTTGAGGTCCTACTGTAAGCAAGCATCTATGGAAGAGCCTGACCCATGCTAGTCATTGGATGCTTCTACAGTTTTTCACAGCAAACACTCTGTGGTATGTGTATCTCTATCGCTTACTGAAAAAGCTCAACTTCTCAGATTTCTTATATGTGAACTGAAATGGTTCAATGAAGTTGTCTTGAAGATTTCTCCTAAGTGCTATGTTAACATATTTGCTTGTTAATTGTAGTTCCACTACCATACTCAAAGGTAGCAGATTTTATAGGTCAGTGCTAAATTTTGAATAGGATGGGCCTGCTCATTTGAAATACTATTGATAAACTTGTTTATAGAGGTTTTATAAATGATGTTTATAAAGCTACAAATTAGCTTTTTAATAGTTACATTTTATATCCTTTTTCTGCATTTAGACACCGTATTAAAAATTACCTGGTTAATTGCTGTACATAGAAATGCTTAAGTAACTCTTATCCCTTCATTTTTAAACATTTATTTATTTACTTATTTATTTTGTGTATGTGTGTGTGTAGATTAAATGCCAGCTCTTAGGAATCAATTTGCTCTTTCCTACA
The DNA here is from genome assembly GCF_950005125.1 of Chionomys nivalis. Classification (NCBI taxonomy): domain Eukaryota; kingdom Metazoa; phylum Chordata; class Mammalia; order Rodentia; family Cricetidae; genus Chionomys; species Chionomys nivalis. Next base: position 31,319,255 of record NC_080091.1, read on the forward strand.
ACATAAGTCCTAAGATTTCAAACTCAAGTACTCAGACTTGTCAGTAAGTACCTTCACCTACTCAGCCACTCTGACACACTTTTTAATATTAGCTAGCTAAAACAGTTAAATTTAACAGGTTAAAAGTAACAGATTACACTAGTGATTCTCAACCTGCGGGTCATGACTCCTTTGGCGAACCCTTATCTTCAAAAATATTTACATTACAATTTATAACATTTGCAAAACTACAGCTATTAAGTAACAATGAATATATATATATATTTTGGTTGGGGGTCAACCACAGCATGAGGAACTGTATTGAAGTGTCACAGCTTTAGGAAGGTTGACAACCATAGCTCTAGGGGGATCGCCCATCAATCAATTATCCTTACTTTCCATTGTTAAATCAAAACCCGATCAGCATGACCTTGATCCAATTTATTCTACCTAGTAATTTTCAATTTATTTGTTGTTATGCTCCATTTTCAAGAATCTAACTCATAGACACTTGAATTTGAGCCCTTCCCTTATAAATCCACACATTTAACATGTTTCTGATGATGCTCTCCAGAGTCCAGCTTAGATTCAATTGCAATATACTTTTCATAATTAAGTATAAAAGGAATTTCCAAGGTTGAATAGTTTAAAAATGTATCTAATACACCCTTTATACCTAATTCATCTCTTATTAACTGTCCAGCTATAGTTTTTCTCTTTAAGGATGAGGTTAGAGTCTTTTGTTTCTGATCTTTACATGTAATTTCAATTTCAGGATATGATAATTAATCACTATGTTTACTCTGTTTTAACACTTATGATTTAGATGTGAGCACAGGTGATGTAATATGGAAGGTTTGGGACAGAATCTATAGTTAGATAAGGGTGCGTGGAAGGTGAGAAGGAAAGGTTAAAGGTAAATTACTCCTTCAGACCTCTGGTCCTGGTGACCTTAAAGATTCTACATTCTGATGAAGTCAATCTTTCAGGAGAAGAATACATTATTTTAAGATGATGGTTCTGATGGAGATTTGATAGATATATCTGTTATTAATAATAATGGACGGTGGCTATATTTTAACTCAGTAAGAATAGAACATTAATTTTCATCACTTTCAAAGCTACAGAGAAACCCTGTCTCGAAAAAACCAAAAAAAAAATTTCATTACTTGTTTGCAATTCAAAATAATGAATGACAGGTGAAACTAAGAGATTTAACAAGAAAACAATCATCACTCACAATCCAAATACCCCTAGAGAATCCATGTTCAGATAATAGTTATTGTTCACTGTTTTACTTGGAAATATTTGTTATATACAACTTTCGTCACAAACACTTTGAATCAAAAACTATTTTTTCAAACTGAAATGCTTGTTTGTAGGCTATGAGTTGATATAGAACCCAATTATATGCAGTTAGTGGGATTTCCCAGCAATTGCCATTATCCTTATATAATCTCTCATTATTTTATTACTGTAAGCAATACTTCAGTAAACATCTTTCATCATGGAAGAGTGATAGCATGCTAAAAGTTGAAATCAATAATTATAAATATATTACCTATTTATATGCACACTATTAAATATTTTAAGTTATATTTTATATTTATTTTCAAATGCTTTATTTGTTCATTCATGTGTCTGTAATAGTTTTTAATCAGGTAATAGTTTTGATAATTTTAAGGGAAATGTTAGCATATTCACCAATTCATCAATGTATTTTCCCAGTTAGGTGTACATTAGTCCGTCCATTGTGTTCTACTTGCACTCACATTTCACTATTATTTTAACTTGCATTAAAACATGTCTGTATTTTTGTAGTTATTTTCATTGACTTCAAATATTTTTTTAAAAGTGTATGTTTGTAAAGCAGTTGAGAAGGCAGCATGTTTCATACGCATCTGTCAAATGTTAATGAACACAGTTGAACATTATTAGCTAAGGCCAATGTTTTATTCAGTACTCCTTTATTTTTGTCAAATCCACATTATGTCCAAGATCTCACAAAGTAAAGCTTTACATGCATTTCCTTGCTTGCTTAGGCTGCTCTTGACTGTGGACCTCTCCCTCTCTCCCTCACCCCTCCGTTATTTCATGAATGTGGAAGTTTAAAGAAATATCACTCAGATAATTTTCAGAACATTGCCAAAATGGCTTTCTCTGGCATTTCGCACCAAGACTCGAGTAATCTTTCAGAATCTTCCAGAAAGCTGCATGAGAAATTTGCTAAGTGTCCAGTATCTACATGGACTTATGGGTGTTTATTTTCTGTTTTGTTGTGGTCCAGTGTTGCCTCCACTATGTTGCTGTTGGAACTGTCCCAGTTTGAGAGCCTTTCAGTTTTCCCACATCTATCTCCTTCATATGTGAATAAATCTTTGTAACTTTGGATTTTGTTTAATTTTGCTTTGTCTTGCTTTTAAGATTTTTTTTTATTCCATGGCATTGTAACTTGTTCTGGTTTCAGATTTTGAATTTTCTTGCCAACGAATTCTACTTTCATCAGCTGGATGAGGCCTCAGTATGCCGACTATTGTAGAGAGCAGTGGCTTCTAGTTTTCAAACCAACAAAGCAACCCTATGAGTCTTAGATGCCTCAAATGGAATCTTCGGCTAAGATCATTGTGCCCACAGCACACTGTTCCTCACTCCACCCATAACAAACCTGGCCCCCGTCATCTGACTTTCCTTTAGTTATTTGTTCAATACTATTATACATTAATGGTAATATATGTATTATCTACCATATGCCTGTGGAAAATGATTTATCAACTAGATTATACAATGTTATGTCCATTTCTCGTGTCCTTAGCCTTTCACATGATATTAATTTCCAGAATGGCCTTGTTCAACACCTCTCCCTACTTCCTTCCACGGGGTTATTTCACACATCCTGTATCAATGGCATTACTTTAGCGAAGTCTACAATGATTCCACATCCTCTAATTCTTTCTATAAATTATACATGTTATAACCATTCACTCTCTATGTGGTAAAATTCTAACAGTTTTGAAAATTCTATAATGTCTTGGACACACAGTTGTAAAATATGTGGAGTTACTTCCTGTATCACAATATTCTTGGTGCTATATCAACACCATGCTGTGGCCACTGATATGTGCAGCATTTCTGCACTTGAGTATTCTTCATGGATGTGAATGGACTCACACAGTATGGGCTTGTTTCACACTGCCCTCTTAATACTTAGCAATGTGTTCTTAGGAAGTCTCCTTCCTTCTGTGAGAGAAGAGAGCAGACACCTGTATGTGACTGCGTGGTATTTTAAGATCACTCTTTACATTAGTTTGTACATCCTCATGTATCCTGAAAGTCATTTTTTTGTTTAATTTAACATCATCCTGATGCTATTGCTATAAATGTTTATGTGCCAAACTTTGTGCATGCTTTATAAGTTTTGCATATTTACTAAGTTTGATTGCTAGATTTATAGTTAGGCAACATATAACGTTTTACATTAGGTCAGTCTGCTCAATGGGCTGTACAACTTTATATCCTCAATAACAATAAATGGGAGTTTCTATTGCTCAATACCCTCTACGAAAACTTGAATTGTCAGTTTTATGGGTTTCAGTCATTCTACTAGGTGTACAGTTTTATTCTCTTTCTTTTGTACCTGGGTAATAGTCTTAAGGCTGTGACGAAACACCTGTCAGAAGCAGCCTAAGGACGGAAGGCTTATTTAGGTTTATGGTTTGCGTGAATGCAGTCCATTGCCATGAGAAAGACGTGGTGACTGGTGCAAGTGGGTGGTGACTAGTCCCAGTGTGTCCACAGGGAGGGGTGGAGGATTCTGGTGCCCCTGTTTGTACTCAGTCTGGGTCCCCAGACTGAGGGGAGGATGCCATCTACATTCAGAGTGGTCTTGTCTCAGTTGAAGTAAATCTCTATTATATTATTACAAATTATTTTGGTCATTGTAATTTTCCATGTAGTAGGAAGGCAGCTAAGACATGCCCTAAACACTGTTCTGCAGTGGACATGCTGAGCAATTTGATACACAGGAAGTTTGCAGGCCCCATAAACAATTGAGTCAGAACCAAGGTCCTTCTTACTTTTGGCTGCTGTTTCTTCTCCTAGAACAGACAGATTGACTTCTTCAGAGTTCCTCTACTTGCTATAAATCAAGACATATCAAAGAAGAAGAAGAAGAAGGAGGAGGAGGAGGAGGAGGAGGAGGAAGAGGAAGAGGAAGAAGAAGAAGACGATGAAGAAGAAGAAGACGAAGAAGAAGAAGAAGAAGAAGAAGAAGAAGAAGAAGAAGAAGAAGAAGAAGAAGAAGAAGAAGAAGAAGAAGAAGAAGAAGAATCAAACAAGCAAAAAAACCCAACTGGTTTCCTTTTTTGAGTTTTTATGATATCAGAGTTACTGTAGCTTCATAAAAAGGAATTTGGCAATGACTCTTCTGTTTCTATATTGTGAAATACATTAAGGAATATAGGTATTAGGTCTTCTTGGAAGTTCTGGTAGAATTCCACATTGAAACCATCTGGTCCTGAACTTGTTTTGGAAGGGAGGTTTTTGATAACAGCTTCTAATTCTTCGCGACTAACAGGTCCATTTAGGTTGTTCACCTGGTCCTGGTTTAACTTTGGTATATGGTATTTATCTAAAAAAGTGTCCATTTTTTTTTTTTACATTTTCCGGTTTTGTGGCACACAGGCTTTTGTAGTAAGATCTAATGATTCTCTGAATTTCCTCTGTGTCTGTGGTTATGTCCCCTTTTTCATTTCTGATCTTATTAATTTGCAAATTCTCTCTCTGCCGTTTGATTAGTTTGGATAGGGGATTGTTGTGACTTAATGGGTTGTCAATAAACATGAGCAAATACAACATTCTCTTTTGGCAAATACAAGTGAAAAGTATGTTCACATTTTATACTTATATAAGAAATTGCACTTGGAAGAAAAACTAGATATCTTAGCATCTTACAGGTTATAGTATGTTCTGATGCATATTTTTATGCAGAAAATGTGCCACACATTCATATGTTTTACATCTGAATTGATGTTGGAATTCATGTGATAAGCCTACATGTGGTGAAAGTAAAGACAAGGAAATAATCTACATACCTCTTACTGTGTAGTATTTATGAGAAGTCAAAAGGAATCTTGCATTGAGGGAATCTTCCCATCCATGGTGCCTCTCTGTGATTTCAGCCAGGTTGTATGGTCTGCATACATATAAATGGATATATATATATATATATATATCCCAGTTATCAGTCTCTACATTCTTTCAGGCTATTTAGTCACTGTCGCAGTACTGCAGTGCTTGTGTTCAAGTAACTCTCACTCTAGTTAGCCATTAATTTCAAACAGGAGAGTCAAAAAGCAATTTTATTACAGTATACTGCACAAATGCACTAATTATCCTACTACCTTATTAGGTATCATTATCTTTTACTGTGGCAAATATTTTAACACCCAGGACTCAGTTTCCCCTCCGTCTTCTCCTCCCAGCCCATTCTCCCAACCCCCTATGTTCCCAACACCTAATCCACTTCTACTCCCTTTCTGTTCTGGAAAGGGTAGTCCTCCTGTGGATAGCAATAAAACATGGCATATCAAAGTTGTCACAAGACTAAGCACATCTCCACGTGTTAAGGCTGGGTAAGGTGACCCAGTATAAGGGGTGGGATCACAAAAGCCAGTAAGAGAGTCAGAGACAATTACTGCTTCCACTGTTAGGCATCCCACAAGAGGACCAAGCTACACAGCTGTCACATATACAAAGATGGCTCAGGTCATTCCCATGCTGACTCCCTGGTTTTCTGTTCAGTCTCTGTGAATACATATGATCCCAGGTTAGTTGAGTTCTTGTGCTATCTTTGACCCTTTCATTCTGACAATATTTTCTCCCACTCTTCTGCAGGATTCCCCAATCTCTGCTTCATGTTTGACTACAGATCTCTGCATCTGTTTCCATCAGTTGCGGATGAAGCCTCACTGATGACAACTGAGCTAGGCATCAATCTACGAGTATAGCAGAATATCGTTAGGCATGTTTTCCCCTCCAGTCATGTTTGGTTCTATCCTGTCTCTCTGGGTTATCTACCCTGTTGTGCCTATTTGTAAACGAAATTATGATATATATGTTTAACAGAAGTAGTGTGTGCAGAGCTTTGTACTCTTTGTAATCTTAGACTTCCATTGACTCTTAAAACAAGTTGCTATGGAGAGTGTGCGGGTGTGCTACATAGTTTTCTGTACCTACTACATTATTGATGTCCTTTCTTGAATTTTGAGCACTAATCTCAAAGATGTTTCTTTAGTTTACACAGGTTCTGGAAGAGTCTTTCTTTCTCTGGTTCAGTCTTTCATCATTTTGGGGGAGAAATTTGAGATCATTTTATATTAGATTTTCCTTTCTTTGACCTGTAGAACCCCAGGTAGATACACTTTCGAATCTTTTGTAAAGCTTATAAGAATGTGAACCCAATTGCTAAGGCCCTCTTAGTGTCTCACCTTTGTAGCAAATAATAATTACCATCCTATAATTTAATGTGATTGCTAATTGATGAGCAAACCTGCCGACCAGTTTGTCCCTTCTGTAGTAATATGAGAAGCAGAATGCTGCTCCATTTTCCTTGAAAGCCCCACCTCTCCAGATTTGGGGCTGATACTCATTTGTTTCATGAATCATGAAAGATTTAGTTCTTTATTATTTGTGGAGATGAGAACAATGACTTTAAGAACTTTATGTGTCAGAGCTGAAATGTGAGAAGTCTTAACAAACAGCTTATGAATTTAAACTGCTTTATTGAGATTTAATTATGTACCATAAAATTCACGTGCTTTTAGGGTAGAATTGAATCAATTGCTTCACTGTAAAGCTGTTTTAGGATAATTTCTTTCTCTTTAGGTATTTCTGCTGCCTCTCTGCAGCCAATCTCTTTTGTGCTTCCAGACCCAAGAGGACTCTGCTCAACTGTCTCTGGGGTTGGACACTTCTAAAATTCCACTGATTTTTATGCACAATATCTTTATCATCTGAAAAGCCAGAGTACCTGTAGTCTGCCTAATATAAAAGTTGTTTTCTAACACTTTAGCTTCCCTTTCTTCCCTTTTTATGAGCTATCAAAGGTAGACAAGATTATAAACAAACTTTACTCTGTACTAAATGCTAATTTATAAATTAAGGATGCAATTTTAGGTATAATCATAAAAAATTTCATTAAAGTTGCAATTATTTCTATAACATTTAAAACAAAATGAGATTACAATGATGTTGCATGGAACTATTTCCTTTAAATATTTAGTTTCTCAGCACTACTTTTTAAATACTTCAGTGAAACTAATTCTATATAAAGGTGTTTTGTCATGATCTCAAACAATGAATAATATTGATTCTGTGTAATTTTATGACAGAAATAAAATAAGCAGTGATTTTTTTTATTCTAGTAAGGGGTACATCCATAAAGTCTCACCAGCAGTACACATGACAAAGTGGACAAGGAAAGCCCAGGAGACTTCAAATTTATGCAGAGATACAGGTAACTGAACAATGCTGAGAGCAGGAGAAGCTGTCTTCTCCAGGGCCCAGCACACTGGTGTGGAGCCTGTTTCCATCCTGACAGATGGTTAGGATATGCAAGTATGCTTCTGCTCCTTCTTTTGTAATATGAGGTTACCTGGGGTGTGGCTGCCTTCAGGATACTTGGCCTAGGGTATCTTCACTGCCTAAACAACAGAATGATAATGACTTGATGCCTCAAAGTGTTAAAGCAATTAACTGTTTGAGTTGTCCTTTGTATCATTTTAATAAAATCTTTGTTACCTCCTCCCCCTCATGTATTGGGGTATGAAAGCATATGGAAAATTAAATGCAGACAATTTCATTATTCACTGGAATGCCCTCCCTGGTACTGTTCTATGGTCTCTGATTTATTATTTTCACACCCATCTTTGTATTCTTTACTAATATTTCTAAATTTCCATGCCCCTACCCTGGCAAGAGGTGTTTTTCTCAAGGCCAATCCTGGACACATAACTTGGTTTTCCAATATCACTGGTCAGCTCTGGACACTTACACACAAGTAACATACAGACTGAGTATATTATACTTAGCAATATGTATGCACGTACATATATGCATTGAACAGCACAAAAAAAAGAGACCATGATTAAAAGAGAACAAGGAAGGTTATATGAGAGGGTTTGGAGAAAGGAAAGGGAAGGGGAAAATGTTGTAATTATAATCTCAAAAGTTAAATTGTAAAAAAAAAGGAGTACTTTCGTAGACAGAGACTGCTCGGTTGTTTACATGTGTATGGTACAAGTGACCATGCCCAAAGTGGGCCAGTATCTTAATAGCTATTGACTGAAGGAGTTCCCACAGTACCTATGGTCCTTGTTAGATAGAAAATTGAGCATTTTCATAGAAAAGAATATTTTGTGTTTATGACATATCTTTTTAGGAGATCAATGGATATTGTTTTCTTAATGAGAAGCATGGCCAAGTGACTAGGTTGCAGTGTTACATTGGGCACTTATCTCTATATGCCGAGTTCTAGAGTACAGTGAAAGTTGCACATTGACCCACGCATGAGATACAGTCAACACCTGCAGGGATACAGGGGAGTTCTTGATGAGAGCATTGTTATCTTGGAATCAAGCAGGCCCAGGTAGAAATCTGGCATGTGAAACTTTTTTATGGAGAGCTAATATTTGAGAAATATTCAAGCTACTTAGAGGTAAGAGAGGCATCCCTAGTAGCAAATGATAGTAGACTGAGAGATAGCAATGTTGTATACAAATACAGAAGTGAATAGAGCAAAAGGGTGCAAACTTCTAAACTCCAAAGTGCTATTCAGAAGAAGTGTCTAAATGCATTGCTTGATGGGGTTACACTCTTCAAGCTTAACTGGGTTGCCATTGTTTCTTCCTATTTTTTTTACCCAACAAGTGCTTAAATGTAAACCCTATGTGTTAACTCTGAACATTGAGCTCTGCATAGCAAAAGTCTAAACAGCACAGTAAAAATTTAAATATAAAAGAGTTTCCTTTAGTCACTTTTAGTATACCACTGAGAAATAAGCCCCTTGAGCTACTTGTTAGTTGTTCACATTTCTTATATCACAGTCAGATTTCAAATATTGTGATTCTACTGATTTATTTATCAAATTATGTAAAGACTCATTGGTATTAGAAGAAGGAATTTCCCTATCATCAGTCTGAAAACTTTTCATAAAAAATGTGGAAATTAATTTTTATGTTCATATGAATTGTGTATGAAACAGAGGAGCAGCAGGCAATAAATAAAACGCTATAGGTGACCAAGGCATGTGGGCTTCAGAACAGAAGGCTACACAGTCTTTTTGTTCACTGCTCATTAGCTCCCCACACTATTCATAACAGCTATTAAACTGTATTTGATATAGAGCTGCCCTGGTGATTTGTGTTTCTAATTATCAACTTCAGCTTCTATATACTGATCTACAGCATAACATGAGATTATATCTTTTCAATGAATAACTAAAGTTCAGCCAATCATATCCACAGAATTTCAGCTTATTCTGTCTATAAAGGCTGCCTGACTGTGATGGTACCCTAAATTTTGACTGGCTCATGGTGTTGCCTGATCCATGAATCTTTCTTTGAATAAACTCTATTATTAAAAGGACTGTCCTAAATTTGGTGATAATTATGCTTTTGCTCAAAATCAAACACAGGAACATATACAGGTTAAGCACACACTTCCCACTGAGCTTCTGGTGAAGCTCCTACACCTGCTGTTATTGTTCTGATGATGGCTATACATGGCTGACCATGTCAGGATACAATAGATCCAGTTCTTATTTCCATACCAAAATGCGTCCAGTACATCTGTCACTTAATGCAGACATGTTTAATCTGCTGTTGTAAAGCTATGGGCATCGCTTATGGAACTAGAATGCTATTTCATATTTTATAAAATTATTATTTATTTCTTGAAATTGTGCCACAATATGTTCAAGTTCAAAGTTAACTCATTTTTTTTCTCAAAAATGAATTTTCCTTTTGTTTAGTAAAAAAGAGAATGAAGAGCACATTGTAAGCTGGACTTGGCTTACTTTGGTAGAACTAATCAGCAGGTTCCTCTAATGACTGCTTAGTCCCACATTTGCATGTTTCCCCATATACCTTAGTGCTGCATCTGTTCCTGATGGTTGTCTAGATCATTGGTTACCTTGATGCATACAAAATGTGTTTTGCTTATGAGTTTCTTCCCCTGCCTTAATACTTGGAATGATTCTGTAAAAAGATGCTTTCTCATATTAGCTATGTCTTTACTGGAAATTATTGTTCATATTTGAATTATGAAGCATGTATCTTTATTCCTTTTAAGTCTAATTTTATGACTGAGGTTTAAGCTCTTTCAATTATATCTGCATTTATCTGTTTCTGTGCATCAACTTTTGTCAGAACATAAGTGCTTACACATGAAACATTTATTGTGTCACATGGTTTCTCGGGTGCAGCTGAATGTGTTGTATCAGGATGATGCATAAGGCTATGTTAATCTGTAAAGAGTCAAGTAATCAGTTGATTTTACTGTGTGAGAAAAATATTCTTTCCAGAAAATTCATGAGCATGGCTGCTGCTGGAGTTCCTGGGGGTCCTTCTTAGCGTTAGGAGGAGATCCTAGTTTATTTTTCTTGCCACGTGAACTTTTCTATAAAGTTTGTTACTTCATTCAGAGTAAAAAATCCAAATAAGGACACAAATTGAACAAACAGGAAATAACTGGACCCTATGTAGCTTAGTGTTTTCAAGTCATACATCAAATATGTTAACTTTCCATTTTTCATTAGGAATCAGTCACTAACTCCAGACAGCACCTGAGGTGGGATTCCCTTCTGTATGCTGTGGATACCATTGGTTAATAAAGAAATTGTCTTGGGCCTGCATAGGGAATAGAGATAGGCAGGGAAAACTAAACTGAATGCTGGGAGGAAGGAGGCAGAGACAAGGAGAAGTCATGTAGCCCTGCCAGAGAAACAGACGTGCTGAAATTTTGCTGGTAGGCCACGACCTCATAGTGTTGTACAGATTAATGGAGATGGGTTAAATTCTTATGTAAGCATTAGCTAATAAGAATCTAGAGCTAATAGGCCAAGCAGTGATTTAATTTATACAGTTTCAGTGTGGTTATTTTGGGGCTGTATTTTGGGTCTGAACTGCTGGGAACCAACAAGCGGCCTCTTCCAACAAATTGGCACCAATGTGACCAACTAAAATACACTTAAAACCCAAGAGAGTTTGGGAAGGAACTCTAGGCAAAAAAAAAAGAGTTAAGCACAATTTAATGCCTTAGCTCCTTTAAGAGAGATTTTTCTGATTCAGTAGTATCAGAAAAAAAAAATTTGCAATTTTGAATTGCCAGCCTTCTGGGTCATGCTGCCAGCACGACCTCTGACTCTTTCAGGAGACCAAGATTTAAATGAGGTTTGTGAGTAAACTGTTACAACTTGCTTAATGGCAACATATACCTATGTGTGCCTAAAAATGAGGCTATAAGCATGGCTCTCAGAGGCAGCAAACAGCTCCACCATGCTGGACTGGGCAGAGCAAGCAGGTAATACCATATATACTCTAGTAATGTTGCAGTTTAACTTTTTAAGAATTGCTTAGCATTTTAAGAAGCCATAATTAAAAGACATTAAGCATATAATGTGTGATCCTATAGAAGTTAAATAAGAAAGTGAACCCAAAGAAAATCATATAGTCATCCGCATGGAGAGGGGGAAGTAGACAAGATTGCAGGGCAAAAACTGGGAACTTGCGGGTGAGATGGCATGGGGCAAAGGGGAAATGGGATGAGAAATATGAGAAGGGGAGGATGGGAGGAGCTCGGGGGATTGGGATGGTTGGGATATAGGAAGGATGGATACGGGAGCAGCGAAGTATATATCCTATCTAAGGGAGCCATCTTAGGGTTGGCAAGAGACTTGACTCTTGAGGGGTTCGCAGGTGTCCAGGAATATGTCCCCAGCTGGTACCTTGGGCAACTAAGGAGAGGGAACCTGAAATGACCCTATCCTATACTGATGAATATCTTGCATATCACCTTAGAACCTGCATCTGGCGATGGATCGAGGTAGAGACTGAGTCTCAATTTGGAGCAACGGTCTGAGCTCTTAAGGTCCAAATGAGGAGCAGAAGGAGGGAGAACATGAGCAAAAAATCAGGACCACGAGGGATGCACCCACCCACTGTGACAGTGGAACTGATTTATTGGGAGCCCACCAAGGCCAGCTGGTCTGGGACTGAATAAGCATGGGTTGATTCCGGACTCTCTGAGCATGGCGGTCAATGAAGACTGATGAGAAGCCAAGGACAATGGCACTAGGTTTCGATCCTAATACATGAACTGGCTTTGTGGGAGCTTAGCCTGTTTGGACGCTCACCTTTCTGGAAGTAGATAGAAGGACCTTGGTCTTCCCGCAGGGCAGGGAATTTGGACTGCTCTTCAGTATCGAGAGGGAGGGGGAATGGAATGGGGGGAGGAGAAGAGGAGTGGGGATAGGGGGAGGGAAGCGGGGGGAGGGGGCAATATTTGGGAGGAGGGGAGGGAAATGGGAAACGGGGAGCAGGTGGAAATTTTAATTAAAAAAGAATAAAAAAAAATAAATAAATGAAAAAAAAAGAAAAAAAAAAGAAGCATCTCTGGACAGTAAAGAATTACAGATGCACAATAATACAGATTCAGACAGATGTAGACTTCTAAATGTGCCACAGTGTTAGACAAAAGTATGTAGGCTTGGGAGAGAAAAAAAATATAGATAGCTATAAAAAGACATAACTGGTTTTAAAAAGGGTAAATTCTTTAAAGAGACAGAATAAAGACAGTCATAGATTAAAAGAAGTAAAAATGAACAAGCCACATAAAGATGGAATATACACAGAGAGTCTAGATTACGAACATTATTGTGTTTTCTTTGAATTTTTTGACTGTGAAGAAGTTAAGTACAGAGAGACATTTCTTTGTATGGGCTACTAAGTTAAAGTTACATAAAGTTATCTATCTTGACTTTAAAATTTGAATCTAAGGATATATTACTTTAGAAAAGATGTTCTTCCTTTGTCTTCACAGAGGATGAGAACTTGTGGATTGTTTCTAGACTAATATGGTTTGATGAACTAAGACCCCCTGAAAGGTCACCTTGAACACTCCTCAAAAATTACTTCATCCAATAAACAGCAGGAAGCGGTTCGGAGAACTATGCCAATATTCTCAAATATTGTTTACATTTGAAGGGAGATGTACTATAGAGATTTGCATCAATAGGAATCTTGGTTTTTTGATACAAATTTCAGGCTAATTTTATTATACTGTGTATATATATGTATATATATATTTCTGATCTTGATTAAGGTATTGTGATTGTGTAGCTCATATAAAATGTAATATATAATTAAAAATATAAGTTAATAGTCATCTATAATAGTCAAGCTTGTAGTCATGTTAGTTAGGTTTTCTAGATGTACAGAGATGTATTTCAGATGGATAGGCACTCTTCAAACCTTTCAAAGACTACAGAATATGTTATTTAAAATGTTTTAAGAAGTTAGGACTTTTCATGACAACGAGACACATATGTTCCTGGAAGCACTAGTCTACTAGTATTATGGGCATCAAAGAGGCCCCATATGGAATTTGTTAGCCTGTTGGGCAAGCAACTGCTCTTGCCTGGACTGCTGTGTGAACTGAACATGCAGGACCCACAGAGAAATGACTGCTGAACTTGCATAAAGGTGAGATGATCCTTCAGAATTTCTGCTTCATAAAAGAGTCTTCTAGACATTCTGCAGGACACAGAAGAAGGTAACTGACAAACTGGCAATGTAGGCAGAACTATCTTTGATATTTCTTCTTGGAAAAGTCCGCCGAGTACCATGGGCCAATAGGCTGAAGGTGGATGCCACAATGGTACAAAAGAACTTGGGGTGACTGTCTAGGCAGCAATATGTCTTTGTAAATTCTAGAGTTTTGGAAATTGTTTACAATTCACTTCCTGTTTACTTAGGTAATATATTTTTCTGGAGTCTTTGATGGAGTTGAAGAGTAGATAGTAATAATATAATTTTTCTTAGTTATAATAAAATATAAGGTAGATGTAAATATTGTAACTGTAATTATTCCTTGATAACTGTTTTGTTATATGTAATTTTACTATGTTAAAGTTAAAAGCCTTCCTTTTTATTTAAGCCCAAAAGAGGAGATGATGTGGGATTCCCCTCTGTATGCTGTGAATATCAATGGTTAATAAAGATACTGTTTTGGGTCTGCATAGGGAATAGAGATAGGTGGGGAAAACTAAAATGAATTCTGGGAAGAAGAAGACAGAATCAGGGAGAAGCCATGTAGCCCTGTCAAAAATAGACACGTTGAAACTTACTGATAGGCCAAACCTTGTGTTGTTGCACAAATTAATGGAGATGGGTTAAATTAATATGTAAGAGTTAGCTGATAAGAAGCTAAAGCTAATAGGCCAAGCAGTGATTTAATCAATACAATTTCTGTGTGATAATTTCATGGCTGTATATTGGGTCTGAGCTGCTGACCAGCTGGAAACTAACAAGCGGCTTCCCCAACAAGCACCAGAATGAAAGACTGGGAACTTATATCTTGAATGAAACATGAAAGAATCTAAGGACAGGATTTATGAGCAACATAGTACCCAGTGCAACCAGGTAACCTTCCTCCTTCCTTCCTTCCTTCCTTCCTTCCTTCCTTCCTTCCTTCCTTCCTTCCTTCCTTCCTTCCTTCCCTCCCTCCCTCCTTCCTTCCTTCCTTCTATCCTTCCTTTCTTTCTTCCATTCTTCTTTCCTTCTTTCCTCTCTGCTCCCTTCCCCTCCCTTCTTTCTTGATAAGTCCAAGAATAAGAATATAAAAAATTATAGATTCCAGAAATGGGAATGTAGAAATAAATAAATATAAAGTTTTAAGCCAAGGAAAATGAGAACAGAATGTCAGCAGCTTTCTCAGCAGCTTAATAATTAACTATTAACAGTGGGTTACTCTGCTTTACAACCCATAGTTTTATTTACAAGGCTGAAGCATCTCTCTGCAAACTAAGAGCCTAACACCCTCGGTCATCTTTGATTAACGATAGATATGAGCTGAGTTAACTTTTAGGAGACAGATATATGACCTCTGGGTTATGCATTTTCCCTGATATGTGAAACTGGCAGCATCAAAGAGGAGAGCACAGGCTTCAGTAAACACAACCTGGAAGTACCAAGGAAGAAATAGATTAAGTATAAACACTAGTTTAACTGAAAAACTTGATAATGGAGATTGTAAAGTGTGGCAATTTCTATCTGAGTTTTACCTTGAGATTGTAAAAATTCCTTTCTTCAGTGCTTGGTACACCTTACTGTAAGATGCTGTGCTCAGAAACTGACTTTTGTCATAGTCTTACAAAATTCAACTCTGGCTGTGGTCTCAGCTATCTGATAAGCATTTTGTGCCCCATGAAGATTTTTATTTTTTGTTTTTTTTCCTAGAATCTGGTTTCTGGAATAAAGTTTGGTTCTGGTTTATTAGACTTTGGTGGTCTGTCCCCATCTTTGCATGACACCTCTGGACCCAACATTTCTCACTTCCTCTTTTTTTAATATATATATATATATATATATATATATATATATATATATATATATATTCCTCATTGGAGATATGTGTATTACATTTAAAGATTTAAGAGCTTTATTAATAGTAATACTTTCCATTCTAATTGGATCTTTGTTTGAATCTGGAGTGTTTTTATGACCTTATTGGGCTTTGCAGCTTGATTACTACTTAGGACAACAAGGTAAACACTGCACATCATGTATTCCCTGCCCCCCAAAAGGAGTCAGCATTCGCCCAAAGCACTCTGCTGCCTTTTAACCAAAAAGTGCTATTTAGGAAGCATTAACTTGTCACTGTGTATAGCTTTTACTGTGGGGCTCTCATGGCCTTTAGATAGTCCTGCATGAATTTATAGAATTTTCAAGGAAAAGCAAAAATAAACAGTGCTATTTTAACTAAAGTTTTTTTCCTTTTTTACAGCCATTAGAATTTTTAATTTATTAGAATTTTTAAAAAAAATCAATCCAAGTTCCCACTCTTTTCTCTCCTCCCATTTCCTCCACACACCCTCCCACCCCAACCCCATCCAATCCTCAGAGAGGGTAAGGCACATTGCTTTGTGAAAGGTTCAAGGCACTCCCTACTACATTTAGGCTGAGCAAGGTATACAGCAAAAGAGAATAGGATCCCAAAAAGCCAGTACATGCAGTAGGGATAAATCCTGGTGTCACTGCCAGTGACCCCAAAGTCTGCCCAGCATTTCAACTCTCAACCACATTCAAAGAAACTAGTTTCATTTTATGCTTGTTCCTTTACAGTCTGGCTGGAATGGGTGAGCTCTTATTAGCTCAGGTAAACTGTGTTGGTGGGTGAACCCATTGTGGTCTTGACCTCTTTATTCATATTATTCCTTTTACTCTTCAACTGTACTTTGGGAGCTCAGTCCAGTTGTCCGATGTGGTCTCTGCCTCTATTTCCATCAGTTGCTGGATAAAAGTTCTATGGTGATATTTAAGATATACATCATTTCTGACTACAGGGCCAGTCAAGATCAGTCCCCATCTACTCTATTGCTTAGGGTCTCAGCTGGGGGTTCATCCTTGTAGATTCCTGGGAATTTCTCTGGAGTCAGGTTTCTGCTAACTTTATAATGGCTCCCTCAATCAAGATCTCTTTCCTTGCTCTTATCTCTGTCCTTCCTCCATCTCGACTATCCATTCCCTTAAGTTCTCCTCAATCCTCCCCTTTTTCCCTTCTCTTCCCCTTCTACCCTCACTTCTCCTCCTACCATATGCTCCCAATTTTGTCAAGCAGTCTTGTCTGTTTTCAATTTCCAGGTAGATCTATATACGTTTTTCTTTGGGTTCACTTTATTTCTTAGCTTCTCTAGGATTATGAATTATAGGCTCAATATCCTATGTTTATAGCTAGTATCCTCTTATGATGGAGTACATAACATATTCAACTTTTTAGGTCTTAATTATCTCCCTCAGGTTAGTGTTTTCTAATTCCAGCCATTTTCATGCAAAATTTGGGATGTCATTGTCTTTTTTTTCCCCCCCACTGAGTAGTACTCTAATGTGTAAATGTGCTACATTTTCTTTATTCATTCTTTGGTTGAGGGGAATCTATGTTGTTCCCAGGTTCTGGCTATTACAAATAATGTTGCTATGAACATAGTTGAACAAATTCTTTTGTAATATGATTGAGCATCTTTTGAGTATATGCCCAAGAGTGTATTGCTGGTTCCTGATGTAGGTTGATTCCCAATTTTCTGAGAAAGCTCTACACTGATTTCCAAAGTGGTTGTATAAGTTTGCATTCCTACCACCAATGGATAAGTGTTCCCATTACTCCACATACTCTCCAGCATAAGATATTATTGGTGTTTTTGATCATTCTGACAGGTGTAAGATAGTATTTCAGGGTTGTTTTGATTTTCATTTCCCTGATGGCTAATGATGTCGAACACTTCCTTAAGTATCTTTTGGCCATTTGGGATTGTTATGTTGAGAATTCTCTGTTTAGTTCAGTACCCAATTAATTAGAAATTTAATGTCCAATTCCTTGAGTTCTTTATATATTTTGGACATCAGTCCTTTGTCTGATGTGGGGTTGGTAAAGATCTTTTCCCATTCAGTAGGCTGCTTCTTTGTCTTGTTGACTGTGTACATTGCTTCACAGAAGCCTCTCAGTTTCAGGAGGTCCCATTTATTTATTTTTGCTCTCAGTGTCTGTGTTACTGGTGTTATACGTAGGAAGTAGTCTCCTGTGCCCATACATTGAAGACTACTTCCCAATTTCCCTTCTATCAGGTTCAGTATGGTCAAATTCATATTGAGGTATTTAATTCATTTGGACTTGAGTTTTGTGCATGGTGATAGATATGAATCTATTTTCATTCTCCTTCATATTGACATCCAGTTATGCCAGCATCATTTGTTGAAGATACTTTCTTTTTTCCATTCTATAATTTTAGCTTCTTTGTCAAAAATCAGGTGATCATAAAGGTGTGGATTAATATTTGGGTCTTTAATTTGATTTCATTGCTCAACCTATCTGTTTTATGCCAATACCAAGCTCTTTTCATTTCTGTAGCTCTTTAATAGAACTTGATGTCAGGGATGGTGATATCTCTGAAAGTTTCTTTATTATACAGGATTGTTTTGGCTATCCTGGGTTTTTTGTTTTTCCATATGAAGTTTATTATTGTTTTTCCATGGTCTGTGAAGAATTGTGTTGGGATTTTGATGGGGATTTCATTGAATCTATAGATTGACTTTGGTAGGGTTGCCATTTTTACTATGTTGATCCTACCTATTCAAGAACATGGGAGAGCTTTCCATTTTCTGGTATCTTCTTCAATTTTTTTTTCTTCAAAGATTTAAAGTTCTTGTCAAATAGATCTTTCACTTCTCTGATTAGTGTTACTCCAAGATATTTTATGTTATTTGTTGCTATTGTGAAAGGTAATATTTCTCTGATTTCCCTCTCAGTTTATCATTTATGTATAGGAAGGCTATTAATTTTTTTGAGTTAATCTTGTGTCTTGCCACATCACTGAAGGTATTTATCAGCTGTAGGAGTTCTCTGATAGAGTTTAGAGGTTTGAGGGTCACTTATATATGCTGTCATATTATCTGCAAATAATGAAAGTTTGACTTCTTCGATTTCTTCCTTTACAATTTGAATCCACTTGATCTCCTTTTGTTGTTTTATTGCTATTGCTAAAACTTTGAAAACCATGTTGAAGAGATTTGGAGAGGGTGTACAGCTTTGTCTTGTTTCTGATTTTAGTAGAATTGCTAAAGGTTCTCTCCATTTAATTTGATGTTGGCTGTTGGCTTTCTGTAGATTGCTTTTATTATATTTAGATATGTTCCTTATATCCATGATCTCTCCAAGACCTTTATCAAGAAGGGGTGTTGGATTTTGTCAAATGCTTTTTTAGCATCTAATAAAATAATCATATGGTTTTTTCTTTCAGTTTATTTATATGATGGATTACACTGATAGATTTTTGTGTGTTGAACCAGCCTTGCATCTCTGGTATGAAGCCGACTTGATCATGGTGGATAATCTTTTGATGTGTTCTTGGATTCAGTTTGCCAGTATTTTATTGAGTATTTTTGCATTGATGTTCATGAGTGAGACTGGTCTGTAATTCTCTTTCTTGGTTGAGTCTTTTTGTGGTTTGTGTTTCAGTATAACTGCAGCCTTAGAAAAAGAGTTTGGCAATGCCTCTTCTGTTTCTATTATGAGGAACACTTTGAAGAGTACAGGTATTGGATCTTCTATGAAGATCTGGTAGAACTCTGCACTCAAACCATTTGGTCCTGGGCTTTTTTTGCTGGGAGGTTTTTGATGACAGCTTCTATTTCCTTGAACTTTATAGGTTTATTTAAATTATTCACCTAGTCTTGATTTAATTTCAGTATATGGTACCAATCTAAAAACCTGTCCATTGCCTCAGAGTGTGGGTGCACCCCTCGCAGTCCTGAGTTCCTTGCTCGTGCTCACTCTCCTTCTGCTCCTCCTTTGGATTGTGAGACTTCAGTCCAGTGCTCCAATGTTGGTCTCTGTCTCTGCCTTCTTTCATCGCCTGATGAAGGTTAATATTCAGGGGGATGCTTATATGTTTTTCTTTGGGTTCACCTTCTTATTTAGCTTCTCTAGAATCACGAATTATAGTCTCAATGCACGTAATGGCTTTGTGGGAGCCCAGGTAGTTTGGATGCTCACCTTAATAGACCTGGATGGAGGTGGGTGGTCCTTGGACCTCCCACAGGGCAGAGAAACCTGCTTGCTCTTTGGGCTGAGGAGGAAGGAAGACTTGATTGGGGGAGGGGGAGGGAATGGGAGGTGGTGGCGGGGAAGAGGCAGAAATCTTTAATAATTAAATAAATTAATTAATAAAAAAAAATAAAATAAATAAAAAAAACCTGTCCATTTCTTTTACATTTTCAAATTTTGTGTAGTATAGATTTTCACAGTATGAACTAATGATTCTCTGAATTTCCTCAATGTCTGCTGTTATACACCTTTTTAATTTCTGATTTTGTTAATTTGGATGTTTTCTCTCTGCCTTTTGATTATTTTGCATAAGGATTTGTCTATCTTGTTGATTTTTTCCAGAACCAGCTCTTTGTTTTATTGATTCTTTGTATTGTTTGCTTTGTTTATATTTTGTTGATTTCAGCTGTCAATTTGATTATTTCCTGTCTTCTACTACTTCTGGGTGAGTCTCCTTCTTTTTTTTCCCCTAGAGCTTTCAAGTGTGCTGTTACGTCTCTAATGGGAGCTCTCTCCATTTTATTTATGTGGGGACTTAATGCTATGAACTTTCCTCTTAGCACTGCTTTCACAGTGTCCCATAGGTTTGGGTATGTAGTGTCTTCATTTTCATTGATTTCAAGGAAGACTTTAATTTCTTTCTTTATTTCTTCCTTGACCCAGGGGCGATTTAGTAATTGACTATTTAATTTCCATGAGTTTGAAAGCTTTCTGAGAGTAGTATTTTTGTTAAATTTTAATTTAATCCATGGTGATCTGAGAAGACATAGGGGTTTATTCCAATTTTTTGTATCTGTTTTGTTTTGTTCTCAAGTATGTGATCAGTTTTACATAAGGTTCCATGAGGTGCCGAGAAGAAGGTATATTATTTTCTGTTTGGGTGTAATGTTCTATAGATGTCTATTAAGACCATTTGATACATGACACCTGTGAGTTCTCTTATTTCTCTGTTAAGTTTCTGTTTGGTTGACCTGTTCATTGGTGAGAGTGAAGTGTTGAATTTTCCTACTATTAGTTTGTGGGGTTTGATGTGCAATTTAAGTTTTAATAATGTTTTTTAACATATGTGGGTGCTCTTGTATTAGGGGCATAGATATTCAGGATTGAGACTACATCTTGATGGATTGCTTCTGTTTTGAGCATAAAGTGTCCGTATCCATCTCTTCTGATTGATTTTAGCTTAAAATCTATTTAGTTAGATATTAGGATAGCTACATCTGTTTGTTTCTTAGTTCCATTTATTGGAAAAACTCTTCCCAACCCTTTATTCTGAAGTAGCATCTGTCTTTGAAGTTGAGGTGTGTTTCCTGTATTCAGCAGAAGGCTAGATCCTGTTTTTGTATCCATTTTCTTAGCCTGTGTCTTTTTATAGGTGAATTAAGTCCATTGATATTAACTGATATTAATGACCAGTGGTTGTTAATTCTGCTTATTTTTCAGTAGTAGTGTTTTGTGTGTTTTCCTTCTTTGGGATATGCTGGTGGGGCACTATCAGTTGTCTGGGTTTTTGTGGGTTCAGTTAGCTTCCTTGGGTTTTTGTTTTCTTATAGTACTTTCTGTAAGGATACGTTTGTGGATACGTATTGTTTAACTCTGTTTTTGTCATGGAATATCTTGTTTTACCCATTGATGGTGATTGAAAGCTTTGCTGGGTATAATAGTCTGGGCTTGCATCTGTAGTCTCTTAGTGTCTGCAGCACATCAATTCAGGACCTTCTGGCTTTCATGGTTTCCTTTGAGAAGTCTGGTGTAATTTTGATAGGTTTACCTTTATATATTACTTGAACTTTTTTCTTTGCAACTCTTAATATTCTTCCTTTATTCTGTATGTTTTATGTTTTGATTGATATACGGTGAGGGGATTTTTTTTTTTTGATCCAGTCTATTTGGTATTCTGTAAATTTCTTGTACCTTCATAGGGATATCCTTCTTTAGGTTGGGAAAGTTTTCTTCTATGATTTTGTTGAATATATTTTCTGTGTCTTTGAGCTGGAGTTTTCTTCCTCTTCTAACCCTATTATTCTTAGTTTAGTCTTTTCATGGTAGCCCAAATTTACTGGATGTTTTGTGTTAAGAATTTGTTGGATTTAATATTTTCTTTGACAAGTGAGTCTATTTACTCTATAGTATCTTCAGCACCTGAGATTCTTTCTTCTATCTCTTGTATTCTGTTGGTTATACTTGTTTCTATAGTTCCTGTTCATTTACCAGATTTTCCATATCCAGAATTTTCTCAGTTTGTGTTTTCTTTATTACCACTATTTCAGTCTTCAAGTCTTGAACTGTTTTCTTCATTTGTTTGATTGTTTTTTTCTTGGTTTTCTTGGGTTTCTTTGAGGGATTTATTAATTCCTAACATTTTTTTTTGTCTTTTCCTCCATTTCTTTCAGAGAGTTTTTCGTTTACTCTTTAAAGTTCTCCATCATTTTCATAAAGTTACATTTAAAGTCATTTGGTTCTGCTTCTCGGTTAGGATGATCAAGTCTTCCTGTTATGTGATCACTGGGATCTGGTGTTACCATGTTGTTTTTTAGGTTGTTGGAGGAACTCTTGCATTGGTGACTACCTATCTCTTCCTTCAAATGAGGCTGGTAGTGTCTTTGTGTCTTGGTCAAATCCTTGCAGGGGCTATATGAGTGCTTGGAAGTTTATCTTGTTCTGATTTGTACTGTCAAAGTCTCTCACAGAAAGCCTCTGAGGCCTCTATAATCTTGCTCTCTTGGTCTTCTCTCTTTGTGCTCTCTCTTAATCCTGTCAGTGTTGTAGCAAGAAGGTCTTGGTCCCCTCAGTATTATAGCAAGCTCTAAGTTCTTAGGTGGGGTGTAGCTATTAGCTTAAAGGGTCCAGTGGATGGGGTTGGGTTTGGGGGGAGCCTACCCACAGGAAATTCCCTGATGACTGGCTAGAATAGTCAAAGGTGTTTGGGGAGGGCCCTGACATTTTGTCCCACTGTGGAGGTCTTAAAAAGTGTGGTGTTCTGCTGCGTGACTGTTTACTCACCTCTTAAGTCCCCTCAGTATTGGAGCAAGTTGTGTTTTAGAGTTCCCCTGAGGTTGCAGGAGCTTAACTGAAGTTTTACATGTATAGATTATTCATTCTTAATTTCATTGTCTTTGTTTTCTTATTTTTCTTTTAAAAGTTGGATATTGACAAAAATAATATATTAATTATGAACATTTTCCTATCACCTCAAATAAGTGTGCTCTATATAAATCTATAAATGGAAGCTTAGAATGTCTTTGTAAACCATGACTAAATTAGATAAACACAGTCAAATTCTGTAGTCACTAAACTTTGTGGTTATGATATTACATAAATGTGTATTTCAATGAGCTTTGAGACTAAATAGGTAGAAACTTGGCTATGATACAACCAAGAGGAATGCAAACGTACCTTCATAGCATGTCTCCCAATGGTCAAAACTGCCCACTGTGGCAAAATATCCCTTAAGCTTCAGTTTAAGCAGCCATGAAGTTGCAATTAGATTTCTCTCATTATATCAAAAATTAAGATGCATGGAAGGCAATCAATTGTCTATATGTACCCTGACTGAGAGTTAGCATCCCCCACAGAATACATCATTAGATTTTGTTTGATATTCTTTATTTGCCTCATCTTTTACACTGATATTTTTATCTGAGCATTATTGTGGAGTAGAGCTTGTAGGTTTTCAACTAAGGTTATATTTGTTTCAACAAATAATTGCAAAGATTTTGAATTTTTCAGTGATAATGATCAGTTTTATAACAGTGGGAATTCAGACTCATTATTACTGTTTTGGTGGAGATAATTTCTTTTACATTTACTTTCACAGAAGTTGATTTGTTTTAGACTACATCATCACTGATCATAGTTTTATTAGTACATAAAATTTGAGTTGCACTTTGGAATAAATATCCCCAAAATAAAAGTTCTATTTAATTTTTTAATTATCAAATTATCTTAATTTAAAACTTTATCTTTTAAAAAAATGAACAAAAATTTCCTTTTTATTAGCATTTTGAATGAATGTAATTGAATTACTTTCTTTGATCTCTTCTTTCCCTCCAACTCTTCCCATCTACTCTCCTTAAACCCCTCTCATACCCTCATGTTGATAACATTTTCTCTTTGGTTATATTTGGTACATAGATATTTGTATGCACAGATATGAAAAATAACACACTGAGTCTGTTGTTGTTAGTTGTGTATGATTTCAAGATTAAGCACTTTTTATTAGAGAAACAAGATGTCTCTTCCATGGGAGAGATGAATTCTTCTTCCCCCAGCAGCCATTAGTTGCCCATAGTTCTTTGCCTAGGGATGGAATTTCATAAAATTTTCCATTTTCAATATTAACATACCCATTGATATTGCTTTTGTTCTGGTCTTATTTATGCAGGCATTTCTAGGAGAGATCATTTCGTAACAGACTTCCTGGCATTTTGGTCTTTATAGTCTTTCTATCTCCTGAGATGTTCCCTGAACTGTGGATGAAATGAACTGTGATGTAGACCATGTAAATGTATCGGTTAGGGCTGGGATTCTCATGAAGCATTGATTTCTATATTGTGTCCAGTTGTGGCTTACTGAGAAGAGTTACTCAGTTTTATTTTATTATTGTTGTGTAGTAGTAGTAGTATTATCAGCAGGAGTCACAGTGGTAGTAGTAATAGTAGTGTATGTGTGTGAAGTGCACTTGTTAGCATGTGTGTGTGTGCTTGTATTAATTTCAGGATGTCTGTATACAGGGTGCAGTTGCATGTCGGTTCTAGTACACTTGAAAGTCCAAAGTCAACACCAGATCCCTTCCTCAGTTTTTCTCTATCTTTACTTTTGAGACAGGGACTCTCACTGAAACTCTAGCTCATTGATTATATTGGGGTGGCTGTCCAATATCTCCAACTTCTAGCATGGTGGTTGTAGAACATGCTGTCACCCCTGACTTTTTTTATGTTTATGCTTATAATATAGGAAGATTTCCTTTTCAACAGAAAGAGACCACCACAGAATATCACAACCAAACAAAATGCAGATTCTGGGGCCCAGTACCAATGAACACATCTACAAAACATTTCTGAAGCTAAGTCTGAGGGAACATTGAAAGAGTAGTAACAAAGATTGTAGGAGTCAGAGGATCAGGGAGTTTTGTGAGAGTGTGTCCCCATGTATGGCAAAATACATCCATAAAGCCTCACCAACATGACTGCCTAATGTGCTGAACAGGAATGATACTAATAGACATGCTAGAGTAGAAAGGAAAAGTCGTGTTTTCTCTTAACCAACTTATTCATATTTTTCTTTACTTTTTTTTATTACTTAAAAAAATATCAATCCAAATTCCCATTCCTTCCCTCCCAGTCTCCTCCCACTCCCTCCACCCACCCTCCCACCACACACCTCTCCAATGCTAAAAGAGGGCAATGTACCCTGCCCTGTGGAAAGTCCAAGGCCCTCCCTGC
This sequence comes from Chionomys nivalis, assembly GCF_950005125.1. NCBI lineage: Eukaryota > Metazoa > Chordata > Mammalia > Rodentia > Cricetidae > Chionomys > Chionomys nivalis. The sequence continues at coordinate 31,344,547 of NC_080091.1, forward strand.
TACATCTAGGTTGGGCGAGGTATGTATCCAAAGAGACTAGGATTCCAAGAAGCCAGTACATGCAGTAGAGACAAATCCCAGTGCCACTATCAGTGGCCACTCAGTCTGCCCCAACTGTCAACCACATTCATAGGGACAAGTTTGTTTTCATGCTTGTTCACTCCCAGTCCAGTTGGAAAAGTTGAGCTACCATTATCTCAGGCAAACTGTCTCAGTGGATGAACCCTTCATTGCCTTGACTTCCTTGCTCATACTCTTATTCCTTCCACTCTTCAACTGGATCTTGGGAGCTCCGTCCAGTGCTCTGATGTGGTACTCTGCCTCTGTTTGCATCTATTGCTGGATGAAGGTTCTATGGTGATATTTAAGATAATCATCAGTCTGACTACAGGGGAATGCCAGTTCAGACACCCTCTCCTCTATTGGTTAGGGTCTTAACTGGGGTCATCCTTGTGGATTCCTGGGTATTTTTCTAGAGCCATGTTTCTTGCTAACCCCATAATGACTCTCTCAATTAGGATATCTCTTTCCTTGCTCTCATTTCTGTCCTTCCTCCATCTCGACTATCCCATTCCCTCAAGTTCTCCTCAATCCTCCCTTTCTCCCCATCCTTTTATCCCCTCCCAAATTTTGTCTGACGATCTTGTCTTAACGAGATTTTGAGGATCTAAGATCATGTCCTTTTAGTACCACAACATGCATTTTACTGGCTGAACTTACCACCCCTCCCTCAATCCTAAACAAGCTTTGCATCACTTCTCTTCTGGGTTTGCCACTTATTACTTGATATTCCTTTTCAGTTGCCCATTCTGTATCTATATGTGTCCATTTCATTATTTCTCAGTTTTTCTGTTTTGTTAATTTTCTAGAAAAGAAACCTTTAACATTTACTCATTTATTAGTTATATTCTTTTTGTTTGCAAGTTAATATTTTCTGGTCTTATTTAAAAGTACTATCTTACATTATTCATGTTGTGCAATATATTGGAACTATTTTCTATCCCTTGTTTCACTTTAACTGACAGATGCTGCTACATATTTAAAATTACGAAGATTCAGGTATTCCACTTGGGCATTAAGAAGGTCATATAATCAAGGCTGACTAGAGTCGTTTAAAAAAAATACCTGAAAACTTTCAAGGTTCACAATTAGAACTCTGAAGCTAATTGCTATTTTTTTTTTTTCATGCTTGGGAGCAAAAGCTTCTGAAACTCCATTTTTATACTTTAACAGCCAACATTTAGTACCTTGCCTTTACTGAATAATCATGTATTGATCACTTAGCAGTTGGTCATAGGCATAACCCAAGTATATTGTCTGTTGTTTACAAAAATCAAGACAAAAAAGCATATGCACACACGTTTGGGTTACCAAGAATTCAGGTTTGTACCTACTTCTGCTATAGTGTCCTTTTATTATGAAAATATTACAAATAAGAATTTGTAAAGAAAATTTGATTTACTATTTGGTCAAAGTAATGAAAAATATGTAATCTTTTCTTCAAAGTGCCTTTGGCAGGCTAAAAGTTTATAGAAAACCATTAGAGAAAGGCCAACTGATGAGTAGAACTATGATATAGTTTAACCGTTCATTTCCAGGGTGTCTTCCCCTGTGTGGAAGAAGACCACTAGACCTCAGGTTCTCTACGCAAAATAAATAAATAAATAAATAAATAAATAAATAAATAAATAAATATAAAAATAAAAATGGAGGGGCAGAGGTATATTTGCTTAGAAGTTAGAATGTCTCCTCTGTCTTTCCATGGTTCAGCTCAGTCTCTGCCAGTGTGGGTGCAGAATTACATTCAAACATACAGACTCACTGGGGGACACTCAGACATGAGCACAAACAACTTTTTTTCTCATACTATAATTGTCATACTCTCAGGCAATACAATATATTTGAAAGGCTTCAAAGTCTTTGGAACCATGAAAGTCCATGAGCTTTTAGCAAACGAGTCAGAAAAGTTGTAGTAGGAACACAGATATTGAAACTGGATAGTGAAATTTTTACCAGTTCTATAAGTAGGTAATGCTCAACATAAAAAAAATTATCATAGTATGGAAAGAAAAAGATAATGAATATTGAATGTACTTAACATGGTTGTAGTAAAGGCAGAAAAAGAGGCTTGGATTATTTCACAGGAAAGACTGAAAATAATTTTCAAGATAAGTCATACCTAAATTAATTAGAGTTAAAAGCTGTTGACTGGGCCGGGCGGTGGTGGCGCACGCCTTTAATCCCAGCACTTGGGAGGCAGAGGCAGGCGGATCTCTGTGAGTTCGAGACCAGCCTGGTCTACAAGAGCTAGTTCCAGGACAGGCTCCAAAACCACAGAGAAACCCTGTCTCGAAAAAAACCGAAAAAAAAAAAAAAAAAAAAAAAAAAGCTGTTGACTGTTGGGATTGACTCTGAGTGATGAATTGTTGGGTAATTCTATCATTGTATGAATGTGGCAAAGTGTACACTAGCTAAGATGGTAGACTCTACCACACATCTAGGCTTCTTGGTAGGACAGAGCTTATTGCCCCTATACTGAAAACCTGTAAACATGTTCTTATTCCTAAAATAATGTGGGGGAGTCCCCCGGGGGGGCTCACGGTGGGTCCCGCAGAGTTCCCAATGCCCGGCGGTTGTGAGCAGACCCATGGACACAGAAAGTAGCCATAAAAGCATTTATTAAAAGGGGAGAAAGGGGAGAGGGAGGGAGAGAGAGAGAGGGAGAGAGAGAGAGAGAGAGAGAGAGGGAGAGAGAGGGAGAGAGAGAGAGAGAGAGAGAGAGAGAGAGAGAGAGAGAGAGAGAGAGAGAGAGAGAGAGAGAGAGAGAGGGAAAGAGAGGGAAAGAGAACCAGAGAGAGCGCGGCCACGCTGAAGAAACAGAAGGAGAGACAAAATGGCGCGGGCAGGTCAGAGGTAATGGGAGTGGGTGTGGCTTGTCCCTTAAAGGGAAAGGAAAGCACAACACATGTTACTCTACCAATGATTGTAGGCATTAAAAGCAAGTGTTTGTGCATCTGAGCATATGTAAATGCACAAAAGTACAGTAAAAGAAGGTATAAAATATTTAAAAATTACCTATCTTGCTATAGTGTTCACCCTGAATAGAACTTATAAAACAGGAGGTGGTTTTGTTTGAGTCAAGTAAGTGGAGACTGAGAGTGTGTGAAACCCAAGTTACCCTAGCACATTATTCTAGATTTCATAAGCGGATGCACTCAAGTGGGATGAACCTACTTCAGAAGATCATTTTTTGTTTTTTGTTTTTGATTTTTTTTTTCAAGACAGGGTTTCTCAGTGTAACTTTGGAGCCTATCTTAGAACTCACTCTGTAGACTGGTCTCAAACTCACAGAAATCCACCTGCCTTTGCCTCCTGAGTGCTGGGATTAAAGGCACATGCCACTACTGCCTGGAAGAAGACCTTTCCCTATCATTAAATTTACCTTGGCTTACTGTAAAATTTTCACTTTCTGAGCTTTTATGCTTTTAAATTTTTTATTTTTTTAACAATTATATTTTGAAACATGACACCAAATGAGTATACAAAACCATTTACATGTCTTTATTCTATAGGCTTTTCTATAAAAACAATGTATGTACGTTTTATTTAAAACTGGGATATATTTTTGGACTCTGTGATTACAGTCAATTTTGTGTAGATGCTGGGCCATCCAAACTCAGGCCCTCATATTTGTGGAACTAACATATTACCAACCGAACCATCTCAATCATTTCATCTCAAAAAATTATTAGTGCAGTAATTGTGTATATTATATATGTGTATGATTGACAGCATAGTAGGTTTGTTTATAGAGACGTGTATAATGCATTACATGGCAATGTTGACATTGATATGAAATTCCTTGGAGATGAAAATGCTTTCAGTCTATTATATCTTGTGAGATCACTGACATGTATGTGCTTCATCTGTAACAGCAACTTGACTTGTGATTACACCCTAAGGGCAAACTTTGGCTTTTAATTTGTCTTTGGTTTTATCTTTTCTTATAGAACTGAATTTATTCTGTTTTCACTGACAGTCTCGAGGCTTGGGCACATTTTCTTCCATGAATTCTCTTTGAAATTCAACCTCCTCTCCAGGACATAGTTTTCTCTGTCTCTTGGAGGTTGTGTGCAATCTCATTCTTCATATATCCATCCATACAGCCTCAGCTCTGGTTAGTTAGGGGTTAGTTAGGCTATTTCTTTGGAAGTCTCTCTCTCTCTCTCTCTCTCTCTCTCTCTCTCTGTGTGTGTGTGTGTGTGTGGTGTATGTGTGTGTGTCTGTCTTTCTGTATGTAAGTATGTATGTACTTCCTTCCAGCCTTTAAGTGAGTTAAACAGTTGGCAGCAATAAATAAATTGAGATTTGTAGCCCTAAAGTGAGGAAGTCCGTGTCTTGTGACTTAACCACCTAGGCAATCATACCTACTGACACAGTGAATCAAAGCAGTTTTTTTTACTTGAAGAACATGGTTCATAGACCTCAATGTAGTTCTTGTCCACAACTCAGTGTACTGCTTGTTCACAATCCTTCTCCTCACACTTTTGTTTTGAAACGGCATTGGGCCTGAAGGTCTCTCAGAGCCACTATCTAGTCATAAAGGCAGAGAAGAGAATATGCATAAAGTCACCACAGAAGACTGCAGTTCAGGCAGAGTCAACATTCCTTTCCCCAAACAGGTTTTCTGCAGGGGCAATATCTGCCATCAGAGAAGGCGGCATCATGATGAAGTTCTGACCAATGTGTCACCGCCTCTCAGCTGTGCCTCCTGAGAAAGGCAGCTGAGCTTTTTCAAGTTGATGCATAGCGCCCTTCATGCTCAAGGAAAAGAAAGGTCTTGAAGGTTCTGAACAAATTCCTTGATTTCTCCCTGAAAGTATTTCACTGATACCACAGAATTATTCAACTGTGGCTTCATGTTTTATTTGAGAAGCAGATACAGTATTATGCCCTGAAGAATTTCAGCTTCAGTCTTTCAATATGATAGACTTCGGTGGAGTTTTTGTTGTTGTTGTTCCTTTTGCTTGCTTGCTTGTTTCGCTTTTGGAAAATTATCCTTCTCTCCATAATATTAAATGCACTTTTAGAAGTCTTCTATTTTCTTTATTCAGTTTCAATTTAGTAGATCTCTCCCTCTCTATGTAAAGGTTTTTGTTCAGCCTGATATTTACTATATAGTACTTATGGGTCTTCAGTGTTCTTTTATTGACATTCTTCTATGATTTATGGTATGAATATGTTGGAGATGGAACTGACAGAGCTGACAACCACCCCAATCCAGACACCTTTACAGAGAGGCAGGCTGAGACATGATCAGCTATGTCAGGGACAGGTAAGGTCATATCCTTGTCTCCAGAAGAGAGCTCTTGCTTAATTCATGAGAGGTACTGCTTGTGTTTGGAATCCTTGAACTCTGTGTTGTAGCAGTTGCTTCTTCATCTTTTTATAACTCATATTCCCCTTCCAGGGCAGGGTTCTTATTTATTATTCATGAATAGGTTTACAGTTCTGAGAATATTATGAAATTGTATGCCAAAATTTATGTTTATGAAAATATTTACTTTATTGAGTACATAATTTTAATCAGGGTGTTAAAAATACTGTGCTTTCAAAAAATAAAAAAAAACCTTTACTCAAGAAAATACAACATCCACAATTATTTGACTCAAAAACTTCCTTCTTGAATTAAAAGAAAAAAAATGTGATGAATCAAAAATCCAGATCTAGGGGCTTCTAGACTTATGTTTATGCTTTGGTCGTTGCATCGTCACTGCTTGTCAGCCTGGCCTGAGCGTGAGCACAGTCAAGAACTTCAGATCACAGTCATATTGAGAACAATGGAAAAGGAATTCCTAAACACCAGTGGATGTTGATGAATAAACAGCCAGGACATTTAATTAGATGACCTTGCACAGAAGGTGTGTGTCCTTCCCACCAGGATGCATTCTCTATGGAAATTTTCTCCTGCCATCTTTCTGCCAATCAAGAATGTACTCTGTGGTGTGTAAAATGGAAGCTCATTTTGAGAGCTCATACAGCGGCTCTTCTCCTCTCCAGGTGTCTGCTGTCTCGGGTTGAATCTTCCCAATGATTGACACTGGGAGGGAGTTGCTTGCTTCTGAGCTGTCTTTCAGATCCACTGTCCTCTTGAAACTGGTCTTGAGTTTCTTTCAACTCACCGTAATGCAATTCTTTTGATTTTACTCCCAGCTAATTCTTCAAATCTGAAAAGACACGTTCAGGCAGAAATGTAGGTATTCCTTTAAATTTGAACTTTCTTTTCAGCTGGGAGACTTGTTTGCAAGATTCATTGCAGCAATAATGGTTCTTGCCACCGACAGAAAAGTGATCATTATGTCTCACAAAGGCTGGCTATCCATTCCTCACAGCTGCTAAGTCTTGAGTCTTGGGGAAATGCCATTTCTGTAAGCACCTCCTTCCCATATGACTGTAGAAATATAGAAAGCAAAGGTGTCTGATGACATTCACTTGGTTACATGGCTCCCTTTCTGCACACCTATGAATGCCAATTTCTGAAATTTTGTGTGATTTCCATGTGTCATGGCCAACTCACTTTAGTAAAATATCATTTGTTTATTTGTTCAATTATCTTTACATAGTCATATATACTCCAGACCTGTGGGGGTTACAGTCACACAGCATTAAAATACCTTTTCATTCTTTCTATCGGTTTGCCATGAGTACTGAAGCACAAACTACAAAGGCAAGAATGAAATGGCTAAAAAAAGAGAGAGAGAGAAAGAGAGATCTCATCTTCTGAGAGAGGACTTTGGGGATATAAGGGGACAGAAAAGGAAGAGGTCTTTTCTGTAGAAAGCAGAGAGGATGAATCTCAGAAACTAGAACTATAATTGAAGGCAGAGCCTTCTCAGTGTGTAGGTGATATGTGTAGTAGGCCTGTCTACACAGTCACCCTAGACAACACCTGCTGCTCCCAAAGAACAAGCTAACCTTTAAGATGGAGAGATAAGAGTGCATCGTTAATACTGGCAGATTCCCTTAGACAATTTGAATGACATTTTGTAATATGCATCATTCACACATAGCAACAAAATAGTGCAGAATTATCTATTCCCCAATGGCTCAAGCATCAAAAATTTAATGCATCTGCTGTGTTCTTATCATCTTCTATTTACTCCTGCAGGGAAAATGATGAATACTTTCAATTTGATAACTACAAAAGAGAATTATTATAGTAAATGTAAAAGTGAAGTCAATATTAAACTAGAGGCTTAACCTTAATGATTATTAAAATAAAGTCAATTTTTCTAATTAAATCTGGATTCATTAATTTAAACACGCATGTACACACATGGATACACATACACACACACACACACACACACACACACACACACACACACACATACTTTTTCAGAGCCAGATGAAGCCAAGGCAACTCTGTAAAACTAAAAGACATCAAACACATTCAACCTTTACTTGATTTAATTACTCAATAAGTGTTTCTCCCTCACCCTGCATTTTTTTTAACTTGTTGCTAAACCCTAAATTTAGCTATATGATGAGGCAGTATGATCAAAGAATAATGTCAAGATTTAAGAGGAATAGTGTCTTAAGGGAATAAAATATAAATGTGTTCACACCAAATGTATTCAGCATGCTGGGAAACAGCTAATTTGCATTGGATAAAATTTAAAATTCTTCAAGAAAAGGTACCCTTTGCATTCTGATTCTTAGGGACCAAGAATTACTTCATAAGGAATAGTCCACAATGTCAGGGCATCCTAGACAAGAAAGCATGATGAACATTGTTTCATTGTGTATATGGATAGACGACGTATTGGTCATGTTGAGAGAGGATATTCTAGTCAACTTTAAAATTTCAACTTGACATTGCCTAGAGTCATGTAAGAAGGAAATCTCAATTGAGGAACTTCCAGATCTCATTGGTCTGCAGCTATGAATGTAGAGCTATAGGGGATTGGTTTGGTTATTATTTAATGTAGGAGGGTCCAGTCTACTCTGGGTAGTACCATTCCTAGGCAGGTGGGCGTATGCTATATAAGAATTCTAGGTAAGCATGAGCCTTCAAAAGAACCCATAATTAGTGTTACTTTACTGTTTTTAGTTTCAACCCTAACTTCCCTCTAAGATTGAATGTGAACTGGATGAAAAGCCAAATAGAACAGTTTCTCCCTTAAGTAATTTTGGTAAGATTGTTTTGTCAAGTAACAAAATGAAAATAGTTATACAAAATAGGAAAAAAAAAAACAAAAACGGAGAGTAGGCTCCAACTGGGGATAAGGAAAGTCAATACAGAAAAGGAGGGACGAAAGATGTATAACACCAAGGATATTTGATAAAGTACCAAGGAATCATTTTTTATAGTTGCTGAAAATTGTACACACTAACACACACACACACACACACAAACAGATAGTTGGACAGACAGATAGTTAAAATGAAGTTAAGTCAGTTTTACTGACAATACTCCATAAAAATCCACAGAGAATTAAAAATCTCAGTACCAGGCATGAGAAACCTTTTTTTTTTTTAAAAAGGTTGATGAGTGTAGTCCTTGTGACTCCCTAAACAATAAAGATTACAATGTAGATTTTGGTTTCTTCTGAGAGGTTTAAAATGGTCTCCTACTGCTGAAGACATCACACATTTAGAAAACAGGACTCAGATGATGTAAACTGGATCTGACTTGAAAGCATCTTCCCAATGCAAGTTGTCAAATGAGGGAAGCAATCAAGCAGCCTTTCCCAGCTAGTGGGATTACGGACTACAGTAATTATCACCATGGCAGGGTATACATAAGGTACAGCAAGTGTTACTCACAAGTCAAAGGCAACCAACAGCTATTTAATTGTACTTAAGGTCTACTCAAATGATGGGGGAGAGTCTTCTGTTTTGTGTTAATTTCATTGGTTAAATAAAGAGACTGCCTTGGCCCTTTAATAGGACAGAAAATTAGGTAGGCGGAGTAGACTGAACAGAATTCTCGGAGAAAAAAAGCCAAGTCAGGTAGTCACCATGATTCTCCCACTCCAGACAGATGCAGGTTAAGATCTTTCCTGGTAAGCCATCTCGTGGTGCTACACAGAATATTAAAAATAGGTTAATCGAGATGTGAGAGTTAGCCAATAAGAAACTAGAACTAATGGGCCAGGCAGTGTTTAAAAGAATACAGTTTCCGTGTAATTATTTTGGGTAAAGCTAGCCGTGTAGGATCCAGGTGGTGGGAAGCAGCCCACCGCTCCTCACTACACTCAAATGCAGGGATATCATGCCTGGTACTGAAAACCTAGCTAGTTTCTTGGGGCTAGTGGGATTATGGATAGTCAGTGACCATGCTTCAACAAGAACCACTTACCAGAGTAGGGCCATGAGGATTAGAAGACTTAGTAAAGAATACAAAGACATGGGTGAAAATAATAAAGCAGAAACTAGGATAGTACCAGGCAGAGTTCCAGTGAATACTGCAATCTACCTGTGTTTATGTTTCATGTACTTTTATAGCCCAGCACAACAGGGGAAGATAAAAAAACTGCTTTAACATGATACAAAGGATAACTAGAACAGTTACTTGCTTCAATACATTGAGCAATCAAGCCATTAATACATGAGAAAAGCATTTTGTTGTTTAGGCAGTGAATCTACCCTAGATCAAATATCCTGAAGGCAACCACTCCCTATGTCAAACCTCTTAACTCAAAAGAAGGAGCTGAATTATACTTGAATTTCCTGACCATTGGTTAGTAGGAAGTGGATCTACCTGTATGAGCCATCTTAATGACAAAATCACCAAGGAACCATACCCTAGGTCAGGGTGTGTAGCCACACTTGTCAACAACTTTGAATAAGTTAAAGTTCTCTGACCTTCAGACAAGGTGGAAATAAGCTTGCATTTTTGGGCCTCCCAATGGACCATAGAAAATAATCTACCACCACTTTGCTAGATCATACTTCTGTATTACATTTAAAAATGCATTCAAAATCATATTTTTATACCCACAGATCACCTCTGCTTCTACCCCAATTGAAGAAAAGTCTCTTTACAATAAATGGACCACAACTGGATGCCATATAGAGATCAATAGATCCTGGGGAGCCATGCCTCAATAGATATATGTATATCAAACCTCCTGCATCTATGACTCTGAGAGAAAGATTCTATGAGCTAGAGTACTAGGAAGTCACTGTAAAACAGGCCCTCCTAGAAATAACTATATAAACTAGACCACAACAATGGCAAGATCAATACAGATGCTGGTATGGAAGGGAGACATTTTTGTGGAAAAACTGATGATTGAATGATTGCGTGGAAAAGGAGAAATAATCTCTCTCAGAAATAAGCCTCTTTATTGTTTGTCATATACAGATAGTCAGCCTTGAAGCAAACTGTACATAAACAACAAAAACATACTCAGCAAATTTTATTTACATAAATTTATGCATACAAACATGTGCCACAGATTATATGATGATGATGATGATGATGATGATGATGATGATGATGATGATGATGATGATGATGATAGTGGAGCCATCAATTTGAAATTCGGGGACATTGAAAGGGTTTGAGGAAGGTTGGCTCTGAGGGGCTGGAGGAAGAACGCAGAAGGGGAAAAGAATGTAATTCTGTTTCAGTTATGAAACTAGAACAGAAAGGCAGGAGTTGAAAGAGCTGTGTTGATGCTGAAAGGCCAATAATTGTTTTTATGCACACTACATAGGCATCTTTTTGTATGTTGCTATCTTAGTAAATGCTTGAATGCCACTGTCATATTGAAATGTCATATCTTGGTAAATACGATGGTAACATCATGAAATTTGACACCATGATGATATTGTGAAATCTGAATTATGAGAAATGCCTTCTCAATCTTTGTTTGTCTGTTTTTTCCTTTTTGAGCTTAAGCAGACAAACTTTTTATCACTAGATTTCTTTGTTAAAATTTAATGGTTTTGGTGGGATATGGGTCACTTGGCTTTGGAAATTGACAGGATTCCTAATCAGAGTAGGCATTTCTAGTTACACAGTTGACATGGATTGGTTGCTGAAAAATCTGCCAGCACACATAGAATCACACACAGAAGACTTAAAGGAAACTCATTCATAAAGGGACTAAAATACCACACAGGGGCAGATTTGAAAGTCTACAAAATCAAGATATTATTGATGAATAAGAATAGGTAGAAAGGGTCACTATCATCTCAGCCTAACCAATCTGAATATAAAGGAACAAATAGATCTTGGAAATTGACCTACATTTGTGATAATTCCGATTAATTCTTAATTTAGTTTTCCAATGAAGATTGCTTGCCTACATGTAATGTTGGTAATTGCTCTAAGGTGGGTTCCAGTGCTCAGAAGACTCCTAGAATTTGAAGCACACAGGAAGATAACTGTATAATAGTAACACAGTGGGACATATGTAATACCTTCAGCATTGGATTGAGATAGAAGAAATATGGATTGATTGATGCTGCCTTAATTCATTTTCTCTGCCTTTAAACAACTTTGTGCTTCTGAGAGTGCCAGATTAAACTGCCCCTGAGTTGTAGGCAAAACATCTCTGGATTATACACCTTCCACATTAATTGACTGCTATATCCCTATACTTCCTTAAAGTTATCAGACTCCTATATTATTAGTAAAATGGAATGTAACAAGGAGGCAACTGAGAGCCAAGTAAAATGACAAACATCTGCAAAAATAACATATCATGCTGAAAACATTATTTTGTATATTAAATCAATAAAAAATCTTTAAAACATAAAAGTCATATTAAACAATTTACTTATGTATGTTTCATTTAATTTCAGATCTTATAAAATTAGGGTACTAAATAAACTCTACATCTTTAAATATGTTTTTACAGTCAGTAATGTATGCATCTATCTAGGCTGGCAATTTATCCAATCCCATGTTCAATATTGTACTAGTGGGTAGAAACAGAACTTTTTCATAATGATCTCATTTTTCTCTAAGAGAGCTATTCTGTTCAACAATATCTTGATCTATGCAAATGACATTACAAACGTTCTTAGTCTAAGCATTTTAAACTCACATCATCAGGATTAAAAGCTTTTACCATGAAATCATGACTCCCTATAGTAGTTAGGTGTCTGGTTGCTATGAACAAAAATAAACCATATGACAAGAAGCAACTTAAGGAAGAGTTTGAGGGGAAGTCCTTCATGGCACAGAGTATGCATCATGAGAATGAATACTAGTCAGATCACATCTATAGTCAGGAAGGAGAAAGCAATGCCACAGTTAAGGTGAATCTTATTTTCTCTAATAAGTAATCTAAATAATCTCTACAGACTCATTCAGATACTGGTCACTTCAGTGAAGAGTCTCTTCAGTGTCTGCTACATCTTATCAAGTTAACAGTTAGTGTTAGCCATCACAACTCTCCCCTAGTCAGTTTGACACTTAATAGCATAAAGCATGATTTAAACAAACTTTATTCTAGAAAATTACAAATAGAAAACATTATGCATTGAAGTAAATCAGATCCAAAGCCTACACATCTCAATGAACTTCTATAAAGTTAATAACCATTTTGAATATGTGGAACTTTCCTCTGAATTATTCACTTTTACCAATAAATATGTTTTTCATATACTTACTTACTACCCCAAAATGAAAAGTCTATGCCTGAGTCAAAATTTTACTTTTAAGACATAGCTGACTGGGGCTGGAGAGATGACTCAGAGGTTAAGAGCATTGCCTGCTCTTCCAAAGGTCCTGAGTTCAATTCCCAGCAACCACATGGTGGCTCACAACAATCTGTAGAGGGGTCTGGTGCCCTCTTCTGGCCTGCAGGCATACACACACACACAGAATATTGTATACATAATAAATATTTTTTTTTTTAAAAAAAGACATATCTGACCATCTCGGGTCCCTCTAGGTTCACAGTCATCTCACATTACAAAACGTATCCAGTCTGATTTCAGATATCTTCATAGCCATAACAGTTCCAGTACTACTTAAATGTTTGAACTCTCTTTTGCATTTCATTCTCTGAACTCTGAACTCATATAAATTAAAAAGAAGTTACAACTTCCAAAACATAATGTCTATATGATGAGGCTTACAATCTTAAGGATTCCACTCCTCATGCCAATGTATATATCGGTTACTTGTCTTATTACTGTACAAAGTATCTGTCAAGAAGTATTTAAGAAGAGCTTCTTTGGCTAAGAATTTGAGGCGAAGTCCATCATGAAGGAGAATATGTGCAGTGGGAACACAGGCTGCTGGTCACATCCCATCAAGTCAGGAAGCAGAGAGAGATCTATGAATGCCTATGAGCATCCTTTTACTTTTTATCCAATCCAGGAGCCCAGACCAGGATTTGTGTTTCCCACAAATCATGTAGGTCTTCTTACCTTGGTTAACATAATCTGGATAACATGTCATAGGCATACACACGACCTTGTAACCTTGTTGTTTATAGATGTGGACACGCTGACAATCCTAAGTGTATTATTTATTATGTTGTAACTATTTCATGAAATACACATGATGCCAATGGCATGGGTGAAAATCAGAATAACTGCACCATCCAATACAGGTACCATGACCTCTTTGTTCTCAAACATGTAGGTGGAAAAGATTCTTTACTGTGAAGGACTCACATGATTGGACTTAGAACTTGCCATAACAATGCTACCTTGGGGTCAGTATCCTTTATCAAATCAAACAAGTGATTTTGTGGTATGAAATGCAACACATTTTTAGGTTTTGTTACTTATCCACTGTGATCCAGATGAAATGGATTGGTTAAGTGAAAATGATTGGATATATTTGCCTGCAGTCTAACATTAGCCAACAAATCTTTGGCAAAGATGGAAATTGACTTGATTTGGATAGTGAGTGGATAGTCACCATTAAGGTCTTTAAGTCTTACATCTCCAAAGCATATTAAATATTATTTGCATCTTCAGCAAAGAGTTTTCTTGCATGGAAATGAGTAATTTGTTGAAAACATATCTAGAGAGCAAATTGCTGGCTTGAGATAAGGTACAGTTCTTTCTGTCTCTCACTTTAATTACACGGGCAAAGAAGATACTAGAATGCTATCTTTCTCCTTGCATTAAACAACTGTAAATGAAAGAAGGACCCTACTGTAAAATGAAAAATTCTGACAATATTAAAGAAAAAATAGGGAGTTTGGGTTAAGGTATAGGTATATGTAAGGGTATATGAACAGGTTTCTGGTTACTCAGGAAATAGGGCTAATAATCAACAAATGGCATCTTATGAAACTAAAAGTATGTACAACAAGAAATCAGACAATAGACTGAAAATGCCAATAGGGTATAAGAAAATCTTTGCCAGGTACAGATTTGGTAGTATATTGATATCTGGTTTATACAAGTAACTAAAACTAACATTAAGAAAGGAAACATACTAGTTTAAAAATTGAGCTGCCCAGCCTTAATATGAGGGTTATTGCCTAGTCTTATTGTATCTTGCTATGCTGTATTTGGTAGATGTTCCTGAATGGCCCGCTCTTTTCTGAAGGGTAACTGAGGAGGAGTGGATCCGGGGGAGATAGGAGTGTGTGTGTGTGTGTGTGTGTGTGTGTGTGTGTGTGTGTGTGAGGAAGGTGCTAGTAGGAGTGGAGGGAGAGGAGATGGCAGTCAAGATGTATTGAATAGAATTTAAAAAAAAAATGAACTGGGCTACAAAACAGAAAATAGAGCTCTCAAAGAATGAGGAATAATAAACATTTGTAAAAGTGTTTGTCATACTTAGACACTAGGAAAATATAGATTAAATCTACTTTGAGATTTCTTGTCACCCTAGTTAGAATGACAATCATGAAAGAAACAAGTTATATCAAAAGTTGGTGAGGAAATAGGAATGGGAAACCTTTATAGAGTGTTAGGAAGACTAGAACCTGCTCCAGTCACTTTGGAAATAAGTCCAGAACTTTCTCAACTCAAAACAGAGCTCCCTCATGATTCAGCTGGACTATTCCTGGGCATCTATCCAAAGGATTCTGTAAGCTACCACAGAGATATTTGCTCATCTGTCTTCATTAGAGCTCAGTTACAATATCGAAGTAAAGGAACCAGCATAGATAACCACCAACTGATGAATTTATAATAAAAAATACAGCACATAAACAAGAATATTCTATATAGTTCTAAAGAAAAAATGAAATTACAAAATTTCCAGAAATATGGACAGAATTAGCAAGTATAGAGTTAGCTTACCTTGGTCTACAAAGAGAAAGGCCATGTTTTCTCACGTATGTAGATAAAAGCTTTGAATCTTTAGATCGATGCTTATCTTACAATTTCTGTAGAGACAATGAAGATAGAAAAAGACCATATAGGTATAAAAATATGAGAATGTAGGGGTGTGGGTGAGATCATGAGGGTGACAAAGTTTAAACAGGGAAAAAGGAAGAGGGTAAGGCATGATTCTCAACATTTCTAGCTGAAATAAAGACTATATCATATGTGATATCAAAAGGGGTCACCATCCACAGGTTTAGAACCACTTGAATAAGGAAAGGGACTGGTAAAAGAAGGATATAAACAAAATTAATGATGCTTGAAGGACTAAATGCCACAAGGACATATATGTATGTATTTGAAGAGATTGCATGGAAAAATGTATCTTGAATATATGGATAATACAAGTCACAGAACACGGGGCAATCATATGAGTTGTTGGGCAAGAAGACCTCGTATTCCCCACATAACACATACTACATAGACCATTTTCATTGTTCTTGAACTAGATGTAAAACTCTACCACAAAGACAATACACACCTTGGTGACATAGAGAAATCTGTGGTGGCGCAAATGAATGTAGACAGATTATATAGATATATACAGCTTTAATAAGGAAATAAACTTATAGGACCACAGGTTCCCGCGGTGTACCGGAAAAGCGGAGCAAAAGAAAAGGGCTGCTGGGCTCACGCCCGGCAGATTTATCCGTAAACATTAGCCCGAGGCGAACACGCCCCCAATGGGTGGGGCTATGTCCCTACATCTCCCCCTTTTGTCTAAATAAGATAGAACCAAATCAAATACAACTATATACAATAATAACAAATAATAAATATAACAAACAATATTGAGGACAAAACTTTTGCTAAACATTTTATCTCAAGGAGTCTAAATAACCTAGAGAGTAACTACAATTATATAATCTTCAACTCCGTCAAAGATCTGAGAAGGGAATAAATATTACTTAACAATCGAGAGATATCCAAAATGTGTAACAATTGACAGAGACAACTGACTACCTGGGCAATCACCCAAAGTCTCGTTAGCAATGTTGAGTCAACCAACTTTGGCTAAGGCCTAACATAACTGGCATACCATTATTAAAGGCAAGGAACTTTTTTAGGACTATCCTACCCTGTCTTGGCAAGATAAGACAATCCTGTTTTATCCACTTAGGGATATTCTGTATCTTTGTCAGAAGTTGAGGTATGGGCTTTTCTTAACCCAAAGGCCAGTTTTGCTAAGAAGACAAGCTCCCAGTGGAGTGTCTTTGGTGTTCAACGTTTTCTCGGGAGTAGAGTGGTGTTGTCAGGAGTAATTGTGTCTCTTTGGCATAGAAATTTTAGGTTAGATTAAAGGCCATTTTTTACAGTTCTTCGAAGAGGCTGAAGATCATACTATCTATACTAAATATAATCTCTATGTAACTAAAAGACCTGATAAACTTAAAAATAAATATGACAAACATAAAATTCTCAATACCTATCTAACTTTGAAGACTAAAAGAATAAACAACTGTGTAATATATGAAGACAATGATCTTCAACTGTAAACAATGTCATAGTATCAGAGGTAGAAATGTACAATGTAATATGGTAGATGTATCAATACAATATGGACAAAGTTATAAGCATACTCATACAAAAATAGAGGTAGGAACACTCATATTTAATATTCAACATATCAATATACAAGAAACAGCACCTGAAATTGATCTGATTGAAACTCCTTGGTGACTAATTTTTATCATTCCAGAAAATGCTATGCTGGTAGATTGGGGACAAGAGTTATCAAAGATCTTATTTAGTCATGGACCTTGTGTGCTGTAATAAATCCTGCAAGGAATATGTGCCCACTGGTATGATAGTAGCATAACTATAAGTTATCGATTTGTTTCTGGTTGAATTTTAAGCCTGCTCCTGAGGAAATAATTCAATCCGTGTCCTGTAAACCTAAAAGCTCATGAGTAGGGAAACCATGCACATGTGAACTTACTACTGCTTGTTGAAAGACATGTTATTTACTCTAGATAAGAGTCACTCTCCATGTTGGTGAGAGAACCTTATTTTTGCAATTCATGATAGTGCATACCAAAATTCATGGTAGATCAAGATGCTGAGAATACACATGCTGAATCCTAAACACAACATCTGTATCAGCCTCTCCAAGGCTCAGGGGACACCATGGAAAGGGAAAAAACACTATTAAAAACAGCTGATGGGAGGAGGGCTATGCAACACTATCATCTGAATATGACATGGCTGTTGTAACTTACAGCAGCTCTGATTGACTGTACAAGTATGGCCTTGTCAATATTCAGTCACATATGAGGGGAATAGGTAGTAATGCATGGGTCCCCACCTCTCCCTGGAAAATCATGTGTTAGCGACTGGTAAGTCCCTCATAGTTCCATATCCATTCCCATGCAATAACCAGTTTAAACTGAAGAGATCACAAAATGAAAGAAAGCAAGACATGAATATGGGAAGTGGCTGGTAGAGATAATATTGGTTGATGAGGGTGGGGAGGGGGTAAGACAGGGTGAGGTGAGTGGAAACAGAATGTATTATATAAATTATGATATCGTGAAATAATAATTTAATTAGTTAAACCCCTCCAGTTATTGAAATTCTTTAAGCTTAAATATATATGCATATATATATGTATGTGTATTTATACACACATATGCATACACACAATATATATATATATATATATATATATATATATATATATATATATATATATATCAAACATCTCAGAGACAAGGAGCTCTGGTTTTCTTTCCAGCAAGTAAGGACCAATTACCCTTTCTCAGTTAAATTTTCAGAGATCCTAGACTTTCTCTCATGGCTTTCTTTAAATTGTGCTTAGGTCCCCGATAGTCACACATCTACAGTATTAGTGGCCTCCATATTTCTGTTTTTCAAAGGGTTTCTAAGGAATGACCCTTTGATTTTGGTAAATGACAGCTTCTGAAGAGCCCTGGACAAGATTACGGGATAACAAGATGACATGGGTCAAAAGACCAAAAGCTTTAGCCAGTTAAATATAAGAAGGTTATAAACCAACAACTTCAACTGAAGTGTCCTAATTAATGTCAAAAGAATGGAACCTAGGCCAGATTCCTGGTCCTTCTAGAAGATAAGATATCCTAAACTGCACAGAGGGTCATTAATAGATGATTATATTAATCGAACTCCTGGAGCTCAAAAATTACAGTCCAACAGGTGGCTTTCTGCCAAAGAACAAGATATATCATCACTGATCCAAACAAATGGGTGTCCCAGCTATCTAGACCAGACAATGCCCTCATAGAAATAATATAAAGCCAGTCTAAAATGTTGACCAATGCCATGATCCATTTGTTCATTGTCCACTCTCACTCATCAGTCATATGCTCTGCTCTGTAATGAGCTCTACCTATCTCCTGTATTACACCTTCTCCAGCAATCGATCATGATCCCTTGGAGTCTTACCTGTATGTGACTCTGTCTCTCTGTCTATGCCTCTCTGTCTCTCAGTATATCTTTCTCTGTATGCCCCCCCTCTCACACACACATGCACACATGCACACACACACACACACACTCACACGCGTGCGCACACACACATACCTGACCCCACTAAAAGTTTTCTGAATGCAACATGCAAAAGACAAAATCTGGGATGGTGAGATGATTCAGGAGATACAATCATTTCCTGGCCAAGCCTGCCAGCCTAAATTCCATCCTCAGATCTCAGGGTGGAAGGAGAGAACTGACTTCTGAAAGTTAGCTTACAGCCTCACAGTGTGCTGTGCATTCTCACATCCCTCACATCCATACACATACCTAACATACTCACATATACATTCAACAGTAATAAATAAATAAATGATAAATACATTTTAAATTTAAATAAATTTAAAAGAAAAATAGAAGACCAAACCTATAATGAACCTAGGGTGTTTCTGGCAGTGTTTGTCCCATGTGGCATTGCGAAACACATCACATACACACTTATCCTTCGAGTCCTTCACAGCAGCAATGCTAATGGATATGGCTTGAAGTGCCTTCACTCAGTCTGAAGTCTAGTGTTTGGTATGTTTTGCAGTGAGATGACTCTGCATAAAGATTTTTCTGTTCCTATGACAATATAATGGTTTAACCACAAAATAAGAATATTTTCCAACTGTCACTCTTCGCATGTTACCAACTACTGTATTTTTGGATTTTATTCTGTTAGCTGTTTGATTTTAAAACTTTGCCAGTTTTGTTTTTTAAAAGTCACTGTAGAAAAATTGGCTGGAAGCTAGGGCTGAAGAACTTCCAGTAATTTCCGAAATGTTTGTAAGCACATGCCTGTCATTTGGCAATCCATATATATGCTAAGCAATTTTGCCCTGATTTGACGATAGTATTAAGCATATACTAAAACCTATATTCTGAAGTATTACATATTCATTCAAGACTCAATTCTTTATGTAAAAATGAACCTGTCTATCTCACTAGTATATAACTTTAATGTTTTCTTTAATAAATGATAAAATTATGTTTATACACGAGTTCATTTAAAATAATTTTTGTGATTTACTACCAATGAAATCCTACTTATTTTATATGTTTATATAGCAGGTTTAGCATAAATACTTATCAGGTAAAAGGAGGTCATAGCTAGAAATCTGAGAAGTCCTGATCTTCACTACAGCTGCCTAGATCTCTTTTGAATTCTTTCAGTGGATGTCACAATGACGAGAGATCCCAGAGGAGCCCAGACTAATGAAATCCTAACAATATAAAGATTACAAGGAAGAAAAGACATATGTTTGACTTTAAAGAATTGCTTTAATACATTTGTGAGATTATCAGAAAATTACCAGTTTACATTTGGTAGAAGAGTAAGGTTCAATGTCAAGCTCATGCATCCCTAGGTTTTAAGCATTGTTTATTCTTATTTGAAATTTCTGTATAAAAAAGAATTATTGTCTGTAGTCAGGTTATCTTCAGATTAAATTTTCTAGTTATTCTGTGATTCTTCACTTTTAGTGGAGGAAAGAGAGAGAAGGTTCCCAATGCACGCCTGGTGTAGAAAGTGTCTACACACAGAAAACTGTGTTGTTGGTCCTGCTGAACTGCAAACGGAACAATAAGATTGTGTTTAATCAGAAATAACTGTAGTCACTGCCCCTGAGCCAATGCCCTACAAGGGCAGTCTCTGTTCAGGGCCAAATATTTACCAGTCAGGATTGCCTTCATTTGTGGAGCTGGAATTCAGTGATAGCAATTACACACATTACTGTCTCATTTCAATTAAATAAGGATTGCTCTGGTAGACCTCCCACCAATGAATTCATAGGTGACTTTCCTGTTAGGACACTGATTGCCGAGTTCTCTACAGTATAGCCTGATTTCATTCTCATATAAAAGATGCCTCTTTTACCCTTGTCCTACACCGTCCCAAACTCAGTACATATGGAACTTGACCACACATAACTGTGAGGGGCTCCTTTCCTTTCTCATGTCCCATTATTTGCTCCGTCTTTCTATCATGCCTCGGTCCCGATAATAAGTGTGAAAAGTTATTTGGCAATATCCAACACTTACTCTTCGTGAAAATATAAGACTCTTTTTTACTTAAGCACTGCACAACAACCTGCAACCAATGAAGGTAACGAAATTAGATATGATTCAACTAAATTTCTACAATGAAAAAGTATAGCTTTTATCACTCTTATTCAGCACTTTCCTGGAGCATGAGTACAGTAATATGAGAAAGGAAACAACAGGAATGTTGAGTGGGAAAGGGAAAATTAAGACAGGAAAAAGTAGACAAAAAATGAGAGGGAGTGCCTTTAGTTAGTGCTGTGGATTCTTGACAGATGTTATAGTCTTATTGAGAGAAGTTTTCCCCCAAAGAGGCCCTGCAGCTTATTTTAGCTTAATTGGACTAGTTACTGTAATTGTTGGAGGATATGAAATATGAGGCTTCTAATTTACAAGAACTTTTGATAGAACTGATAGGCAGAATAAGATGGCATCATTTTTGGAAAAAGAAAGCAAGGATTGTCATTTCAAAATCCTGCATTAATTTAGTTTGTTCTTTAGCAGCTTCACACATTTACATAACATATGTTGACCATTCTCACTCCCCATCTTCCTCCACCTTTCTTCCCTTTCCTTCCCTTCTTCCCTACAAGTCTTTCTCTCACATTCATTCCTACATTTTATTTCGTGGCTCGCTATGTTTATCTAGATTGTGTGTAGATATGGGATTAGCCACAGTTGTTAGTTTATGATTGCCATGGCCTAGAGGATGGCATCCCCCAGTTCTTCACCCTATCATCTGGCTCTTATGTATTTGCTACTCTCTCTTCTGCAATATTTCTTGAAGCTTAGGCCAAAAGAATTTCTAAATGATTTATTTAGGAGTGATCCCTCAACTGTAACTTATTCTCAGCTTCTGCCTTTATCACTTTTTATGTAACTAGGGTCAGATGGTCTTTTAAGATTATCTTTAAAAGATAATACTTTGTAAACTAAAATTAAAAATAAAACAACTAGACCAAAAAGAGTTTGTAGATAAAGCTGTTCTCTAAAGATACATGCTGAGTGGTACAACCGATTTTAAGTTGCCCAAGTTCATGAAATGACCAATGTTCACCCATTCATGATTACCTGAACATCGCTAATTAAACTCATTGTATCACTGAAATAATAAACCAGCAAACAAGAAAATTCATGCAAACAATGAAAATGTTTTTAAGAAGAAAAAAACTTGGGTTGCTGAGGTCATTTGTTCTTGTTCTTTTTTTCTGACTTGGCTTTGACTGGAAATTGATTTTTCTTTCTTTTTTCATTTTTATATTGAAGATAATAGATCATATTGTGTCATAATTGAAAGTCACTCTCCAAAAAACAAAAGAGAATTCTTTATCCACTTCATAGTATAGTTTGATTCAAGTTTTCTTGGGAAACTGTAGATGGAAGTTTCTGTCCTGCCTGGTTCTACAGTCATTCAGTCCCAAAGAAACACACGGAGGCTTATATTAATTATAAACTGTTTGGCTTAATAGCTCAGGCTTATTATTAACTAGCTCTTACAACTTAAATTAACCCATAATTATTTTCTATGTGTTGCCCTGTGGCGTGATACCTTTTCTCAGTGAGGTATTCTCATCTTGCTTCCTCTGAGTCTGGCTGGTGACTGGGTCTCTGCCTTTTTTCTTTCCAGAATTCTCTTAGTCTAATCACCCTGCCTATACTCCCAATCTAGTTAATGGCCAATCATCATTTTATTAATCTAATATGAGTGACAAATCTTTACAGTGTACAAGAACTTTATCCCACATCTTCTTTTGCTTTCCTGAATTTGGTGAACATTCCCATTCAACCTTTGAAACTCAGATGGTTTCTTTTCTGTAGATCATGAACAGAACCTATTACCATCTTATCTAGATACTCGTTTATATACTTTTAAAAGTATTATTTAAATTTATAATCAAAATGATGCTTTTTAGTAGTACAGAAATACTATGGTGAAGCCATTTTAAAAAATGATACCCAATGCTGTGAAGAAAATGGATGGGGTACATAGCATGTATTGTTTAAATGTAATCTGTAAATGTGGCTATCTTCACTGAACACTGATTAGAACACATGACACTGATTAGTCGATAATATGTTAAATATTTGTGGTTTTCCATTTCCTCATGTGTGTGGTTTCTTCTATGGAAAGTGCAACTCACTGTCTCTCCCATAGAGCATGTGCTTGAGATTCTATGTAGTGAGGAAACTTCTTTAGATAGAGTTTTCCTAAATTGCTAGATGAGAGAAATTCTTTTCTTACAAAATACATCCACTTTTTTAAAAGGCACACTCCTAAATAAAAACTGAAATGAGTATATATGGGGAGTGGGCTACCATTTCACATTTAAACCTATTTAATAGATGCTATCAAATGAAGTGATAATTACAATGTCAACCTACTTTCCTGTAATGAAGCTATGCCACCTATGGTGGATGTCTAGAATGTTATCATTTTTTTCATTCTCACAGCAGCAATGTAGGGCTCAGAGGCAGCTTCTGTGGTTAAGATCACTGTGTTGGGTTGGGTGGTAGCACACACCTTGAATCTTAGCACTTAGGAGGCATAAGCAAGTGGATCTTTGTGAGTTCAAGGCCAGCATCATCTATAGGGGCAAGCTCCAGGACAACAACAACAAAAAAGATTTCTGTATTGACTGTTGATAGTCAATATGCATTTTAATTGATTGGTGTCCCTCTACAGTAACCCCTTTCTGAGATATTTCAATTTTTATTTTTAATTTCTGTCCCAGTTGGTATGTCAAATGAAATGAAATCATGTACATAATAGTTTCTGAGGAACACAGGCAGATGTAACTTGCCAATTTATTTTCAAAATTACCTTATTTATAGAAAAATTAAGTAAATAATACTTGCACAATTATTCCAATTATGCTATTTGTTTTCAAGTAGATTTCTTTTCTTAAGATGAGTTATCACAAATAACATTTATTTTGAAATAATATAACCTTCTTATCAACATTACAAATAAAATATAAACCAGCCTTCCATATAAAGCTATGCTGGCTAGTTTTATGTCAACTTGACACAAGTCAAAGTCAGCTGGGTAGAGGAAACCTCAGTAGAGAATATGCTTCCATAATATCAAGCTAGTGGCAAGCACGCAGGGCATTTTCTTAATTTGTGATTGATATGGAAGCAACAAGGACATGGTGGATAATACCATCCCTGGGCTGGTAGCATTCAGTACACACACACACACAAAAATACCACAAGCCAAAGTCATAGAGAGTAAACCAGTAAATAGCACTCCTTTGTGGTTTCTTTGTCAGCTCCTGACTCCCCATTCCAGCCCTGTTTGATTTCCTGCTCGGACTTTCATCAGTGATGAGCTGTGATGTGGAACTGAGAGACAAAATAAACCCTTTCTTTTAATCATGGTGTCTTACCCCAAAACAATAGGTTAGCATTCACTATTAACATTCAATTTAACATATCCTGTTCTCATAAAGTACCGTACACATTTTTGAGTGTTTATAGGGCATTCAATTGAATTCCACTTACAATAAAAAGAAAAAGAACTGTAGTCATGTATGAGGTCACAATTGTGTTTGGGGCTACATTATATATTAACAAAAACCATCTATCTCCACTGTTCTATGAATTCCATGAGTTCCATGCCCTTTGTGTTAAAAAATCTTGTTTATGTTGGGCTCTTTAACAATTATTCATGCACTCTCCAGCATTACATTAAATGCTAGAAAGAGAAGAATTGTTACCCCAGCATATTTGAATATAACCTTAACTTGGTAAATTATACAAAGTCTTTGTAATTTCAACCTATTAGGCTGTATCCGGTTTTTATGTTAAGAATCCATGACGGCATACAGTGATCAGGAAGAATGATTTCAAAAGTATATGTCAATTAAAGAAATGATGTATATACCAGATGTCAAAAAGGAACAATGATGTCATTTTTAATCTTTTAACCTCTGGTGTCAAATTTATTTGAAATTTTTGGTGCTTCAGTAATGGTTACATTGCCAATCAAAACACAGCTCTCATTTCAAAAGAGATGTTACTCTGAGTCAAATATAAATAATCATAGACTGGGAATGTGGATTCAGGTCACCCTGAATGACATGTTCCAACATAGAACTGTTTATGTGAGCTTTAATCTTCACACACATACAAAGACCGTCATAAAGACAGTCAATGTTTTGCCGACTATATTTATGAGACATGAAAATAAGTAGGTTGCAGCCAGGCAAGGAAATCCTTGCTACAGGTTTTTGATGCTCTTGTTGGCATTTTTATTTTTTGAGATGATGATGGGAGCTAATGCTTTGTTGACAGAGATTTCTATTCTACCCAGTCCCACAGTCATTCAGTCTCAAAGAAACACACAGAGGTCTACATTAATCATAAACCAGTTGGCTTATTAACTCAGGCTTCTTATTAACTATTACATCTTACATTAACCCACAATTCTTGTCTGTGTCAGCCATGTGGCTTGGTACCTTTTATCAGCGAAGCATTATCATCTTGCTTCCTCTGTGTCTGGATGACTAATGTAGACTCACCCTTTCCTCTTTCCAGAACTCTCCTGTTCTTGTTGCTCCACCTATACTTCTTGCCTGATCTCCCCACCTATACTTCTTGCCTGGTCACTTCACCTATCCTTCCTGCCTGGCTACTGTCCAATCAGTGTTTCATTAAAACAATGAAACTGACAAATCCTTACAAAATATAAGACCACTGTCCTACAGCAATGCTTTACTAAGGTGATGAACTGGGTTTTTGTTTTCGTTGTTGTTGTTTTTATTTTTTTTTAAACTCTTTTCCCTTTACTCTTTGGGAGACTCACCAACTAGCTCCTAAATAAATCACACTGAGGCTTATTCTTTCTTATGAATTCCCAGTCTTAGCTTGGCTAATTTATTGCCAGCTCTTCCTTACTGAAAACTCCCAGTCTACCTTTTGGCTGTGAACTTTTATATTTCTCTATTTCTGTATATCTTTATTTCTTACTTCATGGCTTGCTGTGTAGCTGGGTGGCTGGCCCCTGATAGCCTTCTCTTCTTCTTTTCTTGATCCGCCCTTTCCTTTTCTTCCCAGATTTCTTCTATTAATTCTCTCTACCTACCAATGACACATATCCTTTTTCATGCCTTGTGTTGATCATTATGTTCTTCAGGTGTTTTAGACAGCAAAGTAACACAACTTCACGGGGCTAAACAAATGGAACATAGAAGAATGCAACAAATCTTTGTATCATTAAAACAAAGTTCAACGGCATAAACAAATGTAACACATCTTAAAATAATATTCCATACTTTTCCTCATTTTATCTAAATAAAATGAAAAATTTTAACTTTAACATAGTAAAACTACATCCAAATGAGTTATCAATAAGATTTACATTTACAAAAATAATAAATATAATTCAGTCCATTTTTATTTAGCAAATTTAGAGAAAACACTTCACCATCCATCCTATCTCAGTGACCCCAAAGTTAGTTTTCAATGCCATCTAAGACCCCAGAAGGAAATAATAATATCTGCATAAACAGGAAGTACATTACATGTAACTTCCAAAATTTTAGAAATGACAGAGGCATTTGACTGCCTGAAACATCATCAAAAATTTCTCTGCAATGTTGGTGCATTCATCTTTGGTCTATAGGCAAAGAATATCTGGCAGATTTTTCAGTGAAGCAGGAAACTTGAAGGACTGTTCTACCTTGTTTCTGCACAGTTCAGCAATCACTTTTCTGTAGGTCCTGCATGCCCAGTATATAGCATACTGTTAAACAGTCAAGACAAAAGCAGTTTCTTACCCAAATGGCTGATATTACTACAATAAAAGCAAACTTATGTGTAGTTTCTTTGCTACTAACAGTCATTTTATAAAGTAAATTAGTGCTGCCAGGAACAGATGTGTCTCATTGTGAAAAGTCTTAGGTTATTAAACATCATAAATGCCATATTCTGTAGGTTTTTAAAGTGTTTGGAGATCATCTATCTATCTAAAATGTACCTGTTTAACCTTGAAATCACACCTAAAGTGACTACAAGATTTCTTATTATACACTAGCTACTAACCTCATTTCTTACATTATACATTGCATTTTTAAATTAGCAGCATCAGCACAATACCCCAAATAAGAGTAAAATCATATATTCAGTGTAACAAAAATAACTTTAAATTTTTATCAATATACCAAAACCCATGACAATGCAAAATATATGAAATTAATAGTTACCTTTTGGTGTGGGAAGTCCTTCTGTATATGTGTTGCTTTTATTGATTAGTGAATAAAGAAGCTACTTTGGCCTCTGATAGGGCAGAATAGAGTTAGGCAGGAAAACTAATCTGAATGCTGGAAGAAAGTAGGTGGAGTCAGCGAGACATAGCTTACTTGTGGAAACAAAAGCAAAACCTCTTTTCCAAAACATTTTTTACTTTCTTTTGTTGAATACATTCTTTGACTTTCGTGTTAAAGTTCAGACATTCTTAAAATATCTATGCTGGTTTAGTTCAGCAGTTCTTTCAATCTTGTGTCTCTTAGAAGCTATCATTTGCTTATCAATAATCACAAAATTCAAAATCAATACAGCAACATAAGAGGATCTAGACTCCTTGTGTATTTATTATCTTCTGCGGCTTTTCTGTTTTAATATTTTATTTCTCTCTCTAAAGATTTTAATTTACCATTTCAAAACTATTCATTTCTTTCTATGACTGTCCACACCCCCTTTTTTTCTTTCTTAAGCCTGTGTACATTGTAAAACACACTAGAAACAGTTTTGCGGATTTTTTCCAATCTGGATCCCTTTTACTGCATTTCTTTTAACCTTTTTTGACTTTATGAGAAAATTTTAAACTGTTAGACTACTGCTGGGTCCTCTATGAGGTTTTTGAGGTTTTATTTGTTGACTCTGCCCTGCTCTTGGGTCATAAAATCTAAGCCTAAAGTTTGTCATCTTGTCAGAGTTGTGTGACTAGGAACTGCATTCAACCTCCCATAGCTCTAGAATGCTGATGCTTGTGTATATGTGTGTGACAATAATTTTTTTACTTAGTTTTTCACTTCTACTAAGCATGAAAATAGCTATTTAGGTGCTCTGTTGTAAGATAAACTTTCTTAAAGGAGATGTATCCTTTTTTTTAAAAAAAAAATGCTTTCTGACACCCTATGGAAATTCAAATCCCACATTGGATGCCATATGTTCTTGGTCATTTATTTTTAAATTTATTATTTCTCTTTACTCTTTGGTTGGCCCCCACCCAATTCCCAAATAAATCACACACAGACTTATTCTTTCTTATGTATGCCCAGCCTTAGCGTGGCTTATTTCTTGCCTGCTCTTCTTAACTGAAATTTTCTTTTCTAGCTTTTGCCTGTGAGCTTTTATATTTCTCTATTTCTGTGTATCTTTATTTACTTCCTACTCCATGACTTGCTGTGTTGCTGGGTGGCTGACCCTTGATATCCTCCTATCCTTCTTTTATTGCTCTCCAATCTCCTTTTAGTTCCATATTTTTCCTCCTATTAATTCTTTCTGTCTGAAAATGCCCCCTGTACTTTCTCCTGTCTTGCTATTGGCCACTTTGCTCTTTATTAGACCAATTAGGTGTTTTAGTCAGGCAAAGTAACACAAATTCACAGAATTAAACAAATGCAACACATCATTGCATCATTAAAACAAATGTTCCACAACACAAACAAAATTAACACTTCTTAAAATAATATTTCACAATAATAAACTCCCCACATTTACTGTTGGTGAAGGATACAGAAGTGAGAATGTCATGGATATGAAGAGAATTAAAGGTAAATGAGCACAATTTGAGCTCTTGATTACCATATTCCTATTGTCTACAATTACAGAGTTCTCTTCTGCTGATCATTCTGCAGAATCTCTAATGTGTTTTTTTTTTCAGAGAAATCTGGCCTATAATTATGCTTTTTAAACTTATTCTTACAAAACGTAAACATGCCTAATAACTTCTTGTGGTATGATCCCATAAATATTTGCTGATTCTTTACTAAATTCAAATCCATTTTAAGCAATATTTCTCAGGATAAAAAAAATTATAAAAATTCCCCTTCAACATCTGTCATCTTAAAGGTAGAGTAGCTTATGCAAACATCACAACTGTATTATATTAGCAACTATAGTAGATGTCTTCAAAATTCCACAAAGCAAAAGACTGAACATGCAAATCCAATCTGCTAATACTTATTGTAATACGAAGGCAGTAACTTTCCAGCTAAGACCTGGATGTTAGGTAGAATTTGGAACAAGGTTTTGTAAGGTAGAAAGAACATTCCAGATTAAGCATCGACCATGTAATCATAAATAATCTTAGGTGGAGAAATCATCTTCTGTGATAATGAACTGATATAGAAACTGTGCAAAGAATTATTTATTCCATAAACCATCCAATTTAAAAAAGTAAACAAACTTCTATAGATATCCTACAAAAGTATATACAAGTAGAAACAAAGATACTGTATACCACATGACATTAGGAGCTGCAAATCAATAATAACACTGTGTTTACACAACAGAATTATTAGGATAGTTAAAATCCAACACATTGTCTATGAGGAGAAAGGGAGGGAGGTGCCTGGGTGGGGGTATGTATAATGGAGGATATTTTACAACATAAATTCTTATGGCAAATTAATGGGTGCTGTTTGTTTTTGTTGAGAACAGACTCTGATGACTAGACAGGCCATATTGTCTCAGGCTTGAGTGTACTGATCTAACATGTCCCTGAAGACTCCTGTTCTTAAGCAGTCTGGTCCCCAACCACTGTAACAAGAAAAAAAGAGAACAGAAAACAACTAAGGGTATCAATAAACTGTTCCCTTAGAACAGTTAAAAGATAAATCATTTCTACCTAAAGCTACTGTTGTTTATCCCATGGCATAACAATTGCTGACCTGGAAATGGGACGTTGAAAGCCAACCCATGAAGAGAATCACTTCTATTCTGTCCAGATAACTCTCCAGATTTAGCGATTTGCTCAGCTTTTCTGGTTGACCTTGTCGTCAGCACCTAACTTGATGTTGTCATCTATCTAGATCTATCCACTATTTTTCTCTTATTGTTAATTGCTACATACTAAATTAACTCACTCCTACCAAACCTAAATACAGTTATGTTAAAACTGTATTTTAAAAAGCAAATTTTCCCTCTCACTCATGGCTAGTGATAAAAGAAACATTGAGTGATGGAGTAAAGTCATTGGTTAATGAAGAAACTGCTTGACCTGATAGGTTAGAACATAGGTGGGTGGAGTAAACAGAACATAATGCTGGGAGGAAGAGGAAGTGAGCCAGATGCTATGCCTCTCCTCTCCAGGGCAGATACGATAGAGCCAGCCGCCAGGTCTTACATGCTGAATCTTTCCTGGTAAGATTATTAGAAATGGGTTAAGCAAGATATGAGAATTAGCCAGTAAGGGCTAGAGCTAATGGGCTAAGCAGTGTTTAAAAGAATACAGTTTTTGTGTTGTTATTTCGGGGTGTAAGCTACCCACGCAGCTGGGAGCTGGGTGGCAGGAAAGCAGCCCACAGCTCCTACAACAATTGAGAGCACGGGGAAAGGGTGAGATGGGCACAGATTGAGGCAGGAGCATACAAGAAATAAGAGATGAATGCTGCCAAAATTATGGGCATTAAGGACAGTTGGACACAGGAATTCAGTTGACATTGGTCTCATATAATACATGTTTTACACGGGTATACATTCAAACACACAAATACGCAATTAATGTTCAGCTTTTCTTATATCTATTGTCATAGCTACTGTCAAGGAGCAGAGTGTGTTATTTTATCATAGACAAAATAAGGGCTGATCTCAAACTTTCATGTACAATCACCTTGTAGAGCTTTTTAAAGGCCTGATGGCCAGAGTTTCTTATTTATTTGGTCTCTAGGAGATCTTTAGAGTCTAAATTGAAAAGAAAACAAAATAAGGCAATGTTAAAGTAATAAATCAACACTTTGTAATTAAGGGGTTTCATTTTGTTTTTGTTTTGTTTCTGTTTTTTTAATAGAGAGCCTTGGCTTTTAGCCTGATTGAAACTGCCACTGGAGAACTGTTCTGACTTCTCCCTCCATTCAATTAAATTTATTTCTGTCCATTTTCACGAATATGTGTTAACATAAACAGTTAGGTGGTGCAGAAAGCAGTAAGCCCTTAGCTTCAAAATGCTGTATGCTTTTCTTTCTTTGGGGATTAATAAAAGGACAACAATATGAGACCATGCTAAGAAAGGGAATTTCATCATTTTAAGGTTCTGACAGTTGACCAAATGTAATCCTTTTTATGTTAAAAATAAATCGATTTTTCCCCCTTAGGCCTCCCGTTTCTTCAAAGCACTGAAACAATTTTAGAGCCCGAGATGACTGTGCACACCTGTAGTCCCAGCACTCAGGATATAGAGGTGGGAGGGTCAGGTGTTTGACAACAGCTTCTGTTACAGAGAGAGCTCAAGGCCATGTTGACTTTGTAAAACCAAGAAAAAAAAATCCCTTACCTCAGAAATTCTGGTATTACAACTGAAGGGACTCTAGCCATCCTGAGCATGGTAAGCATGACTCTGGCCCTTCTCCTCCATTCCCTCTGCTTTGCTAAAATCTATTAGATAACATTTCTAAAGCTATTCCTCAAGGTCTGTTCCCTTATTTAGCCAATCCCTCCTCTTGAGGCTGACTACCAAGCTCCAGCTATCCCAAATATCAAAGTCGTAAAGTTCAGCAATCAAAAGTTTCCTTTGGTTCACTTAATTAGCATGCCCAATTAAAATTAAACATCATGGGCTTTCCCCCTTTACCTTTATAAACCACCCTTGTGCCACATTTGTCTCCTTTTTATCCAGAGGTAATCCTTTTATTTTTCCTCTGGGACAAATATCCCTATTCCTTCTTCTTTGTTCCCTTCTTCTCCTCCCTTGTCCTCTATTTCTTGTTTTTGTCTCTTAATTTCTGCCTTTGTAGAAAATAAATCTTCTTTGTGCTGAGAATTGGTCTTAGGTGTCAGGAGTCAATAGTTTTCCTTTCACCAACTGCTTAACAAGGATTAATTAATGATAAAAGCCTGATTAGGTAAAGCATGGAATATCTCATAATAATGTAAAAAGAGATGATTTTAATTTCTCAATACATAGGCCATTGGATTTTAATTTGCTCGGATATATATACTCAGGCAGTGTAAAGAAAAATTCAAACAGCTATGTTTTTTGTTGTTTTTGTTTTTAGTGTCTTATCATGGAGCCCAGGATAGCTTATAATTCACTTCATAAACCAGGGCGGCCATGAGCTGGGTACTTTTAGGTAACCAACTGGGTCCTAATATAGCAGTGTTGATGACAATGATTGGACTCCCACCTGAGTTGGGTTTTGAAGGAAACAGAAACCTGGAGTGTTTTCTAAAAGTCCTTAATGGTAGTCTGAAAACTTAGAGCTACAACTATCAGCAACTAATGTGTCTGAAAAACCTCCAACACTAACCACCTGACTGTTCCAGCTCTGGAGAAGCCTTCTCTTGCCAAATACCAGTACAAAACCTAACAAGCATTTGTTAGCTGCTGATGGTCTTCATTGTGCAAGGCAGCCAAGTTTTTAATAAACTGTTCTATTCTCCACGAAGTGGCTGAGTTCAATGATTTCTTGTGGCACCTACTTATGTGTACCACTGTAACTGATTCATATTTTTTCAGTTATTTTACAATCTTTTGTACCTAATTATCAGATTTAAAGTTACTTTATCTATGAACGTCTTAATTTAATTCTTTTGTTTTTTTAGACAAGGCTTCTCTGTAGTAATTGCTTTTGAAACTTAAAAGAAAATGACAGACCTATTATCTTTTATCAAAGAGTGTGCTTTAGATTGGGTTTTTAATTATACAAGTAATAAAGTTAGGCTCTTCAGAGAAGTTGATGTTTTACCTTGAATCTTTGTAAAGAGTCAGAAAATTCAAGACAAAAAGTTAAGCGAAAATGTGGAATTAGTTCTGTATTTTTTCCCTTTTATTTTGAGATAGATCTTACACAACAATCCAGTTTATCTCAAAACTCATCATGTAGATGAGGATGGCCTTTACAATCTCTTGCTTCAGCCTAAATGTTGGGATCACATGTGTGAGACATCCCTTGGTGTCCAGAGTCCCTCATTAACTAAAATCAGTTTATGTACAAGGAAAACCTCTAGAACCTCAACCTCTCCATATTGTTTTTACCCTCCCTTTTGAAAAACTCAGTTTTAAAATATATGCTTATGGAATATAAAGTTTATGGAATCCACTTGATTTTATATTTGCTTCATATTGTAATAATCAGTAATTAATAAATACCCTAAAACTTCATTTATCCACTGTAATATAAATATAATGATTATCACCAACAAGGACTACAAGAATTCTATATAATTATACAGATAATATATATAAAAGAGGGCCTTATACCTATTTATGGTTTATATCTGCATATCTTTCTAATAAAAAATGAATATTTCAGTTTAGAAATTCAGGATTACCATCTTAATTTGGTTTGTTATATCCCACTCAGACTGCACAGTGTAAGCAACAATCCTTCAGACTTTCATCCCT
Source organism: Chionomys nivalis (assembly GCF_950005125.1). NCBI lineage: Eukaryota > Metazoa > Chordata > Mammalia > Rodentia > Cricetidae > Chionomys > Chionomys nivalis. The sequence continues at coordinate 31,377,962 of NC_080091.1, forward strand.
CTCAACCTAAATGATCCCTAATCCTGGTCCTAGCTTTTCTACAGTTACGTATTCCTCACCTATAATACCTATGATTTGATGTTACTATTCTTTTAGCCCAGCTCTTGGTATTGAAAAGAAATAACTGATCAATAAAACATAAAATAAAATAATGACCACTACTGCCTCCTGATGAAATATTATTAAGCCCATAAATTATATAGTAGTACATCTCTCAGCCCCAAGATGTTGATTATCACAGAGACCCACAACTAGCTATGGAGCAGAATAAAATGTCTAGAGTTCTCAGCTCTAAATGGAGCTCCTATATCACATCCCGTCTTCTAAAGACACGGGGATCTGTGGAAGTGGATGAAGAAAAGTTTAAGAGCTGGAGGTTGTGGATGAGAACAAAGAAAAGAATCATCCTGACACAAAGGACATGAACTCAGCTCTTATGACAGCATGCAAGCTCATTATGGTTTGTTTGGGTTTTGTTGTTGTTGTTATTGTTAAGCTGTACAGTAATTCTGGCGATTTAGTTATTATTCTCATATGTGTAAAGTTATATATTTGACTATTAAACTTTTGTTGCCTAGTTAACAGAAAATACAGTAATTGTTAGGTTAATACAAATCTGATACATATATATGTATATATACACATATATTGTCACAGTCTCTAAAATGACAGACTGTTTGCTCTTCTCTGTCATAAGAGATTTATTAAAATATGCTCTACCATTAAAAATGGAAATAAAAATTCACACACAAAAGTTAAACAGACCTAAAATGTATTCATTTCAAAGAATTCATATATAATTTAAATGATGATTCTGAAGTTATGTGTATTTTACACTCTTACTATCAAAGTTATTTTTATGCATTCATGTATCACCAAACAAAACATTCCATGACAGAATTAGAACCAGAAAAAGAATTAACTTTATGTTGTCTTCCATAACTCATGTGTATTATCTGCTTTAAGTGCTTCCTCATCTCCTAACATTTAGTCTTTCCTCAATTTCTACATGTTATCCTGTACACACACACACAGTTTACATATATACATATATTTTTGGCTAGATTCCTCATATGAGGGAGAATAGTAATTTTTTCCTGAAATTTGTGACCTCATTTAAAATTATATGAACAAGGCCTATTCATTTTTTCTGAAGACTTTTTTAGTTTCTCTTTCTTTAGAGTTGTATAGTTATGCGTGTGTATGTGCACGCATGTGTACATGTGTGTTTTCATTATCATTTCGGCTCTTGATGGGAGGCTAAGTTGGTTCCAATGCTTTGCTACAATGAATAAAGCAATAATAAACATGAAGTTGCAAAATCCCCTGTAGTTTTGGAGTTCTCTAAGTATGCTCTCAGGAGTAAAATAGCAAATGCTGCATAGGATAAGTTAATTCTTTATTCTTAATAATACTAAAATTAAATGAACCAACCTCTTTTCTCTGAAGCAGAGACCACAGGCTGAATTAAAAATCCAGGTTCTATTTGATTGCCTACTACAATGGATTCAATTTAATGTAAATATGCAAAGAGATCAAATGTAAAATTATGTCACTCAAGCATAAACCAAAAGAGCTACCCTGACTATATTCACTTTAAATGAAGTAAACTTTATAGTAAAAATCTAAATGTACTAAGAAGTTACATTTTGGTGTGAGATTAGGGTTATAAACATATGCAATCTTACAGAGGAGTCCTATAATTTACAAAGCAAATTTGATATAATTGAAGTATGAACACTCAGAAATCAAACAATAGTTTAATCTTCAACATCCTATTTTAAATAATGTATATAATAGATGCAAGATCATTAAGAAAATGCAGGGCTTGAATAAACTGTAAATAAGACAATAATAAACATAGAGGAAATACTGCTTAACAAGAGTTGAATGCATGTTTTTAATAAAAATAATACAACATTCTCCAGGGTAGGCAGTATTTTATGCACATCAGAATGTGTTTAAAATGACTGAAATTATGGAGACTATCAGCCTCTATACAATGATATATATTTCCTAATAAAGTAGAATGAAAACTGGATAACACAAAAATAGATAGAAATTAAATAACACATTTAAGAATAACCATTTAAAGAAGGGGAAAATAGAAATTACAAAATATCTTAAATCAATTAACAAAAATGCATCATAACAAAGCATAGCAGGCATCAGAAAAGTACAAAGAGGAAAACAAACCACCATGAAAGTACACTTTTTCAAAACTTCTCAATCTAAAACCTAAAACAATACTAATAAAAAATGTCAAGAAAACAGATAAAGATGAGCCAGCTAAACTTAATCTGAAAGAAAAAGAAAATGAAGACTCAGGTCTGCATTCTGACAAACTAGAGAAGGATAGCAGGAGAGAGGTTAACACAATTGAAAGTTTGTTTTCTGAAAAATGACAAAATTGCAAAATATTTTGTTAAACTAAAAGAAAAAAAAAGAGAATGGCAGGTATTAAAGTGAGAATCAGACTAGTTAATACTATGAATATAGAAGGTGCTAGAAGAGAACTGTGGACAACAGGACTTCTCAGGATGGAGTCACACATTAGATGAATATTAAAGATAGATATGATCTCTGTAAATATACCCAGGAGTAAGTAGGAAATATGTATAGACATATAAGGATAAAAACAAGTAAAATCAGTAATAAAAATAAATAAATAAATAAATAAATATCCAGGATTATATGGCATCTCTTGTAAATTGTGTCAAACATTGAGAGTAAACAAATGAACAGTATTTTCCTCATATTCTTCTAAAGAAACTGGGAAGAAGCAAACGTCCTGCCTGATTCTATTAGATCACAGTAATGCTAATGAAGCTCAAAACAGAACTAAGAAAAGCACAGAACACAGAACAATACCCTCCACAGATAATGAGCATCATTCTTGCTCATTAGAAAAGTGCACACTAAGACCATGATAAGGTACTATTTCGTGCTCTGTACTGTACCACACCGAAAAATAGAGAAACAGAACCAGGTCTTGGAACATCTATTTAATCTCAGAACTGAGGTTAAGGCAGATGAACTGGAAGTTTAAAACTAGTTATTTCTTAAGTAGGAGTCATTTGAGGGTTTTCATACTTTTTTCTTTTTTTGTGTGTGTGGACAAACAACAAATAAATCACTTTTCCAGCAAAGTACATTTTTCACTGTAGCAAATTCAAAACCTGACTGATTGAGAAATAGAAAGGTTGATTTTTCTTTCCCTTTTGTGAATGAGGCCTTAACTCCAGACCAGTTTGACATACAGTGAGACCCTGTTTCAAACAAACAAGCAAAACCATATAAAAATTCAAAAGGAAAATACCCATTGATGAGGATATGAAGAAATTAAAAGCAGCACACGACTGGATGAAACCTGAAGTATTACACCTGCCTTGAAAACAATTTCCCAGTTCCTCTCAAAGCTGAACCTATAATGTTCTTTATCCTTTACAAAGAAAAGCTTCCTTGATGAGGTGTGAGGATATACTAATCTACGAGTGAAAAGATACATATTTAGAATGCAAGTAAACATTATGTTGGCTTAGCAGGGTGGTGATGGTAAGTTCTCTCAAGAGCCATGATCTCAGTAGACCTAAGTAGAAGGTCATGTTTCCAGTTCCATAGAGGATTTCCCTACAGTTGAGTGAGTTTTTTAGTCAAATTAAAGAGTTTTGATAATTGCCAAAGTATGCATGCCACTATTGTACCCTTATTGTGTCATTCTGGTTTTCCTTGCAGTTCATAGGCATTAAAGCTAGACTCCTGGGTGTTTCTCTTCCTTGGAAGATTTTATTTATAACATATTCTAGTACTATAAAATCTAGTCCTCAGAGAGGAGTTTTCAAGTTAGGTTCAACTTTGTTCCTCCATGTCTCGTGTTCAAAGTACATTGTGTCTTCAACAATTGGGTCTTATCTTCCATCTCTGGGAGGCAATAAAGGGCAATATTAATAACCTATATTATTTTATAAGTCTCTTAGACTCCCATGACAAACAATTTGATATAGGGTTCTTATGTTTTTTGTTTGTTTGTTTGTTTATAGCCTATGGCTCTTGTTGGGAAAGCACTGTCAGCTCAAGTAGGATATGGGGTAGCTTCATTTAAACTGTGTGTGTGTGTGTGTGTGTGTGTGTGTGTGTGTGTAAAACACTGGTCAAAATGCAAAGTACGAATGATTGTGGCATTTTTAAGTTGGTATATCTACAACACAACTTCTATACTTAAGGCTCAGAAGAATGGCAGACAAGAAGTTGAAAAAATTCTAAGAGTCAGAAGACCTGGAAAACTGTTGTGAGACTGTGTCTTCTAGAAATGACACGGTAGCTAAACTCATGATCCTCAACAACATGGCACCTAAACAAAACATGAAGTACAACACCAATAGTGATGATAACATGGAAATAGGAAATCTCACTGGCTGCCACCCATACACACACACACACACACACACACACACACACACACACAAATAGGCAATTAAAAAATGCTGTGAGAGAAACAGTATTGCCTAGGGTTTAATCACCCTAGTTGGTATCAAATACCAAGTGGTCAGCAATGAAGTCAATATATACATATAAGCAAAACTGAATGGACTGAAGATATTGTTTTATATATAAGTTACTTTGAACTATAAAAGCTGGTAAATGCTTTAAGCAGGGTTTAATGGACCATACTAGAAAGCTGTACTGAAACAATGTAGATTATGATAGATCAAGAGATTTAGGAGAAGAAGAATATCTATTAAGTGACTTAGAGACTATTCTTGTGAAATTATGCAAAAAATGTAGCTGCTTTCTGCCTTTGTCCAAGCAATATGTCTGAAGGTAAATTGAAGAGTTTTGGATTAATGGAATTGCCAGAGAAGATTTCAAAACAGCCTCGTATTGATTGTATCATGTGTTTTTTCATGGCCAGTCTTATGCAGATCTGCAATGAAAATGATCAAGGAAAAACACAAAATAAACAGTTTGAGGAGAAAACAAACATCAGGAAGTATAATGGAGCCTAGTAGAGTGCTCAGGAGATAAAAGGTTTAAAGGGAATCCTGATGCTAAATGGCTTTCAACTTGAATAAAGGGAATCAAGGACAAGTTTAAGCAGTGAAGAAAATCATCACAAAGCAGAAAACTGATGCAGGTGTTCTTGCGCAAGTGGACATATTCCAACTAAATCATGAAGGAACAATTTTGCAGCTTTGGCCATGTGGTTCTGGCTTTAGGATCAAGGATACAAAAAAGAGATAGTTTAATCTCCCTCTGCAACCACACATGTGTCAGGGGTGTCCCCTCATGAAGGCCCAGAGAGGCCATTGCATGAAGTTCTGAAAGTAAAACCTGGATTTTGTGGGAGACCCCAAGATGCTGGAGATGCCAGAGCCATGGGATGCCTGCAAAAGGGAGCTGCTCACAGGGTATGGAAACAGTTCAGGAGAAAAAAGTTTGTTGCAGTCAATAGCTGCAAGGAAGTTGGAGATCAGAAGAGCACTTTGATATCAGACAGGAAATGCAGAGTTTGGAGTCTGCCTAGTTACTTTTGGGTCTTCTTTGGTTCAGTATTCCTTCACTCTGCTTTCTTTCTCCCTTTTGGAATGACCATGTATAATCTGTGCCATTGTGTATGTTGGAAGTATATAATCTCCTTTATTATTTTTATTATTTTTAACAAAGGGATTGCAGTTAGGATGGTGCTGTGAGTCTCAGAAAAGACTTTGAATTTTGGACACTTAAACACAGTTGAGACTGTGATAGATTATGAAGACTTTTAAAGTTGGACTAAATGCAGTTTTTATCATGATATGGCTACAAGCCTATAGGGGTCAGGAGTAGTTGTTTGAATGAGAATGTCCCCACAGGCTGATGAATTTGAATGCTTGGACATTAGGAAGGGGTATTACTTGAGAGGGATTACAGTCCTCTCAATAGGTATGGTCTTGTTGTAGGAAGTATGACACTGGAAGTGAGCTTTGGAAACTCCAAAACTCAAAACAGACCCAGTGTCTCTCTCTGCTACTTTTGGATATGGACATAGATCTCTCAGCTCCCATTTTGCCTATGTACCCCTATGCTCCCCATTATGAGGATAATAAACTAAACTTCTGAAATTATAAGCAAGTCCTAATTAAATATTTTCACTTATAATTGCAGTAGTAATGGTGCCTCTTTACAGTAATAGGTTACTGACTAAGATAGGAATACATATATATGTAACAATAACACATCTTGTATGTAATATTATACATATACATAAATAATAGGTAACATTATTTAAGAAAAAGAGGCCATGATTTCAAGAGGGAGCAAGCAGATGTACAGGGGAAGGTTTAGAAAGAGGAAAGGGAAGGTATGAATGATGTCATTATGTTCTAACTTTAAAAAGTCTTTTAAAAGCCAAGTCTAGAAATGCAGTCTCGAACAGCATCCACACTTAAAATTATCCTGTATAATCGAAGTATTTAAAGATGTATTTTACCTTAGTTATACATATGCATGTAGGGGTATACACATATATATGCAAGTGTCCTCAAATATCAGAAGATAGTTTCATGCCAGTGGCCCTGTCAAAGGAGCAGCAGGTAGCAATTGACTTCAGGATGTCAGCGCATTAGCATGCAAGCTACTGATGGGTGAATCTCAGATAGGAAAGACCTTGAGAGCTTTGGCTCCAGAATGTCCCTTGCTGGTGTGTCTTTACATGTTTGCAGCTGCCATTTTTCTCTGGTATCTGGCATGGCTGTGAATGGACATGGAGAGATCCCCACTGCCTTTAATATAATGTGATTGTCTCATAGAAACATAATGTTCTACTGTGCATTTTAACCTGTGGATTTTTATGAAGATGATTTCCTCTTAAACACTACTGTTTCAAGTGTTGCCCTCCACCCCGATAAAACAGGAACTGCGAAGGATAGAAAAATTAAACAGCAACAAAAAATCATGCAGCTAGTTTCTCTTGAGGAGGCCTATGGACTGTGGCTTAAGCTAATGATTAAGAAAAACAACTGAGTCACAGAACCCCACCTTCGGCATGCATCATAGCTAAAACAAAATCTTAAATAATGATTTAAGGTTAGATTAATATATTTTTTAATGGATTTGAGATTAAAACCCCCCAGAAAACAATTTAAAGATGCATACTTCTAATAGCTGAGCAAGGGACTTATTGAAGTCAAAGAACAAGAACAATGACAGCCTGGCTATTGCTGGCTGGTATACCTTTATTGCTAAGACGGGTTGGTTATCAAGGGTGATGATTAATTCTTTGTACCCATTTCTGTCCTTAGTTTCAAGATATTAAAAAACATGTTGATAAGTGGGTATGTGCTCTGAGGATTTTAGATAGAGCAGAGTGGTTGTTTTTCATACATGAACGTTTAGATTTGTGATTCTTCTAAGATTTCTTTCAAGATTACCTTTTGAGATGAGCAGCAAAATGATTGGTCCTTTCTTTGTAACCTCAAAATTCAGCCTCCCTGGAAAAAAAAAAAAAAAACTAAAAAACTGGCTGAGAAAAATACTTTGCTTGCTTATACTCTCATTATCTATAGCAAGTTGTTTGGGTATGAATGTATGTGGGTTCTTAGGACAACTTGATTTTCACCTGTAATATGTAAAATGTTCAATCATTCATGTTGTTTTTACTTGTATTTATTGCAATAATTCACTTAAAAATAGATTATAATCACATTATAATATTATAGTGTTTGAAAGATTTGCTGGGATATATAAGCTCTAAGAGGAAAAATTAAGTTTGCTAGAAGGAAGACATCAAGAGAGACAGAAGGGAAACATCAGGGTAGAAAAAGAGAACAGAAAAGGAAGATAGTAGAACAAACAACAGTAACAATAATAAAATATAGAATGAAGCCTTGGCCCTCAGAAAAGTCCTCAAGTGTCTGGTTGTCTATTTAGTCTGTTCTGCACCTCTTCAATTTCTTTGACCTACTACAGGCTTGTCATTCACCAGCACCCTAGGTGAGATACTGACATGTTGAAGATCTATGTGTGTGTGTGTGTTTTCCCTTTTTCACTGGCCCCAGGAGTTAAGTTTAGCCCCCTTTTCTGGCCCTAGAAGATTAAGTTTGACTCCCTCAGATAGAAAAGCCAAGTTGAGTGATTAGTTCACCAACACTATTGAATCTCTTTCAACCCCTGAACTGCTAGGTTTTCATGGCAACAAAAGTTTCAGATCCTAGCTGGGCGGTGGTGGTGTACGCCTTTAATCTCAGCACTTGGGAGGCAGAGGCAGGCGGATTTCTGTGAGTTCGAGGCCAGCCTGGTCTACAAGTGCTAGTTCCAGGACAGGAACCAAAAGCTACGGAGAAACCCTGTCTTGAAAAATCCAAAAAAAAAAAAAAAAAAAAAAAAGGTTCAGATCCTTTGGAGCTGGAATTACATGTATATGAGGGATAACTATCACAAGTGGAAATCAAACCATATACTCAGGTTATCTATAGGAGCAGCAAGTGCTTCTAACCTCTGAGCCACTTCTCCAGTCCCTGCTCAAAGGAAGTAAAAACAAAGGCTTTGATAGATCCTCTTGTGCTAATATTCAGTGTATTAGCACAAGATATAATCACTAAGAGGATCAAACAATGCCACCACACATCAGCACATGACCGAAGTAAGCAAAACAGTATATTCTCATACAAAAAAGAATATAATTCTGACACATATTACATGATGAAAAACATTGAAAATATTATGCTCAGTGAAATAAGCTAGATACCTAATGTTAAGTATTGTATGATTTTAGTGACATGAAGGAACTACATAGGCCAGTTCTATGACATAGTAAAGGTTATTAGGATAATGAGCAGTTATTTCCTTATTGCTGCAAGAGTTACTTTTTATTTTTATTTTATTTTTTAAAAAACTTTTAATGATTTATTTAACTTTTTATTTTATGTACATTGGTGTGAAGGTGTCAGATCTTGTGGAACAGTTGTGAGCTGCCATGTGGGTGCTGTGAATTGAACCCGGGTCCTCTGGAAGAACAATCAGTGCTCTTAACTGCTGAGCCATATCTCCAGCCCCAAGAGTTACTTTTTAGATAATGAAAGTATTTGAGAAATAAACCTGACAGATACATTACATTGTGAATTGAATGAATGATTACTGAAATGTGTACCTAAAAATGACTAAATTAACAAATTCAATGTTTTACAATTACATATTGTGTCTATTTTACCACATTTTTAAAAAATTAATTATTGAATTTACCCAAACAAATTAAATTAAAACAAATTAAATCAGGGAAGTAATATGTTATGTGAATCAATTTCAATAAATGTGTTAAAATGAGAGAATTATATGAATAGATCCTTAACTCAAGAGGAAAAGTGAATGGCAATATGCACATGAAAGGACACTCACTATTATTAGTCATTAGGGAAATGCAAATCAAAATTACAGAAGGATTCTATTCCTCACGCACTAGGGTGGTTGTAATAGAAAAGAGAGATGGTAACAATTGGATAGGATGTGAAGAACTGGAAATACTGAACATTACCAATGGGGCTAGATCGTGATCTTTATTATGAATAATGACTTGGCAATTCTTCAAAAAGTTAAACATATCACTACCAGATGACCAAAAACCTGTATTGATAGAGAAATGACTACATAAATACATACAATAAACTATACATGACTATTAGCAACAATATTATTAATATTCAGGGAGTTAGAACAACACACATTATCTGTCCAATAACTAATGTATAAATAAAACACAGCATCTCTATTCAATATATTATCAAGTTATTATGGAGCCTGGTATACTTATACATAATGCTGCAATATAAAATAAGCTGGGAAAGATGCTAAGTCAAGACAATTACCAAATGTCATACACAGCATTGTTTTCCTTATAGGAAATTCCCAGAATGAAGAATCTTAAAGAAAGACAGTTATTTGTTATGGAAGATGAGTATGGCTGCAATAGAGGAATCTTGGGGCCATTATATTCACTACTCTAAAACAACCTGGGAGACAGAAGTTTGTGGAAGGAAACAGGTTCATTCAAAACCACCATGAAGAGGATAGAGGACATTCAGTCTTCAGACTCTGCCTCAGGAGGATTCTGAGTGCAAGAGCTTTCGCAGAACAACAATGAGCAGGACATAATGTGGGGTCTTTCATACCCATCCTCTCCCATTACTCCTTTCCAGTGATGCACTCTTTCCTCTAAACTGAGTATTTCCTTCTGGAAGGAAAAGGAGGACTCATAGATTCACCTATGAGATCACCAAGCTCATCTCCAAAGTTAAGTAAGCACCCTGTAAGAACTGAGCAGGAGAATTCTACAGTGAACTTCTCAGTTGAGTTTTAGGGATGTTTCTTCTTCAGTTGTCACTCATGCTAGGATGGGACCTTCGGTGACAAAGCAAAGCAAAGCAAAAACTGAAACAAATTCATTTATTTATCTGTTTCACCAAACTAGACTTGATTGAACCATTTTATTTACTTATTGTAGTTTTATTTTTTTGTCTGTGGTTGGTGCCTTATCTGGAGTAAATAAACATTAGTTCACGTCTCCCTGGGAAAAATCATAGCAGTGGAAACCTTACAATGGGCTTTGAAGAGCCAAGGAAAGTGTCCAGTTCAGAAAAAGAGCATGTGGAGCAGCCGAGGATGGCTTGAAATGAAGCCCTGTTGAGAATGGAAAGAGTACTATTAAGTAGGAGGCTCCCTTTAGCAAGAACAGAACTGTTCTCAGTGATGTACTAGTGATTGAATTTTTCATTGTAAATGGGAAACTTTTATATTAGTGACATACATCTCTTAAAAGGTTGGAAGTTATTTACAAACTATGATGTGTAAAGATCAAAGGCACATTGATACAGTTTGTTTTTAGGCCTGTGAGTTAAAGATGGGTAAATGATTGTTAAATTAATCCAGTTAAAGCAATGCATTTAATAAGAGGCAAGAAGTTGACCAGTGGCTTCAATCCTTTCAAATCCTCATACCAAACGATGTCCAAAAACATTTTTCCTCATTAAACAGTTTCCACTCAACCCTCAAAATTGACCCAGATGTCTAATTTATCAACTGCTTTAGGCAGTAGAAGATTACAATTTGCTTATAATTTTAAAGTTCTTTTCATTTGACTGTCATTTGACTGTATTTATTGAAATAATAAGGTCTTACTTAGTCTACTTGCTATGGAGCCAAAGATAGATAACCTTGAACTCTAGATCTGTCTGGTCATGCACTGAAATTACAAGGTTGCAAAATTCTTTGATCTTTTAAAGCTCGGCACATATTCTCCCCTTTTCTGGTATGCCTTTTTGTTGTTCACCATCCCCCCTCCAGTTTTAAACCATGATTCTATTAGTTAGTCTTTGGGGGAGGAATCTAGTTTAAATAAAAATCTTTGATTGCTATGCAAAGCAATGTTGTATCTTCCTCTTGGGGCCTCATTCAAAGATTGAGGCTGAAGATGAAGGTGGGGTCAGGCTCTCATGCTAATCATCGTGACATGTGACACTTCCTGGATATTCGTCCCATAGAGGGTTGAATGGGAACATCAACACATAGTTCAGGATATAGAAGTGTATAAATGATTATGATGTTATTAGTTTCTTACAGGGGGATTCTTTGGAACTGATCATTTAATGAACTTCAGAATTACCCAATTCTGAAGAAAAGTAGGAGTCATAATGATTTCATTCTTTATATTTTTCAAAGACAATTAGACAAAAGCAACTTCTTAAAATTCACCTTAGATGAAAAACAAATAATTGGAGGCCTTGGTGGTGAAAGAGTTGATCTGACAAGATCTGCACCTAACTTTAAACAGCTGGAGGGGAAGTAGCCTCTGCTGCTTCTCGTTTCCAAAATGGATTTTATTTACAAAGCTGATCGCCTCTTTCTTTGAAGCCTTGGTCATTTATAGTTCACAGAGGTATTTCGATGACAGATTAGGGATAAAAAGAATCTTTTGTGGAGGACAATTTTAGACTTAAGGCCTCATTCAGAAAAGGGAAAGGAAAATAACCCTTCCCGGTTCTGAGCCAGCCGGGTTTTGAATTTGCTACGATGAAAAGCTGGACTTGCTAGAAAAGTGATTTGTTTGAAGACACAAAAAGGAAAAAATATGTGAAAACCCTCAAACTAAAGACTACTATTTTAAGAAATAACTAGAAAACATTGTTGCCTTTGGGAATAAAATGTTAAATATTTAAAACACTCTCTCTCTCTCTCTCTCTCTCTCTCTCTCTCTCTCTCTCACACACACACACACACACACACACACACACACACACTCCTTTGTTGGAGTATGTGCTTACTGGGAGCCTCTTTATGGTTCCATAAAAGGGAATTTTGTTTCTTTGCTTAAATCCTAGAACTGGAAGGTTAGATAAAGGCCATTGGGGTCTCTGTCACCTTATCAGTCCCTGTGTACTGTACAGGGCTATAAATCTAGCCACTCTGCACTGTTACTTCTAAAGAACTCTTAAAAGCATAAGCTATTTGTTCTTCTTCTGTCTACAAATGATTTCTTAGACGTTTGCCCTCAGAGAGTTGCTGAGGCTGTGACCAAAGGAAAGAAATTTGAAGATGACAGATTAGCGTTCAACTCTTTCAAGACCTGAAAGTGTGAAGTTACAGATCTACTCTGTTCATAAGTGTTCCCTGTCATAGGATGGTTATGAAAACACAATGAGAGAGCTCCTGTGTAGGAAACGGAGCATTTTCTCATTAAAACTTGACAAGGAACAGGGTTTCCAAAAATCAGGATGGATTTCAAAGTATAAGCTGGGGCAACTTTTCAGAAGAAATTAGATGAGATTAGTAAATGTTTAGATTCAGAACTGTGAAATCTATCAGCAGTATGACACAAGTCTGTGAAGGAGCCCATGTGAGGTGTGCAGACATACCACCCTGGGGGTGATACATCACACTAATGCACACGTGAAAGAAACTCAATGTTTATTTGCCATTTCTTTCTTTTAAAAAATGTTCATTTTTGTTTTATGTGTGTCATTATTTTGCCTGTATGTATGTCTGTGCACCACGTGTGTGCAGTACCCAAGGAGGCCAGAAGAGGACCTTGGAACTGGAGTTACAGACAGTTGTAAGCTGTCATGTGGGTGTTGGAAATTTAACATGGGTCTTCTGGAATAGCAAGCAGTTCTCTTCAGGACTGATCTGTCTTTACAGTCCACATTTGCCATTTCTAAAAACAATTGGTTTTTACAATATGTTTTCTACTTTTCCCAGTTAATGGGAAATAGTAAGATTAACCTTTCCAAAAGTGCAGAGATGGGAAACACTGTTTCAGAGTTTATACCAATTTATAAAATACAAATCCTCCTTTTGTGCTTGTAGGTTTTGCACTGAGATTTGAACACTCTCTTATCTGTCAGTGCATTTTCTGATACTTTAGCAAATACCCACAATAAGTGCATGTAAGTGGATAGAGGTTAATTTCATTGATGGTTTCAGAGGGTGCAGTTCCATGGTCTCTTGATTCTTTTTGTTTGGGTCTCTTGTAGCATAGTACTTCATGACAGGAGCACAGGTTAGAAGGGATGCTTTGTCTCCTACTGACCAGTGGAAAGAAAGAGGAAGCATCCATGGTACCAATGTCCACTTAAAGAACAGAACCCAGGAAGCCTAACTCCCTACTATTAGATCCCACATTCTTAGGGTTCCACACTCTTAAAATAATGCCAAGACCAGGTACCAAACCTTAAACACACAGGTCATGCTTCACACAGTGGATGCTTCCAATCCAAACTGAAGCAACTGTGGCTCCACTCCTCCTACACTGAATGTCAAATTGGTATTTGCTTTATTTCTGTGATTTAATCTTCATTCCTGACTTGCTCTTGTCTATATAATAGGTATTTCTACTCACTGTTGGGCCAGCTGAACTCCCAAACTCCTGAATATAGAAATCAACTTGAGTCATTTCAAGACTATGAAGTAGAAATAGGTAAAAATCAGGAAACAGAGAAATCATTAAGTCACAAAGTTGTGTATATAAATATAAAATATGATGACAAGGAATAATAAAAGAAATATGATTGCTGTCATCAATAAATATAATAGTAAGCACAAGGAAGGATCCAGAAATGTACACATGAATATAACACTGTACACAAACACAATATGTAAATTTATTTATATCCTGAAATATTTACTACTGGTTGAAGACAATTGAATTATTATGTTTTGGTCTTGTAATGGTATTAAAGCTGCATTTAAAATATATCCCTTACTTTTGAGAGAAAAATTGAAGTGTTTCTTTGATTGCAGGATGATTCTCTGGAATCTATTTCAGAATTATCTACATTGTCACGTGATGAAAATGTCTGAATTAGGGAGTTGATTTTGAGTGTTGATGATGAATTCAATATGAATGAAGTTGAATCTCTTAAAGCTAGCATTCACTGAACGATGTTGTACCAGTTGTCCCATGGTACATTCGACTCTTAGTGATGATGACCTACTTGAGTTGAAGACCAACCTTACCTGGTGATTGTACGTCTTTGTCTATTTTAAGTAGCAGTAAAGGAGTGGAGGCTTGGTTTGCATCCCTAACCCAGCAAGCATTTTTTTTTTTTGATACGTTGACATTACATCGTAAGTGTATTTTAAGTGGTAAAAATTTTATGAGAACATTTCCTTTACTTTTGGTTTCCTCTTATACAAGAGAAAAATGTTTGGCTTATTTAAGCTCAAGACCTCAAGCTGTCTAGTGAAATATGAAGTCTTTTAGAGAAACTTTTCCTGAAACTTACAGCACACTAAAATGAACATTTCTGAAGCAAACCTAAATAATTCACCAGCGTTGACTTCAGTTGGTTATTTTGTCCTCATTTGGTTGTTTCTGAGGGCCAAGGTGGAATGCTTTTCACCTGTGAAGTACTGTTCTGTTCTGCTCACAGATTCAGGGCAATTGTCTCAAATCTTGTCTCCTTTTGGATACTCCTTTCTTGTGGCTAAGGGCATTGTCTATAAGATGCTGCTTAACTTCAACATGTTAATTTGACTGGAAAAAAAAAACTAGATCTTTGTTTTCTAAATAAGAGACGGTAAGGAATGATTTGGATTTAGATGGAGGAGGGGAGGATCTAGGAGGAGTTGGGGGGAATGTAATCAAAATATATTGTATGAAAAAATCCATTTTCAATAAAAATAAAATGTATGATAGAAATTACATACTACAGTGGAAATTATAACAACACTTGGATCAAAGAATGTAATATCATTATTATTACAATAAAAACGTGCATTAATCATTTAATTGTATCTCTTGCTTAACTTTTAGTATGCCTTTACAAGGGTGTTCATGATTATCATTAGCAACTCAGAGAAGAGAAAACATTTCTAAAGCTTTCATGCCCTGTGTAAGATCACCATGATACTAAACAGAAAGACCAGAGCTGTCTTAATCTTTGCTGCCACTTTGAAAAGAATAACATGCTGGGCAACATATAAAAAAAGAGACTTGGGCCGGGCAGTGGTGGCGCACGCCTTTAATCCCAGCACTTGGGAGGCAGAGGCAGGCGGATCTCTGTGAGTTCGAGACCAGCCTGGTCTACAAGAGCTAGTTCCAGGACAGGCTCCAAAACCACGGAGAAACCCTGTCTCGAAAAACCAAAAATAAAAATAAAAAAAATAAATAAAAAAAGAGACTTATTAGGTTCATTATTCTAGAGTCTGGAAACCTGGGGACATAGGGCTTCATTCCATAGTTGTATCATCCTACAGTGGGGTCACAGGCCTGAAGAAAATAATGGCAAGAAAGGGAAGGGTCTGAATGCCTTTTACAATGAAGAAACTTTTGTGATAATGGCATTAAACCAAACGCATGTGCAGGATCTTCAAGGGATTTGATTTATTCTAAATCTGCCATTCTTTTGATTATGTCAGTCTTTTTGTTAACCTCTATCAGAAGCAATCTCCAGAAAGAAATTTTCCAAAAACTCATTAAATGTATTATTTCTGTATGATCCATTGTGTTTTTTTTTCTTGAGTTACCGTTTGCAATCCTTACTCTCCTTGCGAGAGACACAGAAACAACTTCAGTGGCTGAGAACCAACTCTGTTACAAAATAGAGAAATAGTCAAAACTGTGTACAAACAAAAAATAATGAAAGTAGAAAACATCAATTAATATAAAATACAAGACAAAGTGCCTAGCATTCACACCATCTGTCTCGTGGCACGTTTAGGTTCAAACAGTGATGCCAACATCAACTCGTGTTCTGGAATGGGACACTCGCTATGACTTCAGAGTAAGAGTGCATCAGACCTCACCATCAGATGTTTCTATATGTCAATTCTGATACATCTGTGTCCTGCATAAAGAACTAGCATGCAGTGACTTTGGTTAACTTAGAACTGACCCAGGCCTGGTAAAGGGCATTGTTCAAGAGCAGAAGAAGATCACAGTTGAAATAAAAAATACCTGTCGAAATACAGAAAAGGGGGGTTCAGGGGAGAGAATCAGGGTACTCAACAGATGAAGACAAAATGCATCACAAGCAAAGACATAAGGTGATGTCAGTTTTCCCCTTTGTCTGGTCTTAAGGTCCTGTGCAAGCTTATGCCATTTATGATTTTCTTAAAAAGTCAGTATATAACCACCTAAACAAACTAATTATGATTTCCTTTTCTTCCTCTATCTTACTCTCTCACTATCTCTTTGTATTCAAGGAAATCTTTATTAAAGAAACAAAGGAGGGGCTGGTGGGATGGCTCAGGGATAAAGAGCACTTGCCGTTTTAGCGGGAGACCTGAATTCCAATCCCAGTACCCATAAGGTGGGGTACAGCCAGCTGTGTCTCTGATCCTAGGGAAAGTCTCTTCTGCACATGACACACACACACACACACACGGATATGGGAACACACACTATATATATATATATATATATATATATATATATATATATATATGCTGATATTGAAATAAATATTGAAAACAAAGAAGCAACAACTGTATATAAGCACATGAACTACCATAGCTTTCAATAATTCACAAAATTCTAAACTGTGGAATGGAAAGAATTTGGCTTCTACAGTTATAACAGTCAAATACTTGTATTTCAAAAAATGACAAAATTAATTAACCGGTTAATCAGTTTATAGAGAAAAAAGAAGTATGTTACTCAGGGGACAAAGTGAATGGACAGATACCAGTTGTGATGGGACCAAAATTTAGGATTTGCTAAAGACTAGAAAAGGACATCAAATAAGCCCAAAGTGTTAAAGGCAAATGTGATCCAAAAGTAAAGGAAATGATAAGAATGACATCTAAATGAAATGAAAATATCACCACAGAGATCCACCTATAGGAAGATGTAAACACTTTAGCAAGTGAGTGGAATGCGGAACTGTGCCCTCAATAACTGGCCCAGGAAAAGACTTTGGCAATCACTCATGGCAAAGAAAATGGTGCAGCAGTGGTGTTCACACAGGGTCTCTTACACCAGGTTTCCCGAGTTCAAGAATTCAGGCCCAGAATGTTATCATTTGCCCCTCAAGATGGCCTTGCTACAGACCCAGCACTCTGTGCACTCAGCAGGAGTCTCTTTGCCACTGATCTTGCCCCTTGCAGTGACTGTTAAGGGGTCTAAAGATAACCCTATTTACGCATACTTCAGGTAATCACCAATCCACAAACCAAGACTCCAGCCTTGGACTCTGACACTGCCTGCAATGCATTTTACTCTAAAATGGAAACAGTACCCCCGAGTTTGAGCTTACTGAATGAAAGACGATCTGTAAAAGTAGTTTATGTCAATAAATGCCTACATTTAAAAGGAAGAAATATTTCAAACAAATACCTGAACTATGAAAAGAATGTATTTTTCCCCAAAGTTATGAGAAGAAAAAAAAAACACAATAAGAATTGAGAGGCTTAAAATATAGTTTTAAAAGGCAACTAAAACCACGAGTTGGTCTTTTGAAAGAACTCTACATTCTCTATTTCATTTCAGCCTTTCTAGACTGAATTCAATCAGTTAAGATACCCAGTGGCTAGCATGGAAAAAAAAAAAAAGAAAGTAAAAGAAGAAGAAAAAGCTTGGAATCATCTTGTAATTTCCCCTTTAATCAGCATTTGCACCATTCCATCTGGAAAAATCAATTGATTCTACCTTCCAAAATACACACTTTAACCATGCGCTTCTCTTGTTGTTTGCTGCCAACTCCCTAGCTGAAGCCAGCATGACCTCCTGGCAGGACGATGGTGGTAATTTCCCAGCTGCTCTTTCTGCATCTAAACACATTGCCAACAATCTATTCATAACTGGAGCAATCTCTTAAAATATATTCCAGCATATTTCAAACATATAAATTATTTTAAATAATTATTTAACTGCCATATAGATCCCACATCCTGATTCAAATGATAAAATATCACTGCTGTGTTTGAAAATTGCTTATGTCTCTGTTAACTTTCTCCTTTCTTCTCCTGTAGACTGTCATGATGTTAAAATCTGTATTAATATCCCCATGCTACTCTCTCTCATTGAGAGCATAAAAAGCTTTTAACCTTACACGTTTAGTTATGCTTTCTCTTGTAAGGTCTTTTAAAATGTAATCCAGTGGGTTGGCCTGCATGTATAATTTTGTTTTTGGATTTGTTGAGCTCATTTTCTGAAATTCTGTGTTCCAAACACATTAGTTTTTATAACTATTTGGATTTCCACTGTGATTTGGTAGCCACTATGCTATGTATGAACAGGTGACATCATAAGGAACCCTATAACAAAAAACCCAGCTAAGGACCTGAGCAGGCTTCTTAACTTGCTACACTGTTCCCTGTGTACATGATATAACTACTTTGTATGCAGACTATACAAAATCTATTTCCTCCTTAAATGTTTGTTTTGTTTTGTTTGTGTATAGGACTGTGAAACCATACACTGTTAACTTATTCAATGACACTGTCATCACATTTTGACACACATATTGTCAGTTGGAACATCTTTAGTCGTATTTTACTTACTTATTGAACAGGATTCTCTACAAGACATTTCTCTTTTAGATGTATTTGTTTGTTAACTGGGTGTTTCTGTCCCACCCAGTCCTGCAGTCGTTCAGTCCCAAAGAAATCACACAGAGGTCTACCTTAATTATAAGCTGATTGGCATAGTAGCTCAGGCTTCTTATTAACTCTTATAACGTATATTAGCCCATCATTCTTGTCTGTGTTAGCCACGTTGCTTGGTACCTTTTTTGGCAAGGCAGTTACAGCTTGCTTGCTCTGTGTCTGACTTCCTCTGTCTCTGGGTGACAACTGCAGGGTGACTGTTTCCTCTTCCTCAAATTCTCCTGTTCTCATTGCTCCACCTTTTCTTCCTGGGCTGGATTCAGCCCATTCCTTAGCTTTCTGAGAGTCTAGCTTCATGGCAATAGGTACTGGCCAGGGCCATGTTTATTGCCACAACTCCATGGCTGGTGTAGGAGGTCCTTCTGTCTATGTCAAGACTTACCAGCTGGGAGCTACTAATGGCCTCCTCCTACATATTAATTCCCAAGCTCAAGTTTTAAGTGGATTTGGCTGTCCACATTGTTGCCATTCTGTTGACTGAGTTTTTTGTCCCACCAGGTCCCACAGCTGTTTAGTCACAAAAAAAACCACACAGCGGTCTACATTAATTATAAACTGATTGGCCTATTATCTCAGGCTTCCTATTAACTCTTATAACCATATTGTATGTCTTAGAAGAAAAACATTTGAAGACCATTTATTTACCTAAAATATATCTCTAGAAAATAAGCCTATCTATCTACAAATTTGACTGTTATAAATAACTCCTAATGTATCTTTCTTGATTATCCTAAATAGTTTGTAATAGCTTTCAAAAAACAAAATTTTACATTACATTTTTAAATGAACTGCATCTGTACAGT
Organism: Chionomys nivalis; assembly: GCF_950005125.1. Classification (NCBI taxonomy): domain Eukaryota; kingdom Metazoa; phylum Chordata; class Mammalia; order Rodentia; family Cricetidae; genus Chionomys; species Chionomys nivalis. Next base: position 31,397,836 of record NC_080091.1, read on the forward strand.
ACCTTAAACAAGACTAGAAATATATATACAATATGTTGCAACAAAAAAACTTTAAATGCTATCCACATACAAAAATTCTTTAAACAAGAGTAGAAACATATATACTATGTAACAAAAATATCTCTACATTTATCCACATATCAAAATCCATGTCAATGCAAAATATCTGAGATTAATAGTTGTCTTTTTATCTGTAATCCTGTAACCCCCTAACTCATAGCAAACATCCATGACCCACCAAATAATCAAAAACCTCCCACAACTCAACACTTGGGAATATGGACGTTGTTTTTTCTAGACTACTTTCAGGTGAATGTAGGCAAAAGCATTTTTAGGATATCTAAGAAAATTGGAGATAATGATCAAGTCCTGAGAAGACTAGCTATAATCTTTGTTGATAGATACCACTTGTCAAGTTTCAGGAGGTTTCCCTTGATCAAACCAGATCCATGTCAATCTGAAACAAATCCACAGCCTCTTGTTTCCCATGGAAACAAAAGCAAAACCTCTTTTCCAAAGTATTTTTAATTTCCATTTGACAAACATTTTTTGACTTTTTAAAAAAAAGTTAATACGTTCTTAATGTATATAAGCTGGTTTATTTTAATAGTCCTTCTATTAATTCCAGGTCTCTAAGCAGCTGTCCTTTTCTTTTCAGCAATCAAAAAATTCAAAATCAACATAATAGCATACAGGATCTGTTCTCCCTGTGTATTTCCAATCTTTACATAGCTCTTTTTCATTTATATTACTTCTACTTTATCTTTAAAGACTTTATTATTTAACTCTTTATTCTTTCTAGAACTGTCTATACCCATTTTCTTTCTATCTTAATCTTTTGCACATTGTAAAATACACTGGAACCTGTTTAGAGGTTTGTTTTTTTTTCCTTCTGGACCTCTTTTACTGTTATATATTTTTGCTTTTGTTGACTTCATGAACAAACTTTAGACAGTTAAACAATACCAGAATCCTCCACATGCTGTATAGGGTGGATCTGCCCACTCTCAGGTTGAGTCATGAAAGCCGAGACTAAATCTTCCAGCTGGGTCAGAGGTGTGGGACCACTAATGGCATTCAACCATCCTGGAGCTGCCCATCCTAGAGAATGCCCATGCTAGCCTGAGGCTGTTTTTGCTTAGGTTTTTTTTTTTTTTTTTTTTTTTTTGGTTTTGTTTTTTCCACCTACTCTTTTGGGATGCCACCACCTAGCTCTCAAATAAATCACACATGGAGACTTATTCTTACTTATTATTGCCTGGCCTTAGCTTGGCTTGTTTCTTGCAAAATTATCTCATCTACTTTTTGCCTCTAGCCTCATTACTTTTCTTACTTCTGTATATTTTACTCTCACTCTTACTCCATGGCTGGCTGTGTAGCTGGGTGTTTGGCCCCTGATCTCCTCCTTCCCTTGTTCTCTTGTTGTTCCTCTTTTTCTCAATCTTTCTATATATACGCTTTGTGTGCCAACCCCACCTATCCTTTCTCCTGCCTTCTTATTGGCCAGTCAGTTTTTTTTATTAGACCATCAGGTGTTTTAGAAAGGCAAAAGATCACAGTTTCACAGAGTTTAACAAATGCAGTATAAACAATGCACCACACCTTAAAATAATATCATACAACACATGACAGGATATGAATTCTTTTATTATTATTATTATTATTATTATTATTATTATCATTATTATTATTATTATTTTGTTGTTGTTGTTATTTTTTCAAAACAGAGTTTCACTCTAGCTTTGGAGCCTGTCCTGGAACTAGTTCTTGTAGACCAGGCTGGTTCTGAACTCACAGAGATCTGCCTGCCTCTGCCTCCTGAATATTGGGATTAAAAGCATGCACCACTTCTATCTGTCCTGGATATAAATTCTTAATAAGTATAGGGCAGATTTGTGTCACCATGGTATTTATGATCAGGGAGCAGAGAACCTTTTAGTCACAGAAGCAGAACAATGCAGGTTAGTTAAAGTTCTTGCGCTGGGCGGTGGTGGCACACGCCTTCAAGCCCAGCACTTGGGAGGCAGAGGCAGGTGGATCTCTGTGAATTCGAGACCAGCCTGGTCTACAAGAGTTAGTTCCAGGACAGGCTCCAAAAACCACAGAGAAACCCTGTCTCGAAAAAGAAAAAAAAAAAAAAAGTTCTTGCAAGTATTATACATGCCTCAGGGTCAGGCTGACCTCAGTTTTACCCCATGGTTGGTTCAGAGATTAGCAAAATTTTTCTCTCTTCAGCATAATGGAAAACTGTTGTTATCAAAGTTGTTAGTGGAATGTATTTCAAATGTTCCAAATAAGAAGAATTGGTAAATATGTGGATTATCCTGATATTAATGTCTCACAGTGTATTGAAATGCACCCTCTTCCCCAACAGGACATTCAGTTGCTAAGTGTCAATAAAAATAAAACCATTATCATATTTTAAAGAGACTGTAGTACAAGAAATGGGAGTCACAAAAGCTGTTGGTTCAAACAAGTAGAGAAGAGTTCCCAAGGAGAGGGAGGGGACTATAGCCGTGATGATGTGTTGGAGAATGGTCTCCTGTTCCTTGAAAATCAGTCCTCGTTATATGCACAACAAAGGAGGACATTGATGACTCTTGTCTTTTTGATGGTTTATGTTGTGACTGAGACTATAATGGACACATGTCCTGTAACTCTTAGAGCTATCCTCCCTTTAATAGCATCCCCTCTTTACACACCAGTGGCCTCTGTTCACCACAGTTGACTGTACAGTCTATGGGCTGATCAAGTTCTGTCACTCTCCCGAGGCTCAACAGCTCTTTCCCCATAGTTTGGCTAAGGTTTTCAAATGTGTGTGATTTCTAAAGTGTGCTGTGGGAGTTGAAGCAACCATAGCACTGATCTTCAGCACAGACAGAGGACTTGACTTTGTCTAAGTTTTAAAGATTTACTTACAGTATTTTAAGTGTGTGTGTGTGCATGTGAATGCATGTGGATGTATTTCTGTGGTGGGAGTGCCCACTGAGGCCAGAGACATCAGATCTTTCTGAAACTTCATGCACTGCTGCTTCTGAGTTACTCTAACTGTGTTCTAGAAACTAAATATGGGTATCCTGTAAGAATAACAAGTGCTCTGAATTGTGTAGCTATCTCTCCAGTTCTAGCTTTTACATATTTAAGACTCTCTGAGTATCAAACAGCCTGCTGAAGGGCAACAGCATAGTATCAAACTGACCTCTGAAGCTTGAGTATTTTCAGGTTCTATAACTGTGAATGAGAGTTGGTTAGATTTGTGTGGAGAACAGCAAATACTCAGGCCATGGTCACCTTCAGTGGTATTTTTTCTATTAATCCTATAATTTAAGGAAGTTGCAGGTACCCTATGGAGACTGCTCCTGAGTCTATAATCATCCTCCCTTCCCCAAAAGGAAGGGTACCTGTTTGGAGAGGCTGCTTGTTTCTTTCATAGCTGCACAGATTCCTGAATAATCACACAGAAATCTTTATCTTCTGTGTCTTGCAGAATGTTTGTTAGACTCTTTCATGAAGCAGAAACCCTGAAAGACTGTCTCATCTTTAAGCATGTTCAGTAGTCAATTTTCTATGGGTCCTGCAAGTCCAGTTCAGACAGCATATCATCAAGCAGTCCAGCCAAGAGCAGTTTCTTGCCCAAATGGCTAACAAACTCCTTAAGGAACCTCTTTGATGTACTCATCTTCTTGAAGTAGATTGGTGATGCCAGGAGCAGATGTGTCTCACTGTCATAAAAAGTCCTTAGTTCTTAAAACATTTTAAATGCCATATTTTGTAGTCTTTGAAAGGTTTGAAGAATGTCTAACTGAAATCTCTCTCTCTCTCTCTCTCTCTCTCTCTCTATATATATATATATATATATATATATATATATATATACCCAAAAGTGGTATTACTGGGTCTTGAGGAAGGTTGTTAGGACAGATAGGAGGACAAATGGAACCAAATAGAAGTCCCAGATATTAGTTCATAATCTTAAATCACTTGATTTTTGAAAAAGAAGCAAAAAATATGAAACGGAAAAAAGAAAGCATATTTAACAAATGATGCTGGCATAACTAGAATATCAACATGTAGAAGAAAGAAAATAGAACCGTATCTATCACCATGCACAAAACTCAAGTTCAAATGGATCAAAGACTTCAATATAAAGCCAGCCACACTGAAGGTTATAGAAGAAAAAGTTTGTAAGTACACTTAAACACATTGGCACAGGAGACTACTTCCTAAATATAACCCCAGCAGCAGACACTGAGAGAAACAATTAATAAATGGAATCTCCTGAAACTGAAAAGCTTCTGTAAAGCAAAGGACATGATCAACAAGACAAAACTACAGCCTACAGAATGGGAAATGATTTTCTCCAACCCCATATCAGACAGAGATCTGATCTCCAAAATATACAAAGAATTCAAGAAATTGGTCACCAAAAGAACTTATAATCCAATAAAATTGAAGTACAGACCTAAACAGAGGAATCTAAAATGGCTGAAAGACACTAAAGGAAATGTTCAACATCCTTAGTCATCAGAGAAATGCAAATCAAAACAACACTGAGATGCCATCTTACACCTGTAAGAATGGCCAAGATCAAAAACACTGATGACAACTTATGCTGGAAAGGTTGTGGAGAAAAGGGAACACTTCTGCATTGTTGGTGGGAATGCAAACTGGTACAGCCCCTTTGGATGTCACTGTGGCAATTTCTCAGAAAATTAGAAATCAATCTCTCTGTGTATATTCCATCTTTATGTGACTTATTTCTTTATACTCCTTTTAGTCTATTACTATATATATTCTGTCTCTTTGAAGACTTTACTTTTTTAAAAAAATTACTTCTTTTTATGACTGTCTATATTCTTTTTCTTTTCTCTTGCAGTCCTATGTACATCGATCCAACACTGTGACACATTTAGAGGTCTTTTTTATTTGAATCTGTCTTTGTTGTGTATCTGTAATTATTTTCTGACCAGAAGTACCATTTTTTAATGCTAAGTAGGCATGGCTAGAACAAACTATGTGGCACTCCCCGTTGGCTCTGCCCAGTCCAACATTGTTGAGGTGTGTTCACTGCCTATGGAGCCATTCTCTCCGTCCCAGATCCAGGGTTAGGTTGCAGCAGGTCTGTGTTGCCATTAAGCAAGTTGCAGCACTGTGCTCACAAATTCCATTAAAATGCTCTCTAGCCAGACCTCCAGAAACAGAGCTGTTCATGCAAGTAGCAAGAATCAAAAAGCCTTTGTAAAGGAGCCACACAGTTTTTGCTGCTACCATTGAGTCAGGAAACCTTCTCTTACCAGAATCATGCCTTTACCAAATGCTGCTACCAAAAAGCCATGCTTAACTCTGTTCTTTTGTGTCTAAAATTCCTTTTTAAGCTTTCTCAGATTTTACATGGATATTGTCAACCACTATATTGTGTGGTTTGGTGTGTGTGTGACTATATGTGATCATTTGTTTTCTGGCCACACAGACTCCCCAAATAATCACACAGAAATATGTATCAAGTATAATACTGTTTGGCCAATAACTTAAGCGTGTCTCTGGCTAATTCTTATATCCTTAACTAACCCATCTCCATTACTTTGCTCAACAAGATGCAGAAAGAAGTTTGGAGAGAACGACGTCCAAATTTCCTAAATTATTATTTATAAGTACTTGTTTACATTTGGGGGGATATGCTGACGAGATTTGCATTGGTGTGTATCTTGGTTTATTGTTAGAAATTTAAGATATATTTTGTTATATGTATATTTTTGCTCTTTATTAAGGTATTAATAGTCATCTATAATAGTCAATCTTATAGTGATGTTAGTTAAGTTTTCTAGATAGATGGAGATATATTTCAGTTAAATAGATAATCTTCACAACTTTCCAAGACTTATGGAATATGGCATTTAAAATGTTTTAAAAGATTAAGACTTTTTATGACAATGAGACACATCTGCTTTTGGCAATACCAATTGCTTCAAGAGGAAGAAGTTTTGTGATATGTAATTTTACTGTGTTAAAGTTAAAACCTTCCTTTTTATTTAAACAGAAAAGAGGAAATGGTATGGGAATTCCTTCTATATATGTATTGCTTTTATTGGTTAATAAAGAAGCTACATTTTTCCAATGGCTTAAAAGAATATAGCCAAGCTGGAAAAGATATATAAAGAGAGTAGGAAGAGTCGATGAGAAGCCATGTAGCTGCCTGCAGGAGATAGATGCACCGAAATTTTACTTTAAGCCACAGACACATGCAATAAAAAATTAATAGAAATAGGTTCATTTAAGATGTAAAAGCTAGCCAATAAGAAGTTGGCACTAATAGGCCAAGTAGTGGATTAATTAATAGAGTTTCTGTGTATTATTTCCGTTTTGGGCAGTTGGAAATGAACAAGAGTTCTCAGGGTTGCTGTTGGTACAGCCTCTGTGATGGATAGAAATTAACTGAAGAGCCAAACTTATCTCTTTTTTCTTGCTCCCCAGAAGTCAGAATTTGACACAACCTATCTGAAGCACAATAGAATGGAATCTCTTTTAGATACTTCTAGTGGTGAGGGGCAACACAGTATAACCCACTTTGCCTTATGAGCCCAAACATTCTTTAGAAACATTGCCAGGCTGCTACCTATGACATGGAGAATTTCCCTAGTATATGTTTTATCCCTAGGAACAATGCACTTTCCTAATCTGAGATCTGAAAGCTAGGGAGCTCAAGAAGTTGATCTTCCCACATACTTGCACCAGTGCTATCAAACTTTAGCATCATTCTGAATTGATGAGCTCTGCTCCAAGAATTCTTTGGTGTATGCGTGGGGGGTACCTTTCTCTATGCATTTTATTGTCTGAGCCCAATTTCCTTTTGACATCCAGCACATTTTGACTTGTCTGTATCTGGCCTTGCTTTTCTTCAGGACTGCTTTCCAGATTGTCCTTCATCCTGAGGATGCATTTAGTCTCCCTCACTTGTAGTCATTCTCCATTCTCAGGCTCACACACTAGCTCAGTATAGATATTTTGCCTTTCAAGATGGTGCCAATATCTTTCCTGACTCATCTTGGGTACTGCTTTCTCACTATAGCTAATATCTGTTTTTGAGGCTATGGGACTGTGGTCAGAGAAGGACTGTCAATCTCTTTCTACCAAGGCCACCTAACTCAACATCTGGATTCAATTTAGCTTCCCCTCACCCATGTGGGGTATTATATGATTGGAGCTGTGTTAAACTTGACTTTTAGCCCATCTTTACTAATCTTCTCCGTATTTTTAACAATATCTCTGAATAACTGAAGATTTTCTTTATTTCTCCCTTTGGGTACAGTCTGCTTTTCTCTTTCCAGCTCTTCTCAGGTATTCAAAGGCTGTGTTCAGCAGCTGTCTTACCCAGAAGTTGATTTACCAGGGACGCAGATCTGATCCCCTGGTGGCAGTTCTTTATTTGAGTCAGCTTGCATTTTTTGTGGATGAATGGTCTGACAAATCAAGACCCCTTTTTCTATCCTCAAACCACCATCTTTCTGACTAATAGTGATACAACTGGAGAGCAAGTAATAAAATAATTACTAATAGGAAAGTAGCTACCGAGAAAAATGAAGTAATAATTGATTTCTAAGCAATAGAAGGATTATACTAAGGAGGAATTAGTATGAATACTAAGTTAATATGAGGAAGAGGCAAAACCTTAAGGAGCTTAGTTTAATACAAAGAAATAATATGTTTTCTTAACTTAATGGGCAAATAATTGTATGTATTCCTCATGCTCAATGGCAGGCAAGGTATTGTGTTCTTTGTTCTCAGATTTCATTTTTCTTTTGGTAGGCTAACTTCATCTTCTTCAAGGATAGGTCACAGACATGTTCATGTGACTGCTCAGCTCATCAGATAGAAAAAGGAGTTGGAGGTGAGTAATACAGTATATTTAGTCCCAGAGGTGACAGCAACAGCAATCACTTCATTTCTGTCCTAATTAGGATTTTCTTTCTGACACAAAGCACCATGACCAAAGAAGCAATTTGGAGAAGAAAGTAATTTTGTTGTTGTTGCTGCTGTTTTGTTTGGTTTTGATTTTTACTTAAACATCCATATTGCTGTTCATTATTAAAGGAAGTCCCAAAGCTTGCTCACTCCGCTTTCTTGTAGAACCTAGGACCACCAGTAGAGGCACTAGGACCACCCACAATGCACTAGACCCTCCCCCATCAATTGCTAATTAAGAAAATGCCTTGCAGCTAGATATAATGGAGGCATTTTCACAATTGAGGTTCTCTCCTTTTGGACAACTCTAGTTTGTATCAAGTTCATATAATACTAGCCAGTATTTCATTAGGCATGATTTGGTCAAACAGGTGTGTGCATCCACACAGACAACTCCAATTTTATTATCATGGAAGAAGTAGGGACTTGGTACAATGACCAACTTGTAATTCCTGTCATGTCTTGATTATAACTGTCTGTTTTATAGAACTACCACTAACACATCTATGAAAATCTTATTCCTTAACCCTTGGAGCTCACTAGTAAAAGAAATAAAGTATGACTGGTCTGAGAGTTGATTTTATGTGTTAGTGTGAATGAACAATGCTTCACAATGATAATTCTGGATTTGAATCTAAAATCAAAGGCAGGAAACTGTCCCTAAAGCAGCTGGAGCTTATTCAAACAGTTGAAGACTCAAGTAAAACAAAAACACTGAAACAGAAAGAATTCTTCTTGCCTGGCTCCTTGAGCATACATGTTAATCTGCTGTGGCTTGGGGACAAATACTGAAACAAGTCCTCTTTGTAGGGTTTGAGCTGTTTGTTGTTCACTAGATCTGCCCCTCTCCTGGTCATTCCATTTAGATTAGAATGGTACAGTGGCTGTATTGCATTTACAACACTCTGATTGTGAGTCTTAGGATGTATTTGCTTCCATAATCACATGGACTAATTTCTTGTGTTAAATATATCTTACCCATTAAATATATACCATTTGAAATATAATTTATTAAGTATAATATTTATAGCTGATTGAGTAAATACGTGTTAATACAAAGCCTTAGGTGTAAAACAGAAAAAAATAAGTGGTGATAGTGTAATACATAGGGATTGTTTTGACACAAAGAAATCTATAAATTATTATATTATTTTACACTGCTGAAGTAATCAAGTCAGACACAAAATTAGTCTTTAGATAATTAGAGATTTACATGATCTCTTAAAGCATTGACTTAAAAAATGATGTGGTTATTTTTAATAGAGTCTTATCATCCTTTTTAATCTTTTAACCCCATGTGGTCTGTCATATGATTCTGTGATGTCAAGAGCTTATAGGTCTACTCCAAAGGTGAGTCAATTCTCTTGACACTCATCCTTCTAATTCTTGCTTCTGTGCCTGTGAGCTAAGTGTGTCAGGAACCTTACCCATGAAAACTTGCAAGAAATTTGCTGAGGTAAACTCTACTAGTAAGATTTGCATGAAGTCAGGATCTCATCTTTAGGATTCAGTTTTCAAGAACATTAAAGTCCACAAATCCAGTGGAAACAGGTATCATTAGAAAGGGCAGAAATGAAGGAGAACAGAAGCAGAGCTACTTTTGGGAACCTGCTCACCGATATGACAAAGTGGAGGGAATCAATATTGGATTTTAATTTTGATTTATTTTTACACACACACTCAACAATACTCTTTGTTTTCCCTTGGAATTGCTAGAATCTCATCAGCTCTGATTAAATGAATCTGCTAAAATACAACATGGGTAGCATGCCAAATTAAGTGACCCATGAGGGACCGTTTTACTTGCAAATCAAAGACCCGAGTTGGGGGCAGCTGCTCTTATGGCACTCCACTTGAAGATCATATTTTAAGTCACTATCTGTTTTCCCCTTTCAGAACTTATTAAGTTTCATAATGCATTGCCTTTCTTGAAGTTCATCTTTTCAACTTGATTTTGTTTTGCTTTGAATGTGACTGTTACTCTCCTTTTCACCTTCAGGATCACTAAAAATCTACTTCATACTGATTTTAATTAAAGCAAGCCCTTGTAAATAAGAAAATTTTAAGTTCAGAATGTGTGTATCATGAATATATTGCATATGTGTTTATGCACTGAAAATAATGAAATATATACACAGTCATTCAAAAAGATACTTATTTTGCCTGGTGATATATAGCACATTTTTTAAAACTATGCATTTTACGATTGTTATGGACTTCTCTCCAGCTGAATTTGGATGGGCTGCAGATAAATATCACAGTACCCAGAACAATAAGCATCTCAGGACTTTTCTCATCCATACACTATTTCATGTTATGTTCATGTCATATGTTCCTCAAGATGACGGAGAAGTTCTAAATGTTTCACTCTGAGATTATTTCAATCTGTCAAGTAGACATAATGGAAGCGGAAAATGAGCTAAGCCTTTGAAATAAAAATCACATATACTTTCAAACATATTGAAAAATAATTTATAATATTGTAATGCTGTCTAACTACTGCTTTAATACTTGAAAATCCATAACAATTGTTAATAAACAGTGACATAAGAAAAACGAAAGTGACAGACTTTGTTAATACATTTATTGCCATTTTTCATTAAGCAACTTATATGGTGTTTATACTTCATGTGTCATTCTTCCTCCTGGCATAGTTAACCATTCTCATATACAGCCTCAATTATTCTTATTTTTAAGAATGTTTACATGTTCTCACATGATGTCTGACAGCATTAGTTGTAATGATTGTTAGCGAATAACACTTGGGCTAAAAGTTGTTAGTCTTCCTCCAATCTTCTGAAATTGTTGCATCTGAGATCTTAAAATAGATGCGTGACCCTATACTTCCAATGAATTGCTCTACAGATTATACCAAAATTTATTAATAAAAGCCATAAGAAGGAAGCAGGACCTTAGAATATCTGGGGTAGAAGGACATCTCCAGGAAGACTTTCCAGAGCTGGTAAGAGTATAAAACAAGCAGGTACACTGTGATTGACCAGTTGGCTGGCTTTATTTAAGGAAAGGAGATCTGTGGTTACTTGGACTTTCTGTTGACTAAAAGACATGATAGAATAGGAAGAAGCATGAAGTTGGACATTAGAAGAGTCATCTTTATGGAGCAGGCTGCCTTTAGAACAGACTTTCACTAAAAAGTTTTTTTTTTTTTTGCCTTTTGCTATGGCAGATTTATCCTCAATATTTTTAGACTTCAATTTGATAGATTTCTAGACGTGAATTCCAGAATAAAAGACAAATGTATACTTAATTGCTTAAACATTACCCTAGGGTTCTAAAGAGTATCTGCATGTCTTTTCCTTTCCAGTTATAAATGTAGTGTTTTTCTTCAAATTATTACTAATATTCCTTTTGGGGTGAGGCTGATAGATAAAGAATAAAGAGATGTAATTTTTGTAGTTTAAATTTTAATTTATCTTTCATATTTTTTATTCATTCTGTTTCATTGAATATTGCCATAGGGCAGTCAAGATTTAGAAATAAAGTAAGCAGAAAATACAAATTTTCTTCTCTCCTCAACAATTTGCCTAAAGTTTCTATTCTAATACATATTCACTTACTGTGGTCCATTCACTAATATAGATAATCATACCCTAAAGTATTTTAACTTGAGCTCTTAGTTTGCATCATTGTCCATTGTGCTGTGCATTGCTTGGGTTTTGATATATGTGTGATGTGTGTTGAATCCCCAATAAACTGTTAGGTAGAGTAGTGTCAGGGCCTAAAATAGTGGTCCTTTTCTTGTTCTGTCTATTTGTCTTCACCTTTTCCTCTTCAAAAATGACCAAGCATTTCTCTGTCTTTTTATTTTTCCCTTTTCTCCATTTTCAGTGGGAATCATATATTCTATACCATTTAAGTTTGGATTTTTTCATTTAGACAAACTGCATACATAAGATGTTGTGGACTACTAATTAAAGATGTGTTATGTTTGCTTATGCTGTGGAATATTTGTTTAGTGATGCAAATATTTATTGCATTCTTTTATGTTGTGCTTAACAACATAAACAAGCTGTGTGTTACATGAGGAGGGTGGTCCTTTGTTTATCCCTGCTGCTTGGCTAGCTTAGCCCCCGAAATAACCACACAGAAACTATATTAATTAAAACCCTGCTTGGCCATTAGCTCTAACTTTTTTTTTTTTTTTTTTTTTGCTTTTTCGAGACAGGGTTTCTCTGTGGTTTTGGAGCCTGTCCTGGAACAAGCTCTGTAGACCAGGCTGGTCTCGAACTCACAGAGATCCGCCTGCCTCTGCCTCCCGAGTGCTGGGATTAAAGGCGTGCACCACTATTGCCCTGCTAGCTCTAACTTCTTATTGGCTAATTCTTATATCTTAATTTGACCTGTTTCTATTAATCTGTGTATTGCCACGTGACTGTCGCTTACTGGCAAGATTCTAACCAGCATCTGTCTCAGGCAGAAGATCTATGGTGTCTCCCACTCTGCCATTCTTCCCAGCATCCAGTTCTGTCTTCTCTGCCTACCTAAGTTCTGCCCTAACAGGCCCAAAGCAGTTTCTTTATTCATTAGCCAATGAAAGCAACACATAAACAGAAGGACCTCCTACACCAACTGTGTTACATTGCCTGGCTAAAACACCTGATTAGTCTAATAAAGAGTTGAATGTCCAATAGCAAGGCAAGAGAGAGAGAGAGATCGGTAGGGGCTGGAAGGCATAGAGAATAAATAGGAAGGGAAGAAACTGAGAGAAGCAAGAAAAGGAGCAAGAAGATGCTGGAGGCCAGGCACTCAACCACACAGCCAGACATGGAATGAAAAGGAAAGAAAAGAAAGACAGAAATAAAAAGTAGATGAGATAATTTATGTTAAGAAAAGTTGGCTAGAAATAAGCTTGGTATTCATAAGAGAGAATAAGTTTCCTTGTGATTATTTGGTAGCTGAGTGGCAGGTCCCCCAAAGAGTGAAGAGAAAAAAAAAAAAAAAACAAAAACAAACCTAGCTACACTGCAACGTTTTTTTTCCTCAGAATTTAAAATGAAAAAAAATAGTGCTGCATCTGAGAACATGACTACGCCTGGGAGACAGTATACTGAAGGAAGGAAGCCAGCCACAGGACAACAAAGACAGCTATTCTGTTTATGTAAGGTATTTAAAACAGTTTCATAGATATAGAGCAATTAGTGAAATCTTACAGGAGTTGCTGTAAGACAGGGAGAAATGGAAAGTGAGTTGGACACATGTACGAAGCTTTGGCTATGCAAGACGAACTTTTTCTAGTGGTCAACAGTGCAAGATTATTCTTGTGGTTAAAGAGTAGTAATTCTGCATTTAAAACATGCTGTGGGTAAATCTTGTGGTAAGTGTTCTTACTATAATAATAAAATCTATTTTTATAGATAAAGGGAAGCTATTTTGAAAATACTTTGTGGTCCCATGGTATGTAGCAAAAGAATCAATACATTAATAATTCCACTCCATTGTTTATATAATTCTAAAAATCATGTTATTTGAAAGTTATAAAATAAGCCAGTAATTCTTAACCTGTAGGTCACTACCCTCTGAGATCAAACAATCCATTCACAGGGATAACCTTAGAACATTGGAAAACACAGATATTTATATTATACTTCATAACTGGTAAAAGTGTAGTTATGGTAGGTGGTAACAACACAAGGAAATTTACTAAATAGTCATAGCATTAGGAAGGTTCACCTGGGAACAATTTTATTTTATTACTTGTGTGTGTGTATGTGTGCATCTATTCATGTGGGTGCATGTGTGTTCATATATATAAAGATACCAGAATTCAATCTTTGGTTTCATTCCTCAGGAGCTATCCACTTTGTTTTGAGATAGGATGCTTCATTCGCTTATTGAGTAGGCTAAGCGGGCTAGCCACCAAATCTTAGTAATCTACATATTTCATCCTCCCCACCTCTGGGATTGCAAGCCCAAGCATACACCATCACATCTGGCTTCTTTACACGGCTGCTACTGACTGTACTTGGCCCTCAGGCTTGTGTAGCAGGCAGTTTACTGTTTGAACCATGATCTCCTTAAACCTACTCATGGCCTATTTAGAACAGCAAAATTATAAAAAGAGACATGGAGACAATGGGGAACCTTTGAATATCAGATGGTAAGTACAATTAATGAATATCAAATGGAAATATAATTATTTTTAATTTTTTTGGGTGAGGTTGTAACCATGCAATTATCTAAGCAGATGTTCATTAAGTTTTAAATGTGTTCAGTAAAAACATCTGATGTGTCTTAGGGTCACTAGTGGTGTGATGAAACACCAAGACTAAAGTAACTTAGAGAAGAAGAGGTTTATTCATTTTATGCTTCCAAATCACAGTTCATCTTCAAAGGAAGTCTGGACTGGCAATCAAATATCACAGGAGCCTGGAAGCAGAAGCTGATACAGTGGCCACATTGGAGTGCTGCTTACTGGCTTGTTCGTCATGACTTATTCATGCTGCCTTGTTTATAGAACTCAGGATCACCATCCCAGGGATGGCACCACCCATAATGGGCTGCCCCTCCATGAATTACTAATTAAGAAAATGTTCTTACTCTGATGATTTGTTAGTTTTAAGTTGACATAAAACTAGTCAGTACAACGTAAGTTCATGAATTTCCCATAAAAAGTTTTAATAGCACCAAGAAATATGCTAGATGAAATAAGATAATTTAGACTTCTGGTGATTTGTTCTTGTGTCATAATAAATTACTGCTAGGTTTTGGGCAAGTAAAAACATTTAACTTAAAATTTACAAATGTAAAAAGATCAATTTTGAATGTCATTTCTTATTTATAGGATACTATAATGTAGTAAAATAGAGATACAAAGTCTATAAACGTAAGTATACAAACCAATTTGAATAAAAAGATTAATCATACAATTAACAGGTATAATGAATACCAAAAGGAGAGTTTATATAATAATAAAAATAATGTTAAAAGACATATGAGGAGTCATAGAACAAGCATGGAAGTAAAATGGTATAAAAATATAATTCTACATTTATAAAACTAAATATCAAAAATGTGTTTTAGGCATTATTAAAAGTATATTGAATTCACAACGTAGTAATGTGGACTAATAGAAACCTTGAATAAAAGCAGTACCATAAAGTAAAAACATTCATTTCTTTTCAAATTTATTTAATAGTGTTTTGAAATGAGTTTTTATTGGGTCAGATGAGGAAACTAATAAATTCCCGAAGCTGTGGTCAGGTGAGTGTGGTTTTTAGATGAACATACACAGAAGTAACCAAATAGAGCTTGTGAATAGCCACTTTTTTATAGCACACATTTTCCCATATACCTCTTCAATTAAAAAGAGTAGCTTGAGAATAATTTAAATGATGGATCTAACAGCCTCTCACCTTAAAAAACAATGAAAACTCTAGAGAAAATAAAAAAACAAACAACTGATAAAAATGAAGTTAATGAGAAGAAAGTAAATGAGAGGACCCTGAATGTGGGAAAATTCTCATTCAAAATAGATTTCTCACTTTTGAAGATTTTAGCCTTAAGGTACGTGTATCTGGTCTGGCAGGTGGAGCTGAGAAAGGAGAATCAGTGAAGTGAAGTATCCTGCTGACCTTCTTCTACCTTAGAGAACCAGAAAACTGAAGTCAAGCAATCAAAGAGTAGAGGGACTTAAGAAAGAAAGAGCCAGGAGGCAATCTACCAATTTAGTCTACACACACTGGTGGATTCTTGAATCACTCATATTCAGACCAGACTCTTAGGAGACAGGCCTGAAGTCAAAAATTTAGACCTGAGCCTCAAGCTACCTCTTAGTAAACAGAATCATTGTAAGCCATTTCAAATTAATTACATACACACACACACATAAACACACACACACATACACACACACACATACACACACACACACACACATAGAGAGAAAGACTGAATAAAATAAAAACACTGGACTCAAAATTTCTTACATATTAACATCTAGAATATAATCCAAATTATTTAACACTGGAAAAAACCCATGAGAATGAAATATATACTTAAGGGAAAAATAATCAATCAAATATATTCTTAACATGAAACAGCTATGGGAACTAATTGACAAGAATTGTATTTAGGTGGCTCATAAAACTGCAGGTATGAAGAAAAATGAAGTATTTACCAGTGAATAAAAGCTCACCGAATAAGGTGAAATAAAAATAACTGTAAACATGGAGGTTCTGAGTTTCACAGTAGTCTACCTTCTGACTCTAACCAGCACTTAGAGAAGACAGCCACCCCACCTCCCAGCATGGAAGAGTAACAAATGCACGCAGGTTAGGACTGGGAGTCACAAGCAGGAAGACATCTGTATAGCTTTTCTGGTCTTCTCTGTTCACTGAGAACAGATCCTGTTTTGAGAGAAATATGGATAACTACAATTCTAAAAGTAAATTCACCCTTTTAATCAGGAAAACAAAAAACATGATAAATAAAGCAAGTAATCAAATAACAACAAAAATTCCAAGAAAATATACCTCCTCAGCTGTCAAAAAGTCAGAAAAGGAGAAAAAAACTCATATTAACACCTAAAGAAGACTGGACAAGAATGGTGATTATGGTGGTTTGAATAAAAAGGATTCCCATAGGTTCAAGGGAATTGCACTATTAGATATGACCTTGTGGTAATATGTGGTTTTGTTGCAAGAAGTACATCAGTAGGGAGTAGGCTTTCAGACCTCAGAAGCTCAAGCCTGGTCAGTGTGTTAAGGCCACTCCTGCTGCCTGTGAATCCAGATGTAGAACTCTGAGCTACCTCTCCAACCCTATGTCTCTCTACATGCCACCATGCTTCCTGACATGAAGATAATGGGCTAAACCTCTGAACTGCAAGTCAGCCTCAATTAAATGTTTTTCTTTACCAGATTTGCTATGGCCATGGATTCTCTTTATAGTAATAAAACCCTAATTAATATAGTTATCAATTGTAAACTGGCTTATTCTATTAAATGAATACATCATCATTGCCTATAGCACTGAAAATATTAAAGGTACATATTAATATTTTTGACAATACAAAGAAATAGACACTTTTACTGGTGCTTTTGGAAAAAGAAATGAATAAACAAGAACATCAAAATGACCATGATCTGGAAATTATCTGATTAAGGAATTTATCACCCAATCAATCTAAAGTAAAATACAGAGAATTTCAGGAGAGAAATTGAAACTAGGATTTTTAATCAGTAAATTAAAAGTTTAGAATGGAAAATTCCAGGTTCCATCACATGGGCTTAAGTTCCAGGCACACCTTTGTGAAATCAACTCCAAACCAAACTGCATGAACCCAAGTACTAGGTCAACATCTGAGATCAGCTCACTTGAAGGCTTTGTCAGAAAACCAATCAGTGGACGCTGATAACTTGTGCTGTGTGGTAATTCTACTCACAAACAAGTCTTTGCCAAGGCTTTCTCATTCTTTATTATATGTCATGAACTCTCCTGAAGATCAACTTGGTTGCATAGCTCTCTCATGCTACTTAAGCGCAGAACTAATATCACAAGAATGTCACTAAGATTGGTAGCTTCTACTTTCCAGAGCAGTTATGTCTGGATGTACTCAAGCTGCTATGGTTAAGGTATACTGCCTAAAGTTAAGGGAACTTAGTTCCAGGGTGACCACATTCTTGGTCCAATTTGGTATGTTTCTCTGGAAAATTTGCCCTCAAGGTCCTTTTGGGCCTTGAAGATTTCCAAAATATATCATTTTCAATGTCTTGATGAGAAAGCCATAGTCCTTTCGTCATACTAAATAATTTAACAAATTGTTTTTGATCATTCCCTTAGTTTCATAGTTATTCACATAACCTTCAATAATAAAATCCATCTATAATTAATTTTTCCCTCTCTTTAGCTGTAAGTGCCAAGAAGATGCCAAGAAGCATATAAATGCTTTGTTTAGATAGTTCTTATACAGCATATTCTAGGTCACTCTTAATTTATGTTTTTGGCAGTCCTGGGACATGAAAGTAATTTTGTCAAGTTCTCTGCAACTGTGTAACATTTATGACCTTTTCTTCAATTTCTGATATCTTTTTTGTTTCTTTCTAAGACATCATGAGAATAGATTGGCCATCCCAATTATTCTCAACATTTTTATAACAATGTCTTAAATTATTCCCTAAGAAGATTGTACTCTGCACCATTTACACTTTATTGAGCTAACCAGAGTTCCTTTGAAAACTTTTATTTGTGGTGATCTAGGATTTTCTAGGTTTTTCTACCAGATTCTTTTGCTTTTACCACAGGTTCATAGAAATTTTTTATATTTTCTGGTATTTGTTAAATCCATAATTCCACTACTGTTTCTCTTTTATTGATTTTTATTCACCTCTACATTTTTCTCTGCTTCCCTCCCTGCCACTACTGTTTCTTAATATCAGTTGTTTGTCTATATCTTTTTTTGTGTGTTCCCACAACAGAATATCATATGGGAGGTAATTTATTAAAGCAGAGATATTTATTACACACTCCATATCTTACTATAGAGATACATGCTCTCCCATGCTCATCTCTGTTCTAGTGACAATATTCAAAAATTGAAATAGCCTATATTTCCATGAGCTGATGAATAGATAATGAAAATGTGGTATATTTACACAAATGGGATATTCTTCAGATGTTAAAAATACAAAATTATAAAATTTTTAGTTTAATGGATGAAGTTGGAAAAAACTTTTGAGTGAGATAACCCAGGCCAAGAAAGATACGGTTTGTATGATTTCTTTTATCTGTGAATGTTAACTTTGAATCTTCACATATATATGTTTCATTCATAATAAGCATTGAGTTCAGGAAACTACCAAGGGCCATGAGGCAAGGATTCATTGAGGGGAATAAGAAAGTGATGGTATAAAAGCTTAAATGGGATTAATGGACCAAATTGGGGTTTAATTGGTCCATTGGGTTAAATTGAGGTGGGAGGCGGGAAGTCGGGAAAATGGATGAAATATTAAAGGGACAAATAACTCTAAAGACTTTATAAGCATTTTATATGGAAGCCTACCAACTTCTGTAGGAACCTTCTAAAATTTATACATATATGTCATATACATATCAACAGAGGTTAAAATAAAGTTACCCTTTAATGGGGCAACAATGCCTCCACTGGAAACTACATCTATTTGAACATGACTGACCTAAGAGGTACCATACTTCTAAAGAAAACTAATTCTACTTCTTCTAGCATTCTTAAAGGCCAGAAAACAGTTTCCCTGTAGGCTTCTACTGTCTCTGGCTTTCACAGTCTTTAAGCACCTTCTTCCAAAAGATTTCAGAGCCTTAGGATGGAGATGAGGTGATATAAATATACTATTTATGTCTGAGTATTCTGCAGGCTCATTGCTGTACTTTGACCAGTTGTATGTGTCTGTGTTGATTGCTATCTATTTCAAAAAGAAAGTTCACTAATAAGGGTTGAGAGATACACTAATTTATAGCTATAAGAATAATAGGAATTACTTTAATCACCTTGTGGAATGGGTGGGCTTTAATCTGACCAGAAACTGGCTACTTACTTCAACCATGCTTGTGCCATTATTAAAACAGTGAGCACACCTTCACTAGGCTGATAATTTATTGTAGATTTCAGGGTTCACAGTTGAATACTGCTCATAATTAATTTTTCTCTCCTCAAGTGTGGATGACACCTTCCAGCACCATGAAATCTAACATGTAGAGAAGAGTTCATGTCAATACCATTCTCAGTTATCCAAGTTCTTTACTCAGGTATGATGCAATCCCTTTAACAACAAAGTCTTAATACTAAGCAATGAGGGTCACCTAAGAGCAATGGCATGAGACTTTTATCATACCAAACATAAATATATTTCATTTATATTTATTATATAAAATATAAATAAATATACATATATTTTTATATTTAGAAAGTTTCTTCTGTAGTAATTATTCAAATGGCTTTTTCCAGGGGGTCTTTAATATTATTTATTCGTCCCCATACTTTGTGGCCTGCTGTGCCCTCATACTGCCATCCATTTTAACCTTTCCTATTCCATTATTTCCCTTTTATTTATATCACTGTGTTCTAAGCACTCTTGAGAGAACCCTTCATCGTCCCTTACTAGCTCCTTAGCTTTTACAGAAGAAAAAGAATTTATATTTTTTTATTTGGAGAAATTTTTAGCCACTAAAGTTTCACAAGAACATACAGACCTGTCCTGAGTCTAACTGAGCACTGATTTTCTTGTCAATCCATTTCACCAGGTAAAACAACTCTTGCTTTACAGTTACATTTCCTCTGTACATTTCTCCATGACTTCATGGATTTCAAATGATACAACCATTACTAACAGGTTTCTAGTATAAGTTTGGCATCATTTTTTATCTGGCTGCTTTCAGTATCTTTGATTTTCACGGGATTGTTCCTTATTGTCATGGATTTCTTTGTGCAATTAAAATTTAGTCTTCAAACAACTTGAATTTGTAGCTATATAATGTATAGTTGAATTCCTGAAGAAGTTTATTTTCTTCATCTCTTTGAGGATTTACCGACCCTTAATCTCTCTCTTTCTGCAGATTGTCATAAAATACCATTTCCATTCAGTGTTTCAATACACACGTATTTTCCAATACTTTATATTTCCTAATGAGAGTTCGCATGTTTTCATTAGTAACTGTTTCTTGCAGCAAAATTTAAGCAACAATTAGTTACCTTCCTGGTGTGTCATTTTTCATGCCTCTGTTATCCAAGCACTGGCACCTCTCATCTCTTTAAATGGTTTGTCAGACATTCCTGGTTTAAGAGCAATTTTCTACAAAGATCTAGAAAGATTTGCTTGTGTCCTGTGTAACAGTCCAGATTTAGCATTCAGACTCCTTAGACACCTAAGGGAGGGGAGCTCCTCATTACTGCCAGGCAGGATTGGAGCAACAGTTAGACATTTCATCATCTGTCTTGAGGAGTGCCTGTGGCCTCAGTATAGCTAGATGTTATAAAAGTCTCGATTCCCCAGTAAGACTATTCTTTGTCTACCCAGTTGGGAGTGAAGGGTCTCTTTGTTTGTGCTGTATTGGTGTTGAATTGCTGAAACCTCATGAAGCCTGAACTGACACTGGCAAAGGTGAGTATGATATCAGTGTTTGATGGAGGAAAGAAAATACAGGCTCTCCAGTTGATAGTCTCTGACACCACCTCTGTAGTAACGCAGCATACAGTTGGAGACTATCCATCTAGCATTCTTTCATGAGTTGAGGTGAGATAAATGTTTGCATTGAAGTTTATCTAGAGCAGACAAAAACTTTTATTTTAATATTTTATATACATGTTATGTATTTATGTCATTTCTCAATTCCCTTCCCAGGTTTACACCACTCTGGCTGATTCTCAAATTTATGGCTTCTTCTTTAGTTACTATTGTTACCTATTTATAAACAAATATATATATATATATATATACATATATATATATATGTGTGTGTGTATGTATATATATTCTACTGAGTCCATTTAGTGTTGCCCTCTTGTGTATGTGTTTAGGGCTGATCATTGATATTGAATAACCAATTAGGGAGGGAATGAGTTGCTTTAACAGTCATTTATTGCCTCTAGTTTTTCATGTAGGAGTGGGAGCCTGTAGAATTTCAACTGCTTTTTTGTTTCTTATTTCTTCTTTCTTTGTTTTTGAATGACCAGGCTTTTGTCAGGACTATTTTTCCTCACTCATTGGCATTTTGGTTAGGTGATGTCTTGAGTTTCAGTGTGGAATATTGAAGGAGGATCATATTTGTGTTATTCCTGAGATTTCTGGGTTCTCAGCAAAATGCTATTTTCTAAATTTTACTTTTAATGTTTGTTTTATGTGTAATGTTTAGGGACTTAGCCTTAGCTTAAGGGAAGGCATGGGGCAGAAAAGCCTACTGAAAAGTTCTGGCAGCAACAGTCCTCTTTTGATTTATTTTTCTTTTTGAATTAAATGCCCAGAAATAGTGATATAGTATGCAATATGGGGATATGATTCTAAGTTAAAACTGTAATACCCAGGATATTTGAAAAGGATGAGAATATTTGTTAATGTGTTAGAATTTATGTTAAGTCCACAAAACTTATTAAAAAAGATTTGGGGATCAATTTGAAAACACATTTAAAATTATGATTAATACTGAAGAATCATAAATATACAATATATGCTCTAAAAGCAATGTTGCTAAAACTGTAGCTTTGCCAGCGTCAACCTGGAAGCTAAAATTCTTTAAACTGAATTTACAAAATGGTTCAATTGCAAGCTGTAGTAACAAGAAGGGATTGAGACCAACTGTACGTTTTACGGGAAACAATCATTTTGAATTAATATGTTGGAGCAACCCTCTCCGACCAAATTTGCAATTGTTCACCATTTCCAGTCTACATGAAACAGTAAATCAAGATTGGGGGCTGGGTTCTCAGCTACTTCAGTGTGAGAAATCGTAACTTCTTGTAAATGAATTGCAGAATTGCATTCAGATAGGGAACAGGTATATAATTTTTAAAATTAAAGTGCTCACACTTTGGCTTTGCTGAGTGTCCGGGTCAACTAGGTTTGGGCCCTCTCAGTTCAAGCCTCCTGAGTCAAGCACCGCATAAGAAAGCCAGTCTGTAACAACTCAGAAATACCCTCCCATATTTTTACTTCAGTCACATTAGCCTTTTATAGAGCGGTAGTCTGCTCCTCAAAGAGTATACAATAATTAGGGCAACAGCCAAGTGCACTGATGTGATTAGCTCTCGAAAAATGTTTCTAATAATGCTAGCTTATCATTTTTTGATATTTTATGATAAACACAACCATAGGCAGAATGGTTCAAATCCATAAAGGACACCAGCTAAGATACTATAAATTTTTCAAGAGATTTTACAACCACAGGGTTTCTAAGTGTATTATTTTACAACCACAGGGTTTCTAAGTGTGTTATTTTACCCTTTTAGGTGTTTTTGCGGTGTACATGTTATAAGCATTAATGACTTAATGCATGTTACCTAGCCATGCACTAAAGTGGATTAAGTTAGAAATCAGCACTTTGTGAGGTGGTTTATACACATTTCCTTCCCACAACTATCTTTTCCTTTCTACAGGGTGATTCTGGCCATCCTTTAAAGATTTTAAAGACATTGCTAAAGCATATGTTTCCTAAATTTTTGCTATGTTTCCAAGAAAACATTTTTTTTTATGTTTCTAAGACAAGTGTTCAGTCTGCCAGGACAGCCATTGCATATGAATAACTGTCTAGCTATAGGTTGTTATCCGCCCCCCCGCCACCACACACACACAAAATGGGTGAGGCTCCTTGAAACTAGGACTTGGTGTTCTTAATTGTATTTATTTCTAAAGGTGTTCACCAACCACAGTGTCTGATTACTCCAAACAGAACTGGCTGTCAAGATTCCACTGTGCATTACCCTGATCCTCATGGCACATTCTAGAAAGTTGGTTAAGAAAATCAACACAGCTCAAATCAGAACACTTACCTCTTGGTTTTCTGTAGGTATCTAGTAAGAAATTAATAGGCTTAAAAGTTATTAAGGCTAGAGACAACCCTTATAATACACAAATTGCAAAACCAGAACAGGCATCACAGGACTCAATGGTCAGAGAAATGGGCCCTGGGAGAAGGTGTGACATTCTTAGCTACCTGAACAGTCATTAATGGATGACTTTAAAAACCTGGTCCCAGGAATCTTATATGATTGATTGCTATCTGTCGGGAGACTTTATGTACCATTGATTGTCTCACTAGTAAGAACTAATTCAACAGCTTTTCAATCACTTGGCCAGGAAAAAAAAACTCCCCGGAATATGGTCTATTTCAGAGGCTTTAGAAATAATCTAAAACCCAACTAACGGTCTTTCTGGGCATTGTCTACTCTCACCTCAGAAGATAGTTTTGCTCCATCAGGATCCCTTTGGCTATCACTACTCTACTCCTTTGAAGGTGGCCAACTCTACTCTTAATGAGTTCTGTCTGTCTTCTGCACCACCTCCTACTGTCACATTTCTCTGGTTTCAGAAAAGCTTCAGTTACTAAGAAGCAAAGAAGCAACTATGTGGTCCTGGTGATAAAATTAGCTTCCATAAAGGAGAAGGTCAGATGACTAAGTTGTTTATCAAATTTTGTAAATTGTGACTCTATTTTTAAGTAATTATTGACATTACCTAAGTATAACCCTTTTAACATAATATAATTCTCTTACTAGCATATACTTTAATTATTTTTATATTGCTTATAAAATTCTATGCATATAGTTCTAACACTGAGGGATTGTTAAAGGGTTACATGCTTTAATATAACAGAAGAGAGATGTATAGGCTAGAAATAAATACTTCAGTATAGTGTTTCATATTATATTAATTGGTATCAACACATAATAGCTAATTTGCTTTGAACTGTAATAGATTTCCATATATGAAATGGTGGGCAATTCAGTTCATGATAGTTGAAAATCTAAATTTTCAAAACAGTTTCACTGGTCTCTGCTCACTCAATCTTATGAAGAATAGGAAAGGTTAGGAAACTGATTGAGAATCAAAAACTGATATTTATAAAATAATATCTCAATGACAAATAGGACACATTCCATAATAATAAAAATTCATGTTTCAAAGATTTTTTTTTTAAAAAAATGAACTCTGCTTTTAAATTTACATCATGGACTCTGTGCTATTTTTTTTTTTTCTGAATGATGAACATCCTTCATAGGATCAGGCATTTGAAGACTTGGTCCCCAGTGGGTGATACTATTTCAGGAGGCTTAGGAAATGCTGCCATGCTGGAGGAACTATTTCAGTGGAGCACAGAGTCGTGTTTGTAAGCCCTGTCCAATTCCAGTTTGATTTCTACTATGTGCTTGTGATAAAGTTGTAATCTTTTAGCTTTCTACTTCTGCTACCTTGCCTGCTGCCTGCATCCATGCGACCATGGATTCTAACCCTCTGGAACTCATGACAAAATAAACTCTTTGTTCCTCAAGTTTCTTTGGTCATGATGTTTTTCCACAGTAGCAGATGTAATTAATACATATTAGGTAGAGAAAACTTTTAGATGCAGCTAGAGTACTGTGGAGGAATATAAAGGGGAGATAATTCTCAGAAAGATCAGTAGCTTAAGCCCTATTAAGCAACTAAAGAAATTTTTGAGGTTGCAACTCAGTTCTCATAGAAAGAAGCATTTAAAGTCCATTTGACTGAATTTTTTTTTTTTTTCGAGACAGGGTTTCTCTTTTGAAACCATAGTTTCTTCATTTGGGGCACAATTCTCCACAGGATGAGGTTTAACAGAAAGGACAGTGAAGACTTTGTCAACATAAACTGTCACTCACACACCACACACACACACACACACACACATGCATAAGACATATAATGCCGCTTTAGAAAACAATTTAAAATCAAATATTCATTTTATAAGTCAATCTAAAGTAGTATTTTCCAAATTAGCCTTTTCTTAAGGGTTTCTACTAGTTTATATTTTAGCAACAAGTAACAGAGTAACAGCCTAATAGTTCTTAGCCAAGAGCATGCACTTGTCAAACTTATCAAAAGAGAGCTGCTCCCTGGCAATGAGGAATTTGAATGACAGAACTATGGAATGATAGCCCTGTGGTTTGCTTTGTCCTCTCCTCATCGTAGCAAGATAAACACAAACTCTTTGAGGTCACAGCTGTCTTCAAAGGCGGGGAAACAAGGCGCCACCAGACAGATCTTTCTATTTGCTTCTGTTTCCTGACAGAAAAAAAGTAATCTGTCTCAAGTCATTCATTTAGCAGATTTCATCCTGCAAAAATATGTCACAGGACTGGTCCTGGCCCTAAGGGAAGTGAGAGAAGTGAGTGTTGACTTTCACCTCGGTGAAGAAAAAAGCATAGGGGATGGCTCTCGGGTAACTATGGTAACCGTGTCGTGTAACTCATATTTGGCATTTGGTGAGTGATCCAGTGATCTTAAATGGAGTAAACTTCATGTATACAGATACTTTTTTTCCCTTACTTTCCCTGCTAAATTCTCTTTGCTTTATTTCTTCAAAAATAGAAGTTCTTAGACTTCTTTTCAGCGACTGATATAGAACACGCTAATATTTACTCTCCCGAGGAGAGAACTGAGTATGACTTTACACATGCTATGTGTCAATTTAATCCGAAATATTTATTGAGCACCTAATATATACCAGATACTCTCCTAGGTTTTTTGCTGTATGTGGGGAAAGGGAGCCCTGAATCCTGCTGGAGCCCCCATCCTAACAGATTATTCTCCACATTTTAAATGGGAGTAGGATTTTCATAAGTGTGATCGAGAACGTGGACATGTGGATCTATCTGTAAGTCTTGTTAGAGGGGCATTTAGTAGTTCCGTGAGTGACAGACTATGTAATCCTCCCTTATTGGAAGGATTATTGGAAGCATAGTTGACTGTCAGGCTACAATGAATTATGATCAAGGAAATATGAATTTTGCCAGATCCACTCAGACCTTTTTTTTCTTTTTTTCCTTTTTATTTATTTATTTATTTATTTATTTATTAAAGATTTCTGCCTCCTCCCCACCACCACCTCCCATTTCTCTCCCCCTCCCCCAATCAAATCCCCCTCCCTCGTCTGCCCTAAGAGCAATCAGGGTTCCCTGCCCTGTGGGAAGCCCAAAGACCATCCACCTCCATCCCGGTCTATTAAGAGGAGTATCCAAACTGCCTAGGCTCCCACAAAGCCAGTACGTGCAGTAGGATCAAAAACCCATTGCCATTGTTCTTGAGTTCTCAGTAGTCCTCATTGTCTGCTATGTTCATGAGTCCGGTTTTATCCCATGCTTTTTCTGACCCAGGCCAGCTGGCCTTGATGAGTTCCGATAGAACATCCCCATTGTCTCAGTGTGTGGGTGCCCCCCTCGCGGTCCTGAGTTCCTTGCTCGTGCTCTCTCTCCTTCTGCTCCTGATTTGGACCTTGAGATTTCAGTCCGGTGCTCCAATGTGGGTCTTTGTCTCCTTTCATCGTCTGATGAAGGTTACTGTTCAGGAGGATGCCTATATGTTTTTCTTTGGGTTCACCTTCTTATTTAGCTTCTCTAGGATCTGAGCTGAACAGAGAATTCTCAACAGAAGAAGTTCATATGGCCAAAAAACACTTAAGGTCATGCTCAACTTCCTTAGCGATCAGGGAAATGCAAATTAAGACAACTTTAAGATACCATCTTACACCTGTCAGAATGGCTAAAATAAAAAGCACCAATGATAGCCTTTGCTGGAGAGGTTGTGGAGAAAGGGGTACACTCATCCATTGCTGGTGGGAATGCAAACTTGTGCAACCACTTTGGACAGCAGTGTGGCGGTTCCTCTGGACCCAGCAATACCACTCTTGGGAATATACCCAAGAGATGCCTTATCATACAACAAAAGTATTTTTTTTTTGTTTTTTTCGAGACAGAGTTTCTCTGTGGTTTTGGAGCCTGTCCTGGAACTAGCTCTTGTAGACCAGGCTGGTCTCGAACTCACAGAGATCTGCCTGCCTCTGCCTCCCGAGTGCTGGGATTAAAGGCGTGCGCCACCACCGCCCGGCCATTTGACTGAATTTTAAATTTGTGGGTGGCAACTCATTATCTACTTTGAATTTTCTAGCTTTCTTTTGTTCTATCAAAAATTCAAGCACATATTTTGTCTTATACACAGGTGCAACATATGAAGTTTTTAGTTTGGTAGAAATGAAGCATTTGGAAAACCAGAAACCTTGTGTTCTTTAATTAGGAAGCCAATGGAATATGAAGTAAAAGTTATGTATACGAGACCCTAATTTCTTTGATACCCTTGGTTCTCCACAGCTCTCAGATGAATTTTTTGACACTCTTTAGCAGCACAAGAGAGTCAGAATAATGCAAGGCTCAGAAATGCAACATCTGGAAGCAGGCTTATTGGCTTTGTGTTATAGAATTGCCTTGAGAAAATTAATTAAGCATTCAGTACAAGCGGCACTCTTTTCTATTTATTGAAACTTGTATTGAGATACTGCTTAGTGATATCAAGTTTGAAGAAACAAAACAATTCCATTGAACTTAACATTGCAAGTTAAGTTCAATGCTGATATTTCACAATATTGTACTATAAGATCAAATCATGTGATATTAATGATATCTACTTGCCATGTTCATGTGTCTGTAGTCTTACTTGTATTCATTCCCTGATACAAATGTACATAATATATATTTCATTTATCTCCAACATATATGTATATATACATATACATATATATATATACAATTTTATCAAATTTCAGATTTTGTGTCTACCATTATCATAATGTTAAATAAAACATTACCAGCTTTTATTTCAACCACATCTGTTTTTTCTCCTGCCTGCACTAAACTCTTATGAGAAATGATTTGTCTTACCTTTCTTAAATTATTTTTAATATGAATGTTGTACAGTGCAGTATTTTATGTATGCTTATGTTTTTTTTCAGAGTTATTTTCTGGAGATTCACAGATGTTGTTGTTACATGAATCCAACTGGTTCCTTTTAATCGCTGTACAGATCCTCCTCATATCTTGACACCAAAATTTGGTTATTTATTGACTTCTTGAAAAACACTTTGTTTTGAATATTAAACTACTGAAAATAATACTAGAAGATCATATTGTATATTGTTTTGTGCAAACCCAAGGTTTCTTCTTTGTGGGATGTATACTTTAGAGAATGGTCCAGCATGTACTCTGTGGTGAACAGGTTTACAAGGAATTGCCAGAATCTTTCAGATTTGGCTGTAGCACTTTAACTTGCAGTGGGCATACATTGATAAGCCAGTTTCCCAGCAATCTTAATAAAATCTGGTATTATTTTTTTCAGAAATCTGAATTAAGACTATCTCTCACAGAAAACAAAATGTTTACACATTTTTGAGATGTGATACAGTGTCATACATACATTGCTTTACGTTCCAACCAATCTCATATGTCTTTTCATCATTTTGGATTAAGTTTATTTTGTGATTTTTATACTATGTTCTATTACCCCAAGATTTATTGTTTCACATACTATACTTAAATTAATCTATTATTGTTTAATTTCATGTTGTAAGATAAGTTTTTTAAATAGTTCATTTTAAAGGAAGGTTCTCATATATTTTAGGCTGCCCACCAACTCAGACAGTTGATAATGACCTTGATCCTCTGGCCTCTGCCTTCTGAGTGCTGGAATGAGAAGTTCCTGTCACCAAGCTCACTATTATCTACTACTTATACTAATAGGAATGAGTCCAGGGTACTCTGTATGGAAGATAAACATGCTGCCAACTGAGACCAAGCCCCAGCCCTTGAAGTTGTACATCTTATAATCAAGTTCATTTAATCCTTCAGCTCATTATATGTCTAAGTGTTACCTCACTATTTATTGATGGTCTTTCTTTCCATCAAATCATTTTACCTGTTTCCAAAAGTGATTTTCTGTGTTTATGAGGTTCAGCTTGTCATACATTTTCTACCACTGATTTTTTTTTAACAGCATCTTCATACTGCATGTTTGAAGAGAGCTTTGATGTGGCCAGAATGATCTCCTACTTCAGTTATCTTTCTCCCATTCAAGCCTTTTAGTTCGATTATTTTCCTCCCATAAATACTTTAGAACAATCTTGACCATGTCTGTAAAAATGCTTGTTGAATTTATATGAATTGCTTTAAACTTGAACTTGGAGATAACTGGAGGAAAATGGAGCATCTGCCATAAAGAAGCTTCTAATAAAAAGTGCACCACACTCCATTTACTTCCGTCTGTGATATTTTCTCCATCATTATGTAATTTGATGAATATACATATCTGTTACATTTTTTAAAATTGTGCGTCAGTTTCATTAACATTGAAGCTACTGCGAGGTGGTAATGTATTTAAATTTTTTTTTTTTACAAGCTGATTGTTAATGGGCTAATTTTGCAGCATTCCATATGCTATGGTCTTGCAAAACTTACTTGACAGTCAGAGGAACTTTTAACAGATTCTCAGAAGTTTCATATTCACACACACGTGAGTCATCTGCAAATAAAAACACACAAATTCCTGACTTTCCAAGCTGTCTACATATTACTGAAAGAATATGATCTTTCTGAAAGTTTGAACTCGACTGGTCAGAGCAGAGATCATTATCATGCCCCTGGTTTTATTTGTTTTAGCCATTAAGTGTGACATTATCAGTAGGTATGTTTAATCAAATTATAATGCTGAGGTAATTTCCCTCAATTTTTAAGCAATGAACTTTTCTCATATATAGATATTGGATATTGTCTAATGTTTTTCACTATCAACTGAAATAACCATATGGAAAAGAAATGTATAGTTTATATGCATATATGTTTATGTATATTTGTGTATATGTATATGAGTTTATGCATATCTATGTGTGTCTGAGACTGTACGTGTGTGTGTGAGTTTGGGCATGCATGAATGCATGCATTTATGCACACCATGCCTATGTATATATGATGTGGGTGTATATGTGCTGTGTGCATACATATGCAGTCAATTGCAGTTTTAGAAAGACCGAGAGGCAGGGAGGAAGAAGGAGAGATATAGAAGGAGAGGAAGAGGAAGAGGGAAAGAGAAAAAGAGGGAGGGAAGTGGAAAAGAGGAGGGGGAAGAGGAAGGGGACCAGGGAAAGGGAAGGAGGGAGGGGAAGGGGGACAAGGGGAAAGGAGGAAAAAGGAAGAGAGGGAGAGAGGGGATGGAAGTAGAGAGAGAAAGAGAGAGAGAGAGAGAGAGAGAGAGAGAGAGAGAGAGAGAGAGAGAGAGAGAGAGAGAGAAAGAGAGAGAGAGTGTGTGTGTGTGTTCAGGAACTATATGAGGTTGTGGGAGTTCCCAACATGAAGTTTGCATGGTCAGCCCTTTGACTGGAGTTTCCCAGAAGGTGATTATGCACCAGCTGAAGTCCAAAGGCTGTTTGCCTGTTTGCCAGCAGAATCAAGCATGAAATCCAAGTCAGACAGATGATTCTCTCTGACTACCAAGGAATTAAATTGGCTTTTATAAAAATAAAGATACTTAGATTGTCTCCAATATTTGGAAGCAAAAAAAAACATTTTGGGGATAGAAAATATGATTTTAAGGAGAAAACAAATAAAAATAAAATATTTGAAACAAAAGTCAAATTAAAAATGTCGGAATTTGGGAGAGCCTTAGTAGTGGTGCTAAGATGCTGGTGAGGTGCTCAGCAGTTGAAAGAATGTAATGTTCTTATAGAGGAGCCAAGTGTGATTCCTAGAATTCATGTCAGGCAGCTCACATCAATTTACAACCTCGGCACCAGGGATCTCGTGCCCTCTGACCTCTGCATGCACATGTAGTCATGTGCACAATCATCCACACAGGTTTACACATTTATGCATAGGCAAAATTAATTTTTTAAAGAGAATTGCATGAAATACTTAATAATCAATAATCATAATAAGTGAAGAAACCCTCAAGGCCAATTAAGCATTATGTTTACAAAGAAAGAAAATACTAAAAGGATATCAATAAAATGTTAAAGACATAGTGATAAAGAAAGATGAAGAGGTTAATCATAAAATACAATTATTAAGATTCTTGGGTAGACAACCGAAGAAGTATGAGAAAATGAAAGATCTTCAATATAAAGGTTAAGAAACAAGGAAGCCTCAGAGACTTCATGGGCATTGAAAGAAAATATACAAGTATTAACTAATAAATTCAAGACCTTGGATAAAAGTGGGGCAAAAAACTCCTTCAATAATAGAACCACAGTTCACCCTATCACTTCCACGTGCACAACACAGCTCACGTGCAGGGGCACATTTGTGTGCACGCACACACAGACATGTGTGGACAAAATGTCTAAATGGAAAAAGCAATTTGATTCCTCTAAAATTTCATGGCTGATACATGTGCCAGACTTTCTTAATCTGTTTTTCTGCTGGTAGATAACTGGGCTAGGCACACAACTTGGTGATGGTGATGACCATTGGTGTAACCATGGATGCTCAAGTTGTTGGGCCAAAACTATCTCAGGGCCTGTACCTCGAGGCCTATAGGACAGAAAAAAAGGCTGGCTTGAGTTCAGGGCCTAGACTTCGGGACCTGTAGGACAGAGAAAAGTCTAGCTGAAGTTTGAGTGAGGATGAGGCAGCATAAACTAGGTAGACGACCCTCCAGCCAGGGGGGAGCATAACCTATATAGAAGACATGTAGCAGCAGGGAACAGACTTTACCCAGTAAGCCACAACCTCATGGCAATACACAGATTAATGGAGTTAGATTACTCTAAGACATGAGTTAGCCAGAAATACGCTTAAGCTACTGGCCAACAGTATTGCAAATAATATGGTTTCTGTGTGATTCTTTCACGGCTGAGCAGTCAGGAACAAACAGCCGCCTACTACACATTCTTAAGCCAACTGGGTGTGGACCTGGTGTGCTACAGCAAATCAAGTTCTGTTTTTATATATTCAGGAATATCTGAGTTCCAATATGGCAAATGATTTTTAAAAAGCTGTCTTTATTGGTTAACTTGGTTATTAGTTAAGTGAATAAATTTTTATAAAATAAAAAATGTGGATGTCCACAGTAATAAATTGAGTTCCTGCTTTGACTCTACTGCCTATAATGTCTGATTGTCCTGAGTCCTGGCTTTGGAATGGACATCCTGCATCATGGGGCTGCAGAATGGGCAGATAGTGCACTCACCTTTCCCTGGGGAATAAGAAGGCTCAGGAAGCCTAACACAAGTGCTGAATCATATGGCCATTAGACTTTTAGTTTTCTGAGGAACCTTCAAGCTGAATTACATAGTAGCTGTCTCGGTTTCTTTTCCCATGAGCAATCATAGAAGCTTCACTTTCCCAACATCTTTGTCAGGAATTGTTATGGTTTGGCTTCCCTATCAGCATTACCCTGCCTGGGATGAGATAAGATTTAAATGAACATTTCCCAGAAGGCTAAACATTGTCAAATATTTGTTGGTCATTTGTATTTATTCTTTTAAGAACTGCCTATTTGTTTTATGAGCCCATTGACTGATTTGGTGATTTTCTTTTTCTGTGTTTAGGTTTGGGAGTTCTTTGTTGATTTTGCACGTTGCTCACTTGGTTTTGCAATCCTGTCTCCCAATTGTGGGAATCATTTTGTGTGCTACTGTAGTCTTTCACAATGTCCTTGCTGGGCTTGTACCACGAGGCATTTTTTCCTGTTTTTCTATGTCGATTTCAGAAGAAGGTCTTATATTAAGATGAGATATTTGAACAATTTTGAATTATTGAAAGTGTTGTCTTTTCTTCCAGCACGTGTTTTTGACATCTTTGTAAAAGACTAGGTGGCTGTAGTTTTGTGGATTTTTTTCTGCATCAGTGATTCTCTTCGATTGATGTTTGTATCTGCTCTGTGTCAAGACTATAGTTTTATTAGTTTGCCTCTGTAGTATAATTTAAGATCGGGTATTGAGATACTGAAGGGATGATCTTACTACATGGGACTGCTTTTTCTATTTGATATCTCTTGCACTTGTCTGAATTTTAGGATTTTATCTGTGAAACATGGCATAGTAATTCTACTGGAGAACCCATGGAATCCTCAGAGCCTTTTGGTAATATAGAACTCTTTATGATGTAATTCAGCCAATCAGTTCCTCTGAAAATCTGTGTGTGTTTATTTCAATGATTTACATGCAATGTTAAGAGCTTGGAAAACTCAATCCAGATCATGAAGACAAATAACAGATGAGAATGGAAAAAAAAAGTTCTAGCTTTGGGCTTCTTCAATTCTTTCTTCAGTACCTGAAAATTTTCATTCTGAAGAGTTTTCCACCTTAATTGTGTGTATTCCTGCATATTTTATGATGTTTTGAAAGTATTTTAAGTGAGATTTCTTTCTGTAGGTTCATTATTGCAATATAGGAAAGATAGTGACTAGCTTGTGTGGATTTTGTATCCCTCTACATTGATGAATATATTTAACAGATCTCGTAATTTTCTGGTGGATCCTTAATGGTCTCATGCATAGCATATCATTTTTACACAGAGATGATTTGATTCTTTTCTATTTGTACATCTTTCATTCCTTTATCTTGTATTATTGTTCCATCTAAGTCCTCGAGGACTCTATTGAGTAATAATATAGAGACTGGACACACTTGTTTTGTCCTTGGTTTTAGAAGAAAATGATTCAGCTTTTCTTCATTTGGGGTATAACGACTATAGATTTTGTCATATAAAGCCTTTAATATTTTGTGTGTTTACTTCTTCAGTCCTTCATTTTTTCAGTGTTTTTGCCATGAAATGAAGTTGGGCTTTCTCAAAGACCTTTTCTTTATCCATTAAGAAGGCTGTGAGATTTCTGTCTTTATCTCTATGTATCTTCATTATATTTATTGAATTGCATTTGTTGAATCCACCTTGCATCATAGTAATGAAATCTACAAATCTCACTAACAGATCAGAAATGGCCAGAAAACAGAAAATGTCAAAATGTTTGTAGAGTACTATGAAGTACAATTTTTCCTTTGGGAAAAGTGTTTAAGGTGTTATAAATTTGCATGTTACCCTGCTCACGGTCCCTGTCTGCCTTCTCACTGTTGGTATAATTTCTAGTATCCACCCTACCAGAACTGGACACTGTTACATACCTTTTAAAAAACTGGTTTTGTAACTGGAAACTTTCAGTTAAGGACAACTTCACTCAAATACAGATTCACTGGAAAATTCCATTTACAGGAAAAAAATCAAATCAAAAATACACACAAAAATTGTAAAACATGACAAGTGTTAACACTTTGATTTTTTTCTTGTGAGACCTTATACTTAGCACAAAAATGATTTAAAAAGCTTTGAAAAGCACTGCAGATTATCCCTTATGAATACAGCTGTAAACATTATTAACGTAAGTTTTAGCAGCAAATCAAATTTACCCAAATATAAGTGATGCAGAAATTTAAAGATTTAGTACTGCTAAAATCAACCAAGGAATAATAATAACATAGTACGGGTGTGAAAGCCCACAGGTCCAAGTAATACCACAGTCTAGAAACAAAGCCATGCACCCATAGTCCTCTGGTGTTCGCGTTTTCTAGTACAATGGGGACAGAATACTCTCTTTGATAAATGGTGGGAGAAAATTTTGGTAGAAAAAACACCGAATTATTTCAACCCCATGTACAGAAATCTATTCAAATTCTATTGAAAACTAAGATATAATGCCTAAAACTTCAAAATTATGAGAAATAAAATGCAGCACAAACTTCCTTAACCTAATTCTTAGCAACAGTGAAAATCATAGACAATTAAGAGAAAAATAAAGTAAGTTGCATATCAAACAGAAAACTTCAATATAGAAGAGAAACTATTATCAGAGATAAATTAATCAGTGGAAATGGGAAATATTTACAAAAATGATGTAAATGATAATAGGCTAACACTCATTCTGTAGATATAATGTCTGCAACTCAAGTTTTTAAAAATATGATCAAAAATAGATAAAATACTTCAGTAATAAAATCTAATAAGAAGATGTCCATATCACCATTAAACATATTAAAAAAAGATGTCCAGCATAAGTTGTCTTTGGGAAAATAGCAGCTCAGACTTAGAAGGATTTATCACTTTGCTCTTGCTCTGGTTCCTAGAGGTTTCTATAACCAGAAACAAGGTATCAGTAACTGGAGAGATGACTCACTGGTTAAGAACACATCCTACCCTTAATCTGAATTCACATTTGTCTCCCATCATCTGTAACTCAAGTTCCAGGGTCTGGAGGACTCTTTTCTGACCTTTGAAGATCATATTCTCATTAACTCTTATGTAGAAAACAAAGCCAGCCAGCGTTCACTGACTTATGCATGGAGGGAGGACACATAAGACATCTAGACTATGTAAACAGCCAACTCCCAATCATTCTGAAATGGTTGAAAATGGAAGGCTCAATAATTGCACTCAGCCTGATCTATAGTGAGACATTTTTAGATGTTAGTTTTACTGAGAAAATAGACTTTAGTGTTCTTATCACACATTAAACAAAACCAGGGAAAGGAGTGAGAGTTGTGTGAGGTAATGGATAAGGATAGGCTTGATTCATTTTCCAATGTCTCCATTCTCTAGACCATCAAACTTGCATCATAAATATACGTGACTTGTATTTTCCAGTTATACCTCAATGAGCTGAGAAACTAAAGATGATATTAAGAAAACAATCAGCCTATGTGTTCCAAACTATAATGCAAACAAAAGAGGAGGAGGAGCAAGGGGAGGAACAGGAGGAGAAACAAAGCTGGATAAGGAGGGAATGAGGAGGAAGCAGATCACTTAAGAGGTAGAAAAAGATTATGGAAATTTTCCACATCCATTTCTAATTTAAAAACAAAAAGTAAATAAAAATGTCAAAAAGGTGGGAATATAAGCACACTTCCTATATCTAAGAGAAACTAATTATAAAACACCCATAGTTAATATTACACTTGATTATAAAATAGTTCAGTCTTTCCCATAGAAATGGGAAACGTGTCTACTTTCATGGCTCTGTGGAAAGGTTGCATTGTAGGTATTAGCCAGTGTAAAAAGAAAGAGGAAAAAGTAGAACCCAGGTAGAAAAAAAACAATTCATGTGGATAACACCTATAAAAATCCTGGTAGGTCAGTTTTCTTTCTATTTCCTCCTAACTGTCAGGGAGAAAATTTGTTTCCAAGGCTTATTTGTAAAACAGAACAAGGTTTTTACATAAATTTCCTGAGATTTAACCAGTCGCCACCCAACCATACGTGAACTAGGTTTAATAAAGCAGTTTTATTTCCATTTTTCAACATTTTCAACATTTTAAAAGTAAAAATATTCAACCTACTAAAATGTTGAAAGTATTTTTTGTCATGTTTGTGTGTATATGTAGATAAATCACTTGACCATCAATATTTTCAATGCTTGTTTTATCATATGTCAATCCTTTGATCAATTTGGCACTTTTATTATTGAGACATTACAAAATAAACTGCACATCCCTCCATATAACACTTCTCCATGCATAGTCTTAACTAGATTTTAGCCATTTAACTATGAATAATGTTTTAACGTGTCAGGATGTGTTCTACTTTGAATATTGGTTAGGATATTTTGAAAAATTTTAAGTGTTTTGAATTATCATGGTTAATTCTGAATCTGCATTTTCTTCACTCACAGGAAATTTCATTTCTCTTCTTGTAGTTAGTCCTAAGTGCTAACTTGTAGATCTTCTCATCCTTTTTTTCAGTTTGCAAACTCACTTGTATCTTGACGTTTCTTTTATGTTTATTGTTATTTTATGCCTGAATGTCTGGGGTGCAACACATGTCTGCTGTTCCCAAGAAGGCCAGAAGGGAGAGAGCAAATCATGGCCACTGGAGTTAAGATGTAGTGAGTCTCCATGTGTGTACTGGGAGCTAATGCAGTTTCTCTGCAAATGCAGTCAGTAATTTTAAACACTGAGCCATCTCTTTAATATATTGTCATTCTGTGGGAGGGCTGTTTAAGGAGGCAGTTCACTACATCTGGACAGCTCTCTGAAGAGGACTTCCTTCCTCGGACAGGGCTTTGGGCTCTCTGCCTGAGCTTGTTTGGAAGCTGTCTCTGAACCTGGATGCCTGACTTATTGAGGTGTGACATTTGACACAGTTCTCTGCAAATGCCCCCATCCGTTTTTCATATTATAATTAGGTATTGTGCTCCTGCTGTATGATAGGACAAATTAAGCTGTCAAACACAAATTAGGCAATGTCCTAGTCCCTGTACCCATCTTATATACCCCCTACTCAGAAATAAATTTGAGCTATAACATGGAGGCAGACTCCTGGAAAGCTATTTCCTTCATAGTCATTGCTGTCTGTACCCTGCTTCTCTCTCTTCTCCCTAAAGGACCAGTGGCTAAAGATCCCAGAGAAGGAAGAAGACCTCAGAGTACACTATGTTTATGAAATATTTGTATGTGAAGGATTTATCTCATTTACATCCTAGAGGCACAATTTTTGACTTTCGGTTTGTTGGGTTTTGTATTTTTCTTATGTAGCAAGGGACACTTAAGTATCTCAATAGTAGTGAATCAAAATACATAATGACACAGATGAAAGATGCTATTGGATTTGATGATATTCTCAGGAGAACAAGGAGACACTAATGAGAACTGAAACAGTTCTTAAGTCAGAGATTCAACATAGGGATTAGAACTTGAGGAAAAAGACACAGTTATTGATCAAGTCTGAAATATGACAAGCTTTGAAGAAAAGATATTCGGCCATTGCTGAAGAAAGCTGTAATCATGTTGGCTGAGAGCTAACAAGATAGTTTTGACCAATGAATATCATATACCTGAGAACTGCCTTGACATTTGAAAAGTGTGTTGCACAAAGCCATATAAAATATGGGTGTTAATTATTATACCATCAACTACTTTTGTGGTCACCTTATTTGTGCTCCTCTCTGGTCTAGTCTGCACATAAATGACTATATTTTACTGTGTAAGGAAGAAATGCAACGAAGCAATTTGATTGGTTATTTTTCCCACAGTGACTCCTCAGATTTTAGTATTGGAAAGTGGAATGCTGCTGTTTCTAGCACCCTAGTGGTAAAAGTGGCTTCGGAATTGTGCAGTGGATGGAGACTGGAAAAGTTTTGAGACATTCCATTTTTATTTTAAAAAGTCCAGCTCCTCTGGAGCATGCTCTTAGCAGACACATGGATGTTAAAATACTTCTGAAGAGAACCCAGGCAGAAATGTTGAACACATCTTTGGCACCAGAAGAAAAGCAGACCGATTATAACCCATCAGAGGAGACCTCACTGCTCCGTGTTTGATGGTTTTGTGGAAAGTAGAACATAGGAAATAATGAACTCAGTTCTTCAAATGATGAGATTTCTAATGAAAGCATTGCAGGTATGGCCTAGTTTCTCCTTGTAGCTTTTAGTAAAATGCAAAAGGGAAGAATCGACTGAAGGTGGAATGGCTAAGCAAAACCAAAGTTAAAACAAGCAAGCAAGCAAGCAAGCACATAAACAAATAGCATTCACAATCAAGAAGATTGTCAGCCTACCCAGGATCTGCCGGAGGATTGGAAGTTGTGGATGTGGTTACACAGATTAACTGTATGATGCATAAGTCCAGTGAACCATCTTAACACAAAAGCTAGAAATAAAGACATGGTTCTCCAAGGACTACTCACTTTAATTTAATTGTGTGAGCCCCAGAATTTACACACAAGATAGATTTTAGAGTGTTTTTTATACTAGAATTACAGAATATACTTGTTTAGATCAAAAACAAAAGAGATAGGACAGAACAACTAAAACTCAGTAACTTTTAGAACTCACGTAGGCTGTCACACAGCATAGAGTAAAGCCCAGCACAAGAGAATACAGCACCAAGAAGTCATGACCTGCAGCATGAAATACAGGGCCCAGGAGGATTATCCACAGCCTTTAGATTCTTGGTATTTGCCTGAAGGTATTTAGACATGGTTGGAATGCATACTTGTTTTTCTCCCTTCAGCATTTTTCTTTTATGGATGAGAATGTTTTTTTCTTATGGCTGACTTTATGAATGAGACTATCCTTCCTGCACCTAATCCACCATTCTGTTTTATGAGCAGATTATTTAGTGTCTGTTTTAATGAATGTCTGATTTACCTAGGTAGTGATAGTTTTGTCTCAGAGTGAATAATATACTAAATTCTACTGATATCCTCTTTTGATAAGATAAAAATTAAATAAGATTTTTAGACTTCATTGAATGAGTCGAGCATTTTGGGAATGTTTCCAATGTGAGGACAAAAGTTGGGCAGGGCCAGTGGGTGGGTAACAATATTTAGAATAGTGCTCCCTTCAGAAACTTGTTTGGGAATTGGTTCTTTGCAAACTTGGCTATTAGCTAAGATAGGTTGACTCCTAGTCCATTAAGGCTAGTAGTCTTATGGTACCAGGGAAGTCGGGACATGTTACAAAGGGCAGTGTCTTGATCTTCTTTTTTGACAAAATAATTTGAAAACAGAATGGAACTCCAAGACAACTCTACTGGAATTTGAAAGAAAGCAAAAAAAAAAAAAAAAAAGTCACAACAGCAAGTTATACTGTGCCTGAAGTGAGCGGCAGGAAGACTGAGAAGTGGGTGTATGCTGGTAGCTAGGGTAGGGTGTCTTCAGAAACCGAGACTGTTAAGGCAAGTCGCTTAGGAGTTTGGCTGCTGTCATGAGAAGAAAATGGGAAGAGTGGGAAAGAGAAAAGCTTAAACTTCAGAATTCAGTCATCTGTATGCGCTTGTCTGGAGGGAGGGGCTTTGGAGCTCTGTGGAACACACGTCCCTAAGGGCAGTTCCTCTTCTCATTTCCTTATCGTGTGTCCACAGTAACATATGTCACCTTCTGTCTACAAGCTTGCCTTTAGGTTTCAATCTAATTCCCTTATGGTAGGAGATCTCAAGGAAGCACCTGTTGTTTATACCAATAGTCACTGTTTCCAGCTACTGACCAAACTGTTTGTAAAGGGAGTTACAGACCATTTACCATGTTTTGTGTCTGGGAATAAGCAGTATGCTATTCACGTATCATAAAGGAGCTCAAGTAGCGGACAGACTGCTATATATCCTAGAAAAGATGCTGGCCATGAACCAAGCCATTTGAGCCCCCAGGAAGATGGAGCAAATAATGCCAAAACTCTAACTGGCATCCTGAAAGCAGCTGGCTGCAAATGTCCTCTTTTGTCCCCTTTCTTCCTCTCTACACACAGGTATATGTAAGATTATGAAAATGGGCCTAATAGGATGGGGCACAGAGAATTTTCCTCAGAGTCCTCAGGAGAAACCACCCTGCAGCCACTTTCATCTTAGATTTCTGGTGTTCAGAACCATGAGACAATAATCTTTAACAGAACTGGGTGTGCTATTTCATTATCAAAGCGCAAGAAAATTCACAAGGGGATAACAAGAAATAAAGAGAAATTCTTATTTCTCAGTGTTGAGCCCAGCATTCACACAAAAACAAACGATTTGGAAGTTGGCATTTGCTCATTCAGGTTGCTATGATTGAAAGACGTTTGCAAAGCTGTTTAATCCACAGTTTGTTCTTTTTAGGCTCTAATTTGTTGCTTTAAGATCTCTTTATATAGAGTGTGAATTATTACTTAGATTTTAGCAGCAATTCACACTTGCAGAAAGGAAGCAACATCACTTTGCAGAACAGAAAAGTGTTTCATATTAACAAATTTGCATAGTCTAATTCATACCAGCAGCGGTTTAGCTGCTTTAAGAGCAAAATATGCTTTTCTGTAGTTTCTGCCCTTTTCAAAATGCAGATTGTTAAGTGTGGGAGACTAAATGAAAGATATGCAATTTCTAACCTTCACCTCTAATTAAAGAGATATTTGGCATGATAGAAGAGTGGAAAAATTGATTACCCTGGAGTTAGCTTTTTGTGGTTGCAAAGAACAACTTGTCCTAAGTTTGTAACATAATTGTTAAACTCTGGTACTGGGACCACTGCCTCTCAGGGCCTAGGTCTTAGCAGAGTAGCCCTTATCACTCTTCTGTGATGTTTGACTGATAGGTTTAGCCATGTGTCTCTGGTTTAAAGTATTCGACATCTTATTTTCAGCATACCCTTTTTTGTTATCTTGTTAGAAACTTAACAAAATTTCTCGATAGCCAGCCCATTTGCTGAGACCTTTTCTCAGATTACACTTCTCATACACTTTCCTTGATACACAGTGACACACAGTGTTTAGTACCCAAGGCAGCTGCAATGATACAATTATTTTAAACCAATTGCTTAGAGTTGTTATTTTGTCCTCAACTTGCTGTGGTAATACTAATGGCATAGATAAAAGACTTTTGTCTTTCATTTCCTCCTCTCAGCTGAGTTGAGAAAGGAAAAGTTTCCCAAACCAAGCTTCCTCCAGAAAGTGACCCCAAAGAGAAAAATTCTCTCTGGTTTCTCCTAAAGGGTCAGAACAGTGGTCTAGCAGGAGCACTGGAGGGCAGGATGATGTGGCCAATCAAAATTAATCACACCTGAATACACACAGCTACTCTTATTTCAAAAGCAGGGATTATATGTAGAGAAATTGTACTCTAAGTGGCCCAAGTTAATAGAACTAAAGCTCCTCCCAAACAGAGGTCCTGCAGCCCATCACCATATGCTTCCTGCTGTTTTAACAGTGTGCTAAATAACTTTCTTTCTATTGTGATCTGAAACAGAAATTCTTTCACCACGTCTATAAAGCACCCTACTCAACACACAGCAGCCCTATTACATCAGAGAGTTCAGACACACAACTTCTATTTTGTCTTTCTTCCCTTTCTCCTGAGAAGGGCCCAGACTCAGCATCACCTGAAGACCTGAGTCTGGGGTTCCCCCATATGCCAAAAAGCCTCCCCACTCTGACTCATGTTCACTGCTACCCAGAGAGACAGAAATGCAGCCTCTTGAAACACTTGCTGTCTCAGAGGACTCTGTTGAACCTTGTGTGATTTCCAAATGGTGACAATTGTCCTGTTAAATCTAATGATCTCACTGTTCTCAGACAACTCTGTGACCCAGAGTCCCTAATAGACTGATCAATGGGAAATGCTCATTCTTGTCTTGTATTCCTTATAATGGCATCATTTTCCTACTAGCTCGGGGGCTTCCTTGGCTACTGTTTCATAGCACTTCAACCTCACCCCCACTCCTTGATTTCCCCAGGTTTCTTTAAAGGTTTAAGTTTAACGTCTGCATCATTGAGACAGATTTTCTAATTTGTTTCTGAGTTTACTCTAAATTAAATGTAACCATATGTTCTTTGAGTTTCTTCTTATAATCTTCAAAGGTGTTTATTTTAAGTTATTGTTTGGATCATTTTATCTGCCAGTACAATTGTTATTTTCTGTCTATGATTTAATACTTGATAATTCTGCCAATGTAGCTGTTCACTATGCCATCTTTAATTATATTTAATGTGGTATACTTATATGCTACTATCCTCTCAAAAGGGTTTTATTCAATTGGCTTACAAGCAAGCATATGTATAAATTTAGTTCACCAACAAATTGTTTTAAATTTTTATAAGAATAGATAAATAAAAATACCTCCAGGAAGATAAACATAGCTTACCTATATCATAATTATTGGATATTCATGATAATGTTCATATTTTCTGCTTCAAACATGATATACTGGATTTCCATCAAAACAATACATTACTGGTCTCTTAAAACAGTTACAAAAAATTGGTTAAAAATCTTTATATTTTATCAAAATAATTTATGTTTTCAGATATACTTTTAAATACTTAAAAATAAGTTTGGGCTGAGTCAAAATGTATTTGATGTTTTGTTAACCTTTAAATGTCATATAGTAACTAATTTTTAAACAATAATTTATTTTTCAAGACACGTGGAAACTGGCTTCTAGGTATTAAACAGTCACTCATAGGGTCCAAACCTAAAAGGGAGGAAAGGGATAGAAAGACAGTTCAAATGTGGAGTGCTTATTCAGAAAGATCCTAGGCATGTCAGGTAGACCCTATTATAAAGATTCTACATTCTGATGAGTTATTCATCCTCTTGATCAGAGGTTATGCAGAAGTCAGGAGTTAGACTCCAACAGTATATATACTCTATGAAGCAGACAGTCACAAAATGAATGTCTTCCAAGGGAAAGCCACATAGTCACCTTTGTCTATGCAGAATGTGACAGCACTGGTAGAAAAAAAATTGTAAATGAGCTAAGAAGTTATTAAGTCCCTAAGATCAGTTGTTCTCAATCTGTGGGTCGTGACTATTTGTGGGGGGTCAAAGACCCTTTTGCAGGAGTCACTTAAGAAACCTACCAGAAAAAAAAAAAAACAGATATTTATCTTCTGATTCATACTAGAAACAAAACTACATTTATAAAATACCAATGAAAAAAATTATGTCTGGGGTCATCATAACAATAGAAAGAGTATTAAAGGGGTCACAGCATTAAGAAAGTCAAGAACCATTGCCCCAAGACTACCTCTGAGTACTCTAGACCAACTATAACAAAAAGAAGTTACTTTAGGAGTCACATACATGGTTTAAACACCATGGCATAAAGTATAACCAGAGTTAAATAATGAACAATATTTAAAAAGTTTATCAGCCCTACCTACATTTCTCACGCAGAACTAGTTAGTTAGTTCAGAGAACATGGTGGTCCTAAACACTGGTCACTTTCTTTGGGAACATGAGTCTATCCCTGTCTCTCAACCTAATGGACAGGAACTTTTGCATTGGCTTTCATTATTCTCTATATACCTATAGGGTATATAGAGGTATAGATCATATATACCTATATTTTAATCTTATCATATTTCTTTCCTCCAGGGTTCAACATTCCAGCCCTAGACAATGCTTCTACAAGGTTTTCAAGCTCTAGTGTCCAAAACCATACTTCTTTTAAACCTACTAGATCCAGCAAAATGTGCCTTCTACATAAACCACTCCTGACTATGTTTTTCTTTTTGAGACCCACTATTG
Source organism: Chionomys nivalis (assembly GCF_950005125.1). Lineage (NCBI taxonomy): Eukaryota > Metazoa > Chordata > Mammalia > Rodentia > Cricetidae > Chionomys > Chionomys nivalis. The sequence continues at coordinate 31,442,251 of NC_080091.1, forward strand.
GACACCTACCAGAGTAACACACACACACACACACACACACAGACACACACACACATATGCCGTGTTGCCCTTACTCAGCTCAAAGGAGTTACTAAAGATAACAACATTTTGAATTTTGCAGGAAATGCATGGAGCTAGAAAACATTATTTTGAGTGAGATAACCCAGACACAGAAAGACAGTTATCACATGTACTCACTCATAGGTGGTTTTTAAACATAAAGCAAAGAAAACCAGCCTACAAAACACAATCCCAGAGAACATAGACCAGAAAGGAAATGAGTTCTCCATTGGAAGTAGGCTCTAAAATAGAAGAACATGGTTCTACCCCACTAAAGCAGTCAACTAGTGCAGCATCAAAATAGTGCAATAACTGAAAGTAGCTGCAAGTAGGTACCTTAGTTTTTCCTTCATTCATATAGATGCGATTTCATGCCAAATTACTCATTGAAAGTCAGCATCTCTCCCTAACTGAACAAGGCCTCCTCAGTGGACTCACCTGCAGTGAACGATCCCATTATAGCTGTTGTTCAGCCACCTCTGGGTTCTCTGTTCCCTCTGTATCTTACTAATAAGCCTGATCAATCTGAAGACTGAATTCTTTCACCAACCACTAAGTCCCCTGGAATGCCAAAGGGTGTTTTGCTTGTTGGAATTTAGGAAAAGTTGTATAGAAGGGAAAGAAACCCTATATTTTACCAATTTTAACATGTAGTTTAGAAAGACTTGATAAATAATCAACATGAGATAAAACTGATGAATTCACATTCATGTTTTTTTTCCTTTCCTTAATGTAAACAAAAATCATTTATGCAATGTGAAATTTTAGCAGGAATGAAATAATACTTATGTTCAGATTAATAAATGTCGGCAGATCTGCTGTTCATTCTCATGTTTTCCCTTCCTGGCTTTAGTAATGAAAATAATTCCTGTCAGACATATCATATCCATTCCTGAGCAGCATCGTCACTGTTTACCTGGAAGGTTTCCTTTGCCTTTCCATATGCTATTGCATTCACATAGTGATAAGATTCAAATCAAGTGCACAGTGGTTCTATGGACACATGGATATACTGATGTAAGATACTGTTTGGTTTTTAAGTACAAATCCAAACATGGACATGGGTAAGTAGATACTCCAGAGCTTATTTCAGTTATTCCACTACTAGATGATATTTCTTTCAAGGCAAAGGCTTAGATTAAATGATCTCCTCTTTTGGTTTTACTGTTGCAATTCTATACTTAATGATTTGCCTCCAGAAGATTTTTTTAAAGATTGATTTATTTTGTTAATTTATGTGTACACATGTTTTTCTTGTATATATGTATGTATATCACATGCCTGGTGTTTGGGCAGGTCAGAAGAGGGCATCAGTTCCTCTGAAATTACAGATAGTTGTGAGCCACCATGTGGGCTCAGGGAACAGAACCTAGGTCCTGTGCAAGAGCAACAAGTACTCTTAACCACTAAACTATCTTTCCAGACTCGGAAGACTTTGATTATTTAATTTTGATAAGATTAAAAGGATAATGATATGCCAATGAAGTAGTAGTTGATATTGTATTCAATAATAAAAAGGCTCATGTTGGGATGAGGGGGATTTAGTTCACAGAAATGCTCATAAAGCAGAACACATAAAAGGCATTTATTTATATTAGTGAGATTCTCATCACAAATGAAATATACTTTAATTGAAGACTTGATTTATTATAAAACACAAAATATAATATTCAAATTTTAAGGAATGAGAATAATTTCCTATTTCATGGATATGAATCACAGAAGCATTTTCTGGCTTCTTGCTGTCTGTGTTGCATTATCTGGGAAGTGAAGCTACTAGCTTTTATCTTCACTCTGTTTGTATAACCTGTAACTTTCTTCATTTTACAAAGTGCAAAACCAATTCTTACGTGGCTACAAAAAGGGAAACACTAATATTTAAAAGTTCATAAGACTGGCAAGCACTCTGTATTTCAGACTTATAAAACCATACCTCTTTTAGGGTGTGTTTCATGTAAGAGGAGGGAAGTACTGTGTGTGCGTTACTGTGGGCCCCTTTTGAGAATCTACAAAGACACTTTGAGTGTATAAAGAAAATGCTGAAGCCAAGTGTGTGGTCTTGGACAACTGTTTGATTTCCCTGACCCTCAGTGCCTCACTTGCATAATAAAGAGTTAAGCCTATGTAAGTTCCAAGGGTCTGTATAGCTCTATAATTCAACCAGCAGTGTAGCATCACAGCAAGGCTGTTACATAGTCTCATAAAAATGAGATTTCTAAGCAGAGGCAGTATGATTAATGTACAGAAGATTCACTAAGGATATAATTTATTGATAACAAATGTTATACTGTCATCAATTCTTCTAGAAAGTCATAAACACAATAAATTTAAAAAAACTAAATTAGGTTTTTTATACTAGCTATCTACAGCAAAATATGGCTTGTTTAGACCAAAAGTGTCCCTTATAAGTTTATAAGTCAATAACTTTCAGCGAAAGTTTCACGTCTTCATAACATCAGAAAAAAGACAGGTCAAGGAGGTCCAAGTGCATTACACACTTTGCATACGCTTTCAGGAAATGGAGCCAGCACTGGCTATGACTTGTCTGTTTTCTTCTAAGACTGCATTCCCTCAAGCTAAAATGGATTTTACAGTTTATCTTGAGAAGAAAGCATTGGACCCCAAATTTATTTCAGAATTAAACAATATCCACAGTTGTTTAAGATGCACGGTGCTGAAGTCACTCTTTGGGAAACTTACAGATTGTGATTAAAGATGTATTTGAAGTGCAGTCTTTACAACCACAGCTCTGACCTTCTCTACTGCTGAGAGTCCTGGCAAGCAAGGTGAGAAATAGCAGGATATCCTCAGAGAAGAGAGGTAAAACCACTTTGTCTGATTCCCTTTCAGGGTATAGGAAATATGTGAAAACAAACATTGCCAGGACACAAGAAATAAATGTGCTTCCCCAGAGGTTTAAATACAAAGCAAGCAGGTCCAAGGGTTTTGATATTTGGTCTAACAAAGGATGGAGATAGAGAGCTTTGGACTTTCAGAGAAAACCTAAGAGCTCACAATAGTTTGTTCTTTTCTGTGTCTTAGCCCACAAGAAGACAAGTCATCTCCTCCGCTGTTGTATTTCACTGTGTGTCATCACACGTCACTTTCACACTTGACTTAGCATCAAGGGCAGGGGATGGTTTGCTTCTTATTGAAGTCAGCTTTGCTTGATGATGAACAAATCTGTCAGAAAATACTTGGTTAGCAAATTCGTGGATGCTTGAGTGGACGGATGCATGAATAAGTGATGAATGAATGAATGAGTGCCAGATGTTCAAAGAAAGACCTGTATCCCTGTAGTTAACTTAAACTGACAGTCAAAAAACTCCTGACCTCAATCATGCCAGTAGCAACAATTGCTCCTTGAGCAAATTGCACAGTCAGTCTCTTTCTCTGTCTCTCTGTGTCTCTTCCTCGGTCTCTCTCTGTCTTTCTCTCTCAGTCTGTCTCTGTCTTTCTTAGAAATCAAAGAGATTTTTTCACTAGCTGATGTACACTGCCAAGTAACCAGTGTTTTCAAGACTTCTCCATATAACAAAGCTATATTGGAGCTCATGACAGTGAATGCAACTGGGAGACCTTCTAACCAGGGAGTTAGTGAATCTCTGGATTTCAGATACCTGCCAGATGAAAATGGTATGACACATGAGTAATAAAGTATATGTGTGCATATATAATTTATGTGTGAGTCTGTCTGTGTGTTTGAATTGGAATCAGTTTCATATTTACCATCCTGTCTTTAAACATCCTATGTAACTAAGGATAAATAACCTTTTTGCCTGCACTTCCTGTTATTGGGATTACAGATGTGTGACACTGTGCTCACCCCTCCTATCTACTTTTTAAAATATAGTGTTAGGGATTAGACTCAGGGTTTTATGCATATTAACAGGTGCTGAACCAACTCAGATATATCTTCAGCTCAAGAATAGATCATTTTATGCTGATCATGCTAGTAGTATTGTAAAACAAACATTTGAGTGCAGTTGTACATATTCATAATTATTTTTTTCTTTAAGTTTTCAGTTGTGTTTCTATCTTTTTTTTTCCATGCTCTTTGCGTTTCTTAGGAAGGTTTGGATAAGAAGCACCCCTCCATGACTTCTGAGTCAGCTCTTGCCTTCAGGTTCCTACCCTGTTTTGAGTTCCTGCTCTGACTGCCTTTGATAGTGAACAGCAACCCTGTCACCTTCAAGCTGCTTTGGTCTCAGCGTTTCATCACAGCAATAGTAACAGTAACAAAGACAATAATGTTGGTGTACTGACAGTATATCCCTCAAGCACTCTCCACTCACTGAACTTGGAACTCACTGGTTGGACTGTCTAGATATCAAACTATAAACCTGTAATTCAATAATTGGAGACACTCCTGTCCTTCCAGCCCACAGTGTTGGAGTTACAACTTCACTCTACCATGCCTGTTATTTCACATGTGTGCGGAGATCCATACTCACATCTTCTTGTTTAGAGGATGGGCATTTTATTGACAGCTGTTTCGCAACTCTGGTATTCTTAATAATAATATGGTAGATTACACTTTAAAGCATTTGGAAATTTAAGAGACATTTTAAGATGTTCACCTAATTGGCATTATTCTTTTATGGAATAGGTACTATGATTCTCATTTTGTAGATACAAAGATAAACACTACATGAATGCAAACTGGCTTCTCTGGTTTCAGAATTTATTATTTTTCTTACCCATTTCATAGCTTAGTATGAAAATGCACATGATGTAAGGGTGATTGGGGCATGCCAGAGCAGACACATTTCAGCTGAGAGTGTAGTTCATATTTCTTTAGTTGCAAACAAGTATTATAGGTATTTTTATATTTGTCCTTTTACGGTCTTCATTGACTTGCCACTCACTTACTCATATTCTGATCTATTCTGGCAGAAAAATAAATTCTATATTTCAGAAATATAAATTAAAAATATTATTCCTAGGAATAATCCAAATTTATGACTCGTACCCTTCTACACCATTTTTTTATTCTGTCCATTAAGAAATAAATTATATATACATGTGTGTGTATACTCTGTATATGTATGTATATACACATGTATGCATATATAAACATACACACACATATACATATATATATATATATATAAGTGTGTATATATAGTCAAGAAGTTAGATGGTATAAATTACTTTGCTGCATGATTTATTTCTTGATGGACAGAATACAAAATCGGTGTAGAAGGGTAGGAAGTAATTTTAAGTCAGTCTTAAATTTGATCATACCTAGGAATATCCTATATAATATATAATGTCAATGTTTAATGTTAGGTGACATATGTCACCTATAACCTGATGCTGAGGCTTCTGCATACTGTCTTTCCAGCTTTTATCTTTCTTGACTATACTACACAGAACAGTGTTCCTCTTATACTTCTAAAGTCCTTGAGAAAACTGCAAGGTCATGTTGACTTTCGTAACTTCAGTCTTCACACAATTTCTACACATGGGAGAGCTCAGGAAGTATTACCTATGCAATGTACTTGTACAGAGGAAATAGTGTCAGACTGAATCTCTTCTACATACATCAGTTCTGATAATGACTATGTAAAATGGAAGAGTGCTTGGTCCTCCATTCTAAGAGGTCCAATGAAGCTTCTTGCTTTGTTTTGTATGTTTCCTTAAATAGGAATGCAAGCAATATATTGCATGTGTAATGCATTTAATACAGGTATGTTTAGATTATGGGGATAGTTGAGAGCAGGGTACCTGGTGCTATGTTATTTAAAGGGATGGTGTTTAATCTATTAGATCATCCGTAAGAAAGCAACACCAATTTTCTTCAACTAGTAGGAGTCAGCTTTCTACAACTAGTGATGTGACACCGGTAAAATAAAACCAATGATATGTAAAAATCTTCAAAGTGGATCTTGATGCCCTGTCCTCCTGGAAAGCTAGAGAAAAGTGAAGAAGCTCTCACATGTAAAGGATAGGAGCTACCCCTGCTGTGGTCATTGTGTTTAGATAAGAGCTCATTGGAAATATGGTCATAGAAGCACACAGGTGTCCAAATTTTTTGACTGATCAAGTCTGGTAGTTTAGCCTTCCATCTGTGGGGAGACATGGATAACAAGAAATACTGGGAGCATGGGTTAGGGGAGGCTGGTTTTTCATTTTCCAGGCACCCAGACTCAAAATAATCACTCAAAAACTATATTAGTTACAACACGTTTTAGCTTATTAGCTTGTTCATATTTCTAGCTAGCTCTAACATCTTAAATTAACCCATTCCTATTCATTTCTATTTTATCACAAGGCTTGTGGCCTACCAGCAAGGTTCCAAATGGTGGCTTGCATCTTCTCATCTGATGGCTACATGGAGTCTCATTGATTTCTCCTTCTTTTTCCCAGTATACAGTTTAGTTTTCCTACTTAGCTCTACTTTGCTGTATTACAGGTCAAAGTAGCTTCTTCATTCATTAACCAACAAAGGCAACACATATACAGAAAGACTTCCCACACCATTTCCCCTTTTCTGTTCAAATATAAAGGAAGGTTTTAACTTCAACATAGCAGGATTACATACAACAAAACAGTTATTTAGCAAGAATTATAGTTACAATATTTATATATACTTTATCTTTTATCATAACTAAGGAAAGCTACAACTATAACTATATCTGTTCTTCAACTCCATCAAAGATTCCAGAAGGATATAAGATTACCTAAGTAAACAGGAAGTGTATTGTAAGCAACTTCCAAAACTGTAGAATTGACAGAGACATCTCACTACCTGAATAGTCACTCAAAGTTCTTCTGTATTATGGTAACAACCATCTTCAGCCTACAGGCCCATAGTATCCAGCAGATGTCTCCACAAAGTAGGAAATTTGAATATTTGTTTTGCCTTGTAAGACAAAGTTTATCACTTTCATTTTTCTGTACCCTGTAAAATGTCTGGCAGTTCTTTCATGGAGGAGAACTCCAAAGGACCATCTCACATTTAAACTAGTTCAGCAGTCATTTTTCTGTGGGTCCTGCATGTCCAATTCATACAGCACAACGTCAAGCAGCCCAGCCAAGAGCAACTTCTTGCTCAAATGGCTGACTCCAGAAGGTGCCTCTTTGATGCCCATCATCCTCTTGAAGTAGATTGGTACTGCCAGAAGTAAATGTATCTCATTGTCATGAAAAGTTCTTAGTTCTTAAAACATTTTTAAATGCCATATTCTGTAGTTTTTGAAAAGTTTGAAGAATTACTAGCCATATAAAATACACTCTGTACATTTAGAAAACCTATATAACATAACTAGAAGTTTAACTATTATATATGACTATCTATTAACTGTATTTTAACTATACATTACAATTTTAAATGAGCTGCACAAACACAATACCTTAATCTTAATATTAATATATTAAGATCCAGAATATACATATAACAAAATTGACCTAAACTTTGTATAAGTAGACCAAGATCCATACCAATGCAATGTATTCAAAACTATAGCATATCCCTCTTTAAATGTAAAGAAACATTTATAAACAATATTTGGGAATTTGTGTGTAGTTCTCTCCAAACTACTTCCTGCTTTTTGTTGGTTTAAGTAATTTTGGGAGGTGTTTAAGGCAACTTTTGAGGATCTTGGTTCATTAAACCACATTAGTTTGAAAGGAATCCACAGGTTCTCATCTTCCATAGAAACAAAAGAACCTCTTTCACAAAGCAACATATCCTTTGACTCAAATTTTGAAGTCAAAATATCTTTAAAATATATATGTTGGCTTATCTTAGTGGCCCATAGCATGAAATGTCCCTCAGTACTTAATTTCTTCACAGTCAAAAACTTCAAGGAAAACACAATAATGTACATAACCTAGACTCTCTGTGTCTTTTACATTTTTATGTGGCTTATTTTTCTTTACTCCTATTACTTCTTTTTACAAGTTTACTCTGTCTCTTTAAATACTTTGCTTTATTTTTTCAAAACCACTTACTTCTTTTTATAAATTCTATACTCTTTTTCTTCTCCTCTCTCTCTCAGACCTATGTACATTTTTTAAAACACACTGTGACACATTTAGAGGTCTTTTTCATTTGTTGTTGTTTTTTATTGTGTATCTATAATCCTTTTCTGACCGGGACTGCTTCTTAAAATGCTAATCAGCATGGCTAGGACTAAGGCTGCTTTGCTTTTTGGCTCTGCCCAATCCATCTTGGCAGAGGTCCATTCATTGCTTCTGAGACTAATGGGTGATAGCCATGCTTACCACCTCAACTCTTTTTTTTTTTTAAGTTTTTTGAGACAGGGTTTCTCTGTGGTTTTGGAGCCTGTCCTGGAACTAGCTCTTGTAGACCAGGCTGGTCTCGAACTCACAGAGATCCAACTGCCTCTGCCTCCCAAGTGCTGGGATTAAAGGTGTGCGCCACCACCGCCCGGCCCCACCTCAACTCTTGTCACCAGTTGGCCCATGCTACCAACAAGTTTTTTGGAGCATGCTGCCCACAAACCCCATTCAAGTGCTTATCCTTCTAAAAGAATCAGAGTTTGTCCTAACAGTACACACCAGGAAAACACCATTTTGAAACTTCATGTTTTTTTTTCTGCTACCGCTGAGTCAGGAAGACCTCTCTTAAAGGAATTATGCCTCTGCTTGCTTCTAGCAAACAGAGCCTGCCCAAGAAAATGTTGCTATCAAAAAGCTATGCTTAACTTTGTGTTTTGTGTTTAGAATTCCTTTTTAAGCTTTCTCAGGTTTTATGTGGATATAGTCGAACATATTGGAACTTTCCATAGCACATGCATGGGTAATAATACTCCCCTTTTGTCCAATATTTTGCTCTTGTTTTTCAAGATGGCCATCCATTCTCAAATATATTAGATGGAATGTTTCAGAAGCAAATAACTCCTCTGTGTCCAGGTTAACATCACTCTGAATATAGCGATGGAATCTTGCACTGTTCCTCTGCAATCACACAACATATGGACAGTCCTTTTTGTAGCATGCTATTACTCTGTGTACTCCCTGTGCAATAGTGACTTACTGTGTTGGTTGCTTTTTGGTTAACTTGACACAGACTAGTGTCGTCTGGGAGTGCGGCACCTCATTTGAGGAATGGCTGCCATCACATGACTTATGGCATATCTGTGGGAATATTTTCTTAATTAATAACTAATATGGGAGGTTCTGCCACTGTGAAAGGTGACATCCTTGGGCGGGTGGTCCTGAGTTGATAAGAAAAGCAGGCTGAGCAAGTGAAAGAGAACAGGACAGTAAGTAGCACCCCTCCACAGCTTCTGCTTCAGTTCCTTCCTCCAGGTTCCTGCCTTGAGTTTCTACTTGGTTTCCCTTGAGAATTATGGAATATAACCCAAATGCCCCCCAATCCTTTTCTCCTCATGTTGCTTTTGACTGTGCAACATGCATCATAGTAACAGGAAAAGTGACTAGTATAGTAGCCATCTTGGTTGTCAGATCAATTCTTGTCACATCATAGTGATTATGTAGGAATAACTTTTATTTATGTAACAAATAAAATTAATAGTCCATGACTGTAATTTTACTCTCATTTTTGTTATTTATTTATATTATTGCCTCTTATTCTACTTAATTTATAAATAAATTTTATTTTATTAATAATAAAAATTAATATAAATTTTATTATAAGGAAAAAAGACAGTATATATAGGGATTGGTACTATCCACAATTTCAGACATCCTCTATGTATTTTGGAATGTTTCCTCTACAGATAAAAGACTGGGGCAAGACTCTGTCTCAGACCAGTCAGTTTTGTTATAGATGGCAAGAAAGAGAGGAGAGAAAAATTAAGCACCAGAAGGCTATGTTATACGTCTGTTGAATGTCAGAAATAGAACCAAGCACATTTAATGACTTCTAGATTTGATTAGCAGTTTACAAAGAAAAAAAAGAGACACACAGATTACAAGAAATGTAAGAACTTTGCTTTGGATATGATAAATTTCAAAACTGTGCCTGAATGATTACAGGTATAAGATGCAGTCTTTGGAACAGCACAAGTTCAGGGTAGCCTTCTGGATTCTATAGACACATTCACTGCACACATCTCAATTGATCAAAATAACATTTTTATTGTACCATTAGTTACTGAGTATGTTTACTTAAAAATTAGCTTCTCTACAAGTAATATGTTTGTAAATACAAATATTAACCCTCAAATCAGGAACACAAGGCTCAGAAACATGGAGACCTATAATGTAAAGCCTTGGTTGTCAGAACTTGGAATCATTGACAAGCACAACTAATCAGTCTTGAGATTTCCATGGGTATTACTATAAAGTATAAAGTATAGGATGTTGATGATTAAAATCTTGTATAATTCACCAACAATCTCACAAGTTATAGAAGTTGATTCTTAGTAAGAAAGGATATCACTTAAAACATACAAATAAGACAATATTCTTTTAATGAAAAAATGTATAAATTTTAGTGTTGTTTTGAAGAAAGAAAAGTGAGCTCAGTGATATGATAACAAAAAAGGATCGGGATTGGGAAAACTAACAAATTGTGTGTCATTGAATCTGGTTCTTGAAATAGGTAATCCATGGGCAGCAGTGACTGAAGTCTCCTTACCATAATCAATAGAGTTACCTCTATAGCCCATATTGGTTTTCGAGCTGGAGGGAAATACTCTGTATAAAATAGCAGGTTTGACTGTCACACAGTAGGTGACCTGAGTGTATGTTCCTCACAGCTCCCCTTTATGGAGTCTTCATGTGTAGTATGCTCCAGGTAGGAACATGCTTCTCCTCAGATTATTCTTCCATATATGAGAAGCCTCTAGCACAGGGACCCTAAAACCTTTATTGAGCAAGTTTGCCCATATTCTGTTCCAGAAAACACAATTTTATTGTGTTGCAGAGGATCAAACCAAGTCTCCTCTTAAGAGAGAGACATACTTTGTCTTCCAGGGTTGTTCACTAAATAGTCTCCAAATATTTTTTAAAGCAAATGTCTGACAGCTCTTCTACTCCTGAGACACAGAGAAATATCAAGGACCCATAGAAATTTGTGCCCAGAAATATCTAGCAAGTATCTTTGTAGTATCTCAGCTTCTGGTTGCATTCTATTTCCTCTGAGACTACTTCAGGTGATAAACAGAAGCTAAGGCATATGCTGACAAATATTTTTCACATAGTGTTAGAAAAGATATGCATAGAACCTGGGGAAGACTGTCCTATAGTATCAACCCAACTTTGTCTATAGAATGAATAAAGCCTGAAACTTTGAAGAATAACCTTGAGAAACTGGATCGCTTTGGCTCCCATGCCTGAGTAGATATTTCTTGGGATCTGGGCCAGAGTTTTTGTAAATGTGAAAATTCTGCTCAGTCTACAGGAAGAAATCCAAGGCAATTCCAAGGTTCATAGACTATGGGTAGGGAAGCTGACCTATAAGTTTGACTAAATCAAAATAGCATCATCAATCACTTCAACTAAAGTGATTCCTAATTATAAGTTCCTCATTTCCATCATCCTCAAAATGTGGAAAGTCCAAAGTCAGTAGAAACCTAAAGATATTCATCACTGTAAAGCAGCTAGAACTACACGGATGTCTTTGTATTTTTCTGTGGAGTGGCAAGGTTCATTCCTAGTTATGACAGGCTGATGGTGATGGTTCACTGCTTTAGAAGCTAATGGAACAAAAGTAAACAAGAAAAATTGAGTAGTGTAAAGAAAGCTGGAAGAGGGCATTGTATTACAGGTAGTATTTTGATTTACAGAAAATAGAACAGGGAGGTCTGCAGTGAGCAAGCAAGATGAGCGCTTCTACCAAACAGCAACTGGCACGCACTGACCCTTTAGTAACCCTGGATTTTTGTCAGAATTTTAAATATGCTTAATATTTATCACTTCCCTTCAACGTGACCACAAGTGTATGGAATTAGGTGGAAGGAGAGGAGGAGGAGATGTTGAGAAACTTATATAATATATACGTACTATATCCAAAACAAAAATTACAAAGAGCTACTGAAACTGAAATACTACAAGGACAGCATAGCACATTCTTAGAAATCAAATGTGTAAGCAAACCTATATATAAACATCTTCAAAGTTGGCCTTATTTTACACACTTTGATATGCAATTCTCATATAGTTCAGTCCTCCACAGAATCCATTTTAATATGCAGGGATATATGCAGTCGCCACAAGTCAATTTGAGAATACTTTCATCTGCACACACACACACACACACAAACAAACATGCTTTGATGCGGGAGAATTGTCTGTATTCTGTCAGTCATATTTTAAATAAATGCTGATTGGTCAATAGCCAGGCAGGAAGTATAGGCGGGAAAACCAGACAGCTGGTGCAATAAGAATGGGAGAATTCTGGGAAGCAGGAAGCTCCCTTGCCCATTCCTGCCCAGACCACCGGGAAGCAAGATGTAACCTACCTGGCTGAGAAAGGTACTGATGCATGTTGCTAACATAGATGAGAACAATGGGTTAATATAAGTTACAAGAGTTAACAAGAAGCCTGAGCTAATGGGCCAATCAGTTTATAATTTTATGGAGATCTCTGTGTGATTTTCTCTGGGACTAAATGGCTAAGGGACCAGGTGGGACAGAAACTCCAACAAGCAGGCCCCACATATTACAATGCTTCATATAATTTAACTGTAATAAGTCTTCAAATCTTTCTCAAGCTCTGAGCATTAAAATTTGCTTTGTGACATTGGAGACTTCCCAGCTTGACACTCCACAAGAATGCAGTTACAGAGGTGTATGTGGTCCTTATATTTCACTTACAATATATTCAAGTATGCAAGTATGTGTGAGTGCTTCATTCCCTGTTATGGCTATATAATATTCTATCACATATAATCATTGCATGTAGCTTATTCATTTCCCCCATGACTGACACTGGGTCATTTATAGCTTTTGGCAATTTTGAATAATTCACATGGGTGTTTGTAGTTTTCATTCCTTTGTACAAATACCTATAAGTGGAATTGTTAATGGCACTCTGTTTAATCATTTCTAGAGCTTGGGGAGTATTTTAACCTCAGCTCCACCATTCTATAATCTTTGCAGCATTGTAGGAAGTACTACTGTCTCATCATTTGACTGGGTTTAGTATTTGTTCTAGCTAAATGTATCATTATCTTTGGAAGCTTCTTATAGTCTTGTTTTCATTTGTCCCTGTTAGGGTTTTCCATTTCTGTGATGATCAAAACAAGTTGGGGAACAAAGAATTTATTTGGGTTGCATTTTGAAATCACTGTCACTGAAGGAAGTCACTGCATGAGCTCAAGCAAGGCAAGAACCTAGAGGCAGAAGCTGATGAAGAGGCCATGGAGGAATGATCTTTACTGGCTTGCTCCCTCCGCCTTGGACTGTTCTGCCTGTTTGCTTTTAGTACCAGAACCACCAGCCCAGGAATAGAACCATCTACAATGGGCTGCTCCTTCCCTCATCAATTACAAATTCAGAAAATATCCTACAATCTTATCTTATAGAGTCATTTTATTGATTGAAGTTACCTCATTTCACATGAATTTAGCTCTTCTTAAGTTGACATAAACTATCCAGCACAATTTACCCCTTGTCAACTTAACACACAAACACATCATTGTCAAGTCACAATGCTTCCTGTCTTGATCATTCACAAGATCAGACACTAATATAATCACCACAATATAAAACATTTTACAGACTTAAAAGGTCAAACAGTATCACATATTCAAACACTTTTAAAATGCAATCTCTTTAAAATCCAATGTCTTTCATGTGGGCTCTTATAAAGTTAAAAAAATAAGTTGAATACTTGCTTATTTCAAGGGTGAATAGTCAGGGCACATTCACAATCAGATCAAAGAAAAAACAAACTCCAAAAGCATGCACCACTCAATAGTAAACATCTGGAATTCACTCAAAATTTTATGGGCTCCTCCAAATACCCTAGGTCATTTTTCTGGCCCACCCTCTATGTACACACAGCTCATTTGCCTCCTCGGATTAAGCTAGGTCCACTTCACAGTTGCTACTGTGAGTTGTCCCATGTTACTGGCATATTTCAGATGCTTGGATTTTCTGCTACACTTGCGATGTCTTTTTTCCAATAGTCTCACCTAGGTTCTCTTCGTGATTCCAAGTCTCAATTTTTCTCCGTGACTCTTCAGTCCTGGATCTTCCACTGCTACTGAGGTTGTACCTTCAACAATGGCCTCTCCTGACGACTCACAATGTCAAGTCTTAGCTTCTCTCATTTCCCCTTCAGACCTTCAAATCTAGTACAACCTGGGAATCTTACACGTGACCAAGTTTGGCTGCTGGCACAAAGTACAAACTTGGCCACCTCTGAACACAGCTTGCATGTGCTGACTGTGAGGAAATAGTTCCCAGAAGATTTCACCTCAAAAAAGCAAGTGGCCATTATATAGTGATTAAGGGACTTTCATATTTACCTCTAGAATTCACAACCCAGGTCTCCATCATTTGCATTGCTCTCAAATTTCTTATCTTCCAAGATCCCCAAGAACAGCTCAGTAATCTTGGAACACTCAATAACTTTGCTTGTCCAATGGTCCAAAGTCATTCCACAATACTCCCCAAACAGCATAATCATATCTGTCAGAGAAAAACCCTATTCCTAGTACCCATTTCTATATCATTTAGGGTTTTTCTTGCTGTGATGAAACACCATGATAAAAGAAACTCGTGGAGGAAAGGGTTCAGGTGGCTGATGTTTCCAAAACACTGTTTGTGACTGAAGAAAGTCAGTACAAAAACTAGACCAAGGTAGGAACCTGGACACAGGAACTGATGCAGAGGCCCTGGAAGAAAGCTACCTACTGGATTGTTTCCTCCTGGCTTGCAGAGACTGTTTTCTAACAGAACTCAGGGACACCAGCCCAGAGATGGCACCATCTAGATTGGGCCTGGCTCTCCCTTATCAATGTAATTAAGAAAATACCCTGCAGCCCAATCTTAAGGAGGCATTTTCTTAATTGAAGTTACCTCCTCTTGGATGACTTTGCCTTGTTTCAAGCTGACATAAAACTACTCTTCAACACATCCCTCCCTTGTTCCTTTTCATTCTGTAACAGTCCTTCATTCTGTTCTCTCTTGCTCACATACTTGATCCTTGTATGCATATTGGTAACACAGGGTAAAAAAGCTAAGGGAGGAACCATTTATGTTGCCTTATTGTCCATCATGATGGTGTATTTTTTTTCTTTCTGTCCCGCTGGGACAAAATACTTGACAAAGACATCTTAGGGAGGAATAGTTTATTTTAGCAAAGATTTTGACAGTCACAGTTAATCATGGTAGGAAAACCACAGCTGCTAGACTATAGAGCATCTGGTGACACTGTAGTTCTAACCAGGAAGCAAAGGGAAATGAATGCTACCGTTCAGGTAGATTTCTCCTTTTTATGTAGCCTGGGAGCCCTGCCTATGTAATGGTGTTTCCCACATTCATGGTGGGGTCTTCCTTCTTCAATTATCCCAATCCAAATAATCCCTTACAGAAATACCCAGAGGCTTGTCTGTTAGGTGTTTCTAAGTTTTGTCAAGTTGACACTCAGCAGTATTGTCACAATGGAAAAAAAATATGTTGGCAGGAACATAGTCTTAACTGCACCCACAGACAATGAGTAGAAGATTGATAGAAAGTAGGTCAGGCATAAAACCTAAAGACTTGCTTTTACTGAACCATTTCTTCCACCAATGCCCCACTTCAACTATCTTCTACTATCATCACACTACTAGCTGGGGACCAATTATTCAAAGATATGAGGTCATTACACATCTAATCCACAAGGTGTACATCTTAAGAGAAAACCTCAGCCTTTTTTTTTTTTTTTGGTTTTTTCGAGACAGGGTTTCTCTGTGGTTTTGGAGCCTGTCCTGGAACTAGCTCTTGTAGACCAGGCTGACCTCGAACTCACAGAGATCCGCCTGCCTCTGCCTCCCGAGTGCTGGGATTAAAGGCGTGCGCCACCACCGCCCGGCTAGTTGACGTGTGTTTCATAACTTTTTTTTTCTAGAGGTAAGAAAAGAAGCCTACAGTGGATTGGAGTTGAATGGATTTTCTGATATGGTTCCCTCGAGAAGCTTATGTGTTGCAGTCATTCCTGGCTAGTAATTGCAACCCCTGATAAGGCAATGGATCCTAAAGGCTCAACTCTCTCAGTTTGATTAATCCATGAGTGGAGTCAGAATATGATGACATGGAGAGGTGTTGTGAGCAGGATTTTGGAACTATCTGGAGGAAGTAAGTCATGGGGCTATGTCCTGAAAAGGCTAACTTGACCCCCTACCATTTCTGTCACTCTGTCTCGTGTCTGCTGGATGGCAGGTAGCTTTTTCTTCAACCCTTCCTCGGTGATTCACCACAGGCCTATCTAAGACCTCTTAGACCATGAACCAAAAACAAACAAGCGGACAAACAGCAACAAAAATCCAACACCCACAGCTTTCCTCCTTCAAACTGTCTCTCTTGGTTATTCATCATAATGTTTTAAAAAAATCTAACCCAGATCTTTAAGTACAAGTGCAGTTTTTATGTTTCTACTGAAAGATATATCCTGGGTTTTTGTCTTATTTGTTTTAAGATCTTCATTATGAGAAATTTTAGACAAAGCCAAGGCATTGCAGAACCCTGTAGGCTTTCTCCATCTTGTGATAAATATGCAGTATCAACTGTTCTTATGAAAGACCCTTACAAGTTGTCTAGTCTGGTTTCTGCTCTAAGAAAGCTGGCATTGACTACAACACTTTCCATTTATCTTTCCCTTCATAATTGGGGGATGACGTTTGCCCTGCTCCCTCAATACTCTTATGGGTCTATGGACAGTTATCATAAATATGGCAGTAATAACTTTCAAGAATTTTGCATGTCAGAAGAAAAATGACACGAGCATTTTAAGAAGCATATAACACACACACATTTCTATTTTAGACAGGGTCTCCCTATATAGGCTAGATTGATTTTGCAACATTCTTGTCTAAGTTCTCTGAGCACTAGGATTACCTAAAGTATAATGAGAAGGGGGATAGGGAAAATCCTCAATGGTTAAGAACACTTACTAATATTTCATGGAACTTGAGTTTGATTCCTAGGATTCTGAAGGAGATCCAAGGTCCTCTTCTGGCTTCTTCAGTCACCTTCCACACATAGTTCACAAAAACTCAAATGAATACATTCCCATGCACACAAATGTGAATATACATGTTGGATAAACTTTCTCTGCATGGATAAAAATTAAGATATCAAAATGTAGGAACAAGTTGCAAAATGTCTCGTTACTGTGCTATTCATTGTTACTTACATAAACTCCAAATTGTATGTATTAGTCAAGGTTCTCTAGAGTAACCAAACTTATGAAATGAATCTCTCTATGTACATAAAAAGGGGATTTGTTAAAATGACTTTAGGCTGTGGTCTAATAAATTCAGCAATGGCTGCCTGTAAACAGAAGGTCCAAGAATCTAGTAGTTTTTCAGTTCATGAGGCTAGATGTCTCAACTGGTCTTCAGTATAGAATGGAATCCTAAAGACATGGGCTTTAATGTCAGTGAAGAAAAGGACTTTCCAGGGAGAGTCAGAACAAGTAGGCAAAGAGCAAAATTTCCTTCTTCCATGTCCTTGTGTAAGGTTTCCATAAAAGGTGCTGCCCAGGTTAGAGTTGAGTCTTCCAATCTCAAAAGATCTACATTACAAGTGTGTCTTTCTTCCTCAAAGAGATGGATTAGAAGTGAAACTTCCCACTTCAAATTATACAAAAATCCTTCACAGGAGCACCCAAATTTGTAATTTTACTTAATTCCATATGTAGTCAAGTTGACAACCAAGAATATTCATCAGAGTGTATAAAATAAAACTACATGCCTTATGGTACAAGATATTAGGGTGAACATAAGAACAATTTCTGGTAAGGTTCTCTCTCTAAGGTTCATCCAGAAGAAGGGACAATGCCAAAATGTTGGCTACATCTCCTAAGATGAATAAATGAGGGAGGACTGTTAAGTGTTAAAGCTGAACAACTGCTTTGTAAGGGAATGTCTGATAAAAAATATATTCTTCTCTATGTTGAAGATATTTCACAATCTTAAAAAGTAAAAATCAAGCTGAATTTTCTTATCACAAATACTAGAGATTTATTGTAGACAGTGGTCAATAGGTATGTTATACACTGTGATGTTATCACACTTAAAATGTGAATGTGCACACAGGATTATCAAATTATTTAATATTTTCCTCCAAACTGTAACTTTTCATTTTTCAGCACTATCTCTGCTAAAAGAATCTGTTTTCATCTGTGTCAGGTATTAGATATGAAGGGTACTACAAAGTAGGTCTCATAGTCCATTTACTGAAGAAATATATATATCCTTACCCACTGGCCTTACATATAGTAGGACATATGTAGAATATTTGGGTCTGTGCACTAGGCATCTTATCCCCTATAAATTAGATTGATCTTTGAATACGCAGCTCAGGTGCTAGACTAGTTTGTTTTATTTTTATGTGACTAGAAAAGAAAACAGAGGAGATGGAAGGAAAGTAAACACAGGCATTTGATATCCACAAAAGACTGAATGTGAAATTTATTGTTGAATATTGTGCATGTAAAAACTACATGGAAGTCTCAGGCATTGTGTTTATAGAAATTAATCTACTACACCTTTCATCTTTTCTTTGAAAATAACAACATGGTGGCTGTGAATTTCACAGAGGAATCTCAAGGCATGATCTCCAGCAAACAAGCCTCAAACATCTCAGTGTTGCATCATTACACTGACATTTTCAAACCAGGCAGGGTCCTAAGGCTGCTGTCACAAACTGGAACGATCTGTCTGCAACTCTTTACTCATTCTTTACATTTAAAAACATTTGCAATCAACACATTTTCCAAGTGCAGATCTCAGCTGTCTTTGCATCACTTAGATCTTCCTGGATCACCATATTTGATACCTTGTAAATTTACAAGGGCATGTGTGTTCCTGGTATACAGAACAAGAGGTTCCTGTTTCAGGATGCTCTCAGTGTGTAAGAATGATTTTATCCTTTCTTTTCTCTGGTGCCTTCCTGTCCTGCTAAACTTGCTTCTCTTTGGACTCAGTGTCCAATGTCTCTGCTGTAATGGCCTCTACCTCTAGACTATCCTGCAGCTATACCATCTGTCTATCTGTCTGCCTGCCTGCCTTTGCCCTTTGCACTGTTTAGCAGCATTTTTTTATAAGAAGGAACATCACTTGCTCACCTAAGCAAATTATGTTCGACTATATTTTCCCTCATTTGTTGCCATTCTGCTCTTATTCCAATCACAGCTCCCAAGAGGTAGAAGAGCTGAGGCCATGAGCCCCAGAACATCCCCCTCACTGCTTCTGTTGGGAGAGGAGCAGGTCTTTCCTCCTCCAGCTTCTCTTGCATTCATTTGCTTTCCTCAAAGTCCCACCAGGCCTTTCACTCAGAGACTTCGGATTCCCTTTGAAGCTTTTGTTACAGAGATATAAACAGAGACCTACAAAAACACAGAGGGATCAATTAATTCTGCTGCAGGGAATCAAGGAGGACATCAAAAAGAAGGAGACTTTGGAGCTTGCCCTTGAAGCTTGATTAGTAGTTTAAAAAAATATCAAGAATTGAACCAGAAAGAAAATCCAGTCTTTTGCTGTCTCAACCGTCTTGGATGAAAACTGACAGACATGCATTCTAACTGGCTTGGGATTTTCTGAACCATTGAGCTCTGCCTCCAGAAGCACATCAGCAGTACTAGTGATCACTCTGGAGATGAGACAACATCAGCGCTGTTTGCTTTTATGGCCCTGGGTCAGTTATTGCACCTTACAATCAGCAGAGTCAAGTGCATCAGGGTTCTATCCCACCTGACTGCCACGGGCAGCAAAAGTTCCTAAACCCAAGCTATCTGTCCTCAATTCTCACGTCTCTTTCTTTTTCCTCAACCTCCAGTGCAAAACCCTCAAATGACATTAAAATGAAGATTCTGAACAGGGCATTCAAAGCCAGAAATGGATATTAATGGCAGCCTGATTGAAAAGTAAAATGGCTGATCTGTGTACTAGATAGAAAACTGCTTTCACCATCAAACAAACCAGAATTTCAACATAGCCACTGAAAGAAATCACTTTAGCTGTCTGAGTTCCCTTTCCTTTTTTTTTTTCATGCTTAAAATGCGGACAAATGTATCTCCTTCTGTGTTTTACTGCAGATTTAGAATCCAGTATTCGTTGCATAGTGATTGATAGCAAAAACCTCATGACTATGATATGACATATATTAAATTATTCTACATCATGAAGTTAAATTCACTAAATCTTAAATTTAGTCATCAGAATGCTTTCTTGAACCTTGAGAGTTAAATTCCTGACAACATGGCCCATCAACCTGAAAATCTCTCGGAGTTAAGCTAGCAGTTCAGGAGACCAGGGTGTTTCCCTGAATTAAATGTTTTGTTATTTATTCTAACATTGGAAAAAGAACAGGAATTAAATGTGTACACATTCAAGTTGTCTTTTGCATTTGTAAAACACAACTTAAAACATCTGCAAACATTGAAAAACTGAAAACTCAGAAAGGTTTAAAGTGCTTTGTTTCATTTGAGATGTCTTAATTCAGTCAGTAGAAATAGTGAAGTTTTATTTCTTAGATGACATAAGATTTTTACTAGTTACATATGAAATCAATATATCTGTCAAAATTAATCTGGGGAAAAAGTTCATCCATTTTCAAAATGAATTCTGTAAAGGAATTCTGGGATGGAAGTCAAGTACCAAGATGAGTGTTCTGTAGGAAGCAGACATTCCTTCTCCAAACCCATTTACGTGCATTTGGGAACTCTTCCACAATTATTCCCTCTAGGTACTTCATGGGAATCCTTGGAATTTTGCAGAGTAATTAGCATAGAACATGGTTAAACATGGTGTCCTCAACTTGATAACTCCTTTGCCTGTACAAGATTTCTACAAGATCAGCCAGTCAACATTTCACCATGGAAAAGGAAGGAAAATATACAAATTAACATCTAGCTGAGGAATTATTGGCAGTTAATGGCTGCTTGGTCAGGCAGTTAATGGCTGCTTGGTCAGGGAGAGTCATTTGGTTTCCTTCAGGGATTTGGCCTCTGGGTATTGCCCATGTTATCCTGAATATGAGCCCTATACATATGTACATATCAGCAAGAGAATCTGGGCATATAGGTTATAAAACAAGAAAGAAAGAAAATAAGAAAGGAAGAGAAAAAGAAAGAAAAATGTTTAGTCGGGAAGGGAGTGTGTGTGTGTGTGTGTGTGTGTGTGTGTGTGTGTGTGTTTAAGAGGAAGATTGAAAGATAAATATGATCAGAATACACATTTCTTGATATAAAAAAGTTCTTCACAGTTCCTGTTTCCAACATAGCTTAAAATATTTCTTCTTCATATAGCAGCTGCTAAGGCTAGAGATTCTAGAGAAAAAAAGCTGGGTTTTCAGTTAGGATGTAAATATAATCCTACATCCAGGGACTGATATCTTAGTCTTTCTTTGCTTAAGTTACTTTTATAAAAGGGGGAAATAATAGTTCTTAGAAAACTATAGAGAATAAAATTCATAGAACACATAATAATATATAGAGTGTGGAAATGGAATAATACAAAATAATATTTTTCTATGGGACCCTTGTATCCATTTTAAATTGCTATTATGATCACATGAAATAATGCAATAAAATCTTCCAACAGGACCTGGAACCAAGAATGGATTGGCTGTGGCTGTCTGTTTTTGCTATAGTTGATATTCATTGATAGGTATAAATTTTTAATTCTCAAAATAATCCTTCATACATTTGCATAAATATAATCAATTTTAACTGAAAATTAAGAAAATTAGTGGTAAAGCTAAATTTCCGAGGTAATGTACCCAAATGCTGATTCAACTCAGTTTCTAGCCTCCTGCATGGGTTCTAAGGTCTAAGACCTTCTCCTTCCTGCCCACTTCTCAAGGCCTCACGTGTACTCTGCCCTATGTGGTCACAACACTATGTCATGCCAGCCCCAGAGAAGACAAATCCTGTGTCATTATTTCTACTGTATCATGGTTCCTTACCCACTGCAAGTTCCATGTTTTTCGTTGCAATTACATAGAAGATAAAACATAATTGGCTTTCATTAGCCTAAAAAGCTCTTGTATATATCTTTCCATTTAATCTTCCACCTTAATCTTACCAGAGGCATTCTTAGTTAAATTTATATCACCATAAACATGGTCCTTTTGAGTTTCATATAGATGGGATTTCATGACGTGAACTCCCTGGCATCTAAAGGCTTTTTGCCTGCATGATGTTTTCACAGGCTTCTATACTGTTCAGGGATTGACAACTTGTTCACTTTCTTATTTTCCTCTATTTCTTAATAAGCATGTCCCCCCTCCTTGTTGTGCTGGACACCTAATAATTCACACTTTGATGTAGGGTTACCCTTTGTATGCTGTGAATATGATTGGTTAATTAATAAAGAAAATTGGTTTGGCCTGATAAGGCAAAAGAATAGAGGTAGTCAGGGAAAACTAAACTGAATGCTGGGAGAAAGAAGGGCAGAGTCAAAGAGAAGCCATGTAGCCCTGCCAGAAACAGACAATAAAACCACAGCCACAGCCACTTACACAGATTAATAGAAATGGGTTAAATGAATATGTAAGAGCTAGCCAATAAGAAGCTAGAGCTAGTATGCCAAGCAGTAACTTAATTAATACAGTTTCTGTGTGATTATTTAGGTTTCTGGGCAGCCAGGAAACAAACAAACGGCCTCTTCCAACAATACTTTGGGTCAGTGGGATGAAGGCTTAGGCCATGGATATTCCTGCAGAAATATTTCACGAACACATATAGATAAAAAGATTGTAGCAAATTTTCTTGGTCACAATGTCACTTTAAATTTAATGTTATGAGAAATTCATCAGAATATAAATGATATTTATTGGCAAAATATTGTCCCTTCTCCACAACTTTCATCTCGTGTGTGTTACTTACAGTAGGATGCTTATCTGATGGTTTATTCCAATATTTTAGTTTTTTAAAATAACTTTGTTATTCTTCTTGAGATTTTACGCCTTGCACTTTAAAATCTAATTAAATCTTGTTTTATTTTTTATGTATTCCATTTGAACTTCATGTGCCCTTTCAAACTGAGTCCTTATGTCTCCATTCTTTAACATCTTTAACATGCATGCATTACTTATGTTTTAATATCCCTAGCTCTTAGCTTTGAGGTCCCTGTCCTCTATCCATTACTGCTGATTTCTGTCAGAAAATTTTGACCTTGTCTATTCGCCTACTAATTTTATTTTACTTAAAATATTTTGCTGTTCAACTCATATTCCAAGCATTTTGCTGCAAAATTTTATTTATTCAACTGTGTAGCTAATTGATTTTTCTACGTAACTACTTTTTCTGCTTTTTATGTATTCTCTAGAGTGTCATTTAAAGCAATTGTGAAAGCTAATTTTTCCATCGCAGTGGCTTATTTTCTTTCAGCTGACTGCCTTTCCATACTCTCTTTTCAATTGCGATAACTACCTCCTCTCCTGTGTTTGTATTTTCAGACTTTTCCTCATCTCCCTTTGACTGTTATCAGTTTCGTCAGTTCCCCACAGTACCACTGAGGTAGCAGTGCTTTGTCTTTGCTGATACCCTGCCCTGTTGAGTACAGGCTATAAAACAAGGACAGTTCTATCAATATCAATAAAACATGCCTAGTGACAGTAGTGTCTGCCCTCTAAAGTTGTTTTGGGTATTGAGTGGCACAATGCATGTACATTGAAGCAAATACAGCAGCATAAAATAAATGTTGAGCTATGCATCTGTGGCTATGATTCTTTAAGTGGTCCTTATCTTGATTCTAAACTACCTGAAGAGACATTAAAGCGGATGATCTTATAGAAAGATGAACTTTCTAGATATTACTGGATTAGAATAGGCATTATTTTACTATTATTATATTCACTTTGTTTTCTCTGTAGTCCTAGTGGTATAGAACTGATGACTCTCTAAATCAGCATTTCTCAACCTGTGGATCATGACCCTTTTAGGTGGGTCATGTATCAGAAAATCTGAATACCAGATATTTATATTATAATTCATCACAATAGCAAATATACAGTTACAAAGTAGCAACAACATGGTTAGGTGTCTCCACAACATGAGGAACTGTATTAAAGAGTTGCAAAAATAGCAAAGATGAAAATCCTTGAATGAACGCATCGGTAAAGCAGAGATGCAGATTTATCAAGCAGACAGGATGAATGTGAATGTTGGAATTGAGTATGCTGTATGCCCCCATAGGTCTATCAACTGCTCAGGAATACAATGTAAGGAGATAACTTGTATCCAAAAGTTTAAAGTCAATCTTGGCAGTATACAAAGAATTCATATATAAATATTCAATTGGTATAGACTGTTCAATATAATACAGAAGGCAATCCATAACTGATATTGAAGACTGGTTAAAAGTTATGGCTAGGGAGGAAGCCATTGAGATTGTTTTTGCTAGATGGTCATGTCAAACTGCCTTTGAAATCTTTATGTTTAAATCCACAGATCCAACAGTAGCTTGGTGTAGTAGGCAGTTGTTGAAACAGAGATTCATAACTGTTCAACATCTAAGAAGAAATGACTGTGAGTTCTTGGCTATAGATGGGGTATCTACATAAACTCCTCTCCAATCCACACAGAAAAGGAGGTAAAAGGAAAGTAAGAAGTGAAGGATGGGGCAGAGTGCTGTGTAAAGCTGGCCTCTGGACACAACACCTGCATAAGCATTCCAGTGCAATGCATTAGGGGTTCCAGAGCCCCCCTTCCAAGAAGCTTTCAGCACCTGATGACTACTGAAGAGTGAGAGCCACTTTTCTTTGGTGGTGTGGGTACTATTTCCCAAGAGATATTTCAAGTAGCCATCTGCATATGGAAGAAATAAGTCAGAGAAAAAGAACATAGCATTGGGAGAAAGGTGTTTTGTGGGGAGATTGAAAGAGAGCTAGAAAGAGATTGTGAGGCATGGATATGACCAGATGTCTCATATATGCATGTGGTATTTTCAAATCATGAATTAAAGGGAGAGAAACTGAAAAGACAAGAAAGTGGAAAAAATTCTGCATAGGATTCAAAGGACAGCAGTGATTGCCAGTGAGATTGATATAGGGAAAAACAACAACAACAAAACAAACAATAAACAACAGTGTTCTTGTAGCTTTTCTGTTACTGAGAGAAAACTCCTGGAGCAAAAGAAACTTGGAAATGAAAGGGATTATTTCAGTATACATTTTTTAATTTTTTAAATTTATTTCTTATTTTTTTAAAGAAAATAAACTATCCTTTTTTTTTACACATACAAATCCATGTTTCCACACCCTCTTCTCTTCCCATTCCCTCCACATACCATCCAACCTCCCATCCAACCCTCAGAGAGGACAAGGCACACTGCTCTGGGGAAGGTTCAAGGCCCTCCCTACTATATCTAGGCTGAGCAAGGTATACGTCCAAAGAGAATATGTTCCCAAAAAGCCAGTATATGCAGTAAGGATAAGTCCTCATGCCACTGTCAGTGGTCCCTCAGTCTGCCCCAGCCATGGAACTGTCAACCACATTCAGAGGGACTAGTTTGATGCTATATGTGTTCCTTCCCAGTCCCACTGGAGTTGGTGAGCTCCCATTAGCTCAGAGAGACTGATTCAGTGGGTGTACCCATCACAGTCTTGACCTCCTTGCCCATATTGTCATTCCTCACACTCTGCAGCTGGACTTTGTCTCAGTCCAGGGCTCTGATGTGGAAATCTGTCTCTTTTTCCATCAGTTGCTGGATGACGGTTCTGCGGCAGTTTTCAAGGTAGTCATCAGTATGACTACAGGGCAAATCAAGATCTGGCCCCCTCTCTTTTATTGCTTAGGATCTTACCTGGATCCATCATTGTGAATTCCTGGGAATTTCTCTAGAGCCAGGTTTTTGCTAACCCTATAATGGCTCCCTCAATCAAGATATCTCTTCCTTGCTCTCGTCTCTGTCCTTCCTCCCTATCGACTATCTCATTCCCTTAAGTTCTCTTCCCATTCTCCCCTCCTCTTTCCTCCCACCCTACCTTCTTCTCTCACCTCATGCTCCCAATTTTGTCAGGCGATTTTGTCTCTTTCCACTTTCTTGGTGGATCTATATATGTTTTTCTTATGGTTCACCTTATTACTTAGCTTCTCTAGGATCATGAACTATAGGCTCAATATTCTTTGTTTATAGCTAGTATCTACTTATGAGTGAGTACATTCCATATGCATCTTTTTTTTTCATCGATGATGATTGAAGGCTTTGCTGGGTATAGAAGTTTGGGCTTGCATTCATGGTCTCTTAGTATCTACAGCGCATCTGCCCAGGTCCTTCTAACATTCATGGTTTCCATTGACAAGTCGGGTATAATTCTGATAGGTCTTCCTTTACATGTTTCCTCAGCAACTCTTAATATTCTTCCTTTATTCTGTATGTTTTGCATTTTGATTATTATATGGGGAGAGGACTTTTTTGATTCAGTCTATTTGGTATTTTGTAAGCTTCTTGTACCTCCATAAGGATATCCTTCTTTAGTTGGGAAAGTTTTCTTCTTTGATTTTGTTGAATATATTTTTGTTCCTTTGAGCTGGAGTTCTCCTTCTTTTATACCTATTATTCTTAGGTTTGGTCTTTTTATAGTGGCCAAGATTTCCTGGAAGTTTTTTGTTAAGAATTTGTTGGATTTAATTTTTTTTGACCAATGAGACTATTTCCTCTGTAGTATCTTAAACATCTGAGATAATTTCTTCTCTTATGTTTTGTTGGTTATATTTGTCCCTGTAGTTCCTGCTCATTTACCAATTCCTTTGGTTTGTGTTTTCTTTTTTACTTCTATTTTATTCTTCAAGTCTTGAACTGTTTCCTTCACCTGTTTGATTGTTTTTTTCCTGGTTTTCTTGGGTTTCTTTGAGATATTTATTAATCTCTTCTAATTTGTTGTTTATCTTTTTCTCCATTTCTTTAATGGGGTTTTTCATTTGCTCTTTAAAATTCTCCCCCATTTTCACAAAGTTATGTTTAAAGTCATTTTCTTCTGCTTCTTCTGGATTAGTATGATCAAGTCTTCCTGCTGTATGACCACTGGTTTCTGGTGTTACCATGTTACTTTTTAGGTTATTGCATGACTTCTTGCATTGGCACCTGTTGCACCCACCTGTACTACATGACAGTATGGTACTATTCCTGTACTGCTGCACCTGCACTACAGGACCATTCACAAGCTGGGCAAGGGCCTGGAGATTTAAACACACAAAGACACACAGACAGAGACATAGGTCCTCCTTGAAACAAGAATGCTCCCTTTATTGTGTACCAGAGATGCTTATATATGGATTCTTAACTAATCATCATGCCCCAGCCAAAACCACCAGAAACCACTTCCCTGCCATCAGGAACTCCTGAGGGTCTTGTGCTCAGAGCAGCTGCAAACAAAACAAGTTGTTTACAAGAAATTCAGGATCCAGAGGTTTACAGATCCCAACAGGCACCTACCCATCTCATCCTTCAAATGAGGCTGGCGGTGCTTTGTGCATTGGTCCAATCCTTACAGTGGCTGTTTGAGTGTTTGGGAATTTTTCTTGGTCTGCTCTGTACTGTCAGTATCTGTGTCTCAGGAAGGCTCTGAGATTTCTATAAGCCTGCTCTCTTGGTCATCTCTCCTGGTTCTCTCCCTTGGTCCTTTCTCTTGGTCTCCTCAGTGTTGTAGCTAGTTCTTAGTCCCCTTGGTATTGCAGCAAGTTCTTGATACCCTCAGTATTGTAGTAAGCTCTTAAGTCCCCTCAGTAATGGAGCAAGCTGTGTTTCAGAGTTCGACCAATGTTGCAGGAGGATAGGCAAGTTTGGAGGGTCAGTTTACATTTTATACCTCATCATGAAGGAATGTCAGGGCAAGAGTTCAAGGCAGGAACCTAGAGGGAGAGACCGAAGTAGAAACCATGGACAGATGTTGCCTTCTGGCTTCTTCCTAGGGCTTGCTTAGCCTGTTTTGAGTACTACCAAGTATTATCAACTCACAGTAGGCTGGGGTCGCCAATATCATACACTAATCATTAAAATCCCCCCGCCCCCCCAGAGTTGCCTGCAAGACAGTCTGATGGTGGTAATTCCTCAATTTTCCCAAATGATCTCATTGTTGTCAAATTGACAAAAAAGATAACCAGCACAATCACTCAGTTTGCACATAATAAATTTAGCAAATAAAAGTAAAGTTTTCTTTTATGAAAGAGAAAAATATTTCCCTAGGCAAAGTTACAGGCAGCCCACCAGCTGTGTAATAAGGAGTAACTGCAAATTTCTGACTTGCACTTTATTCATAAATGCTATGTAGATAATTAATGGACTTCAGAAGAAGAGATATCTTGAAAAGTGACTTGAATAGAAGCACATTGAATTTACCACAGGACAGTCACAACTACAGGAGACAGGACTCTAACCATTTTTTAACACTGTCACCAGCACATTTATTAGTAGACTGGGATACTTGAGTGTGCCCTAGCACTGGAGAAACAGAGACTTGCTAGAAACATACCAGTGTTCTGCCCCTGGAGTACAGCTGAGTTGTACCTGTTGCCCCTGGCTTAGTTGGAGCCATCTGAATGTCTGGTGGATAATGGTAGGTGGTGCTGCCCAGGAGGGCATGGAGAGTAAGTACTTCATGCATTCAGTTGTTCTATATAGCTGTGCATGAGGCTTAAATACCAGTGTTAAAGGAATGAAGTAGGAAGGAGCTAGATGAATCCATTATCACCTATGTCCTAATGAACTCTGGAGCCTCTTTGGACTGAAACCAAGAGCTTAGAACTATGGCTGATATTATTTTTCCCAGTAGAGAAGAGACTGAAAGGGGAAAGTGAATATAAACCCCATTCTCTTGCCTTTGCCCTCTGGCAGTTGGGTCCTCCATGACCTGAACTATGCTGGAAATCAAAGTAAATGAACATCTACCAACTCTAGGCCAAGTGAGAGTGCCCTTTCTCAACTCTACCCTCTTCACAACCTCTCTTCTAAACTCCTACAGCTTCACCACCAAAATGGTGGGACGTTAG
Source organism: Chionomys nivalis (assembly GCF_950005125.1). Lineage (NCBI taxonomy): Eukaryota > Metazoa > Chordata > Mammalia > Rodentia > Cricetidae > Chionomys > Chionomys nivalis. The sequence continues at coordinate 31,471,397 of NC_080091.1, forward strand.
AACCAAAGTTCAGTTTTATGTTCACCCAAGGAGGTTTCTAACCATATCATGAGAGATAAATGATATAGGAACCTTTATTAAATTCAATAAATTAAAAGTTAGATATCAGCTAATGTTAATTGTCTTGATCAAGTATTAACCAAGAAACTTGCAAAAATATAAAATAATCAATTTTGCTAATACTGTATGTACCTATCTCTGAATCAAATGGATATATTTCATTTAGTTTGCCAAAATTTCTGCCATTTATCTTCCTACACTCCTTGGATGTGGACTAAATACCCATTACAATGAATAAGAACTTCTAAACAATATCTAGAAAACCAGAGGTAGATATACTACACCCTCAAGGTATTACATGGTACAAATGCAATTTCTAAAGAAGGATTCAGCTTTCGTGACAACATTGGGTAAACAATGTTCAATCTACCATGTCTTATCACATGCTGAATTGAGTAGAAAGATAGCATCACCAGTTAACTGTTGCCAACTAACATTTCAGATTGTTCCAAACTGATAATGCCCTCTTGGCATTTAATGTATTAAATACTATAGAAAGGACTGTCTTTAAAAGGAAAGGTGTCAAAAATGAACAAATAGCCCAGCATTATTTTTAGGCATTTGGTACAATCTAGGTCTCACATTCATGTAAAATTTACAGGCCCATAAAATTCAACTATCAAGAGTTTAAACAGTACAGTGTCTTAACACAAGTAAACTCCAGATACAGATGAGCATTTATCTAACCTAAGTGTACACAACTTCTCACATCCTGTTACTCCTTGTCACCCCAAATTCTGATAAATTGCTTGTATTCTATGGCAGACTGGAGTTTGCCAAATGTTGTGTTTTTCTGCATAGTATTTCTTGCTTGAATTGTATTGTATATTCAGAATGCTTCCTCCCTGAGTGCTCGTCAATGAAATATTTATAACATGGCAGACCATTAAATAAACAAGCAATTCCATTTTAGATTTACTTGTGTGCCCTCAGCAAACCTTTGAGTTCTGTAAAGTTCATTCTTTTGAAGCCTGTATACACCCCTGAGTGTAGGGTACCTGTAATGATGCCCTTCATCTGCTCCTCTTTCTTTATTTACATCATACACTATATCACTTAAGGTGCACTGAAAGAGCTGAAAGTAGAATTATATACCCATGAGCTGGACACATGGCAACACATTGATTTTATGTGATCCTTAAGAAGGAAAAATTACAGCCACATTTTAAGTTTCTATTAAACTCAACCTCAATTTTTGTTCTCCACTGACGAAATCACAACTCAAAACATTCAATGTTATAGATGTTATATCTTAGTAAAAATCTTCCTCTAAAATTATCTATGGTATTATCTATGGCATTTTATGCAAATCTGCATTCCAAAAAATCTTAATTAACGTGTTGATGTATGAATGTAAAAGAATCAAAAAATGTTTTGGCTTATACATATGAATACAAATTGTGGTCATTTCTTCTGAAGGGAAAATAGGGCTGATAAAGGAGTTTGGGATAGAGGTCAGGGGAATAATGAATCTATCTTATAATCTCATTAAATATACACATATGCGCTAGAGCAAATGGAAGGAAGAATAACATTAGCATGAAAACCAAGTTAGAACTGAAAGAACTCCAAGGTCCAGAGTAATTACCGATAACTGCAGATATACAGGAAACTGAGGGAGGGGCCAGCATTTTCCTTTGTTTGTTTTTGTTTTTTTATTGAGCTCTACATTTTTTTTCTTCTCTCCCCTCCCCTTAAACCCTCTCCCAAGGTCCCCATGCTCCCAATTTACTCAGGAGATCTTGAGATCTTGTCTTTTTCTACTTTCCATGTAGAATAGATCTATGTATGTCTTTATTATTATTATTATTATTTATTTATTTATTTAAGATTTCTGCCTTCTCCCTGCCACCACCTCCCATTTCCTTCCCCCTCCCCCATCAAGTGCCCCTCCCTCATCATCCCTAAGAGTAATCCGGGTTCCCTGCCCTGTGGGAAGTCCAAGGACCACCCACCTCCATCCAGGTCTAATAAGGTGAGCATCCAAACTGCCTAGGCTCCCACAAAGCCAGTACGTGCAGTAGGATCAAAAACCCATTGCCATTGTTCTTGAGTTCTCAGTGGTCCTCATTGTCCATTATGTTCAGCAAGTCCGGTTTTATCCCATGCTTTTTCAGACCCAGGCCAGCTGGCCTTGGTGAGTTCCTGATAGAACATCCCCATTGTCTCAGTGTGTGGGTGCACCCCTCGCGGTCCTGAGTTCCTTGCTCATGCTCTGTCTCCTGCTCTTGATTTGGACCTTGAGATTTCAGTCCGGTGCTCCAATGTGGGTCTTTGTCTCTGTCTCCTTTCATCGCCTAAATGTTTTTCTTTGGGTTCACCTTCTTAATTAGCTTCTCTATGATCACGCATAATAGGCATTGTTGTCTAAGTTCTCTAGCATTGTGGTTTGTAGGCTGGCCTTTTTTTTTCTTTATGTTTAAAAACCACCTATGAGTGAGCACATATGATAATTGTCTTTCTGTGTCTGATTACCACACTCAAAATAATGTTTTCTACCTCCATCCATTTTCCTGCAACATTCAAGATGTCGTTTTTTTTTGTTGTTGTTGTTTTGTTGTTGTTGTTGTTTTCTGCTGTGTAGTACTCTATTGTGTAAATGTACCACATTTTCATATCCATTCTTCGGTCGAGGGGCATTTAGGCTGTGACAAACTATGCTGCTATGAACATAGCTGAGCACAAGTCTTTGTGGCACATTGAGCATCCTTTGGATATATACCCAAAAGTGGTATTACTGAGTCTTGAGGAAGGCTGTTTCCTAATTTTCTGAGAAGTCACCACACTGACATCCAAAGGGGTTGTCCAGCTTCCATTCCCAATACCAATGCAGAAGTGTTTCCTTTTCCCCACAACCTCTCCAGCATAAGTTTTTTTGATCTTGGCCATTTTTACAGCTGTAAGATAAAATCTCATAGTTGTTTTGATTTGCATTTCTATGATGACTAAGGATGTTGAATATTTTCTTAAGTGTCTTTCAGCCATTTTAGATACCTCTGTTGAGAGTTCTTTTAGGTCTGTACTCCATTTTTTTTTATTGGATTATTTGTTCTTTGGATGACCAATTTGTTGAGTCTTTGTATATTTTGAAGATCATACTCTCAGTTTTAGCACCACACATGCCTTCAGGCTTTCATGTTCCCTTCCATGATAATGGACTGAACCTTTAAAGCTGTAAGCAAGGAACCCCACCATGTGGGCATGGTGCCTTTTCAGAGCAATATAAACTCTAAGACAGGTGTGCTGTAAGGCGGGTAAGTTTGCACACACATGTGCTTCTGTGTGCATTTCTCTTACTATGTTCCATGGTCTGTTGTATCATCCCTTTCAGTTTCCTATGAGCTACAACATTGGAGTTTCACCATAAACCCTGAAATCCTTCTCTTTGTTTGAAGTTAACTCACTCTTACTTTGCTTCCTTCCAATTGCTCTGCTGGGATTGGAGCTCCTCTTACTTCACATTGGTTCATTAGTTAAATTTTTCTTTATCATGCCTGCATCTTCACAGTTCTGACTTGTGTTCTGATCAACATTTTCCAAAGATGTGGGGCAAATCTTCACATTTCCAGATTATCTTTGTGTTCTCTGCATACAAATTATGATAGTGTTCTTAGGTTCTAGGAATTGTTGTACATGGACTGTGGAATGTAGATAGTAATAAAAGGCTTTATAACTATGTCCATGATACCATGAGTCACTAATTATTTCCTCCCCTTGGTATAGTATATCATCTATCATCTGAATAATAATTATTTTACAACCTTCTTCATTATAACTGAATATTTTATCAAAATTTTACCCCTGTAGTATATTTTAAACACAAAAATAATTAATTTGATAATTCGAAGCTAGAGTTATGTGTCTTCTATGAATATGCAAACCTAAAAACTACAAATCAGGGTTTATTTTTCCACTTCTTGCTACTGTTTCATTCTTCATTTTTAATTTATAAATGTATTCATTAAATTCTTCTGTCTTTTTATTACTGAGAATATTGAAATATGGTGGCTAAAATTAATGAAGTCAATGGCTGCATTTATTAAACATTCAATTTTGGTATTTATAATTTGAAAGAAATATTCTATCATTAACATAAAAAGACATCTCAAAGAAGCATTACAGTCAGATAAATATAAAGGAAAAATAAATTACTTGTTAAAAGCATATCCAAAAATTACAGTTTTATTTTACAAAGACTTTTTAACTATTTTGAAGTACTGGATTTTAGAAACACAAGTTACAAAGGAACTTAATTTTCAGATGGACTCAATTTTATAAAAGTTAGTTGTCCATGCTTCATTCATTTAATTGTTTTTAAAATTAGCCTTCTCTTATGCCTTATACTCTGACCACAGTTTTCCCTACTTCCACTCAATCTACCCCCCTTCACACACACATACCTCCATCTCCCCCAGATCAACTTCTCCTCTGTCTCTCTTCAGAAAAAAGCAAGAATCTCAGAGATATCTACTGAACACAGCAGAGAATGTTAAAGTAAGACAAGACATAAAGTCTCATATCAAAAATGGGTGAGATAACACAGTGGTAGGAAGGGAATTTCAATAACAGGTCAGAAAGAGTCAAAGACACCCCCACTCCCTGATGGAGGAAGGTCATTGGTTAAATAATAAAGAAACTGCCTAGGCCCATTTATAGGCCAGCCCTTAGGTGGGTGGAGTAAACAGACAGAAGGCTGGGAGAAAGAAGCTGAGTCAGGAGTCGCCATGATTCTCCCACTCCAGACAGACGCAGGTTAAGATCTCCCTGGTAAGCCAGCTCGTGGTACTACACAGAATATTAGAAATGGGTTAGATCAATATGTAAGAGCTAGCCAATAAGAGGCTGGAACTAATGGGCCAGGCAGTGATTAAAAGAATACAGTTTCCGTGTAATTATTTCAGGGCATAAGCTAGCCATGCGGGCGGCTGGGTGCCGGGGACGCAGCCCCGCCGCTCCTATTACAACAGAGAGCCCTGCCACTCATATTACAACAGAGTGGCGCCCAGCGTGCTAATGAACTCCACGTTAAACCTGAGAGGGCTTAAAAAGGACACAGAGAGAATTTAAGACAGTTTTTGCTGTTTGTGGGTTGCGTGCGGCAAAGAAATTGTCCTGACTCAGCAACAGGAAAAAACTGGCTGTTTTAAAATGCCGGCTTTCTGGGCTGTGCCGCCATCGCGATCTCTGTCTGGCTCCTGCGGGAGACAGAGTCTTTGAATGGGGCATTTGGAGTAAAGTGCTACGGCTTGCTTGATGGCAGTGTGGACTGCTGTGTGCCTGGAACTGTGTGTGACTCAGGGGCACCAAATGGCTCTGATGCAGGAGCGGCTCAGCTCCGCCATGTGGAACTCTGCTGGTCTCAGGCAGGAACTACCGTAATTACCATAATAACAGCGCAGTTAAGGTTTAGACTGGGCAGGACACAGGCGGTACCGTATTACCTGTACATGGTGCAACTTAAGTTTTTAAGAAGTGCTTAACATTTTAAGAAATGCTCCTGGATAGTAAAAAAATTACAGATTCACAATAGAACTGATTCAGACACTGTTGGATGAATGCACGTAGGCTTGAGAGAGAGAGAAAAATATATATAAAGAATAAAGTCTTAAAAAAAAAAGATAAAGTCTTTAAAGTGACAGAGTACAGATAGTTATAGATTAAAAGAAATAAAGAAAATAAGCCACGTAAAAATGGAAAATTCACAGAGAGTCTGGATTCTTTGTATTATTGTGTTTTTTTTTAAATTTTTGACTGTAAAGGAGCTAAGTGCAGAGAGACATTTCATTATATGGGCTGCCAAGCTAAACCAGAATGGATACAAGGGTATTATGATTTCAGAATATGGGTCTAAGGATATGATACTTTGGAGAGGGTCTTCTTTTGTTTTCACAGAGGATGCGACCCTGTGGATTTCTTCTATCCCAATATGGTATGATAGACCACGCCCTCCTGAAAGGTTACTGTGAACACCCTCAAAAAATTACTTCACTCAACTGCCAACTGAGATGACCCTGGCACAGAGGTTACACCATGAAAGATCTGAATACAGCGCCCCCATTCAGCAGGAAGCAGTTTGGAGAGAAAAAAACTGCGCCCATATTCCCAAATATTGTTTATGAATATTCTTTTACATTTAAAGGGGGATATGATATAGATATGAATAATTTGCATTGGTATAGATTTTAAGGTCAATTTTGTTATATGTATAAGTATTTCTGATCTTGATTAAGGTATTATGATTGTGTAGTTCATTTAAAAATGTAATGTATAATTAGGAAATATAGGTTGCTAATGGATAATCATAAATAATAGTCAAGCTTGTAGTCATGTTAGTTAGATTTTCTAGATGTGCATAGATATATTTCAGATAGGCATTCTTCATATCTTTCAAAGGCTACAGAATATGGCATTTAAGTGTTTTAATAACTTAGGGTTTTTCATGACAATGAGACACGTCTGCTCATGGCAACACCAAGCTACTTCAAGAGGAAGATGGGCATCGAAGAGGATCCTTATGGAGTTTGATAGCCACTTGGGCAAGAAACTGTTCTTGCCTGGACTATTGCATAAACTGGACACAGAGAACCCGCAGAAAGAGGACTGCTGAACTTGCCTAAAGGTGAGATGGTTTTTCGGGGTTCCTGACTCATAAAAGAGTCTGCGAGACATTCTGCAGGACACAGCAGAAAGTGACTGAACTGTCTTTGGAATTTTCCTGCTTGATGAAAATGTCTGCTGGATACTATGGGCCTGTAGGCTGAAGATGGATGCCCCAACGGTACAAAAGAACTTTGTGTGACTGTCAGGCAGTGAGATGTCTCTGTCATTTCTAGAACTTTGGATTTCTTGTTTGCTTAGGTAATATTATATCCTTCTGGAGTCTTTGATGGAGTTGAAGAATGGTTAGTTATAGTTATAGTTTTCCTTACTTATGATAAAAGATAAAATAGATATAAATATTGTAACTGTAATTCTTGCTGGATAACTGTTTTGCTATATGTAATCTTACTATGTTAAAATGAAAGCCTTTTTTTTTGTTTAAACAGAAAAAGGGGAAATGATGGAGGAAGGTCATTGGTTAAATAATAAAGAAACTGCCTAGGCCCATTTATAGGCCAGCCCTTAGGTGGGTGGAGTAAACAGACAGAAGGCTGGGAGAAAGAAGCTGAGTCAGGAGTCGCCATGATTCTCCCACTCCAGACAGACGCAGGTTAAGATCTCCCTGGTAAGCCAGCTCGTGGTACTACACAGAATATTAGAAATGGGTTAGATCAATATGTAAGAGCTAGCCAATAAGAGGCTGGAACTAATGGGCCAGGCAGTGATTAAAAGAATACAGTTTCCGTGTAATTATTTCAGGGCATAAGCTAGCCATGCGGGCGGCTGGGTGCCGGGGACGCAGCCCCGCCGCTCCTATTACAACAGAGAGCCCTGCCGCTCTTGTTACAACAACTCCCACTTTTAAAAGTCCCACAAGGCACTAAGCTAACAATCATAGCATATATGCAAAGGGCCTAGAAAGACCCATATGGGCTCTATGATTCCCAATTCAGCCTCTGTGAGCCCCTACAAGGCCTGCTTAGTTGACTCTATAGGCTGTTGTTCTTCTGGTATCCTTGACCCCTCTGCCTCCTAAAATTCTTCTTCCCCATTTTCTATAGGGTTCCCCTAACTCTAAGGGGAGGGACCAGATGGAGATCTTCCATTTGAATTCTCTTTCTGCCTAATGGTTGACTGTGGGTCTCTGCATCTATTCCTATCAGCTGCTGGAGGAAGCTTCTCTGATTATGATTGGACAAGACACAGATTGATGTGTATACCCGAATATAATTGTGTAGACAGAGACTGTTCATTTGCTTTCTGGCCACCCAGACCCACAGAAACTACATTAATTATAACATTGCTTGGCCTATTAGCTCAGGCTTCTGTTTAACTAGCACTTACATCTTAAATTAACCCATTTCTATTAATCTATGTATCACCACAAGGCTGTTGCTTACTGGGTAACGTTCTGTTCTGGCATCTTTCTACTTTGACAGCTACATGGTGTCTCTCTGATTCTGCCCACTTTCTTTCTATATCTTTTTCAGCCTAGCTATATTCTGCCTTGCTATAGACTGAAGCAGCTTCTTTTATTAACCAATAGTAATAATATATATTCATAGCATACATCATCTCCCCTCTCCTGTCTAAATCAAAAGGAGGGCTTTAACTTTGATATAACAAAATTACATCTAACATAACAAGTTCAAGCAAGAATGAGAGTTATAATACTTAGTCTATCTGTATCTAGCAAAATTACAGAAAATAAACTGTTATCTATTTAATCTTTTTGAGTCTAATGTTTCATATCTAATTTATCTTTTATCACAATTAAGAAAAACTGTAACTATCTGCCTTCAAAGACCCCAGAAGGATATAATATTATATAAGTAAACAATAAGTTCATTGTAAGCAGCTTAGAAAGCTTTAGAATTGACAGAGACATCTTGGTGCCTGGACTGTCACCCAAAGTTCTTCTGTAACACTGGGGCATCCATCTTCAGCCTAAAGGCCCATAGTGTCTGGCAAATTTTTCCATGAAGCACAAAATTTGAAAGACTGTTTTGCCTGCATTGGAAGTTTGTCAGTCACTTTCTTCTCTGTCCTGAAAAATGTCTGGAAGTTTCTTCTGTGGAGCAGGAACCCTGAAAGACCATTCCAACTTTTGGAAAGTTCAGCAGTCACTTTTCTGTGGGTTCTGCATGTCCAGTTCATACAGCATACCATTAAGCAGTTCAGGCAAGAACAGTTTCTTGCTCAAATGGCTAGCCTTGTCTCATTGAAGACAAATTCCATAACAAGATTTTCAATGTCCATCAACGTCTTGAAGTAGATTGGTGCCACTCAAAGCTGGCATGTCTCATAGTCAAGAAAAGACTAAGTTCTTAAAACATTTTAATGCCATTTTCCTTAATCTTTGAAGTGTTGAAGATTATTGATCTAATGGAAATATATATCTATATATCTAGAAAACCTAACATGGCTACAGTTTGACTATTATAGATGGCTACCTATTAATCCATAATTTTTAATTATATGTTATATTTTTAAATGAGCTGCACAAACACAATACCTTAAAAAGAGCAGAAATATATATATGTGTGTGTATATGTATATATATATACATACAGCATAACAAAATCATCCTTAAAATACATCAGTAGACCAAGATCCATAATATATAACAATGCAAAGGACTCATATTGTATCATATCCCACCCCCATTTTTTAGAAATTAACTGTGACCATTAACTATTTATAACAAACCCTTTTAAAATGAAAGTAAACATTTATATCCAATGATTTTGTGTCACTGTCCTTTCAACTTGATACTTAGAGCAAGATGGAACTTCAGTAGGTACATGAAGCGCTAACACAACACAGGAGAGGACTTAATGCAAAAGATAACACTCCAATGACAATATCTTAGTATACTTACAAATGAGTGCTAACTATAAAAGTTAATGCTATTCCAAATTAGAAAAAATTTTTTGGAAGAGCAGGCAAAATAGGCCAGCAAATAACAATGCTTGCCAAGCAAGTCTGATGACTTAAATCCGATCCTTGGAACTTGGAATGGAAAGAGAGAACTAACTCCCAAATGTTTTTGTCTACCACATGTATGTTATGGCACACATATGCCCGCACAAAGATGATAAACATACATTTGAACATACACATGAGCCACACAAAAATTATTTGAACACACACACATACATAGGCACTCACACACTCATACAATTATCTTAAATCTTAAAGGAAAGAATGAGGATGGGATAAAACCGGACTCTCTGAACATGGCGAACAATGAGGGTTACTGAGAAGCCAAGGACAATGGCACTGGGTTTTGATCCTACTGCATGTACTGGCTTTGTGGGAGCCTAGGCTGTTCGGATGCTCACCTTCCTAGACCTGGATGGAAGGGGGGAGGACCTTGGACTTCCCACAGGGCAGGGAACCCTGACTGCTTTAGGACTGGAGAGAGGGGGGGAGGGGAATGGGAGATGGGGAGTGGGGGCAGGGGGAGGGAAAAGGGAAGTGGGGAGGAGGTGGAAATTTTTAATTAAAAAATAAAAGAAAAGAATGAGGAAAATTTAAAAAGTCTGATTGTGGATGGCCTATTTGATACATATTTTGATGTTTCTAAGCAAAATAACTAAGTTATATTTCTCTAAATAACCTGTAATGAAAATTTCCCAAGTGAAATAATGACTATCCTAAATACAAACTGTACAGTCCTAAATGTGTATGGTCTAAATATGAGACATGAAATAAAATTATGTTTATTTTCTTCTCTTAAAAAATAGAAAATTAATAAAATGTGAAATATATTAAAACAACAGAGCTTTTGCACATACGAATTCACAGCAGTGTGCAAGCTCAAAACACAGAAAATCAGGCATGGAGGTGCTCACCACTAAGGAGTTAATGAAAACTGACAACTAATGGAAGAGTAAAAATCAATTGATTTTTTTTTCTTTTTCAGGTTGTTACCTCTCATAGGTCAATCACCCTCCAGAAAATGACCAGAAATCAGGAATATATGGGTAGCACAAATTAGACACAACGGTTAAAAAAGAGAGAGAAGGAGGGAGGCAGAGAGAGACAGAGAGAGACAGAGAGAGAGAGAGAGAGAGAGGGGGGGGGGGGGGTAGGCAGGTGGGAGTGGGTTTGTGAGGACATTGCGGGAGTGAGGATGAAAACAATCATAATTCATTATGTATGAAACACAACAACATGGAAGATGGATATGTATGCTTATATATAATCCTCAAACATAAGAATCTTGAGTGTATAGTGAAGAATTGCAATGCTTGCAGTCATAATAGAATAAAATGATTTAGGAGGAGATATTTGAATGTTTGGCATATTACTTGGTAAAATTAATTGCTTTAGGAAAAGGTTTTCAAATTCCGTAACCATTAAGGCAACAAATCAAAAGAGTTTCTCTACAAAGGGAAAATAATTATAGTTTCTCCGTGAAACATTTAATTCAGAAGCAATTACAGCATAGCAATCGTATTTGTTCCATATGGCTGTTGTGATAAGGCCTGAGTTTTGTAAGCACCTTCTCACTGCTTCACGATGACTAAGATGCTTGGATACTGCAAGAACTGTTCCACCAAGATACTGCTGAGGTCTAAGGACAATGGGCTTGACCCTAAAGTTCATGAGTACCACCAATTCACTTTGATTCTAATATTGCTAGAATAACCTCATTACTTCGAAAATTATTTCCATGTCAGAATTGTAAAAGGAGAAAGACTATGTCTAAAGAAGACTAATTGGGTGTTGTTTCAGAAAGTAAGAAAACTGTGTAGTGAAAGTGGAGAGGTTGTAACTGAAGTTACACTTCAAAAACGTGATTGATTGGAAAGAGTGATGTAGACAGATTGTTTTTTTGGCTACCAGCTCACAAATAATGACACAAAGACTTATTAATCATGAAAGCTCAGCTCTGAGCTTAAGCCTTTTCCTAACTAGTTCTTATAACTTAAAATTAACCCATATCTTTCAGTGTATGCTCTTTTAGGTCATTTGGTTACCATTACTCCCTTTACTCTGGACTCCCTCTGCTGCTTGCTTTGCGGCTGGCTGGTGATTCCAACTTTCTTCTTCCCAGAGTCCTCTCTGTTCCTGGAAGCCTTATCTAACAGCTTCCTGTCCAGCTATTGCCCATTCACATCTTTATTAAGCCAACCAGAAAGTACCTTGGCAAAGACACACCTTCACAGTGTAAAATGATATTCCACAACAGGATGGGCTGTGACTGATACTTGGGATCGAGGTCTGCCTTATTGTCTGGCCTTTGTAAAGTACATTCTTACTTCTTCTTTAACAGAAAGTAGATATATATGTGGTGTATAGAGAAATAAAGTTGTGTCATTACCTAGGATACAGTGGAGTGAACAAGGTAATGACTAAGCACTCAATAAATTTGTCACATTGTGTTTACTATGCTTATTTTTCTATTATATATTGATGATAAAGAGGCAAAAGACATGCCTCTTTTCTTACTAAATTGAGTAATGACAGCAGAGTAGACAAATGCACAGATGAGTTTTTATTGTGTGATATTAGTGTTGGCTTAAGGAGAAACACGTCAGTAGTGGACATATGAAGAGAGTGAACCTGGGCAAGTGTGGGAGCGATATTCAGATACTGTTCTGCATTCTGCAAAGAGTAGGACCTTGGAGCTGCAAGGGACCTGGGAACTGGAACAGGTAATCAGAGCCAATGAGGAAAGGCAGAGGTCTCAAAACCATAAGTGCTTCGAAAGTGAAAGATTTCCATCCTAAATCCTTAAAAGGTTTTAATAACCATTGGAAGTATGTGATCTTTTTAATGTAGATAGAACCATTTATTTTTTGGAGGGCAGGAGGCTTCCAACAGGTTGTTTTCTTTTCTTTATGTTAAATGTATTTTAATTAACATATAATCACATCAATTTCCTTTTTTATACCCATGCCCCCTTTTTAAATCTACTCCCATGTCCCTTCCAATCTAAAATTTATAGCTTCTTTTGCTTTAAATATACAATCTGCAAAGTGCATTTTTGTTTCAGAGCTGACCCTTTTATATTTTATAACCTATTATGTGCCCATCCCAGGGAGAGGCTAATCCTTACTCTCTCTGCAGTTATTAGTTGTTTATATTTTATCTTGGGAAAGATCCTATGAGATTTCTTGCTCAATGTTAGCATGTCTATAGATATCATTATTTTCATGATTTGTTTGTGCATTCTTTTTTAGAAGAGAGTCTTGCAGCAGACTTACTGGTATTTTGGCTCATAATCTTTCTGCCTCTCTTCCACGATGTTCCCTGAATCATAGATGTAGTAGCTGTTCTGAAAACTTATCTGTTGCTGCTGAGATCCCCATGATCTTTTGAACTCTACATTGTGTCCACTTTTGTTTTTATGTAATGATCTCCACTTTCTAAAAAGAGAACTTGGAAAGGGGGTATAGCTACGCTGGCTTGTGAGTATAAGAATAAGATTTAGAATAAATGAAGGGATTAGGCTGGTCAAACAAGGTGAGAATAGTAGAGTAAGCTTCATGACCTTAATAGTCCCCATTTCTAGTTCACTGGCTATAGTTTTAATAGCAAGCAAGATGTTTATCCTGCTGAGTGTGCCTTAAATCCAATTAGCCAGATGTTGATCATCACCAATATGTGAGTGCCACTAATGGTATATTTACAGATACTTTGCTATGTTGGTCATGGTTGTCTATCTTAGGTATCAAATCACCATAGGACCATTAGTTGATTTATTTTCTTGACCAATTGCGTAGGACTTTTTAGTACCATGTCAGCTAGACAGCAGAAAAGAGATTTTAGGTTAGATACATGTCAAATAGGCTAAGTCTTATGTCCTAAACCTGCAGTATCTTCAGCAATAGGTACTTAGCTTTAACATCTGAGAGGCAACCTTGGGCAACAGCAGTAGCCTATATTGTTTTGGGAGTCACTTGGACTATCATGAGCAGCACCTTGAAAGGAGATTTCCCATGCCTGGCATTGGGAGTTTTGTTATTTTATGGTTCTTCTGAAAAGCATTATTAGCCCAGTTTCAGTTCCCGTCTCCATTGTTCCATTCCCCCTTCGCATCATCCATATCCCACTCTTTCCCTCTTACACACTACACTGCATATTTTGTACTTTCCTGGTTTCTGTGGTTTCTCCATGTTGTAGATTCACCTCTGAAGACTGAGGTGTAGGAACCACAAATGAGAGAGAAATTTTAATGTTGATTCTTCTGGTATTGGTTACTTCTTTAAATATAATAAGCTTTATTTTTATTCATTTAACTACAAATTTCACCTTTATTTTCAGCTAAATAATATTCCAATTATCCTTTCATTAGTAGGAAGGCATAGTGGGTTTTTTGTTTGTTTGTTTTTGTTTTTGTTTTTCCATTTCCTAGCTATTGTGAATAGAGCATCAATGAACATGGCTGAGTAAGTACCTGTAGAACAGGATGTCAAGTCCCTTTGGCCTATGCCAAGTAATCGCACAGCTGGGCCATACAATAGATTTTAAGTTGAGTTTGACTGTTTTTGTTTTTTGTTTTTTGAGGAGTCTCTATACTGCTTTCCAGAATGGTCATATTGGTTTGCATTCTTGTGAACAGTGAATGAGGGTTTCCCATTCTCTACAACCTCACCAGCACTATTTTGTGTAAATTGTTTTAGCGACTTGTAGCCATTTTCGCTGGAGTAAGATATAAGAGGTGAGATTCATTCCAGGACCAGAAAATACACTCAGTCCAATAGATTGAACTGAAGTACATCATCATATAAAGTAGTAAAATCAGTAAATTTTACAGTGTGTATAGAATAAACATAAAAATTGTTTCTCATGATACTCAAATTGTAAAGTATTATAGGCAAAATTTCTTTTACTCAGGATGTCTTTTATGCATTTTAAATGGAGCAAAATCACATTTGCTAGATAGATAGGTTACCTTTTTTCTTGTGGACATAAAACATGTTCACAATTCACGGAAACTATAAAATACTTATTCTGCTGCTTTATTTTGATCCATTTGTACCACAAACCCTTTGAACAACATTTTGTATCTCTTTTTTCCCTCTGTTCAGACTCCTATGTCTTATGAACACTGGGAATGGGCAATCCACAAGATTTACTTTAGGTATATGCCTTGAGCTATATTTTATTTCTTACTTTAAATCAACCTAATGTGCTGAAGAAAGAATATTATTAAATTAAAACCTATGATACCTCCAGGTGTGACTTCATTTTCATTCCATAGAAATTGCCTTAAGGTCAGTAAGTGATTAACTTAGATTTTAATAGACATATTCCAGCACAGTGCAATGAAGTCTTGTGGGCACATTGTTAAATCATAGATATGAGTGCAGTCCTCAGAATAGCAAGGAAACCTGGAATTTGAAAAAAAGAAAAAAAAAACTTGCAACTTCTTCACAGTCCAGCATTTTGAATTTTACTTTTTTAATAAAAACTTTTACTGAAAACCTTCAATAATGATGGAGAAGGGTCATATGTCTATTGGTTCATAAAGAAACTACCTTGGTCTTTAATAGGACAGAAAATTAGGTAGGCGGAGTAGACCGAACAGAATGCTGGGAGAAAGAAGCCAAGTCAGGCAGTCGCCATGATTCTCCCATTCCAGACAGATGCAGGTTGAGATCTTTCCTGGTAAGCCAGCTCATGGTGCTACACAAAATACCAGAAATGGGTTAGAGTAAGACGTTAAAACTAATGGGCCAAGCAGTGTTTAAAAGAATACAATTTGTGTGTTGTTATTTCGGGGCATAAACTAGCCATGTGGGCGGTTGGGCACCAGAACGCAGCCCGCCGCTCCACACTACACAATAAAACTTTGATTTAAGAGTATAACACGAATTTATGACATTGAGTCTTTACGTGTATTCATAAGCATCTCTCGTGTTGGGGGGAGTTGATGGGTGGTTTAGGGCATAAGTAGTATGTCCCTCCATGTTGAAGAAGAATTATTGTTTAAAAATAATAATGATATCCTTCATAAATAATTTTTTTCCTTATCAGTTTTTGAGATTTGTAATTCTTATTGAAGCATACCTTATTTTAATATACATGCCACCTGTTTATTGCTATGACTAATTAATCTACACAATACATATGTAATGTGGGATTAGAGAAGTGTCTATTAGCTTATAGCTACTCATCATTTTTTTGAGTTTACACCCAAATTCATAGTATTATCAATTTTTGCTAATAAATGTGGTATATTAGTTGATAAGCTAATGAACAAATGACAATCAGCTCATTGCTAGAGGTGGTAGGACTCAGGAGAGTGTATTCTTTTGATTGGAATGGATTTCTGTAAAAACAATAGTAAAAACAACTATAAATACAACCCTATTTCTCACAGAGCAAGCATGGAAATGGGAGATAAAGCATACTGGCCCAATCTCATTGGAATTCCCTTTTTCAGTATGTTCTTGCTGAGCCACTAGCAAGCCACAGGCAAAGTCATGATTCTATGTACTATGACCTCATGGGATTTGACTCATTCCCCAAGACTCAGGGTATCTTACATCCTCATAGAAAGAAGAAAAAAGTAAATGCCTTTCCCTAAGATCTGATGAAATTGCCTAAGTTCTCTGAACCTCAATTGTTCCAAGTGCCCCAGAATATATTAGAATTTATTCTGCTGAACACAACTTCTGCTTTTCTATGCTTCATTGTATTGGGCATAAAGTTGATTTCTGGTGGAGAGAGGGTAGACTAGACTGAAAAATTAGCTTTAATTTCTCCTTATGGTACAGTTCAAGTTCTGTCACCTAATAATTTTCCCAATTCATATTCTTACTTTTAGCCTACTGCTTTTCAGTGTGGAATTAAGAAGTTTTCAAGGCTAACGCTCTGTTATTGCAAAGTGCTTATTGGATTCTTCTAAGTTCTATGTAGATTCTTTTATACTCTAGCTATGTTTTAGCCTGTCTACTTTCATTATTATAACTTAAAAGTTTGACTAGATTTAATATTTAATTATTTACATTTTTAGATATTTCTGTTCTTTTCTTTGTGGATGGTTTGGTTTTGATTTTGAAAATTGCAAATTTCTATACTCTCCTAATGTTTTCAAAATTGTATTTTGTTGCCGTTGTTAAAGCACGTTTGCTGTCTGTCCCCACTGTATGAGAGTATTGCATTTCATTTTTTAATGCAAGTGTCACAGTTCTATAGTCAGGAATATCTGTTTAGAAGAAAAAATAGTTTAAAATAATGTTACCATCTATTTTTTTTAAAGCCAACTCCCTTCTAGAGCTCTTCACATTTACTCCTCTCAGCCAGTATAATTCTCTACGAATCACTGACCATCCTGTGAGGAATGGGCCATGAGGAAGACCACCAAGCACATATCTCATGGAAAGTTAATATGCAAATCACAAAAATTGTTAAGTGACTTTTTAGAACCATTTTTTTCACATGCTCTAGCAGATGGCAGATGTGGGGTGGGTCAATACGTAACCCTGGTTCTGGGTCTAAGTTGTCGCAGGGTTGGTCAGCAAGTCCAGTTCCCCCTTGCCCTCACCATCAGGGTAAGGTGCTTGCCTGCATTGTCCTTGTGAGTTCAGCCCTTGCAGTGATGAGCAGGGGCAGGGACAGTTCTCATGTTTTTATGTCCTCAGGGTCAGATCTCCCACACCTACACTTTCTGTGACAGTTCTCCTGTATGGTCCAGGCATGGCATAGGGGGCACTCTCTGGAATCCTGTAACTAATGAGGGGCAGGGCCAGCTTTCTCACTCTTATGACTTCAAGGACAGCCCTCCCACCTGCCTCACACATTGATAGGTGGTGGGGGAGGGTAACTCTCTCCTGCCTAGGCTATCAATGATCGATGAGTAATGGGGACAGCTCTCCCAGGCTAACAACTTCCCAGGCTGGCTCACCCATACTTCCACCAATGGGGTTGACTCTATTTTGCTGCCAAGGTGAGGTGCCAGGCCTGCTTTCCTGAGTGTTGCATTTGGTGGCAGGCAGGGCAGCTCTCCTCACCTTACGGCCTTGAGGCCAGCTCTTCCACCTGACTCAGACATTAATGGGAGGCAGGGGGGACATCTCTCCCTGACCCAAGCAACCACAGGACAGATGAGTAATGGAGACAGCTTCCCGTGATCACAACTTCAGAGCTGGCTCACCCACACCTCCCCCAACAGGATTGGTTCTATTGTCCTGCCCAGGTGAGGTACAGGACCTTCTCTCCCCAAAGCTGCAGGATTTCCACAACACGGGGCAGCAGCAGGATAACCAAGAGGAGTTCCAGTGAGGGCTCAGCATTGATAGTGTTGAGTCCTCTATTTTCTGCTATACTGTAGGCACTGTATTTTTTTCATAATAAGCTGACTTCCATTTTTAATTTTTATTTTCCTTTCTTTAGTATTTCATGGATGGTTATATAGAAGAAGAACACAGAATATATAGAAGAAGAACACATGTCAACACTTGGCCATGTCTCTTCAGAGAAGGGATGCTAAAATGGTCTTATTTTTATCAAATGAGCAGTGGGACTTGTTTTGTGGCACTTGCAAAACAACCAATGGAATTCCAGAAATTAGGATATGATTCAGAGATCCAAATCAGGGGTAGAAAGCTTAGAAGCTCTTTGAATGGGTAAGAAATCCCCATGGGAGTTATGTCCGTTATCTAACAGCAGCAATTCTTATATTGTCATCTTTTCATGATGGAGATGACTTCAGTTAAGACCCCATATCCACAGTCAAGAAAAGCCCTCTAGAGGAGTCCTGTACATTAAATGCTCTGAGCTCTAGACACTTGTCTCTAAGAGAATCAGTTGCACCACAGATGACTGTAACTTCAGCTCTGAGTAAGATCAGTCTACAGTGGGTAAGAACATAGTACACACTTGCCAAAGCAGCTCATGTTCAAAATATTCAATTGGGTTTCCCCCTTTTGAAAGGTTATTTGAGGAGAATTCCAGAATAATTATACTGATTTAATTTGAAATTCCAGCATTCAAGAAAAATAGGTTGATGTGCCTATGCAACAGAGAGTTTGCTAATAGAAAGGGCAGGAAGAGGATATAGGCAGAAATATTTTGCATTTTCTTTTTATAGGAGTTTGGGCAGGAGCATGGATAGAATATATTACATCAAATATGCTTACTGGATTTTTCCCCCACTCACTCAGCTGAAACAGGAAGTACTTATCACTTTTGAAAACACATACTGTTACTGTAAGAGCACTCTGTCATGATAGAATTGAGCTTATTCAAATTGATTTTAACCCCTAGTAGAGTCTCACTTCAAACCCTGATGAGAATTAGTGGTATGATATTACAGAAAATAGCATTGTTGAATATGATTATGAGTTCTTGAGGGGACTCAGCGTCATACTTAATTAATATCAATTACAAGTAAGTAAAAGGCAGCTCTATATCAAAACTAATCATGGACATTTGTACTGAATATCTACTGTATTTTCCTTATTATGTTACATGAAATAGATAGCAAAAGAGAAATAACAATAAAAGTGTGTGTTGTATAATCTTCACCTTTGAAGACAGGACAGACACTCAAGTCACTCGTGCCAACTTTTATACAACAACTACTTCATGGATCTCTCCACAGTGTAAAGACACATATGTAGATCATTAAAAGTGAGAAAAAGACATAAGTTGATGGTTAACATAGAATGGGGGTTGGATACATCATTGCAAGAATGGTATGGAGAACACATAGGGGTTAATCTTAATTGTCAGCTTGATGTCTGAGGGATCAGTAGAGCACACCCCTAGGGAGATTTCTGATGGCTTCAGCAGAGATGATTATATCATAGGGTTCTGGCTAACTGCAGTGATTAATCCTTATTTCTATTCATTATAAGATGACAACATTGTGAGACAGTGAAAAATATGAGGTGGGGCCTAGACCATGTGAAAGATTTTCAGTTCATTAGGAATATGTCTTTGGGTACTAAGCACGGTTCAAGGCTCCCTTATGTTCTCTCTCTTTGCATCAGCTATAAACACTGTAGATTTATTTCACCTCTAAGTGTTGCAGTTAGCATGGTGTTCTGCCTCAGAATGGGTCTAGAAGCCTACATGCAATCAAGTGACACTGAACAACTTCTAAATTCTCACCTGGGGTTTCAGTATCCCTTTAAGTGCTGAACCCTCTCACTGCCCCCCCAATTTCTTTAATTAAAAATTGCTTGTAAAATTCTTGCTATCAAGGAATCTAGAATGTTTAGATTATCATTCTAATAGTCTCTTAATGGAAATACCCTAGCAAAGATATTCTATTTTTAGTACAAATTTCATTGTTTTGAAGCCTTTAGTGAATATGAATAATATTTTTAAACAATTAGAAAAGTAACAACAATGAAGAGTTTAATTTTTGATGAAATTCCATTAACCAAATATTGAATAAATACACTATTATAACTGACATCCTTGAAGATATGGTTTTATCTTTGATTTAGAAAATACCATCTATTTTCAAAAGGACCTAAAAGTATTTTCCATTAATCTATTTCTAGCATGCATGTCTCATTTTCAGATTCCACTTTATATTTTTATGTGGTTCAAGATAATTTCCCAAAGTAAAATAAATTAATATGTTTTCTTACCATAAAACTTTATGTATTTTCATATATATATATATATATTACAGTAAAGTAAAATAATATAAAACAAAAACTGAAAAGGAAGAGGAGAGAGCAAACATAAGGAAAAGGACTCAAGGAAAGCACATGAAAGAGATATAGATGTAAAGACTTATTCATAAATTCAGGAATCTCATAAAAACACTAAACTGGAAGCCATAATATATACAAAAATGACTTGTAGAGAAAAAGAAAAATAGATACAAATAAGATAAAATAAACTAGGATAAAATTTTAAAAAATAAAATGAAGTACTGACACAACAGTATGAGTCAGAGAATCTCCAAGGGCACTGTCGAGTTTGTTTTCTGTTGCCCATCCACTGTTATGCAGCCTCACTTAAGAGTAGTTTTATTTCCCCATTAGGACTCTCATGGAGAAAACTAAAATTTCATTTGCAAGTAGTTACTAATTGGAGATAGCTTTGGTGTTAGGGATGGGGCACACTGTGTTCATTTCCCCTTTCTTCTTTAGGACCCCAACAGGTATAGAGCTATGAACTGTGCATGCTGCCTCATTCTCTGTGAGTTCATATGTAAACTGATCTTGTTGATTTAGAGGGTCTTCTTTTCTTGGTGTTTTCCATCCCTTCTGGTTCTTACAATCTTTCTGACTCCTTTCTGTAATAAACCCTTTACCTTCAGGGAAAGGATTAGTTGGGACATCCCATTTAAGACTGATTATTCCAAGGTCTCCCACACTCTTCATAATGTCTGGCTGTGGGTCTCTGCATTTATTTCCATGTGATACAGGAGGGAGTTTCACTGATGATATCTGAGCAAGGCATTCATCTATGAGTATAGTTGAAAGACTTTAGGAGTCATTTTATTGCTACATTCCTTTAGTAGAACAGTAATATTTCATAGTACCTGAGGTCCCTGGGCTATGTGGTCTCAGATCCTTAGTCATCTTAACAGTATGGGTTTCATCTCATGGGGTGGACTTTAAGTTGAATATTGGTTGATTTCTTCTACAAGCTTTGTGTCACTATTATATTGGCATATCTCAAAGATAGGACACCATTATAGATCAAAGAGTTTGTAGCAGGTCTGTATTTACATTTCTCCTTTGGTAGCATGCAAAGTGCTATTCTGTACCAAAGATGTTAGAATGCAGACATGAAGTCTCTATGTAGGCACCAGCTTGACTTTTCCATTTATAATGAGTTGTATAGTTGTTATCTTCAGCAATAGGACCTTGTTGTCAGTGTTTGGACACCCACCTAGTCTTCATAGTAGCCTGGATTATTTGGTAGTTTCCATAGGACCACTTTGGCTAACAACTTAATTAGATGTAAGCCAACCTTGGTACTGGAAGCTTCATTTGGTGACAAGAGATGTCCAGTTGGAGCACAGATTCCCCTGTTACCTGATGATTTCACTTAAGTTGTTTTCCAATATTTATATATTTTATGAAGCTGGTACTGTACTATCTCTCAAATGTCCCTTAATTTTAGATGTCTCTCCCATATTCCCTCCTTCATACCACTCTTCCTCCTCACATGATTCTTCCATTCTAGCCCCACTATATCTACCTTTCTAGCGAGATCTGTCTGTCCCCATCTAGTTCCTTACTCTACACCTAAATTCTGTGCTTCTATGGATGATAGCTTGACTTAAGAGCTAATATATGTATATAAGAGAATACCCTATTTATCTTTTTAGGTCTGGATTACCTCACTCATGATGATTTTCAAAATTCTATTTACCTATGAATTTTATGATATAATTTTTTAACAGCTGAATAGTTTTCTATTTTGTAAATGTATCACACTTTTATCTGTTCTTCTGTTGAGAGGATTCTAGGTTGTTTTTAGTTTCTGGATGTTTTGAATAATGCAGTAATTAGCATGGTTGAGAAAGTGTCTTGGTGGATAAAGCATACTTTGGGTATAGGTCCAAGAGTGGTTCAGGTGGATCCTGAAGCAGATCAATTCCCATCTTCCAGAGGAAACACCACACTGATTTCCATAGTAGCTGTATAAGTTTGCACTTCCACAGACACTTGATGAGTGTTTTCCTCATTCCACATTCTAATCAGCCTGAACTGACATTTGTTTTACTATCTTAGCCATTTTGATTGTTAAAAGATGAAATTTCAAGGTACTTTTTTTTATCTGCATTATCCCAATGACTAATATGTTGAACATTTCTTTGTTTTTCAGCCATTTAAATTTCCTCTATTGAGAGATCGAGAGGGACACTTTATACTCATAACAGGAACGATTCAGCAGGATGAAGTCTCAATCCTGAATATCTATGCCCCTAATATAAAAGCACCCACTTATGTAAAAGAAATATTGCTAAAACTCAAGGCAGACATCAAATCACACACACTAGTAGTAGGAGACTTCAACACACCTCTCTCACCAATGGACAGGTCAATCAGACAGAAAACTAATAGAGAATTAAGAGAATTGTTGGAGGTAATGAATCAAATGGACTTAAGAGACATCTATAGAACACTCCACCCAAATAGGAAAGAATATACCTTCTTCTCTGCAGCTCATGGAACCTTCTCAAAAATTGACCACATACTTGGAAACAAAGGAAACCTCCACAGATACAAAAAAATATCAGTGTCCACCTGTGTCTTATCAGATCACCATGGATTAAAGTTAGAAGCCACCAACAATGCTACCCCCAGAAAGCTGACAAACTCATGGAAACTGAACAGTCAACTACTGAACCACACCTGGGTCAAGGAAGAAATTAAGAAAGAAATTAAAGTCTTCCTTGAATTTAATGAAAACAAAGAGACAACATACTCAAACCTATGGGACACGATGAAAGCAGTGCTAAGAGGAAAGTTCATAGCACTAAGTGCCCACTTAAAGAAAACGGAGAAAGCATACATTGGGGACTTAACAGCACACCTGTGAGCTCTAGAAAAAAAAGAAGCAGACGCGCCCAGGAGGAGTAGAAGACTGGAAATAATCAAACTGAGGGCAGAAATCAACAAAATAGAAACACAGAAAACAGTCCAAAGAATCAATGAAACAAAAAGTTGGTTCTTGGAGAAAATCAACAAGATTGACAAACCCCTATCCAAACTAATTAAACGACAGAGAGAGAACACGCAAATAAATAAGATCAGAAATGAAAAGGGGGACATAACCACAGACACAGAGGAAATTCAGAGAATCATTAGATCTTACTACAAAAGCCTGTATGGCACAAAACTGGAAAATGCGAAAGAAATGGACACTTTTTTAGATAAGTACCATATACCAAACCTAAACCAAGACCAGGTGAACGATCTAAATAGACCTGTTAGTCGCGAAGAATTGGAAACAGTTATCAAAAATCTCCCTTCCAAAAAAAGCCCAGGACCAGATGGTTTCAATGCAGAATTCTACCAGAACTTCCAAGAAGAGCTAATACCTATACTTCTTAATGTATCTCACAATATAGAAACAGAAGAGTCATTGCCAAATTCCTTTTATGAAGCTACAGTTACCCTGATACCAAAGCCACACAAAGACCCAACCAAGAAAGAGAATTACAGGCCTATCTCACTCATGAACATCGACGCAAAAATTCTCAATAAAATACTGGCAAACCGAATCCAAGAACACATTAGAAAAGTTATCCATTATGATCAAGTAGGCTTCATTCCAGAGATGCAGGGCTGGTTCAACATACGCAAATCTATCAATGTAATCAACCATATAAATAAACTGAAAGAAAAAAACCATATGATCATTTCATTAGATGCTGAAAAAGCATTCGACAAAATTCAACACTCCTTTATGATAAAGGTCTTGGAGAGATTAGGGATACAAGGGTCATACCTAAATATAATAAAAGCTATTTACAGCAAGCCGACAGCTAACATTAAATTAAATGGAGAAAAACTCAAAGCCATCCCACTAAAATCAGGAACACGACAAGGATGTCCACTCTCTCCATACCTCTTCAATATAGTGCTTGAAGTTCTAGCAATAGCAATAAGACAACATAAGGGGATCAAGGGGATCCATATTGGAAAGGAAGAAGTTAAGCTTTCATTATTTGCAGATGATATGATAGTATACATAAGCGACCCCAAAAACTCTACCAAAGAACTCCTACAGCTGATAAACACCTTTGGTAATGTGGCAGGTTACAAAATCAACTCCAAAAAATCAGTTGCCTTCCTATACACTAGAGATTGAAAATTCTCTTTTTAGATCTGTACCTTATTATTAATTGGCCTATTGTCTTCTTAATATCTAGGTTTTTTTATTTTTTTTAAGTATTTGGGATACTATTACTATAATGAATATGTAATTGGTAAAAATACTTTTCCCATTCTGTAGTTTTCCACTTTCTCAAAATATTTTTTTTGCTCTGCAGAAGTTTCTTCAGCTTCATAAGGTATTAGTTATTAATTGTTGATCATGTGCTTTTGCTAACTGTGTTATTCAGAAAGTCAGAAAGTCTTTTTCTATGCCAATGAATTCAATGTATTCCACATTTTCTCTTCTATCAAGTTCAGTGTATCTTGTTTTATATTAAGGTCTTTGATCCATTTAGTGTTGTTTTATGCAAGGAGATAAGTATAGTTATATTTTGATTATTCCAAATGTACTCCGCCAGTTTGACCAGAACCATGTGTTGAAAATGCTCTTTTTTCCATTTATTTTTGGACTCTTTCTCAAAACTAAGCTGTTGAGAGGTGTTCTGATTTATGTGTGAGTCTTCAGTTCACCTCCCTGTTTTGTGCCAATACCATGGTGTTTTTATTACTATAGCGTGGTAGTAACATTTGAGGATTGAGATGGTGATGCTTCCCAATTACAGGTTGTTTTAGGTATTTTGAATTTCTTTCTGTTTCAATATGAAGCTGAAAATTGTCCTTTCAAGATCTGTAATGAACTGTCATGAAATTCTGGGTGGGGATTGCATTGCATCTGTAGACTGCCTTTGGTAGGATGGCCATTTTTATTATGTTAAATCTCCCAATCCATGAACATGAGAGATTTTTCTATCTTCTGATATCTTCTTTGATTTCTTTCTTCAGTGACTTGAACTTTGTTTGTTTGTTTGTTTGTTATCATACAAGTCTTTTGCTTGCTTGGTTAGAATTATCCCAAGGCAGTTTGTAATATTTGAGACTATTATGAAGGATGTTATTTCCTTGATTTTTATCTCAGTCTATTTGTAATTTGTATACAGGAGGGCTACTGATTTTTATGAGTTAATTTTGTATCTAACTACTTTAATGAAAATGTTTTTCAGTTGTAAAAATTCCACAGTGGATTTTTTAAAAATTATCTGCAAATAAAGATAATTTGATTTCTTCCTATCTAATTTGTATCACCTTGAACCCTTTCAGTTTTTTTATTGTTCTATTTAAGACTTCAACGACAATACTCAATGGGTATGGGGAGAATGGACAACTTTAACTTCTTCCTGAGTTTAGTGGGTTTGCTTTGAGTTTCTCTTCATTTACGCTGTGCTTGACTGTAGACTTGTAAAATGCCTTTATTTTATTGAGGTGTGTCTTTTGTATTCCTAATCCTTCCAGGACTTTTACCACGAAGGTGTGTTGAATTTTGTCATAGACTTGTCCTGTACCTAATGAGATCATGTCTTTATTGTTCTTTCAGTTAACTTATATGGTGGATTACACCTATCAATTCATATATATTGATCTCTGGGATGGAGCCTTTTTGATCATGGTGGATGATCTTTTTAATGTGTCCTTAGATTTGGCTTGCAAGTATTTTATTGTTTATTTCTGCACATGTCCATGAAGTAAAATGATCCATAATTCTTTTTCTTTGTTGGGTCTTAATGTTTTGGGTATCTGCTTAAATGTTGCTTCATAAAAATGAATTGGGCAATGATCCTTCTGTTTCTACTTTGTGGAATAATTTAATGAGTATTAGCATTAACTCTTCTTTGAAAGTTTGATAGAATTCTGTGTTAAAAACCATCTGGCCCAAGAGTTTTTGTTCAGAAAAATTTTAATGACTGTTTTTATTTCACTTGGAGTTGCAGGTCTGTTTAAATTGCTCTTCTGGTCTATATTTAATTTTGGTAGGTGGTATGTATCAAGAAAATTATCCATTTCATTTTGCTTTTCCAATTTGGTGAAGTATAGCTTCTTAAAGCACATCTTTATGATTCTCTAGATTTCATTGGTGGTGTTGTTATATCCCCCTGTCCATTTCTAATATTGTTAATTAAGATATTCCCCCTTTTTGCCTTTTATTTAATTTTCATAAAGGTTTCTTGATTTTATTTATTTTCTCAAAGAACCAACTCTTCGTTCATGGATTCTTTGTGTCATTGTGGTGGGTTGTTTGTTTGTTTCTGTTTTATTGATTTCAGACTTGAGTTTGATAATTTCTTGCCCTCACTTCCTTTTGGCTCTGATTTCTTCATTTTGTTTTAGAGTTTCCAGGTGTTAAATTACCAATGTGAGATCATTTTAATTTTTTTGATGTAGGTGTTTAGTGTTATAAACTTGCCACTTAGAACAACCTTAATTGTGTTCCATAAGTTTAGGTATGTTGTGTATTCATTATCATTCAGTTATATTGGGTTTCTTTCTTTCTATATTGACCTGTTTTTTATTCATTCATGAGTTGCTCAGTTTCCATGAGTTTGTAAGCTTTCTGTCTTTCTGCTGTTAATGATATCCAGCTTTAATAGTGGTCAGATAGGATGCAGAATATAGTTTCTTCTCAATTTTCATGGGTGTTATTAACATTTTCAGGTGGAAATTTTCCTTTTGATGCCTTCTGTAGGGCTGATTTCATAAATAAATAATACTTATATTTGTTTTTTTTATCATGGAATGCCTTATGTTTTTTTTGCATCTATTGTTATTTGAGTATTGCTGGGTATAGGAGTCGGGCTGGCATCTGTTATCTTTTAGTGTCTGTAGAACATCTATTCTGGCTTTTAGAGTCTCCATTAAGAAGCCAGCTATTATTCTAATAGATCTGATTTTATACGTTGCTTGTTCTTTTTCTTTTGCATCTTAATAGTCTTTCTTCAGTTTGTACATCTAGTGTTTTGATTACTGAGTGACAATAGTGAATTTTTCCTCTGGAACATTCTATTTAATGTTTTGTATTTTTCTTGTATCTTCGAAGGCATGCCCATTTTGACATTAAGGAATTTTCTCTAGGATTTTGCTGAAAATATTTTTCTGTGATTTTGACCTGTACTCTTCTTTTGCATCTATTCCTATTATTCTTAATTGGTATTTTTATAGTGGCACAGATTTTTTGTTTGTTCTAAATCAGGTTGTAGCACAGTCAATAAAAACACAGTGACAGATATTGGGGTTAAATTGAAGGTTAGTAAAGCAAAACAGCCAGCCACGGGCTCTTGTTTTTACCTCAGTCCCAAAAGTGGCAATCCTGCCTCTTGAATCCTCAGAATGAGATTGTGTCTGAGATCTGTCCCCCCAGTTTTATATTCATCTCTAGGGCTAGGACTAAAGTCATGCACCACTAACTCCCATTTTCTATGGCAAGCTTGTGTGTCTACTGGGATTAAAGGTGTGTGTCAACTGCCTGGTCTGTAAGGATGACCAAGATGGCTATTTTACTCTCTGATCTTCAGTCAAGCTTTATTTATTAAAATTCAGATGAAATACTACTACACCAGGTTATTTTTTAAAAAGAACATTTGCTTTGACCTAAGTATCCATTTCTTTGGTTGTGTCTCAATGCCCCGAATTCTCCATTCCATCTCTTTATTCCTTGGGTAATTCCTTCGGTAAGTCTTGTGTTTTTATGCTGTCATATTTTCATCTGGGTTTATGAAATTTGTAATTCTAGGTGGTGATATCTGGTCTTATCTTTGTTGAGGGGGTTTCTGTTCCTTGGTTTCTGTTCTCTCTCATGCATAGGAGGGTGTGGTGTCTGTTTGTTGCTTGGTAAGAAATTTTTCTGGGATCCTGCCAGGTGGTTGCTGATATTTATAGCTAAGATGAACTACCATTTAGGAATGGGGTTGTGTGGAGCATGCTGAGGGGTCTACACTCATGGTCCACCATGACCTGCTTCGCAGTCTGGGAAAAGGGGCAGAAAGTGTAGAAAGGCCACTATGGAGGTGGTGATGAGACTCTTGGGCTGGATATGGGTGATAGACAGTGAAGCTATGAGGCTTGCCTACAGGCTTTCCTGGCCTACTTGCTTTTTTCACAGGTTTGACTGACAGGTACCCAGGGAATGCCTGCTGGAGTTCAAGGGTAGAACAATAGGATGGCTGGAGAGGAAGTTTGGACGAGAAGACCTTAGTGATCTGTTGAAGATGGGGGCAGAGAGTAGGGAAGGTACAAGGCCAACTATAGACTGAGAGTAGGACTTGGGGATTGGATTTAGAGGAGAGGAAGGAGAGGTGAAGATCACCTGAAGTTAACTTACTTGTTTTCACACTGGAATGGCCTGGGGCTTCCCATGGAGTATCAATAATAATTATGAACATTTTGTTGATTTCTTATTTTGGTGAGCTATAGCCTTGCTATACAGTCTAGGATGGCCGTTGGCTTGTAATTTTTTTTTCTTCATTCCCCTACCTGCTAAGATAACAAGATAACAGGAAGCTTTATTCTAATTATTATAGAGTTCTTTTGGTACATGCTTGGTACTATATCTGTTCAGAAAGTACTCAAGAGTAGAGACCAATTAGGCAAAAGGGAATACCTTAATCAGTTTTTGTTACCGGCATTACTACTCCAACCACTTCTAACAATGAACATTTTCCTTAGGCAACTCAGAAAGTTATACATACAGTTCTCAATATTAATTTTTATTAGTAAAAATGTGAACCAGAAGTTATAAAATTTATTTTTTTGTTTGCTATATAAATGCCTTTCCATATGAAATTCTACTACTTTTATGACTCTTTTCCATTGCATTGTTTTGTGACTAGCAATTATTTACATATTTTGGCTCCAGTTTTCTTGTCTGCTCTATGTGTAATAAATACCTATTACTCTACTTTGGCTTTAATTATTTCATTAATGCTTACAATTAAATAGTCATCATCGTTTTAACAAACCCATTTATCAGTCATTATTTATAAGTTATGATTTTTAAAGCACTTGTTGACTTACCAAAATCCGCAATGATTTTTAGGTTGGTTTCTTCCAAAGAATTTTTTTTTCTTGAGTCTAAAATCCATCTAAAAATTCTCCCATCAAAATACCCTGTAATTGTGTCTGTGGAGCATTCTCTTGATTCACTGTGTTCTGCCACATCTGAACTAGTAGACATGAGATATATAAGAAAGGGGCTACATGGCTTCTTGCTGATTCTGCCTACTCTCTCTGCATCTCTGTTTGAATTTCTTGCCTGGCATTACTCTGGTAAGCCATTGGCCAGAAGCAGCTTTATTCATTAGCTAACAAAAACAACACATATACAGAAGGACTTCCCACACCATATATCCAAAAGTGGTATTACTGAGTCTTGGGGTAGGTTGTTTCCTTATTTTCTGAGAAATCACCATTCTAATTTCCAAAGGAGCTGTACCAGTTTGCACTTACAGCAACAATGGAGGAGTGTTTCTTTTACTCCATAT
Organism: Chionomys nivalis; assembly: GCF_950005125.1. Lineage (NCBI taxonomy): Eukaryota > Metazoa > Chordata > Mammalia > Rodentia > Cricetidae > Chionomys > Chionomys nivalis. The sequence goes on from NC_080091.1 coordinate 31,501,188, forward strand.
CCTCTCCAGCATAAGCTGTCATCAGTGTTTTGATCTTGGAAATTCTGACAGGTGTAAGAGACGGAACCTCACAGTTGTTCTCATTTGTATTTCTCTGATGGCTAAGGATGTTGAACGTTTCCTTAAGTGTCTTTTAGACATTTGAGATCTGTCTATTGAGAGTTCTCAGTTTAAGTCTATACCCCATTTTTTTATTGGATTATTTGTTCTCTTGATGACCAGTTTCTTGAGTTCTTTGTACATTTTGGAGATCAACCCTCTGTCCAATGTGGGATCGGTGAGGATCTTTTCCCAATGTGTCTTGTTGACTGTGTCCTTTGCTTTACAGAAGCTTCTCACTTTTAGGGTGTCCTTTTTACTAATTGTTGGTCTCAGTGTCTATGCTATTGGGGTTATATTTATGAAGTGGTCTTCTGTGCCAATGCATTCAAGTGTACTTCCCACTTTCTGTTCTATAAAATTCAGTGTGGTTCATTTTATGTTGAGGTCTTTGATCCATTTGTACCTGAGTTTTGATTGTTCTACATGTTGATATCCAGTTATGCCATCACCATTTGTTGAATATGCTTTCTTTTTTTCCATTTTATATTTTTTTGTTTCTTTTTCAAAAATCAGGTGTTTGTCAGTGTGTGGATTGATATCCGGGTCCTCAATTTAATTTCATTGGTCCTCCAGTCTATTTTTATACCAATTCCAGGCTGTTTTTGGTACTCTAGCTCTGTAGTAGAGTTTGAAATCAGGGATTTTTCATGCCTCCAGAAGTTCCTTTATTGTACGGAATTGTGTTGGCTATCTTTGGTTTTCTGCTTTTCTGTATGAAGTTGAATATTGTTCTTTGGAGTCTGTGAAGAATTTTGCTGGGATTTTGATGGGCATTGCATTGAATCTGTAGATTTCTTTTGGTAAGATTGCCATTTTTACAATGTTAATACTACTCAATAGTATGGGAAATCTTTCCATTTTCTGGTGTCTGCTTTAATTTCTTTCTTCAAAGATTTAAAGTTCTTGTCATAGAGGACTTCCACTTCTTTGGTTAGAGTTACTTTAAGACATTTTATGTTATTGTGACTATTGTGAAAGGTGATGTTTCTTGGATTTTTTTCTCGGCCCATTTATCATCTGTAAAAAGGAGGGCTGCTGATTGTTTTTATTTAATCTTGTATCCTGCTGTTACTGAAGGTTGTGGGAGTTGTAGGAGTTCCTTGGTAGAATTTTTGGGGTCACTTATTTAAACTATCATATCATCAGCAAATAGTGAGAGTTTGACTTCTTCTTTTCTGCCTTGTTTTTCCTTGGACTCCTTTTGTTGTCTTATTGCTCTCGCTAGAAACTCGAGTTCTTTATTGATTAGATGTGGAGTGAACAACTTTGGTTTCTTCCTGATTACAGTAAAATCACTTTGAGTTTCTCTGCAGTACTTTGGTGTTGGCTTGCTGTTTATTGCCTTTATTATGTTTATATATGTTCCTTGTATCCCTAAAATACATTCCACAAAATATAACACCCATTCATGATGAAGTAAACTTCCAAGGCACAAACTCATCTTCATTTTGATCTGTTGTGAAAACTAATGGACCAGAGTACAACAAAAAAGATTATGGTAAAAAGTTGCTGAACAAGATAGAGGTACTAAGTTGTAACCAGACTAGGAAAATGGAGGTCAAGATTTCAGGATTGATAGCTGCCATCTGTTAAGTCAGTTTTCTACCTCTAAACAAACTTCCACTTCTTTCAACACCATTACTGTGCTGAGTTAATTATTCTGTTGCTTAACTCTGCATGACTCAATAGAAACTGCAATTTGATCTATAACACATTCAGCTAATGGCTCCTTTTCTCTCTTCTTTTTTTTTCCCCTTTTAGTCTGAATTCATTTAAGATAATGTTTACTAAAATCTAGGGGAGTGAAGGATGCAGAAGAACGGTAATCTTGTATTAGCAGAAAGGGAAATCTTGAGATAACTGTGCTAAAGTTTTAGCCACAGAGCAGGCAAATATAGGCCAGTACATTACAGGTTTGTTGGACACAGTTAAAAAATCTGCCGTTGAATACTTCCTCCTCTGAATTCCAGATGCTTAGATTCCTAAGTCCTCTCCTGTTTGTGTGTAGGCACTGGGATCCCAAACTACAGTTTTCTTGAGGTTGCTGACTGCTGTCCCACAGGCTAGTCAAGGAAATTCTCTCATCCTCATCAAAAATAAATCTACTTAGTGTTGCTGAGTCACATGGTGGCCTTTACTTTGGACTATTGATGTCCCAAGGTCTCTGCATCTCATGCATATTGCAGTTGAGGACATGGTACCACAACGGATGGCCCCTGAAAGCCTTCAGCCAATTGTGAATGGAAACGAGAGAGGGTGAGGCTCTTTAGTAGGTCACCTCCTCCCAATTCCCTGAAACCTTTGCACCTACCTCCCTGGAGGCATGCAGATGGACACCTCTGCTATTGCACTGTACTTGGCCCAGACCCCTGCCATAGGTCTCCCACATGCATTTCTCCACTCTGTTTCCTTTTCACATTGTTCTTGTCTCTTTTAAATATTCACATTACTTTAAGTTAAGAATGAGACAAGGTCAGGGGAAGCATTGCAAATATCATGGTGTTTCCATATTTATACAATTTTCACATTCCCTTCTGAATGCTCGTCGAAGAGTGTGGACCATTCTGATATTCAGGACTGGCATTCCATTTTTCTTGACTCCTCAGGAAGTTTACTTCAGCTCAGCCTTCCTCTGTGTCCCACCTCACATGAGTGATGGCTCCCAAGGCTTTGTTCTTACCTTATCCATCATTGCTAAGAAACTGATGTTAGTTGTCAAACTTTCTACTTACAAAAATTAAAGTATTGAAACAAAGAAAGAGAAAAACCTTTGTTTCTAGTAATGCCAGCTACATACACTGACCCAATCAAGTAGGTTAAGATGAATGGATAAGGTGGATACGATGTCACTCTATTATACAAATACTGCAGTGGCAGCGGTGTTGCTAGGGCCATAAGAAACTGCCTCCCACTTGACAATTGTTAGTAAAAAGACACCTAGTAGAGAGACTTTGTTAAAATCTAAGAGATAAATGTTGTTAATTAATGTTAATTATCCTCTTATACAGAGTAACTTCCATACTCAATAAAAAGAAAATTTAAGTTTTATATCTATTCTGTTTTAATATACCTTAAATTTGAGATGAATATTTAAACACAATAGAGAAACGGTTAGTGCTCTCCTTTGAAACTGTCTCAAAGTGTTTTAGAAGATACAACAGCAAAAACCATGACCCCTCTCTTATGAATTTCATGTGTAATATGAACTGATCCATAAACTCATTTGAAGAAATAATAATACATATATTAGTTTATGATCAGCGGGGTATAATGAGTAAATGAGAATTCTGGTGCACAGACACCTGTGAGGATGCCACCAGTTGTTGCTTGGCTTCCAATAGGGTTCACATCTAGAAACCAAACTGGCACTCATAACTTCCCAGATACAGCTTACTCTGTAGGTATCAACCACTTGTTCTCAAAATGCTGTGCAGAAAGTTTTGTAAAATCTATGAAGTAGAGTTTATTTCCATAATGAGTTCTCTCAAGGACCACATAAATTATTCAAATGCAGAGGTCAGTCTAACAGGAACACTTAAAGATATGCTTGTGTTTGACTTGTGACCTCATATGGTCTATCATCTGTAAATGCCTTTAATTATGAAACCAGCATAAAAGCTGGGAATGTGGCTTGTTATTGACACAGGACAGTGAATGGCAGTATTTTCATGGGGAGATGACAGATCATTTCTGTGCATGTGTACCATTCTGTGAGTACCATTTCACAATTGTTAGCTATTTATACTTTCTGGCTCCTCAACAGTTGCTGCAATTTGGCACACTACTCTTTTTTCAAAAATGAAAGTAGATATGTTGGCAAAACAAACATTTCTCAAAAAACGTAGTAGAAACAAATTCCTTGCTTTTAGCAGAAGCAGAAAACCATAGGAAGGAACATTATAGTTATGTGTGATAATGAGGGAGATTATGTGAACATCTAAACTTACCCAGTCCCTCTGGTAAGCTTCATGACTCTATTACTTTTATCCTGAAGGTGACGTAGACTGTCTAGTATTATATCCGCTGCCAAGTCAGTGAATTTGTGTCACTTCTTCAAGAACTGCATAGGAGCACTTCCTCAAACTTGAAGGAGAGATAATCTTTCTAACATCTGCATTCATTCACATTGTTCTTGGGAGCAGCTCTGAGGGATAAGTAGAATTCACTATTCCTAGATAGTTAAAGGAACAAAATAGTATCTATTCAGACATATCTTTCAGGTCTTTGCATGTGTAGTGGAAAATAAAGAGGAAACACAGAGAAATGGGTAAGATATTATTATTGCTAAACTCAGAGGAAGCAGTGATCTGATAATGGTGTGTTAGCATGAAAAGCTTATTCTATTTGGTTTCAACAAAAGATGGAAAATTCCCATATGAAGATGGACGCCAAAACAAAATACAGCAAAAAGAATATTAAAATTTTTCATGTTAATGTTGTCTGCAATTATATAACTTCTAAGTTCATTGATTTATTAATTAACCAAAGAGTTACCTGTGTTATGAAATCCAATAAACTGTTTTAGGTGTAATAACATTTATTGTCCAACAGATGTCTTGGTTCCAGAGTCGTGACTGGCAGTGCAACCGGTGGCCTTATGCCTTTGGTACTGGTCAAATACTGACAAATATGCTTTGTTTAACAACCCAAAAGTAATCAACTCTGTACACAGAGCAAGGATCCCAGGACTCATGAGCAGGGAGCACAAAGAAGAAGCTGTGCAAGTTGCTGCCTGTGGCAGGGAACAGGGAAGTGGAAGGAGGGAATGTGCATGAGCTTGGGAAATTTCCAAGTTCCCACGCATTTAGCAATGCTGAGGCTGGGATTTTACAAAAAACAAATAACAAACAAGGAAAAACAAACAAACAAACAAACAAAAATCCTCTTATTAGGTGAAAGTAAACCTTGCAGGCAGAGGTGGGAGACCTTCTAGGTCATGGACTGTTTGGGTCTTTTTGACTAGTCCACCTAGTAGGTGTGGAGTTGGGATTGATTCACGGGGGGCACCAGATGAAGACAGACACTAAAAAGAAATCCCACACTTGCTCAGAATTGAGTACAATAAAGGGTTATTTATTTAGACTCACAGATCACAGTCCTCTGCTCTAATGGGAAAACAGTAACGGAATCCAGCAGCTGAAAAAGAGGGTGGGCATACATTTTAACATCAGCATTTATAGTATAAGAGACCACACCCAAGTAGGATGGTAACATAAAGGCTACTGACTAAAGGATTTTCTACAGCACCCAAATAGTCTTTATGTCTAACAATAGATTGCCTTAGATAAACATCCAGTTTCACTAATATTTTTGAGTCCTCCAAATTATCATAATATTATCTACTTGCATGATTTTACTTTGAAGATTTTATATGGGATATGTTGACATATCGGATCTAACAGAGGTATATACTATTAATCATAACACATTTGTTGCCAGTGATTATTAAAGATTTCTGATTTAAGTCTTTTGAAGCTGAATATCTAGAATAGCGTTCAAATCAGTCATTTTGCTTGTCAGTACAAAAGTGATTGCTGATGTAACTATCAAGGAACCCAGCAATCCATGTCACTACAGAGAAGCAAGATAAGGGTGGGTTTGAGTATCAGTAAACTTTAAAAAATAAAATTAAATGGCTCCTAATTCAACATTCTGCTAGCATGCTGTGTATAAGAGCAATAAATGACTAATATTCTCAAGCATGTTACTTAGCTATTCTGCTTTGTTTGGCTTTGCCCAGTGCAATATTTGCTTCTGCTGCCCTCAAATCAAAAAGTAGAACTCTCAGTTCCTTTTCCAGCACCATTTCTGCCTGCATGCTGCCAGATTCAATCATGATGATAATGGACTAAAACCTCTGAAACTGTAAGCCACCTAAAATTAAATGCTTTCCTTTATAAAAGATGCTGTGTGTGGTTATGGTGTCTCTTCACAGCAATAGAAACCCTAACTGGAAAGGGGCCTTCTCATGGTACTAACGTCTCCAATGCTGGATTTTTCTCCTGCATCTGGGCTGCACCTTCACCAGAAGCTTCTCCCGTGCTCTTTTCAGGGACTCCAGTCCTACCACAAAGTGTCAAGTCTCAGATATTCTTCACCACCCCTTCATGCCTTTAAAATCTCTGTGACTCTTATACTACTAAGTTTGGCTACACAAGGCAACACAATGTACAACCTGGACTGCATTTAAAACAGCTTCTGTGCACTGACTTTAAGGAAACACTTCCAAAAAGACTCACCTCAGGGATTCTGCTCTTGTCTGAATCACAGATGATTCTCCAACCCCAGCTGACTAGTATCAATTATCCTATTAAAGAAGAAAAACTTTACTTTAAAGGTTCTTCTTTTTTTTTAAGATTTATTTATTATATATACAGTATTCTCAGTATTCTGTGTGCATGTATGTCTACAGGTCAGAAGAGGTCACCAGATCTCATTACAGATGGTTGTGAGCCACCATGTGGTTGCTGAGAATTGAACTCAGGACCTTTGGAAGAGCAGGCAATGCTCTTAACCACTGAGCCATCTCTCCAGCCCCTAAAGGTTCTTTTTAAAAATTTTAGATGTGATATAATTTAAACCTTTGTCTCTGCCCTTTCCTCTCCCCAAACCCTCCCATATACCCTTCCTTGCTCTCTCTCAAATTCATGGTCTCATTTTTCATTAACTGTTATTACATGCATATATGTATATACATATATATTCCTAAATATAACCAGCTAGGTCTACATAACATTTCTTGTATGTATATTTTCAGGAATGACTGTTTTGGTATTGGATAGCCAATTTGTGTGTGCTTGCCCTGGGAAGACTATTTCTCATGCTCCCAATGTTCTTTAGTTGCCTACAATTATTTACATAGAGTTAAGGCTATTTTTCCCTTGTTTAGTTTTTGTTAAGTCAGACATGTTGGTGTGACTTTATGTATATAGTTTTTGATATTGTTTTGATATTTCTGTGAATAAAAACTGATCAAGGCAACTAACAGAAGAAAATACTTGACTTGGGTCTTGCTTATAGTTTCAGAGGGTGGGGAGCATAGTGGCACATAGTCAGACATGGTGCTAAAGAAGTAACTGACAGAATAACATTCTGATGCAGCATCCAGAGAAAAATAGACACTGACCCTCCCAAAGACTGGGGAATCCTAGATGCCTAGCACCAGTGACAACTCCTACTCCAAGGCAATATTTACTCTAACAAGGCAGCATCTCCTAATGCTTCCAAATAGTTCACCAACTGGGAACTAAGCTACAAATATATAAATCTATTGACAGAATCCTTAGTCAATCCACCACATTCTACTTCCAGGTCACCATAAGCTTGTAGCCATATCATAATGCAAAGTGCATTCACTTTAACTTCAAAACTCCCCGTAGTCTTTCAAAATCTCAACATGGGCTAAAATAATGAAGTCCAAACTTTTCTGAGAATCTAGGTAATCTCTTCCGGATAACCTTCAGTAAACTTAAAATAAAAAAGTAAATTACATACTTCTAATGCACGATGCCGCAGAGTATACATTATCAAATCAAAATGGAGGAAAGGGAGCATCCCGGAGAAACACTGATCAAAACAAGATTGAAACCCAGCAGGGCAAACTCCAAATTCTACATCTCCATGTCTAATGACAAAGCACTCTTCAAACCTCCAATTCCTTTCAGTTTTGTTGACTGCAAAACACCTCTCTTTCGGGCTCATTCCATACCCTGTTAGCCCAGTTCTTAGCAGGCATCCCATTGCTCTGACATCAACAACATCTTAGGGTCTCTAATACAAAACCAGCCTTTACCTTCAGAACGTCATGTAATGGCCTCTCTGAGGAACTTCCTCTCAGGAACCCTTTAGCCCTAGAGGGAGATTCTATAACCCCTTTCCTGTATCCTTGACTCTAAATTCAAAACCACATGGTCAAACTTCCAATTTCATCTGATTGCTAGGGCTGGAACCTGGGTCCCATCTTGACTTGCTTTTAAAGCTTGGGTTTTTCATTGTTGATGGTTTCCTTTGAGCCTTATGTTTTCCTTACATAAATTTTCAGAAGTTGGAAGTTTATTTGGGTGGGGTCTTACCCTAAGAGCACTACCCCCTTTATTCTATTTTGAATCACGCCTTTCTTATAATTTTATCTCCTTGAGCACAGGACTTGGTTCCAAATATACATCTCCTGGTGCTTTTTTTGTTTTGCATTCAAACTGTACATTTTATATTTCTCTTTATTCTGCTTGATCTTTTTCATTGTAAACCTGCATAAGACTGATCACCAATAACCACATGACACAGTCAATAATAGACTGTATTAAAACATCCTTTGCCAATGATCTAAACCCAAAGCTCTTCAATTTAGCCTCCTACAAAATTCTGAGATGGGAGCAAAGTCAGGCACATGAGTTGTGAAAATATCATAAAATGATCTTTAGGATAACTGATAATAATAGTCTTCCACCCTGAATCTTCTTGACTTAGCCCTGACAGTGCACTTTACCCTCAGTACTATTACCTACTAGGAAGGCCCACTGATACCCACTTAAAGTGTTCAACCATTTTTCTAGTGCAAGTTCCCAAACTCTTCCGTATTCCTATAAACAACAGTCTTGTCAGGCCTGACACAGAAACTTCCGGATTCCAACTTCTGTCTTAGTTATTATTATATCGCTGTGAAGTACCTCATAACCAAAGTAAGAAATAGAAAAAGAATATTTCAGTGGGGGTTTGTTTATAGTTTCAGCAGGTGGCATACAGGCAGGCCAGGCACTGAAAAATTAGCTGAGATACACCATGATCTACAGGTAACAGGCAGAGATCCAGACACTGGGCCTGGTGTGGGCTTTTGAAACCTCAAATCCCACTCTGAAAGACACATCTCCTCAAACAAGATCACACCCCCTAATTTTTCCAAACAGTTAACCAACTTGGAAGTAAGATAAAAAATACATGAGCTCTTATTGGGGAGGCATTCCCATTCAAACCGCATTAGGAGATACAATCTCACAAAAAACTCCTTCTGACTCTTACAACCATTATTTCCCTTCTGTTACAATGTTCTCCCAGCCTTATGTGTGAAACTATTTTGTAGATGTATCAATTTTAAAAATTTATTTAATGTTCTTAATTGAAATATAATTTTTTAAATTTTATCCTTGCCTTATCTCCCTTCATCCCCTCCTAGTTACTCCCCATTGAACCTCTCAGATTATTTATCTGATAAAAAATTCTTCCACACAAAATTATAAATTCCAGCATCATTGTTTATTTAAAAGAGTTAGCATAACTGATTATTTAAATACACATTCACCCAACACACAAATAATGTTTACATCATCCTTTTAATTTTATTTGCTTTTCCTCAAAACTAAGATTATAATATGTGCTATTACTATTTGACCAATAAAGTTTTTATAAGAAAATTTTCCTTCAGTCCATGTGGTGGTTTGAATGAGAACAGCACCAATTGACTAACAGATTTGAATGCTTGCTGACCAGGGAATGGCATTCCTAGAAAGGATTAGGAGGCCTTGTTAGAGAAAGTGTGTCACTGAGGGTAGATTTGAGGTTCCAAAAGCCCGTACCAACCCCAGAGTCTCTTTCTCTGCCTGTCCATCAGGGCCTAGTTCCCATGTACTGCTCCAAGACCACATGTGTCACCATGCTCCCTGCCATGATGATAACAGACCTCTGAAATTATAAACAAGCTCCCAATTAAATACTTTGTTTTATAAGTTTTCTTTGTTGTGGTGTCTCTTCAAAGCAGTAGAACAGTAACTGTGTAACTAAGACAGTTGGAAATCATTGAATCATTTTAATATAATATTTTTATTATTTGCTAGTAATATGTTATTTTCTAGCATCAGTATTAGAGCAATAGCCAATTATTTGAAGTATATTCCTTAAATAGAATCATGTTTTGGAAATTTAGTTTTCCAAGATTTATGGATTATTTCAATGACAATAGTAGCTAACAATAGAATTGTCACAAACATATAGGTCTTCAAGATAGACATTGCATTTTAGAAGAAACAATATTTGGTACTAGAATTCATTTTTGTATCAAAATTTGTGATAATTTAATGACTCTACTATTAAATTCCAAACAATTTCTATATAAAACAAAGATTAATTTAGGGCCTTGTTTCTTACAATATATATTTTTGTTAAACATTTTCATGTAATAATATTCTGATCATGTTCATTCCCTCTCTGACTAGATCCTTCCAAGTACTTGCTCTCTCTCTCTCTCTCTCTCTCTCTCTCTCTCTCTCTCTTTCTCTCTCTCTCTCTCTCTAAAAATACCAAATAAAACCAAAATACAAAACAAAAAATAAAAACTGAAATAAGCAAAATACTAATATTTTACCATAAGTACCCAAATGAAACCCAAACCCCACAAAAAACCCACTAGAGTTCACTTTGTTAATTTAAGGACATTTTAATACTTAAGAATGTTTAATAAAATGAATTTGACAAGATGCTTGTATTAATTAAAAAGTCAAACTTTCCTTGTATTCATTTTTCCAGTAATTCATTAAAACAATAAATACTCATATTGTTAACCAAAACTCTCACAGGAAATTTAACAAACATGAATAGAAACAAGATAAAATTTCTGTTAAAAACAGTCTTCGGGATTTAACTGCTATTTTAGTCCCAAGCATGTTTGTTCTAGACAATGAAATAAAATTGCACAACTCCTCAGAAATTCTAAATCTGCCTGTTTTCAAAAGTCCTCCAGAAACTCTCAAACTTTTTGCAACTACTGGGACAAAAGAGTATTGGGTGTTTCTGACTCAAATTCAAATAACTATCTCCATGGCAGATATTTCCAAAATAACCCAATGAAATCCTTGGTTTGCCACATTATGGAGTATGATGAAGTCACTTTCCTGAATAATCTCAAACATGGAAATTGTCCTTCCTGGTCTGGTCAGGTCACCCTGAGAAAGACTGCGCAGAGAAGGTTTCAGACAGACAGCTCATGCTCCACCTACCACATCGCCTTTTCCAAACATGTCTGGATTCCTTTGGAAACATTAAATTCTCCTCATCACTGCCTAGAAGATGTAAATGTCTTCTGAGTTCCACATGGCAAAGGCATGTTTATTTAGGCTCAACACAAGCCAGAGGTAGAGGTTTCTGTTTTGTTCTTTGTTGGTGTTTTGTGTGTTGCTTACATTGGTTAATGAATAAAGAAACTGCCTTGGCTTTGTTGGTAGGACAGAACTTAGGTAGGTGGGGGGGGGGGCAGAGGTGAATTCTGGGAGGATAAAAGCAGAGTAAGAGAGAAGCCATGGCTCCTCCACCTCAGATGGATGCTGGTTAGAATCTTGCCAGTGTGCCACAGCCACGTGGTAATACATAAATTAGTAAAAATGGGCTAAATCAAGATGTAAGAGTTGGCCAATAAAAAGTTAGAGCTAATGGGCCAGGTAGTGTTTAAAGTAATACAGTTTCTGTATGGTTATTTCGGGTGGAAGCTAGCTGGGCGGCTGGGACAAACAAGCTGCCTCTCCCTTGTTACACTTTGTTGCAACAAAACTCTAAAAATCAGTTTCTGGCAAGCATTAGGTTTTCCATGACCAGTAACTAGTTTCCTTTCATCTTCTCTTGGACCATGTGACTTTCTAAAGAAATGGAATCTTAGCTGTGTTATGACCTTCCATTTATCTTACCTGGAAACAGGAAACACACTTTGACACAACCTTATTTGAATTTGCCAAGGTAAATTCACCTTCTTATCAGACTATCTAAAACATGATTTAAGGAGGTGGGATTTAAAAAAAGTGATTACTTTGCTTCTGGAGCCTGTTTCCTTAAATAATTTCTCTTGACAGTCATTGTTTCAAAGCCTAGACAGAGATAGAATTCCTGGATATGTATGCCAGGCAAAATAAAATTAATCACAACCACACTTAAAAGCATTTTTGAAGACTGAGATTAAAGTGAAGTGTATTGTAGGAAAATTTACATTATGGATACCATTCAAATTAACATTACATATTAGGCATGTCGAAGTCTGCTTTTCACTGTCATTAATATTAAAATAGTGACACACTGTTGCCAAATGAATCGAGAAAACTACTAATGTGAGAAATGAGAAAAAAGAATGGGTTTAAATTCTATTCTCTCTCAGCCAAGCTAATAACTGCATAATTTTTTAGAGGTTTTTTTTTATGTTTCTGGAATTGAATTCAGAGCTTTAGGCCTGTTAAACAACTGTCCTACTTCTTCTATAATACTCTATCTTGATGGTTCTGCTGTTACTATTTGTAAACTAAAGTAAATATTATAGAATTAGAGAATCAGACGTATTTATAATCCATTCATGTCCAAGTAAGTTATGTTTTGATTAGGAAAAAAAGGTAGGAATCAAATGAGATCATCTAAGTTCACAGTAGCACACTCTTGTGTATTTTTGTCTAGGCGTTGTCTTTTATTCTGTCTCCAACTCATCCCTTCCACTTTTCCAGAGTAAATTCTACTCTTGATCAGCTTGGGACTCTGAATTCAGCAAACAACTGGGGTGATCCATTCACACAGAAAGACATGCCCATTCTGAGGCCAAGAGAATAAAAATTCCTCCCTATCCACAGGTTGTAAAGGGTTCTTGAGAGACTATAATTATCAACTTCATTCAGATGTCCTGGGTACATGGATATCTTCTTGCAGGACTGGCCGTCTTGGTGATGACCATCTAGGAACAATTTATGTCAAGACACAGGGTCCTGATGGTTGATGAGGAGAGTCAGCTTCACTGACACATAAACTGTATTGGTGGGTGGAACTGTTTGGGGCCTTTACCTTTCACCTTTGCTTAAGTGCAGAGCTGAAATAAGGTTGTTTACTATCAAATGCTGCACAATGATGAGAAACGTCTTATTTTCTCAAACTCCCTGTTCTAAAGAGTGTGTTTCTCCATTTATCTTAGTTATTTTAAATTTTGTTTAATAGCCTATTTTCGACTCCATAAAACCATATGCTGATCTTATAAGTTTTGATAATTTATGAAACTCAATGTGAATGAATTATCAGGACAAAAAAAAAAGAATTTTAAGAAAACCTAAGGACATTCTATTAGATATTCCATTATTTAATCATGACTTACCTTTTATCAGTAATTTTTGTTTTGTTACATACTGAAAAAAACACAGAAAAATTTTAAAAATTAAAATCTAAATATTATTTCTTGAACATATCTGTGTAGGTGATAAATATAGGGGATTATGTTTATTTAAATCTAGTGCTCTATTATCACTGTCAATAGAAACTAAGTGAAAATTGAAATAAAAATTTTGATTGTATACATTACTCCCTAAGTATAGAATTTTTAACACTAACATTTCAATGTTTAAAGATTTTAATATAACTAATAAATGTACTTGCCTAATAATCAATATCATCTATCCTACATTGGTACTATATGTTTATTTGAAGTAATGCACACAATAACTGTTTTAAAAACTTGGTAAAGAAATATTTGTTGAGGTATTTCAGAATATGTTGACAGGAATGGCAAAGTAACTAAAATTAAAGGTGATATGTACAAGATCTAAAAGGAGTTTTAGTTCCAACATCCTGATGATCCCCTCCCCCCACCCAGTAGCTATAATGATCAGTGTTTTAATATCAAACCCGAAGAGCTAGAAGCTGTACCATTACACGTTTTGCTGGAGAACTCTCACACTCTGGCTCCGCTTTGCTCTGGTGTGAGGAAGCAATACTATCCTGAAGACAAGTTGCCTTTAATGGTTTATGCTTGAAAGAAACTCCTAACCTGTACAGCCACCACAATACTTATGACAAGTGCCATTTGAACATATGTCTACAGTGTTAAAACTCAGACCACATTTGAGAATTGTCTAATACTTTGCAATTTCATGTAGTTCAGAGTTTCTTTTTTTCCCATTTTTTAAAATTTATTTATTTATTTATTTATTATAGATTTCTGCCTCCTCCCCGCCACCTTTTCCCTCCCCCTCCCCCAATCAACTCCCCCTCCCTCGTCAGCCCTAAGAGCAGTCAGGGTTCCCTGTCTTGTGGGAAGTCCTCCTCCCCGCCTCCCTTTTCCCTCCCCCTCCCCCAATCAACTCCCCCTCCCTCTTCAGCCCTAAGAGCAGTCAGGGTTCCCTGTCTTGTGGGAAGTCCAAGGATCTCCCACCTCCTTCCAGGTCTAGTAAGGTGAGCATCCAAACAGCCTAGGCTCCCACACAGCCAGTACATGCAGTAGGATCAAAACCCAGTGCCATTGTTCTTGACTTCTCAGCAGCCCTCATTGTCCGCTATGTTCAGCGAGTCCGGTTTTATCCCAAGCTTTTTTTAGACCCAGTCCAGCTGGCCTTGGTGAGTTCCCAATAGACCATTCCCATTCTCTCAGTGTGTGGGTGCACCCCCCAGTCCCGAGTTCCTTGCTCGTGCTCTCTCTCCTTTTGCTCCTCATTTGGGCCTTGTTCATAGCAGCATTGTTTGTAATAGCCAGAACCTGGAAACAACCTAGATGCCCTTCAATGGAAGAATGGATGAAGAAAGTATGGAACATATACATATTAGAGTACTACTCAGCAGTAAAAAACAATGACTTCTTGAATTTTGCATGCAAATGGACAGAAATAGAAAACACTATCCTGAGTGAGGTAACCCAGACCCAAAAAGAGGAACATGGGATGTACTCACTCGTAATGGGTTTCTAGCCATAAATAAAGAACATTGAGCCTATAATTCGTGATCCTAGAGAAGCTAAATAAGAAGGGGAACCCAAAGTTCAGAGTTTCTTATGCTCATCAGAATCAAGCTAGGGAAACAAAAAAAGCTCCAAACTCCCTCATCTGCAGCATCTGCTTCCGCTTCAAGGCTGCAGTAACTGCAGAGCTGCCACATTCCTCAAACAAGCATTTCTAATTGAGCCTGTCAGTTGGGCTCCGCAACTGTGGGTGCTTAGCAACCGTGTTAGACAAACTGCTGCATCTAAGATATGTAGTATTGGACATCTGCTTGCTCGGTTAACTCTTCATTGCGAAGCGTTTTCAAACTGCTCTATGATCTTAAACACCTTTATCTATGCTGTCTTTGTTAATGCCACCTGAATTTTGGTGGCACATTGGTTTATCAGTTAGTATATTTCTCAAAATAATACTGCTTTTAGCTTTTGGCATTCAATTACAGCCTCACAGCAATTCAAATCACGAGAGTTTGTGTTGACAAAACTAGGAAGAAATAGAAAAATGATAGCAACTAAATTACAAATGAGTTGATTATCTAGAATTAAGCTGGCAAAGGAAGGTATCTTTGCAAAGCATATTTTCAGTTAGGATAAGTTGAATCTACAGACTATAAGAACTATGTAGGTATACTAGACTCATTTTCTTCTAAATAGAAAGGATACTATTTAAGAAACTATTTCACGTTTGTTAGATCTGAAGTCATACAAAGAGACAGCAGTAGATGAGGCTAAAGTTAGACACGTGTGTTGGCCTTGAATTATATAGACTTGTGCATAACAGGGACAGTAAACATGAGTACCCATTTATGAAAAATCTTCCTGTGATGAAGAATAACAAATTAAAATTGAGTAATTACATGTTTAAAAGATTAGTTTATAAGTTGATATCATGTCATTTCAGAACACTTCTCTCTTATTCTTAGCCCTGTCCCACATCCCTCTCTTGAGCTCCACTCCTCTCTTGTTAATCTCCTCCCTGAACTACTCCTCCCACGGAGCCTATAGGCTCTACATATGAATGACAACATAAGGTGTAGTGATGAGTGGCAGGCTGCGTCCTGCCACCCGGCTAGCTTTCCCCGAAATAATTACATGGAAACTGTATTTTTTTTAATCACTGCCTGGCCCATTAGTTCCAGCCTCTTATTGGCTACCTCTTACATATTGTTCTAACCCATTTCTAATATTCTGTGTAGTACCACGAGCTGGCTTACCAGGAAAGATCTTAACCTGCATCTGTCTGGAGTGGGAGAATCATGGCGACTCACTGACTCAGCTTCTTTTTCCCAGCATTCTGTTCTGTTTACTCCACCCACCTAAGGGTTGGCCTATCAAATGGGCCTAGGCAGTTTCTTTATTAATTAACCAATGAAAGCAACAGATTAATACAAGACCCACCTCCATCAATAAGGGATTTACATTTCTCAGTTTGTCTTATTTTACTTAATATAATGATTTCCAATTCTATCCATTTTCTTACAGTTATGCATTTTTGCTTTTAATTATAGCTTTAAAAGAATACATTGTATGTATATATGTATCTTATTTTCTTGATCTGTTCAACAGTTTGTAGACATCTAGACTTGTTTTAGTGATCTGGGGCAAATAACAGTATGAATATATGGATATATTTCTATGGTAGAACCTAGATCTCTCTCTCTCTCTCTCTCTCTCTCTCTGTCTTTCTCTCTCTTTGTGTGTGTGTGAGAGAACGTGCGCACGTGTGCACGTGTGTGTGTTTATGAGTGATATAGCTATATAGTAAAAATGATGGTTTTAAGTACTTTTCATTTGTTTTGAGAAGCTTCCATTACTGATTTCCCTGATTTCCCTAGTTGCTGTGCCAATTTACAGCCTCACTAGAAATGAGTATGTACTTCTCTTTCCTTACATATTTGACAGCAGTTATCTTTTGTTTTCCTGATGTTAGACATTCTGACTAGAGTGCAACACAATCCCATTAGTCAATTCTTGCAGTTATTTATTATGCTATTGGAATCCTTTTCAGTAAATTTTGTCAGTGATTTTATCTTGGAATGCTTTCCTCCAACACTCTCTATGATTCACGCTTTTCATTGTATTATGATCTATTTTGACTTTAGTTTTTCACATGATGAGAGATAATTGATCTAATTTAATTCTACTGTCTGAGAATATTCTGTTTTCTAGCAGGACATGCTAATGAAATATTTTTACCAATGTAAGCTTATGATGCTTTTGTCAAATACTAGGTTGATATAACTATGAATTTTTATAAGTGGTTAGGGATGTTCTCTATAAGATTCTATTAGTCTGCCTGTCTTATTTTGTCCAGTTCTATGTTGCCTTCATCACAATTCCTCTGTAGTGTGATTAAAGATATGGTAATCCAATACCTCCATCATTGTTCATTCTGCTTAAATACTGTTAAGCAAGCTGACATATTTTGTGTTTCCATGCGAATTTTTGGATTATTTTCCTAGTGTTTTGAAGACTATGATTGAATGCTTGATAGGGATCATGTTGGATCTGTAGATCACTTTCAGTAGTTAAAGATTTTCATAATACTAACTCTGTCAATCCATGAGCATGGGATGTCTTCCAATCATCTAGGTCCTTTTCCAATTTCTCAAGTGTTTAAAGTTTTCTCTGCAATGCTTCATCTCCGTTAAAACGTCTGTTCATAAACATTTTATTATTGCTGAAGTCCTTGAATATGACTTTTTTTCAGTTTTTTTTTTTGGGAAATTTGTTACTCTTCTATAGTTTTCTGATTTTTGTGTTTATGTTGCACCCTGCTCCTTTGCTAAAAATGATTATCAGTCCTGAGTTTTCTGGTACAATACTTATTGTCTTTTAAATAGAGGCTCACATTATCTAAAAATGGGATTGAGTCCTTCCTTACTATTTGTATTCCTTTCTTGTCTTTATTTACTCTTTGTACTCCAAAAACTTGAATATGACCTTAATTAAGGCTTAAAATTCCTTTTTTAAAAAAATTGTGGACATTAGAATAAGTAAGTGTTCTTGGCGTTCTCCCATTTACTAATGTCAGCATATAGGTTTGTTGACTACCAAGCTTATTACAGAAAGGTGTTTCTTCTTTGTTTAGATACTTTAAAACTTATATCAAAAGAGAGGCAGAACTTTGTAAAAGGCATTTTCTATGCCCACTAAGAAAGGAAGATACCAATCTACCGTTAAGTAACAGTCTTAGTTACCTTATCTTTCTATTGCTGGGATAAAATATGATGACGAAAGATACTTAGGGGATAGAAGAACTGGCCCTGATCCTGGCTACACACACACTCAGAGAGCTCATCTGGGTAGTGACAATGAGGGGAAGCAGGCAGCCTGGTCATGCCAGCTACCACCCAGCTACCACCCAGACCCCAAACCAGGGCTATTGGTTGTCCCACCCTAACATCTACCTCATCCACATGTTAGAGCATGTGGAGGGGATGAACCTGCAGATACAGAGTTGTGGGATCTTCACAGCAGCACAGGCCAGCATTAGGCTGTCCAAGAAAAGCCCCAGTGAGAGCCCATTATCAATGATGTACCAGAGATCAGAGGCCTCGAACTAGACCAAGGACCAAGAGCAGTGAACTGTAGCATTAATGAATTAAAGGATAAACTCCTACTTACTACTTTGTTTTGTTTGGGTTTTGTTTTTTTTTTTTAATTTCGTTTTGTTTTGAAGGTGCGGGGGAGGGGACACAAGGAGATGGGCGGGATCAGAATGTATGATGTGAGATCTGCAAAGTGGCAACAAAAATTAAAAAACTAAAAAATTAGAGACACTTAAGGGAGACAGAGTTTATTTACTTGAGGGGGACAGAGATTATTTCAGTTTAGAATTCCAGAGGTACATAGTTAATCACTGCAACAAGACATGATAGCAGGCAAAAAGGACCAGGAGACATGGGCCAAGAGGTTAAGTAGTTGCCTTGCATCTGTGCTCAGAAATCAGATAACAAACAAGGATTGATTCCTGGCTATAAAGCCTCAAAGCCCACCTTCAATTACAATTCCTGCAGTAAGACTTCCCCTCACAAAATCTCTACAATTTCCCCAAGCATTGCCACAGGTTCTGGACCATATACAGAGAGATAAACCTATGTGAGACTTACATTCAAACCACAACATTTATGCCTATTGATTTTCAGATGTTGAAACAAGGTTACAACTCTGGGTGAAAATAAAATTAGTCATGGTTTATGATCTTCTTATCCTTTGGTTGATGTTTGACCTTATTCAGTTTGGTTGACCACATTTTCTGTTTATGTTTATCAGGAGAATTGCTCTATTGTTACCTTTTGGGGTTGTGACCTAGTCTGGATTGAGTATCAGTGTGGTAGTTTGAATGCATTTGACCTTCATAAAGTCATAGGGTTGCACTATTAGGAGGTGTGGCTTCTTTGAAGGAAGTGTGTCACTGTGGGCGTGGGCTTGGGGCTTTCTTATGCCCAAGTTACTTCTGGAATCACAGTTGACTTTCTGTTGCTTGCAAGATATAGTACTCTCATCTATCTCTCCAGCAACATGTTTCCCTGCATGCGACCTTTCTCCCTACCATGATGATAATGGACTAAACCTCTGAAACTGGAAGCCAGCACCAAGTAAATGTTGTCCTTATAAGGGTTCCTGTGGCCATGATGTCTCTTCCAGCAATAGAAATCTAACTAAGACAGTCTGGATATTACTACATTTCTAGAATAAGTTTGATTGCTTTCTATTCCACTGTTCTTTGTCTTGTGTTAGCAATAGATCTTTCTTAAAAGATTAGTGGAATCCAGAAATGAATTCATGAAGTCTTGCACTTTTCTTTGTGAAAGAATTTTTGTTGTAGATCTCATGCTTGCATATATAAAAATTTGAGTTGTATATATCAACTTGATTTAATTTGGCACATAATATTTGTTGGAATTTATTTAGTTTCTAAAATTAGAAGTTCGCAATATATTCCCCAGCGATGATCTGGATTTCACCGGAGTCTGTTGTTATATCACCCTTTTCAATTCCAGCTATATTAATTTGGGTTTCTTCTTTATTTCTTTTGGTTGCTTAGGTTGGGGTTTGTCAATCATGTTTACCTTTGAAGAAACAGATCTTTGTTTGATCTATTGTGTGTGTTTTGTTCTTCTAGCTGCCATTTCATTAACTTCTAGTTTTATTATTATTAGTTGCTACCTACAGGAATTTCAAAGTATAGTCCATAATTGCAGGAGAGACACAGCCACAGTTAGAGAAGGATGGCTATTGTTTTCCAACAACTTTGGGGTTTATCATTGGGTTATCTATCCATCCCCATCCTTTATCATTCAGTATGCATTTACAAATATAAATTTTCTCTTGAATTTGCCTAACCAATATCCCAGAACTTCATGGAAGTTGTGCTAAAATTTTCTTTTAAAATATAAGAAAATTTAAATTTCCTTTTGTATTTCCCCAGTAATTCACAATTTAATTTTCAGGTGTTTTATACTTTCTGTGGTTTCTCTTGCTATTGATTTCTTATTGTATTCTAGTATTCCACTATTACCTGATATGATACACAGAATTATTTTGATGCCATTGTCTTTATTAAACCTATCACGTGATCATTTTTCCAAAAAGATTAAGGGCTGCTTGGAAGAATGCATTATTTCCTATACGTTGAATGGTATATTCTCTATATCTCTTTTACACCCTGTTGTTCCATAATAAAGTTTAACTCTGAAATTTCTTTGTTGATTTTCAGTTTGAACAATGTATCTCAGGGTGAGAATAGGATACTGCAGTCCTCCACTATTACTGTATCTGACCTTCTCTGTTATTTCATAAATATTAGGGTTTAATGTATAAAATGTGGATCTCAGTGATTGGACAAAAAAGTATTTGCAATTGTCATATTCTCTCTATGAATTTTTCTTTTGTTGTTATAGCAACCTTTGCTTTTTCCTGCCTAATTTTTATTTAAATTTTACTTTACCAGATATTTTAAAAGCTACCACAACTAGTTTTAGGCTTCTTTTTCTCATTGGTTGATTTCCTCCTTTTCACTCTTAGTCTGTGATGTCTTTGACAATGATACATGTCTGACAGACAATTGGATTTTATTTTGCAATCCAGTTATCTAGTTTATATCCCTTCAATGGCAAAGTGAGGTTCTTTGTATTTAAACCTATCATTAAGAGTTATATGTTTACAGTTCTGTTTGCTGTTTTCATTTGTTAGATTTTTGTTAGTACTTTCCTTCTTCCCCTGGTAATATTGGAGTTTGCTGATTTCGTTTGTTGGATAGGATGTGTTTCTTCTAAGTACTCCTTTGTCCACAATTTCCTCATATAACATTTGTTCTTTCTTGTGGTCTTATGGATGGAATTGTCTTTTCATTAAATAAGCTGTCTGTCTTTTACACTTTATATCAGCTGTTTCCTCCATGGCACAGATGGTTATCTTTGCGTGCTTATTGAAACTCAGAGTACTTAGAAATTTTGCTCTTATTTACTATTTTTCTTTGCATGCATCTTCTTGTATTAGTATCTTGATGTTGTTGGTCACCTTTAAGAGTCATTCTTTATTTTTTGATTGTTCTAGTATCTAAGGTTTTTCAATGTTTTTATTTGCTTTGTTTTTATTCACTCATTACATTTATAGTATCTCTGTTTGCTTCTTTGCTTTACTTAAATTTT
This sequence comes from Chionomys nivalis, assembly GCF_950005125.1. NCBI lineage: Eukaryota > Metazoa > Chordata > Mammalia > Rodentia > Cricetidae > Chionomys > Chionomys nivalis. The sequence continues at coordinate 31,522,656 of NC_080091.1, forward strand.
CCTTCATGTTTTTAATATCTCTTTTAAATTACTGACTTTTTCAACAACTCGACCAAATTTCTTAACTAGGTCCTGAATTGATTGATTTATTTAATTCATCTGTTCAGTTGACTACTCCATGTGATCATTGCATATTTTTAAAAATAATAATCTGAAATTTTTTCTGGTAATTCAGCTATTTTATTATCTTTGTTTTCTAGAAGTGAGGGAAAATGAGTGTAAGGCAGTATCACAGTGGCTTCTTTCCATTTTTTGTGTGTCTGTGTGTCTGTTGAGATAGATGTGTGCTTCAGCTATTACATCCCCCCTTTTCGCAATTTTTAAAATATATGTCTTCCTGCTGGATCACTATCATTTGAGTTTATGTTTATGAGTGCTATGCATGGGAGAAGTCAATTTCACTAACAATATTGTAATTAGTCCTCAATCCTGATGTTGCCCTGCAGTAGAATACACTTGCATACTTCAGTTGTATCATATGATCTTAAAAGAAAGCACCCCTGGGATAGCAATTGAAAAATGTAGCTAATAGAATTTTACATGAAAGTATTCACAATTAAGTAGTAAAACAATGGGGAAATGGGAAAAAGAATAAGGTGTGGAGGTGTATGAGTTAGAAACATGAAAAGTAATTGTGAAAATACTAGAACTGGATGCAGAGAAAGAACAACCATAAATGCATATTCAAGGAAAACACAAGATAAACAAAAGAATTAAACAAAAATCAAAGCAAAGTAAAAATAAACTAAGCACTATTTATTTTTGAGATGAATGTTTTCTTCATCCCCTCCCATCATTTTTCTTTTTTTTTTCTTTTTTTTAAATTTTCTAATGTGGGATGACTTTTTGTTTATGTGCTTCCTTTGTTGGTTGATGAATAAAGCTGTTTTGACCAATGGCTTAGCAGAGTAAAGCCAGATGGAAAATCAGAACAGATACATATAGCAAGAGTAGGCAGAGTCAGGGAGATTTCATGTAGCTGCCAAAGGAGAAAGATGTCAGAACCTTACCTGTAAGTCACAGTGTCATGGTGATACACAGATTAATAGAAATGGGTTGATTTAAGATGTAAGAGCTAGCTAGGAATATGCCTGAGTTGTTGGCCAAACAGTGTTGTAATTAATATAGTTTCTGTGTCAGGTGGCTGGAAAAAGAAAGGGCATTCTCTGCTTACAATTTTCAGAATAAATTTATTTCAGGTCCTATATTATATTTCTTACTGATAAAACTTGATTAAAGTAATCCCCAAATTCTCTCTCAAGTCTCATTAAATGCTAATTTCAGTCAAGTGTTGCAGTTGCATGATGCTGTCTTTCAGAAATCCTCTGGATTCCAGATAAATTCTGAGATTACAACTTAAGTCACAAAAGTTTTGTAGTAACCGAAAAATTACTTACCTTTCTATGTTGGAACAACTCAAGGAGTTTCTGTTCTGGAATATTTTTTAACTGGTCAAAGATGTGTTACATTTATTTATGCTATGTTTAACTATGTAAAGATGTGTTGCATTTGCATTAATTAAATAAAATTAGCATGGGATTCAGAGAGGTGGAGTTACCAACTAGTTGACAGGAGGTAGCAGGGAAGACTGTAGTTTGGGATTTTTAGTTGGGGCAGTGTGAAAACAGAAAGGCTTCTGGGGACACCAGCAAAGGGAGAAAGTTAGCCAGTTGCTATTCGAACTTGATCACAGGTTTTCACCATGGCCTTTGAATTCGACTTTTATTAGAAAGATAAAGATTTAGTTAAAATTGCCTTTAGTGCAACAACAGAGCCATTGTTTGGGGGAATAGAATTTCCCCAAGGCTATGGCCTGAGTGGCTAGTACTTTCCACTGTGACAAAGGTCAAACAAAAAGGTTCTTAAGTGATTCATTGCTCAGTGAAGGGCTTATAATTTTACATGAAGTATGTATTCAAAATGCACACATATCAAACATTATGTAAATTTCTATCTTTTTATACAGGTGTATTACTACATAATTTTGCCGGTGTTTTGATTTTCTGATCTTAAAAAAGTTTTCATTAATTATTTAAGAATTTCATACAATGTATTTGGATCATATTCATCCTTTCCCACAACTTCTTCCAGATCCTCTCTACACATAGCTACTCCTGGGTGTGGGATAAGCCGTGAGTGTGGTCACAATACCAGGATCACCCCATTGGAGAAAACTGAGTTTCTCTCTCTCAGAAGGAATCAAAATGCTAATGGATCCTCAGTTAAAAGTAGAACTTCATGTTTACCTCCTCTCCTCCATGCTGAGATTTTGTTCTGGCTTAAGCTTATTTGAGACTTGTGCATGTAGTCATCTTTGCTGAGTTCATATGTGCATCTGCCCTGTTGGGACCAGAAAGCACTACTTTCTTACGGCCATCCATCACCTCTGGCTCTTAAAGACTTTACACCACCTCTTCTGCATAGATTCCTGAGGCTAGAAGGCAGGGGTTTGACAAAGATCTCATTTGAGATTGGGCACTCCAATATCTCCCATTCTTTGTGTTGACCAGTTGTGTGCATCTATATTCACTGCCATCTATGGCAAGAAGAAACTTCTCTGACTAGGGTTGAATGGTGATGAAGTATCTGAGTACAGCAATAAGTCACTAGAATTATTGTATTATTGCGTCCATTTAGCAGAATCGTAGTAGTAACTTTTCCCTTACGGACCATGACTTATTTACCAAAAGGTTCCTGGCTTCATTGGCAGTGCCAGTTCTGGAGTACATCTTGTGGTATAAGCATTAAATCTAAATCAAAATGGATTGGTTACTCCCATGTAATGTATCACATAAAAAGTGTAGACTCTATGTGTTATGGACTTTGAGATTTACTTATCCATCCATCCCTCCCTGGCAACTACTTATATTTCATCTCTCCATAGTATCAGTTTTTTACAGTGTTAAATGATTAAAACCTCACAGTATGCAGTCTTTCCAGACTAGCTTGTTTGTATAGTGGTATATTTAACTGTTTTCTGTGTTTTTCCAGTTTGGGAGCTTCCCCCGTCTCCAGCAATGAATAATGCTTCATTTACTTGTTCCTGTTTCTTGAGAGTTGTCCTCATTCCTCTTTAAGAACTAAAGTTGTCTTACTTGAGAAGATATTTGGTACAATTTTGTTTTTCCTGAACTGACTGATGACTATCTTGAATATTACCATAGAAACTTTGTCAGGAAATGGATGGAGACAGAAACAGAGACCCACATCAGAGTCCTGGACTGAGCTCCCAAGGTCCAGCTGAAGAGCAGAAGGAGGGAGAATATGAGCAAGGAATTCAGGACCACTAGGGTTTGGTCCACCAACTGAGACAGTGTGCCTGAGCTAATGAGAGCTAACCAACTCCAGCTGGATTGGGAATGAACAAGCATGGGATCAAACTGGACCCTCTGAATGTGGTTGACAATTGAGGCAGACTGAGGGGCCAATGATAATGGCACTGGAATTTGTCTATACTTCATGTATTGACTTTTTGGGATCCTAATCTCTTTGAATGCATATCTTCCTAAGCCTGGGTGTAGAGAAGAGGACCTTGAACTTCCCACAGGGCATGGTGCCTTGCCCTCTCTTAGGTCTGGAGGGGTTTGGGAGGAGGGTGTGTGGGGGAGCAAGAGGGAAGTGGGAGGAGGAGAGGAGGTGGGAATTTTGATTGGTATTATTTATAAAGTAATAAAAATTAAACAAAAAAATTAAAAAAAGAAAAAAAAAGTATTTTAATCTAAATCCTTCCTAAACATGCTCCCCATGCATTTGACAAAGTGAGAGTTCTCCTATTTGGAAAAACGTTCTGTCTGTCTCAGGCACATTTGTTCTGTGACTTTTGGGATGCTGTTTCTTTCCTGAAGTGCTGTCTGATGCTCTGCTCATTACTGAAGTTACTTACTGTTACTGCTGTCAGTCATTCCAAGCCAGGTGCCCAGTGAAACTTCAAGACTGTCAGATGGCTTGCTGATGGGAGCACACTGTTTACCTCTGTGTCCTGATGCATAACCTACTTAGCATTCCATATTGCTCCTTCTCCTTTCCTCTAGTGATTTGCTTTTAGCTTACAGATCTTTTTGCCTTTGAAGTATCGCTACCTGTTCACTTGGTTAGAATTTTTGTAGAATAATTTTTCATTTTTTTTAGAACTGCTTTTAGTCTCATTTGTAAACACATTTGGCTTGCATGGTTTTCTTTGTCATTCAACCTCAGTATCATTTGGTTGGGCAGTTTCATAATTTACTGTGGAAGTGATTGCAGAAAGGTAAAACTTTGCAATTATCATTTTGTTAATTTTTTTTCTAATTGTTTCATCAAAATGTTACTTCTTTCATCCTCTGTTGATGATTTGGGAAACTTTTGTTTTTGTTTTGCCGTGTTGTTGTTGTTGTTTGTAAATCTATTGTAGAGTTTTATTTTGTGGTTTTCATGAAGCTCATATGTGACAGCTTACAGTTACAGTTATATAAATAGAATATTAAGTTGGTAAGAACTAAATTGTAATTCCAGATAGAACAATGCATTTTACTCTCATAGGCAGATTTCTCTGTGTCCTGGCAGTCAACCCTCTCACACCACCTGGCACCCAAATAACCATATCAGATATAATATTAATTATAAATGCTTTGCCAACAGCTTAGGCTTGTTATTAGGTAGCTCTTATAAATTAAATTAACCCATATTTCTTATCTAAGTTCTACCACACTGCTTATGGCTTGTTACCTCATTTTGTACACATACAATTTCCTCTGCATCTGGCTTGTGACTATTCTCATTCTGCCCTTCATTCCAGCATTGTCCTTGCCCCAAACTCCTGCCTAGTTATTGCCAATCAGCATTTTATTGACAATGAGAGCCATATATATTTATGGTGTACAAAGATTGTTCTTCAGCATGTTCACTATCTGTATTTTATGTTTTTGATGTTTTAATTTACATTTTTGTATACTGTATATCCATAAACAAATTATTTTATTTACAATTGCTTTTAATCGCATAGTCTTTTAATCTTTAAATTGGAAGTCACTAGCATCACATTGCCCTAATATTTTAAAATTGAATATTTATATATATTATATGGATATAATTGCATGTATATTCTTAATATTTTTTCTGTTCATTTGGTAATATCTTTATCTATCCCTCATTTCTCAAAAAAACCCCAGCAATTTCAAAAGTAATATCCTATTTGTACATTTTTTTTTCCTTTAAGCACTTTAAATATTTTATCAAATGCTTCCATTGTGTAAGGTTTCTATGAGAAATGTGCTAGTGAAGACACTGCTGTGTACCCACAAGTGTGACTGTCAAATGAGGCCACTACAGACAGCGCTGGCAAAGAATGAAGGAAAAAAACTCCTAAACTGCTTTTGGGAATGTCACATGGTACAGTTGCTATGGAAACCTCCAGGAAATTTCTTAAAACCTGAAATACAGAGTTACTATATGACCTAGCCATTTTACTCTGAGATGAAATAAAAATTCATGAGAAATCAAAACATATAAAACAGAAAATCTTGTGCACAGATGATTGTGGTAGCGTTATTCATAACAGCTCTTCAATGGAAGGAACCTAAAACACCCGTCAGCAGTGAATGGCTAAAGAGATGCGGTATATCCACATGGTGGAATATTATCTGGCAATAAAAAGAAATGAAGCACATTGTGAACATATGGGGTAAGCTTGAAAACACTAAGCAAAGTGGGAAAGGAAAAGTAGGAAAGGCCACAGAGGATGTACAATTGTGTTACTGTTGCACAACAGGCTAAGGTAAGCCAGGGTACAGAAAGTGGTGTCTAAGAATTTTGGTGTGTTTGAATGAGATAAAGAAAGTGTAATAAAACCCACAGTGATGAGACTGAATTACTGAACCCTGGAACCACTGAACTTGACAGAGTAACTGGAAATTGCATCACAAAAAAGCATCTACAAAACACATAAAGAAATGTGTTAATTTTGTGGTTAATTTTCCCTTTTGTGTCATAAATATTTATTGTTTGTTCAAAATTCTTTCATATCTGTCTCTCAGCATCCATGTCTTGAGGTACTCTACTTTACTATCAAATGTCTGGAGCATTTACAGTCTTTTATTCTGAATGATGATTGTCTTCCCCAGATTTGAGACGCTTCGTTTTCTTTTTAATTACTAATACTTTTTGTTTCCTTCTCTCACACTTTCTTCTACATATGTTCCACATATTTTAAGTCAGTTTAATGGCATCACATATATCCATCTTTTAGGCAAACTTCAGACTATTTTTCTATTTTATTTTTTGCCTCTGATTGGATAATGTCAAAGGATTTGCATTTGGGTTTTCTGGCTCTTTCTTCTGTTTTATGTGATATCTGTTGAGTTCTGGGCCAAAAAATCTAAGTTTTAGTTGGCATAGTCTTAAAGCTGTCAGATCAGATCACTAGAGTTTGAGAGGCCGAGAATTCGGGGTTCAGGATTTTTTTTTTTTTTTTTTTTTTGCGTCTAATAGTCGACATGAACAGAGACAGCAAGAAGAGACTGTTTTGAAGCTCTTTATCGTCATTCTTGGTTTGTTTGCTAAATTGTTAAGTTGGTTTAGCTTCAAACAATTTATTGCCATATACTTATTGCTCATAGTAATGGAATTCATTTAACATTGTCGTGTATATGTAAAGTGTTTTGATCATTTTTAGCCCCGTCATCCTCTCTTGTCCCCCTCTCATTGCCATGGATTCCTTCATCTGTCCAACTAGCCCCCCTCTTACTTTCACGTCTTTTGTGGGTGTGTGACCCAATAAGTGTAATTAAAGTTGTTAAAAGGAGCTGGGCGGTGGTGGCACGTGCCTTTAATTCCAGCACTTGGAAGAAAGAGGCAGGCAGATCTCTGCGAATTCGAGGCCAGCCTGATCTATAGACAGTGTTCCAGAACAGCCAGGGCATTATACAGAGAAGCCCTGTCTCAAATTTTTTTTTTTTTAAAAAAAAGCTTTCTAAAAGCAACACCAGTGAAGGGTTTTTGACTGGTGTAAGCTGCGTGGGTGACAAAATGATGCATGAACTACTGAATGAAACTTCTCTCAGGAATCAATACCTGCTTATGAAGTCTCAAGAGGGGTCAGAGCCTCAGGAGTCCCTCTCCCCTAGGGGGAATCACTGCCAAAAAGACTTCAGGGAAAGGCAGGAGTTGTGGGTCCTCTCTTCTACATGATGTTACCTTGACAGATCTGTTTTGTGCAGGTCCTGTGCAGAGACACAGTTTCTGTGAGTTCAGGAGTTCATTGGCTTTGCCATGACTTAAAAGAGTGCTCCACATATTCTATCCCTCTTTTTACTCTTATATTCTTTCTGGCTCCTCTATTAAGATATTTCCTGAACCTTGGACAGTGTCATATTGATGTCCTATTTACTGCTGAGAATTCAATAGTCACTCATTCTCTGTGTTTTGATCAGTTTTGAGCCTCTGTAGGAAACAGTGCTGACGCTGGAAAAGAAGTTCTTCTGACCAAAGCAAAGAACAGCATTCATCTATAGGCAGAAAAATATAGAAGGCAAGCTCAACACATATGTTAGTTCCACTAGTGAAATAGTCAACAATAGCTTCACTACTTCAGAGCGGGCCATAAATTCATCCACAAAGCCATTCATTACTACCCAAATGGCCATGTCTCTGCTGCATCACTGGGCACATCTTGGCCAGCAGGTCAGTAATGTAGCACACTGGGTTCACAGCTGGGTAAGCTGCATAGCACCTTACAACATGGGAAGCTAGCCAGCAGCGTGGAAGCTTTGTTCTCAGTTCCAGTTGAGATTCTCTATGTTCTATACATAAGAATGTGATGTCTTCATCAATAAAGTCTTACTATCTAGTTCTCTTGGTCCACAAAAAGCAGCAGCAATGTTCTGTATTGCTTTTGGAGCTTTGGAGCACTCCTTAGCCAGCAACTTGGAGGTAAGAAGCTCACCCAAAGTGCTGGGGTTTTTCTTTAATACCTATCCGTCTCTTGGAGTCACTTTATCTACTTACATAGGGTATCTCTACTCAAACATTTTTATTACTCTGTTTTATTTGGCTTACAAATTGGTAGGTTTTCATACAGGTTTTTCAAAAATATTCAAATTTATTTTTACCCAAACTCCAATATCTATCCCTTATCTTGGCTTTCCATTTGCACTGCATTTTATTTTTACCCCTAGTATTCTGCCTTGCATTTCATATCACATGTTTTCCTTTGGGTACATGCTAAGACATGGTCACCTGGGTCTGTATAATCTAAAAAAAAAACCAAAAAACTTCCACACTAATTTTCATGGAAATATGCCAGTTTATATTCCCACTAACATTTACTACGGATTCCTTTGCTCCACACCCTTAGCAACACTTGCTGTCATTTGCATTCCTGATGACATCCTTTCTGTGAAGGGTGACCGGAAATCTTAGATTAGATTATGTCTATAGAGAATTAATGTCTGTAATACACAAAGAACTACAAACCTAAAAAGAAGAACAGAAACAACAAAACCAAAAAAGACAAATTATGAAGGGAATGAGCATAGAGTTTTCAAAAGAAGAAACACAAATGACCAATGAATATTGTTAAAGTAATAATTAGTGTTCTCAATCACCAGAAAAATGTAAAGCAAAGTTTCTCTTCTTTTCTCTATTGTGATGCTACATCTTAAACTACAGTCTTGAGCTCTCCCAGAGCTGTTTTCTACAGAGATAGATTTGGGGTAGGTTGTGGGTTTCTTTAGGGCTGGGATTGTGTTATGAAGGCCAGCATTTTCTACTCTATCACTTTATGTTACATAATATAATTTTTGTATTGTTTACAAAATCTGAATTTTTATGCAATATATGAGCAGTAGGTTAAGTTATGAGGACACAAAGATTATTTTAATCATTACCACTATCTTTAAAAGAGACAGAACAGAGATAATACACTTTACCTATAAAGCCATTATTTCTTGTAGCCATCATGTACCAAAAATTGATCATTACTAAAAACAAAACTTTAAAGACAAGGAGATGAATTTAAATGATTATTCTTTATAATTAACTTGTAAGTTGACTACAAATAAAGGTTTATAGTCATAAACTTAAAGAGAATATGGTAGCTGCTCATCCTTACTTAAAAAGAAAATAGGAAAAGCATGTATTGTTTTATTGTTGACATTTGGTCTGTAGTTTCTTTCTTAAGTCAAAATTAAACCTGCTTTAATATCTACCTGTTGTCAACACTGGACTGTAAGTTTAGATCTAGGCACACTGAGTGGGAGCTCAAGGATGATAAAGATATCAGGAGGAATCAGTGGGGAATGTTTTTAAAGTTAGTGGTGAATAACATAGTACTAGCATCCCTGAAGGATTTGCCACATGTGTAATCCAAATATCATGCTGGGTTTATGCTGCTAAATGTCTTGAAAGATGTTGGATATTGGAGTCTTCATTTGATTCTGTATTTCTTTATTGTTTTAATCCTGCCTGCTGCGCTTTGTAATTATCCTTCATACACAGCCCTTGGGTTAGTTTCTTTTTATCCAAGTTCTGATATTCTATTATCAATGGCTTTTCTGATTCAATGATGTAATAGCTTGAGTGTCTGCATACTGTTGGGTACTCCACGCTCAGTGGCAAGAGTATGAATTACTACATTCAGCTAAAGTGAATATGTAGAACAGGAATATGGAAGTTTGGCAAGAAAACCATCAATAGACCACAAACAACTAAGAATTAAGTTTTGTAAAGATGCCTTTTTCTTATACTGCTAATACCATACTCTTACAATGAAAAAGAATGATTAGATAATTAGAATCTCTATTTCAAATGAATGCGCAACATTGAGGGCATTTTTAGCACTTGGCATTATTTTGAATATTTATACATGACTTTAAGATTTACTAGTAAAGGAACTCTGTGTGTAGAAACTATACCGCCTTTGTTATCCTCATAACATAGGTAAATTATCTACTCTTTACCATTTTCCACATCTAAACTAGGAATAATAATGACTATAGTCCAAGACTTCTCTGAGTATTAAAGAAGAAAAGACAAAATGTAAAATAGCAAAGAAAGAAAGTAAGCAAAAAAACTCCCTTATAAATTATATTTTGGTTTGTCATTCAACTAACCTCATTTAACAGTCAGAACATCCACAAGCATCTACTGACAGGGTTAAGTTCAAGTGGGTATATACTGTATGACCATATATATTTTAATCTCCACAAAAACTGCATAATAAAATTATTTGTGAGGGAAGAAAATGATGGAACAGTCCAAGTGAGTTTCTGACAAATTGACTGAATTACTAAGCAGGCTTACATAATAAGAGTTACATGTGCCTGGGCTCCAGTTCTCTGATTTATTAACATATTTTAGTTCTTGTCACTTCAGAAACAAAATGTAATCATGATATTGGGGTACAATTTATTGAGCTTCATTTTCCCTAATAGTTAAATTATTTTCAAAGACGACTGATCTTTAACAAATGCATGCTTTCTACAACAGAAAAAGAAAAGATTATATTCATTACATGCTTGATACTTGGGTCTCCTATTTAATGTCACTCAGTGTGTGTCTTTTCAACTTCTGTTAACTAAGCCCCACTAAAATAACTGTGAATGACAAAATAATCTTACAACCTAAACCAACACAGATAATAAGATGGAGCCATAGAGCTTGCTTTTTCTCCCTAAGCAGCTGAGTAGCTAACATTCAGAGAATACGAGAGGTAATTATGTTTTTCCACATTGGAAGTTTGAGGTAGATCATAGCCACATTGTCAATGATCACAGGATTCCTAAGTATTTTCTTCCATTGAAGTCTCAAATAGCTGGTCTTTTGTTTCTCATTCCAAATTCTCCAAGTATCATATCCTTGCTATATACCCAATGATAAGAAGTAGCACAGTGGAATTTTTCTCTTGAATGATGTCCTTTGTGGCTACACTTAAAACATTGAAGTAAAGGAGTAAGTCACAAAACAAACCCACACCAGTTTGGAATTATGATTAATAAAAGGGTTATTTATTTAAAGGGAAAAGCTTACAGATCATCATCTTAGACAACAGCCTCCTGCATGACCAGGAAAAGCTTCTGGTGGCCAGAAGTAGAATCCAAAGCAAGAGAGGAAGCATAGGGCTATTGCTGCTTTTTCATGCCAGGGAGACCATGCCCAAGTGGGCTGGTATCTTAAAGGCTATTGGCAGAAGGAGCAGAAGGAGCTCCTGCAGCATTGGAGAACATAGTCTTCCTGTGATTTTCATGATTTTTCTACAGCCCTTTTCTTAGTGGTGAGTTCTTGTGCTAAGGAGTCATCTTGGTTGAGTAGTATGAGGATGTTGCAAGTCAAACTTTGTTCCTACACCCAGTCACTCCACGAGCTTCTAACTGCATGCAGCAAATTTTTATAAACATTTGGAAAGATTCTGAAACCTACATTCCTTCAATCACTGATCTATATGTCTGTTCATTACTCTAGTTTTTTTAAAAAAAATATTTCTTTTTCTTTTTGGAGATTATAATATTAGATCATTTTCTCCTTGCCTCTCTCCTTCCAACAACTATCATATATCACCCTTCAAATACATGGAAATAAATTGCTACTTTCTTCATTGAATAAAGAATTGTAGTCTTGAGAGCAATAGACCCTTTTCCAGTAGAATTCTCTTAGCAGGTTCATACTTTAGTGAGGTAGAGAATATAAGTGCAAAAGGCTTGAAAAATGATGCAGTCCCATCTTATCAGAGGTATGCACACTGAATTCATTCAATGCTTTTTTCTTGGAGACAGAATTTGACATATTTTTCTACCTTTTGGTATTCTTACTTACTACTTCCATCTGATCTTCAAGCTCTGTTAAAGGAGTTTGGAACAAAATGAATGGATAAGTTGTCACAGAAATTATTTGATAGTTTTTGTACATGCTGTCAATGATGCAGTTCTGTGGAATTTTATTATCTCTGTAGAGTTTAGGAATGATTGCCACAATTAAAATTCAGAATGGCTTGGTTATCACAATCTTCAGTACCTTCAAACTCTGTAGAACATTTTCTGTGCACACTAAAGAGGATTCATGAGATTGTATTACTTAGTGACATTGTAACCACCATAGTACAAACACACTACGATATTTGTATTATATCACAATATAATAATATTTTTCAGGATGTACCTCCATTATTATTTTGTAGTGGGAGCTGCGGGCTGTGTTTCTGCTGCCCCAGCTCCTGGTCGCCTGGCTAGCTTATGCCCCGAAATAACAACATACAAACTGTATTCTTTTAAACACTGCTTGGCCCATTATATCTAGCCTCTTCTCAGCTAACTCTCGCACCTGGACTAGCCCATTTCTAATAATGTGTGTAGCACCCTAAGGTGAGCTTACCGGGAAGATTCTAGCCTACGTCCATCCTGGGTCGGAGCTTCATCACATCTGCCCTGGTGATGAGCTGCTTTGTGTCTGTCTCTGAGAGGAGCTGCCTTGCATCCGAACTCACTTCCTCTTCCTCCCAGCATTCTGTTCTGTTTACTCCACCTACCTATGTTCTAACCTATGAGGGCCAAGCAGTTTCTTTATTTTTTAACCAATGACCTTCCTCCATCATTTCCCCTTTTTCTGTTTAAACAAAAAAAGGAAGACTTTAAATTTAACATAGCAAAATTACATATAACAAAACAGTTATCAAGTAAGAATTACAGTTACAATATTTACATCTATTTTATCTTTATCATAACTAAGGAAAACTATAACTATCTATCTATTCTTCAACTCCATAAAAGACTCCAGAAGGATATAATATTACCCAAGTAAATGAGAAGTAAGCAACTTACAAAACTCTAGAAATCACAGAGACATCTCACTGCCTGGACAGTCACCCAAAGTTCCTCTGTACCATTGGGGCATCCATCTTCGGCCTACAGGTCTATAGTATCCAGAGACATTTCCATGAAGCAGGAAATTTCAAGGGCAGTTCAGTCACTATCTGCTGTGTCCTGCAGAATGTCTTGCAGACTCCTTCATGAACCAGGAACCCCAAAAGATCATCTCACCTTTAAGCAAGTTCAGTAGTCCTCTCTCTCTGCGGGTTCTCTGTGTCCAGTTTATACAATAGTCCAGGCAAGAGCAGTTTCTTGCCCAAATGGCTATCAAACTCCATAAGGTGCCTCTTTGATGCCCATCTTCTTTCTTCTTGAAGTAGATTGGTACTGCCAGGAGCAGACGTGTCTCATTGTCATGAAAAACCCTAAGTTATTAAAACATTTAAAATGACATATTCTCTAGCCTTTGAAAGATATGATGAATGCCTATCTGAAATATATCCATGCACATCTAGAAAATCTAACTAACATGACTACAAACTTGACTATTATAGATGATTATCTATTAACAACCTATATACATTACATTTTTGCATGAACTACACACTCACAATACCTTAATCAAGATCAGAAATACATACACATATAACAAAATTGACCTTAAATTTATATCAATAAAGTCAAATCATACCGATGCAAATTATTCATATCTATATTATATCCCCCTTTAAATGTAAAAGAACATTAATAAACAGTATTTGGGAATATGGACATAGTTATTTCTCTCCAAACTGCTTCCTGTTGAATGGGGGCGCTGTTATTTGGGTCTTTTATGGGATAACCTGTCTGCTAGGTTCATCTCTGGGTGGGGCTTATCCTTACATTAATTGATACTATTTTTTCCATTAGTTCCTAAACTTACCCCTTGCAACCATCGATCTGTTTTAATTGCCTTAAGTCTGTATCTTTAAAAAGGCTGCATAGATGGAATCACATAATATGTAATTCTTTCATATTGACATTTTTAGTTCAGTACCTTTAACCTCTCTTTTTGCCCTATATTATTGCTGAGTGCTATTTCACTGTTCAGCTATACATTTTTAAATTCTGTCTATTCATTAAAGGACATTTGTCTTGATTTTCAATTTTGTGGACCTCAAATCAATGCTTTATGAGCATTCATGTACAGTTCTATAAGAACAAAATGTTTTATTTCTCTAGAAAAAAATTATTAGGTGTGTGATGTCTAGGTGCTATAAGCATGGATGCAAGTTTACTTATTTTCTACATAAAAATCATCTTGCACAGTGGCTCATCATCCTGCAAGCTCAGGACAAAAGTTTGTGCATGAAACAACCAGTTTATCCCTACTATCAGCATTTGATATGCATAGGAGACATTTGTCTCTCATTTTGATAGGTGGATCTCAGTATCTTACCAAGGTTATAGTTTATCTTTCATATCATATCGCCTGAAGATAGAATAATAGGTAGTTGTGGGTCACCCAACATGGATGCTCTTACCCACTAAGCCAACTCTCTAACCCACCTCACTCTATGCGTGTGGAGGGGTGCATATTGACTTGGAACTGAATCTAGACTTTCAAGGAAACTGGACAAGTACTAACCACTGAGTTCCATTCTCAACCCTTTGTTTTCTTTTCATGAAACATGACTATAATGGCTTCACTTAATGCTACATCACAAAAATCATATATTTTCTTCTGAAGCCCATTGAGTTTTACAGTATAAATTTGACATATTATGTGTGAATTTTATATAATATGTAAGGACTCATCTGACTGATGCTTTTGTGTTCTTTTTTTTTTCTTGCTGATTTTTTTATTAATTAATTAATTTAATTATTAAAGATTTCTGCCTCTTCCCCGCCACCACCTCCCATTCCCTCCCCCTCCCCCAATCAAGTCTTCCTTCCTCCTCAGCCCAAAGAGTAAGCAGGTTTCTCTGCCCTGTGGGAGGTCCAAGGACCACCCACCTCCATCCAGGTCTATTAAGGTGAGCATCCAAACTACCTGGGCTCCCACAAAGCCATTACATGCAATAGGATCAAGAACCCATTGCCATTGTTCTTCAGTTCTCAGTAGTCCTCATTGTCCATTATGTTCAGCGAGACCGGTTTTGTCCCATGCTTTTTCAGTCCCCGGCCAGCTGGCCTTGGTGAATTCCCGATAGATATCCCCATTGCCTCAGTGTGTGGGTGCACCCCTCGCCGTCCTGAGTTCCTTGCTCGTGCTCACTCTCCTTCTGCTCCTCCGTTGGATCGTGAGACTTCAGTCCAGTGCTCCAATGTTGGTCTCTGTCTCTGTCTTCTTTCATCGCCTGATGTTCTTATGAATATATAATATTTCCAACATAATTTACTTTTAAGCCTCTGTCAAAACATAATTGCTCTTTCAAACCTTCGTCTATTTTCCTGTTCTCATGTTTTCTTTTCTGTCCTAGTGATTTACTTGTCTACCTTCTGCTACCGTAACTTTTAGTGGCTGCTCAAACTACCTAGTGCATTAAATATCAGATAATATGAGTCCTAAGTACCTATGTCATTATGCATTGTCACTTTTCAAAGGCTTATTTTTAATTGTGCATATGTGCATACGCATGTGTGTGTGTGTGTGTGTGTGTGTGTGTGTGTGTATGTAGAGATAATGCACATAACTACAGGTACCTGCAGTGGCCAGAATAGGGTGTCAGACCCCCTGGAGCTGGAGTTACAGTTGGTTGTGTGTTGCCTTGTGTGATGCTGGGAAGCAAACTCAGGTCCTCTGGAAGAGTAGTACAGTCTTAATAGCTGAACCATCTCTCCAATTTCTGCATTTATCATTTTTAAAAAAGCATTCTTAGTACTTTAAATATAGTGAATAATATTACAGATTACCTAATGCACAAGTTTTTCTTTTCTTAACTAAACACTCATATTGTTGTATTTTCAGAATATAATCTTTTAACATATTTTCATGCATTTGCTATTATATATGTATAAACACAATAAGACTTTGGATATTATTTATTGTATTATTCAGATTTTAAGTTCCCCTAAGCACTGTGAAATGATCAAGGAAGTAATCAAGAAAATGGCATCTGTTTCTCATCTCAGGAATAACAATCCCAGAATGCCACTCACTGAACAATTTTCAGGGATTGGTATTATCAAATAAACTATGACAAATACAGGCAACAAAGTGAATTACTATCTAGACTGTACAAATAACTGCAAATATTTAACACTAAAGGTTTATCATTATCTAATGAAGCAAATAAACTCGTCTTCAAAGGGCAAAAGAGAACTAGGTGGGGAGTCAAGAGGTAAAGTAGAAATGCTTGCTCTGCAAGTATGAGCATCTAAATTTTGTTCTCTAGAATGCAAATAAAATCCATACAGGTAATGGAAGTGCAGAGATCAGAAAATTCTCAGATACTGGTTAGCTAGCCTTCTGTATGAGGCAGAAAAACATTAAAGGCCTTTTCCCAAACAAGGTAGGAGGTGAGGACCAAAACACAAGGTTGTCTTATGACCTTTACACATATGCTATGGCTTGTCTATTCTCACACTTACACATATGCACATGCACACACAAGACAAAGAAAATTATGGTGATTGGCACCCTTAGAAATCATTTGAGATTCTATATATCGCTATCAGAATAATATTATTTATGAAAAAAGATAATAAATGCTGGGAAGTCTGTAGACAAAAAGGAATGCAAGCTGTGGAGAAAATAAGAATTTATATGCAGGCACCGTGGAAATCAATATAGAGCTCCTCAGAAAACTAGAATTCGAACTGCCATATGACCAGGATATATACCAAAAGGACTCTTAGTCTAAGTACCACAAGAATGTTATGTCCCTGTGTTAATTGATGTAATTTTCACAATAGCTAAGAAACAGAATCAGTCTAGACAACCAACAGATGAATGGATAAGTAACATGATAGATACACACAATCAAAAATTTCACCTGTAAGTAAAAATGATTTCATATTTTTTAGGAAAATGAATGGAACTGGCAATCATTACTGAAGTCTAATAATGATAAAAGCTGTACTATCTCTCTTATATGTTAATCTAGATTTAAATAGGTACCCCTGTGTGTGATAGAGAACAAAGAAGTTTTAAGGGAAGGCAAAGGGGAGATTAAAGAGGGTGATAGAATACATGTAACACAAAGATTGAAGACTATTTGTGAGGCAGAAATGAGCCATTGAGTGGAGGACAAGATTAAGAGGGATGGCAGTGGGCATAATATAATGGCATATATGCATGAAAATGTTACAATGAAACTCATGATTTGAATGTTAACTTTTATGAGAGGCTGTTGAAGGACAGAAAGGTAGACATGATATAGGGAAGATGAGAAGTGAAGAAAAATCAATATGACAAATTTTGTATGAAAATGCTGCCAGGTGATAATGACAAATCTTAGCACTTGGGAGGTGAAGACAGGCAGAACTCTATGAGTTTGAGGCCAGCCTATTCTACAGAGTCAGTTCCAGGACAACCTCCAAAACCTTATCTCGGAAAACCAAATTAACAAAACAAAAAACTAAACCAAAACTGCCATAATAAAACCAAATACTGAACACAATTTAAAAAGCAATTTAAAATAGAAATGTGCTATACATATATAACTGAATATCATTTACTAATAAAACAGTTACTAAGAAATAATATCTAAAGTTATTGACAATGGAAAAAGTATGCTAATCCAAGCACACATGAATCTCAGCTCCCCAACTGCAGCCCAAAGGAGAATTAATCAAGATGGAGTCAAACAACATAAATCAAAGAAAAGAGGGATCCTGGAAAGGAGCAACAGAAGAAAAATTTCTTACCAGTGTGGCAACACTCACAGCTTCATCATAGTTATCTCAGTGAAAACTTTGTTGATTAGAGTAAATAAGGTAGAATGATGTTTTACAAATCATTGAGAAAAAAATTCTAACCAAGAATATTTTATTCACTACAGTCTTTCTATAGAAACTGAGGCGAGAAAAAGACCTAGAGAAATAAATTCAAGGGAGCTCACTGCCATAACTCCTACCGTACAGTAAATGTTAAAGAAATCATTTTATTAAACTGAAGAAAAAGGAGAATGGCTAGTAGGATGAGAACACCAAATATAAAGTAACTTATAACAGCAACTGAAGAATGAAATAAAAATGTCATTGTACTGAAATCATGTATGTAATTGAGATATATTTTCAGGATTAGAGTAAAATATAATTTCATTAAAATGATTGCCAACTATAACAATACTTAAGTAAAATACAATACAAAATGTATAAAATATGGTATGAAAATTAAAGGGGAAGAAACCCCACCAATTCTCTGTCATAAATTTACTGATTAAGGGAGACAGCTATAAAATTACATATATGTGTATGTGCGTGTATAATTCATGGTAATTGCAAAGCAAAATTTATATCAAATGCACAAATAGAGAAAAGAATCAATATATAGGTTCAATATATAGCTCTACAGAAAATCATCAAATCACAAAAGGTAGAAGGCCAAAAAAAAGTAATGATCATAGTAATCATGTAGAAATTTTTACAAACTGCAGTAATAATCTCTTTCTACAAAAATGTTTTAAGCAGAGTAAATTATTCTCCTGAAAATCAAAGAATGTATTTTTTCTAACAGTAATATTCATACTACAGAGACTAACTTTAGGTGTAAAACTTATAACCTGAATTGGAAGAACAGATAAAGATGTCAAGTTGTTATCTAGCTTCTTCCCCTGAATGGAAATACCTTCAAGGGAAATTGCAAAGTTTTTACAACTCAGGAAATAAAAAAAAAAAAATTCCCATGTTTAGGAAAGGGGAAACTTAACAAGATTCAAAAAGTCCCCTTTCCAGAATTCTAGAAGGAGTAACCAGCTAGAGGAAGAGGTTCTAACCAGCCAATTTACAGAGAGCATCTCAATCCTGTCCAATTGCCTACAAGTTTTGCAGAGAGCCCGAGCCAACACTTGTGTGATGAGCTTTTGAGAGATCAACTGCTAATGGATCAAAAACTACTCTTATAAATAACCTCTCACCCATATTCTTGTTAATAATCCTAGTAAAATCACATTTAGGCACCAAGTTGGACTTTGGTGCAGTTGTTACTTTGGTCTATTGTGGGTTTCCATTATAGGGTGTGCATGAGAGTGTGTATGGGCCTATATATGTATCTGTACAAACACATACAGTTGCATATTACATCTCCTAAGGAAAAGTTTTTCATACAATATATGCATACAATATATAGAAACATAAAGATAGCAAATGTAACATCAATCATGTGAAAAAAGGTGTATTAACCTTCATATATATGGAATATATTAAATGCATGTGGGATATTATATATATATATGATTGACTTTAATATCTATGTGTCTGAATAGATGATAGACAGACAAATAAATGATTGATAGATTGGTAGATAGATGATAGATAGATAGATAGATAGATAGATAGATAGATAGATAGATAGATAGATAGACAGACAGAAAAACCTACCGAATACTTAGAGACTATTTGCAATTATACCAGACAGTAATCTTGAAACTTAACCATCATTTTACTTTCACAGGATGCTATAGAAAGAACATCACCTCAATGACCACTGGATGTAATTCTAGAAGACAAAATCCCCTCTCTTAACAAAGTTTGTCCTCAGAGTTAGGGACATCATTTAGGGGTTGATTATAATTGGTATAGGGTTGGGGGTTGGGAGGGAAATATGTAGGCTCAGGGATCTCTTTGAAATAAAGGGAAATTGGATTGGATAATAGATTAGTGTGAGCTTACTCACACTAAAAATAATATTGAGTGATAGAATGAATACTTGTGAGCTATTATTTATAGGCAATTTATATTAGTATAGATCCTTAATATTGATACAAACTTAAATTATATTGAATATGTTCCTATTTTCATCTACAATATTTATATACCTAGGCAAAGTTATTTTGTTATATTGTATACATGCGTGCTTCTACCTCTGCTTAAGACATTTTGTATATTGATACAATTTTCACTATACTTAACATATTGCAATATACATTTTTACCTCTGATCAAGATACTTACACATTGTTACTTTTTGAGATTACTGTCCTCAGTTGTTTAAAGATTGTTTAATATTTTAATATGAAGTCTTAGTCTTTAAGTTATATAAGTATTAAGAATTATAGATCAATAGTCATCTATATTTGTCATACCTATAGTTAGACTAATCAGGTTACATAGAGAATGTATTCTGCATTTATAGGTAATCTTAAACCACTTCAAAGAGCTGTAGATGGCATTTATATACCTTAGAATTCTGTTGGCATGAGACATGATTGCTTGTGGCAGCACCAATCTGTTCCTGAGAGAATGTTGAGCACTGAAGCTGAAGAAAGAAACTCCACTTGGAGCTTGTTTTTTTTTTTTTCTTGGCAAAACTGGCATTTGGGCAAGGAACTTTCCATGCATCAACCACTGACAAAATGCATGATGTCTGGACAGGATATACAGGATACAAGAAAAAAGACTGTCAAATCTTACCAAGACAGGGTAAGATGGTTTTGAAAAAATTCCTACTCTGAAAATGGTCTGTCAGTTACTCTAGGCCTTAGCCAAAGTTGATTGCTCCAATATTGAAAATGAGACTTTGGGTGATTGTCCAGGTAGCCAGTTGTCTCTGTCATTTGTTGCACATTTTGAAATTTACTTGATTGCACTTCCTGCTTACTCAAGTAATATTATTTCCCTTCTCAGGTCTTTGATAGGTTTGAAGATTAGATAGTTATAGTTATTTTCTTCTCATGACATGCCAAGTTATTTATAATACAAGACTTAAACTCATTAGGATACAATAATTATTGAAACATTTATCACATGTTTCTTGCTTGATATTGTTTATGCTGGTTGTAATTCTAATTTTTATAGCTGATATTTGTTCTTATTGTATATAATTTTGTATTAGACTTAGAACTTTCTTACTTAACCAAAAGGAGGAGGTACTTTTGGAAATACTACAGCCAGTATCCTTTAAGTTAACTATATACTTATAGTTTAATATATTTATTATATATATATTATAAATATACCATTTATAGTATAAATGGGCATGACCATTTATTCTATTAATGCTTATTGTAAAGTGTGCGTTCCTTCTCTCTTCTGGCTGCTGGTTTGTTTCTGTTCCCTATTCATGCAGAGGACTGTGATCTGTGAGTCTACACCCAAATAAATAACCCTATAGTATACTCAATTCTGAGCTAGTGTGGGATTTCTTTTTAGCATTCATCTTCACATAGTATCTCATAGGTTTGGGTTTTTATTATCTTTCTTGACCCGGGGGTGATTCAGTTGAGCACTGTTCAATTCCATGAGTTTGTAAGGTTCTGCAATGTTGTTGAATTCTAGCTTTAAACCATGGTGATCTGATAAGATACAGGGGTTTATTCCGACTTTTTATGTCTCTTAAGGTTTGCTTTGTTACCGAATATGTGATCAATTTTAGAGAATGTTCCATGATGTGCTGAGAAGAAAAGATATTCTTTTATATTTGATTGAAATATTCTATATATGTCTGTTAAGTTCATTTGAGTCACAATATCTATTAGTTCTCTTATTTCTTTGCTAAGTTTCTGCTGTAGTCTACAACCCTTGAGAAGCTAAGTAACAAGGAGTACCCTAAGAGAAACTTCAATATAGAAATTCCTACAAGAAGGGGAGCTAGACAAGATCTCCTGGGAGCATGGGCTTGGGGGGAAGGTATGGTGTAAGAGGAGGAGGAGAGAAAGGGAGGGGGAGGAGATCTTGAGGGACTGGGATAGTGGAGATGGGGGAAAGACAGAGAGAGAGAACAAGAAATGTCTTGATTGAGGGAGCCATTAGACTCCAGGAAGGAATAAAATATATACATATATACTTAAAAGACAGTTATAGAAAGGACTAACAAGAAAATGGATGGGAAATAAAATATGGAGGAGCAAAAAACAAAAAACAAAAACCATAAATGGATGTTTCCAGGAACAGTATAATGAGCCAGCACTGCATGGAGCTGAGAGACTGGGAAAGGAGGTACTGTTGCTTACAGACTGACAGCATGCAAGTAATGATGATCAATATCAGTTGTCAGCTTCTCAAGATAGAAAAATTACTTCTGAAACAAGCCTCTGGACATGCTTGAGTGGGATTAGATAATTACTTTAAATTAGTAGCAAAGACCCACCCTGAATATCGTGTTATCATGCCACGGACTGCTGTCCTAGATGTTGGTAGAGGCTGCTTATTCGTTCCTGCCTGCCCAGAGCAGAAATAATCACTCAGAAACGGAATTAATTAAAACACTGCTTGGCCAATCACTTAAATGTATTGCAAGCTAGGTCTTATATCTTAAACGGACCCTTTTCTATTATTTTATATTTTACCATGAGGCTCATGGCCTACTGGCAAGGTTTCAGCTGGTGACTTGCATCTTTCTCCTCTGGTGTTTACATGGCTTCTTACTGACTCTGCCGTATATATATATATCTTCCAACCTGGCCATATTCTGTTAAGCCATTGGCTGAAAGCAGCTTCTTTATTATTAACCAATAAAAGCAACACATACACAGAAGGACTTCCCACACCACCTAGACTCAACAAAAGAGGAGATTGAACTGAGCACTGCATTAACTGTTTTCTGCTTCCTGACATGTGGATGCAATATGTCCAGCTAACTCAAGTTTGTACTTCAATGACTTCCCTTCCTTGATGAACTGTATCCTCAAACACTGAACCAAAATTAACTCTTCCTTCATTAATTTCCTTCTGGTAGGTATTTTGCTACAACAATTGAACAATTAACTAATATATAAGCAAGGTGACACTTAGCAAGATGAAAAGAGAGGTGACTTGTGAGGAGATTAGGGGTGTGGGATAAGGCTAACAAAACTGCTAAGGTTGAAACATGATGGGGGTAGAAAGTGAATGAGTACAAAGACCCTGGGAGCACTTACTGTGGTAGGATTTTTATATCCTTGTTTTATTTTTGTATAATAAGAGATACAGGGAATGTTTATGGCTGGTGATCACCAGTCACTGGTCAGAAAAAATCCCCTTACCAACGTTAGGTGTCAAAAGTTCATATGTATGATTTAGAGTCAGGAAACACTAATAAAAATTGATAGCATTGTCAAAGAAATTATTTTTCAGATAAAGTTAAGAAAAATAAACAGTTGACATGTTGTGGTGGTTTTTGTTTGTAAGTTTATTTTATAGTTGTGTCTGTTGTGTGATTATGTACTTGAGTGCACATTCCTGAGGATTCTAAAGATGGCTTTGGATTCCCGGGAGCTAGAATTGTGGGTAATTGTGAGCTGCTTGACTGGACAGCTGGGAATGTAACTCTACTCCTCTGAAAGAGTAGCAAGTGCTCTTAACCACAGAATCATTGTTTCAGCCTCTGGCATCTTTATAATGGTTAAGCCTTCTACAACTGAGAAGTTGTAACTCTTTTTTAAAATGTTTTGTTTTAGTTTTGCATTTGCTGCCAGGAAACTATAATTTGATAATTTTTCAAGCATATATTAATTTACTTGATAGTTATATGCTTTTTCCTTCTCTCCTGAGATTTTTATGTTGGCAATAATTATAATTTTATTAATTTTTGATATACATGTTTCTTGTTAAAGCTTTTCTAATATGGATGAAAAGAGTTAGGGTATGACTAAATTAAGTGGCTGAGCTGGTAGGAACTCATTTAATCATGAAGTCATTTAAATACCCCTGATTCACAACCATTAGGATGAACCACCCATAATTTACAAATGCATATGAAAGGATTCTGAATTATTCCAATGAACAGAAAAAAATTAATGGTGTGATTAATATACAATATTTATTTTTTTAAATATTTTACTTGAAGTGGGTGGTACTTATGACTTAGTGGCTGCTTACCACACTGTGAATTTTAATGATCTATTAATGTTTAACTTTTACACCAACCAGGAAAAATATGCTGTACTTATATAATTAGTAAAAAAACACATTAATCAAATTTAATTATGCTTTTACTCACTTGACATATGATTATACAGTCGTATGATTGTTTCTGATTTGGAAAGGACTAGAATTAGTTCAGAAAATATATCTCTTACTTATGAAAAATTAATGTGTAAGTTTTAATGGAAATTTTTAAAGTTGTAATAGTTCTTGTGAAAACAAAAAGAATAATGTGTTAATTGCAGTATTGGCTGACACTTAGTCACCATTTATTGTGTGAGGACTCACACTTAGTGATAAATGACTGTTTTATCTAATCCAATCATCTGAAAAACTCTATTAGGTTCATGTTTTCCTTATGTCTACATCATCAATAAGAGTATAATCATTTAGCTCAGATTTACATAGACAGTAGCTTTTGGAAATGAAATTTGAATTTAGACCCACAATAACGACATAAGTGTAAGTTTTTACTAACTAGAAATATAGAGATTAACCTCATTCCTGTAGTATTTACTTTTCTCTTGTTGCTGTGACAAAGTACTCAACAGAAGCAATTCAAGGGGAAAAAAAAGTTTGTTTTGACAGGTGATTTAAGGCTGTGTTTTTAACTTATGGCCCACAAGCTACAAGTAGCCCAGAGTCCGTGTGTACTATGGGTTATGTAAGAAGGATTAGATATAATGATGGAATGTCACTGAAGGAATTCTTTAAACCATTAGAAGCTTCAACTAACTCAAGAGATTTGTAGACAAAATATTACAAACTGTGTTACAACCATTTTCTTTGTTTCTTGTCCACAAGAATAAGGGATGGTATATTAGGTAATAGACAAGGATGAGTACAACCAGTAGAAAACAATGCTTTTAACTTCAAACTCTAGTTTAATGAAATGTTGCATAATGCATTATGAAAATTTATGTGGGAAAGTATTAAAAATAGATAATGTCAGGTAATTCATCAAGATTGCAATTTTCCTAAGTGCCAAGGGATTAGATTATCATCATTTCTTGGAATTCCTTAAAAGTATTGACGCTGTCCTTTGTAATTTTGCAGAAGTAAGATAAGGTTTAGTTGAGAATCAATGTTGGAAAGATTTTTGACTTGTGGCATGTTATCATTTCCTTTGCTTTATTAAAAAAAATTGGAGCTAGAGAGATGATGCCACACGTAGTTTTGTTTTTGTTTTTTGGGTTGTTTTTTTTTTGTTGTTGTTGTCGGTGGTGGTGGTGGTATGTTTGGGTTTTTTGTTTTTGCTTTCTTTTTGTTTTTTGAAACAGGTTTCTCTGTAACTTTGGAGCCTGTCCTAAAACTAGCTATTGTAGACCAGGAACACCAGAAACTCACAGAAATCCACCTGCCTCTGCCTCCCAAGTGCTAGGATTAAATGTGTGCGACATCACTGCCTGGCAAGTTAAGAGTTAACTGCTACTGCAGAAGACCTGGGTTATGTTCCCAGCATCTGCATCAGTAGGCTCATAACTGCTTCACTCTAATTTTAGGGGATCCACCATCCTCTTTCAGCCTCAATGGACACCCATATACAGATGGTGTACATAAACTAATGGGTTATATTTAGGAAGTGATCTCCTGTGCCAATGTATTCAAGTTTATTTCCCACTTTCTTTTCAGTGAGGTCCAGTGTGGCTGGCTTCATGTTGAGGTCTTTAACCCATTTGAACTGGAGTTTTGTGCATGGTGTTATATATGGATCTATTTGCATTATTCTACATGTTGAAATCTAGTTATGCTATCACCATTTGTTGAACATGCTTTCTTTTTTCCATTTCATATTTTTTTCTTTTTTGGCAAAAATCATGTGTTTGTTGGTATATGGATTCAATGGGTCTTTGATTCAATTCCATTGGTCTTCCAGTCTGTTTTTATGCCAATACCAGGTTTTTTTGTTTTGTTTTTTTTTTTTTTTATCACTGTAGCCCTGTAGTAAAGTTTTAAGTCAGGGGTTGTGATGCCTCCAGAATTTCCTTTGTTGTGCAGGATTGTTTAGGCTATCCTGGGTATTTTGTTTTTCCATGTGAAGTTACCTGTCAGAATGTCCAAGAACAAAAACAATGATGATAGCTTATGCTGGAGAGGATATGGGGTAAGGGGAGTGTTTCTCCATTGCTGTTGGGAGTGCAAACTTGTACAGTCACTTTGAAAATCAGTATGGCAATTTCTCAGAAAATTAGGAAACAAGACCTCAAGACCCATCAGTACCACTGTTGGGTATATACCTAAATGATACTCAATCTTACTGCAAGGACATGTGCTCAACTATGTTCATAGTAGCATTATTTGTAATAGCCAGAACCTGGAAACAACCAAATGCCCCTCAACAGAAGAATGGCTAAAGAAAATGTGGTTCATTAACACAATGGAATACTACACATCAGTAAAATGTGACATCTTAAAATTTGCAGGCAAATGGATGGATCAAGAAAAAAAAAAGCATTCGATGAGGTAACTCAGACCCAGAAAGACAAATATGTATTCACTCTTAAGTGACTTGTAGACAGAAAGCAAAGGAAAAAAAATAAAAAATAAACCACCCTGCAGTCCACAATCTCAGAGAACCTAGACAACAAAGAGGACCCTAAGAGAGACATACATGGATCTACATAGGAAAAGTAAAAAGATAAGATCTCCTCAGTAAATTGGGAGAGTGGGGATCACGAGAAGGGGTAGAAGGGGACAGGGAGGATGGGACAGGAGAGGAGAAAAATGTATGTGTCAATAAAAAAAATTTCAAAAAGAGTAATAAAAATAAAATGTATACTTGTCTTCATGTTTCTCTCTTTACTAACTAGATATTACTAACATCAAAAAGAGATTACTGTTTGAGGCCTTTTTGCTTCTGTATGGTGATCAATGTCATGAAAATATACACAGACCTTGTTTTTGCTATCTGCTTTTCTTGGTGTTGGTGTATTTTAACAGTGGCCCAAGGCAATTCTTTATTTAGTATGACCCAGATGAGACAAGAGTTTGGATACCCCCTTTGCAGGGAAAGCCTAGCAAATGGTCCATGCATGGTCATAGAAGTCTGCTGGAGGTGGCATTCAGTGCTGCTGGCCAGGACTTGGCACAAGCTCAGGTCTATAGCAGTGCTACACTTCCTCCAGCTAAGCCTGATGCCTAAAGGTTCCACAAACTCCCTAAGCAGTGCCCCCAGTTGGGGACATAGTGTTGGAGAACAGAACCTGCAGATGCTTTTCACATTCAAACCAAAACACTTCTTACCTACATTGACCCTGCGCTAATGAAATTACGTCATTACTAACATCTGTCCTTTAGTACTCAAATTAGTTAGACTAGTGTTAAATCTTTTTGTCTTACCTAGTTGTAACTGAGGCAAGGCAATAACTCAAAGGCAACTCTCTTGTGCCTCTCAGTGACTGACATCAATGTTTGAGGACTTGTCAGGTCTGCTATCTGGCAATCTCATCCTAGAAAAAGAAAGTCATTTCCATGTAGAGCAGGTTATTCTCTACCACAAATGCCTTCTTCGAATTGCACAGGTTGAAACTTGACATTGACAACAAACTCCTTTTAAATGTATAATGTAAAACGAAATTCCTGATTTTCCCCAAGTATTTATGCCTCTTGCCTGATACCGCAACTGCGGCTGATCCAATAAAATTTGAAGGAGGGGCTGAACAAATAGGCTCTAAGGCTAAGAGCACTGATTGCTCTCCCAGCACCCACGACTAACAGTGTCTTTAATTCTAGCCAGATCTAGCAGACTCTATGCCCCTAATGATGTTCACAGTGTTGTGTGCATGTGGTACACAGATACACATGCAGTCAAAATACCCATACACATGAAATAAAACATAAATACATCTTTAAAATGTTATAATTAAGTGACTGGTAAAATTGTTGTTTCCTGCCATCAAGTGGAAGATGCCATTTCATTCTAGTTATTGATTGAAAGCCTACCCAGAGAGGTGGTGTAAATCTCAATAAACACATTCTGAATGACTTCTAAGACAAACAAGTCTAGATAGTAAGCAGTCAGAACAAAGGTTTGAAGGAATGGAATGAAGAGTCAAGGTAAGTGAGTCTGGAGATTCACAGGTATGCTCATGAGCTTGCCCTCTTTGTCCTTGTCTCCAGTAAGCTAAGATGCCTTCTTCTTTAGAGCACCTGAGATTTTCTAGTCATGTTTCTTTTGGCAACATGGACAGGCTCAAGTGTCTGCCTGTTAGTCCCCCACGGAGAAAACCCCCACCAATGAAGATTCAATACTCATCTTCCAGCAGATAGGCAAGATTGTTTTATCTCCCAGTGCCAAGCCATTGAAAAGCATGCTCATCGATTTATCTTGTCACAGATTTTCCTTTCTTTCCTTTGCCACCTCTCCATCATAAAGAGTGCCTTCTAACGAAAATACTTGATTCGAAATGCTTACTTCACAATCAAGATATGCAGGAAACCAAAGAAAGACAGGTAGCTCTGTGAAAACTGAGAGTTTTTGAGGAAAAGCTAGCTCACCTTGGCATGCCAATCTGTAAATTTATGCAATTTTGGGGGGGGTTAATGTATGGGATAAATTCCCGGAGCTGATGAGCATGAAAATAGCAAGATCAACAAGATGTGATGAGCCCAGGGTCCAAGTTAGTTGCTGATACTTCCACCTTAGGACACCCCAGCATCATTGCTGGTAATATTTGCAATCACATAAAAACACTCTGCTACAGAGATCCCCAGAGGGCTCAGAGGCTCACTTATGAGTCTTCGTAATAGCCACTTGCAGAACTTCTTAATAACATTAGTGCAGTGAACACTAGGAAATTGTTACTGATTAATTTAAAAGCAAGCTAAATAGTTAATTTGGAAATTTCTCTGTGACCATTTCTGGAGACATTAACCAGCTCTGTAAATTCTGCCAAGTCAGTTAATCTCCCCGGGTTTATTTCCCACATGTAAAACACAAAGTGCACTAGATACTTCAGTAAAATGTTTATAAAATACCCAGATTGTCGTTTATGACAAGTATTCCAAAAGTCATAGTTAAAGGATATCTTTCCATTATTTCTGCAGAATGAATGTCGGTGTTTTCTGAGCATGGCTTAGTAGGTTGTAGACCTGCCTTTTAGAAATCACAGGGTTTGGTACAAACATTCTCTTCAGCAGTGTACTAAGTTACTCCCTCCAGGTCTGAATGAGGAAATGTGTTTGTTCTCTATTCAATCATGTAAAGAAGACTCTTTATTCATCACTGAAGCTTTGCCAGGTGGAAATCATCAGGTTTTTCTCCTTTCCCATCACTAAAGGCAGAACATAAAAGTTTAGACAATGTAAATAGGTTAGCTGTGACTGCCTCTATTTTTCACATTGGAGTAATTACTAGTTCTAGATATTTTCTTCAGTTATCACTTGTTTTTCTTTCTTCTTATTCATCAACAAAAGTTCATTCTTGATGAATATTTACAAGCACTGTAACTATAAGATAGTGCTAACATCAGGAAAGATATAGCAATATCATTTTAAATGAAGGTGAGTGGGGAGGAACATATGAGAGGTTTTGATGGAGAAAAGGAAAGGGAAATGTCATAATTGTATTATAATCTGAGAATAAAAATAGTTTTAAAAACTAAAAAACTATATAAATGGATATCTAGGTCCGTGTCTGAATCAGTCTCGGTCTAATTGAATTCTTGACTCTAATTATGTTTATTTTTTTGTTTTGTTCGGTTTTATTGGTTTTCTGTAACAGGTTTCTCCATAGCTCTGGAACCCATCCTGGAACTTGCTCTATAGACCAGACTGGCTTCAAACTCACTGAAATTCACCTGCCTCTGCCTCACAAGTGTTGGGATTAAAGGTGTGTGCCACCATGACCCAGACTATTTCTGTATATTTTCTAATTTCCCAAACATAGTTTTTTTTACTTTTAAAAAGTTTTGGTTTTTATGTTACCAGATAATCAAAACTAGTTACTGAGAGTTTATATATTGTGTGGACATTGCATGTGTGGAGACTATTATATATCTCATTATGCATGGTGTCAAGTCAATGGAAATTGCTGTGGATAATTATTTAATCCTTTAACATTTGGGACAAAGTAGCTAGTCAGTTGAATAAACCAAAACACAACATTGAGTTGAACTGATTGGCAGTGGCCACTGTGTTTGACAGAGTTGAAGAGTCATTAGAATTGAAAACAAAGGCTCTGATCTTTCTATCCATTCTGATAGATTTAGAGCTTACAGATTTTCTGTGAAATATTTGGTGACAGTGCCCTCTAAAACTGTGGCCGGTGAACCATCTTTAAAGACTCACTCGCAATTACCATTGATATTGAAACAATTAAACTCGCCATGAAAGATTTTGTACATAATAAGCTATTTGGAATCATCATATGTTTTCTAAGTGTTTTTTTAGGTGTTCAAAAGTTTAAGGACAAAAATCTAGACATTCGACAACTAAAACTTACAATTATATCTATTTGTTTTGATTTTCTCTTGTGGATTTTGAAGTCATGATAATCATAATTGAGCTACAATTTCCTGCACTTTGGAATCTCTTTGATGTTTTCTTGTCTTTCTATCTTTCATCAAATAGCTTGTCTCAGCTAAGTTGATGTAACCTAAATAGTTCTCAGGGCTCCACAGCATGGGAAGCTGCATTTTCAGGATAACACCTGGGTACCATTTTTTGAAAAACAATTCTGAAAGCAAAACAATATCCCCAAAGTACAACTACTTAGCCTTGATTATAGGGTATCATAGATCTAACCAATACTACCATGCTCATAGACTTTATTTAGAAAATACATAATTATTTTCTGAAATACTGAGCAGCCTGCACCAAAGCCTCAGAAAACACTTCGAATCAAAAGTAGTGAATCCTTGCCAGTAAGATACAGGAAGAAACTAAAAGAACAAAACCCTTACTCTGAAAAAGGAGATCATATTGTCATTTTAGAGAATGATAGTTTTGGATATCTTTGAAATGCTATTTTTATGTTTCCATCATGAATGTGATGTAATGTCATTTAATGAATTCTATGTCAAAAAGCAGTCATTGGTATAGATAGCAGCCTTTTTCATAGTCCTTAATACAAATTATTAGCCAATAGGTACAACAGGAATAAATAATTTATAAAAATATGAGTAGCCATGTAGCTATAACAATTGTAAACATCCCTGGATTAAACTTGTAATAAAAATTTCAATTGCAAGCATTTCTAAGAAATAAAAAAAGGTATATAAAAAAGAAATTAATGTCATTAGAACTTTTTTTTTTTTTTTTTTTTTTTTTTTGGTTTTTCGAGACAGGGTTTCTCTGTGGCTTTGGAGCCTGTCCTGGAACTAGCTCTCGTAGACCAGGCTGGTCTCGAACTCACAGAGATCCGCCTGCCTCTGCCTCCCGAGTGCTGGGATTAAAGGAGTGCGCCACCATCGCCCGGCATAATTAGAACTTTTTAAGTCATAAAATGCAATGTAAAAGTAAGCAACTTTTAAATCTATTAAGTACAATCTATCATTCTCAACTTCCCTAGCGATCAGGGAAATGCAAATCAAGACAACTTTAAGATACCATCTTACACCTGTCAGAATGGCTAAAATAAAAAACACCAATGACAGCCTTTGCTGGAGAGGTTGTGGAGAAAGGGGTACACTCATCCATTGCTGGTGGGAATGCAAACTTGTGCAACCACTTTGGAAAACAGTGTGGCTGTTTCTTAGGAATTTCGGGATCCACCTACCCCTGGACCCAGCAATACCACTCTTGGGAATATACCCAAGAAATGCCCTATCATACAACAAAAGTATATGCTCAACTATGTTCATAGCAGCATTGTTTGTAATAGCCAGAACCTGGAAACAACCTAGATGCCCTTCAAGGGAAGAATGGATGAAGAAACTATGGAACATATACATATTAGAGTACTACTCAACAGTAAAAAACAATGACTTCCTGAATTTTGCAGGCAAATGGACGGAAATAGAAAACACTATCCTGAGTGAGGTGAGCCACACCCAAAAAGAGGAACATGGGATATACTCACTCATATTTGGTTTCTAGCCATGAATAGGGGACGTTGAGCCTATTATGCGTGGTCCTAGAGAAGCTAATTAAGAAGGTGAACCCAAAGAAAAACATTTAGGCGATGAAAGGAGACAGAGACAAAGACCCACATTGGAGCACCGGGACTGAATTCTCAAGGTCCAAATCAAGAGCAGGAGACAGAGCACGAGCAAGGAACTCGGGACTGCGAGGGGTGCACCCACACACTGAGACAATGGAGATGTTCTATCAGGAACTCACCAAGCCCAGCTGGCCTGGGTCTGAAAAAGCATGGGATAAAACCGGACTTGCTGAACATAATGGACAATGAGGACTACTGAGAACTCAAGAACAATGGCAATGGGTTTTTGATCCTACTGCTCATACTGGCTTTGTGGGAGCCTAGGCAGTTTGGATGCTCACCTTACTAGACCTGGATGGAGGTGGGTGGTCCTTGGACTTCCCACAGGGCAGGGAACCCGGATTACTCTTAGGGATGATGAGGGAGGGGGACTTGATGGGGGAGGGGGAGGGAAATTGGAGGTGGTGGCGGGGAGAAGGCAGAAATCTTTAATAAATAAATAAACAATAAAAAATAAAAAAAAGCCATGAACTTTATGTTTTTAAGAAAAGACGAAAAAAAAAGTAAGCAACTTTTAAATCTATTAAGTACAATCTATAACTTATAAAGGTGAAAACGGAATGGATAAAATAAGGTGAAGATAGAGATTAAAATATTGGAAAACTTCAGTAAAACTTTACAACCTACATTCAAAAATACCTTCGTGTGAAATCATTATGCCAGGGACTAGGATTCAAGTGTCTTGCTTTCAGGCTCCTCATAGCTAAAGCTCACACAAAAGTAAATAAAGAAGCTAGGTGTAAAAATGTGTCCCTATCATCTCCCCCTTGCGGATTACAGTTCTCTGGGGTTGCTGGCCAGCTAGTTATCCTGCTTAAGATCTCTAGACTCAAAAGTTACACTGTCTCAATAAACATGGCAGACAATATCTGAGGAACATTAGCCAAAGTTGTGCTCCAGCCTCCTCTCTCACATATGCTCACAGGAATGAACACACACACACACACACACACACACACCTTGTAAATAATTTTAGTGGGTACAAGGTCATTCTTCACACAGATGAACTCTAGGCAAACCAGGAAAGTTAAACACGCAGCTTTATCTCCTCAAAGGATGGAGACATTTACCTGTTTTCCACCCAGAAATCTGGGAATGGATGTAGTTTACAACCTGTGGATCTTTGCTATCTCCAGGTCTGTCTCCTCATGGTCACACTTCTACCTTAGGTGTCCTTTCATGGTACTAAAGAAGTCCCAGCTTGGGCCATCAGGGGAGGAACATAACCAGCTACACTTGATTCAAGGTCTTGGGCTGGGTTCCTATGGAATCTTTTTTTTTTATTTTATTTTATTTTTTTATTAATTAATTTATTTAATTATTAAAGATTTCTGCCTCTTCCCCGCCACCACCTCCCATTCCCTCCCCCTCCCCCAATCAAGTCTTCCTTCCTCCTCAGCCCAAAGAGCAAGCAGGTTTCTCTGCCCTGTGGGAGGTCCAAGGACCACCCACCTCCATCCAGGTCTATTAAGGTGAGCATCCAAACTACCTGGGCTCCCACAAAGCCATTACATGCAATAGGATCAAGAACCCATTGCCATTGTTCTTCAGTTCTCAGTAGTCCTCATTGTCCATTATGTTCAGCGAGACTGGTTTTATCCCATGCTTTTTCAGTCCCTGGCCAGCTGGCCTTGGTGAGTTCCCGATGGAACATCCCCATTGCCTCAGTGTGTGGGTGCACCCCTCGCAGTCCTGAGTTCCTTGCTCGTGTTCACTCTCCTTCTGCTCCTCCTTTGGATCGTGAGACTTCAGTCCAGTGCTCCAATGTTGGTCTCTGTCTCTGTCTTCTTTCATCGCCTGATGAAGGTTAATATTCAGGGGGATGCTTATATGTTTTTCTTTAGGTTCACCTTCTTATTTAGCTTCTCTAGAATCACGAATTATAGTCTCAATGTCCTTTTAACTGAAGTACATACTGCCTCCCTGGATACTTCTGAACAACAATATGTATCACCTCCACCATCCAAACAATGATATTAGAGCTTTTTACAGTAAGGCAGAGATGAATAGATGAAAAATAAATAGTATTTAAGCCACAACTAAAATTCATAGCACTTTAAAAGATTGTGATTAAGTCTCCACAAATGAGAAGACAGTTCAGAACCATCTACTTAATTGTCTAATTTCCATGCTAAAAACTAAGAAAGAGAATTGAAGTACAATTTGCTTGATAATGTCCTATTTTAAGTTACAAAATATCCTCTGACATTTTTTTTCATTTTCTGTGACTTTAAAATGTGGTGGAGAGCTTAACAAAATGTAAAACAATTCCTAATTTGAATCATAAAAGGAGGTGAAATGTTGGCAAACATATACAAAGAATGTGAGTTGTGCACAACTTAAATTATTCTATAATTGAACTTTCAATATTTTTGAATGAGAAGAAATGTATCTTCAGGCTACAGGGTATGCAGATCAGCCCCATAGGTATGAGAGTTGATATCATTTTTTTTTTTGAGAAAATGAGCATACATTTAGAGAAGTGGAGACAGGTAGATTCTGAGTTACGTTGATCTAGGAGGGTAAAAACTACTTAATCTAGCATTTTCTTTCTAAGTTTTATAATTTTTTTAGCCTTTTAATGATATGTACTAGAATGTGAAGCTAGTATATTAAGTTATATAAAATTAAATACATGGTTTTGAGAAAGTGGAGGCAGAGTAATGGGGGTATGGAAAGCCCACGGAAATGTTCTCAAAGTATCAACTGTAAAGAACACAGCAAAATCCAAATGTTTTGTGCCTTAGTCTGCTTATGTATCTTACATGTCAGTGATAATTCCTGTCAGAGCTTCCAAATTCTGGAACTAGGTACCAAAGGATGAGCCACAGCTTTTTGAGCACCCATTCATCCACCCATTCATCCATCCATCCATCCATCCACCCACCCACCCACCCACCCATCCACCCACCCACCCACCCACCCATCCATCCATCTGTCCATCCACCCGTCCATCCATCCATCATGTATGACGCAGTTAACTGTCTATTGTAGTACCTTTATTCCTTGTTCTGATTATCTAAGCACAGTTTGTCAGTTTGGTGTTGTGATTCATTATTGCTCTTCTGTCCATAACTTAAACTAATTTTCTGATCAGTTCATCCAGAAAGTCACTGCTCCCGGCTAGCATCATCCTGGGCCTCATGTTTAGCTTTGTACAGCCAGTCTCCTACATCAGGCTCTACCTAGTGGACAACTCTAAACAAAGAGCATGACTGCCATAGAGCTATGGTGCCCTGAGCAGGAGCAACGGGACTGCTTCCTAGGATAGTAGGAATCCTGAAGATTCTTTCCTGGCTGTATCTGAGAAGACCAGAAATGTTCTGAGGGCTCTTGCTTTGTAAGAAGACACTGTTTAGAGAAGGTTACACTAATAAAAAGCACATCCCTCATTTCTTAATCTGTTCTTCACAGCCTCACAGATGTGCAGATGCCTTGGGAAACGTGGCGAACCATCCAGGTGGTCCAACAATTTTGATAATATCATAGTTTTTTGTGCTTGTTTATTTGTTTTTTGTCAAGGGTCTGCTCCCTACTTTGGTCTACAGAGTCCAGAGCCTTTCTACCCTGACACCAAAACTCTTTATATTGTTGTATTTGAGCATAGCTTAAAGTAATTGATTTAGTGAGATCTAGTTTATATAATACTTCCCTGGAGT
The DNA here is from genome assembly GCF_950005125.1 of Chionomys nivalis. Lineage (NCBI taxonomy): Eukaryota > Metazoa > Chordata > Mammalia > Rodentia > Cricetidae > Chionomys > Chionomys nivalis. The sequence goes on from NC_080091.1 coordinate 31,558,234, forward strand.
GTAGCTATTTATAAATTTTATAAGTAAATGAATGTGCCTGCACTTTATCTACAGCTATTTTTAGAAATACAAGAAACAATTAGCATAGTAAAATATTTATTAAAGTGTTTTACATGCCAGTGGAAATATATAAAATAACTCAATGGGGCAGTAATTGATAATTTTCAAATATCCTCTCAGAAGTGGTCATTACTGTTATGAAGGAAACCTATGAATTTAGATGCTTAGCAAGTTTTGGAGGTAGGAAAAATATGCATAGAAAAGGTTGCCTGGCACCATAATGACTTGATAGATGTAATGATGACCTACTCATTTTATTTCCCAATTATCTCATATCACATTTTGATTCTAAAATAAAACCAAGATCACATTGAAATAGATCAGATATTTTAAACCTAAAGAACCTTCTGGGGAAGGGAAAATAAGTATACTTTCTGTTTTACATTTTTATTTTCCAAAGATTGTTCAAAGAGAAAAAGAGAACAGTGAGACAGCTTACTGACTTGAGAAATAAGTGTCTCCAAGATATAGCACTATTTTCTTTGCAGTTTTTCTGAGCATCAGACTGGATAAGTGTAAGCATTTGACTTAATTCTCAATGAAGCCTCTGCTTAAGACAGTCTATTAGAAATATCATCATCAACATACTACACTTGATTTTAGATAAAATGTATATTTCTTTTTAAAACAATCACACGAAACAGAAATTACGAAAACAATCACGGTAGGTAATTTTTAGCAACAACAAACCCAGCAAATATCACAAAGAAAACCCATGCTTTAGCCACCACAGTGACATCTGGTGGGAACAGGAGTTATCGAAGGCATCCTACTGGTAGGTTCTACGCAAGCAACCATGCCACCTCACTTTCTTGTCATTCTTATATCTCCTGCAAAACCTCAAAATTTATCAAACTCTACCTTTCAGAAAGAAATATTAAGTATATTTCAGAGTATGAATGCAATCCATGCAATTAATTCAATCTATACAAAAATACAATCTTTATTAGGGATGCACTCCAAGATGAGGTGCAGAAAGTAATTTTGAATGGACAAATAGAAAATACCCTTTAAAATTACGAATAGTCTTTTTTGTAATACCTAGCCTAGATAGTCTGTACATATTTCAGATCAATGTCACCGTCTAGATTTGATTGACCCTCCTATTCATGCAAACTGCCCAAAACTGAAGAACAATTTCTTCTAAGGTCTAGAATAGTTTTTGTTGTGAAGGATCTTAACAGTGAGGTTCTGGGGTAGTGGGTATCCTACATGAAGTGAAGGAAGGGCCTTAGCATCTTCTCCCAGAAGCATGAAACATGCCTCTTCTTTCTGGCAGATAAAGGCCAAAGAAAATGAGACCACCTCAATCACCACATTGTAATGGAGACATTGAAAAGACTTCCTCTTACATGATTGTATAGTTCTTATGCATATCAAGGAATCTGTGGGTAATCTTCACAAATTGTGCCAATACCCAGCTCCCTATTCTTTATTTTCTGGTTTTAACACTCACACTTGATTCTTGTTTTGAGGGAATGTTTCATTAAAAATATCATAGTCTACTACTTCAACGTTGTCATTTGATGATCCAACATTTACTAACCTTACTTCTCTGCAATCAACTACCAGAAAATTTCAAATAAAATCCTTCTTTCTATTGCTTTATTTATAATTTCCAGATGAAAGTGCTGGAATAAAAGCAATCTTCAATAGTAACAAATTACTGCCTTTTTCTTTCTATTTTTAAACAATGTTGCAATTTGAATATTTTTGTGAGCATAGGTTAATAAAAAAACTTCTCCCCCCTCATGCCTAAGTATTTGACCTTCACTTAAGGGCTCAGCTGTGTTTCTCTGGAAACAGAGAAAGGGAAAAATTACTAAGCCTTGAGGCTTCTAATACAAGTTTACTTGACACTAGTATGTGGCCCATGGACTGGAGGTATAATACCTACATTAAACCAGAGTATCTATTTACAGAGTGTGATTACTTGTGGCACAGTATCCTTCAAGAGCCGTGCCAAGGTATATCAACTCCTGTAGGGACAGAAGTTCTCAAGACAGGGTAGCTCTTGCA